>NC_064639.1:420921411-423421411 GCF_023864345.2 Schistocerca serialis cubense | reverse complement strand
AGTTCCGGTCCACTTTTGGCGACCACCACTATGTCATCAGTGACTGTATCATGCTGATTATCTGTCTGTGAGAAACAACTCCCACATGGAGACGGTCCTTTTCTTCCCTCGCTGCCTCCTATACTCAAAAATTAAGTATCACTGGTGACAAAAAGCGCGCTGCCTAACATCTATCCTGATTATTACCTCTTGAACGTTTCCGTCAGTGCTGAAAAACGCCAGTCTGCTTCGAACTATCCCTGTAATGGATAGCACACACCTGTGGCGATAGTACCGTCTGAGTAGCAAACGTAGTAAACGCGAGCTTAATTCAATAGTTGCATTTTGTACTTTGTGTGGTGCGCTAATACGTGAAAATAGCCGAAAAGACTAGACAAGGCATTTCAACTGCAATGGCATGCCGCAAGATGATTAAAAGCAACTATGTGCGTAATACTGTCATTGTAATGTGCCTCACTGAGGAGCACCAAACATTCTTTGTTTGTTCCAATATGTATCCGAAAAAGGTCCGTTATACGAAATCGCATCGATGTAAATTTCTGCTGACGTCTGGTTAGCATCGTTGTAGTATTTAGGATATACATGGAACGAGATGCCTGACTGGCTTTCATTGAATGCGACGGAAAAGATGCTAGAAAGACAACAAAAATACGTTATAACCAGAGTATTCAAAGCACTCGCCATCTGTACATAATATTACTGTGAAACACTGTAATCGACATAGTCGTCTTGAGAGAGTATGAGTAGACAAGACGGATTGCTGACGCAATTCCTTGGATATGAAGATGATTCAGAGTGCCGGCTGAAGTGGCCGAGCGGTTCTAGGGGCTACAGTCTGGAACCGCGCGACCGCTACGGTCGCAGGTTCGAATCCTGCCTCGGGCACGGATGTGTGTGATGTCCATACGTTAGTTAGGTTTAAGTAGTTCTAAGTTCTAGGGGACTGATAACCTCAGAAGTTAAGCCCATAGTGCTCAGAGCCATTTGATCCATTTGATTCAGAGTGATCGAAACATGCAATCGAATTAAAAATGTGCCACTGAGACGGAACAATAAAAGAGAACTATCTTAGTTACTGTGGATCTTGGCCTACAAAGGGTTGATAATTTTCTGTTACCTTAACAAGATTCCTCCTACTCTAATAATAATTATCTTCTTTAAAGTTTATAAATCTTTGTTTTTCCTAAAAGATGCTATACTATTTTATAAATTTCAATATCATTTCGTTCTATCTTAAGGCCTGTTTAGTTCAAAGTTAAGTATTTGCACTATATTTTATTGTTTTCCTATACCATAATTTCCATCGACTCATGAGTTATGACAAATAATTTTCTTCTTTTAGAGGTTACCACCTCAGTTCTACTCAAGCTTGAAATCACATTTTGCGAACGTAATTCCATTTGCGGCAAAGTTTGTCAAACAGTTCATGGTAGCCTCAATGCCGGAAACAGGTATCAGTTACAAGATCAAGCTGAAAAAATAAATAAATAAATAACGTCGGTAAAGAAGAAATCGGGCAAGGGTGGATCAGGGAAGGGATGTATGAAATATGAGATCTATGGAAAGTACGAGTAACCCATATCTGATTGGTCGAAAGGTAATGTGAATCTCGCTGTTTCTGAATGCCACACCTGCTCTTAACCTCTGACGTCTCGCTCTGTACGCGCATGAAAATGTACACTTATCTTTGGCATTATGACTATATTACTGTAATTTATTCAGATTATTCATCTTCATATACTTGCTTAGTCACATTTTGAGTTGCATTGCAACTAAATCGATACAGTTTATCTCATGCACCTTGTTGTCACATTTCTTTAATGAATAGCATCTTGCAAATACGACTGTAAGCTGGTATTTAAATTATACTTCATTTGGCAATCGGTTTTACACAACCGACTATCTTCTGGTTCATCTTGTGTTCAAGATCATCTTTTATATTGGTAAAAAAAGGCGTCATGGAGAGCTGAACAGTGAAGTCCAGTCAGTTGTAAATCTGCTCGTTGTTCTAACATGTTCGGCAGTTCACTATGCATCACGTAATTCAATACATTCACCGAAAGTCAAAAACGTTACATGTGTAGGTAAGCAGCATAGCTTCTGTAACAGCGTAATGCTGTATTCTATAACTAGGCTACCTTTATAACTGTTGGTTTTTCCAAATAACTCGCAATCACGAAAAACATATGCACAATATCTCAAAATTATTATCGCAGAGACAACTTCAGTTAACAAGATATTCCAAAAATTACGACCTCAACGGCAAAATTTGTCTGTTTTCTGTAGGATAGTCTGTATTTTGACGGTCGTGATTACATATCGTCTTGACTGTAATAAATTTTGGTTTTATTTAGGGAGACCATACAGCAGTTTTGTTTCACAAACAGAAATGCCTAAGGTTTGACAGTAGTTCACATTTCGTTTCTTTTGTATACTGATTCCCAGGCGTTACTCTCTTACCACTTGTATTCTCCATTCTTCACTTATTCCTATTACATACGTACTTTACACATGGCCTATTGATTTCATTGTCTAAATTCTCTGACTCATTTTTCTGCTAATATTTTCTGCCACCATTATGCGTCGCTTTTCACTAACTGCGTTCATCTGAACATCTATAGTAAAGTGTTACTATACCTTAATGTGTGTTTCATCTGCTAAGGATGGGTTAGAAATTTGTTTCCGATCGTACGAAAGAGCTAAGCAGTGATATATGTTTATTACGTCGTAAGAGTCCGTGTAACTTCTCTACTTGTTTGTAAACGTTCTAAATGTTTATTTTTTTGAGCTGTATTTGGTATTTAGGGAACTTTGATTTTATGTACTTACAGTGAGTCAATGGTGGCTAGCGTGGGAGTTACTGAAGAGAGGAGAGAGAGAGAGAGAGAGAGAGAGAGAGAGAGAGAGAGAGAGAGAGAGAGGCTGGGATGACGACAGCGCTGGGCCCCAGCAGAAACAGTAGACGTCTTGAGTTGTGGTGCTTCACTTGAAGCATAAAGACGTCTCTAAGCTCAGCATACAATTTCACAGAAGATTGCTCCCGAAAAGCATACTACGGTATTAAACTGTCTTATCGCTATTCATGCCGTCCACCGCTAGCGTGTCTTTGTTGGGCCCTGTAAGGACGGAATTCATCTGCATCCAATTTGCCAGAAGTAAAATTGCTTGAAGATTTATCTGAGGCCAACATGAGACGTTTAAGAGAGCTACCCGTGCGCTGGTACGGAACTGACTACTGCGATAAGCGTTTCCCCTGCCGTAAACTGCGTTTCCCGGTATAATATCCACTTTAAGGCGCGGTACATTCAACGCCGATAGAGTCAGCCGTACTCGGCGGCGTGATTTATCACCGGCAAATACAGACGGAAGCAGGTCGGGTGCGCAAGAGAGATGAAGATTGATGGCTAGGGCTCACGACTGTGGGTACCACTCGCTAGATGCGCGTCGTACACAGCTGATGTGGGACATTCGGCAAATCAGCGTGTGCACGCGCTTGGGGATTTGCACGACGGCAGTTTACATCTTTATACACGCTGTTCAAATTACTGCGAAATCCACAACTGCGATGTTTTCAGCTATATTGCCATGCATGCCCGCTGCGTTAGCGAAAAACTGAGGGAAAGAGCGCTTGCCTTTAGATGCTTCGAAAGGCATCAGCATTGCCGTAGGCAAGTTTTACTTGCGATTCATTACAAAGAGTCGGACAAATGATGTCACTGATTCTTCACAAAGAGTCGGATAAGTAATGTCACAAATTTGGGAAAGTTGTTCCTAGGAACAACAAATATATAAGCCTACAGTCTTCGTAGCGGTTGTAATTGATGGTAACCTCTTGTGAGTCGTAATGGTGCGTCACATTCTTTTTGATACCTCTTCACATCTTGCCGTTTCGAGCCCTCTACCCTCTGCCGGGATCTTCTTCACGACTCCATCGAGCTTCCTGGAGAGTGTTCAGCTACCCAGAATACCAGTGGAATGCTGGAGAAAATCCCGGCAGGGGCCACAGGACTCGAAACGGCAAGAAATGAAGAAGTCTGAAGAAGAACGTGACGCACCAAACGAGTCAAAATCTTTTATCATCAATGAATACACGTTGCTGGCCATTAAAATTGCAACCTGGAGAACGGCTCAAAGCTTTTATTTGTTTTTTCGTTCTCAAAACGAAATTTCTCTAAAGGCTCTTATACAATCTAGTAGGAGAAATAAATGACAAAATTTTTAGATGACTTGCTGATGTACAGAGTGAGATATTTAGTATGCTGAGATGCCTCCTCTGTCGGCCACGATGGTTCTAATCCGTCTGGGCATCGAGTCGAATTGAGCTTAGATGACAGATATGATTACATCATACTGCTTCACCTAATTGCCAATCAAACCTAGAGGCTTGCAGGAGATTGCATGCTGGACTCACGGCAAGCAGCGACCAGATGTTTTCAGAAGGTGAGAGATCTAATAGTGCTCGCCAGCGCAATAGTCAAACATGCCCAGTATCAAGGTAGCTAAGTACACCACACGCAACTAAAGGTCTTGAGTTATCTTGTGGAAAGATTTGAAAGATAAAGTGAGGGAGCCCTCTACGGTAGACCATAGCCACCGGCCGTAACAGGCCACAAGTGTAACAGCCGCTGTCCACATTACTGTCTAAGCCAACCCGAGGTGACTGCGTTGCGTAACCAGTGATATCCACACCATTAAGTGTGGCGACGGCTCGTATAAAGATGACGCATGCTATATGGCAACTTCCGTTCTCTCCGGATCATCTACACACGGATACGTCCGCCGCGACTGTTTACGCAAAACGGAGACTTGTCGGAAACAAAGCGGTGTCACTGCTGTCCAGTGCTGTCATTGGGCAAACCATTGTCTGCACGCCTACCTCCGCCGTCGCGTCAACGGATGCCGCAACAGTCACCGTGCTGACAGTCAGTGCTGCTCCAGACGTTGCTCCACTCTCCGTTTTGGTACCCGTCTTACTGCAAATAAGCCCAGTTCTCGACGCAATGTGCGTGACTTGGCTGTACGATCCTGCGTGGTCGACCGAACAATACTTCTGTCCTCTCGAACGCTGCTCGCGAGGGGTCGTCGAGGTCCTGCATGACTTTGAGAATGGCCCTTCTCGACTCATCTATCTCGTATACACATTACGGAAGTGATACCTCTATCAACGCGAGCAGCAGAATCACAGAACGATAAACCACTGTCTCTATAGGTCACGATCCTACCTACGAAACGTGCTAGTACAGGCATAACATGATCATCTCAAAAACAAACAACATTCCAGTGTGATTTCCGAATCAGTAACACGGAGCGTAATTTGACATTTGTTGCACTTCGCCTTCATCTCGTTGCGATTTTAACGGCTAGCAGAGCAGAAATATGAAGCTCTGGTGCAGGTGGTATGAGCAAGAAATGTAGGCCAACAAACAGAATACCGTTTCCATGGAAAGCAACTGGTGAATGGCTTTTCCTACGATACTCATACAAAATGAAACACACCACAAATGACCAAATCAATACAGGAAGAAAGTAAGGTCAAAGACTCCGCTGTCCATAACAATGTGGTAGTTCCACAGTACTGAAGTTATCCATAGGGTGATCTTCCGACTACCCATCTATTTGCGGATATATATATATATATATATATATATTGTTTTTTTTTCCTGTTCTTATTTTAACTAAAACTGTAAATTTAATAAATACTTTTAATCTATCCTGCAACTCAACGACGAAAACTAAGGTATTTCGTTTTCTCTCAACGTAATTCTCTTGTCTCTGCACACTTAGTGTAACCACTGATCTCAACACCTTGTGCAATTACACTAATTGGGGATGATATGGGTTACTGCAGGCTAACCCCATCAGGTTTGTTCTCCTTTCCTGTATACATAGATTCCGTATTCGGTCCGTTCTATGCATAAATGATTCTTACATGCTTATAACCGGAACTTTTAAATGTTTCATGCCATGTTTCCTATAAAGTCTGTCAAAATCCGCGAAACATCTTTCTTAATCACATGCTAGAGTCTGAAGTTTTACACTTTCTCAACAAATCCTCATTCGAACAGCCAAGCGCTTTTCTTACATTACTATTTCTTCTCCCATAGTTGGCATTTAATCTCATAAACAAAACATTTTTCTTCTTTTTCAAACGATTCCCCGCACTTCATTACGCTAAGTCATATGACAAGGTTACCTGCTAACTGCTGCGATAAGAAGCAACAGCAAGGGAAGAAATCTACGGCGAAAGTCTTAAAATACTTGGGTGTTAATCCTATAGCAATTTTGGGAAAAACATTGCCACAGTGACTGGAGTGTCCGAAATATGGGCCTGCGTTCCAACACACCAGTTCGTTCAGTGTTCAAGGGGTTTCTACTTGCTCGGTGCATATTTTTATATTTAGTCATGGTCCGATCTCTCCGCTCCTCTCGCCGAAGGTATCTTAGCTACGAACTCCATACGCAGCGGTCGTTGAGTTCCGTATCGGCCCTGATGTGGAGTAGCAATTTTTGCCTGATGCCGTACGGATCTACCATGAACATTTTCTTGGTCTCAGACTCATCCCCAAAGTCTTGAAACGATACTGTGGTGCTAAATTCAACGCTACTGAGACTGAGACATTACAGTTAGGATATAACGAAAATACAAACACGACTGCACAAATTCATATTATGTTGCACTCAGAAGAATTTTCGAAATACGGTCACTTTTTTTTCTACACAGAGAACACATTTTTGGTTCGTGAGGAAATTCTGATAGGTATTTACAATGACTACTCATTTTGTATGGTTAAGTTCAGAAAAGTAAAGGATAAAACAAAAAAGGAAGTTTTCGGGTGTATATCGTAGCGGTACATGTTGCGTTATCATTATGCTACCACACACTCTAGCTGAAACAGAACTTCATTTGAATTAGAATTGTTTCTGTCACATCGGCCTCAATACAGCAGCATGCGTCAGCTCTGCCCAGACATCCAGCTGTAAAATATTTACATAATAACTGCTCTTCCCGCTCAAACGGAGCGTCTGATTTGTATCACACTAACGAGGGAACTTACGGAACAGCCTTCAATTTCTTCACACTTAGAGTATTTGAACGTCAGTCCGTTAAGGGTGGCTCCATTAAGATTCCTGAAATTATTTATTCCTAACTGTGCTCGGAAGTATCACACAGAATTTTTTCGAGTGTCTTTTAGAAGTAAGACACACTTCTTTAGGAAACTGGTGTCCTGCGAGTAGGAAGAAAATCGAGTACTGCCAGTCCATAATGGTCCTTTATATGTTTTTGCGCATATTCGACTGTTTTCAACGTCTTAGAACGTCTCTGCTTATTCTACGTACTAGACTTGCAGTCATCTTTAAGAATTGATTACCACAAGTATTCCGTAAAGAATTTTATTTTTCTATATGGAGAGAAGAAACGCGAGGAAAGCACGTATTCTAGAAAGGAAAAATATGACAGTGAAGGAAAGATACTACAAAGTCCATCAGGAAACAGAACGTACCTTAAGACAAGAGAAAAGTGAATACTGCAACAATGTGATAACAGAAACAGATTAATTCAAGTATCAAAGGGCAAGACAAATGTATTGTAATATGAATAACTCTTTCGGTAAGTCAATTAAAAGGGGGCGGTTTTTAAAGGATCTAAAACTAAAACTAAACTCCTCCCAAACAGGCCATGGAGGTCCAACGGTACTGACCGGCCACCGTGTAATCGTCAGCTCATAGGCGTCACTGGATGCGGATATGGACGGACATGGGGTCAGCACACTGCTCTGCCGGCCGTATGTCAGTTTCCGAGACCGGAGCAGCTACTTCCCATTGTAAAGGATCAGCTTGGAAAAATACTCATCAACAAGACTAACATACAACTAAGGTTGAAGACATACTTTTCGCAACTACTCAACTGCAATGATCCACAGTCTTACTTTGAAAAATCTGATATATTTGGTGTACAAGTCACCACCCCATCAGTAAAGGCACTACAGCAAGCAGTAAAGAAATCAAAGAATCACTATACTTGTGGGTAATACCAGATATACGCTGAGTCATTAAATAATGGATGTCCAGAACTCAAATTAGAGCTACAGTCTTTAACAGAAACAATCGGGAAGACAGAAACTATACCTGCAGACTAGGAAACTGCTGTTATGTAGCCCATATTTAAGAAGAACGATCTCCCAGTGTGCAATAACTACAGGCGAATTGCTTTCCGGATGCCACTTAAAAAATCCTGTCGATCTACCGATTAAACAGGCTGATCCAAAAACTGAATAACTAATTGGGGACTACCAAGGCGGTTTCCGCAAAAACATATCCACATTATTTTTTTTTTTTTTTTTTTTTTTTTTTTTACTTTAAGGCAAGTAACTGATAAGGCGCGGGTATTCAGTGTAGATGCCCACAAATTATTTGTGGATTTCGAAAAGGTCTGTCATAGCGTGCACCGACAGACATTCCTAAATACAACGAGGGGATTTGAAACACCCTCTAAATATATAAGATTAGCTAAAATACGTATAAACGGAACTTTACGTCGTATAACGACGCCGGTAGCATCAAGGTATACACTGAACTGAGACAAGAGAGCGCATTTAGTTTATTTAATCTCGTCTTAAAGAAGATCGGCAAAGAATTCAGTAAAACTTATACACAACGGATCCAAATGTAGGAGGTGAGCATTGCTAGAATGACTTACGCAGATGGTGCAGCAATAATAAATAGTTCCAAAACAGAACTAATCGCAATAATGCAAAACTATTACAAAATCGCTGAGAAAACCGGATTTCGTGTTAATAAAAAAAAGACAGAATACCTGGTCATAAGTAAGAAAATCGGAAGTGATGCACCTTTGGCTGTAGATGGATTCATTTTCAAGACTGTTGACCGCTTCACGTACTTAGTCTTTTTACTAACAACAATAGATTCAACTAAATTCTAAAGAAAAGAATCACTAACTTCAAAATCCGCTTGTATCAGTTCACTATTATACCGGTAACATTGTACGGATGTGAAGCACTGATATTTAGGAAGAAAGATGAACTTGTTAATATTCGAAAGAAGAAGATGTGTGTTGAAGATAAACTCAAAAATAAAAAAAAAAAGATGCACCATGAAGGAGTAAAGATGCACCATGAAGGAGTTATAGGAATGGGACAGAAATCGGTATAAGTGATGGGCATGTACAGACAAACAAATGTTTACAATTTCATAAAAAATTGATGATTTATTCAAGATGGTTTGTCACAAAGGGAACAAAACGGGGTGTAGAATATCGTCGATGTACCGCTGTGCTGTAAGGGTGCGGATGACAACCAAATGGGTCCTACTATGAAATGAAGTGGCATGTCCAGACCATCAGCCTTGGTTATCGGGTCGTGTGGCGGGCGACAGTCAGATTGGTACCAGGCTGCTGTCTGGGGAGTCTCCAGACACCGCTTCGCTGGTCATCGGGGCTCAGTTCGATGGGGAACTGAGACAATTGTACTCCAGTCAATGACATACCAGGCCAAACGTGCTCGGTACCATTGCGAACTGCCTTGTTAACGTACAGTGGTCAATGGTATTCCGCGCAAGGGGCACTGTGACCTCCTTTCTGTGAGTCGCCTATTAATGGTCATTGTGACCACTGAAGCACCAGTTGCACGTCCGTTCGATGATAATGATGAATCCGGGGCTCTGAGTGCCCTCTTACGATTGTTAATTCTTCACATTCTGTCGTATCTAGGTCGACCGCTTCCTTCTGGACGCTGTGTTCGGCTATGGTTCACCCATTCCTCCAAAATCATCGAAAAGTGGCATCGCTCCTATTCAGACGGCCAACGATTCGCCAATTACTCCAACCGGCTTCTTTGAGCCGAACTACATGCCCTTTCTCAAATTATTGCATCTGCGTGTGCTGTTCACGCGCCAGTCTGTGTGGCACAGTTACTGTCCAACGAAATACAAAATTCACTACCCTTACAGTTGCGCGGTGAAACTGTGCTGCAGTGTAACACATTCATCCACCGGCCGCCAAAGTTTACAAGCACCATTTTCCGTCGGTACCTGTATGAATATCAATTTGTGACCAACTTGCAAAACTTGTTCGTGGTGCTTGCTTCTTTCTTTCTTTCTTTTCTTTTTCTTTTTGTAGTGTATTTGGAATAGAGGATAAGAATAAATGAATAATTCAGAGAATGACATCGTGAAAGTGCTAAACAAGAGATGGTTGAACTGGGCAGACCATATAGCAAGAATGATGGAGGACAGACTACGCAGAATAACATTCTGTAAAACAATAGATGGAAGAAAGGGAAGCGGAAGAGCCAGAATGGCGAGTTCTGGGGGACACAGCTAGGATGAACATCAACACCAAATGGGCAAATAGTGTCTCGACAGAAAGAATTGAAGCAGGCTCGTAGAGCAGGTATATGGTCTAGAACAGGGGTTCCCAACAAAATTTTCTCGAGGATCCCCTCATCGAGCATGATTGGTACCTTGTCATATCACAGTATCAAGTACCTAAAAAAGCCAAATTATGAGTCTTTTTATATGTTTTCTATTTTTGGTACTAAGAAAAAACATTGACATATTCATTATTGAAAAAATATTGAGCTTAAAACTTTTTCAATTTAGCCTTCATTAACTACGCGAACTGTAGCTTCCACCAAAAACAACGCTTTACAAACACGGTCTGTGAAAGCACTGGCAATAAATTAACAATGGCAGTTGTCAGCTGCAAAAAGGCAGCGCGCAGAGTCTAACGGCATACAGCAGAACTATTTGCCTCTATCTAATTCTAGTTTTGCGCTAGAGTGTGCTAGTGTCAGTTGGCTCTAGGAAGGCGCTAGACGC
This sequence comes from Schistocerca serialis cubense, assembly GCF_023864345.2. Taxonomy (NCBI): domain Eukaryota; kingdom Metazoa; phylum Arthropoda; class Insecta; order Orthoptera; family Acrididae; genus Schistocerca; species Schistocerca serialis. Next base: position 423,410,575 of record NC_064639.1, on the reverse strand, counting down.
AGAAGTTAGCGTCCGCAAAAGCTCTGCTCATGCAGGAAGCGACCAAAACAAAAAATCTGTTATCATAAGAAATATATTTAATACATTTTTTTCTAATTCTAATAACATCTTGCGGACCCTTTGGCATAGCTCGCGGACCCCCGGGGGTCCGCGGACCTCCTCTTGGGAACCACTGATCTAGAAGGTCCCTGCCGCGTGTGAAGTGAATCAAAGTATGTGGAGATAGCGAAGCATTTTAGTGTAATCTTGGCCACTACACAACCATTCAGACTACCGTGAAGCAGTCCGCAGCTCGTGGTCGTGCGGTAGCGTTCTCGCCTCCCGCGCCCGGGTTCCCGGGTTCGATTCCCGGCGGCGTCAGGGATTTTCAAATGTTTCAAATGGTTCTGAGCACTATGGGACTTTACATCTTAGGTCATCAGTCCCCTAGAACTTAGAACTACTTAAACCTAACTAACCTAAGGACATCACACACATCCATGCCCGAGGCAGGATTCGAACCTGCGACCGTAGCAGTCGCACGGTTCCGGACTGAGCGCCTAGAACCGCGAGACCACCGCGGCCGGCAGGGATTTTCTCTGCGTCGTGACGACTGAGTCTTGAGTGATGTTCTTAGGTTAGTTAGGTTTAAGTAGTTCGAAGTTCTAGGGGACTGATGACCATACATGTTAAGTCCCATAGTGCTCACACGTGAATCACGATGGCTTACGGTGTCTAAAACTCGGGCTTCATATGCAACAGCTAGTAATCAAACAACTGTACGGGATGCGGAATGGGACGGTGTGCGTCGGAAGCAGAGTTGTAAAACTACCATAGGCTACAGTAGACTACGGTATTTTCCTAGTAGCTTTGGTCGCCTAAAGTCGGGTGTGTCGCGTAGCTATTGGGGGTTACCTCATAACGACCGCTTTCCTTACGCATGCGATCAGTGTCTTATTAAATTCCACTAAAGAACGGAAGCGTTGAGCCGTCTAGAAACTGAGTAAGGATAAATAAAGGCCCAGGTAACGTACGGAAGATTTTCGCTCTGCATAGCTATCCCGATGTCTTTTACTTAAGAACAAACAATATTTAGAGCAAAATTGAAACTGTCAATGTTTCGTTTCGGTTTTTTTCGAAAACAGCTGATTTTAACATGAAACAGAAGGATGTTGTAGTAAAAATAAACAGTACAGATTTATCATATAGCGCTACAAAACGCAACTTACTCAACAAAAAGGTAAAATAAACAATACACAGATCAAAAATATATTCGACAACGCTTCAGTACGTTGTCGAACATATATAAAACATGTTTCTGTTATTCGCAAACAACTTTCGCATTTAGCTGTAATAACAAGAAACCCTTTCCTTTGATTATGATGATGAACGTTCCGCTGAGTATAAAATAACTACAAAAATTGTATATTTTTTATGTTTGTGCATGTAAACTGTACTTTCGTCGAAGGTAATTGCTTTGGTTACAAAACAGTGCAGAAGTTACGCAATCAACTAATTTTATTACTTACAAAACGCAATTTATATTCTGCAAGGATATAAAAATAACAACGGACTAACACTGAATGATGGGCGGTTCTAATTATGCGGAAAACAAAACATCAAACAGACAAAAAAACAGAGCCCTGCGAGGTAGCCGTGCGGTCTAGGCGCCTTGCCACGGTTCGCACGGCTCCCCCGTCGGAGGTTCGAGTCCTCCCTCAGGCATGGTTGTGTGCTTTGTCCTTAGAGTAAGTTAGTTTAAGTTCGATTAAGTAGTGTGTAAGCCTAGGGACCGATGACCTCAGAAGTTTAATCCCACAGAAACTTACCGCAGAAAAAAAAGAGAAGTCGTTGGCTTCCATTTTCTCTTACACATACACTTATGTTTCTTTCTCAACCAGTACTCCCAATACTACCTGTGATCCTACTATTTCCTATGTCATTTATGTAGTGTATCAAAACAATGGAATCGTGTGCACGGAATACACAAAGTGCTTCTCCTGAGGGCAGAGGTACAGGTTGACTGGCCGTCTAGGAGTTTGGTCACAATTAATGAAAATACAAGGAACAGGAAAGGTGGCGGTTCACGTTCGTGTGGGTTCTGATCGATCCTCAGTGAGCACGGCCAGTGGCGGAATTGCGAATCAAGAGTAAGAAGCAATCGCGCTGCGTCTACATCTACATTTATACTCCGCAAGCCAACCAACGGTGTGTGGCAGAGGGCACTTTACGAACCACTGACATTACCTCCCTTTCCTGTTCCAGTCGCGTATGGTTAGCGGGAAGAACGACTGCCAGAAAGCCTCCGTGCGCGCTCAAATCTCTCTAATGTTACATTCGTGATCTCCTCGGGAGGTATAAGTAGGGGGAAGCAATATACTCGATACTTCATCCAGAAACGCACCCTCTCGAAACCTGAACAGCAAGCTGCACCGCGATGCTGAGCGCCTCTCTTGAAGAGTCTGCCACTTGAGTTTGATAAACATCTCCGTAACGCTATCACGCTTACCAAACAACCCTGTGACGAAACGCGCCGCTCTTCTTTGGATCTTCTGTATCTCCTCTGTCAACCCGACCTGATACGGATCCCACACTGATGAGCAATACTGAAATATAGGCCGAACGAGTGTTTTGTAAGCCACCTCCTTTGTTGATGGACTACATTTTCTAAGGACTCTCCCAATGAATCTCAACCTGGCACCCGCCTTACCGACAATTAATTTTATATGATCATTCCACTTCAAATCGTTCCGTACGCATACTCCCAGATATTTTACAGAAGTAACTGCTACCAGGTCTGTTCCGCTATCATATAATCATACATTAAACGATCGCTCTTTCTATGTATTCGCAATACATCACACTTGTCTATGTTAAGGGTCAGTTGTCACTCTCTGCACCAAGTGCCTATCCGCTGCAGATCTTCCTGCATTTCGCTGCAATTTTCTAATGCTGCAACTTCTCTGTATACTACAGCATCATCCGCGAAAAGCCGCATGTCCTCCCAAGACCCTCCAGCGACCACACACGTGACTCAGTTCACGCGTTCCCTTTTGGTTGGCGAGGTGGCGTGAGTACGCTAGTCTATTCTGCAGAGGGCTGAAGGCGTCCCTTGTAAGCAACTTTTACCGAAATGAACTGCTTCGATCCTGAAGGGCAGACTGGTTTGGCATATAGGCATCGGTGAAATACTGAGAGGGTACTTGAAAATCCAAACGCAAAACAAAGTCTGAAATAAAATTTTGCTTAAAATCCTAGATATTCCTAGGGTGGCTGGCCATAGTGTTGTGCACAATGAAGCTTTCGGGACGGGACGGCGAGTAAAGATTCGGAGACGGGGTGACAAAAGGTGTCAGCTGGCAGCCAGTAGCCGGCGGCAGCTGCGCGCCGCGGGCGGCCGCCGCAGGTCGCGGCCACGGTTCATTTGCATGTAAATCTGGCACTGCCGGCAGGCGGCGCACCGGGCCGCGCCAACGCAATTAGCGTGCTGTTGCCGCCCCTGCGCGGCGCGAGACCGCCGTGAAAACCCGTACCAGGGCTGCAAGCCTCGCTGTTCGGCTCTTAACACGCCTTCTAAATACACTGCTGCAGCACCGAATCAGCAGGGGTGATTTTGCCACACTCCTGACACAAAATTAATTTCACTTTATCTACACAACTCCAATGATCGTAGGATTGTAGTAGAGGGACTATCTGCACCGTACCCAAGCAGGAAAATCCTGTACACCTGCAAATCTCGTCGGTAGAAGCTGGCAGCTCGGCGTTTCTACAAGACATCTTGTTGCCTTGATACTCTGCCGGCCGGAGTGGCCGAGCGGTTCTAGGCGCTACAGTGCGGAACCGCGCGACCGCTCTGGTCGCAGGTTGGAATCCTGCCTCGCGCATGGATGTGTGTGATGTCCTTAGGTTAGTTAGGTTTAAGTAGTTCTAAGTTCTAGGGGACTGATGACCTCAGCGGTTAAGTCCCATAGTGCTTAGAGCCATTTGAACCTTGATACTCTGTTCCGCTGCCGCGCAGAGTCGCCGCGTCGTCTCAGGCGCCATGTCACGGAATGCGCGGCCCCTCCCGCCGGATGTTCGAGTCCTCCCTCGGGGCCGCGCGGGATTAGCCGAGCGGTCTCAGGCGCTGCAGTAACGGACTGTGCGGCTGGTTCCGGCAGAGGTTCGAGTTCTCCCTCGGGCATGGGAGTGTGTGTTTGTCCTTAGGATAATTTATGTTAAGTAGTGTGTAAGCTTAGGGACTGATGACCTTAGCAGTTAAGTCCCATAAGATTTCACACACACAACACACACACACACACACACACACACACACACACACACACACCTCCCTCGGGCATGGCTGTGTGTGTGGTTCTTAGAATAACTTACTTTAAGTTAGTTTAAGTAGTGTGTAAGTCTAGGAACCGATGCATTTTGGTCCCTTAGAAATTTACACACATTTGAACATTTTTGTCTTCCGCCGCTACTCTCTGGGGATTTTGAGAAGTGGATAGCACAGCCCTGGACAATAAATTAGTAACAACTGATTACGCACATTTTGTTTCCATGTGGCCATACTGTAGCACGAAAATAGAATCCATAAATCAAAGACCGACGATTCGAACGACTCGCAGCGTTCCTCACAGGATGACAAAATTACTGAGTTCTGAAAGTGGTCCTCCTTCTATACTGAAATATTCTTTGCACGGATACTACAATGAAGCGCCAAAGAAACTGGTACAGACATGCGTATTCAAATACAGGGATATGTAAACGGGTAGAGTACGGCGCTGCCGTCGGCAACGCCTATATAAGACAACAAGTGCCTGGCGCGGTTTTCAGATCGGTTACTGCTGCTACAATGAGAGCTCATCAAGATTTAAGTGAGTTTGAACGTGGTGTTATAGTCGGTGCACGAGCAGTAGGACACAGCATCTCCAAAGTAGCGATGAAGTGGGAATTTTCCCGTACGAGCATTTCACGCGTGTACCTGAATGTGAGGAATCCGATAAAACATCAAGTCTCCGACATCGCTACGACCGGGAAAAGTTCCTGTAAGAACGCGACCAACTACACCTGAAGAGAATACTTAAGCATGACAGAAGTCCAACACTTCCGCAAACTTCTGAAGATTTCATGATGGGCCATCAACAAGTGTCAGCGTGAGAACCATTCAACCAAACATCATCGATATGTTTTTTGGAGTCGAAGGCCCACTCGTATTTCTTGACGACTGGACGACACAAAGCTTTCCGCCTCGCCTGGGCCCGTCAACACTGACATTGGACTGCTGATAACTGGAAACATGTTGCCTGGTCGTACGAGTCTCATTTCAGATTGTATCGAGCGGATGGGCGTGTACGGGTATGGAGAGAACCTCATGAATCCATGAACCGTGCATGTCGGCAGAGGAACGTTCAAGCTGCTGGAGGCTCTGTAATGGAGTGGGGCCTGTGCATTTGGAGTGTATGGGGCTCCTAGATACGACCCTGACAGGCGACAGGTACAGAAGCATCTTTCTGATCACCTGCATCGTTTCATGTCCATTGTGCATTCCGACGGACTTGGGCAATTCCAGCAGGACGATGCGGCACATCACACGTCCAGATTTGCTACAGAGTGGCTCCAGGGACACTATTCTGAGTTTAAACTCTTCCGCTGGCCACCAAACTCCCCAGACATGAACATTGTTGAACATATCTGGGATGCCTTGCAACGTACTGTTCAGAAGAGATCTCCATCCCTTCCTACTCTCACGAATTTATGGACGGCCCTGCAGGATTCATGGAGTCATTCCCTCCAGCACTACATCAGAAATATGCCACGTCTTGTCGCGGCACTTCTGCGCGCTCGCGGGGACCTATACGATATTAGGCAGGTGTACCACTTTCTTTGGCTTTTCAGTGTAGAATACACGGTACGGATCACGCGCAGGTGGGCAATGACGAGGCCCACTAGAAACACAGGCCGTGGTTCGTACGTCACAGCACGTGACACTGAAGGTCTTACGAGTGCTGGCAGCCGTCTCATGCGGGGAGCTAGTATCTATTTCAGACGGGTTTAATAGTTCCTACCTGCTCGTTTAAATGCATGTGAGCTCTCGATAGCACACAAGTAATTTCGAGCGTTAGTGGGTACCTTTTCAGTTACGTACTGATTTCCATTGGGCCCTGTACGGAGCCGAGCGGTCGCGAAGTGTGCTGGACAAGCCGACTAGCGTTGCAGGGCCCGTATATCTCGCTGGCCCCGAGCACTGAACTATCACGTTACCGTCAACCCTCGCGCCACGCCGCACTACACTGAAGCCTATAGACAAGGGATCGCGGTTATCGCTGAAACAACCGGTGTTTGGTTGTAGTGTTTTTTTTTTTTTTTTCGCAGCAGTTTTACCTTGACTGTTGAAACGATTCAGAATAACCGATTTCTAAAACAGCCTGTATTCAGCTTTTTTTCATATTCTTTGCTCTAATAAACGTAGAAATCGAACGAAGATGGAAAAATTTTGGCTGTCTCAGTTTCGAGATACATAGACTCAATATATTAAATTACGTAGGCAAATAAAAGAAACCTCACTCCATCTACCTTCCTCCTTTTTTTTTAAAAAAATGAAAGATTTATTGAAACGAAAATTTTTGTGCTGCTGCTATGGTTAATTGATATTCCAGTTTTTTTACTCGGTTATTGGGGAAAAACACCTGTTGTAACCGGAACCAAACAAATACCTAAAAATACTGGTTATTCAGAACTAAACTACCAGTATCGGTTTTAACCAGTCGGTTTTCCCGTCCTTACGATAGGCGCACGGCGCACCTATGTTGACCTCATACGCAGATATGAATGTACTCCAGGTTTACATGTTTTACAGTGCTATTATTAATTTTTTCATGTTTAATTTCGGAGAATATTCTAAATTAGTGTTTCGAAGTTCAGCTAACTTAGTGAACGGTTCCTTTGTGGGCAAAATACCTGATTTTAGTCCGTTACCATCGTCAAGTAGATGATTCCGCAATAATTTTGAGACTTGAATCACATCACAAAAATTCCACATTTTCGTGTTTTGATTTAATGGATTTTCGAATTCTGTGTAACCAAACATTGTCTTTAGTTTGCTGTTTGATTGCCCCATATCACGCATAAATTCTCTCACTTTAAATTCAACATGCTTTATTACCTCAGCCGTTTCAGCCTCACCATCCGCTGGAAACGGCTGTCTCACAGTTATAATAAATGGGCTGCATCCATATTCCTACCAAACTTCTAATAACCATAACTTGAGCGTTGTTGTGTGGTCCTCTGATAATCTTCTCTGCATAGTCGAAATAATCGAAACGTAAATCACTGTTTACTTTCATTCCATCATACCTAAGAACTACGCCTTTTTCAAATTTTGTTAATAACTTTATGTTTTCAAAACACTACGTCGTAAATGGTGAAATGCGGAATTGCCTGTGTCTTCTTTTAATAGTGTCTTCACTGGGAATGGAATATTTCAATTCGTTCCTGGAAAGGATAACGCTTTATAAGATAAGCAACGTAAAGTAGCATCCTTAGCAATATCTTCGGATGACCAGTTAGAACACCGTCTTTCCACAACCATTTGTCGTGGACAGTCATTTCATAATTTCACCAACTCGTCCGCCTGCTTAGCCGGGTGGTAACGTGCTTGCTTCCCTTGCAAGCGGGCCCAGGTTAGATTATCGGGCGGGCTGGAGATTTTCTCCGCTCGTGGACAGGGCGCTGTGTTGTCCTCATCATCATTTCATCCTCTTCACCGGTGCGAAAGTCGCCCAGTGTGGCGTCGACTGAAATAAGACTTGCACTTGGCGGCCGAACCTCCCCTGATGGGGCCTCCCGGCCAACGATGCCATACGCTCATTTCATTGCACCAACTCAGCGCTACATCAAAAGAGACGATCCTGTAAATCTGCATCATTTTCTTTACGGTCTTTTATTTCTGTTTCCTTAATATCTAATGGTTGGTGTAAGCACGCACTGTCGCATTCACAATAGTGTTTGTTTTCACGGTTTACACTCCGTACAGAAGTAATTTATCCGGTAGTTATTAATATATTTACCTGTACAATAGGCCTATCTTCTTATTCCTTAAGGCAGCTTCGTTTTTGTGCCAGAATATCTCTCTTGTTATTAGGCTCACCACTGTGCGCCCTAAATCAGCACCGGAAGATGGTATATTTAGAGCTGAAACAGCGTAAATTTTCTACTTCTGTTTCAAAGCCGTATTAAACAGTTCACCTTTCAAATCTCAAATCCCTTTAACAATCAGAAGTAGTAAAATGTATAGAGCAGACACGTGCTTTTTCAACTGAAAAGGAATGTGCGTGTTTAGAGACATTTATCCATTTTCGTTTCGTCTCATTGTTTTTAGAAAATATATTAAATTAAATTCCTAACTTACTTGTCTCTGTGAATACTACAAGCGCCTCTCGCGCAGGAATCCGTTATTTTTTACTTAAGAACTTAGTCTAAAAACTTCCTCAATAAGTTGATAATTACTGCGTAACTCCGTACTCAGTCGCTTGCCACTAGTAAAAATCCACATTGCCATAAACAGCCTTGTTTTCATTCGTCCACTAAGCCACAACACAATACGTTATAGCAATTGCGAGCTGCGAAGTGATGGTTACATTCACTCTTGACGTCAGCGACGCGGTTTGCTACTGCGAATATACCTTGCGATTCCTACTGTGTATTCTAGTATCTGTGGTTCTTTCTGGCCCTCCTGGAAACTTCTGTGGCGTCATTCGAAATCACACTCGCGGCCGCGGCCATGTAATGTGTGGCGCGCGAGACAAATTACGCGACGTACTGTTCCGCAGATTTAATACGAAACATTTATTGGCAAGTCCAGATAAACCGCTGTGCTGCTACGCTATTAGATTAGTCCACACAACAGGCCACTCCCCTTTGACCCAAGATATAGTATTAAGCTTCTCATTACTTCAATGTCAATAATTCAAAAACTCTCACAACAATATCAAGATCCGACCACTGCACTGGAATATGTACACCGCCAACAGTTCACACATCACCTCCAAACCGGCTCCTAGCAACTTTAGCCGATAGTCTCCACAACAACAAAACAGGAATACAATTCAACGGCAATATATCGACAGAAGAACGCAACACTCAAGTTTCTATGGAAATGGATTTGATTGTTCTATTTCCTATAGACTTACAATCGCTATAGCATATGCGTAATAACACATCCTCTCTAATAGACGAAACAAAAGAATGTTTCATAAAATCTCTTAGCAGATACAATCCTGAAAAAAGAGAAAGCGTCATGGCGGATACAGGGATTAGCAGCCACAAGTCCTTTGCACGAGAATGGACACCGTAACATCGAAATACACCAAAAACAAACGCAAAATTCATTTGATGTTTTAAAATCTGCTTGACGTTCTCCTAAAATACTATCTCTGTTCCTTCCAAACATACTACGTAAGCATGTGTGGCTTAAATTCAAACAAATATTATTGCCAGCAATTGAGATTCGTATACGAAGAAAATAATAAGAGATGAAACAGAAACCCCATGGAACACAAACACTGTTGTGACAAAAGTCATGTGATACCTCCTAATACGGTGTTTGACATGCTTTTCCCCGGCATAGTGCAGCAACTAAACATGGCATGGACTCAACATGTTGTTTGAAGTCCCCTGCACAAATATTGAACCATACTGTCTCTATAGCCGTCCGTAACTGCGAAAGTGTTGTAGGTGTATGATTTTGTGCACGATCTGATCTCCCGAATACGCCCCATAAACGTTCGATGGGATTCTTGCCGGGCAATCTGAATGGCCAGATCATTCGCTCGAATTTTCCAGAATGTTGTTCAAACCAATCGCGAGCAATTGTGGCCCGTTAATATGGTGCATTGCCATCCATAAAAATTCTATAGCGGTTACCCCCTCGGAGGTTCAAGTCCTCCCTCTGGTGCGTGTGTTGTTCTTAGCATAAGTTAGTTTAACTAGTGTGTAAGCCTAGGGACCGATGACCTCAGCAGTTTGGTCCCATAGAACCTTACCACAAATTCCCAAAAATTCTATAGTTATTTTGGAACTTGAAGTCCACGAGTGGCTGCAAATGGTCCCCAAGTAGCCGAACATAACCATTTTTAGTCATGACGACCAGAGGACCCAGTCCATTTCATGTAAACACAGGCCACATCATTATGGAGCCACCACACACAGATCCCAAGAGGCACTAAGCCTTGTTGACAACCTGGGTCCATGGTGTCGTGGGATCTGGGCTACACTCGAGCCCCACTATTAGCTCTTACCAACTGAAATCGGGGCTAATCAGACCAGGCCACGATTTTCCGGTCGCCTAGGCTCCAAGTGATATCGTAATGAGCCCTGGAGAGGTGCTGCAGGCGATGTCGTGCTGTTGGCAAAGGCACTCGCGTCGGTCGTCTGCTGCCATAGCCCTTTAACGCCCAAATTTCGCCGCACTGCCTTAACGAATACCTGTATCGTACGTCCCACATTGATTTCTGCGGTTATTTCACGCAATGTGGCTTGTCTGTTAGCACTGACAACTCTACGCAAACACCGCTGGTATCGGTTGTTAAGTGAAGGCCGTCAGCCACTGAGTTGTCCGTGGTGATAGGTAACGCCTGAAATTTGGTATTCTCGCCTCACCATTAACACTGTGGATCTCGGAACACTGAATTCCCTAACGATTTCTGAAATGGAATGTCCCACGCATCTAGCTCCAACTACCGTTCCGCGTTCAAAGTCCGTTAATACCCGTCGTTGTGCCATAATCACGTCTGAAAACTTTTTACTTGAATTATCTGAGTACAAATAACAGCTCTGCCAATGCGCTACCCTTTCATACCTTGCCTATGCGATACTACCGCCATTTGTACAGGTGCATTTGCTATCCCATGACTTTTGCCACATCAGCGTAGGTCACGACACTGGCAGAATCAGCAAAAAAAGCAGTCCAGATTTAAATAAAAGCAAAATCTCTTAGACTGGCAATGTTTTGCATTAGATCGAAATTTAGTGCTGATATCAATGAGAGACTGTTTACACAATGAAATTCTGTCTCAAAATCTGGCAGAAAATCCAAAGAGATTCTGCTCATATGAAAAAGCACCGGCGATGACAATGCCACTAAAGCGGAGTTAGTGAACACAGCTTCCGAAATTCCTTCACAAAAGAAGACGAAGTTGATGTCCCAGAATTCTAATCAAGAACAGGTGCCGACACGAGTAATTTAGAAGTAGATATCCTCGGTGTAGCGAGGAAACAACTCACTCGAAAATGGCAGGTCTTCTGTGGTTGTACACCAATTAGGCTTCTTTAGGAGTATGCTGATAGAATAGCCCATACTGAGGAATCATACATAACCACTCGCATGACGAAAGATCAATATCTAAAGAATAACACGTTGCATAAGTCGCATCAATACACAAAAAAAGGAAATAGAAGTAATCCTCTGAATTATAGACCCATATCATTGACATCGAATTGCAGTAGGATTTTGGAACGTTTAGGCTACTATGCATATTGAGAATGAGAAACTTCCTGGCAGATAAAAACTGTGTGCCCGACCGAGACTCGAACTCGGGACCTTTGCCTTTCGCGGGCAAGTGTTCTACCATCTGAGCACGACTCACGCCCGGTCCTCACAGCTTTACTTCTGCCAGTATCTCATCTCCTACCTTCCAAACTTTACATAAGCTCTCCTATGCATATTGATATCCCATGACTTTTGTCACATCAGTGTAGGTCACGAGACTGTGGCAGAAGCAACAAAAAAACAGGCCAGATTTAAATAAACGCAAAATCTCTTAGATTGGCAATGTTTTACATTAGCTCGAAATTTATAATACTTCGAAGAAAACGATTTATTGGCACTTAGCCAGCACGGATTCAGAAAATACTGTCTTCATGGAACAGAGCTAGTTATTTATTCTCACGAAGTAATGAGTGCCATCGACAGAGGATCTCAAGTTGATTCTATGTTTCTAGATTTGCAGAAGATTCTGGACACCGTTCCTCACAAGCAGCTTCTAACCAGATTGCGCGCATATAGAGTATCGACTCACTTGTGCGACTGATATCTGTCGTTCCCCAAGAAAGTGTAATAGGCCCTTTGCTGATCCTTATTTATACAGGGTGGAGAAAAATTGTGTCACAGAATTTTAACCCTGGATAGCTGATGCTAGTAGGAACCAAAATTACTAATGTTGTGTAGGTCGACAGAGTGCAATTTTTAAACTACGATAAAGTGGCGCCACGCGCTCCGATTTGCCGCAGGATTGCCGTGTTGCCGGATGCTCTGAACAACGCATGACCGGGAATGCCTGCCTGCCGCAGAACGCGATGTATCCAAGGCGGGCCGCACGCTCGGTGGTAGCGCGCCAGCCTTCCACTCTAGGGGCCTAGGGGCGAATCCGCCGGGGTCCCGACACATCCAATGTAGTTTCATGATAAGACGTACCGGGAACAAACCAGTCAACCGAGCGGTTCTAGGCGCTACAGTCTGGGACTGCGCGACCGCTACGGTCGCAGATTCGAATCCTGCCTCGGGCATGGATGTGTGTGATGTCCTTAGGTTAGTTAGGATTAAGTAGTTCTAAGTTATAGGGGGCTGATGACCTCAGAAGTCAAGTCCCATAGTGCTCAGAGCCAGACCCGTCAACAGCTGTTAGTTCGCGTACAGAAGGTCTTTTACAAACTGTGTCGGCCCTAGAAAGGGCCTTTTTTGTAGCTAGCACATTATTTACTTAAAGCAGGTGCTCGAATTGGCGACCATCTGACGCGACACAAGCTTGGTAACGTCTGACGTGAGGTGGAGATAAACAGCGAGACCTATTAGACACACGTGCGTATCACGCTGGGGCAAGGGACGTTTGTATGTGTGAACCGATAAGCATAGCGCTGGCCATCAACCGACGAACGGCAAACGAGGAAATCCCGCGGCCAATAGGAGCTCATGGCGCCAAGTTTCCGTAGTTTAAAAACAGTGCGTTGTCGACCTACACAACATTAGTAATTTTGGTTCCTACTGGCATCAGCTACCCTGAGTTAAAATTTCGTGACACAATTTTTCTCCACCCTATATAAACGATTTAGGAAACAGTCTCAGCTGTTCGAGTCGATTGTTTGGAGATGATTCTGTCGTTACCGTGTAGTAAACTCGTCAGGAGATCAATAAGGCCTATGCAAAAAGTGGGAATTGATCCCTAACAACAAAAACTGTTAGGTTCTCCACACGAGTAACAAATAAATCAGTTCAGTTTCGATCACACGATAAATCACACAAATATAAAATTTCTTGAATAAACTAAATACTTAAGGATAACAGTAACGGACTATTTTCTTGAATCAGCTAAGCCCTTGGGGGTAACAATAACTGACAACTTAATCTGGGACCTTCACACTGAAAATGTTGTGGGGTATTGGCAGAACATTTAGAACATGCATCAGGTCTACTAAAGAGACTGCCTACACTACGCTTGCCCATCCTCTGCTACAGTATCATGCCGTATGCGTATGGGATCCTTAAAAGATAGTGGTGATGGAGGAAATCGAAAACGTTCAAAGAAGGGCAACGTGTTCTGTACTATCGCGAAAGAAGGGCGAGAGTGTCACAGGTATGATATGTGAGTGGGGCGGAAAATCATTCAAACTAAGACGTTCTCGATACTCCTCAATCCACCTTACAGCGCATACTACTAGTAATTTCCTTTTTCGTTGCGGTGAGATATTTTCACTAAATTTTAATTACCTTCTCCGAATGAGGGAATATGTTGTTGACCCCATCCTACAGGAAGAAATGACCATCGTGATACGTGTAAAATAAGAGAAATCAGAGCTCGCTCGGAAGGATTTACGTGGTCGAGAAATAGTGTGAAAGTACTTGTACGAACTCTCCGTCAAGTACTTAAGTGCGAATTCCAGAGTAGTTATATAGATGTAGATGAAGATGTAAACATATGTGGAATAAGTCATTGATATGTGACAATAAACAACATTATAAATTACTTTATCCATTTTGGTTAGAGAACACCGCAGCTATTTTCGTATATTACATGTAGGAAATACTGCAACCAGCCAGCCAGCTTGTCGCTGGTTGCACAATTTCCTACAGTGAAACGTTATAGATATTATTAAAGCCATAAAGCGTCTATCTACAAGTATTTGAGACAAGCGCAAAACATGAAAAAATTTCTCGAAGGAGAAACTTTAAAAATATTACTGAATGCGAGAATTCCACATTCTACATGACAGAACGATTTCTTATTTTAACACACAATTTCACAGTAGTCTTGTTTCTGCGCTCCAGTACACACCCACGTTGACAGCAACGGTGCTGAAAAATGCTTAAGAAGTGAAAAACTTAATGTATGTGGGGCATTTGACAAAAGAACTGTCAAGGAAAGCCCAGTCACAGCCAGTATGAAAATTTCAGAACGAAACTATTTTCTTCAGTCAAGAAATACATACTCTCCATAATTAAGCTTGACACTGTCCTGAAAGTGCTCTCTTGGAAGTATTTCAGCGGAGGATTTGGACCCAAGGCTGAAAATATATTTTTTGGATCCAAATTTGCAATACAGATTTCTTTAAAAGGTTAAAAAACTCGTTCTAGCTTACTTAGAAAAGTTATCAGTATCGCAACTGGATACTTTAATGGATGCAACAACAGACACTTCAGATATATGGTCCCATCACAAGTCACTCGCGCTGAACACTACAAAGAAAATGGAAGTGTGTGTGCTGTGGACCTTGACCCAAGACATATCTCTTTACTCGTCAACACCTGCAGCTGTCAATCGCGCAGCAGCTGGTACCCATGGACAGAGTTTACCTGCAGGAAAACCTCGGAGTCGCACAACAGTTATCCTATGGCCAGCCCTCCACTCCGTTGCATTTGGATTTTGTTAAGCTACTGTCTGCCGAACAAATACAGCAAGGATGTTGGCAGGTGGCAGACATTCCATCCTGTTTATGTTACAGGGCGCTTAACAATCGAGGTAAGCCTTCTTACTTTCCGTCCATACATCCACGGTTGTGGGCAAGTACAAGACCTTTTTTTTTTTTTAAACGAATTGACCCCACCATAGTTCACGGTAACTTTCAACGACTGCTGATTTGCTGGATTGTTTTCGTGGTTTATAGTGTTGAGGCTATGCCACAAAATTCTTAAATATCTCTTTGACTGATCAACTTGTACGCTTTCGCACTTAAACCGAACATAACACGCGCCTTCCAACGCAGAGCGCATCATTTTGTGGCGCAAAAGATGGTTCGTACGGCTACCGTTATGAAGGTCAAATGGTTCAATTGGCTCGAGGCACTACGGGACTTAACATCTGAGGTCATCATTCCCCTAGACTTAGAACTACTTAAACCTAACCAACCTAATGACATCAGACACATCCATGCCCAAGGCGGGATTCGAACCTGCGACCGTAGCAGCAGCACGGTTCCGTACTGAAGCGCCTAGAACCGCTCCGCCACAGCAATCGGCCGCTATGAAGTATTTGGTTAATATCCTTGTGGCGAAGCATCTTGCCCTCACGATAGATATCCACACTCAAAACGGTAATCGATTAACACGAAATGGTTATTCTGTTTCTTTATATATTTTGTCTTTGACGCACCTTCTTGACTGGTTTGCATTAATGCTGTACCGTTTAAGCCGAATGTGGTGAGGGACTTGTTTTGTTAATATTCGAAGTTTGAGAATCGCTTATCCGCTATGTTCGAGCTGTCAGCATATGTGAAACATAATTCTGTTATGCTGGATTACAGTGTGTCTCTGCTATATTTGTGAGCGTCGGTTCCCAGAAAATTTTGTCCCAGTTCGGGCTTTGTTTTCTTTAAACTTCTACACCAATAACGGAACAGCGCTGTTATTTTCTATCTCCAAAGTGAAGTATGCATAGGCTGTTGAGGTGCTGGTGCAATTTCCGTATTTTCGATTCCCCATGCCACCATATGACGAATATGTCCTCCACTAGCGCTGCCAGCAGCGTGGGTGCCACGGCGTAGAAGTTAAGCTGTTTGCTCGAAGGCTCACGAGAAGACATCAGCTGCGGCCAGAGAGGGGGTAAGACCATCGAAAACTCGTCTGTACGATCGCAGTATTTGCGTCGACGCTGAAAGACGGCGATGATTTACACAACTGCAGCACATCATAAATATTTACAAATGATTTAGGCAATCCCTAGCTTCATCACAACTATCAGTTGGTATTAGCTCCTGTAAGATGTTGATGATCTCTTATATTGGCACTATGGTAAATAACGCTCCAAATGCCACAATTTCCCTATCACTGATTCCACGTCCGCAAGACGGCTGTTTTCAAACACCCAACCATTTGGCCACACAAAAAACCAGCTTGCCGAATAGTGTGAACCATGCGACATACTAAAAACTTCAAGCTGTTTACAGATCACACTGCCTGCGATAACGTGCGCCTTGGCTCAAAATGCACCCTTGCAATACAAGAATTTATCTTTCACTGCTTCTTCCATAAGATATAATTTACACCCAAAATCTATTAGCTTGCAGAAGATTTGGAAACAATTTTACCAATAATAAAGACGTCAGTGTAAACCGCCTGCATATATTAAAGTTACGTACAAATCCTCCCCGTTATTACTCGTACCAAATATCGTTGATTCCAGGTGGTCAGTGTTTCGCAACTTCATTTCAACAAAAGTAAATGTAGCAGCTGCGACACAATAATTTCTAACTCGTTCAGGAGAGAAAATAGATGTAACAGATCGTAAGTTCCCAATTTTCATGAACCTGTCTTGGCACAGCTGTAGAGCGTGAAGATATATAGCATATTTTATGGCGAGGAAGTCCGAGAACAAATGAAGTTGAAGCACGCATACTCGTTCTTGGTTTTCTGTTTGAGGGCCTTAATTTCTCTCAGGCTTTTTGCCACATCTGCAACGATCGTGACGTCAAAGTAATCGGAAATGCTGCTTTTGCTCTAGGTTGATACTGTCTAGATCCCCCTGCAGCAAGACTCAACTGTGTAATGCACGTTCTTCACCAACACTCACACAACAGAACACTTGAAAGTTTACTATTACTGTGATACCCTGCGCGCTCGGCGGTAATTTTTTTTGCTTCATGCATCCGTACCGCATTTACCATTTTGAGAAACCGTAGGCTTGATACATTGATCGAGGTGCCGTAGTATGAAGCTGAACAGAATACAGCGAGGGTGAGGTTAACTCTCGTTTCGAACCACCTGACTTTCCGCACTTTTCCTTAGCTCGTTTGGGCGACCAAAGGATCTTTTATCTCAGCTAAGTTGCTGCCAGTTTACCTTCTCGTCCACCAAAAAACTGAGCAAGGGTTTGCAATCTGATAACCCTTCCGGTCGCAGGTATGTGTGACAGTACTTAGTATTCTATAAATAACTAGTTAAACTGCCGCGTAAATGTCAGTTCTTGGTGAGAAACCACTTGTTTTTCACATTTGGAATCAATTGGGATTACTCACATTGTGTCACATTTCCTTCCTCATCACTTCCATCTATAACCTTCAGCGTAATAAAGCCCATCACTCAGCATATATCAGGAGAGAAGCAGGGAGAAAACATCAACGACTATTTGAGACTGTTCGTAGAGTTCGCTGTTATATCACAGAGAGATGACTCCGGCAAAAAAGTGTCCTGAAATGAAGAAAGAACCATTAATGCTTACCATCTGATGCAAAGTCTGGCAGCAGCCTGTAAATTTTATCATAAAAATAACGATTTGCTATGTAGAGAGTTTAGTTTGCAAAATTTTCTACTGCCGCAGCTGAGTTAACAATGCCTGTTGCTTTGCGAGAGGACCAAGATTTCCCTTTGTGCTCGCCACAAACGGTGTTATGAGTTCCACACTTATCAAGAGTGTGTTACTTGTGTTGAGTCGTCAAGCACGTTGCTGCTTCTTTTCCATATTCACGTCTTCAGTTTTTTTGAGCTCTACGACAGAGCACTAATTGCAGCACTAATCGGTATATTAAGTTCAGTCAAACACTGAATGAGTAAATGGTACTCAAACAATAGACAAGTTGTTACAAGAATAGAAACCGGACTTCTTTTTCAATGCTGAATGACGTTTCACTGCCAGTATCCACATAACTATTTTCCATGGCGATATTACGAATTCTGTCTGCTGTCGCCATGAAGTGTTTGCAGCTGATTCAGTCCTGAAAGATTAAAATGAATCTTTGTCCACATCCATTAAGTTTGGGCGACATACAGGCTACCTCTGAAGTTTGAAACATTTATCTTCTAACGTTCTGTCTACTGAAAAATAAGCAGAGACGATGATTTAAATAAACTTTGTTCTTAGAGACACAAAGGTATCCGCAATTTTTCGCAGTAGTTTAAATTAAGAACACCAACTTCTGCCTAAGTTTGCTTCATTGACAGACACGGCACTTACGGTCATTTTCCACAACGGTCAAAGAGGTGTGCACAACATCGGTGCAGTAAGAACACAGTGACTGAGATTGTCCCCAGGAATTGGGATTTTCCATCGACATTATGGCATGTACTTGCTATAGACAGTCTAAACAAAGACGTTCAAACCGACAACTTCCTCGGCGGTGTACGTACAGAGAATAACCATGCATCCATACACAGAACCGACAAGCGTGGACAGCTGCCGTCTTCGGACTGAAGACAGCAATAACAAGGAGTGTACACATATGGAAAAGGACATAAAATAGTCGAAATTGTTGAGGAGACGCTCTGTCACCCACTGTACCGTCGCTTGAGCGATGTATATATGGTGTCCCAGGAGCAATGGTCCATGTTCGGGGATATGACAGAACGATCATTCAAGTCGAAAAAGGAAGTCTAGTAAACTTGGCCTCTAAAGAGCACACCTTACGAGCTACGAGCACTTGTTCAGCAGAAGAGATGGTTTTCACCGTAGCGAAGAGCAACATTATTTTGGAGCAAATTTATAGGGTTTCGTACCTCAATCTGTAAAGATCGCTTTGTTGCCAGTCCATCTGTCTGTCTATCTGTCCCACTGATAGGAACTCTTCATCTCAGGAATGCATGTTGTTGTTGTTCTGGTCTTCAGTCCAGAGACTGGTTTACTGCAGCTCTCCATGCTACTCTATCCTGTGCAAGCTTCTTCATCTCCCAGTACCTACTACAACCTGCATCCCTCTGAATCTGTTTAGTGTATTCACCTCTTGGCCCCCTCCACGATTTTTACCCTCCACGCTGCCCTCAAATACTACATTTGTGATCCCTTGATGCCTCAGAATATGTCCTACCAACCGATCCCTTCTTCTATTCAGGTTGTGCCACAAATTTCTCTTCTCTCCAATTTTATTCAATACCTACTCATTAGTTATGTGATCTACCAATCTAATATTCAGTATTCTTCTGTAGCACCACATTTCGAAAGCTTCTATTCTCTTTTTGTCTAAACTATTTATCGTCCACGTTTCACTTCCGTACATGGCTACACTCCATACAAATACTTTCAGAAACGACTTCCTGACACTTAAATCTATGGAAATGAAATGAGCGTTTGGCGTCATTGGCCGGGAGGCCCCTCGCGGGGCAGGTCCGGCCGCCATATCGCAGGGCTTATTACATTCGGCGCCACATTGGGCGACCTGCACGCCGGATGGGGATGAAATGATGATGAACACAACACAACACCCAGTCCCTGAGCGGAGAAAATCTCCGACCCAGCCGGGAATCGAGCCCGGGCCCAGAGGACGGCAATCCGTCACGCTGACCACTCAGCTACTGGGGCGGACACTTAAATCTATACGCGATGTTAACAAATTTCTCTTCTTCAGAAACTCTTTCCTTGCGATTGCCATTTTATATCTTCTCTACTTCGACCATCATCAGTTATTTTGCTCCCCAAATAGCAGAACTCATTTACTACTTTAAGCGTCTCATTTCCTAATCTAATTCCCGCAGCATCGCCCGATTTAATTCGATTACATTCCATTATCCTCGTTTTGTTTTTGTTGATGAGCTTACTAGGCATAAAATTTGATTACATTCAGCTGCTCTTCCAGGTCCTTTGCTGTCTCTGACAGAATTACAATGTCATCGGCGAACCTCAAAGTTTTTATTTCTTCTCCATGGTTTTCCGTGATTTCCCTAAATCGCTCCAGGCAAATGCCGGAATGGTTCCTTTCAAAGGGCACGGCCGGCTTCCTTTCCCGTCCTTCCCTAATCCGATGAGACCGATGACCTCGCTGTCTGTCTCCTTCCCCCAAACAACCCAACCCCCTTCTCCATGGATTTGAATTCCTACTCCGAATTTTTCTTTTGTTTCCTTTACTGGTTGCTCAATATACAGATTGAATAACATCGGGGATAGGTTACAACCTTATAACTGCCATCTGGTTTGTGTACAAATTGTAAATAGCCTTTCGCTCCCTGTATTTTACCCCTGCCACCTTCAGAATTTGAAAGAGAGTATTCCAGTCAACGTTGTCAAAAGCTTTCTCTAAGTGTACAAATGCTAGAAACCTAGGTTTGCCTTTCCTTAATCTAGCTTCTAAGATGAGTCGTAGGGTCAGTGTTGCCTCACGTGTTCCATCCTTTCTACGGAATCCAAACTGATCTTCCCTGAGGTCAGCTTCTACCAGTTTTTCCATTCGTCTGTAAAGAATTCGTGTTAGTATTTTGCAGTCGTGGCTTATTAAACTGATAGTTCGGTAATTTTCACATTTGTCGACATCTGCTTTATTTGGGATTGGAATTATTATATTCTTCTTGAAGTCTGAGGGTATTTCGCCTGTCTCATACATCTTGCTCATCAGATGGTAGAGTTTTGTCAGGGCTGGCTCTCCCAAGGCTGTCTGTAGTTCTAATGGAATGTTGTCTACCCCCGGGGCCTTGTTTCGACTCAGGTCTTTCAGTGCTCTGTCAAACTCTTCACGCAGTATGATATCTCCTATTTCATCTTCATCTACATCCTCTTACATTTCCATAATATTACCCTCAAGAACATCACTCTTGTACAGACCATCTATACGCTCCTTCCACCTTTCTGCTTTCCCTTCTTTGCTTAGAACTGGGTCTCCATCTGAGCCCTTGATATTCATACAAGTGGTTCTCTTTTCTCGAAAGGTCTCTTTAATTTTCCTGTAGGCAGTATTTATCTTACCCTCTACATCCTTACATTTGTCCTCTAGCCATGCCTGCTTAGCCATTTTGCACTTCCTGTCTATCTCATTTTTGAGACGTTTGTATTCCCTCTTGCCTGCTTCATTTACTGCATATACAAATCAATTAAAAAAAAAGATTCAAATGGTTCTGAGCTCTTATAGGACTTAACATCTACGGTCATCAGTCCCCTAGAACTTAGAACTACTTAAACCTAACTAACCTAAGGACATCACACACATCCATGCCCGAGGAAGGATTCGAACCTGAGACCGTAGCGGTCGCGCGGTTCCAGAGTGAAGTCAAATATTGAGGTCTATGGTCTCTTGGCGGTGCAAAAATTTTAAGCTCCTAAGTCAATGCAATTAACAGATACGGTCATGTATGTCACTTATTTTGATACTCGAAAGCTCACTCTTCAAAACCTATAGGGTATTTTCCGTTCACATAGAACCATGAAATTTGGCAGTAAGCATTAAACCATTTTCGAACGGCTTGGAATCCCTGGGATGGATGTCTTGCCCGTATGAACGTCGATAACAGCCAAAAATAGTCAATAGCCTCGATTTCTGGGATAGGTAAACTGTAAATAAACATAACCAAGTTTATACGGAACCCTCAGAGCGCGGGTCCAACTCGCATCTGGCCAATTCGTACTAGACTTTTTTGCTTCGAATGATCGTTCCTGTCATATCCCTGAATACTGACCATTTCTCCCGGAACGACTTGTATGTAGAAGTTGGATTGAGCCCTGACATGTTCCAGCCGAAGTTACTATAGCAACGAGGTGAGTGTGCTGTGTCGCCGCTGGGAATCCGGCAGAAAGCAGAGCGCGCGCGGTGTTTGGACACAGGTGGCAGGTGGCAGGTGGCAGGCGTCACGTGAGGGGTGTGGCGAGGCACGTGTGCGGGCGCAGTACGCCGGGTCAGGGCCGGCAGCGGCCGCGTGTCCAGATAAGGCAGCGCCCGGCCTCAGCCCGGCTCTGATCGATAGCGCCACGCCGCCCGCCGCCCACTCCCGCCTCCCACCTCCCTGTCACCTGCCGGACCACGCGACCCGCCGTCTCTCGCTGACCTCCGAGGCTCGTTACGCTCCGACCGCAACATGCTATGTACACCGCTTTGTCAACTCACTCTTCTCAGTCCGAATTAAGTCGTTTAATCTCACCATCATCTTACTACATTACCACAGCTATGCAGATGATACACTTCTAAATTAACAACGCATTAGATCAAAAAAATATTGTAAAAGATTAAAGTAGTTTATTCTTCAATCAATCGTTTGCACATCATTCCGAAAACTGACCGTCTCAAAATCTATAACGCCGCGAAAGAGAGATAAGATTTCCCTGGCTACCAGATTCTGCTTGCCACACCGTTCCATCTGATAGTAATATATGTATAGTTTGTTGTACGAGGGCTCCCTAGTTCTGGATTGGCTGGAGCCGGTAGAAGTTGGTCGACTTTAGCCAACGAATGTTTT
The DNA here is from genome assembly GCF_023864345.2 of Schistocerca serialis cubense. Classification (NCBI taxonomy): domain Eukaryota; kingdom Metazoa; phylum Arthropoda; class Insecta; order Orthoptera; family Acrididae; genus Schistocerca; species Schistocerca serialis. Next base: position 423,387,978 of record NC_064639.1, on the reverse strand, counting down.
ATGTCCGCCCCCTGGCAACACTGGCGATCCAACTGAACCCTACTTAAGTGTACTTTAGCCGAAGTTGGGCTTCGGTAGGAGCAGCTTGCTTCTCTGTTTCCTGTAGCCCCGCTGAAAACACGTTCAGGACGTCGTGAACAAACTATATCTGACAGTTAATCCAGTGTTTCTCAGACTGGCGTAGCAATGCCGCTGGAGTTTGCGTAAAGATTTATGGCAGTTCCACAATGATCAGAAGGGAAGAGAAACATTCATCGTAATATTTTATCTTAGTCTTCACTTTCGACAACCGGATTAACATACAATGTTAAGCAGTGAAAGAAGAAGAACTGTAATCACTCGCTGGCTATAGTCATTGGGTTCGTTACTTTTTTTTTTTTTTCATACTCTACTGGCTATTAAAATTGCTACACCAGGAAGATGACGTGGTACAGACGCGAAATTCAACCGACAGGAAGAAGATGCTGTGATATGCAAATGATTAGCTTTCCAGAGCGTTCACACAAGGTTGGCGCCGGTGGCGACACGTACAACGTGCTCACACGAGGAAAGTTTCCAACCGATTTCTCCTACACAAACAGCAGTAGACCGGCGTTGCCCGGTGAAACGTCGTTGTGATGCCTCGTGTAAGGAGGAGAAATGCGTACCATCACGTTTCCGACTTTGATAAAAGTCGGATTGTAGCCTATCTTTTGATAAAAGTCGGATTGTAGCCTATCGCGATTGCGGTTTACCGTATCCCGACATTGCTGCTCGCGTTGGTCGATATCCAAAGACTGTTAGCAGAATATGGAATCGGTGGGTTCAGGAGGGTAATACGTAACGCCGTGCTGGATCATAACGGCCTCGTATCACTAGCAGTCGAGATGACAGGCATCTTATCTGCATGGCTGTAAAGGATCGCGAAGGCATGTCTCGATCCCTGAGTCAAAATATGGGGACGTTTGCAAGACAACAAGCATCTGCACGAACAGTTCGACGACGTTTGCAGCAGCATGGACTATCAGCTCGGAGAGCATGGCTCCGGTTACCCTTGACGCTGCATCACAGACAGGAACGCCTGCGATGGTGTACTCAACGAGGAACCTGGGTGCACAAATGGCGAAACGTCATTTTTTCGGATGAATCCAGGTTCTGTTTACTGCATCATGATGGTCGCATCCGTGTTTGGCGACATCGCGGTGAACGCGTATTCGTCATCGCCATATTGGCGTATCACCTGGCGTGATGGTGTGAAGTGCCATTGGTTACACGTCTCGGGTCACCTCTTGTTCGCATTGACGGCACTTTGAACAGTGGACGTCACATTTCAGATGTGTTACGAGCCGTGCCTCTATCCTTCATTCGATCCCTGAGGAACCATACATTTCAGCAGGATAATGCACGACCGCATGTTGCAGGTCCTGTACGGGCCTTTCTGGATACAGAAAATGTTCGGCTGCTGCCCTGGCCAGCACATTTCCAGATCTCTCACCAACTGAAAACGTCTGTCAATGGTGGCCGTGCAACTGGCTCGTCACAATACGGCAGTCACTACTCTTGATGAACTGTGGTATCGTGTTGAAGCTGGATGGGCAGCTGTACCTGTACACGCCACCCAAGCTCTGTTTGACTCAATGCCCAGGCGTATCAAGGCCGTTATTACGGCCAGAGGTGGTTGTTCTGGGTACTGATTTCTGAGGATCTATGCACCCAAATTTCGTGAAAATGTAATCACATGTCAGTTCTATTATAATATATTTGTCGAATGAATACCCGTTTATCATCTGTATTTCTTCTTGGTGTAGCAATTTTAATGGCCAGTAGTGTATTTTATGGAAATCAGTTATGATAAATATTCAATGTGCTGTTTGGTCTTTCTTACTTCTCCACTCGTCAAGGCTGGGTTATGGGGAACTATGTTCCGTTAAAACAGTTGTGAGGTGGCGGATGCTTAGTACAGCCTGTGTGTGGCAAAGGGCGCTTCGTACCGTTGTTGAACAGTAGAAAGCGCGTCATTCAAATATTTCGTGGCAGAGGGCGCATCCTACCGATGCTTCCTGGCAGACAGTGTTTTATGCCATTGATGCGTGGCACATTGTGCTTCAGTTCGACATTACTTCTAACCAATGTTAAGTGGCGTATGCTGCTTCTTATCAATGTTACGTGCCAGAGGGTGCTTTTTACCATACAGCATGGCAGAGGGAACTCCTTACTGACTGTGTGTGGTGGAAAGTATTCCGTACTGACTGTGTGTAGCGGAGAGTGGTCCGGATTGATTACGCGTGGTGGAGGGTGTTCCATATCGATTGTGCGTGGTGGAGGGTGCTTTGTACCGATATATGCGTGGCACTGTGTACTTCGTGACGTTACGTTTCAGATGATGCCTCGTACCAATTCTGTGTGGAGAATGGCGCTTCTTATGAGTTTTACGCGGCAGAGGGTGCTTCATAGTATGTTGGGAGGTGAAAGCTGTTCCGTATCTATTGTGCATGTCAGATGGTAGTCCGTAGCAGTGTTGCGTGGCAGAAGGTACTTTGTACCGAAGTTGCATAGTACAGGGTGCTTCATACTAATGCTACGTGGCAGAGCGTGGTTTCTAGCAATGTTATGTTGGGAAATGGGGGAAAAGGTCACACACAAAAATGTAGCTGGACTCGTCTGTCGGGCAAATGGCCTTAGCTCACACCAGAATTTTGACCATAACACGACACCATGACTATCCCAGACAGATCGTCCGGTCATAGATACCTAGTCCTACCCGGGCAATGCTGGGGCATGTCACCAGTTCTATACAACGTATGCCAACGTTTCTACTCTGCTCCAGCGTACGAAGTCGGAAACGACCGAGTGAAGTCGTCGAGTTACGGGTTGGCACTGTTGCAGAATAAAAGATAATCCAACACATTTTAGCAATGTATAAGTGGCTAAATCTTTCGAAGATCAAAACAACATTGAATCTTTTCATCCTGCAAAGCCGCAAGACCTAGTTATAGCATGTATATGCTGGTAAAACCGAAGACATTGTGCATTCACACACAAACAGAAATACAGCTAAGTGATTATGCAATATGAATCCACATTGATTTGTGGTAATAATAAAGACTGACCTGTATGCCTGGCTTATATTCAATGCTTGGCAACTGAAAATTTGGAAAAAGCAAAATTCAGAAAGATTTATGCCTATAGCCAAAACTTATACTTTCCCTATTCCGATAATTTTTTGAATGACTCTTGAAATCATGGATCCCATACAATGATATACAAGAAGAGTTTAAGAGCATTGTGTGTAGCCTTTTACTTAAATGCAAAGGTTAAGAAGTAATACAGCGCAGTCGAAATTCTTGTGTTATCTGCGGTAGTATGAATGAATGAAATTATCCTAATCCAAAAATTAAGACGAATTTAAAAAATCCACTGTCAAATGATACAATAGGTATACGTATTTTGGAAATTATCAGCGACCACTGTGGGAACGTGTGTAGGAATTAGAGGAAGTTCGAAATATGCCATTTAGGTAAGTGAATCAACTGATGCTAAACATCTCATTTAGTTGTTAATGTAGGCCTGGTACAGTTACGCTGAGAGTGTGAACCAATATTTATTGATTTGTCGGCAGTTAACAGGGAATGTTACAGGTTAGATTTTTCAAAAGATGTAAAATTTTTTCGATGGAATAGGTTCGTAATTGAATAAAAATGTTGCGGAGTCGAACCAATATTGCAGCTTAAATAACAGAAAGAGTAGCTATATTTCATGATAAAATTCAATCCACTACTTTCACTCATTTCAAGAAATACGAAGAAGCTTTAGAGGCTAACAAAAGTTCTGCACGTCTGAATGCTGTTTTACTGAATGAAATTAAAGTGATTAATCTGATTAAAAATCATCAGCTCTTTATAAACTCTTGTGATCAAAGGAAAGGGCTGTAAACGCGATAGGTCTTAGAGTTGAAAAATTCGTTGCACTATTGGTGTCCAAAATAATTGGAATATGTCCATAAAATCACACACTTAGAAGGATGTCATTTGAAATACTTTCGTATACAGACGTCTTTACTGCCGATAATAAATTTTATTTTGATTTTGTTAAGCATATCGCAGTTGTTCTTTTGATAGCGTCACTAAAACAAATGTAAACAGTCACACTTTTTGAATGAATGATTTATTTCCCTGTAACTAGTTTAACGCCTACGCTACAGCTATAATGTTCATTATTGTAAAGGTTTTGGTTCGTAGCCTAGGTGGTGAAGAAATGTACACATTTAATTTTAATACTAGTGGCAATGTCCAATGCAGAATTGACTTTCTTAGGATAATGTTTAGTTTTTTTTCCTTTTCTATTAGCTAACTCGAGATAACTAACACACTATACAGGCTCTCTCTATCAATACAAAATTATAGGAACTGGATGAAATGTTGTAGTTACATTTGGTTTCTTAATTCTAGTCGGTCAGTCAAGATGCAGTGAAGTTTGTTGTGCACGCATGCTTGCATGCATGCTTATCTTTATAACTCTTCACCTGTACTCCCTTCTCAGCAAAATATATTACTTCTCAGTTTTCTTCAGTGCAATTTCCTGTGTCTGTATATTGAACCATGTGAGCAGCAAAAACTGATTTATTAGGGTTTTTTAGCCTGAGTGCATCCGTGTGTTATCTGCATTGTATGGTACTCCCTGTTTGGCAAATTTAATACTTGCGAGCCGCAGAACACTTCAGTTTATAAATGTCGGATTTGTGGCGAGCTTCATTCTTTAAATTTAAGCCATGAATTAGTATACATTTAACCATAGTTTTTGTTGAAAACTTATTGGAATATTTTTAACATGGAACATGTATGTATTCTGATGTGACACCTTAACAGTGAATCGCATGCAGACTTAATCCACAGAGTAGTGGAGAACGAGGAAGAACTGCAGTCATGTGCTTTAAATAACAGACAAAGCTGTTTTTGTTAACGTATTATTTTTTAATGCTGCTGCAGAGTTTATTGATGATGGAAGAGCTATAATCATTATTATGCCTAAGAGTTTAATTACGTTTATTTCTCGGCACTTATCATCATTATCCAATGGCATGTATTTCTCTAAAATATTCAAATTTTTAACTCTCAGGATGATATGACGTGCTAGTAACTGTAACATCAGTTTCAAATTCATGTTTGCCGTAGAGTTTAACGATACCTACGTCAATGAAGTTTATGCCCATTTCGTTTTTATGTTCTTCACTTAATTCTATCTTACGCTGCATTTTGATGAGCTATTTTGCTAAGTAATCTATTTTCGCCTTGTGTGCAATGAAAAAAGTTAAGTGTTTTCTAACATTTAATTTTATGGCTATTACTACACTAGCGGTGAAATACGACGTCCTTAAATTATTTATGTAAACGTTGGGCAGAAGAATAGTAGGGCAATTGCCCACTACTGAGACATCTTTCCGTATATAGAATTTGTTATTAAATTTGAAATATTTATGCAACAGCACCAATGATAATATTTCAACAAATTCACAAGTTTTTCACGAACTACTTTTTATATTCAACCAATTTCTTATTAATTAATTACATTGTTTTACTAACGGCTATATTTGTACACAAATTTACAACATCGGAAGAAACGACTCTGGATGTCTTTGGTATTGCAATGTCTGCTATGCTTCCTGTCACATCAAAGCTAAATATAAATTCTCTTTAAAACAAATTATCTTTAAATGCATATGCCTTAGTGTGAATTTCATTAATATTCTCAGTACTTTTGCAGAAAGTACTTTCGTGTGAGGCAACGATCGGAGGTTCATAAAGCAAACTGCCCAGTACGTCTTCCGTGTATTTGCTTACACATGTCTAAGTCCTCTCCTTCCTGTTTCAAAGACGTAAATAAACTCCAACAATACATGATATATTATCCGATGTTGGACCATGGGTTGTAGGATATTTGCGTTATTTACGATTCAGTGAAGCTGAACACTAATTTAACGTAAACGTACAAATGACCGCAGGAGTCTGTTGTAAGAAATCATTAACATCTTTTCTATGAGAGACTGATATTCAATGAAACAGTGAATTAAAATGACCGAAATATGTCGTATATACTATGGCCTCACTCTTTTCTGAGCTATTGAGAAAGCGTTGACCCAATTGTTGACAAACAAACAACTTCTGTGCAAATTGTAATCTTCCCGCCGTCTTCTTCATGGCAGCGAAGCTCACTCAGGGGGTAGGAAGCGTTGCTAGTTTCCTTTTTCTGCTGAATCACGCATGTTCGTCGTATAACTTTTACTTCGTATTTATCGTTCTTTCACACCAGTAAAAATTCACATTATTCGAGTCACTTGTCATACCTACTACTGAACTGATATTACACCGGCACACCCTAAAACTCGCTGACAATACGCGTTTTCATAGTTAAGAAATACTGTTGTATATCAACAGCTGGTGCCAACTACTTCACCTTTAATTTATAACAGTCACTGCAACATTTTAAATGTGTAAATCACTACAGGATCGTCACAGAATGTCTATTATTCATTCAGTATGCAAGAAAATTTTCTAAAGGCAGTGTTCCTACTGCCTCAAACACCCTACACTGAATTCCTTTCAGCAATGGAAGAATGTAAGCCAGGTGACAAGTTTAGCTTGATACGTATTTTGGGTTTCCAGGAGAATAACAAAAATGGGTAGAAGACGTATTAATCAACGACAAATTAATACGCCATATAATAATACAGGCTACAACACACCTGCGTTTTTTTTCTGCTCGATTTTCTGCAACTAATCGTCCTCTAGTAAGACAGTCACAAGGTTTAAGCTAACTTTCACAGTGTACAAGAAACATTTACGACGTGCCGAAATTACAGAGAATTTTTGCACTGAAAGTAGAGGCTTGTTGTACGGTAGATGTGTGACCCGGCGAGTTTTATGCAATACTAGTTTGAGATTTTTTGAACGACAGCTTATTTCGACTTCATCTTTTGCAACATTATTTTTAACAGCCAAACAAAATGTCAGACAAGTATAAATTGCTGACCACGAAACTGTAACTTTTTTCGTCGTAATTCAATGTTTCATTAGGCTAAGGCTTTGGCGAAAGATTACGCTTACGTCTATTATGATAGAAAGTCGGTTTGGCACATAGGTAGTCCATTCGTTGGACTATAAATACACGACGATAGTGGTATTGCTGATTTTTTGCTCAAAAGAACGAAATTTTAACTCTCGTATGCTTACCAAAAAACTACGTGGCGAGATACATAATAATATAGAGAAGTATATACCTTGATTTTTTCAATCACTTGAAACTAAGTACATCGATCTGTTAGTTAAAAATGAGCAGTAGTTCACAGATAAGATAATAGTATTTAATTTTAGCATAAGCTGTATCTTACGAACTGAAAATGACTCTCAGTAAATTTGTGCAGTGACAAACAGGTCTAGTAAATGCAAGTGACAGTCTTTTGTCTCAGGCGCCACTGCGCCTTAACCTGGGCTGCTAACTAACCACAGTGTCCAATCAGTTGGCTTACATATGAGTAATTGTTGTGTACATAGTGCTTACCGGTATCATAGTCTCTAAATCACAGATCGCACATCTCTTTCCCCTTTGCTACATTAAGTCCACTTCATTCGTATTCAGAATACTTATTGGTTCGCTGTATTCAGAAAAACTGATTCAATTTACATATTATTTGCGGTATAACGGTGAAATGGATGTGGCCCGATTGAAGAGTTCAACTCGCCATTTCCCAGAACAATAAAGAGGGTCAAAATAAATCTTAAATCAGAAGGGAAACCCTCGATTTGGCCTTCCCTATTGCGTTTCCTCGACTTGTATTCAGTTTTCATGAACCATTCAGTTTCTAAAGCCGCAGGGTAGGCGTCTAGAAGTCCATCACACCTTCCATTAGCTTCACTCGTTTTACGAACAGTTTAAAAATTTCTTTAAAAAAGGACAGAAACAAAAATGCTTCGAAAAAGAATGGATTAGGAGAGAGCAGTAACATATTGTCTGAAAAGACCGGGTCCCATTTTCTTTCATAAAGACAGAATCTAATGTAACCCCTCATGAATCAGGATTTCAGAATAAACTTAAAATGCTATAGTACCAACCAAACTACCTATCTCTACATTTGAAGGTTAAATTAGGCCGAGTTGGTATCTCTTAGTGTTTCTATAGAAGGAAAGCTGATCTTTTGCTCAACATTACCAGTTTATACCACGTTCGTAGGTAGTACTTCTAGAATGCCATCTGTTCTGTTTCTCAGCGCATAACACAATTGCGATTGATCGTCCTTCTTGATGGAGTAGAGGACGAGACAGAGTTTCTCAAACTTTACAACTTCCTCCCCCTTTAAAAAACTGTAATAATGGAAATGTAACTGTTTGTGTCAAGAGTAGAATGGCTTTTTACAACATCACACGATATAAGATTTCTCTTAACTCTTTAGCTATATTTAATTAACCACTGACGATATCTTAAGTGTTACAAATTCAGAACACGCGTGAAAATAATTTGTTTCCTAATTCCGGTCTGTAGACAAAAGCGACTATGCTGCTGCTTGCCAGTTTTTCAATTACACTCCATGGAGCAAACAGGAACAAATATTGATGCAAAATAAGGATTTGGTTTTGTACTAGTTGCGTATTTGTTTTATAATTATGCGACCGCTTTTACTTCTTTTACATTTTCTCTCGATTTTTGTGTGCGCTGTTGACAATTTGTTTTTCCATTCATACTCACTTGTCTGTAAACAAGTATTAAACATTTCAAAAACGGCTATTACGATTACAATATGGACATAGATTCTGGTACAGCCTATAGCTGCATACAGACTTAGGGAACTGATGAAACGCGAAGGTACCATAAAAACAATTTTTCTCTATACTGAGTACTTTTTTTAGCAATTTCGTTTACAGACAGAATGAAACTTAACAAAAGCATCTTCAAACATATCCTTAATTGATAAATAAGTCAAGACAATTTCTTAGAAGAAAACCTGTAAATCTTAAGTCCACAGACAGACTTCGTTAAACCAAAAAGCGAGTCATACATCCTCTTACAAGAAATCTCGCACCATTGGAGAAAAACAGTGATTGGCGTTGTTTTAACCATGTTTAATGAATCGCCGCCTCAGCAGGCAAATACAGTCCTACTCTTCTACGACGCTGCTTGAAGAATTTCAACTCCCTCGATAAATCTGTCAACAACAGGCTGAGAAGTTGTGCAGCGCTTGCTTTGTCTTTCAAATGGAGCAACAGAGATATTTTAACTAAGATGCTTCTATGATAGCATTTGTTCGTTTTGTTGATGAGGCTCCGACAGAAGCAGCTATTCTATGGGCCTTTTCTAGAGACTACAAATGATTTAGAGACAGGGCCTGCGAATTATCGGTAGCTCGTGGGGAAGACAACAAAAAGTCAAAGCTTCCATTCTTTGAGATTTATGAACGCAGTGTATAATTCAACCAAAAAAAAGGGTGAACCCATCGTGCAGGCTGCACCATGTAACTAAAAATACGAATTTAATCCACAAAAATCTTCTGCAGCCTAGAATTCTTCTTAGCCCCGTGTGAAAGTAAACGAGTGCTAAATACACTCGGCCTACATCATACGAATGATAGATGACAGCAGCCAAGATATTACAGAAAGTGGTTAACGTACGCAAGATGTCTCCTGTTTCCCGCATGGGAAAGATTACCATGTACCAGAAAATTTGAGAAACGTTAACTTTTTATTCATTTGCAGTATTTCGTAAATATAGAGTATTTGAAAATTTAAGTACTCACAACGCCTATCTGTAGGCAAATGAAACACATATCTTATGACAAAGTATAAAAATTTACAAGAAAATTGCTATATAAAGTGACGTCTTAGATGTATTCCCCTCTCTTACCTCGGGATACTGACTATCCAGAACATTCATTGCACTTGAAAAACCAAGTATAAGGTCTGAAATACATTTTTAAAATTACTTTGCAACGATTCTGATTCACGAAGTTGTGTTATAAGGCATTTCGAATGTGTTTCATACTCTGCAGAAACGAATAAGAAAAGTTGATTGGCTCGCAATGTACTACGTCAGTGGAAGGTAAATTTAATGAAATGTCCCTGAAAGAGTTATGGATACACATAGGTAAGGAATCTCCGTATCTGAGACAAAAGGTGTCGATAATTCTAATTCCTTTTGCAACAAAACTTTTGTGTGAAAGAGAGTTCGCCACGTTTTGCTGAGCACTGATCTGAAAGAAAGATGCATCACTGTAATTGCAGAGTAATACAGTTTCACAATGAAAGGAAAGTATCCTACATACTACAACATAATGCGTTCTTGTATCTAGTTAATGAAACTGAACGCAATATTTCTAATATTCTTTTTAATTGTTCCCTAACTTACAGAATTGTATAACCGTAATTCGGAATAAAAGCACCAAAGGCATTTTTTTATTTTTGAAACAGTCATGCCGTCACTGTGAAAAATTCAGTAATTTATGATCTGAGTATTTGAAATCGTACAGGATATAAAATCGGTTCCAAAATTGTGAACGAACGTTCCCTAAAATTTATGCACCGTCATAAATTTCAAGCAGGAAGAAGGTAAGATACTGCATTGATGAAAAGAGAGGGGAAACAGGAGGGAGGGGGACAGAACGAAAAAGTGAGAGAACCTTTTGCAAAGTGACATTCATACAGACAGTGCTGTCGATTAGACATATCACCTCACAGGAGAATCGAGACTGTGTTCAGAATTCCAGAAGTGTTCATCATTAAAAATAGCTGAACGGTAGCATTAAGCGCGCCAAGCTACCCGAGAGTCATGAACTAAAATATCCGCCACTATCGGCACCTACAACACCACCCTTAAGCGTAGTGAACCAAATGGACGTGTTGAACGGCGTTCACTTATGTATACCGTCTCCTATGAGTAGTTGTTCTTTCATGACACTAAAAACAAACAGAAAGTCACTTTTTACTTGAGTATTTGATAAAATGACGTGTTGTTACCTACACATAAATAACCCTCAAGGCAAAAACGAACAATTTGATTGTTTAGAGTTAATGTATCACAAACTCTTTCTGTATTCAAATGAAAACTTCAGTCTCCTCCACGCACAATAAAAAGGATACAGAGACCATTTTACTCTTTTGCCGCATTAGATGGCCTCGATTTTAAACAATGAAAACATTTCTAGTAATATTTTTGTATTTACTACTAATTTACTTTCGTGTATTATCAAACATACACTCTGACGATTAAAATGCTCCTTTGAAGTCCCTAGTTTGTATTAAAGGCCTGTTGCTGTGTGTGGAAAAATGTTTGTCGTTGACCGCAATATTCGGGGTTTTTACGGTTCATTTCGTTGATTATATTGGGGTCATAAACAGGCGGGCTTACAGTTATCTGCGGTTAACATTTGTATGCATTCAGCAATAATCGTTTAACGCAGAGCAACCTCATATGAATATGCGGTTTCACCCTTTAGACGTGTCGTCTATAAAATAAAGCAAACAACATTTTCCCCCAAGGGATTAAATGCCTAACAGAAATTACCCAGCCAGTCTCATTTATAGAACAGCTGTGAAATGTTTGACACCCCCGTTACGAAATTGGTTATCTTACTTCTTGTACCCGTATTTACGGAGTCTTCTCTGCATCGTACATTTATATTCGTCTATGCTCGGTTCTCTATAAGAATATCTTTAATTTGTGATTTTAGTCTTTTATACTAGGTTACTTGTTGATAAACATAAGTTACATTATGAAGAAGAGGTGATCACATTTCCGTCCCTTTATCTCGATTCAGGTTATTCTTGAAACTTCCTGGCAGATTAAAACTGTGTGCCCGACCGAGACTCGAACTCGGGACCTTTGCCTTTCGCGGGCAAGGGCTCTGGCAGAAGTAAAGCTGTGAGTACCGGGCGTGAGTCGTGCTTCGGTAGCTCAGTTGGTAGAGCCCTTGCCCGCGAAAGGCAAAGGTCCCGAGTTCTAGTCTCGGTCGGGTACACAGTTTAAATCTGCCAGGAAGTTTCATATCAGCGCACACTCCGCTGCAGAGTGAAAATCTCATTCTAGGTTATTCTTGTTCCCTAAACCAGGCTGGTCCCGGGATACTACGAGGACATGCTGAAAAGTAATGCCTCCCAATTTTTATGCTCTTAAACCTTTTTAGATAAATCAAACTTTGTTAACATTATACATCTTTATTCTTCACGTCTACATATTTATTTCTCAAGATAGTCACTCTGGCGACGAACACATTTCTACCAACGAGAGATCAGTTTGTTGATACCGTCACAGTAGAAAACTTGACTTTGTTGACGGAGGCACAACCTCACCTCTGTTTGCCCCGCTTCATCACTATCAAAGTGAAGTCGTAGAATGTGTTCTTTAAGTTCTGGAAACAGATGAAAATCGAATGAGCCAAGTTAGGACTGTATGGAAGCTGATCGATGACAGTCAACCCAAGACGTTGCATTGTACCAGATGTCGCGACGCTCATGGTAATGGAGAGGGAGCTCCATGTGTGGACGAACTCTTAGAATTAGAAACTCGAATACAGCACGCGTTTGTCACGCATCTACATAGTTACGAATAACGTTATACACCGCCACGTTACACTTCACAACTCGGAGCCCTCTAGTGGCACATGGCTACAAATATGTAGACCAGAAGAATAAAGATGAAGAATGTTAATATTGTTTGTTTTTACTCGAGAGAAGATGAACTTCTTAGCCAAGATCGCTTGTGAACAATCTTTATTGTCGATTATCGGTTTCGGTATGCAGGGTTACCATTTTCTGGTATCGATAAAAGATTATTACATGCCCCCTATAACTGCCGCATAAGTGCTCTTTCTAAAACAGGTATGTGAGGGACGAAATGAACGATGCATCGGCAAGTCAACATCAGAACCACAATGTGTAGAGCAATTCGCCAAACGCTCGTGTCTCATACCACATACTACTGTGTCCTTCAATGCAACCATGGCACCGCTGGACATGTAATAACCTTTTATCGAGATCTGAAGATGGTAACCATGCTTGCCGAAACTGGTAATCAACAATAAAAGTTGATTACAAGCGATCTTGGTTATGAAGTTCACTTTCTCTCAAGTAATTATTACAGACAGCCCCTTACTATTCAAGATAAGTAAACTAACATTTATTTGAAAAGATTTAAGCAACATTTCATAAAAATTTCTCAGGTCTTACTTTTCAGCAAGCCCTCGTATTTCAAATAAGATCATCCATTCTTATTCATTTCGACTTTAATGATATGGCCATCGATGGAACGTTAAAATCTAACATTTTCTTTACTTCGTCTTCTCTGCAGGACGACCCGAAACTCCATAGACAAAATTTAATAGGATTCTCAGGGACATGTTCTGAGTATTTTGGTAAAGGGGCCCGTGGTTTCCGGCAGCTCGTTACAGCATAATAATTTAATTACGATTTATTCGGTTTCCTGTCCCAGTTATCCTTATTCTTTGAAAATATTTTCACAACACTGATTAAGTCAATGCAAGAACATTCATCTGCAAAAGTACTTTATTGTGGCTGCTGTAGTTGAGGGAATAGCTCAGCACTGCGTCTGTGAGCCGCTCTGGCATTCAGTAAATCTGTCCATACATCCGCGCATCGCTCTTAACGTACAACCAACACTGCCGCAAAAGCAAGCCCGAGACAGAATCGAGCGGTACTGAATGCAAGCTTGAAGGCGAAGAGCAAATTGGGCAGTGCTGTTGTTGGCAGCAAGTGTCACGAGTGAATGGATCACGTTTTTCGCCAAAGTTACACACGGAGCATATCGTCGATATTTGTAGCATTGTACATATACTATTAGTGTTATACATATATAAAGATACATGGATTTCATAAATGAAACAAAATACAATTTCTCTGCAACGAACCACGAGAGACCATGTATCAATTTCACCTAAATAATCAGAAACTATCTCTAAATAACGTCACGATTTTTGTTGGTGGAGTTCGGGTTCAGTGTCTATAACACAACAAGTAGTGTTTTCCCATATTCATAACTCTGTGCCTCGCTTCGAGTGGCGCGGAAGATAGGGGCAATGAGTAAAATTTTCATACTATACATAAAAAAGAAATAATGTCTGGATAGATGACGGTTACCCACTCGAAAGAGAAAATCAGTAAAACTTTGAACGATACAGAGAAACATACTTTTCTTAATTGGATCTAGGTACGGCTATTAATATTGTATTTTAATTTTGAAGATCATTTGAGTACTCTATCTATGATAAGACTGGGCCACAGTTCAAGTTCAGGCTAGTAGCCGACGCCGCAGTCCTGTGACGTCATGAACACGGCAGCGGTGGAACATTTTTAAAAAATGTCCAAGATGGTGGATGGCAGGAAATGTGACTATATGCAAGACGGCAGATGGTGGGAAACTTAAAAGTTAAAGATAGTGGATAACTGTAAATTTAAAATTAAAGATAGCGGCAGCAGGAAATTTAACAATTAAACATGGTGGTCGGCGTGAAATTTATAAACTAAAGATGGTTATGGTAAATTTAGAAATTGAAAAATTGTAAATTTCTACAGCCAACGAGAGAGCTTTTTTTCCAAAACCCACCATGTTCAAAAGCGTCCAGTCATACAGTTGTATCACCGCACTACTTATCAAAAAAATTTCATAAGCGTACACGTGTACAGACAGGCACAGACACGCACACGCACACACAGACGCACGCACACACACACACACACACACACACACACACACACAATTACTCGTATTTCACACACGGTAGCTCAAGTTCCTCGTAATGGATGATTTTCAGATGAAATAAATAAAATTGAGGTTTCAAATGTTTGGCCGGCCGGTGTGGCCGATGGATTCTAGGCGCTTCAGTCTGGAACCGCGCGTCCGCTACGGTCGCAGGTTCGAATCCTGCCTCGGGCATCAATGTGTGTGACTTCCTTAGGTTAGTTAGGTTTAAGTAGTTCTAAGTTCTAGGGGACTGATGACCTCAGATGTTAAGTCCCATAGTGCTCAGAGCCATTTTAAATGTTTGCTTATTTGTCACACAATAAGTCAATTACGAAACACATTTAACGTTTTTACAGTTTCACGTGTACACGATATAACAGACCACCTCCGTGGCCTAGCAGTTAATGTTACTGCCTTTGGTGAGAAAGGACCTGGATTCGATTCCCGGTACCTCCTCAGATCAACCTGAGGTAGGGAGGTCTGGAACGGGATTCATTCAGAGTCATCATAAAATTAGTCAGCATCGTTTTTCGGGCGGTATTGACCCAAAGCTAAAGTATTCAAATTTGAAATCTAGTAAAACTGTGTTACGAGTACAGCAGGTGTTTTGATGATTTAGGTTTCTCTATAAGTAAAGATACAATATTCCACTAGCGAATAAAAAGAAAATTGGATTATGCAAAGACGAGATGAGTGACGAACCTATTAAAGAATGTTTCGGTAAATGAGCTGAAATGTATCCACTAGATACTGAATCAGGATGTGTAAAGCGCAGAGCAAAGGGCGAGGTAAAGTCTAATGTCACAGAGTTAGCTATTGATAGTTACTGACAATGCATGTTGGGTTCTGATGTTGCAACATGATGTTATTAAAACCCTTCATAGTTGACTATTTCGACGGCACGTACCACTTACACGATTCTTAAGCGCTGAGTTCACACACGCCCATACTACACTGTCATCAATAATTTTAAATACCTTTGTACGTGCATCACCTACATCTACATGAGTACTCTTCAATTCACACGTAAGTGCCTGGCAAAGAGTTCTTTGAACCACCTTCACACTATTTTTCTACCGTTCCACAGTCTAACGGCGCATGGGAAAAATCAACACTTAAATCTATGTGTAAGAGCTCTGATTTCTATTATTTTATTACGACGACCAATCCTTTCTATGCATCTTGGCGAAGGCAAAATAATTTCGCATTCAGAGGACAAAGTTGATGGTTGAAATTTCGTAAAAAGATCACGCCGCCACGAAAAACGCCTTGTTTTAACGATTGCTACCCCAAGTAGCTCATCATATCCGTGAACTCTCTTCCCTATACAAAACGAGCTGCCCCTCTTCGGACTTGACCGACGTCTTCCATCAATCGTATCTGGTAATGATCCCATGCCGCACAGCAGTATTCTAGCAGAGGTCGGACGAGCTTAGTGTACGCAATCCTACGCTCAGGGACTGGGTGTTGTGTTGTCCTAATCATCATCATTTCATCCCCATCGACGCGCAAGTCGCCGAAGTGGCGTCAAATCGAAAGACTTGCACCCAGCGAACGGTCTACCCAACGGGACGCCCTAGTCACAAGACTTCTCTTTTTTAGGATAGTTGTTTCAAACTCAACGTGTTCCGCCAATAAAATGCAGCGTTTGTTTTGCCTTCTCCACAACATTATCTATGTGATTCACACAATTCAAGTTGTTCTTAATTCTAATTCCTAGGTTTGTAGTTGAATTACTTTTTACATCTATGTGATTTATAATGTAACCAAAGTTCAACAGATCCCTTTTAGTATTCATGTACAAAATTTCACATTTTTCATTATTTATAATCAATTACGACTTGCACAGCATACTGGTATCTTGTTAAAATTTCCATCTGGTTTTGATATTCTAATTACTTTACTAGACAGTAAATTACAGCATCATCTGCAGATGCTCTGATTGTCTTCCAGGTCGTATATATAAATTAGGAATTGCAGAGGACCTATAACTCTTCACTGGCAAACGCCGGATATCCATTTCTGTTTTACTTTATGATTTACCGTATGCTAATACGTACTGTGACCTTTCTGACAGGAAACCGTGAATCCAGTCGCGCAGTTGTCACGATACTCCGCCAGGCAATTTGATTAGAAATTTATTGTCAGGAACAGTGCCCAAAGCCATCTAGAAATCTAGAAATAACGAATGAATTTGGAATCCCCGGTCGATAACTCTCATTACTGCATGTGAATAAGAAACTAGTTGTGTTTCACAAGAAGGATATTTTCTGAATCCGTGCTGTATGTCAATAGAACGTTCTCTTCGAGGTTCAAAATGGTTCAAATGGTTCTGAGCACTATGGGACTTACTTCTGAGGTCATCAATCCCCTAGAACTTAGAACTACTTAAACCTAACTAACCTAAGAACATCACACACATCCATGCCCGGTTCCAGACTGTAGCGCCTAGAACCGCTCGGCCACTGCGGCCGGCTCTCTTCGAGGTAGTTCATGATGTTCGAATACAGTATATGTTCCAAAAACCTGCTAAAAAAAGATGTTAGTGATATGGGTCTGTAATTTATCGGATTACTACTACTACCACGTTTCTTGAATACTGATGTGACCAGTGAAGCTTTCCGTTTCTTGGTAGGATCTTTCGTCGTGCGAGTGGTTGTATATGATTGTTAACTACAGAGCTATTGCATCAGCATACTCTGAAAGCAACTGAATTTGTATACAGTCTGAACATGAAGATTTGCTTTTATAAAGTGATATAAGTTGCTTCACTACTCCGACAATATCTACTTCTAAGTTGCTCATATTGGCAGTTGTTCTTGATTAGTATTCGGAACACTTACTTCGACTTCTTTGGTGAAGGAATTTCGGAAAACTGTCTTCAGTAACGCAGCTTTAGCGGCGTTGTCATCGGTAGTACTACCAGTGGTGTTGCGCAGCGAATGTATTGATTATGTCTCGCCGCTGGTGTGCTTTACATACGACCAGTACCTCCTTGGATTCTCTGTACGATCCCGGGATAGAGTTTCGTTGTGAACGCTATTGAAAGAATCTCGCATTGAAGTCAGCACTAAGTTTCGAGCTATGGTAGAACATCACCAATCTTGGAGACTTTGTGTTCTTTTAAATTTGGCTTGCTTCTTTTCTTTGCTTCTGCAACAGTTTTCTGACGTGTTCTGTGTACCACGTGGGATCAATATCATATTTTATTAATTCTAGTTAATTCGATGTAATTCTCTCAGCTGCCGCCGATGCTACACTGAAGGGCCAAAGAAACTGGTACACCTGCCTAAAACCGTGTAGGGCCCCGCGAGCACGCAGAAGTGCTGCAACACGACGTAGCATGGACTCCACTAATGTCCGAAGTAATGATGGAGGGAACTGACACAATTAATCCTGCAGGGCTGTCCATAAATCCGTGAGAGTATGAAGGGATGGAGATCTCTTCTGAACAGCGCGTAGCAAGACATCCCACACATGCTTAATAATGTTCATCTCTGGGGAGTTTGGTGGCCAGCAGAAGTGTTTTACCTCAGAAGAGTGTTCCTGGACACTCTGTAGCAATTCTGAACATGTGGGTTGTTGCACTGTCCTACTGGAATTGCCCAAGTCCGTCGGAATGCACAGTGGACATGAATGGACGCAGGTGATCAGACAGGATGCTTACGTGCGTGTCTCCTGTCAGAGTCATGACTAGACGTCCCATATCACTCCAACTGCATACGCCCCTCACCATTACAGAGTCTCCACCAGCTTGAACAGCCCCTGCTGGCATGCAGGATACATGGATTCATGAGGTTTTCTCCATACTCGTATACTTCCATCCGTTCGATACAATTTGAAACGAGACTCGTCCGACCAGGCTACATGTTTCCAGTCATCAACAGTCCAATGTCGGTGTTGCGGAGCCCAGGCTTAGTGACGTGCAGGCATCAAAGGTACACCAGTGAGCCTTCGACTCCGAAAGCATATATCGATGATGTTTCGTTGAATGTTTCGCATGGTGACACTTGTTGGTGGCCCAGAATTGAAATCAGCAGCAATTTGCGGAAGGGTTGCACTTCCGGAACGTTGATCGATTCTCTTCGGTTGCCATTGGCCCCGTTCTTGCAGAATCTTATTCCGGCCGCAGCCATGTCGGGGATTTGATGTTTTACCGGATTCCTGATGTTCGCAGTACACTCGTGAAATGGTCGTACGGAAAAATCTCCACTTCACCGCTACCTCGGAGATGCTGTGTCTCATCGCTCGTGCGCCACGTTCAAACTCACTTAACTCTTGATAGCTTGTCATTGTAGTAACAGTAACCGATCTAACAACTCCGCCAGACACTTGTGATCTTGGCCGAGCGGTTCTAGGTGCCTCAGTCCGGAACCGCGCTGCTGCTACGGTCGCAGGTTCGAATCCTGCCTGAAGTCATCAATCCCCTAGAACTTAGAACTACTTAAACCTAACCAACCTAAGGACATCACACACATTCATGCCCGAGGCAGAATTCGAACCTGCGACCGTAGCGTCTAGAACCGCTCGGCCACACCGGCCGGCTCTGTGTATATTTCTGGTGGATTTGGATTTTGTGGTGGTTAGTCTCGCTATAACGACACTGAGATCACTAATCCCTATTTCCGTCATGATGGTCCCTATTTTCCTCAGTATTACTTGTGTCCGAGGGGTCAAGTATGTTTTCCACCCATTTACATTTCGAGTGGGCTCGTGAACTAACTGTTCTAAATAGCTTTCAGAGAAACCATATAGTATAATTTATTACCACGTTTTATACCAAGCATCGGCTTTGAACATGTATTTTCGCCAACATATCGAGGATATACTGAAGTCATCACCAACTATAATTGTATGAGTGAGGTACCTATTTGTTACGACACTCAAGTTTTCTTTAAACTGTTTAGCAATTAAATGATCTTAGTCGGTGTGGGGGTGGGGGGGCGGTAAAAGGAACCAATTATTAATAGGAAACAATCATTTATAGCTTAGACTACTGAAATGTCTTTAGCAATCCTTTTCATCACGAAAACATTGCAGAAAGAAGATGTCACACTACTCCGATGTGCAAAACTTCTGTATGACACGTACAGAAGATAGCAGCATCAAATGACTGACTTCTAGTAGTGCCTGCTTCACTTTATTACCTATCTTTCTGCTTAGTCATCGAGTCAGTAATTTCAAAATCTCCAAGCAAGTCATACATTGCCGATTCGACAAAAACGCATGAGTGCTTCTCTCAGACAAGATAGGACAAGCTGAGGATTGTCCCAATATGGAAAATGAACACTCAGCGAGCTCAGCCTTGCCAATGCTTGCCTGCCGAAAGAAATTGGCTTGCATGTCACATAACGCTGAGCCAGGGGACAAATGAGCCGCATTGTAACTGTTCGTTTGCACATTTTTGACATGGCTTTTGCATTTTCTGAAATAACATTTTTGAATGATCTGAAAATAGGTTCTGGCCTGTAACTACTCGTCGAGTGACGAAAGAAAGTGAAATTTGCAACTTTGGCTGGTTTTTCGTTGTGCTGAGCTTGATAGAACGATAATATCGGCAAATCATTCTCTATACCAGAATGTGATGCAAGCACTGTTTTGGATTTCTATATTGAAATACACAGTTTTTATCACGAAAAGTAGAAATTAATGTTTTTGGAGCATTTGGCTTGCCGCGGAACCTGAAAATGGTTAACGGCAAACGAGTAATGGGTAACAATAAACAGGTGAGAAGTAACATGTAGTAGTGAACTGGCAGTGGATAATGGTAAACGGAAAACACTAAATGGGTAATAGGTACCATTTATCGTTCAACTGTTTTATTGTTTAACTGTTTACCGTTTACGGAATAACTACAGACATTTGCTTGCAACTGGTTCAGATGCTGATTGAGCGTTGCAGTTGTCAACATCCCCCTCAATTTAAAAAAAAAAAATGATTCAAATGGCTCTGAGCACTATGGGACTTAACATCGATGGTCATCAGTCCCCTAGAACTCAGAACTACTTAAACCTAACTAACCTAAGGACATCACACAACACCCAGTAATCACGAGGCAGAGAAAATCCCTGACCCCGCCGGGAATCGAACCCGGGAACCCGGGCGCGGGAAGCTAGAACGCTACCGCACGACCACGAGCTGCGGACCCCTCAATTTCGTGGGACAAAATATTACTCTTTAAATCTGGGTGATGAAATCTCGTCGAATTATCCGCAGAAACCGGGCGTTGTTGCAAGAAAGTCAAGCTGAAGTTGACTCTGTGTTTAAAACCCGTTCCTCAACCACTACAGATATTGGAGCAACTGTTCCGAAAGGGCAAGGGGCCAATACAGAGAAGATGAAGCAAAAAAAAAAATGCTTTTGTGAAAGCAGAAGGTGGAGATACTGGGCGAGAAGTAGGATGATTACGATGGGGAAGATGATGATGAAGAAGAAGAAGAAGAGGAAAAAATTATGATGATGATGATCCTGAAGAAAAAGAAGGCGATGATGATGATGATGATGATGATGATGATGATGATGGTGAAGAGGATGGTTCCGATGAGGAAAATGATGTTCACTATTGGAAGACACAGTCCAACTAATCGCCAGCACATACAAACTAAACGCATTGGAATGGCGTGAATTAATTACTACAGTAATTAATTTTCTTGATGGCTTTGAAAACGGTAGGTAATAATTCACACAATGAAATACCATTTATTAAGGAGGAACTCTGAGAAGTATTCATTATTGCTTGAAGTTTACGAGGTCTCTCAAAAATAATAAAGTGAACTGCTGAATGGGATGTTCTGTATGAGAAAATTCCGTCATTTGAAATACATCGACAAAACGTGCATTGTGGAAATTCAAAAAATTTGGAAGCAGTTCATCGGATTCCGCATGCCGAGCAGCATGCATTGGATCTTGGAAACAGATAGCAAGGGATCGTATTCGATTTCAGAGAACTGAAAATATAAACCAAATTATGGTGCCAATATTACAGATAAAGTGTCGTTAGAGAAGGTGAGAGCTTGGCAGATAGACATGTGTTCATGTAAGGATCTACTGTTTGCAATAGATGATATTCTACAAAGTGCTGAAGATGAATAAGAATGTGTCAGCAGAACTATTTGTACTACAAAACAAAGTTACTGTGATTTTAATGTATGCTTGAAAACAGAAAAACTGACATACGATTTATTGTGTGACAGTGAAAAAATTTATACCTAGAATTTTCCCTTCCATTCTCTCCGTAATGGATTTTTTGATGTCTATATCAAGTAGCATTTACAGAGATAGATTATGAAATTTGACATAAATCATTAAAGTGGTGTATAAAACGGAAATGAATTTTACTGACGAGGCAGACTTTTAGATACTTACACAATTTTTTGATAATGAGTGGTGAAACATTATAGTATACCTGGATACTTTTGAACATGGCGGGCTTTGACAGATTAATATATTGCGATGTCATTGGCAGTTTCATTTTTATGAATGTTAATTTTTTTCCATTTTATATTTTTAAGCACTGCATCTGGCTGTTTCATTTAAGAAAACTTCCCGCCAGTGTACTTGCATATTTTTTAAAAAAATTTCCGCTCTTGGATTTTTAATTTCCTGTCAACACCATCTTGGATTTTTAAATTTCCCTCCATCAACCATTTTGGATTTTTAAATTTTTCTGCCTCCGCCACCTTGATTCCATCAAACAACTGCAGTCCTGAGTAATGGTGGAAACTTCAACTATGGCCTACGGTCCTCACAGATACGCTACACATTTAAAAAAATATTATAGTGTTGTAAAACAGCGAAGACTGTTTAGTTCAATGACATACAGAAATATTTGCCAGGGAAGCAGATTACTCACTTGAAGGATATGCAAATTACTGAGTCTCTGTCCGGCACAAAGTTTTAATCTGCCAGGAAGTTTCAAGTTACTGAGAGTTTTTGCGAAGAATTTCTATGACTGGAATAATGAAATCATGCCTTATTCCTCTTTAACATATACCATCCAAGAAGAGCGTGATGATTTACTGCACCTTTCGTAATTATTGATTTAATCAAGAATTTCATGTGTCTCTCCGTCTGTCACAAGTCTTGGATTTGAAGTCACTTCAGTGACTTGCGTGTCTCTGTCGTTGTTAATGAGTTTAATCTGCTTCCCAATTGGTCTAAAGGGTCTGAACGAAGAAAGATTATGGTTTAATGTTCCGTCGACAAAGAGTTCATTAGAGACGGACCACAAGGTGGTGGTGATGATGATGATGTTTGGTTCGTGGGGCGCTCAACTGCGCGGTTATCAGCGCCCGTACAAATTCCCAACCTTTGCTCAGTCCACTCTGCCACTTTCATGAATGATGATGAAATGATGAAGACAAGGACCACAAGTGGACGGATTAGGAAAGGACGAGGAAGGAAATGACCGAATCGTTTCATAGGAACAACCGCGGCATGCGTCTTGTGTGGTATATGGAAATCACATTCCCGACGGGTATTTGAGCCTGCGTCCTCCCGAATATGATTCCAGTGTCGTAACACTGCACCACCTTACCCAGTGAATAATTCGTGATAATCCCATCATTCTCTTACACACAAACCAGAATTACTGTGCGAGGTTGGAACATAACTCATGAAAGAAGCTATGCTGCGCGTAAAGATAGTATATAGGCAGTATGTAAGTTAGGAAATGACAAAAATGAAAGTCACATTAGTAAATACAAAAAGGTTAATAAAAGACTTTAGAAATATGCAAAAGAATTTGGGAGCAAAGTTTTGAAAATACTGTTCTAGAAACTATGACCTCTTGGAGAAAAATCCTTGTGCAAGGTCAGAGGCTTAAGCAAAGAGTTGGGCGAGTCAAAGAACGTTTGGTATATTTTGCAGCCGAGAGCAAGTGAACTCACTTCTTTAAAACTGTAAAATTAGAAACCCGCAATTTTGAAATAAAAACCCATATCTAAAGTTGAACCTCATGAAGTTCTTGTGTGCAAACACAAGGACAATTGTGCACGAAGGGGAAAGTTTGATGAAGCTCGCTTATGAAACGACAGGGTGAAGAATCTTATTCATGATGGCTGGTTCGGTAAATTCTCTTTGCTCTGGAACAAGGTGCTTTCATGGTAAATACGCCATGTACACTGTTCAACCGGAACATTATGACCGGCCGGAGTTGCCGAGTGGTTCTAGGCGCTTCAGTCTGGAACCGCGCGACCGCTACGGTCGCAGGTTCGAATCCTGCCTCGGGCATGGATGTGTGTGATGTCCTTCGGTTAGTTAGGTTTAAGTAGTTCTAAGTTCCAGGGGACTGGTGACCTCAGAAGTTAAGTCCCATAGTGCTCAGAGCCATTTGAACCATTTTGACCACCAACCTTCTCCCGGTAGAAACCCGTCTACGCGATAGCAGCGTCACCTGGCGTGGAATATCTGTTCGTCAGAAACACGGACGGTGCATGTAGTATCACTGAGCATGCTGTCCGTGTGCACAATGGGGAAGGCGCGCGATATATCTGAGTTTGACAGAACGCAAATTGTGATGCCACGGATGCTCAGCACGAGCACTTCGGAAACTGCAAGACTTGTCCGATGTTTGAATAATACTGTGGTGAGTGTCTTCAACACGTGACGAAACCAAGGCGGAACCATGCCCAGACGTCGTGTAGTTGTGCGGCCAACCCTCATTACAGATATCGGACGTCGTAGACTGGGCAGACTGGTACAACAGGACAGGCGGCGAACTGTGGGAAACTAACAACAGATCTTAATGCTGGTCAGAGTACAAGTGTGTCTGAACACACAGTGCACCGAATACTCCTAACGTTGGGCCTTCGCAGCAGACAGGCCATGCTTATGCTGATGTCAACACCACCATTCGACAACTACGACTGAAATGGGCACTTGATCATCGGCATTGGACGTTGACGCAGTGGCGGAGCGCTGCATGGTCTGACGAATCCCGATATCTTCTTCATCATGTTGATGGAAGGGAGCGAATCTGTTGTCTTCTAGGGGAACAGCTCCTTGACACTGCAGCGCGAGACGGGGACAAGCTGGCGGTGGTTTCATTACACTCTGGGGAACACTCACGTGGGCATCCATGGGTCCAGTGGAACTCGGCCAAAGAGTATCGTACACTGGTTGCAGACCACGTACACCCCTTCCTGACGTTCACGTTTGCCGACGGCAGTGGCATTTTTCAACAAGGTAATGCGCCATGTCACAAGGCCAGGAGTGTGGTGGAGTGATTCAAGGCGCACAGTGGCGAGTTCCAGTTGATGTTCTGACTCCCCAACTCGCCAGATCTGAACCCGGTCCAACATCTCTGGGATGTGATTGAACGTGCCATCAGATCTCATCGCCCCCCTGCCTGGAATTTACGGGAATTAGGTGACTTGTGTGTGCAGATGTGGTGTCAATTCCCTCCAGCGACCTACCAAGGCCTCATTACTTCCACGCCACGACGCGTCGCCGCTATTATCCGTGAACATACCGGCTATTAGGTTGGTGGCTACAATGTTCTGACTGATTGGTGTATAATCACAATGTTAACATGAGCTAGCTAGCAGCAGCAGTAGTAGTAGCAGCAGCAGTTTTGCTCATACATAGCTCACTTTTATAAGGATACTGGACATACCATGGTGTTTCAATTTACGTATAAAAAAACATAAGCATTTACGTATTTAGAGGTCTAGTTTGACATGGACGGGCAGTTAGTTGGCTGTTGTCTTGTTGTAGAAACTATCCCGGGATCTGCCTAAAGTGACTTTGAGAAACTACGAAATACCTAAATTAGGATCGCCGGATAGAGATTGGAGCCTCCGTCCTTTACAGTACAAGGCTAGTCTTTTTAAAACAAAGTGGCCTTGTACAAGTAATCCCTAGTGCATAATACCGGTTTGCAAAGAAGTTATTTGAGAAGGTAAAAGCATAACTCTAACGTTTGACCTCGATGATGAGTATTTGGCTTAATGATCGAAGGTACTGAGTTTAGAAGCAGCTGTCCCAAATGCTATTTTCGCTTCCTCATGCTGAGTCTCCAATAGCGTTGAAATCGACTAGACAAATTCTGACCTGCGTTTCTTTAGTGCAAACAATGTTCCACTTACAGCAGTTTACACTTCAGGATTAAGAAATATCAGATAATCTGGGTTCAGCACCAAGAAAGGATTCGATAAATTATTCTGTGGTAAGAATGGAAGGAGTCGGCCATGTGTGTTCACCTGCTGTTAGTCCTTTCAACAAAGGAAAATTTGGGGAAAAATTGCGTGCAGTCGCAAAGTTTTGTACAGTTATAGGGCGAAGTGTAATGAAGAACACACTAAAAATACTGACTGGCGGGGTATGAGGGTGGGGGTAGAGAGACGTTTTTCTCGAATAGCTCGAAAACCACGGCTTCTAGACAAAATGCTATCCTGTACAAAATTAAAGTACACCACATTTCCTACAAAGAAGATCCTTTATTATTTCTCTAGGACTTATAGTTTCCGCATTGCAGGGGACGATAAACTTATTAAAGATAGTATTTTAATGGTATATAATTGATGTTTGTTGTTACATGAAATGAGTTAAATACAAATCATAATTAATCTAAATACAGCTCTACTGTATTTAGAGATAAATTGTGTTCCGGCGGTGTCAAAGGGTAGAAAGGCGGGGGTGGAGGTTAGAAGCATGATGGAAGGTGGGTCGCCAGACAGTGGCAATGTACTTCCCTCCTTCAAAGATCTGCAAAATGAAGATCGAGCACGCGATTCCCCAGTCTCTCTGCGAAAAAAACAGCTACGGGGTATTTCACAAAGTTATGCCGCCCCGTGCACTGCTCGCTTTATGACTCACTGGCTTCACAGTGTGCAGAAATGCCCCGAGGTGTTTATTTTCCACAAACCTTGTTAACTCTGCATGGAATACAGATATAGCTTACTGATAATACTAACGCATGAAATGAATATGTTTAGAATTTATGTAAATCTCAACACATTGTACTACAATGCTAAAGATAAACTTATTCTTAGTGATCCTGTACGGCAACTGTAGCATTCTACCGGAAAAGGCCTCTTCCTCCACCGCTTTTCAGTTTACAAACAAACTATACCTTCCCTGTATCCCGTCCTGCTCTCTCATGTGAGTAGACAAAATAACTTCACTGAGCTCTTGTTTAGCGCACATAATTTTAATACCAGTTTATTAGGCGAGTACTCATCTGCAGTTGTTAAATAAGCAGTTATGTATAGAGCTCAACAGCTGTAGATGTCAGGTGTCTACCACACTGAAGAGCCTGCTCCAAGTGTAACATACTGTCAATGCGTATTCAAAATGTCGATTTCACTGCCTCCACCATGAGTGGATGGAATACTTTTCGTAGTATAAGGGGTATCAAATGCATCACCTCAGCCCTAGACTCTCCAAATCTGAAGACACCAAGAGACTTAAATTGTATGCCTCTGCAACAAAAGTAGGTCACCTAGGTGTTACGGAATTTCAGATAATTCAGTATAAGCAAAGCAATGCATCGCATAAGATGACTGTTCTAGACTTGTACATTATAAGTCCCATTCCATCAGATATATTCCAACCCACCTTGGAAGATGTACTGTGAATGTATGGTAAATGGTTCCACTCGGTGCAGCCTACTCTACAAGTGCCAGCAATTCCCAAATGGATGAGATTTATACAGTCCACCAGTAACACAGTTCATGATGAGAAAAGTACAGTAACATCCACTAATTCATCAACAAGAGACTACAACACGGTTACATGGCTTTACAAAACGTTATTAACGATAGACAGCAGCAAGGTGCCACATTTACCAGTCCAATCCCTTCCCCAACAACATCACACAAATTATACACATCTGATTCACTGCATATAGGAACGCTTTTTACATAAAAGTCCACTTACGAACTGTAAATAAGTACTGACATAATTAACTGAAGATCACTATCTAAACACGAGCTCAGTGAAATAAGTTTGTCTACTCACATAAGAGAATTGGCCAGGAAATGCTGGGGGGAGGGAAATAGTCTTTCTGTAAACTGAATATCGAGCAGCGCTCTCGGTGGACGGAGTCGCCTTTCCCAGCAGAACGCTACAACAGCCGCACTGGATGACTAATAATCAATTTCCCCTCTAGCATTGAAGAGCAGTGTGCGCAGATTTACGTAGGTTCTGTTCATAAGCGTGTCTTGTGTTAGTATTATTAGTAATTCATATCCGTATTCCATGTAGTGTTCAAGCACTTTGTGAAAAATAAACACCGCGAGGCATGTCTACATACTACGTCACCAGTACTTCACAAGGCAAGCTGAGAAAGGGTCGGTATAACTTTATGAAATACCCTGCAGCCGCTTCTTGTGACTTAGTGGGGTAGATAGTGCGGGGAATCACCTGCTCGCTCTTCAGTTTGCAGACCTATGAAGGAGGGAACTCCAAGAACACAGTCCAGGGACCTACCTTCCCTCATGCTTTTACCCTCCACCCCCGCATCCTCCACCCTGTTACACCACCAGATTACACAAGTTACACCCTAATACGGCTCTACTGCACTTAGATGTGGTACACATATTTAACACTGGTTCTTAACCCGCTTCACTTAATAATAAACATTAATTTTACACCATTATAGCACTATTTTCAATAATCTGAAATTTTTCTGTGTAGTTTAGTTTTGCTTTGGGACACATTATTGCTGTGTGCCGCAAGTTTTGAGATATTCAAGAAAATGCACATACCCAAACGAAAGCGAAGAATGAAAATTTGTACCGAGGCCGGGATTCGTACCCGGGTCTCCTGCTCATTAGGCAAATACACTAACCACTACACCACCTTGGCACAGTGGCTTTACACAACTGCACGAACTACTCAAACACGGCTCCCTCCTCAATTCAAACTCTCATTCACATTTCAGTCCACTTGATACTTCCTCTAAACCTGAACAGCACTGCACGAGGTCCCCCAAGTGTAATGAAATAGTACCTCAGCAGTTTTTAGATCGACGCCGATGTTCCATTACAATACAGTTGTAGAGCCTCTGCAATACTATTCGAGTTTAGGGGGAATACCAGGTGGGCATTGATTAAAGCACCTATGCCTAGGCTTCTGTCAGGATCCCCCGTTTCGTTTGATACTGTGGTGCTGTTCCAATGCAGTTGGACAGTCTCTGCAACACTGCCGCGCAAGGTAGCCACGCGGTCTTAGGCGCCTTGTCACGGGTCGTGCGGCTCTCCCCGTCAGAGGTTTGAGTCCTCTCTCGGAAATGGTTGTGTTTGTTGTCCTTAGCGTAAGTTAGATTAAGTACTGTGTAAGCTTAGGGATCGATGACCTCAGCAGTTTGGTCCCATAGTACTTGCCACAGAATTCCAATTTCTCTGCAACACTGTTCGAGATTAGAGGAAATACCACGTGGGTATTGATTAAAGTACCTATGCCTGGGTTTTACGCAGGATCCCCAGTTTCCTTCGATGTTGAGGTGCTTTTCTAACATAGCTGGAGAGCCTCTGCAATGCTGTTCAAATTTAGGAGAAATATCAAGTGGGCTGATACCTGAATTGTGATTTGGAGTGAGCAGCGAGCCGTGCAAAGGTAGTCCGTGCAGTTGTGCAAAGCCACTGTGCCAGGGTGGCGTAGTTGTTAGCGCGTCTGCCTAGTGAGTAGGAGGCCAAGGTTCGAATTCCAGTTTTTGTACAAATTTTGGTTCATTGGTTGAGTCTGTATACGAAAAACATAGACGTTCGAGAGTTGAAAACCATAAAATTTCATTTGGTATTCAAGAAAAACCTAAAAAACTGGCCTTTAAACTCTCACACACCACCAGTCAGGATATTAAGTATATTTATTGTTCATGCTGTAGGAATCAGCATGGGTTTCGAAAAAAAACGATCGTGTGAAACCCAGCTCGCCCTATTCGTCCACGAGACTCAGAGGGTCATAGACACGGGTAGGTAGATGCCGTGTTTCTTGACTTCCGCAAGGCGTTCAATACAGTTCCCCACAGTCGTTTAATGAACAAAGTAAGAGCATATTGACTATCAGACCAATTGCGTGATTGGATTGAAGAGTTCTTAGATAAAAGAACGCAGCATGTCATTCTCAATGGAGAGAAGTCTTCCGAAGTAAGAGTGATTTCAGGTGTGCCGTAGGGGAGTATCGTAGGACCGTTGGTATTCACAATATACATAAATGACCTTGTGGTTAACATGGGAAGTTCACTGAGGCTTTTTGCGGATGATTCTGTGGCATATCGAGAGGTTGTAACAATGGAAAATTGTACTGAAATGCAGGAGGATCTGCAACCAATTGACTCATGGTGCAGGGAATGGCAATTGAATCTCAATGTAGACAAGTGTAATGTGCTGCGAATACATAGAAAGAAAGATCCTTCATCATTTAGCTACAGTATAGAAGGTCAGTAACTGGAAGCGGTTAATTTCAGAAATTGTCTGGGAGTAGGCATTAGGAGTGATTGAAAATGGAATGATCATATAAAGTCGATCGTCGGTAAAGCAGATGCCAGACTGAGATTCATTGGAAGAATCCTAAGGAAATGCAATCCGAAAACAAAGGATGTAGGTTACAGTACACTTGTTCGCCCACTGCTTGAATATTGCTAACCAGTTTGGGATCCGTACCAGATAGGGTCGATAGAAGAGATAGAGAAGATCCAACGGAGAGCAGCGCGCTTCGTTACAGGATCATTTAGTAATCGCAAAAGCGTTACGGAGATGATAGATAAACTCCAGGGGAAGACTTTGCAGGGTACGGGCTTTTGTTAAAGCTTAGAGAACATGCCTTCACCGAGGAGTCAAGCAGTATATTGCTCCCTCCTACGTGTATCTCGCGAAGAGACCATGAGGGTAAAATCAGAGAGGTTAGAGCCCACACAGAGGCATACCGACAATCTATCTTTCCACGAACAATACGAGACTGGAACAGAAGGGAGAAGCTTGCCCCTGCTTGTGTACAAAACTTTGCGACACAGCTATTTCTTCCTCCAGCCGACATTTTCTGGTTTTCGTTGACCGGGCTGTTTGCTCTGAGAGCGACCGAATGTGTGCCGGACGACGGCGCGGCGGGCCAGATGTCTCGCAGCCGCCAGGGCCGGCCGCATGTTTTTGCCATGCTGGGCGTGTGGCGTACCTGTTGCTTCTGACGTGGCCGCGCAGGCGGCGACACCGCGGCGCGGAGGGCAGCGGCGGCCACCATTTGTCAGGGCGGTAACGAGGACGCAGCCTGCCTGCTCACGCCGCGATACCGGCCGCTGCTTGATATACGGCGCGCGCGAGCCACCAGCCTCGCCGCTGACAACGCGCGCACTTCCACTTCCATCGCAACTGGACGTGGACACATTTCCGCAACATGGCCTTTCAGATGATGCACAGCGCATAGCGGACCCGTATCCCTACGAGGTCAAAATTTCGTTTATGGGTTTTTTGAATATTGAAATCATAGAGACTTTACGTTTTTATGTTTCATTTAGTTAATTGTACGGATTCGTATTTTATTTTTTAAATATGCTGCCATATTTTCTGTAAAACTCTGCCATTAAAGCTTGTCAGAAAATCCACAGATAATACACTCGTATCTGTGGAATACGTTCCAATAGTTGCTTAACATTGTAGCTAATAACTGCAGGTGCAAGACAGACAAATATGTGTTTCTCTTGTATTATATGCTTACGATAAATAGTGCTACCTGCTTCCGACAGTTGGAAACCACCAAAAATAGATTGATTTGCATTCCATACGACGCTACAATCTGCCCCCTCCACTGTGACTAACCCCGATCTTCAGCTCAGAGTGACCACAGACAATAAGCAAAGTTGCTATACACTGAGGAGACGAGAGTCATGGGACATGTCCTAATATCGCATCTGAGCTCTTTTTGCCCGGCGTAGTGCAGCAACTCGCCGTGGCATGGACTCAACATCCAATTGGAAATCCCATGCAGATATATTGAGCCATGCTGCCTCCAGAGCTGTCCATAATACCGAAAGTGTTGTGGCGTGCAGAATTTTCTGCATGAGCTGACCACTCGGATATGTCCCATAAATGGTTGATGAGATTCATGTAGGGCGATCAGGGTGGCCAAATTACTCTCTGGAATTGTCCAGCATTTCCTTCTAACAAATAGCGAACAACTGAGGCCCGGTGGCGTGACGTCGTTGTTTGGAAACATGAAGTCCATGAATGGCTGCAGATGGTCTCCATGTAGCCGAAAATAACCATTTCCAGTCAATGATCGGTTCAGTTAGGCCAAAGGTCCCAGTCCGTTCCATGTAAACGCAGCCCACACTATTATAGAAAACCGCCAGCTTGCACAGTGCCTCGTTCAGAACTTGATTCCATGGCTTCGTGTTGTTTGTGCCACACTCGGACCCTACCACCAGCTCTTACCAACAGCCTGACCAGGCCATAGTTTTCCAGTCGTCTAGGTTCCAACCGATACGGTCACGAGCCCTGGGGGGCGCTGCAGGCGATGCCGTGCTGTTAGCAAAGGCAGTCGCGTCGGCCGTATGCTGGCATAGCCCACTATCGCCAAATTTCCCTAGAGTGTCCTAACTGAACTTTCGTCGTACTTCCCACATTGATTTTTGCGGTTATTTCACGCAGTGTTGATTGTCTGTTAGCACTGACAACTCTACACTGCGTTGTCCGTGGTGAGAGGTAATGCCTGAAACTTGGTATTCTCGGTAAACTCTTGACACTGTGGATCTTGGAAATTTGTATTCCCTAACGGTTTCCGAAATGAAACATCCCATGCGCCTAGCTCGAACTACCATTTCGCTTTCAAAGTCTGTCAATTCCCGAATTGTCGCCATAGTCACGTCGGAAACCTTCCCACGTGAATCACCTGAGTACAATTGACAGCTTCGCCGACGCACTCCCCTTTATACCTTGTGTAGGTGACACTACCACCATCTGTTTATGTGTGTATCGCTATCCCATGACTTCTGTCACCTCAGTGTATATTACTCGTACTTTGCCTCAATAATATATTTTCCAGATCTGGCCTCTCTTATTTCACTCTTCTATTAACTGCATTCTGTTTGATGCTTCCATTCCAGACGGCGAGTGTTATAACACGTTATTTGCTGCATTGTAATTTGTATAATTTTTAAAAAGAAAATATCACCACTTAGGGCCCGTTACATCGGTAACAGAATAATAACAATTTACTACGATAATGTGGACAGTGCTACTCGCAATACTGAGGTTGTGTGTAAATAGTTCCGAGAAGCTTCACGAATGTGGAGATCACAATTGTATTCCAGGTCAAATTGCACAATTCTGGGAGTTCAAGGAGAAGAAATATATTCATAAATGTTTGCTGACGGCATAGATCTGTACGGAAGGCAAAAGGACTCGGAAGATCGGTTGGACGGAACGGATAGTGTCTTGGAAAGAGACCTGTGGTGTCTGCTGCATTGTCTTGTGCCGAACGGTACTGCTTATTAAACACGTGTGTATTACATTATCTTTGCTTGATAAAGGTACAGCCATCAAGTCATTGATTAGAGTGACAGCAGCCAATTATGGACATTGTTGACGTTAGTCCGTAACATTGCGTGCATTGTGTAACATGAAAACCGTCCAGTCGCGTTTTCCGCCAAGACTTGAAGTTTGCCACCAGACTCAGAACTGTGGGATAGTGTTTTATTCTAGGGTACCTCATGAATTTAAAATTTCATTCTATCGGTGCGGCCTTGGTAAACGTTCCGGCACTGTCAAGTTTGTGGAATGGTCCCAATAACGCCGCCAGTATTATTTTCTGCATCGACTGCATGTTGTGCGCACGCACGGCACTCAATATGCTTCCATAGGTACTGTGACGCTGCAACTTAATGACATCTTCCAACTGTTTCTGCACCTGCTGCGTGGTGCTTACAAACCTGCAGTCCACGTGATGGGTGACACTGATGGAGCAGTGAGGAGTGGTCTGGCTGACTTGTGCCTGCAAAGTGAAGATATAGGGCAACTAGATTGGCCAGCTCGTTCCTCGAACGTGAATCTGATTCAAAACGCATAGAAACGGTATAGGTCAAACGACTGCAGGCCTAAAAATGTCATTATGGACATCTGCAATACTAAAAAAAAAAAAAAAAAAAAAAAGGGCGACTGTCGAACAAGAAGAGGCGTCACTGCATCTGTGCTGGACTGACAGAGTAGTTGTGTGTCGTGTACTGGCATGTGTGAACATCACTCTCTATACTGACGCTTTCTACGTCTCCAAGGAAGGTACCACACAGGCAGTAGAGTCATTCATGGTGCGTACCAGTTTTCTTATTTACGCTGTACTCGTATAATTTTGTGATGAGTCACACTATTCCGAGGACGCCTTTTAGTGCGTCTTTTCCGCTGTACGAGATGATTTTACGCGGATCTAAAGGATGCTTCATTTTTTGACGTGAATGTGATGACGAGATTGCAATAAACACAAATAAACTGGCAGAAGAGTTGGCTGCGTCTTTAGACATGAGTATTTCCGAGGCAAGATACTATCACAATGGAATCTCAATAAATTAAATGGCTAGAAGGAGCGGGAAGTGGCACTTACGGTTTATTTCGCTGGCTGCTAATGAGAAACATAAGGCTAGATTTTATTGTAGCCTAAGACAGCTAGCCTTTCCCGCAACAGTCATGTGTTAGATTGTAGAGCTAACATCTGGAGAAGGCCTAGTTCGAAGGAACACTGTCGATTTCGTTTGATCCATCAGGCAATACATTTGTTGGCTCTGTAGAAGCTTTCTGCATTTGTGAGAATGTGGACATGCTGTTGTAACTATTATTCCGAATTTTTTCTTCTCAAAGATTTGATAAGTTTCAAAAGAAATAATAGAATTTAAGTTTAGACGTCAATTGCCCTGCAGGTTTTCCAAGTGAAATCAGCTAGAAGTATAGCTCAGATCACTAGTGCAGGAGCAGGGAACAGTTATCACTGTCTCGTAGGTCAAATAGAACTGGTGAACTTATTTAAACAATTTTAAGTGCGTCGTGATGCAGGTATTCTACCCAGGTCCACCAATAAAACGTTTCATTTGTCATCCATGTAGTAACTAGTAAGTACAGCCCTTTGTGCAACCGCGTGCTTTGTCCGACGTGAGGACGACATGGACAACCTCGTGAAGAGATACGTTTGATACCTAGCGATCAGAGTTCATACTGCCGAGACCATTGCGTGTAAGTACCAAATGGGCTTCATTTGTTCTTTGCAATTTTCGACGTTTTCCCGTATTTATCTACAATTCCACGCATGCACTTCACAGCATGTTCCAGCTCTTTCTGTCGTATCTCCACTTATTTTCCTGCTGCGCATGTTACACACCACACAGACCTCAAGCCGAACACAGGAGCAGTCGTCTAGCAGCGGAAGCTATTGTGTGTTCTGCTACTGCTTATCGTGGTGTGCGATTCTCAGGTAAAGTAGCTGTGTGGCCCAACTAAGGCGCAAGTTCGAGAAATATGCCCTTTCTATATATTTATACAACTAGTGGGAACAGTACAACAGCTTGCTTGCTAGTCTTTTTATTTTTTGTCGGTGGAAACTACATTTCGCTGATGTCTCGTATTGGCATCGATTTCTGTTCCCGCGGAAACTTAAGAATTCTGTGAGCGATCGGCAGTGGAGCTGTATTTCTCCCCTGCTCGATCGTGCTCGGAATATTTACGAGCTCTGCAAGGGGCACGTTTCTGAAACGATCCGTTGTATTTGTACATCAGAATGCGCAAACCTGCAGCTAAGTTCGCCAATTTAATCCCACATAAAATGAGATGGTGAGAGTGGTGCTAAAGATTCGGTTATGTTCGTGTTGTTTACGTAATGTTATGTATCTTTTTCGTATCAACAGTTCTTTAAAGGTTTGGAGAACTAAAACTGGACGGTTTTCATGTTATACACTGCATGCAATGTTACGGACTAATGTCAACATTGTCCATAATTGGCTGCTGTCAATCAAATCAATGACTTGATGGCTGTACCTTTATCAAGCAAAGATAATGTAATACACACGTGTTTAAGAAGCAGTTCCGTTCGGCACGAGACAATGCAGCACACACCACAGGTAGCAATAAGATCTTTCCAAGACACTATCCGTTCCGTCCAACTGATCTTCCGAGTCTTTTTGCGTTCCTTACAGAACTATGCCGTCAGCAAACCTTTATAAATATATTTCTTCTCCCTGAACTCCTAGAAATTTCACTATATCCTTCAAAAATTATTTGTTATTTAATAAGTACAGTAACGTCTGTAAAATCGTTCTGAATTCTCTGGAAATGCCTCCTGACAATATATGCTAGGTAACGAATGAATGGCTGCCACAGGTGTCACGCTCAATACACACTGAGGTGACAGAAGTCACGGCATACCTCCTAAAATCTTGTCGGACCTCGTTTTGCCCGGCGTAGTGCAGCAGTCCGACGTGGCATCGACTCAAGAAGTCGTCGGAAGTCCTCTGCATAAATATTGAGCCACGCTGCCTCTATAGTCGTCCATAATTGCGCAAGCGTTGAACGTGTCCCAAAACAGGTCGATGGGCGATCTGGGTGGCCATATAATTCGCTCGAACTGTCCATAATGTTTTCAAACCAATTGCGAACAACTGTGGCCGGTGACATGGCACATTGTCATCCATAAAAACTCCATAGTTGAATGGCTGCAAATGGTCTCCAAGTAGCCGAAAATAACCATTTCCAGCCTATGATCGGTTGAGTTAGATCAGTGGATCCAGTCCATTACACAAAAACATTGCCCACGCCATTATGGAGAACCACCGGCTTGCACAATGCTTTGTTCACAACTTGGGTCCGTGGCTTCGTGTGGCCTGCACTACACTCTAAACCTACTATCAGCTCTTGATGACTTAAATCGGGACTCATCCGACTAGGTCACGGTTTTCCAGCCAAAAACATGGTTCAAATGGCTCTAAGCACTATGGGACTTGGTTGGTTGGTTGTTTGAGGTTTAAGGGACCAAACAGCAAGGTCATCAGTCCCTTGTTTCAAATATGCTCCATTCCGCTAATGGGACATCCCAGGAAAGTCAGAACAATAAAACGGAAAAAGGTAAAAACGTAAAAGGGCAGTCATGTTGTCATTGGTAAAAAACAAAATGAGGGAAGTCGGCAAGACAACGAACCCAACGCTATGCTGAAGCAGCATAGGCAAGACCACCTGTGACTTAAAAGGTGCAACCGCTAGAATGTAGAAGTATGTATGGGAAAAGGAGACTAACCAAGCCTTAAAAAAAGGGTTAAAACAGATTAAAAGGGGAAGAAAAGAGGATTTCGGTCAGGGAGGTGAATCGGGAATCTCCGAACACTGCTTACAGTGGGAGACACCCAAACACTCACCGCCCTGCCCCAATACCAGAGAGAGATTAAAAACCTTAAAACTGAGAATAAAAACCACTTTCCCGGAGGAAACCGAGAACCAGAGAGACCATCCGGGAATCGTCAGCCAACATCAAAGGTAAAGTGTGGGGGAGTCTGTACTTAGCACGCAGAGCCAAAAGAAGGGGGCATTCAACCAAAATGTGGGCTACCGACTGGAAGGCTCCACAACCACAAAGTGGGGGTGGCTCATCACACAAAAGAAAACCATGGGTCACCCTGGTATGGCCAATGCGGAGACGACACAGTGTGGTCGAGTCCTTTCGGGAGAGGCGAAAGGAAGAACGCCACGGGCCTGGTGTCACCTTAATCGCACGAAGTTTATTAGACAGGGGAGTAGCCTCCCAAGAATTGGCCCATGACTGTGCGAAGTGGGATTTGACGTGAAGCCGTAAATCCGCTGCAGGAGGGGTTACAGAAAACGGGGGGGGGGGGGGGGGGGGGAAAGTGACTGCTCCCCCAGCCAAACGATCAGCGAGCTCATTACCTGGGATACCCACATGGCCAGGGACCCAAAGGAAGTCAATGGAACAAGCAGCACAGTGAATATCAGCGAGATGGTCATGGATGGCAGAGACCAAGGGATGACGCGAAAAACACCGGTCAACAGCAAGAAGGCCACTCATCGAGTCCGTACATAACAAAACGCTGTTGTATTGGGACTGTTTAATAAAGGTAATGGCCTGGGAAATTGCCATCAATTCCGCAGTAAACACCCCACATGTAGGTGGCAGCAGATGATTTTCCGTTCCGACAGAGGACGTGAAGGCATACCCCACATGAGCAGCAGATTTAGAGCCATCAGTGTAAAAAAACAACAGCATCCCGGAACTCCCATAAAATTTGGCGGAAAAAGGAACGGAACACCACCGGGGGGATGGAATCTTTTGGACCTCGGCGGAGATCCATCCGAATTCGAGGCCGAGGAACTAACCAAGGGGGGGTGGAGGGGAGGTAGCGAGGAAGGCAGGACAAAGAAGGAAGCTGAAAATCACGGCAAAGAGACGCAAGGCGGAGCCCAACCGGTAAACCTGCCCGAGGGCGGGAGTCGGGTGGGCGACGTCCATGGTCTGGGAACAGGATACAATAGGAAGGATGAGTGGGAGAGGAACGGATAGTGAGTGCATAAGACACCAGAAGCTGGGACCGCCGAACAGAAAGGGGGGGGGGGGGGTCTCAGCTTCAACCAGGAGACTATCAACAGGGCTAGTAGGGAAGGCACCGGTGGCCAAACGGATACCACGATGGTGGACTGGATCCAGCATGTGCAGTGTGGAAGGAGCAGCTGAACCACAAAC
This sequence comes from Schistocerca serialis cubense, assembly GCF_023864345.2. Taxonomy (NCBI): domain Eukaryota; kingdom Metazoa; phylum Arthropoda; class Insecta; order Orthoptera; family Acrididae; genus Schistocerca; species Schistocerca serialis. The sequence continues at coordinate 423,349,605 of NC_064639.1, read as the reverse complement.
TTGACAACCATAGTCCAAGCGGGACAGAACTAGAGAACGATAAAGACGAAGAAGGAGGGAACGGTCCGCACCCCAAGAGGAGTGGGCAAGGAAGCAAAGGACATTGAGTTTACGGAAACATCCTGCCTTCAGGAGTCTGATATGCGGCAGCCAAGTGAGCTTGTTGTCAAAAAGAAGACACAGGAAACGAAACTGTGGGACCACAGGCAACCGGTGGGCATCGAGATAGAACTCTGGATCAGGATGGATCGTAGTACGGCGACAGAAGTGGACCACCCGCGATTTTAGAGGAGAGAATTGGAACCCATGTGAGATGGTCCATGCAGAGGCACGCCGTATAGCTCCTTGGAGCTGCCGCTCTGCAGATGCCATCGAAGAGGAACTAACCCAAATGCAGAAATCATCCACATACAGGGCAGGGGCGACCAAAGGACCGACAGAGGCCACAATCCATCTATAGCATTGAGGAAAAGAAGGACACTCAAGACAGAACCCTGTGGGATGCCTGTCTCCTGGGTCCGTGGAGAACTAAAAACAGTACCAACTCGCACTCTGAATGACCGATGGAACAGGAACTGGCGGATAAAAATCGGGAGTGGGCCCCGAAGACCCCACTGATGAAGGGTAAGTAAGATGTGATGGCGCCAGACCGTGTCATAGGCCTTGCGAAGGTCAAAAAACACTGCAACCAAATGGCGGCGCTGGGAAAAAGCCTGCCCAACTGCGGATTCCAAACGAAGTAAATGATCGATTGGAGACCGTCCCTCTCGAAAGCCACACTGGTAAGGGGACAATAGATCCCGAGATTCGAGGACCCAATTGAGCCAACGGGCTACCATCCGTTCAAGTAACTTACAAACAACATTGGTCAAACTAATTGGCCGATAGCTGTCAACAGATAGGGGGTTCTTACCAGGCTTAAGGACAGGAACCACGATGCTATCCCTCCACTGAGAAGGGAAGTCACCCTGGAGCCAGATACGGTTAAACACCTGAAGAAGATGTTGCCGTTGTGGAGCACTGAGATGTTGAAGCAATTGGTTATGAATGGAATCTGGGCCGGGGGCTGTATCATGAGAAGAAGATAGAGCAGAAAGAAATTCCCATTCAGTAAAAGGTTTGTTGTAAGATTCTGACCCACAAGGGGTAAAACATAAGGTGGAAGCTTCAGCCCGCTGTTTCAGGTGAAGGAAAGCAGCTGGATAGGAGGCTGATGCTGAGGCCACTGCAAAATGGGTCGCAAGATGTTCTGCAAGAACTAATGAGTCCGTACAAAGGCCACCTGGGAGGTGAAGGCCGGGGAGGGTGGACTGTCGATGGCAACCTTGGAGAGAGCGAAGTGTAGCCCATACCCGTGACAGAGGGACAGTAGAACCAAGGGAAGAAACGAATCGTTCCCAACATATCCGCTTGCTCTGTTTGATTAAATAACGGGCTTTAGCGCGGAGGCGTTTAAAGGTAGTAGGGCTGGTTACGGATGGGTGCCTCTTAAAGTGTTGTAAAGCTCGACGGCGATCACGGATGGCAATGGCAATGGCCGTACTCTGCCATGGGACTTGCCGGCGACGAAATGGCCCAGATGAGCGCGGGACAGCAGGGCTAGCAGCGCGAACAATCGCGTCAGACATGTCACGTAGGACGTCATCAATACAACCCGACAAAGAGGGAGAAAACACGACCTGTGCAGTGTATAGATGCCAATCGGCGCGTTGGAAAGACCAACGAGGTAACCTGTTCATCGGGGAGCGGGAAGGGAGCGAGATAATCAACGGGAAATGGTCACTATCACAAAGGTCGTCGTGTGGCGACCAGTGTAATGAAGGGAGGAGAGAGGGAGAAGAAAGAGAAAGATCAATGGCAGAAAAGGTACCATGACCGGCACTGAAATGAGTAGGGGAGCCATCATTAAGAAGGCACAAGTCGTGGTCTGCAATAAACTGGCCTATGAGAAGACCTCGTCTAGATGGAAAGGCACTGCCCCACAAGGGATGATGAGCATTAAAATCCCCAAGGAAGAGGAAGGGAGGAGGAAGTCGCTGAAGAAGGGCAGTTAAGGCAGCAGGTGTAAGAGTCCTGTCAGGAGGGAGATAAAGATTGCAAACTGTGACCGCAGAGTCTAGGTGGACCCTAACAGCAACCACTTCCAATGTAGCTTGAAGAGGAATCCACGTGCTAGCAATGTCTGTACGGACCAACGTACAAACACCACCAGAAGCCCGCAGGGATCCGACCCGATTTCGACAGAAACCACGGAACCCATGGAGGGTCGGTGAGTGAGAATCAGTAAAATGAGATCCTGGAGAACCACACAAGCTGCAGAGTAAGACGAAAGAAGGGATTTCAATTTCGGAACGTGACGATAGTATCCATTACTATTCCATTGCAGAACCACAGAACGATGAGATAAATGGGGGCTGAACACGCTAAAGCCATTCATACTGCCGGATCCCCACCCGTCACCGACAAGGAGGGGGCGACATCCATGAACGACAGGTCAGAATCCGGTTGTGAAGTCGGTGAAGGGACCTCTGGTGACACCAGAGGCTCTTTGTCCCGGGACTTATGTTTCTCCTTCTTTTCAGGCTGAGATCGAGGAGGGCTGTGTGGCATAAAGGAGCCAGCTGCAGCAAGATCAGGAACAGAAAGAGACCGGGCGACCTGGGGGCCGACAGACCTCTGCTCTCGCGGTCGTCGCGCGGCAGCAGACCTTTGGCCTGGAAGGTGCCAGGAAGGGGCATCCCGGGAGAGGCCCCTTTGACCGGCAGACGCCGAAGGAGTGGGACACTTCTCTGGCTGGGGAGGGGGAGCAGCGCCCAGAGGGGAAGGTGTGGGAGCCGCAGGGGAGAGGGGGAGGAGAGGGGTCCGGGATGGGGGTAAGGAAGGGGGAGGAAGGGGTGAAGATGTAACCAAGGCGTAACTAGATGTCATGGACACAGGGTGAAGACGTGTATATTTCTTACGGGCCTCTGTGTAGGTTAAACGATAGAGGGACTTATACTCCTGTATCTTCTTTTCTTTCTTATATACTGGGCAATCTGGTGAACGTGGAGAATGACTACCAAGACAATTTACATACACAGGAGGGGGAACACAGGGACTCCCCTGATGGAGTGGACGTCCACAGTCACCACAGAGAGGGGCCTGTGAACAGCGGGAAGACATGTATCCAAAACGCAAGCACTGAAAACACCTCATAGGAGGTGGGATGTACGGCTTCACATCACATCGATAAACCATAATCTTAACTTTCTCAGGGAGGGTATCCCCTTCAAAGGCCAGGATAAAGGCACCAGTATCAATGCGATTGTCTTTAGGACCCGTCTGGACACGCCGAACAAAGTGAACACCCCGCCGTCCGAGATTGTCCCAAACTTCCTCATCAGTTTGAAGGATGAGGTCCCTGTGAAAAATCACACCCTGTACCATATTTTGAGACTGGTGGGGGGTAATGGACACAGGAATTGTGCCAAGATGGGTACAGGCACTAAGGGCTGCAGATTGGGCAGCTGAAGCAGTTTTGATCAGCAACGAACCCGACCACATCTTGCTCAGGGAGTCCACTTCGCCAAACTTGTCTTCAATGCGTTCCACAAAGAATAAAGGTTTGGTATTGGTGAAAGTATCTCCATCAGTCCTGGTGCAAACTAGATAACGGGGGAAAGGTTTCACACCGAGCCGACGGGCCTGACCCTCCTCCCAGGGGATAGCCATGGAAGGGAAGGCCGAAGGGGCAAGAGAAGAAGCACTTGAGGAATCAGTTCCACACAGAGAGACGGCCGCAGAAGAACGGCCAGAGTTCTGGACCCGTATGCATTTCATTTGCATAGCGTCCGCACTGATACCACCCACTCCAATCAGGGGCTCTCCTCACGGGCGCCACCCAGCCACAGCAAGGGCCGTCTGGCACGGCGGCCACTGCTGGGAGTCCTGATGCCCCAGGATGACGAGCAACCACTACAAAGCATGCATGAGGAGGTCACAGCTCATGTATCAGAAGTGTGATCCCTGTGTGTTCAGGGGGCTCAACCAAAAGGGTACATAGCGAACCCACCACACGGGCTGGCTACCGTGCTGGCTATGCACCCTAGCATCAGACAACGACGTGAAAGAAAAGGTGGAATGTACCAGGGGGGCGCACGTCGGAGACACTAGGTAAGGTGCTCTTCCCCAAATGGCTCACACTATGGAGGAGAAATTTTGTAATGGAGGTCATACCCCAGAGGGGGACCAAGGAATGCCAAAAGGAGGAGATGATTACGCAACAAAGCCGGATTGTAAAACCAACAGAACCAGGAGGATAGCGGGGGCCAACATAAGCAAGGACACCAAGAGAGGGATAGGAGAGGGCGACGGGAAAGGAGCAAGGAGGGGAAAGGAGGGGAAGGGGAAGGAAATGCAGCCCTGGAGAGAAAGAAGGCTGCAATAGCTCGGGGCCCCGTGCTCGCCACGCACGTATCCACAAAAGAGTTGTGGACCCCCTGGGGGGCACTATGGAACTTATCTGAGGTCTTCAGTCCCCCAGACTTAGCACTACTTAAACCTAACTAACCTATGGACATCACACATATCCATGCCAGAGGCAGGATTCGAATTTGCGACCGTAGCAGCAGCGCGGTTCCGGACTGAAAAGCCTAGAACCGCTCGGCCAAAGCGGCCGACGGTTTTCCAGTCATCTGGGGCCCAACCGATATGATCACTAGTCCAGGAGATGGGCTGCATGCGAAGTCACACTGTTAGCAAAGGCGCTCGCTGGGCCGTCCGCTGTGATAGCCCATTAATGCCTAACTTCGCTGCACTGTCCTAATGGATACGTTCGTCGCACGCCCCACTTTGACTGCTTCGGCTGTTTCCCAGTGTTGCTTGTCTATTAGCACTGCCGATTCTACGCAATAGCCGCTGCTCCCGGTCGTTAAGTGAAGGCCGTCGGTCATTGCGTTATCCGTGGTGAGAGGTAATGTCTGAAATTTGGTATGTTCGGCACACTCTTGATACTGTGGATCTGAATATTGTATTTCCTACCGGTTTCCGAAATGGAACGTCCCATGCGTCTAGCTCCAACTATCGTTCCGTAACCAAAATCTGGTGATTCCCAACGTGTGGCCATAATCCCGTCGGAAACCATTTCACATGAATCACCTGAGTTCGAATGACAGCTCCACCAATGCCCTTTTATACCTTCTGTAAACGACACCACCGCCGTTTTTATATGTGCATATAGCTATCCCATGACTTCTTCCACCTCAATGTACACTGATCAGAAAAAACAACGCGACTAGTGAACAAAGCGAGAGTGAATGTCGTTAGTGGCGTTGCGGACACGGGACACGGTAAGCAAAGCATATAAGCGGAACAGAGACGATGCGGGCTGCAAACGGGGAGATCCACCCACAAAAGCGAGTTTGACAAAATGCGGATTGTTATGGCTCGGCGTCTGGGAACGTGCATCTCGCATATTGACCCAACAACATCGTCAATTACGACTGCAATGAGCACATCATCGAGATTGGTCCGTGGATCAATGGAAAAGTGTTAACTTCTTGGATGAACTGCACTCTTCGTTATACCAGGTCGATGGTGCATCAGGACATGGCTTCATCCAGGCGAACGGCTTCTAGAAGCATACGCACTGAGCTACGGACGCAGAACGGTGCCGGCGGAGGCAGTATTATGCTATGGGGACAAACCAATGGGTTTCCGCGCGCCAAGTTGTGGAAATCGAAGGGACCACGACAGGTGGATTATTTTAGTGTTACAGTGGAATATCTGTATCTCTCCATGCTTGATGCCTTTCCCGACCCCGACGACGTCCTCCAGCAGAAGGACTGTCGTGTCACTAGGCCAGAATGCGTTACAGAGGTTTGAGGAGCATGGCAGTGAACTCGTGCTGAAGTTTTGACTGTCAGATTCGCCTGATCTGAACCCGATGTAACGTATCTGGGACACTACTGGATGCCAGCTCCGCGTCAACAATCCACCGACCATTAATTTACGGGAAATGCGTGACCTTTACCTAGACATTTGGTGCAACATACGTCTGGAAACCCATCAAGAACTTGTCGAATCCGTAATTCCTGCTGTTCCAGAGACGGGGCAACACACTATTTAGCAGATGGTCATAATGTTTCCGGTCATCACTCCTGTACTAAAATCCTTATGCTACAACTCACTATTACGAAAACTCGTACCTAGTAGCGATAAATTAATCATTTCAATTGTTCCAGTGTTAACAATAAATCAGCAATGTCGCATGAGTTCTCCTATTGTCTGAAAGATGATTACAAGTAAATCTGAAGCGTATGCATACGAAACATAATTTACGAGGTGTTGGTATGTGAGCTCTGTGCTGTAGTTAAGACATTCCAGGTATGTTCGACTGGATTGATATCCTGCGGCTATACGGATCTGGACATCATTTATGATGCGCTACAGACGAGTCCCATGTGATTTTGGCCTTAAAGCACAGATACCCGTTCAGCTGGAAAATGTTATCTGAGATCTTCCTTAACAACACTACAAAGAGAACTGAAGTCTATACAAATAAAAATGTAAATGTTGGCTCGTTCAAAATCATGTATCTCCGAAAGTTCCTTTCCTTTGAAATTTTGACGCACCGTTCAACTTTAATACCGGCGTGTTTTTAGGTACCCAATTCTTTAATGTATGTATGTTTTGATACATGTAATATATAAATATAAAGATGTAGTACATAAAGTGAAAACACTGTTACCATAGATTTCAAAATGTACCTTTCGGATTTACGTCAGATTTTTATACGTTACAGTAATGAATGTTTGGACACATACAGACTATATACTTTTAAAATACATATATAGCAAACAGGAAAGTTGTATTTATAGCTTACTGGTTTGTGAGTAGAATACTACTACAGAATCTAAATTTGCAATAACAATAAACAAGGCTCAAGGTCAGAGATAGGGGGAAATAAGACAGAGGGGTGAGAGGAAATGGACATATCAAATGGGAATGGGGAGATGTACAGAGAGAGAGAGAGAGGGGGGGCAGGAGGAGATAGAGAAAGAGGGGGGAGGAGGAGATGGACATAGAAAGGGGAGATGAGGTGATCGACTGAAAGAGAGAGTTGGAGTGGAAAAGAGGAGACTGAGGGGGGAGGGAGGGAGGAGGGGATACACAAAGAGAGGGGGAAGGAGGAGGAGATGGATAGAGAATGGGAGAGGAGGAGATGGACAGTGAGAGGGGAAACAAGGAGATTAGGACTTACATCCAATTCCCATACATATTCGAAACCTGTGCTTTCTCTACTCATTCTTATTCGTTTAAGCAGACTGAGCCACAGCAAAGCGTGTCCGCGCACAGCTAGTGTTGCGTAAATATTGCGCCATTATCATCAGAAAAATCCACTCGACCAGCTACACTATGTACTCCATAGAGGAATGGTACAGTATTTGTAAGAAACAGAACTTTCGATATGTGTACATTAAAATGAAGTTCTCTGCATTCCATGCTTCGATTAATGTGTGTTCACCCAGTTTCAAATATTTAATATCTTAGTTAACTGTAAAGTCAGCCCGCCTGGCTAGCCGCGCGGTCTAACGGGCTGCTTCCCGGCACGAATCCGCCCGGTGGATTAGTGCCGAAATCCAGTGTGCTGGCCAGCCTGTGGATGGCTGTTGAGTGCGGTTTTCCATCTGCCTCGGCGAATGCGTGCTGGTTCCTCTTATTCCTCCTCAGTTACATTATCTCAGAAATTGCTGCGCAAACACTGTATGTACTCGTACACCATCATTACTCTACCACGCAAATATTGAGGTTACATTCGTCTCGTATGATACGTTCCCGGGGGGAAGGGGGGAGGGTGTCCACCAAGGGCCGAACCGCACAATAACCCTGGGGTCGGCGGGGCGGCGGCGGAGTGGGTAGACTGCTGTGGCCCGTTTTGGGGTTGTGAACCACTGAGGGCTACGGCGGGACGAAGCTTCCCCGTCGTTTCTAGATCCTAAATACACAAATAACTGTGAAGTCTAAGACACTATAAATTTCACAATGTTCCTACCTGCATCAAAAATGCCGTGTTGTCGAGATTGGAACAGTGTCAAAATTCCAGTCCTTGTAGCACTCCATGGATATAACACACATGTTTCCGATGATTCTGAAGCTGTGTAAATGAGGAGACTTCTTACCTGTAACAAAAGAAGAAAGTTAAATTAGCAACGTCACATTCATTCAGCTAACTCAAATAGTTCAAATGGCTCTAAGCACTATGGGACTTAACATCTAAGGTCATCAGTCCCCTAGACTTAGAACTACTTAAACCTAACTAATCTAAGGACATCACACACATCTATGCCCGAGCCAGGATTCGAACCTGCGACCGTAGCAGCAGCGCGGTTCCGGACTGAAGCGCCTAGAACCGCTCGGCGACAGCGGCCGGCTATTCATCTAACACAATGCTCAATAAAAACGAATCTACATTAGAAGGATTTCACTCATTCCTTGCAATAAGACGAAGGCTAGATGCTACTATGGTTCATAGAAAACTTTCTCACTACATCGGTAGGATGATACAGGAGATTGATAAAGGAGTGTGATAACGAGATCGATGGAGACGGAGCACGTTGGAGGAGGATAACGAAATAAATCTGCCATATCCTTAACCTACGAAACCTCTCGGTATTTACCTTAAGCGGTATAGGGGAACCACGTACAACTTTCATCTGGATGACTCAGAGAAGATTTCAAAGCCTCTTCCCTTTCTACACTCCTGGAAATTGAAATAAGAACACCGTGAATTCATTGTCCCAGGAAGGGAAAACTTTATTGACACATTCCTGGGGTCAGATACATCACATGATCACACTGACAGAACCACAGGCACATAGACACAGGCAACAGAGCATGCACAATGTCGGCACTAGTACAGTGTATATCCACCTTTCGCAGCAATGCAGGCTGTTATTCTCCCATGGAGACGATCGTAGAGATGCTGGATGTAGTCCTGTGGAACGGCTTGCCATGCCATTTCCACCTGGCGCCTCAGTTGGACCAGCGTTCGTGCTGGACGTGCAGACCGCGTGAGACGACGCTTCATCCAGTCCCAAACATGCTCAATGGGGGACAGATCCGGAGATCTTGCTGGCCAGGGTAGTTGACTTACACCTTCTAGAGCACGTTGGGTGGCACGGGATACATGCGGACGTGCATTGTCCTGTTGGAACAGCAAGTTCCCTTGCCGGTCTAGGAATGGTAGAACGATGGGTTCGATGACGGTTTGGATGTACCGTGCACTATTCAGTGTCCCCTCGACGATCACCAGTGGTGTACGGCCAGTGTAGGAGATCGCTCCCCACACCATGATGCCGGGTGTTGGCCCTGTGTGCCTCGGTCGTATGCAGTCCTGATTGTGGCGCTCACCTGCACGGCGCCAAACACGCATACGACCATCATTGGCACCAAGGCAGAAGCGGCTCTCATCGCTGAAGACGACACGTCTCCATTCGTCCCTCCATTCACGCCTGTCGCGACACCACTGGAGGAGGGCTGCACGATGTTGGGGCGTGAGCGGAAGACGGCCTAACGGTGTGCGGGACCGTAGCCCAGCTTCATGGAGACGGTTGCGAATGGTCCTCGCCGATACCCCAGGAGCAACAGTGTCCCTAATTTGCTGGGAAGTGGCGGTGCGGTCCCCTACGGCACTGCGTAGGATCCTACGGTCTTGGCGTGCATCCGTGCGTCGCTGCGGTCCGGTCCCAGGTCGACGGGCACGTGCACCTTCCGCCGACCACTGGCGACAACATCGATGTACTGTGGAGAACTCACGCCCCACGTGTTGAGCAATTCGGCGGTACGTCCACCCGGCCTCCCGCATGCCCACTATACGCCCTCGCTCAAAGTCCGTCAACTGCACATACGGTTCACGTCCACGCTGTCGCGGCATGCTACCAGTGTTAAAGACTGCGATGGAGCTCCGTATGCCACGGCAAACTGGCTGTCACTGACGGCGGCGGTGCACAATGCTGCGCAGCTAGCGCCATTCGACGGCCAACACCGCGGTTCCTGGTGTGTCCGCTGTGCCGTGCGTGTGATCATTGCTTGTACAGCCCTCTCGCAGTGTCCGGAGCAAGTATGGTGGGTCTGACACACCGGTGTCAATGTGTTCTTTTTTCCATTTCCAGGAGTGTATAATGTTGCCTTCAAATTCATTTCCGTTGCATAGCTCTTGTATATATTCCTTCCACCTTTCAGCTTTCCCTTCTTTGCTTAGTTCGGGCTTGCCATCTCAGCTCTTGATATTCATCCAGCGGTTCCTCTTTACTCCAAAAATCTCTTAAATTTTGTAGATTCTACAGCCTTGTATTTGTCGTGTGGCCATTCTTGCTTACCAGTTTTGCACTTTCTGCCAATCTCATTTGTAGACGTACGTATTCCATATCACTTGTTATTAAAGGATTTCTACTGGTCTTTTTGCCTATTTGATTCTCTGCTGTCTTCACTGGTTCATCCCTTAGAGCAACCACGTGTCTCCTAATGTATTCTTTTCCCCTGTTTCGGTTAATCATTGACTATTGTTCCCTTTGAAACTCTTAATAGCCTCTGTTTCTTTTCAATGCCCAATTAAACTGCATTAAAGTTTATACAAGTTGCTTGTGATCAGAAAGGTCACCATAAGCCATGGCAGGCGAAAACGTAGCTCTCAATCCGGTTTCTACACGCGTTAAGGAAGAATTTATGGGTGTCTTGGCGGGTAGTAACGTACATACAAGTCCGAACAAAAAGAAAATGCTGTAGCATTAATGAATTACCATGTGGGTACGCAACTGATGTGAAAAATGATGTGTTGGCAAATGTGCCAACACCTTGTAGATAGAGGCGGCCGAAATGCACACTATCTAACGCAGACGGGCGTGAATTCTGGAACAGGATAAGTAGTGAATTCTAATAAGAAAAGTATGCAGCTCCTCGAATACTTAACTTTTATTTATCCTTGTTGTATACATCGTTCTTCTTGTTGAGACATTTCCTACGATAACTATCCAACTATGTAAGGCTAATGGCGCCTTGCTAGGTCGTAGCCATGGACTTAGCTGAACGCTATTCTAACAGTCTCTCGGCAAATGAGAGAAAGCTTCGTCAGTGTAGTCGCTAGCAAAGTCGTCGTACAACTGGGGCGAGTGCTATCCCGTATCTCGAGACCTGCCTTGTGGTGGCGCTCGGTCTGCGATCACACAGTGGCGACACGCGGGTCCGACATGTACTAAATGGACCGCGGCCGATTTAAGCTACCACCTAGCAAGTGTGGTGTCTGGCGGTGACACCACAAAAAATATTTAAAAATAATGTTCCTTAATAATTTGAGACCTGCCTTTCATTTCCATGATAAAACGATTGCCATTAAAATTTGAAATTTTTGAATCTATTGAGACAAAGATTGTGTACCGTGCATTAGGTGGGCGCCTGCAGAAGTGTGAAAGTTGTAGGATGAGACAGCCACTAGCAGTCACCGTTGTAAAGCATGGAAATGAAAGGTAGGTCTCAAAACGAATTTTCAAATGCGTAGGAGGTAGCAGCGACTGAAGTTCGTCGTTAGTTCTTTCTCGTGCATGTAGCAGTTGGTGTAATCACGCAGAAGCTGCGACGTTCGTGCAGGTGATCTTCCAAATGTACTCTTAGTGATTTTTATAGCATCTTACATTTTCAGAAATTTCTTTTTGGTAAACATTTTCAGTGACGGGACGGTGCAGAGGTCTGCCACATACTCGTTCCAGTCCAAAGTGGCAAACATATATGACAAGGAAATACAGTGGGATGTAGCTCGATGATCGACCATTCCAATACATGTTTCCAGGTTGGTTGGGTAGTTTGTGGAGATTGAAGGGACCAGGCTACAAAGGCCATCGGTCCCATGTTTTCTCTACGTGTGCGGGTCTAGGGTCGATTAATTTTCCTGCGAATCAGTGAACAAAACCAATCAGGCGACTGTTGTATTTTCGGGTAATGTCTGACAGACTACTCCATCCATTCCCGCCATTTACTGGTGCCAAGTCCTGTACATCCTTGATTGTTCAGCACCAAATGACTATATTATAAACAGACTATGGCCGATACGATTTGTCAGTGAACATATAAACCAGAAAAATTTCCACTGTTCTACAAAGAAAGCTTCAACATTTCCTAATTGCGTGGTTGAGAGCCGTCTACTCAATATATTTTACTACTGTTCTAACGTAGGATTAGTGCAACTGTACCGCTTCATTTTGATGATTACTATTTAGGGACCAATCGTAAGTCATGTTCGTCTGTGTACTCCATGACACTCCATAATATAATATCCGTCACCCTTCCACGGTAATGAACACCGCCAACACTAACTGCTATTGCAGTTATGGAACACAAAGCAACTGTAACTGGGTGAAGAGGGACCAATCGTACAATGTGGGACGTTGAAACTCTAAACGTGCGTTTTGTTTACTCCTTTGCATTGGACTCTCATCCCATAGTAGACAGTTGGTAACAAACGCTTTGATTATCAGAGAACAAATGAATTACTACCGCTCTTTAACCCACCAGGCATTGGATATGATACTTTGTAGCTTTTAGTTGTTCGTGTAGTGAATTTGCGTTCAAAATTACTCCTACTAGGCCAACCTATAAGCTTTTTTAAGTGTGATGGGAATTCAGAAGCCCCCTCTATTCTGTGTTTCTCTTTTCTTCTGTTCTGACTACTAACAGAAGAGATACACGGCCTTTTAATATATACACACTAACATACGTTCTATTATTTGCTTAGTATTTAGTCACAAGCAATATCTTGTAAGATCATTCCGAATGGTCGGGCTACTACTTCAAGCGGTTCATAGGTATCTTCCACCTATCTCTTACCTCCATCCACCATTCTAAAACCAGGTACACGAAAGCTATGCTTTCTGATCAACTATAATCTGCTTTATCAACTTAACTCTAAGAAAAAAAAGGTTTTTTTTCAGGACTACTTAAAACCTGCTCTTCTGAAATTCTCAATTTGAACAGAAGACAGCGATAGCGTTAGGAACCAATATTTGTTCCCACAAATATTCTATCGTGGACATCGTTTACATGTGTCTAGAGTTCACCTGTGTCGTGAGGAGGGCTGCAGTGAGTGCTTTTGCTATGAAGTGTTATGTTTATATTAATATACTGGAGTATCACACTGAATGAAGGAACGAACATAAAACCCAGGGCACAAAGCGAACGTATCTCCAATAGGATCAAGATGGTCGTAAGGCACAAATCACCATCAGCAAGGTGACCCACGCTCGCTGTCCTCCGTTGACATTAGTTAATCCTGGATACCACAGACGCCGATAGGTTTGCCTAAGAAGAACATTTTTACAACTATAGCTGGTCCTATAACTCGTCTCTAGAAAACTTGCTTGCTGTAGGAGGGGTGTCGGGTTCGAGTCCTGGCGTCGAGAAAGTTGTCTATGTAGAAAAATTATTGTCCCTAACTAAAACAATACGCACAAGCGACAAAGCATATTAATTATCTGTTTCAAGGCATATCAACATGTGACAGATAATTTATTAACAGCATATAATGCACCAATTCGTGCTTCACAATTGGCAGTATTACATAAATGCTATCATATCTTTGATTGCAATAAAGAACAGTGAATATAATGAGTATCATATACTATGTTCCTTTAAACCTTTGCTGTATCCCGACAGATCTTTATAACTGCATTATTCATAATAGAAATGTTCAAACGCATGTCCGCCTTGTTGGATGCACTGATGTAAGCGGCTCCCGACATCAGCATGGACAAATCTTAAAATTTCTGCATATACTGAAGCGCAACCATGACATATTCGGCCGGCCGGCGTGGCCGAGCGGTTAAAGGCGCTACAGTCTGGAACCGCACGACCGCTACGGTCGCAGGTTCGAATCCTGCCTCGGGCATGGATGTGTGTGATGTCCTTAGGTTAGTTAGGTTTAAGTAGTTCTAAGTTCTAGGGGACTTATGACCACAGCAGTTGAGTCCCATAGTCCTCAGAGCCATTTGAACCATTTGACATATTCGCTCTTTTTAATACATCTGGATTTTGCGATTCCGTTTCGTAAGCGCCGGCTTTGATATAATCCCATAAGAGAAAAATGCGTGGGCGTTAAATGAGGCGATTTCACTGGTCATCGAATTCAACTACCACGACCTATCTACCGTTCGCGGTACGACATTGTTGAGATATTCCCTACAATAATGAAGTGGTGCACCATCCTACTGAAACCAGTGCCTCACAGCTAACTGAATATCTTCTAGGAGATGCCCACGACTCAGTTCATTCTATAATAATTTCAAATACAGGCGATCCGTTAGGCTGGGAGCCAAATAATCTGGACCAATGATACGCTAACACCCCAATGCGCTTGCATATGATGTGGTCGTAACCAGTGAGTATTTGCAGGAACCCAGTAATGTAGATTATATCAATTGAGAGTGGTGTCATTGGCGAAATAGCACTCATCTCCCCATAAAATCAACCTGATGAAATCCATATTTACGGCTGCTTTATGTACGAGGCTTCTGCGGAAGGATAGCTGATTTTAGATATCGTTTCCATATAGCTGCTGGTGTAGGTGCAGCTTAAAGGGATGTCATTTTCGTTCGTCCGGAATCCTTTGTTCCGAAGACCTCGATATCCTAGGTCCGATGTAGCTCTTCTTTGTCCTAATCACAATGATAAATAGGTATTACTAGGCGAGATCTAATGACTTTCATATTATTAATAATAATGACCATCATATTATTATTATTATTATTATTATCATAGGTACAAATAATACTGCAAACTAAATGCAATAGCACGAAAACACTTTCGTTTATAATACCGCGTGATCAAAAGTCAGTATAAATTTGAAAACTGAATAAATCACGGAATACTGTAGATAGAGAGGTAAAAATAGACACACATGCTTGGAATGACATAGGGTTTTATTAGAACAAAAAAAAAATACAAACGTTCAAAAAATGTCCGACAGATGGCGCTTCATCGGATCAGAATAGCAGTAATTAGCACAACAAAGTAAGACAAAGCAAAGATGATGTTCTTTACAGGAAATGTTCAATATGTCCACCACCACTCCTCAACAATACCTGTGTTCGAGGAATAATGTTGTGAACAGCACTGTAAAGCATGTCCGGAGTTATGGTGAGGTTTTGGCGTCGGATGTTGTCTTTCAGCATCCCTAGAAATGTCGGTCGATCACGATACACTTGCGACTTCAGGTAACCCCAAAGCCAATAATCGCACGGACTGAGGTCTGGGGACCTGGGAGGCCAAGCATGACGAAAGTGGCGGCTGAGCACACGATCATCACCAAACGACACGAGCAAGAGATCTTTCACGCGTCTAGCAATATGGGGTGTTTTTCGTTGTAATAAAACCCCATGTCATTCCAAGCATGTGTGTCAATTTTTACCTCTATATCTACATTATTCTACATATACTGACTTTTTATCACCTGGTATATCGTACGTACGCGCTGTTTTCATTTAAGCCATGCTTTCTGTGAGTGGGATGTGCTCCTAGATACTCAATAACGAACCAGGCAACATCGGGTGCATCGCGCATTGGCCTTTCCATGACACGTTGTACCTGGAAAGCTCCCTCGGTTCTTAAACGCATCTCTCTACGTCTAAAAACACGTGCAGAAGGCAGACGTCGCGATTTAAAATGTGAATACAGCCTTAGGGACTCAGCTGCATTGCAGTGCGTCTCCTCTTAGATCAGAATCATATCGGTGCAGTCTTCGCTGGAGTACATTGCAGTTGTTGCCTGTTTGACTGTAAGACCTCACTCTAACTACAAGCAGACGGTCACGCGACCTTATCGGAGCGGAACTAGGAGTAAAACGCACTAAGATGGTGGCACAGCTCGGTGGAGGTTCGCTTGTACTGCCAAGTTCCCTCTGGACAGCAGTGACAAGGCAACACTACTTGCACTAAATTATGTGGGAAACATAAAACTACGGAGGACAACTGTGGTCCACGTCTGACACGGAAGCCACAAGGATTGCTCACGAAACTGGACATAAGTATCTACGTTTGCTCTGTTAGCGGTAGCCGAAGATTATCGGTGAAAGTCGCGAAGAAGATTATAGAGACGTCGACGGACTGAATAATGAGTTGTTATGCAAAATTTCCCCCCCCCCCCCATGAACCATGGACCTTGACGTTGGTGGGGAGGCTTGCGTGCCTCAGCGATACAGATAGCCGTACCGTAGGTGCAACCACAACGGAGGGATATCTGTTGAGAGGCCAGACAAACGTGTGGTTCCTCAAGAGGGGCAGCAGCCTTTTCAGCAGTTGCAGGGACAACAGTCTGGATGATTGACTGATCTGGCCTTGTAACATTAACCAAAACGGCCTTGCTGTGCTGGTACTGCGAACGGCTGAAATCAAGGGGAAACTACAGCC
Organism: Schistocerca serialis cubense; assembly: GCF_023864345.2. Taxonomy (NCBI): domain Eukaryota; kingdom Metazoa; phylum Arthropoda; class Insecta; order Orthoptera; family Acrididae; genus Schistocerca; species Schistocerca serialis. The sequence continues at coordinate 423,333,178 of NC_064639.1, read as the reverse complement.
GTAATTTTTCCCGAGGACATGCAGCTTTACTGTATGATTAAATGATGATGGCATCCTCTTGGGTAAAACATTCCGGAGGTAAAATAGTCCCCCATTCGGATCTCCAGGCGGGGACTACTCAAGAGGACGTCGTTATCAGGAGAAAGAAAACTGGTGTTCTACGGATCGGAGCGTGGAATGTCAGATCCCTTACTCGGGCAGGTAGGTTAGAAAATTTAAAAAGGGAAATGGATAGGTTAAAGTTAGATATAGTGGGAATTAGTGAAGTTCGCTGGCAGGAGGAACAAGACTTCTGGTCAGGTGACTACAGGGTTATAAACACAAAATCAAATAGGGGTAAAGCAGGAGTAGGTTTAATAATGAATAGGAAAATAGGAATGCGGGTAAGCTACTACAAACAGCATAGTGAACGTATTATAGTGGCCAAGATAGACACGAAGCCCATGCCTACTACAGTAGTACAAGTTTATATGCCAACTAGCTCTGCAAATGACGAAGAAATTGAAGAAATGTATGATGAAATAAAAGAAATTATTCAGATAGTGAAGGGAGACGAAAATTTAATAGTCATGGGTGACTGGAATTCGAGTGTAGGAAAAGGGAGAGAGGGAAACGTAGTAGGTGAACATGGATTGGGGCTAAGAAATGAAAGAGGAAGCCGCCTGGTAGAATTTTGTACAGAGCACAACATAATCATAGCTAACACTTGGTTCAAGAATCATAAAAGAAGGTTGTATACATGGAGGAATCCTGGAGATACTAAAAGGTATCAGATAGGTTATATAATGGTAAGACAGAGATTTAGGAACCAGGTTTTAAATTGTAAGACATTTCCAGGGGCAGATGTGGACTCTGACCACAATCTATTGGTCATGACCTGTAAATTAAAACTGAAGAAACTGCAAAAAGGTGGGAATTTAAGGAGATGGAACCTGGATAAACTGAAAGAACCAGAGGTTGTACAGAGTTTCAGGGAGAGCATAAGGGAACAATTGACAGGAATGGGGGAAAGAAATACAGTAGAAGAAGAATGGGTAGCTTTGAGGGATGAAGTAGTGAAGGCAGCAGAGGATCAAGTAGGTAAAAAGACGAGGGCTAGTAGAAATCCTTGGGTAACAGAAGAAATATTGAATTTCATTGATGAAAGGAGAAAATATAAAAATGCAGTAAATGAAGGAGGCAAAAAGGAATACAAACGTCTCAAAAATGAGATCGACAAGAAGTGCAAAATGGCTAAGCAGGGATGGCTAGAGGACAAATGTAAGGATGTAGAGGCTTATCTCACTAGGAGTAAGATAGATACTGCCTACAGGAAAATTAAAGAGACTTTTGGAGATAAGAGAACGACTTGTATGAATATCAAGAGCTCAGATGGAAACCCAGTTCTAAGCAAAGAAGGGAAAGCAGAACGGTGGAAGGAGTATATAGAGGGTCTATACAAGGGCGATGTACTTGAGGACAATATTATGGAAATGGAAGAGGATGTAGATGAAGATGAAATGGGAGATAAGATACTGCGTGAAGAGTTTGACAGAGCACTGAAAGACCTGAGTCGAAACAAGGCCCCCGGAGTAGACAACATTCCATTGGAACTACTGACGGCCCTGGGAGAGCCAGTCCTGACAAAACTCTACCATCTGGTGAGCAAGATGTATGAAACAGGCGAAATACCCTCACACTTCAAGAAGAATATAATAATTCCAATCCCAAAGAAAGCAGGTGTTGACAGATGTGAAAATTACCGAACTATCAGTTTAATAAGTCACAGCTGCAAAATAATAACGCGAATTCTTTACAGACGAATGGAAAAACTAGTAGAAGCCAACCTCGGGGAAGATCAGTTTGGATTCCGTAGAAACACTGGAACACGTGAGGCAATACTGACCTTACGACTTATCTTAGAAGAAAGATTGGAAAGGCAAACCTACGTTTCTAGCATTTGTAGACTTAGAAAAGCTTTTGACAGTGTTGACTGGAATACTCTCTATCAAATTCTGAAGGTGGCAGGGGTAAAATACAGGGAGCGAAAGGCTATTTACAATTTGTACAGAAACCAAATGGCAGTTATAAGAGTCGAGGGACATGAAAGGGAAGCAGCGGTTGGGAAGGGAGTAAGACAGGGTTGTAGCCTCTCCCCGATGTTGTTCAATCTGTATATTGAGCAAGCAGTAAAGGAAACAAAAGAAAAATTCGGAGTAGGTATTAAAATCCATGGAGAAGAAATAAAAACTTTGAGGTTCGCCGATGACATTGTAATTCTGTCAGAGACAGCAAAGGACTTGGAAGAGCAGTTGAATGGAATGGACAGCGTCTTGAAAGGAGGATATAAGATGAACATCAACAAAAGCAAAACGAGGATAATGGAATGTAGTCGAATTAAGTCGGGTGATGCTGAGGGAATTAGATTAGGAAATGAGACACTTAAAGTAGTAAAGGAGTTTTGCTATTTGGGGAGCAAAATAACTGATGATGGTCGAAGTACAGAGGATATAAAATGTAGACTGGCAACGGCAAGGAAAGCGTTTCTGAAGAAGAGAAATTTGTTAACATCGAGTATTGATTTAAGTGTCAGGAAGTCATTTCTGAAAGTATTTGTATGGAGTGTAGCCATGTACGGAAGTGAAACATGGACGATAAATAGTTTGGACAAGAAGAGAATAGAAGCTTTCGAAATGTGGTGCTACAGAAGAATGCTGAAGATTAGATGGGTAGATCACATAACTAATGAGAAAGTATTGCATAGGATTGGGAAGAGGAGAAGTTTGTGGCACAACTTGACCAGAAGAAGGGATCGGTTGGTAGGACATTTTCTGAGGCATCAAGGGATCACCAATTTAGTATTGGAGGGCAGCGTGGAGGGTAAAAATCGTAGAGGGAGACCAAGAGATGAATACACTAAGCAGATTCAGAAGGATGTAGGTTGCAGTAGGTACTGGGAGATGAAGAAGCTTGCACAGGATAGAGTAGCATGGAGAGCTGCATCAAACCAGTCTGAGGACTGAAGACCACAACTACAACAACATATGCATTAATAAAAATTTGCAGTGGTGTTCCTATAGAGCCGTTAATTCCGGCTTAACGGGTTTTACTTTTTCAAATAGGCAGGAGGCACCTCGGATCGGCAATGTTTAATATTGTTCAAAAATGGTTCAAATGGCTCTGAGCACTATGGGACTTAACATCTAAGGTCATCAGTCCCCTAGAACTTAGAACTACTTAAACCTAACTAACCTAAGGACAGCACACAACACCCAGCCATCACGAGGCAGAGAAAATCCCTGACCCCGCCGGGAATCGAACCCGGGAACCCGGGCGTGGGAAGCGAGAACGCTACCGCACGACCACGAGATGCGGGCATTTAATATTGTAATTTTTGGTTTCAGTATTATACGAGTACTGCTCCTCTTTCACTGCGTCTATTGAAACGTACATTTACTTCCTCTTTCACATGTTGTCCATATCGTTCTGCCTATAGTATACACCGTATTGAATTGCGAATGATCAGTCAGTTGTGTAGAAAGCAATTTGCAGTTCATGGATCTGTGTTCCTTGCATGTTTCTACCTCCCTCTTCCTGAACGGAGAATATTCCTAAACATAATTCCATTAAATTAATAACAAAGTCCTAGAATACTTTAGAAAACATGAAGGACAATAAAAATTGTTTACGGAAAGTAGGACGCGAAGCAGCAACCTTAAAGATCACAATTTGCGCATCTAACGACTACGCTAATGCTGCCAGGTGTTATTTATATGACTATGGTGTCATAATATCGCGCAGGCTTTTACTGGCGATTCGTAAGTACCGAAATTTAACTGTTATAAATACTACCAAAAACTATACAGTTTTGATAAACCATTCAAACGTCACACACGAAAAGCCTTTAACCACCAATATATCATACCCTATCATTTTATAATAACATATCGTACCAAAAACGACTAGTTTTCAAGAGGACTTCTACACGTCAGACTTTGACACAGCACATATTCATAGTACGTAAGTGATACTATAAAAACCACCGCACATTGGCTTCAGCTGCAAACATTATCCACTATGGCGTCTCCTAACAAAGGAACTGCCCATTTTTTAATAGACGAAGAATACACCGAAATAAATACTTAACAAAGGAACTGCCCATTTTTTAATAGAGGAAGAATACACCGAAAGAAATGCAATGACAAAATTTTAGCTGAAAGACATATTGCAAGTACTTTATTTAAAAAAAAGGTTGAAATTTGCAAAATTTCGAGTTCAGCAGCCAACTGGAGAGATGCACACTCCTACCGCAGTTGTAGCAGACAGCGCATACGCAACACGGAGTGCTATCGACACTTAATATGGCAGATAAAACGACACAACAAAATCGTAATTTATCAAGACAATTTCAGTTTCCGTTAATAATTGCTCTGACACAATTGTTCACAGTCACTATTCACTCGAATTTGCAACTCATTTAACATCGATAATAAATAGCAGTTGCCTTTTGCGGTGTCACTAAGAGTTAACAATAGAGATAAAACACCCCTTAACTTTCCGATTCTTTTTCAAATTATGTGTCAAAAATATTTTTAATTAATGAAGAACATACTATAATGAATGACATTATATATAGATATGTAAAGACAGCTTTTAAAGCTCAAAATAATGAGTTACAAAATTTTGAATGTCACTGATGATAAAATCCCGACTATACTCGTGCACTGGACTTTGACTAAAATATAACCTGAAGCTGGAAGTCTTTTTTTTTTTTTTTTTTGTTTGTTCCTGTCTGGCTTCTCAAAGGTTTCCTGGGACAATAAATCTTGGATGAGCTGGCTGGAACACAGTGGATGTTTTTTATCTCCGACCATTGGCGAGCACTTGTAATTCAACTGAAGAACTGACATTACTTTCAGTCTTCAATGAAGCAACATCATATTCTTTTTCACTTCCTGAGCCGCTAAATCGAATGTCAATCTCAGGATCACTATAGGCAGCCTTTTTAAAAGCACTACCTAAACAATGCAGGAGACAGTCTGAAGGCGTGAGTTTTGCTGTCGAGTATCCAAGGCTGCACGTAGTAAAGACGCTATATATTGGCAATCACCTCAACCAAAACAAGAAAGTCCGGTTACAAATGTGGTATCACATGCTCTCTAGCGGCAGAACACTTAGTTATCAGTACTGGAACGGATATGAGGGGGTTTTATTTTTATTTTTTGAAGGTTTGTTCTTAGGTTGCCTGAGTGTACTCAGGATTTTAAGTTTCTGTGAAGATAATAAAAACGAGATAACTCGGGATTTTATGTTAAGGAGGTAATTTCCTTTGTGATTTCTTGGAATTTGCTTCCTAATTATATCTGTCTTTGTGCCGGTTCCAGTGTTTCGCAGTAATGTGGAATCTAGTTAATGTTTTCAACCTCGTGAAGATAAAATAGGAAGAACGTGGTATGCAATCCAAATCACCTATTTTCCCCGAAGGTCTACATGTGTGTCATTTATTAGTTAATTTCTTGGACATTTCATTAGCAATTGTGGTAACATTAGAAGAAACAGGAAATAACTCGTGCAATTCCGCGAAATGTGGTTCAAACCATAATTACCGCGGTAATTAAAATCCAGAACAAAAACTGAGTACCGTCCAATCCCAAAGGAAACATATGCAGTACTAACTTTCAGTGTCAAAGAAAAAGTTGTAAATTTTTTGGTTAAACGAAGGAGGGACAAAACGTTTATAACTTAAGCAGTGTGCAAAGCCGGATTAGTCTCGTAAAATCTGAACATGAATTGTATAAATGGAATAAAGATTTACACGAAGTATGAAATATGCACGAAATTGAAACTCGCAAAAGTGTGAAAGAAAAGCTACTCAAAATATTTAGCACTGCTAGTGAGAGCCAACTCACTGTTACCCAGGGAGATCCAAGACACCGTGCGCTGTGCTTTGAGGATGGCTTCTTCGGCCTGGTTAAATAGATTGAAGTAATTATACGGAAAAGGATGTAGCAAAATTATGAAGTTTGTCCCAAGTAAACGTGTGGAGGAGGTATCATTAATAGGTAATACTACAAAGAAATCTGTAGTTGACGTGTAGACGAAGGTTTTTGCTATCACCTAAAAGTTGCGAATAAAGCCGATCAATCAGTCAGGTTTCGCACAAACTGCGCTTTACCATTCCAAGCGAAAAAAAAAAAGACGGAGACGCTTGTGCAGTTCACGAATGCTATGAAATTCGTACACAATGTTCGTGACAAACATCAGTGGATTACTATTTGCGCACCTTCATCTCTGTCTTCAGGAACATCAAAGCAAATTAAGACCAAAATTAAGAAAAAGTACTGTTTACTTCCAAAAGTCTTGTAATTGACGTCGCAAAATGTGGAAAAATGGGAGAAAATAGTTTTCAGTGCCACACCCGACATTCTTCTTATCATCTGCAGACAATAAGTCATTGCTTTTGTTGGACGCATGGCCTGGTCATAACGACACTTCTGTCTTTAGGCCTGTTAATATAATTCGGATTCCACTCGGAACTGACAGTGTGATTCAGCCTCTCGGACAAAAAAAAACTTTACTAGTGTAAAGCATTTTTCATGTAATTGACGGACAATATAATTTCTGACAGCTCTTTGCCATTTCACGTTTACGAAAGGACCAGTATTGTTAAACTTTAGTCATTTTGCATTGTCAGTTTATATCACCACATTTTACGAATTTGATCCAGTATGTCTGGTAAGTAGCACATAACAACGGTCATGACCATTTCTTACTCCATCCATTTCTGTCCAAATAAAGCTGAAGATTACCGTGAAGTCACCGAATGCATTAATTTTTCTTTTACCATATGTGCCTGGTGTAAGAAAAATGTTTATTTTCGTCATCCAAATAGACACTTCACACTTTTGTGGCCATTGCAGAGAATAAACAAGGATCTGTTTCATTGTTGGCAAAACGTATATTATTCAAAATCATCATAAAAACTGTGTCACACGAATTGTAGTGAAATATTTAATGTCAACTAATTAAAGTCCCGAATGATGGAAGTCCTCTGTAATTTAACATCATACACTGCCTTTATTTTCTTCCGTTTACTAGTTTTTGTGTACCAACTACATCTGCAACAGTTTTGCTGTCGATATGAGCTGCAAGTCATTCAAAAAATTAATGATTTGACACATTTTTGACACGGTTTAAGTGCTTGAAATTCACGTGTGTGCGCTTTGGACTTGGCGCTACGCGACGCAGCGTCCTCTTGTCACGGCTACGTCTGCTTATTCGCCGATTCGACCGGCAGGCAGGAAGGGATGTACAAATCTGTATTTTAAGCGGTTCTTCGTGCGGCAAAAATGAGTAACTTTAACATTTTATTAAAAATATTTGCAGTGCGCCTTAGCAGCTGAAATTTGACAGTGCAGTTATTTCGGTATTTTCTACCTGCACGAAAAATTTCAGGGTAGGTTTCGACATGTCGGACTGGACCATTCCCTTGTGAAGTTGTGAGCGTGACGTAGAAAGCGATCTTGTATGTCATTGTCTACGTACATCGTCACGAAGCCAAAGTTTGTCCGATTGTGCTTTACACGCTTGGTAATGCTCCGTAACGTGGAATCCTTCGTTATGAATTACCGGCTCCACGTCCACGTTCGCTTTCACGTCGTGTAACTGGACATCGTAAGAAGCCACCACCGTGTGGCCTGCAGCTGGATAGTCCTCTCGAATTAATCGTCATTCCGAGCCGAAGGAGACGAGACGCGGCAAGCTTCAGTTGCCGATGTGGAGCGGTTAACTAGCCGAGCCGGCGGCCGGAGATGGAAGCGCGGCCGTCCGCTGGCAGGTTATTAACTGCTGAACGCCTGCCGCCGACCGCCAATATCACGGCAAGAATTGCTTGCGGTCCGCCGACATCCCGGCCAACCGCGGATGGGCGACCGCTTGTTCGGCGAACATTGCTGGCTGGTATGTCCGCGCCGATTGAATCTCTAAGCTCTGCTCCCATTTCTCTCTCTCTCTCTCTATCGGCACGCTTGACTTGTCAATACTTTACTCATTTGCGCAGTGTTATACACTACCTACGCAATTTGTAAACAAATCGGTAGTTCACTACATCAGCGTACGATCTTCCATAGTTCTTTGACAGTCGGACCTCAACTGTTCGATGTCGGTTTTATCATGGACAGATTGAATACTTAATCGTGGCGACGTGCACTGTTGTACAAAAGAAAGAAAGTGATTGCGTTATTTGTGCGTAACAAAAAAGATCCTTAAAGTAGAGGACGGCTATATTAGCAGCACATTGCTGCATCTTGGAATATTTTTCAGACTTTCGCCTCTGGCCAACTATGAAATAGGAGTTTAATATATCTTCTTACTCCATTTTGAAATTATAGCATTCATTTTACGTGTGCTACAGTCTCTTTCTATATTACCACAGTTACTGAGGAAAATTAAGGTTTTTGCAAATATGACAACTATTCCAATGTACAGAATGGTCATATACTTCGGAACAACTATTCTGCCGAAATTTGAAAGTATTGCAATGGAGAAAATCTCGTCAGTACTGTATTTAATCGCGTATCTGTTACATTAGTACTCTCCATCACACTAACAGTCAATAAGTGAAATAAAATTACGCAAAAGTATTGTCAAAATTCGCCGGCCGGAGTGGCCGAGTGGTTAAAGGCGCTACAGTCTGGAACCGCGCGACCGCTACGGTCGCAGGTTCAAATCCTGCCTAGGGCATCTACATCTACATCTACATCCATACTCCGCAAGCCACCTGACGGTGTGTGGCGGAGGGTACCTTGTGTGTGATGACCTTAGGTTAGTTAGGTTTAAGTAGTTCTAAGTTCTAGGAGACTAATGACCTCAGCAGTTAAGACCCATAGTGCTCAGAGCCATTTGAACCATTTTATTACCAAAATTCAGTTACAAGGTAAACACATTTAGAAATAAAAGCTAATGGATATTAAGACAAATTTCCATTTTCAGAATAGGGAAAATGTTGAAATTAAAGAAACTCGGTTGTTTTCAAGGTACAAGATGGTGCACGACCGTCGAAGGATGGCTTGCCGCGCGGGATTAGCCGAGCGGTCTAGGGCGCTGCAAATGGCTCAAATGGTTCTGAGCACTATGGGACTCAACTGCTGAGGTCATTAGTCCCCTAGAACTTAGAACTAGTTAAACCTAACTAACCTAAGGACATCACACACATCCATGCCCGAGGCAGGATTCGAACCTGCGACCGTAGCGGTCTCGCGGTTCCAGACTGCAGCGCCAGAGCCGCCGGCCCACTTCGTCCGGCTAGGGCGCTGTAGTCATGGACTGTGCGGCTGGTCCCGGCGGAGGTTCGAGTCCTCCATCGGGCATGGGTGTGTGTGTTTGTCCTTAGGATAATTTAGGTTAAGTAGTGTGTAAGCTTAGGGACTGTTGACCTCAGCAGTTAAGTTCCATAAGATTTCACACACATTTGAACATTTTTGAAGGATGGCTTAATCATCCACATGTCATGTAATTCGTTTTACAGATATGCTGAGTTTTACTCCCTTAAAACACTTCAACTTACGAATTATTATTATTTTCGACCAAACAGCTTTAATATAGACTGCCGGAAAAAATAGTACACCCTCTAAGAGGTTCCCAGTTCATTCAAGATTTATTATTGCAGCAGTGTATATGAAGTACATAAAATGATTACATTTAAAGATCAACAGCACAAGCGGTTCTGAGGTACCAGGTATGGACCCATGCTGAAACACACGTATTAGTAAGTGGTGTAGCCTCCATCGACGGCAATGGCCGGCCGCGGTGGTCTCGCGGTTAAGGCGCTCAGTCCGGAACCGCGCGACTGCTACGGTCGCAGGTTCGAATCCTGCCTCGGGCATGGATGTGTGTGAAGTCCTTAGGTTAGTTAGGTTTAAGTAGTTCTAAGTTCTAGGGGACTGATGACCACAGATGTTAATAAGTCCCATAGTGCTCAGAGCCATTTGAACCATTGATTTTGACGGCAATGCGGGCGCTGACTTTCGCATCCATTCGTTTGAACAGATGGCGAATTCTGTCCTGGGATACGTTATTCCACGCCTATTCGATTTGTTCACGTAGTTTTGCAAGAGTTGTTGGTTGACGAGTCGCACGAGTCACTTCTCGTCCCGTAATATCCCACACGTGCTCGATTGGAGACAAGTCCTGAGATCTTGCTGGCCAGGGAAGTTGCCGCACGTCTTGCAGCGCACGTTGAGTTTCACGGGCAGCGTGCGGACGAACATTATCCTGTTGGAACAACACACCATCTTCCTGAAGCGAGAATGGCAAAAGTGCGGGGCTAACAACTCAGGACCATCTCGCCACTTGGAAGGCCACAAACTCGCTCTGTTGGCTGTAGGAAGCACGCGTGCGTCTCCGTTGCATGTCTGCCTGCTTGCTTCACACGTTTGCACCACACTGAGCCTTCTGCCTGTGAGCATTCGCTGTTAAAGGTAGACACTGATGGCGCTCCGGTGGCTTTGCCATTACTCTAGCTGTAGGCGAATGACGTTGAAACCATTTTAAGTACATCTAGCCCACCTGGCTAGCCGCACAGTCTAACTCGCTGCGTCCCGAGCGAGAAGGCGTGCCGGGCCCCCGGCACGAATCCGCCCGGCGGATCAGAGTCCACTGGAGGCCGAACCTCACAATAATCCTGGGCTCGGTGTAGGATGGCAGTGGGGTGAGTGGACTGCTCTGGGGTTGTGAAACACCGAGGGCTACGGCGGGACAAAGCCTCTCCGTCGTTTCTAGGTCCCCGGTTTAATAAAAAATACACACAATGAGTACATCTGCTATCCCCCAGGCAGTTCTGCTGTCATCGGATCAAAATCGACGTCGTCTTTCCAAGTGTACTATTTTTTTCCGGCAGCTTATTATAAAGCACATAAATATGAAGAACTTCAAATCGTTCAAATGACTCTAAGCACTATGGGACTTAACATCTGAGGTCATCAGTCCCCTAGACTTAGAACTACTTAAACCTAACTAACCTAAGGACGCCGGCCGGAGTGGCCGTGCGGTTCTAGGCGCTACAGTCTGGAACCGCGAGACTGTTACGGTCGCAGGTTCGAATCCTGCCTCGGGCATGGATGTGTGTGATGTCATTCGGTTAGTTAGGTTTAAGTAGTTCTAAGTTCTAGGGGACTGATGACCTGAGAAGTTAAGTCCCATAGTGCTCAGAGCCATTAGAACCATTTTTTAACCTAAGGATATCACACACATCCATGCCCGAGGCAGGATTCGAACCTGCGATCGTAGCAGCAGCGCGGTTCCGGACTGAGGCGCCTAGAATCGCTCAAAACAGCGGCCGCCTATGCAGAACTCGTAATATTTACAAACTCTGTGCGAAACACAACCTCATATCACACGACAAAAACAGTAGAAAATTTCGGAAACAGCTTATGGCGGTTTCTAGTGCGCGTTCCTTGATATGATTCTAAAATCAGTCACTAGATTGAAACATTGATCAGAAAATATCATGTATTGCTAGGAACGCTCTCCTCCAAGTGCAACAGTCTTCTCTACCAGCCAGTATTGTAAAGCAGCAGCGGAGCTCGAGCTGTGTTGATTCCACTGCCCCGTGATGTTGATAACTGCTCACCTAGAGTGTTTACGAGTCGGTGTGGGAGACCAAATATTGCATTAACAAAACGGAGACATGTAACACGCCACTTGCGGACTTGGTTCATGCTCCTGGTTGAAAGACGGAGCTCCTATTGGAAATAGCTACAGTATTTGCATCTTATACAATGTGTGGCAAATAAATTTTTCAGTGTTCTGCACTTGCAAGTATTCTAGTAAACTGAAGCTCAGAAAAATATACCACCAGATATAAGGAACATGTAACAGCATGGAAGTATAGGAAAAATCATTCAACTTTTGCAGAACACTCACAGCAATATCAACATATAATTACAGCCAGACACACAGATACGGAAATCATAAGGATAAACAACAACAAAAACACCTCCTCATCTTACAAGAGAACTAACACATCCAAAAAACCAAAATGGAAAAGAAACAACTCATAAATGATCAAACCGACTTGGCAAACCATACACTCTTTAATTTGGCTGACCACTTAATAAATCATTCAATATACACATATAACCACATGTTCCATTTACCACTTCCATCTCCTCCCAGATTCTGTCCTATAATCACCGTCCCAGGACCGTCTCCACTCCCCTCCCCTCCCCCCAAACAAATTGTCAACCTACCCCCACTCCTCTCACGTCTCTATCTAACATACAAGACAATTTCACAAATTTTCACTAACTCTCTCTCTCTCTCTCTCTCTCTCTCTCTCTCTCTCTCTCTCACACACACACACACACACACACACACACACACATACACAAAGTAGTTTCACGGGCTGGCAAGACTCACAACGTGAACGAAAACAAACGAACAGGCATAAACACTGTTACTGTGTGGAATGATAGGCAGTTTACAAAAGTGAAGTGTAAATAATGCAGAGCAAGAAATGCTGCAGAATGTCAAAAACTGTCAAGTGCAAATGTGAATTCGACGTCAACCGCTACTAGCAAGGAGGGAGTGCGCAGAAAATGTAAAGAAACACCGTAAGGAACTTGCACACCAACTGTACAATCAAAACGCTGTTTTTAATCTAAAACAACCAAAAATGTGGAAACTTACGCATCCAATTTGAATAATAACCGCAGAAGATGCTTTATAAATAAAAGTGAAACGCGTCTGATGTAATTCTTTTTAATTACATTGCATTCAGCTCAAGACGGATAACCCATAGTAACACATGAGAAGCACACGGTTGAAAATTTGGGAAGAAGATTCCTTCAACTATAAAAGCAACAAACTCTCACGACTTTGACAGAGTGAAAATGTGCAGAACACTACATCGATGTGTCCTCTCAGCATTACCATAATTTCATTGAGCATTATTACAATTGCAGGAACATGTGTACAAACTATGGCCATGAGATCATGTAACGGAGGGGAATGTTGTTTCTTTCAGTAGTTTCCGCCTGCGTTCGGGAAGTTGTTTTATTCTATGTGAAGCAACTTTCGCTTTCGGTCTTGCCTTACTCCACTTCCTACAGTTTGCCGATTCCACCTGTGGAGCCCGCTCCCGGTAGCTGAGTGGTCAGCGCGACAGACTGTCAATCCAAAGAGGCCGGGTTCGATTCCCGGCTGGGTCGGAGGTTTTCTCCGCTCAGGGACTGGGTGTTGTGTTGTCCCAATCATCATTTCATCCCCATCGACGCGCAAGTCGCCGAAGTGGCGTCAAATCGAAAGACTTGCACCAGGCGAACTGTCTACCCGACGGGAGGCCCTCGTCACACGACATTATTATTATTATTATCTACCTGTGGACTCAGGAACACAACCGGATTTGTTGTTGACGGCAGTAGTACCTTTCCCTGGCTGGAATGTTCTCTGCAGGCGGTCAGTGATCACAAACCCTCACACAAGCAATTGAACTTTGTTCTGTGTTAAACATGGTGTGTGATTTCTAGAATTTCTTGCCTCTTTCGGGATTCGAAGTTTTCAGACTACTTTACACTCTAAAAGCTGGTAAACCACCTTCGCGAGCATTCTAGTGACTACGAACTGTCATAGCTACCCGCTCCCTAACGCTTCGGGGAATCAGCTTGTTCTTATTTTATCTAGAATATTCTGTCACCACTATCCCGCTTGTTTAAGGGCAAGTCGCATTCTGCATTCGTGCTTCTGCTATGTTCCAACCACATTGTTGCACTAAATGGCGTGAGAAAAAAACTCTGTCGTGCGTAGAATTTTTATATTTCAGGGATGAAGACGTCGCTTAATTGCGAGGTCATTTCTTCTTGCCACGTTCTGATACCTTTTGACGACTCGATTCTACAGAGTTAAACTGAAAGCCCTACAGGCTTCAGACACGAAATAACCGGTTCAGAAGTTACCGAAGATAGATATCTGCGGACTGCTTAATACTAACTTCTTCTTTGCATCCACCTTCACGAAGCATGTCAAAGTTCTTTTTTGTTTCCAGCCGCCACTGTCAGTTCAAATGGTAGACGAACTCTCAAGTCAACAGCCTTAACCAAAGGCCATACCATCAGTCTTCGAAAAAGAAAGCAAATGCTTTATAACATCCAGGAAAACACTCTGCTGTATGTAAGAAAATTGAGCTCTGGAATAAGAAACATCTTGAAAGAGGGAAACTTTTCGTCACCTACTAGGCTACAGGAAGCCTGCTTAGGTATAAATACTGAGAGCCCTTATGAACAACAGCGTCATAAAAAATATCACCCGGACTACAGCAAAACAACACCACAATAGTTTAAAGGTGCTGAAAGACTGCTTCCGCGTTTAAATACCGGGTGGAAGCCACACACAAATACATGCTAGAGTAGAAATTTCACTCGCATAGGATGTAACAGGGCTAGTAATTACTATAATCAAAAAAGAAAAACGAGAAAATGGCTCTCATTGACTGGTTTCTCGCCCTTATCGGATTGAACGAAAGTACCACGATACAAATAATTTCCATTTCCACTCTACAGTTAATGTTCACTTTGTTAGCGTATTAGCATTTTTTCTTGTGCAGTTGCAGTATTAACAAGTGTAGTGTAGTTTAGTGCAACGTGTAAGACACTGTTTTGTTAACACCTTCTTTCTTTATTTTGCTTTTGCTTTTAAACAAACTACCTTGTCGCATTAACATATTTCCTTGTAAAAATCTAGAACTCAGAAATTTTACTCACCTACTAGATTCCAATGATAGAAAAAGGCAGTTTAGACATAAACACAAAGAGCTCCAAAATGAGACTAATAATACGAATCTTACGTGGTGAAGGTTTTCTATAACATTCTGTACGAAAAAAGTGTGTGTGTGTGTGTGTGTGTGTGTGTGTGTGTGTGCGTAAAACTTGCAATAAATGCGTACGTTGAAACTGTTATCTTAACGATGGAAACCGTTGTCAACATTTCTTCCTTCGGAAGAACCCCCGCCCCCCTTTCTCTTGCTGTTTATTGCGGGGGTCAGAGCCTCCCGTGTTGACCCGCTGTTGCTAGTGACGTCAGAGGCGAATGCGGTCGCGACCCTTGCGTGCAACCAGCGCCACGATTCCATTACTGTGCGTGCTCGAAATGAAACGGGACTCCAGGTGCGTGGCAGGGAACTCCCAGCTAGTGAATATGCAGTAGCATTCCGCAAGGAACGCCTTTGATGGCAGCATGTAGCGAAGCGAAGCTCCTTGCTGTTGTAGTTACTTTCTTGCTGCAATATCATGTGTACATATCCTGTACACTGACTCGTTCCACATCATTTCGATAGAAGAATCTTTCAAATGATCCATGGAATATGTAACTAATAACTAACTACCTAACTAAATATCAAGTTAATGATACTCTTTTGCAGGATTTATGACCGTAATTGTGTAACTAATGTATTTTAAGCAGTTGGGCTGCGAAACACAACATTATTTTATATAGGATAGTATAGATTCGAAATATTAGTAGCCGCCCAAAAAATACGGCCGCCAGCCCAAATGGGACACATGCCGGCCGAAGTGGCCGTGCGGTTAAAGGCGCTGCAGTCTGAAACCGCAAGACCGCTACGGTCGCAGGTTCGAATCCTGCCTCGGGCATGGATGTTTGTGATGTCCTTAGGTTAGTTAGGTTTAACTAGTTCTAAGTTCTAGCGGACTAATGACCTCAGCAGTTGAGTCCCATAGTGCTCAGAGCCATTTGAACCAATCAACCAAATGGGACACATGATTTTAAAATAAGTGAGCATAATTATTGAACTTAAGAGGTTCAGTAGATAAAATGCAAATTTCTAGCATTTATCGAACGTGAGGATGGATTCGGAAAATCAGTCACTATCAACAGCTTCTATACAGAACATAAAATAAGAGATTACGAGACTCGTAACCCTTTTCCTCACAATAAAGTTTCATAACTGACCTGCCTACCTTTGAAATAATGTCTCTCTTACGATATCCATTCATGCAATGAGAAAATTTGCTTATAGAATACGGAAACCTCCCCAATACAATTACACATAGCATCACTTATTTGGAACACATTTAAATCATAAACATATTTTACAATATTCGGCCCTTGTAATATTTATCTATTTAGGAACGGCTTCAAAACGATATGAAATAAGACACTAGATATTATCTTCGACAAGCAAATTTTCTGTTCACATTATGCTATCTAAGCAGCGGAGTCTTTCCGTAACTTCACCAGAGATTTTACTCGTATTTTAGCACGTTAGTTATTATTATTTTATTATTAACAAAATTAAGCATTATTCTTACAATTAGATTCAACATGATTGACACTCCGAAAACTTTTGGTATTAGGAATAAGGTCCTTGCAAGGTTATGTGACTAAGGCCAATAACTGTCTTGGAACAC
This sequence comes from Schistocerca serialis cubense, assembly GCF_023864345.2. Classification (NCBI taxonomy): domain Eukaryota; kingdom Metazoa; phylum Arthropoda; class Insecta; order Orthoptera; family Acrididae; genus Schistocerca; species Schistocerca serialis. The sequence continues at coordinate 423,316,781 of NC_064639.1, read as the reverse complement.
ATGAAGATGAAATTCCGCAATGTATTAGGTTACAATATAACAGATACTGATTCACGCACTTACAAATTAAATGAAATGATGGAGACAACGATGCGTTGAGCTGCTCTGCTGATGACATTGGCTACTATTGTGCAAGTACGGTTCAGCATACGAACTGTTCTGATTATCCACATACAAACACCAAAAAGCATTGCAGTAACAGCCCACGCTGCAGCTAGCTGCTTATGTGTCCATCCGAGGCTTATTTCCAGTAAAATTGTAGATAATTTAGCCTCGCTTCCACTCCAAGACGTTCAGAGCCTTAAGGCTAGCGACTGACATAACCGTTCCTCTCTTGGCTCACTCACTACGTGTGGTGCGCCAGCACTTCTTGTACAAAGAGAAGCTTCCCACCAGTTTTTCCTTCCCTAACAATACATTTCTACCTATCGATCCCTATATATAGTACATGAAAAGGAATAAAAAAATTTAATACATAAACAACACATAAAATATTCACCATTATTGCAAATAATGAAAAAATATACACGTTTAAGAATCGACAATAATAATAATAAGGAAATAGTTACATTAATTGCATGAAGTATTGGTGTACAAGCTTGAAATCGATTTCGTAATCAGAGCTTTGATCTCACGCTGTGTGGTAATCTTTGATAACCATCCTAACTGGAATGTTAAACGTAAAGTGAAATCACTGCTTATCGGGCATTGTTATTTAATAGATGAGTTTTAATTACAAGCTAGTTATATGAGAAGTAGGCAAGACAAAGCTGTTTACTATTGTTTCATTTAAGTATGTTTCAAAAGTAAAATGAAAAAGGCTGAAATCTTCCTTTCCATTACATTTAAGCCATCGAGCTATATACTAATCTGCAAATAGCCAGCATGTGGCCGTACACACAAACAAATCATATTTTATACGTACCCTGTAAACTGACTTATCTACATCTCTTCTACAGGCGTCGAGTCAGTATCGTAATTGAACATGGCATTAACTAACTAACTGAAAAAAAGGAGAAATGTTATTGATGAGACGTGTATACGAAGCCTATGTGAAAGTAACAAACGAATAATTTCATCGTTATCTTTTTCCTACAAATGACTCTTTTTACGTAAATCACCTTTTGTACGCCAGTTCCATGAATGTAAGAGGGGGAAAATTACACTACAAAGACCAAGTGCCAATTATGTTCGCTTCGCAGTTCAGTATGAGTTGCTTCGTAAAAATAACACACAGTACAGATCTATTTTTCTCCGATTGGGGCATTACGTCTGCTCCCCTACTTTCTTCATGTGTTACGCTGTTCCGACTTACACAATTTCATAGTTTGCTTGGCAGTGTCAAAAGTATTCAGCCTCTCCGTTGACGGGTATTACTGTTTTAGGGAAAGTACGGTTCCTTCAGTGTGCTTTACCTCTTTTGCTCCTTTGTGGACTATGTTCTTTCTTTTTGCAATTTTAACATCATTTCAGGATTTTTTCTGACTTTTCTAATATATAGTGCTGTTCTCTTCAAATACCTTATTTCTCTTTCCTGCGGCCCTATTTATTTTTTTATTTCTATCTGTCTGTCTATCAATCAGTTTATCACTCCGTGTGTGAATCCCTTAGGAACCAAACTGCTGAGGTCATCAGTACCTAGACTTACACACTACTTAAACTAACTTGTGATAAGAACAACACACACACCCATGCCCATGGGAGGACTCGAACCTCCGGCGGGAGGGTACCACTTTGTTTCTTTTTCTTTATCTTCCTTTAGAACGCAGAATAAAAATAGTGTTGGTTTGGAAATTTTCAATATAGTTACAGTTCCTACATTTTTTTTTTTACTTCTGTGCAGAAGGTGATATAATAAATAATGTTTCTTACTATTTCTTCCTGAACCACGGAGGTAAAATTAGAGACATTCGAATTCACACGGGGGCTTACCAACAACCTTATTCCCGCGAACCATTCGCGACTGGAACAGGAGAAAGTACACATACGCATATAGGTGTAGTATCGGACTTCGAAACAATACCACCGAGTCAATTTTTATCGAGTGACAGCGATTAAGAGATAGTGATCGATTAAGTAGGCGCATTATATTACGTGCAAATATAACGTAATTTTTAAACGAAACTTCCTGTCAAGAAATTATGTGTGTCTCATGAAAGAAGTATAATACAATGTTGCATGCTTTCTCTATGCACACGAAACTAAAATCAGAGACTTACTTACAAAAATCTTTTAAAGGTAATGGATATGATATCTACAGCCAACGAGGTCGAAGAATTATCCTCTGGATCAACAATGGCAAATGTGCAATTTAACTGATTATCCCCTCATTCGCCCGAAGCCACGAAGACATATCTCTGTCTTCGATCCAATTTATCCAATGCAACTAATTTCCACTGAATGTTCCTCCCAGCCGAAAAATCAATTCCTACACTGCAGTATCCAATGCACGGCTTACATAAATCGTTTTTTATTGAGTCTGTGCAAAAAATGCTCAGGCTTCGACGAAAACAAATAAAGTTCTGGAATGGAAGGATCCTTTCCGCCCCCGTCCCGTACCTGAAAACAGTTAATCCAACCACAGCATCTGTCGGTGTTGAGTAAACGTTTAATTATCCAAACGTACACGGAACGTTGTCACTAAAAGATTTCCGTGATACATTTCAGTCATACCTCTTTTATAACAAGCATAATGTTTCTGCATAGTGTCATCCCTTAAACGGTTAGCAAAGATGAACATTGCTATTTCATTTGTATACAAGGTGAGTCACTAAGTATTCGCGCCAAGAATAACACCGAAAGTTTGGTAGAAGCTGAAAAGTTTGTAGGACAAAAGTTGCGTGGGACTATGGGGGCCATAATATGATGTTGTTTTAATGTTGCTAGGTGGGGTCGCTTCATAGATATGAAGGTCAACTTTGTTTTTGTAAATGGGATGCTACAGTTTGGTACTTATTTTCTGATAGCGGCTATCGAGACGAATCCAATGATGTGTAACAGTAAGGTCTTTGAAGGTCAGCGAAGGTCACGAAGGTGGCATGAACGTCCATTTACAGAAGGTGTTCGAAGTAATGACGATCGGTACCAGTGCAGTGCCGCAATCTTCTTATCATGGATTGAGTGGTACTCCTTATCACATCGACACTTACCGAAGCACATGCTCTGACAACTCTCTCTCGTATATCGTGCAAATAGTAGGCCTAAATATTCGCCGAAAACGGCATATGCATCTAACGTGTCATTGACATGTAAACACCATTCGATGCTTTCAAAATACAACACTAATAGGAACGGTAAGACTAGTACCGTCGAATCAAGTGAATATAAATGGTGTATTCCTTCGAAGAACAAGTCGATATGCTTCTCATTTACAGAGAATGCCGACGAAATTCAGTGAGAGCTGGAGACTTATACGCTGGAAAATATCCTCAACGTACTCACCCTACGCGTCGTACATTTAAATATGTGTATGATAAGTTGAGAACAACTCGATCTTTAACGCATCGGAAACATATCCGGCAAAGGAAAGTTACTAACGAGGAAACGGAAATTGGTGCTCTTGCCACTGTGGTTCCAGATCCTTGTGTTAGTTCGCGTCAAATGGCAAAGGAATCTGGCATGAGCCAGAGTAGTGTTGTTCATGTTCTGCATCGCCATAAATATCATCCTTACCGTGGAGACTTCCACCAAGAATGAACTGGTACGGATTGTATGCGTCGCACTGAATTCTGCCGATGGGCTCAACTTCAGATTCAGAGGGATGTCACAATTATTAATTTGATTTTATTTACTGACGAAGCTACATTCACGAACCTTGGAAATGTTAATTTGTATAACATGCATTATTGGGCAACTGAAAATCCATGTTGGCTGCGGAAAGTTGCACACCAAAATCCGTGGTCGGTGAATGTATGGTGTGGTATTCTGGTGGACAGAATTATAGGCCCCTATTTCATCTAAGGGGATCTTAATGGTAGGAAGTACACCACATTCCTGCAAGAAACTTTAGGTCTGTTACGGGAAGAAATACCTTTAGGAGGAAGGAACAGAATGTGGCATCAACACGATGGGTGTCTGGCACATTTTTCGCTGATGGCTAAAAATGAGTTGCAGAGACAATTCCCAAATTGTTGGATTGGACGCGGAGATCTGTAGTGGCCGGCTCGTTCGCTAGACTTGATGTCTCTGGATTTTTTCTTGTGGGGATTCGTAAAAGACATTGTTTATAAAGACGTTCCAACTACACCTGAAGATATGCAAGAGAGAACTGTCAGAACACGTGCTTCGATAAGTACTTCGAACACCTTCTGTAAATGGACGTTCATGCCACCTTTTCCACCTACGTTGACTTTCAAAGACGTTACTGTTACAAATCATTGGATTCGTCTCGATAGACGCTATCATAAAATGAGTACCAAACTATAGCATCCCACTTAAGAAACCAAAGCTGACCTTCATATCTCTGAAGCGACCCCACCTAGCAACAAAAACCCCAACGTCATATTATGGCCCCCGTTGTCCCATGCAACATTTGTCCCACAAACTTTTCATCTCCTATCATTTTTTTGGAGATATTCTTGATGGCAATAGCTAGTGACTAAGTCCTGTATGATACGAACGCTCGCATGCAGCGGTCTACGGGCATAATCAGATCATGTATCTTTCGCGGAAACGTCGGCTATCGATATCGGTGCTCCGGCCGTCGACCTCCGCAAAGCTGCTGCAGTTACGAGAGAGGACTTACTTCCGTCTCCAGTGGACAGTCGTAACTTCGCGCCGTCGCGTTCTTTTACACTGCGTTCTGTTGCGTCAACGGACAAGTGTATATCGTAACTGAAGCAGACATCCAGAGTTCGTTGCTCTAGAGCAGGGGTTCCCAACAAAATTTTCTCGAGCACCCCCTCATCGAACATGATTGGTACCTTGTCATATCACAGTATCAAGTACCTAAAAAAACCACTTAAGAGTCTTTTTATATGTTTTCTATTTTTAATACTTAGAAAAAACATTGACATATTCATTATTAAGAAAATATTGAGCTTAAAACTTTTTCAGTTTAGCCATCATTGTTATTGTTAAATTTCTGATTATTGCTCAAAATCTTTGTCTTCGAATCTGGGTGTTTAGTGTAACAAACTCATTAAAAAAATAAAAATTGAGTATGAACTAAAAATGACAGGAAAAAATTTAAACTAAGTGTATTGGTCTTTCAAGTGTACTGCACTTGAGATTGCATTGAGTAGACATGTGTGAAAAATAAGAAAACACTAATTTCATACAAGGTATTATTTATTTGGAAAAGTACAGTTACAACAGAGTACTCCATCAGTATACAGTTAGTTTTAATTTTCAGTTCTTAATGAGATGAGTTCAATCTGACCTTTGAGTCCATTATTTCCGAAATATTAGGTTCCAAACTTGAAACTTTCACTCTGAAATCCGCCCGTATGTTGAGCCGATTCCTATATTTGTTTTTCATGAAACACATAGAAGAAAATGCTTGCTCACACCGATATGTGGTTGCAAATGGAAGGATCTTTTTCATTGCCTTATCTCAAAATTTCTTGTAGACCTTGAGTGCAGATGCCCAGAAGTCTGTAATTTTATCACTGATGAAAATGTTATCATCATACCACAGCTGTACAGATCCAGAAGTTGATCTTGCTCTTCTTTAGTGAGGCCATGGATTTTGTCTGTTTATTCACAGTTGAAGGGATTTCAGATCCATCTGTAGTCAGGGTCAGGTTCAGGGAAATACTATCTAAAAGTGGTGGGTAGGCTGCGTAAATGCTCGGCTTCATTGATCTTAATCTGGTCAGGCAAACTCTCCTCTGATGACTCCAAGAATTGTTTTAAAGTAGAAAAGTTAGTGACTCATTTTCTATCCTTGACGCCCAGGTCTGACTCTTTCGGACCATAGCACTAATCTTATTCTCAACTTTGAACATGCCTACAATTTTCCTTGTAAACTCAAGTTTAACACATTCAAGTGTTCAAACACATCAGTTAAGTACGCAACTGAGCAAAGCCAAGAGAAGTTAGTGAGAAAAATCCGCTAGACGCAGAAGTGAGCGTTCGCCAAAGCTCTGCTCATGCAGGAAGCGTACAAAACTAAAAATCTGTTATCATACGAAATATATTTAACATATATTTTTTATTTTATTAGCATCTTGCGGACCCCTCTGGCATAGCTCGCGGATTCCTGGGGATCCGCGGACCACCTGTTGGGAACCACTGCTCTAGAGACTAGTGATTTCACGGAGCTCATAATTTTCGGCTGCTTCTTGTAGTTGGAGCACAATACTATGAACTGCATACATAATTCCACGAGTGAACATCAGCCACAGCCTTCGAGAGCGAGGATGATAAGTGTACTAATTTTGCTTCAAATAAAGTGGTCTGTATTTGGACTAATCAATTTATTGACTGTCCTCTTTCGTCACCTGCGTGTTGGAAAGCAGAACACAAAATCTTTGACCACTGAGAATTGTCTACTTCTCAAGGGCGTCTAAGGATTCACTAATTCCTGATGTCCACGTCACCAGAATGGGGACACAGTTGTGAATGATATTATAAGAAATTGCTTGTCATCTTCCCCATACATCTATCCTAGAAAAACAATGTCTCAAACGATTCTAAAACTACAGAAACCAAAATCAGAACTGTCAGTGAAGGAGGCAGGGGGGCGGGGGGGCGGGGGGGAGGGCACGGTATCTGTGCCTTTCCCTCCCAGACACACGTCTCCTGTCGTAACCAATGAGCCATTTCATCGAGTTCCCCGATGCAGCAACGGTTCTGCGAGAGAACATGTGATGCTCGGCGAAGATGAAGCACCCGGGACGCCCGACGGCGGCCGACGTGCGGGGAATATGTGAAGCACTTACAGGCTACACGGCGGCCACTAAATCAAGGGGATACGTGTAATTTACTGCGGCTTCCGCGCTGCCGCGGAGCCCGCCGCCTGCTCTAATTGACGAGAAGTGCGCGCCACACTGTTCTGCCACAGGCGTTCCTCAGTCCCGCCACGTTCGCCCTGGCAAAGTGCATGGCCATCCTTCTTCTGTTCCTGTTTTTATAAGCAGTGCTGCAGCGTTCACTGTCGCTATAATACTCTTAATATGCTTTTCTTTAGATTCTTTAGACGAACGCGTGGCGTTTACGGCGGCTATCTTGATAGTAACCTCCATTAGACTATAAATATTGAAATAAATTTATTAAAGAATCTCAGAACGAAACATTTCCACGGCAACTACACATAATAACCTTTAGATTTTAACATTTCTCATATCTGTTAACGAGATGGAAAATTTCATGTGAATAGAATTACTCTGCCTGAACCAGAGCCAGCGCCTCGAAGCTTTTCGCAGGAGTCGAAGCGTGGAAAGCCAAGCCACTATTTCATCCGCATTAACATACGAATATCAACTGGAGTCAAATCCAGACTGTAGGACTCCTATTCAAAAGCGTCCAGTTTGAATCGACGCTAGAATTCTTGTGTTTTCTGGGCAGAGTGTGGCCGATCTTTGTCCTGCAAAGACAAGACACACGTAATTAACAGAGTGCGTCGCTGGATTTAAATGATGGTACTTAGTTTTCTTAATGTCTCATAGTAGGCCCAGGATGGTCTTTCCACATTTCTTAAAATCCAAGAACAAGAATCTATCAGCGTACCGAAAATCGGATAGCTACCACCTGTCTTGTTGGCAGAATTCGTTAGCACTTCTTTGCCCTTGGTAGCCGAAAATATGTGCCCACAAGCCATTGACTGTTGTTTGTCTCCGTCTTCGCTAAAGAAATCCACGTTTCGGCACCACGATTTTGTTTATTAGGCATTCTTCTTCCGCAATGTAACTCAAACGAAGGACCAGAGAAGCAGTTGTCCGTTGAGTATTATCGTACTAAGAAAGCAGTTTTGGAACCCAACGAGCAGAGAACTTATGGCACGCTAATTATTTAGTCACGATCTCCTACAAAACACTCCGGGAAATCTGTGTAAATTTGTTCCACAGTTCAGCTTTCGTGAAACGCCGGTTTTCACGATTCCTTTCGTAAATTTTCTGTAAAAATTCGTTGCTGACTACAGACGGACGGTCACTTCCGTCGTCATCATGAAATTCGTCCTTCCAGTCTTAAACAAACGACACCTTTAACGCACATAACATTCATTCATCGCATCGGTGATGAAATGTACTGTGATTCTAGTAATTGTTAGACCTGAAACTTTTGTAACCACAAAATCCAATGATAGCCGCTGTTGTGGAGAACAAAGTAAATCACTATCAGAAGAAAGAGAGGCGGAGTGTGTAATGTAACGTGTCAACACCGTACATTTTGTGTATATCTTAGCACTATATATTGCACCACGTTAGAGATGCAGAAATTGTCAATCAGAGGAGCTTGCTAACACCTTTTCGTCCGGTAGACACGGGTGACAAACACATTGCTATAAACGTTTATTTCTGGAACATGGAAACGGTTCACATTTGGTATTGACTTCCTATTCAAATTATGATATATCAGATGTGCTCCAAACTTCCTTGGAGTTTTTAAGCGGAATTTATAAACACCATATACAACGTATACATATACGAGAATGGCAGCATCGTATGGGTCAATGTTCAGTGTCCCGCTTTTGCACTTTCCTTGCAATTTAGATCCGCGGAAAACCTAAACCAAGATGACTAGACAGTTATTTGAATCGAGTTCTTCTTAAACACAACCCCTATGTCTGAACAACTGCACCTGTTCCCTCGGTGCGTGCCACAGAGGCAATCCATTCATTCGTTTAACTAGGCGCAATCATGGCTGCTGATGAAGGGACTGAGAAGTCAACCAAAGTACCTCTATGACAGCCTTCCAGAGGTTAATAAGAGATGATGGTCGAACGTTTAGATATAAGGAACACTTCAAAATGGTTCAAATGGCTTTAAGCACTATGGGAGTTAACATCTGAGATCATCAGTACCCTAGAACTTAGAACTACTTAAACCTAACTAACCTAAGGACATCACACACTTCTATGCCCGAGGCAAGATTCGAACCTGCGAATGTAGCAGCAGCGCGGTTCCGGACTGAACCGCCTAGAACCGCTCGGCCACAACGGACGGTAGGAACACTTCGTCTCCAGAGTAATTAGTTTTGTACTCACGATTATTTTTTCGTATTTATTGCTGGTAGATAAAGAAATGCTTCCAGTATGACAATCACATCTCTGAGGACGGGAAGTGAGTCGCTTCTGTAAGCGCCGGCCGGGGTGGCCGAGCGGTTCTAGGCGCTATAGTCTGGAACTGCGCGACCGCTACGGTCGCAGGTTCGAATCGTGCCTCGGGCATGGATGTGTGTGATGTCCTTAGGTTAGTTAGGTTTAACTAGTTCTAAGTTCTAGGGGACTGATGACCTAAGATGTTAAGTCCCATAGTGCTCAGAGCCATTTGAACCAGCCAGCCATAGTGCTCATAGTCATTTTTTTTTTTGTACAGAAGCGGGTAAGGAAAACATACAAAACGAAGAGTAATCCAACAACATTATTACGATACAGCACACTACGTAACAATGTAGAGTGACTGTTTGAACGAAACGTTTAAAATGTCGTTGTCCACGATCGATACAGATCGTACAACGACGCAATAAGGATTGTCATCGAAAATCGCAGTTGACTGCCAGATAAATTCAACCGCTGCGACAATAATCCTAGCAATAGAGTCCAGGAGATAATCGTCTGGCACCTCGAAAACTAGGTTGTCCTCACAAACCCAAAAGCAAAAGATGGGTTTCTTAGCATCGAAAGTTAGGCATGTCGGTATCTCGTCAATTTCAAACTACATAATCCGACCAATTTCTAGTACAAAAGCGTGCTGAAAAATAATGCTTCCGAATTTTTTATGTGAAAACTCTTAAAACTTTTTAAATAAAACAAACTTTATTACCATTATGCATCTTTAATCTTCATGCATACATCCTTGTAGCCCTTTGCCGCTAGAACGCTCCGAACCGTAGCGTATGCCGGTGCGTGAGAAACAGCGTGCTGTAATCTAGCTTCGAATTCTAAGAGTTCCTCTACACATTGAGCACCTCTCCTACAGCATGACAATACCGGACCACACACGAGCGCTTCAAGATCTGCAACAATCCTACACCTTGCGTCCACTGTCATCGATCATCCTCCATACAGTCCCGACTTTACACCATCCGACTTTCGTCTGTTTCCAAAACTCACGGATCACCTTCGAGGACTTCACTTTAATAATGATAGAGCCGTACAAGCAGAGTTGATGTTGTGGCTCCGTCAACAAAGTCAAACATTTTGCAGTGACGATGTCAACAATCTGGTCTCTCGTTGAGAGAAATGTGTTCATCGCCAGGGTGACTGTGTTGAGAAATAAATACGTAGACATGAAGAGTAAAGATGTAGAATATTAAGAACGTTTGTTTTAGTTAAAAAGTTTTAAGTTTTCACATAATAAATTGTAGGCATTACTTTTCAGCACGCCCTCGTAACTCTGGGACGACATGAAAAAGGAACGTTTAGTAACACGACTACGAATATATTGTACGTAAGATCCACTGACAAGAACATTGGCAATAATTCACAGCGAGTCGGTGTTAATATGCTCGACACACCGGAGCATACGGGGTTTTCGTGCTCGTTTGCACGATTATTCCTCCTACTGCTGAACATAACAATTTTTGGCCTTGTGTAAAAATTATAAGCAGGAATAATGTGTTGCAGTGCAAATTTCTGTAGATATTATTTATCATTCTCCACCGGAAAATCTGCTAGTTGCAAAGCCTGGAGTGTCCCTAGATGATAAGGACTTGATAATTGCTCACGTAAATTTCTCACAGAACAGTTATTTCGCTTAAGTTCAAATTTTGTGTGACAGACCGACCGCTGGAAGCAGAATCGTTACTAATCTCGTTTAACACCCCTTATTCGAGATCGGGTTTCATAATATAATTTGATCGACCAGTATCCTTAATTCTAAGACAGAAGAGTTCAATTTCTCATATGCACCTAGGTAAAGAAATTTATACGCTGAGCAAAAACTGAGCCTACTGCGGGAGAAAAAATTCATGTAGTCGACGTGTTGGTTCAAATGGCTCTGAGCACTATGGGACTTAACATCTGTGGTCATCAGTCCCCTAGAACTTAGAACTACTTAAACCTAACTAACCTAAGGACATCACACACATCCATGCCCGAGGCAGGATTCGAACCTGCGACCGTAGCAGTCCCGTAGTCGACGTGTGTTACGGCCAACTCTGCATACGTAACTTGACACATACTCTGTACAGCCAGCAAAGCCGTATATGAAACGTGAGGCAGCAATGAGCACTACGCAATTGATGTCTGATGCAGAAGAGCATATAGGCTTTCAAAAGCAAGCTGCGACATTCCCACATTCGCAGTACTCATTTCGTGTAACTGTTATAATGTTTGTACACTATTTCTAGTCACGTTCAGTTTTCAACAATAAATTTAGGAAGGTAACTGACCATCGCATAAGCCAGAGGACATACATGCAGTAAGACAGCCGCAGTATATCGTCAAAAAATATTTACGCCTCAACGTACCTTTTAGGCAAGAAATAATTTTCAATTTATATGTTGAAAAGTGTACGGCCCAAAACTAATGAAGCCCCTTTCAAATGGACAGCAAACTAACGGCAACTTATGTAACAGCAGTCCTAGTAAAGTAGCTATAACAACACACAAGAACCTCGTTTTTTTTTTTTAGCAAATAAATAAAATTCGTAATAGTTAGAATGTCAAACTACTGCAACAGAAACCATGATAAGCTGTGGAATATATGGTAAACATAAAACTACCGACATAAAATAATCAATAGCGCATGTGGAACACAATAATACACATAACGCACTGCAAATGCACAGAAAGTTTTGAAACGTGTTTGGGTAAAGGAGAACTAAGCAAAAGGTGTCTAGCATATGGCAGAATTTATTTCTAACAAGGGAGTGGTCAGACCTGTCATGCCGAAACATGTATTCACTTTGTCAGTTAACTATGAAAAATGTTCGCACGCAAAATTATAGCTTCTGCCATGAACTGGAAGTCGCCTACAGAAAATCACGAAGATGGCTGTTTTTCTTGCTTGGAAATTGCAGTGAAGGCTAGCCACACCTGTAAACCGCGAGTCGCGAGCTGTTGGTACGGCGAACGTTGGACGTATGGTCGGGAAGTGCGGCCGTCTTATCGGAGCGTTCACTAAAGAGGAATATCGTGACAAGGTTTTGTTGAAAAAGGGAAAAAAGATATTCGTTACGTCTACATCTACTCCGCAAGCCACTTCACGCTGAACATTCAATCTCCTCTCACAGATGATGGCGAACCCTGCAATTGTTTTGCTGCTTGCTATATACAACAGACACCAACTAAAGCCATCCACAGAAAACACGCGTGAAGACTACATGACGATGAAAATGGTAGTTAAACTTCTGGACGAGGATATAAATAGAGCAGACATGTTGCTAGAATCGACTGAAACACTTGATGTTGCAGACTGTCAACCCACAAACGGCGGAGAAACTAAAGGAGCCGGCCGGGGTGGCCATGCGGTTAAAGGCGCTACAGTCTGGAACCGCGCGACCGCTACGGTCGCAGGTTCGAATCCTACCTCGGGCATGGACGTGTGTGATGTCCTTAGGTTAGTTACGTTTAAGTAGTTCTAAGTTCTAGGGGACTGATGACCTTAGACGTTAAGTCCCATAGTGCTCGGAGCCATTTGAACCATTTTGAAACTAAAGGAAGTTCAAGTCATGACGACTCTGCCAGTGATAGTGTCACGTACAATCATCAATTATCTTCAAAAACAACGCCAGGAACTAAAATGACGTTATCAGACAAAAAAAAAAAGCGGTGATGTATTGGTTGAACGAAAGTGGTACTAAACGCTTAAATGTCAGTACTGTTCAAAATAAATACCGCTTCGTCCGGTCTGAACGTGAACTGTATACATGGGAAAAAGGAAGTCGCTGGAGCTGGTTAAGAGTCGACTGGAAATCGCGACGGAATTGAACGCGCGACTTTTGAGTTATTTGCCGAAGCTAGACAAAAGTCATTTAGTGTCAGCGATACAACTTTAAGTCACAGGGCGCTAAGGAATTTACACCTTCTCACAGTTGGATTAGTAATTTCTAAGATCACATAAAATTGTGGTAAGAAAAACAACTAAATTTGTATCGACAAACCGGTCGGAAAAAGAAGTGATTCAAACAAAAATGATAGCTTTTATTACGAATGCAAAGCATAATATCGCTAGTTTTAGTAAATCTTACGTTTACAATTCAGATCGTCCGGTTTTCAAAAAGAAATGCATGCTAAAAAAAAGAGTGTTATTCAAAGCGGAAAAACATACAGAAGCGATTACGCAATCCACGACTACACTCTCACATGCATACACTATAATGCCTTCAGTTGTCTATATAGTTGATTGCTGCCTAAGCTATATGTATGTCTTTAAGAATCAATCAGACGTTTTGGATCATGTGTAAAAAGTACAATGTTATACGCAGAAAATGTTGTGGTATACGCATCGAAGGCGCGAAAAGTGGAAAATGAATACGTCAGTTTTCATGTGACATGCTTTTCCTCCATTATGCGGGAACAAATTTTCTCTTCTTCTAGATTCGTAATCACGTCATAAAGGTTCTGATTCATTAAAAGCAGTTTTTCCAGCTCACCATGACACAGAAGTAGAGATATTTCAGATTCCACCCGGCACTATGGACGTAATTCATCCGTTAGACAGAGAATTTTACCTTCAGTGGAAGGCATTCTACAGAAAACTAACAGAGAATATTACTCAGTGCAGATCACTGCAGTTCCCACTCTACCACCGTCACACTAGTACATTATCGGTTTTCCTCTCCACGGTTTCAAAATTTAATTAAATATGCGCGGCACTCTTCGAAATGTACTAAAATGAGGCCTGACTCATTTCTATCACTGGCCCAGTTTTGTCTAAGGACATCTAATAACGTCTGTGACTAGCAGAGCTGTCATGTTTAGCGTTAACTTGTATGTTCTTAGTGCATAAAAAAAAAATCTACGTTTGGAGCAATGCATCAATATTTCGCATTTTTGTGGTGGTTACAAGAAATAAAATTAATTCTGAAGTGTTCTAAACCGTATATTTATTTGTGTCTATTCCATAGCAATTTGGAAAGAATAATGTGATTAACATACCAGTTGTACTTTCAACGAATGGTTAATTATCTTAAGATCGCTTTCACTGGGCGAATCAGCTCTCTCATTGCTGCGGCAAGAGAAGGGCGAGTAGTTAACGCCACTTTGTCCCCAGAGGGCGTCGGCATTAGCACGGAAAGCATGCGGCAAATGTCTTACTTCACGATGCTTTTTTTCTGCTTTTAGAAACTTCCAGGTCATGTCGGCAGCTAAAAAATTGCGTACGGACTTTTTTCAACGTTAACTCACAGTGGTAAAAGTTTCGACATGACAAGTCTGACCATTCCTTTGTAAGTATTTAAGTGCGGCGTCTGAAGATAAGGACCAGCGGCTCGACACTTTTCGCATATAAATTGATGTTCTAAAATGATTGATCCATAAACATTGTGCTTGGTTTCAGAATACGAGTACTATGAGTAGATAAAAACATTTTCTTTGCGTAAATAACACACATTTCGCATTACAAACGTTTGCACTAGAGTGTAGGCAATCTCTATGCCATTCAGTTACGAAGGTACCTGGGGTGACAAACGCAAAGAATTACAATGCAGCGAGCTGTTGCGAACCAAAAGTTCCTCGTATCAAAGCATGCGGGAAACAGATTAGATTAACCTCTGAATATTATGGGTAGAGTTCTCACTGACTGTGACTATAATCACGTACCCGAGGAGAAAAGAAGTACAAAGTGTCTCAGTTAGCCGCAGTAGTTCAGAGTGGCGGCAGCGGAGCTGATGGAACTGAGGAAATGGCATATCCGGCCAAGACGCCGACGCAGAGCAGAGCAGAGTGGGAGTGCGGCGGCGGCGGCGGCGGCGGCTACCGCTCGCCCTTCCTCCGGAGCTATTGATCCATCAGACGGCGCGGCTCCGCGCGGCCCGTCTTGAGGCGCGCCGACGCCCACACTTTCTCGAAGGCCCTCACATTCGCATATCGGCGGCAACTCCGCTATTGAGGTACACATCCCGTCCGCTCTGAATAGGGCTGCGCCGCGATTGTCGCTGTGGAAGGGCGCTCTCCTGCAGCTACGGAACAGCGGGTCCGCGAGACCTCTTATCGTTCCTTTGTGTACGGTAGGGATCGCGCCGGAGGAGCACGTAGCGTCATCTACAGAATTCTCCACCTTTAGAGCAATTTTGCTCTTCGCAAATGGATTGTTACAGTTCCTTATACTTTCGGTAACGGTTTTAAGCAAAGTTATCTTTTCCCATTCAAACGTTGCTAAGCGACTAATTTGACACGGGTTCCTGGGATGACCGGATGTTTCAGAAGGATCTAGCGCGTTTTAGATTATGCAAGATGTACATCTCTCTTCCTCACGACAATGACTGCTAAATCAACTAAAACCTATTTAATACAATTTTTTGCAATATCTTCTTTTTACTTCATAATTTCTGTCGCTCAGTCCCACCACAGACACAGACAACAAGGAAATACAACGTTTATCAAATGGGACTCAGCACTGTAAGATGTTACAGCACAGTTATCCGTTTACAAATATTACGAAATTGCAGTGCCTGTATTATTACCAACTACTATGTAATGTTCCTTCGGTTATGCACACATGCACTTTAAAATAAAATGTCTCCCCTGCACAGGAATATACAGAATGGATGTAAGAGTATATAGGTTGTTTGTTGCGACATGGTTGCCCGGGTTCCCAGGTTCGATTCCCGGCGGGGTCAGGGATTTTCTCTGCCTCGTGATGGCTGGGTGTTGTGTGATGTCCTTAGGTTAGATAGGTTTAAGTAGTTCTAAGTTCTAGGGGACTGATGACCATAGACGTTAAGTCCCATAGTGCTCAGAGCCATTTATTTGCGACATGGTTGACGATATATAGAACTTTGGGTCTGGCCGTGAGTCGTACTAGGATAGCGAAATGGTTGCCGGCACGGTAACTCACCGTGTTCGGTCAAAGGGTTAGTTGCCCTCTGTAATAAAAAACTGAGTTCCCAGCTTCTGTAAAGTTTGGAAGGTAGGAGACGAGATACTGGCCGAAGTAAAGCTGTGAGTACCGGGCGTGAGTCGTGCTTCGGTAGCTCAGATGGTAGAGCACTTGCCCGCGAAAGGCAAAGGTCCCGAGTTCGAGTCTCGGTCGGGCACACAGTTTTAATCTGCCAGGAAGTTTCAAAAACTGAGTTAATGGATCAATGAAACAGGTGTCTTGCGACGTCCGCCTCGAGCAGATACAACGAATAAAAAACGAACAAAATGAGATTAATAAAAAAATAAAAAAATGGCAAGGCGACAACTCGCGATAAGCGGGAAATCCGGTTTCGAGTCCTTGTATAGCACAAATTTTCACTGCCGTCATTTCATTATAGAGCTGATGGTTGTCCACATTCGCAACTGCGAATACATCTCATGTATTTCGAAATAATAGTTACAGTGCAGTAGTGAAATACGTCGGATTAACTACTCATTAAAATCAACTTGAAATCGAATGTAACTGAAGACAGTGTAACGATGCACTGATTGCTGACTGATTCCCAGGATTTCATTTGTTTGATCCACTCTACATCACGACCACATCGATAGGATTTCATTAGCGAGGTGTTACTTGCTTACTAGTTGGCTACACAATCTGCCTGCTACTCGCTCTCGAATTCCACACTGCACGCCTTTTTCATTTTAAAAATGCTGGTGTGTGTATACGCTAATATTTCCAATTGCCTGGCATGTTTCCAGATGAAGTTTCCGGTAATCTAATTGAAATAAGAGCTTAGCTTCGTTATTAAAACGACACAGAATATCTCGCACATATTTTTATAATGTATAGAACTACGTAGAATGTTTCTGTAATACTGATAAAAACTGCCAGAGATGATTGAGAAGGCAAATCCTGATTGGAAGCGATTAAGTCAAGCTGCGAAGCCCAACGTGTTGTGGAATAACGTACGAATCATTGTTTGTTCCGTGTATTAAACTGATTGCTAACATTGTAAGGAGGACGATCTCGACTAACGAGCGTGCTTACACCCTGAGGGATTTCGTAGTCAGTTTACCAGATCTGACTCCAGAAGTTTTTCTTCATGTTTCTTGGTACTAGACTGAAAGAATAGCAGAGCAACGATAAAATTGAAATTCTCTTATTTTCGCTTATGACTTTTGGCAATGGTTCCCTGTCTCATATTAGTACGTTGGGTCTTCTTCAACGTGTCTGAAGGTGAGTGTGTAAGTTTGTGCGCGTGTTAGTGTGAGTGTGTGTATGTAGGGGGAGGAGGTGGGGGCGGAGGGGGAGATTACCTGCCTCCTACAGCAGTGGATGCAACTTGCCTATTTTTTGCGCTTCGTAGAAGTCAGAAGTAACAAATAGAACTTGTGAATGCTAAAGTATTTCGTGCGAAGTCGCCTTTTATAGTGACTACTCAGAGGTGATTATCGCTACAATCTCGCATCAGCTCACTCGGTATTGTTGATATATAAGGTTGGCAGACACTGTCACAAAACTGCCACCTCGAAGCCCTCTGAATTTTACCGATCCTGAAGTAGGGTATCTTTTCACAACTATTCACTCTCGTACACGCACAGGAAGTCTAAATCAGACCACAAGCCGAATCGTACATCTCGCCTCAACTACAAGAGGCGAAAAAGACACCCGCCAGTCATTATTTTATTTTGATAATTATTATAGCATTCTGAAGTGGAGGGATCTTCTTCGAGTCATTCCAAAAACAGTGCTTTCTGTGCAACAACATCTTAATCTAAAATCAGTTCCATTCTCAGACAATGTACACACTATACACTAAAAAATAGTTGCGCTCTAAAAGATGAACATGGCTAATGAAGCAACCAGTCAACATAACAAGGCTGACGAACAAATTAATCATTTGCAGAACATAACACGATATCAGTTGCACCAGTGATATCACTTACCAGACTGCTTATTTAAACGAGTAATAGGGAGTACCGGGGAGCTTTTTAGCATGTAATCATTTTCAAGCTCAAAAATGGACGTCGGCACGTCGTTTTCTTAAGTGCAGTATATGACAATAATTGTGCACATTAAAATTAGCACAAACTCGGAAATGACCAGCGGTGCTTAATAAAGCATTCATTTAAACTCACATCGTGGCGGAAATGAGGTCGTTCTTTCAATTTTTCAGGGCTGTGGTGCCCATACAAAAGACGTCATTCGTGTTATTTAAAGGATTTTCTACTGCCACGGCAGCCCAAGTGCCGAGAGTTATATTTGTTTTAAATGAACAATTACAATATCAGGAAGATTTTTCATTCATAACAAAGATACTTCTAAGCGTCTAGCAATGACTCCACCGTTACATATGCTACAGAAGGCATCGTCGATGAACATCAAGTCGCGCAAAATGGCTGAATCCGTTACGTAATTACAATTAATACTCAAAAACATATGCACATAAACGCATCTACAGGCGGCATTCTTGTGTCGCTAACGAAAAAAAATCTGCATTGGTGTAAAAGAATAACAGTTGCGAGCGATGACGTGTATGAATGACGCATATGTTGAAGGACCGATATGATATACAATCCAAGCAAGTACCATAATACCTTTATTAAATCTCAGTAAGGATTTAACCGTTTCTAATCTATTTCTCTTATTTGTCAACGACACGCACTGTACTGGTTGGCCGTGATACCTGATTGATGGCCGCGCCCCGACAAAAACACCGGGCGACTGAGAGAACATGTGAACGAGAGACAAATGGTGGCATTCAGACAGCTGGCATCTGTAGGTCTTGAATTACCTTATGGTGACAGAAAGGTCATTACAGGCGATTCACAAGTTCAGATAAGACGAAAAGAAGGTACCTAATCGGCTGTATCCTATTCAGAACAACGATCCCTGCATTCAGTACACTTCAAGTGTTTCAACAACGTAAAACTTCAATTTTGATTCCCGGTACAATCCATAGCCCCAATTGTTGCTGTACTACTCTAGCTCCACTTCGTTGTGCCGTAAATCAACTGATGTCCCGAGCGCTGCGATGGAACTAAAAAATACTCGTATATGATTTCCTAATTGAAATTTGAGCAAGAGTTGAAACGTCACGGCGGATTATCAAATTTCCCAGGCTCTCAACGGATTCGCATCGCCGTACTAAAGCCCTTTTGAACCCAAGGCAATTATCGATTCCTATAACAAATATTTCTAATGTCACTGTGTCGTGAAGTTCGAGATTTACTTTTTCCTGAGGTACCATAGATATATTTTATCAACATGTCAAAACATTTCGAACTTAATAAAAGGAGCCCATTAGTGTGCTCGAAGCTCGCGAAGTTATAACAACTTAGCTACCAATGATATTCCGTAGTTTCCCATACTGAGCACAGAACTACGTAAAAGTCTTAGCTTTTCTTACTTTCCCGGCAGTTGTTACGAGAAGATCTGTCATCATTACAAGTCCGTGGAAAGGAAATTTGCTTCTCGTGCCAGGCAAGAGTCCCTACGAAGACCGGGCGACTTTGTGCAGGGCGGCTTTACCGCGCACTTAATTACAACTCGGCCCGGTGCCTCTAATTACACAGCCCAAACAAATGACCACTTAATCCTTGTCCTAAGGCTGTACCGCCTAGCTTAAGCGAGATCTAAGGTCTTACGTCACACAAAATGTATTGTCGTGACTTATGCCTTCAATGGCAGCCTAATGTTTCAAGTAACTGCCCAACACTTGCAATATTGCATGTCAGAAATACTGTAGACATTTAAACCTCCTTCAAAGAAAAGAGCGTGTTTGACAAGGTGATGACGTATGCCAATAGGTGGCATCGATCGCTGAATAAAAAGGGCTGCTGAACATCAGGTGTCAACACTGTAGGAGAGCGAGTGTTCACACGATGTTTGTGATCGCATGACAATAAGCCACGGGAAATTAATGGAAGAATGTTGCTAAGGAACGGCGAGAACTGACTTAGTAATGAAGAGTGTACTAATGGAAAGAGCGTTTAAAACGATCATTGTGTCAGTCATTGGTTAACCAAATCCGGTACGCCAAATGACCATTCCTGATAAGAATGTAGGACACAATGTCATTTATCTCTAACAAAACCGGCGTATCTATTTACGCGTTTCACCCGTGACTTATTTCGTAGTATCTGATCTGATCATACCATTGTTATCGAAGCGCTTAACTTCCGCAAACCATCTGTACTGTAGACGATCATAAGATGATGAGTACGCAGACTTCCACACACACTACGGCGCGATATAACGCTGAGAAAGGTGGTTCGAAGGGCGCATGTTTTCACAAGTACTGTCAGATTCTTGCGTTAGACGATAAAGCGTTTACATCAACAGCGCCAATAGTTGTCTGCCGTGCTCACGACAAGAGGAATCCCGTGACGACATATGACGCAACTACTACACTCCTGGAAATTGAAATAAGAACACCGTGAATTCATTGTCCCAGGAAGGGGAAACTTTATTGACACATTCCTGGGGTCAGATACATCACATGATCACACTGACAGAACCACAGGCACATAGACACAGGCAACAGAGCATGCACAATGTCGGCACTAGTACAGTGTATATCCACCTTTCGCAGCAGTGCAGGCTGCTATTCTCCCATGGAGACGATCGTAGAGATGCTGGATGTAGTCCTGTGGAACGGCTTGCCATGCCATTTCCACCTGGCGCCTCAGTTGGACCAGCGTTCGTGCTGGACGTGCAGACCGCGTGAGACGACGCTTCATCCAGTCCCAAACATGCTCAATGGGGGACGGATCCGGAGATCTTGCTGGCCAGGGTAGTTGACTTACACCTTCTAGAGCACGTTGGGTGGCACGGGATACATGCGGACGTGCATTGTCCTGTTGGAACAGCAAGTTCCCTTGCCGGTCTAGGAATGGTAGAACGGTGGGTTCGATGACGGTTTGGATGTACCGTGCACTATTCAGTGTCCCCTCGACGATCACAAATGGTGTACGGCCAGTGTAGGAGATCGCTCCCCACACCATGATGCCGGGTGTTGGCCCTGTGTGCCTCGGTCGTATGCAGTCCTGATTGTGGCGCTCACCTGCACGGCGCCAAACACGCATACGACCATCATTGGCACCAAGGCAGAAGCGACTCTCATCGCTGAAGACGACACGTCTCCATTCGTCCCTCCATTCACGCCTGTCGCGACACCACTGGAGGCGGGCTGCACGATGTTGGGGCGTGAGCGGAAGACGGCCTAACGGTGTGCGGGACCGTAGCCCAGCTTCATGGAGACGGTTGCGAATGGTCCTCGCCGATACCCCAGGAGCAACAGTGTCCCTAATTTGCTGGGAAGTGGCGGTGCGGTCCCCTACGGCACTGCGTAGGATCCTACGGTCTTGGCGTGCATCCGTGCGTCGCTGCGGTCCGGTCCCAGGTCGACGGGCACGTGCACCTTCCGCCGACCACTGGCGACAACATCGATGTACTGTGGAGACCTCACGCCCCACGTGTTGAGCAATTCGGCGGTACGTCCACCCGGCCTCCCGCATGCCCACTATACGCCCTCGCTCAAAGTCCGTCAACTGCACATACGGTTCACGTCCACGCTGTCGCGGCATGCTACCAGTGTTAAAGACTGCGATGGAGCTCCGTATGCCACGGCAAACTGGCTGACACTGACGGTGGCGGTGCACAAATGGTGCGCAGCTAGCGCCATTCGACGGCCAACACCGCGTTTCCTGGTGTATCCGCTGTGCCGTGCGTGTGATCATTGCTTGTACAGCCCTCTCGCAGTGTCCGGAGCAAGTATGGTGGGTCTGACACACCGGTGTCAATGTGTTCTTTTTCCATTCCCAGGAGTGTACTTCGATCTTCATGGATACTTATTATTGCAGTATCATTCCAGATCTATTATTAATGAAGTATGATACGGGTTCTGAAACGACGATGTACTATTTATTTACGCATTATTTGACCTGCCTAGATTTCAGTCTCAGGCCCTCCCTCACTTCTAGCCATTATTCTTACACAATTATCGTTGTAATGCGTATAGTACATGAGCTGTATATGAATGTTATAATTATAATAAATATACGGATTACAGGAATTTCAATCTTATTAATACTGTGATGAGCAGTTTTCTCATAGCATAGCGTTCCTGTCGATTGCGAGCATTGACATACTAACAGAAACGCACGGCACCGTTACCGGACGAATCGCACCAGGAGAAGTTGACCGATCCGGGCAATGGCGAAAAATAATAGGGTGAAGTTGGCGTAGTAATGGAAGAAGAGAAAAACATAAATGAGGAAAGCTAGAGTGGTTTTGAAAATTTGAGAGAAATACTGATTCACTGTTGGGTCGAGGGAAAACAGTTGCGATATGCGGAGAAGGAAGCTGCTTCGAAGATAAGAGGAAAACTATAAACTCCTCTGGATCTCAGTTTGTTGGTTTAGAGTTATAAACAGGTACTGCCAAGACGATGGACTACCCGTTCTTGATTGCAATGAAGAATAATGATAGGTATTCTGCATTTGAGGAGAGGCACTGAGGATATTAGTGACTAACAAGCTGATGGAGAAAGCAGGGAATGTGAAAATCATAGAAGGAACTGACTTAATCAATGCACCGGATATTACAAACAACTTTCTGTGGAGGGCTACCACAGCTCATATACATTCTGAATAACAATAAAAAACACACAGCACTCAATAATCGTTCAGATTATCATAAAATTATAACAATTAAAAAATTTCAAGAACGATGAGATGTTTCGAAAAGCCGCATAAAGATGCTTTATTCGCAAATACCGTTTTCGCGTCAGTACAGACGCAGTCTTTTTTCGTGTTCATCTGCCAGGCATCTAAATCAGTGTGTGAAATTTTATGAAATGGAGAAACACAGAACCATAAATAGCGCTGGCATTCAACAAAAAACAATGACAAGTAATTTGAATGGTTATTGAGTGCCGAATGTTTTTTATTGCTATTCACCGGATATTATACACATAAGAAGCACTTACAGCCACCTGGGTTATCTAGAGTTTCCGATATCCCTTTTGTGTTTATCTGCATCACAGTAAAATGGTTCTGAGCACTATGGGAGTTAACATCTGAGGTCATCAGGCCCCTAGAACTTAGAACTACTTAAACCTAACTAACCTCAGGACATCACACACATTCATGCCCCAGGCAGGATTCGAACCTGCAACCGTAGAGGTTGCATCACAGTAACATAGGTTCGGCAGGAGAATATAAAAATTTACAGAAATTCTTAAACCCTCTAGCAACATAGTTCGGAATAAGCAACATTGTGCACTCACATTTATCCAACGGTGGAGAGAGAAATATCTTCCAGGGCGTGTTGCTTGGCTGCAGTATCAGCCACAGCCGCTAACAAAAGTAAAACAAATTTTACTGACAAACTGCAGGTGTCTATACACATTAAAAGCGGAAACATTCAGGCCACCTGGGGAAAGTTTTATGAGCGGGCATCCGCCGCACACGGCTATGTATGAAATCAAGGGTAACCACATACCAGCCAAGAGCGTTCGTCGTTGAATCACTGTACTACACAGACACACAAACATTCAGCCCTGGAAAATAATCAAGTCCTTTACTCTTTGCTCGTCTACTACCATACCGCTGCTCTTATCCAAAGACAGCGCAGTACATTGGCTACCGAAGTTAAAGTAAAAAATGCCGCCTTAATACAGGACTCCTATGCACGTACTTCTTTTTCTTCTATTGCACTTTTTAAAGGAAGGTGCAGGAAGCAAAATTTACAAACCGACACAAAGTTCACAATATGAAGGAACTTGAAGTGCTAAATTGTAGTAAACAGTTTGTTTTTATTAACTTATAAAAGCTCTGATAAAGTAAGAGCGTTTACAGTTAATGGAGTTGTCAGGCAGGATGTTACACCGTTTCCCCTACGTTATTTTACATCATTTTAAATTTGTAGCCGGATGCTCTTCCTGTTGCCACAGTCGCCAGTTAACGGAAGTCGGTCGTGTGCACCATCTGTGAGTTGTGTAAACTTTTTTCTGTGTATCGAAATTTCCGAGGTGAAGCTTGGCTACTAGCCCATTATTTGCCTAAATGGACGAAAAAGCTCCCTCAGCTGGGCCGCGTACCACCGCCACGCTAATTCGAACCGGTTCTAGCTCATTTTTGTATCTCAGAAGATACAGCGCTGCATGTTAAGATATACGAGCAGGTCGGACTGCAGTGTGTATTACAAGCGGTCAAAAAAAAGGGCTCAGGAGCAATGTTATAACAGATCTCTACACAGTTTCAACACATAATGCTGTCAGCGGTCAAAAAAAGGGCTCAGGAGCAATGTTATAACAGATCTCTACA
The DNA here is from genome assembly GCF_023864345.2 of Schistocerca serialis cubense. Lineage (NCBI taxonomy): Eukaryota > Metazoa > Arthropoda > Insecta > Orthoptera > Acrididae > Schistocerca > Schistocerca serialis. The sequence goes on along the minus strand of NC_064639.1, from coordinate 423,292,319 downwards.
CAGTTTCAACGCATAATGCTGTCATCATTTTCAACTAACACGAATCACAAATTCTGTGTCAGTTTTCACAGATAATGGTGGAATTGTGTGTTAACTGATTCTCTTCATTACTCATCTGTACCAGGGACTGTACCTCAGAAAGTTGCATTTTTGTTCATAATTAAGATTCCTGTAATGAACGCAGACATGAAAGATCTCAGACATCCGAAATATGAAGGATCATCGCAGGTGCAACATACAAACGTGAAGAAAGCAGCTTTAGTCATGAATGTAGAATTTAATTACAAATGACTCACGGCGGGCATTACATCAGGCGAAAATTATGTAGCGGTACCGTACACTTAAATGGTCTGTGGTCTCAGTATGGTCTGTGGTCTCCCCACTCACAGCATTGAGGCGTAGATCAATGAAGATGCTGATGAAATCAGTTGGAATGTGTCTCATTCTTTGCTAAGCACATTAAAGAGTTCGGGAATTATGGTAGCAGCTGTCTAGCTGTAAGAAGCTTTGTTGATGTAACCGGTATATGACCCCATCGTCTAACAGTGGCACTAACTGACCCCTATGGGCTTCATCATCGGAGACTCAGAAAAAAAGAGTTGATCTAAAAATTTCATGATGAAGAATATTTTGCTACCGGCCTTGTTCAATCATCAAGCAAAAGCAGCAGTAGTCAGAACAGCGAAAACGTACTGACATTCGAGGTGAATCCTTCTTCACTTCGCCGGCCGGAGTTGCCGAGCGGTTCTGGGCGCTACAGTCTGGAACCGCGCGACCGCTACGGTCGCAGGTTCGAATCCTGCCTCGGGCATGGATGTATGTGATGTCCTTAGGTTAGTTAGGTTTAAGTAGTTCTAAGTTCTAGGGGACTGATGACCACAGCAGTTAAGTCCCATAGTGCTCAGAGCCATTTGAACGTTCTTCACTTCACTCATCCGTCTTCCATTACTTTAAAATTTACCTTTGCAAGTACAAATTTTCATTAAACCGCGGCGCCAGTTTTGCAATGTCTGTCTGGATTAAAAAGTCAATTGTGTTGCTAACTCCACGATCACATTTTCACACTGAAAACAAAAGACGATATTTAACTGGGATATGAAACGAGAAGGTATAGAAAGCACTGCTAAATAAAATAAACCATCGGATATAAACGATATAGTTGCATCCAGCTCATGAGCGTTGAATGTGAACCAAAAGCACTCCGCTTTCATGGTTATTACTGTTTTTTTTCAGATATCTGTCCATAACTTAAAAATTATGCATCCTAATCTACTCGTTGGACGGAATATTATAAAATGCACCGTTTATGTTTACGAGCAAAATACTGCGACGGATCTTATGCAGCAGTCCACTTTCTTTCTTTGACACCGATTTGTTTGGAATAAATAGCTGAGATTACTACTCATTAGCTACAAATCCAAGCATCATTTTTCAGTCGTCTTACCGGAGTTCCCTCCCATCTTTCAAACATAAGCACTTTGGCGGAAAGCGTGTTCGTGCGCCTTGATGTCGATTTCATGTGACCTACAGTCTTTGGAACATGACCAGCTAGTTCGAGGAAGTCCGCAAATAGCAGTAAACCTCCGCCGCATTCGTACACAACTCAAGTAGTAAGTATGTCTCTAATGCGCACGCCTAAGATAGAATTCGCGTTAGCAATTCCAGCATACCCCACTTCTTTCAGAATTATCTTAGATCTGGACTAGCTATTCGTGGATAATTTATATGCCACAAAAGAGCCAAACTATGAACAAAATGTTACCAAAATGTTACGATGTTAGGCATTTTTCATAGCACACAAATGGCAAATTTGTTCTGGGCAGCGTAACTGATGCAGAAGAAGGGAACTAGGTTTTCGACGTATCTGTCAGCTTCAGAGACATTTACACCAAAATATTTTGACGTATTCGGCTTTTTTTAATTGTTAATATTGGTACTCATGTCATGTAATTCATCGTGTCAAGAAAAGTAACATGACACATGATGTCAAGTCGTATAACATGCCACATGCTTTCATGTCATCCAACAAGGCATTTTTCATGTAATGCAATTGACACAACGTGTCATTAAAGTTCGGACGGATGCATCCTCACTCTGGGAGACTTCCTATTATAGATGCAACCCCCCACTCTAATACTTCCTATTACAGATGCATCACACTCTCTACAAGCACAAAATTTGTGTCTATTTGCTCTTACACCTCTCACCATACACGTAAGAGGAGGTGGTATGGGGAGAGAAATGGCCCCCTCGGAGAAAAACTCAACCCTCCCACACTCAGAAATAAAAAAATAAATCAGCGTCCTCTCAGAACCAATCCACATCAGAAATTTTATCCTGCCTCTCCCTACCAGAAAACTTTTTTAGCTCTTACAGCCGTATGATATTTGCACATCATTTATTGTGGCTTGCAAATTTTCCGGATATCGGGCACAGGATCAGGGACTCTAGCCTACAAACTGCAAGAGGCAGGTGTGCCAACACCTTCTAGCTAAGAGAGCTCACTGCGCTGGGGAAGGACGTTTAACTCGTAAAAAAGTGCGAATAAGTAAGGATGTTTTGAATTAAATGTCTTTGAAGCTTTCAGATAAGTCGAAAAGCTAGGTGCCGGCCGCGGTGGTCTAGCGGTTCTAGGCGCGCAGTCCGGAACCGCGAGACCGCTACGGTCGCAGGTTCGAATCCTGCCTCGGGCATGGATGTGTGTGATGTCCTTAGGTTAGTTAGGTTTAAGTAGTTCTAAGTTCTAGGGGACTGATGACCTCAGATGTTAAATCCCATAGTGCTTAGAGCCATTTGAACCATTTTGAAAAGCTAGGTCCTTTTTTTTTTCTTTTTTTTTTTTTTACATCCCTAACTCGGCCCAGGACACATTCGCCTTTTTTCTGACAGGATCTTTTCCATCTTAGTTCCCAGCCTTTATTACCATCATATTTTTTGACATCAGAGAGCTATAACTTGCCAGCTGATGTATATTTTTGTTGACTCGGGCGACGACAGATCCGGTATAGGTATTTTTAATTGTCTTTCGAACCACGTCTGGCTCCTCTACGGTTTCCTGAATGGTATGATTGGGCCTCTCCAGTACTGTGCCCTCAGAGCACACAAATCGCTCCACCACGTCTAGGTCATATGCCCGTGAGTAGCTTTTGTTTCATTTTTATATTATTTTTAATGTTTTATTTTTTATTAATTTCATTATCTTGTTTTTTTAATTCTGTTTAATTGTTTGTTTTCTCAAATTTTTATTTATATACACATGAGACTCTATAAGCAAACATATGAAAAATAGTCATAAATACTTAACACGGTACACAAAATAACAGCAAACATAATACAATACCAAACGAAATATTAAATACTGTGCGAAGTTTATGATAATAACGAACGTAAACAGTTTAGGTTACAAAGATAAAGTTACGATACGACCTATTACATAGATAAACTTACTTAAAAGATTACTATACCACACCGAACGAGGTGGCGCAGTGGTTAACACACTGGACTCTCATTCGGGAGGACTTTCGTTCAAACCCGCATCCGACCTTCCTGTTTTACTTTTTCCTTGGTTTCCCTAAATCGCTTCAGGCAGATGCCGGGATGGTTCCTTTGAAAGGGCACGGCCGACATACACTCCTGGAAATTGAAATAAGAACACCGTGCATTCATTGTCCCAGGAAGGGGAAACTTTATTGACACATTCCTGATGTCAGATACATCACATGATCACACTAACAGAACCACAGGCACATAGACACAGGCAACAGAGCATGCACAAGTCGGCACTAGTACAGTGTATATCCACCTTTCGCAGCAATGCAGGCTGCTATTCTCCCATGGAGACGATCGTAGAGATGCTGGATGTAGTCCTGTGGAACGGCTTGCCATGCCATTTCCACCTGGCGCCTCAGTTGGACCAGCGTTCGTGCTGGACGTGCAGACCGCGTGAGACGACGCTTCATCCAGTCCCAAACATGCTCAATGGGGGACAGATCCGGAGATCTTGCTGGCCAGGGTAGTTGACTTACACCTTCTAGAGCACGTTGGGTGGCACGGGATACATGCGGACGTGCATTGTCCTGTTGGAACAGCAAGTTCCCTTGCCGGTCTAGGAATGGTAGAACGATGGGTTAGATGACGGTTTGGATGTACCGTGCACTATTCAGTGTCCCCTCGACGATCACCAGTGGTGTACGGCCAGTGTAGGAGATCGCTCCCCACACCATGATGCCGGGTGTTGGCCCTGTGTGCCTCGGTCGTATGCAGTCCTGATTGTGGCGCTCACCTGCACGGCGCCAAACACGCATACGACCATCATTGGCACCAAGGCAGAAGCGACTCTCATCGCTGAAGACGACACGTCTCCATTCGTCCCTCCATTCACGCCTGTCGCGACACCACTGGAGGCGGTCTGCACGATGTTGGGGCGTGAGCGGAAGACGGCCTAACGGTGTGCGAGACCGTAGCCCAGCTTCATGGAGACGGTTGCGAATGGTCCTCGCCGATACCCCAGGAGCAACAGTGTCCCTAATTTGCTGGGAAGTGGCGGCGCGGTCCCCTACGGCACTGCGTAGGATCCTACGGTCTTGGCGTGCATCCGTGCGTCGCTGCGGTCCGGTCCCAGGTCGACGGGCACGTGCACCTTCCGCCGACCACTGGCGACAACATCGGTGTACTGTGGAGACCTCACGCCCCACGTGTTGAGCAATTCGGCGGTACGTCCACCCGGCCTCCCGCATGCCCACTATACGCCCTCGCTCAAAGTCCGTCAACTGCACATACGGTTCACGTCCACGCTGTCGCAGCATGCTACCAGTGTTAAAGACTGCGATGGAGCTCCGTATGCCACGGCAAACTGGCTGACACTGACGGCGGCGGTGCAAGAATGCTGCGCAGCTAGCGCCATTCGAAGGCCAACACCGCGGTTCCTGGTGTGTCCGCTGTGCCGTGCGTGTGATCATTGCTTGTACAGCCCTCTCGCAGTGTCCGGAGCAAGTATGGTGGGTCTGACACACCAATGTCAATGAGTTCTTTTTTCCATTTCCAGGAGTGTACTTCCCTAATCCGATGGGACCGATGACCTCGCTGTTAGGTCCCCTCCCCCCCCAAATCAAGCAACCCTCACTATATCGCAAGCTGAACGATTCGCGCAACAAATAGTGAACTACTGAAAAGCGCACGTCTTGTTATTATCTCTTATCTTAAAATTCTTGTCACTGTTTATTTTGAAGTATGCTATTATGAAAATTGAAAATTAAGAAACCGCCGCTAGAAAAACTCACGCCAATAATTTTGACGCGACATGCTGCAACAACCAATCCGGATTACAGTCCGAATTAAGTATGAGTATTATCAGCTGAAATAAGCAGAACAACTGTGAAACAATGTATGCATGACAAAATACTATCAAAGTTTCACTCCTGTACGAAAACTGACGAACTTAAGCTTGTTTGCCGGCCGCTGTGGCCGAGCGGTTCTAGGCGCTCCAGCCGGGAACCGAGCGACACGAAGCAAGATTTTAAAACGGTTAAAACTTATCTCGGAACAAGGTCCGATACACCGGTGGACCAAGTCTGAACATTCAGTCTCGCTCAAGTACGGAATAATTTAAGAGTGACTTTTTGTACGTAGAATCCGAACGAGTATGAGAGGTGTTCGAATGGCTACATAAATGGCCGCTGGTTCGAGCTAAACCAAAGACTTTTCATCCCATGTTCCTAGCTTAAATAGGAACCCACCCTCCCGCCCATCCCCCAACCACGATTTTGCGCGCAGCCTTTTCATACATATTTCTTACAGCGCTACCGCGCTTATATGTGCTCTCCTACCTTCTTGGAAGCATTATGAATCAGAAGGTTAAAGTCTTTATGACAACAGGCATGTTGTAGTATTTTCTGCACTTCTTGAAACTAGTATGACATAGATATTTTTCCTTTACTGTAACTAGATAGCGATGTGAAAGAAGAGGATGTATCGCCGTCTAAATTCTCCTGTACCGGATTCAGGCGAGTACTTCCTTCTTATGACATGAGCATGTTGTCTGCGTCTTAAACTGTCCACCCACTGCGTCAGACCACTATATAGACAAATTCTATTATCTCTCTAGGTTCAAAGCAATCCAGAACGCTCCAGTCGCACGGCTCACACTCATCACAGTAAAGCAGTTTTTCGTGTAAGACACTCAAGCCAAACGCGGAACCTCGGCTGTATAAAGAATACATAAACTTTCAAACAGAGTAAAGCAGTCGATTCGCAATGCAAAAATCTGATAAGCTCGTGTCATGATATGCATCCTATGCAGTCTCAGTCATACGAGAATAAATAAATAAAAAAGAGCGAAGTATCAACACAGGACAGGCTATGAACATTCTGATTTTCACGCTTCACTGGCAAATAAAACATTTTTTTCTCCACAGCAGTCAGTCATCAAACGATCAGTTATCACAGTCACAATATTTTATTTGCGTAACAGATGTATTTTTCATAAACATCTTTTAAAGAGCAGGGTAATAAAAGTGATCATAATTTCCTTTTAGGTGGTAAGAAAGGGCTCACTGTATGTTAGTTGATGTTCATGCTGCACTATGAGAAACATAGCTTCTTTAATTGTTGTTTGCAGTACTATTAGTATTAGAATTAATTTCTTCAATATTACTGAGGAAGTATTTGTACTTTAACATTTATACTCACTGTAATGTCACTGATGTCGAAATTCAATAGAAAACCTGAAAGCTCTAATATCGCAGAATAAAACAAATGCATGGATTCACACAATATAGCTGCATCTAACAGGTAAGCACGTAATATGAACCATAAGCCATTTTTATAGCTTCTAATTTCCGGATGAAGCAATTTTTTCCCATTTTTTTAATTTTTTTCTAACACCTATGCAGTTATTTCTGAAGCCCCCTCACAAAGTTCTCTAATGTTCAGTAAGTTTTGAATAAATATTGGTTTAAATGAGGCCCAATGGCCAGGATATATCCTTTTCGTGCTACGCTACCAGGTATGTAAAACAATATGTCCCAGTCCCCATGTCAGCTGAGTGGAAGAGTAAATTACAATGACCTGCTGATTATTAGATGCCTAACGTTGTTACTGCTAAGGACACAATGTAGGATGTCGGTGGAAAAACTTAGTGTACAAACTGACATGAACATTTTACGTGCACTCTAGCATTGAGCGTTATTACTACATTAATTAGTTTATTAAAATAGTTCCGAGAATCATAAGAAATTACTATCGATATTTCACACAACAGACACAGGAGAGTGGAACATATTACTTTACCTATTTGTTATTCTAATAGCTGGACGATATATATGTAGGGTGTCTCTCCGAACTCTGCCACCTCAAATATCTCTGGAACAACAATAGATATTCAAAAACGATTTTCACCAGCATGAATGTACGGCAGGGGCTTGGGAAACCAAATACTATGCGAAATTTTAAAACGTAAACAAATAATATTTTCAACACAAACTTGTGTATTTTTAAATTGACACCTCCTATTATTTCGTATGCAATCAATAGCATGATGGCGTTGGTTGCATCGCAATACGTTAATTACATCCCGAGGAATTGCGAAGCGAAGGTGACGCTTGAAATAAATGAAGTGCACAGCTAGCGCACATCCTAAGACTCAAGCGTGCACCTCAGGCTGCCGGTAACCGTGATGTGACTAACGTACTACGTCAGTGGAGTGTTAGTGTATGGTGTGGTATTGTATGACAACACATCATTGGCCCATATTTCATTGATGGCACTTCTAACTGGGGACAGTTTAGCCCCTTCTTGAGCTATACTTACTTGAACCGGTCCACCTATTATAAAGTGTCAAATAATGCGGTATCAAAATGATGGATGTCCTGCGCATAATGTTTATTGTTGTGAAATGACAACTACAGGTACAGTTAGTGCTAACACACTTGGTTTCACGTTTCTAAACCTCCTGAGTTCTGAAATATCTGGCTTGTAAAGGATAGCAACGGCGTCACAGTTTCTGACGTAATGCATCGCATGTAGTACTGTGCTCAGAGCAGGGGTTGCCTGCACTGGCGCCTGTATCCTGCCGTAAACATACCAGTATCACCACAGCACGCTCTACCTTCAGTGTACAAGTGCCTCCTAATCTGCTCTGCTGAACTGCTCCCACACTGTTATGTAATTCACATACGTTGCCACATTAAAACCTGTTTTCTTGTGGCTTGACACATTTGCCGTCAGCTAGTCGATATGACGGCCTTCAGTAATGAAGAAAAACTATATATTATTTTAATTCATGGCTAATGTCACAGAAATGCAAGTGCAGCTGTGACACTGTATGCTGAACGCTACCCAGATCGGCGGTGTCCGTCACGTCGAACCATTGGCAACATCTGCAAGACACTCACGGAAATAGGAAGCTGGGCTCCCACAAAACGTCGACGTACAACGCCAGCAACTGGCAATGGAAACAAAATTGCTGTTCTGGCTGCTGTAGCGCACAATACTCAGGTGGGTGCACGAGAAATTGCACGAGGTGTAGGAATAAGCCACAGTAGTGTGTGCAGAATCTTTCTCTGGGGCGCAGTGAGAGACAGTGTATCAAGAACCCCCCAACACCAGGATATGCAACATCGTATTACTGCGGCGTGTGCGGCAATATCTGTAGAAACACTACAATATCTGTAGAAACACTACAATCTGTGCAGCATTCTCTCGTTAGCCGTCTGCAAACGTGTATTTATGGAAACGGAGTGCACTTCGAAACTATGTTGACGTGACACAGTTTCATTGGTCAAGGAGTGGGTATCTGTGCAGTGTGTAATCAGGAAAGCGCTGGATGGCTGGGACGGTGGGATTTCAATTGGCCGCAGGAAAATCAACAACTTACACTTCACGGATGATACTGAATTCATAATAGAAAGTGAGGAAGAACTTGGTAATCTGTTCTCAAGGGTGAAAGATATTAGTCCAAACCTTGGACTAGAATAAACATGAAAAAGCCGAACTAACGGTTATAAATCGCCACGGCATCGATCAAAACCAACTTTCAGGATGCTTAAGGAATCTGGAGTTAGTGAGTGATTATGTACACTCCTGGAAATTGAAATAAGAACACCGTGAATTCATTGTCCCAGGAAGGGGAAACTTTATTGACACATTCCTGGGGTCAGATACATCGCATGATCACACTGACAGAACCACAGGCACATAGACACAGGCAACAGAGCATGCACAATGTCGGCACTAGTACAGTGTATATCCACCTTTCGCAGCAATGCAGGCTGCTATTCTCCCATGGAGACGATCGTAGAGATGCTGGATGTAGTCCTGTGGAACGGCTTGCCATGCCATTTCCACCTGGCGCCTCAGTTGGACCAGCGTTCGTGCTGGACGTGCAGACCGCGTGAGACGACGCTTCATCCAGTCCCAAACATGCTCAATGGGGGACAGATCCGGAGATCTTGCTGGCCAGGGTAGTTGACTTACACCTTCTAGAGCACGTTGGGTGGCACGGGATACATGCGGACGTGCATTGTCCTGTTGGAACAGCAAGTTCCCTTGCCGGTCTAGGAATGGTAGAACGATGGGTTCGATGACGGTTTGGATGTACCGTGCACTATTCAGTGTCCCCTCGACGATCACCAGTGGTGTACGGCCAGTGTAGGAGATCGCTCCCCACACCATGATGCCGGGTGTTGGCCCTGTGTGCCTCGGTCGTATGCAGTCCTGATTGTGGCGCTCACCTGCACGCCGCCAAACACGCATACAACCATCATTGGCACCAAGGCAGAAGCGACTCTCATCGCTGAAGACGACACGTCTCCATTCGTCCCTCCATTCACGCCTGCCGCGACACCACTGGAGGCGGTCTGCACGATGTTGGGGCGTGAGCGGAAGACGGCCTAACGGTGTGCGGAACCGTAGCCCAGCTTCATGGAGACGGTTGCGAATGGTCCTCGCCGATACCCCAGGAGCAACAGTGTCCCTAATTTGCTGGGAAGTGGCGGTGCGGTCCCCTACGGCACTGCGTAGGATCCTACGGTCTTGGCGTGCATCCGTGCGTCGCTGCGGTCCGGTCTCAGGTCGACGGGCACGTGCACCTTCCGCCGACCACTGGCGACAACATCGATGTACTGTGGAGACCTCACGCCCCACGTGTTGAGCAATTCGGCGGTACGTCCACCCGGCCTCCCGCATGCCCACTATACGCCCTCGCTCAAAGTCCGTCAACTGCACATACGGTTCACGTCCACGCTGTCGCGGCATGCTACCAGTGTTAAAGACTGCGATGGAGCTCCGTATGCCACGGCAAACTGGCTGACACTGACGGCGGCGGTGCACAAATGCTGCGCAGCTAGCGCCATTCGACGGCCAACACCGCGGTTCCTGGTGTGTCCGCTGTGCCGTGCGTGTGATCATTGCTTGTACAGCCCTCTCGCAGTGTCCGGAGCAAGTATGGTGGGTCTGACACACCCGTGTCAATGTGTTCTTTTTTCCATTTCCAGGAGTGTATATCTAGGCTCTCTGATCAATTGGACAGGAAAGTGTGATAAAGAGATAAGATGACGAATCATTCTTGGCCGAGCCGCAATGGTCAAACTTGCTAAGATATGGCAGAATCGGGCAATATCCAAGACAACTAAGATGCCCTTGGTAGAAGCATTGGTGATTCCTGTATTCTTATACGGATGCGAGAGCTGGACCGTGAAATGTAGTGATAAGAGCCGCAACGATGCCTTCGAGATGTGGTGTTGGTGGAGGATGCTACATGTATCGTGGACACATAAAAGAACAAATATTTCAATAATAGAAGAACTTAAAAACACAAGAAGGTTATCTTCTCGTGTCAGCCAAAGATACCTTCAGTTCCTTGGGCGCATCTTGAGAAGAAAGGGGATAATTTAGAGAAGACCGTCGTGCAGGGAAAAATTGAGGGCAGAAGACCACGAGGGAGAGCAGCAAACAGATGGTTGGTTCAAGTGAAGAAGATTACCAGCTTGCCTCTTCCATTAAGAAAGGCCGAAGATCACTGTGGATGGAGACATCTGTCTCAACTACGTAAGAATGAATGAGGTCATGACACTCAGCAATGCGTAAAATGACTAATGAGACAATATCTATATGCTTGGGTTCTTAATCCAACAATTATTTAAACAGCATACAAAACGTTTCAAGTGTTTAAGGTAATTTACAGACCCTTCGCACCTTCATTGAGATGAGATATGTCTAATACAAAGTATAACTGCTCATATTTTTTGAAAGCATTCGCACATACATCATGCAGATATACAACTACCAGTGACAAATAGCATCATTTGAGATTTAAAATCGTCGAGAATGACCTGTCTGTCATTGCGTTTAGTAACACGTTGCAAGGGGTGGAGCCTTATGTCGCTCCTGTCTAAAAAGCCTGTGTATCGGGAGAATGACTCATGCATATACTGTGGTAGATAGTCTGAAGCGGGTTCAGTCGAGTACGTAGTTCTAATTTTTTTACCCACCATACTACAGTAGTGCACAGAGACATTCAAGAAACAGGGTCAAGAGAATGCTTTTGTGAAGTAAGTTTATGGTAAAGGGAAAGTTGATTCGAGAGCAAATGAAAATATTTAATAACGTAAAGTATAAACAAAATATCGGAATGTCAAATATTCATTTCGGGAAAACTGACGCTGTGGCCGAGCGGTTTTAGGCGCTTCAGTCCGGAACCGTGCGACCGCTACGGTCGCAGGTTCGAATCCTGCCTCGGTCATGGATGTATCTGATGTGCTTAGGTTAGTTCGGTTTACGTAGTTCTAAGTTACAGGGGACTGATGACCTCAGATGTTAAGTCCCATAGTGCTCAGAGCCACTTTAAACGATTTTTTTGATAGGTTAGTCATGAAAAGCGCGGACGAACGCGGGATAATAATGTTTTTCTATTGGCCTTAAATAAAACTGAACAATCAGAACGGAGTATTCTTCGCGCGTCATTTCTCTTGGAGATACAGAATGCTTACAGAAGCCTAAGGTGGTCGGTGGCCAGCCCCTTCAATAGTACGATCGTGTGTACTATGAGCTCCCAAGGAAGTTATAATTTGCCGGTTTTAGTTGTGCTACATGTCTTAAAAGTGTATTAAAATGAAGGCATATTTATTCCGGTGTTTTATTTTTTTTTAGAAAGTACAGATTTTTAAAAGTAATTTTGTGTATGAGAAAAGACTATTTTCGCGTGGCATATTGAGCAGATAGGTGACTAAAAACTTGAGTGCATTAGGCACCGATAAACTTAATAATGTGGCGAGCATTTTCATTTAAGAACAGTCTGTGGTTAGTAGCTGTTCAGATTTCGGGAAATACGTTACCATAAGCTTGCTAATGTGAATAAGAGGGTTTGTGCATGACTGTGTTAGCATTAGCACGGGCTTAGCAGTGAACGTGTAATTCTTGAATTCAGAATATACCGAAGTTTTGCCAGTATTTCCACTTTCCATTCAAAATTAAGAGCTTTCCCCGATTCTTAGAATAGTTACGTTGTATGCAGCCTGGTGCGAGTTGCTGCGGTAGGTTTCTTCTCCGCTTTCCTACCTGCAATCCGCTGCAACGAGTTCACAGGCAGGCGCAGGTAAAAGGAAGAAAAAGAAACGGCGCCGCCGCAGCTGGTTTTCATTTAATCACAGAAAAATTTATCAACTACCCTGTTAATATTTGCTGCGTTTCTTCCGCAGTCACGACTTCAACGCTTTTTATCAAATCCAACATCCCACCAAGCACTTCACTGCAATCCTCGACATCCTAGTCATAGTTAGGTCATCAAGTGAAGTTTACAGCATAGTTCCAGCAGCAAGGTTATGTGCAAAGAATTACAAGCTTATGGCATGCGGTTGTCTGAATATTTTACTCCAAAAGTGCTTACACAATACCCCATGGATACATGTAAAACATACGAGACTTACGGAAGCGCACGCTAAAACATAACTCTGTACTTTGGAACAATGTAAATGTTAGGGTAACTTAAAATTGTTGCCATGAAACACTACTTACCTCATAACAAAATATTTATTGTTAAGAAAATTGTTATCAATTCCATTTCTTTGCAGGCCTCTGAAGATTCCTAATACAATTAGATGGAACCAGTTTGATCAAAAATAAAAATTCAATTGCAATAGACGTGGAATATTTATTCTTCTCTAAAAGATAAATATCTTTCATCAACTAGTTTAATATGATAACTAATTGCAATATTCTTTATCTTGCAGCCGAGAAGAACATCTGGAAGTCCTACAAGGTGTATTCCGGTAAGTTTATATTTTACAGTTCTCTTACTCTTCATCTCACATGTCTTATACAACACCCAGAATAATTCACCGTCACCTAAAAAGAAAGCTTTAAGTAATCCCTTTATATAGCCAGTGTTTTAACAGAAAGTGAAAAACTGAATACACGCAGTACGTTGAAAGAGTACGATACAAGAGGTTCATTCAAGCTAGTCAGTTAGATGGTAGCACTCAGTTTTTCTACGAAAGGTGCTTCAAAATAAATAACTGAACACTTACAAAAGTTACAAAAACATTGTCTTAAATCACACTACCAAATTATAGGTTAGTTTCGATTAATGTGTTCAAATTACAACAATTGGGACCAAGTGGTGACGGGTTTCTTATGGTGTTACACAGCAGCTCCGAGCACCTCCTCCTCATGTTGTCTGGAGTCTTGGACAGATGATGGTTACTACAACCGAAACCGGTTAGATCCAGTAGAATGAACATAAACTGCCATTTGGACTATTACATTTTTTTTCAAGAAGTATGAAAACTACTTGCTTAGATCTTTTGGGTCAAACCAGCTGATTGTTTTGTACCGTTGATCTCCTATATTTCTGACTTTAAGTTGGTTGTATAATACAGTAACAATTAAAAAAGAAATTTTATCAGAAAGTTAATTGTGGAAGAAACATACGAAACGCACTAAGCCTCGTTTCCCGATTATGACACAGACATTCTTTGTTAGCTGAAGTAATTTCAAGTACACTAAATACTAGGCTTCCGAGAGAGAGAGAGAGAGAGAGAGAGAGAGAGAGAGAGAGAGAGAGAATTTTCTCGAGTAGCTAATTGAAACGACGATAGCATTATCCATATTTCTATACAGGAATTTAATGAAGCGTCTGTCGGTTTACGGATAATATATTTTAAGACCAATGGTCCTGTGCCGGCCACTTAGCAAGTACCACTACCCCACTACCGTGAAAATCAATTTTATGCTGAAGCACAACATTACAGAGCAACGAAGTTATAAAAAATTAGCAACTACAAGGTTATTGAGTATCAAAAGCACATCAAATTTCGGAAATGGTGTGCATTCCAAAAAACATTCGTACTGAGATCTTCTTAATTGCACAGTGTAGTTTAATCTTCATGGGAGAAAAGTAAAACGAATCAGAGGGTGAAATCACTTTAAATACCTGCCGTTGCCTAAAATAAAAATTCAGTTTTTAATACGTCTTCATTGCTACTCACCAGTCTGAAGACTGGTTTGGTGTCGTCCTCATTCCTAACCTATATTGCGGTAATCTCTTCATCTCTACACACCTGCAATATTTAATCTCGTCTGCAAGCTTTTTGCGTATTATAGCCTTTTTATGCCTTCACAATTTTCCCGCTCTACTACTATTTCCAGAAGCTAAACGTTCTTCGATGCCTTACCACATAAAACTGTCTATGATCGCGTATTTCACTAGTACCTATTCCTTTCACACATTATCAGTCCATTTAATTTTTAACACCCTTTATACCATCACATATTCAGTGTTTTCTTCGTCTTCGCCATCCTGTGTTATTTCTTCCACTTTTGTATTTGTTTACGTATTTATTTTCTTAAATTCCCAACGGATATGAATAAAAGCTACTCGCCCATGGAACGATGCACTACATAATACACAGAATTTGAGAAAAATTTAAAAAACTAGTCTTGATAAAACAAGAAAAAATATTTGGGAGTGTACAAACAAATGACTGACACCAATAACGTAAAGCTCATAATACTGAAGTGACTACCTACAAAGAATAAAACTACTTTTTACAAGAAACCTTTCCAAATCTGAAGTTTTTTTTTCTATCAAATTTCTCACTTCTGCTGAAAGTGAACGTCTTGAGGAATTTGCTATTCAGAACAAAAGATTTAAAAAAAGCAAAAGTCAATGCTAATTAATGTTTGCATTACATTTGGAACTGGAAGTGCATTCCTCGACAAAATAAGTGTAGCCTTGGCTATTAACGAGGTATACAGCTCTCTAGTACAAAGTGAAACTTAGAAAACGCTAACAGAAATTGCGGATGGTTGTGTATGTTACCATGTTAATCATCACCCAGATTAAATGAATGGATACTTGGCAGTCACTTCACGGGTCACTTACCATAAAAGCAGGTAAAAGCGTACTACTTTTAAATAATTACTGTTAAAAACAGTCTTTATCACGATTTATTTAACAAGGTGACCGGTTTCGACCACTACTGTGGTCATCTTCAGACCATTGAGTAGGAACCCCTTTCTGTTGGAGAATGCGTTGTGATTCTCCAACAGAAAGGAGTTCCTACTCAATGGTCTGAAGATGACCACAGTAGTGGTCGAAACCGGTCACCTTGTTAAATAAATCGTGATCAAGACTGTTTTTAATAGTAATTATTTATAAGACATTGATCACTGCTGTTCCCGTAATGCATTCAAAAGTACTACTTTTAACATTTCGAGAGCGTTTATGGTTCATATCTCCCCATCTCTCTCGCATGTAAACGTGACGCGGTCACTTTGACTGGGTGTACAGTAAGGTTTGCAGGGTAATAAGTCCTTCAGTGCTAACAGTTACTGTGAGGTATCTCGATACATAACAAAGCGCAGAAACACATAGAGAAAATTGTCTTTACATACTTCCCGAAAGTGAATTAAATCTTGATTTAAGTTTATTGCACAATCTGTCTTACACAAGTTTATACACGGTAAGCAGATACTGAAACTAAGGAAGGAGACTAAAGATATAAAGAGAAATTATGCAGAGAAAATTAGGAGAAAATGTCACGGAAAAGGGTCCAAAAGCCAATAAAGAAAGGGAAAGAAAAGAGTGTATAAGAAACCGATTTATTTGACACACATTGAGGTGTAAGAACGTTAACACCCCATCCCACGCACACACAAAAACATACGCCAAGGGTTGTAGTACCCACTCGCATTTGCTCCTTCGCTCTGTGAGAAGTGCTGGTATAAGTGTGCCCTTTCAGAGGTGTTCCTTCCGCCAGGCCATTGCAAAGCAGAGTGCTGAACCTCTCTGTGTTAATAATTCATGAGCCTTTTTCAGGGAAGCGAATACGGCGGGTTTACAGGATAAAGACGAGCTTTTATTCAGCATGCAATATTTAAAACAGTTGTCAAACGAATATCTAGCAGATCACTCACACAGTATGAGACTAAGCGAGGTAAACTGCTCAGCGTTGTACATAATCTACAGCTCGTTCTACAACAAAAAGTTTCGTACATACGAACTAAGATCAGCTAAGCGATGTGTTCTCAGTACATTCAAAACCGACTTCAAACAGTAACAGACTACGTTTCATGTCACTTTCTCACAGCAGAATATTAGTACTACAGTTCTTAATGTGTCTACAGACTGGACTAGCAAGTAGTTTTCTAACTAACGTGTTTAAGACATCTTGCTGCGCGTCCACCCGCAAAATACTGCTCCTCTTTCTATGATGTTTGTCCATCGTATGACCGATTACACTAAGAACGATTTTAAAATTATTTAAAGTTTGAATCGACAACGGAGAAAATTCACATTGCCACAACAGCCCTGATCGTAAAGGATGACAGAGGATCGCACCATTAATACATATGTAGTTCCAGTGCTAACTCACAATTTTGGTCTCGTAAACTGCACAAAAACAGATTAGAAAGGAAGATAGGAGGAATTTCTAACAAAATCAACTGTTGGAAGACTGATTATCCCTTGTGAGAAACGAGACTGGGGGTAACAGATGCTGAGCTTCTGTACGACAAACATCTTTAGAAAGTGAAGCAATATTTTCACAACAGCAACTCATCTATCCGTAAAGCAATAATAGCTGCAGACGTTAACGACACACCACTGGGCCTGACAGAAAGATCGCGAGTATTCTTAAACTGTAAGACAGGTATAGCTATCACCAAGGCTGCCTTGGAAAGGGTCTGTGGGAGAAACATGCGAAATTCTAGCAAGAGATCGTCGATTTAGAGGCATCGAACAATTCAGGTTTGCATATACCGGCTGAATTTCCTAAATGGAGACAAACTGCACGAAACAATTATGGAGCAAAAATGGTCATACGAACATACGGGCAGAAATGCGTTCCAAGGGAGGTCCACCCCCAAGTATTATTAAGTGTCATATCCATTCATACGTGCGACTGTTTCTGTCATACATTTCATATCGACCAGCTTGAACCATAGTCATTCCTCATGTTCATTTTATACTATTTTCATACTAAATTATTATTATTATTATTGTTATTATTGACTTTTCAAACCCTTCGAAGAGAGCTAAAGCAACAAGAGCTCCTGCCACTGTCCGTGCAAAATAGCAAGTATTATATTACTGAGGACACGAAAATCGGGAAAACGCTTGATAACCTCATATGTCTCTTGCTATAAAAGAAAATCAACAGTGTTAAAAATATTGTACACTGGAGTAACTCGATTACAATTCTGGTAAATGTTATTACCCATTTGAATGTTCTAAACCTACGACATGGTCGCGAATTGAACAGTGAGCCGAAAATAGAATAAATTTCCTTTACTTCACGTCTATGGTCACAACTTTTTTATGTCATCAGACTACCGGTTCCGGTCTACAATGACCATCTTCAGATCTGTTTTATACAAACATCTCCTAATATACCGGAGTGGCCACTATGGCTCCAGTATATTATTACGTGTTTTTATAAAACAAATCTGAAGATGGTCATTGTAGACCGAAACCGATAGTCTAATGACATAAAAAACTTTGTAACCGTAGATGTGAAGTAAAGGAAATTCATCTGCGTATTGGTAACGGAAAAGCTTACCGAGAAATACTTCTCACGCACTCTTAAAGAGGTAACGTCGTATTGAAAGTGTCAAAGGGAAATGTGAAAGCAGGAGACGGTACCATTTAGATGAAGAACCGTGCGTCATAGCACTGAACGCAGCAGGGAAGCATTCAGCGGGAGTGTCTCTCCGCGCAGGCGTCACTGCGGCTAGCGCGCCCTGTGATCATAGTTGTGCACCAAGCAGGAGGACGCCCACGAAATTGCCCCAATAAAGCGGCGCGCCGCTGGCGACGTCCGGGACAGACGCGGTGTTCGGCGTCGCGGAACTCCGCGTCGTCCCAATTACCGGCAAGGCAAAGCGGGGGGACCCCTTATGCACCGGCCTGCGAGATGCGCCTCATCACATCAGCACGAGGCACGCGGACATTCGTGTGTGGCGGGCAGCTCTGAAAAGTTAACGACTTGCTGCTTTTATTAACCTACCTCCCCTCTCATTTATGCAGACGACGTCAGTCACAACTGCGCCTGAATGTCGCAATAATAAAAGCGCAACGGTCCTCACCACGCAACAGCTGCATCTCACACGAGTCAGCGCAAAACCAGTTACATATTTACCCTCTGTTTTTCCTTGTTTTTCGTCTCTTCTGTTCATCTCTTTCTTCACGTCCAATAGCTGCACATATAATACACCGATGAGCCAAAACGAAGTGACTACATGCTGAACAGTGTGTTGCTCCATGTTCGGAAAGCAGTTGCCGGGGTGACCAGCTTTCGAACATCAAGTAGTGTTCTTGTAAATAAGTGTGTAGATGCGCTATGTCTAACACCATACGAAGAAACCATGATGCGTGAGACAGGGTGAATAAGATGACTAGTGCGGCGTTATTGATCACAGTACTCAAAAACGAAGTAAACTGTATCATATTCCTCTTCCTGGATCGATAGTATGCTTCCTCATTTCCAAATAGGTACGTTTACAGAGTTCTCTTTCGCTAACACATGGAAAGCCTTTTTTAGTATTTTTTTAACACTAAGCACTTATGGTAACTTTGACAGAAACTATCTCTTTCGAGTGGTCTGAGAATATCATAGCAACACGGACTGTCGCAGCCCTTTGTCAGTGTGGCAGACGACATGACTTCATCAAGAAACAATTCTGTAACACTTATAGTTATTGTTTTATGTAGTATAAGCTCTCGGTTAGCTCGTTGCGTAGGTTTGTCAAGGTTCCTTAACTGTGTGGATTTGTTCACCACCTCCTGTCGCTGAGGTCATACGCCCAGAATGTTTTCGCTTGCATACGTTTCTGATCATACAGTTTCCAAACTGAGTAGGTCCGTTCCACATTTGGTCGCAACAGAATGGTCTTCATTTTCCTCCTACCGCTGGCGCTGGTACCTATGGTACTGGTGAATCAACAACCACAGTTAACAGTAAGCGAATATGGTTGCTATTGCTACCTGATAAATCAGAAAGTAACCATTAGATGTTGCAGTTCGTTGGATGGGAACGCGTTTGCTTAACAGCTCAATTTTTGCCGAGGGACATGTGTGGGATGGAAATCTGTTCAGTCTCCTTTCGAACACTGTCAACACATCGCACAGGCACAAAAATGTTCTAGATTGCTGAATTCAGCTGAAACGTAGCTATGCAGCGAGACAATAGATCACGGAGACTACTGCATGCAGCAGGCAGCTCCGCCGCTACATTCAGGGCGAAGAGCAGCCTACATTACGGGGCGAAGTGTATCCGATGGACAGCCAGGCCAGGCACGGTGGGATGCATTCTTCAAACAGAACGCCGCGTCCCGTGAAATTCGCAATTATAACGTCGGTCGCCAGGCAAAGTGGCCCGACTCTCCCCCGAATGACGCGACGCGAAATATCGAGCAAAAGGAAAGAGAAAAGAGAAAATTACTCAGCCCTTCGAAAACAAACCAGATGAGGCTAGCCATATTCATAAAGCGAAATTCTCATCTCCTATACTCACCGCACCGTCAACAAGCAGTGAGAAAAAACATTTCGCTGTTTGGTTATCTGCCAATCAGAAACAATTCCGGCCATTTTTTCTGCCAACTGGTGGATTAACCTCAGCCACTTACACACTTCATTTTCACGCGATCCTAACGTTTTTCTCTGTTATGGACTGTCCGTACCGACAATATCTTACACTGTAGGTATGATTTATACAAGCCTGTAGCCCTGAAAGTACGCTGATTATTTCTCTGGATATAATTCCATGATGCAGTTATCGAATGTATCGCTGCACAGTGCCTAAAACATTTAAGTGACACAGATTCATATGTCGATATATGATCATATATTAAGACATAATCAACCGTCAATGTCCGAAGTAGGGAGAATAATTTCAGCACAGATTCCATCGAGAAGGATAGTTGGTACTTCATTAAAATCACAAGGATTAGCCGTTCTGATGTTATTATTAAATCGTTTTCAAAGACTACGGTAAGGAGGTTCCAACAAAACAAAGTACTTCTGGAGCCGCTGACCTCTTGTTCAGTGAGACTGCACTTTCCGTACAGCATAACCAAGACTATTTACACTATATTCCAGCCGGAACCTCTGGCCAAAAGACAAACTGCTGTCAAAAGGAAACGGTAATCACGCATACATTGTTATCGTCGGAACGAGGAAGGCTTTTAGACAGGTTTAAAAAAGTTACCAGAATTAGACAAAAGGTACTGCATGTACTCGAAAAAAATGTTTTGTAACAACAATTCTTGTTGTTGTGGTCTTCAATCCAGAGACTGGTTTGATGCAGCTCTCCATACTACTCTATCCTGTGCAAGCTTCTTCATCTGCCAGTACCTACTCAACCTACATCCTTCTGAATCTGTTTAGTGTATTCATCTCTTGGTCTCCTCCAGTACTAAATTGGTGATCCCTTGATGCCTCAGAATATGCCCTACCAACCGATCCCTTCTTCTAGTCAAGTTGTGCCACAAACTTCTCTCCAATTCTATTCAATGCCTCCTCATTAGTTATGTGATCTACCCATCTAATCTTCAGCATACTTCTGTTGCTCCACATCTCGAAAGCTTCTATTCTCCTCTTGTCTAAACTATTTATCGTCCACGTTTCACTTCCATACATGGCCACACTCCATGCAAATACTTTCAGAAACATCTTCCTGACATTTAAATCTATACTCGATGTTAACAAATTTCTCTTTTTCAGAAACGTTTTCCTTGCCATTGCCAATCTAAATTCTATATCATCACTACTTCAACCATCATCAGTTATTTTGCTCACCAAATAGAAAAACTCATTTACTACTTTAAGCGTCTCATTTCCTAATCTAATTCCTGCAGCATCACCCAAGTTAATTCGACTACATTCCATTATTCTCGTTTTGCCTTTGTTGATGTTCATATTACATCCTCCTTTCAAGACACTGTCCATTCCGTTCAGCTGCTCTTCCAAGTCCTTTGCTGTTTCTGACAGAATTACAATGTCATCGGCGAACCTCAAAGTTTTTATCTCTTCCCCATGGATTTTAATACCTACTCTGAATTTCTCTTTTGTTTCCTTTACTGCTTGCTCAATATACAGATTGAATAACATCGGGGAGAGGCTAAAACCCTGTCTCACTCCCTTCCCAACCACTGCTTCACTTTCATGTCCCTCGACTCTTATAACTGCCATCTGCTTTCTGTACAAATTGTAAATAGCGTTTTGCTTCCTCTACTTTACCTCTGCCACCTCCAGAATTTGAAAGAGAGTATTCCAGTAAACATTGTCAAAAGCTTTCTCTAAGTCTAAAAATGCTAGAAACGTAGGTTTGCCTTTCCTTAATCTTTCTTCTAAGATAAGTCGTAGGGTCAGTATTGCCTCACGTGTTCCCATATTTCTACGGAATCCAAACTGATCTTCTACCAGTTTCTCCATTCGTCTGTAAAGAATTCGCGTTAGTATTTTGCAGCAGTGGCTTATTAAACTGATAGTTCGGTAGTTTTCACATCTGTCAACACCTGCTATCTTTGGGATTGGAATTATTATATTCTTCTTGAAGTCTGAGGTGTATTTCGCCTGTCTCATACATCTTGCTCACCAGATAATAGAGCTTTGTTAGGCCTGGCTCTCCCTAGGCTGTCATTACCTAAGTAATATAGTGCTGCATGACGTACTTTAGATAATGGACAGTTATAAAACACCGCTGCATGAGACAGAATAGGCTCGAAATTAATCCATACCTGAATTGAAGAAATACATATTGTACATGGAAATAAAGGGAAAAAATTCACTTCGATGCGAGTAAACTGTCTCCATTCTCTGCCATAATTTACTACAGGTACAGGGAATGGACAAAAATATGGAAACGTCATGTCTAATACGTGTAGTAAAAGCGCTGGCATTCAAAACAGCTGCCAATCGTCTCGGAATGAATAAACAGAGGCCGCGAACAGATTTCAAGGGACTCTGATATCGTTCTTCCACCAAAACACTGGCAGCTTCAGGTAACGACGATGGATCAGCGATCACACACCCTTCTCTCCAAAGCACACTACAAAGGCTCAACAATACTGAGATCTGGCGACCTTAGTGGCCACAGGAGGTGGGACACTTCATCCTCGTGTTCACAAAACCAACCGAGCACATTTCCAGCTGCGTGAACAGGGACCCTGTCGTCTTCAAACACAGCATCGCCATTGGGGAACAAACACTGGACTATGGGATGGACCTCGTCAGCCGAAATGATCACATAATCCATGGCAGAAATGAACGTGCAGATTGGAATAACGCTATAGGGCTGCCCAAATTATTACCGAACCCCTCGACACGTTCCATTCTTGGGACGTAAACTCGGTCAGAAGTTGGAAACAGTGTGAAACAAAACTCATTCGACCAAATGACATTCTTCCATTGCTCCACAGAACGTTTACTGTTTCGACACCAGGTTTTCCTGTTAAGTGGATTTTGATCACTCATGAATGGTTTTGGAATTCCATCTCACTCTACAATTCCCTGCTTATGGAGCTGGCTTCGCCTTGTATCGGTGCTGACAGGGTTTGCGAATGCGACATTCAGTTCTGCAGTGACCTTTGCAACTGTCGTCTTCTCAAGGTTCGTCACAATCCTCTTCAATGACCATCTGTCACTATAACTCAACACACAACTCAGTCCGCGTTGTGACTTAGCGGATTATGTTTCTCCCCTTTCCCTGCAATAGAAATCTCCATGCGGTTTCTCTTGAAACCTCAGACACTTCGGCTCCAAAAATGGTTCAAATGGCTCTGAGCACTATGGGACTTAACTACTGAGGTCATCAGTCCCCTAGAACTTAGAACTACTTAAACCTAACTAACCTAAGGACATCACACACATCCATGCCCGAGGCAGGATTCGAACCTGCGACCGTAGCGGTCACGCGGTTCCAAACTGACGCGCTTAGAACCGCACGGCCACACCGGCCGGCCACTTCGGCTCCCTCGGCTACGGAAGCACCCACCATATGAACAACAATCTACCCATGTTCGAACTCACTTAGTCCGACAAGGTGCTCTCACGGGTACAGAGAACACTGTTCTGACCACGGCTAGCACTTATGACGTGCTAGGGACATTGCATAGGTGCCGTTCGTAGTCAGTTAAAACAGCGCAACCTGAAGGTTTGGCTGTCATGTGCTATTACGTTCAAGCATGGATTTTTCCGGGTTCTTTAATATTTTTGTCCAACCCCTGTGCGTTCACAATAATTGAAAAAGAGCACAGGTCGGCTCCAGCTACACAAAAGAATGTGCAACAAATCCACAAAACTACTATTCCATATGGCTCACACGCATTTGCAGTAGAATACTAGAACATATTCTGAGTTCAAACACTATGACCTACTGGGAACAAAATGACATTTTTCATGGAAATCAGCATAGATACCGTAAACATCAATCATACGTAAGAAAACTTCAGACATGATGTCCTCATTGCTGTAGGCAGAGGACACCGATTCGGTGTTTCCAGACATCCGAAAAGCTTCTGATTCATTCACGGTGACGTATTCTAAAGAAAAAAAAAAGCGTTCCCCTGGAATATCTGTCTAGTTTTGCGACTGGATCAACTATTTCCTAGCATGCTGGAGTCAGCACGTTATCGTGGACGTAAAGACAACTAACGTCACTGAAGTAAGTTCTGATCCGGCTCACAGCTTCCAAAACGACCATTGCTGTACATGTTGTATAGGAAAATTAGTAGAGAGCATTAGCTGCAATTCAAAAATGGCTCTGAGCACTATGGAACTTAACTTCTGAGGTCATCAGACCCCTAGAACTTAGAACTACTTAAACCTAACCAACCTAAGGACATCACAAACATCCATGCCCGAGGCAGGATTCGAACCTGCGACCGTAGCGGTCGCGCGGTTCCAGACTGAAGCGCCTAGAACCACTCGGTCACTCAAGCCGGCAGCTGCAATTCAAGAATTGTCTCAGATGATGAGGTTATCTATGAGCAAATTATGACCGGTAAAATTTGCAGAAATTACCATTGCATCTCGTTAAAGGACGATGGAAGTTTAGCGGTTAACGCCCTGTCTGCGATGAGCTCAGAGACGGTTATAATGCTCAGACTGTGGAATGATGAGGAGAGAATTCTACCACGTTCTTTTCACAGAAACGACCTTGGTATCTGCCTTAAAAGGTTTAGAGAAACCACGATAACCTAAGTCTAGATAACCAGACGGGGATTTGAACCCCCGCTCCCCCGAATACCAGTTCCGTAAGTTATCCACAGTGCCATTCCACCCAGTCTCTCGACAAAACACGTCTGGTGCACAAACTGCAAATTAGATATGAACGCAGAGAAATGTGAAGCTGTGCACTTCACGACACGCAATAGCGCACTGTCTTTTGACAGCCGGATTAATGAGTCTCACGTAGATTCAGTCATGTCGTACAGCCATTTGAGAATTAGCAACGTACAAAGCTATGCAATGGAACTAGTGCTTAGGCTGTATTGCAGGTAGAACCAATGGTAGGTTACGATTCATTGTTAAGACAGATACTGGGTATCCGCAGTTTGTTTACATATTGGAATGCACAAAGAAGACTTTATCGTACGTACTTCAAAGCTGCTCAACTGTTTGGGATCGATTTCAAGTAGGAATAACAGCAGATATCGAGCGTTTACAAAGAAAACGGTGTAAATGGTTGGTTATCTTTTACGAGCGACAGAATGTATCAGAAATATTGAATATCTTAACTGACTGACGCTCTAGGAAAAAATATAGTTATCTCGCAAGAGCCGTCTTTCGGGGGATAAAATACGAACGTCTTGAGAACCCTTCGTATCTCTCCCGCACAAGTGTCGGAGGTAAAATCAGGCAAGTAACAGCTCGCACAGAACAGTACGAATAGCCGCTATTTCTATGCTCCATCCGTGGATAGAACGGAAGTAATATCTAATATGGGGTACAATAAAAAGTATCCTTTGCGACACACTTCAGAGTGATATGTGAATATAAATACAGATGTACTGGTAACAATGATTTCCGAACAAATGAAGATTCCAGTTGAACGCTCCCTCCGTAAGCAGCAGAGGCTCATACCGATCAAGATAGGATAAGATAAGAACTATGACACTAATGGAAGGAACAAGGAACATTCTCCTTCCTCCATACCCCCCGCCCCCCTCCCCACCCAAATGCAGATGGCAGCACGGTGAGCTGAATCCCGGCCATCAAGAATACGAGTCTACCGACACTGGGCTGCTGGCTTATTCGTTGGCTTTAGAGATACATAAGGAACATACGGAGGTTTTCATGATAGCCACTTGAATGCATATATCAATCGCGATTTTTCCTCATTATATTATTGTTTGTATAGTTCCCTAGACCGAAATCTAGACTAAAAACTGGAGATCACGGAACAATGGTACGCTCACATGTAAATTGTAGCAGATAACTTGATGCAATTAGTTGGCAGGGGCAGAACCTAGCGACCCAACACGAACAGCGCAATGGATTTCAATGTCGTCGATGTAATTTTACCTTCACATATCACGGAAACTTATTGATAAATCACAATCAGAAATGACGTGAAAATGAAAAATTACTTGCGCCGTTTACGTTCTTTATGGTCTCAAGTAGCATAACCTGTGAAACCATAAGGTACACAGGATATGTTTCATCTTTAAAGTAGCCTCCACTACTTGCCACATGTCAGTTTTCTCTTGTGAGACCCTGTAATCGAAGTATCAGCAGGCACATTAGAAGTCATCACGAATGTGTGTGAAACTCTTATCTTTTCACTTGTAATAAAATACCATTTCTAAGAAAATCTTAGATAAATATATAAAAAAATTTCCACCTATCATTTTACAACGAACAGAACCTCGTTTTACCGCAGTCAGGTGTAAATATTGAGAACTGTACCCTCGCTCAAAAAATTTCTTAGCTGGCATCAAACCTGTTAGCTAGTAAGCTCCGCGCGCGCGCGCGCGCGCGCGCGTGTGTGTGTGTGTGTGTGTGTGTGTGTGTGTGGATTCCTAAGGGACCACACTGCTGAGGTCATCGGTTCCTAGACTTACACACTACTTAAACTAACTTATGTTACGAACAACACACACACCCAAGCCCGAGGGATGACTCGAACCTCCGACGAAGGGACCCGTGTAAAAAGAAAGTACTCTCAAAATTAACTCCGTCATTTTAAATCCCATTACGGCACAACTATTTCAACAGCAGTTGGTAATCTGAACTACAACGTAAATGGATACGTATGTCAATAATAGCAGTCAGTAATCCAGAAGCCGGCCACTGTGGCCAAGCGGTTCAAGGCGCTTCAGTCCGGAACCGCTCTGCTGCTACGGTCGCAGGTTCGAATCCTGCCTCGGGCATGGATGTGTGCGATGTCCTAGGGTTAGTTAGGTTTAAGTAGTTTTAAGTTCTAGGGTACTGATGACCTCAGATGTTAAGTCCCATAGTGCTTAGAGCCATTCGAACCATTTGAAGTAATTCAGAATAAGATTGGTTGGTTGATTCTGGGGCGGCGATCAAACAGCGAGGTCATCGGTCTCATCGGATAAGGGAAGGATGGGGAAAGAACTCGACTGTGCCCTTTCACAGGAACCATCCCGTCATTTACCTGAAGCGACTTAGAGAAATCACAGGAAACCTAAATCAGGATGGCCGGACGCGGGGCTGGCCGGAGTGGCCGTGCGGTTCTAGGCGCTACAGTTTGGAGCCGCGTGAACGCTACGGTCGCAGGTTCGAATCCTGCCTCGGGCATGGATGTGTGTGATGTCCTTAGGTTAGTTAGGTTTAAGTAGTTCTAAGTTCTAGGGGACAGATGACCGTAGCAGTTAAGTCCCATAGTGCTCAGAGCCATTTGAACCATTTTGAACCGGACGCGGGTTTGTATCGTCGTCTTCCCAAATCTGAGTCCAGTGTGGTAACCACTGCGCCTACTCGCTTGGTCGGAATAAGTTCTAGAACGTTACATTACGACTGAAATCTGACATCTATTCCTGGTACGCGAAAATTACGGCACGTAATAGTAATCATGTTTATACTTAATCCCTTGCGACGATACAATCAACAAAGTTTGTAAATTTCCCGCAAATTTCCGTTTACGTCCGCGATGCGAAGCAAATTATCTGAGGGAAGATGAACCATTCATTGGTGCCTTTCACTTTCGGAAGACTACGTGCAGTAAATTCGAGGGCGAGATGTCCCGTTAAAAGAATATTATGAGTATCACCTTTGAAGACTAGCTGTCTACGCTGTGGCAGTTTCTGTTTAGTGGCCATTACTTACAAAATAATGAAAATACTTAAATGCCGAAGGATATGGTATAACTTTCTTTACGTTGCTGCTTACGTACGTTACCTTTTGATTGCTTTTTATCTCTAGCTAGGTGTGATGTGACACTTGTCCTGCTGAATAGCAAGAATTAGAGGTACCTGTATCATTCATGGAACAACTTGTTTGATGTAGGTGCTTGTAGGCCATAGGATATAAGTCTTCGTTGCGAGGCAAAAATAATTTTTCAAAGAATGATCGACTAAATGATGAATTTAATAAGACATGTTCTAGTCTAAAGGGTTTCAAATACACTACTGGCCATTAAAATTGCTACATCACGATGACGACGTGCTACAGACGCGAAATTTAACCGACCAGAAGAAGATGCTGTGATATGCAAATGACTAGCTTTTCACAGCATTCACACAAGGTTGGCGCCGGTGGCGACACCTACAACGTGCTGACATGAGGAAAGTTTCCATGCACAAACAGCGGTTGACCGGCGTTGCCTACTGAAACGTTGTTGTGATGCCTCGTGTAAGGAGGAGAAATGCGTACCATCACGTTTCCGACTTTGATAAAGGTCGGATTGTAGCCTATCGCGGTTGCGGTTTATCGTGTCGCAACATTGCTGTTCGCGTTGGTCGAGCTCCAATAACTGTTAGCAGAATATGGAATCGGTGGGTTCAGGAGGGTAATACGTGACGCCGTGCTGGATCCCAACGGCCTCGTATCACTAGCAGTCGAGATGACAGGCATCTTATCCGGATGGCTGTAAGGGATCGTGCAGCCACGTCTCGATCCCTGAGTCAACAGATGGGGATGTTTGCAAAACAACAACCACCTGCACGAACAGTTCGACGACGTTGCAGCAGCATCGACTATCAGGTCGGAGACCATGGCTACGATTACCCCTGACGCTGCATCACAGACAGGAGCGCCTGCGATGGTGTACTCAACAACGAACCTGGGAGCACGAATGGCAAAACGTCATTTTTTCGGATGAATCCAGGTTCTGTTTACAACATGATTATGGTCGCATCCGTGTTTGGCGACATCGCGGTGAACGCACATTGGAAGCGTGTATTCGTCATCGCCATACTGGCGTATCACCCGGCGTGATGGTATGGGGTGCCATTGGTTACACGTCTCGGTCACCTCTTGTTCGCATTGACGGCACTTTGAACAGTGGACGTTACATTTCAGATGTGTTACGACCCGTGGCTCTATCCTTCATTCGATCCCTGCGAAACCCTACATTTCAGCAGAATAATGCACGACCGCATGTTGCAGGTCCTGTACGGGCCTTTCTGGATACAGAAAATGTTCGACTGCTGAACTAGCCAGCACATTCTCCAGATCGCTCACCAATTGAAAACGTCTGGTCATTGGTGGCCGAGCAACTGGCTCGTCACAATACGCCAGTCACTACTCTTGATGAACTGTGGTATCGTGTTGAAGCTACATGGGCAGCTGTACCT
The DNA here is from genome assembly GCF_023864345.2 of Schistocerca serialis cubense. NCBI lineage: Eukaryota > Metazoa > Arthropoda > Insecta > Orthoptera > Acrididae > Schistocerca > Schistocerca serialis. The sequence goes on along the minus strand of NC_064639.1, from coordinate 423,263,066 downwards.
GTACACGCCATCCAAGCTCTGTTTGACTCAATGCCCAGGCGTATCAAGGCCGTTATTACGGGCAGAGGTGGTTCTTCTGGGTACTGATTTCTCAGGATCTATGCACCCAAATTGCATGAAAATATATTCACATTTCAGTTCTAGTATAATATATTTGTCCAATGAATGCCCGTTTATCATCTGCATTTCTTCTTGGTATAGGAATTTTAATGGTCAGGAGTGTATTATCTCAGCATCCTGCATCACACTTTTCCCGGGTTCTATTCACGGCGGGGTCAGGGATTTTGTCTGCCTCATGATGACTGGGTGTTGTTTGCTGTCCTTAGCTTAGTTGGGTTTAAGTAGTTCTAAGTTCTAGGTGACTGATGCCCATAGATGTTAAGTCCCATAGTGCTCAGAGCCATTTGAACCATTTTTTTGCAGCACACTTCCTGAATAAATTTAGGAAAACAGCAAGACAGTTCGTACGACACGACCCAGGAACCATGCGGCACCATCACCCAGCTGGGGTTACTGCTCTGTCTCTACTGACGCAGATATAGACAAGCCGATAATCCTTTCCTAGACTAATAAAAATATTTCTATATTATTTTCGTCTTAATCGTGTTCAGTTTCTTTATTCCACCATAGATTTCATAATATGGGTTTCCCTGCACTCATTACCACCTTAATTATTATTTTGTTTCATTTCAGAAATTCAACAGTTACTGGTCATGGAGCCGTCGCCACTAGATTGAAAGGAAAAGTTAAGCATTACGTGTTTCGTTCCGTGTTTCTCGACGGAAATATCGCAGTAAACAGGAGTCATATCTACATCCACTATCGTCCATTAGCGGTATCAGTTAATGCAATATCAATGTGCAAGAATTAGGGTTCACCGGTAGATTTCTTACGAAAATTTTTTCATCGCTGCAAATAAAATTGTGTCAACATCTCGCCTTGTCATTTATGAACATCTGGAAACAAATTACCTCTGTTGTTCCTACCTAGCTTTTTATTTAACTTTACTCCACATCTTACGAGTCCGTGGTTACTCGCCATTCAATGATTCAACAATCATTTCGGCAGTTGCTTTACTGAATCATCATGCTCAGGCTGGAGACTCCCCTTGATTTTTTCCGTGGGATGCTTCATTACTATTTAAAGAAATGTAATCAATTTTGTTTCTAGTTCCAAACGATACTCATCATGTCATTAACTATTTGCTTTCTTCTGGAAGAATGTTTTAGAGACAAACATGCTGCTTTTATTGACAAATCCTACTAACATAATTGTGACGTGCCTTTTTTATTACTGTACGCAATGTAACAGTTCTTTAATCTTTATCTTACAGTTCCATTACAATACCTGATGGTGTAAATATAAGGATAAGATGCTTTGGCCTCAGATTTCCAGATAAACAAGTTGTCTTCCCGACGGCGGCAATGAACAGCAGGCGGATAGTTAGGTGAAAACTTCATTTTTGTACTATCCTCTTTTTAAGAAACTTAAATGTGTATCTTTCTTCCTCTAAATAATGCGACCGAGCGAGGTGGCGCAGTGGTTAGCACACTGGACTCGCATTCGGGAGGACGACGGTTCAATCCCGTCTCCGGCCATCCTGATTTAGGTTTTCGGTGATTTCCCTAAATCGTTTCAGACAAATGCCGGGATGGTTCCTTTGAAAGGGCACGGCCGATTTCCTTCCCAATCCTTCCCTAACCCGAGCTTGCGCTCCGACTCTAATGACCTCGTTGTCGACGGTACGTTAAACACTAACCACCACCACCACCAATCCCGTTTTATTATCTTGTAGTGAGATTTTCTGCCATTTATAAGCTTCATTACCTCTTCATATAGGTCTTCTCTTTCATCATCAGAACGTGAACACATAGATGCATAGATTAAGGCAGTTTTCCAGTGAATGTCTTTACCTGATTCTTAAAGCAAATATTGCTGTTCCGCTTGAGATTCCTTCTACAGGGTGGTCAGAAACAATCTGAAAAGCTTATAAGAGTGTTGCATCGTAAGTTATGGTGAGAAATAATTGTTAGGAAAAAAATTCAATATGTCGCGCCGTTTTCGAGTTAATTAGCATTAAAGTAAGCCAATCAGGCCCTTGCGACCGAAAAATGTAAGCAGCCCGCCAGATATTCGCTATTCTCATAGCGTAGATGATAGTGCAGGAGACTGCTCAGCCTTTGGCTCGGCTTCGATCCTTACTACCGTCCCATGACGAATTTTTGATCGCTCTCTTTTTCGATTTTAGAAAACCAAACACGTTTGGCGGTACCGTCTCTGGCGGACTGTTTGAACTGGATAAAGACAATGCCAATTAACTCGGAAATGGCGCAACGTATTGAATTTTTTACGAAAAAAATTACATCTGTAATATTTTTTTTTTATTCTTTGCGCTTACAATAAAGTCTACAACCAGATTTCCTCCCTGTGCTATTCTTGTAAAATAAAACCCTTGACCTGATTTTAATTCATTCTTGTCTTCGTGATTTCGGCGCACCTATGGTAAACCTACTATATGCTGTTTGATTTTAATTAACACCTCTTCCACTGCCACCGACCTACCTAAGGAGTTCTCAGTTTTGTGAAACTAAATAAAAAGTAGCAGACGTCATTGGTTTCCAAGGGCCATGTTATATCATTGTCTATGTGCACTGGTAATTTCCACCACAACAATTTTCAAAATCTGAGCCGTCTTGACTACATAATTTCGTTCTATTCAAAAGTTTTAGATTGAACAGCAAGCGGAACGTTATATGTATATGCGAAGGTTAATGGTCACGTACCATTGGTTGGTAGTTGACCTCGTTTCAATTATAAAGGCAGGGTCGTGTCGGCGAGGAATAGGGAGGATTGGGGGGGGGGGTAGGAAGGTGAAACAAGGAAAATACTGAGCTGTAAACAGAGATTATTGTCCCCACGCGACGAATCGGTCACCAGGACAGTTTCACGTGCCCACGCTAAATTAGACACGTAGAATGAAGTTGAAATTGCAGATCAGAACATTGGAGACTAGTCTGGTGGTCAGGAACTTCAAATTCCAATCCCTCCTCTCCCACTAGACCAAATGTACCGGCGAAGAGAGTATCTTGTACTACCACTATTCTGTCCGGTAAATTCAAGTCGATTACCACCGCACAAGAGTATGTTATCGATCTCGGTTACATTGGCGGATGTCTGATTATGACGTGACATTTCGTGGTCTACTGAAAGATTTACGACTAGCCTCATTAGCTTTGTACCACTCTTTCACAAATGGCTGCAGTTTCACTAGATAGCAAATCACATTCACGGCAGCGGAACATTTATCGCTCTCAAAGTCCACAGCTGAAACCATAAAGCGCCCTACAGTGCCGACGGGGCGTGGCCACCTCCTATGCAACGTTTTTCGCTGCCACGAACTACATGTAATGTTAAACGCTACTCTACATTTGTATGTACGCAGAATTTTGGAGAGGCGTGCAGATGGGCGACGTTCAGTCCGTGCACGACCTATCTTTCAGTCATTTTCAGCATTTACACATCACTCTTAACGAATGTCTTGTCACTCTCCAATCGTTTGCATGCATCCTTCATTATCCGATAATTTTCAGTAACAGCAGAGTATTTTCTGCAGATTTAAGATGAAAAATACGATTTCTCTTACTTAGTTACATGACGTCTTATTTGTCGTCACGGTGAGAATAATATACTTTACCCTATGACGGAGGAAACAGGTGCGCTGGTCATTTGTTATGAAACATTGTACTCAGCTGTTCCACAACAACAAATGGCATTGGCTGTTTGCTACGGTTAATGAAATTTGTAGGTAGCAGTCAAATGAGAACGAGACACATGGAAGCAAGTAAGTAAACTGGTTAATGAAACAAAAGTAATAGCCACAGCTGTTAATATAGTCGCCGGCCGGAGTGGCCGAGCGGTTCTAGGCGCTACAGTCTGGAACCGCGCGACCGCTACGGTCGCAGGTTCGAATCCTGCCTAGGGCATGGATGTGTGCGATGTCCTTAGGTTAGTTCGGTTTAAGTAGTTCTACGTTCTAGGGGACTGATGACCTCAGAAGTTAAGTCCCATAGTGCTCAGAGCCATTTGAACCATTTTGTTAATATAGTCGAATGACTATGTTTCTTCGGGGCTCCAAAAATATGGAACTCGCGTCGGGAGACATGGCGACTCTATGGATGATGTGTAAGGGCTTCCAAGCGAAACTTTTGCAGCGTTAGTCGACACACTTTTGGCAAGATGTGGACGGGCGCTTTGTTTGCAGCTTGTCTCGGCTACGCTGGACAAGTTTCCACATCATCCATACAGTTCCGGTATGTCGCCACGCGATTTTCATATTTTTGGAGTCCTGAAGAAAGACATTAGTGGCCGTCGATTCGTATCGGACGAGGTACGCTTAAGTGTAGTTATGGTTCCGTAGGCAACCGCAAATATTTTTCCATGCAGGCATTGACCATCCTGTCTCACAGTTGGATATATGTATTAACGGTTATGACGATTACTTTCGAAATAATAAACACTTTACATAATTTTTTTTCATTTCGCTCGTTTTCATTTATCTGCCCCAAATTCCATTTGTCTCGTTTTCATTTGACTGCCCCATATATTTCATTTCTGTTTACGTCGCCAAAATATTGCTCATGACTTGTTGAAGATTGGTTTACTTTCTTGAGTTTAAGAGGAACGAGAAACTGGTTATGCTTCATTGATTTTGCACCACATGTGGTTCTCGTAGTTTTATTTCCAGGTCTTACATTGAGCTTTCTACCCGCAAACGTAAACAGGTAACAGATACTGCTCTACAACTTGTATTTCCTATCCTCAGATCAAACTGTGATCAAACCTCAGCGTAGTGTACGGGAAACAGGGGCTCGACATCCTCATAACACAGTAATAACATTCGAAATGGAACAATATTTGCGAGTTACTTGCCTAAACTTGTGATCTGTAGTATCTTTATGCACTGAATAATCGCAAGGAGTACAAAAATCACGATTGTGACTGTGCTAATAAAAACAGCAATATATAAATAACATTTACGACAGGAATAAAGCAAGATAATAATTTAACGTCTCGTCGATATTGAAGTCATCACATACAGAAAATTCTGTCAGTATCCGGTGGCTCCGCTGTGGCCGAGTGGTTCTAGGTGCTTCAGTCTGGAACCGCGCGACCGCTACGGTCGCAGGTTCGAATCCTGCCTCGGGCATGGTTGTGTGTGATGCCCTTAGGTTAGTTAAGTTTAAGTAGTTCTAAGTTCTAAGGGACTGATTGCAGATGTTAAGTCCCATAGTGCTTGGAGTCATTTGAACCATTTTATCCGGTGGCTCGGCGCAGGGCACTTGCATTTAGTTTGATTTATTGGCCGCATTTACCTTTACATCTATATTGCACCAAAAATATGTGCATAAATGAGCAAATGTCGACGGTATGTTCTGTGCGTCTTGAGTAGGGCCAAACTTGTTCCCTCAAGTCACAGTACTAGTGTCTGACGACAATGATGCCCGCTTTACCCTTCGCTCTCACGCTTGCGTTCAGTACTGCTCCGTTCTGCCTCTGGCGCGTTTTTACGGCTGTGTCGGTTGTATTATTCGACAAGGGGAACTGGTAACCGAGTCTCAGCGGAAACTGACTTGGTCTTATGACTAGGTACAGCCACATTCTAATGGCTCTGAGCACTATGGGGCTTAACATCTGAGGTCATCAGTCACCTAGACTTAGAACTAGTTAAACCTAACTAACCTAAGGACGACACACACATCCACGCCCGAGGCAGGATTCGACCCTGCGACCGTAGCGGTCGCGCGTTTCCAGACTGAAGCGCCTAGAGCCCCTCGGCCAGAGCGGCCGGCTCGTACATCTCATTAATGTTATTCCCGTACAGAGGAGGTATTTTATTTTTACGTCGCAGGCCCAGTATCGCCCGATAAATACAAAATTACAGTGTGTGTGTGTGTGTGTGTGTGTGTGTGTGTGTGTGTGTTGTGAAGAAGTACGATGTAATGCTCCTTCCGATATGCTTGCCTGTCTCACTTCTCGTGCTTCGGGATTGTGCTCCATATCAAATGACCTTGTCGCCGATGGGATGTTAAACTAGATATTTCGTTTTGTTTTCTATGGTACCTTCAGGTTACTTGGTTTCTCAGAGATTGGCAACACCTCTTTCAGGCAATATAGGTTGTAGAGCGAACCCAAGTTGTTTCTCCTTCTTTCGCAATAAGGAGCGAAAAAGCTTCATACTGGCTAAGAGAAAATTTGAATTTCTTCTGCGAGTAACTGAAAACTAATGTCTGAGAGTAACTGAAAAGAAAGGTGGAGCACATTACCCTGAGGGAAGAATTTTTAGCAGTTTTTCTCAGATGTCTGCGAAAAAGTAAATTTGATTAATCTGTACAGAGGTCTTTTGCGTTGTTCATGCGTACTTTTTTAATGCGCATGCCCTCTGTTCTACTACTTGCATCCTATTCTGCAATGAACAGACAGTGAATATCAGTTTGATACCATTGTGTACATCCGAACCTATTGTCTGATAATATTCAGTAACCATAATTACAAGGTACTACAGAAGAATGCTGAAGATTAGATAGGTAGATCACATAAGTCATGAGGAAGTATTGAATACAATTGGGGAGAAGAGGAGTTTGTGGCACAACTTGAGTAGAAGAAGGGATCGGTTGGTAGGAAATGTTCTGAGGCATCAAGGGATCACCACCTTAGTACTGGAGGGCAGCGTGGAGGGTAAAAATCGTAGAGGGAGACCAATAAATGAATACACTAAGCAGATTCAGAAGGATGTAGGCTGCAGTAGGTACTGGGAGATGAAGAAGCTTGCACAGGATAGAGTAGCATGGAGAGCTGCATCAAACCAGTCTCAGGACTGAAGACCACAACAACAACAACAATTACAAGGTGAGAGAAAACAGCACAGCATTCAGAATAGAAATATTTTAGACATCCTACCAAATGTTCTGTTTGATTTCTTTAACTAATAACTGTTATCGTAACTTCCGTTTAATTTAAGGGACACAAAAATGAGATTTTACGTACAGTGCTGTTGTACGTGTTTCTTGTTAGTTGTATCTGTGTCTCTGATAGAGCAGGACATGTTCACTGCTGAACGAAAATAATTATCTGGACTTTTAAAAAATTGTGAAGGAAGATATACTTACTAATTAATAGAATGATTATCCATTCTCTCATTAACAAAGACGCATATTTATGTCATTCACAACGGAGAACATTATTATTTTTCACAATATCTAAAAATGAACTATTAGATAATGTCGGAAGTTCCATGAAGCTTTTCTCGGATGGTGTAGTTGTACACAGAAAAGTCTCAATGCTACAAAATTGAAGTGATATGTAGAAAATCTGCAAAGTATCTACGCTTGGTGCAGGTATTGGCAACTGACCCTCAAAATAGAAAATTAAAAAATTATATGGTATTATTAATATTCATGGACAGAAATGCCCATTACTGGATCATTACACGGTTGCAGAGCAACCAATAGAAACAGTTATTTCCATAAAATATCTAGGAGTATGCATACAGAGCGATTTAAAATGTAACGACCGCGTGAGATTCAGTTCCGAGAGCGTATATTCCTAGAAGAGTCAACCAGCACATTGTTTCCTCGCGGAAAGACCACGAAAATAAAATTAGAGGGATTTCAGCCCACACAAAGGCTTACAGCAATTTTTCTTCCTGCGAACCGTTTGCGACTAGAAGGGGAAAAGGGGGGAGGTGACACTGGTACACAAATTACCCTCTGCCACATACCGAAAGGTGGCTCACGAAGCATAGATGTAGATGTGGAAATATGGTACATCGCATGCAACCCATGAGAACACAACTGAAAAGAGCACATAGAGACCCTCAGTGTAAGAAGGTCACGTTTATTTACATTTAATTGTTTGTTGATGAGCACTTTTTGTGAAAATCTATTTCCAATGTTTCATAATGAACCAGTAGATTTAGAAAGAGTTTGAGGTCGGCAGGTGGCCAGCAAAGAGAAGCGCTTCTCTCAACGTATCAATTACAAACTTAATTTATTGTGGACTTGAAGGGTAATCCATTTTCTTAAATTATGGCGGTTACGTTGGGATTTGTGCAGTTCGAATGTATTTACAGCTGAGCGACGACATGCTCGTTGACTGTCGCTGCTGGTCACTCGTCAAGGTAGGAGGAACGTCGGTAAGTATGAATCTCAAGTGATAGTTCATGGGCCACGAATGTGGTGCGGTGGTTTTATGCTTCATACATTCGCTGGGTGATAGTCTCTGGACATTAGCTTAAAACTTGTAACAGCTGTTGTTTCGGTAATAGAATTTGGCCGTGAGCCGAAACTTACACATTTTTTGCGAGTTTTAGAATGATCAGCAGTTGGGACTTATTTATGTTACATTAAATAACAGAATCTGAAGAGGTATAAAGACTTAACATTTCACGTGTGGATTGTAAGATAGTGCTGTGAGACAGTAATTTGTATTGCAGTGGGTTAATTGTTTATCTTTAATAAATATGAGGGGCCTGGGATTTCGTATTTACTCGCCAATTATACAAATAATCGCTTACTGGAACTTGTTAATATTTGTTGTCATATACCCAATGTTTAACTGCACTAGTTATTTTTCATCTGTTTATTTAGAGCCCATTTACGTTTGCAGTTTGTAATACTGTAGGGCTATCGTTCGTAAAATTGATTACTGTAAAGGAAAAGAAATATCTGATTTAATTTATCCAAACATTTCTGGCCTATGCTACCACCACTGATCTTCCTGGATTACATCAGTCATTTATTATTTGAGTTCCGAAACTTACATGACTTAGGATTGTTAAGCTAGATCAACCGCAAGGCAAGTGTACAAGAGTGTGTTGTCCACTTCTGTGACGAAGTATATAACCAACTGTAATTTAGGTTCGCACGTTATTCCAATCCGCGCTAGTCAAAGAGAGGCGACCTAGCAAAAGTAAATTGTGGGACCGTACAAAATCTGAGCAAACACAGTGGAATAATAAACAACGTTGTTGTTAACTGCCGACCTATATCACAGTCGTTTGATTCTAGGGTGAATTCCTCACTACTTGGGACTGATAGGTTTTTGTTTCAGTTACTGGTGAGAACAATTTCCTGGTCGTCGCCTTTACTGCCTCTACACCAGGGCCGGCCACACAGTTCCAGAGCGCACGCGAGTCAGATGTGCGGACCGCGCGCAGCCCGAGGCTTAGCCTGCCCCAGCTTTGCCCGGTCCCTCTCGGAAGTGTCCGGCACAGCGCGACATTCCACTTACAGTTTCTGTGGGGCATTTTTCGGTCGGCACAACTCTCTTCAGTTCGGCAGAACCGTGCTGTTGGCGCTGTTTACCCTTCGCTATTTGTTCGTGTTATGAAGGATGTTCGCAGGTCCAGTGGCTGTTTGCACAAAAAGAAGCGGTTTAGCGATCTGCCACCACTAACCTTAAACTGAATGAGAACGATAGAATAGAGGAATGAGAATTCTCGATATCTATTATTCAGCCGCATAATCGACGGGTACTGAAGATTAGTTACAAAATGACATTACAATACCATGCAGAAAGAATTTAAAGATTTGGGTGACAATAAAGGAGCTAATTACAACTACTGACATAGGGAATTGAAACCCTGTATGTCAAGTGGCATTTCAGCTGAATTTGCAGGCATAGAGCACGTGGTGAAATTGGTGGAGCGAATCGTAATATTTATGATGTCGCACAGAATATTCAATTGTCAGCTGCAACAGTTTTCAATGGAACTGAACGAAGATTACGGAGACTGTGTAATACTGAAAAGTAGGCTCGTTTAGTCAAGCGGCATGTCTGGAAAGACTTTTCGATTTAAAACTCGTTGTTGTTCAATTTATGAAGGAAAAACAAGAGAAGGAACGAAAAGTACAATACCTGGAATGGATTGCGAACGTTGTAATTTAAGTGGACTTGGTTGCACTCTGCCCACAGTAACACACTGCAAGATGAAAAGCAACTTGAAACTTCCTGACAGGTTAAAACTGTGTGCCAGACCGAGACTCGAACTCGGGACTTTTTTCTTTCGCTGGCAAGTGCTCTACCATCTGAGCTACCCAAGCACGACTCACGCCCCGTACTCACAGCTTTACTTCTGCCAGTACCTAGTCTCCTACCTTCCAAACTTTACAGAAGCTGAAACTTCCTGGCAGATTAAAACTGTGTGCCCGACCGAGACTCGAACTCGGGACCTTTGCCTTTCGCGGGCAAGTGCTCTACCAACTGAGCTACCGAAGCACGACTCACGCCCGGTACTCACAGCTTTACTTCTGCCAGTACCTCGTCTCCTACCTTCCAAACTTTACAGAAGCTCTCCTGCGAACCTTGCAGAACTAGCACTCCTGAAAGAAAGGATATTGCGGAGACATGGCTTAGCCACAGCCTGGGGGATGTTTCCAGAATGAGATTTTCACTCTGCAGCGGAGTGTGCGCTGATATGAAACTTCCTGGCAGATTAAAACTGTGTGCCCGACCGAGACTCGAACTCGGGACCTTTGCCTTTCGCGGGCAAGTGCTCTACCAACTGAGCTACCGAAGCACGACTCACGCCCGGTACTCACAGCTTTACTTCTGCCAGTACCTCGTCTCCTACCTTCCAAACTTTACATAAGCTCTCCTGCGAACCTGCAGGTTCGCAGGAGAGCTTCTGTAAAGTTTGGAAGGTAGGAGACGAGGTACTGGCAGAAGTAAAGCTGTGAGTACCGGGCGTGAGTCGTGCTTCGGTAGCTCAGTTGGTAGAGCACTTGCCCGCGAAAGGCAAAGGTCTCGAGTTCGAGTCTCGGTCGGGCACACAGTTTTAATCTGCCAGGAAGTTTCATATCAGCGCACACTCCGCTGCAGAGTGAAAATCTCATTCTGGTTTACAGAAGCTCTCCGCTGCAGAGTGAAAATCTCATTCTGGAAACATCCCCCAGGCTGTGGCTAAGCCATGTCTCCGAAATATCCTTTCTTTCAGGGGTGCTAGTTCTGCTAGGTTCTCAGGAGAGCTTCTGTAAAGTTTTAATCTGCCAGGAAGTTTCATATCAGCGCACACTCCGCTGCAGAGTGAAAATGTCATTATGAAAAGCATCTTATTTCTGTTTTGATGGGGGACACATTTACAAAGAAAACTGCACTGTATAAGGGACAAATGTTACAAAAACAGACCATTTCCCAAGCTCACTGTGATTAATAAAAACGCAAAGCTTGAAGCATTCATTGTGTCCTTGAAAGAATTACAAAAATAGTTTCCTAAATGTTTTGAGGACACTGGCAATCTGACATCTGTTTTCATGCTGTTTTAAGACCATTTTCCGTAATTCCCAGTTTAAAGACAAAGCCTTTCACGTCAGAACTGTGCAGCATGTCTACATTGCTTTCCCCGGGTAGAGGTTCCACGTCTCCGTAATGAGGTTACAACAGTACTACAATATTTCGATCAACATATGTATATGCAATACCTTTTTCGATTATGACGCTAAATAAGTCAGGATTACGCGTCAACTTGAGGGCAAAAATCTGTGAAACCGTCTGCGTCTGTCCTTAGGCCGACAGTTTATGCCAGACAAAAATTACATTATGTCCTCCTCAGTAGGCCAAAAGTAATTCATATTGAAAACTTATTTCATTTGTGATCTATGCTGCTGAGAAATATGAAAGCAAGTCGTAGCAGTCAACTGCATTGTCATCTAAACATGGCCCTCCTCTAACACAGTTTTAACATATGCTGGATGAAGCCCATTCTTTGAGTAACCCAGTCTCCTTGTCTCGCCCCCGTCTTCGCCTTGTCCATACAACAACGCAATTTCTTTAGAAAGTTACATTCCTCGCCTTCTTCCTAGAGGCGCACCTTGATTCGTGACCAAGGGATATCAGAATCAAGGCGTGAGAAGGCACACACTAACGCAGCAGCACATGACTACACGCATACGTCGCTCTGTGATCACTGTAGGTCTATAGTGGGTGAAATATACAACTTCTGAATCCTTATTTCCTTCTTTGCCGCTGGGGAACGCTTCACTACAGGACCAATGCAAGCAAAGAAATTCGCTCCCGCTAAAACTTTTTTAATCAGTTCTGCCATCCACCCAAAGAGAAGAGGCGCTATAGAACAAACCGCTTATGCTACGACTGCACCGTTTCTCGAGAATTCTGATAAGCTCTAACTGACAGCAGCTTAATGGAGTTTTATAACCAACAGGAACGCTTTTCCAGCATCCATACTACAAAACGAAAAAATACTTTAAATTACATCCATATAACTCGACAAATGTATCCTTCTCTACAATCTACCAGAAGAAATGTGATTCTGTAGGAGAGTACAATAAACTGCCAATTTAATTTGATGACTCGTAACTGAAAAGTTGATTCTGGAATAAGGAAGGTCATGCGATTTTGTGACAGCAATTGCTCGCATTACGTTCTTGGCACATAAGAATCAAGAAGAATTAAATTTATAACTATCCTCAACGTAAAAAATAACAATGTCGCTAGTCACATGAATTAATATCCGGAAATGGATAGTGTGTCTAAAATGTTATATTTATAATACAACATTATGTCGCAAAAATTTGGTGTTGTCAACTTAACAATAAAATTTCTTACTGTTCCTATGACGATGCCATGTAATCATCCACAACTCATATTACAAATCGCCTTGCTCGAACAAATAATAGGGATGTTCCTGAAAAGTGACAGAGGCTGCCTAGACATTCTGAAGTACCTTTCAATTCAGGAACTGCTCTCGTCATGTGCTTAGATTTTTTCTAGTGCCCCGAGGAGTTAAGTTATGTGGTTGGACAGGTCGTGCAACTGTACCACAACGTACTATCGCTCTTCCAGAGAGGATGTTGTTGCGATATTGGTGAGTGATAATAAGAACATTCACTGGGGCTCCATTACGCGTCAACTATATGAACTGATGTACAAACAATGGTTTGTTGCCAAGCACAATACTCAGCCTCCTATGGTGGAAATGCAGATTCGTTTTACAGTTATAGCGTCGTTGAAGAATAAATGACTGAAGTAGATCGACAGGAATATCTGCCGAATCTTTGTGAGTGAACTTCTGTTGATGCATTGTTGCAGCCAGATGAAAGTCATCTAGGTTGGAGACATCATCCCTACCAAAGCTTGCTTAGTGAGTAAAGAAGGGCTGTGATGGATGTTGCGCCCTTTTCACAGGTCACTGTTTATTAAGAACCACTCGTACAACGAATAGCGTGTGCATCACTGGAAAACAGCGCAAGTCTCATGTTCTTACAAGAAGGATATGAGAACAAACGCACAGAACTATATGGGTATCGTCTATTTGGTGCGTATTCTAGAGTGTACTATGAGGTAGAACTTTATGATATTTTTGTAGGCAAAGGAACATCTCTCATACAATCCGAACGGGTTCAGGGGAAACAGCTCTTGTCAAGCACAGCTCGCTTGTTTCACACAGGCTTCTTGCAAATAGTAGATGTAATTGAAAACGTACTTCCGTGTTCCTAGACTTCCAAAAAAGCGTTTCCAAATCTACCACGTGTCGTCTTATGATGAAGATAAAAATCATACATAGTGTCTTCACAAATACGCGGTTGGCTCCGAAAACGATTTGGCCGGCCGGTATGTCCTAGCGGTTCTAGGCGCTACAGTCTGAAACCGCGCGACCACTACGGTCGTAGGTTCGAATCCTGCCTCGGGCATGGATGTGTGTGATGTCCTTATGTTAGTTAGGTTTAAGTAGTTCTACGTTCTAGGGGACTGAAGAACTCAGAAGTTAAGTCCTATAGTGCTCACAGCCATTTGAACCATCCGAAAACGTTTAACTGATAAAACCCATAATGTTGTACTAAACCGTGCATGTTCAACAGAAACGTACTCCAAGGATGTGTTCTAGTACCGCACATTTTCTCAAACTGTATGAACGAATTATACCATAAAGTCAGCAACACTCTCTGAGTGCTCGCTAATGATACTGATGTCTACAAAAAGTATCTTCAGTGGATGAATACAAGGAAATGCAAGACGGCACAGACTCTTCGTGTGCTTAGTGGCAGGTTCCTTTAAACGGGAATAAATACAAAATAATACCCAAAACAAAGAGAAAAAAATTCTAAAGTATTCAAGCAAAAAATTTGTGGTCAACTTCTGCAGTCTCTCACACCTACTACAGTGATATGAAAGGGGAAGACCGCGTAAAATCAGCATTAGGGAGAGCGAACAGATATGTTCCGAGGATTCTGAATTAATTGTGAGCTACTTGTACAGTAAACTTCACGCAAGATGCGAGATCGACATGTTCTAAAATATTATTCCAATTTGTAGAGTCCTTATCCAGTTAGGCATTACAAAAGACATCGAATGAATCAAGAAACGAATTGATACGATCGTGGTAGGTCAGTATAGCCCGTAGGAAGTTTTAAGAGAGATTCTCAGGGTACGCAAATGAGAACTTTTCGAAGAAAGGTGATAGTGTTCTCGCGTAAACCTGTTGTGAAAATTTAGAGAATCGATATTCGAGGAATAAATTTTTACTCTTCGTAACATAGCCCGCGAAAGGACCATGTGACTAAAGTGACATAGATTATCGCGCTTTCCGAGCGATATGGTCACTTGTTCTTTGTTCCATATGCTAATGGTATAAAAAAGAAAGTCACTTACAATCAGGACAGAACTCCGTGCTCTGCACTCGCTTGCTGTGATCACCTACGCCCCACACAGTCTCGCGCGCAGCCCTTGGACTCGCAGCACACGACTAATTGCACCTGATGACAGGCTTTTGTGAGCCCGAAACTGCTCGTGAATTTAAAAATAAAGCCTCAGAACAGAAGTGGTCATTTCAATGTCTATTAAGATGCTCAGTTATGGATGTCCCCCGACAGGATTGATAGCAATGTGGAAAGATGTTTACCGGTGCTCCTGTTCGCGATGACACTAGCGATACGAAGTATTATGAGGTGTTTACAGATGCTTAGATTGTTTTACAAAAAGAATGGAAAAGAATGAAAAGTTTATCTGTTCCTTTTTATGATAATCTAGACATTCGTGTTTCAAATGTCTGTGAGAAGTGCACAATCTTTTACTGAAGTATTTTCACCGTTCAGTTTATGAAGGACTGCTTGTATGCTTCTATGCCAACTATCATTCATTTCCATTTAACTAAGTCCGCCTTATTGCAGCTTTCTTATCCAATTGGCTATTTTGTGTAGCCAACTGTTGCGTATTCCAACCCACTACATGTATGTCCTAAAGACCCATATTCTCTCACTCCTATATATCTTTTCACATGTCTAAACCATCTCCTCCGATTCCTCTATTCCAATCAGCCGATAACATGTCTATCTTAGCCTCTACCCCCACCTTCAGAAATCCCAACGATCGCGCCAACTCCATCTCAGCTAGTTTACCGTCTGGTGCAACCACGTCTTCTTGACACAAACCCAGCCAAGAATTATACGACGAACCATCCGCCCTTCCACTCCCATAACTTTAGTTTGTGTTCGTACAACCGTCCTCTACAATACAACACACTAAAATACTTCGAAATAATCCTCGACAGAAAAGAAACTTGGAAATCGCTCCTAACAGCCACTCGAAAGAAGGCGCACAACGAACTAAAGGTGCTAAACGGTTTGATTTCATCAGTTCACTATTCCCTACACTTACCAAACTTTGACCTAACTATCCTATTCTATGACAAAGTCGCGTGGATTTCCTTTACGCCAATTTCTATCAGCCGCATCAAATTCTCTAACGCCAGTGCTTTGCCTCACTTTCCAATCTCGCTTAGGCTTCCCTGAACAAATAGCTTGCCCACTAATCTAATTTCCCTGGTTCTCCTTCGTCGTCCACAATGAATTCGATAAACTATGCATCCCAGGAACTAGACTCCAACAACTCCATTGCTTCCCCATAAGTTGCAGCGCTGGTACTCTGTCGTGCCTATATAAACACAATTACCCATCCTTACACAAACTCCGCATATTCTCCAAACTAAACTACACCAGAATCCCAATCGCAGACCACGAAACAGGTCCTGGCATTTATTCCTCTTATCAGAATAACGCAACGCTCCCATCCTTCTTTCCTCTATCCAATTTCCTTTCCTCCCCTCTGTATTCGTATGGCCTGAAATCCCTTGCTGCTGTGCCCTGCAACAAATTTCTGTTATTACGCTTAGCCACATATCCCACCCCTGCTGAACTGCTGGCAACCAAGGCATCTGCCAACTAAGACCCAGTCAACATCCGTGTCCTAATTTGTCCGTACTTGTTGAAGGTATTTTTTGTGCTGTGAAGTGCAGTGCTTCTCTTAAAATCTATCGGCGAGGCTGTGACTTGACACAGTTTAAACTACACTGTACATGAAACATTTAGCAGTTTTAAAACCCTTCGTCCTATGAATTTCATAACACCGCCCTCTGCAAAACACGAAACGTTCTTATGAGTTTTTGCTATGAAGATATGTTTCAGCACTTGAGTTTCATGTTTTGAGATTCATTTATTGAACTATACCTTGTATACTTGGATTCATAAAAGTGGCATACTAGTGTACATTTTATAGTGTAACACGTCTGGCTGGCAAAAAAGCTTTTGTTGCTCCATTAAAAGCTGTGTTATAATAAAAACTCTCTCTTTTACAAACACATAAAACAACAAGAGCTTCAACAAGGCCGTTATATTTTGATTCATATAAAAAATTTATATAGTTGCATGTACTTAATAGAATTAATAGAATATTGGACGGCTACCACCTACCCCCCTCCCCCCCCCCCCCCCTCCCACACACACACACACACACACACCACGTTTTCCTTCTACACTCCTGAGCGGCGAGAGAATTAAATAACAACAAATTTTAAAACATATAAACATTTTAGTAGAAGAATCTTATCTTCATTGGCCCACCTGAAAAGTGTGTAGGCGGCTGAAGATTACTCGAAGGTTACATGTTGGAAATTATTCCTTGGAATCTTCTAAGTAAATTTTCTCATAACATCAGGCCACTTTTTGAAATGTCTGCCAGCTTCACATTCATAGCATTTCCGTGACAGAGAGGTTGTTAGTATTTGGACTCGAAGTATAGCTGCATCCGGATGTCTCATACTGTACTAGACACCAGTCTAGTGATTACTTAGAGTTTTACGAGCGATCACGTAAGAACTCTGCAATGGGTCTATGTGGTCGACTAATTTTAAATCCCCTGTGTTGTTACTCCCGAATATATTGCAGTACCTAAGTCCAATTGTTACTCTCTAATCAAATTTTGTGAAACGCAAAGATTCTATTTCAATTTATTTTTTTTATAATGTTTCACAGTTCGCCACACAAAATATTTCTGTCGTCTTATAGATTCCAATGTTCACGCTTCATGTAACAAACACAGAAGTCGTACTTCACTGGAAAAAGTAATATTCCTCGGGCTTAATGAGATACGTGTACAAGATGAACATTAATAAATCCGGCGACAAACTGCTTGGACCGATTCCTGGCTGGGAATGGAGGAAAGAAGGTGCTATGAACTTGAGTCCGGAAATGCTTCAGTGCCACGGTAGGTGACGCTGACGAATGACAATTCGCCTGACCACGTGCCGTGAGTTGCTTGTGTGTTGCAGGCCGTGTGATTGAGGCAGCGTACTGTGAGCAGCAGAATGGTCGGTATTCATGTCGGGAACAAGTCGAGATGATGTTTGTGTACGGCCAAGCAGACGGAAACGGTCGAGAGGCAGCATAGCTACATTGAAAAATGGTTCAAATGGATCTGAGCACTATGGGACTTAACTTCTAAGGTCATCAGTCCCCTAGAACTTAGAACTACTCAAACCTAACTAACCTAAGGACATCACACACATCCATGCCCGAGGCAGGATTCGAACCTGCGACCGTAGCGGTCGTGCGGTGCCAGACAGCTACATTGAAACAAGTACCCTCACAGATACGAACCACATCACTCACATTTGAAGAGAATTTCTTGGGCGTTTGGGTGGAACGTGCAGTGAGGTGGCGGACTGTGCGCACCCCAGATTTGGAGGAGCGGCTTCTACAGGATTTTAAGACGAACCGTAGTACAAGTTCCAGGCAAGTGGGCCGCCAACGTGGTTTAAGTCAAACAACCGCTACTATCCCTATCACCTGCAACGAGTGCAAAGGTTATCAGTAGCGAATTTCCGTCCACGGGAAGGATTTTGTTGACGGGTCTGGCACCAGATCATCATAATTATGGGATTTCTGTCATCAGTCCTCTTTACCGGCGAAACAGCCTTTGCTAGAATTGGCATCATCAATCTGCATAATCGTCATCTGCGGGCTACTGACAATGCTTGGGGAATGACTGAGGCGTCCCATCAGCATCAGTGTGTGGGCAGGAGTTCTTGGCTACCATATACTTGGACCAGTTATTATTCCAAAATGCCTCAATGCAGGAACCTATCTCGACTTCCTGCGGAATACTCTGCCTGGACTGCTTGAGAACGTGCCTTTGGCAATACAACGGGTTATGTGGTGGTTTCTGCATGACGGAGCACCACCCCACTTCCGCATTACAGTTCGCCGACATCTCAACATCTTACCCGGATGTTGGATAGGACGCGGAGGCCCTGTAGCATAGCCTGCTAGATCACCCGACTTAAACTTCTTGGATTTTTACCTCTGTGAGCATCTGAAAAGCGTTGTGTATGCTGAACCAATTCGTGAGGTGCAGACCATTCAACAGTGGGTTCACGATGCCTGTGACGCTATTCGGAGTCAGGTAGGGACGTGTGAAAGAGTGCGGCAGCCCATGATGCGACGTGTGAATGCGTGCATGGAGGCCACTTTGAACATCAGTTGCGATGCAGCTATGTACTGTATTTGGGGACGATTTGTTGTCCTTGCACACACACCACCCATTTCCGGGCCCATGTCCATAGGGCCTTCTTTCCTCCATTTCCAGTCAGGAATACGTCCCTGCAGTTTGTCCGTTTCATTAATGTTCACTCTGTATAAAATACAGCGCGCCCTCAAGACGTGTCCGTCAGCTCATGTGGTGACAAACCTCGACAGGTTCCGCACCAGTCCGCAGGAGAGTCAGAATGGCGCACTGGGCGCAGTGCGCGCTGCCCCCCAGGAGCGGTACAGCGCGGCCGACATTACTCAGCAACGGGTCGTGGGCAATGGCACTTTAATTAAACGCATTAGACGAGAGCGGAATTACAGCGGCGCTGCGGGACGCCGTACATCATGGCCGCCCCGGCACCTGGTGTCGGCTCGCGTTGCCGCTGCGGCGCGGCTGCCGGCGTCGCCATTACACGCCGTGCCGTCATCCACCCACGCGGACAGTCGCGGCCACCTGCTCCACCAGAAGCGCCACCCTCTACTCTTCAGGGAGTTGCATCCGCACCGGTCTGGTACTAAAATTTGCCTCATGTCTCGTAAACTATTATTTAGATTTCATTAAGATAAACAACTCACACCACATAGTAACACCTTAGCTCAACTGTAGAAAGTGACGTCCACCAGTCTCAGTACATGCATTAGAACGCTACACAAAACTAGCACACTCTCTCTAAAGTCCTTGTCTATTGTACGATGAACCTGTTTCTGTTGGGTCATCTACACCAAGGACTTCATGTAACTCAATATCAAAACATCTATTGCTGGCGCATGAATAAAAACTGTGCATTGATTTTCAAGATAGCGACAGCAATGTCGGTGCTGAAACGTAAACAGTTAACAAACACATTCCTTACATACATCGCTCGGTCCAGACGTCGTTGCACATGAAATATTCAGTTCCAGCCATGGGTTCATTATCCGAAAACACCCACTTTACGATCCATTAGCGCCTGTTCCGGTTTGTACTTGTGGTCTAGGGGTACCGTCCTTGATTAGTAATCAGAACGCCCGCGGGCCGGGTTCGAGTCCCGCCACTGCTTAAATTTTGATGAAAATCATCAGCAATGGCGGTCGAAGACTTCCGGTATAAAACATCACCATCATTCTGCCAACGGCCTTGTCAAAGAGGGCGGAGGAGCGGACAAAGATTCAGGGCACTCTCTTGCCTTCGGGGTGGGAAACTGCCCAAAAAAGGCGGAAGAATAAGCAATGGTCAACGCAACGTCATAACGACGTAGAAGGCAATGGAAACCACTTCATCAAAGACACATAATATGTGTAATCAGAACATGCCGCTTGTAATTAAACAAGTATCATGATGACCTCCCTAAAGACAAAAGATTTTGGACTGGTCCCCCAATCGGATGTTCGGGAGGGGACTGCCATGGGGATGGAGTCCTTGAGAGTCGGGGCGTGGAATGTCAGAAGTTTGAATGTGACAGGGAAGCTAGAAATTCTGAAAGGGGAAATGGTGAGGCACAATCTACATATAGTGGGGTAAGTGAAATGAAATGGAAAAAAGACAAATATTTCTGGTCACATGAGTATAGGGTAAAACCAACAGCAGCAGAAAATGGTATAACGGGAATAGGATTCGTTATGAATAGGTAGATAGGTCAGAGTGATTTGTTGTGAACAGTACTGTCATAGTGTTGTTCTCATCACAATCGACAGCAAACCAACACCGACAATAAGCAGAAGATGAGGAGACAGAGAAAGAATATGAGGATATTGAACGGGTAATTCAGTATGTACAAGGAGATGAAAATCTAGTAGTCATGGTTGATTGGAATTCGGTTGTCGGGGAAGGACTAGAAGAAAGGATTGCGGAAGAATATGGACATTTGTTGCAGGAAAGACAGAGGAAAAGGACTAACTGAGTTATGTGAGGATATACTGGAAGATTTCGGTTGGATTACATCACGATCGGGCAAAGATTCTGAAATCAGGTATTGGACTATAAGGAGCACCCAGGAGAAGATTTTTATATAGATCACAATTTAGTAATGATGAAGAATAGGATGAAGTTTAAGACACTGTTGAGGAAGAATCAACGCGCAAAAAGATGGAAATACTAAGGAATCAAGAAATGCACTGTAAATCTCTGAGGCTATATAGATATTGCGATATTGAATAGCTCACAAGGTAGTTCAGTTGAGGAGGAATGGAGATGTCTAAAAAGGGTTATCACAGAAGCTGGTAAGAAAAATATAAGTACAAGGAAGATAACTGCGAAGAAACCACGGGCAACATAAGAAATACTTCAGGAATGAAATTAAGTGCAGGGAAGCTGATGCGAAGTGGCTGTATGAGATATGTGAAGAAATGGGATTAGAAAAATATTTTCGGCAGGACTGCCTCGCCACAGAAAAGTTGAAACAACCTTCGAGGAAATTAAAATCAAGTACAATATGAATTCCACTGTTAAACACGAAGGAGTGATCGGACAAATGGAAAGAGTACATTGAAGGCGTCTAGGACTTACCTGACGACTTAACAGAAGAAAAAACAGGGGTCGATAGGGAAGAGATACGATACACAGCACTAGAATCAGAATTTAAAAGAGCTTGGAAAGGCATACAATCAAATAAGCCTGAAGGGGGATATAACATTCCAGCGGAATTTCTTAAATCATTGGGGGAAGTGGCAACAAAATGATCAGTCACGATGGTGTGTAGAATGTATGAGAATAGCAGTATACCATCAGACTCGGAAAAACATCACCCACCCAGTTCACAACCCATGGCCGACAATTGCCAGGACTAACGCACAACCAGCTTAACAGCTCAATCATCCAAGTTGCTAACAGGAAGAATATAAATAACAGTGCTAACAAAAATGGAGAATCTGTTAGATGACGATCAATTTGGCCTTAGGAAAGGTAAAGGCACCAGAGAGGCAGTTCTGACTTTGCGGTTGATAATGGAAGCAAGACTAAAGAAAAATCGAGACATGTTTATAGGATTTGTCGATCTGGAAAAAACGGTCGATAATGTAAAATGGTAAAAGATGTTCTAAATCCTCAGAAAAAATGGAGTACGTTATAGGAAAAGACGGGTCATATACAAATTGTACAAGAAACAAGGGAGAAAAATAAGAGTGGAAGACCAAGAACGAAACGTGCGGATTAAAAAGGATGTAAGACAGGGACGTACACTTTCGCTCCTGCTGTTCAATGAAATTGCTATCCTCAGTGAAAGGGAAGAAGAATTAGAAGACCTGCGTGAATGAATGAGCAGTCTAAAGAGTGCAAAACATGGACTGAGAGTAAATCGAAGAAAGACGAAAGTAATGAGAAGTAGCAGAAGTGAAAACAGCAAGAAACTACTTCGGGGATTAAGAAGTACACGAAGTTAAGGAATTCTGATATCTAGGCACCGAAGTAACCCATGACCGACGGAGGAAGGAGAACATAAAAATGTAGATTATCTCTGGCAAAAAGGGCATCCCTGGTCAAGACAAGTCTGTTAGTATCAAACATAGGTCTTAATTTGAGGAAGAAATTTCTGATACTGTACGTTTGGAGCACAGCATTATATGTAACTAAGACATGGACTGTGGTAAACAGGAACACAAGATGTAGTGCTCCAGAGGTTCTCCGCAGAATTGGCGAGGAAAGGAATATATGGAAAATACTGACAAGAACAAGCGACAGGATGATAGGACATCTGTTAAGAGGTCAGGAAATAATTTCAGTGGTACTAGAGTGAACTGTAGAGGGTTAAAACTGTAGAGAAAACAGAGATTGGGCTCCATCCAGAAAGTAATTGAGGAAGTATGCTAGAAGTGTTACTGAGATGAAAATATTGGCACAGCACAGGAATTCGTGGCGGGACACATCAAATTAACTTAATTTTCTCTAATGTGAACTCTTACATTTTATTACATACTGTGATTCTAGGCTAAAAAACAAATAACTTCTGTCTAAACCTAGTTTTCATTCCGCTACTAAACGACGCTGCAGTCGGCGAAATTAAGTTGAAGTAACTTTTTAATAGGAATGCCTGTCATCTGATTTTCTAAGTCACCGATACAATCCAAGGAAGATAAAAGTAGAGCTTTACAGTCACTCCAATCTCTATGTATTAGGTCTTTCATAGCACGCAGTTGTCTTTTTCAACCTTTCACTTTGATTACTCTCACTTGGTTTTCGTACATACTGTAACCGATTCTTATCTCCATTACTCATCATTACTTATCCTCAAACGTCATAGGATGTCGAACATTTTACAAATTTTGATTAAACTTTTAACAATTATCAGTAAGTACTTAGGGTGTTACGTGTATACTTTACGTGATATTCTATTGTGGCAGATCAATGTCTTTTTCAGCAGCATAAGGATAGCAGTCTTGGTGGTTATCTTGTTTGATGAAAATAGTCAGTCCAGTAGTCGGTTTCAGAGGGAAGGTCTGACTAAAGGATTAACGACCGGTATTCAGCAAATCACTGGTGAATCCGAAAAAGATACAAATTTCTGTGGGTCTTTGCCTTTTGATAATGGGACTTGCTGTGTTCCTTAAGACTTTTTTGCAATGAAACTGCATCAGAATTGGGCGTTCATAATATCTTGTTACAGCGATGTTACGCGGAACGCTTTGCTTGTGCTGCAGCGGAGCGAACGAGTTAACAGCAATAAGCAGGACTAACTCAGAGACAGCAATCAGAGTATCCATAACATCGGGAGGAAATGTGAGAGTGAACGTCTCCCCAGGCAAAGGCTTGCGGTTATCTCGCTCAGACAGTCTTAGCTAAAGACATCCATGTCTCTGAGACACCGAAACAGTGACTGCAGCATGCAGAAACTATTACCAGAAATACTGAACCAGCAAACGGACTAAAAATGTGTGAGAGACCTTTTCACACGTAGCATTAAGAAAAAATTCATTCTTATGATGGGCGCGAAGCACGCTGATCGATCGAGCTCCATACTTCTACTGTTGAAAACAGAAGTAATTCTATGATGCTGCAAGCTGCAGTTCTAACATCAAGATGCCCCTGGTGCACCCAGTCACTCTATCTACCCTGCATCCAGTCACTCTATTTACCCATTATTGAATATCTTTTGTCATCAATAGAGCAGATGATATTATTCACATTTTCTCACCAACAACTGATGCTGTAACTACGTGGCACATTCCTGCTCCTGTAATAGCTAGACTCATATTCAACCCCGGGTGTTTCCGCGAAAATTTACCTAAGATACACGTCATATAGATACCTTTTTGTTCTAATGGAGAATAGGAGGACGCAGACCACACATTCTTGCGGCACCACAGATGACATGAAAGTATGGCAATCAATTGAAACTATGTCATCTACTGCAAACATGTATGACGTCTTCGTTAGTAACGCTGGATCACAGGTAACACACTGAATTTCTCGCATTCATTGTCACTGCAGACATCCACATTCAACACCAATAAATTACGGCCAAAGAACGAAACAAAAGTGATTTCTGGCATTTTGAAGTACATCATCAACCCTCTGTTTGTGTAGGTTGCTCAGTCGATAAATATGCTTGGTCTTTTGGAGGAAAATGTGTGTGTGTGTGTGTGTGTGTGTGTGTGTGTGTGTGTGTGTGTGTGTGTGTTTTGAGAGGCACCCACATGCCTTGCTCATACTGTGGCATCAAGCAGTCAGGCCTGCAAGATGAGTGGTCTGCCAAGCGAGTGGATTCATTTTTTATTTATCAAGTAACATGAACTCTAGTACTCACAATTAAGTTAAAAGTTATTCTCCTGCTTGGATATTACGCAACGGAAACGCACATCTGACTATTAGTAATTTACACAACACTGACTGTTCGCTACGCACTGGCAATACCACATTTTCTTTCTTATTTAACGGCTTTTATCAACACGTGGCCATCGCACTGAATACGAATGGCGCACACATTATAAATTCTGGATATCATGACAACATACAATTCGAAGGAAAAGGCCACCTATCTTTTTCTTTTCACTATCTTATTTATTCCGATAAATTCTATAACCTAAACACACAAATTCTATAACCTACAACAATAACACATGGGAATTTCCGCCCAGTGGGCATGGCTTTACATTGGTGATTCTCTATATTATGGTCTCGTAATTATTTAATGCTACAGTGCACTTTCTGGATAGGATGGTGGATCTTTTTCTATATCTCACACTTCGACTCTCACAACCGTCATCACGAAACTTTCCTCCACACCGAGCGGTACAAAAGGAACATGCATAACCCACTACCTCTGAAACTACCTTGCTACTCTCCCATGCAAACCACACATACTTAAATTACATGACATACACCACACTGCAACATGAAATACGACATAAGGAATAGTCACAACATTATAATCACATCACTTTCAGCTTTCCCACTTCAATTAGTATTCATCCCAGTTCCACAAGACACTGCCCCACTTCGTAACTTTTCTTTCCTACTACGAACTCTGGACGTTATATGCACGTCTTCCTGTGCAATGCAAGCCAAGTGGCGTTGCTAGATAGACGGCTGACTCACCTTGCTTCTCTCTCAGAGTATTATACTTTGAATCAAGCGTCACACGGAAACACAACACGCAAAGTAATATTAAGAACATATTCATCACACACACGAGTCCTCAACTGATACCATGGACGAGTACTTCTCTTTATCCTTTGTCTCATTCACAGACTGACTCTCACACAGTACTCACCACGTGGAAGTACTCGTCTCTAATTTCAAGTCCTGCACACGCCATTTCTTAAATATTTCCAACTTATAGTACACACGCTAGTAATTCAGCTTAACTTAAGCACTCGGAAGTATTTCAACTTATTGCTACACGTGGTTTCATTGTGACCGTTGGTCACTTCCGAAGATTACTACGATCCCCTTAATATTACCTGCCTGACATATAATTCTCAGCACAAAAGTTCCTGAAATAGAAAAATTACTATTCTAAACTACTCTTAAGTATTTCACATGCATACCATGTCTCCACTCTTTTGTCCTTACGGAGCACGCCTAAGACAGGTCTTACCAACACTAGATCCAGCGGCAGAGTGCTGAAACATGGCCGTTCTTCAGGTCATCTCGCACCTCTGTCGAGGTGGGGGAAGACCATGCTACCGTATTGGTCAGCCACATTTCAGGCGCTCAAAGCTCCGGTAAGTTTCATCTCTTTGGTTCCACCAAAGGTGGCCAAAGGATCGTCTCAAAGATGATCATATATTCACATTCACTATCTGCGGTTAGCAGACGACCATACATTCATTCATTTCACAGATCTCACCAAACTGGATGTAGGGATTTATTTTGTGGGAGTGCACATGTGATCAATTAAATAAATAAATTGTCATTCTTTCCCACACTGGTATCCGGCTTCGCTGTATTAATTGAAATTGAGTTATTTTTACAAAAAATACACTCCTGGAAATGGAAAAAAGAACACATTGACACCGGTGTGTCAGACTTACCATACTTGCTCCGGACACTGCGAGAGGGCTGTACAAGCAATGATCACACGCACGGCACGGCGGACACACCAGGAACCGCGGTGTTGGCCGTCGAATGGCGCTAGCTGCGCAGCATTTGTGCACCGCCGCCGTCAGTGTCAGCCAGTTTGCCGTGGCATACGGAGCTCCATCGCAGTCTTTAACACTGGTAGCATGCCGCGACAGCGTGGACGTGAACCGTATGTGCAGTTGACGGACTTTGAGCGAGGGCGTATAGTGGGCATGCGGGAGGCCGGGTGGACGTACCGCCGAATTGCTCAACACGTGGGGTGTGAGGTCTCCACAGTACATCGATGTTGTCGCCAGTGGTCGGCGGAAGGTGCACGTGCCCGTCGACCTGGGACCGGACCGCAGCGACGCACGGATGCACGCCAAGACCGTAGGATCCTACGCAGTGCCGTAGGAGACCACACGGCCACTTCCCAGGAAATTAGGGACACTGTTGCTCCTGGGGTATCGGCGAGGACCATTCGCAACCGTCTCCATGAAGCTGGGCTACGGTCCCGCACACCGTTAGGCCGTCTTCCGCTCACGCCCCAACATCGTGCAGCCCGCCTCCAGTGGTGTCGCGACAGGCGTGAATGGAGGGACGAATGGAGACGTGTCGTCTTCAGCGATGAGAGTCGCTTCTGCCTTGGTGCCAATGATGGTCGTATGCGTGTTTGGCGCCGTGCAGGTGAGCGCCACAATCAGGACTGCACACGACCGAGGCACACAGGGCCAACACCCGGCATCATGGTGTGGGGAGCGATCTCCTACACTGGCCGTACACCACTGGTGATCGTCGAGGGGACACTGAATAGTGCACGGTACATCCAAACCGTCATCGAACCCATCGTTCTACCATTCCTAGACCGGCAAGGGAACTTGCTGTTCCAACAGGACAATGCACGTCCGCATGTATCCCGTGCCACCCAACGTGCTCTAGAAGGTGTAAGTCAACTACCCTGGCCAGCAAGATCTCCGGATCTGTCCCCCATTGAGCATGTTTGGGACTGGATGAAGCGTCGTCTCACGCGGTCTGCACGTCCAGCACGAACGCTGGTCCAACTGAGGCGCCAGGTGGAAATGGCATGGCAAGCCGTTCCACAGGACTACATCCAGCATCTCTACGATCGTCTCCATGGGAGAATAGCAGCCTGCATTGCTGCGAAAAGTGGATATACACTGTACTAGTGCCGACATTGTGCATGTTCTGTTGCCTGTGTCTATGTGGCTGTGGTTCTGTCAGTGTGATCATGTGATGTATCTGACCCCAGGAATGTGTCAATAAAGTTTCCCCTTCCTGGGACAATGAATTCACGGTGTTCTTATTTCAATTTCCAGGAGTGTATATTGTACTGACAAGAATAGCGAAGAATGTTGTACCTATTTTCAATGTCGGGCGGTACTGTACCCTTTCAGTGTGTGTGTGTGTGTGTGTGTGTGTGTGTGTGTGTGTGTGTGTGTGTGTGTGTGTGTGTAAAAGAGAGAACCTGTGTCACCTATTACATATCTATCATATCTGTACGTCGACTAATCATAAAGTATTAATTATAACCTCGAAAAATCAAGCTACACTCTACATTACTTCTACATCAATAGTGCGCAGGCCAACTGACGGCGTAAGGCGGAGGCAGGCGGAGGGTACTATCTGGTCCCCCCCCCCCTCCTTTCCTGTTCCGTTCGCAAATGGCACGTAGGAATTGTCGGTTAACATATTCCTTATGAAGAATGCCTCTATTGTAGCGTCTGCCATTGGAGTTTGTTGAGCATCTCTGTAGCGTTCTCACACCGACCAAGCGATCCCGTGACGAAACTCACCGCTCTTCTTTGGATCTTCTTGCCTCATTGATCAGGGTTCCAGATTGGTGAACAATACTCAAGAACCGGTCGAACAAGCGCCTTGTAAGCCTCTTTTTTTTCGTGGATGAGTTAAATTTCCTGAAGATTCTTACTACGACTCTCAGTGTGACGTCTGCTTTACCTACAAGAATTTTTACGGTAAATACTGTTTCCAGAAATTTTTCGTCAACAGTATCCGCCTGCTTAGCTGAGTGGTAACGTGCTTTCCTACCACGCAGTGGGCCTGGGTTCGATTCCCGGCCATGTTGGAGATTTTCTCCGTCCGTGGACTGGGTGTTGTGTTGCCCTCAACGTCATCTCATCCTCACCGACGCGCAAGTCGCCCAATGTGACGCCATCTGAAATGAGACTTTCAACCGGTGGCCGAACTTCTCCCGCCGGCCGCAGTGGCCGAGCGGTTCTAGGCGCTACAGTCTGGAACAGCGCGACCGCTGCGATCGCAGGTTCGAATCCTGCCTCGGGCATGGATGTGTGTGATGTCTTTAGGTTAGTTAGGTTTAAGTAGTTCTAAGTTGTAGGGGACTGATGACCACAGAAGTTAAGTCCAATAGTGCTCAGAGCCATTTTTGAACCTCCCCGGACGGGACCTCCAGACGAACAATGCCACACGATCATTTCATTTTTTTTTTTTTTTTTTTTTTTGTGGAGTTGTTCCTTAGTGGATTTCTTCTCCTACGTAAGCGCAATATGTTACATTTATTTACGTTCAGGGTCAACTGCCAGAGGCTGCATCATTCATCAATCACCTGTAGGTCATTTCGCAAATCGATACTGTATTACAGCGATGCTACTTTCTTATAGACAACTAAATCATCTGTGAATAGTCTTAAGGAGCTTCTGACACTTTCTACTAGATAATTTACATACACTGTAAACATTAACGGTCCTATCACACTTCCTTGGGATACTATAAAATTATATAATTACATCTTATTTAAATTGAAGGGGATGACTGCTGTCAGCTGCAGCGGGACATTACGCGGAATCAGCGGTGACAAATGAAAATGTGGACTGGACTAGAATACGACCCCCGGGATCTCCTGCTTACTAGGCAGGTGCATTGACCGCTCCGCCACCAGAGACAGCGTTATCTTGGCACGAATCACGACCGATCCACACTCCACTCCCACCGAGCGCCACCTGTCCACGGTCCCTGTCCATTTTACTCCCGTTCGCTACTCTGAGATTTCCACAGGAGGTTGGACGTATTTGTGCATCCACATTGAAAAAGGTGGATCCACTGCCCAGCTAGGCGTATCAGTTTTATGAATACGCGGTGTCTGTTCTTTCGGATATGTCTGAAAGAAGAGAACCCTGCATTCATATAACATTTACATCTGTCGAGTTTGTCCCGTTAAGAGCGACGTGTTAAGCTCATCTGTAAGGGAATCTTGAAACCAGTGGCAAATCTAGTCGAATACTCGATAAGAGCGTATTGTTTTCACTAAACGGCAGTGTGGGACAGTGTCAAACGCCTTCCTGCACTAATGGAACGCGGCATCAACGTGAGTGCCGTTGTCTACAGCACTGTGGATCTCATGAAAGAACAGAGTGAGCTGTGCTTTGCAAGATCTCTGTTTGTGGAATCCATGTTGATTTTTATAGAGCAGAGTTTTCTTCTCCAGAAACATCATAATTATTGAGCATAAAACATGTTCCACAACAGATTGAAGTCAATGATATAGGCCTACAATAATGTGTCCTACGATCTCTCTTGAAAATGGGAACGACCCGTAGCGTCTTCCAGTCACTACGCATCTTCGTTGCTCCAGCTATCTGCGATAAGCTGCCGCTAGGAGGTGAGCAACCCATTTCGCAAAACCTTTTTACAATCTGACGGGTATTTCATCTGGACCTAGCCGTGCGGCCTAACGCACTGCTTTCCGGGCGGGAAGGCGTGCCGGTCCCAGGCACGAATCCTCCCGGCGGATTAGTGTCGAGGTCCGGTGTGCCGGCCAGTCTGTAGATGGGTTTTAGACGGTTTTCCATCTGCCTCGGCGAATGCGAGCTGGTTCAAATTATTCCGCCTCAGTTACACTATGTCGGCGATTGCTGCGCAAACACTTCCTCCACGTCCGCGTACACCATCATTACTCTACCACGCAAACATTGGGGTTACACTCGTCTGGTGTGAGACGTTCCCGGGGGGGGGTCCACTGGGGGTCGAACCGCACAGTAACCCTAGGTTCTATGTGGGGCGGCGGAGGGTGAGTGGACAGCTGTAGCCTGTTGTGGGGTTGTGTATCATTGAGGCTACGGCGGTGACGAAGCCTCTCCGTCGTTTCTAGGTCCACAGTACAATACAAATACTTTTGTATTCCGCGATCGGTTATCTCAATATCTGCCATTTCGACCTTCATACGATGTTTGAAAGGAGGGTACGTATTACGATCTACCGTGGTGAAAAAATTTCGGAAGACTGGATACAATATTTCGGCCCTCTCTCTGTTATCTTGCATTTCAGGGTCAGTATCGTCACTGAGAAATGAAACAGATGCTACCGAACGGCTTACTGCTTTTACATAATATCAAAACTTCTTAGGATTTTTCTCGTATCAGCCGCCAAAATATTACTTTCAAAGTCATCGGATGTTTCTCTCATTGTTCTCCTTACGTTCATGTCCACTTCGTTCAGATTTTCTTTGACAGCTAGGTTTTGACTTTTTTTGAATCATTGATGAAGCTATCTCTGTTTACGTAACAGTTTTCTAAAACGGCTATTAAACCATGGTGGATCTTCCCTTCCCTTAAGACGTTGCTCGGAACGTACTTGTATAAGGCATATTGAATTATGCTTTTGAATTTTTTCCATTTGTACTCGACATCATCTTTCCCAGAACTGAATATTTCACCTTGATTGCTCAGACGCTTTACTGTTTGTATCCTATCACTCTTGCTAAACATAAACATCTTCCTATCTTTCCGAACATTCCTTGCAAAACACGTAGTCATAGTTGCAATCCCAGCCTTATGATCCGTGATACCATCCTTTATTATGTAACAAAAACCGAATTGCTGTTATAGCAGTTATATAACGTAGTATACTCTTCATAGTTTTTTGTGAATTAATGTCAATAATTTGTTACTATAGCAACAATCTGGATTTTTCTATACAGTGTCTCTAAGAGATATCTTCACCATTGCGGGCACACTGGATCGTAAATTATTGACATTAATGGCATGTAATACTGTGGGGGGGGGGTATATTGCATTATGTAATTACTATAGGAACACGCTGGATTTTATTACATAATATCTCTAAGAGACACCTTCTATGCCGCGAGCCCACTGGATCATAAATTACTGACATTAATGCCATAAAATACTATGGGGAATATGCT
Source organism: Schistocerca serialis cubense (assembly GCF_023864345.2). Lineage (NCBI taxonomy): Eukaryota > Metazoa > Arthropoda > Insecta > Orthoptera > Acrididae > Schistocerca > Schistocerca serialis. The sequence continues at coordinate 423,231,520 of NC_064639.1, read as the reverse complement.
GCGTTATATAACAGAGCAACAATAAAGTTTTTATAATATAATGTCTCCAAGAAACATTTCCAATGCTGCGGGCCCATTGGATCTCACATTGTTGAGATTAATATCACACTCTACTATGGGGAGTATACTACTACAGCAACCATCCGAATTTTATTACATAATGTTTACCGGATTTTATTAAATAATGTCTCTAACAGATATCTTCGGCACTGCGCGCCCCCTGTATCGTAAATTATTGACATTAATATCATAAAATGCTACGGGGAGACCCTAGTGCTATTTGCAATGCTTAAGTGTACAAGACATTTACGCTTCCTCTGTCAAGTTACAAAACTATGTGTTCATCCGAAATTGTTTAGATATCCCTAGGAAACGTCTGTATGTATGTCTGTCGTTTGTATACAATGAAATGTGAGACATTCAGAGTCCTGTGTAATGGTCTGTGTTCTATGAATATCAGTGTTTGCCTTATGCGTAAGACTGTATCAGACTCCTAAAAGAATCTTATCCATCACATCTGTAGACAATTTGGAATAAACGGAATTGTTCGTTTCGTAGCTGTAGCGATTCTGAGTCAATTACAGGAATGGTGCGATTCTGTCAAAACTATGTATTTTTTTCTCTGGACGTCATCAGCGGAATCGAAGTACTACATTCCCGCATATTTATGTCCGTACGGTGAGATGAATTTAGGGTCTTATCTACACGTCTACCAGTCCTGGAAAGTTTACATGTGAGTCTGCCATATGAACTTAAAACAAACATACCCCCTCAACAAATACATGTCCTACACCTCGTCAAACGGTTATGATCACAGAAATAAACCGCAGTTACAGTGGCACTGTTCTTTGATTTCGTAAAGTACGTCTCTTATTGCAAAATAATATGCATTAAAGGATGAATTCTACGTTTTGTATGACAAACTTGGACGTATCAATGTCATCAGCAACATTCTCCTCTCGTGTAACACAGAATCGAAGCTGTAATGTATACTGATATGGTATTGACAGCCCTTTCCATGTTTCACCAACTGGCAGTAAATTTCCGATTTCTGTAGAAACAATACCGCTTTGCTCGCGACATTTCGACATCCAACTTAGAAATCCAGTGGAAACGTCTGATGTCATTAAACGTTTATTTGTGTAAAACATATCAAAATATCGAACAACAACACTTCAGCGCGTTCTTTACATGAGATGTGAATCGTTCTGCTGACTTAGCAACTGTACGTTCTGTAAAGTTTCGCAATAATGTTTCACGAAACAAGCTTCCACGTGCCTCTGAATTGCTTTGATGTTTTGTTGATACCTTTACAAAGTATTACATTGTAGTAGATGAAGAAACTGTTGTTTGGATCATCACTTTTTTTTCATTCACCGTGAACTTTCATTACAATAAACATTTCTGCACTCCTTTCAAATTTTACCAGCGTTCTAGATACTATACACTCTCAGGTAACGATAAAGAGGTGAAGGACGTCGGGGCGCCTTAGAGGTGGACACCGGCAGGCACCGGCAGTCGACGGGCAGCACAATAGATATCCTTCAGGTATCTGACGTCTCTGTGACGTTTACCCAGCGACCGTCGCTATTGTGTGTCAGTGGGCTGCTCTGGCCTACAAAGTTAAACTTCTCTTTCTACAAGAGATATCTGGATATCTGGGCATGCCACAAAATTAGATACCAGAGCCTTTCTTTTTCAATAAAGGGATGAACTGCATCTTGTATGGATTTAATTGTCCCAGACGCAGCATGTTAGCGGTAAGTATCCCAATCCTTGACGTACCGATAGGTTCGAACAAAACTTAAGTGTTACGGAGATGCTTCGGGAATCCCTGGACGGAATGCGGCGTTCTTTATGGAAAACACTGTTGACAAAATTTAAAGAACCGGCATTTGAAGCTGACTGCCGAACGATTCTGCTCCCGCCAACATACATCGCGCGCAAGGACCACGAAGGTAAGATACAAGAAAGTAGGGGCCATATGGAGGCGTACAGTCCTTTTTCCCTCGCCCTATTTGAGAATGGAACAGGAGGGGAAATGATAAGTGGTGGTACACGGTACCCTCCGCCACGCACCTTACAGTGACTTGAAGAGCATCTATGTAGATGTCGATGTAGAGCGCAGATCTACAACAAACAAACCGTTGACTCAAAATCGTATTTATGTGTTTCTACCAATTTTATAGTTATTTATGAAATTATTTAGCGGCAGTTATTATCGAAACACGGTAAACGTATACTGACACGTCACTGAAACTTTCCTCTAGATTAGATTAGATTTGTTTTTCGTTCCATAGATCGGTGCTGAGGAGATCCTCGTGGATGTGGAACATGTCATTTTTTTTAGCTGAAATAACAATACTAATAGTATGAGTATATAAAATACATCATTTGTTTCTATTAAAAAATTTGTCAATGGAGTAGAAGGAGTTGGCCACTAGTAAGTCTTTCAGGCTCCTTTTAAACTGATCTTTATTTATAACTAAATTTTTTATGTTTGCTGCCAAATTATTGAAGATGACTGTTCCTGAGTAGTGGACTCCTTTTTGAACTAAAGTAAGCGCTTTTAAGTCCATGTGCAGATCATTTTTGTTCCTGGTATTGTATGTATGAACTGAGCTGTGTGTTTGAAGTGAGATATATTATTTAGGAAAAATTTCATTAAGGAGTAAATACACTCCTGGAAATTGAAATAAGAACACCGTGAATTCATTGTCCCAGGAAGGGGAAACTTTATTGACACATTCCTGGGGTCAGATACATCACATGATCACACTGACAGAACCACAGGCACATAGACACAGGCAACAGAGCATGCACAATGTCGGTACTAGTACAGTGTATATCCACCTTTCGCAGCAATGCTGGCTGCTATTCTCCCATGGAGACGATCGTAGAGATGCTGGATGTAGTCCTGTGGAACGGCTTGCCATGCCATTTCCACCTGGCGCCTCAGTTGGACCAGCGTTCGTGCTGGACGTGCAGACCGCGTGAGACGACGCTTCATCCAGTCCCAAACATGCTCAATGGGGGACAGATCCGGAGATCTTGCTGGCCAGGGTAGTTGACTTACACCTTCTAGAGCACGTTGGGTGGCACGGGATACATGCGGACGTGCATTGTCCTGTTGGAACAGCAAGTTCCCTTGCCGGTCTAGGAATGGTAGAACGATGGGTTCGATGACGGTTTGGATGTACCGTGCACTATTCAGTGTCCCCTCGACGATCACCAGTGGTGTACGGCCAGTGTAGGAGATCGCTCCCCACACCATGATGCCGGGTGTTGGCCCTGTGTGCCTCGGTCGTATGCAGTCCTGATTGTGGCGCTCACCTGCACAGCGCCAAACACGCATACGACCATCATTGGCACCAAGGCAGAAGCGACTCTCATCGCTGAAGACGACACGTCTCCATTCGTCCCTCCATTCACGCCTGTCGCGACACCACTGGAGGCGGGCTGCACGATGTTGTGGCGTGAGCGGAAGACGGCCTAACGGTGTGCGGGACCGTAGGCCAGCTTCATGGAGACGGTTGCGAATGGTCCTCGCCGATACCCCAGGAGCAACAGTGTCCCTAATTTGCTGGGAAGTGGCGGTGCGGTCCCCTACGGCACTGCGTAGGATCCTACGGACTTGGCGTGCATCCGTGCGTCGCTGCGGTCCGGTCCCAGGTCGACGGGCACGTGCACCTTCCGCCGACCACTGGCGACAACATCGATGTACTGTGGAGACCTCACGCCCCACGTGTTGAGCAATTCGGCGGTACGTCCACCCGGCCTCCCGCATGCCCACTATACGCCCTCGCTCAAAGTCCGTCAACTGCACATACGGTTCACGTCCACGCTGTCGCGGCATGCTACCAGTGTTAAAGACTGCGATGGAGCTCCGTATGCCACGGCAAACTGGCTGACACTGACGGGGGCGGTGCACAAATGCTGCGCAGCTAGCGCCATTCGACGGCCAACACCGCGGTTCCTGGTGTGTCCGCTGTGCCGTGCGTGTGATCATTGCTTGTACAGTCCTCTCGCAGTGTCCGGAGCAAGTATGGTGGGTCTGACACACCAGTGTCAATGTGTTCTTTTTTCCATTTCCAGGAGTGTATACTGAGAGGCAGTAGTTAGTATACACAGTTCTTTGAAGAGGTTTCTACAGGACGTCCGTGAATTTACTCCACAAATAATAAGTATTACACTAACCAACATATTATTAAATTCAATGTGTTTACGTGTTGATGGAACAAAATTACACAGGTGATAAAGGAACACAAAAATCAGGAAACTAAGTTACTGGCTGGAACAATTCAGTCAGCGGTTGCAAGTCACCATTTTTATCAACAACAAACGATAACAACCAGTAGCGGAGACAGCCATATGAAAAAAGGGTTTGTTACCAATCAAAAAGCCACAACGTACTGTTGGTATAATCTCGTTAGTCCTTTCATGTAGACGGCTAAAAGGATACCGAGCGAAGTGGCGCAGAGGTTAACCCACCGGGCACGCATTCAGGAGGACGACGGTTCAAATCCGCGTCCGGCCATCCTCATTTAGGTTTTCCGTGATTTCCCTAAATCGCTTCGGGCAAAAGCCGGGATGGTTCCTTTGAACGGGCACGATCGACTTCCTTCTTCATCCTTCCCTAATCCGATGGGACCGATGACCTCGCTGTTTGTTCCTCTGCCCCCAATCAACCAACTAAGCAACTAAATGGATATTCCGGACATCGATCAACGTCGCCTTGTAATAGTTACCCGGCGCTTAGTAACAGGTACATAGAGCTACCAGAGTCGCAGCACACAGAAAAGCTGATGTTGGAGACTAGTCATCGTATGGGCTGCTGGCCTGGGACTGGCGTTTATCACGCGACAGAGCGTGCCGTTTGTGGCGTGGGCCTTCGCGCCGCCCTTAACGGCCCGGCTAGGGCGCACAGCACACCAGATGCTATCTGCCGCCAAACGAGCCTTTCCTCGCCGTTCGCTCACAAAACGGCCAACGGTTCTTTGCGATCTTACGAGGCCGCATAACGGCCCGGTCTTTACCGGTTCCTTCTTCCTTCATGAGAACGTTCCTAGACCCCGGCCTATCTTTCCGCCTCATCTAGAAGGGAGTGTCGGCTCGAACGGGCGCTTTGCTGCCGAAGATACTATTCCTGAGATTTATAAGTAACGGCCTCGAAGCCTTCCGATGAACACGTTCATTGTTCAACCACAAAACTTTTCATATCAATACGTAATGTATCTATAACATACGAAATGCTATACCATATCATAGCAGCTCAGGCAGCATCCAAGCAGTTCCGTCAAGTTATGTAGCTGAATTCGAAATGAATCCACCTCCACATCCGAAACACAGTTTTGGATACTGCGTCGAAATGTGAAATGTGGTCGTGGCAGCTCCTCTGCGTGAAATGTAGTAGACTGTACGGCTACAGAAAGAAACTGATTCATATGCTGGCTGTGTTTATTATTCGATAAACTGTATACAATAGTTTGGTTTACAGTATCTCTTGTAGAATGTTCAACGATACAGGAACAAAAGCGTAATTAATACTATATACCCTTCCTCGTTTTCGGTTAAACGCAAATGAAAATAACTGTTATACGGGAAATTGGCTGGGACGCCAATCAAAAACTGTCTAGATGCGGCAGAGTTAGAATGTTCGATGTTAGGAAAATACACAACTGGCCATTAAAATTGCTACACAACAAAGATGACGTGCTACAGACGCGAAATTTAACCGATAGGAAGAAGATGCTGTGATATGCAAAATGATTAGCTTTTCAGCGCATTCACACAAGGCTGGCGCCGGTGGCGACACCTACAACGTGCTGGTTCAAATGGTTCAAATGGTTCTGAGCACTATGGGACTTAACATCTGTGATCATCAGTCCCCTAGAACTTAGAACTACTAAAATCTAACTAACCTAAGGAAATCACAACATCCATGCCCGAGGCTGGATTCGAACCTGCGACCGTAGCATACAACGTGCTGACATGAGGAAAGTTTCCAACCGCTTTCTCATACGCTAACAGCAGTTGACCGGCGTTGCCTGGTGAAACGTTGTTGTGATGCCTCGTGTAAGGAGGAGAAATGCGTACCATCACGTTTCCGACTTTGATAAAGGTCGCATTGTAGCCTATCGCGATTGAGATTTATCGTGTCGCAACACTGCTGCTCGCGTTGGTCGAGATCCAATGACTGTTAGCAGAATATGGATTCGGTGGGTTCAGGAGGGTAATACGGAACGCCCTGCTGGATCCCAACGGCCTCGTATCACTAGCAGTCGAGATGACAGGCATCTTATCCGCATGGCTGTAACGGATCGTGCAGCCACGTCTCGATCCCTGCCTCAACAGATGGGGACTTTTGCAAGACAACAACCATCTGCACGAACAGTTCGACGACGTTTGCAGCAGCATGGACTATCAGCTCGGAGACCATGGCTGCGGTTACCCTTGACGCTGCCTCACAGACAGGAGCGCCTACGATGGTGTACTCAACGAGGAACCTGGGTACACGAATGGCAAAACGTCATTTTTTCGGATGAATCCAGGATCTGTTTACAACATGATTATGGTCGCATCCGTGTTTGGCGACATCGCGGTGAACGCACATTGGAAGCGTGTATTCGTCATCGCCATACTGGCGTATCACCCGGCGTGATGGTATGGGGTGCTATTGGTTACACGTCTCGGTCACCTCTAGTTCGGATTGACGGCACTTTGAACAGTGGACGTTACATTTCAGATGTGTTACGACCCGTAGCTCTACCCTTCATTCGATCTCTCCGAAACCCTACATTTCAGCAGGATAATGCACGACCGCATGTTGCAGGTCCTGTGCGGGCCTTTCTGGATACATAAAATGTTCGACTGCTGCCCTGGCCAGCACATTCTCCAGATCTCTCACCAATTGAAAACGTCTGGTCAATGGTGGGCGAGCAACTGGCTCGCCACAATAAGCCAGTCACTACTTTTGATGACCTGTGGTATCGTGTTGAAGCTGCATGGGCAACTGTACCTGTACACGCCATCCAAGCTCTGTTTGACTCAATACCCAGGCTTATCAATGCCGTTTTTACGGCCAGAGGTGATTGTTCTGCGTACTTATTTCTCAGGATCTATGCACCCAAATTGCGTGAATGACACATATCTTCTTTTTTGTTTTTTTAGGGGGGGAGAGGAATTCTTTGCAACAATATTTCTCTTAAGGGAAAGGTTTCGTGGCTGTCTTACGAATTCAACCCTGTGCGTCAACATCGATTTAATTAAGAGACACCTAGAACTCTAATGCTTTCCAAAATCATCATCTGAATCAGAAAAACAACTACAGTTTCATTACATAGTTGTCCTGACGTTAAGAGCTAATGATAAATAAGTATAATAGTTTAGTTTAAGGAAATCACACAGGTGTTTGCCCCAACTGACTCAGGGAAATTACACAAAAGTGAACTTGGTAGGTTGGGGAGGGATTTGAAACGCCTATGTCCGACAGCGTCTCTTAACCACCGATCTACCTCTCTTGGTAACTTAAGCTGTAATGTAATAATAAACGTAGCCCAAATATAAATTAAAATATACGAATTTTCAGGCGGCATGCTGTTTCATATCGTTATAAATATCCACTGTGGGGAAATAGGAATCAATTTAGACACTTATTTCAATCGATTACATTCACTATTTTGTAATCCAAGTCATGCCTTATATCGTAAGAAATCTAGTGAGCTAAGCGTATTAATTTGTTACACTGTTCAATACATTACGAATACTTACGATATTTACACAATATTTTGAGGTTCTTGGGAAATTATTCTTCTTCTATAATTAATCCTATTTTCGAAATGAAATCCATGTTTAAAAATAAACAAGAAGGAACACGCAGCTGAGAGGTAATATATTGGACAAAACACTCAGACTCGTGAAATTATTAACAAGTAGCAGAAACGCAAGAATTTTTAAAAACAATAACATTTTTCTGATGCCAAATATTTTTACTCTTGACATACTGCATTGAACTTTGGTTAAACTTAAACCGAGTTCTATTGATAGTTCGGCCCACAGCTTTAACATGTCATGACGGTTGAATAAAATTCTCTCTTTGCAAGCCTCTATGTAATTAAGCAATATAAGGGGGCGGCAGGGTTAAGGGTGCGGGATGGGGCACTATGTCGTTTACTAAATACATCTGAAATGTTGCCATATGAAAACACAAAAAGATGGCAGCACGACATATGTTTCACGAACAACCGTCATACATTCTCTTTATAGAAACCACGGCTGTCTGCCACTGCACGGGCCTAAAATTTCGGAAAATTATTTGTTAGCGAGCTGCTGCTAACTGCTGCAACACTGTTAATAAAATGGAAATGGCTCCAAGCGCTATGGAACTTAACATCTGAGATCATTAGTCCCCTAGACTTAGAACTACTTAAACCTAACTAACCTAAGGACATCCATGCCCGAGGCACGATTCGAACCTGCGACCGTAGCAGCAGCGCGGTTCCGGACTGAAGCGCCGAGAACCGCTCGGCCACGGCGGCCAGCCACTGTTAAGAATCATAAATAATATATCCTGAGAAACACGATAAGAAACATTGGATTTTTACTTAAGTAATATCCACAGAAAATTTTTTAACTTGTCCGAATTCCTTACCGAGACTGAAGAAGTCCCCGGATTAAAAACACTGCGGAAAAAAATGTACCCATTGATTGTTAACGTAAAAAGTGATTTTGAATAATTTTAGTGTAGCTATCTCCTTGCGTTTGCAGATTAGATAAATTTTACGTTTGACTTGAAGAAATATACTGTGTCTCCTAATTAACCAAAATCAAGAAACAAAAACATTAAAATAACACTATCTTATCAGTGATGATTTTTTAATAGAATGTCTCTAAAATTCCAATTTCTTTTTTAAAAAAGAACAGAGATTACAGTTTAAATTTTATATGATACTGAAATAGGTTCAGTCACTTGTTCGCAGCAGTGCTTCAAATCTCTGTGAGAACATCAGCAGACGAAATCTCAAGACAGGTGCACTCGTATAGTCTGCGCCTGTGATACTACATTATTATTTTATTAATGAATTGAGGTATAAATTTAAATTCTACTACGTCCTCGAGTCGAGAGTGAGACGGAAATTATTGAATACTAATCCCTCTGTACAGTAATTTTGGACCAGGTTAATTTTATAGCAACGCTTTCAAACTGTAATTATCGGCGTTCCATTAGAGAAGCTCCTTGGTAGAGAAAAGGACGCCAGGACTGCAGGGATATATTCCTGGGAGGCAGTCGGCGGTTAGGACCACTCAAGTAACGGCAACATAACAGCACTGGACAGTGCCCTTTGATCTCGTTGTAGAGACAGACATAAATTAGGGTGGCAACTGAAAATAGTGCCTACCATTACAGTCTGCTGTTTTCTTGTTGGGATCAAATTTTTAAATAGGACCCAGCAGGGCCATTCAGATTCTCTTTCTCACTCATCTCAATCTTATTTTTGTATCTTTTATTTTAACTGATGCTTAATAAAATATGAACTTGATACTACTGCCCTCTTTCCTCCCGATTTCAGACCTTAAATTTTTCGTTGCTTTTTAAATCTTGATTGTTGAATGTATCTCAGTTAAAGAGTCCAGTTTAGGCCTTCCTACTGTTACGATCTTGGTCTGCCCTTGCTGTTCGCCAGCATTCCATATTAGCTTTGACAAGTCGATCAATGTTCAAAGTGTCTGACTGATTCACACCTGCAAGTAGGATCGAGTATAGGCGCTTCCAAGACCGCACGGCGTGGCACCGGTTCCATTGGGTTTCATTTGTTAGCGGAAGTGGTGGGCAGGCGATGTGGAACACCATAAGCTGCAGTTTATCGAATGGATTAATGTGATTTAGAAAACTTTAATACCTCGAATGCAGAACGAAGACATGAGGATGTGATTGCGGATAGGGAAATTTCGGTGCGGTGCTTATTAATTTCTCTTATCCGTACAATCTTCTAGCAATATGTTGAAATGACATAATTTTCGAAGTATTGATACGTGGATTTTTCGATATATCGTGTGTGTGATTTCGACATATCTACGTAAAAGTACGATATTTGCTATACACCGTATTTCTGATAGTTCGTAGGTTTGAAACATGGCACTTATCATTTAGCTTTGTTCTATGACAGAACTGTGATGTACACTGAAATTTTGGCACGAAATTTGTTTAATTAAAAATCATTTTCACTGCTTACGATTTTTTTACAAATATAGAGCCGGTTGGCGACGCAGAGCTCTTCCAAACTGAAAATAACACTTGAAAGTCAGCAACGCTGACAGTTCAACTGTGTGTCTCAATTATATTTTGGCTCAAAGGAATTATACTCGAAATTGGTTACAGTTTAAATACGAACTAAAAATTTATGACTTCAAAAATACAAAATAGAAAATGTGCAAAAATCGTGCTTTCAAAAGCGATTCTTTTCATATGTCCACAGAAACATAAATCTTGTCTGCTGTAAGAATGAACATTACACCACTTTTGCACCTATATCGTGATTTACAGTAACAAGTGGAATATCCTTACTTCGAATATTTTTGAGGTGGTCCATTTAACGAAAGGAGCTTGAATATGAACTTGCCACATAGATTATTTCTTTTTCGAGTGATTGTGTTAACAACCTTTGTAAACAGTTTGTCAACTGGGACAGAACTCACCGCAATACTAAAACATAGAAGGTCGAGTACATATCTTTAATATTTTTCCTCACCTCTGAATGACTCGTTCTGTGAATGATAGCTAGAGGTATTGACAAATAAAGGGACATTTGTGCTGAGTCAAGCTGTGCGCCACTGGAAAAAGGATCCCTTTAGGGATCACGCTTCAGTGCATTAGCTTAGTAACTTACAACAACTCGGGGGAAAAAAAATCTGCGAAAGATGCATTGTGAAACTTCATCAACCCCAAGGCAAGAATTCATACACACTGCACCATGCAGATTCATTGGACAGCCGAACTAAGCAGAAGGAGACGCAGAAAAGTACGGGTGTCACCGATTGGTCAGTGGCAGATACACTGGGAATTAACAGATTGTTCAACGTTTATATATAAAGAATACAAAAAACATCATTACTGAAGCCTGATTTATCGATAAAATGTGTCTAAACTGGCGATACATCGATTGCACAATATCAGTGAATGAATGTAGCTATTACTTCCACAAAATGTCGGTAATTCCGACATATTTCTAGTAATACGCTTACTAGTTCTATTCGTGCAACGACGTAGAATGAAACAGCACAAATATCTAATAAAACGATAGAATTTATACAGTTATCATGAAGTTCTGTTCCGTTATTTTCTCAAAAATAATCATTATTATTTTAAGACCACTCTGTGTACGTCATACACCTTCAAATGTTGCACCGGACAGCAACATACTCTGCGCCTTCTGTAGACCTACATCGAGCTTTCCATATCCTGTGGGCAAAGCGAATAAAATAGGTGGTGTAATAAGTCAAGGTTTACTACAGTCTCGCATGCACACCACTGCTATTAAATAAGGAAATGAAGGAAGGAAGGAAGAACGGGGTTTAACGACCACATAAAAGATGGAGTACAAGCTAGGATTGGAGAAGGAAATTGGCCGTGTTCATTTTGGATGAACCATTCCGCCGTCCACCTTAGGGCAAACTATAAAAAACGTAAATCTGATTTACCAAACGTATGTCTAAACCCGAGTGCTCGCAAAATGCGGGCCGAATGTCTTAACCATTACTCCATCTCGTACGGTAAAATGTGCATAGTAATACAGGCTAATACAATGCAGAGTACTTTCAAAATCATGAAAATAAAGTAGTCAGAAAAAAACTTTAGATGTAGGTCACGAATGTGATTCGCAATTTTGAGATTAAAAGGAAACAACTGAAGTTGGTACACCAGTATCGAAATAAATTTAGGTTTTAAATACGAGACTCTTAATAATTTAGATTTTTTTAGATTTCTCTTTCGAGTAACTCCTTGGCAGAGACCCAGAGACCTTGAGGTACTGATGTGTATAGTTTCCCTAATTAGCAGTGTGAAGTTTTTAGAGGCGCTGAGATGCATCACGGCACGTATGGCCCCGCACAGACGAGCGATTTAAGCCGTGGCGTGCAGGCGTGGGGGTCCGCTGCTTTACGGGCCGGCAGGGGGCGTCAGATCGGGCGGGCGACGTAATCACGCGCTCTGACACGGCCCGTGGGACTGCTGCGTGTTGTGACACGCCGGTGGGACACCGGTTGCTTCCGCAGCGAGTCCTGATTGCAGAGGGGCCCCACAGGATATGCGGCTGTCTCCTAATCCTCCTATTACCTTCACTGCGCAACTTTACTGCTCGGTTGACAGCAAAAATGCATAAAAGAAAGACAATAACTGAATCGGAAGATATAGTTTCGGTGAAGAAAGGTCTGGCCTCAAAAATAAAGCCTGTATAGTTAGCTACGTAGCACCTCATAACAGGATGAAATGGAACGACCGATTCCACAAACTGATGTGTATTACAAGAAGTGATCGTTGGTGACAATTCATATTGCTTGCAATTTACTAACCACGCGCATGCGCTCTTCACGAGTAACTGATTAGACCAAATAAGCACATATCACAAACTCACTCAAAGCTTCCACTCCGTAATGGAGAGCTTTAATCCGGTACAATGAAAATCTCTGTGTTACTGGCATGATTCAGCATAGAGCTTGCATTCTGGTAAAAGTATTTTCTCCTCACCGTGAGGATGCCTAGTTTAGCCCCTCATTATAAATTTTCATCATATGGTGAATAGTGTTAGTGGGTCGCAACTGACGTCATCACACACAAACAACTCAGAATAACAATGCGTGGGGATAAGAACCAGGCAAATCATACAGTATTAGTAGTAACTTAGATTTCTAGGGCGAGTACTCCGTATTACAGCCAGTGTAAGGAAAATATTACGTCTTGAATTCAGTTCATTCTCGACCACTGCTTCAGCGTGTATAATACACAGTATGTATCAAAATATCACTGACAGAAGTAGCTCATAAAGAGTCGCACAGTAGGGCAACTTACAGTCAGTACGTGGCACTGATTCCAAGGGTCTAGCTTACTGCACTGCGCAACACAATTAAATTGTCAAAAAAATGGTTCAAATGGCTCTGAGCACTATGGGACTCAACTTCTGAGATCATTAGTCCCCTAGAACTTAGAACTAGATAAACCTAACCAACCTAAGGACATCACACACATCCATGCCCGAGGCAGGATTCGAACCTGCGACCGTAGCGGTCTCGCGGTTCCAGACTGCAGCGCCTAGAACCGCACGGCCACATCGGCCGGCAATGAAATTGTCACTTTTCGAAAACCCGTATGTCTCCCTTTGCGACGCAGAAGTTTGAAATCTAGCTCAAAGGTGCTTACATCCATCTTCTGTAATGATGCAAAAGCTTCCCGTCCAGTGACGTCACCCTCGGGCACGGCGACGCTTCAGACAGCAAGGTGTCGACACACGCAGAAGAGGGCCAGAGCTCAGAAGTTCATGAGAGATGTAAGGTGGGTTAGTGATGTCACACTGGCACTAAGTTTCACCACAATTCTGCCCATCGCCGTCGTGCGAAATTGGAAATTTGTGGTAAGGTCTTATGGGACCAAACTGCTGAGGCCCCCGGTCCCTAAGTTTACACACTATTTAATCTAACTTAAACTAACCTACGCTAAGGACGACACATACACCCATGCCCGAGGGATGAGTCGAACCACCGACGGGGGGAGTAGCGCGGACCGTCACAAGACGCCCTAGACCGCGCGGCTGCCACCGTGGAAGTGTCACATGATCGGAAGGTCGACACACCTCCTATTCACCACATTTCACCATTCTTTTGTCGCGTCTGCGATAGAGGTCAGAAGCGCGACGCTCAGCGTTGAAATCACGCGGTTTTCTTATGAGTTTCTGAGGGAAACATTTCAGACACAATTGTCGCTCAGAATCGACACGAAATGGCCTCAGAGGGTGGCACAAAGGACATCAATGAAACCACCCCTTTCCTTGGAGCGTTGATTCCCACACATTTCGCGATCAAAAACGACAGTTCACATTGTGGTGAGCAACAGAACAGCGCTCTAGACACCTTGACACTGCTGCAACCCGCGGACGGTTCAACTCTTCTCTACGGACACCGTGGGTCTGCAACCCCACTGAACTTGTAGCACCCCTTTGCAGTGTAGTGCAACCGTTGTTCTTGCTTTGGTGTACGGGGCGGCGCCACTAGGAACCACTCAAAATCATTCGACCAAATTTGAATGTGATCTGCAGCAGCAAAGAGTGCTTGTTATTTTTCAGCCTCCTTGTTTCACGTTCTCCTCTGTCATCATGGAGGAGGAGGAGGAGGGGAGTATGCGACATTGACAGATGCGTAAATAAAACGGTAAAGGGTCCCTCTAAGATCCCCAGTTTGGTAACAAAATCCTTGGAATCACCCGCTCACTTTTGTTGAGCACTTTAAAAATGTACCTGTACAGAGACAACCCGTGACAGAGTCCTAGGCGCATGCAGTGGGCAACCGTCTGACACCTCACCGGTTCCAAGTGCCCGCTAGCAGCGGATAAAGAAACAGAGTAGCCTGCCCGCAGGCACCTGTAACTTCGTCGCAGGTTGTTTATGTACAGGTAGATTTTGAAAGTGCACATCAAAAGTGGGCGGATGACACCGAGTGCGGTGCATCTGTCAGCATCGCAACTCCGCCTCCCCCCCCCCCCCCCCCCTGTGAACAAGCCAGAGAAGGCGCGAAACAGGAGGGCTGAAAAACCATAAGCACCCTTTGCTGCTTCGCAGAGGCCGTGGTTGACATCATAGGGCACCACGCTGGTACACCGTTACGGAGGAAGGTTGTAGGTAACTTCGAGCCAAATTTCAATCTCCTACGTCGCAATGGGAGACAGTTACGGGTTTTCCAGAAACTGACTCTTTAATTGTGTTGCGCAATGTAGTTTGGCTGCACGTCAATGAAATTGTGTTCAGTTGTTCTCTCTTTATATTACGCAGAGGCCGTACTGTTCTACTTGGGTTCCAGAAAAAGTGTTTCTAACAAATAGTCCCCACATTCAATGATGGCCAAGCACTGATCAATCGAGCAAAACTTTTGAACACTCGTTTGCATATCCCTGAAATTTGATAAAACACGTCTTTCTTTGGCGTATCGAGTCTTTAGTGTAGGAACCGCTAACGACTGATACTCTGTGCAATGTACCTTCTCAAACGACCGGTGTATTCGAGCGATTACGCCGAAGTTACCTTTGGAGAAACATAAGAGTTTAGCGTGCCGTGAATAACGAGGTCAATAGAAACAGAGCAAAACCTCGGATTGTTCCAAAGATGAGGAAGAAAATCGACACGACATTTTCCTTAAGCCAATTAGGAAAACCGCGGAGAACCTAAATATGGATGGCTGGATGGCCGGATTGCGATTTGAACCGTCGTCCTCCGGAATACGAATCCAGTGTGCTACGCACTGCGCCACGTCGCTTAGCAGTTATGTTCGACATTGCAACGTCTGCACTGTGACGGCACTTTTCTAATTATCACCCACACACAATTGGCACAGTCTCAATATGAAGATTTCGTTCTAATGATCAGTGCCATGTACTGACGCAGCATCACGTTCGAGACTATGGATACCTAACCGAAAATTCGTATTACGTTACGTTTTCTTAAACTTGTCTATAGTTGCAATGAAAATCTGTCATCTAGGTCTATGGGAATAATACAAAGCTCGCTTCATTAATATGGTTCCATTGACTTGACGGAATATGACTGCCAGTAGCGTTCAGGCAGCACGAGTCCTCAGTGTTCGACTAGTTCCTCAAACCCTTGTGTTCCCTCTGTGCAACACCGTGTCAAACTGGGTACTACGATGAACAGAGATACGGCCAGTGATTTGATCTGTCAGTGAGAAAGGCCGTAATGTAACTGTAATTGATCGTGAACTGTGTTTCATCTATGAGGCTTTAGCAATGAATAAAGGAAAAATAAGCAATTGAGTTCTCACGAACATGCGAATGAGCACGATGAAAATATGAGTTCAGGGTGAAAAACTGTAAAATTCTAACTTCGCAATTTTCATCTTGCTATGGTCCTTCCACACGTGTCCCCCTGCAAACATTGCACTGAACTGTTAGAAAGAAAGATCACGAACAGTAAAGAATGATTATCTGTTCGTATCGTTCTCGAATGACGCCGGAGGGGCGATAAAATTTTTTTTGTTAATCTATTCCTCCATCGCTGCGTGATGTGTTAGTTTCAAGCGATATCACTTTCATCGTATTTAACAGAGAAAAGCGCACATTATTTTTTTTATTGTGAACCGATTTTCAGTTTATTAGAGCATTATCATCTGTCAACTAATCAGCGTTCACAAGCTTGGTCGCGTGGAAGTAAACAAAACTTTGTAAATTAAAGACATTACTAAGCGTACAGAAAAGGTAGCGTAATGACATTGTAAGGACAAGTGGGTATTAACAAAAGTTTACAAAATGAACGGGCCGAGACAGTTATAACAATGAAGAAACACGGTATCATAGTACACAGAATGTGAAAACTCTATAAAAATTACAGGAAACACAAGCACTCAGTTTTAAGCAACAAACGGCAATCATCACTTTTTTTTCATCTGCCTTATGTAGAATTACTGGATACTAAATTTTAGTATAGAAAGAGAAGAGGTAACACTAGGAGCACATAAGTTACAGAAGAAAGACATATGCGAATAACAGTATAAATCATTAGTGAGCACAGACATAAGGTACAAACCTGCGATGTGTCGGAATTTGTTGGCAATGACAAACGTGGCAAGGCTACAGCGTGCCTCATTGACTTAGCCAGACGAAGATTAAAAGTGTGCATGTGCTCAGCTTATCTGATCATTTAAAACAATATGGAATTTTGTGTTATGGATTGTCTTCCAATAGCTTCAGTTTCTTCCTTTTGCTTTGTCGCATTACGAAACGTTATGGAACCTTGGATTTATAAGACAATGAATAATCTAAGCTATGGCGTCATTCAACTTCACGAAAGTCAAGAAAGCTGAAAAAATCACAAATATTGCAAAATCACAGATTTTGTTTTTCTGAATGTCCATCCTGTAGGTAGACTTCACGGAGCTGGATGTAAAGATAACATCCGAGCACAGTTAAATTCTTCCGAAACTCAAGAAGTCATTCGGAACAGAAGAGTTGGAAACCTGAGATTTGAAACGAGAATCATTTGTGAAAGTGAAGGCTGACATTAACCAGGGATAACTGTAGCAGCATTCCTCTTCTCCAGTATTTACACCTTTGATGTTACACCCAATACCATATTTCTTTACATCTGGCATGCTCGTGAAAGTACTGAAAAAAAATGGCTCTGAGCACTATGGGACTCAACTGCTGAGGTCATTAGTCCTCTAGAACTTAGAACTAGTTAAACCTAACCAACCTAAGGACATCACAAACATCCATGCCCGAGGCAGGATTCGAACCTGCGACCGTAGCGGGCTTGCAGTTCCAGACTGCAGCGCCTTTAACCGCACGGCCACTTCGGCCGGCAAAGTACTGAAAACAATGAAGTGTTAAACACGTCATGTGTGGACTGCAGAGCGTTTATAAGGTTAGATCCGTAATAACAAGGGTGCTTGGAAAATAATAATTAATAATATGTGAATAGCGAGAAAAAGAATATTTGAGTAAATAACTTTATCTTTCTTAAGTCAATGCCATCTGAAGTTAGCAGTGTGACTTGCATCATGAAGCGACCGCTACGGTCGCAGGTTCGAAACCTGCCTCGGGGATGGATGTGTGTGATGTCCTTAGGTTAGTTGGGTTTAAGTAGTTCTAAGTTCTAGGGGACTGATGACCTCAGAAGTTAAGTCCCATAGTGCTCAGAGCCATTTGAACAATTTTTTGCATCATGAATATAAACGACAATGTGATGAAGAGTAACAAGAGTTGATGTTAGCCAATAAGCAAGACACTTTAGTCGTACTCTCTCTGGCGTTGAAACATTAGTTAAACAATAACACGCTGCGAAAGAATGCAGTTTTTTGGTATTGAAATCGAGAGTTCAATCACTTTCATTAAAAAGTTCATTGTCTTCAGATGCATTCTCGACTATGAACACGAGACAAATGTACGCAACCTAGGGTCGCGATCAGGATATACTTGCGGTGGCTAGCGGAATCGTTTCAACAAGACTTGTGGATCACGTGAAAGATTTAAATTAGGAGGCCCAATGCCAGACAACTTGAATGTTCATTCCACGGGAACTACCGAGAGTTAACGTTCGCAACAAGACGTCAGCCTCTTTTAGGAAAGGAGGAGGAGGAGGAGATTAGTGTTTAACGTCCCGTCGACAACGTGGTCATTAGAAACGGAGCACAAGCTCGGATTAGGGAAGGATGGGGAAGGAAATAGGCCGTGCCCTTTAAAAGGAAGCATCCCAGCATTTGTCTGAAGCGATTTAGGGAAATCACGGAAAACCTAAATCCGGATAACCGGACGCGGGTTTGAACCGTCGTCCTACCGAATGCGCGTCCAGTGTGCTAACCGCTGCGCCACCTCACTCGGACAGGAAAGGAGGAGACTGACATTTCCACAGATTGGAGTTGGGCATCGACAGGTGGAGTTTATGTGGATAAGTTTTGTTGCGGATGCTGAAGGCCCGGGGCGCTCTGCTCGCTGCGAGCTGGAAGAACGTGAGTCCCGCAACTGAGTACTAGAAGCCCTGTCCACGAAACGCAAAAAGTCACGGAAATGGTAGAGAGAAGGTGACGTGATTTATTGTTACAGCTCTAACTTTGTGACATAAATTCCAGTGGCTTTGCAGGAAGCAGGACTGCATACTTCACGTCTTGCGGAGGGTATATTCCAACTATGCCGGATGTGGAAGATTGCTACATGTATATACCGAAAGCGTTAATTGAAGTTTTGGATAAAAGCAAACTGAATTATTTGGCAAATAATGGCTTGGGGATAAACTATCAACGCAGTGTCACGAGTTCATACGGTGCAGTGCAGTCTGATAGACAGAATTAGCGGAACAGTGGAACATTTCCTACTGAACGAATCTTGCTTGCAACGAGCTTTTTCCAGTACTTGAAGGGATGAAATGATGGCTTTAAGGACGTCAATGGTGATACAAGTTTATTCACCCCGAGAAGCTACTGCAATTGGATTGGGAAGGTTGAGGGGCTGGCGTTGTCGCGGTCGGCTATGGCTGGGATCTGCGAGGCGTTGCTCGCTGTGTGGGGGGGGGGGGGGGGGGGGATAACGAAGTTCCAGCCTCAAAGGAGAGCACGCCCGGCACACCCACTCCTGCTGCTAGCAGCGACTTGAGTTTGTCTGCTTTCCGTCCGCGATGAAAGGACGCCCCCGTCGACGAGTCTGGGCAGACGTAGGAGAAGTCAAAGGGCTCGTTCCTGTGTAGTAATCATACAAAGCTGACGGCTCCAAGACCTCACACGTCACAGGTAACATATTAAAGTGATTGACATTGCAAAATCAAAGACTAATGTAAGCGCGACATAAGCCGTTGCAAATGTGAAATGCTGGTCCATGAGTAACATGTTTAACTGCCAGGCTGTTCCATGCCAGCATGCAAACGTGAATGCACTGTATTGCACAGCCGGCCAGAGTGGCCAAGCGAATCTAGGCGCTACAGTCTGGAGCCGAGCGACCGCCACGATCGCAGGTTCGAATCCTGCCTTCGGCATAGATGTGTGTGATGTCCTCAGGTTAGTTAGGTTTAAGTAGTTCTAAGTTCTAGGGGACTGATGACCTCAGCAGTTAAGTCTCATACTGCTTCGAGCCATTTTTTGTATTGCACAGGTGCCGGTTGTCAGAAGATGGGATCGAGTTCAATGCCTGCTGCAGTTGATTGGTCAATACAGGGACGTTTAATGTAGCATGTGGATGACGCTGGAGTTGTCATTCGATGATGTCCCATATGTGCTCGGTGATCGAGTGGGTCAAGGCAACAAGTCGGCATTCTGTCGATTATGTTGGGTTAAGACAGCGGTATGTGGGCGAGAGTTATCCTGTTGGAATACATCCCATGGAATGCTGTTCATGAACTGCCGAAGAGGTCCAAACACCAAATTGACGAACAAATTTGCAGTTGGGGTGTTTGGGATGACCACGAAAGTGCTCCTTCTGTCGTACTAAATCGGGTGTACTGAAAAACGCGCCCAGTGAGATTCGCGCCCAGAAAGGGTTAAGGACGGGTCCGCTAATCCCCTTGCCCGGCAGACAAAAGAGTTGAGGGACGCTACCTGGAGGTGTCCAAGCTGGAGTTTTCAGCCGTCAAACAGAGAGAGAGAGAGAGAGAATCAAGTTTCTACCACACACCACTTCAAACTGCAAAAAAATGTTTCAAATAGCTCTGAGCACTATGGGACGTAACATCTGAGGTCATCAGTTCCCTAGAACTTAGAACTACTTAAACCTAACTAACCTAAGGACATCATACACATCCATTCCCGAGGCAGGATTCGAACCTGCGACCGTAGCGGTCGCTCGGCTCCAGACTGTAGCGCCTAGAACCGCACGGCCCGTCAAACTGCAGTAAATACAAGAGATTACATTCTTTTGCTTCACTTGCAGTACCATTCAGCAGTCATTATCAATATCATTTTCATTATAACAACTACACTTCTTGAATACTCAGAAATATCAAGTGACTATACTTGGCGATTAGTAATGTCACTTAATTTTAACTCTTAATTTATAAAAACTAGCGAGGAATTGGGGTCGTGACTCTTGAATGAGAAGTATAATTGTAAAGGGTTGACTCTGAAAAAAGTTCGCTTTTGTTTTGGTGTATTGTAAAATATATATACTGTATTTTAAAAATAATCTGATTTCTATCACACTTTATCCAGGCTTTGGACTGGCTAAAGAGCAAAAGTCATTTAGGAGTGTTTAAAATCAGCTTATAAGCATCGTCAATATTTTTTAAAATTTTTATTATTGTTTATATAAGTTGCTATTTACATTTGTACACTATAGTATCTATATACATCTTCTGATAATTTCAGTCAAGTTTCTGTAGGCAGGATATGGCTTTCAAGTAATCCTTGATCTCACCATCCTCTTCGTAGTTTTTGATTATTTTTCCCAACCATTCGTCACGTTTCATGTATACTGTTTTTTTCGGTTTACCTTCCATACTCAGTTTTGCCCTCATTAAGGTGCACGCTGAATTTTCTGCTTCTCTTTTCAAACACCTAATAACGTCATTAATTTTCGGATTTGGTTTAACAAGCATGTTATTAAATTTTTGGTGCCAAACTTCTACAGCGTTGGTTGCTCGGTGGCGCCGTTTGTAGCAACTCCAAAGGTTGATAGGGGTTTCTTCATTTTCCAACCATCTATCTACGAAGTAGTCAAAAAATTCAGAACGTTTGGGGATATCCAGTGCATGTGAATGTATCTCCAGCCAACCATCACATACATCTTCAGGCCGTAGAAACGCCAGCGCAGCACACATGCGAACATGTTGTCTCACTTCTTCGTTTTCTTAGTATTCACGAGTAAGTCCTAGCTCTTGAACTTTTCTCCAGAGACACTTTTTCTTATCGAAATAACATCCATGCACTTCAGCTGTCGGAAATACAACTTTAATTGCTGAAATCGCAGCTGATTCGAAGTCTACAGTCACGTCTGCGGGTTTCCATTCTGGAATTTTTTCCATCAAATTTCGGAAAAGACGGACGTACGTCTCTTTTCTTTTGTTTGGCAGTAGTGCAAAGGCAACTGGATAGATGTTTGTCTCATTATTGCCGGCCGGGGTGGCCGAGCGGTTCTAGGCGCTCCAGTCTGGAACCGCGCGACCGCTACGGTCGCAGGTTCGAATCCTGCCTCAGGCATGGTTGTGTGTGATGTCCTTAGGTTAGTTAGGTTTAAGTAGGTCTAAGTTCTAGGGGACTGATGACCTCAGAGGTTAAGTCCCATAGTGCTCAGCACCATTTGAACCTATTTTTTTGTCTCATTATTTGTACTACCAAAGTCGGCGTGAATGGTGTATATTTGCGAAAACTGTTTGCTGCAGCACCTGAACGTACCATCCATAACAAAAGTTTTGTTTACTCCTTAGAGCCTCTCTTCCTGCACTTCCGCTAAAAACTATTATCATCTCTCCTAGTTTGTCGTTGCTTAACAGAAAACTGCTGCCATCGTTCATAGCTAGTAAATCTGCCTTCAGGTCAATTTTTTCTCTTGTCGGTGGATCTCTCTCATTTCCCTATGATTTTGCCGGCTGATAGTACAAAGCTCTCTTCGTTGTTTGCTGCTCTGGCATTTCAGTGACAAAATCATAGCCTCGATTATGCAGGCAACCCAGCTCCTCTGAATATACGAGGCCTGTTCAGAAAGTAAGCTCCGATTGATTGCCAAATTGAAACCACAGTGAACATCAGAAATGTTTTACTTGTAACAATTAGCTACACCTTTCAGCTACTTCTCTACATAGTCGCCGTTCTGACTTAGACTTTTGTCATAGCGTTGTACCAACTTTTCAATAGCCTCATCATAGAAGGCAGCCGCCAGTGCTTTCCGCCAATTCTCCACGCTGGCCTACACCTCGTTGTCTGTGTCAAAATGTTGTCTTCAAAGACAGCGGTTCATGTGACCAGAGATGAAACTCAGGGGGAGACAATTGCGGACTGTATTGTGGGTAATCTCACATTTCCATTTGAAAACGATGCAGGAGCATCTTCATTGCCCCTGCAGAATGCGGCTGAGAATTGTCTTGAAGAAGAAACAGCACGACAGTTATGTAATGTTAGCTGCATAGCTTCAGGCGAAATTTCTCACCATGCCCTCGTACTTGGCGGCAGACACTATTTTCTAGACATCTTTACGCACTCACTGCGGGCTCAGAAATGAGAAGAGCGACGTGATGCTAACTGGGGTTATACTAGAGACACTACCCAACACATCTGTGCAAAGCTTTATCGGATTTTCATAGTCGTTTCCATTTCGCGGCCGATCGGAGCTTACTTTCTGAACGCCCCTCGTATTTTTGAAATAGACGTCTCTTCGTTTCTTGGCCTCTCCTTTGCGCGGTTCAAAGTCTTCCTTACTTCCAACCGAGCGACATCCGGAGGTCCACATTGATGCTCGAATGAAAAAAGCACTGTCGAATCCTTCGTTTTCAGCATTCCTCGGCAGTGGTTTACTCTCTGTCTTGAACAGCGCCACGTTACTGTTCCATCTTCTTTAGTTCTCTTCACCATGTAAGAATAACCTTCGTAGTGGCAACATGGCATACCATGATTAGTGGTTGAAAATTCCATATCTGAACTACTGTGTCAAAAATACACCAATCGCGCGATGTGAACTCTTCGACAGCCAGAGCGGCACTAAGGCTGCGTTTGTGTATCAGACAGTCGGCGGCTGTGTCTAATACCGGGTGGGGGTGGGGTGGGGTGGGGTGGGGGTGGGGGAACAGGTCCCTGCTTCCGAGGCTGATTAGGACGGCCCGGACGCGGGTAAGTCCGACACAAAGGGAGCAGGTATTGGGCGCGAATCTCACACATTTCTGGTTGGGCGCGAATCTCACTGGGTGCGATTTTCATAGATTCACGAAATCGCACCCCAGACCAAAACTCTAGAAGCTGGTCCAGTGTGTCCAGCACGCAGACTGATTGGTTGCAAGCCCTCAACTAGCCTTCTCCTAATCAACACATGATCATCATTGGCACCGAGCCAGAATCAGTTTTAATGAGAAAACACAACAAACCTCCACCCTGTCTTCCAATGAACTGTCGCATGACACTAGTAAAGTCGCAAATGATAGTGGTCTGTGGTCAGTGGAATGCACACTACAGGGCGTCTGGCTCGGAGCTGTCGTTGAAGTAACCGATTTATAACAGTTAGTTGTGTGATCGTGGTACCAAGTGATGCTCAAATTGTTGCTGCAGATGCAGCACGATGCACCAGAGCCATACGACGAACACAATGACCTTCCCTCTCGGTAGTGCCACACGGCCGTCCGGAAACAGTACATGCCTGTGACCACCGCTGCCAGCAATCATGCACAGTGGCTACATTCCTGCCAAGTACTTCTGTAACTTCTCAGAAGGAACATGCAGATGCTCGTAGCCTTATCATACGACCTCGTTCATACTCAGTGACGTGATGATAATGGCGTCTTCGTCGCCGTAAGGACATTCTTGACTAACATCAACTCATCACGTCTAGTCTCAAATGCAACCAATGCTACAGAGTGTATTTAAAGCAAACCTAATTTGCATCCTCGTAGTGGCGCTATATCTTTCAGATGTAGAAACACGCCTACCAACTTTCGCATATTTCATACTACTCCTTCTTTCCGTTGTGTAATTTTTTCCGTCAGTGTAAATAAACCACAGCTGAAACTTTAGCTGGGCACGTGGTGTCCCTTCGTGAGGTTTTTAGGCCGTAGACATTCCGTACGTTAATCCACAGTCAGGGCAGTGACCAGAAAAGCTGCTGCAACATCTTATAAAACGCAAATCTGCTTCGTCGTTTTTGAGAACACTATCCTCCAAATGTAGTTTCGCCCTCAGCTCATGATTCACTATAGCTCTCTTGATTTCACACTGTTTCGTCCACTTGTGCGTCAGGAACGCTGCGTGTGGGCATAAGTGCTCCGACTATTGATATCAGGACACTGAAAGGACCCACTTGCGACAGTATCTTTAGTAGTCAAAATACAGCGAAACCACTGTCTATGTGTAACATTACTCGCTGAACTACTTCCCTTGCTTATAAAACAACGAAAATATGAATACTATAAAAGAAAAATTACTCCAAATATGTAAAGGTAACATTTCTCGGAAGCCCATATTGGTAACACTCGACACTCCTGTTACTTTATAGACAACCAGAATAAGAATTATCATAAAAGTAGAAATATCCTTAACATACAGATGTAAGATAAAATAATATTAAGAAACATCAAATATAGTTTAGTAATAATTTTGTCACTCAAGGGATGCATGCATGTAGATCGTGAATGGTAGGGATCTTCCTCTAATACAACTCATTCCAATAAAACTACCAATGCCCTGAGAGATGCTCGAACGAAGGAAGGAAGAAAGGAATCAAAGAAAGATCAGGGTTTAACGCCCCGTTGACGACGAGGTCATCTAGAGACGTAGCAAGAGCTCGGATAGGTGGAAGCCAAGGAAATCGGCCAGGTTCAAAGGAACCATGCGTCATTGATGTTTACTTTATGCAGTTCCAACACATTGTTTTGCTCAACACAGTGTTCTCGAGAAGCGTATAAAACTTCAGTGGCCATTTCCACAGTCTACTTTATGGCAGTAACTAAAACTTTCGTCTTCCTAAGATCAACTTCGTATCATGTCGTTCACAACTGTTTGTACAGGGTGACATTTATTTAACTATATGAAAAAAACGTAAATGAGTTACAAACGAAGGCGTGCACACACTTTATTCAACATATAAACGACACTACAGATATTGACATTTACGTTATGACATGTTCGATATGCCTGCAATCATTGGCGACGATGTGGAGCAGACAAATAGCGAAATTCTGGATGACCCGCTGAAGTGTTGGAACGTCGATGCTGTCGATGACCTAAATGGCTGTTTTCAGTTCAGAAATGGTTTGGAGCTATTGCTGTACACCTCGTCTTCAATATAGCCCCACAAAAACGAATCGCATGTGTTCAGATTCGGAGAATATGGCGGCCAATTGAGGCCCATTCCAGTGAACTCTGGGTCCCAAAAGCCAGAATGAGGTCCCCAAAGTGCTCCTCCAGTGTATCAGTCACTCTCCTGCTTCGATGGGGTCAAGCTCCGTCTTGCATGAACCACATCTTGTCGAAATCAGGGTCATCTTGGATAACAGAGATGAAATCATCTTCCAAAACCTTCACGTACCATTTGGTAGCCATAGTTCCATCAAGGAATATCGCTCCGATTATTCCGTGACTGGAAATTGCACACTACACAGTCATCTGAACGCGAAATGTGGATTCTCAGCCCCCAAATGTGCCCATTTTGCTTACTGACGAACCCATCGAAATGAAAGTGGGCTTCGTCGCTAAACCACACCAAACATGCGCATACTAATTCCCATCATGCTCCGCGACTAATTGTGCAGTTTGAACGTCCTAATGCAAATCATTCAGAAATAATGACGATTTTATTTCATATTGTTCAATAATTGTCACCCTGTAATTGCCTTCAAACTGCCCCTGAATGTGTTCTCATTTTCAGTAAATCGTACGCACATTATCTTCCTTTGCCTACTACTTCTCCTCCTTCCTGAAGACATCTGTCACCTGTTCTGCAATTCCTCACTACTTTCTGTGTCATGTGCCGATTGCTTCGTACGTGATGTTCTGAAAGACCTGCACAAGCTATGCATATGTAGCTGCAGTGTCACATTACTGTGCATGTATCCTTCAGTGTGACCACAACCACACTCCCATAAAGTGTTTACTCATTGCAGATTTCGAGGCGTTTTATTCTCCCAGTGCAAGTCGGGTGCCTTAGTCTTTGCTGAACGCCATAAGACGGGACCTGTGGGTATCCCCTTTGTCCCGGCGGTGGCGATATGCAGCGCAGGCTGCTGTCAGCGGCAGCCAGGTAGGCGCTGCTCTCGGCAAAGATTGCGGCGGTCGTACAATGGCGGGCCGTCCGCGGCCTGACAGCTCCATCGCAGCCCGTCGGCGGTCTCCCGCGCGGCCGCGGACAGATAAATCGTTTCCATTCTTCTCTTGCGCCCGCCGATACGCCTAACAGCGGGCCATTCCGCTCTCCGCGATAGCGAGCTCTCCCTGTATTGGCGCGGAGCCTTCGCCAACTCCCGGCCCTGCTCAGAGACGTTTCACAACTCCTTTTTTGCATACAACTCGTAACAAATGCAGATACACTTTTGACAGAAGAGTCTGCTCTTAATCACACAAATACAGAAACTATAATATTTATAATATTTAAGCAGCTATTGAACAATTATGTAGGCCCAGTAAGAAGTGCGCTCAAACACAGGCTGACAGCAAACGAACGATGGCCTTCGCCTACCGCCACGTGCGCCAATTAATAAAGCAATTCCTTAAAAAAATTTTAAAAATGTGGAATTTGTTGCGGGACTTTGTGGAATATTTCCACTTCAGCACCTGTAGTTTCATGAAATTCCGATACGTGCTGACACTATACGTATATTTCAAAATGGCGTCTGTCACGGAGGTGCGCTCCAAGCAGAGGGATGTCACTGAGTTTCTTTTAGCGGAAAACCAGAGCATCGCAGACATTCACAAGTGTTTGCAGTGTGTCTACGAAGACCTGGCAGTAAACTAAAGCACGGTGAGTTGTCGTGCGAGGCATTTGTGATCACTGGACTGTTCTTTCTCTTCCACCCTACAGCCCAGATCTCGCACCTTCCGACTTTCATCTGTTTGGCCCAACGAAGGATGCACTCCGCGGGAAGCAGTACATGGATGATGGGGAGGTTATTGACGGACCAAGAGGTTGGCTCCGATGTCCACCAGTAGAGTGGTATCATGCGGACATACAGGCCTTCACAGTAAGGTGGCGTAAGGCCGTCGCATTGAACGGAGATTAAGTTGAAGAACACGGTTTTGTAGCCAAGGGAGTGGGAAATAATTTGGCGTACTGGAATCCTGAATAAAACCAATCTGTTCTCAGAAAAAAAATGTGTTACATTAGTTACTGAACACGCTTTGTACCACTCCTGAGTCATGCCATCGAAAACAAAATGCAAGAGCAACGAATAGCTCTCACACCAACCACCGGTGAGTGATTGTGATGTCCGGTATGTTTAAATGACAAATAAATATTCACAACAGCAAAATATAACAAGAAAGCGATAACAACTTAAATAAGCAGCACTGACGTACTTCCTATGAGCAAAGCCACCCTCAGAACGTAGAAACGAAGAATTAAAAAAAAACTGAACTGCATAATAAACAAAGATGTCACAGAAATAAAAGATGGGGAATGATCGACAGTCAAAGTATAAACGGCACCACGATGCCTCCTGCGTGTATTAAAATTGCTAGAAAACATCAGTCGAGGACAGTTCCAAAATGTTTTCAATGTATCACGCATTTACTTTTCTCCATGATGTGAGACAAGCAACCGATTGCCGACGCATCTCTACTTCATAAGTAAATCAAATCCGTACTTGTCGGAATCGGGATATTCTGTATGAGAAATACTAAAAATATCGTCTAGCTGATCGAGCAACGTTATTCTAATTCTTCTGAGAGAATTGCACTTTTAAAGGTCAACTCTGTCTTCAACAAAATAGAGTTTTTTAAATCTTATAATCACCTATAACACAAGATGAAGCTCATACGGCAGTCAAAAATACGTATTACATTCAGAGAGTACCGCAGAAGTAGCTGTCAAAAAAAATTTAACTTCCATTTCAAGTAATTTGGTGCTTTTGAAAAGACATCGTTATTCCCAGAATAGAGTTTGAAATGATTTTATCATGTGTATTTAATTTGTCCTTGAGCTACAGTTAAGATTTACAACATGGCTGTGCGTATCGTTTTTCCTGACAGTAAGGGCTTTTTTGTCAAAAATCGAATAACAAACTATAACGTCGACATAAAATGCAACATAAAACAGATGTACAGCATTCCCGACTATTTAAGCAGAGACAAAGGTGTTAATGAAGAGGCGCAAGGATGAATCAAAGAAACCAGTTTTTTCAAAGCCCATCCAGAAAAGAAGAGAAAAACTCATAGGACACATTTTAAAAGACTATTTCAGCAGAGAAATAGCACAATAAGATATTGAGTGAAGCAATCGCCAAAGACGTCCACGATGTCAGATAAGCAAAAGAGTGTGAGTGGTGTGTGTGTGTGTGTGTGTGTGTGTGTGTGAGAGAGAGAGAGAGAGAGAGAGAGAGAGAGGGGTGGGGAGGGAGGAGGGAGGGGGGAAGTGGGGCAGGAGAATTAAACAGGTGCTTCATTACTCATAATGATTTGTTACTTTTCGATAATGGCCATACGTCTCTCTCCAACGACACGAAAAAAAATTAATTTACGGTATTATGTGGCTGTTGTTTCTGTACAAGCTGCCGTTCTCTCCAGGATGCAACAGAACCATTTTCCTCGAATCAAGCTCATGGTTGACATAGTTAACTGCAACTTTAACTAGATCTCCGCACAGGTTTGTGCACGTTGCAGATGAAACTTTCAACATCTTGTCCACTGGATCTTCGCCTTACGGACAGATATATCTATCTACTAAAGTTGTTCGTCCCACCTTCACACAACTGCCGCAGCAGCATTGACGTCTATATGCCGGTCGAGCCACAACAAAAGTCTCTCTTCGCGAGTATTCATGCGCACACTACCTACGATCGGTTGGAAAGGATGCCACCTTCTGTAACAGGAGCAGCGTATATGATTTAGCTCGACAGATTAAGCACACAAAAGAGAATTCGAACTACCCCCTCCGAGGTTTATGAAAACATAAGCTCAGAAATCGTTCAATAATTTGTCATACAAACGTATTTGCATCCTACTGAAAAGCATCTGGAGACGGAAAGAAACACTGCTTGAAAGATCCAATTGGTAACCATAAAAAAGAGAAATGAGTCAAAAAAATGGTTCAAATGGCTCTAAGCACTATAGGACTTAACATCTAAGGTCATCAGTCCCCTCGACTTAGAACTACTTAAACCTAACCAACCTAAGGATATCACACACATCCATGCCCGAGGCAGGATTCGAACCTGCGACCGTAGCAGGCGCGTGGTTCCAGACTGAAGCGCCTAGAACCGCTCGGCCACCGCGGCCGGCAAGAAATGAGTCCTTTCTACAATAAGAGCAAAGTATTTAGTGGAAGAAGTACGAAAACACTACATGAATGGGACACAGTAACTGTTACTTGGAAGATCCAATTGGTAACCATAAAAAAAGAGAAATGAGTCCTTTCTGCAATAAGAGCAAAGTATTTAGTGGAAAAAGTACGTAAACACTACATGAATAGGACGCAGTAAGTGTTGTGGCTTTAACGTGCAGGGGACTGGACAGCAGAGGATGCGTGTTGTTACACGACGACACGGCTCCCGTCGCTGTTGTGGCGGGCAGCCCGCAAGGCCGGCCACGCCTGGGCGGCTTAGCGCTACTCTACACATTTCACCCCGCGGGTAGGGCTGCAGCAGCTTGTTGGCTGTTGGGCCTGCAAGTCCTGCCGTCGGCGAGCTAACTGCTGCTGCTCAGCAAGGTGTGTTAAACGTATGAGAGGGTATCCTTTCTATGGATTATTGGGTTCATTTATCCGCTCTTCTTGTCATATGTTGTAAAACATCCGCACAGTTACAATAAAGGTGAAAAACAGCGGTCCTCTGATTTTGACTTTTGTCGCCATCTGCCACACTGCACAGAAATACCTGTGACGAAAAGAGGTGACGTGGTGACAATGGAACTGTGTCCTATTCAAATGGAAACCATTCAAACCTATTTAGGTTATTTGCTGTTGTTCTGGACACAGAATTCTGTACTTTTTTCCAAAAAAATAGTTCAAATGGCTCTGAGCACTATGGGATTCAACTGCTGTGGTCATCAGTCCCCTAGAACTTAGAACTACTTAAACCTAACTAACCTAAGGACATCACACACGCCCATGCCCGAGGCAGGATTCGAACCTGCGACCGTAGCAGTCGCACGGTTCCGGACTGCGCGCCTAGAACCGCGAGACCACGGCGTACTTTTTTCCAGAGAAGCCAATATGTCGTCTTTTTGCATGATTACGTAGTTCATCTATGTATATTACTAAACCGCTGTCCTGAAACCGGTAACAGTTGCAAGTTGCCTATAAACGGCTTCCGAGGGCAACAAAAATTTTACTTTCAATATTTCGCGTAATTACTGACCAAATTTAAAAATTCCTAATGCTTTCATAATCTGCTCATTAAAAGGTATAAACTTAGGTAAAAAGTTTAATAGACTAATAAAAGTACTGCAGCTAGGAACTTCGTATGTAAGTTGAGACAGTGTAACTCAAGGCGTGCATTTCATCCAAACTATGCTCATACAGTATTTGAAAATGAGAGCAATTAGTAATTTCAAATAAAATTATCGCATCATTTCAAACCTTTACGAAACTTTTTCCTCGTTGACATAAATGGGTAAAGGTTTATCGCTTACTGCGAGGACGTGCTGAAAAATAATGTCTCCGAATTTTTTAGGCGAAAACTATTAAAGCTTTTTAAATGAAACAAAACTTATTAACATTCCACAGCTTTCCTGACATCGTCATTGTAGAATGCTTGACTTTGTGTCGGAGCACAATCTCACCTCTGCTTGCAACGCTTCGGCATTATGAAAGCGAAGTCCTCGAAAGTGCTCTTTAAGTTTTTGAAACAGATGAAAATCAGAAGGGGCAAAGTCGGGAACGTATGACAGTGAACCCAAGGCTCGTGTCTGATCTGGCACTGTCATGCTGAAGGACAGGGTGCTTCACGTGTGGACGAACTCTTCACATTCGAAACTCGATTACAGCGCAATGTCTCTCACGCACCGACATAACTACGTTACACACCTCCATGTTGCACGCTACAATTCGGAGTCCTCTATCGGCAGAGGGCTGTTAATATGTAGACACGAAGAATAAAGAGGTCGAATGTTAATAACGTTTATTTTATTTAAAAAGATTAAGGACTTTTCACATAAATTCGGTGGCGTTACTTTTCAACAGGCCCTCGTACATTTTCGCTGTTCACGCAGTAAAACTTCGCCATCAGACATGAGTTCTTTACTACCGCCTCTATCCGCAACACAGTTTGCAGACAGTATCCAGATATACCACTGAATGTACCTGTAAAATTGTATTTGTACGACACATAATCCAGGGTGTATGGAAAACTAGCTTTTGCTTAAAATGGAGAGAAAAATGCTCAAACTATATTCATCCAGTTTGTCGTAATGAGGGAACATCAACCAATCAGTAAACGCTCGATTCTTTGAAGAATCTGGCGTTAACTGGTAGCTTAATACTTTTCAATAAGAAGCTGCAACGAGTTAAAGGGACGCTCGACTACTTCTCTCGGCAAACACCCGTTTTTATGTATACCTGCGGTGAAACAGAGCGCTTCAGCAGCATCTGGTTTCTGTATCTTTGCTCGATAATAACATATTATCTGCCCATTTTAGCAGACACCCAGACTTGACCAAGTTGAAACAAGAAGTACAGGGTTATTACAAATGATTGAAGCGATTTCACAGCTCTACAATAACTTTATTATTTGAGATATTTTCACAATGCTTGCACACACATACAAAAACTCAAAAAGATTTTTTAGACATTCACAAATGTTCGATATGTGCCCCTTTAGTGATTCGGCAGACATCAAGCCGATAATCAAGTTCCTCCCACACTCGGCGCAGCATGTCCCCATCAATGAGTTCGAAAGCATCGTTGATGCGAGCTCGCAGTTCTGGCACGTTTCTTCGTAGAGGAGGTTTAAACACTGAATCTTTCACATAACCCCACAGAAGGAAATCGCATGGGGTTAAGTCGGGAGAGCGTGGAGGCCATGACATGAATTGCTGATCATGATCTCCACCACGACCGATCCATCGGTTTTCCAATCTCTTGTTTAAGAACATCTACATCTACATCTACATCTATACTCCGCGAGCCACCTTACGGTGTGTGGCGGAGGGTACTTATTGTACCACTATCTGATCCCCCCTTCCCTGTTCCATTCACGAATTGTGCGTGGGAAGAACGACTGCTTCTAAGTCTCCGTATTTGCTCTAATTTCTCGGATCTTTTCGTTGTGATCATTACGCGAGATATATGTGGGCGGTAGTAATATGTTGCCCATCTCTTCCCGGAATGTGCTCTCTCGTAATTTCGATAATAAACCTCTCCGTATTGCGTAACGCCTTTCTTGAAGTGTCCGCCACTGGAGCTTGTTCAGCATCTCCGTAACGCTCTCGCGCTGACTAAATGTCCCCATGACGAATCGCGCTGCTTTTCGCTGGATCATGTCTATCTCTTCTATTAATCCAACCTGGTAAGGGTCCCATACTGATGAGCAATACTCAAGAATCGGACGAACAAGCGTTTTGTAAGCTACTTCTTTCGTCGATGAGTCACATTTTCTTAGAATTCTTCCTATGAATCTCAACCTGGCGCCTGCTTTTCCCACTATTTGTTTTATGTGATCATTCCACTTCAGATCGCTCCGGATAGTAACTCCTAAGTATTTTACGGTCGTTACCGCTTCCAATGATTTACCACCTATGGCATAATCGTACTGGAATGGATTTCTGCCCCTATGTATGCGCATTATATTACATTTATCTACGTTTAGGGAAAGCTGCCAGCTGTCGCACCATGCATTAATCCTCTGCAGGTCCTCCTGGAGTACGTACGAGTCTTCTGATGTTGCTACTTTCTTGTAGACAACCGTGTCATCTGCAAATAGCCTCACGGAGCTACCGATGTTGTCAACTAAGTCATTTATGTATATTGTAAACAATAAAGGTCCTATCACGCTTCCCTGCGGTACTCCCGAAATTACCTCTACATCTGCAGATTTTGAACCGTTAAGAATGACATGTTGTGTTCTTTCTTCTAGGAAATCCTGAATCCAATCACAAACCTGGTCCGATATTCCGTAAGCTCGTATTTTTTTTCACTAAACGTAAGTGCGGAACCGTATCAAATGCCTTCCTGAAGTCCAGGAATACGGCATCAATCTGCTCGCCAGTGTCTACGGCACTGTGAATTTCTTGGGCAAATAGGGCGAGCTGAGTTTCACATGATCTCTGTTTGCGGAATCCATGTTGGTTATGATGAAGGAGATTTGTATTATCTAAGAACGTCATAATACGAGAACACAAAACATGTTCCATTATTCTACAACAGATTGACGTAAGCGAAATAGGCCTATAATTATTCGCATCTGATTTATGACCCTTCTTGAAAATGGGAACGACCTGCGCTTTCTTCCAGTCGCTAGGTACTTTACGTTCTTCCAGCGATCTACGATAAATTGCTGATAGAAAGGGGGCAAGTTCTTTAGCATAATCACTGTAGAATCTTAAGGGTATCTCGTCTGGTCCGGATGCTTTTCCGCTACTAAGTGATAGCAGTTGTTTTTCAATTCCGATATCGTTTATTTCAATATTTTCCATTTTGGCGTCCGTGCGACGGCTGAAGTCAGGGACCGTGTTACGATTTTCCGCAGTGAAACAGTTTCGGAACACTGAATTCAGTATTTCTGCCTTTCTTCGGTCGTCCTCTGTTTCGGTGCCATCGTGGTCAACGAGTGACTGAATAGGGGATTTAGATCCGCTTACCGATTTTACATATGACCAAAACTTTTTAGGGTTCTTGTTTAGATTGTTTGCCAATGTTTTATGTTCGAATTCGTTGAATGCTTCTCTCATTGCTCTCTTTACGCTCTTTTTCGCTTCGTTCAGCTTTTCCTTATCAGCTATGATTCGACTACTCTTAAACCTATGATGAAGCTTTCTTTGTTTCCGTAGTACCTTTCGTACATGATTGTTATACCACGGTGGATCTTTCCCCTCGCTTTGGACCTTAGTCGGTACGAACTTATCTAAGGCGTACTGGACGATGTTTCTGAATTTTTTCCATTTTTGTTCCACATCCTCTTCCTCAGAAATGAACGTTTGATGGTGGTCACTCAGATATTCTGCGATTTGTGCCCTATCACTCTTGTCAAGCAAATATATTTTCCTTCCTTTCTTGGCATTTCTTATTACACTTGTAGTCATTGAGCAACCACTGACTTATGATCACTGATACCCTCTTCTACATTCACGGAGTCGAAAAGTTCCGGTCTATTTGTTGCTATGAGGTCTAAAACGTTAGCTTCACGAGTTGGTTCTCTAACTATCTGCTCGAAGTAATTCTCGGACAAGGCAGTCAGGATAATGTCACAAGAGTCTCTGTCCGTGGCTCCAGTTCTCATTGTGTGACTATCCCATTCTATACTTGGTAGATTGAAGTCTCCCCCTATTACAATAGTATGATCACGAAACTTCTTCACGACGTTCTGCAGGTTCTCTCTGAGGCGCTCAACTACTACGGTTGCTGATGCAGGTGGTCTATAGAAGCATCCGACTATCATATCTGACCCACCTTTGATACTTAACTTAACCCAGATTATTTCGCATTCGCTAATAACTTCACTGGATATTATTGAATTCTTTACTGCTATAAATACTCCTCCACCATTGGCGTTTATCCTATCCTTGCGGTATATATTCCATTCTGTGTCTAGGATTTCGTTACTGTTCACTTCCGGTTTTAACCAACTTTCCGTTCCTAATACTATATGCGCACTATTTCCTTCAATAAGAGATACTAATTCAGGAACCTTGCCCTGGATACTCCTGCAGTTTACCAATATTACGTTAACTTTTCCTGTTTTTGGTCTCTGAGGACGGACGTTCTTTATCAACGATGATAATGTCCTCTCTGGTAAGCCGTCAGGTATTTTATCGTTTCGCCCAAGGGGGGGTCCCTCTAACCTAAAAAACCCCCGTGTGCACGCCACACGTACTCTGCTACCCTAGTAGCTGCTTCCGGTGTGTAGTGCACGCCTGACCTGTCTAGGGGGGCCCTACAGTTCTCCACCCAATAACGGAGGTCGATGAATTTGCAACCATTATAGTCGCAGAGTCGTCTGAGCCTCTGGTTTAGACCCTCCACACGGCTCCAAACCAGAGGACCGCGATCGACTCTGGGCACTATGCTGCAGATATTAAGCTCAGCTTGCACTCCGCGTGCGATGCTGGTTGTCTTCACCAAATCAGCCAGCCGCCGGAAGGAACCAAGGATGGCCTCAGAACCCAAGCGGCAGGCGTCATTCGTTCCGACATGTGCTACTATCTGCAGCCGGTCACACCCAGTGCGTTCAATAGCTGCCGGAAGGGCCTCCTCCACATTACGGACGAGACCCCCCGGCAAGCACACCGAGTGCACACTGGCATTCTTCCCCGACCTACCCGCTATTTTCCTGAGGGGCTCCATAACCCGCCTAAGGTTGGAGCTCCCTATAACTAATAGGCCCGCCCTCTGTGACTGTCGGGACCTTGCCGGAGAATCGGCCACTGGCCCAACAGGCGAGGCATCCTGTGGTGGCTCGGAAACGATGTCATCACCACTAGGAAGCACCCCGTACCTGTTGGAAAGGGGTAAGGCAGCTGCCACGCGGCCAGATCCCACCTTCGCCTTTCGGCCAGGCACGCGCGAGCCCACCACTGTCCGCCATTCACCCTGGAGTGATGGCTGACCGGTAAGATGCTGACTGCCGGAAGACGCAGCGACATCAGGGGTTCCATGTGATTCCAAGGCCACCGAAGTAGGCATAGGTCTCACCACAGTTGCCCCAACGCCACTACGAGCCGACGCCTGCGCCTCGAGCTCGATGAGCCTAACAGACAAAGCCTCCACCTGCCCCCGAAGAGTGGCCAATTCTCCTTGCGTCCGCTCACAACAACCACAGTCCCTACACATGACTATGTTTACCCTACTCTATACGGTGACAAATTCCCAAGATAATCTTCTGATGAGCTACTCTGATAATCAAGAAACACTCACTGAAATACGAGACGCGAAAACTACGCTAGGTTTTCCCAGAAAAACTATTTAAAAGCTAAGCGCAGCAAATAAGTACAAAAACGCTTTATACAAACAGTACTCGCTGCTGCTGGTGCTCTCGCTCTGGCTGTCACAAGACAACTGCTGATTCAAGTGACTAGTGGCTAACGGCCGCGAAACCAACAAAAGACGGTTTTAGGGCGCTTTCTGTTCTAAACAATCAAGAAAACACTAAGAAATCTAACACGAAAACTACGTAAAGTTTTATCAAGAACTGTTAGTTACTATGCAGAGCAGATAAACACAAATAGAATCCCTTCCTTAGTGGAAGGTCGTAAACAAAATGCAAAATAAACGCTTTATACAAACAGTACTCGCTGCTGCTGGTGCTCTCGCTCTGGCTGTCACAAGACAGAAATGCCGAACATCATGATGGAAGTGCGGTGGAGCACCATCCTGTTGAAAGATGAAGTCGGCGATGTCGGTCTCCAGTTGTGGCATGAGCCAATTTTCCAGCATGTCCAGATACACGTGTCCTGTAACGTTTTTTTCGCAGAAGAAAAAGGGGCCGTAAACTTTAAACCGTGAGATTGCACAAAACACGTTAACTTTTGGTGAATTGCGAATTTGCTGCACGAATGCGTGAGGATTCTCTACCGCTCAGATTCGCACATTGTGTCTATTCACTTCACCATTAAGAAAAAATGTTGCTTCATCACTGAAAACAAGTTTCGCACTGAACGCATCCTCTTCCATGAGCTGTTGCAACCGCGCCGAAAATTCAAAGCGTTTGACTTTGTCATCGGGTGTCAGGGCTTGTAGCAATTGTAAACGGTAAGGCTTCTGCTTTAGCCTTTTCCGTAAGATTTTCCAAACCGTCGGCTGTGGTACGTTTAGCTCCCTGCTTGCTTTATTCGTCGACTTCCGCGGGCTACGCGTGAAACTTGCCCGCACGCGTTCAACCGTTTCTTCGCTCACTGCAGGCCGACCCGTTGATTTCCCCTTACAGAGGCATCCAGAAGCTTTAAACTGAGCATACCTTCACCGAATGGAGTTAGCAGTTGGTGGATCTTTGTTGAACTTCGTCCAGAAGTGTCGTTGCACTGTTATGACTGACTGATGTGAGTGCATTTCAAGCACGACATACGCTTCAAAAATGGCTCTGAGCACTATGGGACATCTGTGGTCATCAGTCCCCTAGAACTTAGAACTACTTAAACCTAACTAACCTAACGACATCACACACGTCCATGCCCGAGGCAGGATTCGAACCTGCGACCGTAGCGGTCACGCGGTTCCAGACTGAAGCGCCTTTAACCCCACGGCCACACCGGCCGGCCGACATACGCTTTCTCGGCTCCTGTCGCCATTTTGTCTCACTGCGCTCTCGAGCGCTCTGGTGGCAGAAACCTGAAGTGCGGCTTCAGCCGAACAGAACTTTATGAGTTTTTCTACGTATTTGTAGTGTGTCGTGACCATATGCCAATGAATGGAGCTACAGTGAATTTATGAAATCGCTTCAATCATTTGTAATAGCCCTGTATATTTCTTTTTCTCTTTCTTTCTTTGTTACTGTCTTTCTTTCCTTCCTGCGTTCTAACACAGCACTAAGCTAGAGCAGGGGTCACCAGACTTTTTCCACATCGGACCAAATAACACAAAACGACGAGCGGGCGCCGCACCACGATTCTATACAATACTTGCTAGCCCCAATGAACGCCGTGAGAAACTTCAACTTTTATAGTCCTGTCTTCCTCAGTTGCGTGTAATATTACGGTATATTAATAATTTTTACTTATGGACCGTCTGACAGCAACTGAATTCAGTTGCTGTCAGACGGTCCATAAGTAGAAATTATTAATATGCCGTGAGAAACATCTCGTTATTCCATACGTTTTATGAAACAAATTCATGTACCGTCGGAGAGCCGGATGAACTGGCGTCGCTGGTTGGATTCGACACATGGGCCGTAGTTTGGTGAGCTCTGACCTGGAGCAACCAAAACACCATGGCCGGCACGGGATTCAAACCACAACCATCTTGACGAGATATGGTTGCCGGTGCGCTACCATACTCGTCCAGTCGTACAATTCTTGCCAAAAGGAAACTTCTTGACAGATAAAATCTGTGTGTCGGTTTAGTACCCAAAACCTAAACATGCCTTTCGCGAGCAATACTCTCACTGTTTGCACAATTCATAACCCGCCTTCATAGTTTCAATCCTTCCGGTGCTTCTCTCTTATTTTCCAAAAATTACAGAAACTCTTTTCCAGACCTTGCCTAAGGGTTTAATCCCGAAATAAATCTACTGTTGCGGAGAGTGCGCTGCAGGTGAAATATTCATCTGGCCTGTCTCTCACTTGGTTGACACGTTGTTTAAATCACGAAGCTGTTACAAGGGCTGATTGTTCGTTCAGTTACAGCATCGAGGAACATTTTCACGCGATTAGCCATTATGGATTGTTGTGAATAAACACATTCGACTCTCTGGTGCAAAGAAAATGAAAGTCAGTTGGGTTACTATTTTTGAACTGGAAGATAGCAAAGGAAAAGTTTCCTCGAGGTACAATGTCTGCCAACGACTGACGACCTTGTCTGAACTCCAATGTTCCTGCGTCCTCGCTTTCGACATCTGTCGCCACTTGTTGCTGAGGTAGAAGTGACAAAAAGCGCCCGTCGCCACAAATCGTAGCTTCTTGGACTCTGGCTTCAGAGTTTTGTCACTGTAATCAGTTCGTACAAATAACACAGAAAAGAGAAAATTTCTCAACTTGCCACAGACATGGCGCTGATATAAATGGAATTTTGTTTTAGTTGTGTCAATACATGTTGCACAAAAACCAATTCAAGTAGCAATTTGATATACGAAATATTTTTGTTAGTATGAACTTCCAAAGTTGGTGAGCGGTGTATCCCATACCATCATAAAATTCGTTGGTTAGGACGAATAATCTCAACCGGAAATTCATACAAAATTGGCGACGGTTTACAGTTTTAGCTGTGAACAAATAGGCGGCTGGATTCATGACCCATACTTCTTTTGAGGATCATCTATATCGAAGAGATTTTAAAGCTAATACCGCGAAGGAAAACATCGAGAATGTCCAAATAAGACGTAGGACGTTCGTTGATAAAATGCATAAACAGCTGTCATTGCAGACATATAATAAGTAGGAGTACGGTACATGGATGGAGAATGAAATGTGAGTGAACTCCCCGCATGAGATGCGCCATAATCAACGTTGGCAAAGCAAATGCGAAAATAAAGTTCTCAGAAACGAATGATGCGTAAAGTAATCCAACCAGTTCTGGGGGCTGATCCGTTACCGTGGATGAGACACGCGTCATGCAAAACCGATACAAAGATTAAAGACACTCGTGGAACAGAATGTATCTCTAAAAAAGGGGAAATAGCATTAATTTTCTGGAGCTTTTGTTCCAGTGATTACATTCCATTCTTACACTGCGATTGTGAAAGATCTGCAAAATGCCCATCTAAGGCTGTGATGATTCTTCATAAGACTTAAAACGTTTTATAGCCACATATTGTTCGACTTGCTTTCGTTTGGGAAGCTAAAATGTGCCAAATTTTGTTAACAGGTTAGATATTCCAATGATCCCGATCTTCAGACCCTTCAGCTTTCTCACTGTAGTCATGCGACGACGCACTACAAGTCTCAACCGGTCCCAAACACCGCTACTAGTTTGCCTGTAAAAGATTAAAAGCTGTAATGTACGCATTCTTTATCTCTAGACTTCGCGCCAATCTTCTGGATTAAATTCCAGTCCTCTCTTCAGTGATTCAAGTTGTGATTGCATGTCGTTTCGTCCGTCGGATGGAGACGGACGGCCCTTTGGTGTTTTTCCAGGGGAGTAGTCAATGTGCCTACTTCGCTCATCATCAAACAACACAAAACTTGATATCACATAATACTCATATTGATTACAGTCACATGCACTTAACCGCTTCATCTAAGACACAACACCGCAAACCACGAAAAAAGAAGCCACTGGATACGGAGGAAAAAAATCACTTCGGATTACCCAGCTGAAAGTACGCTTCGGTGTCTCCCAGGCAACAATGTCATACGACCCTTTCTTTTGCTATTTGATTGATCCTTGCCTTCTGGACAAAGGCTTCACGAGATAGACACGGGGTGCTTGTGCATTGTCATTTTGAAAGACAAACCCGACGCCGAAACGTTGACTGTAGACCTGTATAATGGACTGAATTATTCTGTACCTATATTTCACAGCTCTCAAATTACCCTCGGTAGTAATGAGTGGCGTCTGATATTCGTATGTGATGATGAAAACGAAGATCATCATGAGGGTGGCACAAACATTTCTGATTTTTTAACCGTTTAGGATGATGCTGCAGTACTTCCAGACCGATTTTAATAAGAGTAACTACTCAATATGTGCAGATTTAGTACGGAGAAACACACTAAGTCTCTGTATTGAAATATTATTTAATTTTTCTTTATCACTAAACTATTATGTCAAGCTACTGAGCTACGACACATTAGAGAACCCATTTTATCAATTTATAATAACCGCATACACGTGAATTTCTCTCACAAACAGAAACAATAGAAGTTCAAATCGCTTGCAATTTCCCAACCTCATACAACTTCTTTCGTTAAACGAACACATGCTGCGATCACTATTCACCAAGTGTCTCTTACCGGTGGCTTACCTCGTCTGCGTGTGAATCCGTGTAATCCAACCTGCAAGAGTCTTGGTACATTGTACCGGCAGCGAAGTTACGCCAAAAGTGTCCTATTGATTTAACATTTACAATTTAACTCATCCAGTCTATTTCGCTGTCAATTGCATAATTACCTCATTACCCAATAGTATCCAGACACACTATGTGATGAAAAGTATCCGGACACATGGCTGAAAATGACTTACAAGTTCGTGGCGCCCTCCATCGGTAATGCTGGAATTCAGTATGGTGTTGGTTGATAACTGATTCCACTCTCACAGGTATACATTCAATCAGGTGCTGGAAGGTACCTCGGGGAATGGCAGCCCATCCTTTACGGAGTGCTGCACTGAGGAGAGGTATCGATGTCGGTCTGTGAGGCCTGGCACGAAGTCGGCGTTCCAAAACATCCCAAAGGTGTTCTATAGGATTCAGGTCAGGACTCTGTGCAGGCCAGTCCATTACAGGGATGTTATTGTCATGTAACCACTCCGCCACAGGCCGTGCATTATGAACAGGTCCTCGATCGTGTTGAAAGATGCAATCGCCATCCCCGAATTGCTCTTCAGTAGTGGGAAGCAAGGAGGTGCTTAAAACATCAATGTAGGCCTGTGCAGTGATAGTGCCACCAAAACCAACAAGGGGTGCAAGCCACCTTCATGAAAAACACGACCTCACCATAACTTCACAGCCTGGCACTACACACGCTGGTAGATGACATTCACTGGGCATTCGTCATACCTACACCCCGCCATCGGTTCGCCACATTGCATACCGTGATTCGTCACTCCACACAACGTTTTTCCACTGCTCAATCGTCCAATGTTTACGCTCCTTACACCAACCGAGGCGTCGTTTGACATTTGCCGCCGTTATGTGTGGCTTATGAGCAGCCGCTCGACCATGAAATCCAAGTTTTCTCACCTCCCGCCTAACTGTCATAGCGCTTGCAGTGAATCCTGATGCAGCTTGGAATTCCTGTGTGATGAACTGGATAGATGTCTGCCTATTACACATTAAGACCCTCTTCAACTGTCGGCGGTCTCTGTCAGTCGACAGCCGGCCGCTGTACCGAGCAGTTCTAGGCGCTTCAGTCCGGAACCTCACAGCCGCTACGGTCGCAGGTTCGAATCCTGCCATGGGCATGGATGTATGTGATGTCCTTAGGTTAGTTAGGTTTAAAGAGTTCTAAGTCTAGGGGACTGATGACCTCAGATGTTAAGTCCCATAGTGCTTAGAGCCATTTGAACCATTTTGTCAGTCAGCATACGAGGTCGGCCTGTACGCTTTTGTGCTGTACGTGTCCCTTCACGTTTCTACTTCACTATCACAACGGAAACAGTGGACCTAGGGATGTTTAGGAGTGTGGAAATCTAGCGTACAGACGCATGACTCAAGTGACACCCAATCACCTGAACAAATTCGAAGACCATTAGTTCCGCGGAGCGCTCCATTCTGCTCTCTCACGATGTCTAATGACTACTCAGGTTGCTGATATGGAGTACCTAGCAGTAGGTGGCAGCACAATGCATCTAATACGAAAATCGTGTGTTTCCGGGGATGTCCGGATACTTTTGATCACATAGTGTAACTTCCTTGTGTTCACTAAAATCCGCTTTATAATATTTCCTGTTCATTTAATGTTACTTTCCTCAAATTTTTTACGTTTAGTGAAGCGGTAAATATCTGCTTAGCTTTTATATAACGAAAATAAGTTGTTTTGGTATAATTTTTACCTCGTAATTTGCTCTTCGATCAATTCAATATTTCTAATTTTCAAAATCAACATACTCTCATCTCAGCTGTTCAACCAGCTATGTTCCCCTGCATTGATACTTTGTTACTTGCCAATTCCTACTTCTCGCAGGGCATCACTCCCCGTCCGCCGTTAGCAAAGTTCCTAAATTAGTCTTCGTCCAACAAAATTTGATCGACCCAATTAACTGGAGTGTTGGCAGTTCTTCTTCGCCTGTTTGCACTCGACCGCAAATCTGTAAGGATCGTATACGTATTACATCATGCTGCGATTAGAAGTTTTAATGCATTTCTGATTGCTTATAACAACAGAAATTCATTATTTTCTCTCGCATTTAAATGGTCTTTCATTAAGAGTGATACTTTTTAAACTTCGAAGAAAGTAAACCACTCAACGTATCAAAGTAAACTGTGCCTCATTTTGCAGCTTAGACATTGCAGTTATTTCTGAACGAAGTATCGCTCAGAGGTCCACCATGGCTTTGAACACACTGACGCACACAATGGTTCTAATTGTTAATCACCTGCCCAACATTAGTGGCGTCAACTCTTGAGTCAGTACAACTTTGTATAGATGCAGGACCAAATCCTTTCGCAAAGTTGATGTCTCAGATTGTCGCAAACGTTGAGACCGTCTTGAAACTGAAAGATTCGGTTCTTTCTGAATATTGGCCACTACTGCTGCAATATTGTCCTCACTTCACGTAGTTTTCTTGGTGGCTTCTGGTCATGTAGAATGTAATGCCGCTAAAACTTGACCACACAAAAAATATTTATTAAATCTGTGAGGACGGGGCGTGAGTCGTGCTTGGGTAGCTCAGATGCCGGCAGCTGAGTGTGTTCGGTCAGAGGGCTAGCTGCCCTCTATAATAAAAAAACTGAGTTAATGGATCAACAACGAACTGAAACGGGTGTCTTTCGACGTCCACCCAGAGCAGATACAACGAACGAAAACGAACAAAACGATATTACAAAAAAAAAAAAAATATGGTAGAGCACTTGCCCGCGAAAGGTTAGGTCCCGAGTTCGAGTCTCTGCCCGGCACACAGTTTTAATCTGCCAAGAAGTTTCATATCAGCGCACACTCCGCTGCAGAGTGAAAATTTCATTCTGAAAAAAAATATTTAGTTAGCTAATTAGTTCCATGTTCCAGGGATCATTTTGTATGATAAATCGAAATAATGTTGGACGAATAACTTTACATTCATATCGCGAGTTAATTTGTACACATGGCCAAAAGCTGAACTTTTTTTCTGTTTTTTTTTTAATATGCAGGGGTGAGTT
Organism: Schistocerca serialis cubense; assembly: GCF_023864345.2. NCBI lineage: Eukaryota > Metazoa > Arthropoda > Insecta > Orthoptera > Acrididae > Schistocerca > Schistocerca serialis. The sequence continues at coordinate 423,187,166 of NC_064639.1, read as the reverse complement.
TGTAGCTGCTACCCTCCACCTTTCACACATCACAATAGATGTCCTTCTATGGATTTGAAGGAACTGTCAACGAGAAACTTTTTCAGTTTGTTTTAAAATTTGTCTTTGCTGTCTGTCAGACATTTTATATCACTAGGTAAGTGATCAAAAATTTTTGTTGCGGTACTGTGCACCCTTTTTTGTGCTAAAAAGACAATCTTAACGGGGAGTAATGAACTTCATTTTTTCTTCTGGTATTGTAATTATGTACATCACTGTTTCCTCTGAACTGCAGTGGATTATTTACAGTAAACTTTATGAGAGAATAAATATGCTGTGAAGCAGTAGTCACAATGCCCAACTCCTTAAACAGATGTGTACAAGATGATCGCGGGTGGGGACCACATATTGTCCTTACAGCACTGTTTTGAGCGATGGAGACTTTATTTCTTCAAGATAAGTTATTGCAGAACATTATTTTACATGTCATTATTGAGTGAAAATGTGCAAAATTTGTCAACTTATTGATTTGTCTCTCCCCAAGATTTGCTGTGACTCTAAGTGCAAATTTGGCTGAACTAACTTGTTTTAGAAGTTCCAAGATGTCCTTTTTCCAGTTTACGTTTTCATCAATATGGACACCTAAGAATTTTTAAGCTCCACGCTACTTAATATTAGAAGCTGGAAATTACTGTTTTAAAAAGTATCACTCTTAATGAAAGACACTATAGTAGCAAAATATTGTACAATCGGAGGATAATTCTAGATGAAGCGCCCACCAGTTGTATTTATTGTCTTAAAACACTTATTTTTCCGTAATACAGCTCGCTAACCACATAAGGCTCAACGTCAGATTGCGGCATGTCGTCGTCGTCGTTGTCGTTGTTGACGTCGTCATTATTTCACAGCCAACGCCGAACAACGTTCTCCTCCAGACTTCACCGAAATCAACGGTCTTGAGACATATGAATCCTTCCTTATAGCTCCTGTATGTTTTCTTATGTAATCTAACCCATCTTCCATTAGGTCATCTTTTCGGTTTTCTCCCACCTCTTCGAATCCAGAAAATAACTTGTGTGCATTCTGCTATCAATCTTCCACTTACATGTCCTGCCTGATTCCATTTTGTTTTCAAAACGGTCGTAATTACGTCCTATAATCTAGCCTGCTCCCTGTTCTCTTTGTTTCCTGTCGCCTCTGGTAATTATCAATATTGTTCGGTGATCAAGCCACAGTAGTTTAAGTTCGTTTCGTGTTTCTGTTGACACAGATTTAATCATTCCCAATTGTCTTTCCTTCCTTCATAACTCGAATGGATTTATACATTACTCCCAGAATGTCATTATTTTCATCACTAATTATCTGTGCCGGCCGAGGTGGCCGAGCGGTTCTAGGCGCTACAGTCTGGAACCGTGCGACCACTACGGTCGCAGGTTCGAATCCTGCCTTGGGCATGGATGTGTGTGATGTCCTTAGGTTGGTTAGGTTTAAGTAGCTCTAAGTTCTAGGGGACTGATGACCTTAGAAGTTAAGTCCCATAGTGCTCAGAGCCGTTTGAACCATTTTTAATTATCTGTGTTTCCAAGTCATCTCTGGAGTACATAAGCATTTTTTAATACTGTTACAATTTTCTCTCTGTTGTTGGTTATTGAGTCATCTGCTATGTTACCAGGAGAACTGTTTTGTTTTATCCACCCAAAATTTTCTTTTACCTTCTTCCATACCCCTTAATAAATCTGTGAATAGTTCTTTTTAGTTTTCTAATTGAGTATAATTTTGTATTTTCCTGTTATAGTTAACTTGATACACCTTCTCATCAATAGTTCGAAAGTTCCAGTTTACATTTTCTTCGCTTTTGCGTTCTTCACAACTACAACAGCTTTCACTTGTGCCATTCTTTCTAAATGTTGCGATTTTACTAACGTTATTGTACATAAATAAAGCATGTTCAACTGTTGTCAAAATCTTCAAGTAAATATTCTCTAGTAGTTTCTAAATAATAAAGTTTTCTAATTCCCTTTTGCTGCATAGAATGGAGCAACCAACGAGACGACGGCCATCGCAGATGTATCAAATATACTACATACAGCCTCCTGTGTAAGTATGTGGGAAACGCTTTCTCATATTTTGCAGTATGGCGCTATAAAATAACGGACACCCAGTGTCAAAACCGTATGCTAAAATTAAAGCGTCGTTTCTCTGCTATATAGCTCTCTGCTCTCTTCAGACATAGAAAGTACGCCAACTGCTTCCTACAAGTTCGTGTTGGCACCGTGCCGGACAGATATCGAACGCGCGTGAAATATGGTGGCGCAGTTCAGGTAGAAAATAAGTCCCTAAAGCTGTCGTCCGGTAACGTTGGTACTAGTATGCTGGCACACGGGCTCACCGTTCCCGCGAGGCACACTGCAGCCAACATTTCGGCAGCCGCTGGCGCGAAATTACGTCGTAGGTCACCGCCTCTCCTGGGATTGCAGGCTTTGGCAGGCAACTGCAGTCAGCACACGTCGCGCTCTGACACGTCTAGCCTCACTCACTGAGAAAGCCGAAACTGACGTCAGAGTTCCAACGACGGTGCGCATCCTAGACGACTAACTTCTGCCTGTCTAAAAACTTGGAATCAGTTCGACTTAACTATCACTATAGCCAGTGCGAACTTTAACTTTTCTCGATATTTAGAGAATTACTGCAAAAATCTACTAAAGAAGATTATTTACAGCAACAAGTCCGTGTACTCATATAGCGCCTTCCGAGAAAAAAAAAGAAAGGTCACAGAGAACATTCTTTCACTTTATTCACATAGATTTACCATAAACTTTTTCATGAGGCATCCCACATTTACTATCAGCGATTTTACGAACCAAGGAAACACAAACCAAACTGCCATACGAGGATCTGAACTCATTCTCTGACGCACTCGAATGTCTAAATAAAGAGATCTTCGTAGTACGTTTTCACGTTAAGTACTTGTCTGCCCCGTTTATGGCTATCAGAAGTGAGCCTAATCCGTTCAGGAAGTAATTTTTTTTTCCTAGCATTTAAAAGACGCTACTCTAACAAAAGAATCAAGGTCCGACGTAGTATCTAATCCTACACTTTACCAACCCGTAAAGAAAAGCAAGATAATGGAGTTTGACACCACGTTGATGACGAAGTCATTAGAGCCTGGTCACATGCTCTGGTGGGGGAGGTACAGTGAAAGAAATTGGCTGTGTCCTTTTCAACGGAACCATCCCGACATTTGACATAAACGGTTTAAAGAAGCCACAGAACACCTAAATCTGGATGGTCGGAATAAGATTGCAAGTTCAGGGTTTTACCACAGTCCCAGCCATCTCATTCGGTGACTACCTACATGGACACAAAATTACGACCGTATACGTGGAGCATTTAATATTCCTACGAGAATTCTGCTACGTAAGAGCGAGCGGTGAGTGGGACATACGACGCTCACTCACGCTACAAACATCTTATATCGTTGCATTTAGGACACCCAGAACTCCACATCAAAAGAGAATAATTTTGGACATTTTAACTATATCTTCAAGATATATGATTTAACTAACGAAATTTGATATTAATAATCCCTGACAGAGACTTCAAAATAACCACTTCTTACTGAAAGCGTGGTCTCCATCACAGTTTGTTACAGGTGTACGAAACGCACTTACAGACCACAATGTTCGATCCAATAACAAAAGTCTGAGAGGAAGCAAAAGAAACTTAAAAGTAAACTGAAATTAGTCAAATGTTTCTTTAATACCTAGCATAACATGATGATAATTACAAGGGTATGCTAAACAGTAACGCTTCCGTATTTTTTATGTGAAAACTCTTAAAGCTTTTTAAATAACCCAAACGTTATTAACGTTGTATATCTTTATTCTTCATATCTACATATTTATTTCTCAACTTAGTCACCCTGGCGACGAACACATTACTCCCAACGTGAGATCAGTTTTTTGATATCACTGTTGTAGAATGTCTGACTTTGTTGACAGAGCCGCAACCTCACTTCTGCTTCCACCAATTCATCATTCTCAAAGTGAAGTCCTCCAATGCGTTCTTTAAGTTTTGGAAACAGATGACAGTCGCGTGCGGCTAAATCGGACCGTACGAAGGATGATCGACGATAGTGAAGCCATGGCGCCTGATTCTTGCATATGTTGCTGCGCTCGTGTCATGTTGAAGTAGAGGCGCTCCGCGTATGGACGAACTCTGAGAATTCGAAATTCGATTACAGCACACTATTTCTCACACATCGACATATTATACTGCCCCATTCGGAGCTCTCTAGGAGCAGAGGACTGAAAATACGTAGATATGAAAAATAAAGATGTGGAATGTTAATAAAGTTTACTTTATGTAAAAGTGTTAAGTGTTTTCACATAATAAATGCGTAGGCATTACCTTTCATCTAGCCCTCGTATAAAAAACAAGAACTTTGCTAGATATTCCTCAGCAGGTTTTATTTATACATGACTAATTTTCGGCCACTTCAACAATCATCCCGAAAAACTGTCCCAACAAAAATAAAATAAAAGTCGCAAATTATAATTTTTTAAATTATAATGTCCGTACTCCTGTTGTGGCCTGACGAACACGTAAATATTTAGGAGTAATTCTGAGATGGGATATGAAACGGGACGATCACATAAATTGAGTATTAGGGAGGCGAATAGAAGACGTAGATTATTGGAAGGTTTTGCAGTGCATCTCATAAGGAAATCGCCTACAAGACGCGTGATCAATTCTGGTTACTCTTTCAGTGTTTAGAGATCTTATCAAGCAGGAATGACAACAGACATCGAAAGAATTCACAGACGAATTTAGATAGCCTGTATCCGAGGAAGAATATGAGGCCATATCCTGCCATGGCTGTATGTACGTAAAACTCCAGCGACAAATTTTCAGGCCAAAAAGAAGAAAATGACAGTAAACATGGACTCCAAAATACAAACCTTGAGAGCAATGAGCACTTGTTCAGCAGAAGAGATGTTTTTGGTTCAAATGGCTCTGAGCACTATGCGACTCAACTGCTGAGGTCATCAGTCGCCTAGAACTTAGAACTAATTAAACCTAACTAACCTAAGGACAGCACACAACACCCAGCCATCACGAGGCAGAGAAAATCCCTGACCCCGCCGGGAATCGAACCCGGGAACCCGGGCGTGGGAAGCGAGAATGCTACCGCACGACCACGAGATGCGGGCAGATGTTTTTCATAGTAGCAACGATGAACAAGTGCTCAATGCTCTTGAGGTATGCAGTTGTTTACATGTTTACTAGACTGGTTTTCTAGTTTTGGTCCATTCTACCACTTCTGAAAGTTTGTAGGTAGAGTTGAGGTTCACCCTGTACAGTGTACGGATCTTGAAAGTAAGATAATGTCGATTAGGGCGCGTGTGAAAGTACATATATAGCCATCTTTCCTTCGCTCGAAACGCGGATGGAATATGAAAGAAAAGTAATAATACGGTACGATGTACCATCTAGCAAGCTCCATATAGGTGCTTTCTGGGTAGTTGTGGAATAAGTCGGCAACACGTTCACTAGCAAAAATCTTTGCAAGCCATTAAGAAAGGTGTATTTTTCTTTTGTAACTCAATTGAAAGTGTTTCTTCTGGATTAAACCTTAGCCGGCCGGAGTGGCCGAGCGGTTCTGGGCGCTACAGTCTGGAACCGAGCGACCGCTACGGTCGCAGGTTCGAATCCTGCCTCGGGCATGGATGTGTGTGATGTCCTTAGGTTAGTTAGGTTTAAGTAGTTCTAAGTTCTAGGGGACTGATGACCTCAGAAGTTAAGTCCCATAGTGCTCAGAGCCATTTGAACCATTTTTTCTATTAAACCTTTAATTCTAGAGATGAAATTACAATAGAAAGAACTAGTAGTATTTGTAGTACGAGCGTCTTGCCTGTTTACTACCTAATTTATGTGCGTTTTGCTACAGAGATAACTAAGAAATCTACTATAGAACTTTCCCGTTGGCCGTAGTATTAATGGCACACGACGCAGACATTAACAGGCGAATGCAAGTTGTTCAGCAGCGAACGGATCCAGACGCGCGCTGCGGTTGAGGGCGTCCGTGTTGCGGAGGCGGAGGGTCGCTCAGGCTGGCCAACTTCAAAGCGTACAAGAACGGGCCGTGTCCCCCGCGGCGACTAGCCCTCCAGACAAGCGCGGCCGCTGTACTGTCCTGCTGGCGCCCCACCTCGAGCGATGACCGGCAGGGGCACCTCTCGGTTCTGCTGCTCACGACCTCTGTTACAGCCGTCTATAATCGATCTCTAATATAAGATGAAATCAACCAATGGTATGGATACTTTAACAGCTTCTGTTTGTTACCCTCAAGATCTCATCTCGAGAATGTAACAAAGCTCATTATGTGATCTGTGTTACGTCAGCATGTACTGTTCATCGTAAGACCATTACATCGTCCATCGTTCGCTGATATAAAAAAGTCGGATTCTATTCAAGACTTGTCTACTGATGCCCTAGATTCTATTGCCGAGAACGGTTAAAATGAAATTGTCTGTGCACAAACGCCTGCCGAAGTGGCCGAGCGGCTCTAGGCGCTGCAGTCTGGAATCACGCGACCGCTAAGGTCGCAGGTTCGAATCCTGCCTCGGGCATGGATGTGTGTGATGTTTTTAGGTTAGTTAGGTTTAAGTAGTTCTAAGTTCTAGGGGACTGACGACCTCAGAAGTTAAGTCCCATAGTGCTCAGAGCCATTTGAACCTTTTTTTGTGCACAGACTAAACAACGCTACTACACAATTATGAACTACTGCAAACTAAGAAATATTTCTAGGTAAATTAAAATTAGAATGCAGATTCAAAATGTGTTCTCCCGTCAGTGAAGATACGGTACTGCAACACAGGTGAGAGAAACCATCATGCCAAGTTAGTTTAACAAACAGAAGTACAGTTTCATACATCTCACTTTCGTTTATAAGATCATCCAAATGTCAATATAGCCATAAAAGAAAGGTAATGTCGTTTCCAACTCTCATAAGTGGCCGATACTTCATTGCGAGGCAATTCAGATAAAGAAAAGGCCGCTAGGTAGATATTGCATCTCTTTTCATGGATCGTGTCTTCTTCTATTGAGAATTTGCAGAGGCTTCCCCGTCCTCGTTACCTGAATCAGATTCCCACCTACATACATGGAACTCTGTCTCCATTTTTTCTGCCTGTAAAGCAGCCCATGGCTCTGATCGATGCAAATTTCCCCATTTTCTTTCGGTTTCTAGTTTTAACACAGGGATTCAAACTCATATTCAAGGAAAGACAGTATATCCACTGAACAGGATGTCTGGCAGATAACAGAACAAGATTAAGTTAAACTGTAAAACATGTAGCACACAATCGTCTTTAGGTTACAGATTTTCCCAGGGCGATTTACACCCTCCCGAAAGGCTAAGGCAGCTATTATATCCAACGCACATAAACAAAGAGCCTTTTATAAACGCAGACAACTACATTCACATCACAGGTTCCGACCGTTGATGTAATTATAAATCGAATGGCCGCAGTCCCGGGTCGATTTGATTTATGTTAAGCAAGTACATAAACATATTCGTAATAAGCAAATTTCTCCCATAAAATTAATTTTTGGGGGAAGTCTGCGGACTACCAACGCGCTTCGGAAGAGCTGGACTATTGTACAGTGAACAACCCCCCATTCTCTCTCAGCATAGCTTCCTCTCGAGTTCGTTTGGAATTCGAACGATTTTCTTTGTTCCTTATGAATGGAAGGTCGTTAACTGGTCAGCTGCCATCTTGTCGTTCCGTTTATATCATGCTATGTAACTGGGTACAAAAACTTTTCTGTCATTTTATTGCCTTTTCTCTTCTGTCTGTTTCTCTTCTGTCAGTTTCCCTTCTGTGACAGGGCTACTTCCACTAATAATCCTATACTGTCGATTATTGGCTCACATAATGGAAAGGCTGCCTCATCTTTCACGCAGATTGAAGAATACTATGAAATTAAATTAAACACTTATTTAGTTTCATAGATCGTTTGGCAGCTATTACTTACATAGAGCACTTGAATGACTCGTTTATCGAAATGATGTGGAACATATTTTTCAGTCCTATCCATGGACGCTACACTTAAACAGTAGGGTTTTTTACATGCTAAATAAAAATTCGCCCGTGATATAGAAGAAGTTTTCTAGAAGAAATGGTTTTAGGTTAGATCTAAAACTTGCTTTGCTACTGTCATTTTACGAGACACCAGAACATCCGCCGTTGATTAAAAGAAAATTAATATTTGTATAAATCCTAGTTGTGTCAGAAAGTACCACTGTGACACCTGTTAGTGCCTACTAGGCTCTATAACCGGCTCAGTTCTTGAGATCTCAGTCACCTTGGCTGTATATGTGACCTATTACTGTTCTATTTATTTCATACGTAAGCGACGTAGGCGTGCGCGCGCTTTCACACACACACACACACACACACACACACAGACGGACATACAGTCATTATCCGAGAATAGGAGAATAGAGAGAAAACGCAATGAAGGAACATGTACAATGCGGAGCTGTACTCGATTATGTGTCCTACAAGGAAGTGACTTCATCTCGAGCCCATGGAGACTGGGAAATGGAGTTCGAGCCCAAGCCGGGCGTACAGTCTTCGTCTGTCAACAATGCATACTCCGCTTTGGATTGTAGGTTTCTATTGTTAAAGATCATTCACTTAGTCTGATACTGTGCACTAGAAAATAAAAATTACTTTCTCATTTACTGATGTCGGACGATGACAGTACGCTGAAGGATGTGGTAAATGGAAATGAGCGTTTGGCGTCATTGGTCGGGACGCCCCTCACGGCGCAGGTCTGGCCGCCGTGCTGCAGGTCTTATTATATTCGATGCCACATTGGGTGACATGCGCGCCGGATGGGGATGAAATGATGATAAAAACAACACAACACCCAGTCCCTGAGCGGAGAAAATCCCCGACCCAGCCGGGATTCGTCCCCTTAGGACGACAGTCCGTCACGATGACCATTCAGTTATCGGGGCAGATAAGGATATGGTGCGGAAGCAGAAAGTGGTCCGAATTTTGAGCGCCACCTGAAAAATGCTGCTCGAACTGAGAGGCGCCAGGCGAGTGGTGGCGCCTATGTGGTGGTGGTACTTGTTGTTTACCCTTAAGCCTGGTACACAACACTTGGCCTCTGGTAAATGCGATACAACGTACACTACAGAGATTTGCGTCGTGTGATCCATATTAATAGCAGTACTTTCTAATCAACAGATATAAAGATCGATACACAGGAGCCTGAAGTCATCATCACTACGCTGCCAGCTAGCAACGATGCTCTTGCAGTTCCGAGGTTTTCAAATCGCCGTTAGCGCCACTGTCGAACTGAATCGTCACTGTCACTGTACTGTGCCCTCACTACAAGCGTTTGTTCAATTTTATCCACTGCCCTCAATCAACTTGTATTGGTAAATCTTCAATCAACATGTGTTCCTCAGTTACCATATCTATAACTCGTCAAGGATGAGATGTTAGATGCTAACCTTTCTCACTTTCTTCTTTTCCTAAACAATAGCCAACTTGTCTTGGAATTTTGTTAAAATTACGGGGGTTATTCCAAAAGTAAGGTCCGGTTATAAAAAAAAAAATCAAAACTAAAATGTTTTTTCAAAACAATTGTTTTATTTACATTCCTTACATCTTTATCTATTTTTCTACATAACTTCCATACTTATTTAAACATTTGTCACATCGTTCAACAAGCTTTTGAATGCCCATGTTATAGAAATCGGCCGCCTGTGACGATAACCAGTCCTTAACTGTTTCTTTCACTTCATCATCTGTGTCGAAGCGCTTGCCGCCGAGAAACTCCTTTAAGTAACGGAACAGGTGGAAATCACTTGGCGCCAGGTCCGGACTGTAAGGAGGATGGTCCATCTGTTCCCATCCAAATTTCTTGATCAGAGCTTGCGTTTCATTTGCAGCGTGGGGTCTGGCATTGTCATGCAACAACAAGATTCCAGACGACAAAAGACCACGTCGCTTATTCTGGATTGCACGTCGAAGTTTAGTCAGGGTAGCGCAGTAGGCGGCTTTATTAATCGTTGTTCCTCTCTCCATAAAGTCGACTAACAATACTCCACGTCTATCCCAGAACACAGTCGCCATAACCTTACGTGTTGAGATTGTCTGCTTTGCCTTGACCTTGACTGGCGATGACGTGTGACGCCATTGCATTGACTGACGTTTAGACTCTGGAGTGATGTGAGAAACCCATGTCTCATCCCCTGTGACAACATTGTCTAAAAGACTGTTACCTTCCTTATGATATCGCTCCAAAAAATCAAGAGCAAAAGCCATTCTTTTCATTCGTTGGGGCTCAGTAAGCAGCCTGGGAACCCAACGGGCACACAATTTGTGAAACTTCAAATGTTCAGACACAATTCTGTACAAAGTTGTTCTACTCACATTCGGAAAATGCATGTCTACGTCTGTAATAGTGAATCGGCGATCTTCACGAATTTTTTTGTCAACCGCATTGACCAAATCGTCTGAAATCACTGATGGTCGGCCACACCGTGGTTCATCGTGCACATTATCCCGTCCTTCATTAAAAGCTCGCACCCACTTGCGCACTTTACTGTCGCTCATTATGTTAGGACCGTACACTTCAGTAATCTGCCGATGGATTTCCGCCGTTGAATTGTTTCTTGCAGACAAAAACCGTATCACTGCCCTTACTTCACAATCGGCGGGCTGATCAATTGTCTTAAACATTGTAAAGTGACACTGTGAACTACACTCAGCAACAGTAACAAAGCGAATGGCGGCGTTTGACGCGCAAGGCTTGCCGGGAGTCGGCGCGCATGCGTGTTTTGTCATTGGCGCCAAATTTCAATAGTTACGGCGAATCGGACCTTACTTCTGGAATAACCCTCGTACATAAAATATATGTTTTTCACCCTGAAGCTGTGTCTTAGCCAATCTAAAAAAAAAAAATCTCGCTTTCAAATTTTGATTTTTCTTCGCATTCTCTCCGACAGAGATAAGATCATATGGGGTAACTGAGCCGTGATTTTACAACACGTACTTTCTTAGACCAAGAATCACTAAAGAGTTATAATATTATCTCAAATGGATTTTATACACAGAAGAGCCAAAAAAACTGACAAACCTGCCTAATATCGCGTAGGGTCCCAGCGAGCTCGCAGAAGTGCCGCAACACGACATGGCAAGGACTCGACTAGTGTCTGAAGTAGTTGGAGGGAACTGACACTATGAATACTGCAGGGCTGTCCATAGATCCGTAAGAATACTAGGGGGTGGATATCTCTTCTGAACAGCGCGTTGCAAGGCATCCCAGGTATGCTCAATAGTGCTCATGTATGGGGAATTTGGTGACTTGCGGAACTGTTTAAACTAAAAAGAGTGTTACTGGAGCCACTCTGTAGCAATTCCGGACGTGCGGGGTGTCGCATTGTCCTGCTGGAATATCCCAAGTCCGTTAGAAGGCACAATGGACATCAATGGATGCAGGTGATCAGTCAGGATGCTTACGTATGTGTCATCTGTCAGAGTCGTATCTAGACGTATCAGGGTCCCATAACTGCACACGCCTCACACCATTACAGAGCCTCCACCACCTTGAACGGTCTCCTACTGACATTCACGGTCCATGGATCCATGAGGATGTCTCTATACCCGTACAAGTCCATCCGCTCGATACAACTTGACACGAGACTCGTCCGACCAGGCAACATGTTCCCAGTCACCAACAGTCCAATGTCGGAGTTGACGGGTCCAGAAGAGTCGTAAACCTTTGTGTCGTGCAGTCATCAAGGATGCACGAGTGGACCTTCGGCACCGAAAGCCCGTATCGATGATATTTCGTTGAATGGTTCGCACGCTGACACTTGTTGCTGGCCCAGCATTGATATCTGCAATAATCTGCGGAAGGGTTCCACTTCCACCACCTTCGCAGATTCTCTTCAGTCGTCGTTGGTCCCGTTCTTGCAGGATCTTTTTCCGGCCGCAGTGATGTCGGAGAGTTGAATTTTAGCGGATTCCTGATATTGACGGTACACTGGTGAAATGGTCGTGCGGGAAAATCCTCACTTCATCGCTACCTCGGAGATGTTGTGTCCCATCGCTCGTGCGCCGACTAGAACACCACGTTCAAACTTACTTAACTCTTAATAACGTGCCATTGTAGCTGCAGTAACCGATCTAACAACTGCGCTACACTTCTCATATGAGCGTTGCGGAGCGCAGCGGCGTAATCTGCCTGTTTACATATCTCTGTATTTGAATACGCATGGCTAAACTAGTTTCTTTCGAGCTTCAGTGTACACAGCACAGTATGCAGTGTCCACAAACTGAATAATTTGATTTAAATTGCTTCATAGTTAAAAGTGATGTAAAACAGAAACGAGAGCCTGGTGGGCCTGCCTACCTACCCCCTGAAATTGGGGTAATTGGGACATAAAGGTCTTGGTTTATTAGAAACTACTGACGTAAGAATTATGTCAAGTGGGTCTGTTTAAAACATGTAAACCACATAAAAGTTGCAAGAAGTCATTTTCACCATACCAGAGCTGAATTATTGGCGTTTAAAAGAACTACTACATAATGGTTGTGTATGGAGGTAACTCAAATTTCGGAATAAACAAAGCTTTTATTAACACAGTGCGGACGGATCCCAAGTTTAGTAGTGTTTCGCGCGCCATCCGTTACAGACAGATCTCGAGATAAGTCGTGTTTTCCACATGATGTCTGTAGAAGCCATCAACTGTGATGTATAGCCACTTCGCCTATTCAGGCGTTCATACCAGAAGTCAATGGATCAAATTTGATTGCCTTCATATACCTTTTGCTTATTTGCCGCTTTCATTGTATTTTGGTATTTTAGACACATACTATTTTCCTATTGCAGTTTATAGAAATAACTCTATTCATAAAACGGAAGGAAATGATCTAATTTGAAATACTTTCGTAGATTTTTGTTCAAGATTACTCAGATGTTCCTAGTGACAATGTAGATCCGGAGGACTGTGTGAATGAATGGTTTTGTGCTTCTGAGAAGAGCTCCAGTGAAAATGATAGCGACATCGTCAAACCTGTAATGAAACTTAAGTGACATTTTTTTTCATGTGATTCCGACAATAACGATGAAGTTGATTGTGTTCTTGTGAATAACTGGTTTTGTCATCATGTTAATGGGCTCTGACAGCCTTCTTACTCTACCTTCCTATTGGGAATATAGGATTCTTCTTCTGTCTCCAAAAACTTCAGTATTTGAGAATGATGTTTGAAACGTAAGAATCCTATGCAGCATTTATTTAGTTTGTATGTACAGCCTGAAATTTAAACTTCCTATAGATTTTACACTAATTTTAGTAACAATATTCGCCTACATGTATCGAGTTCACATCTCATTCATATATTTCTTCATCAGAATGTCTCATTAAATCTCAATTGTCATCACTTTCACATAATGTGAAAATTTCACATAATGACTGAGTACTTTCATTAGTTGTCTCGTCATCAGCATTAATATGAGGGGTGTTCAATAAGTAATAATACATTTTTTTCTCGGTCAATTTCGGTTGCAAAAATGCGGAATTCGCTGCGAGACATCATAGAATATTCCCGTTTCAGCCCTTACAGTGTCATAAAATTCCGATAGGCGGCGGCGCTATCGTAACCTTCAAGATGGCATCTGTAACGTAGGTAGGCATAAAGCAGAGATCTGCAATTGAATCTCTTTTGGCGGAAAACGAAAACATCCCAGATATTCATAGGCGATTGCAGTATATCTACAGAGACCTGGAAGTGAAAAGAAGCACGGTGAGTCGTTGGCTGAGCGGTCTGTCATCATCGCAGCATGTTTCATCACTTCGAACCGGAAGCAAATAGGCAATGGTGTCAATGCATCTCTCCTCCGAAGGGAAAGTTCAAAGCTGCATTCTCAGTCGAAAAAGTCAAGGCGCTAGTCTTCTGGAACTCTGAAGGGGTTAATCTGTTCGATGTCCTCTCTCATCGTGAAACGATGAACTATGATGGGTATTGTGCTGCCCTTAGGAAACTGAAGAAATGGCTTCAGCGTGTACGTCGCCACAATAGTGCAAACGAACTTTTCCTTCTCCATGACAACGCAACGCCTCACACAAGTCTGCGCACACGGAGGAGATCAGTGAACGTCATTCGACTGTTCTTCTCCATCCACTCTACAGGCCGGATCTCGCAGCTTCCGACTGTTATCTGTTTGGCCCAATGAGAGATGCACTCTGCGGGAAGCAGTGCTTGGGTGACAGGGAGGTCACTCAAGCAGTGTGACGTTAACGGGTACAGTGGTACTATCTGGGCATATAGGCCCTCATAGCAAGGTAAAAACTATGGGTTTGTATCGGAGAAAAATATGGTGTATTGGAATCCTGAATAAAACCAAACTGAAGACCCCTTGCACATGTCTCCCTTTTAATTTTGCTCCATCATGTTGTGGATACCAACTATTTGTGGGATTCGCCCATCGGGAAATCATGACTACCTAATCAAAAGAAATCGAAGTGTGGTTATGCATAACAAGTCAGCAGGATACTGGTATGCGTTTGTCAGAGTTCAGGCTGTGGCTGAAGGGCGAGGTAACGAGACGAGCCCGGTCTAGCCTGACAGCGTGTTTAATGCAGGCGGCGTGGACTCATTGGAGGCATTAATTCGCCAAGACAAGCAGCGGCGCCACGGCCAGACTGCGGCTGCCCAGCGTGCAGACGCCGACCGGCCATCCATCTTTCATGAGCGCGGCCCGCGGCCCCGCAGCCTATCAAGCTGCGGCCGGCGTGCCAGCCGCGGCAAACGTTCCCACCATAAATACGTCCATCGCCGGTCATGTTTACAAACTGCTGGACTCTGCAGTCGCAGGACAGGATGCAAACTCGTTACTATTCTCCTTTACGCTAAAACTTCTTGGTCCTGTCGAGAGGCAAGTACTACACTACTGGCCATTAAAATTGCTACACCAAGAAGAAATGCACATGATGAACGAGTATTCATTGGACAAATATAGTATACTAGAACTGACATGTGATTACATTTTCTCGCAATTTGGGTGCATAGATCCTGAAACTCAGTACCCAGAACAACCACCTCTGGCCATAATAACGGCCTTGATACGCCTGGGCATTGAGTCGAACAGAGCTTGAATGGCCTGTACAGGTACACCTACCCATGCAGCTTCAACACGATACCGCAGTTCATCAAGAGTAGTGACTGGCGTATTGTGACGAGCCAGTTGCTCGCCCACCATTGACCACGCGTTTTCAATTGGTGAGAGATCTGGAGAATGTGCTGGCTGGGGCAGCAGTCGAACATTTTGTGTATCCAGAAAGGCCTGTACAGGACCTGGAACGTGCGGTCGTGAATTATCCTGCTGAAATGTAGGGTTTCGCAGGGATCGACTGAAAGGTAGAGCCACGGGTCGTAACACATCTCAAATGTAACGTCCACTGTTCAAAGTGCCGTCAGTGCGAACAAGAGGTGACCGAGACGTGTAACCAATGGCACCCCATACTCTGACGCCGGGTGATGCGCCAGTAACGCGATGACGAATACACGCTTCCAATGTGCATTCATCGCGATGTCGTCAAAAGCGGATGCGACCATCATGATGCTGTAAACAGAACCTGGATTCACCCGAAAAAATGACGTTTTGCCATTCGTGCACCCAGGTTCGTCGATGAGTACACCATCGCAGGCGCTCCTGTCTGTGATGCAGCGTCAATGGCAACCGCAACCATGGTCTCGACCTGATAGTCCATGCTGCTGCAAACGTTGTCGAACTGTTCGTGCAGATGGTTGTTGTTTTGTAAACGTTCCCATCGGTTGAGTCAGGGATCGAGACGTGGCTCCACGATCCGTTACAGCCATGCGGATAAGATGCCTGTCATCTCGACTGCTAGTAATACGAGGCCGTTGGGATCCAGCACGGCGTTCCGTATTACACTTCTGAACCCAGGGATTCCATATTCTGCCAACAGTCATTGGATCTCGACCAACGCGAGCATAAATATCACGATACGATAAACTGCAATCGCGATAGGCTACAATCCGACCCTTATCAAAGTCGGAAACGTGATGGTACGCATTTCTCCTCCTTACACGAGGCATCACAACAACGTTTCACCTGGAAACGCCGGTCAACGGCTGTTTGTGTATGAGAAATCGGTTGGAAACTTTCCTCATGTCAGCACGTTGTAGATGTCTCCACCGGCTCCAACCTTGTGTGAATGCTCTGAAAAGCTAATCATTTGCATATCACAGCATCTTCTTCCTGTCGGTTAAATTTCGCGTCTGTAACACGTCATCTTCGTGTTGTAGCAATTTTAATGGCCAGTAGTGTATTAGTCAAGAATTCCTTTAAGGCGACAACAATTCACTGAGTTTGAGCGAGGTTGTATAATAGGGCTACGAGAAGTTCGATGTCCTGCAGAAAGACCTCGTAAGAATGTAGCCACTGTACATGACTGCTGGTAGCGGTGGTCACGAGAATGCACGGTCGCAGGAACTCCGGGATCCGGAAGGACACATGACACTACCGAGAGGAAAGACCATCGTGTTCGGCGTATAGCTCTTGCGCATCGTACTTCATCTGCAGCAGCAATATGACCAGCAGTTGGCTCCACAGTGACACAACCAGCTGTTACAAATCGGTTACTTCAACGACTGCTCCGAACCAGATGCTCTGTAGCATGCATTCCACCAACGCCATTTGCTACTTGAGTGGTGTTAAGCGAAAGCTTTTTGGAGGGCAGGTTGGACGTCTCAAAATGGTTCAAATGGCTCTGAGCACTATGTGACTTAACATCTGAGGTCATCATTCCCATAGAACTTAGAACTACTCAAACCTAACTAACCTAAGGACATCAAACACAACCATGCCCGAGGCAGAATTCGAACCTGCGACCGTAGCAGTCGCGCGGTTCCGGACTGAAGCGCCTAGAACCGCTCGGCGGTTGAAGGTCTGTTGGGTTTTTTAATGAAAGCTGGTCTGCCGCGGTGCAAGTGATGGGCGTGTGAATGAGCCAGTTCAGAGCCTGCAACCAACCTGTCTGCAGCCTAGACGTACTGGACCTACACCTGGAGTTATGATCTGGGGTGCGATTTCTAACAACAGCAACAGCACTCCTGTCGTTGTATCACGCACCAAAATGTTCAAAAGTGTCTGAAATCTTATGGGACTTAACTGCTAAGGTCATCAGTCCCTAAGCTTACACACTACTTAACCTAAATTACACTAAGGACAAATACATACACCCATGCCCGAGGGAGGACTCGAACCTGTGCCGGGACCAGCCACACATATCACGCACCATGACTGCAAAACTGTACGTCAGTCTGGTGATTCGACTAGTTAAGATGTCATTCATAAACAGTATTACACGGGAGTTTTCCAACAGGATAACGCTCGCCTAAAATACACTGTTGTAACCCAGAATGTCTACAGAGTGTTGACATGCTGCCTTGGCCTGCTCAGTCATCAGATCTGCTTCGAATCGAGCAAATACGGCACACCATCGGACGATAACTCCAGCGCCAGTCACAAACAGCACTAACTGTCCCTGCATTGACTGACCAACTGCAGTAGGCATGGGACTCCGTCCCACAAACCGACATCCGGCACCTGCACAATACAACGTATTGCAAGATCCCCTCGCTTCTAAACTGATACTGTCATTACTCAGCTAAGCTGCGATTCCGTAGAGGGTGGTATATGTGAAGTACAGTATAACTGGTCAGCATTTCCACCCGGAATTTGCGAGTGTAAGTCGGACCTTCCTTGATCCGTCTTGGTGGGTCGTGTCGTCGGATTTCCTCCAACTTTTGTGCGGTGCAGCTCTCGTAAATGTTATCCCTTGCAGATTCTTCATTGGCGCATTGGATGTCTCTGTCGGTGGGAGCTAATTATCTGAAATTGTTATCGATCAACTTTGGGGTATCTATTTACTCGAAATTAACATTCATAATGCCGTAATATCACTTTTATTCCTATTAGATCAATAATGAAACACTCATGTCACAAACTACTCGTAACTAAGAGCAAGCTACCATCGAACAAGACAGGAAGAGCCGACTGCCGACTTTGGCGCGCAGTCCGTATCTCTTACTACTTTCGTCACAGTTCGTGGATTTCCGATCAAGTTCGTACTTACTAAGATATGCATTTGTTAATGTACATGTGTGAATTTTAACGAGGCAAAATTTTGATAAATAGTTTTAAACATCCAGAGGCTCCTCCTAGTATTCATGTTGTCATAAATGACTTTAATTATTAAATATAAATAAGCAAAATCGGTGACTTTGGCGCCAAGATGGCGGTACTTCCCGTCATGTACATTTCCCAGGCTGACGCTTGTTGCTACGGTCCAGCGCCGAGCCCCAAGCAACTACGCGCGACATATAGTCGCTTCGTCACCTAGCCAGCCAGTGTGGGAAATGCTCTCCGACTCATGGCCAGCTTCGGACTGCAGCACTTCCTGACTGTCGTTAATACATCAGTAAGAGACAATAATTTATTAAAACTGGTGAAAATTTCTTCCTCACGTAAGAGGCACCTTACAGTATGCATGTTTGATGTCTGCGTTCAACATTCTGACGGTTACACCGGTTATTACTGTACCAGCATTTCGCATTTGCAATGGCTTGTCCCTCGCTTACATTAACCTGTGATCTTGCAATGTTAACCACATAAATATGTTACCTAGAGAAATGTACTCCCGAAATTTCATTACTCTATTTTAATTATTTTTTGCTGTTGCGATTTTTTCTGTCAATGTATTATAGCACCGCTTTCTTGAACTCAATGATTTCTTGAACTCAATGATTTCCAGGAAATAACACTTGTTCTTCTGTAGCACACAATTTTCGCTTATACTACGTGACCACTCGATTATGACCACCTACGCATCATTTAACTTTGGTGATGACATGCGGGTTGAACCGACGCGCATTGTGCACTGAGTCTAGCGGGTAGGTAAATAGTTTTAGAATATGATGAGAAATAGTTTTTTTTCCTGTTGACGAGCAGTTCCCGCATCTACAGTTGAGCACGCTGCCGCACGCTATCGTGGCAATATTCGATCCCGTGGTAGCCGGATTGAGTCCTGTTGGTGCAAGAATAGTTCACATTTATAGCTACTGCGCTTCATGACTTTTCTGCTTCAACTTCGATAAAATCGTTAATTCAAGAAAGTGCTACAGTGACAGCCTACTTAACATTATACTTTAAATTATCTTTGTCTGGATATCCAAATTAAGTTCAGTGATTTATGCAAACCGAAATAATGTTTAACGTCCAATCCACGACGAGCGCTTCAGACATGGAACACTAGCTCGTGTTAGACAATCATGAGGCAGATAATTCGGCCATTGTGTTTTCAAGTAACCGTAGCGGCATTGCCTTAAGCAGTTACGAACTAATCCGTGCTCTCTTCTTCATCTGCAGATTTATGTTCCTTCTATATTTATGAGAACGTAGGCGATGACGCACGACTCCCATGGCGCTAGACGGGGAGACAGCCGATTCAAATCCATGTGGTGGGATGAATTTTAACTACCAGTGTTTGCACGGTAAGCGAAGAATAAGTGGCGGAAACTTTGTCATCTCTTCCTCTTCACTGGACAATGCATCCAAGTCTTGTGGCAAATCAGATACTTTTCTGCGAGATTTCGTGAAGTAACAGCATGTAACACTGTTAACGGTAGTCAGTTCTTCGAATGGAGAAGCTGTGTTCACTGATACCCTTATCGCTATTCTGGAGTACTAGCCAGTCCTGACATCGGGATTTACCGTGTCCTTGCTTGCAATGCATGGTATTCCATATGCGTTGTGTTCATCAAAACGAGTCTGTTATCCAACATAAAGAATCGCAGAAAGTGAACCACCAACCACAGAAAGTAGCTGCTGTGAAAGATAACTTACTTGCACGCTTGCAGCTAGCTGGTTAGGTCCCAGAACAACATTAATTAAAACACAGATAAGATGGACAACACAGTGGTAAATTAGCAAACAGCATTTATTAAATTAATTGGGAGTGAAATACTCAACTTTCAGTGATTTATGATTCGCAGCTCAGTAATTGACGTCGTACACATTAATCTATCTTTACACAGTAAAAGATAGCTATCTAATCTATACAAGTTCAGTCTAGACCGCTGTAACTAACAGTTCGTTATTCACGGTCGCATTTGTATAGCATTTTGCCACTCAGGGTTCACTGTCTGACGATCACTCGTTGATAGCGGCTGGCTAGAGCGGCCGCAACCAGAACTAGTCGGTGACTGATGAATAACTGTTGCCGGCGTTAAAGTAGGTGGCTGGCGTCCGCACTCATCCGCGAGCGGAGGAGAGCTCTTCATGTGTCACCTAAACGGCGGACGCAGAAAGTAGTTCCTGGTGTCAGCCCCCTTTGTACGGCTGACATAAATAGTGGCGGATTGAACGGACTCTTTGTATGTCTTGTGGCGGAATCATAAATAGGTTCCCATTTGTGAGCGTCATCTACGTGGCGACAGATCAGAACTCTCTGGCGCGACAGCAGGAAATTACTTGGTTGCTGGTACGTACCGCGTGAGACGCTGTACGTAGCAATACGGCATAAAAACAACACTATTACGTACAAACACTCAAACAGCAACACACTATACGCAAACATGGTTGATGTTTCGTAATAGGGACGGGGAAGAGAAATGTGAGCAGAGGCCGTAATACGACAGTTTCTCACTGTCACAAAGTTCACTGAAAGGGTATGAGACTGCCTTTAATAAACAGCAGTTTATCAGAAATGAAGAATGCTTCTACCTCTATCTCACAAAAAATTACGGTTTCTGGGGTGTTGTGGAACTGCGACGGTCAACATATATCGCGGATGATGGACAAAGGAAAAGCGACGGACTTTCGTACAACTGTGAAGGGCAGTAGGATTGATAGCCAACCTTCATATCTTTAGTCTTTGCCTGAAGCGTGGATCAAATTGTCGCCTTGCTACCTTGTTTTAGGTAAAAGCCGAAAACGTTGCTCTGAAAACACCAAGGTAAAATTTCCTGCTTCATCCTTGGGTAATCCGAGCTTGTTTCATTTGTCTCAAGACTCGTCGTCGACTAGACGTTAAACATTGTTCTTCCTTGTTTGTTTTCCCCGACAGATGCTCACAACTGCTTAGCATTCTAGGTGGTGGGTCTTGAGCAAGATTAAATATATCTCCCACAGGCCAGCTCCTTGTGTCTCCTTAATTGGAGACACTGCTGGTTCCCAAGCCCTTCCGATACTATAACCGAGGTCCCGGTTGATCAGATAGTTCCTGGTACGTATTTCGATGGCTCTCTAACGACCCGTAATTCTACGTTTGTGCTGATATCCTGGTACCTTCACATTCCATCGCTTGAACCTCGAACACACAGCGCACTTCGACAGCCGACTTGTTACGACACATTAGACGAACGCACCGTTGGATGTTCTAAGAATCCGCACACAAAGCTACGAATATCTAAAAGAAAAATGTTTATGAAGCAAGATGGCAACGGGTCGGTTGGATGTCACTTCCTGTGTGATTAAATACAATGTCACCCAAAGCTCTATTGTTGGAAACCCGTAAGTAACAAGTTTGTAACCAGTTCCAAGTGACGCGCCATCCCGTCACCAGTGACTACAGTTCCTCAATTCAGAGAAATCAAGCGCATTTTCAAGGGGCGAGCGAAAAGATTTCAATAATAAATTTTCTTGGTCGCCATTCCAATTACACTTTGAATCGTTTTTCCATGTCTGCTTACCCTATATTAAAAATTAGTGTCACAAAAAATATGGTTCAAATGGCGCTGAGCACTATGGTACTTAACTGCTGAGGTCATCAGTCCCCTATAACTTAGAACTACTTAAACCTAACTAACCTAACGACGTCACACACATCCATGTCCAAGGCAGGATTCGAACCTGCGACCGTAGCGGTCGCGCGATTCCAGACTGTAGCGCCTAGAACCGCTCGGCCACTCCGGGCGGCTTAGTGTCACATAACCTTTTCGAAGAATGATCTCATTTATTTGCGTGAAAAGCAAATCCTTCAATAGCTGCAAAATAATATGGAAAAAGCCTATTATTTCATTGGACGTGAATACCCAAGAGAATGGAACAGCAATTTCTGCTTGTGTCAAGCCATTATTTGACTGCTACAGTGGAAAATATTAAAACATTCAGAAATATTCAAATGTCTGTGAATTCCTAAGGGACCAAACTGCTGAGGTCATCGGTCACTAGGTTTACACACTACTTAAACTAACTTAAGATAAGTTATGCTAAGAACAACACACACACCCATGCCCAAGGGAGGACTCGAACCTCAGGCGGGAGGGGCCGTCAATCCAGACATGGGGCCTCAAACAGCGCGGCCACTCCGCGCGGCGCCCAGAATATTCCTCCGTCACTATGTATCCCAGATTAAATGATTTAAAAAAAATGGTTCAAATGGCTCTGAGCACTATGCGACTTAACTTCTGAGGTCATCAGTCGCCTAGAACTTAGAACTAATTAAACCTAACTAACCTAAGGATATCACACACATGCATGCCCGAGGCAGGATTCGAACCTGCGACCGTAGCGGTCACGCGGTTCCAGACTGAAGCGCCTAGAACCAAACGGCCACACCGGCCGGCCTAAACGATTTAGATTACAGAAGATCACCCATCACTCTTGCCATATGCCATTAAAACAATAGAGGGGTATAACTTGTGACTTAACGACGAATATGTTGAACTGCTACTAGCGATTTTTACTATTCTGGATTGACATCCATTCGGTGTCGCTATGTATTCCCAAAGACTGCCAAACTGACTAAAAAATTCGACAATATTCGTCTAGTACTTTTCTCCCTTGAGTACATACCAGGTTTCTTTTGTATTGTCTACTACGATGCATTCAGTATTGGTTTCTCTAGTGCAAAATTAAATATGGAAGCATTAAGCAAGTATCCATAAAAGGCTTGGCATAAGATTACTCTATTTCCTTACATTGTGTACCATTTTTTCTTTTTTAGTTCCTAGGAGTAAGAGCATATTTTTGTTTGAGTGCAATTAAAACTCGAAGCGCTTACGAACTGTCTGTGTTCGGAACGTGAATACTGAACTTATTTTACAATAAAAATGTGTGTGAAATCTTATGGGACTTAACTGCTAAGGTCATCAGCCCCTAAGCTTACACACTACTTAACCTAAATTATCCTAAGGACAAACACACACACCCATGCCAGAGGGAGGACTCGAACCTCCGCCGGGACCTGCCGCACAGTCCATGACTGCAGCGCCTCAGACCGCTCGGCTAATCCCACGCGGCTATTTTACTGTGTGTGTGTGTGTGTGTGTGTGTGTGTTTGTGTGTGTGTGTGAATTAAATCAACATTTTCATACCTCACACTGATTAATGTACGTTCCTCTGCAGTAAAGAAAAGTATTCTCTAGTGTTCGTATTATGCTGTGTCTTGGCTGGAGAAATGAAATACACTAAATCATTCTAGCAGTGTTTTATCATTTGATAGAGAGCTGCAAATTTCGAATCTATCTCTTGCAGCACCTTCGCTGGTACAAATAGCCTGCAGCTTACTTTCCGCTGGAATTGTGGGATTTTGCGTTTTTTTTTCATACTACTCTAGTAATAATACAATGCCACATGTTCTCTTTAGCTTGAATCTGTACTCGACGAACCAACTGTAACAAAAATTTGCTCAAGCGTAATAATGAGGAGTACCCTGCATCCTCCAGGCTCCCACACGGAAACTACAGTTTCCATCCCATCAGAGTAGTGCCGTTTGAGGAACTGCGCTGCTATTCACTCGGAAACCAGTCAGCGATTTAGATGACTTTTCAGTTCCGTTCGTCTTGATTAGCTCCCTATGCCGACGGCGTAAGACTCAACCTACAGAGGTAAGGATTTTTAACCCTTACTATTGGCGCACAATATGGTCATCATCAACCATACGCCACCGCCTCCATCGTTACATTCATCAATCTTGCTTATCTGCTACTTTACATTTTATTTTACTGGTATTTTACGTAATCTCAGTCAAGTGTAGAACGGTTAATACTTCAATTTTGTAATTTGATTATCACGTAATTATTTGATGGAACTTCTTTGGATTCGGTCCAGACTGTCATCTTTGGCCTTGAAGTTTTTTGACGTGTATTGCTGTACATCACTTGCTATTCTTGTGTCAATCTGCAATCATATTTTTATCTTGTTACAATTTTCGACTTTACATTATCTTGGCAACTACGGTTTCCTGATAACTTATTTTAAAATACGTATGACATGTGACATATCTGTGATAATTTTTGTGCGTGTTTTGATCGATTTTACACTTTCACTGTTTTTTTTGTTTCGTTTGGCATTGTCACATAGGCCACTTTTGTATTTTGTACAGTTGCCGTTGATGATGGTTCAAAACCGAAACCGGCACCAAGATAAAATAACGTTTTTACAGACTGCATAGTGTTATGCATTTTTTAAAATTTGTATATGCTGCTGAGTATAGCCTAAGCGAGATGACTACCTCTTACTTGCTTGTTAATGAGTGACGGTGGAAATGTCTGCCATCGCCATAATCCGAACAAGCATTCACGGGATTTCTCCTGGCGACGTGTTGCACTCTGATAGATTTTACCTGTTGGATGAAAGTGTTGTGTACCCGCATAAATTCCACTGCATGTTAGCCGGCGTGGCTGTCGATACGTGCTAACAGTCGTTTGCCGTGATCCTTTAAAATAGCTGTTCTTGGTCAACACAGCTATCCGCTATGAACAGTAATGGCTTCAGCACAGTGTTCTCAGAATACATGTGACGTCGTAATTAGAGAGAAACAATCCGTCTTCCGAGGGAAGCGCCAGAATGTATCCGGGTGTTAATCCTAGTTTTATCTACAATATTTGGCTGCCCACCTCTGAGAACTTTGCCACCTTGGGTCGTTCTAGAGCAGTGCTGTACAACCACGCTAGTGCCGCTGGCCGCAAACCCTTCACTGTGACTACGTAATGGCCCTTAACGTGTCGTAAAACAGTTATAATTCCGACCTGATATGCGCCTGCCCCCAATGCCAGATGTACTAGGCACAAAAGAACTACTGTAAGGGCCCTCTCTCCTTTTAGGGAGGAAATGAAATATGAGTAAAAACAAAACAAAAATATTACAAGAGCTAAGCCGACTTACTCAGCTTGCAGACAAACGAACAGAGCGTAGTGGCAGACTAGAACAACAATGACTGATGGAGTTCCTTCTTACTATCTGGTGTTCTTTGATATTTATTAGGCTCCTCATTTTGCAGCGTACATTTAATAGCTGAAAGCATACTGGTATTCAGATACACTTCGTGTAATATATATAGTTGCTCTTGTTTACACGCATCGAACAACTTCATCTACATCTACATCCATACTCCGCAAGCCACCTGACGGTGTGTGGCGGAGGGTGCCCTGAGTACCTCTATCGGTTATCCCTTCTATTCCAGTCTCGTATTGTTCGTGGAAAGGTTTGTCTGTATGCTTCTGTGTGGGCTCTAATCTCTCTGATTTTATCCTCATGGTCTCTTCGCGAGATATACGTAGGAGGGAGCAATATACTGCTGGACTCTTCGGTGAAGGTATGTTCTCGAAACTTTAACAAAAGCCCATACCGAGCTACTGAGCGTCTCTGCTGCAGAGTCTTCCACTGGAGTGTGTCTATCATCTCCGTAACGCTTTCTCGATTACTAAATGATCCTGTAGCGAAGCGCGCTGCTCTCCGTTGGATCTTCTCTATCTCTTCTATCAACCCACACCGCTGAGCAGTGGGCGAACAAGCGTACTGTAACCTACTTCCTTTGTTTTCGGATTGCATTTCCTTAGGATTCTTCCAATTAATCTCAGTCTGGCATCTGCTTCACCAACGATCAACTTTATATGATCATTCTATTTTAAATCACTCCTAATGCGTACTCCCAGATAATTTATGGAATTAACTGCTTCCAGTTGCTGACCTGCTATATTTTAGCTAAATGATAAGCGATCTTTCGTTCTATGTATTCGCAGCACATTACACTTGTCTACATTGAGATTGAATTGCCATTCCCTGCACCATGCGTCAATTCGCTGCAGATCCTCCTGCATTTCAGTACAATTTTCCTTTGTTACAACCTCTCTATACACCACAGCATCATCTGCAAAAAGCCCCAGTGAACTTCCGATGTCATCCACAAGGTCATTTATGTATATTGTGAACAGCAACGGTCCCATGACACTCCCCTGTGGCACATCTGAAATCACTCTTACTTCGGAAGACTTCTCTCCATCGAGAATGACATGCTGCGTTCTGTTATCTAGGAACTCCTCAATCCAATCACACAATTGGTCTGATAGTCCATATGCTCGTTCATTAAACGACTGTGGGGAACTGCATCGAACGCCTTGCGGAAGTCAAGAAACACGGCATCTACCTGGGAACCCGTGTCTATAGCCCTCTGAGTCTCGTGGACGAATAGCGCGAGCTGGGTTTCACACGACCGTCTTTTTCGAAACCCATGCTGATTCCTACAGAATAGATCTCTAGTCTCCAGGGAAGTCATTATACTCGAACATAATACGTGTTCCAAATTTCTACAACTGATCGACGTTAGAGATATAGGTCTATAGTTCTGCACATCTGTTCGACGTCCCTTCTTGAAAACGGGGATGACCTGTGCCCTTTTCCAATCCTTTGGAACGCTACGCTCTTCTAGAGACCTTAGGTACACCGCTGCAAGAAAGGGGGCAAGTTCCTTCGCGTACTCTGTGTAAAAAAGAACTGGTATCCCATCAGGTCCAGCGGCCTTTCCTCTTTTGAGCGATTTTAATTGTTTCTCTATCCCTCTGTCGTCTATTTCGATATCTACCATTTTGTCATCTGTGCGACAATCTAGAGAGGGAACTACAGTGCAGTCTTCCTCTGTGAAACAGCTTTGGAAAAAGACATTTAGTATTTCGGCCTTTAGTCTGTCATCCTCTGTTTCAGTACCATTTTCGTCACAGAGTGTCTGGACATTTTGTTATGATCCACCTACCGCTTTGACATAAGACCAAAATTTCTTAGGATTTTCTGCCAAGTCAGTACATAGAACTTTACTTTCGAATTCATTGAACGCCTCTCGCATAGCCCTCCTCACACTACATATCGCTTCGCGTAATTTTTGTTTGTCTGCAAGGCTTTGGCTATGTTTATGTTTGCTGTGAAGTTCCCTTTGCTTCCGCAGCAGTTTTCTAGCTCGGTTGTTGTACCACGGTGGCTCTTTTCCATCTCTTACGATCTTGCTTGGCACATACTCTTCTAACGCATATTGTACGATGGTTTTGAACTTTGTCCACTGATCCTCAACACTATCTGTATTTGAGACAAAACTTTTGTGTTGAGCCGTCAGGTACTCTGTAATCTGCTTTTTGTCACTTTTGCTAAACAGAAAAATCTTCCTACCTTTTTTAATATTTCTATTTACGGCTGAAATCATCGATGCCGTAACCGCTTTATGATCGCTGATTCCCTGTTCTGCGTTAACTGTTTCAAATAGCCACTGACTAATTATTTCCTCGCCCCTAAAGTTTGACTGTCGCACACCAACCAGAATTAACACTTCGTACTTAATGGGGACTACGCCCACAGCCAGTCACTAGCTTCAGTGACTCTCCGCAGGACTAACTGCCGATTCCATTCGACACTGGCTCTTGGTAAGCCTGATTTGCGTAGCATAGGATTCTAGTCCCAATTAACTGAACCAGTGTTGTTTCCATGTAACCTTCGTCGAATCGTAGGCCATACTTCTTTAATAAATTGCACACAGAAGAAAAAATCTAATTTTCTTCAATAGTCAGTACTTCCTAGCTGTCGTATTAATTGCAGTAATCTCTTTAGCTTCCTGCAGCTTCTGGTAAACGTGCTTAGCATTCTTCCCTCACACGTTTCTTCTAGTACGTAGACATTTTGTACTTGTAATTTTTAATTTCATGTGCTACACCAGATGAAATACTTTCAGTTTACTCTGACCCTGGTGTCTCGTGGACCAAGTTTCAGTGCGATATAATGCTGAGCTCCTGACATTCTGTTTTATAAACATATCGGGTAATCCAATATCAATATCAGATACCGGGAGACCCAATTTTTATAAAAAGATTTCTTCATTTGTGCACATATGTTTTGCCTTTCCACAGCTACTCTGTGGAATCTTATAGTCCACATCTTTAACATTTTCCAGTATGCCTTGCTCAACTTGGGAGTTTATCAAGTCTCTGTTACTTCCTCTTAAGACTTCCAGAGACTGTCTTCATCATATTCTTCTTTGATTTGTTTATCCTTCATCCAAATTTCTCGCTAAGTTAGCTGCATATTCCGCTGAAGGGTTCCATGTCTTCTTTCCTGTTGGACAGTACTATCTCGTCCACTAACTTTTACCTTCCCACCTGCTTCATTTGTACTGCCATTTCCATTCTAACATTGGTTATTCTACAAAAAAATTAAACGACATGTCTATAAACTGTAGTCCTACTATCTTACGATCCTGATTTACTGCAGCTTGCTTCAAACGTCGATAAATGCAAGTTAATGCGAATGGATAGAAGAAGCAGTGCTGTAATTTTCGAATGTATTATTAATGGTATGCAACTTGATAAAATCACGTAAATTAAGTATACAGTCGCAATATTGCGAATCAATATGAAACCAAGTGGGATCAATTGCAGGGAAGATGTAGCGCACCTTTAAAGGAGCAATGAGCATGGAGCACGGGTACAGATCGTTTGTGTGACCCATAAAATCACGTCGATTAAGCATACAGGCGCAATATTGCGAATAAATCTAAAATCGAACGAGAAAGGAGGATTAATTGTAGGGAAGATGTAGCGCACCTTTAAAGCAGCAAAGAGCACGGGCACAGATCGTGTGTATGACCCATTCTTGACCAATGTTCGTGTGTTTGGTATATCCATCAGATATAATTAAATGAAGTTATTCAAGTAATTCAAAGTCATGTTTCTAGATTTGTTCAAGATGGTTCGATCAGTACCGAGTGTTACGGCAATGCTTCGTGAATTTAAACGGTAGTTCTTGGAGGGCAAGAAACTATCTTTTCGCAAAAGCTATAGAGGAAGTTTAAGAGAATCACCATTTGCGACAGATTGCAGAACGATTCTAGTGTCTCCAACGTTCATTTTTGTCAAGGACTGAAATGACACAAAAAGTGAGGGAAAATGGGCGAATCCGGAGGCAGACAGACAGCCGTTTTTCCCTACAGGAAAGGAAATGACTAGCAATGCAATTTAGTACCCTCTGCCGTGCACTGTAAAACGACTTACGGAGTCTATAGATGTAGATGTAGATGCGCCACTTTGATTTTCGATACAGTGTTGCTATCTACTGGTCCATTCTCCTCAACATACTCTTCTCACCTGCAACTTTAAATTTAGACCTTCATATCTCTCGAAATTAATTTACATCTATATCTTCATCTATACTCCGCAGGCCACCTCACGATGTGTGGCGGAGAGTAGTTTGTGTACCACTGTCACTACCTCCCTTTCCTAAACCAGTCGCGAATATTACGCGGGAAGAACGACTGTTGGTAGCCTCCGCGCGAGCTCAAATCTCTCTAATTTTACGTTCAAGGTCTTTCCGTGAGATTTAAGTAGAAGAAAATGATTGGCGCTTCCAGGAACGTATGCTTGCGGAATTTTCACAGTAAACCACATCATGAGACAGGACGCCTCTCCTGCAGCGTCTGTCACTGGAGTTCCCGAGAATCTACGTGATTACTAATTGAAGATTACCGAAACGTGCTGCTCCTGTTTCGATCTGCTTTGCTTCCTATATCAGGCATATCTGACACAGGTATCAAACTGACAATTTAGTTGTACTAATCATAGTTCAGCTGTCCCTACTATTGTATATTGCTTTCCTAAAATGACTGTCACCCAGTGGTTGGGTTGGGGGTTGTTTGGGGGAAGAGACCAAACAGCGAGGTCATCGGACTCATCGGATTAGGGAAGGACGGGGAAGGAAGTCGGCCGCGCCCTTTCAAAGAAGCCATCCCGGCATTTGCCGGAGCGATTTAGGGAAATCACGGAAAACCTAAATCAGGATGGCCGGACGTAGGATTGAACCGTCGTCCTCCCCAATGCGAGTCCAGTGTGCCACCTCGCTCGGTTCACCCAGTGGTGGCCGGTGATCATGTACTAATGTGCTACAGCGCACTATAAATACCGCACTAAAATTATGCCATTTCTCTTCAAATGCAAGCCGGAAATCGCACTAAAATTACTCCGTCTCGATTCGAATGCGTGCTGGTATACAAATAAAACGGACGAAAACATGTTATGTAGCCTTCTCTCCGCCATAACTAGAAACCAATGTCGAGTGGTGAACTGATAGTCAGCCGCGCTATGATCAACTCACAGAATTGACGCAGCTGCCTATTTTCGATTGCGCATGCTCTAAAGTGACATCATCTTTGTCGGCACTAAGTATGCTCTCACAGCGCCAGGGTGGTATTTTTCTTTGGAACTCTGTGTAAAGTATTGTGCAAGAAACATGACGAATTTTGTAGATGATCTGCCCAAGAGGCCTCTTCCAGTAGGTATTTGGAGAAGAAAGTGAGGGTTAAAGATTTACGTAGACCTACTTCCAACTTAAATCTATCAGGGGGAGGATGTGGGATGAAGCTCATCTATTTGACTCAAATTGTGTGAGTATAAGCACCTAGATGTCTCCTTCAAGCTCCTTGAGTATTTCGAAAGAGTGGCCTGTAGGAAAAGTTAAAACGCTCTCTAAAGATTTACGAATAGAGTATGAGGGATTTTTGAGCAATAATTGATGTATCGGTGGTGTTGCGCAGCGGTAAAGCGCACCGAGTGCCAATTTGTTGATTTAGGTTCGATTCTTCCTGCTATCATTTTTTTTCTATTTCATTCTATTCAAGCAATATTAAAGTACTAATTATAAAATTTAAATATATTTAACAGTTCAGTTTACATGCAGAAAATTTGTATATTCTATTGCTTCACTTTTAAGTCTAAACGATATAGGTGGCGGCAAGAAAAGAGAGTATACAAGGAAATAATATGAAAGTATATGAAGGGAGTTGGATCTGCAGGTGTGATATTAGCAATGCACTTTTTTCTTTCCGTGTTTGTTAGTCAGGAAATACAATGAGAGTGGTATAGAGAGAGTGAGGGATCTAGGACATATTAATGCATTAATTAAAAAAAAACATATTGGAAATATTAAACATACAGTGTAAAGAACATATTTGATCTCAGTGCATTAGGGAAATCTCGATTGTAACAATAATAATAATAATAATAATGTCGTGTGACTAGGGCCTCCCGTCGGGCAGACCGTTCGCATGGTGCAAGTCCTTCCATTTGACGCAGCTTCGGCGACTTGCGCGTCGATGTGGATGAAATGATGATGATTAGGACAACACAACACCCAGTCCCTGAGCGGAGAAAATCTCCAACCTAGCCGGGAATCGAACCCGAGCCCTTAGGATTGACAGTTCGTCACGCTGACCACTCAGCTACCGGGGGCGGACGATTGTAAAAATTACTAAATGACACCCGTCATGACGACATAGTGAAACCGATCTGTTTGTTTTTGTAATATTGTAGCATACTGGTAAAATTTTACACGAGCCGCTACTGATGCCACCCAATCCTATTTCAATTTTTGCAATTCCTGTTCATGTTATATACATATGGCAAGATAATATCAGCGATATGTGAAGGGCGTCAATAAATAACGCATAACATTTTTTTCTCGGCCAATTTCGGTTCAAAAAATGCAGAATTTGTTGTGGGACATCGTCGAATATTCCCGCTTCAGCCCCTATAGTTCCATGAAGTTCCGATAGATAGCGGCTCTATACACAGCCTTCAAAATGGCATCTGTCACGGAGGTTCGTTCCAGACAGAGAGCTGTCACTGAGTTTCTTTTTGCAGAAAACCAGAGCGTCGCAAATACTCATAGGTGCTAGCAGAACGTATACGGAGACCTAGCAGTGAACAAAGGCACAGTGAGTCGTTGGGCGAAGTATCTGTCGTCATCGTAACAAGGTCGCTCAAATATGTCCGACACCCGCGTGCCGGCAGGCAGCACACAGCTGTGACAGCTGCAATGTTGCAACGTGCGGACAGTCTCAAAAAAATGGTTCAAATGGCTCTGAGCACTATGGGACTAAACTGCTGAGGTCATCAGTCCCCTAGAACTTAGAACTACTTAAACCTAACTAACCTAAGGACATCACACACATCCATGCCAGAGGCAGGATTCGAACATGCGACCGTAGCAGTCCCGCGGTTCCGGACTGCAGCGCCTAGAACCGCAAGACCACCGCGGCCGGCTAGGACAGTCTCATCCGAGGTGATGGAGCCGGCCGCTGTGGCCGAGCGGTTCTAGGCACTTCAGTCTAGAACCGCGCGACCGCTACGGTCGCAGGTTCGAATCCTGCCTTGGGCATGGATGTGTGTGATGCCCTTAGGTTTGTTAGGTTTAAGTAGTTCTAGGGGACTGATGATCTCAGATGTTAGGTCCCATAGTGCTCAGACCTACTGAACCATTTTGAGGTGATGGACGCATCACAACCAAACACCTCGCTGCACACATGGGCATCTTTGTTGGAAGCGCTGAAATACTCGACCACCAGCTGTTCTTGTTGATCCACCTTACAGCCCGGACCATCTTCCGATTTCCATTTGTTGGGTCCAATGAAGGATGGACTCCGCCGGATGATGGGGAGGTTATTGATGCAGCAAGACGTTGACTACGACGTCGGCCAGTAGAGTGGTACCATGCGTGCATACAGGCCCTCCCAGTAGGGTGGCGTATGTCAGTCGCATTGAACGCAATTACTTTGAAGAATAGCGTTTTGTGGCCCTAAGAGCGGGGAATAATATGGTGTACTGAATTCCTGAATTAATCAACCTGCTTTCAGAAAAATAGTGTTGCATTAGTTATTGAACGTCCCTATATGTGTCGCAGAAGCTCGCGCATAACAATGTGCGACGAAATGTAAAGAAAAGTGAGAAAGCAAGAATCATCAAAGTTGTATTTTTACCTTGCCAACACTGATGTAACTATGTAGGAAAACTTGAGAACGATGGGGGTGGGGGATGGCGAGGGCAGCGGCGGAAGCGGTCGTGTCGCGGCAGCATTTGTCACGGGAAACGCGCAATAGCAAGCGTGACGGACGAGCGGCCAATACGCCAACGGGCGATACGTCACGGCCAGGCGCGGGCAGGCACGGCCTCCCCGCCAGATCACCGCGAAAAATGGAAAAATACGGCCGCACAGGAAATGGCGTGGGGCAGCGGTGTGTCAGCTGCTAACTGGCAGCGGCTTCGCAGCAGCGCCGACCCTGCCGCCTGCATGGAGCTCTACTATGCGTATTATTTTAGATGCAATGTAATCATGCTTACCCCTGTACTAGTGTAATACTGGTTATCTGCATCATGTTCCTCATTAACATTCAATTTCATAGTAATTTGATCAATGTAATTTTAATGTATGCTATCAACTGCACCTTAAAAAAAGCTGAACCATTTCGACACAAAATCTCCTAATTGCTATGAAAGCATGCACTGTTACAATCTGGAAGTGCTATTGAACGGAATGTGGTACACAGGACGTGAATTTAATAGCGATTCTTACCGCAAGTCAATCAAATATACATTAACTGCTGTGGTTAACAAAACACGCGCGCGCAGGCGCACACAAACACACAGACGCACACACACACACACACACACACACACACACAGAGAGAGAGAGAGAGAGAGAGAGAGAGAGAGAGAGAGACACACAGAGAGGGGGGGGGGGTAGAAGGAGAGTGGGGAATGGGGGGATATAGATGTAGAGAGAGAATCCCGTGAGGAGGAGTGTGGGGAGAGAGAGAGAGAGAGAGAGAGAGAGAGAGAGAGAGAGAGAGAGAGAGAGAGAAGGGGGGGGGGGGGGTAGAAGGAGAATGGGGAATGGGGGGATGTAGAGAGAGAATCCCGTGAGGACGAGTGTTTTTTCCACCGAAATCATTTTCAAATTTCCGGAAAGCCTTCTCGAAGCACTACATAACCATCCTGATACTGTTGTGGTGAAATGATACATAACTGGCATACCTGGTCACTTAACTAGAAAATAGAGCGATTGCTAACAGTCTGAAAACTTCATCACAAACATATAGCGATATTACAAAACCATTTGGATCCCTATGTAAGTTAGGTTGTATATGTACTAGGCGGAAAAAACTTCACTGACAGGGTAACGAACGCACTCTGTCCAAAGTCAGGTTAGGTATTCGAAGCATGAGCCCACTTCGAACATCATAAACGATTTTGCTTTCACATTCAGAAGTCAGAGAGACGAGAACGACGTCGAACAAGGCGTTATTAATGTGGCCCACAACCTAGGACATTTGTTTGCTCAGAGTTGTTGTTACTGATGTGAAATACAAACGTCACGAACGCGCTAAACTCATTATGGTTCTGACAGCCGTATGAAGATGATTGAAGAGTGCACGAAACGTACGAACCAGCTGTCAGACAATGTTGTCTACTGTTTCGGAGGTACCGAATTTCAGTGACAGAAAGGTAGTATACAGGCGGTCGGGAATGGTTCTACAAGGTCGTGACGTTTCCCACAAACAACGGAGCAGCAGATGGAATTCGTCAAGTCGCATACCTAGACGAAAACACAATTTTTTGTCTGAGAACCTGTATAAAATGATTTTATGATGTGATGAATCATGGTATACAATGTGGCACCCGTTGGTCTGGAGTACGCATGGTGAAAGGTTATTTCCTGAGAGTCCTGTGGTGACACTGAAATTCGATGGAAAGGAGGAGGATTGAAATTTAACGTTCCGTCAGCAACAAGATATTAGGTTGAGTAACATACGAATAGGAAAAGAAAACGGCCGTGTCCTTTTCAGAGAAACTATCGCGGCATTTACCTTAAGCGATTTACAGAAACCACGGATGGAACGGCCGGCGGGGTATCTGAACCGCCGTCCTCCCGAATGCGAGTCCAGTGTCTTCACCGCTGCACCATCTTCCACGATAAATTCAGTAGATGTGGTGTGACTACGGTGTGGAGTGCGACCTTTAGCTTTCTATTGATAGTATTCTTCTTCTTCTTCTGCTTTTACGGCCTCATTGGACCACTTCAGTCAATCATTTCTGGTCCTCTTCTTTGGTATTTTCCCCTTCCGAGTGGCCCAGTATCTCTTCATTCGTTCCGATGCTTTTCGTCGTTCCTTATCTGTAAATAACCTTTTCATTGTATGTCGTTTGTCAGTTTTTGGTTTAAATCTTATTTCTGTGTCCCTCAACTTCTTTAAATTTGGCGTTTTGTTCTGCAAATCATCCAGGAGTTATTTCCAGTTCTTCCATATCCTCTCTTATTTCCTTAAGCCATCCTCCTTGTTGTTTCAAATTCCAGAGTTTCTCAATAATTTTCCTTGATAATCTGGTTTCTGGTGTCCTCAGAATGTGACCACAAAAAGAGATTCTTTTCTTTCGTATAGTATCAGTGATGGGCTCCAGTTCTCTGTATACCACTTCATTTGGAACTATCCGCCATTGCCCAGCTTTTTGATATTTCTTATTTATGCATGTTCTAGCAATTCTTCTCTCTACTTTTAAAATTTTGTCAATTCTGTTTTTCTGGGTGACTTTAAAAAGAGTTTCACTACCGTATGTAACCTCTGGTTGAACCACCATCTTGTAATGTTTTAATTTTGTTTTAATTGATAGACATTTTTTATTGTATGCAGACCATGTTAGTTTTTGAGCTTTTATCATTTTATTAGTTCTTGCTCGCCATGCAGGTTTCTCGTCCAATTTATGTGTTATAATTTCACCCAGGTATTTAAATTGTTTCACTATTTTAATTTCCCTATTGTTCACTGTGATGTGATCTATTACAAGTGAATCCGTTACCATTATTTCAGTCTTTTCAAATGATATCTGGAGTCCTAATTTTTGTGCTATATTTTGCAAGCTTGTTATTTGTTTCGTGGCTTCCTGAATATTATTAGCTAGTAATGCTAGGTCATCAGCAAATCCCAAGCAATTTAGGTTTATTTTGTCTTTCTTAGTTCCAATTTTAATATTCATAGGATTTTCCTTGTACCATTCTCTCATTACATATTCAAGAGCACAATTGAATAGCAATGGTGATAAACAATCTCCCTGCCTCAACCCTGTTTTAATCGTAAATGGTTCAGATATTTCTCCTCTAAATTTTACTTTGGATTTGGTGTTTGTTAAGGTTAACTGTATCATTTTTATTAATTTAGGATGAAGTCAAAAATTCCTTAATATTTTCATCATTGAAGATCTATGGATGCAATCATACGCCTTTTTGAAATCTACAAAGGTTATGACTAGTTGTTTTTGCCTTCTTTTGTAGACATCCATAACTAACTTCAAGGTGATTATCTGTTCTGGGCAGCTTCTCCAGGATCTAAATCCTCCTTGATATTCTCCCAGTTCCAGTTCTAATTGATCTTTACAGCGGTTGTATAGTATTCTTGACATGATCTTATACGTGCAGTCCAAAAGGGAAATTCCTCTATAGTTGTCTGGATTTGATTTTTCTCCTTTCTTATGTAATGGATGTATTATAGCAGTAGTCCAATTTTCTGGTAATTTCTCTTCATTCCAGATTTTTACTATGCATTGGTGTAATGCTATCTTTACTGGTTCTGCTGCATATTTCCAAAGTTCAGCAAACGTTTGATCTTCTCCACTTGCTTTGTAGTTTTTGAGTTCTTTCAAAGCTCTGTAGACCTCATTACTTGTAGGTGGATTTATATTTTCTGCTGGTGTTTTAATTGGGGTTTCTGTGTTTATCTGAAGAAGTTCTGGGGGATCTTCACAATTTAGTAACTTGTTAAATGTTTCTGCTAGAATTTCTGTATTTTTACTATTGCTATGGGCTAGGTTATTATCTTTATCTTTTAACATTAATGTTGGAGGATCATATCTTTGTAATTGTCTGCCAAATATTTTGTAATAGTCTCTTGAGTTTGTTTTTTCACTATTTGTTTCTATCATTAGAAGTATATATTTTTGGTACTGACGTTTAACTCTCCTTATTATTTTTTGTGTTGTCTTCCTTTGTTTTGTGAGTTCCAAATATGATTTTTCTGTTTTTTCATTTTGATGCCTTAACCAGGCTTGGTGTCGATCCAACACTGCTTCATCACATTCATCGTTCCACCACTGGTGTTTTTTCCTTGGATTTATAGGGGCAACTTGTTCAGCTATTTGTTTCAATTTGGGAATTATTTCTT
Source organism: Schistocerca serialis cubense (assembly GCF_023864345.2). NCBI lineage: Eukaryota > Metazoa > Arthropoda > Insecta > Orthoptera > Acrididae > Schistocerca > Schistocerca serialis. The sequence continues at coordinate 423,149,827 of NC_064639.1, read as the reverse complement.
CCAGATCATCTGTTATTTTTATATCCCTGGTTTGTGCTTCATAATCCTCATTGATAGTATTATAAAGGCATGTATTCTAAAAGCATTTTAAACACGTGTAAGCTTTTCAAACTTTAGCATAATGTGGCAGTACAGATAACCAACCCAACAGCTAAGATTTCCATCCTTTGGGTGTCGCACTACAGCGGGATTTTTCCTGCATCGGCATGATAATATTCCAATCGGTGGAGTAAAAGTCATTACCTTGTTGTTCGAAGACGGTCCTCTGGATTTTCTAGGAAAAATATGCTTGATGCCCCTACAGCTATCCATGGACCATAATTAGAATGATATACAGCGTCAGTTGTTTGTTATATCATTTCACCTACAAACTAGCAATAATAATAATTGTCCATGTTTAACACGCAATGAAAACAGCCTTCACCTTCAAAGCATTCGCCTTTTTCCTCTATGATTAACAGCATCAAAACAAGATGCTCCACACTTGTTGTCATCAGTAGAAAGACATAAAATTGATATCCGGAGTCTTTAGATCATATATTGTTGATAGAATATCACGGGAGCAGACCACAGAACATAGATAGTGCAACACTTCCGTGTGACAGGAAAGGACATCATACTTCTGAAACACAAAAAAATGGTTCAAATGGCTCTGAGCACTGTGGGACTTAACTTCTGAGGTCATCAGTCCCCTAGAACTTAGAACTACTTAAACCTAACTAACCTAAGGACATCACACACATCCATGTCCGAGGCAGGATTCGAACCTGCGAGCGTAGCGGTCGCGCGGTTCCAGACTGAAGCGCCTAGAACCGCTCGGCCACATCGGCCGGCTTCCGAAACACAGTCCGGAAGCTCTACACATCCCAACAAATATTTCTTCAATGTTACATCGCGAACTTTCTTTGTTTTCGAAGTATGGGAGTTCAAAAAAGAAGTCTGACGATGAAGACAATATGCAAAACACGTAATGCATGTGAAACCTTTCCCAAGAAACATAGAAACTTGATCCTGTGATTAAAATGTGAAATATATTTATATAAATTTCGCAGCGCCCGTATACAGCTATGACAACAGTTCGTTAAAAATGACGATGAAGACGGGACCGCATATTTAGACTGCACTATACGCATTGCGCGGAACATGACGTCAACTATTACAATTTCACAAATTAGTTACATACGATGACAGCAAAGTGGATGGGTACATGAATGTTTACGGGATTCGGAAAATGTAATCTACAATTGGCACTTCAATATTTTTAACTACGCATTAAAGCATGCATTGTGCCTAACTATATGAACCGATAATTTGTAATCTTGACCACCAAGGTCGATCCAGTGAAGGACAGGAGAGAGAAGCCACTTCCCCCCCTCTCTCTCTCTCTCTCTCTCTCTCTCTCTCTCTCTCTCTCTCTCTCTCTCTCTCTCTCTACAAGAAAAAGCCTGTCAAACAGAACTCGTATCCTGACTCGCCAAATCAAGACGCATCAATTCACTATGAAAGCCAGGTATAATTTTTACTCCATTAGTTTTGGACCTCGGTTAAAAAAAGTCCTCCTCATTTGTTAAATGCTCAGTACCTCAACTAAAGAAAAAAATCAATCAATCCAGCTGTAGTGGATTGTATTCATATGGTAAACCGCTCAGAAACATAAGCCGAAAACACTGAGAATGTAGCGAAGTATTTCACAATACCGTAACCGATTTGGATCGGCCATTGGTCAACTTCAGACTACACGCATATGCTCCAAACGGGGTGATATAATGTTCCCGCTTACAGCAGTGCCTTTTCTCTCTATTTGACCAGTGGTTCGTCGAAACGTGTTACAACAATGTGAAATGTTCACGTGATTATATCGTATAAAAATTTAAAAAGTAAAAGAATTTAACCAACAAGTCACTTTGTCTACAAGGACACTGTAATATCACTTTTTAATGTAGCGTGGCTCAGTGAACCTAGGAGACTCCGATGATAGAAGCAAAACACTTCATTTCATTCCTACAAATCGAGACGGATTGCCGTCAGCCATATTGCTTTTTTTTAAAAGAAATTACACGAATATTTGAAAATGAGACGCTAGAAAAATAGACTAAAATATAAGTGGTGACCAAAACGTTTCCGTCTGAGGGCGTCGCTGCAGGGTACACGAAACGTAGTGCGAATCTGATGAGGATAGCACCGACATGTAAGCAAGGGTTTAGTGCGGCATTCGTGTCTTTCCCACGTGCCGCAGTAAATGCGGAAACGTGAACTATGGCGACGTGATTACCAAATGCGTCCAAACAGGACCAACTTGCTGTTAAACTTTTCTTATCTGTCAAAGGAAAAACAGCGGTAGACATCAATCGAAAAATGTGTATGTGGCATTATGTCTGCCGAAAAACACCTTAGTGGAATGGTGTGCTAAGTTCTATGTTGGGTGCTGCGCTTCATGACGACGCACTCCCCATATCGCAAATATCATAATGCAGAAGTTACACCAACTGAAGTGGGGGGTACTCGAGCACCCGCTCCTGATCCCTCCCTATGTGATTAGCACGCTTTCCGTCCCTCAAAGTAGGCCTTGAAGCATTCTTCCCGGGCGAGGATGCGCAGTAGGCAGTTATGGACTGCTTCACACAGCAGGACACGGTATTTTATTAAGCGGGGATCCTCAACCTGGTGCATCGGTGGGACGATTGCCTCAATGCTCACGACGATTTTGGCTGACTGGCATACCGATTCTGGTCTGTACAGCCTGGTCTGTACGGTAACTTTTTGATCACCCCTTGATATGAAATATGATAGTGATTTAGATCGATCTGAGATGTGGCTGTGAAATGCTTCACCGTTCTCTCCCGCTAACCTCTCTGACAGTAGTTAGCGCGGCGTTTCAACGCATCACTGAACCATACAGCCTGCATTTTGGGCTCACACTGATAGGCAGGAAGTTTCCCCCGTCTTCCATTGTGTTCCGGTGAATCTTTATCGTCAGTATCATGCCGCAGGACCAGAGTTCTTCCAGTAAGAAGTAACTCTAGAAGTGTGGGGAGAAGGGGAGTTGTTGCAGCCCGCTTATGACGACAATATACAAGAGATCGAGCGGTCAAGGCTTCTGAGTGGGCATCCAGGGCTGACGTTAAATGACAGATCAGAAAATCAAGTAAAATCATGAGAACATACACTACTGGACATTAAAATTGCTACACCACGAGGATGACGTGCTACAGACGCGGATCTAACCGACAGGAAGAAGATGCTGTGATATACAAATGATTAGCTTTTCAGAGCATTCACACAAGGTTAGCGCCGGTGGCGACACCTACCACATGCTGACATAAGGAAAGTTTCCAACCGATTTCTCATACACAAACAGCAGTTAACCGGCGTTGCCTGGTGAAACGTTGTTGTGATGCCTCGTGTATGGAGGAGAAATGCGTACCATCACGTTTCCGACTTTGATAAAGGTCGAATTGTAGCCTATCGCGATTGCGGTTTATCGTATCGCGACATTGCTGCTCGCGTTGGTCGAGATCCAAAGACTGTTAGCAGAATATGGAATCGGTGGGTTCAGGAGCGTAATACGGAACGTCGTGCTGTATCCCAACGGCCTCGTATCACTAGCAGTCGAGATGACAGGCATCTTATCCGCATGGCTGTAACGGATCGTGCAGCCACGTCTCGATCCCTGCCTCAACAGATGGGGACGTTTGCAAGACAACAACGATCTGCACGAACAGTTCGACGACGTTTGCAGCAGCATGGACTGTCAGCTCGGAGACCATGGCTGCGGTTAGCCTTGATGCTGCATTACAGACAGGGGCGCCTGCGATGCTGTACTCAACGACGAACCTGGGTGCACGAATGGCAAAACGTCATTTTTTCGGATGAATCCAGGTTCTGTTTACAGCATCATGATGGTCGCATCCGCACATTGGAAGCGTGTATTCGTCATCGCCATACTGGCGTATCACCCGGCGTGATGGTATGGGGTGCCATTGGTTACACGTCTCGGTTACCTCTTGTTCGCACTGACCGCACTTTGAACAGTGGACGTTACATTTCAGATGTTTTACGACCCGTGGCTCTATCCACCATTCGATCCCTGCGAAACCCTACATTTCAGCAGGATAATGCACGACCGCATGTTGCAGGTCCTGTACGGGCCTTTCTGAATACAGAAAATGTTCGACTGCTGCCGTGGCCAGCACATTCTCCAGATCTCTCACCAACTGAAATCGTCGTCAATGGTGGCCGAGCAACTGGCTCTTCACAATACGCCAGTCGCTACTGTTGATGGACTGTGGTATCGTGCTGAAGGTGCATGAGCAGCTGTACCTGTACACGCCATCCGAGCTCTGTTTGACTCAACGCCCAGGCGTATCAAGGCCGTCATTACGGCCAGAGGTGGTTGTTCTGGGTACTTATTTCTCAGGATCTATACACCCAAATTGCGTAAGAATGTAATCACATGTCAGTTCTAGTATAATATATGTGTCCAATAAATACCCGTTTATCATCTGCATTTCTTCTTGGTGTAGCAATTTTAATGGCCAGTAGTGTATTTCAGTGTAGGTGATACAAGAAGAGCGCCTAGGGAGAAAGTTATCCGATGCAGGACGGTCTAGGAGGTCTAATAACTAAAAGAGGCCAACGGCAAGAGAGGCGGTTCATATTAAGTTCTCTTTGTGGCCGGCCATGGGGTGTAGAGCCAGAGACTCTGCCTCCCAAGAAAGACGTCCGTGCTACCCGAAGTCTGGATCACAAGAGAGAGAAGCAACTATGTTCTGTTCTGCAGAGCCCTCCAGAGTCCGCACACGTGACTACGTGCCACACACGCTATTGGCAAACAAACGATAGCGTGAATTCGCTAGCAGTTTCCTTAGAGGGCTGATGGCTTCTCATGTCAGCAGGTTTAACCAGACAGTACTGCCTCAGTTCTCAATGGCAGGCAACGTCTGTCACATGGGCACAGCTGAAGTTGCTCAGGCAGAAAATTTATAAGGATTTGACTGGGCCTTGGAAATAAAATTTTTAAAGCAATTCCCTAAAATATTCCTTGACTGGCTGGCATTCTGTAGACAAAATATAGCAAAAACAACAGTGCAAAAGCTACAGAGGATGCATTATGAGAGTTCCGAATCTTCTTCACTCGTCAGATGTCTAGCTAAACAAGTTAAAAATTTTCCTTAAGGGTTTAAACTGCCATTAACAACACAAAGTTTCACTAAAGCAGATGTATTCATAACAGCTTTGACGAATATCGTCAGATCACTACTCTGAACACTTAATATGCGTGGACGTCTAGAAAAATTTATCGAGAAGCGGGCACGATTCTCATATTGTCATTTTTGATGTAACTGATTCGGTGAACCTGAGTGCGTATCGTGCACAAATATTTAAATTTGATTGCAAGTATACAAAACTTATTGTATAAAGAAGTATCCGCTCATTATTTTTCAGACGGATTAGCCCTACTTTGAAGCCTAAACGGTGAGCATATTTCACTAGTATATTTAAGTAGACATTTTATGTTAGTTACATGAACATGAATGTCAAGTTTTTGATTCAACGATCTGAAATTAAATCTTTCTTGTGACTAATTCCAGCGTGTCTATGACACCAATAACTCATATACCAGTAACTTCAGGCTGCCAATGAAAACTGAGAAAAAAGTCCGAATGATTGAGAATATCCCACACAATAAAAAACAAACAAACATTACGCAACACTGAGTAGTTTTGATGCCATCTGTAACACTTCTCATCTTACAAAACTTGCAATGTTAACGGCCACTCATTTTTTTGTGAATCTATTATTTAATGTATTCCAAAAGGTACATTTTCTGGATTGTTTGGGTAAAGAGTAATTCAGGATCAGTATTCGAATAGATTACTTGATAAAACCTTCAAAATCACCCTCAAATTATCCGGTAGCTAACAGCCTATAATGAACCAAGGCGGACCTCGTCACCTGCAGTTTCAGTCATTAATGAGCAACCACGCCAAGTGGACGGCCAAACAAGTAACTCTACGAACGTTGCACTGTGTTGCACTCTGCGTACATAGTTTGAGAAAGTCCAGCTCCTGGACAGGATATCGTCCTGAACTTGAAATTTAACCCGACCTTGAAATTTCACTCCTTCTTTCCTCTCTTGGGGACAGATGCACTTGAGTCAACGGCTGCACAGACGTACATATGTATATTATGGAATAGCCGCGATCTCTAGGGATTATTACGACAGATCTGTCGCACAAAACTGAATGCAGACTCAGGAAGCAGTCACGGACCGAGGGTAAATGCTGTTTTGAGCATGTTGTGCTGTTAGAGGAGAGGTCGTTCGTCTGTGAATTGTAAATGGATGTCGGGTAAGTACACCGCAACCATTTCTATACTGCGCTGGGAATTGTCTCCGGAATTCGAGCGCCAGGTTGTTCGACCAGTTCTTTTCTACAGTTCGGCACAGTCTGAATTTCAACTGTAAATGTTCGCATCCATCTTGACTGCAGGACTGCGTCGAAACCACCGCTGCACCAAGTAAAGGACACACTTTTCTGTGAACAGCGTGACAACCAAACAAATCTAAGGCATATATAGTGATGCCAAAGCCACCGTGCTCGACAATCCTAAGTCTACGGCGTGGTAGATCTGCTAGATATGCGTGAGAATTCTGTAATGTATAAAAATTCTATACCTCCAGATCCGAGACGTGAGAAAATGGCCCCTGTTGCCCTCTCCACCGCTGGCGGACGCCAATGTTCATGTGATTAATGAAAGTATCGCATTGCCGATAAAGTATTATGTATTTCCTCAGCGACTGCGTCATGTAATATATGTAGAGCAGTGCGGCCGGGACAACCAGTCATCTGGAGCATCAGCTGTAAATGAGCAGCAAAAATTTTTCGCTCTCACAAACAGAGGCACTCGGGCGGAAAGTGCGTTCCCTCGCAGACCGGCGGACGCACATCGTACGCAGTTCGTTTGGTCTGGCACGTCGCTTCCGCCTAACGAGGGAAGCTTGCAACGAGTGGCGGTGATTGGTGGGTGGAAGTGCTGGCTGGCTGGTGGGGGGGGGGGGGGGTGGGGGGGGGGGGGGGGGAAAGGAGGTGTCCTAACGAAGAGCGTTGCCAGCGCCAGCGGCTGAGGCAGGCTCGGCGATAATGAACGGCGACAGCCACCAACAGCGCCCGGAGAGCCCTCTCTGATCCGCAAGCATTTTGTCCCGCGGCGACTTAAATGGAGCAGAAGACTGTTACTTCTCCGGAACGTCGAACTCCGCCTAGGACACGGCAAGCTAATGGAAGACACATTTCCCAAAGCGCGCGATGCTCAGTTGCTGGTAATTAGCTGAACCAGCAAAGTATCTTCAGCGTCAGTTCTACTCCTCTCGTAGTCTTCCTCGATAAAGTATAGGGTAGATGTCGATGGCTTTCACTGTTTCTTCACTTGAAACATGCAAATTTGGTGTACATAAGGATATTATTTGCTACTACACGACAGCATATGGCAAATACTATGCGAGAATTAGATATGACACTATGTCAGGAAACCGGAATTCGTTGTTAGACACGTTCTTGACTACTGCTGCTACCACCATTTGCCTGAAGAGGACGTGATGGTGTAACCAGTCTTTTTTTAGTTTTCTTTATTGATATATTTACCCTGTCCTAAATGCAGCTTCGAGAAAAATAAAACTGAAATACTTAAGAAAACTTCTCGTCATTTATGGTTGTTCTATTACTTAAAGCAGAGCCCATGACTTAAATGATTCTCAAGCAGAACAGCGATTCGACACCATGAGCTTTCATAATCCCCGACACTGGCCGCACATATGACTACTTCCAGCACACAATACTAAATATGTTGTTTCATACTAGCAGTTCTACTTCAAACCTCGCCCTTCCTAATCGGCCTATTGGATTGCGATACAAATGACCTTGGTCGCATATGCCTAATGAAATTGTACAATGAATAACGCTATCGTTACCGAAGGAAAATAATATCGGATAGCAGGAGGAAAATGTATAACAGACCCTTCTGAAGGAAGAATCAATTCTAAACCTAAACTGCATACTGAAAATAATTTTGAAAAGGGTATAATTTAGTGCAATCGCTCACGAACCACACAGGGAGAAAAAGGGTACCACGTAATATTTGATACAAAAAATACTTATTAGCAAAAAAAGGATAATTAAATGGTCGCCAGCCCGCTAGGACAATAAATATCCATAACTCTAAGAAAGGTAATGGCAAAGAAAATTATACAAATAATCACTGACGTGTAAACAGAAGGTTGTTACACTTTTCCACAACACAACAGTTCACGAGAAAATAAACGAATTATGAAGCACTAAGTTTGCAGCTACTTATTCTGAAATATTAAATTTCGTAGGCAAAGTTAAATGAAGTTGCTGGTTAAATAAATGACTGACTTAAATGAAACATTGTTACGTAAAAAAATAACTTTCAGTAACCTCAGCGAAACGTAATGCAAAAATTTAAAAAAAAAGGCAAGCAATTTACATCTAATTATTGAATGACTGAACTGAATTTACTTTAAGCAAATGAGCAACTGATTTGCTTTTAACATAAGAACAATAAAATACATCTCAAGCCAGCAGAAGTTACTCGCTGACTTAAACGCAGAAAAAATGAAACTGGGCACTCTTCATTCGTGCTGTGTCCTCTTTATTGGTTTTGCGTTACTTTACGTGAGTGAAGTTAATACTCAGAACTGCAAATTAGTTAAGCCTCTGTCACGCAATATAAGAATGAACAGTTACTGACGCAGCAAAATTTAGTATGAAATGGTCATTAGCAAATAAGCAAAACTGGCAGCAAATAGTTAATCAGTTTTCATATTTTTACGACACTCCATGATTGCATGGAAAGGAAAGGGACCCTGCTTGGTAATAATGGACAGTGACTACACAGGTGCCCTACAAGTTTAAACTATTGCAGGTTAAGTTTGTTAAATAAATGCCACCGCGCAGTTCCTGTACAATACTAGTTATACGCTGACAGGTAACAGTTTTACGATGTTGTAGCTGAGCGGACGACAATGCTGAGCTGCTGCTGCTTGAGAACCCCGAGCCACGGATAATTATGGGACAGGCAATAGTTAGAACTGGAGCTTTCTCCGCCTGTCCACTCCGACCGTGCTCTTAATACTCGCTGGTTGATAAAGTAGGTGCATCTACATTGGCGCGATCATAACTGCACATCGTGTCTGCGGGAGCGTCCAACAAACACTTCCGCACTCTTTCAAGTCTTAAGCTTCTGTGTCTTCTCTCTACTCGCAGCGTGACAGATTCTATACGCAAAGATAAATGGTTCAAATGGCTCTGAGCACTATGGGACTTAACTGCTGTGGTCATCAGTCCCCTAGAACTTAGAACTACTTAAACCTAAGTAACCTAAGGACATCACACACATCCATGCCCGAGGCAGGATTCGAACCTGCGACCGGAGCGGTCACGCGGTTCCAGACTATAGCGCCTAGAACCGCACGGCCACTCCGGCCGGCCCAAAGATAAATAACGGCACAGATACTGCCATTTAGTCGTTGATGTTGATATATCAAACAAAGTTCCCTTGGTGATTACCCAGCAATTTACGATATTTACATTATAATTAGAATCAGTTATATACATTCACAACTAAATACACTATTACATTCATTATGTACTAAATATAGCGTCCGTAACAAAGATTACACATTCAGAAATAGCAGTATATTAGAAGTTATCAACTTATATTAAACGGCGAAAATTCTGGATCGTACAGAAGATATTTTATCTGCATTTTCGATGTTATACATTGTCATCTTGTTGATGTGTGCAGTTTCTTTGTATCCTCCAAAATCTGAAGCTACCCTGCGTCTCATTTCATCCTCTCTCTCTATCGGGAACTAGAGTTTCATAGTGGTGCTCGTTGCTCCAAAGACACTGGCAAAGTACTGATTTTGAAACTGTCGTCGTTTACATAATTTGAAATAATAATGACAAAAGGTACTTCGCATGATTTCTACCTCAAAAGAGCTATTACTGACGTTTTCACTTCCGTTAGCGAGAGCAGTATGACGGGTGACATTCGGTTTGGTGGTAGCTGTCTGGAAACCTGGTTGTGGAAAATGTTCATCAGCATTTGCCCGACAAGTGCGGACTGGCAATCAAAATTTTTGTGTTGTCCTCTGGACAGTATTCGTTGAGCCCCTCTTCAACAAATGTGGTTCGAATTCGGTGTATCCTACGCAATAAATTATTAACATCTTCGCATCAAGAATCATACTCCAATGCACTGTAAATGGCTGCTCCAAAATAGATCAAATAAGATGTTATGATGTCCGATATGAATTATCAGTTTATTGGTAAGGATAAAACATAAATTAACAATGAAACAAAAATTCAAAACGCAGAACGAGAATGGTTGAAAATCGCTTAGCAAAATTAGTTGCGCACGATGAATTATTACGCGTCCTCCAGAAGCTGATGATGCTGAGGACGACGTTACGTACCAGTATAGTTAAATCGAGCGCCAGAAGGACATGGTCTGAATTCTGCACAAATTCTTTTCACACTGTTGTTATTTTTTTTCGATTTTCTCTTTTCTGATGATTGTAAGAAAAGGGTATTTTCGTAATCGAATCTACAATGATGTATACATCATGTAAAAAAAGGAGTAAGATTAGAGTTTGGTCAAACAGTTAAACGATTCTTGGGAACATTTACTTCAGATATGACACAGTTAATCTGAAGATCTATGTAACTATATAAATTTCTGTAAATCATGGAATATATAACGATAGCTAAACACGTTACGGGCAAGCAGCGATTTCCCTACAACGTAATTAAGCAGAAACCACAGGTGAACATAAAGACATGTTTCAAAATAGAGCTACTTTGAAATGTCCAAAACGGATGCGTCACTTTGCTATAGAACACGTAACATTAAAAACGAGGGAGAGTGAACAGGACGGGCAGCAACGTCGCACATGAAACAATCTTTTATATGATTTCGGATGCAGACGTTGTCTTCATAAAATGGAAATACTACTCTTCAAGCGAAACTCCACTTAACAAAAAAACTATACAGGTGGATCAACTGAACTGATTAAAAATGTCTTTAAGACACTGCATTTGCGCACTATAGATGATGGAGGGTTAATAAAGCTAAGGAGTACACAATCGTAAGTTGCTGAAGAAGCAATATTTCTAACAGACAATTATAACCAGCAGAGCCACAAGAATTATGCACAGTCCAATCACACTAATGTGACCACGGTGCAGTCACACTAATGTGACGACCGCCTACGTTCGGCATCAACGTGCAATAACCACTCACAGAAGCCAGGTGGCAGCACTATCAGTGGAGGATATGTAACGTAAGTTTGGGGGAGGGGGGGGGGGCAACGACGCAGAAAACAGTACATTCTTTGCCGTAATGTGGAGAAGGAACGATTTATCCGAGTCCAAAAGGGCATGATTATCAGCATCCAAGTCAAGGGTGAAAGCATTTTCGAAATGGCTTAGTTCGTAAACTATTCGCGCGCTTCCGAGGTTGAAGTGTACCGTGCATGGCGAAATGGCGCTACTCAAAACTGGCGCCGAGGCAACTGCGGTACTGCACGGCCCATACAGGACAGGGGTGAGCGACGACTGTGTAGATGTTTACGGGCGAATAGACGCGCAGCTGCTAAGCAACTGAGTGCTCAGATGAACCAAGGGGCTACAAACAGCGTCTCCTCAACGACCGTTCAGCGAACGTTGCTGCGCGTAGGCCTCAGCATCAGGTGTCTGGTTCATGAACCCATGCTGACTGCTGACTATCGGCTACGGAGGATGGAATTTGCACACCAATGCCGCAATTGGACGTCCACTAAACGGCAACAAGTGGCCTTTTCCGATGAATCCCTCCGTAGGACAGAGGGCCGTTGACATGCATGGCCTTGCAAAAATCGCTGTGACGGTCCAGGCCAGAGTGTTATGGTCTGGTGAATGTTTACGCGGCATTCCCTGGTTCATCTCATCAGCACGGAAGGCACACTGGATCCAAAAATATGCATCTATCCTTCGGGACCATGTCCACCCCGACATGCAGTTTGTGCTTCCTCGGAACCATGCATCTGCCAACAGGACAACGCAACGTGTCACACAGTTTGCAGTGTAAGTGCGCGGTTCTAAGGGCACCGGTTGAGTTTACAGTACTCCTCTGGCCAACAAACTCCCCGTATTTAAATCCAATCGAGAATCCGTGGGACCACCTCGAACGAGCTGTTTGCGCCTTGGGTCTTCAACCAAGAAACGTAGCGCAGCTTTCCACGGCACTGGAGTCAGAATGGCTCCAAACCCCTATGGGAACCTTCCAGGACCTCAGTGACTCCCTTCCTGCCCGTCCGAGCTGCAAAAGGTGCTATTGAGACTTTCGACAGGTGGTCACATTAATGTGTCTGGACCATGTAGGTAAGGCAATTTTGGCAAAAATCTCAACATTTGCTTGAAACAAGGTATGTAAATACATACAGTATTTACAAAGTCATAATTCTCATAAAACAAGTTGCTGTGTTGTCGTAGGTTCTTTCGTTAATCGTCACCGAAGTGCAAATGCGGAGTTGTTGAAAACCATGCGCATGGAACACTATGATCACTTGACAAGGACAATATATAGACATGCTATATCAATCAGTAGTACAGAATAAAAAACCGCAATGATTACATTCTCCAGATCCTTGCCACGAGCCGTTCCAAAAATGGTTCAAATGTCTCTGAGCACTATGGGACTTAACATCTGAGGTCATCAGTCCCCTAGAACCAAGAACTACTTAAACTTAACTAACCTAAGGACATCACACACATCCATGCCCGAGGCAGGATTCGAATCTGCGACCTTAGCGGCCACGTGGTTCCAGACTGAAGCGCCTAGAACCGATCGGCCACACCGGCCGGCGCTAGAGCCGTTCCATTCCGCTGTGTTTTGATCACTTAATTAAACTTCCTGTTTGAAGATCGAAGACGAATAACGGAAGAACGTTCGACAACATAGTAACTATGCATGACTTTGTAAGTACTCTATGTGTTAAGGTATGTCGTTTAAGCAAATTTCTGCCAAACAGTAACACATTTTAGACTCTTATGGATCTATATCTACATCTACATCTACATCCACACTCCGCAAGCCACCTGACGGTGTGTGGCGGAGGTTACCTTGAGTACCTCTATCGGTTCTTCCTTCTATTCCAGTCTCGTATTGTTCGTGGAAAGAAGGATTCTCGACATGTCTCTGTGTGGGCTCTAATCTCTCTGATTTTATACTCATGGTCTCTTCGCGAGATATACGTAGGAGGGAGCAATATACTGCTTGACTCCTCGGTGAAGGTATGTTCTCGAAACTTCAACAGAAGCCCGTACCGAGCTACTCCTGAAGAGTCTTCCACTGGAGTTTATCTATCATCTCCGTAACGCTTTCGCGATTACTAAATGATCCTGTAACGAAGCGCGCTGCTCTCCGTTGGATCTTCTCTATCTCTTCTATCAACCCTATCTGGTACGAATCCCACACTGCTGAGCAGTATTCAAGCAGTGGGCGAACAAGCGTACTGTAACCTACTTCCATTGTTTTCAGATTGCATTTCTTTAGAATTCTTCCAATGAATCTCAGTCTGGCATCCGCTTTACCGACGAACAACTTTATATGATCATTCCATTTTAAATCACTCCTAATGCGTACTCCCAGATAATTTATGGAATTAACTGCTTCCAGTTGCTGACCTGCTATATTGTAGCTAAATGATAAGGGATCTTTCTTTCTATGTATTCGCAGCACCTTACACTTGTCTACATTGAGATTGAATTGCCATTCCCTGCACCATGCGTCAATTCGCTGCAGATCCTCCTGCATTTCAGAACAATTTTCCATTGTTACAACCTCTCGATAGACCACAGCATCACCCGCAAAAAGCCTCAGTGAACTTCCGATGTCATCGCTGTCTATTGCACGGCATTGATTCTTTAGCGACGTGAGCTTCTGCTGTCTTCAGAGATTTACTATATACAAATACAAAGTTTAAGAACAATGACCTTTATATCTCCGTATTTTAAAATCATATTTATTCGGCTGTAGCCGAACTCGAATACTTTCCTTGCTAGTACGGAAAACAGCTTCAGAGTTGACATTTGGGTCTCCGAAAACTTTCCAAAATGTCATACGTAGTTTAGTCCATGCATCGAGTTTCATGTTTAACGTCCTATGCCATTCGCTCTTTAAGGTATTGGCGTCTTGTAGGATGAAATCACCATCTACTGCAACTGCGTACATAGACTCTGTAGGTGCCATCTCTGTAGAGCGCGCACTCACAGATCGACATGTAGAGACATGGAGGTGATAAACCACGTGCCTCTCTCCCTCTCTCTTCGGCATTGACTCAAAATACACTTTCGCGGTTGTCTGATATACCATTAAGGCCGTATCTGAACATCCTTTGATAGTTTTCACTGTTGGTTTTTTTTCGGTTTAAACCAAGCGTCAAGCATAAAGAGGAAAGTCTTTAATTGATCTGTAGGTCAGTGTACATATGTACGTCTGAAACCGCTCTTTTCCATGACGAGCCGTCAGCAGTACACATGTGATTAGCCACCTTGCATACGTAACATCTTCATGAATCCTTCTGTGTACAGTATTCAGTGACGTTCACCTTCTAGTAATCAAGATACTAGATCGCAGTCATTAGTGTACGTCGTTGTCTTCGGCGGAAGTTTTTGACTGTCTTACCCATAGCTATTGTTGCCTCAGCGTAATAACAGCAAGCAGACGATAATTTAACCATCTGTCGAGTTCTGTCAGAGATTGACTTGCGTTAAATCCATGAATGGTTCCCACAGAATTTGGTCCGGTGGATGACGCCCCTACGCCAATTAACCAAACTGCCTTGTTGGTTGTCTTTCCTCATACTCGAGCCATCAACTGCTGTCCTGTTCCGAAACATTCAGCTGCTTACTGCGTGCGGACCACGCAGGTGGGTTACAGGACCGTTAGTTTGCTTGTGTTATTGGTAATTCAACCCTAGATCTCTCATTATACCTTACGATCAACGCATTCTGACACATACGACTCAGTTTCAAAGTTAAAGTTCTTCGCTCGAGGCCATATGTGGCAAGCAGCGTAATTTTTTTAGTCTTGCAGCGTTAACAAATTGATAAAAAGATATCTTTCAGTTCCCACGAAAATTGCACTTTATAGTTCGTAACTGTCTCCCATTTCAGTGCTTAAGTTTGAAATTTGGTTCAAAGGTGCCTATAAACTTCCTCTGTTATGGTGCAACCGCGTGGTGCTCTCACCTCTGGCTCGGAGATGATTCAAACAGCAAGGTGTCGACACACGAGGAAAAAAAGGCTAGAGTTCAAAAGTTCATGTGAGGTGTAATGTTGGTTAATGACGACACACAGGCACCACATTTCACCACAATTCTGCCCAGTGACATCGTCGACGTGTCACGCGATGGGAAGGTCGTCACACACCCTTCTTACTAACATTTCACCTCTTCTTTGGATATCCAGCGTCGAAATCATGCGCTTTTCTTACGAGTGGCCAAGGAAAACATTTCAGACACACTGCCGCCCGTAATCGACAAGCAAAGTTCCCAGGAGGTGGCATAAAACGTGTCAATGAAATCACCCCTTCCGTTGGGCCGTTGATTCCCACACATTTCGCGGTCGCAAACGACAGTTCGCATTGCGACCAGCAACAGGACGACGTTCTTCACAACAACCCCCGGACGACTCAGCCTCACTCTGAGGACATCGTGGGCTGAAACCCAACTGAACATGATTTGGCCGCTTTGGAGTGTAGCAGTTCTTGCTCTGGTGAACAGAGTGGAGCCACAAGAGCCCGTTCAAAACCATACGACGAAATGTGAACGTCATCCGAAGGAGCAAATAACATTTATGCTTTTCAGCCCTCCTGTTTCGCGCCCTCATATGGCGTCACCACAGGCGCTGCAACACAGATATGCACTTAAACAAAACGGCAAAGATCCATCTAAGACCCCGGTTCGGCAACTCCCTCAGCGCCACCCGTGCAGCTTTGTTGAGCACTTTAAAAATGTATCTGTACAGAGACTCTGACAGTCATTGAGCTGAGTATGATATTGTAGTGCCTGCGTTGTTAAGAAGTACGATGCAGAGTTTATATGGACATGCAATATCGTATTTATCCGCCGAAACCTGGCGAGCGACATTCATTAAAATGTCTCCCCTGTACGGGAATATACACTCGTGCTCATAAATTAAGGATAATTGCAGAATGTGGTGCCACACAACGTGGCACTAGACAAAACTAGCGCTAATAGCATAGGCACACAGAGAACACACACGACACAGATCTGTAAGTCCACGGTATTGGTGACAGGTCGAGAAAACCGACCCGAAACACATGTGCTACAAAACGCCACTGTTTCCTGCGCATGTACCCCGACATCAATATGGGATATTATTACCATGCACATGCACACAGGCCGCACAACGGGTTGGCATGCTCTGGATCAGCTAGTCGAGCAGTTGCTGGGGTGTAGCCTCCCATTTTTGCACCAGTGCCTGTCGGAGCTCCTGAAGTGTCCTAGGGGTTTGAAGACGTGCAGCGATACGTCGACCGAGAAGATCCCAGACGTGCTCGATGGGGTTTAGGTCTGGAGAACAGGCAGGCCACTCCATTCGCCTGATATCTTCTGTTTCAAGGTACTCCTCTATGGTGGCAGCTCGGTGAGGCTGTGCGTTATCATCCATCAGGGGGAAGGTGGAACCCACTGCACCCCTGAAAAGACAGACATTTTCTTCACACCAGGCTTTACGGGCTCTCTTGTGACCATGGATCAGTGGAATGCACCTTGCAGGGCTCCGGGCAAATAAACCATGTCTGTTCAGTCGTCTGTAGACCGTATGTCTGGAGACAACTATTCCAGTGGCTGCGGTGAGGTCCCGAAAAGGCAACCAGCAGTACTCCGTGGCCGTCTGTGGATACTGATGGTGAGATATCGGTCTTCTTGTGGTGTTGTACACTGTGGACGTCCCGTACTGTAGCGCCTGGACACTTTTCCTGTCTGCTGGAATTGTTGCCATAATCTTGAGATCACACCTTGTGCCACATGGAGGGCTCGTGCTACGTCCTGCTGTGTTTGACCAGCCTCCAGTTCAAATGGTTCAAATGGCTCTGAGTACTATGGGACTCAACTGCTGTGGTCATCAGTCCCCTAGAACTTAGAACTACTTAAACCTAACTAACCTAAGGACATCACACACATCCATGCCCGAGGCAGGATTCGAACCTGCGACCGTAGCAGTCGCACGGTTGCGGACTGCGCGCCTGGAACCGCGAGACCACAGCGGCCTGACCAGCCTCCAGTCGCCCTGGTATTCTACCCCTCATAACGTCATCAATATGTATTCTTTGAGCCATTTTCAACACACAGTCACCATTAGCATGCCAGAAAGCGTCTGCACACTTACTCGCTGCACCATACTCCGCATTCACCAACACACCTCTGCATATGTGGACTGCTGCCAACGCCATCGTGCGACAACCGCAAGTCAAACGCCCCGAGGTGATTTAAACCCGCAAACCGCCCATCAGAGCGTTGTTTCACCATGTATCAGCATTATCCTTAATTTATGAGCGTCACTGTATATAATGGATGTCCGAGTCGAGTTTGATGTACGAAAATTTGGGTCCGGCCATGAGTCGCGCTCGGATAACCTAACAGTATGGCGACCGCTCGCGATAAGCGGGAAACCCGGGCTCGAGTTCCAGTTCGGCACAAATTTTCAATGTCGTCATTGCATTATACAGCTGATGGCTGTCCATACGGATTTCATGTATTGAACCGAGTGGTGCTCCGCTGCTGCTCTAGCATCTAAGGGCGGGCAACCACACCAAAGGGGTGTCGAAGGGGCTGCTTGGCCTCAGGTGCTACAGTAGCAGCGAGGCACCACTCTGCTGAATGGGTGTTGAAATCTGTGACAGGTACATTTTTAACGTGCTGAACAAAGTTGCTTGGGTGGCACTGAGGGTGTTGCTGAACTGGGAGATTTTAGATGGACTGTTCATGCATGTGTGACTGTTGCAGCCCCCTACGATCACGCCATAGGAAGGCACCAAACAAGAGAGCACAAAAAGCATAAACACGCTTTGGTGCTTCGGATCACGTTCAAATTTCGCCGAATGGTTTTGAATGATCCCTAGTGGTTCCAGCCTGTATACCAGAGCAAAAACTGCAGTCGTACACACTTGGTATCAGATCACGTTCAGTGCCGCTGCAGGCCACGAAATACTCAGAGTAGGGTTGAATCATCTGGGGTTGGGGGCGAGGGGTCCACAGCGTCAAAGGCGGTCAAGAACACCATCCTGTGCTCATTGCAGTGTGAATTGTCGTTTTCGACCGCAAAATCTATAGATATCAAGGAAAGGGGTGCTTCAGAGACGTCCCTTAAGCCATCCCGTGAGGCCTCTTCGTGTCGGTTCTGAACGGGGGTGTCTCTCTTCTCTCTTTTTGTCCTCTTCCTCAAGAGGTTGTGTTTTTGGAAGTTATTGTCGCATTTGGACATTTCCTCCTCTTCTTTGGGTGGTGTTAGACGTGCTGTTTTTTGTTAATTGCTGTTCTTGATGAGAGTTTTTCTTTTTCCTATTCTGCTACAGCAGGAGTAGTGACTTGGGTCTTTTGTGTTGATCCTATTGCCCAAGGGTGTTGATTAGGCCATTTTGCGAGTTGCGCGCCGTGGCATAGAAGGCTTCTGCCAGGGCACGGAAACGCGTTGATAATGGTTCAATATCTGCAGCTTCATGTAGGTCTGCCATGGGAAAGCGCATGGGGACGTGTAGAGCACGTCTTAGCACTCTATTTTGTACTTTTTGTAGGCGATCTACCGTCGATCTGGCTGCGTAACCCCATACAGAGCACGCGTATTCCAGTATCGAATGAGACTTCGGTAGACCGCTACTCCTGCTCCGGGATCGAGGGAACTGGTGCTGTTCAATACAGGGTACAGAACCTGCATTCTGGCGTGAGCTTTTTGCGAAGCTCCTCTATGTGACACTTCCATGTTAGGCGCCTATCAAATGTAACATCGAGGTACCTCGCAGAATTTCTCTATGGTAGGTTTTGTCCCTGCAATCGCAGCAGTTGGTATGGCTGTCTTGGAGGTCGACGTTTGCCCTTGCATCCGGTGAGCAACATGGCTTGCGTTTTATTCGAGTTGATAGTGATGCGCCACTGCTTGGCCCAGTTTTTCCGTCCTGTTTATGGCGGTTTGCAGAAGCCTGATAACCAGCTTCCTGTTTGAAACTTCCTGGCAGATTAAAACTGTGTGCCAGACCGAGACTCGAACTCGGGACCTTTGCCTTTCGCGGGCTAGTGCTCTACCAACTGAGCTACCCAAGCACGACTCACGCCCCGTCCTCACAGCTTTACTTTCGCCAGTACCTCGTCTCCTGTTTGTCGAACAGGAGAAGAATGCAGTCTCATCGGCATATTGCGCAGTGTTTACATGCTGAGTCGTAGGGATGACAGCAGTGTAAACATTGTATAGGACGGGTCTCAGGACCGACCCTTGGGGCATGCCTGAACTGATTCTTCTCCTGGTCGACAGGGATCCATCGATCTTGACTGAGAAAGTCCTACCGGAGAGAGAGTTTTTTTACGATTTTGACGATCTTTCCGGGGGAGCCTAGGATGTACATCTTGTGTAATATCCCGGTGTGCGAGACTGAATCAAAGGATTTTGCTACGTCTAACAAGACGAGCCCGCAGTAGCCCTTTCGGTCGGCCACCAATAAGAAAACCGCGTGGTTTCAACGCTGGGCGTAGCTGACTGGACCTCTATCAGAGACGCGTCGAAAGAAGGTTGAAATGTGGGTAAGAGGGGGTGTGACGACCTTCCCACGGTCTGATACCTCCTGATGGCGTTGGGCGGAGGTGTGGTGAAATTTGGTGCCAATGTGACATCATTAACCCACCATGCGGCTCACATTAACTTCTGGGCTCCGGCATTTTTCGCATGCGTCGACACCTCGTTGTTTGAAGCGACGCCGAGCCCGAAGGTGACGTTGCAGAACTTCACGCTTTTGCACTGTTACAGAAGAACGTTGTAGGCAACTTTGAGCGAAATTTCAAAATTACTCGTGGTAATGGGAGATAATACGGGCCTTCGAAAAAGAGATCCCTTAATTGTGTTGCGCAGTGTATTATGTCACTTGAGACCAGTGCCACCCAATATCGAGTATGATTTCATCTCAAGTGGTACACAAGAAACTGCACGTCATTATGTACATAAAATCTTGGCAACCCAAACTTATTCATTAACAGCGCTGAAATGTGGCTCTCAAAGCTTTAGAAGATAGCACAAGCGTTCAGACGGGTCACTTCTCAACCATGTGATATGCTTCCTGTATTGAGTTGCATGTCTGTCACGACTGTAATTCTGCCTAATACTAATTCATTTACTGTTTGATATCACTATGTTGCAAAATATTGGAATGTATTCTCAGTTCATTCATAAAGAGTTATCTGGAACACAGCGAACTCCTCCATCCCGAACAGCATGGATTCCAAAAACCACGCTCACGCGAAAAGCAACTCGCTCTTTTCTCACATGACGTCTTGAAAGACATGATAGAGAGTCAACCACAAACAAAGGGGTAACTTCAAGATTATTCCAGAGCAATTTGTTGGGTTCCTTGCTGCTCATGCTATATATTAACGACCTTACAGACAATACTTTGCAGATGATGTGGTTATTCATAGAGAAGTACGTTCTTAAAAAGCGCTGCACAAATGTTCAGCAATATTTTGATTAGATTTCGGAGTGGTCAATAGATTGGCAACTCGCTTTAAATGGACACAAATGTAAAATTGTGCCGTTTACAAACGTAAAAACGTGGTTTACTTTGACCACAATAAATCAAAATTGGAATCAGCCAAGTCATGCAATTACCTGGTTATAGTAATTTGTAAGCAAATAAAACAGAATTATTACATAAGCTAGTCATAGTAAAGGAGGTGCCAGACTGCGATTCCACGGTAGGGTTCTGGGAAAATACAATCAGTCTACAAAGGACATTGATTACAAAACATTCGTGCCATCCATCCTAGAACATTTCTCGTGTGTTCGATACGTGTATCAACAAGAGTAACGGGATATAGTGAACGCATACAAATAATGGTCACATGTTTGTTTCTCACTAGGAGAGCGTTACGGAGATGTCAAAACACAGTCTGATAGACACTTGAAGACAGACGCCAATTGTCTCACGAAAGATTACTCACAAAATTTCAAGACTCAGTACTAAGCGAAAAATCTAGGAATATAGTACAACCCCCTGTTTCTCCAATAGGTTCCAAGAAGACAAGAGTCGAGTAATTACAGTGCTTACGGAAATTTTCTTCCCGCGCTTCACACGCGAAAAGAAAGTATGGAAGTCCTACTATGTGCCACAATGTGAAGTATCCTCTACCACACACTTCACATTGGTTTCCAGAGCATAAATGTAGATATAGATCCACTCCGTGTTCTTGATAGCAATGAGACTATGTTTCAGTTTTACGGAATGATGACTATTTTTCGGGTTACATAATTTTATGAACATAATGCAGTACAATGTCTTACGTGCCACTTGAGAATTAATTCTAGGCAAGCCGAGTAGCAGCACTGTAACACAGTAAATTGTGGGTTTTGTGAGATCTTAACGGATCTCCATCTTACAATGCAGTTTTAATCCATCAAACTGAATCAACATCAAAAAACTCTCATCTAAAGTAAAATTTTGTTCAATTAGGGATTGCGTTCCTATCAGTACATGACAAAAGGGGAGGATACTAGGAGACACGATATTTGATCCAGCCGAGAAGCTTAATAAGTATGTTCCCGCAGTAGGTATGGCTATTAGGTTCTAGGTCTGGCACACTTTTAATTTGCCATGTAGTTTCAGCACAGGAAATATTACATTGCAGAGAAGTAATATTCATTCGGGATATTAACCATATCATTTTTGTACACCTTTGATTCTCTGAGAACATAGCTGTAACTACGGACAGCGATGTACTCCTTTTCATAGTCGTCACATAAATACAGAACGAAATCCTACGCGTGGTAAAAAGTCGTGGGCATAGTTGATCGGTAGCTCTTTGCACGCACCCAGTATTGTGCAGGGAGGGAGAAGCGTGACTAAAGAGACAACACTGTAATCAGCGGCAGGACAGTTCTAGTCGCCCACGCTACACGTCCTACGTCCGGTGGCTTCATTGAGATACGCCGCTCTGCGTTGCTATTGAGGGAATCCGCCTTTTCAGCATGCGCTGCACATCCACGCAGCTCCCCCTCTACTTTATTCAAGAGCGCGATTGATTCGGATCGTTCTTTCGTTCTGAGCCCCACTATTTACATCTGTACGAAGGCAAAGTAATGGGTTTCCGCGCGAGCACTCTGGCTGGGTTTTGTCTAGTGTATGAATTATTTTCTTTTAAAGACAAGAACAGACGGTGTAATGGTAGTGCGATTCGCGGATGAGAACTTAGCTGCGAAATCACTTACGAGTCACAGGGCTTTGAATGTGACGATTGAGGAACAGCGTTAACGTTTGAGTATTACCCTTCTGCTCTACTGTACCTTCACAGATACTCGTCTCTTACAAAAGGCCGTAACGTGTTCTCGCGAAACCCTTTCTGTACTTCTGTCACATGCTAATCGCCGCAAGATACTTCCTACTCAACTATTCAGGTTTTTACTCCATTCCATTTACGAGTATGAAACGGAGAACATTCATCTCAGTGTTTTTCATTTACTGTCGAGTAAAGTCTTCAGAAGTTCAAAACCAGCTGCAAAATGGTTTAAACACTCTCATCGCAATGTGTGGTTTATAGTCTAGTAAAATCTGCAGAAGTTCAAAGCGAACTGCAAAATGATTCAGACAAAATATCTGGGTGAAGCGTACAGTGGCAATTGGCTCTACTCGATAAAAGGCATATAGTCTTGAACATCAGTTCTGAAAGGAGCCCGCATCTCGTGGTCGTGCGGTAGCGTTCTCGCTTCCCACGCCCGGGTTCCCGGGTTCGATTCCCGGCGGGGTCAGGGATTTTCTCTGCCTCGTGATGGCTGGGTGTTGTGTGCTGTCCTTAGGTTAGTTAGGTTTAAGTAGTTCTAAGTTCTAGGGGACTTATGACCACAGCAGTTGAGTCCCATAGTGCTCAGAGCCATTTTTGAGTTCTGAAAGGAATTCATTAAATTTCGATTGAACGACAGGTCACACAAACTTATACGCTGTCAGTTCAACTAAATACTAGGGATTACAATTACGAGCAACTTAAATTTCAACCATCACACTTAGAAGACGCAGCAAATCTACTAAAGAAAGTGCCTACATTACACTTATCCGTCTTCCTATGGCGTACTGCTGCGGGGTATGGGGTCCTCACCAGACGGGATTGACGGACGACATCGAGGAGGTCAAAGAATAGCTGCTCGTTTCATATTATCGAGAAAAGAGGGAGAGAGCGTCACACATATGATACGCGGGTTGGGGTGGCACTTATTAAAACAAAGGCGTTTCTCGATGTTTCAAGATGTTTTCACGAAATTTTAATCGCCAACTTGTTCCTACCAATGAGACTCCCATCTACATGGGGTGAAATGGTAATATAAAATAAGAGAAATACGAGCTCGAACGGAAAGATTTAAGTGTACCGTTTTCCTACGTACTATTCGAGACTGGAACGATAGAGAAATAGTCTAAAACTGGTTCGATGAACCCTTTGCCAAACACTTAAGTGTGGATAGCAGAGTGGTCCTTTCTTTATTCCTCGATGGTAATCGATTCTTTCTTCTTATTTTATATGGCAATTTTAAAGGGGAATATGTGTCTTTCGTACCAGTATCAGATTATTAAGAATTTCTGTGAGCTGCAAATCCAACCAATGAATTTTACCGGTGTGGTTTTTCATACACGCTTGTTACACGCGTTACTTCAAACAGATACTAATATCTCAAAATCCAGCAACATTTCTGTGTATGTTTTCAGTGTGTGGGGGGAGGGGGGTGGGGGGGGGTGAGTGAGAGAGTGAGTGTGCCCTGTTATTCATCTTTGCCCCTGTATCTTAGTTACAGTTGATCTGCTGCAGCTACTAAACCTAAAGCAGTCGTCAACTTGAAGGTCGCTTTTAATATCACAGTCACATTATTCACCGTGCAACTGTTGGGCTCTATATCTACATCTATATGCATAGTCTGCAAATCACATTTAACTGCCTGGCAGAGGGTTCATCGAACCACCGTCACAATTCTCTATTATTACAATCTCGTATAGCGTGCGGAAAGAATGAACGCCTATATCTTTCCGTACGAGGTCTGTTTTCCCTTATTTTATCGTTGTGATCGTTTTTCCCTATGTAGGTAGGTGTCAACAAAATATTTTCGTATTCGGAAAAGAAAGTTGGTGATTGGAATTTCGTGAGAAGATCCCGTCGCAACGAAAAACGCCTTTCTTTTAATGATGTCGAGCCCAAATCCTGTATCATTTCAGTGATACTCTCTCCCATATTTCGCGATAATACAAAAGTGCTGCCCTTCTTTGAACTTTTTCGATGTACTCCGTCAGTCCTATCTGGTAAGGATCCAACATCGCGCAGTAGTATTCTAAAAGAGGACGGACAAGCGTAGTGTAAGACTAGAGCATCGAGAAGACGTTGATGACGACGATCGCTCTGCACACGCTAACACCAATACTTGGTTTGGGGGAGGGAGGGGCGTGCGTGTTTTGGGGGAGGAGACCAAACAGCGAGGTCAGCGGTCTCGTCGGATTAGGGAACGAAGTCGGCTGTGCCCTTTCAAAGAAACCATCCCGGCATTTGCCTGCAGTGATTTAGGGAAAACCTACATCAGAATGGCCGGACGCGGGATTGAACCGTCGTCCTCCCGAATGCGAGTCCAGTGACACAATTACTGAGACAATGTGGACGAAGTAAACAAAATGATTCTGAAAAATCGTCGAATCACCATCTGAAAGGTTGCTGATGATGTCGATACAACCTTTGGGTCACACAAGCAATTTTTTCGAATGTTTTGGGCATGAAATGTGTAGCAGCAAATTTTGTTCCGAAACTGTTGAATTTCTCGCAGACGTCGTCCAGGAATTGCTGAATGAAATCGGCAATGATCCAGAAATTCTTAGAAAGGCTATTAACAGGTGACGAAACATGGGAATACGAGTATGACATCAAAACCAAGGCCCAAGCGTCCCAATGGAAACTGCCTAAAGAGCCAAGACCGTAAAATACTCGACAGATTCGAACACCTCTGAAGGTTCTTCTCATTCTTTTCGTCGATTACATTCAGATAGTGCATCATGAGTTCCTGCGTTATAGTCGTACGGTCAAAAGGAAATACTACCTGGAACTTATGTGCCATGTGCGTGAAGCAATCCGAAGGAAAAGACCAACACAGTGACAAAACCACACGTGGAAATTACATCACGATAATTCTCCCGCTCAATGCTTGCTCGTGAGTTTTTGGCGAGAAACAAAACTGTTATGTTGCCTCAGTCATCGTATTCGCCGAACCAGGCCCTCTACGACTTCTTTCTATTCCCGAGACTGAAGAGAACCAAGAAAGGACGTAGTTTTGTCACCACTGATGATACAAAAGCAGAATCGCTGAAGGAGTTCAACACCATAACGAAAGATGCGTTCCAGAAGTGACTCCAAGACTGGAAAAAGCGTTGTCACAAGTGTATTATATCTGATGGGTAATCCTTAGAAGGGGACGTAGTTCAAAAATGGTTCAAATGGCTCTGAGCACTATGGGACTTAACTTCTGAGGTCATCAGTCCCCTAGAACTTAGACCTACTTAAACCTAACTAACCTAAGGATATCACACATATACATGCCCGAGGCAGGATTCGAACCTGCGACCGTAGCGGTCGCGCGGTTCCAGACCGTAGCGCCTAGAACCGCTCAGCCACCCCGGCCGGCGGGACGTAGTTGGTGTTGATGAATATGCAAAGATTCTTGATGAAAAACAAAATTCCAGTCACTTCTAGATCACCCTTCGTATAGAGTTGAATATGGTTTCTTTCATAATTCAACCAGAATTATTATCTGTTACGGTGGCGTCGTTTTTGTTAAAGACGTTTAAAGGACGTAACTAATAACAGCACGAAATATTCTCCGCGTAGCACTGCACATTGACTTGCGAGATTAATGCGTACATGTAGACAGACGGGGTCTACAAGTATTCATAAATCATTAATATCAGAAACGGGTACCGAAACAGCAACAACTAATTGAAACAATTTCTCGGAATGAATTCCGTCTCACATTACGGTGGAACCGCTGAGCAGCGCGTGGGCGATGATTGCGGACAGCGTGACACGTGTGGATGCGGTCGCTGTAAGGCACACGACGCAATGCGGGACAGCCGCTCGCGGCGATTCAATTAGCGAGCGGTAGGAGCGGGGGAGGGGGGGGGGGCGCCGACGTCACCGCTGGTGTGGGTGCAGGCTGGCTGCACTGTGCGCCTCTTTCCACCTGGTGCAGACCCACCATTTGCAAGTCAACGCCGAATACTAATGGCACGCGCGTGGCTCGTCGGCTCCGCACAGCTGCACGAGCTCATTCACGACTGTAAGAATTTCAGGGTCTATTGTCGGTTATACAGTGAACGGCGCATCGCTCGTAAGTGTTCGTCTTCGTCAAATCTTATGTGTGTGAATCAAAAAGCATGTTACATGTGGGTTCCCTGTTTTCAAGAAGGGACGTCGAACAGATGTGCAGAACTATAGACCTATATCTCTAACGTCGATCAGACTAGAAATCTACTATATAGGAATCAGCATGGGTTTCGAAAAAGACGATCGTGTGAAACCCAGCTCGCGCTATTCTTCCACGAGACTCAGAGGGCCATACACACGGGTTCCCAGGTAGATGCCGTGTTTCTTGACTTCTGCAAGGCGTTCGATACAGTTCCCCACAGTCGTTTAATGAACAAAGTAAGAGCATATGGGCTATCAGACCAATTGTGTGATTGGATAGAAGAGTTCCTAGATAACAGAACACAGCATGTCATTCTCAATGGAGAGAAGTCTTCCGAAGTAAGAGTGATTTCAGGTGTGCCGCAGGGGAGTGTCGTAGGACCGTTGCTATTCACAATATACATAAATGACCTTGTGGTTGACATCGGAAGTTCACTGAGGCTTTTTGCGGATGATGCTGTGATATATCGAGAGGTTGTAACAATGGAAAATTGTACTGAAATGCAGGAGGATCTGTAGCGAATTGACGCATGGTGCAGGGAATGGCAATTCAATCTCAATGTAGACAAGTGTAAGGTGCTGCGAATACATAGAAAGAAAGATCCCTTATCATTTAGCTACAATATAGCAGGTCAGCAACTGGAAGCAGTTAATTCCATAAATTATTTGGGAGTACGCATTAGGAGTAATTTAAAATGGAATGATCATATAAAGTTGATCGTCGGTGAAGCAGATGCCAGACTGAGATTCATTGGAAGAATCCTAAGGAAATGCAATCCGAAAAGAAAGGAAGTAGGTTACAGTACGCTTGTTCGCCCACTGCTTGAATACCGCTCACCAGTGTGGGATCCCAACGGAGAGCAGCGTGCTTCGCTACAGGATCATTTAGTAATCGCGAAAGCGTTACGGAGATGATAGATAAACTCCAGTGGAAGACTTTGCAGGAGAAACGCTCAGTAGCTCGGTACGGGCTTTTGTTGAAGTTTCGAGAACACACCTTCACCGAGGAGTCAAGCAGTATATTGCTCCCTCCTACGTATATCTCGCGAAGAGACCATGAGTATAAAATCAGAGAGATTAGAGCCCACACAGAGGCATATCGACAATCCTTCTTTCCACGAACAATACGAGACTGGAATAGAAGGGAGAACCGATAGAGGTACTCAAGGTACCCTCCGCCACACACCGTCAGGTGGTTTGCGGAGTATGGATGTAGGTGTAGATTCAGAAAAAGCGGTTGAGGAATAAGCTAGCCAACTGCTGAAGAGACGAGGCCTTCCATTATACAGGGTCCAGCTCCAAAATTCTGTTCTATAACAATATGTGCATTTCGTCCATTGTACCTATGGGCTGGCAGCTGAAATTGGTTCAACAGCAGTCCTAGCACATCTCAAACCTATGTCACTGGTGAGGAGAAGTATCGTATTGGAGACGAATGAATGGTGGCCACACATAAGAGAACCAATATCGTGTCGTGGAGATATCTATAGAACCTGGCTGCTGTATCTCGCATTGGCACATTACAATAGAGTATCAATACAATGACAAGAAGAAGGGACAGGATGATAGGAAATCTGTTAAGACATCGCGGATTAACTTCCATGGTACTAGAGGGAGATGTAGAGGGTAAAAACTGTGCAGAAAGTGAGTGATTCGAATACATTCACCTAATAACTGAGGATGTAGGTTGCAATTGCTACTCTGAGATGAAAAGGTCGGCACAGGTGAAGAATTTGTGTCGAGCCACATCAAAACGGTCAGAAGACTGAGACTCAGAAACGAAATCAGATGATGATTATTTTGGTTTGTGGGGCGCTCAACAGCGCGGTTATCAGCACCCGTAGATATTACCGATCTTCTCACTGCCCAGTCGCACCATTTTCCCGAATGATGAGGACAACACAAACACACACTCCCTGGGTGGAGAAAATCCCCGACACGGCCGGGAATCGAACGTGGGATCCCGTGATCCAGAAGCAGCAAGGCTAACCACTAGGCCACGAGCTGCGGACAAACGGAAATCAGGTTGCGTTGCTTCAGTATCCCTTCAAGATATATCTTTAAAAAGCCTTCTTCACAACGCTCTACTCCACACTTCTAGTGTAATAGAGTGTGCTCCCCTATCCAATGACATCTTCCTTCCAACCATATGAAATGACTGAATGACGGAATTCCTTTTACATCCAATAACGGCGTTCCCATATTTACGCGATTTTAAATTCAAAGGGGGTACCGTACGTCAATTTTATTTTACAATATTATTACCTGGAATTTAATATCCAGTTATTTATTTTCATCTCTGTTTCCAGTACTATCACACACCTTAGACCAATATCTAAGAAAACGAGTCTGTTTTCATCACTGCTTCATGGAGGTCGCTGTCTACTAAGGAGAATTATTTACTGAGTTTTGTAATATTCTGTAACTGCCCACAACTAAAAATTAGTCACCAACTACACCAGTATCACCAGAAGCCACATTCTTTGCATAGTAAATAACCGAACGTATACACAAAACTCTGAACGCCATATAAACTGAAAAAATTGAAATCAGACTACAACAACTTTTTTATAGCAGTAAACCCCTCCAAACGAGACAATCTTCACCTACATTATTTTAGCCTAATTCGCTATTCCATCCCATCTGGTATCTGTCATACTAGCGGTACTAACAACTAAAGCCTCTTCTGGAAATCAAAGAGTAAAATTTTCGCTAGACTACTCACAAATCCTCAAAACTTAAGTATTTGATATCATATCGTAAATGGAACAACCTTTTAATCGCTGTCTCCCTTTTTGAGCCGAATAAATAAGACATAACCTTGTTGCTGCTCCACAGCTGAAGCTGGCACCTAATGGTCGTTCGAACCTGCGTATCATAGCCCGTGACAAAATGAATCAAACAATGAGTTAATTGAAAACTGTCAGATTAAATATTTCCCAGAAACCTGCGAGGAAGCGATAGCTCGCCGTACTTCGTCTCTGAAGCTTTCCAATGTATCAGACAAATATCTAATATTTAATATCTCAATTTTGCTTTATTCACATCTCTCTCTGAAATTGCAACTTACCAAGCAGTTCGTTACTGGCTTAAAAACTGAAAATGTGGAAAGCAAGTAATAGGTCCTATACTAAGCATCTGCAGTAACGTTATACAATCACTGAACACCACAGACTGCACATAGGCCCTTTACTTGGATATAGAACGGGCATTTGACAGAGTCTTCGCCTAGGATTACACTTCAATCTCATCACTTTTTGCATTCTTGCTCAAACTTTACAACTGCTCAGCTCAATCCTAGATGTCAAGCCGACAACCACCACAGTAGCTGACAAACAGTCTGTAACGTTTCATCCCGGGAGCATGAGTATAACTGGGAGCCATCTCATATCCATTACTATATGGTATGTACGTTGGCAATACACCTCGCCCAACACTCGAACAAAGGCTTACAGTTACAAGCAGATGATATGTAACCAAAACCCAAGAAAACGGTTGTTCAGTACAGAATGAATACACATACGCCAAGCAATGGCACACATGAAATGGGCAAAACAATACATTCAAAATGCCGACTCTTAGTAAATTCGGACTGAACTTAAGCATAAAATAAATATTCTCACTTTTCCAAAATTTAAGTACAGTTACCCGCCATATCCAGCATACCAGCGCATAAAGAAAACAGACGAACAATACCATGAAACAGAACCACAAACAGGTCTAGTCATCTACATCTACCATTTCTTATGGAGAACCACGAATGACAGTCTAGGAAAACAACAATCAAATCTACTGTGTACAAAATAAACCCAGATGAGGTCTTAGAGGTGTTACAGTAAAGCGGATGTTGGGATTACAATTTTATCAAAACCAAATCAGAAAAGAGAAAAATACAGGAATTCAGAATTCTCCCTTTCTCCGGTCTGAATATAAATAGAACAAAAAAAATATATGACTGAAAAGAACGTAAGCTCGCTCATCAGCCCACTGTCTCCCTCACTTCAGAACTGAGAATGACAGGTGAGAAAAAAGGAGAGAGGAGAAGTCTAAATCCACATATACATACTACACAATGAATTTGGCAGAAGGGGCACATCGCTCCAATATTAACAATTTACTCGCCTATTCCATTCGAGTACAGAGAAGTAAAGTGACTAGCTATATGCCTCTGCATGCACACTAATCTCTCTTATCGTATACTCAAGATCCCTACAGGAAACATACGGTGGTGGTAAAAGAATGGCCCCAAACTCTTATTCGAATAATTTACCCAACAGGGTTTCGCAAGAATTACGTCGTCTGTCTTCCAATGGGTCCCCACTGCAGTACACCGTGATTACTGTTACCCTTTCGAATGCGCTATAAGGAATCGTCACGATCCTAGCAGAGTGTCTCTAAATTCTTTCGATGTCTGTTGCCATGTCTACGTGACAAAGACTCCAAGCATTACTGCTATACTCTATAACTGATGGCAACTTGTACGCGATTTCCTTCACGGATAAACTGTAACATCCCAAAATCCTTCCGACGAGTCTTCCACTCGGCTTCCCTAATACTGATCTTAACTGATGGTTGCGTTTCATATGATGGGCGATCAAAAAATTTCCGTTCGGAGGCCGTTCAGTCCAGAATCGGTATCCCAATCGTGCAGAATCGCTATGAGCACTGAGGCAATCATTCGACTGACGCACCAAGTTGAATATAGCCGTTCGTTAAAGCACTGTGCCCTGCTGCGTGAAGAGGTCCGTAACTGCCTGCTGTGCTTCCCCCTCCGACAGGAATAGACGAGTCTTCAAGGCCGTTTTAAAGGGACTGTAGGCATGATAATAGCACGAGGAGACATCAGGACTATAGAGCGGGTGCTTGATTGTCTTTCACTTAAGCTGTTTATAACAGATGACGTTGGCGTAACGACTGGCGTCTTGTGTCGAATCGCGACCAGCACGGAACTTGGCGCACCATTCCACACGGTGGACATGCTGCCCTGCACACAGTTTTCATTCTTCAAAAACTGGCTCTGAGCACTATGGGACTTAACTTCTGAGGTCATCAGTCCCCTAGAACTTAGAATTACTTAAACCTAACTAACCTAAGGACATCACACACATCCAAGCCCGAGGCAGGATTCGAACCTGCGACCGTAGCGGTCGTGCAGTTCCAGACTGAAGCGCCTAGAACCGCTCGGCAACAGCGGCCGGCTTTCATTCTTCGATGGATGACAAGAATAACAGCACGTTTGTCCTGTTTGGACGCATTTGGTAATAACATCGCCATAGTTGACATTCCCACATTGACTGCATGCACGGTGGAAAGACACGAATGCCACGCTAATCCCTTGCCTACATGTCATGCTTATATACTAGCATAGGAGTCGCGCTATGCTACATATACGCTGCAGTAACGCCCTCAAACGGAAAGTTTTTGATCGCCCTTATACGATGTGACGTGCTCAAGATGTTCACCTTCAGCAGGATGCGTCTAGTTGAGGCGTTGCAGTCCGCTGCGGCGAGTAACTGAGTGTGGTTGCCTTCCCTCTCTGCAGCATGTCGGAGGTGTCCGCTCCTAACCTGTGTGAGGGTGCGACGTTACTGGATCATCATCTGAAACAGTTGCAGTCTCTGGAAGATTTATACGATGAAATACCAACAGCAGAGCGAAGATGCAAGCACTATCCCCTCACCATCCATTTTACGGTCCGTCCACTGACAGTAACATAGCTCTAAAGGTGTCACAGAATGCCGCTATCATTTCAAAAAACCATAGCTTGAAAAATTTTAAAAGTACGGAATCGTGGTTCCTTGTAAAAGCTTGTCAAAGCTTTTCTCTTTATCCAGTGTTGCAGATCAGACTTATAGTTCATCAAGATGGAAATATACCAAGAGGAGACGCAATGTGTCGTCTGGTATGTAGAATCCAAATCTGTGGAACGGTACTGCGAAATTATGGACGCCAATATGGAAGCGCACCACTGGCGAAAACAAAACTGATGACGTGGCTCAAAAACTGTAAACAGACAAGCAGTAACAGAGACCTTCCTCGAAGTGAAAGTACTTCTGTGTCTCACTGGACAGAATGCAAGCTGCACTTCAATTCAGGGCCCGGAAGTCACTTTGTCGTGGAACATGCGAATTGCAGGAAGCAATATCAACTGTCCATGAAGTGTTAAGCCCTTTTGCGCACGAAGTGGAAATGGTCCAAGCAGTGAACTCAAACGATCGTCCTCTGCGTTATGCATTTGCGTATTCCATGCTGGCCTCAATGGATGCTGATAATCACTATTGAAAAACTGCTTGTTTTTAGATAAAGCAACGGTCCACACTTTTTGAGATGTGAATCTCCACAACATCAAGATCTGGGGCTCCGAAAACCCACAAAGCACACGTTAACACACCCATGATAGCCCTGAAGCTTAACGTTTGGTGTGACCTAAGGGTGACAGGCCCATTCTGCCTCGCAGAGGAGATGATACCGGAAAACGTTTGCTGGACATTCTCCTAGTATCATAGATCGAAGGGCTGCAGCCGCCCATCATCTTCCAGCATGATGGTGTAGTTCCACATTAGAGTTTTAACGTGTAGGACGTGCTGAATGGCACATTTCCTGAGAGGTAGATGGGTGTTGGTGACCCCATCGCATGGCTCCCGTGCCCTCTCACTGTCACATTTTTAGACTTCTTTTCGTGGGATTACGTCAAAACTAATGAATAACACTTGGTGCACGAATCCAGTAAGCAATCAGAACAGTTGATCCTGTAATGAGTTGAGCCCCCGTAGCCCACCCACAGACCGAAACACTGGATTTGACTCTGGGCTCTAGGAACAGTCTATACTTTCCAGAGGACGTGCGTATTACGCAATGAGGACAATGACACGGCCATCTCCACAAGAGCTTTAAACACGGCGCGTACCTGCGCCTATTCGCATGCTTCGCAGTTTGAATCGCAACTCGCCACGCTTGTATCAGAGGGACGAGAAAGCTGTCCGTACCTCACCTATGACGCATATGACGCATTCGCAATTCTCAAAGGCTTCACGGAGTAAATAGTTAGGAAATTCCAATCTGGCCTCGTCTTCACCTTACGTCGGCTCGATAGCGCACAGCCAACATAGATCCGAGAAGTACTGAACATCTGACAGCGTATCAGAAATATCATCGAATGTTCGATATGCCAGATAGATTTCAATGTTTACAATGCACTTTCATTCTGAATGACTCAGACTTTCCAGTTGTGACCACAAGCCAACAGATCAATGAAAATCACAAATATGATACTAGCTAAAGCATGCAAGAGCGTGCGCGCGCCCGCCCGCACACACACACACACACACACACACACACACACACACACACACACACACACACACGCACGCGCACACGCGAACTGGAATATACCTTAGAGGTTGTTTACCTCAAGAAATTTAGTCAGAATGAGACCTGTGTCTTGCTTAGCACTCACAAGCAAAAGGAAGAATCGATAAAGAGTTGCTGTTACTGAGCTACTACATTTCTTCTGTGGGCTTTTAGATCCACCCAACGAACGACATGGTTTATTGAGAGCGGGCGGCCCTTTATCGGGAAGGGCGCACTCCTCTGGAAGCCCGTACCAGATGCACGAGCGCGCGCTTGGGCGTGCGCGCACGGGCCGGAGGCGGCTAACCGGTGACAAGCCGGCTAATTCTCGGCGAATTATGTTATCGCCGCCTCGCACTCCCTGCCAATAGCCTCGCCCGCCACAATAAGCCCCTCATCCGCCGCATAGGGCTTCGTCGATCGTAAACTCCACGCTGAACCCCATGCTTAATCGAAACAATCATCACTCATCACAGCTCTCGATTTAGTCTCTTTGTAACTATAGTTTCTTACTCGTACACCATCGAATAACAAAGATAGGAAAAGAAGTCTGAAAAATGTCATTCTTCCTTTTTCCAGTTAGTTTCCGATACGGTTCCAGAGCTCCCACTACCAGGCCACACACGACCAAATTCCCGTGACGGGTCAGAACAGCGGGCCAGTTGCGCGCGTATCTGTAACGAAGTTGGCTTGCCAAACCGAAGTCGCTCGTTTCCCACTAACGTACGGGTCCGATGCGTCTGATACATGCAACATTTTATTGGATAGCGCTGATTTGTACAACTTATCCTTCCCCCCTCCCCCCACCCCCAACCCACGTTGCTTCTTTCAAACTTTCTGAGATTACTTCTGAAATTAATGAAGATATTTTGAATACGTATCAACAGCTACAATAAAGTTCATATTTTTGTCAGCAAATGTGTTGCTTTTTATTGAAAGAAAATATCATCAACGGTATATAATAAAACATATTTACGAGTACAATCTAGATTGCTTTCTACGTGTAAAAATAGTTCGCTACGAAAGATGTTGATGTTACTTACGGTACATTACACCACTAGCCATTAAAATTGCTACACCACGATGACGACGTGCTACAGACACGAAATTTTACCGACAGGAAGAAGATGCTGTGATATGCAAATGATTAGCTTTTCATAGCATTCACATAAGGTTGGCGCCGGTGGCGACACCTACAACGTGCTGACATGAGGAACGTTTCCAACCCATTTATCATACACAAACAGCAGTTGACCGACGTCGCCTGGTGAAACGTTGTTGTGATGCCTCGTGTAAGGAGGAGAAATGCGCACCATCACTTTTCCGAATTCAAGAAAGGTCGGATTGTAGACTATCGCGATTGCGGTTTATCGTATCGATCCATTGCTGCTCGCGTTGGTCGAGATTCAATGACTGTTAGCAGAATATGGAATCGGTGGGTTCAGGAGGGTAACACGGAACGCCGTGCTCGATCCCAACGGCCTCGTATCACTAGCAATCGAGATGACAGGCATCTTATCCGCATGGCTGTAACGGATCGTGCAGCCACGTCTCGATTCCTGAGTCAACAGATGGGGACGTTTGCAAGACAACAAGCATCTGCACGAACAGTTGGACGACGTTTGCAGCAGCATGGCCTATCAGCTCGGAGACCGTGGCTGCGGTTACCCTTGACGCTGCATCACAGACAGGAGCGCCTGCGATGGTGTACTCAACGACGAACCTGGGTGCACGAATGGCAAAACGTCATTTTTTCGGATGAATCCAGGTTCTGCTTACAGCATCATGATGGTCGCATCCGTGTTTGGCGACATCCCGGTGAACGCACATTGAAAGCATGTTTTCGTCATCGCCATACTGGTGTATCAGCCGGCGTGATGATATGGGGTGCCATTGGTTACACGTCTCGGTCACCTCTTGTTCGCATTGACGGCACTTTGAACAGTGGACGTTACATTTCAGATGTGTTACGACCCGTGGCTCTACCCTTCATTCAATCCCTGCGAAACCCTACATTTCAGTAGGATAATGCACGACCGCATGTTGCAGGTCCTGTATGGGCCTCTCTGGATACAGAAAATGTTCGACTGCTGCCCTGGCCAGCACATTCTCCAGATCTCTCACCAATTGAAAACGTCTGGTCAATGGTGCCCGAGCAACTGGTTCGTCACAATACGCCAGTCACTACTCTTGATGGGGACTGATGACCATAGATGTTAAGTCCCATAGTGCTCAGAGCCAGCCATCTTGATGAACTGTGGTATCGTGTTGAAGCTGCATGGGCAATGTACCTGTACACGCCATGCAAGCTCTGTTTGACTCAATGCCCAGGCGTATCAAGGCCGTTATTAACGCCAGAGGTGGTTGTTCTGGGTACTGATTTCTCAGGATCTATGCACCCAAATTGCGTGAAAATGTAATCACATGTCAGTTCTAGTATAATATATTTGTCCAATGAATACTCGTCGATCATCTGCATTTGTTCTTGTTGTAGCAATTTTAATGTCCAGTAGCGTATGTCCAATTTTCACTCACGTCAGGAAACGTCGTCTACTTACACGTTTTTAAGATATTCCCTCATTTAGCACTGTTGTTAGTTTCTATAATACTTCGGTCCAGAGTTGGAATACTGTGTAGAATTGTTTCATCCATCTCTTTGTGTGTCCTACTTTTCACATTCTTGTTTGTGTGACGTTCATGAGTCAATTTTCACAAACAATGTATTTTACGGTACAGTTGTATAAGTTTTTCGTTTAGTCAGTGGTCCCCCCCCCCCCCCCACCCTTTTTACTGCACTTGCAGCAACTAAAACTTACTGTCACGCGAAACTCACTGATTCATCAGTGGTGAATATGACCTACATGTCTCTTGTTGACGAATGTATGTGGTGTCTGTTCTTTCAGATATGTCTGACAAATATCTACATACATATAAAATTAAGCCGGCCGCGGTGCTCTCGCGGTTAAGGCGCTCAGTCCGGAACCGCGCGACTGCTACGATCGCAGGTTCGAATCCTGCCTCGGGCATGGATGTGTGTGATGTCCTTAGGTTAGTTAGGTTTAAGTAGTTCTAAGTTCTAGGGGACTGATGACCACAGAAGTTAAGTCCCATAGTGCTCAGAGCCATATAAAATTAAGGCGAAACGGCCAATGATCTTTTCAGTGCAGACGCACACCAGGACATTGCAAAAGTCTACAGTTACTCGTATATCGCAATAGGTAAGACAGTTCTGTGTGTTCATCGTATGACAAAATACTCTCCTCCTTGCGCGCTATCATTTGCTAAAATCTCATTTCGGTATCTCGAACCGTTTAGAAGATTACAGAGACACTGCGAATACTTCATTCTCGCGCAAGCGTAAGTGAATGCGCTGTATACAATTCGTTTTCTCCAGCTTAGAATGATACATTGATCTCCTCCCACGTTTAAAGAAAAATTCAATAGATTAGCAAAATTTCATTTGCAGCAGTCTACTGCCTAATACGCACAAAACATAAATTCGTAGAGACCCCTATTTTTCGTTGCAAATGCATTCGAATTTCACGTCTTGTGTTACTTATTTGCGAAATATGATAATGGTTATGACCATTAACGAAATGATAGGCATTTCATCGTGAATCTGACATGTAAAGCTATAACTAACGTAAAAACCACTTTTTTTTATCTAACAGGAACTTTAAAATCGTGTGAGAAAATATGCAAGGTAGCCTACGTGAGCGCGCTGTTCTGTCAGAGTGGCGCTTCCGCCACCCGGCTCGCCGAAAGCTCATGGACTTCCAGAACGAGGCCCGTCACAGAAAACCCTCAGTGCATGTAACCACTGAAAGGCCGGATCGCCAGTTCCCAGAACTGCAGGTATCAGTCTCTAGGTTGTGCCTCCACTAACGCACAGGCGGGGACTGAAGGTGTTCGAGAAATTGCCGGAAATACTCATAGCCAGTCTCTACAATCCGTTCGCGTGTGGCCAGCTATTGTATCCTGAATGTGTCAGATTCTGTACGCGATTCATTTTTTCGCAGAGTTCAGTCTTGTTAGCACAGCTTCCTGCAGTATGCAGACAAATACTGAATTAGTGTCAGTTTTAAAAAACTCTTCTCATAGTGCTCAAATAGAATGACCCCAAACTCCAGCAACAAATTTCGGAGGTTTCTTAAAGATATTTTCTGACTATTTTGCCATAAAGGGAATGTGTTCTCCAATAGATTACAGAGTAATTCCATTTTTAAAATAGTTTACAGTCCGGTACAATCATACTAACTGTAGATCGAAATGACTGGTTTCGGCCGTTCTCAGACCATAAAACACAAACCACGGTTCACTCTCGCCATTGCGCAACCCCTTATTGATGGACACGGTTTCTGCAGTGATAGGGGTGAAGCTTGACAGCTGTCTTTTGATCTGAGGAAAGCCAGTGATGGTCGAAACTGTTCATTTCGTTTTAAAATTAATGTTACTGTACCGGAGAATAAATTATTTTAAAAACATTCAGTGTGCGTCTCCATGTTGATTTGATATGTCGTTATTTCCTTAATTACATTCTGTTTGATATCTCACTCCCATTCATCTTTGTATCAGTATTACAATGAAAACATCTGCACAGTCGAGCAAATGTCGACAGCATGCACTGTGTGCCTTGTTTGGAAACAAACTAGTTCCGATTATTCACGGTACTTGCTGCTAAAACAATGACACCTATTACACACTTCGCCCTAAAGCTAGCATCCAGTGCTTCTCGTATCTCTCTCAGGTTTGCTTTTCCGCCATTAACTGCAATACAGAGCAATACTGATAGGTTTACTGATGAAGACTAGCCCGAAATGCGTCTCGTGTATGCTTGACCGAATGCAAGGAAGAGTGCCAGAACGATGCTATGCCGAGCTTTTCCCGCTGCAACCGCATCACAGTACTTTCGCATCTGTCTGAGGATTGTTGCATTACTCTGAATTTTATTTTGCAAGTTTTGGTGATTGCTTCTTACACACCTTTTCACTGCTGTGTAAGTATTTTCATAGAAACAAAGATAATTCGGGTAACAAACCGAATAAAACCTAATTACGTTATTACCCTGTTACGATAAACGTTACACCACAGATCCTTCATAACAAAATACTCAGAAAATATGAAAAAACATCACTGAACAACCTTCCCGGTTTCGTCGGTGCAGTTCGGGTTGACCTTGTAGAACAACTACAGTAAAACTGTTCCACTGATTACACAGAATGATGTCACTGATATCAACACGCTCCACTCGTATGCAGGACGCTTGAGAATAAAATTTCCTTTGGGCGTCCTGATTTTTATTTCCGTCGTTTCCTTGACTCATCTACGCAAATAAAAGAATATTTCCTTCGGCAAGGCATTGCCGTTTCCCTCTCCGATCGCATCTCATCGGTAATAAGTTCGATGTCGACGGTGTGTTAATCTATATTCTCCTTTGACGTTCTTACGGCACTGGGATTCTGGTTACTCATTTGCTCACGATTCTGCAAACTATAGTCCATTGAAAAGGGAGTTACATAACTATGGTATTTATAAAATATAATCACTGGCACGTAGAAAATGATTGGTTGATTAGTTGGTTGATCTAGGGGTGAGGGGGCCAAACAACGAGGTCATCGGTCCCATCGGATAAGGGAAGGATGGGAAAGGAAGTCGGCTGCGCCCTTTCAAAGGAACCGTCCCGGCATTTGCCTGAAGCGATTTAGGGAAACCACGGAAAATCTAAACCAGGATAGTCGGACGCGGATTTGAACCGTTGTGCTCCCGAATGCGAGTCCAGTGTGCTAACCACTGCGTCACCTCGCTCGGTGTAGAAAATGAACTAATAATGCTGTAGGAAAAGAGAACGATGTAGCTACGTAGCCATTATAAATGAGAAACAATAAAATCTAGGACATAAATATAGATATATCGATTGACATGTAGCACTAGATGGATTTCTGAAGTCAGGTTTGAGGTTCGTCTGTTTGAGTCGATTCGATCCACAATTCATATGCAATACCAACCAGAGACTACTGAATTACGATGGCGGCTGATCAAGTAAGTTTCAGCTTTCCAGCAAGGGTATTTGTTAGAGAGGAGCGGCAGACAGACTGGCTTTCATTTAACTGTCTGGTCATCGACATTTAGGTTTGCCTTGGTGTCCCTAAATCACTTAGAGCAAGTGTGGGGATTATTCTTTTGATTAAAAAACGCTCGGCGATTTCCTTTATCATTGTTCTTCAAGAACATTCTCCGTCTCTAATCCTCTCGTGGGCGACGTAATGTTAAACCTTAAACTTACTTCCTTACTTGCTTTCCGTTGACGTGCTGTAAGCAAACATATTTGGAACTTTTAAACTTTCTTTGGTGTTGAGTTATCGCAGTTACTAACAGCCAAGAGCCGTAGCAAAGTTCAGAGGAAAAAAAACAGTCAGGTTCGTAAGTCGATTGGAACAGTTTACGAAAATATATACTTTAACATTACGCATTTCGTGTCACCTCACACTATATCAGCGGCCGTCAACAT
Organism: Schistocerca serialis cubense; assembly: GCF_023864345.2. Lineage (NCBI taxonomy): Eukaryota > Metazoa > Arthropoda > Insecta > Orthoptera > Acrididae > Schistocerca > Schistocerca serialis. The sequence continues at coordinate 423,109,205 of NC_064639.1, read as the reverse complement.
GGTCTTAATTAATGAGACATTCAGCAAAAAATACTGCCAATCAAAATGATCATCATTATTTCCGATGATTAAAATCCCATTGCGGCTTCTCGCTGGTAGTTATGACCCAAGTCCTATCTGCAGTAAAGAACAGCGAGTTGTATAAGCACACACACCGCGCACTGGAGCTGTAACACTGCAGTAAAACTCGAAAGAGACGGTGGTTAGGTACTGTCGTCATGACAAAGCGTCCTTCATTATGCGGTTCTGCCAAATTTAATGGTCCGTCGGAGGATAAAGGACCCGTCGTGTTTTGTGCACTTCCTAACTCCAAACACACAATCGTTTCATAATACCGCACCCTATTCCCCTTCCCCTGTACGAGTATCAATTGATGCAATTCTTTCGCAGTGCACTCCGGATATTCATTTCGCTTCGAACTCCGCTTTTATGGCAGGCATAACGTTTACGAGGAACAGTAGCACGTACTAGACAATACATATGTCGTTGACAATTATTTCATAGTTTCCTGTGGAAACGCTCTATCTACTGCTGCCTCAAGAGTGGGGTTTTCAGTTGGTCTTTTGGATCATGTGAAAGTTCAGCAGTGTCCTGAATTTCATGAAAGTTTAATTCTGTACGAATCACTCCTTCATGGGACTAGTATATCACAAATGTGTGTGTAAAGTAATCGTGTCCATTACATTGGAAATAACAGTGACGATCTTAAATCATACACCTGTACATATAACATCCCCCTTCAGTTACAAAAAAAGTAATAATCTTTATATGTATTACATATAATATCGTTTTTGTTAACACCAGATTCAAAAAATCACATGAAGAGACACATGTAGACGCAGTGAAAACCGAATCACCTGAAGACTGATCATCAAAGTTCGACATGACATACTGGGCAGATAGAAAACAACTGCTTTTGTGACTGATTGCGGAATTCCTATACACGCACACTGCTGACCACTAAAACTGCGGAATCATGAAGACGGCATGCCCCGACGGCATGCCCCATCGGCATGAAAAGGCACTCCATGTTCGGATATGCAAGTGATTAGTATTTTAACACAACCCCACGTAGTAGGTAGGGGCAACGCCACCTACATCTTGTATAAATGTGTGAAATCTTATGGCACTTAACTGCTAAGGTCATCAGTCCCCAAGCTTACTCACTACTTAACCTAAATTATCCGAAGGACAAACACACACACGCATGCCACATCTTGTACACAAAGATAGATTGCAAAGTGGGTTTCTCATTCAGATGTCGTATCTGAATGTTGATTGTTTGCTAGAAGAGCGTGTTATGCCTCATGGAAGAAGGAGAAACGTGTGCCATCATGTGCCGGAATTTGACACGCAGCGCAAGACTGTGGCTTATTGAGACTCCAGTTTGTCGATGTACAAAACTGCTAAGGTCATCAGTCCCCAAGCTTACACACTACTTAACCTAAATTATCCGAAGGACAAACACACAACCCATGCCACATCTTGTATACAAAGATAGATTGCAAAGTGGGTTTCCCATTCAGATGTCGTATCTGAATGTTGATTGTTTGCTAGAAGAGCGTGTTATGCATCATGTAAGAAGGAGAAACGTGTGCCATCACGTGCCGGGATTTGACACGGAGCGGCAGGACTGTGGCCTATCGAGACTCCAGTTTGTCGATGTACAATACTGCTGCTCAGGTTGGTCAGGATTCCACGACTGTCATGCAGATATGGAGTCGATGGGTTGAACCGTTCATATTCAACGCCCTGCTCTGCGGGACTTGAAGGGTCCCCACGCGACTAGCGCCCGAGAGGAGATTCATACTGTTCCCTCCGCCGGATCTTACAGCCACGTACAGCAGGATCGTGCAGCCATGTCACGTAACTTCAGCCGGAAACAGCTCATTTGCAAGAAGACACGTATCCACACAGACAGCATGACGACGTCTACAGGATCACGAACTGTCCGTATGGCGACTGTTGTTGCAGATTCCCTTGACGCGTCAGTAGAGACGCGCGTCGTCAGTAATGTGCCCAGCGACAACACTGGACCAAGCAGTGGCACCCACTCGTCTTTTTAAGACGCGTCCTGGTCCAGCCTACACACCACTGTAGAAGTATCTGCGTGTGGAGGGTCCCAGGAATATAAACATTGTTGATTGTATTCGACATCGTCATACGAGTTCGATACCTGGAGTGATGGCATGGGATGCGATTGGTTACACATGCTGAATAGCATAGCCGGTAATTTGGAGAGCTGCAGTTAAACTTCTGGCGTGTTTAGGTAGGTGTTGCCAAGTATCTTCAAAGTCTCTGTAACGTTACATATATACAAGAAAATGCAAGATCGCATGCTGGCCCTGCTGATGCTGTTCTGACTTACCTCAGTCAGAGTGTGTTCGGCTGTTGCCCTGATCAGAACTTTTTCCAGATCTGTTAGCCATTGAAACCATAGAGTTATGGGTTGCCAAGTCACTTGCACAAGCTACTACTCGCCAGCAATTACAGTCGAAGAGCACTGGCATAGAACTGAAGCAGCGTGACCCATATCTGTCATCAAAAGGCAGTTCATTCCTCTGCACAGCTGGGTTAGAACAGTTGTTGCTGCCAGAGATGGTAACTTTGTGTACTACATGTCTCTTCCTGAACGCCATCGAATCACCTACAAATTTACTCCTGTATTCTTCCTCCTATACTAGATACATATAACAAGTAAAAGCTCATTATTTTCTATACTTCTTCGTGTTACAACTTTAATGACTAGCAATGTGAATTTCAGCATGAGTGTCTATCAGGGTCAACAAATTAGGTACCCGTTAAGAAATGCAATATCTCTACGCCAGTATTAGCATCTGAATGATTTATTTTTCTACTACATTGCTTTTAGAGACATACATATAGATACATACATCTACATTATACACCGCAAGCCACCTTACGGTGTGGCAGAGGGCACTTTGTGTACCAGAATCACTTTTCCCTTTTCCTATTCCAATCGCGTAAGGTTCGCGGGATGAAAGACTGCTGATAAACCTCCGTTTCGGCTCGAGTCTTCCTCTCTTAACGCGAGATACACGTAGGAGGAAACAATATTATGGTTCACTCTTCTAGGAATGTCGCCCTCGGAACTTTAACTGTAGACCATAATGTGATACAGAACGCCTCTCTTGCAGCGCATGCCACTGGAGCTGGCTAAGCATCTCCGTGACGTTTTCGTGCTTACTAAATTAACTTGTAATGAAAGGTGCTGCTCTTCTTTGGATCTTCTCTATTCCCTCTATCAGTCCATCTGGTACGGATTCCATACTGACGAGCAATATTCGACTATTGGTCGAAGGAGTGTTTTGTAAGCTACTTCCTTTGCTGATGAACTAAATTTCCTGAGGATTCTTCTACTGAACCTCAGTCTGCCAGCTCCACCACTCCCGATTAACTTTATGTGGTCGTTCCACCTCAAATCGCTCCGTAAACATATTCCTAGTTATTTTATTGGGCTACCTGCTTCCACTGATTTTTCTGAAATTTTTTAACCATAGAATAAAGCATTTTTCTGTCTATGTATTAGCAACACATTACGTTTGCTTATGTTGAGGGTCAATTGCCACTCCCTGCACCAAGCGTCGACCCTCTGCAGGTCTTGCTGCATTTCGGTACAGTTTCCTAGCGTCGCTATTTCTCTGCATACAAGAGCCCCATCCACGAAAAGCCTCGTGGAACTTATGGCGTTATCTACTAGGACATTTACATACGCATATTGTTGATAGTAATGGACGTCCCTGGGTCACGCCTGAAATTACTTTTACTTCTGGAGACTTCTCTCCGTTTAGAATGACATGCTGTGTCCTGTTAACCAGAAACTCTTCAGTCACAGTTCGTGCAATATTCCACACACTCGTATTTCTTCACTAGGCTCCCGTGCAGAACTTTCGGAAGTCAATGAACACGGCATCTACCTGGGTGTCTCGTGGACGAACAGAGCGAGCTGGGACTCACAAGACCGTTGTTTTCGGAACCCCTATTCGTCCTCACACATGATATTTCGGTATCCGGAACTATCATAATATGAGAGCAAAAAGACATGTTCCAGAATTCTACAACAGACCGACGTCACGGATATAGGCCTACAGTTTTGTTCGTCTGTTCGACGACACTTCTTAGGAACGGGAATGACCTGTGTCTTTTTCCAGTCTTTAGGAACGCTTCGTTCTCCAAGAGACCTAAGGTACACTGCTGCTAGAAAAGGGGCAAGTTCTTTAGCATACTCTGTGTAGAATCGAACTGGTACCCCGTCCGGTCCAGTAGCTTTTACTTTGTTGAGCGATTTCAGCTACTTTTCTATTCCTTGGTCACTTATTTCGGCATCTGTCATTTTACAGTTCGTGTGACGATGTATGATCTACTCCTTCCTTAAAGTTGTGTCATTCTGCACGCTGTCAGTCATGCCCCATGGTGATGAGGTTCGACAGGAAGCCTGGCAAGCAGCAACCTTATCCCCAGAGCAAATCTCGGCAAGTGGCCCCTTGCGGCCTAGGCTGTCGTCAAGAGCAAGATCCTAATTTGCCCCAGGTCGCCGTGAGGTCGGCAATGAGTGACCGCTCGTCTGAAGCAGCACCTTACTCACACCATCAGCACAGAAACTACAAACCAGTGTGTTGGGTATATCAGAAGAACCTTCCGACCTCACATAAGATCGCCATATACCCATAGTAAAATTATATGTATTGCATCGGTATCGTTCTGGGAAAGTTCACTTATTCAGCGCGATTTGCTAAAGACAGTCCAAACCACCTTTTCACACAGTACACACGCCTATCTAAATGAAAACATTCTAACACACTGCTTACAATAATCCTTTATTTTGTTTTCGTTGCTTCTCACTTTCAGCTGTGGAGTCATTTTCAAAATTTGTATAGTATAATCAATCAAAACGAACGTGTTTGGATTAGAGTCCAGGTATTTATCATAGCACAATGGTAAACTCCAATTGTATATATAAACATTTCAAAATTTCTTCTGGCCGACACTGAGAACTAAAGAACACAAAGTAAAGGAATATCTCAATCCATCCATTGTGTGCAGGATTTTGTCATTCAGATAACTTGTGGTGGTTGCAACTGAAATATTCAGATAGAACTGATGTCAGTTCAGTGTTCTCGTTCTGATTGCCTGGTTCGTACACCATCCCCAACGTAACGTTTGGAATCATTGCTTTTACTGCTCTCTCTAACAGCACTTTATGGAGGTATGGTGTTTCGTGCCTTTACAGGCCTTCCTTTTTCATAGTCTTCTAGTGTTCTGGTGGCCTTGACTCGTGTCCAGGATGTACGGCGTTCAGAAGTCAGTAAACAAATGTTGCATTGTTTCGTGGTTCTCAAAGCCCGATGCCACAATTAGCTGTAGTGAGGATGAAACGGCACTCAGAGAAAACAAAAATGCAGCACGCCGCCAGTCGGGCGTTCTGTTGCACCAGATAAAGCCCACAGCTCAGAGGCAAATGGCAGAGAGGTCACAATGATTTCCGGATCCATTCAAGCAGCAACCGACCGTTCTAATCTGAAACGGAAGGTCCAGTGAAGGCTGCATTGACAGCTATATCTCTTGAATGTACCCATATGCTACTTAACAACAATGTATCCTCTCTATGCGAATCCTATGTGAAAAACAGTACCCGAGGTTCCTACAAATTCTACAGAAATAGATATGCATTTAACTGTCTCTCAATTCAGTACGATACAGCTTATATGAAAATGTCTTTTTGAATTACTATGAGATATGCAGAATGCTTATCTGCAAAGAAACAGAAGACGAGAGTACTATAAGTAAAAGTCATACGATGGCCCGTAAAAAGGAGTTCGAATTTTGCTCTTAAACGTGCTCATATTTTAGATTTAAAAGCTGGTATTTAGCCTTCTCTCTCACATGCTGTCTTATTGCCTCCCGGTGAACTGCGCAGATCTGTGAGTAACTGAACACCAATGGTCACTCTTGTGTTCTGTACATACAGAACATAAAATGGTGCCCGCGAGTGTTGAAGTTCCGCGTCTGAGTGAAAGTCTTTCATATAATTTCCTTACGATATCTCGTCCTAAGAAATTTATTAAAATAAATGCACTTCAGTCAGAATAGACATTAAAGTACCAGAGGATATACTCATCAAATGCTATACACAGTGGATCCATGATGGTGATGATGGTAATAACGATACAAACCTTCACAGAAGACGCAGAATAGAAGGGTTTATCATTTTGACATTAGCAACCTTGGTCCAGAGTCAAAACTTGCAAGCGAAAATATCAACTAAAAATCCAAGTACACAATTTCTTTGTACTGTTATTTATCTGGTGGCCATGAATACAGGACCACCTTTTCCCAGCTACCCCCCAGGAAACGTCTGATGCAGATGTGCAAAGCAAGTTGGGCCCACATATTTCGCAAGAAGATCTAGCTTTCTGCTGCGCATTAGCGAAATTCTCTGTGCTTACTTCTTACGACGTACTCTCAGTGTTCGTCGAGTTTACCTACCCTTCAAAACAAGCATTTCATCGCAAAAACAATGGTTCTTAGGTTCTCGTATCGCACTACCAGTTATCCCTCGACCTGTGTGTCTTCCTAACTTCCGCAGAGTGCTTTATCTCAGGATGATGAAGTAGCCCTTTTCTAACACATCTCAAAGCCTATAGGATCATGGAAACCCCCACATAGAAAGTGCTGTCTCGAAGATTTCTGCGACAATATTTTAAAGACAACATAGTTCTTACCGAGAAAAGACTTTACTAAACAATTGCTTTCAACTACTTTGTCACTGGAAAAATTCCAGAGGTGTTAAGGCTATACTTCGACAATGAAGAACTTACCTCATCTCAGAATTACTATGACAACACGCATTACGCTTCTCATTAAATGAATCTCTCTCCTTACGTGTGCAACTCGTACAGTACATACCTGAAACAGAGGTTCAAAAACAACGGAATTTAGAGCAACTAGTAACTGACAGACACTGCTGCACACATGTACGTAAATAAAGATAGATACAACATAACAGTTTGCCTTCATGTAAAAGCCCCACATACAAAAGAACAAAATCGTTTATAAATTTCGTGAATGACAGAATGACAGTAGGAAAATTTATAGAACTCTCTCGTAAAGTGACAATGAAATTCTGGAGCATTCAACGTTTCCTTAAGCACAATCAGGGGAGCACATCCTAACCGCGAATAACTTCTCCATACAGCAACATCACCTCCTCCGTACTTAGATATTGGCACTACACATGGTAGAATGTAACGTTCTTCAGGCATTCGCCAAACCCGAACCCTTCCACTGGACTGCCACTCCAAATCATTCGTTTCCAGTCATCCACTGTCCAGTATCGTCGCCCTGTACATCACCTCATGTGTCGCTTAGCATTGAATACAGAAATGTGTGGCTCCTGAGTAGCTGCACGATTGTCGGTCGCATTCTTTTTAATTCCCTAAACAGTCATTGTGCTGGCTGGATTGCTCGTAGCACTCTGGAACTCACGAGTTATTCCTATGCCTGGTTTCTTGCGGTTTCTTACCACCACTCTCCACAATGATCGACGGTCCATGACCGTAACTACATAAGGCCTGTCTCGTCTTGGTTAAGCCATGATTTGTACTTTCGCGTTTCCACTTCACAATCCCATCACCAACAGTCGACTTTCGCAGCTTCTGAAGAGTTGAAACGTCCCTGGTGCATCTATTACTCACGTGACATGCATTGACTACTCCACGTTCCAAGTCAATGAGCTCTCCAGACTAAACCATTCTACAATTACTGCTTCTCCACCGGCCGCTGTGGCAGAGCGGTTCTAGGCGCTTCAGTCTGGAACCGCGCTGCTGCAACGATCGCAGGTTCGAATCCTGCCTCGGGCATGGATGTGTGTGATGTCCTTAGGTTAGCTAGCTTTAAGTAGTTCTACGTCTAGGGGACTGATGACCTAAGATGTTAAGTCCCATAGTGCTCAGAGCCATTTTTGAACTGCTTCCCTACTGATACCAAAATACCACACAATAGAGAGTATACATACTGGAACCTTGTCTCCTACCCATGCTCCAAACTTAGTGGACATGCGTGAGGACTGCCATACAGAAACCAAGTAAACAGTTGTGTCTGAAACCAAAGGCGAACGAATATGTTTGTTTAATTTTTTAATTATGCATCTTAGCTACTGGGCTTACCTACAAGTAAATACACTCCTGGAAATGGAAAAAAGAACACATTGACACCGGTGTGTCAGACCCACCATACTTGCTCCGGACACTGCGAGAGGGCTGTACAAGCAATGATCACACGCACGGCACAGCGGACACACCAGGAACCGCGGTGTTGGCCGTCGAATGGCGCTAGCTGCGCAGCATTTGTGCACCGCCGCCGTCAGTCTCAGCCAGTTTGCCGTGGCATACGGAGCTCCATCGCAGTCTTTAACACTGGAAGCATGCCGCGACAGCGTGGACGTGAACCGTATGTGCAGTTGACGGACTTTGAGCGAGGGCGTATAGTGGGCATGCGGGAGGCCGGGTGGACGTACCGCCGAATTGCTCAACACGTGGGGCGTGAGGTCTCCACAGTACATCGATGTTGTCGCCAGTGGTCGGCGGAAGGTGCACGTGCCCGTCGACCTGGGACCGGACCGCAGCGACGCACGGATGCACGCCAAGACCGTAGGATCCTACGCAGTGCCGTAGGGGACCGCACCGCCACTTCCCAGCAAATTAGGGACACTGTTGCTCCTGGGGTATCGGCGAGGACCATTCGCAACCGTCTCCATGAAGCTGGGCTACGGTCCCGCACACCGTTAGGCCGTCTTCCGTTCACGCCCCAACATCGTGCAGCCCGCCTCCAGTGGTGTCGCGACAGGCGTGAATGGAGGGACGAATGGAGACGTGTCGTCTTCAGCGATGAGAGTCGCTTCTGCCTTGGTGCCAATGATGGTGGTATGCGTGTTTGGCGCCGTGCAGGTGAGCGCCACAATCAGGACTGCATACGACCGAGGCACACAGGGCCAACACCCGGCATCATGGTGTGGGGAGCGATCTCCTACACTGGCCGTACACCACTGGTGATCGTCGAGGGGACACTGAATAGTGCACGGTACATCCAAACCGTCATCGAACCCATCGTTCTACCATTCCTAGACCGGCAAGGGAACTTGCTGTTCCAACAGGACAATGCACGTCCGCATGTATCCTGTGCCACCCAACGTGCTCTAGAAGGTGTAAGTCAACTACCCTGGCCAGCAAGATCTCCGGATCTGTCCCCCATTGAGCATGTTTGGGACTGGATGAAGCGTCGTCTCACGCGGTCTGCACGTCCAGCACGAACGCTGGTCCAACTGAGGCGCCAGGTGGAAATGGCATGGCAAGCCGTTCCACAGGACTACATCCAGCATCTCTACGATCGTCTCCATGGGAGAATAGCAGCCTGCATTGCTGCGAAAGGTGGATATACACTGTACTAGTGCCGACATTGTGCATGCTCTGTTGCCTGTGTCTATGTGCCTGTGGTTCTGTCAGTGTGATCATGTGATGTATCTGACCCCAGGAATGTGTCAATAAAGTTTCCCCTTCCTGGGACAATGAATTCACGGTGTTCTTATTTCAATTTCCAGGAGTGTAGTTGTTTGAAGCATTGTTCAAGTTAGAAAGGTATAATGAGCAATAGCAAGAGAAAAAACCAATCAAGAAAGTAACGAGCGGTTCCCACAAAGCGGCTGATAGCAGAGAAAAATAAGTTTCGCAATTTCCTCGCTGTAAACAATGAAAGCTCACAAAATTTACAAAAAGTACTGCAAAAAATGAAACAAGGCTACATAGATGCCTGGGGTTCGTTTTTCGGTACAGGTTCTCTTTCTCTTAAAAAAAATTAAAAACGATTTGTTTCGCATTCGCGCGTTTCTTCACCACTGTATCGATTCTGAGAAAACTAATTGGTGCATACAATAGATTTATTTCGTGTATATATATAAAACTATAGTTTTCTACCGCAGATCGATGACGACGTGTCTATTTCTTCGATATTGTTCACAGTTACTGTAACAATTTTCTAGTACTCTGCAGCATAAAATTTGAAGGCTTTGCAGTGAAAAATGTGATTTCTGGCTACTTTACGTTTGCTTCTGTTCAGGTGATACATCGCTGTGTACTAAATCCATCCAACACATCAAAATTGTTGGAAGGAAAGCCACATCTCGCTGCAGTATGGAGAAAAAGGAGTTAACTTTATCTGATCGCGCTGCCTCGTGCAAGTAGCCAGCATCTCAGTCGTTAATAGTTCGTGCAAGTAGACGGACGTTTCTCAAATTAGTGATCCCGATTTATTGCTGTAGTTACTGCTGGAACAAAATGATGAAGGAGACATCCCACACTAAGAGTTACATAATAAAAATCTGAAACATATCTCATATTTAGAACAAATCTTAACGAAAGTGACTTTGAGAGACTTATCAGTCGTAATGTATTAAATTAATAATATGTTAGTGTGGATTTACAGATCTGGGCCTAATTCAAAACATTTGTATAAATTAAATTTTAATACAACCCACTGTCTTCTTTTAAAACAATACCTGTGTTAACTCGGAATAAATTTGCTGACTGCGAATATCTTGCCATCAGCTGTGTTAGGGACAGTTACATGTGAAAATTTGTGCCAGACCGGGATTTGAATCCGGATTTCCCGATTATTGCTAGCGGTCGCCTTAACCACTTCGGCTGTCCGTACTCGCCAATTTCTCTCGAACTGATTTCGAACTGCTATCAATCGTCATTAACGAATGTTCATCCAGACACGCAAATAAATAATATATGTGTGTCACTTTCTGATTGAAAACATGAATGAAAATTCCAGCACTGATACAAACAGTGAAACTCCTGCATAGTGTCCCATAACGGCTGTTTCTGTTGGAACTGAAGATGATGTGTCAGCTCAATGTATCAGAAAAGAAAAATTAAAAAGTAAAATAAAATTTCTGCAAGAAAAAAAACCGATATTCACAAAACGAAGTAGCTCCATTTTATCTGAAGCTAAAAACAGTAGCACTTCACAGCTTGAACACGTGCACAGAAATGAATTTAAAAGCTTATGTACTAAGTTCTTAACTACAGATTTATCACAGCTTGTTTCACTAGCGTTTCCTATCGTAAAAGTTTTTATTTAGCCGGCTAGATTATTTCCTTTTCGAAAGAATCTCCATTTAGAGTCTTAGTAGTAAGCAGCTATCGTTTAATGCTTACTCGGTTTCAATATAGCGTCGAGCACAACGCTTGACTTCAAACAAATCAAAGGAGCCGTCACTTGCTTTCCTTTCTCTACATTCTCTATTCTGCGACAATACTCTCCGATTGCCTCTCGTGACATCTGGTGGACAATTCTGCACTACATTGGGGCGTTACGTACATGTGTTGTGGCCATTCTGGGACAACAAGGCTACGTGCCCAAATAAGCAGATAAAAATTTCAAGATGTAGTTGGAACCCTTCAGAAACACAAACGATCATTCGAAGCTTTTTTCAATGTGACAAAAAGTTTGAAAACAATTAGACCAATTAATGCTTCTAGTTTGATGCTAGTACCTGTCAGCGGACTTCCGGTACAATGAGGACATAGTCAACCCTTAAATGAAGAAGACTGGGACGTGGATAGCATTTCTAAAATCTTTCTGAAGTTTTGAGACAAATGGCCAACCGCAAATAATTCTCGTCTGAAGATGATTGTATATATTTAGAAACACGAGATGGAGGAGGCAAACAAGTAAGATTAAGGTTTAGCGTTCCATCAAAGAAGAGTTCGCTAGAGATGGAACAAAAGCTTGGACTGAACAAGGATGTGGAAGCAGATTAGCGGTACCCTTATCGAAGGAACCATTCCAGTAGGGACAGGTCCAATGTCTTAACCACTACGTCATCTCGCTCAGTAAAGATGATGGAATGCCAAAGAACGACCACAAACAGACGGGGAGTCTCCCGGCCAGTAATACCCTACGACCATCTCATTTATATGCCAGTGAATATCTAATACTGAATTACAAGTTGGATAAACTAAGAAACGTTGGACAGAAGAATTACAAGAATACTCAGTCGATTATAAGTGATAGACTCATGGAAATTAAGAAATAATGCAAAAATATATTATAATGCAAAAATATAACAGAAACAATAACAAAGAATAGACTGATATGTCTAGATCATTTACACAGAACAGATAACAACACATCTAAACAGAATCTCATAAACCTTTGGCATAAGTAGTCAATTACACGTTGGGTTCGACAGGTCCAGAAGAACCACACAGAAACAATAGGAGAAGAAATAACAAATAGAAGCAGTTTTAGAATAAAAGTGTTGCAGATGGAATTATTCCAAAGCATGAATCAAAAGAAAACAGCTTAAAGTTTGACTGAGCGGAGAACAAGCAACACAGTGAAAGGATGAAGGAACACTGGAGGCAAACGAAGAGAAAACACTAGAAATCGAAGAACTGAAATTATCAAGTGGCCCCCAGTTGGCCTACACCAGAGCAAAAAAAATTTTCATACAATTTACTACGGAGCACTATTCATTGTGATAAGATAAATCAGTTTAAGTGTCTTGTTCTAAGCTTCTTTATAAAGTAACCACTGAAACGCATCGAGGAATTATTTTTCATCACTGAGAATGAGGAAAAAAGTATATGCCACAAACAAAACAAAGCTTTTACTCCGCAGGCGGTCAGAATGTTACTCGTTGGGCGACGTGTCCGTCCACTGCGGCGATTGTTGATTAGTAATTTTGTGCTGACATGTGTGACAGTCACTTCTATTACAGATCGACGCAAAAAAACACGCACCATCAACGTCCCACAACGGTTGCGAATGATTAAAAGAATTTGTTTTCCTATGTGAAAATATGAAACGGCTGCAGTAACGAACGTGTTCCAGTTTGAGTAGAGAGTATCAATTTCCGGCGACCAAAGAGTGGAACTTCAATATCTCGGTCTGCTAGCCAGCCTAATGAGGCGTTCCGTGTCAATCTTACGGATCAGCGGCAGGTTCGCATTAATTGCTGCCGCGGTATGCTTTCCAACGGCAGTGAATTATTCCTTCCAGAAGAATAACAGTACGATAATAGCGCTCCTCGTCCCCTCTCAATATTAAATGTCATTAGCTACGACGAAGCATGTAAAACGGTTGATTTCATAACACACGAAATATTATTTTACACTCCTCCAGTCACTTTTATTTTGGTACTAGCGTTTTCTCACAGCTTCGCCTGAATGTACGTTCGACGCGATATTGCCCTCACTCCTTCATGTGCCCACCTCTTCCTCTGTGACTCTGTCCACCTCATCCTCCCCATTCTTCCTGTCTCTTGATCTCTTCCTCCTCCTTCCCCCCCCCTCTCTCTCTCCCTCCCTACCTCCCTCTCTCCCTCTCTCTCTCCCTTGTCCTCCCCCTCTCTCCTTCCTCTCAGCATTTCCTTCGCTCTCTTTTTGTACGTCTCCTCATCCCCTTCACTCTGTGCTTACCCCACTCTGTCCATCTCCTCCAGCCACTCTCTGTTATGCCCACCTTATCCTCCTCCACACTCTCAGTCTCCTCCTTCCCCACCCTCTGTTCTTCTCGTCCTCCCCCCTGTTCTGTCCCTACAGTACTTTCCCCTTCTCTCTATCCATCCCCTTCGGCCTCCCTCTATCCATCAATCCAGGTTCATACTACTAAAACACAAAAGGACTGTCATGTAGGGCAGTCTGCACATCAGGGGCTGGTAAATCATTTCTTGCCCCTGACGTATAGGTTGCCGTGTATAACAGGTCGATAAGGCAGACCTATACCACTCCAACACAGTGTGCCTGTCATGCAGCGTAGCCTATATGCTAATGGCTGGAAAACCATTACTTGAACCTGGCATGTATGCTGGTCTGCAAAACAGTCCATCAGACCGCAGATACTACTCCTACAAAATATCCCTGTCACGCAGTGCAGAATAGACATTAGGGGCTGTAAAAACATGTTTTGCTCATATCTCTGCTCCTAGTGGAGCTAGCAGTTTTTAAACCCCACAGTGCTCGTGAGGTCTGCTGTTTTTGTGGCAAACTTGGTTTCTGCAATCCAGGGGTTTGGGATGGGATCCCAGACGTCTGCTTTATGTATATGTACAGATTTTTAACATCACTATGCATTTTAGTCATGCCATCATCATATTATGGATTAACACTTCTACATTGTTGAATTTGCTGTTACTTATGCATATGTTGTCTATTTGGCAGACAGCGCTGTGACAAGAAAGTTATGTGTCGTCTTGCCTTGGTGAACAAACATTAGCATTAATTTACAGCACTTAAAAGGATTTATATGCCTTTCTACATGCATGTGGAAACTTTACATACTGCGTATCTTGATGAATACAGACTCTAAGGCAAAAAAGAGAAAAGAACGATGCACCACAAAGGAACAATACGATAGGAATCGGAATGTGTGATGTACATGTAGAGACAAACAAACGAATACAATTTCAGAAAAATTTGATGATTTATTCAAGAGAAAGAGCTTCACAAATTGATCAAATCCACCAGAGGGGTCCTGCTACAAAGGGAAATGGTACGCCACACCATCACTCCTCGTTGTCAGGTGACAGTCAAATAGGTATCCCACCGCAGTCCAGGGCGTCTACAAAAACTTCTTCGGTCTGGAATCTCACTGACTGGAGTAGAATTGTCTACAGTGAAGAGTCCTGCTTTCTTTTCACAGCAGGACCCCTTTTGTTGTCATTCTCCACTCTCTTACAGCACCGCGATACGTCGACGATGTTCTACGCCCCGTTTTGCTGTCTTTCATGGCAGGCCACCAGGGGCTTACATTTCAGCAATATAACGTCCGCCCGTACATGGCGAGAATTTCTATAGATTGTCTTCGTGCTTGCCAAAGTCTACATTGACCAGCAAGACCACCATCAACCATCTCGGGATTCTGGCGATATAACGCTCCAATTGGGCAGACTTTAGCACGATATCCTCAGGCGGGCCAACAACAATTCTATCAATCAACCCTAAGCCGGTTAACTGCTTGCGCAAGAGACATTGGTGGACCAACGCATCACTGACTTGCTACATTTGTGAAGTTCTTTCTCTTCCAGTTTTTCTGAAATTGTAATCATCTATTGGTTTGCACAGGTACATCACATCTACTGATTTCCATCCCATACGGATAATTCCTTCCTGGTGTTTCTTTTTCTTCTTTTTTCGTCCTAGAGTGTATTTGCTGTGTGTTGTTATAGCAAACTCCAGTTGTTGTCACTACAGCTTTTACGCATTTTTCAAGTCCTCAGAAGAGCTTAAGATTTTAGTAATTGGTCGTACCACTGCATACATTCAGTATTGGTTATAAAAAATATTAACATTAGGGTATTTATACCACCATCGAAAAATGTACCACAACACGCAGTAAAGCTCTTCTCGATAACGTGTTTCAATTTTCTAATATCTTGTACCTCACAGCTTCTGTAACGGATCGCTGCCATATGCATTTAAAACGAATGTTCTGTTTACGGCATGTCTCTAGCTTAAGAGCTGATCATCAGGTGTTTATATACGAGGGCTGTCCAGAAAGTAAGTTACGATCGGTCGCGAAATGGAAACGACTATGAAAATCCGATAAAGCGTTGCAAAGATGTGTTGGGCAGTGTCCAGTATGACTCTAGGTAGAATTATGTCACTCTTTTCATTCCTGAGCTCTTAGTGACCGCGTAAAGATGTTATAGAAAATAGTGTCTCCTACCAAGTACGAGGGCCTGGTGAGAATTTTCCCCTGAAGCTATGCAACCAACATTACATAACTGTCGTGCCGTTTCTTCTTCAAGACAATTCTCAGCCCCATTCTGCAACGGCAATGAAGATGTTCCTGCATCGTTTCAATTGGAAATGTTTGGTTACCCACAATACAGCCCGTAATTGTCTCCCGCTGAGTTTCATCTCTGCTCAAACGAACCGCTGGCTATGAAGACAACATTTTGGCACAGACAACGAGCTTTAAGCCAGCGGAGAGAATTGGCGGAAAGCACTGGCGGCTGCCTTCTATGATGAGGGTATTGGAAAGTTGGTACAACGCTACGACGAATGTCTGAGTCAGAACGGCGACTACGTAGAGAAGTAGCTGAAAGGTGTAGCTAACTGTTACACATGAAACATTTCTGATTTTCACTGTGATTTTCATTTCGCGATCAATCGTAACTTACTTTCTGGACAGCCCTCGTACATTGCAATGAAAAACAGTTAAATTAAGAAAAACTTCGAATTGTCTGAGCTTACAAAACAAAAAACTGTGAAATTCCGATGTAATGAATAGAACTGAAGGGTGTATATAAAGAGATAATATTGTTAGGTTTGATCAGTGTTCTGACACCATGAAGGACGAATCTGAACTCAAATATTTGTCTGTTTAAAGAGAAAAAATTATATTTACTTCGATCACACATCCGTGCTTGGTGAAATTATCAGCCGAGAATGGCCAGCCCAGATCGTGAAATATAATAAAACAGGATCTGAAGGTGTTCCTAGAAAAGGCACAGCATTCATTCGCGTCTAAAGTTCGGCTGTGCGGGCTACAGGACGGGCACGAAAAGCAAACTTCCAAATGAAAAATACTAGATGTAATCAATGGATAAATGTCAGGTGAATAGGCGAGGAGAAAATAACTTCTTAAAGGAAAAGAGTGGGCTTCCGTACAACATATTGTAAAGCGTTTCTCTGTTGGAATATACCTCCAGAAAATACTTGGAAGTATCACTTCAGGCTCTATAACTTCTGTGATGGAGTGAAAGATTGCCCGAAATACACTACTGCATCTAAGCATTCAGGCCAGACGTTCTATGAATATGGTGCCTGATGGTATTCGCCCTGTCACATCTTACGTGGTTTCCACAGTGATGTCCAAATTATAAGGAGATTCATTGGAAAGTTTGCGCGTTCTTACTCAACATGGCGTTGGACGCATTTTACTCATTCTATTGTAAGTTTCAGAAAAAGAAATATAATTTGATTTTGAATCCACCTCATAAAAATATTTAAATAAAAGAACTGCGTGGAAATACGTAGATAGAAAGCAATATTCCTCTTCTCGGATTACCAATTAAAAAGGGGGGAATTGACTTGCGCTATGATAAGAGTATTCTATTTCTTAGTTTTTACGCATCACTTCCCATCGCAATTACGCTAGCAAAATTAATCGACGCTTTTACTTACGCTGACTAAACTCAGAATGTCGGTGTTAGGTGAAAAGTTACACACAGTTCTGTGCTAACAAACAGAAACATCGAGAAAACATTGGCCAAATTGCGGATCCTCTTCAAAGCAGGACAAGAAGTGGAAAAATCAGAATAAGATACATGCTGCCGATAGATGGAATAGCGCCGCTTATCTTTTCACGTAAGGTCGCTAAAAAATCTCTCGAAGAGTATTTATTTCACCCTTCCAGTGATTGTTTTCTGTGTGATATGGGACTTTGGAGCTCCCCGTGTATGAAAACCTACCCTTCTGCTGCTTCATTGAGATGCCATCCTGGGATTTTAGATTCTGATTTGCTATTTCGTGTACAATCAAAGTTCAGGGCACAAATCAATGCTGTCCATTTTAGAGCTGTCGTGCCAGGGAAACGTTGTTGGTTTTGTGAAAAGCAATATTACAAAGAGCGTCTCTGTGCCACTCTAGCCTCTCATATTTGCTCCAAAAAGTGGAGAGCACAACATGAGTAGCTTGTTGCAACAAAAAGGTGTTAACATCGTTACAGCGTAACACAGCTATTTACAATGCAAAGTGCTGACGGTCTGCATCACGCTATGCTCGTAGGTGGCACCTCGTTGCCAGACAGTTCAAAATGGGCAGTTGAAAGAGATTATCACTTCTCCAATAACGTTTCGTATAATACGATTTTTCACTTTTTTGTGAAATTTACAGTCCGTAATTCGCAAGTTTCCGTTAACCAATGCTGAAAGTTCTTTAATTTTGTTGTTGTGTTAGTACAAAATTATCAGACATGTACTGTACCTAGCATGTAATTAAGACCCGACAGGTTATCACAGGTTCAGTAAAGGCAGACAACTTGAGAAATATTCCAGTTCATCGTTGAAGGAAAAAAATAAACAAATTTAGATGGCTCCAATAGCAATAACTACCATGAGTCGTTGAAAGAGATTATGAGTTCCCTAATAACATGTTTAATATGATTTTTCCAATTTTTGTGAAATTTATAGTTCAGTTTTTAATGTATTTTCAGTTTGCATAAACAAGAGTCAGCACCTGTTTGCCTCTGAACACATAAAATGAGGTAACAGAATGACATCGAGTTGCTCAAATTACTGAAAATAGTTTTCTTCGCAATCTTTAACGCTAGTTAATTTGTACTGCTTTATTAAAAGGATACACTTATTTACTGAATTAATTAACCAGGACTGGTAAAGTACTTCAAAACAACACGTATTACATTCCAATGAACACTATGATTGCAGGAGCACATACGTTACATGAGAAGCTTAAATAAATCCTGGTAGGAATCGGTATTGAAGAACGGAAATTCGTCATGTTTCATGACGAGGAATGTGTTAAAGTAAAACAGCGTGTGTCTTACATCGTCAAAAGGAACATGACCATTGTAATTTACCTTATAGATGAAACGAATGCACTTGTGGAGTTACATAATACACATAAGGACACACACATGAAAATTATCGAAGAAGACGACTTAAAGCCATTGCAATCTGTACACTGTATAATGGTAAGAGTGGAAGAACTCGCTGCAGGAATAACAATCTTTATGTTTTTCACAATTTTATGGTCACGTGTCACTGACCGGTACACTTGCTGTTTCCTATCGCATCTATTAAAACGTGATCGTGAAAGCACACTCTTTCTAATAAAATTTGTTTTTCGAATTTAAAAATAATTGCCTGTCGCAATAATCCCTTCTAGTGTTGAAACTTACTAGGCTTGAAAGTCTTTACAAGAACTTCTGCAGTAAAAAACGTAGTCATATAGGTATTGCGTATATTTAATCTTATTTTATACCACCTGAAACTTTCAATCAGATTGAAACTGTGTGCCAGAACGTGATTCGAATTGGATCTTTGTCTTTCGCGGACAGCTGCTCTGCCGACTAACGATCAACCTTTATATCTTTACTTTCGCCAGTACCCTGTCTCCTACGTGCTTGGACAGTTCAGTAAGCCGAGCACGTGCCCGCGAAAGGCAATAGTCCCCGGCTGGAGTTCCAGTTCAGCACACAGTTGTAATCTTCCAGGAAGATTCCAGCGCACACTCCGCTACATACCGTGTTATGTTAATGACTGCACCCGGCTGGTCAACCGAGAGCGATATAAACAATATCTTTTATCCAGAATGAGATTTTCACTCTGCAGCGGAGTGTGCGCTGATACGAAACTTCCTGGCAGATTAAAACTGTATGCCGGACCGAGACTCGAACTCGGGACCTTCGCCTTTCGGGGGCAAGTGCTTAACCATCTGAGCTACCCAAGCACCACACACTTCCCGTCCTCATTGTTTTACATCTGCTAGTTCCTCGTCTCCTGCCTTCCAAACTTCACAGATGCTCTAAGAGAGGTGTTTGGGAATAGTGCAGTGGATCGTAGCACAGTACCACGATGGTTTGCTCGTTTCCATGAAGACCGGGTAAGCACTGACAACAACTCACGATGACGGCCGGGGTGGCAGAGCGGATCTAGGCGCTACAGTCTGGAACCGCGCGACCGCTACGGTCGCAGGTTTGAATCCTGCCTCGGGCTTGGATGTGTGTGATGTCCTTAGGTTAGTTAGGTTTAAGTAGTTCTAAGTTCTAGGGGACTGATGACCTCAGCAGTTAAGTCCAATAGTGCTCAGAGCCATTTGAACCATTTGAACAACTCACGAAGTGGAAGACCTCCAACGCAACAGACTATACCTCTCAGGTCATTGTTAAAGACATTTTGAAAGAGGATCGACGAAAATCATCTGAGGAAAACTTCCTGGCAGATTAAAACTGTGTGCCGGACCGAGACTCGAACTCGGGACCACATCCTACCTTACAGAAGTGCTAGTTCAGCAAGGTTCGCAGGAGAGCTTCTGTAAAGTTTGGCAGGTAGGAGACGAGGTACTGGCAGAAGTAAAGCTTTGAGGACTGGGCGTGAGTCGTGCTTGGGCAGCTCAGATGGTAGAGCACTTGCCCACAAAAGGCAAAGGTCCTGAGTTCGAATAACGGTCCGGCACACAGTTTAAATCTGCCACAAAGTTTAATATCTTTTATGATTTCGTTTCGCTCAGAGCAATGGTCATCTCGCGAATAACTAAGCCCCGTCGCCTGAACAGACCATGGCCTTTTTTTACTTCATATTACTCAACTGAGGGTCAAACTCCGTCCTTAACGGACTCGAAGATGAAGAGACATCAAACAGTAGGCCTAACATACTCCTTCAATACCTTAATCGCAAAATTTTCGAGAGCTAAAAATGTTACTGTTAATTTGTATAAGAACTGTAACTGGACAATGTTGTTTTTGTTGCTGTTACGGTTTTCAGTGTGAAGACTGGTTTGAAGCAGCTCTCCATGCTAGTCTATCCTCTGTGTGACTTTTGCAACGCACACCTATTTGGAACATTTTACTGTAGTCAAGCATTGGTCCTCCTCTACAACGCCTCCTACTTCCCTTCATCATCACAATGACTATTTCTTAATGCGTCATGGTGGGTCCTCTCTGTTAGTCATTATTTTCTTGATAAGTCTACTCACTATTTTTTCATTAGCTGCCCGAGATACCTATCCCATTACCAGGACTCTTCTGTAAAGCACATTTTGTCAGCAAAGCATTTTAATGTAGTATGGATGTCAATATTAAAGTAACTGTGAAACAGGAAATGCTATATCTTCTATAGTATAGGGAACCTTGAATCCGTTCGAACGCGAGCATCGTTTGCCCAGCTGTATTGTTTATCGTCCGAATTTAAGTTTTATATTAGGCTACACTCCACACAAAAACCTTCATAAAAGACTTCCTAACTCATTAATATTAGATTCTGTAATTTCTT
The DNA here is from genome assembly GCF_023864345.2 of Schistocerca serialis cubense. NCBI lineage: Eukaryota > Metazoa > Arthropoda > Insecta > Orthoptera > Acrididae > Schistocerca > Schistocerca serialis. The sequence continues at coordinate 423,088,162 of NC_064639.1, read as the reverse complement.
TTGTTCAGATATGTATGTCTTGATATTGCCAGTATGCGTTTTACATCTCCTCTACTCCGGCCGAGGTTAGTTATTTTGCTTCCCAAAGAATAAAATTCGTATACTATTCGTAGCGTTTCATTTCCTTATCTAATTTCTTCATAGTCAGCTGATTTAGATCGAATACATTCCATTATCCCTGTTAACTTTAGTTGATATTTATAACCTCTTTTCATGACTGTCTACTCCATTTAACTGGTGTTTCAAGTCGCCGGGGTTCTCTGACAAAATTACAAGGGTCTCGTCAAACTGTACTTCTTGTCCCTGTACTTAACGATTTAGATAAAACTGTAGACCTATAGTTATTTAAATTGTTGATGAGTATGGAACATTGTTCACGTTCGAGTCCACCACGCCACCATTTACATATTTAAGTAACAGCCTACACTGTACAACCTCACACAGGACGACTATGTAGAGTTACGAAGATATCAATAAGCACTTTAAAATGGCACATCGCCGAAATCAACTGATCGTATGAAAGAAAGACTGCGGTCATAATACAACCAACGTTGAAAATGGAATTGACTTGACTCTTCTGTGAGACCTTAGATTCTCCTGGTGTATTCAATGTTCAAATAACTTATTGGCATGCAGCCGGGTGACGCCGTCGACAACCGCCGTATTTCGACAGGAGCACACCCTGCCATTTTCAAGGCAAAAATGCAGCAAGTATGCGCTGTGCAAGCGAATTTAAAACCTCGTTTACGCTCCGTAAAGGTGACACACACACACACACACACATTATAAACACTACTGCCATCACAAACCACAGATGATCGACATAAGAAGTTATCGATAGTGAAATTAACTCGCATACACTCCGTCCCTCTGGTTTTTGATACGTGGAGAGCACGATTAGATGCAGAAGTTAAACAAGAACCACCGTCTCTATTTATAAGATCAGTTGCCAATTTAATTTCAACAGCTTCCTTAATAACACTAGCTCAACAGGTGGAAGTGCATGCCAGAATGTCCGTGTTGTTATATTCCATAGGATGACCGGTGCCAAGACAACTGTCTACACTGGCGGATTGCTCGGCTGTTGTAAGCACACGTGCCGCTTATGTTCAGTATACCGGACCTCCACAGCCCCGATATTCTGCCTAATGCATGAAATGCCACAACTGCAAGGAATGTGTTAGACACCCATCTTACGCAAACTAAGAACGTCTTCTACGGATCGTAAAAAGATCCTGATCTGAGATGGTGGTCGAAAAACACACTTCACATCATATTTCCGCAAAATACGACCAATCTTGTTTGCCTCCTCGCATAAGGCAAAAAGGTCGTAGATTTTGGTGACAACTAGGTATTATCATCACTTATGCGGTGCACAGGTGATCAACAGCACAATTACCGTCTGATCTGTCTTTCACTATACCCTTTCTGAAAATGTGACTTCGAGATGGGCTAACTCAGCTGACAAACTCTCAGGGTCCGAGACGACATACGCGCTGTGAACCAAGATACGAAGTACTCCTTCACGTTGAGTAAAAAAAATGGTTCAAATGGTTCTGAGCACTATGGGACTCAACTGCTGTGGTCATAAGTCCCCTAGAACGTAGAAATACTTAAACCTAACTAACCTAAGGACATCACACACACCCATGCCCGAGGCAGGATTCGAACCTGCGACCGTAGGAGTCGTGCGGTTCCAGACTGTAGCGCCTTTAACCGCTCGGCCACTCCGGCCGGCAACACGTTGAGTAAGATGGTGACAACTATCACCCTGCAGATACAAGTCATTGTGAGTATGCTTCCTCCAAACGGCGTGTCCTTACGTACCATCAACTTTCCTCCTGACCAACACATCAAGGAATGGAAGAGAGCCATCCTTTTTTTCCACCTCCATCGTGAAAGGAATGAATTGAATTCAGATGTTCTGTGAAGTCGTTCAAATTCTCACTGGCGTGAGGCCAGACAACAAAAGTATCGCCTACATATCTGGAAAAACACTCATGTTTCAAAGCACCGACTCCAAGGCACGTTCCGCGAAATCTTCCATAGACAAACTGGCGATTATAGGTGACGACGGGCTTCCAATCGCTTCTGGCCTAGCGTACTACGTAGAAAAACGAGAACCTGGTGCTGGAAGAATACCTGAGGAAATGCGGCTTATGCTAACCATACTTATTCAGGGCAAAGAAAAAAACGAGTGGTAGAATAGCAGAGCACTGGATGGAATTAATAACACACATTATACTAAAAATGAAATAGTCGTATTAGTAAAGGTTATGATGAGGACAATAACAAATTAACAGGACCGGTAAAACTAACAGCACAATCCACAGAAGAAGTCGATTCGTGTACCTATGGCACAGAGCACACCCTGTCATCTAGAGACCGCTCGCAATGGAAAAAAACGGAAACCTCTGGGGACCTCGACCTCATAGCCAGGAAGTGACGCGAAGCAGCAGCATGGTGCAATATCCGCGACAGTGTAAGGCACTCCTGGGACGCGCCTGCGTTATCCGTGAACACAGCGCCGTAAGTTCCCAAGGGTGACGGCAGAAGCAATGACCAGGGGGCCCTGGAGGCTTGTTCTCTACATGGGAGTGCCGAATACCGCCAGTGAACAAGTGCAGGGAAAGTAGAAAACGCCTCTTGAAATGTAGAGAGACTGTTAAGAGAGAGTCGAAGGCAAATGACACACAGAAGTAAACTTACTTGGGAACGACGAAGACGCATTTATAAACTATTGTTATTGTGAAACAGAACTAGCTCTTTATCCTCACGAAGTAAAGATGACGTCGACAGGAGATGTCAAACCGATTTCATATTTTTAGGCTTCCAGAAGCCTTTTAACACTGTGCCTATAGAGTACCACCTCAGTTGTGCGTCTGGATTCGTGATTTCCTGTCAGACGTAGTAACTGGCAAAAAGTCATCAAACGCAGTAATTGACGGAAAGTCATCAAGTAAAACGGATGTAATATCTGGCGTTCTCCAAGGAAGTGCTGCTGCTTTTCCTGATCTACATGAGCGATTTTGGAAACAATCTGAGCAATCCACTTAGATTGTTTGTAGGTGATGCTGTAATTTACCGTCTTGTTAAGTCATCAGATGATAACAACCAGTTGCCAAACAAATTAGACAAGATTTCTGGACGGTGCGAAAAGTGGCAATTGACCCTAAATAATGGAAAGTGTAAGGTAATCCACAACCATACTAAAAGTACTTCGTTGTATTTCGGTTACACGATAAATCACACAACTCTAAAGGCTGTCAATTCAACTAAATACACTCCTGGAAATAGAAAAAAGAACACATTGACACCGGTGTGTCAGACCCACCATACTTGCTCCGGACACTGCGAGAGGGCTGTACAAGCAATGATCACACGCACGGCACAGCGGACACACCAGGAACCGCGGTGTTGGCCGTCGAATGGCGCTAGCTGCGCAGCATTTGTGCACCGCCGCCGTCAGTCTCAGCCAGTTTGCCGTGGCATACGGAGCTCCATCGCAGTCTTTAACACTGGTAGCATGCCGCGACATCGTGGACGTGAACCGTATGTGCAGTTGACGGACTTTGAGCGAGGGCGTATAGTGGGCATGTGGGAGGCCGGGTGGACGTACCGCCGAATTGCTCAACACGTGGGGCGTGAGGCCTCCACAGTACATCGATGTTGTCGCCAGTGGTCGTCGGAAGGTGCACGTGCCCGTCGACCTGGGACCGGACCGCAGCGACGCACGGATGCACGCCAAGACCGTAGGATCCTACGCAGTGCCGTAGGGGACCGCACCGCCACTTCCCAGCAAATTAGGGACACTGTTGCTCCTGGGGTATCGGCGAGGACCATTCGCAACCGTCTCCATGAAGCTGGGCTACGGTCCCGCACACCGTTAGGCCGTCTTCCGCTCACGCCCCAACATCGTGCAGCCCGCCTCCAGTGGTGTCGCGACAGGCGTGAATGGAGGGACGAATGGAGACGTGTCGTCTTCAGCGATGAGAGTCGCTTCTGCCTTGGTGCCAATGATGGTCGTATGCGTTTTTGGCGCCGTGCAGGTGAGTGCCACAATCAGGACTGCATACGACCGAGGCACACAGGGTCAACACCCGGCATCATGGTGTGGGGAGCGATCTCCTACACTGGCCGTACACCTCTGGTGATCGTCGAGGGGACACTGAATAGTGCACGGTACATCCAAACCGTCATCGAACCCATCGTTCTACCATTCCTAGACCGGCAAGGGAACTTGCTGTTCCAACAGGACAATGCACGTCCGCATGTACTCCGTGCCACCCAACGTGCTCTAGAAGGTGTAAGTCAACTACCCTGGCCAGCAAGATCTCCGGATCTGTCCCCCATTGAGCATGTTTGGGACTGGATGAAGCGTCGTCTCACGCGGTCTGCACGTCCAGCACGAACGCTGGTCCAACTGAGGCGCCAGGTGGAAATGGCATGGCAAGCCGTTCCACAGGACTACATCCAGCATCTCTACGATCGTCTCCATGGGAGAATAGCAGCCTGCATTGCTGCGAAAGGTGGATATACACTGTACTAGTGCCGACATTGTGCATGCTCTGTTGCCTGTGTCTATGTGCCTGTGGTTCTGTCAGTGTGATCATGTGATGTATCTGACCCCAGGAATGTGTCAATAAAGTTTCCCCTTCCTGGGACAATGAATTCACGGTGTTCTTATTTCAATTTCCAGGAGTGTACTTACGAATGAATTAAATTGAAACTATCACATAGATAATACTGTGGGGAAAACAAACCAAACACAGTGTTTTATTGGTAGAACACTTAGAAAATGAAACAGCTCTACTAAAGAGATTGCTTGCACCAATCTTCTCCACCATTTAATGCAGTACTGCTGTGCCGTGTGGAATCCGTATCAGAGAGGATTGACGTAGGACATCGAAAATATCAAGAGAAGGGCATCTCATTCTCTATTATCGCGAAGTAGGGGAGAGAGTGCCACGTAAATCATATGCGAGTTGGGGTGACAATCATTAAAACAAAGGCGTTTTTCGTTGCGGTAGGATCCTGTCATGAAATTTACACGAGCAACTTTCTCCACAGAGTGTGAAAATATTTTGTTGGCGCCGAGCTACATACAATGAAATGACGATCATAATAAAATAAGATAAATCAAAACTCGCACGGAAAGATTTAAGTGTTCGTTTTTCTCGCGTGCTGCTGAAGAGTGGAACGATAGAGAAATATCTTGAAGGAGGTTCGATGAACCGTCTGCTACGCACTTAATTGTGAATTGCAGAGTAATCATGTAGATGTAGACGTAAATATTATTTTCGGCAGAACTGAAAATAACAACAGCGGTCAATAGCCGCACTTTCTCACCAGTGGGCTCTAAATCTTCATCCTGTCTTCACTTGAATTGTCGACTGGTTAAGAAATTGAGGGAAAATGAACAGAAATAGCTTCTGCAAATAATACAAGTAATTAGAGCCGTAAAAGCAGCAAAACGTAGTTCTTTATTAGGTGAAAGGTTAATCTAAACCCTGTTACACTTGAACAGATCTGTAACATATTTGCGGAATTTAGGTACTATGAGATAATATGCATGCGAAGTCTAAGAAGTTTGTGACGTGGTACAATCAAATAAAAAATTGGTAGAAAAGGCAACAAGGTTCATCGAAAACTTTAGTACACCCAACACCGAAGCATTTCTTTCCTTACGCGAAACGGCATCATACATCTGCAGAAGCTGAGGCAGAAGCGACATAACGCGAAACTGACTCACTGTGGTACACACTATGCGCGTTGAGTGGTATTAGCCATGACCAGTCGCCAGTTTTCCGACGTACATTGTATTTGTATCATTGCGTCTTGTATCACAATACTGACAAAGCGCCATTTAGTAGACGTGTTACCACTAATTTCATATCGCTTAATGGACTTACAATATCATTTAACTTAAGGACTTAATTGTGCTTCTCTTCCCTTCCGTTCCAAACATGTATCTCAAGTTCACATTCCAAGAGGAGACTGTCCCATAGCGTCTTCCTGCGTTACAGTAAGCTTTCTTTAATATAGCTAACACATGGCTTGAAATTTCACAAAGTTTACAAACTGCATCCATTTGTCGTATTGAAAGGCTTCCCGACTCCTTCCGTTTCTGCATCGAGTCCCACCTCGGTTAGTAGCGTGGGTGGCATTTGTGTGAGATATCCAGCAAGCACAGCTACATCGACGTGTCTTTCCTTTACTGCTCCATCCATATTTTCTCATTCTTTACGCATAAACTAAACGTGCCACTTCATCACTAAAGAATTATCCGATGGGACGGAAATTGGTAGATGTGATTCACGTCTACAGACAAATAAATGATTAAAATTTCAGAGAAAATGGATGATTTACTCAAGAGAAAGAACTTCACAAACTGAGCAAGTCAATAACGCGCTGCCACATCTGGCCCTTATCCAAGCAGTTATTTGGCTTGGCATTGATTATTGGAGCTTTTGGATGATCTGCTGAGGGATATCGTGCCATATTCGGTCCAATTGGCGCGTTAGATCGTCAAAATCCCGAGGTGGTTGGAGAGCCTTACCCATAGTGCTCCAAACGTTCTCAGTTGTCCAGGGATCCGGTGAACTTGCTGGCCAACGTACGCTTTGACAAGTACGAAGACAAACAGTGGCAAGTCTCGCCGTGTGCCAGCGGGCATTATCTTTCTGAAACTTAAGTCCACGGTGGCTTGTCATGAATGGCAACATAACAGGGCGTACAGTGTCGTTGAAGTACCGCTATGCTGCAAGGGTGTCGAGGATGACAACCAAAGGCATCCTGCTATGAAAAATGGCACCCCAGACCATCACTCCTGGCTGTCGAGCCGTATAGCGGGCAATAGTGAGGTTGGCATCCTTGCATCACCAGACAAGTCTTCGGCCTGGAATCTCATAGAGTAGAATTGTCTTCAGCGATGAGTCTCCATTCGAACTGAGCCCAGATAACCTGCGCAGAAGTGTCTGCAGACCCACCAGACGGGGTGAGATACCAACCTGACTGTCGCCTGCCATACCGTCGGACAACCAGGAGTGATGGTCCGGGGAGACATTTATTTTCATAGCAGGATGCCCTTGGTTGTCATCCACTGCTCCCTTACGGCACAGCGGTGCGTTGACGACATTCTATGCCCCGCTTTGTTGTCCTTGATGGAAAGTCACCCTCGGCTTACATTTCGGCAATACAATGCCTGCAGAAGGAAGGAGTTTCTACTGATTCTCTTCGTGTTTGCCAAACCCTACATTGGACACCAAGACCGCCCGATCTCTCCCCAATTGGGAACGTCTGGATCGTTATGCCAGTACCTTCCAACCAGCTCGGAATTTTGCCGTTCTAAAGCGCCAATTGGTCAGAATTTGGCACGATATCATCAGAAATACACCCAACAACTCTTATCAATCATGCCAAGCCGAATAACTGCTTGCATGCTGGCCAGAGGCGGACCAACGCGATGTTGGTTTGCTCAATTTGTGAATCTCTTTCTCTTGAATAAATCATCCAATTTTTCTAAAAGTTGTAATAAACTGTTGGGAAAAATGCATATCTCTGTACCGCCAGTCTTTTTCTTTCTTTTCTCCTTCCTCTTCGCTATGCTTCTTGCCACTATTGCCATCCCATCTCTTTTTTCCTCTTATATGGACCTCATATGGTATTAGTCCTTGTATTTCAGATCTGTTTCGTTTAATAGAACTTTTAACTCGATTAAGTCTCAGTTATACGCTTGCAGCCTTATTATGGACAGTTATTTTCAGAAATCGATAAGTGTTGTAAGTTAGGCATCTTAAAGAACAGTAAGCATAGCAGAAGTTTACAAATACACAGATATAATTTAGAGATTTCGCTGAATATTCAACCAAGAATTGCTCTAGGGATTTATTGTATGTTTGGTACTTTCTGCAAGTACGTATTAAAATGTAGTGTCCTCATGCACACTTTTAAATTCAGTAGTGTTACCACTGGAGGATATAGAGGAAAAGATGAAAGCGGCTATAAGCTCGAAATATTGTTCAGTAGACAGTAAAAAGTTTGAGAGAGCTGAACATATCAAGTATCTGGGCTCGACAGTTACGCATCTAAATGATACCTCCTTTGAAATCAATCAGGGATTAATACTAGCCAATAGAGCCTATTTTGCCCCAACAAGACTTCCATCCTGAAGGCTCCTGACTCGTACCACTAAATTAACTATCTATAAATCCCTTACACGACCAGTGCTTACATATGCCTCTGAAGCCTGGACATTAACAACTAAAGATATTGAAACACTGGATACATTTGAAAGAAAGGTACATAGACCGATTATCGGCTCAATCTGTGAAAGAGGAAGATGGAGGAGGAGATACAACCATGAGTTGTATATCATATACAAAGATCAACCTATCAGAAGGATAGTGAAATCATCCAGACTGAGGTGGGTGGGACATGTGGCTCGCATGAATGATACAGAAGTACCAAAAAGGATAGAAACTGGAGAGTATGGCAAAGGACCGAGAGAAATGGAAGGAAATTGTAGAAGAGGCCAAGGCTCATCATGAGCTGTAGAGCCAAGAAAGAAGAAGAAGAAGACAGTAAACAGTGATGGACCATAGGGTTGTGGTAAGTCATGCACAGTAGTGTAAATTTATTGTAAATCCATTGTATCAGATAGGACGAGAGTGAAAACTTCCACTACAGCAGCATTCTACATTGCATTGATTATTGCAGCCATAATTAATAGTAGCTCACCAATAATTATTTCGTGGAGGACCATGAAATGTCAACTCATTAACAGCCGGAGGAATGCAACAGACTTTTGTTCAAACTGCGCACGTTGTGGAATACAATGCATTTTGGAACGACCAGACTTTAGAAATGACATTCTCCATTTGAAAGTCACTGTTAACTGATTATTTTAATACGTCATATGTAAGTAATTCGTTTTTCCACTGACTTTGGGAGAATAAATAAATTTGCAATTATCTGGAATACAGTAAACAACAAATAAATTTTAAAAATTCATGTTTTCCGCAAGAAGTAAGAAAAGCTAAGGAACACACTGTTTTGGTATTCAGACAACAATTATTTTGCCCAACATAAATGTGGCTTGGTTAATTTTACTGTATCCCATGGCGAGACAGTGTTACATTATATACAAGATATTAATTACTCGTCCACAGAGAACAAGGTGTTCAAATATCGTTACTCAGTATTTACGGAAACGGCTTCGGAGATTAGATAAAGGGTTAAGTGTTCCGCGTTCACTCATGCATCGTTACGGAAATTTCTTGTTATTAAGATCATGGCAGCTCATTCAATGTTTCACCCATGCACGACGTCCTTCCAGACACGGGTGTTCTACCTTTGCACCACCTCGTTCAGTGACAAGACCATCGTCCATATCAGTGGTCCAAGAGTTGTGGCTGATTACGTTTGTCCAATAGTATAAAGAGGGCTAATAAAAATTATTAAGTTGATTTTACACGTGTAGGAAGATGTTACAGATCCGTCAATAAAATGTTCCTTTACCGATAGTGGAATAATTACCTGACGAAGCGAAACTCGGAGCTTCGGACGCTATATGGACCATATGGACGGAATAAGTCATTTCATACAAATATGTATCTGTAACAGTTTGTAGGGATATGAAATGGAGCGATCACAGAGATTTAGTGGTAAGTACAGCAGGAGGAAGACTGTTGTCAACTGGTAGGGGACGGGGAAAACAGTCAATCTGTAAATGAGATTGGTTACAAAACACTCACGTAACGCATTCTAGAGTATTGGTTAAGTGTTTGAGATCCGTAGCAAATAGGACTAACAGGGGAAACTGAACGTACAGAAAGAAGAGAAGCTCGAATGGTCACAGATTTGTCTGACTCGTGGGAGAGAATCACTGATAGAAGTCACTGGCAAATCCAGTCTGGTAGACGCTTGAGAACAGACACATACAATCCGGAAAAACCCTAAGAGAGATCGCGAAGGCAAGATACATTAAATATAGCGTTTAATATACACTGAGGTGACAATGTCGAGGAAGAGCGACATGTACATACACAAATCGCAATATTATCGCGTACACGAAGTATACAAGAGCAGTGCACTGGCGGAGCTGTCGTTTGTACTCAGGTGATTCATGTGAAAAGGCTGGGATGATGGCCGCACAACGGGAATTAACAGACTTTGAACGCGGAGTGGAAGCTGGAGCTAGACGCACAAAATGGTTAGGAAATTCAATATTCCGCAATCCACAGTGTCAAGAGCACGCCGAGAATACCAAATTTCAGGCATTACCTCACACCACGGAAAACTCAGTGACCGGCGATCTTCACTTAAAGACAGAGAGCAGCGGCCTTTGCGTAGGGTTGTAAGTGCTAACAGACAAGCAACGCTGCGTTAAATAACCGCATAAACAAATATGGGACGTAGAACTAACACATCTCTTAGAACAGCGCGGTGAAATTTTGCGTTAACCCTGCGTTACTACTGTGTTCGTTTGTACCACCGTTGCTACGAGGGATCTCACAGACCCGACCTCCGTATCAGTCTGATTTGTTAAGGATAGGGAGCACAGAAGGGTTTCAAAAAATGGTTCAAATGGCTCTGAGCACTATGGGACTCAACTGCTGAGGTCATTAGTCCCCTAGAACTTAGAACTAGTTAAACCTAACTAACCTAATGACATCACAAACATCCATGCCCGAGGCAGGATTCGAACCTGCGACCGTAGCGGTCTTGCGGTTCCAAACTGCAGCGCCTTTAACCGCACGGCCACTTCGGCCGGCAGAAGGGTTTCACATTCACGTATGTTGTCTAGATGAAGTAAACAAACACGTTTTGCTTTGGGTTTGAGTAAATTGTTGTTCCTTATTACTACGTAAGCAAATTAGACAGTGATTATAACATTTACATACCGCACAGGACAAAAATGGTTCCACAATGTGACTGTCGTGTGTCATAGCACACGAATTACAACAATGAAAGCTACGAAAACCAAACTCAGATATGAACAAATGAGTAGAAAACACGTACGAAAACGTTGTAAGTAAACGGAGAGTCTCCACAATGTCTTTTGAACGTATTGCTTCCACATGTCGTTTTATCACACCAGGCCACTACATGCTGTCTTCAAAAATTAAACTTAAGTGTTTTTGAGACGTCCAAAATTAGAGTATTTGTAACAAATATATTGTACACTCCTGGAAATTGAAATAAGAACACCGTGAATTCATTGTCCCAGGAAGGGGAAACTTTATTGACACATTCCTGGGGTCAGATACATCACATGATCACACTGACAGAACCACAGGCACATAGACACAGGCAACAGAGCATGCACAATGTCGGCACTAGTACAGTGTATATCCACCTTTCGCAGCAATGCAGGCTGCTATTCTCCCATGGAGACGATCGTAGAGATGCTGGATGTAGTCGTGTGGAACGGCTTGCCATGCCATTTCCACCTGGCGCCTCAGTTGGACCAGCGTTCGTGCTGGACGTGCAGACCGCGTGAGACGACGCTTCATCCAGTCCCAAACATGCTCAATGGGGGACAGATCCGGAGATCTTGCTGGCCAGGGTAGTTGACTTACACCTTCTAGAGCACGTTGGGTGGCACGGGATACATGCGGACGTGCATTGTCCTGTTGGAACAGCAAGTTCCCTTGCCGGTCTAGGAATGGTAGAACGATGGGTTCGAGGACGGTTTGGATGTACCGTGCACTATTCAGTGTCTCCTCGACGATCACCAGTGGTGTACGGCCAGTGTAGGAGATCGCTCCCCACACCATGATGCCGGGTGTTGGCCCTGTGTGCCTCGGTTGTATGCAGTCCTGATTGTGGCGCTCACCTGCACGGCGCCAAACACGCATACGACCATCATTGGCACCAAGGCAGAAGCGACTCTCATCGCTGAAGACGACACGTCTCCATTCGTCCCTCCATTCACGCCTGTCGCGACACCACTGGAGGCGGGCTGCACGATGTTGGGGCGTGAGTGGAAGACGGCCTAACGGTGTGCGGGACCGTAGCCCAGCTTCATGGAGACGGTTGCGAATGGTCCTCGCCGATACCCCAGGAGCAACAGTGTCCCTAATTTGCTGGGAAGTGGCGGTGCGGTCCCCTACGGCACTGCGTAGGATCCTACGGACTTGGCGTGCATCCGTGCGTCGCTGCGGTCCGGTCCCAGGTCGACGGGCACGTGCACCTTCCGCCGACCACTGGCGACAACATCGATGTACTGTGGAGACCTCACGCCCCACGTGTTGAGCAATTCGGCGGTACGTCCACCCGGCCTCCCGCATGCCCACTATACGCCCTCGCTCAAAGTCCGTCAACTGCACATACGGTTCACGTCCACGCTGTCGCGGCATGCTACCAGTGTTAAAGACTGCGATGGAGCTCCGTATGCCACGGCAAACTGGCTGACACTGATGGCGGCGGTGCACAAATGCTGCGCAGCTAGCGCCATTCGACGGCCAACACCGCGGTTCCTGGTGTGTCCGCTGTGCCGTGCGTGTGATCATTGCTTGTACAGCCCTCTCGCAGTGTCCGGAGCAAGTATGGTGGGTCTGACTCACCGGTGTCAATGTGTTCTTTTTTCCATTTCGAGGAGTGTATTTTGCTATCTTCACACCCATAGCACCGTCCTCTCTTAGGCACCGTACTCTGGTTCACACTGCCATCGTCTTGCTGTTCGACCCCCGCCAGTGTGTTGACAGATCTTCTGAGAGGTCGGTTGATATGCTGACGTGTGTGCTACAAACGTATTTTTGCTGGGACAAACAATACCATCATTGCTACTCTGGGTCCTGTAGACGTACAGTTACTTACCTACTTGGTATGGTCGGTCTGGCAGACACAAACACGCTACAAGCCCTCCTAGACAGTGGACTTCCGCCGTCACTTGACGAGCAAATGGCACAGCTGTGTAAGGTAGGAAGCTACAAGGAACGCTGCTCGTGTGCAGTGTTGCGAACCTAAGTCAGGGTCCGGGAGAGTCACCAGTAACAATGCAGGGTTAATGGGCTACGGCAGCAGACGACCGACGCGAGTGCTTTTGCTAACAGCATGACACCGCCTCTCCTGCACTCTTGACGATTTCGGTTGGACCCTAGACGATTGGAAAACCGTGGCCTGGTCATATGAGTCCCGATTTAAGTTGGTAAGAGCTAATGGTAGCGTTCACGTGTGGCACAGACCCTACGAAACCAAGGAACTATGCTTTCAATATGGCCCTGTGCAAGCTGGTGGTTGCCCTGTAATTGTGTGGGGTATGTTTACGTGGAATGGACTGGGTCGGTCCTCTGTATGTTCTGATACTTGGAGACCATGGATGTCATGTTCACAAACAACGCTGGAATTTTTATGGAAGACAATGTGCTATGTCACCGGGCCACAACTGTTCATGATTGGTTTGAATAACATTCTGGACAATTGTAACGAATGATTTGACCAACCAGATCGCCCGACATGAATCTCATCGAACATTCATAGGTCATAATCTAGAGCTCTGTTCGTGCACAAAATCCTGCACCGGTAATACTTTCGCAAGTATGGACAGTTACAGGGGCAGCACGACTCACAATTTCTGAAGGCGACTTCCAACGACTTGGTGAGTCCATGCCACGTCGAGTTTCGCAGTACGCCGGGCAAAAGGAGGTCCGGCACGATATTAAGATGCATCCCATGCCTTCCGTTACTTCAGTGTAAAGCATTTATTCTTCGCGCACTTCGTAAGCTCTAGAACGGGAAGAAGCCCTAACAAGTGGTTAAATGGGAAGTACCCTTTGTCATTCGATTCACAGTGGTTAGCAGAGGATGGGGGTACATGTAGACGAAAGAGGACAGACATATGTCTTTACAGAGGAGTAAACGTCAGAATTTATGGAGGAATTTATACGGGCGAGCTTACAGGTCGTTGCAAGAGCTTCGCTGACAACACCGACGACGTAATCGCTGTGTGACAACCATTCATCTCTCGGAGATGTTCGATGCTTCAGCGATTATTCACAGCGAGGCAAACTTCTTTCCCTCACAAGGCACTCCGCGTCACACGTACCGGCTGGTGCCATTTTCCGCCAGTGACTGGAAGTTGGGGCGGGCATTAGCAGAGGAATTCGCGCGCGTTATGAGTGGCGCAGGCTCCGGCCCGACGAGATGGGGCGCCCCGCGTGGCGGGCATTCCTCGGGCATCGGCCGCGCGCCGGCCGCGGACTCAATTACCGGGCGGCGCGCGCGCCCAGGCCGGGCACCGGACCACGCCGGCCGCTGCACGCCCACTTCTCCACGCCGTGTCGTTGCCTCTCCGACCGAGAGCTTCGCGACTGGTGTTTCCGACCACTAATATTTTATCCGTGGGTTTTCCGACCGTCAAAGGAAGCCGCAACAGTGGGAGAGGCCCTATCGACTGTTTTCTAATTATAACATCCCTGCAAATTAATCCAGGCTTAGGACTGGCATGGAAATAGCACGTTGGCATATTTTAATGTATTTTTATTTTTACCTTTCTTTTTTATATAACATTATCGCAAGACAATAATTAAACTACTTTTCTTGCTTTAAGAGTTTTAATTTTTCATCCAATTTTCCGTAAGAACGCTAGAGGTTTTAAATAGCTTCCTACATCCCCCGAATTGTTACATAAACTTATAATGACTTTTAACCGTTTGTCAAGATCTATATATCTTTTTCTTATTTTCTGAACAGACAGAAAAATCAATTTTTTTTTAATTTTACCTGCAGCTTTTACTGCTTCCTCCTTCAGTTTCTTTATCAGAAAGTATTCGTTGGAATGTTTTTCATTTATCGAGGAGTTTAGTTTCCCATGACGCCGAACAATTAACCTCTACCCCTCTGAGAATGACAACTCACTTCGGTCACCAGCAGGATGTCTTGGGTTGTTTGCACATGACGTTGTCTTTCATCAACTAGTAATGTCTTCAGAAGAGCAAAAAAAAATTGCAAAACGATATAGAAAAGATATCTGTATGGTGGTAAAATTGGCAGCTGACCCTAAATAACGAAAAGTGTGAGGTCATCCAGATGAGTGATAAAAGGAATCCGTTAAACTTCGGTTACACGATCAATCAGTCACATCTAAAGGCAGTAAATTCTACTAAATACCTAGGAATTACAATCACGAACACATAGAAAATGTTTTATTGACAGGATACGTAGGAAATCTAACAGATCTACTATGAAGACCGCCTACACTTCGCTTGTCCGTCCTCCTTCAGAAAACGGCTGCGCGGTGTGGGATCCTTACCAGATAAGGTTCACGGAGTACATCGAAAAAGTTCAAAGACGGGCAGCACGTTTTGTATTATCGCGAAATAGGGGAGAGAGTGTCACTGAAACGATACAGGATTTGGGCTGGACATCGTTAAAACAAAGGCGTTCTCCGTTGCGGCGAAATCTTATCACGAAATTTCAGTCACTTTTTGTTGATGCCGACCTACACAGGGCAAAAAGATCACCATGGTAAAATAAGGGAAATCAGAGCTCGCAGGGAAAGATATAGGTGTTCGTTCTTTCCCCGCCCTATACGAGATTCGAAAAATAGAGAATTGTGAAGGTGGTTCGGTGAAGCCACTGCCAAGCACTTAAATGTGATTTGCAGAGTATCGATGTACATGTAGATGTAACACGTCCCAGCGTTTTGCGGGAGGTAAAATACAAAGGGAGCTCTCATGTATAAACGCATTTCCTTGATAGTAAATCAAACAAGTGTCCGTGGTACTTTTAGATCTTCATCTCTATAGTACATACTCCACGTGACATTATGTGACTAATGTTTCTGGCAGTTTCAAACAGACATTGTGTAGTCCGGTGGAATGCTCTCCACTACAGGCTCACAAGCTGTACGTCGTAGAAAAACGTCAGACCACTTTTCTTTTCTTCATTTATTGTCGTACCATCGCCGAATGAAAGGAAAGAAATATATTTCCGTTCCGAGAATATTCGTAAAAGGTCATCTGAACGTGTGTCTAAGACTGTGTTCCTGCTTCTTGCGCACAGCTTTATGAAGATTAATTTTTCATTGTGTTGCAAAAGTTAACACAACAACCACTCCATAGTGCACTGATTACAATTTGGTGTGCCACATCGAATGAACCCAACCAGAGGAAACAATGTTGTGTATGCTGCAGCACTTCATACCACCACTCGAACAGATGGGTCCATATGTCGAAAGGGAAGTCTTACGTAAGTTCTAGAAAACGGTGTCAGAACCAACTATGACATTTGGAAGTGAATCGTGGACTGTAAGAAAAAGAAGAATAACTGGGTATACACTGTCTGACAGAAGAGTGAATGCTGACATCGGAGAAGAACCGGGAGTGAAAAACGAGCAGATTAAGGAAAAAATGGAACAAATGAATGGATTATGTCACAAGAATGGAAGATGACAGAATATTCGATTTTTTTAATAAAATGGTTCAAATGGCTCTGAGCACTATACGACTTAACTTCTGAGATCGTCAGTCGCCTAGAACGTAGGACTAATTAAACCTAACTAACCTAAGGACATCACACACATCCATTCCCGAGGCAGGATTCGAACCTGCGACCGTAGCGGTCGGTCGGTTCCAGACTGTAGCACCCAGAACCGCACGGCCACTCCGGCCGGCGAATATTCGAATTAACGATGAATTATTAGTACCCAGTGGGGGTAAGATATTTAGGAAGACTGAGTAAAAGGTGGAAAGATCAAAAATTTCAACCAAGAAGGTGTAACAGGCAAATGTCTAATACATGCAAATAACATCAAAAACATTATGATGTGGTAAGTATTTGTGAATCAATAAATTTTGAAACTACACACTAAACCTGGTGCAATGTAAGAGGCAGCTTGAAAAGGATTAATCTGATCAGGTTAAATAAATAAAAAACTAAAAAATAAAAATAACATATATATGTGCTATCACATATGTAGAAATAATTATGTAAATGCGTACTTTTATTATGATAAAGAACAACACCCATTAACGTCGAACTCGGATGGAGTGGTACTGAGTCAAGAGAACGAGTTGCAAGCCAAATCTGTGAGTGAGCCAACAGCGCAGAGAGCAGGGAGACTCCAAAGCTACTTTGTAATGCATTCCGTGCGATCGGCCGGCGATGGGGATCGGCGGGCGATAGGCATCGGCTGGCGATCGGGATTAGCTGCCCAGCCGTTTGGCGGTTTGGACCTGCTCCGTGGAAATGGTGGCTGAAGCCCGCTGCTGGTTTCACTCACATGATCACTGACAACATATTCCGTGTGCGATGCTACGTCAAAGGATGACAAGTAACAAACTTTTCAATAGCATGTAAACGTTTATTGGGCTTTTGAAATTTGACATTTTCTTTTCAAATCATGAGCGGTAGTACAGAGTGTAAACGATAATTATTTACTACGTACCACTGTAGTGTTGAGAAAATCGAGACGAACAATTTGATAGACACTTGTGGTCTATCAAGTGGGGACACTACCTCAAACTGGTCAAAAATCTCCCTACGCTCTAACGCATGCGCGTCGCGCAAGAATTCAGTATTCTCTAGCTGTCTTCGCGAAAACTAATAGTCCCAGAAAAAAATGAATAAGACCTTTTTGTAGGATATTTCACAAACATTAACTTTTACTGGAATATGTTTTCGCGACAGGCCCTGTTTTTTACGAATTATTCAAGAAAACTGTACAAAAGTGTCTTGCTGCAAGAAAGTCCACTTCCTGGCTCAGGGTACGTAACAGCTGTACTGCTCAGCGAACAACGTGTCTATCAAGAAATTTATTCTCAACTGCGAATATGATCAGACTCCTGCTGCACAATGCATTGGTAACAATGAGAATCAGTGCCGGATCGGGACTCAACAAAGATATCCCGCTTTAGGCCGGCCTTAATCGCCTCGGGCATTCCTGGCACTCCTCCAGCATCGACCCAAACTTCCGCATGTCACCGTGCGTCTACACCCTGTACTTGCACAAATGCTGTGATGCCTACACAGAGAGAAACTTGTCTTTGCATGAAATACTACACTGCGGTGTTTTTGTTTTTACTATGTGCTCTGAAATGCCTTTCACACAAGCATGCGTATCTGAAGGAACAGGCACAGCTGCGATCGACAGCTGTATGAAGTAGAAGAAATGTGCTCGCAGTTGCGAATATGATCAGACATGATGGAAGCTTGCTTCGGCCCTGAAGGCGTGCCCGGATGGCCGAGGTGGTTAAGGTGTAAGCCCGCTTGGAGTGGGAAATCCGGGTTCGAGTCCCGGTTCGGCACATATTTTCATGATCACCAGTACACTTTGTAGCTCTAGTCTGATCATATTCGTAATTGCGAAAACATTTATTGTATTTCACACGCCGCAGATCGCAGCAATGCCTGTTCCTTCAAACTGTAGGACATTGCAGAGTACATCGCAAAAACACAGACTCTGTAATATGTCAATATGTCTATCCCCTGAGGCGCCAGCAGGGCGAGGCCTTTGATGTCCAGCATGGCGTTGAGTACGGCTCTCCTGAAAACACTAATTCCATATTCGCATGACAGTCGTGGGGCCCTGAAAAATTCGAGCAGCAATATCGCGGAACATAAAATCACAGTCTCGATATCTAATGATCCTAGAGCCATCGACTTTCGGCACGTAATGTTAGGTATTTCTCCTTCTTATATGAGACATAACACGATCTTCTGACATGCAAACATCTCTTTAATGTGATTCCGAAACGAAAAACTGACTACGTAATCTTTTGTTATATATAGAAGGTAGGTGGAGTTTCTGCTACCTACTATGTGCAGTTGCGCTGAAATACTAATCACCTGCATATGCATAAGCACAGTGAATGCCAATGTGAAGCTTGTTGCATGTCGCCATAATCATGTTGCAATTTTAATGTCCAGCTGTGGACATCTGTCGGCACTCTGCATCCAACATAAAATGCTGCCTCCTCTCCACCATAAAATTCTCGATTTCGTTTGATACTCCATGTATTCGTACTTCCGTTAATAAACATTGTCGTGGAATTGAGTAAAACGCTTTTCGGTAACCAAGTAATAGTGCATCTACCTGACTGTCTTGATCCATAGCTTTCAGGACGCTATGTGTGTCTGGTGCAGCTACCGGTGGACTGTGAGACTTGTGCGGACCGGCGGCAAGAGAAGGCGGAGAGTCTGGGACAGGTAGGCTCCCTGGGGTGAGTCCAGGCTGCTTGGCCTGCAAATTAGCACCTCCGGCTGTTTGCCTTGCAAATAGGCTGCCGGCCAAGGAGGGGCAGCAGAAAGCCGTGCAAAAGGGGCGCGCCGCGCCGCGCCGCTGCCCTCCTACCTCCACAGTTCAGTCTCTCTTTTAAGTTGGCTTAGACAACACACGTCGCCATGGCCACAAATGTTCGATACGAAATCAGCACAAAAGTAAATAATTTAAATGGACAGCAATGCAAAATCTTCTTTCTCCACATTCGCTATCATTTACTATTGGATAATAAACTATTTTTAAACTTATTTTTTATTTGTTTTTGAGTTCACACAGACACTGAAGGCTGGCCAAGTACATACAGCTCGAATGACCTAAAATTTGTACCGCAAATTTTGCGGAAATGAAAAGTGCTGTTGCAGTGCGGTTTTCATAAAATGGAGTGGCAGTCTGGGGCTCGTACCTGTTAGGCAATAAACAGATTGTAATAATACTTAGAAAGTTAATTTCTTGTACAAAAACGCACTTTTTTTAATGGAGCAATGTCTATTGACATTAACAAACTAAAACTAGAATAAATTAGAATGTCAGTGGTGCCTGTTGCAGGAGTCTACGAGATACGTACTGTGCAAAGTTTTCGCACCGACACTCGTTTGTGCCACTCAACCTGCGTATTGTTCACAATTTGCTTCTGTGTTCCTTGAGTGCATCGTCATTACTAGTCAGTCAGTGTGTGTAATAGTCCAAGCAGTAAGTCGTGAGTGGACGATGGGGTTTACCAATATAGAACGAGCCGACATGCTGAGGATGCTCGAAGAATGTAGGAAGAGTGCAGTTTGCTCTTATGTGGTCTATACGGCAAGACATCCAAATAAACGTCAATCATGTCGCCAATTTTTTATCGACCTCTTCAACCAGTTACGTGAAAGTGGTAGTGTAACACCCAAACAACGTAACGGAAGGAAAAAAGCGAAGACAGAAGAGGGGGTAATGTTTTTCCCGCTGTCGGAATGATCCGCACATTAGCTCCCGCGCAATCGCACGCGGAAGTGGCATTAGTCAGGTAAGTGTCCTACACGTTGTCCACCGACATAGGTTCCATCCCTATCTCATCTCTCGCCATGAAGAGCTGTATGGATACGATTATGAGAATCGTGTTAACTTCTGTAAATGGGCATTAAGACACGATACTCCAGATCTATTATGTGTCTTGTTTAGTGATGAAGCCACATTTACCAGTCATGAGGCCAGGTAAACTGCCAGAAAATGCACTATTTGTCTGTTGACAATTCCCGTCGGCTTCGTCAGGCGGGACGTCAGCGTCCGTGGAGTGCAAACGCATGGTGTGGGATAGCGAATCATCAGCTCATAGGTCCACTTTTCATAGACGGAACACTAAACGCGTGCCGGTATCGCAGCCTCCTAACAGACCATCTTCCGCGGATGCCAGAAGACGTTCCTCTCCAGCGTACGGGGAACCCGTAGTACCAAGATGTTGGCTGTCCAGCACATAATGCACGAAGTACTAGAGCATGTCTTCACAAATTGTTTCCAAACCGTTGGATTGGACGCAAAAGACCTGCACCTCGACCTGCCCCTTCCCCGGATTTGACGCCTGTAGACTTTTTCTATAGAAAAATCTGAAAGACGCTGGCTACAAGGACATACCAACTACACCCGATAATATGCAACGACGTGTTACTGCAGCCTGCTCGAACATCTCCGCTGAAATGCCAGCACGTATGCAGCAGCCTTTCCGTACCAGACTAGAAGCGTGTAGTGCCGCTGCCGGTGATCATTTTGAGCCGGCCGTTGTGACCGAGCAGTTCTAGGCACTTCAGTCTGGAACCGCGCGACCGCTACGGTCGCAGATTCGAATCCTGCCTCGGGCATGGATGTGTGTGATGTTCTTAGGTTAGTTAGGTTTAAGTAGTTCTAAGTTCTAGGGGACTGAAGACCTCAGATGTTAAGTCCCATAGTGCTCAGAGCCATTTGTGATCATTTTGAACACAACCAGTGATGGCCAGTAGTAACTAGTGTACGCACAAGAGTTGTTCTGTATTGTGTGCTACCCCAGGATTCTACAAGTGTTGGTGTGGGAACTTGTCAAAACACGATATCTCGTAACAGACTAGCACTAGAATCCTGCAACAAATACCACTGACATTCTAATTTCTCTACTTTTAGTTTGTTCATGTCAGTAGGCACTGTTCCATTTTAAAAAGGACATGTCTGCACAAAAAAACACTTTCTAAGTATTATTACAATCTGCTGATTGCTTAACAATACGAGCCCCTGGCTACCAATCCATTATATGAAAACCCCACATCAACAGCGCAGTATTTGCGGTGGACGTTTAGGTGCATCACCCTGCATAAATGAATCGCTCTTGCTGAAGAACCCAACCTACAACGATGGAGGGGTAGAGTATGATGTCTCACTATTGACAAGGTAACTGCGAAAGGGAGGAATTTTACGAGAGCCTCTTGAAAAATTAGGACCCCTAGTGTAGGATGTCGAAGTACGGACGTCGGTTATAAGGTTAACGAAACACGCAAAAAACTGTAGCAGTGGTTGTTGCAGAAGACAAATCCTAATTATAAGTATCCGCGGTCCGCGTTCCACACCCAACCAAACGTATCATCCTAGGCACTGTGGGCAAAGCAATATAAAAGCGGCCGCCACACGCGCCATTATTACTCTGTACTCACCCGCTGCTCTTTCAAAAGAAAGGTCAACGACGTGTAAGACCTTTCTGTTGCCAACAACTACATGTCGGGCATCTTTTTACGTTCACGCTTTTTATGTTATTGGCATAAATCATCGGTGAGCATTTTTCACTATAAAGTTTATTTCAGTCGAGGAACACGTAAATTCTTTAAGGGATATACCTGTTCCTACTGACTAGTCATTATCAGTAGCCTGTAATCACTTCGTGACCGATTGCTGCGTCAAAACATGCTAGGAGTTGAACATTTCCATGAAGCTTTTACTAGATGGCTCAGATAAGAATCTCATGGAAACGTTGACTTCTTGCATGCTCTGACGTAGACATCGGTAAGGATTGACTGAAATAAACTTTATAGTTCATATTACGTGGCTAGCGTATCAATATTCCCCATTAAATAAAGGGACAAATGTAAACGAGGTTATACGACACTAACAAACTCTGATGCACGTTTGTCAGCGTCCGTTACGAGGGAATACGACTAATTAGGCGATGTTAATTCAATATGTTGTGATTTCCTTAACAATTTCTCAGGCTCAGAACATGTTGAAATCTGTACACAGATACCAAATACTTACACCTCATCGCACTTGCAAAACGTTGCTCATTCCCCCTAGCGTACTGGCTGTTCCGGTGTCCATGCATAACACTAACTCTTCAGCTTCTTTATCGCTCCAACAACCCGTCTCTTCAGTTTTTAAGTACAATCCATGCAGAGGAATGAGGAGAGTAAGTTTATCTTATCGTTTGTGTAGCTCCCGACTCAGTGTGATCTAATGAATATTCTTTATATGCACACCGTGCAAGAAACTGCCCCTTCCTCACTGTACCTCATAACTCATTATTTTCTTTTTAGTATCTGTCCTCCTTTAGGTTACCAGTGTTGTTCCTTCATCTTCTCTACCGTCGACTAGTCTCCTCTTCCTCCTGTGTCTTTCTGTGGTGTCTTTCTGAATTAATTGTTACTGCTCTATTATTTCGTTTCCTACTACTTTTAAGTAACTATTTACATTCGTTAGTTGGCATAAATGTTCTCACACAAAAGTAAAGTAGTTTTGAGCAATTTTTAACGTTTATGCGCCATGATTGACTAATACTATATTTTCTGGTTTACGGCTGGTTTGGCGATTTCATTTATTCGCACAATCTTTCTATGACTGATCTACACGTCTTCTTCAAGGATTGGCACCTGGCACCTAGTTTATTAAGATCTCGCTAGGAATGACTCCCATTAAAGCTGGAAGATATTGCATGGATGTAAGTTTCTATTACTTTTAGTAAGGGTGCAGAAAACCAAATAAATTTCATTCATTTCCGTCTCTGATTCTTAGACTACCGGCTTCGGTCAGCGATAATCAACTTCAGGTCTGCAGCAAAGCATGGGGCAACCAAATACACCTTATAAGTTCATTGCAGTTTTCCACCTATTGTACTTTTTGATATTTGCTGCCTTTTGTATAATAAATAAATATGTGTAGCCCTACAGCAGCGATGTCTAACGAGATTGCGACACAACATATTTTGTGGTTCCTGTACCTCACAGATCGTTATGAACAGTAGCGGCGTTAACAGGTTGAATCTGGCAGCACGGTGGCCTAGTTTACTACATACTTTAAATATGTGTGACGATGCTGATCTGATTACGAACGTATTTCCTGACGCTACAACTATGACTTCACTATATTACAATACATTTTAAAACAGGTACGCCTCATCACAAAAAATGGTTCAAATGGCTCTGAGCACTATGCAACTTAACTTCTGAGGTCATCAGTCGCCTAGAACTTAGAACTAATTAAACCTAACTAACCTAAGGACGTCACACACACATCCATGCCCGAGGCAGGATTCGAACCTGCGACCGTAGCGGTCGCTCGGTTCCAGACTGTAGCCCCTAGAACCGCACGGCCACTCCGGCCGGCCGCCTCATAACATTTTAAGCGCACGTTTCCCACATATAAGCAAGTAATACTTGTCATTATGGCGTATTTTAGTGCTATAAAAAATAGACTACCCCCGAGTTGTAATTGATAACCATGTTCCAGTGTAGATCTGAATATGGTCATCGCTAACCGAAACCGGTAGTCTTAAGACCAAAAGTTTTGTGAGCATACACGAAGATAAAAGAAATTTATTCTATACTTTCTGGATCACTGTTTTATTCGCACCTACGTCGTAGCTTAGGAAAACCAAATACTCATCAAAGGACGTAGCGGGCGTCGAGAATGGAACCCGGCTATAAACAGAGTCGTTTCAACAATAGTACTTCACAGTCGTAGCGAGCGCATATAAAACCATCACTCGTATTAGCTAAGGAAGATTACTGTATCAGTCAAATGGAATCGTCACGTCGTCTGTAAACCCAAAAGCAAATCACTAGGTGGTTTTGAACATTTTAATATTGCGTCAATTATTATTATTAAAACAGAGTTTGTCCTTTAATTTACATGCACACAAAATACGACGCTATGAAGGCTGCCTGTAAGATTGGACCTAAATATCTTTGTTGTAAGTTTTCCATAAATGCATAAATAAGAAATAGCGTCCATTTACCACCACACAGCGCGAGCGCAGGCATATTGTGTGCCCGATTAATGGTGCGGCAGGTGCTGCAGTTCGTGGACCATATTGTCCGCTAAATTCCTAGAGGGAGAGAGAAAGAGAGAGAGAGAGAAAGGGGAAAAAAAAAACAGACGCAGTTTTACCAGGCGCAAAAACAGCCATCTTTAAACACAACGGTACCTGTGCAGGTCGCTATCCATGGCGATCTTTATAAGAAATTCAAATTATTGCCACACAATGCTCTGTTTTAATTAGTTAAAATACGTTTCGTGGCTTCTGTTTCGGTTTCAGATGGTAATTCTATCGCTGCGTGGAACAACATTGTCTTATCTAAAACATGAGAGCTATGCTACATCAGTATCAATAATAACACTACAACTATTACTATTAATAGTAATAAGCACATACACATGGATCACTCTGTGGTGGAACAAGATTATGATGTCGTTACGGGAATGTACTCGCATTCGAGAGGAGCGAGTTTCAGATACCTCCGGCCGGCCAGATTTTGTATCCGTGCAACACTTAAAGCGAATGCCGAAAAAGTTTCTAATGGGAAGTCACGGTATGTTTCCTGTCCAAACCTTGCCCAAATCCGGTCTTGTGGTTCGTCTCTAATGACACTGTTGTCGACGGGACGGTAAATCATACCCCACCTTTAACGATCGACTAGCATCACCTTAAATATTTACAGACTTTTCCTACATTACGCATTTTAATGTTCGAGTGGTTCCTTTAGTCATCACACGGTAAATTTCTTGTTAGTCTGTTATCACAGCGAACGCTGAACTCCTTTAACCTCGATGGTGATTTTACATTTTACTTGCATATTCCTCAGAGTATGCACAGAATATATAGTAATGTGCAGCATATACAAGATGTAACAGAATGTTTTAAAAACTTTGGGAGATTGTAGAGAACTAAATTTTCAAGTTTTGATATCAGGAAACTATAGCCAGAAATGTGAAGTAAAGTTTCTACAGCACTATGCACTTTCTACACATTCGGTAGGCTAAATGAAACACCAGAATACTGTAGTTTGGAAGACGTCTATTGTCAGTAGCGTTCAATCAGATACCGTAAACCGAATCTGTAGCTTCACTACTGTAACTAATATGACGACAATCAACTTCGTTGCATAATGTGCAACGACAAACCATGTTTTGTCCGATTCTCTGTGAGTTTCTGCGCTAAATACCAGCAGATACTGTTTCCTCTCTGCCTGAAGTTGTCTGTGTGACATGCCTTGGCCAGACGATCAAAGTGCACTGAAGCACCATCGTCCTGAAACCACAACCAAGTGCGCAGTTGCAAGTGAACGCCCGCCAGAAGTTTAGGCAAGGCAGTGTCCAGAAAGTTCAAATACTATCCACCATTCAAACTATCTGGTCAGATGTGTGGTCCAGTCAGGTTATCTGCAAGAATTATAGCCCAATGTTCACTGAGAATCTCACATCGTAACATCTCCTATAGGCAATGTGTGGATTTTAAACCGCCCATTAGTGACTGTAAAGACTTACTTTCCATATTGCCGGCTATAGGATCTTTGTATCAAAACGTTCAAAATTTTATCCTCTACAATCTCCCAAATTTTTAAAAGATCATTGTCTTACACCCTGTAGATTGCACAAGGAACATTACAGTGTAACGTCCCATCGACAATGGCGTCATTACGGAAGGAGAACCAGCTCGGGTTTGGCAAGGATAGGAAATGAGCTATATCCTTTTAAAAGGAACCACCACGGTATTCGCCTTAACCTGTTTGGGGAAAAGACGGAAAATTTACTGCAAGATAGCCAGATGGGGATTTAAATCTCTGTCCTCCCGAATAAGAATTCACTGTGCTAACTACTGAGCCACCTCGTTCCGTTATATACGCTGTAAATACACTGTGCACGGGTATTTAATTTTTTTCTGAGACAAAAGATTATACACGAGTAAAAGAGTCGCAAACGTACGTGCTACAGTTCCTGCGTCATTCCGGAAAGCATAGATAGACACCTGTACGTCTTCACGTACTCTTTCTTTTTAACACTTTTTCATCCTAATTGTATATCTCATTTCGATATATTTTACTGTACTACAATAGTACTTTAATCTAAGAGTAGTTCGAGCGTTACTGACGGACATATTCTAAGTTCCTTACTACAACAACAATAGAAGTTCTGTGCGTTTTGAACCACCTTTGTCTCCACTATAAACTATGCTCATCCCACAAACAATTCACAAAATTCATAAGTGCGGTCATCAGGCACGAGGTTCCTGCCTACCAGAGTAAATCAATTATTATTTAAGAAAATAAAAGACATTTACATCAATCGCCGACAGCTACGTTTCTTTGCGCAACACAATGTGCTACTGGCCGGGATTCTTTTAAATGTCACAAATCCTTATTCACATAAAATCATTTCAGTTGGTTATTGAAAGGTGCTAAAATCCATTATTATAATTTTTAAAAATAGAACAGGGACCTTTAATTGCAGTTTACAGACAAAAGTGCTCTCGAGACACTATGCTGGTATCAAAACATGGGTCATGTAATCTATTTCCTTTGTCCTTTGAATATTATTACATAAACATTACAATTCCACTAAAACTGCCATTCCAATAGCGATGCAGTTAGCATGAGGTATCCTTCAGAAGAGAGAGGCTACTAAATGTTAAACGGGTTCAAATTTTGCCCCTATACTTCAAGAGAAATCATTTGAGTGATCGGGAATGTATTTCATTTTGGACAGATGACATCCTTCGATGCTTTATTTATGCAGCTCGAACCTACGTAACCGTCAGCCCTGGTTCATTTAACGAACTACCCGTCTTCAAACATACTAAAAAATCCACACAAATTTGCGAAACTTCTTACGTACCGCCGAACAGACAAGTCAACGGCCTCTATTTCAAAAACAACATTTTTCTGCCCTGGGATGCAAGTTTCTTTGCTTTAATACGGAGAGATATCATTATATTTAATTCGGCAACTCCAAAACAAAGAACGGATGCATATTAAGACTATCTACGAGATACTTGTCTCGTCGTATTCTGCAAATAGCAGCAACTGTTGTGTGGCAGAACGATCGCAGAGCGCAGAACACTGCAGGTTGCTAGAATCCCTCCAAGGACAATTAACGTCACATTTAAGCTCTCGTTAATATCGGCATTTATCAGTAAATGGGGATGAGAATTTTGTAAATGTTTATTATTCAACTTTTAGACCAAGACTCTGCCAGCAGAGCAAGGAAAATTGTGCAACAAGATGTTCCAGAGGACTTAGTAATCCAAAGGCATTAACGACGCGACCGACGAAAGTGCAAAACACAATAGCTACTCTCCGAAGCCCCTGGATAATGTCACTGACTCATAAATTGGAAGTCGTGGGCTCGGATTAAAGTCCCTCCATGAACGTTTCTGTGAGATGTAATGGTTTCACTGTTCGATGTGTGTGGAGGGAGGTGGGGGGGGGGGCAGAAGAGGGGAAGCCACGCGTATACTGGGGAGGGGCAGGGTGGTAGGTGTGAGGAGGAGGGAGAGGTGTTTGTGTGGCCGGAAGAAAAAGGCTGTTGGACGAGCAGATATTTTAAATGTTGCGTGTCATTCCAGATGACTATCCAGAGACTGGAATGAAGAAAGCTCACGGTGGTATGAGCTTAAATAGTCTCACTCTAGTAACTCGATATAAAAAGATAATGAGCTACTATCGTATTTATATTTCGACATCGTAATAATATGTCGCTTGTGGTCGTACAGTTGTACTTTACCGAAACATTCCTACATGGGAACACACATTTACGCATCAAAACTAGAACATGCGATGCTTAATAGAGAAATTTATTTTTCGTACCGACAAACTAGTGCCTTTGCCCGACGAATAACAGAATTTCGGCAAGCACATAATAAGGAACTTATAGACTGCAATAGTAGATCTCTGCTCAAAAGTCTACCTTCACAATTAAACGTGACAGTCACCAAGGTGCAGAAGTTATCGGATAAAAAAAGCATCTTAATACAGCTGATTAAGTGGAGAACTGCTTGAGACTGGTTACGATGTAATAAGACTTTTGTGGCAGAGATTGCAACACTCCTCAAAAGTACAGATTTTCACAACTTCCACTGATACTTCTCGTCCATCATTGCCAAAATTTTGCTTACCCAAATCACTGTCCGTAATTTTCTAAATAACTATTTCTCACGTTAATTACAATCTTACAAAAGCAAAAACGGATTGCGCACCTTAAAGACAATGTTCAAAATACCAAAGGCAATCCTCTACACAAAAACTATCTCGGCAAATAATACTCTATCGCATCTTTTACATGAATTCTGAAGAATATCTAGTCTCAACGAAAGCAATTGCGATTTTTCCACTTAACGTCATTTGCTCTGGTCAAGGAAAAAGTCAACTCATAAATTTCCATAGCAAATAGTTGAAGAATTACTTCAGATGAAAATCAAAACATCAGTCACAACATGACATATAGATCTCACATGACTTTGACTGCTATTTAGCAAAAGTATAAAAAAGGAGACGGACTGTTAAACAAAAGGTAGATTGAACACCAGATGATCTGACCGAGGTATGTGGATGTTGCAGGGAGAATTAAGTTAATAAGAATTGACCTTCGATTTTATCAGCAGCTTCACAGCTGAAGCGCATTCTAATATGGCGACAAAACAGTCACTTATATCCGGATAAGACACGTTCAAATTTTAATTCAATTATTCCCATTCAGGATTATCTATAAATCGTCCAGGTGAACGTTTAATGTTTCATTGTACATTTGTACAGATCCTTTCTTTACTGTACCTTCTTCAAGGCAGAAATAGATTGTAAAACATAAAAGTATTACCATTCATAATACTACAAATGGCAGTATTTCATATTTGGATTAGAATAAAAATGCACTGAATAATCAATAAGAATATCTGTCTTTCAAGATAAAGGCTGACATGAAGCAGTGTACTACGGAACGTAGTTGAGAATCACAAATTCAATGAAAAATGATCCACATGCGACAACGTGGATAAATATTGAATCTATAAATCTGTATCCATAGATTTTTAATAATCAGATTAGTTCATCTAAAAGACATATGACAAAGACTACAACGATTTCAAACGGTATTATCATTACAAATAATTGGAGACATTATTTAACGGTAAATAAAATAAAGATAAAAACAATGTGACGAAAGGAAGTAGACACAGAATTACATGCAAATAAACATACATAGGAATGTTATACAGCATCGTTCATACCACCTGTAATAGCATTTTAATATTAGCTGTAACTGTAGTTGAAGAAACACACTGACTCACGTCATCACTGTCTCAGTCCCCCACTTGCAGATAGACCTGTACACAGAGTATTTGTTCCCTCAGACATTGTGACTGGCGACTAATAAAAATTTGGCTATCTTACCGCCACGGGACCTCAGCTTGTGTCGAGGGTGGCCGCGGAAGAACTTGGTTCAAGCGTTCATTTAATCCTAAATCACTTCTCAAATAAATAAACGGCTACGTCTGCTCAAAGGGAAGTGCAAACGAAATTTGTAACCAATGAAATGCTCCATACAGATGCTAGACGTGGCTGAGATGTTGGAGGAGGGGAGGAATGATTGGGAGAACGTAAGAAGGAAAGATGACGAGAACGAGATGAGGAGGCGAATGTGAGGTTGAATGTACAAAAGAAAATAAGTAGGTCACGCGGAAGCAAGGAAAATGGGAGAGCGGTCAGGCGGTAAGTGGGCGTGAAAATGTACTATACAGATTTCAGATGGGGAGTTGGAGGGCTGGAAAGAGAAACAGATACAAAGACTATTGCGACGAAAGAGGGGGAATTGGATGCAGAGGGCGGCAGAAGGGCAGCAGTCGTAGTGGCAGAGAAAGAGTGGTGGAGGAGAGAAAAAGGTGAACCATTCCTGTAAAGAAAATAAAATAGGCAATACACATAGAATTTTTTTAAACTACATGAATCTCGAATAAATTTTTGCTCGTACAAGACTGTTAAATATGTAATTTTGTAACTAGGGTCTATTTCAGTATGCTGTTCAAAAATTTTACTGTCATAAATTGGCGACTCGGGGTGTAACACAAAATATTAAGCTTTGTCTTAAAATGACCTTGCATATTAATTACAGCCAACACACGCATTATATGTAGAATGAGATTTTCACTCTGCAGCGGAGTGTGCGCTGCTTTACAAAAGCTCTCCTGCGAACCTTGTAGAACTAGCTGTGGCTGTGGCTAAGCCATGTCACCGCAATATCCTTTCTTTCAGGAGTGCTAGTTCTGCAAGGTTCGCAGGAGAGCTTCTGTAAAGTTTGGAAGCTAGGAGACGAGATACTGACAGAAGTAAAGCTGTGAGGACGGGGCGTGAGTCGTGCTTGGGTAGCTCAGATGGTAGAGCACTTGCCCGCGAAAGGCAAAGGTCCCGAGTTCGAGTCTCGGTCTGGCACACAGTTTTAATCTGCCAGGAAGTTTCATATCAGTGCACACTCCGATGCAGAGTGAAAATCTCATTCTGGAAACCTCCCCCAGGCTGTGGCTAAGCCATGTCGCCGCAATATCCTTTCTTTCAGGAGTGCTAGTCCTGCAAGGTTTGCAGGAGAGCTTCTGTAAAGTTTGGAAGGCAGGAGACGAGATACTGGCAGAAGTAAAGCTGTGAGGACGGGGCGTGAGTCGTGCTTGGGTAGCTCAGATGGTAGAGCACTTGCCCGCGAAAAGCAAAGGTCCCGAGTTCGAGTCTCGGTCTGGCACACAGTTTTAATCTGCCAGGAAGTTTCACACGCATTACATGTTTACTTATAAGTGGTGTAGGAGGAGGTCAAAGTAATGTTTATTGGAAAATAACAGAGACAGGCGATAAATTATTCTCAGATACAGAATTGCTGACACAGTTGCCTTTAATAGAATCGGAGGAGTCAGCTAGGTGACTGGCATAAGAAGATGCGCCCTCGTCGTATTGTAGTGTTCTGATGGGAATGCTGACACTTAAACGAGCAGCTAGTGTATGTACGAGGAAGACACTTGGCGGGGTCGGCAGACCGTGGAGTGGGCAACGCCGCCGCATTCCCTCGAGGCAGAATACCCTTGTGGAATGCCGCAGCGCCAAGGCGCGGAAATGCGGCTGGTTCCTCAAACATTAATCAACTGAACATACTGGCACGAATTACTCAGCCATCGGCTCCTCTGCAATGCAGGCGTATTAACACAGCAGTTGCGCTTCCGCTATTCCTGCAGTGTAACAATTGTAATTTGCCCTCCTGAAGTCGACGAGGCTACAGTAAACTGGAACGAGAATTATTTTTCGACGAGCGAAATTGGTACTTTATGTGGACGATACTAGTGTTATAATAAATCCCATTAGAGAGAAAGCAATAGATGAGTTGGCAAATGATATTTTCCAAAGAACTATTAAGTGTTTCTCTGAAAGTGGACTCCCCTAAATTTTGAAAAAAAAAAGAAAACATCAAATGGTTTAAATGGATCTGAGCACTATGGGACTTAACTTCTGAGATGATCAGTCCCCTAGAACTACTTAAACCGAACTAACCTAAGGATATCACACACATCCATGCCCCAGGCAAGATTCGAACCTGCGACCGCAGCGGACCCGCGGTTCCAGACTGTAATGCCTAGAACCGCTCGGCCACCCCAACAGGAAAAAAAACACTTCATTCAGTTCTGTACAAAAAATAGAGTCATACCAATAACTGATGTATTACATGAGAAGTAGTCAGTAAATACGGTAGAATATTCAGAAATTTTCGGTTGCCCATATTGATGAAAACGGAATAAATTTCTTCGGTAACTCATCACTTAGAAAGGAAGTATTGATTTCACAACAATGAGTATTAATAATAACATGTGGTGCTCATCTATGGACGTCGTGTAGGTACCTCTTCAAGGATCTGGGCATTTTAACCGAGCCGTCACAGTACATATATTCGTTAGTAAAATTCGTCATATATAATCCACCACAATTTCAGAAGAACAGTGAAGGCCATACGTACAATACTAGAGGGAAAAATGACCTTCATTACCCATTGTTAAAGCTGTCAGTGGCTCAGAAGGGAGATCAATGAGCAGTAACAAAATTTGTAAGCATTTGTCCAGTAACATGAAATGTCTGAAAGGTAGCGAAGCAAGTTTTACATCTACTTTAAAACCATTTCTCCTGGACAACTCCTTCTATTACACTGACGAATTTCTACATAAAAACTGGTAAGAAAAAGAAATATGTAGTTGCATGAGTAGGACTAAAAATTGTAATGTGTTCATTAGTGTAAAAACAAATCATCTACGCATACCCTGTAAACTGACTCGTTCCACATCATTTCGATAAAATAATCGTTCAAATAATCTATGAAACATGTAAATAATTAATTAACTATTAACTAACTAACCAACTCTCGCTTAATACTCTACGAGAAATGATGAAATAATCGCAACAAAGGAAACATCGTACAACTCTTTCCGCTGTTGGCTATTCTTCTTATTCTTCTCCTCTTTCTTCTTCCTTTTCTTCGCCTTTTCGAACTGCTCTACGGGGTCTCCACTTGTTATATGAGTTTTGGCAATGTTAGTGACAGCAGGTGACCGTTTGTCCTTCCTGACAGCACCATACCTCCAGGGACGGAACCTGTGTGCCCCCCATCTGTCTGTATTTACAGTAAATCTCATGTGCATGTGTGAGAATGTTTTTCTAAATGATTGCGTAATGTGTAACTCAGGCAAGACATGGCTTTCCAGTACAGTAATCACATAGTTGGACGTGTGAAACCGTCTACAAAC
Source organism: Schistocerca serialis cubense (assembly GCF_023864345.2). Lineage (NCBI taxonomy): Eukaryota > Metazoa > Arthropoda > Insecta > Orthoptera > Acrididae > Schistocerca > Schistocerca serialis. The sequence continues at coordinate 423,054,917 of NC_064639.1, read as the reverse complement.
CACATGCAGGCTGGACAGCTGACCAAGTCGTTGATCCTCGAGGCGGATTCGATCTAGAAATGGTTCGTCTTCCCGAATCCCGGAAGCGGAGCCTCGACGCGCTCGGATATCCCGGCGGCTCCGCTGTTAACTATTTACTGGCAAAAACGTTTCTAGTTAAGTAAAACCGTTTAAGGATATTAATACCCCACATACGGAATCAGATACGTTTCACTGATCGTAAAACATTGAACATTACTGTACAAGTTGCACTCACGCACCGGTAAACATGCATAGGAAACAGATCTATCTCATTAATGAATGTGAGGTACTAACACAGCTTAGTAGGACGGCAACATGCCTATCCTAAAGTTTAATGCAGCGCAATTCTCCTGTCACAGCCAAACCAAAGTTCATTACTTGTTTTCGAAACATTTGATTTTCCTTGCTTTACTCCAAAAGCTTGATGTCCAACAGAAGATATCTTCCACGAGGTAAGCAAGGACACGACGTGAAAGAACCCTGCTACATTCTAAACAGACTCAGTGTGCACACAGAAACCGTGTCCCATTTCTGTCGCGCTCACTTTCAGAAGGAGAAAATAATAGGGACTTCGAAATGTGTACCTTATTCATTAAAATGAGTACTAGAAAAACTCAAAATGTTTGCCTCCTGAAAGGTTCCCATTGACCCTCCCTTCTGTCATTTGGTAATTACTAGATTCAACACCTCCAGTTTTGCATGTCCGGTTTCAGGTGGGTGTCTTTTTCAGAGTGACAGTATTACTGGCTATCATCTTAACAATCGGGTTTCCTAATTGTGAGATATGATACCTATGGGGAAAATATTTTTTTCCATTTGCATTTAAGCATGAATAAGAATTCGACAGGAGGAAGATTAGGAGTTAGCGATCCGCCGCCGACGAGATTATTCCGAACAGAGTACAAAATCGGGCAGGAAAGGAAACTGCCAGCGTCTTTTCTACAGGGGTGTCCTTTCTAGAGGAAACGTTACAGCATTTGACTTAATTGGTTTAGGGGAGCGACGGAAAACTAAATCTCGATGGCAGAGGCAGATTTTCAACCATGGTCTTCCCGAACGTGAGTTCAATGTCTTAACCACTGAGTTACCTCGCTAGCTAGTAACGAATTTGAAATTACTGCGGTGCTAGAGTCGGACAAATAATGGCTTTTTTTTAAATAAACCTGTACAAGAAATATTTCACTCTTCTTTACTAACTTGAATACCAACTAAGCCTATGTGAAACACTTTCCTCATACAACTTCTTAAATAAATATGAGGGGCAGTCAAATGAAAGAGACACCGGTGGAAAAAATAAGTTAATTGTTTATTATTTCCAAAAGTAATAGTCATAACTGTTAATGCACCTACTCCACTGTGAGACAAGACGTTCAGTGCACCTCTTTGTCCGAAGAAAATCGACGACCGCGAATGTCTTTATTCAGGGTACAAAAATATGGGAAACTCGTGGGGAGAGATCGGGACTGTGCGGAGGATATGTACGAGATTCCCAGTGAACCTTTTGCACCGTAGACGAAACAATATTGGCAACATGTGGGCGGCCCACACACGACACCGAGCCTTTGCCTATCAGTAGGCAAAGCTGTTTCGACTACGCTGCACAAGTTTCGCTGGGAATTTCGTACTCATCCTCTGCACAGTCCAGATTTTTCCTCGTGCGTTTCCCATATTTTTGGAGCCTTGAAGGTAAACAAACGTCCCTCGTAGTAGATTTGCTTCGGACTAGTATGTGCATGTGTGGTACAATCATCGTTCCACAGGCAACCGTAAACATTTTTCCGTGAAGTACTGACCGTCTTGTCTCACAGTGGACTAGAAGTGTTAACAGTTATGGCGATTTCTTTTGAAATAATACACAGTTCACTTACTTTTTTCCATCTGCCTCGCTTTCATCTGACTGTCCCTTATATATTCGGTTTATAAGAGCCTCTTTTGATTTACATGCGAGATTTTTTATGCCATGCGGGTTGAGCACATCACGATGTCTCTTTCGGCAGTCATCGAACTACGTCCTAGGACAATGGTCTCCCAGTTGGAAGGAGATGGGTTCAAATTCTCGTACAGACATCCTAATTTCCAGTATTTTGCAAAATTTAATCACAGAATACGCTAGGAAGTTTCCTTTGAAAATTACACTTCTGAACTCATTCCCAATACTTTACCTGAGGTTTTGCTCCGTCCGTAATACCTCTACGTCGAAGAGACGTTAAACGCCGATCTTCTTTCCTTCTGTCAACAAACAATTCAAAACATTAATTCTCCAGAGAACTCACACGCACTCCTCCATTGTCTAGCGCGTATAAAACGATTTCACGCGTTTCTCGATTCCCGGACCCAACTAATTGACGCCTACGAGTACCAAACTGCACTGTGTCCCGCAGATGACTCGCTTCAGCTCTTCCACTCAAACATCACTAGCACGGTGTTGTTCACTGACTGTCTCGTGTAATTCCGAAAATTCTATTACAAATGTGTGTATTGATTAAATTCAATTAAGAGTCTGCTTGTGAACACACATTTCGAGACACGACTCATCTCTATGCTGCCCTCGTCGCGGTGCACGTACTTTATGCTGTCTGCCTGTTTTTGGTTTTTCCTGTGATTCGTCAGACGATATTCCAACAAGCTTGTTTCAGCACAACGTAACGAAACCAACAGGCACAGAGGTAAACCGACAAAATTCTATACGACACAGCATTATCCGTTACCCGTTGTTCCGAGGCCAACAGTACAGAGCGTAACGAGAACTGTAGTCTGTCCATTATTTGTGCAGTTGTAATCGGCCACAACCACGAAAACTTTTTTCTAGACCTCGTGAAGCTACAGTCGTTCCCCGATGCGAACAGTGTAGATGTTTGAGAAGTATTGTACCTAGTAATCATATGGATAAAATGGGCTTTGATGATAGCGATAACGAGCATTGTTATTCAGAAACTGAAAAGGTACAATGGGGCACTACGTGAAACAGTGTAATCATAGGAGTATTTTGACAGAATTCATCTGCGGAAACAATATCAGAAACCTGAGGTAAGTGCCAATTCGTATGACTGCAGGGCGACCAACTTTAATCAACTGGAGACCAAATTTCACATTTCTGGTGAGAATGCCTCAGTATTGTTGCGGGATCTCCAGTTTCGTTCACAATATATCCGTTGTTCCCGATTATCAAGTAAAATAGAAATAGTTCTTTCAATAATTTAACTACTATATACAACATGGCATAATTTCTCCGCCTGGCAGTGAAAGACTGTTAAATCTTTTATTTTTCGAAGTAATTCTGTTTTAGCCAATGTACACTGGCGGAAAAAAAACACAACATCAAAAAATAAATAATTTGCAGAAATGAAATTTCGGGAATACATGTTTCTAGGTAACATATTTAAGTGATTAACACAGCAAGATCACAGGTTAACGTAAGTGCGAGATAAGCCATTGCAATTCTGAAACGGTGGTGCATTAATAACCGGTAACCGCCAGTATGCTGAATGCAAGTATGTAAACGTGCACAAATTGTGTAGTACACGTGCCGAATGTCGGCTTGTGGGATGGAGTTCTATGCCTTTGCACTTGGTCGGCCAATACAAGGACGGTTAATGCTGCTCGTGGATGACACTGCAGCTATCATCCGATGATGTCCCAGATGTGCACGATTGGCGACAGATCTGATGATCGAGCAGGCTAAGACAATATGTCGATACTCTGTAGAGCGTGCTGGGATACAAGAGTGGTATGTGGGCGAGCATTGCCCTGTGGGAAAACACCCCCTGGAATTATGTTTATGAATGGCAGCACAACAGGTCGAATCAACAGACTGACAGGCTGCGTGAGATAAACACGAGAGAGTTCCTGCTGTCATACGAAATGGCACTCCAGATAATAACTCTAGGTGTAGTAAAGTGTGTCCAGCACGCTGGCAGATTGGTTGCAGGCCCTCAACTGGCCTCCTAGTAACCAACATACGGTCATCAGTGGCACCGAGGCAGAACCAGCTTTCATCAGAAAAGAAAACAGACCGTCACCCTGCCCGTGAACTCCGCTTTACACCACTGAAGTCTCAAATGGGGTCAGTGGAAAGCGCGCTACAGGGCGTCTGGCTCAGAGCTGTTCTCGAAGTAACTGATTTGTAACAGTTTGTTGTGTCACTGTGATGTCAACTGATGCTCAAATTGCCGCATCAGATGCAGTACCAGAGCTGAACAGGATGGTCTTTCCTCTTGGCACTGCCACGTAGCCGTATGGAGCCCGCTCTTCTTAAGACCGTACATTCTAGTAATCACCGCTGCCAGCAATCATGTACAGAAGCTACATTCCTGCTAAGTCTTTCAGCAATATCGCAGAAGAAACACCCAGCTTCCTGTAGCCCTATTACACAACCTCGTTCAAATTCAGAGAGGAGTTGGTGATGGCGGCTTTGTCGCCTTGAAGGAATTCTTGACTGACATCGATGTCAAATCTCAAACGTAACTAACGCTCAGACCGTTACAATGTGTATTTAAAACAAATATGATTTACGTCCTAATAGTGGCGCTACTAGCGCCGTTCTTGTGCGGTTGGCTCGAGATTTGAATGTACATCAGCTTTCAGATGTAGATAATTTAGTTTTGTTGTCTCTGCTCACATTATTTTTCCCATAATTATTTCAGAAGCTATGCATGGTAAACGGTAGTTATTGTTTTAGCCTTTGCAAGGTAATCAATGAGAAGAAACACTCATGCATCCCACAATCGTTAGTGTAATCTATCCGGCACATGAAAAACATTTCGGCTTCTGATGCTTCTACTGTTCAAAAGTGGTTCAAATGGCTCTGAGCACTATGGGACTTAACTGCGGAGGTCATCAGTCCCCTAGAACTTAGAATTACTTAAACCTAACTAACCTAAGGACATCACACATATCCATGCCCGAGCCATGATTCGAACCTGCGACCGTAGCGGTCGCGCGGCTCCAGACTGTAGCGCCTAGAACCGTTCGGCCACGCCGGCCGGCACTTCTACTGTGACTTTGTTTCTGGTGTGAAGAGACGGACTCATCTCTCACACTCAATGAGAAATTGGTGCGCAAAGTCTGTACTATTACCTTGCAACAGTTAAATATTTTGATAATTTGCTTTTTGCATTTGCTTTTGGCTGAACTTTCTAAAAATGCAGCAGGCATCTATTGTAACGCTCACACTATTCATCGTACCAAGGATGTGATTGAGTTCTAAAGAGTACGCCAATATTAAGAGTTCTGTAACCACTGCACAAAATACATTAGCCCAGTTACAAGAATATTTACTTGCAAATATCTTAACATCCAACTCTGGTTGACTTCCGTAATTGATAGCACTTCGACACTACGTCCGTAGCCACGTCATTATACCATGCGCTGTGGTGGTTCCAATAGCTGTGGGCCGTTTACGATTTCGGAGTATTCCAGTAAGGCGGTTGCTAACTCAAAAAATGGTTCAAATGGCTCTGAGCACTATGGGACTTAACTTCTAAGGTCATCAGTCCCCTAGAATTTAGAACTACTTAAACCTAACTAACCTAAGGACATCACACATATCCATGCCCGAGGCAGGATTCGAACCTGCGACCGTAGCGGCCGCGCGGTTGCTAACTCCAGATGAACTCTGCCGAAGGGATGCGTCGAAGACAACTGACTTTTCACTGTACAATGAACTCGCTAAAGACTGAAGACTACAATTCCAAAGACTGTCTTGCCGACTGTCGGGTCGCAGGTTAGCTCGTCGCACGGATTGCTACTCGTATGCAAAATGCCGGCAGGCCGGAGTGGCCGAGCGGTTCTAGGCGCTTCAGTCTGGAACCGTGCAGCCGCTACGGTCGCAGGTTCGAATCTTGCCTCGGGCATGGATGTGTGTGAGGTAGTTAGGTTTAAGTAGTTCTAAGTTCTAGGGGTCTGATGACCTCAGATGTTAAGTCCCATAGTGCTCAGAGCCATTTGAACCACTTTCTGCAAAATGCCCGCAATTGGCTGCCGCTTCTGGAGATGAAGCGCTCCTCGACATTTGGCTCCCCAAGCGGAAAGATTTTTTGTTGCGTCTGGTTGGCGCCCATGGTGGGCGTGGAAATTTAGTCCGGCCGTTGTGGGCGGCCTCTGTGAACAAGCATTGAAGCCCTCACTGCTATTGGCTTCGCCATCGTGTATGCTACGCTGAACACTGCCACAATGGAGTTGAGGCAGCGGTAGCAGCGTGCGACATAACGCATCTTGAGTAAGATTTTCGCGTACTAGATTCTACATGATGTAAAATTTAGAGTGTTCTTTCTTCTGATAATACTTCGACGTCGACTTACTGCGCCTTGCAGCAGCAAACAGAAAGGAGCGTGTCATTCTTAACGGAGAGAAATCATCAGAAGTAAAAGTTACGTAGGGTACAACCCAAGGGAGTGTTACAAGAGCACTACCTTTCACAGTGTATATGAATGGTCGAGTAGATAATGTCCAAAATACCATTACTCTTTACGCGGAAGATGATGTATATAGAGAAATTGCAATGTTCGAAAGTGTACAGAAATGCAGGAAGATCTGTAGAGGATCTACGCTTTGTGAAGTGATTGGCTGTTCACCAACAACATAATAAAAACTGGAACATATTGCGCACAAAACGACAGAAAGACTCATTACTATACGATTGCACGACTGTAGAACAAACACTGGAATAGTCACATCCATTAAATACCTGGTAGTATGTGTGCGGAGCGATTTAAAGTTAATGGAACACACAAAATTAAAAGCAGGTAAAACAAATACCAGACTGACAAGGAACCACTTGGGATTGAGGTCGCAAGTTCAGTCTTTAGTAAGGCTCATTTGAAAGTGTTGTGTTAACAATTATGATAGGAAAAATATTAGCTGCTAATAACTCACCTTAAGCATCAGGAGTGTAACAGAAAATGAGCGCAGAGATCAACGTTCTATGAGTGTATGTATCACACTTCACAAAATGGAAATCGTCGAAATTCAAGAAATGTTCAAAAAACGGTGAAATACAGTGATGAAAGAGGTTCGCAGCATCAGGACTGAAGGCAAACTCCTTGGGAGCTCCAACCCACGTAGGACACGCAGCTAGGCATCCACTCTTAAAAAATGCATGTAGAATCATATTGGTGTAAAGAGGTGATTAGAACTGATGGAATGTGATGGCATGCGACCGAATCCGAACCAGTCTGTTGTGGAGCTTATCATGTAGCTGGCTATCCTTTAAGGCATATATTCAGACAATCCAAAAATATGTTTTATGTTGTTGTTGTTGTTGTTGTGGTCTTCAGTCCTGAGACTGATTTGATGCAGCTCTCCTTGCTACCCTATCCTGTGCAAGTTTCTTCATCTCCCAGTATCTACTGCAACCTACATCCTTCTTAATCTGCTTAGCGTATTCATCTCTTGGTCTCCCTCTACGATTTTTACCCTCCACGCTGCCCTCCAATGCTAAATTTGTGATCCCTTGACGCCTCAGAACATGTCCTACCAACCGGCCCCTCCTTCTCGTCAAGTTGTGAAACAAACTCCTCTTCTCCCCAAATCTATTCAATACCTCCTCATTAGTTACGTGGTCTACCCACCTAATCTTCAACATTTTTCTGTAGCACCACATTTCGAAAGCTTCTATTCTCTTCCTGTCCAAACTATTTATCGTCCATGTTTCACTTCCATACATGGCTACATTCCATACAAATACTTTCAGAAACATCTTCATGTCACTTAAATCTATACTCGATGTTAACAAATTTCTCTTCTTCAGAAACGCTTTCCTTGGCATTGCCAGTCTACATTTTTTAGCCTCTCTACTTCGACCATCATCAGTTATATTGCTCCCCAAATAACAAAACACCTTTACTACTTTAAGTGTCTCATTTCCTAATCTAATTCCCTCAGCATCACCCGACTTAATTCGACTACATTCCATTATCCTCGTTTTGCTTTTGTTGATGTTCACCTTATATCCTCCTTTGAAGACACTGTCCATTCCATTCAACTGCTCTTCCAAGTCATTACTGTCTCTGACAGAATTACAATGTCAGCGGCGAACCTCAAAGTTTTTATTTCTTCTCCATGGATTTTAATACCTACGCCGAATTTTTCTTTTGCTTCCTTTACTGCTTGCTCAATATACAGATAGAATAACATTGGGGGGAGGCTACAACCCTGTCTCACTCCCTTCCCAACCACTGCTTCCCTTTCATACCCCTCGACTCTTATAACTGCCATCTGGTTTCTGTACAAATTGTAAATAGCCTTTCGCTCCATGTATTTTACCCTTGCCACCTTCAGAATTTGGAAGAGAGTATTCCATTCAACATTGTCAAAAGCTTTCTCTAAGTCTACAAATGCTAGAAACGAAGGTTTGCCTTTCCTTAATCTTTCTTCTAAGATAAGTCGTAAGGTCAGTATTGCCTCACGTGTTCCAATATTTCTACGGACTCCAAACTCATCTTCCCTGAGGTCCGCTTCTACCAGTTTTTCCATTCGTTTGTACAGAATTCGCGTTAATATTTTGCAGCTGTGACTTATTAAACTGATAGTTCGGTAATTTTCACATCTGTCAACACCTGCTTTCTTTGGGATTGGAATTATTATATTATTCTTGAAGTCTGAGGGTACTTCGCCTGTCTCATACATCTTCCTCACCAGGTGGTAGAGTTTTGTCAGGAATGGCTCTCCCAAGGCCGTCAGTAGTTCTAATGGAATGTTGTCTACTCCCGGGGCCTTGTTTCGGCTCAGGTCTTTCAATGCTCTGTCAAACTCTTCACGCAGTATCGCATCTCCCATTTCATCTTCATCTACATTCTCTTCCATTTCTATAATATTGTTCTCAAGTGCATCGCCCTTGTATAGACCCTCTATATACTCCTTCCATCTTTCTGCTTTCCCTTCTTTGGTTAGATCTGGGTTTCCATCTGAGCTCTTGATATTCATACAAGTGGTTCTCTTTTCTCCGAAAGTCTCTTTAATTTTCCTGTAGGCAGTATCTATCTTACCCCTAGTGAGATAAGCCTCTACATCCTTACATTTGTCCTCTAGCCATCCCTGCTTAGCCATTTTGCACTTCGTGCCGAGCTCATTTTTGAGACGTTTGTATTCCTTTTTGCCTGCTTCATTTACTGCATGTTTATATTTTCTCCTTTCATCAATTAAATTTAGTATTTCTTCTGTTACCCAAGGGTTTCTACTAGCCCTCGCCTTTTTACCTACTTGATCCTCTGCTGCCTTCACTATTTCATCCCTCAGAGCTACCCATTCTTCTTCTACTGTACTTCTTTCCCCCACTGCTGTCAATTGTCCCCTTATGCTCTCCCTGAAACTCTGTACAACATCTGGTTTAGTCAGCTTATGCAGGTCTCATCTGCTGAAATTCCAACCTTTTTGCAGTTTCTTCAGTTTTAATCTGCAGTTCATAACCAATAGGTTGTGGTCAGAGTCCACATCTGCCCCTGGAAATGTCTTACAATTTAAAACCTGGTTCCTAAATCTCTGTCTTACCATTATATAATCTATCTGATACCTTTTAGTATCTCCGGGATTCTTCCATGTATACAACCTTCTTTTATGATTCTTGAACCAAGTGTTAGCCATGATTAAGTTATGCTCTGTGCAGAATTCTACCTGACGGCTTCCTCTTTCATTTCTTAGCCCCAATCCATATTCACCTTCTATGTTTCCTTCTCTCCCTTTTTCTACACTCGAATTCCAGTCACCCATGACTATTAAATTTTCGTGTCCTTTCACTATCTGAATAATTTCTTTTATCTCATCATACATTTCATCAATTTCTTCATCATCTGCAGAGCTAGTTGGCATATAAACTTGTACTACTGTAGTAGGCGTGGGCTTCGTGTCTATCTTGGCCACAATAATGCGTTCACTATGTTGTTTGTAGTAGCTTACCCGCACTCCTATTTTTTTATTTATTATTGTACCTACTCCTGCATCACCCCTATTTGATTTTGTATTTATAACCCTGTATTCACCTGACCAAAAGTCTTGTTCCTCCTGCCACCGAACTTCACTAATTCCCACTATATCTAACTTTAACCTATCCATTTCCCTTTTTAAATTTTCTAACCTACCTGCTCGATTAAGGGATCTGTCATTCCACGCTCCGATCCGTAGAACGCCAGTTTTCTTTCTCCTGATAACGACGTCCTCTTGAGTCGTCCCCGCCCAGAGATCGGAATGAGGGACTATTTTACCTCCGGAATATTTTACCCAAGAGGACGCCATCATCATTTAACCACACAGTAAAGCTGCATGCCCTCGGGAAAAATTACGGCTGTAGTTTCCCCTTGCTTTCAGCCATTCGCAGTACCAACACAGCAAGGCCGTTTTGGTTATTGTTACAAGGCCAAATCAGTCAATCATCCAGACTGTTGCCCCTGCAACTACTGAAAAGGTTCCTGACCCTCTTCAGGAACCATACGTTTGTCTGGCCTCTCAACAGATACCCCTCAGTTGTGGTTGCACCTACGGTACGGCCATCTGTATTGCTGAGGCACGCAAGCCTCCCCACCAACGGCAAGGTCCATGGTTCATGGCAGGAAAAACAAACATCCAGTGGCTGAATTTCTTAAGTGGTTCTGGGTTGTATGAACTGCAATGCCACACACTTTTCAGGAGGGATAGTTTGACCTAAAGGAGTATTATTTTTATACATAGACCAGGAATCAAGCAAAAGCAAGTTATTTTGACGAGCTATTGGCCATGGAAGAGGCCTGGAGATACTGGAAGGTATCAGATAGGTTATATAATGGTAAGACAGAGATTCACGAGCCAGGTTTTAAATTGTAAGACATTTCCAGGGGCAGTTGTGGACTATGACCACAATCTATTCGTTATCAATTATAGATTAAAACTGAAGAAATTGAAAAAAGGTGGGAAACTGAGGAGATGAGACCTGGATAAACTGAAAGAACCAGAGGTTGTAGAGAGCTTCAGGGAGAGCATTAGGTAACGATTGTCAAGAATGGGGGAAAGAAATACAGTACAAGAAGAATGGGTAGCTTTGAAAGATGAAATAGTGAAGGTAGCAGAGGATCAAGTAGGTAAAAAGATGAGGGCTAACAGAAATCCTTGGGTAACAGAAGAGATATTGAATTTAATTGATGAAAGGAGAAAATATAAAAAAGCAGTAAATGAAACAGGCAAAAAGAAATACAAACGTCTCAAAAATCAGATCGGCACGAAGTGCAAAATGGCTAAGCAGGCATGGCTAGAGGACAAATGTAAGGATGTAGAGGCACATATCACTAGGAATAAGATAGATACTGCCTACAGGAAAATTAAAGAGACCATTGGAGAAAAGAGGACACATGCATGAATATCAAGAGCACAGATGGAAACCCAGTACTAAGCAAAGAAGGAACGCAGAAAGGTGGAAGGAGTATATAGAGAGCCTATACAAGGGCGATGTTCCTGAGGACAATACTATAGAAATGGAAGAAAATGTAGATGACGATGAAATGGGAGGTATTATACTGCGTGAAGAGTTTGACAGAGCCCTGAAAGATCTAAGTCGAAACAAGGCCCCGGAAGTAGACAACATCCCATTAGAACTAATGACAGCCTTGGAAGAGCCAGGCCTAACAAATCTACAATTTAGTGAGAAAGATGTATGAGACAGGCGAAATACCCTCAGACTTCAAGAAGAATATAATAATTCCAATCCCAAAGAAAGCAGGTGTTGACAGATGTGAAAATTACCGAACTATGAGTTTAATAAGTCACAGCTGCAAAGTACTAACGCGAATTCTCTACAGACGAATGGAAAAACTGGTAGAAGCCGACCTTGGGGAAGATCAGTTTGGATTCCGCAGAAATGTTGCAACACGTGAGGCAATACTGACCCTATGACTTATCTTAGAAAATAGATTAAGGAAAGCCAAACCTACGTTTCTAGCATTTGTAGACTTAGAGAAAGCTTTTGACAATGTTGACTGGAATACTCTCATTCAAATTCTGAAGGTGGCAGGGGTAAAATACAGGGAGCGAAAGGCTATTTACAATTTTTGCAGAAACCAGATGGCAGTTATAAGAGTCGAGGGGTATGAAAGGGAAGCAGTGGTTGGGAAGGGAGTGAGACAGGGTTGTGGCCTATCCCCGATGTTATTCAATCTGTATATTGAGCAAGCAGTAAAGGAAACAAGAGAAAAATACGGAGTAGGTATTAAAATCCATGGAGAAGAAATAAAAACTTTGGGGTTTGCCGATGACATTGTAATTCTGTCAGAGACAGCAAAGGACTTAGAAGAGCAGTTGAACGGAATGGATAGTGTCTTGAAAGGAGGATATAAGATGAACATCAACAAAAGCAAAACGAGGATAATGGAATGTAGTCGAATTAAGTCGGGTGATGCTGAGGGAATTAGATTCGGAAATGAGACAGTTAAAGTAGTAAAGGAGTTTTGCTTTTTGGGGAGCAAAATAAATGAAGATGGTCGAAGTAGAGAGGATATCAAAGGTAGTCTGCCAATGGCAAGGAAAGCGTTTCTGAAGAAGAGAAATTTGTTAACATCGAGTATAGATTTAAATGTCAGGAAGTCGTTCTGAAAGTATTTGTATGGAGTGTAGCCATGTATGGAAATGTAACGTGGACGATAAATAGTTTAGACAAGAAGAGAATACAAGCTTTCGAAATCTGGTGCTACAGAATAATGCTGAAGATTAGATGGGTAAGTCGCCTAACTAATGAGGAGGTATTGTTTAGAGTTGGAGAGAAGATAAATTTGGAGCACAACTTGACTAGAAGAAGGGATCGGTTGGTAGGGCATATTCTGAGGCATCAAGGGATCACCAATTTAGTATTGGAGGGCAGCGTGGAGGGTAAAAATCGTAGAGGGAGACCAAGGGATGAGTACACTAAACAGATTCAGAAGGATGTAGGTTGCAGTAGGTACTGGGAGATGAAGAATCTTGCACAGGATAGAGTAGCATGGAGAGCTGCATCAAACCAGTCTCTGGACCGAAGACCACAACAACAAAATTGGCCAAAATCAGTGCTCATACTATAGTTGTAGTTCTTTCACACCCATTTTCCCACTCTTGTTTGCTGCGACGTAAATACGCCCCACTGTCCTTGCAAGATAACGCAAACGAGAAAGAATCTTATAGAGGAAAAGCACCTCCAACCTCTCGCAGCACAATAAATAAATTTCCATGTAGTTTACTATCCAGATTAACTGTCAACATAATTGTATACGAATACGTTAAGGCATTGAAGTTAGTTGGTCTTGATACAACTCTTTGAATACCTCTAATTTCCAGGGTTCCTTTCATATGCATCCCCTCTTCAAAGCCCGACTTGTCGGTGCTAAAAAAAAAAAAAAATCCTTACTGAACTATGGGATAAGCTTGTTTATCTCATCTACAAATTTTCGGACAGATTCCGCAGTTTAATATACATCGTCCACTTCACGCTTTCTTTAAAATTTCCTTATCTTGGGTCTTCCAATTCCGTAGTACTGTTTGAAGTTATGCAACCGTGCACTGCTTCCATCGAAATCACTGTATCTATGTCGGGCGGAAATCTGATGTGCATAACGTAGTGGCTCACTAACATGCACATCCTGTAAATTATATGGAGCGTCCTTGATACGCGCAAACAACAGTTTGTAACAATTGCGTCTTGTCCTCCCTTGAAAATCCATTGTTCTTCTTATGCACTACACGCTCATATTGCAGCAGACGTATTCCAAAATTGTTCATAATTTTTTTTAGTAAACTGCGAATGATCTTCGACGTATGTAATTATGTTCAGTAGCCGCTCCTTGAACAACAGATGTCCTATACTATGTTCCACTAGAGGCGGGATTTGTGGCTCTCTGTCCGATGAAGAAATACATGGTTCTACAACTGTTTCAATATCACTCTCACTCGTTAAGCATGTATCGTCATCGTTGTACTCATGTCCGCACAGGCGAGAGTATACGACGCGACACATTCCACTGACTCATCTTGCAGAAATGCTACTATTTCATCTGCCACTTCTTTCTCACTCCGCGAAATTTCTTGGGTTCTTTTCTGACGAAATGTCAACTTAGGCATCTGCTTTTATAAATACAATGCAATATTTGCTTTGTTTATCGTTGCCGTTGCTCTGCTTTGTATCAAAGCCACTAACACTGCTGCGAGTTACTCGCCGATTAAGCCGCTCAACTACGCTCCGCAGCCCCATGTTTTGCTCACCACTGGATACCTCCAGTCCCGTTCCTTGTGGCCATTAGCAGCCAATAGTGTAGTTGCATGGTAGACAGTATGTGGTGCGTCGAATGCCGTAAACATCATTGGCCTTTTGTGACATCATAATCAAAGGGTTCTTTGCGAGATTCACTGGAAGAATTCTCAGGAAGTGCAGTCCACCTTAACACCCTATAAGGAGATAGCTTACAAAACCTTCGTTCGACCAAAAAGTCAATGTCCGGTAAAGGAAATAGGGAAATCCAAAGAAAAGCAACGCAACAGTTTGATTTAGTAAGCTCACAAGCTTTACAGAGGTACACATCCAACTCTAGTGGAAGATGCTATACGACATGAGGTATGAGTCACATTGTGGTTTGCTGATAAAATTCCGAGAGAGTACGGTCCTAAAGGTTGCAGTAGTTATTCGGAGATGAAGAGGCTTGCACAGGATAGATTAGCATGGAGAGCTGCATCAAACCAGTCTCTGGACTGAAGACCACAACAACAACAGCGGTCCTAAAAGAGTCAACAAATATAATGATTCCTCTTTCATATACCTCGCGGAAATACCTTGAAGGTAAAATTAGGAAGGTTCCAGCTCACACGGATGCTTACCAACAATCGTTCATCTCGCAAACCATTCGCGGCTGGTACAGGAGAAGGGGGAAGGGGGGCGGGGGGGAGTGACACTACAACAGAAAGCACACTCTGCCACCTTTCAGAATGTGGTTTGCGGAATGTTGATGTAGATTGTCTAGCGTCATATCGTTCTTTTTAGTTTATGATATTCTCCACGTAAATCAAATTCAAGGAAAGTATGGTCATGTCTGAATTCTGCCGCTCATTTCTTAATTGTTGAAAATGCAGGTGCAGATTCATAAATCTACACTAAACTTTCATGCGTTTCCGTTTTAAAAAACCATCCGAAACTAAGAATTTTAAGGCAGTTCTGTACTCTAAAATTGACGTAATTATTTTACAAAATTCGCATAAAGGAAACTTTCCATCAGATTGTAACTTGACTTGTAACATTGTACTTGTACCAACGTAAGAAAAACCAAATCTCATCTATATTAACGCAATATCTGCGTCAGACCGAGAACTTCCCTCCTGATTCTCATAATGCTGACGTTGCCGGATGTTCATATCCTAATAAAAGGACAATACGGAAATGATCGAGTCTCAAAAGTACGTCACATACAGCAGCATCAGTTAAAATTTATTCCAAATACCTTAGACCGGGAAACATGCGCGTTCGTCGGCGTCGCAGCAGATCTATTTCATATACGATATGAATTAATATTTTCTTTTACTACGTCTGTTCCTTCAGACATGTATGTCAGAAGAAAAAGACATTGTAAAATAAAATAACTATTAAAGGTCTCTACGGGCAAGTACGACGGTAACGACTTTGGTCATGATTCCTTAGTCTCTTTCTCCCTGTTTCTGGGATGATGTATTGTGCGAGCACTACGGGATGCAGACTGTGTGGCAGATGTAGGTTTGGGTCGGCCCAGGAAGCGTGCACTGATAACCGAAGTTGTTAAGGCGACAGCTCACGATAAGCGGGAAATCTGGGTTCGAGTCCCTGTCCGGAATAAGTTTTCATGGGTTATATATATACCTAACTCAAGGAAGTCGCAATCAGCGAACACATTTCGTGATATGAACTAATTTCATGCGTTCCGTGATGTGTGTGGTATAAAATTAACTGTAATTCATCCAGTGCTTCGTTCACATTCACAGTGATTATCATTTGCAAATTGTACCATTCAGTGCTGTCGATTTCACGACAGTACATGATTTAACGCCTCTTCCGAATACCATTTGTCAGTTGCACTCATGCCATGGCGTATTCACCAGGGCACACAAATTTTTGCCGTCCTATGCCGTTATTATCCATCCTCTAACACCCTTTCCCTCCGCCCTTTCTCTTAAAACATGCAGTATTTTACTGCACCTTATTTCCCATCCGCTTTAAGTGTTTCAGATGAGGCTACGTTTTCATTCGCTGTAAAATTGATTGCAGCGCACTCATATTGGCGATTGGACAATTGTCCGAAGAGACACATGTGTTATGATGGCAATTCACATGTCAATAAAGCGCGTTGTAAATCAGCTGATGACTTCATCTCAGATATGGATGTTGCATCTGAAAATTATCTCTGTGAACAGTGACGTGTTATTAACAGCAAATTATGTCTTCCTGGAAACCGAACCGCTTTCCGCATGAGACCGGGCGTATTTGCTATATTACGTACTCATTGTAACTGCTGTTGTAACAGAATAATGCAAATGTTTGTGTTACTCTGCGCAACGTAAATGCAAAAAGATGGGAAAAAACATGAATTTAACAGATTGTTAGTGATATTAGGCTGAGACTGTTGCTTAAACGTAACAGTAGCTCTAGAATGTGCACCTAGAGTGAAGGAAAAGATTGTTCATTTAACAGAACACGAGTGCCTGAAAGGTTAAAGTGTTTTCGATGAAAATGTCCATCGGAAAGCAATGTAGACACGACCCAGTTGCATAAACGCCTTCCGTCAATTGTTCTTCGCCCTGCAGTCGCTGATCAGCTGAAAAGAGAAACTTAGCGTTTCAGTACTCTGAAAAGTGTTCGAATCGCCGTTAGTATGTGATTCCGAAAAGAACCTTTAAATCATGGTAAGTGTTGTTTAAAAGTAGCATCACTTGATAGCAATATTCATAGCATTTCCAATATTCTGATATTTGTCTTCGCCTAAAACTTTTCCCTCTATACTTAAAATGGTTCTAATGGCTCTAAGCACTATGGAACTTAACATCTGAGGTCATCAGTTCTCTAGACTTAGAACCACTTAAACCTAACTAACCTAAAGACAACACACACATCCATGCCCGAGGCAGGATTCGAACTTGCGACCGTAGCAGCAGCGCGGGTCCGGACTGAAGCGCCTAGAACCGCTCGGCCACAGCGGCCGGCCTCTATACTTCCCTCCAGTACCAAGTTAACTATGCCTTAGCAGATATCGCAATAAACTGACCTATATTCAGCTAATACGTGTACTCCATAGTCTTCTGTATCTCCTGTTATCCCAAGAGCCTCTCCATACTGTACTTGTGCTTTATTTAGAATCACATTTCAAATGATTCACATTCTGCTTCTCCAGTTTTACCAGGCAGCACGTTTCACTTCGATACAATGTTGCACTTAAGACGTATATGTTCTGGAAATTATTCATCAGTTCTGTGTCAATATCTGATAGCATTAGAGTTCCGTTGTTGTGCAGAAAATTGCTCTATGACTTTTAATGTACGCGTCCAAGAAAGCATCGTATAAGGCACTAGGCTAAAAAAAAGTCTTGGCATTGCCTGGTTTCACATGCTAATTGTAACATGAGACACTGGCAGATCAGGGCAACAAATCTCTCATTGGCGAGGAATCAACAATTCACCGTCAATTGCCGGAATTGTAACTATTCCGTTTCTGTTCAGGTCAGTGCATCACACTCGTTTCGTTCGGACAGCAGTGCCATGGGAAGGAAATTCTCTTCTCTCCTCCCCACCGGCGTCTTCTGTGTAGGAATTATACATCTGACCCGTCGAAGGCAATCTAACTGAACACTGCACGCGACGTTTCGGAGAGAGATGTACAGTCAAAAAGTATGAGCATTCTTTTTTTAATTCCAGTCGTTCGCATATTGTTCACTTAATGCTGACTCACTCTTGATGTTGCAATCATCAAAAAGATGAGTGTATGGGCGAGAAACGTTTAAATAACAGCGAAAACTCATTCAAAATTTAAAGAAAATATTGATGTCATGTGC
Organism: Schistocerca serialis cubense; assembly: GCF_023864345.2. Lineage (NCBI taxonomy): Eukaryota > Metazoa > Arthropoda > Insecta > Orthoptera > Acrididae > Schistocerca > Schistocerca serialis. Next base: position 423,036,912 of record NC_064639.1, on the reverse strand, counting down.
TTTGCAAGCCTTTTAGGGATTTTCATCAGATGTATTTTCCTCGGTTTTTCTTTTTCGCAGTAAAGATGAATTTATTGCAGTTTGCGATATCTTTTCTGAAAGTCAACTGTTTTACGTTACTCCCATCAGCCGCTGTAATCTAACTGCCTGCATTATATGTTATATATGCGATCCAATATCCTGCTGCATTTAAGAAGAATCTGACAATCTTTCTTTTATCATTACACTAATATAGGCACAAGGGAAAAAAGGATTTGTTCTCATAAGTTCATTAAAGGAAACACTCATTACTTCCCTCTATACCTTTCTCCTCTCTTCAGTATTTCTTTATTCCTTTGTCTTTCTTTTCTAAGTTATCCCATAGTGGGAATTTTTTTTCTCCCTTCATCTCTTGTAATCTTGCATGCTTTTGTCTCCTCTGTTTCTTTTAACTTCTTCTTTCTTACAGTATTATTATTATTGTTGTTGTGTTCTCCATAAGCAGGTGGTTCACAATTGCAAAACTTTTATGTTCGTATGGTTATCGTACGAGCAGGTAATGTCCCTGGGATTACATGCAACATCGTTAGGGAACTGTACAGCGAAATACGACCACAGCTCGATTTGATTGCCATCTATCTTTCATGGCCATAGAGGGTCAACTAGCTTCGTCCACAGCACTGACTCGACGTAGTTTGAATGAGAGTTTTGATCAGCTCTGTAGTTGGGTGTCTTTATTGTATTTTATTCTACCCTATCATTGTTGTTACTTAAACTGTTTCACCTTTGTTGTCAGTGTATCATTTATGTGTATGCTTGTTGTGTAAAGCGCCAAGTTAATTAAAGTAATACAGTTTCTCTCAGAGAAAGTTTTCAGACTTGCACAACGTTCTATATTGTGTATGGAAAAAAAACGTCAGTCACGATATACATATAATTCCTTCCCTCTCGTAAGTCTGATGACACCCATTCGTAGTCATATTAACGATATTTCTCAAGTGGTTTTCCAAGTGTAGCGTTCATTCTAATGTAAGGGAGGTATTTTACGTCAAGTCGCGATGCGACATATAGCCTTAACATTTCACGTACTGTATTAGCAAATATAACTAATATCTATTGCCCCCACCCACCAAAGTCTCCATTTTCCAACTTACTGATCATAGATCAAAGATACTAGTTTTGAAAAATTCTTTAATAAAAACATTTTTTATTACGAGGGTAATCCCAAAAGTAGGGTCTCCTATTTTTTTTTATAAGTACATAGACCTGTTTATTTTTGCAATGGTTTACAGCACTTTACAGCTTGAACAGTTAGCTATTTTTCGACATAATCGACATTTCTGTCGATGCATTTTTGTAGACGCTGTGACAGTTTTTGTATCCCCATATCACACCAGCTCGCCGCCATGGTGTTTAGTAAGTTATGAACCTCTTCTTTCACCTCGTCGTCGGAGCTGAATCGCTGGGATCACAATTAACGCTGACAGGTACAGTGAGACTATGAAAAAACTCAAACGGGCAATTCAGAACCGGAGAAGAGGAATGTTGAGCAAGGGCGTACACATTCTCCATGACAACGCTCGCCCACACATCGCTCGGCAAAACGTTGCTCTCCTGCAACAGTTTCAGTGGAACATAATCACCCACCCACCCTATAGTCCTGACTTGGCGCCCAGTGACTATCACCTGTTCCCTAGGTTAAAAGAACAATTGGCCGAAAAGCGATTCAGCTCCGACGACGAGGTGAAAGAAGAGGTTCATAACTTTCTGAACAGCATGGCGGCGAGCTGGTATGACATGGGCATACAAAAACTGCCACAGTGTCTACAAAAATGCATCGACAGAAATGGTGATTATGTCGAAAAATAACTAAATGTTCAAGCTGTAAACTGGTGTAAACCATTGTAGAAATAAACAGATATATCTACTTATAAAAAAATAGGAGACCTTAATTTTGGTATTACCCTCCCATGAATAAGCAGGTATTAATTGCGATATCCTGTTAAATGATTGAAGAAAATGTAGTATCAGGGCACAGCTAATAACAACAGCGAATTTTACCGGACTCATATAAACCGTCATGTAACACCCGTAGTAATGAATAATATTAAATAAATTGAAAGGTACACACGACCGTGGGATCTACAATCTGTCAGCGAGACGGTGACGCCAATCATAAGACCTTTACAGATCTTGTAATATCGAGGGAATTTCAATAAAAATTGGACCCATTATATCTAATTAGACTGTAACTGGACTCAAAATGTGCTCTGCTGTTACCCTGTGATAAGAGACTGATGAAGTCGTTTATTGCCACATACATTAAAACAAAAGAGAAACAACAGCATCTCAGCTGATGCAGGTACAATCCGTGTTAATGATGAAATTAAATTAGATGCAGTAACTGCCTCTCTATTTTACTTGTTACCAGGGTCACCGAAATTCACTTCCGTATTATGGCTGCTTAGTCCACGCTGAGAAACATCGTTCCACCTAAAATCTGATGGTGGCTGATAAATCTAGTGTTCGCCTGCGCGAATGTCATTCAAGTATACGAGCTTAAATTATCAATTCCTGAAGGTTTTATCAATATCATATCACATTCAAATTAGTTCTGTCATTCTCTGGAGAAAGAAAAACAACACTGCTTACAAGGAAAAGAACGAAATCATTTGTCTTATTAATTACGTAATAAAGAAAATACTAGTATAATGAACACAAAACTTGTATACATCCAGAGAAAAGCAGCTATTTTTAAATCGATTTCCGAGTCTATTTACTCTGTATTCTCTTCCTCAGGACGTTCGAAGAGAAATGTTTACTGCTCTACCAGTACTGTAGATAATGTAATATAAAATCCCATCGCCTGAAAACCTATATCATAATATTGTCCTAATGAAGACTGCCAACTGATCATACATTACTAATCTACTACACCGCCTACCAGATCATAAAACCATATTAATCCTTTTTGACAAACGGCTCTTGTCGCACATTCCTCACAACTCCAGGTCAACAAGAGCAGATCGTGCTGATAATGTATTGGGGATCCCATTCCGAGTTGTTGCAAATGTTGTTCCCTTTATCTTCTGCCATACTGTCATTCAGATGTTCCTTTCATTTATTTTCCTACTAAACGCATGCTATTAGTGTGTACTGATGCAGCTGTCAAAAACTGAGCTGTTACTCAATTATCTCGCCAGGACGACTTTATTCCGGTCACCTCTTCATCTCAGAGTAGCACTTGCAACCTACGTCCTCAATTGTTTGCTGATGCATTCCAATCTCTGTCTTCCTCTACAGTTTTTGCCCTTTGCAGCTCCCTCTAGTACCTTGGAAGTCATTCCCTCATCAGATCTCCCATCATCCTGGCCCTTCTCCTTATCAGTTTTTTCCACATATTCCTTTCCTCTCCGATTCTGCGCAGAACCTCCTCATTCCTTACCTTATCAGTCCACCTAATTTTAAACATTCGTCTCTAGCACCACATCTCAAATGCTTCGATTCTCTTCTGTTCCGGTTTTCCCACAGTCTATGCTTCACTACCATACACTGCTGTACTCCAGACGTACATTCCCAGAAATTTCTTCCTCAAATTAAGGGCGATATTTGGTATTAGCAGACTTCTCTTCGCCAGGAATGCCCTTCTTGCCATTGCTAGTCTGCTTTTGATGTCCTCCTTGCACCGAACGTCATTGGTTATTTTACTGCCTAGGTAGCAGAATTCCTTAACTTTATCTACTTCGTGACCATCAATACTGATGTTACGTTTCTCACTGTTCTCATTTCTACTGCTTCTCATTACCTTGTCTTCCTCCGTTTTACTCTCAGTCCATACTCTGTACTCAAAAAATGGCTCAAATGGCTCTGAGCACTATGGGACTTAACATCTGAGGTCATCAGTCCCCTAGAACTTAGAACTACTTAAACCTAACTAACCTAAGGACATCACACACAACCATGCCCGAGGCAGGATTCGAACCTGCGACCGTAGCGGTCGTGCGGTTCCAAACCGAAGCGCCTAGAACCGCTCGGCTACTCCGGCCGGCTAATCTGTACTCATTAGACTGTGCATTGCGATCAGCAGATCATGTAATTCTTCTTCACTTTCACTCAGGATAGCAATGTCATCAGTGAATCATATCATTGATATCCTTTCACCTTGAATTTTATTTCCACTCCTGAACCATTCTTTTATTTCCATCATTACTTCCTCGATTTACAGATTGAACATTAGGGGTCAAAGGCTACATCCTTGTCTTACACCCTTTTTAATACGAGCACTTCGTTCCTGGTCATCCACTCTTATTATTTCCTCTTGGCTGTTGTACATATTGTATATGACCCGTCACTCCCTATAGCTTACCCCTAATTTTCTCAGAATTTCGAACATCTGGCACCATTTTACATTATCGAACGCTTTTTCCAGGTCGACAAATCCCATTAACGTGTCTTGATTTTTCTATAGTCTTGTTTCCATTATTAACCGCAACGTCAGAATTGCCTATCTCGTGGCTTTACCTTTCCTAAAGCCAAACTGATCGTCATCTAGCGCACTCCCCAATTTTCTTTTCCATTTTTCTGTATATTATTCTTTTATGCAATTTGGATGCATGAGCTGTTAAGCTGATTGTGCGGTAATTCTCGCATTTGTCAGCTCTTGCCGTCTTCGGAATTTTGTGGGTGACGCTTTTCCGAAAGGCGGATGGTATGTCGCCAAACTCATGCATTCTATACACCACCGTGAATAGTCGATTTGTTGCCACTTCCCCCAATGATTTTAGAAATTCTGATGGAATGTTATCTATCGCTTTCCTTCTGCCTTATTTGATGTTAAGTCCTCCAAAGCTCTTTTAAATCCTGATTCTAGTACTGGATCCCCTATCTCTTCTAAATCGATTCCTGTTTGACATCAGCCGGCCGCGGTGGTCTAGCGGTTCTAGGCGCGCAGTCCGGAACTGCGCGACTGCTACGGTCGCAGGTTCGAATCCTGCCTCGGGCATGGATGTGTGTGATGTCCTTAGGTTATTTAGGTTTAAGTAGTTCTAAGTTCTAGGGGACTGATGACCACAGATGTTAAGTCCCATAGTACTCAGAACCATTTGAACTGTTTGACATCAGACAAATCTTCCCGCTCATAAAGGCTTGAAATGTATTCTTTGCACCTATCCATTCTCTCCTCAGGATTTAACAGTGGAATTCCCACTGCACTCTTAATGTAATCACCCTTGCTTTTAACGTCATCGAAGATTGTTTTCACTTTCCTGTATGCTGAGACTCTCATAGGAAGGCTCTTACACAAATTTCATTCGTTCACAATAGAACTCATTCACAAACCAATCATTCGACCTATTTTTGAGTGCTGCTCATCAGTTTGTGGCCGTAATTAGGTTGCATTACTAGAAGAGATAGAGGAAATCCAAAAATAAGTGTGTGTGTGTGTGTGTGTGTGTGTGTGTGTGTGTGTGTGTGTGTGTGTGTGTCGTCAGGGGATCGTTTACTAATCGCGACGGTGGTACGAAGTTGCTCCAAAAACTCCCGTGGCAGAGGCTACAAGAGAGATAAACGTCATGGAGAGGTTTACTGCAGAAATTCCGGGAGCCTACCTTCGAACAAGACTCGGGCAACATACTACATCCTGCCATATAGTCTCGCGAAATGACCTCGACAAGAAAAACAGGTATCTCAGAGCTCATGCGCAGGCTTCCTGGCAGCCGTTCTTCCCGAGAGTGGGGCAGGGCAGGGCGATATGATGGTGGTACGGAAAGTGACACTCGCCACACAGTTTAAAGTGGCTTGCAATATAGAGATGTTGATGCATATATGTGCTGCCCAGGAAAATTCTGAACGACATTGTCGATATGTGTTTACAAGAACACAAAGCGATTCATCTACGATCGATCTTTCCCGAATGTAGCTCAAATTCAGTAACGTGACGCAAATGAAATCAGTTATCAAGGTCAAATTATCCACTTTCCCTCACATGCATTCAGCTGAGAAGACCAATCAGTGCATTTTCTCGTCTGTGTTCCATTCAGAAGATTCCAATACGTAACACTGACTCTCTTTTTAAAGCTGCATAGCTGGTCAACAAAGAGTTTATTTGGATTCTGATCCGTATAATACAGGAACGACATCCATTGAAGTAGACACGTTTCACATTTGTGCTCATTTCTGATAGTTCAGAAGTGTCCAGTGCGACCTTTATTTGAAAATAATAGTGGAGGTATTTATTTACAGCTGTGCGACCACGCCCGAACCATGCAGGGTCTGGCCTCGTGCGTCATGTTTACGACGTCATATCTCCTGAATTATGTGTCGCACAATGATATAATCTTATAGGTATTTTCATCGGCATATGTGGATACTGTCTGTAAGACACCTTACGAATGGAGTTTGTAGTAAAGAAGTAATACATTTAAAAGTCATGTAAGATGCGGCAGTTTTTCACGAATCCCATTATCTTACACATACGTGCATTTTCTTAATATGTATGGACTTACAAAATTTCGATGTTTACGAATGACACACAAAATTCGACATGGAATCGAGCTAGGTTCTCACAGGCATCTACAACATATGCTACGTTTCCAAAAGGAAGCTTTGTCAGTTGTGCCTAAGCTAATCTGTTTACTTGAGCGTGTCCTCCTATTGTATCACGAGAGAGCGCCAGCCGCGTTGTAATGTATCGCAAATGGCTCAGTACAATGCCAAGCGGTCCAATGCCTAGGCGGATATAGAGCCAATCGAATTCAGCTTTTCCCACCGCCCCCACCAGCTCCTACTAGCCTTATGGCAGCTATGAACACATTCCACAAATGGTGCTATGGTACATATTTGTCTGCGAACAAACAGTAAGTCTGCACTAGTACACACAACTGTCGGAGTACAACATTATGAACTCCATTTACGTCTTCCTCCTCTATACTCTGACCACAGAGCGCATGGTAATTGCTAAATGCAAACACTATTTTCTAGTTCAACACTTTTATTCACTAATGTCAGGCAGCAGCAGAGAACGCTGTCACACACTTCCGCTGCATTGCAATTACTCTTATTTTGTTTTCATATGACCCACTATGTTTTGCATGTAATGACGTGAAACTATCTCAGAGTCAATGGGCCCAGTAATATACGTTGATCTCAGTTGTGCTGTTTCTCTTAATCTCTTCACACGATTGCTAAGACCTTCCACCAACAAAACTATGCCCGGTTCTTTGTCTAGTCTTCCCGAAACATGTATCACTAACTTCAAGTCAGAGCTGGTGGTGAAGTAGTTCGTGTCGCTGCCTCTTGATCACAAAGTCCTGCGTTTATTCGCGGGGGGCGGGGGGGGGGGGGGGGCTGACAGGAGGGAGGGCAGGGTGTGAGGGAGAGGGTGAGACGGGGGACAGGAGAGGGTGAGTGCGGCAGTGAAAGGGAGAGGGTGGGAGAGGGGTGTGGGAGGGGACAGGGGAGGGGAGGGAAGCGGATAGGGGAAGAAGCAGGGAGAGGGGAGGGATTAGGAGGAAGGACTGGAGAGAGGGCAGAGGGGACAGGGAGAGGGGTGGGGTTAGGGGGAGGACATAGGGGCAAAGAGGGGGTGTGGCATTAGGTGAAGGGGACAGGGATTGTGAGGAGGGGTCAGAGATTTTCTTCGCTTGGGAACTGTGAGTTGTAATCATTTAACCTCATCTTCACCACAAAGACGCGCAGGTCGCCGCAGTAGCGTCAAATAGAAAAATTTGCACCAGAAGGCCACAACATTTCCTGACGGCCTCTACTGCCCAGTAATGCCACACAATCCTGTCATTATTCTCTGCTCTCAAGTAATTAAATTATTTTCCAGTGTTTGATATTGTCGGTTGTTCAACATTAGCTTAATAGCCTCTCGTAAATCAATAGTCTGAGCAGTGGCGCGGCAGATTTTCGATATGATAATTCCAAGTTGTCGTCAACATGTGTAGTTAGTATGTCGAAAGGTGCCGTAGTATAAAATAACAAATCAAAGATATATTAGAAGAAAGATTTAGCAATAGTTCTGCCAATGAACAAACAGCATTATTGCACAATAATGGTTGTACAGTTTAGCCAGTTCAAAAAAATGGCTCTGAGCACTATGGGACTTAACTGCTGACGTCATCAGTCCCTAGCTTAGCCAGTAATAATGTGTGTGTGGTAACAGTAAGTTACAGCAAGTTCAAGTAAAGAACACCGCACCAAAATGCTGTAACCATCATGATCTGCAAACGGCTTACATGCATCATCACTCTTATTCCTCCATCTCTTCCTCCTCCTCCTCCTCCTTCTTCTTCTCCTTTCCGAATTTAATGTTTCATTAACAGCAGCGAGAAAAATAATATAATAACCTGTTCAGTTGTTGCTGACATAAATGTGACCATAAATTGCACAGTTTACTATAGGCACTTCGATTAAAGTAATTTTGTGAATGTATTTCAGCGAGAGAAACGTTAAGGGTCAGTTGCTATCCAGTCGTAGTTCTTTTCTGACCACTAAGTGCAAGCTGACTTTCTGATTTGAAGGTACAGTCTATGACATAGTACTAACCCTTGGAGCGGCCAGACGTCACAAACAGTAAACATAAAGTCCGAATCATTCACTTACGATGACAACAAGCTGGCTGTCCTTCAGAAGTCCGGTCACCTTCAAGCTGAAGTAGTTCAGTGTCCCTTGTGTTCTAGTGCTAAACATCACTAGTTCGAATTCACACTCTTTTATTTTTTAAACCGAGTTTCTTCTGTCTGCTTAAAGAATCAGTCTGATGGAACCTTATGGGCGCCAAATATTAGCAGGGCTTCCCCATCTCCCACAGCAATTTCCATATAAAACTACATTTTCAAAAGTATTTTATTCTCAGTTTATTTGCTTTCAATTTGCTTGTCATCTGTGTGTTAACAAAAGGCTTACGAGCTTGTTTCTCTGTTCTAACAATTATATAAAAGAAGTTACTCAGAAAAAGGTTTAGAATGCTACATACTTCAAGAAATCTAAAACTTTTCTGCCCAAAATAAAACACATTTTTGCAATAGTTTGATATTTTTAAGCATCAAAAGAGCTTAAAACAGTAGTTTTTATAGGGTTTTTCCTTAACATTCAACGAGGGCGCTCCTGGGTCTTTTTTTTTCTCTTCTAGCCAATGGCCCCCACCCACAAAACTTCATTAATCCGCCCCTGCCACCGGCCACTGTTCGCCTGACGCCAGCCGGCGACCAACAAGTGATCATGACTTGGTGCACCTTGGTCACGTTTGTGCTCTCGGTTTTGGAAGCACGAAATTGTTTATTACCGCAGTTTGATTTGCCTCACGAAATAACGCCGTTAAACCGAGCGAACACAGTGCAATAGTACAAGACACATAGGTTGGTGTGAATGTGTTTCTCAATTGTCATTTTTTATTTCTCTTCCACTTACATATTGAATTTTGCATACCTGAAACTTATGAATGTTGTTTAAGTGAAAACAAAATACAGTCACGAGTGGAGAAAGGTCTAACATTTCCGACAAGTTGTTCGTTTTTGGGCTTAACAGAGGCAGCAAAGGCAGCTCGAAATATGTGTATCGTATGTTGGGCGAATGTTATCGATTAACCATGTCAGAAAAGTCTCTATAACTGACATATAAGATGAGCTACGACTTGCTAACCGTCGTGCGACATTTCCTTTTAATAGGCAAGGTTTAGAAATAAAGTGTAGGAGTACTGCATGCTCTAATTCAAAGCAACAAAAGAGTGAAGGAGTGACTATTACTGCATTTATGATCTAACGTTATCAGTTTGCTTATTAAGCATTCCTATGTAGTATTTTTATTGGTAACTAGTTATACTGTCTTTATGTTAACTTGTCAAGAAGAAATTAATGGCTGAGCCCTAACAAAAGGCATTTGCTTGAGCAGAATGCAGTGTGAACAGATAATATTTTACTTTTGATAGCACAAAAAAAGCGCTGTGCACCAAGAACTGTCCCTAAGAGTGTGCACAGAGACATTATTGTGAAGAACAACTTTTCTAAGCCTCTAATTATCGAAATATATGTTATCTACTCATAATGTTTATAGTAAACCATTAGAGATGTTCCAAAAAAAGCAAACAGTGTCTGATAAATGAGTTTCTCAGTTATCAGTATACTAAAGACAGAAAAACAAAAATAATTATGACTATTATTGACTGACAGAAAAACAAAAATAATTATGACTATTATGGACTTATGATTTAGTTTGCAATCAGTGCATCTGATTGTTATTAGTAACTACATTCTAGTTCCTAAACCTAGCTACGGGACTGGGAATAAAACTCACTGGATAATTTTAGTACTGCAGCCCCCAGCAGATGAGTCTTTTAGACCTAAATTGTACTCACATCTGAAGCCGCTCAAGAAACATTGGTTGTTGAAACTGATTCTTCCTGGTTGTAATGTAGCTGAAACTTGCTACCAAAGCAGAAAATGTGTGGCAATCTTGTAATCGTCGAATTACTTCCTGGATGGCCAGAATTACCCTGTTAATTCACTTGACATTTTCGTGCCATTTACGTTGAATAATATGAGTGATTTTCACCTGCCATAAGAAACTATGTTAGTAGTTGATTTTGAGTTCAAGTAGGTCGTTCCATGCAGAAACTGTAACTAATGTCGTCGTTTACGTTGCAATTCATCTTTAGGCAGCACTGGGGAATAAGGGATAGACAAATGCTGCAGCTGTCCACTGGTTCTAAGACACTGGCGTCGCAGCATAAAGTGAAATCTGCATTGTCTCTTGGTTCCAGTCTTGATAGAGGACAGCTTTTTACCTATTCTGTCACAGAGTTACAAGGAGCCTGAGCGAAAAACAGCAAGTTAATCTCAAGAAAACGTCTCCTTCAGATATCTTCTTGTTAGTTTCAGGATCCCATAGTCTAAGGGCGATAAACTGACGATACTTCTCACTTGATAATGCCGACGTAATTGTTGGTTTTCGTGCACACACAATTTTATTTATAAAAGGAACACAATGAATAATTTATTAACTTGGTTTCTTTCTGTATCTATTCTACTTCCACATTCCCGTATTACTTCAGTATGACTCTGGACAGGATGTTAGCACAGATCCTTTTAGAGTTCATAATATCTCAGTAATTTTTATTGATTTAGGTTTCCTCGCATTGCAGGTTTGTAACATTTTATTAGAATTGACGTTTTTCATAAGGTTATTGGGGAAAGTTGTAGTTCTTTTGAGTATTTTAGTACCATTATTCCATTAGTTTTGTGAACGCATAAAGAGAATTCAATCATCAACAATATGATCTCTCACATGACCTAAAACAGCTGACAATTCTAAGGTAGGGACCAGTTCTACGCCGGCCGAAGTGGCCGTGCGGTTAAAGGCGCTGCAGTCTGGAACCGCAAGACCGCTACGGTCGCAGGTTCGAATCCTGCCTCGGGCATGGATGTTTGTGATGTCCTTAGGTTAGTTAGGTTTAACTAGTCCTAAGTTCTAGGGGACTAATGACCTCAGCAGTTGAAGTAGGTACAACACTGTAACAGAGCAGAAGGCAACACTTCCTTAAGACGCTTCTGCATCTTACAGTGTTGCCAGATCGTCCAGATGGCCCGACTTATAATTATGAAGTGCCGCCAGTTTTACTGGCACCCCAAAGTGAACGAATTGGACTTCAGTCCGCGTGGCGGATGGCCAGCAGCAAGGTTTTATGTCGAAGACTGTACGTGCAGAGGTTTATGAAGCGACGTCGTTGTCCTGTCGATGGCAACACGATATGCTACCTACCCCAACCCCGCCTCTCTCTCTCTCTCTCTCTCTCTCTCTCTCACACACACACACACACACACACACACCTCACTAAAGTCTGACAGTCATAAAAGTATTTTATTCAAACTTTTCTTTTTGGTCGAAAGCAGTAATGGTGGAAAGAAATTTAATTTAAAATTATTTTTGCTGTATCGTCTTATTACAGTGAGTTTCATGTACAGTCCAGTGTGATCCAAAGCACACAAAAATCCACATGTGCTGCCTCATTTCATAAACAGTGCAAAATACCGTGAGACGTTTTTATCAAATGGCGGTACGAAAAGAGGAAAGCATTTGGATGTACTGTAACACACGCTGTAACACACGATACAGATGACTAAACCGAACTTCACATTTGCAGTAATTCTTCTTCTGTTGCTGTATGATAAACATAATTCATGCCACAGATGAGTCACATGACAATACGCAAATGATTAGAATTACAGAACTACACACGATTACTAACTGAGTTTTCAGTATGTTGCAGAGCGATTAAATGTCATGGAACGCAAGAAATAAGGGTTTGGGTACTTTTGTGTTGAATTTCCCTTCACACGGTTTGCAGGAGGGTCCACTAAAGGCCTTGACGAATAAGTTAGCCACCAACCACATCCCACGTGGGTTCGATGAACGAAATGTTAGGCCACTTTTTAATCCACGGAAGTCGTGGTGCCCCTCGTTCTTCGAATAACTCTTGTACGTCTTTTCATATCATGTGGACGTTAACTGTAGGTGAAATCATGACTTCAGTAATTACTTTAACTAGGAATAATACCTCTAGAAACAAAATCACCATCATGCGGCGGTTAGTACGCAGATTGTCACGAAACGAAAGATCCAATATTACAGGTCGCGTGCAATAGAGCTCCAAATCAATCACACTTCTACGTTGTCTGCTACGTCGCGTAAAAGTTCTGGTAGCCAAGTTACAGCTCTCACGGTAACGGTCCGACGTATAAGTAGCCACCACATCTTGCACAGGTTGAAGCTGCAAACGTCAAAAATTAATAGATTCTGCAATTGAACTGCATTCATGAGTTCGCAGCACTTTTAGTCTGAGGCGTTTTAGATTTCTAGACAATGGAAGCGAATGCAACAGCATGTGCGCCAAGAGTCGAGCTGTAGCACACTGTGTCAGACTGTCGACACAGACAGGTTAACACGGGTTGAAATGGTGCGGCGCATTAAGCCATCAGTTTCGCAGCAGCATGACATGTACGATTCCAAACGCCACGATGCGCCAAACCCATTTTCTTGTGATACATATTTTCTGAGCCATTCGAACTCACAGGCCAAACACTCTTATCATTCGGCGATGCACAGTAGTAATTGCTAATACGCATCTGCTTCGTTTGGCAACTTTTCATTTATGAAGCTTTTTCTTTGTCACAAAAGAGATGACGTTGTTAGGCACTCCTGAATTCAGCCCGGCAGAAATTTACAACCCTTATTGTCAGTGAGTACACTGTTGTACACACATTCGGTCTGGGCACTGAAATTTCAACGAACTTCAGCGTATGAGACCGAAGCCCTGCAGTTTCAGACCAGTTAGGCTATGGATGTTACAAAACACACTTGACACTGCGGTCTGTCCAAGATTTAGCACATTTCCTCACTATGTTTCTCAACAAGTGTGACTGTGTACCTTGCTGTGACCATATAACTGTTAATGAGCAATCGAATACCGCTAAATGAAACAGTCGCTCCGTAAAGAAGAAGTTAGTTTAGTACAGGGTATTTCAAAACTATTCATCCAATTCTACAAGATCATATTTTCTGCATGAATGAAGACAAAGTCTTCAGATAAACTCTAACTTACGCACTGAACCTAAAAGTTTTCCTCGGTGTTAGTCGTAGTAACTTGTCAGTTCATATAGTTGTCCGTAGGAGCCTCCGTGGTCCAACTGGCCATGTCTTTCGCTCGATCGTTCATTATCCAATGTGCGTCGAACTGACGTGGCTATAACGCAGCGCCGGCCGCTGTGGACGAGCGGCTCTAGGCGCTTCAGTCCGGACCCGCGCTGCTGCTACGGTCGCAGGTTCGAATCCTGCCTCGGGCATGGATGTGTGTGATGTCCTTAGGTTAGTTAGGATTAAGTAGTTCTTAGTCTAGGGGACTCACGACCCCAGATGTTACGTCCCATAGTGCTCAGAGCCATTTGAACCATTTGATAACGCAGCCACAAAAGGCGCTTTGCGTTCTTCGTTCTAACAGCTGCTATTCAGTTACAACTGTGCGGCGTGGTTTCTGTGGAGAAAGCAGCGCTGCACCTTCTATATCATATGTGCATCACCCTGCAACAACTTTGGGTGAACTGCGACGACGCATAGCAGCAGCAGTGGATGTAGGAGCTCCAGGTATGCTCGCAAAGATACAGGACGAGCTGGACCCAACTCGCTTGATTTGTTCATGAGACCCAGAAAATATTAGATACAGGCACCCAGGTAGATGCCATTTTCCATGACTTCCGGAAGGCGTTCGATACAGTTCCGCACTGTCGCCTGGTAAACAAAGTAAGAGCCAAAGGAATATCAGGCCAGCTGTGTGGCTCGATTGAAGAGTTTTTAGCAAACAGAACACAGCATGTTGTTCTCAACGGGGAGACCTCTACAGACGTTAAAGTAACCTCTGGCGTGGCACAGGGGAATGTTATGGGACCATTGCTTTTCACAGTATATATAAATGACCTAGTAGATAGTGTCCTAAGTTCCATGCGGCTTTTCGCGGATGATGCTGTAGTATGCAGAGAAGTTGCAGCATTAGAAAATTGCAGCGAAATGCAGGAAGATCTGCAGTAGATAGGCACTTGGTGCAGGGAGTGGCAACTGACCCTTAACATAGACAAATGCAATGTACTGCGAATACATAGAAAGAAGGATCCTTTGTTGTATGATTATATGATTGCGGAACAAACACTGGTAGCAGTACCTCTGTAAAATATCTGGGAGTATGTGTACGGAACGATTTGAAGTGGAATGATCACATAAAATTAATTGTTGGTAAGGCGGGTACCAGGTTGAGATTCATTGGGAGAGTCCTTAGAAAATGTAGTCCATCAACAGAGGAGGTGGCTTACAAAACACTCGTTCGGCCTATACTTGAGTATTGTTCATCAGTGTGGGTTCCGTAGCAGGTCGGGTTGACAGAGGAGACAGAGAAAATCCAAAGAAGAGCGACGCGTTTCGTCACAGGGTTATTTGGTAAGCGTGATACCGTTACGGAGATGTCTAGCAAACTCAAGTGGCAGACTCTGCAAGAAAGGCGCTCTACATCGCGGTGTAGTTTGCTGTCCACGTCTCGAGAGGGTGCGTTTCTGGATGATGTATCGAATATATTGCTTCCACCTACTTATACCTCCCGAGGAGATCACGAGTGTAAAATAAGAGAGGTTCGAGCGCGCACGGAGGCTTTCCGGCAGTCGTTCTTCCCGCGAACCATACGCGACTGGAACAGGAAAGGGAGGTAATGACAGTGGCACGTAAAGTGCCCTCCGTCACACACCGTTGGGTAGCTTGCGGAGTATAAATGTAGATGTAGTAGATGTAGATTATACTCGTAGTATGGATGTGCGTCTGGTGAAACGTACATTGATGGATCGTAAAACGTAACTGGAAACTTGATCCTAAATGTAACTGTAAAAAGTTCCCCGAAGTTCTATATGCCTTTATGTAAAAGATATAGCATTGTAAAATCGTATGGTTCTTTTGAAACTAAATTCTTCTAGTCGATTGCGTAAGTTAAAATATACTCCAAGTGTCTATTTTCATTTATGTAGAAGATACAATTTTGCTAAATCGGACGAATCTTCTGTTGTTGTTGTTGTGGTCTTCAGTCCTGAGACTGGTTTGATGCAGCTCTCCATGCTACTCTATCCTGTGCAAGCTTTTTCATCTCCCAGTACCTACTGCAACCTACATCCTTCTGAATCTGCTTAGTGTATTCATCTCTTGGTCTCCCTCTACGATTTTTACCCTCCACGCTGCCCTCCAATACTAAATTGGTGATCCCTTGATGCCTCAGAACATGTCCTACCAACCGATCCCTTCTTCTGGTCAAGTTGTGCCACAAACTTCTCTTCTCCCCAATCCTATTCAATACTTCCTCATTAGTTATGTGATCTACCCATCTAATCTTCAGCATTCTTCTGTAGCACCACATTTCGAAAGCTTCTATTCTCTTCTTGTCCAAACTATTTATCGTCCATGTTTCACTTCCATACATGGCTACACTCCATACGAATACTTTCAGAAATGACTTCCTGACACTTAAATCAATACTGGATGTTAACAAATTTCTCTTCTTCAGAAACGCTTTCCTTGCCATTGCCAGTCTACATTTTATATCCTCTCTACTTCGACCATCATCAGTTATTTTGCTCCCCAAATAGCAAAACTCCTTTACTACTTTAAGTGCCTCATTTCCTAATCTAATTCCCTCAGCATCACCTGACTTAATTAGACTACATTCCATTAGCCTTGTTTTGCTTTTGTTGATGTTCATCTTATATCCTCCTTTCAAGACACTGTCCATTCCATTCAACTGCTCTTCCAAGTCCTTTGCTGTCTCTGACAGAATTACAATGTCATCGGCGAACCTCAAAGTTTTTATTTCTTCTCCATGAATTTTAATACCTACTCCTAATTTTTCTTTTGTTTCCTTTACTGCTTGCTCAATATACAGATTGAACAACATCGGGGAGAGGCTACAACCCTGTCTTACTCCCTTCCCAACCACTGCTTCCCTTTCATGTCCCTCGACTCTTATAACTGCCATCTGGTTTCTGTACAAATTGTAAATAGCCTTTCGCTCCCTGTATTTTACCCCTGCCACCTTTAGAATTTGAAAGAGAGTATTCCAGTCAACATTGTCAAAAGCTTTCTCTAAGTCTACAAATGCTAGAAACGTAGGTTTGCCTTTCCTTAATCTTTCTTCTAAGATAAGTCGTAAGGTCAGTATTGCCATGAATCTTCTGAAACAACCTGAATTTCAGGAGATAAAAGGATATAGATGCTGACATGCAGCGAAGAACAGCTTATGTCGTTTGGATAATTTGCAGCGTTCACTAGTGTGCCTGTACGCGTGCAGAGAGTACTCTGCAGCACTAGCCCCTTACTTAGCTTGTATTTATCACGAATCTCCAGCGCAGCGCGTAGTCTCAAGCGACTGGAACAAAGCACACTTGATTCCTGTGAATAAGAAGGGTCAAAGGACGGGCCAGCATAATTACAGATCAATACCGGTTTTCTGCAGAATTCCTGAAGACATTCTGAGTTCGAATGTAACAAATTACCTTGATACAGAAAATTTCTGTCCACAAATCAGCACGTATTCCGAAACTCAGATTCTACTTTCCTGACCTAATATCCTGTGAACCATGGATGAAGGGCAACAGGCAGATTCCATATTCCTAGATTTCCAGTAAGCATTTCACTTGGTGCCCCACTGCAGGCTGTTAAGGAAGGTACGAGCAAATTGAATAGGTTTCCTAGATATGTGAGTGGCTCGAAGACTTCTTAAGTAATAGAACCCAGTTCGCTGTTCTCGACGGCGAGTATTCATCGTAGAGAAGGATATCGTTAGGATTACCCCAGGGAAAACTCATAGGACGGCTATTATTTTCTATATACATAAAAATGAGAATGAGATTCTCACTCTGCAGCGGAGTGTGCGCTGATATGAAACTTCCTGGCAGATTAAAACTGTGTGCCGGACCGAGACTCGAACTCGGGACCTTTGCCTTTCGCGGGCAAGTGCTCTAAATTGAGCTACGCAAGCACGACTCACGCCCTGTCCTCACAGCTTTACTTCTGCCAGTACCTCGTCTCCTACTTTCCAAACTTTACAGAAGCTATCCTGCGAACCTTGCAGAACAGCACTCCTGAAAGAAAGGATATTGCGGAGACATGGCTTAGCCACAACCTGGGGGATGTTTCCAGAATGAGATTTTCACTCTGCAGTCTCCTACTTTCCAAACTTTACAGAAGCTATCCTGCGAACCTTGCAGAACAGCACTCCTGAAAGAAAGGATATATGCGGAGACATGGCTTAGCCACAACCTGGGGGATGTTTCCAGAATGAGATTTTCACTCTGCAGTGGAGTGTGTGCTGATATGAAACTTCCTGGCCGATTAAAACTGTGTGCCGGACCGAGACTCGAACTCGGAATCCTTTCGTTTCGCGGGCAAGTGCTCTACCAACTGAGCTACCCAAGCACGACTCACGCCCCGTCCTCACAGCTGTACTTCTACCAGTTCCTCGTCTCCTACCTTCCAAACTTTACAGAAGCTATCCTGCGAATCCTACATGGGCCGGCCGAAGTGGCCGAGCGGTTCTAGGCGCTTCAGTCCGCTACAGTCGCAGGTTCGAATCCTGCCTCGGGCATGGATGTGTGTGATGTGCTTAGGTTAGTTAGGTTTAAGTAGTTCTAAGTTCTAGGGGACTGATGACCTCAGCTGTTAAGTCCCATAGTGCTCAGAGCCATTTGATCCATTTTGAACCCTACATAAAAATGATTTAGCGGACAGGGTGATCAGCAATTTATGGCTGTTTGCTGATGACGCTGTGGTGTATGAAACGGTGTCATCGTTGAGTGACTGTAAGACGATAGAAGATGACAAATAGAATTTCTAGCTGGTGTGATGAATAGCAGATTGCTTCAAATGTAGAAAAATTTAAGTTAATGCGTTTGAGTATGAAAAACTATCCTGTAACGCTCGAATACAGCATTAGTAACATGCTGCTTGAAATAGACACATCGATGTAATATCTAGGCTTAACGTTGCAAACAGATATGAAGTGGAACGTGCACGTCAGGTTGGCAGTAGGGAAGGCGAATGGTCGTCTTCGTTTTATTGGGAGAAGTTTGGGAAAGTGTAATTCATTTATAAAGGAAACGGCGTAAGGAACTCCAGTGCAACCCATTCTTGAATACTGCTCGAGTGTTTGGTATCCATTCAGGTCGAGTTAGAGCAAGACATCGAAGCGATTCAGTGCCGTGTTGCTACATTTGTTACCGGTAGGTTCAGTCATGACGCATTACGGAGATGCCTCGGGTATTCAAATGGGAATACCTGGAGAGAAGGCGACGTTCTTTTCGAGGAACAATATTGGGAAAATTTAGAGAAGCAGCATTTGTGGCTGACTGTAAAACGATTCTACTGCCGCCAACGTACACTTAGCCTAAGGACCACGAAGACAAGATAACAGATATTAGCGTTCGTACGGAGACACACAGTAAATCGTTTCACCCTCGCCTGTCTGCGAATGGAACAGTAATGGTAATGTTAATCTCCGCCGTGCACCGTATTGTGGCTTGCGGATTATGTATGTAGATACGAGTAGACGTAGTGTGCACCTTACGTGAGATAACCTGTGACTATTTTAAGAAATCACCATCTGGGTATTAAAAAAAATTGTGCGAATACTTCTTTCAGTTATACGTCGTTCTATCCCCGATCGCGAGAGCCTGTCTAAACGGAGGGAGCGGAGAAAGCGTTCAGCTTTAAATTAGCGTGACGCAGGGATGGGCCACGTTGACGCAGCAACTCGAGGCAAAAAGCTAGCTGGCTGCCCGGGGCCCGGGCTGCCGACGTCCCGGCTAAATTGCTTGTGGCGGCGGCGGCGGCGGCAAGGTGCGGGCCGCGGCGGACGGGGGCCCGGCCGGCCCACCACTTACGGCGGCGGGCTCCTGCCCTTTAAGCCAAATTGGGCGGATGGTCGTGAATCTGGCGGGCCGCTATACGTTACCTTCAATCTCCTGCGCTCGCCCTCCGCTAAAATCCCGACCCCGAGGCAGTTTGTAAAAGACCTTCCCGGCTCGCTCAAACACTGTTACCGGCTCGCGCGCTGACCCAGGCATCTAAACTTAATGGAACTCCGTTCCGGCAGCACCACTCCGGCTCTGACAATGTACGACACCGCAAACTCTGGGAGGTACACCCTGAAATAGTTCATTCCAGACAACCGCTTTAATGCTGTAACAGGGTCGTTAATATGAAGTTCGACTCGGCTTCTTGAATTGTTTCCTGAAAGCACAGTATCACCGCAAGCGGTCTGAAACCGTCACTTGATATCACTTTTCCACAAGACATGGCGAATGCCCTGCATTCGCCGTTGATTACGTGGAACCTGGCGAATCAGCTTTGCTTCATCATTTTCGGGTACTGTCGACTCCGATACACCTACTTTCCTGCCAGACCACAAATGAATCCACCATTATTATGTACCTAGGCAGACTCGTTTAAAATTTCATAATGTCTATACTCTTTGTGGTGTAGTTTGTTTTCGCTTGCTTGAAAACGTAAACGAAGGTGCATACCTTCTTTCGAGAATGTTGCTACCACTCGGTGCACCTGTATCTATAGCCTGACAGTCACAGTAAAGCGTAACAGAGGGTGGTGAATTTTTTAAACATATACTCCTCTTGTTCCACTCGGGATTGTAGCTTAGGAATAACGGTTGCTTGCATGCCTAAAATCTGTTTTATTGGCCTTATTTTAACTTCACGCCCCCTTCTTGAACGATACATGGATGACTAAGGAACACTCGTTGATTCCTTCCTGCAAACCTGATCTTGGAATTCTGACATAAACTTTACACGAGTTATTAGAGGTCTTCGAATGTTTGACAGCTCATTTCCATCACTATTTCATGTGAGGCAAACACGTTTGGACCATTCTCTGTATTCACTAGACATTACCAGTTTTCTGATTTAATACACACTACACACTTAACCAAAATTCCATCATAGGGTGTAAGCAGTCTCTTTCGTAGACGAAACGTTATCTCTCAGCATCCTACGCAGAAATCGAAACATGTAATTTGCTATATTTGCAAATAAGCTTTTGCAGTCAACCCACATGACCTCCCCTCCCCCCATCCTTCCCACCCACCCAACCCCCCAGCCCAATTCTTCCAAAACTACATTTCATATTCCGTAATTTGCACCGTTTCATATTTCTCTATGTTAAACACCGTTTTATTACTGTTCTACCATTCTGAGCCCGATGCGGCTGGATATTAACACAGTTGTTATCAGATAACAGCACATCGGAGGAAACAAGTTCGAGATTTCAGTACCTGGATTCTGTTTTTCGTCCATGTCAAACACTATTTCCATTTTTAAGAAGTCACTGCTGCGCAGTACAAGTGACTCCAGACATGCCGGCAATACAGCTGGCGGAGCTCGTCCGCTGGGCCTCCGTTTAATCCAGTCGCGGTAACAGTCGGCCTTGATTTCACTCTCCAGAAACAAATGTTTTACTTCGTAGGTAATTTTAAAGTTAAACGTCTGGAGTACAGCCATGTTTGGAAGTGAAACATAGATGATAAACAGTTTAGGTAAGAAAAGATAGAAGCTTTTGAAATGCAGTGCTACAGAAGAATACGGAAGATGGAATGGGTAGATCAAGCAACTTATGAGAAGATACTGCACAGTACTCGTAAGACAAGAAATTTGTGGCACTGCTTGACTAAAATAAGGGATCGGTTGATAGGACACATTCTGAGACATCAAGGGATCACCAAGAAAGCGATGGAGGTGGGGGGGGGGGGGGGGGGAGGTATTAAAAATCGTAGACGGAGACCAAGAGATGAATGCAGTAAGCGGGTTCAGAAGCATGTAGCTCGCAGTAGTCATACGAAGATGAAGAGGCTTGCATAGGATAGAGTACCACGGAGAGCTGCATCAAATCTATCTTCGCACCAAAGACCCACAACAACAACAGGCAATTTTACAAATACCGCAGTCAAATACCCATTCCTAGCACTGACAAGGGAACCTCCCCATCGCACCCCCATCATATTTAGGTATAAGTTGGCACAGTGGATAGGCCTTGAGAAACTGAACACAAACCAATCTAGAAAACAGGAAGAAGTTGTGTAGAACTATGAAAAAAATTAGTAAAATTTACAAACTGAGTAGTCCATGCGCAACATACGCAACATCAAGGAGAATATGAGGTTAGGAGCGCCGTGGTCCCGTGGTTAGCGTGAGCAGCTGCGGAACGAAAGGTCCTTCGTTCAAGACTTCCCTCGAGTGAAAATTTTTACTTTCTTTATTTTCGCAAAGTTATGATCTGTCCGTTCGTTCATTGACGTCTCTGTTCACTGTAATAAGTTCAGTGACTGTTTTGCGACCGCACCGCAAAACCGTGCGATTAGTAGACGAAAGGACGGGCCTCTCCAATTGGAACCGAAAACATTTGATCGCAAGGTCATAGGTCAACTGATTCCTCACAGGAAAACACGTCTGATATTTTCTATACGACACTGGTGATGGCATGTGCGTCACATGACAGGAATATGTTGTCGACCCACCTAACTTGTACACTTGGCGAATGGGTGAAAAGATTCTTCTACCTTGCCCGATTTAGGTTTTCTTGTGGATGTCATAATCACTCCCAAAAACGTGATGAAAACATAAGAGTTTGTCACATAAACTGCAACAAATGAATGCAACTGTTTCACAGTCGCACAGTTTTCGCTGTGCTCTGTCAAAACATATGTTTTTAACGTTTTCAAATTTTTCCGTGTGTAGACTGTCAAATCCTGCATATGTCCAAGCAAATGTGAACATGTCCTGGAATTTTGGAGAGCTAAGTTGATTATGTGTGAGTGCCTGAACTTTGATAATTGTCTGAAAATAAAAAATTAAAGTTTTCACTCCAGGGAGGATTTGAACCAAGGACCTCTCGTTCCGCAGCTGCTCACGCTAACCACGGGACCACGGCGCTCCTGAGCAAGACTTTCCTTGATGTTGCCTATGTTGCGCATGGACTACTCAGTTTGTATATTTTGCTTATTTTTTTCATAGTTCCACACCACTTCTTCCTGTTTTCTCGATTGATCTGTGTTCAGTTTTTCAAGGCCTATCCACTGTGCCACCTTATAACTAAATCTGAGGGGGGTGCGATGGGGGGGTTCCCTTGTGAGTGGCACATAGTGATTCATAAAAACAATAGACCAATCGGTAAGAACTTTCGAATGCAATCAGGGTGTCGAATTTGTGGTTGGGCGCTGACGCCTATCAGTCCGCTGTCTCTATTTCGGTTGCTCTAACCCACACTTTATCTACGCACCTCTTCCATCAAAACTTGACGTTTACATTAAAATTAAAACATATGTTCTTATTATCCCGTACATTTGTCGTGCAAATTAGTCACATTTACTAAGATTTTCATTATCTACAAAAATTCCATAGGTATCGCATTTAACCATACCTTACCCCCTAATGCAAGCTCACTAATAATAAGTAATTCCTTTTCAGAACGATGATTTCAACTTTTTAAGCACGAAATTTCATCAGTATAATGAAACTTGTACATGCTGGATTTACGGAACTACGAGGGGACCCAGCTGACAGACTTTTATTGTCGGAAGTACATATTTATATCGCAACGACCAAAGAGAATGTTTCAAGAAACTAAACTTTGAAACCGTAAACAGATATGTCTCATCTGCAACAAAGCATCACCTAATTTCGCATGTAGTGCAAGTTATTTCACACAGTACCTTGCTACGTCAAGATTTCCGAGGTAGGACTTTTCCTAAGGACTATAAAGTTCAAAGAGGAGCAGCGCGAATCGTACATATTTATGTAGTTACAGTGCGCCAGAATTATTCAAACACTCTATTGGTGAACGACAAAACAAACATGTTGTTCTTCAAAAAAGTATTACTCTTCTACTTCCGATAACTGAGCTTCAAACAGTATAACTTCCTTATATGAGCCCACACAACTAATCAAAATATGGAAAGGCATGCGCGACAGCATAAACGAAGTATTCAGCTGACAGGCTACAGGCGCCATTCCTCCAAGCCAAGGCAGATGTTGCCACATCATAATAAGAGACAGTGTTTTTTTTATACGAGGGTCATTTCAAAAGTCCTGCACACTGCGCATGTGCGACCGTTCCGTTGGCGTGATCAAGTTGAAATTCATGTCAGCTGTGAGCGAGACTTCGGGCGTCACGGTTGTATATGTGTTTGCTGGTTCGCGTTTCTGTGTGGTAATTCAGTTTTAAAATGAAAGATGAAACGGAGTCAGGTCGGATTACACTTAGTGAACTGCGACCCTACATCAAAATTGAATCCCTACGTGGGAAGAATCCAACGGAAATTTACAACGTTCTAAGAGAGGTGTTTGGGAATAGTACAGTGGATCGTAGCATAATATCACGTAGATTGGGAAGCACTGACAACAATTCACGAAGTGGAAGACCTTCAACGCAAATGACTACACCTCTCAGGTCTTGCTAAAGACCTTTTGAAAGAGGATTGACGAAAATCATGTGGGGAAAACTTCCTGCCAGACTAAAACTGTGTGCAGGACCGAGACTCGAACTCGGGACCGTATCTTATCTTCCAGAAGTGCTAGTTTTGCAAGGTTCGCAGGAGAGCTTCTGTGAAGGTTGGAAGGTTGGAGACGAAGTACTGGTAGTTGTAAAGCTGTGAGGACGGGTCGTGAGTGGTGCTTGGGTAGCTCAGACGGTAGAGCACTTGCCCACGAAAGATAAAGGTCCACAGTTCGAGTCTCGGTCGGGCACACAGTTTTAATCTGCCAGGAAGTTTCATATTAGCGCACACTCCGCTGCAGAGTGAAAGTTTCATTCTGGAATCATGTGAGGAAATTGCATATGAGGTCAGGAAGTCTGTCACTTCAGTTTACAGAATCGTAACTCAGAAGTCAAAGATGAGTAAAGCTGCTGCCAGGGTATTCCGCTTGATCTGATTGAAGAGCAGAAAGCTGGTCGCAAAAGAATCGTAGAAAATTTATTCAACTTTATCAAAGAGAAGGAGAACAGTTTCTGAAAAGGATTACTGGATTTGGTGAAAACTAGATACGAGATTTTGAACCAGTACTGAAGTCTCAGTTGTCAGAATGGAAACTTCGGACTCTCTACGCCCGAAAAATTCTTCCACCAAAAACCAAAGTGACTTTTGCGAATGGCATGAATGGTGTCATGCTACAAACTGAGTGCTCCAGGGACGTCTGTAACAGGCGCGTAGTACAACCTGTTTCTGCAAAATATTTTGGGTCCGAAATTTCGTCGAAGAAAGTCTGAATTTTTGTGGCGGCGTTCGTAGCGACAAGCAATTCGCTGTAGAAACGGCTTACGAAGTCACCGCCACACTTTTAATAGCGGGCCGACCGGTCCGCTGGAACAGTGAACAGAAAGATGAAAACCCAAACACTGATTAAATAAAAGTCGGTACTTATCTTTATTAACGAAGATACAGAAACACAGTAGTGAACTCGGTGTCTACATAAATCTGTCTAGTTCGAGTCGGAGCGGCTAGGTCAGCGTCGGCTGACTACAAACAACAACTCTCTGCGATGAACACACAACTGACTAGCAAGTACACAATTCGGTGGCGAGTATACAACTGAGCGGCGAATACAGAACTGTCCTAGCGCTCGCGACTCCAGCGCTTAAGAAACCAGAAGCCAGCTGTGGCGCGCGCAGACTTGCGGCGATTTCCTGTCTCGCTGGCGCTGCTTATGCTGACGGCGTCCGGACTTTGATGCTGCCAACCTTTTGGCAGCGGGCTCGGGTGGCATTACTGGCTAGGATATAGCAGACATGGTTGCAGCTGGTGCCCTAATTTTGCACGATAATGCATGACCGCATATCGCCCAATCAGTGATACAAACGCTCGAGAAATATGGATTGGAAGTACTTCCCAACCTTTCGTACAGTCCTGACGTGAGCTCACCAGACTTGGAATTGTTTCCCAAATTGAAGGAACTACTGCGTGTAAAACGTTTTGATACGTTTTGCGAAACTTCCAGTGAGGTGACTCAAGTAATCAGACAGCTCAACAATGAAGGTGCGCTGTCCGAAATACAGAAGATGCCGAAACGTTTGGAAGCTATCCTAAGCAAGATTGGAGATCATATTGAGGGTCTTTTAAAGGTATTTTGTAAAATAAATTATTTTCTTTAGTCCTGTCTTACAGTGTACACAAGTTTTGAAGTTACCCTCTTGTCATTGGGGAAACTATCGACAGTTAATTGGTCATGTACACCAACTCATTTTCATAATCATGAAAAACGCTGATCAAAAGCATAGTAATGATGCATATCACCTCGTGTACTTAACAAATGAGGCAAATGCTGGGAACAAGTACTGGCCATGCCTCATGTCCCAACCAGTAACAGTGGAGCTTCGGGACCGGAACGCGTGGTGGCAGATTACACTCTGATGAAGTACGGAGCGGGATAATGAGTGCTTCTCACATAACAGCGAGCTCGGCGACTGCGCGTTTAGCAACACAATTATGTTGACGCGCACGGCGGGTAATTATTCAAACTAGTATTCAGTTCCGTCAGAACGGCGGAGTTAAACTCCAAAAAGGAGTCCGGGATTCACATTGCACCTCCCGTAACAAGACTTCCTGCTTGTTCAAATTTGCCGCAGGGCTTCCTGTCTGTTCAAAGCCATAAGAGGCTTTGCTGTTGGTGTAAATATCTATTAATTAAATGTTCTTGTTAGTGTACTCCTTGGAGTTGTCATTTATCCTAGCCTAAACCCATTCCTCATTATCTCCTTGCGTTAGATCTGGGAGTTTTCCCTCTCCCTCCCAGTAAGACTACTGCTAGAGCGACGTACACTCGCTGTCGTCCTTGCTCTCTAGCCCCTACGAACAACAGTCAGTTGCGACAGCGTGAAATGGTTAGGCCACTGAAACATGAAGTGGACATCTAAAAAAGGAGTGTGGCTGAAACGGAAATCCTTTTTATTTATACATTAGCTTATCAGGCGCTGTCCTCGATAAAACCGTCAATTACGGACGAATGTAGTAGTAAATAAAAGAGAAGAGGTCAAATTTATCATAGAACTGTAGCCAGATGTGAAAGACACGAAATATTCGATACACAAAGAAAATTTCTACATCATTTCTGAAAAGATGGCAAAAATCGGTGTACTCAGAGTAGATAAAAGGGAACAAAAGCGACAAGCAGTGCCAAATAATTTCTATGCAGAGATTTTGAAACCAAATCGTGTAATGCGAAAAAACAGAAGGTTGCGTCTGCACTAACGGAGATCATAATCTAATAAAGATGAAAATAGACTGAAATAAAAATAGATAAATAATGGCTGATGTAAGCTGTAAAACGAAATGTGACAACTCAAAACATTGTCACAAAAGTGGCTTTCATTATAAATTGGCTGTGCTATAGAACATGATAAGTTACTTAGAAGCTGTCTCAAAATCAAAAACGCTCCGGCTCACAGCTCAAATAAGGTAAGAGGAATGTTCACTTCCTAACAAAAAACACTGGCAAAGCAATCCCTGTGCAAATATTAGCGTCTTCACATGCCGTCAATTATAAATCGAATAATTAAGATAGAAATGTAAAGTACAAAGAGTTAGTGTAGGAAAGCGACAAAGAAAGAGGATACATTGAGCCCTGTTATTCAGAACTAAAGGGGTAATTTCACAGGCGCCACAGAAACTACCCGACACAAACATAGGGGCCATATTCTCAGATCTCCTGAAAACATTCATCTGTCGAATTCCACAATAGAACGAGTAGGTAACTGAGGGCACCACTGTAGGATCCGTTTATGATACACATAATAGTTTCATACTTTAAACGCAATACAGTAAAAGTTTGAGAATGTACTTTTCTAATCTCTATGCGCGTGAAACTGGGTGTCAGGTTATTTATAGTCGTTAACTGCCAACAATCGCTGTCAGACAACTATACTCAAAAAGAAGTCTAATGAGGACTGATGGCACCTTTTTCTTGTTGGGTAAACAGGCATATTAAAGGCCTTGCAAATGATGCGTTTACGGCCTGACGGCACCACGTCTTCCAGTAAACGGAACGCAATTATATGACTGTAAAGTAATTCGTAGGTATAACGCCATCCCGTGGGAATGTCCAGTTTGTGAGTGGTTGTACACTAACTAGGCCGAAGAGATAATCGATCAAGTTTGTTATTAATTCTTGAATCAAAAATGTTCCACATTTTTTTACTTACTCACACCCATGAAGACCCTTTAACTTAGGACCTGTGGAAGGAAAATTAGCATATATCTTTCCTTGAAAATATGTATTCTTGTTTTATGACGTGCCCTACATTCACGAGGGTCTGCTCACTGGATCTATTGAATGAGAAGCATATCTAATCAAATTATTGGCCACAAACTGATCGACTAATGTTACGAGGAATATATCGACCATCTATTACTTCGAGCGACATTCCGGTAGATCCTGAGTAAGAAGTCACAAATTGGCTTTGCTGCTTTTTCAGTTATCAGACGTACTGATACACATTCACATCAAAAGATAAGCGTAATATTTTGTTTTGTTCCGTTTTTTGTTTATTCAAAGGCATTTAAATTTAGCAAAGACTGATCTGTAGAAAGGAAAAACTATTCAGTTACATAACGTCATACGATTCATCTCAGAAGTAACCACTACACAGCCGCAAATGGGGAACAGCTTCGCACATCTGGTTAAAATATGGAAGTAATGAAAATAATTCCGTGTAACCTGATTTGTTGCAGCACATATTATCACTATCTGGCATACACTCGGATTTTAAATCCAAGGTTCTATCACGTTAGACTAAGTGCCGATTCTACGAAACGCTGATACGGCCATGGTTCAGAAATATGTACGATTACCAAGCAGTGTGAAAGAAGAACGAGATCACACGAAAGAAGTATATTGAGGAGAATCTTTCGACCTGGGGAGCTGGAGGAGGCGAAGGAACGACGAGCTTTATGACTGCTATAAGGAGGATGATGTGATCAAGTTCATAAAATTGTGTAGGTTGAGATTGGCTGGACATGTAACACGACTTGATGAGACGGATCCTGCAAGGAAAACCTGCTGCAGTTCAAAAAATGGTTCAAATGGCTCTGAGCACTATGGGACTTAACTTCTAAGGTCATCAGTCCCCTAGAACTTAGAACTACTTAAACCCAACTAACCTAAGGACATCACACACATCCATGCCCGGATTCGAACCTGCTGCAGTGAACCTGGAGGAAAAAGAGCAAGAGGACGACCGAGGTTGAGATGGAGTGATGAGGGTGGAGAACTGCCGTAACTGGAGTCCAGAGAGGAATGGCGGAAAATTATGGAGCAGGCCAAGTCCCATCCTGGGATGAAGTGCCAATGGAAAAAGAAGAGGGAGGCAGTTTCTTTTTGAGAACCTTCCTCAGTTTAGCGAAAACACTAAAGATCACTTTTAGTGTAATTTATTTCGTTGTTAACTTCCCTGTTCTCTTTTTCATGTCTTCATCATACCTTACTTTAGCGTTACCGTGACTGATTTTCAGGCTTACTTCCAAACTTGGTCTATTAAATTCTTCGAATATTACTTACAAAGTTTACTTGGTTGATAGAGATTCTACGTCACTGACTTTTATATTATTGGAAAACGAATCCACAGTGACCTGAATATCTCAAACTAGGTACTTTCTAATGTCCTGACTGCAGCATGTTGATTCTCGCCAAAAAGGTGGACTGAAGGCCGTGACTTCCCCTGTGGGGTAGAATTTGTAAAGAACAGCATCGACATTTCATACTGTTGTTTCCAACCATATGCCTGTATCCCAAATTCATCCACTCTTCAGCTCGAGTAGGTCTATAGGCGCTGGAGGAGGTGGCGTAATACAGCTGGGGCGGCAAGTAATTTTCCCGGGGTGCTCGGTATCGTATCGTACCGTCCTCGCGGGAGTGCAAGTAATGGAGCGTGTGGGGCCGGTGCTCCGGCGAGCGTGTAATTACATCAGCGAGAGCGATTCCGGGCGACGGCCCGGGCTTTGTCCGGCACTGCACGCCGCCCCAATTACGGGGCCGGCGCTAACTGCGACTGCTACCTGTGCGCCCGTCAGTTCTCGCTGTCACCTCGCGTCGCCTCCAGTGGCCCTGTCGGCTCCGAGATGCCCCGAGCTCTCCCGACAGGCTGCATAAACAACAACAACAACAACAACCGTCACCACGATCAACACGACCACCATCCTATTGTCTGCCATCCCGTCCACATTTTTTCTCAAACATAAAACTGGTTATGTAAACATTAGGACAATCATGGTGAACTCGAACGCCAGCGACAAAATTCCGGAGACGGCTAACAGATATTTTCTGCAGGATGTCCCAAATTACGCATGCAGTCCTTAAAGTACAGGGTGTATAAAAAAACCATCCGATAAAAAAAATAAACTTAACTATTATGTTATTTGATATACGTGCGTGAACAAAAAAATGTTATTTGATTACGTGCGTGAGCAAAAAAATGGCTCTGAGCACTATGGGACTTAACTTCTGAGGTCACCAGTCCCCTAGAACTTAGAACTACTTAAACCTAACTAACTTCAGGACATCACATACATCCATGCCCGAGGCAGGATTCGAACCTGCGACCGTAGCGGTCGCGCGGTTCCAGACTGTAGCGCCTAGAACCGCTCGGCCACCCCGGCTGGCCGTGCGTGAACAACGTACTGCTGGAGAGAGCAAACTCTCGAGTTTTACATCGTTCCCAGCATGTAGCAGCAGTTGCGTCAAATTCAGTTGTTGTAAAAATGGTGTCGGGACAACAGTAAGCGTTTGGTGTTCTACGTTTTGCGCAGTGCGGGTCAGTAATAACTGTTCAGCGAACTTTCGTACTAGGTACCGTGTGGATCCTCCTACAGCACAGAGCATCGACGATGGCATGAACAATTCCGAGAAACAGGTTGTTTGTAAAGGCAAATCGCCGGGGCATCCCCGAGTGTCTGACACGAACGTCGAGCGCATCCACCGTTGTTTCAGGAGTCCGTAGAAATCCGTTCGCCGTGCAGCTCCACAGCTCAACATGCCCTCGGTGTCCATCTGACGCGTGTTGCGTCGACGTTTAAACATAAAACCATACAAAATTCAGCTACTGCAAGCTCTTCGTGAAGGTGACAAACATCAACGTGTGGAGTTCTGTAATTTCGTTCTTAGCAAGACGGAGCATGACAGTTTTCTTCCATGTTAAGCGTTTAGTTACGAGATAACATTCCATTTAAATGTAAAGGTGAGCTGTCATAATGTGAGAATATGGGGATGTACAACATGAGAGGGACTCTCCGAAATTTAATGCGTTTCTTGCAGTTTCACGGGAAAAGGTGTATGATCCATTTTTCTTTGCCGAGAACACTGTTACAGGAAACACATATCTCAATATGCTGGAGAAGTTTCTGTCCCCACAGTTGGAGTCTGATTCGAACGATTTGATATACGAACAGCATGGGGCACCGCCACACTGGCATCTGGAAGTGCGGGAATTTTTTAAATCAAGGGATTACTGGACTAAATGCTTCAGCCTTACATTACTGGCCTCCAAGGTCATCGGACTTGACTGCGTGTGATTATTTCTTGTGGGGGTTTATAAAACACACTGTTTATGTGCCTCCGTTACCAACAACAATGAACGTACTGACAAGGGAACCTCTCCATCGCACTCCCCTCAGATTTAGTTATAAGTTGGCACAGTGGATAGGCCTTGAGAAACTGAACACAGATCAATCGAGAAAACAGGAAGAAGTTGTGTGGAACTGTGAAAAAAATAAGCAAAATATACAAACTGAGTAGTCCATGCGAAAGATAGGCAACAGTAAGGAAACTATGGTCTCAGTAGCGCCGTGGTCCCGTGGTTAGCGTGAGCAGCTCCGGAGCGAAAGGTCCTTGGTTAGAGTCTTCCCTCGAGTGAGAATTTTTACATTCTTTATTTCCGCAAAGTGACGATCTGTCCGTTCGTTCATTGACGTCTCTGTTCACTGTAATAAGTTTAGTGTCCGTGTTTTGCGACCGCACCGCAAAACCGTCCGATTAGTAGACGAAAGGACGTGCCTATCCATGGGAACAGAAAACATTTGATCTCAAGGTCATAGGTCAACCGATTCCTCCTCAGGAAAACACCTCTGGTATATTCTATACGACACTGGTGACGACATGTGCGTCACATGACAGGAATATGTTGTCGACCCACCTAACCTGTACACTTGGCGAATGGGTGAAAAGACTCTTCTACCTTGCCCGATTTAAGTTTTCTTGTGGATGTCATAATCACTCCCAAAAACGTGATGAAAACATAAGAGTTTGTCACATAAACTGCAACAAATAAATGCAACAGTTTCACAGTCGCACAGTTTTCCCTGTGCTCTGTCAAAACATATGTTTTTAACGTTTTCAAATTTTTCCGTGTGTAGACTGTCAAATCTTGCAAGCAAATGTGAACATGTCCTGGAATTTTGGAGAGCGAAGTTGATTATGTGTGAGTACCTGAACTTTGATAATTATCTCAAAATAAAGAATAAAACTTTTCACTTGAGGGAAGATTTGAACCAAGGACCTTTCGTTCCGCATCTGCTCACGCTAACCAAGGGACCACGGCGCTACTGAGCCCAGAACATTCTTGATGTTGCCTATCTTTCGCATAGACTACTCAGTTTGTATATTTTGCTTATTTTTTTCATAGTTCCACACAACTTCTTTCTGTTTTCTCGATTGATCTGTGTTCAGTTTTTCAAGGCCTATCCACTGTGCCAACTTATAACTAAATCTGAGTGGGGTGCGATGGGGAGGTTCCCTTGTGAGACATCGCATAATAGCAGCTATGGAATTGTAACTCAAGAGATGCTCGCTGCAGAGTGGGAACAATTTGAATACCGCATTGACATATGTCGTGCATATCAATAGGGGGCATTTTGAACCCCTATGAAAAGTAATTGAAAAGCCACGATCGCTTCAATATCGTTTATTAGATGACCGGTTTCATCACTCTGAAGGTGCCATCATCGGATCTGTGAAAGTATAACATAAAGGTTTGAGGGAGGGCTTACATGTGTTAACCACATATTTTACAATTATTACAGAACCACATACCTGAAACGAGGATTAACATTTATAAAACCATATGGTCATCATGGCACATGAGGTAGACCATCTGAGAAAAATCATTGTCACAACCAATAAAAAATAATAAAAAACTGCTCTCATGGTCGTTCTTTCCATAAAATATAAAACTGAAGTCACCAGATAAAACTACCTCTGTTCGCCTAACACCGGTCGGCATCTTCACTGCCCTATTCCGCGCAGGCTTACCTGCTGTGATTCTAGCGGTTCACAACCGGCCTCCAGATAGCGTTGTCCAAGCAGCGCATACACAGTCCCACAGTATTACCACTCATTACTACTAAAACACAACTTTACTATAACTGCGTGTCACATTCCCATGCAAAGCCCACATTTGCGCATACATTACCTGTACATACTACAATCAAATCAGTAACAGCTCGCACTGTACGTGCTTGATCATTGTCCTGCAAAATGATGGTCAGGTCCTGCAGAAAGTGTCATCACTTCTGTTTCTATGCTGTTCATTTTTTGAACACAACCTACGACCAGCTGTAAATAAATAGTTTTCACTATTAAAGTTCGAATCCTCGTACTTCACTATCAGGAACAAATCGTGCACATTTTTTGATGTCTTCCATCCTCTTCACCCCTATAGTTACTTTCGCATCCTCGTAACACTTTTCATCTGGAAATTGTGGTTACTACGATCAAATGTCAAGGTGAAGTTATTGGTCTAAAGTCCGTTAATGAATTCCATTGCTTCCACAACTACAGATACAGATGATTTGTAGCGGTAATGATGAAATTTTGAAATATTTGGCGGTACTTTGTCAGCCCTTGGAATATCTCGTCTCGACGCCTCAACAGAAAAGCAAGTCTTCAAATAAATTGATGGCCACCACTTGAAGTCTACTATTTCATTTACATCCACCAAGTGCGCAAGGAAATTAGTTTGCAGTTACTATAAGTTTCATTACTTCCTGGATTGTGAAAATCTCTCTATTTTCTAGAGAGCTCTTTTTACTACTCTAAATAACTATCAGACTGCAGCAATGAATGACCGCGGATACGGTAAAAATGTTGTCTCATTTCAAAGATCATGGTGTCGTGTTTGTCCTGTCCCGGGCAGTTATCACAAAACAGAAGTAACTTTTTCACATCTGGGGCCATAGTTTATTGGTGTATCATAACAGAAAAGCACAATCTTCACTAGTCCTGTCTTCGCAGTCCCTTCGTGACAGAGATGAAAATAGATGAATTTGTTTGTAGATCATATATACAAAATACTGCTACAGTTAACTGGGGCAAGTAGAACAGTTCTTGCACAAAGACACGGGGAAGTTGAACATTTTTCAAGTTGTACAAACATAAAGCAGTAGCTCCAGGATATTGACTTTTACCATTTAGTAGAGCATGATAAAATCTGTTAAATATCGACAATCTTCTCTGCTATTGCTGCTCGCTTTGCGGCGTTATTGAGTGTTTTGATTTAATCTTTAACGGCATCTCTTCGCAAGTACAGGATGTGTCTCATTTAGGTCTTTGCCTGTGTAATTCACACGTTCCTCTCAACGAATTTTATCTATCTTTATAATATTTCCTCGATATTCCAAAGAATATTTGACTCTTTTCTTCGCATAACTATGGGTGTAAGACTCTACGTCCACTTTCACAAGAACGCTAACATCAAAAATACCAATTTCTTCTATGCAGATGTACCACACATTACTACAGCAGCAAGAGCTGAGAAGAGAAATGACCAAAGTCCAGGACTTGGGCTGTTTCTGCGCACAGCTCAAACTTCCTACCTCTGCTTACATGGCAGGATACGATGGCTCTGGTTGTTTTCGTGCAAAGTCTGGAGTAGCTATATACAGAGTATGCTTTTCTAAGCTTAAAACAATTTTCACCGAAAGTGGACTTAGGGGGTTTTTGCAATGAGCGATTAAATTGTAGCCGGCCGCGGTGGTCTAGCGGTTCTGGCGCTTCAGTCCGGAACCGCGGGACTGCTGCGGTCGCAGGTTCGACTTCTGCCTCGGGCATGGGTGTGTGTGGTGTCCTTAGGTTAGTTAGGTTTAAGTAGTTCTAAGTTCTAGGGGACTTATGACCTAAGATGTTGAGTCCTTGAGTCCCATAATTCTCAGAGCCATTTGAACCATTTGTGATTAAATTGTAAACATAGATATCCTTAATCGTCTGCATTATTTAACTTTCGTATGGATGACATCTTAGAGGACTAGAAAAAATGCTTCACGTTGTGAGTTTCTTCTCCTGCGAGCTTAGGATCTGCTTTCCAGTTCGTTGTGTTGTCCTGCTATGGGAAACTAGCCTCTCCACGACGTGGCTGAGCCACGCCCTGCCTGCCAGCGGCGGCTGTTGTTGCTGCCACGTTCGATCAGCGGTCGACATCATACGCTGTAGGCTCTGGCGCCGACTCGGCTCGGCGCTTAATTTCGTGGCAGAGAGTGCCGCTGCGTAAAGCAAACACACGAGGCTCCACAAGGCACGCCGCTCCTCCCACATACTCCCATACGCCGCGCTCTAACTCCAGGGCTAATCTCTAGGTCCTCCGCCACTCTGTTCACGCTGAAGCACCCACGTGCGTAAGCTTTATGCGAAAGTGAACAGGTTACCGCTCCAGGCAGCGCAGAAACTATACTTTTTCTACGAGGCTATAAAGGAAATAATCTCTGTGAGGCTTTATATGAACAAATTTGTAATAAAAATCTAAAAAATTCAACTTTTTATTACTTCTGTGTGTTTACGTAGAATTACCAAGATTACAGCACGGGCGTACCACTGTGAATTTTTAAGCACACCTGAACGTGCTTTCTTTGAAGTTGATCAATATCGAGTTTAGAGAGGAAGTGAACATAAGATCTGACAGTGCACTGGCATAGTCCTTAATGATGAAAAGTAGCGGCTCCTTGATACTATCTCGCTCTCTATTCGTTTAGTCGGTTCCGACTCTTCGTGACCCCATGAACCAAATCACGCCACTTTTTCCTGTCTTGCACTTTCTGCCGTAGATGGTTCAAATGGCTCTGAGCACTATGGGACCTAACTTCTGTCATCAGTCCCCTAGAACTTAGAATTACTTAAACCTAACTAACCTAAGGACATCACACACATCCATGCCCGAGGCAGGATTCGAACCTGCGACCGTAGCGGCCGCGCGGTTCCAGACTCTAGCGCCTTTAACCGCTTGTCCACCATGGCCGGCTTCTCCCGTAGACCTTCCAGGTTGGATACTATAGCGAATAATATAATCAAAAATAAGCAACGTAATATCAAAATATAAGTAGATTCGAGCAAGAAAGTGAAGCCAGTAGGAATCAAAACAACTTATTATATGATGTGACCCCAAACTTTTAACTGCTGTTTTGTCTCTACATTAGTCACCGGTCACGATTCTGTTCAGTAGGCTGCCTTCTTCCGAAGAGTTAACGAGAAAGGAAGCGCAGAGAGGTAGTCATACGCTGAGTTTTAAAATTCTCAGACTGGGGTTTCGAAACAAACACAGACCTTAGTCACGATCTCCATAAATCTCTGGAATGTTGTCTCACAGGTGAGATATAGTGAAAAGCTGGTTTACAAGGAATATTTGCGCATATTTTCAGTACCTGTTCTTTGCTACTTACAAACAGCGGCTTCTGTCGAACATAAGAACACATGACATCCAATTCTTAAACAAACGACACCATGGTCGCACAAAACCGACTCTCATCACTTTCGGTTAGTATGCAACAAAGATTTCGCGATTCATGTCAACAACTTTGAGATTTTGCGCCACCAAAAGCACTTCACGAGTCAGTGTACCGTTTGTTCCACTACCCTCCTCCTCCCCCTCCACCCCCTCCCCCTACCTACATCCCTAACGCTCCATCCCCCCACCGCCACACCAACACTTCCCATGATGTAAGAAAACGGAGTTAGCTCTATGGATAGCCCTCGGACAAATGATATATTGTAAATTTGTTACGCAGATCTGTGCATGTTCGAGGGCAAGTCCAGAATTACACGGATTTCTTTTAAAGACCTACTAAAAATTTTTAAGAACTTGGTTCAACGTCCACAAACATGTGGCCGGCATAACCTTTCATGCTTCACTCGTCGCACTTCATTATTTGTACAAAATGACGAGCTCATAAACCTTATTTGAGCGGACCCAAACGGATATAGTTGAAAGGTGCGAAATATGGACTGCAGGTAGCGTTTCCCAGAATCTCAAAACCCAACTAAGTATGGTTTCACCTGTGTGTCGGCAGTATGCCAGCGTGCACCATCAGACAACAATACTTTTTTTTCCCAACAGGAGTCGACGTTTGATGGCAACTGCTTTCTTTTGAGTTGGACTCACATTGATGTATCCATGTTTCATCTTCTGTCATTTTCTACTGATTAGTACATGTATAGAACCCGTCGCTAATTTCAGCATGTTAACGCATATGTTGTAAGTAGACTCTATTAGCACGCATTACGCCCACAATTTGCTACAGTTGTGCGCTTCGTCTATGTCCTGGGACTAATCTGCAGAGAGATCACTACTTCATAAACGCTCATCTACTATGTGTGAGTTGCTTCAACAGCTACGTATATGAAAACGAAGACTGTGCCTTACTTACTCGTTACAACTAACGGCCGTCCTACGGATCGTGTTGCAGAAGCAGCTAGCATTTCTCATGTTGTTGAGAAAATATGGATACGAAGGGATAAAGGGGACGGCGAAGGAGGTCTTCATACTCGCCTAAGCGCAGGACGGCCTAAAACAATTACCAGGTACCAACATCGAGTCATTTTAGATTCCACCAGCGAGAATGCATTCATTTTACCTACGATGGTAAACAGAAGTTTCGTTCTGTCAATGTATATAATTACGTTCCAGCGACGTCTATGAACTGCTGGTTTCTACAACCAAAAGATTACAGTAAAACAAGTCATACCATATCACACCGAGAATCACTACCTCCCACCTGCCTAAGACTTCTGGGCTGTGGTAATATGGTCCGATGAAAAAATTTCTTCTTCGTATCAGGACAACAGATTGACTTCTTACAGATCAGGTAACTCGCTGCTGTCGAAATAACAATGTCCCTGCAGCATGTAGTGGAAGAATAAGGTTAGTTGTTTTGGGTTGGATGGACTACAACTGGAGTGGGAGGACTGGTTAAAGTTACATCTAGGATGGACTCGGGGCAATACACTCACGTCTTAGAGGAACAGCAGTATGCAGAAGAGACATACACAAGCGTCGGCATTGCAACATCTGATTTCTGGAAAATTATCCTGCAAACAATCACATTTAAGAACTATTTTTGTTTTAATTCCATTTACAATTGTATGCGATTATGAATATAATTAGTTCCTATCTTCAGATGGCATCAAAAATTATTCGTCTACCAAACATACTATTATGTGCGCATTTCAACCTTGAAATGTCATTTCTAACACAATTCTATGGATACAAAAAAATAATATGTTAAACTCTGTGCACGTTAACAAGTTTGTTTGCGGCGCCTTCATCGGCAGACAGCACAGAAATATTCGTTTTGTAAATAAAAACCGCCTTTTCTTGCTGTATTGTGTTTTATTTCTTCCAGACGCGTTTCGCCTTTTACTTTAACGCATCTTCACTGGAATCTAGAATAATACAATTTTGTTTTGATATGCGAGATTTGTCGATTGTAAAATAGTTAACGTCCTGTTTTTTTACGCAAATAAGTCATTACTTACAGTTATCCGCTTTTTTAGCTGCCATCTGCGTTTCATCTACATCCACATCTCTCTTCTGGTCACATGCCGGAGGTCATACTATAACTTCACTTACGAAACATAAGCACGTCTTCATACCACGAACTCTTTTCTTCACAGTTTTCATATTGCTTGCGTTGATTTCTGTGGAGCACTATTAGTCTTGTGTCACTAGTTACAGATATTTCATCAAAAACTGTTATTTAAAGTCGTAACTATTGTGTGTTCACTTTGTCTCTTCCTATTTGGTTTGTTTACGTACAAGTTTGCCAACCTAACGAAATCTGTGCTGAAAACTACCGTCTTTTCATTGCTGTTCTGTTTGTATGTGTGTGTGTGTGTGTGTGCGTGTGTGTGTGTGAGAGAGAGAGAGAGAGAGAGAGAGAGAGAGAGAGAGAAGGGGGTGAGGGGGAGGAGGAGAATGAGAGAGAGAGAGAAGTATATTTACGCATTTTTTTTCCTTTTTCAAAAGACAAGGCTTAAACATAGCATACACGATAGACAACACTATCCAAAAATACACACCAAAACTGACAAAAAGACATAGGCATATACCAGAAAGCAGATATATACTGTATCAATTACAGTGTAACACTTGTGATGGCACGTGCGTAGGGCAACGGGCAGAACATTTGATATCAGATACAAAGAAGACATGAGAGCCTCGAAGTATGGGACAAACCACTCCACATTTGCTTGAACACCTGTGTGAACACAAACACAAACCAGCCTCTAGAGAAGAAGACACGAAAACAATTACAATCAGCAATAAAAAACACCTGGTGACCCTGCAAGAAAATTACCACACACAAAAAACCAAAGCAGAAAAGAAAACCTGTTGAATGATCAATTACATATGCAAAACAACTCACTGTTTTCACTAACAGATGAAATAATAGAGTAACCCTCCAACAGAGGATTATGATGATAATAATAATACCACCCAACCCCTGTTTACTCATTCGTCCATGAATCCCTTCACAAAACACTGAAACCAAAACTCAAATCAGCTCAACACCAAACGTTTCAACCGCTCTCTGACAGCTATTACATTCATATTCCACTTTCTACAACTAGCCTGAAGAACCATCAACATCCTCCCCCCCGCCTACCCCTCCACTCTCAACCCCCAACCCCTTCCCTCCCCCCAACACACAAAATATACGTACACATTCTCTCTCTCTCTCTCTCTCTTTCTCTCTCTCTCTCTCTCACACACACACGCACACACACAATAATAATCCACAGATATAAACACTCCTGCTTTCCTTCTTACACAAACACACAAATATATATAAATGAACAGACGGTAGTTTTCAGCACAGACTTCGTTAGGTTGGCAAACATGTACGTAAACAAACCAAATAAGAAGAGACAAAGTGAACATACAGCAGTCACGACTTTCAATCACAATTTTCGATGAAATGTCTGTAACTAGAGACAGAAGACTAATAGTGCTCCTCAGCAATTAGCGCAATAACATAAAAATTGTGAAGAAAAGAGTTCGTAGCATGAAAACGTGCTTATGTTTCGTAAGGGAAGTTATAGTGTGACATCCAGCATGTTCCCAGAATAGAGGAAACGCAGATGGCATCCAAAAACACGGATAACTGTAAGTAATCACTTATTTATGTAAAAAAACAAGACGTGGACTGTTTTATAATCAACATACTCGCATATCAAAACAAAATTGTATCATCTTAGATTCCAGTGAAGATGTGTTAAAGTAAAAGGCTAAACGCGTCTGGCAGAAATAAAATACACTGCAACAAGAGAAGGCGATTTTTATGTACAGTACGAATATTTCCGCGAATGTTGTTATCTACATGCTACATGAAAAGGCAATTTGAGAATTGAGAAATTTCAAATGTCAATTATTTCTTTGCCTCTTCCTTATAACAGTGTCTCAATATGTAGGCTATTAAAATATGTATTAAGTTGGGTCTCTTCTTATTAATGAACTATGTTTCGCACATTGCGGTACATAAGCTTGCAAATTCTTATCGCCATAGACACAGACTGTTCTTTAAAACATTTATTTAATATTTTCCATCACCATCCGTAACGGACACAAGAGTTCATCGGAATGAAAGTAAATAAATAATAAACGAAATCGTTAATGTAATAAAACATGACGATGCAGTCACTCTTAATTAAATTAGCTTCAGGAAATTACTAAAAACAATGTGCGGCTTCTGTTGCTATTTGACTCATCTCACCTGAAGGACTGTACTCGGCTGAGCTTCACGTAAAAAGTACAGAAAGGATTCCTTTGAGTTGAACGGAACCGAGCATAAATAAAAAATGTATTTCTCTTATGTAGAATAAATATCTTAGAAATAATCTCTTTCACAATACGCGAACAATGTTAGCAAATACCGTTCTGTTTGCAGCAACGTAACGATTGAAAGAGAGTTTCAATTTAAATATATCAGCTATTTGACAGGAAAAATAATTCTACATTTTAAAAAAGTATAACTCGTTGCTTCAACTCACTGGAAAAAAGTAAACAAACTATGTTCACAACTCCCCAGAGAGAGTAACATTTCTTATATTTACCTATCCAAATAAATATTCCTTACACGTATTATTTTGTAAGTTATACAGGAAAACACTTTATCTGAAACACCCTGTATATCTGGTTACTTCACTGAAGATTTCGTTTCGAGTCGTGGACAAATCTTTAAATACAATAATTTCATTCACTGGATACGTTCACAGGACTACAACAGAATTCTGCAACCCTGTAAGACATTCTGCTTTTCATAGATTTCCTTTAGATTCGCATGGCTGCCATTTAAATACTAAATACCAATGTTTTAAAGGTACCGTAAAATGGGATGAATAGAAACTGTTTTTAACTTTAAAAGAAAAACATTGATAATTTTCAAAAGAAATATGGAAATCAAAATTATATAGTATTGTAAGTCTTGTGCCTAAATTTAAAATAATAATTATCTTTGGGATGAACAGAAACATCTCAAAATCTATTTTGGAACCAGGACAATAATAAACAAAATTTATCTGGTCCAAAAAAATTTCGCTCAATACAAAAACTAAATATATTGTATGAAGTGTGGTTTTCTACTCCGTTTTCCAAATACAAATATTCCTATATCTCAAATTGTTTTACTGTAACGTTAAAATGATA
The DNA here is from genome assembly GCF_023864345.2 of Schistocerca serialis cubense. Classification (NCBI taxonomy): domain Eukaryota; kingdom Metazoa; phylum Arthropoda; class Insecta; order Orthoptera; family Acrididae; genus Schistocerca; species Schistocerca serialis. The sequence goes on along the minus strand of NC_064639.1, from coordinate 422,995,407 downwards.
ACTTTAGTTTGTTTGCTAACAGATTAAGACACTGACATTGCGTTTAAAAATGTCGTCTTTGAATCTACAAGTCGTATCCTCTGAGGTAACGAAGAGCTCTGAAACAACACCTTCTTGACTGAAAAGTGTCTCTCAGGCTTTTAAAATACGCATGTTTAATCGGCCTTGCTTCTTAAATAGCAAATTTTACGTACATACCATCTAAATGTCTGTTTACTTTTTCCATACAGTTTAATGACAGCGAAATTTACTAGGCTGAAAACAGTGCTAGGGCTTCTTCATTTCCGTCAAATTTTTGGCTTCTTTGGAAGAAACACTAACGATTACTGTTTCTATTCTCCCCACAAATTCCGCAAACACACTGCTACATATCCTGTTTGCCAAAACATAAGTCAGATAAAAGTATACTTGAAAACTCAGCTTCTGATTAATGAAGCTGTATTGCAAATTTGCTTGCCATGTACCTAAATTAAAAAGAACACGATTTATATTGGTACTTCCAAAAAATGTTCCACGTCAGCAAATTTTGCACCACACCCAATGTTTGTCACAGAGTGAACAAAACATCAACTGTATCTGCCGCCAACTTTGAAATTCATAATATCCTGTCATACAGGTTCACTGCTAACCTATAAAAACAAATCTTTGAATGATATTGCCATTTGTCTTCCGACACGGCAGCATAGAACTTCTTTGGAAATTTCTTTCCTGTTCACCCCATTACACGGTCCTAATACATTGAGGTGAAAAAAGTCATGGGACACCTAATATCGTGTCGGACCGCCTTTCGCCCGCCGTAGTCCAGCTGCTCGACGTGGCATGGACTCAGCAAGTCGTTGGAAGTCCCCTGCGAAAATATTGAGCCATGCTGCCTCTACAGCCGTCCATACTTGCAAAAGTGTTGGCGATGCAGGAATCTGTGCACATGCTGACCTCTCGATTATGTCCACAAAAGTTCGATGGGCGGGCAAATCATTCGCTCGACCTGTCCAGAATGTTCTTCAAACCAACTGCGAACAATTGCGGCCCCGTAACACGGTGCGTTGTTATCCATAAAAATTCCATCGTTGTTTGGGTACATGCAGTCCATGACTGGCTGCAAAAGGTCTCCCTGTAGCCGAACGCAGCCATTTTCAGTCAATGATCGATTCAGTTGGACCAGAGGTCGCACTACATTCTTTTTAAACACATCCCACATCATTAAGGATCCACCACCAGCTTGCACAATGCCTTGATGGAACATGGGTCTATGACTTTGTGGGGTCTGCGCCACACTCGAACCTACTATCAGCTCTTGCCAACTGAAATCGGGACTCATCTCATCAGTCCACGGTTTTCTAGTCGTCTAGAGTCCAACCTGCTTGGTCACGAGCCCGGGAGAGGTGCTGCAGACAATGCCGCGCTGTTAGCAAAAGAACTCGCATCGGTCGTCTGCTGTCATAGACCATTTCACCGCATTGTCCTATCGGATACGTTCGTCGTACGTCCCACATTGATTTCTAGCGATATTTCAGCAGTGTCGTTTGTCTGTTAGCACTGACAACTCTACGCAAATGCCGCTGCTCTCGGTCGTTAAGTGAGGGCCGTCGACCACTGCTTTGTCCGTGGTGAGAGGTAAGGCCTGATATTTGGTATTCTCGGCACACTCTTGACACTGTGGATTTCGGAATACTGAATTCGTTAACGATTACCGAAACTGAATGTCCCACGCATCTAGTTCCAACTGTCATTCCACGTTCAAAGTCTGTTAATTCCCGTCGTGCGACTTTAATCACCTTTTCACATGAATCACCTGAGTAGACATGACAGCTCTCCCAATGCACTGTACTTTTATACCTAAAGTACGCGATACAATCGCCATCTGTATATGTGCACATCGCTATCTTATGAATCATCGTGTGTGTATCTAACAGTAAAAGAAACGGCTCCAGATTGTCTAAGAGTCTAAAGTAATTAGTGTGGGGAAGGGGAGCTATTATTTCGGTCCTGTCGCCTCTGCGAGGAATGCAAATCATTGTTTAAGTAAAATAATATACCTTGTCGGTGAAATGGAAATTTTGTAAATCTATCAGAGAAGTTTCGCATTAGGCAGAAAAGAACAGAATACCGTACTCAAATGAAAACAAAAGTCTCTTAGAGGCAGGATGAGAGTACGCAACAATTATTTCTAACAGTAAACTAGTTCATTGTAAGGCCGTTGTCACAGATATGTTCTCATTCGATTCCTATTTGTTTAGATGATCTTTTGAGATTTTCAGATGTAACGGCAGGTAACTTCCATTCCTACAGTTCCTTTTCTAACGTCGTCAAATCGGAACAATGAGTCCATTCTCAAGAACCGGCAGCGTGCCAGGTGTAATGTGTGTGTGAAACCTTATGGGACTGCTAAGGTCATCAGTCCCTAAGCTTACACACTACTAAACCTAAATTATCCTAAGGACAAACACACACACACACACACACACACACACACACACACATGCCAGAGGGAGGACTCCAACCTCCGCCGGGACCAGCCGCGCAGTCCATGACTGCAGCGCCTAAGACCGCTCGGCTAATCCCGCGCGGCATGTGCCAGGTGTAGCACCAAACTTTTGTGAGGACGTTAGAATCGAAGGGAAACGCATGATCTGCTAAAAGCGTGCTCCAAACTACTCTCACATTACTTTCTGGCAGATTTAAACTGTGTGCCGGACCGAGACTCGAACTCGGGACCTTTGCCTTTGGCGGGCAAGTTTCGTATCAGCGCACACTCCGCTGCAGAGTGAAAATCTCATACTGGTACTCTCACATTGATTAATCTTGTGACAGAAAGCTGGTGGTCACCAGCTCGTTTACTAGTTGACATTATTACCATTCATCACATTCCCAGATGTAGTTACGAAACTATTACACAACCTCCTTTTATTTGCAGATATGTAATGCCAAACGAAAACTATGTCTTTCTTTTGTTGCAGGTTCTCGCTGCGTGAGAAGTCGGAAGGAAGGACAGCAAGCCAACTATAATTTGGAGCGATAACCAACCAGGAAGGGTGGTCAGCACTTCAATACCATCAGATGACATCGGATATATGCTTCAGAGACCATTTGCGCAGAACCTCGTCAAGAACGTGCGAGTGGTACTGCATTAGGAGAATCCGTGACATGGCCACAACTGCAATTCACTGAACTGTGAATCGTGATGCATGTGCGACTCGAAAACGAAAAGATTACTTCTCCCAGTTCTACAGCTATCAAAAGCGTGTGAAAGTAGAATAAATCTTTCTGACGTGTTGTGTGCAGGCTTCTGCTACGAATAAGTTGAAACAAGCTGTATACTGTATGTGCACTGACTGATGAAAAGAAATGAAAAACAGACAAGACTCTTGAGTCGAAGTTCGTTCCTGGCAGGTAGCTACGCGCGCCAGTTTTCTCCGACACACACTGCTTGTTTCTAATACTCGAGGTACATTAAAAATAGAAACAGCAAAATAGAGGCCCGGAGAGTCAACCGCGAGCCCTGCTGAGAAGAGGAGAGAAGGTTTCGGCCCTAGAGGCCTCGGCTATCTTCAGGAGCGGGCCAAGCCCGACGACTAGCGACATGACGTGCAATAGGCGCAACCACGGCACAAGGATACTGTGCTGGAGGACACTGAGCTCCGAGGAGGACCTCGGATGAATTCGGACTTGAACAGTCTCATACGCAACATGCATATCGGCACGAGACCGCTCAGTTTGTTGATTTACTGTACAGTGTTGTTGAATTTATAAGGCGGAAGCCACAACTATACTATATATAATACTGGTAAAGCGGAAGGCAACGGAATTCTAAAACAGAGTTACTTAATGTTAAGAGGTATTTACGCTTTGTTGATAGTTGTCAGTGTGCTGTTATTGTTTAGCTGTTTCTAGTAAGTTCGTAAATCGGCGTTTCGACGGAGAATCTACCTATTTATATTGTAAAATAGATGACAATAAAGTATTGGTGACGGTCTTGCCAAGGCGAAACAACTGCATGCTGGTAACTGTGACGCAACGTGGACCCTTAGGCTCTGCGAGTTCGTCGCTGGAGAGTGCCTTGTAAGACACGGACCTACCAGACACCTTAGGGCCGCTACTCGCTCGTAAAGGAAGTAGCAAACGCCGCAAGGTGAGGTGCACGAAGAAGAATAACATCAAACACCAAGCGTCCTTTTGCTGGAACAGTGCTGTACCCTATGTTTAAAGGCAGTCTGTGACAACGAAACATATATGCGAGGTTAGAGGCGGTATAATCTTCACAGCGTTCCTGTGTAACATAATATTCTGCGAAAATAGAAAGATGGTAATTGGTTAGATTCGTACTGGAGCAACGGAGAAACAGACTGCAGGAAGAAGGTGCTCGGAGCAGCAGCCGTCCAAGAAGATGTGATAGGTTGTGATGATCAGCCAGAAAGCAGAATAACCAGGGATCACGAGACGAGTCGGAAGCGGCGAGGCAGTTGCAGCGAGCGAGTGGAGGACCAGCAAGTGGCTGCGCATGCGGGACTATGCGGCCACGCTGAGTGGCGGCGAGCAGCTGCCGGTAGCTCCATGAGCTGCGCCGCACCACGACAGCTTTCCGCGACACGGCCGGCCTCGCCCCTCTTCACCAATGACGGTGATGCTCCTGCAGCACTCTGCCCTCCGACACTACAAGCTGCCCTCTCCTCCGCCGCCACGAATGACGAAGCCCGCCCCGGACGCCTCCATATACTGTAGCGACTACCAGACGAGGAACAACAACAACAACAACGGTAACAAGCAGAAACGAACGCACCACAAGCTGTCGCTGCACCCGCAACAGCAGCAGGGCTGCAAGACGACTGCGATGCGCTACTACCGTCTATGGATCTACACGTGCAATGCCGTGCTGTTGGTGAGCGTGCTAGGATTCGCCATCGTGGCGGGCAGAATCGTGGTGGCCGACCCCCGGCGGTACCTCGTGCCGGGCCTGTCCCTGTACCAGCCCAGCTTCCTCTACGCCTACCTGGCCCTGGCGACGCAGAGCGGCCTCCTGCAGCTGGTCGGCTGTTTGGGCGCGCTACGCCTCAACGAGCGGCTGCTCAACGTGTACTGGCTGCTCCTCCTGGTGCTCCTCTTCGGCGACGCTATCGTCGGCGTCGTGTGGGTATTTCGCTTCGACAAGATCTGCGCCGACTTGCGCCCCACGCTGAAGCAGCGGCTGGCGGCGGAGTACGGCGTCGACCGCGACTTCACGGCGCTGTGGGACGCGCTCCAGAGGGACTACCGCTGCTGTGGCGTCGACGGCGCCCAAGACTACGCGGCGGTGGCCAACCGCAGCGCAGGGGCCACCGTCTCGGCGTCGGCGGGGTCTACGGCGCCGACGGCAGCTGCTACCGCCAACGTGACCTCGTTGGGCGGCCCCACTACGGCTGCTACTGTCGTCGGGTCGACGACGACGGCTGCCGCCGCGCCGGACGTCGGAAAGCCGGAGTGGCTGTGGAACGACCACGCCCACCGCCAGCACGACAGCGGAGGGCACGACATCGTACCGGAGAGCTGCTGCCGATTCCTCGGTGCCACTTCGGAGAGACACGCCAGTACCGCAGGCTCGTCCCCGATGGCGCCAGACTCTGAAATGGACGCCAATCGCGTTCCGATCGAGGCCAGCCAGCGGGGGGCCACCCTCGGTCCCAACCAGAAGAACGCCCACCCTTGCGGCAGCGCACCGGCCGTGCCGCCCTTCCGCGGATCCGGCACGGCGTCTGCCACCGTTACGGGCGCGCAGCCGCACTACCACACCACCGGTTGCGAGGCGCGCCTACTCCTCTGGCTGCGCCAGAGCGCGGACATCCTGTTCGTCCTCGGGTACTGTGTCATCGCCTTCCTCAAGCTGTGCTTCCTCGGCATCCTGCGGTACGAGATCCGCGAGATGATCCAGAAGATCAAGATCCTGCAGGGCGAGATGCGGCCGCCACCTCTGCTGCTGACGGAGCTGGGCGGCGGCGGTAGCGGCGGCGGGGCGGGCGCCATCAGCCCGGCGGGCGTGCCGTCGCCCGCACACGCGGCCGCCGTGGCCGGGGCCGCTGCGGCTGCGGGCGCCACGCCGCCCCACCTGCAGCCGCTGCTGATGAACCACACGCGCGCAGCCTCCGCCGCCAACAACGGCGACCTGATGGGTGGCGCCGGGGGCGTGGGCGGCGGCGGCGGCGGCGGCGGCGGAGGCGCGGGAGGCGGCGTCCGGCAGCCTCCGGACAGTCTGCAGGCGACGCCGCTGCACGCCGCCGCTCTCTCCCACCGGCACCTCAGCATGCTCAATAACGACGGCACCGACTCCGACACCAACAGCAACTGCGCCCTCATCATCTCGGAGGACGTCGGCGCGGGCAAACCCGTCAGCAGCGGTCCTCGGCGCGGCTGCGGCTCCAACGGCAACAACAACTACGAGATCCACGAGCTGCAGGAGCTCAACAGGCTGCTCTCCAGGCACCAGACACAGATCTGACTAAGGTCGTTGCTGCTGTGGTGCTTCCCTCTCCGGGGAAGGCACTTCTAAGTTCGGCGTCGAAGCTCCTACACCGCAGCCCCTCCCCTCGCTTGACAGCTTTGCTTCTATGCTTGGAGATCAAACACGTGCGGTTAATTTGTCCCGTGTGTTTGCCACTATAGGACACGTTAGCACGTGACACTTTTTAACAAAAAAGTGTAATATCGCAAAGAAACAGACTATGGGTAGTGCAGTGTACGTATAAAAACACACATAGACAGCCACTTAGCTGTCCGACAATTGTGAACAAAACCGTCTCCTAGATGAAATAGAGCCAGTGTGGACAATTTCTGAATCATGTGATCGAATATGTGCTAATCAAAAACACCAATCAATCTAAATTAATCGATGGTCTCTGCATCTCAAACAAAAATTTATGAGCTATGTTTACTTTAGAAATGTCTGTACCTAACTTGTTCATCGTCACCGTTATTTTCATTGAATAATCTAACTCACAGGTACGGCAAATACATCCTTAGTATATCTCGAGCATATCTTTAAAAAAATGTCTGTAGCAGCAAATTATCAGTTAGTCTCAAGCGGAACGAAACGACCAAACGTCTGACATCTGTCCCATATCATAATATTGACATCAATATTGTGCACGAGTGCGTCTTCAACGATTCAGCATCAACCATCATATTTATTACAACTCTGTGCCTCCCCGGGACTCGAATCCGGTTATTTTCCGCGGTCAGTGCTTTCCAGTGTGTGGCAGCATGAGCATCTAACGACCAATATAGAAATCTATGCGATCCTTTCTCCCTGAGTCAACCCTGAAGAAAGGATTTCAGGAAGAACGAATGCTGAACGGCCTACGTATTGATAAGTGCCCTGTACCTCTCCTAAGAGACATCATCTGCCTTTCCTCTCGCATTTATCACAATTACAGTTTACCCTGATGTTTTATTCTGTAATGTGTAAGTTATTCAGCTCAAAAAGACCGCTCATTGAGTATTTCAAGGTATGCCGACCGTCAACGGTAAATGTTTTAGTTTAAACTCTACATTAAATGTTATTTACTCTGTAATTTTATGTACATAGTCGACTCAGCTGTGTGGAATTAGTTTGGTGGGATATTTCATGCATGGGCATTTACAGAGGTTAAGAGAAAACAGAAGGATATCAGATCTTGGACGAATGGCAGAGCCACGCAGTTCTGTGACTGCACTGTCTAGACGAAGTTGCGTAGCACGCGCTTTCCACGGTCACTGCCTGCGCTATCGTTTGAGCTAATGAAAGTACTCTTTTAGCAACGATTTCTTTGTAATCAGAAACGAGCGCCGCTTACGCCTGGTACAGGCCGTCGCACAAAACAACCCTTAAGCAGGATTGGAGTGACTCCACGTTACAAAAACGACATTGAAAATATCTTCGGCAGAGAAAAGGCATGCGACTACTGAGTCTCAGGAGAGACTCCCGGTAGGTTTTCAGGTCTCTTGGCTGTATTAATAATAATAAAATTTTAGACCAGCTGGTCTCTGCCCCGATTATCACGTGAGATACGCGCCGCTGGACTTGCTTTGTGACTAACTACTGAGGGGTTGAATTAACTTCACAGACATGAAACGAGTTAAGGCAGATGAAATCAATAAAGATGCAGTGAAATGAAATGATACCCCTGAAGTAACTTTCAGAAATACAGAACCCCACTGCACTGAATATGTCATTGGTGAATAAAACAAAATATTTTACGCAGTGGTATCATCGCACATTCAGAATTAGTTTATAAAGCAGGCCGTTGTTTCCCGCTAGTGGTGTAACGTAACAGGAGACACACAGAAGCATTAAAATGCAGGAGAAATCTAGATGTAAATTCAGACGCTGACTCGATATCTGAAACGAGCCCAGATAATGCAGATGACATAGTGAAGATCATGAAAGGTAGAGATCCGGCTTCGAATTCTTTCCCCGTTAACAACTTCCATCTATGACTAAGGTTTATTTCAGCTATTTCTATGCTGATGAGTTAACAATCCTATTCATTTAGTTTGTTTAACAGCTGTATAGCCTCAGAATAAGCGTTAGATACTAGATTTTTAGACTACAAGTACCTGTAATGACTGGTTACGTCCAGTATTTGTACGTTTTACAGTATGGCGCTCTATAGTCAGTGACAGCACAGACAGTAGTACTGCGCTGAACCACCAGGCTGCAGCACTAGCGCGGCAGCATGCGGTAATTGCGGTGGCACCAGTCACCATTAGCTGCAGCATCCGTAGCTAATTTCCAATATCCTGGACATTAGCATTCCCCTGATCTGTAGGGTCACAGGGCAGTCGCTTCTGATCCCTCTGGTGAGCTCCACCTGGTGTACTGTAGCAAGTTAAGAACCGAAGGAAAACAGTCTAAAGCATCTGTTACTTGGTTGTTCTTTCTGAGTCCGGGGCGATACATCGCCTACGATCATCCGTCGCCGTTTCGTAGCTATTCTCGTAAATCCATCACTATAGCAGCATCTGTAATTACATGCAATGATTTGTGATGACGGCAAAACAACACATTTGTCTATCCACATAATTTTCTTGTGCCAGTCAAAATCTGTTAAATAAGCAAAGTAAGAGGCATCCGCTATCTCCTGTATTCACCGACTGTTCATTTGCGTGTCACATACTGTTCCTTATCTCTCAAAAGTTGAAAAATATTTAAAAATAGAGCCAAGTGCATTCAGGCTTTCGTGGGGGTTTGAGCTGATGGTATTTAATCGGATTATCGACCTCACCTTAAAGAAATATTTCGACAAGCGGCTTACTCACTTCAATTGAAAATTATAAGTAGAAAAGGGAACCCGATAAAATTTCATCAACAGCGCATGGATATAGAATAAATAAAACGTAGAATTATATTTTGGATCTCGCAGTATAATGTATGTCGATTCTCGCTTCTAAAACTTAATCACGGCTTCTGTCTATATTTCGAGGGTCGGAGGGAAATTTTCGTTTCTGATTGAAAAAAAAAAAACAAGGTGTAAATCACTGTGCAATATGATATGGTGATTTGTTATGATTCACTGATAAGTATGTCATCTCCATTCCTTGCGCTCATAGTTGTCAGTCACCTTATACTTATTACTGTCATTTCTTGTCCATATACGTTCATTTAAAATCCATCGCGCAACTTGTGGCATCAAAAACGTTGAATGAATTTTTACAGGGACACATACGAAGCTACGATTAAACAACTGTAGGAAATTATTCATGTCGTCCTTTGAATTCTGGGAAGGCATTCGCTCCGTTGAACATCAATGACAAATTAATAAGGACACGCGATAGCGGATACCAGACGTGTTCGCGCGATTTTCGATACCATGTTCACCAAGTTACTCAGCTGGAAAAGAGCCGGAGAAAACAAGATGACTGTGTTACATCCATGATGGCACTACGAAGTTATCATCCAAGTTCAAGTTCTAATTTGCTTACGGCCGTGAAATAAAGACTGTAGAAATTAGGACCGTAGACGCCGCCTATCTGTTTTCACTGGTCCTGTAATATCAATTAATAGTATCAAACACTGAACGCTTTCCTGCTGACTTTATTTTTTCGGTTATGTTACGAAACAAACGCTATTGGGATAGATTTGGGTCCAAAAGCATTCCTCCCTCAAATTTTCACACAAATCCTTCACACCGATGTTTACGTCTTTTATTAGGAAGAGGCATCAATCAATGACTTTGAAGTACGAGGAAAACGTCAACAATATAAGAAATACATAATGAATTAAGCTAAATACGCCAGTCAAAGCGCAACATGTTGCTACTGCTCCTGTTTACGAGTTTAAGGACACTAAACACCTCAGGTTCATCACCCTTCCATTTACGTCCGAGGACGGAATCGGTGCACCATACGTCTGCGCCTGGAGTCTGAGAGAGTTTTCTGAATGTTTGCGTAGCGCGTGTCTGAGGCGGAATGTGAGAACCAGCCCGGTATTCACCTTCTGGGATGTGTGAAACCACCTAAAATCCACATCCACAGTGTTCGTCACATCGTCTCTCGTGGTTAATCCGTCGGAAGGATTCGAACCGGAGCCAGAGTGCCTCTCTTTCCAAGAAGCAGGATCTTAATCGCGCATGTTTATCGAGGCGTGTCAAGTGCAACAGGCATCCGTACAAATGTCGCCACTAATGATGGCTCACAGACCTAAAAAATACGTACCCGCGAAGAGTTGATCAAAAGTATAAGGATTCCATGTAAGGGATTTCAGTTCAAATGGTGCGACAGCTTCTTACATTTTCCATCTTTAGGGTACAGTATATGAATCACAGTGCAGGGATTTTATACCTTCTTTAACTACATCACTTCTTTTTCAGTGACTTCAACTTAAACAAAACTCTAAAGATGGTAATGTAGATGCAGCACCCAAAATTTGTTTCTTAGTTCCTACCCTTTCAACAATTTTACCAACGTTTATAAGTCGATGTACGTATGATTACAAAACGGTCATTAGTGCATATTTTCAATCATCAATGCGCAATTAAAACATGACGAAATTGCTTGTAAATAACATCTGCTTTGCACGTGATAGCAATTACATTTTATACTGTGTGCTTTGTATTTCCCAGAATGAATGTTTGCTGCTTCTAACGGTGACGTGAGTTTTACTTTCGAAGTTCCGCTGGACTGATTTGGTAACAGATAGCTACAAACATATGATTATGTATTTTCTATGTGATGATTTGGTATTTTAGACAAATAAATGTAAAAATTCATACATCCTAGTTGTTTTCCACAATGAATTCTTTGTTTCTGATATCAGCCTTTGAAATTCTGGTTTTTGTCTTTTAAACTCACGCTTATGTAAGTGATAATTACTATACATTACTACCTACTTTTGTGTTGTCTGTATGTCAACGAAAGATTTCTTTCAGTATTCTTTCAGTTTTCTCTCATAATTCTAAAGCTGTCTGCCACTGTGAATGATGCACCATTAACCAGCAACTGCTTCTCCTTACTCTTTAATGTGTTTCGAGGAAACAGTCGCTTGGGACAATGCATTCCTTTGGCAGGCTGTTCAAAATGTGTTTCAAGTTATCGCACAGTCATGGCCGTTTCCGTCATCAACTAAATCGTTAGTGGCGAAAATCCAAGCACATACAACATTTTTTTCTCGCAGTTTCATAGCCTTTTTCGGATAAGAGAATTCTTTTATGATCGGTGAATTTATTCTTTCTCAACAGTCACGAGAAAGCTTCCCTCTATAATTTTAATTTACTCTTGGCATGATTAGGAACACCAGGTTTGCTTCTTTCGTTCTTCTGCCAGCATCTACTTTAGTCATAATTTAATGCAGCGAAATGAAGGGTTATGTGTCACTTTTATTAACGTAAAAAACACACATAATCGTTCGCTGGAGGTCACGATATCGAGTCTGCAAAGACCTGTCGTCACTCTTCGTCTATACGAACAGAAAAGCTTACGTATCATGTCGCCTACAACGACAAAAAAACTTAACATCAAATCGCCTACAACTGATCAACTGTCACTCAGAGGCTTCACTTACAGTACTTTGTTGAGCTTCTCTACTAGTAATAGACAAGGCCAACTGTTGACAAAACTTGCAACTGTTTTCGAGTTTCCTTCCGAGCCTCGGCACAGGAAGTCGAGAGACCAACTCCTGAGACTTTACATCAACCGAAGCCTCAACTATCATTCTTCTACTAACAGGACTTCAATATATCCGATAAAACTAGCTCTATCCTTGGAATAATTGTGGACCTATGCATACTCTGAAATCACGGAATATTTTGCTCCGTTATTAATGTGTTAACATCTTTATTTTATAAGGAGCGATTGACACTTAAGACTGTATCTGATCAATTATGTAAAGACACAGAATAATAAACAGGGGAAATAAAAGAAAGACAGAATGTGTTATTAGAAGCAAAGATTTTCTGTAAGTGAGACAACATTCAAAGGAGAAAACACTTTATCCAGTGACGCACCACTGAAAGCAGGCTGTTCAAGACCTGTTTCAAGTTATCGCACGGCGATAATTGTTTCCATTGTCAATTACAACCAAGTATACTTATAGCAGGCAATAATGGTCGATTGTCAAATTACTGACGACTGCTTAAGCCCAAAAGTTGGTAGTACAGAGTTATTAATTAACTGTGGGAATATTATAGTTGGAATATCGTTAACAATAGTCTGTGTCATCTTCCCAGTTGAAAATGTTCTACTATAGGCCACACACTATTTTTATAGGTGCACTGCATTTGCGTTCGCATTAAAAATTAGCTAGCTGCACTGAGATTTTTTTACCGTCGGGAAAAATTCTGTTACAGTTGAAACTTATTGTTCATACCGAAAATATAGCCCTTGAAGTCAACAAGAGACATAAAACAAATTAAAGGAGAGCAAATTTCAAGGCAGCCATGGGCTGATGTATCTCCGTATAAGGACGAGAAATTAACATTTGCCGAATGCGAAACAGAGGAAACAACACAGCTACTTAGCAAAGTAGTGAATCATAAGGTTCAGCATCTCAATTTGTATACAACTTAAAAGCTGAAGTAATAAATTGTTTGAAGGCTCACTCACAATTTCGGAGCAAATACTGCAAAGCAGGAGATCGAGAAGAGTTACCACATTATATTTTCTTCATAAAAACACCCACATCCATTTATGGCAGACTTACTACCTGAATATTTACAAAATAAATAATTAAGAAAATAATTAACAATTTTCTTCATTGTCACTTATCACTTTCCTTTTTAACGTGCATCACTTCCGTAATTCCCGTTACCTTGTTTATAGTCGATAAATATTGGAAAGAAGTACTTCATTTAATGTCTGAATGTTGCAATTGATGGAAATTTGCTTATAAGATGCCAAAACCATGATTTTTAATTATGAGCACTAGGCATTTTGATGTCTCGTTTCTAGAAAAATAATTTTGAGACCGTTGCTATACAATGAGAATGACTGAGTAAGACTAAAGGTAGTTTTGACACAATTATCTCTCGGTTCTTAAAAAATATATTGGGCGTTATAGATAACTGTAAATCATGTCGGTAGTGACATACTACAGCTGTTTACACACGATATAACATATTGTAGTTATTTGCACACTATTATGTACAACTCACGAAATTCCCATAGAGACGCACAAACTTTAGCAGTTAGAAAACATAGTGATTATTTGAACTACAATAAGCAAGCGTTACACTGGCCATATGATATAAATATTTATAGAAGCACATTATTTGGTTTAATTACAAGAGCCAGTTGATAACTGGTCTCTTTACAGTTCTCTGATACGGGTTATCAAATACTGCTGTAGAATATTGCTTACTAGAGTAGTTTACAAACTGACTAATCTATCGAAATGTCTCTAAAGTGTTCGAGGCAGCTGGCACAATATGCTCGGCGTATCTGCTGCGCATTACATATGAGAAACAAACTGATAGGAAAGTGACGTCTGCATTACAAGTGATGGGTTTGTTTCCAAACAAGTGAAGACGTCGAACTACTTCAGTAGATTTTCTTTCCTAACTTTCATAATGATCCTACAGCAGCGCGACAGCTTGCTGAGAACTACTACTAATCTCATATTGTTCTTCACGGCCTCTGCACAATCTGTCAGTGCCATACTAATGGCCACAGTTGCAACCTTAAGCTACTGAGTGTTTCTGTCCATTAATATTAATACTCTTAGTATATATCAAATGCAGTAATTTCTGAAAGGTGCACATAAAGCATTGTTGGGATTAAATTTTTCGAGACAGACGTAAATTCCTATAGTGACTTAATAGCTCTACAAGCTCATGAAATAACAGAAGAGGAAAGAGCATCTGTAAATAACACGCCAAATACGAGCTTACACGAAGAATTTTACAGCAAATGATAGACATCAAATGAGTATCTAACCTCTCTCCCTCTTAGTGAAAAGTGAAACTTACTCAATAATGAGTTGGTAATTCAGAAAGATCAGGTCCTTTTTAAATGCAAGTTATCTCTTTGTTAAGAAAATGGAATCGTATTTGGTACCTTCATTTAAGGAAGCTAATTTTTCAGTGAATTTCATAATTATTTCTGGCTTTTTACTATCTTGTTTACGCCCCATAATTGGAGTATCTCCCTGTTTTGCAGTAAATAAATAGTCGTTCAACAAATGTTCAGAGCATCTAGTAATCTGAAAGAACGGACACTGCTGTCAAGATACATTCCTACAGGTTCAGGTACGATTGGCGCAAATTAATAGTGTTCTTTGTAACTTTGTTCCCACTCCTCTACGCATATAATGTTCAGTTTATCTCGCTTTTTTTTATTCGATCATCTGATTTCCTTGACAGCCTTTTTTATTATGGTTCTCACAAGAACCTTATTCGCCAATGATCTGACCTGTTACAACTGCACGTTTTAGTTTTTATGCCCTCTTTGAAGTGCTCCACATCGCCCTTTACACTTTATTACATTTTAATGCGGCCTTTGTGGCCGACGGAGTATCTGTGCTTACACAAATGCCGTGCTGGCGATGGCACGTTGACAGAGCGTCCACAAGACCGGCTCGCAGGAACAGACCCGCGCGTGCCCCTCGCGCGCGTGGCGTTGCTACGGGGCGACTACTAACTACAATGCGCACCGGGGTGTCGCGTACCCTCGGGCTGCAGCGGCCAGATAGTAGTAGTGCGGTCTGCCATCGACAGGCTGCACGGTGCGCGTCCCTACACTGCAACGCCAAACCGCTGTCGGCTGTGCCGTAACAAAGCATACATCGCCTGTCAGTGGTCGGCACACGCAATCACAATTCTGTCCTACCTGCAGTCAACGTCTCCGTGCTGTTTGCACGCTCCCGCCCCTTCCTCTCCATGCCCCCATTCTCTCTCTCTCTCTCTCTCTCTCTCTCTCTCCCTCTCCCCCTCTCCAATCATCTAAATTTGGAAAGATCTTTTTTTATCAAGAAGGGTTTTTTTTTTCGAGTATAAGATTCTACAGTCGATGCGATTTTTACAACACACAAAAAGCTTTTGTTCTGAAATATCCGACACTGAATTTAATCAGTGTACGTGAATATTAACAAACAACAATAATGACAACAGTAAAAAAGGCTCAATGAGAAAATGCACTAGAGCAGCAAAAAAATATGGCATGGATCACTCCATCGTACATCTACTTCCTCACCCGTTGACCATGGGAAAAACTGAGTAACTTAGAAAGAATTTTACATTTCTGAGACATATTTGCGGTAACAAGAACAGCTTAAGATTCTATACTGAAGTCTGAAATTTAGTGATGCGTGGTTGTTATTTTTAAAATATGGAGCGTTTCAGTTGCTTGATCAGTTTAAATGCTGCAACACAGCTAGTGTTCAATGTTTACTTTCTTTTTGATTCGTTTCAGACAGTGGAATGTTTAACATCCAGGCTAAAGGGAGTGAGGAGGTGGTCGTGGTGGTTGTAAGTGATGGTGGTGGTGTTGCTGGTAGAAGCAGGACGAAGAGGAGGAATCTGTTAACATCAGATACCTCCCAATACTTTTACTTCGTATCCAGGTAATGTTTATAGTACACAAAACGTAATTTCTGTGTATTCATTTAATTTTCTGTAGCAATTGGCACTGTGGCCAAACACAGAGTGCGCAAAAGGGCTGAGTAGCTGTTTTTAGAGTCAGTTCGTAGTTAGTTATACAGTCTCCAGAAACTTCGACACTGGAGCCACTGAATTCAATGGCCCAAGCAGTGGTCTTCTTATGTTTGTTGAAGCGGCCTCTTTGTAGATGACTTGAATTCACTGCAGCATTAGCCGGAAACATGGATTCGCAAAATCAATTCCAATCTTCTTCTTCTTCTTCTACTACTACTTCTTCTTCTTCTTCTTCCTCCTCCTTAGCTTTTGTCCTGCAATGTACCGGGGTCCGCTCTTTTGGATCTCTGTCTCCAGTTGATGTGATCTTGTACTTGATCAGGATTGAGGTCCACTGTCTTCAGACCTATACGGAGGGTATCCAGCCAGCGCTGCCTAGGTCTCTCAATAGATAGTTTACCACAGGCTTTCAACGAAACGAAAAGAAACTATACCAAGTCCCTACAGTAGTTGAAATATCAGATGTGTGGGTGTGAAGACTCTTCAGATGTGCCAGCACTGGCAGCAACGGTCCAGTTTCATCGGCGATCGCCAGAGAATGCTGTTATCCAGAAGCCGCTGTTAACATATTTGTCACTTGTGCACTCTGTATTTCGTCCTACCAAAGACCACCCTAAAGCAGTATCCCGCCGCCATCATCACCTGAAGATGACGAGCAAATACTCGACGAAATATTGCGGAATTTTAGCGGCGTCCGTGGTCAAAACACATGAAGGTCTTGGCAACGATAATGTCTTATATACCTCAATAAATTGTTTAGTGGCGTAAAAAATAGAACTACACTTCTGGTATTTCTATTGCAGTGTCGCATACACATTCTATTTTAAATAATATTTGTTTTTAACACAAAATTTAGTCATCGTACTGGAAGTTAGGTGCAAATTGTAAAATCAGTTTGTCCTGTATATGCTGTCCAAAAAACCCTGCGATAATGGTACTTAGGAGCCGAAATACGGGGTGGGGGCAGCTACTCACAGAGGTTTAATATGAGGTCAATTACCATACGGCAGTGAAACTTGGTAGATATTCTAATGCGTTAATGAGGAACTGATTTACGCTGGAAAAACATTTAGTTCC
Organism: Schistocerca serialis cubense; assembly: GCF_023864345.2. Classification (NCBI taxonomy): domain Eukaryota; kingdom Metazoa; phylum Arthropoda; class Insecta; order Orthoptera; family Acrididae; genus Schistocerca; species Schistocerca serialis. Next base: position 422,978,242 of record NC_064639.1, on the reverse strand, counting down.
AATTTTGGCCGCCAGCTGCAGCTCTGTCGCTGTCAATGCAAGAAAGACATAAAGAAGTATTTCAACATGTTATGGATTGGTAACGGGACGTTGGTAATAAAGGACAAACAAGTGAGACAGGTATAATGTTGATTTTACTACTGAACTCCACTTACACATTTTGTTCCATATGAGCACCGGGCACGTGGACGAGATGCTGTACAGCGCCAGATTTTCACCTGGTGGTCAAATTTTTTTCCAGTGTAAATCGATTCCGCATTATTGCATTAGCGTATCTACCAATTATCGTTGCCATACGGCAATTACGATCCACACTGGGTCTCCGTGAGAAGCCGCACTTTAATTACATCCACCCGACACGTTTGGGAAAATGTTTAAAGATGAACTACGAATTTTCTTTCCTTTTTATGTAATTATGTGACGTTTTCACATTTCACACTTATCATTATTTAGGTAAACACGGCTACGATAGAGCAATACAATCTGTTACTCTTTGCGTTGCGTGTTGTCGGTGGCACCCGTCTCCAGCAACATTACTGAAACACATTTTCCCCCCAAAAGTACGCCCAGTGTTTCGAAAATTACACTGAATCTTATTTGCTAGGTACGTTTATGAAAATGAGCATTATCGACTGTTCCACAATTTTACAAAATTTCGTTTTCTGACAGAATGATCACATGTAGTAAGAAATGATTCATTTGAGTTGAAAGAAAATAAGGACGTCAACGGATTGTAGAATATTCGACGTGTTCAGCTTAGATCAATATCCAGATACTTTGTACTGCGTGTTGGAGAAGACGGGTATAAGTAGGTAGCTATCTCTTCTCTGACACAGATTGGCTCATATCTGGCACAATAGCGTGCCGTGACATCGATTCCGGTGACTAACGGCCGTTCCATGTACGGGTAGCATGCGCAAGAACTTGTCCTTCCTGTCTCGTGTTCGCTGCAGTATCGATTCAGCGTGCCACCCTTCAGACAGGAAAGGGAGAAGTAAAGACCTGTAGCCACATTGTTCCACTTGCTATTTACCAGTCAAATACAGAATGAGAAAAAGCACTTCTGCGCACTGCGCTAACACAATCTGATGACGGCTTTATCGTTGTACAATGATGAAATGAAATACTTATTTTTCCCATGATATCTCTTGGTCTAATTTACTGACATGATTGCTAAATCATGTCAGTAAATTAGACCAAGAGATATCATCGGTTTTGCTGCGGTAACATCATGGTTTTCACTCATCTTGCATCCTCTTCTCGCTTTTACTGGTATGTTATTACATGTACTGACAGATTATACTTCTGTGCAACACAGGTATTCGAACCCAGGTCTCTGACTTTCACAGGCAAGACTCCACCAGCTTAGTCGTCCGTGCACCCGAAAGAGCCATACTACAAGCTTAATTATGCTAGTATCTCATCGCAAATTCTTCGAAATTTTCCATCTGTCACATTCCCCTTGAATCCAGACCCCTGGATGTACTACGATGTACGTGACGAGCAACGTAACAAACGGCTACGTAAAGGGAACAACCATTTATACATGCGATTGCAGACTTTCTCGGAGTATTCTGGTGATGAACTTTTCTCGGATGATCAGGCGAATGGTGGTGTCATCTTGTCGCAACGTTTAGATGCGTGTCGTACCCATCATCCTCAAGCGAGGTGATACGGCTGATCACCCGAGAAGATTTCATCAGTGATTTATAGTCACTAAATACCTACAATCCTCTCGAGCCAGAGATTTTCTCCTTGGAACGAGGTCTACTCGCACCCGTGAGGCCAATGTAGGCGCTACTTGAATGATAAGCACGGTTTTCATTTTTTCTCCGCGCATTGTAGGCTGAGTCAATCTCTATCCTGTCACACAGGGACGGAGTACTTTCTGTGGTACACTCCATGGGGTACCAGGGTCGTGCAGGGATGTTTTCCACTGCATCTGCATTACGTCTTCCCCTATGTTTGGTTGATGGGTGCAGTTTGTTATTGGGCTGAAAGGTTCGGAAAGCTGACAGCATGTGGGACAGCGAAGTATGACTTCATGTTCCTAGGCTTGATCATGGAGTTACTCTACTGGCAGCGTACATCAGGCACAAAAAATTACAAACGAACAACCAGCGCAATGAGGAACAACTGTATCTGAAAACAGGCTTTTTCTTATAATTGATGTCTCTCCTAAGTTGAACTCAATAAGTGCAGCTCGACAAAGCATAGTTGTTAACAGAAATGCTAAAATCTCTTACTCTTCTTTTGATGGCAAGTGCAAAACACAAGAATGATTAGAAAACCATTTACTAAAATCTAGAAGTGCAAGTAACTTACCTTGGGAGCACGCACAGTAAGCTTTTGTATGTTGTTAATGACAGCGATATTTTCTCCTCGTATACATCACGAAATATGATCCTCCCTCTTAAAAAATGAATTTAACCTTGTCAATGCCTGGCCTCATAATACAGTTTCAGTTTTCATGCTTAGAATTACAAATTCGACCCCAAACAGACTTTTATTTATTATTATCTCACAAACAACAAAATAGTTTTGAAAACATTCCATCCCGGATATGTCTTACGAAAGTCAGGAAGCTTGCCCATCTCCCGCGCTATATACTGTAACGCCCTGCTGCGTGTTTTTCGTACGATAGAATCTATCACATTGGTTCCTTCACGAAGGAAAACAAAAGAAAAAATGGCAAAAAATATACTATTTACATAAGTTTCTAACACAAAATTCACTACTTTTTGACTCGAACAAAAAAGTTCGCTGCTGACTTTGGGTAAGCCCACATGAATACTGTTCTCCATTTTGTTTCAAGGTGTTGGCGGCCACATTCGTCGTCAATGGATGAACTCCCCAGGCGCGAAGTGGGGCTCCTGCGATGAGATCTTTCTCATATCAAATCGGAAAAAGACTGATTCTACCGCACCTGAGCATAAACAAGATGCCCTCACTCGCATAAGAACAACCACACGCCTAGCTCTGTTTCTCTTGTCCCTGTAATGTACAGTGCGTTCTCAATATCCTCCATGTTTTCCCCATGTTTCCTTCCTTCTATTTTAGTCCAACATTATTCTTAGTACTTTTCTGTATAATGTCTGCTTCTGAACTTTGAAGTTATTTTTACAGTACCTCAGTTACATGTGATTTTTGTTTGTCTTTCAGGTCTATTTTTTATTTCCGTGATTCAAATTGATGTTGATTTATTTTTATAAGAATACTAAAATATTCGATTACTCTGTCGTCAATATTGTTGTCTTAAAAAAGTCAAAAAATGTTCTACGTTCACTTTGTCGTTACCTCTAAAATTCTCTGCATCTTTCGACGAGATTTCCCATATCTTCTCATTTTCCACACATTTTCTGTTGTCTTTTTCGTCTGACGCTTTATAAACATCATGCTAAACACGAATTCACTGACACAGGTTACAGAACAAAGGAAACAAAACAACAGTGTAAACAACACGTGAACTACGTTCTGTATTATTCCACAGTATCGACGTTCCATTCTTTCGCCTAAAACTATGTGTTTAGGACAGTTAGATAAGTACAGTGATTATACAATACTCTCACTGTGGCGAAAGTGCACGCTGGCGCCTACGACAGCGAACTAAGCAGTAAGACGTCAGCTGACACCTTTGTTCACACTGTAGATACACCCGAGAATCGTCTGATCAAACGCGTGGCGGCCGTTGAGAAAGTTGAAGGGTCCGTGCAGCAGATGCTTGAGGGGGGTAGGACGTCAAACGGGCCGACTTGGAGCAGGAGAGGCACCACAGGACATTTTATTTTCGACTGTCTATACTTTTACAAATAAATTCATAAAACTTTGTCAGCATGACCAGGAAGGATTCGGATTCACACTCATAGCAATGGAAGTGCGAAAACATAACAAAATAATTTTTTTTAGATATGAAACTTCACCATTTTTTCACTTACTGTTGGCTGCATTTGTTGTTACAGGTACATTTTTCTTCACAAGCAAGAGAGATTCTTTGATGAATTTTGCACAGCATTCAAACCATACTTACAGGTGTGTGAAACTCCAGAATTTTCCAAATCTATTAAAAACTGTGGTAAAAATTGAGATAATTAACTACAAAATTTGACTTTTTTTTCTAAACAAAAAGTTTAAAACGTAACAGCTCATTCATTTTTTCATAAATTAAATAGATTCTAGAGTTTCAGACACCTGTAAGTATGGTTTGTATGCTGTACAAAATTCATCGAATAGTCTCTTTTACTTTTGAAGAGAAGTGTACCTATAGCAACAAATGCAGCCAATAGTAACTGAAAAAATGATGAAATTTCACATGCAAAAAAAATTATTTTGTTATGTTTTTGAACTTCCGCTGCTATGAGTGTGAATCCTGAATCCTTCCTGGTCATGCTGACAAAGTTTTATGAATTTACTTGTAAAAGTATAGACAGTGGAAATTAAAATGTCCTGTGGTGCCTCTCCTGCTCCAAGTCGGCCCGTTTGACGTCCTACCCCCATTAAACCCTGGACAGCTGATGCCAGCAGGAACCAAAATTACTAATGTGTAGATCGACAACACACAATTTTTAAACTACGGAATCTTGGCGCCACGCGCTCCGACAACCGACGAACGGCAACAGGGCAACCCCACGGCCAATAGGAGCGCGTGGCACCAAGTTTCCGTAATTTAAAAATGGCGCGTTGTCGACCTACACAACATTAGTAACTTTCGTTCCTACTGGCATCAGCTGTCCAGGGTTAAAATTTCGTGACACAATTTTCCTCCACCCTGTATAGAAGCAGCTGTAACAGCAGTCTCGGTGAAGAAGAAAAGGCAGCGGCGACGGTGGGGCGCTAGTAGCCTCGCGGCCGGGGTGACGCACGGGGCGGTCCCAGCCGGCCGGCTGGCGTCACGGCGCGCCTGCATTAATCACGGGGCCAGGCAGTCCGCTGTCATGGCGCACTTGCTCTGCTAATGGCCAACTAATGGTCCTGATCAACAGCCGCTCAGACGCCTCGTCGGCGGCCTTTATAAAACGCCTGCCGTTTGGGCCAGTCACACTGCTGGGAGGGTTGGTACGCTCACAGTTTTGTACCCAATTAAACTGCGAAAATTTTCCGACATTTTTCGCTGTAACGCGCTCGGCACAGAACGAAACATTGCCCCGTCAAGTTGTACTAACTACTGTTATTCAGTGTTACCAACCTGCGGAGAACACAATGCCGCAGTTGAGACCACATTCAAGAAATTTGCCCGATACATAACGGCCTCTGAGACGCCAGTCCGTTACACCAGTACGGCTATTACCAGACACTTCCATAAACGCCAGTCTTTTCTTTTTGAAGAGACGCCAGTAGCCAAAACCTCATATTTATCTAAAAGATTTGAGAAGACCAAGTACGACAAAGCTTCTCTAGTTTGTGTACCAATTTAAACGCTGTTGCAAGGCGAAATTTTATAAGCTAAACATTTAGTGTTCTTCTAAGCGCCGTACAGGCCTAGACATATTTACAGCAAACAACTTCTAACTTTACGGATTTCACTATCTGATATCACTCTTTAAATATTTTTATAACTAAATGACCTAGAAACAAATGTAGAAAACGTAAACTTTCGTTACGGTTCATATCTGACGCCACTGCCCGTGCCTGGCAAAAGTTTACCTTACTGAAAACACCCCTTTCGCAGAAAAACACATAATCCAACATGGACATTACCATTTACGAGTACTCGCACGGTGTACTTCAAACTTACAGTCCGATAGTGTTATATATTTTACGTACGAAGACAAATCAGAACGTAATCTCGGGAAAGTAATAAAGAGAGTAGATAAAACGAAAATTACAACGCGAATTCAAACCACTATCAGCACATCAACATAAAAGTTGTCGAAAGCTGCTACAAAAATATATGCCACAAACTGTGTGTGTTATTGTCATGTATGTATCTTTCTGAACAAAGGGTGCTAGAATGAAAGTGTGTACCAAAATAATACAAAAAATTATATATTTCGAATAACTAGGATTATTTTCGAGTGAAGAAAAGTGTGAATGAGACCATGCTTACGGCATGGCGTGCGAACTGGCACGGAGAATGACTGTTCGGCCTACAGAGCAGACTCCTTATGCATGGAACCAATACTCGTACATGGCTTACGTTTTTTTTCTTTTTCTGCTCTGCAACGTATCGAACCCCAGGTTACACTAAATTTTAATATTTTTGTTTAATAAAAATACTGCGCTCTTCTTTAAACAAAGAAACAGGCAACGCTTCCAGCCATCGTTATTTTCAGAGTGTAAGTTATTTGTCGATCTGTATGACAGCTAAATAAAAAGCTTAGGGTCTGCATTTTATTTATGCGCAAGGCTGTGTACAGTTCTGGGAGTTCTTCCTACGGTAAATTATCGTCCGTGAGTGAGATTTTATACTTAATATGTGTAATGTGCTGTATGATATGAAAATGGTTCAAGTTTTAATGCTTCTAAACATTTAGTGATTCTGAGACTCGTAAAATGATATATAAGGAGTTAATTTTTTTCGTTTCCCTTTATAAATAAAGATTTAATCAAATGTGAGCTTTGATACCAGTGCCTCGTCGTCGAAAATTACCAAACAATAGGTGAGAGAACAAATGATCTATTATGGAGTCGTAGAACCTTAGGCACATGTACAGACCTTGAGCAGATAATTAATGTAAATATTTAAAACTATCTAGTTAATAACTTCGAAAAATGTTTTAATTTTTCGTGTAAATATTGCTACATGGGATGTACGTGCAATTATGTCATATCGAAAAAGTAACAAATGTCGTACGTATATTTACAGTCAGTGTTCACCCTCCACAATGTCTCATTCTTTCTGAGATGTACTTTGATAACAACTATAAGAAATGATCATCACGACAAAGACGTTCTTCTGGTATAAATCTGTCAAATGCTTTTTCTTTATTCATCATTAGGAAGCATGCTTTAAAAAATTTCTAATTTTGTAGGCGACATGTGGAAGGTGAAGCTCGCAGAGATTTGTTGAAATAGTTCTTTCTTTTATTGTTTACTGAAATTTTTCATCATTGTGAAGAATATGATCTACATCAGTAAATTCGTTGAATACGCTTATTGATTGATTTGTTAATTGCACTGTTTTATGTATATAAGATACTGTTTTAAATAAAGAAACATTCTAAAAATCTTTAATTTTTTATATTTTTGAACTTAAATTTAATTAGAAAGTAAGTACCATTCTGAAAGATCCAAGTACACTTTAAACAGAAAAGAATGAAAAGGAGCAACTAGATATCATGTCTGCTGATGTAATCTAAGTAAGTTCATGGATTAAAAAAGAAAAAAATTCGCACTCAAAATTACAGGTATAAAACATACAGTGGAGAGCCGCAGTACTTTTTTTTGTGTGTGTGCGTGTGTGTGTGTGTGTGTGTGTGTGTGTGTGTGTGTGTGACCGTAAGGTACGGGACAGTTCAAGTGTTGTAAGAACTGGTTCAGAATACGTGACAACTTATGTTTATTCTCAACCCGGACGCTACTGTTCTTAACACTGTGGTGCTACCACTGCCACCAACATGGACTTCGTTACAACGATCTGAAAAATTACATGAAACAATATCAGTGCTGCGCATATTCAGTCATTCACGGCGTAATGAATAATTCATTAAATTCAGGACAGCCGTGCAAATTCCATCTCTTCCATTAATATTTCGGTGGTGTGTCTTAAGGTTATCTTCAGAGTGAACCAAGAGACAAGACCTCTTGTCTGGTGGGACGTCAGAGTTCACCAACCCTTTCGATTTTTACCCCAGATATCTATAAATACAGTGTGGGTCGTCTTCACTTTTGATCTGTCTAATGTCTTTGGGGCTACTTTTATTTATGCACTTCCATTGCAGTTATCTGCTCCTTAATATAACTTCGTTCTGTGGCTGTGATGAATCTTAATCTATTATCTGACAGCCGCTCTTTATGAATTTCACTGCAATCTCTTTGTCCAGTTTGCGGGATAATGGAACTTCGGTAATTTCAGAGAGGTATCTTCATAGGATACAGTGCCAAGAGAGGCCTTATATGCTCCACCGCGCATGCGGGCCAGCACCACAGACGCCGGTTGGCGGGAAAGAGGCCTCCTGTGGCAGGTGGAGAAAATGCTCAAATGCTCGAGTGCTTACTCGATATATCATCGGTGACCACAACACTGCGACAGCTACTCTGAGACTTAATTTTAGCTGGCTCGGACTCATGCCTTGTCCCAATTAATAACATTAACGTGATTCATTAAATGCTAATCGTGTATCTATGGCTTCCTTAAACACAGAGATCCAAATAAGCTCCTAGTAGTCGACAGAGTGGAACGCACCGATGCAATGCTCCGCCACTGCTGACTTGTCTGGTTATCGCAAGCGGGTATACCGCTGGGGTTCGTTGCACTTCTCTCGCAAAGTTAAAGTCGTTTGGTCACCATATGAACTGCCACAACTCCCACGAGGAATCTCGCGCACACCTGCCCTTCGAAGCAACAAAACCTCCTTCACAGAAACGAGCAGAGCCGCAGTGTTCATAAGAGGGCGGAATGTCACTTTGACACTAAGTTTCTCAAGGATCGATATTCTAAAATGTTGGCTAATAACAGCAGTTCAGTGTCTCAATCGCTCCGTCATCTCGCTCCGTTGAAGATTAAGATTCAACATCCCGCCAACGACGCGGGCACTAAGTACGTAGCCCAGGCTCGGGTAGTTCAAGGGCAGGGCGACAAGCACATCCATCGCACAGCAATAGATGAATGCTGATGGGAGTAACTACATTCCGAAATCGATACTTCGTCTAAAGAAGATAATGATTACCGTAGTACTGTGTATTCTCTCTAAGACTGATGAAGCAGAAGACGTTGAAAATAACCACATCGCATTACTTGACGTCGACATGAAGTGGCACGTCGCAAACAACATCTAAAATAATTGTGCTTTGAGACTCTTCTGTGTCAATACAAATGGTTTTTCAGTCTAGACTCTTCTGATATCAAAAACACCACAATTAAGGCTGCAGCCAAATGTGACGTGGGACTTCAGCAGTTCCATATATTGTAATTTAATGAGCGTGACATTAACGTACTGTTGTTTCACTGGTAGAAACACGAAGCACATACGTGATTAACAATACCTTAGTCAGTCCACTCTTATGCGCTGATATAATATCAGCGGCGATACGTTGCTTACGCACACTTATCTTCAAGCGTTTACAGACAGATGTGGGTTCTACGCATTTGGCTATGTGTAAATTTTATTTTGTCCAGAGAATAGCGCAGATAACTTTTCGTTTCATGAAGTGTAAGTACGGAATAACACAGTGTTCTGAAACCACGAAGTAGTGGCACCGATTCGGAAAAGGAGACACTAACGGCCCTGCCATCACAGCAAGATCCTAATCGCAAGTCCATCATACGGACTTCCACAGACATCGCAGGCACAGGACGAAGCAGAGACTGGTGCACAGTGCGTGGGCCCCTGGGCTTAGTTATGGTGTGGTATTTTTTTTTTTTTAATCTGTTTCCCCGCTTTCTTGCAGATATTTCAAGTCAGACACCTATAATTACACACGATAAATGATCCCAGTTTAACAGTTTCACAAAGACAGCACCAAAGAATTTGATCGTTGTTGTTGTTGTTGTTGTTGTTGTCTTCAGTCCTGAGACTGGTTTGATGCAGCTCTCCATGCTGCTCTATCTTGTGCAAGCTTCTTCATCTCCCCGTACTTACTGCAACCTACATCCTTCTGAATCTGCTTAGTGTATTCATCTCTTGGTCTCCCTCTACGATTTTTACCCTCCAAGCTGCCCTCAAATGCCAAATTTGTGATCCCTTGATGCCTCAGAATATGCCCTACCAACCGGTCCCTTCTTCTTGTCAAGCTGCGCCACAAACTCCTCTTCTCCCCAATTCTATTCAACACCTCCTCATTAGTTTTGTGATCTACCCATCTAATCTTCAGCATTCTTCTGTAGCACCACATTTCGAAAGCTTGTATTCTCTTCTTGTCCAAACTATTTATCGTCCATGTTTCACTTCCGTACATGGCTACACTCCATACAAATACTTTCAGAAACGACTTCCTGACATTTAAATCTATACTCGACGTTAACAAATATCTCTTCTTCAGAAACGCTTTCCTTGCCATTGCCGGTCTACATTTTATATCTTCTCTACTTCGACCATCATCAGTTATTTTACTCCCCAAATAGAAAAACTCCTTTACTACTTTAAGTGTCTCATTTTCTAATATAATTCCCTCAGCATCACCCGACTTAATTCGACTACATTCCATTATCCTCGTTTTGCTTTTGTTGATTTTCATCTTACATCCTCCTTTCAAGACACTGTCCATTCCGTTCAACAGCTCTTCCAAGTCCGTTGCTGTCTCTGACAGAATTACAATGTCATCGGCGAACCTCAAAGTTTATATTTCTTCTCCGTGGACTTTAATACCTACTCAGAATTTTTCTTTTGTTTGCTTTACTGCTTGCTCAATATACAGATTGAATAACATCGGGGACAGGTTACAACCCTGTCTCACTCCCTTCCCAATCACTGCTTCCCTTTCATGCCCCTCGACTCTTATAACTGCCATCTTGTTCCTGTACAAATTGTAAATAGCCTTTCGCTCCCTGTATTTTACCCCTGCCACCTTTAGAATTTGAAAGAGAGTATTCCAGTCAACATTGTCAAAAGCTTTCTCTAAGTCTACAAATGCTAGAAATGTAGGTTTGCCTTTCCTTAATCTATTTTCTAAGATAAGTCATAGGGTCAGTATTGCCTCACGTGTTCCAACATTTCTGCGGAATCCAAACTGATCTTCCCCGAGGTCGGCTTCTACTAGTTTTTCCATTCGTCTGCAAAGAATTCGCGTTAGTATTTGGCAACTGTGACTTATTAAACTGATAGTAATTTTCACATCTGTCAACACCTGCTTTCTTTTGGATTGGAACTATTATATTCTTCTTGAATTCAGGGTATTGCGCCTGTCTCATACATCTTGCTCACCAGATGGTAGAGTTTTGTCATGACTGGCTCTCCCAAGGCCGTCAGTAGTTCTAATGGAATGTTGTCTACTCCCGGGGCCTTGTTTCGACTCAGGTCTTTCAGTGCTCTGTCAAACTCTTCACGCAGTATCGTATCTCCCATTTCATCTTCATCTACATCCTCTTCCATTTCCATAATATTGTTCTCAAGTACATCGCCCTTGTATAGACCCTCTATATACTTCTTCCACCTTTCCGCTTTCCCTTCTTTGCTTAGAACTGGGTTTCCGTTTGAGCTCTTGATATTCATACAAGTGGCTGTCTTTTCTCCAAAGGTCTCTTTAATTTTCCTGTAGGCAGTATCCATCTTATCCCTAGTGAGATAAGCCTCGACATCCTTACATTTGTCCTCTAGCCATCCCTGCTTAGCCATTTTGCACTTCCTGTCGATCTCATTTTTGAGACGTTTGTATTCCTTTTTGCTGCTTCATTTACTGCGTTTTTATATTTTCTCCTTTCATCAATTAAATTCAATATTTCTTCTGTTACCCAAGGATTTCTACTAGCCCTCGTCTTTTTACCTACTTGATCCTCTGCTGCCTTTACTACTTCATCCCTCAGAGCTACTCATTCTTCTTCTACTGTATTTCTTTCTCTGTACAACTTCTGGTTCTTTCAGTTTATCCAGGTCCCATCTCCTTAAATTCCCACCTTTTTGCAGTTTCTTCAGTCTTAATCTACAGTTCATAACCAATAGATTGTGGGCAGAGTCCATATCTGCCCCTGGAAATGTATTACAATTTAAAACCTGGTTCCTAAATCTCTGTCTTACCATTATATAATCTATCTGATACCTTCTAGTATCGCCAGGATTCTTCCATGTATACAACCTTCTTTTATGATTCTTGAACCAAGTGTTAGCTATGATTAAGTTATGCTCTGTGCAAAATTCTACCAGACGGCTTCCTCTTTGATTTCTTAGCCCCAATCCATATTCACCCACTATGTTTCCTTCTCTCCCTTTTCCTACTCTCGAATTCCAGTCACCCATGACTATTAAAATTTCGTCTCCCTTCACTACCTGAATAATTTCTTTTGTCTCATCATAATTTGATCGTAGCGGCTCCATTTTGCCTCCCCCATTTACGTCGATGAGTCAAAATAATATGACCACCTACTTAAAAGCGTGTTTGCCCGCCTCTGGAACGCAATTTGTCTGATTCTGCGTGAGATCGATTCAACCAATGCTTGACATATATCCAGAGGTTTGTGGCACCAGATACCTACTCAAAGGTCACACACTTCCCTTAATTTACGGCAGCAGGCGCCTGATAGCGTCCCAGTTGGGTTTCATCGGATTCAGATAAGTTGAATTTGATGGCCAAGACATCAACGTAAGCTCACTATCATATTCCTCAATCCACTGCAGCACGATTCTGGCCTTGTGACACGGACAGTTATCCTTCTGGAAAATGCCACAGTTTTGGGGAAGACTTGCATAAGTCGTTACAGGTGGTCCCTAATAATGTTCACATAGTCCACGGCTGTCATGGTGCCTCCGATTAATACCGCAGGTCCCACGAAGCCCAGGTGAATGTCTCCCACAACATAATACTGCTCCCACAGCCCTGCGTTCGTGGCACGCTGCATGTTTCAAGCATCAGTTCGCCTGTATGACGGTTTATCTGAACCCGACCATCGACCTGGTTTAAAAATAAATTCGATTCATCCGGCAAGGCGATGCGATTCCATCGATCCAGATTCCAATTTCGATGATCCCGTGCCTACTGTAATCATAACTGAGTATGTTGTTGGGTCAGCATGGGGACATACGGGTCCTCTGCTGCGAACACAATATTCAACACTGTGCGCTGAACGGTGTGCTCCAAAACACTTGTGCCTGCGCCAGCACTGTACTCTGTCGTCAGATCTGCCACAGACCGCAGCCTTTCATAGTTTGGAGAGAGGGCAAGCCTCTGACCTCTATGTTCTGTGATGAAGCATGGACGTTCTACTTCTTGTCGCCTACTCATGATTCAGCATTTTTCAACCACTGTAGATGCCCACGATAGTAGCACGCGAGCATCCGACCAGTTCCGCCGCTTCCGAAGTGCTCGCTCGCTGGCACTGGGTCACAACAATCTGGCATCCGTCAAGGTCACTCAAGTCGGCGGATTTTCGCACTTGCGGCACTTATCGCCACCAGAATGATTCGCAACGCAGTGTCGGCCGTGTTATTGCGGATTTGGCAGAGTTGGTTGCAGAGGGTGGCCAGATGCCATTCCTGACGCCACCCCAAGCCCCCCAGGACTAAGTAGTGTGCCCCAGCTGCCAGCGGCCAGCGGCCTGCATGTAGAGTAAGCCATGAAATAGTGCGAACGTTTTCAAGCAACTGAGGCGGAACCTGGGGATCAGCCCAGTATTCACCTTGCGAGATGTGGAAAACTGCCTAAAAACCACATCCAGACTGGCCAGCTTACCGGCCCTCATCGTTAATCCGCCAGGCGGATTCTATCTGGGGCCGCCGCCCCTACCCGAGTCCAGAAGCAACGCATTAGCGCTCTCGGCTACCCTGGCAGGTCTTTCTCGTATACAGTACATCTGAAGCGCAAAACCGTTTGTGGTTTTGATCTGGGGTGTGTTGTATTTGGTTTCTTGCGCGCGTGCAGAAGAAAAAACAGCAACACGAATTGAATTTATGCATTCTTCGTACATCACTGTCACTAGGGTGCCTGCTCCCCTTGTCTGGTTGCAGTCCCGAATAGTGCATGGGAAAAACGAAAGTTGGTAAACCTGTCGGGGTCGGGGTAACTGGTTGGAGAAGAAAAGACGACACGTGTCACACAACTTCACAGACAGAATCCTGTTTTCTTGGGGAGTCAGTTTGCATATTTGCTTTCCCTACCCTTCATAAATGGCTGAGTCACGGTAGTTGCGTTGTGTTTAATGTTTAATTGCTGTAATTCTGACTGCGTTGGTTTCTTCCTGTAATATTTATTGCACAGCCGATCCTAGAAGCATTAGAACTTCTTCACCAGTGGTTCATTTCTACGCTCACGAAACTTCATGTTTTTCTCTTATTTCGCTCTCAGTTTCTTGCAGTTGACTTCAGAAGATATCGTCGGCCTTCCCGATGTACTGCTGTTTCTAAGGACATAGTTTAAGAACTCGCATCGTTGTTCTCAGCAATAGGTTTCGTTGTTAATTGCAGTTTTTACTAATAGAGTCATAGTGATGCTGCTAGATATTTAATACATCGCATCTTTTTATGGTAAGATATTTTCCACTGCAAACATTTTATTGTATCGCGCTAATTGATGTTTCCATTCTTGGTATTATTTCGCAAGCTTTCGTATCATGTAACGTGCAGAAATATCATCTGCAAAGTTTATTACTAACGAATCTCAACAAAGTAATTAATTGTCCTCACGAGGATGATTTAATCTCGTCACGTTCTTCAACAACGAAATTTGCTTTGCAGTACTGGGAAACGAACTCGGGTACCACGAGCGGAAGTAAGACACGCTGATAGTTCACCTGTGGAGACGGACAGACAGGGCACAGTACGCAACTTACATTTTCCACGGTAACCTCCTCAGCAGCTGTGGAGTTTAGAAGCGAAAGAAAGAAGTGTGGTACGAATACATCGTGTCACTCGGGATGCAAACAAGGATGTCATATTTAACCATTAGGTTATATAAGCTCGCCTTCAGACCTTATTCAAATTTTCGCTGTCACTCATGTTTCCCCCTGTTACTTCCGAACACTGCAGCCGGAAGTTCTCCCTTGAGATACGTAGAAATAGCACCACAGGGGAAATGACTGAGTGGAGAGTGGTCTATTCGACCTCGGGATATACCGTATATTACCTGAATTTCCATTTGCCACGACATATTCATTTTATTTTAGGTTCAGTATTTTTAAACAAATTTCATTGATGCCACTTCTATTAATTCAGTTTCATCTATTTCATACATATCAATGTCATTCATTTTATATGAAGGAATTCAATTCGGCTGGTTATATGTGACCCGTTGAGTCCACGAGATTGCCCATAAGACTTGCTTGGATGATCAATTTAGGAGGCAGATGTTCAGTCTAGAATATAACCCAGGTAAGTTCGGGACAAAATTACAGTTTTCTTATGCGCTACAGCCAGTTTTTTGCTCTCAATTAAAAGCAAATGAGAGATAGAAAATAATGGAGAGGCAAAAGTTAAAAATTACGATTTACCTGCAACTAAAATTCCTTACGAGTAAAAGGAATCAACAGGGAAAAATACAACTTTACGAACTGTCATCGCTAGCTTTCAACTATCACCTCGAAAAAACAAAGTTACGTAATTAATTTATTGTTTGTTTGCTGGTACACGTCTGCGGTCCTGGAACACACTGAAATCCCAACCTCAGAGCACCGTAGCACACCGCTAGACGAGCCACAACAAAATGGCGCAGCCCACCGATAACGCACTAGCATTTCGCTTTCGTTCTCTAGCGGCACGGTACGGAACGGCGGAGTTGGAATTTGACCTTATACCAGGACTGCAGACACATACCAGCAAACAAACAGTTAATTAAAATTGTAACTTTATTTTTTCAATGTCATAGTTTAAACTTCATCTTAACACGAGAACACTAAAGAGGGTGAAATGTTACATTGCTACTAAAACATCTTAATCTCTGCTACTCCACATTTTATTGAAATGAAGTCATAATCTATAGGTTGTGCATTACTTAACTACTATTATCAGACCGAAGTGACAAATGTCATGGGATATCTTCTAATACCGGCGTAGTGCAGCAGCTCGACGTGGCATGGACTCAACAAGTCGTTGAAAGTCCCCTGCAGAAATACTGAGCCAAGCTGTCTCCACAGCCGTCCATGATAGCGGAAGTGTACACGAATTGATCTCTCTATTATGTCCCATAAATGTCCGACGAGATTCATGTCGGGCAATCAAAGTGGCCAAATCATTCGCTCAAACTGTCCAGAATGTTCCTCAAGCCAATTCCATACAACTGTGGCCTGGTGACACGGGAGCTGTCATCCATAAAAATTCCATCGTTGTTTGGAAACACGGAATCCGTGATTGACTGTAAATAGTCTCTCAGTAGCCGAACATAACCATTTCCAGTCAACGAACGGGTGAGTTCGACCAGAAGTCCCTGTCCATTCCTTCTAAACACATCCCACATCATTATGGGGCCACCACCAGTTAGCGCAGTGCCTTACCACCAGCCAGCGCAGTGCCTTGTTGATAACTTCCGTCCACGGTTCGTGGGGTCTGCCACACTCCAATCCTAGCATCCATTCTTACCAACTGAAATAGCGACTCATATGATCAGGCCACGGTTTTCTAGTCGTCTAGGATCCAAACGAGACAGTCACGAGCCCAGCAGAGGCGCTGCAGGCGATGTCCTGCTGTTAGCAAAGGAGCCCTCGTCTGTCGGCTGCTACCACAGCCCATTAACGCCATATTTCCCAGCACTGTCCTAACAGATACGGTCGTCGTACGTCCCACATCGATTTATGCGGATATTTCCCGCAGCTAGCACTGACAACTCTCTGCAAACGCCGCCGCTGTCGGTCGTTAAGTAAAGACCGCTGGGCACTGCGTTGTCCGTGGTGAGAGGTAATGCCTGGAATTTGGTCTCTGGGCACACTCTTGACACTGTGCATCTCGGAACATAGAATTTCCGAACTATTTCCGCAATGGAATGTCTCATGCGTCTACCTCCAGCTGCCATCTCGCGTTCATAGTCTGTTAATTGCCATCGTGCGGCCACAATCACGTCGGAAGCCTTTTCCCATGAATCAGCTGAATTCAAATGACAGGTCCACCAATGCACCACTCTTTTACACCCAGTGTACGCCATGCTACCGCCTTCTGTATATCTGTATACGAGCATACCGGTATCCCGAGACCTTTGTCATCTCAGTATAGATCTCCAGTAGTATGTTACATACTAAGTCAAGTATAAAATGTCCTGATTCATATTATATAGCAATAACAAATTTTATGAGGGTTTAGTAATCTAGGACTAAGTAAATGTTCTTTGATTCCTTTCCGATGGATCGCAAAGCTGGAAATAAGGATCCCGCTACTACAGGGCGAAAATTAATGAACAATATGGAATAAAATCGTCATATCTTCTGAACGGTTTGCGTTAGGACGTTGAAACTGCACGGTTCGCCACGGGGCATGATGGGAATTAGTATGCGCATGGTTTAGTGACGAAGCCCACTTTCATTTGGATGGGTTCTTCAGTAAGCAAACTTGGCGCATTTGGGGGACTGAGAATCCGCATTTTGCGATCGAGAAGTTTCTACACCCTCAACAGGTGACTGTGTGGTGTGCAGTGTCCAGTAACGGAATAGTCGGTGCGATATTCCTTGATGGCACGGTGCTTACCGAACGTTACGTGAAGGTTTTGGAAGATGATTTCATCCCCATTATCAAAAGTGACCCAGGTTTCGACAAGATGTGGTTCATGCACGACGGAGCTCGACCCCATCGAAGCAGGAGAGTGATGTCCCAGAGGAGGACTTTGGGGACTGCATTCTGACTCTGGCATGGGCCTCGATTGGCGGCCATATTCAACGGATATGAACACGTGCGACTCCTTTTTGTAGGGCTACATTAAAGACAAGATGTGCAATAATAATTCCAAAACCATTGCTGAGGTGAAAAAAGCCATTCGGGAGGTCATCGACAGCATCGATGCTCCGACACTTAAGCGGGTCATGCAGAATTTCGCTATTCGTCTGCGCTACATCATCGCCAATGATGGCAGCCATATCGAACATGTCATAACCTAAACCCAAATATTTGCTGTGACGTTTACATGTTGAATAAAGTGTGTGCACGCAGTAGTTTGTAACTAATTTATTTTTTTTTTTTTTTTTTTTTTTTTTTTTTTTTTTTTTTTTTTTTTTTTTGTTTCGTGTAGTTCAATAATTGTCAATGTAGGTTAATTCTTACAAAGAAGAAAACAGCAGCCAGCCACTATTAATACTGCTATTTATTTAGGTAAATAGCGCCGTTGCCGGTTTCGAACTGGCAAGTTCATCATCAGACGGCCGTTCACATGATTTTCAAGATATTATCGTCCGTTTACGATTCTTATTATTCCACTGCGGGGAAGTAATTTTGGTGTGATGTTGCCCTATGGTAGAAAACAGTATTAGAAGCGCCCTATGTGAAAATAACTAACCTCCAAACGATGAAATACAGCGTAAATAAATATGTGAGGTTAAGTGGTTATGGTACTTACGTCGAAAATTCCGCGCGATTTTGTTGTGATGTTGCAGGATTGTATTTTTCGAATATTCCTAAATATATCCAACACTTACGTAATTTGTACATCACCATCTTGCGCAAAGCACCACACGCACACACACACACACACGCACGCACACACACACACACACACACACACACACACACACACACACACACACACACACCAAAAAGAATTTGCCACATGTGAATCTATCACAAAGATTGCAGATTTACAAATACAACAGTGTCAGAGACGTTCTCTCTCAGAGACATCACAATATACAAGTCGCTTTGATTTCACAGAATGACTGTTTTTAAAGAATAACATAACTTAATGAAAATTAAAACACAAACACAATAATTGTCACGCTGTATCTAGTATGGTGGCCTCGTGTACTAGGTGAGCAGCAGCTCGCCAAGTGCGTAACGACACAAAGTTTTTTCTCCACAGCAGCTCAACACACTGCCTGAGAGAGCCCAAAGCGTCGCCCTACAACACAGCAGCGTCCCGCACCAGCAGCAGAAGCAGCAGAGGCAGCGGCGGTGCCGGCGGCGGTCAGTTAGCCGATCGCCTCCTTCGTGACTGGGCGCCCTCGCCGGGGCTTTTAGCTGTATTAGGTCGTGAACCATGTGGGTGTGTTCCCGTTCCTCATTTTCTGTTCGGGGTCAATTTCCGAATGGGTAAGTAATGAACGCATCTCACGCCGCAACCATAATGGTACTTCCAATTCGCAAGTGTGCAAATAAAACGATAACTGGAATTATCGCTCGCGTCTAGAGCGTTTGAAGCCGCACTAGCACTTTTATCGTCTGAAACAATTCCACTCCTTTAAAAGAAGTGACGTAATGCATGGAAACGGAAGTTTATCGTCTGAATACTGCAGTACTGCGAGTTGAAACGCTACATTTTGATACGTTATTACGCACAGATTAGGCTATTACGAATTAAAATTTATAGCGTCAAATCATAGGTAGAAGACTATTCAAAATCTACTGTTCTGTATTCTGACCACTATTCGATTAAAAACAGTCTTAAATTTTCAAATTATGGAAAAAACTAGTTTATGACATTTGAATCAAAACAGTAAAATTCAAAGCTCACTTGCCGAAAGAAACAAAAACAAACATCTACAAAAGGAACACATCAACTGAGTCGTATTTGCCAAACAGGATTTTTGAGTTCTGTTCTAGGTCGACTTATTTCTTAATACTTACCAATGACTTCGCAGTACCAGATGAACCCAAAACATTTTTTGCATAGGCCTATAACGCGTATCATCTTCAAAGACATGGAAGTGGTTTTGAGAGTACAGATTGTCGGTTGACTGCAGTGCATACAGTTTCTGACCCGGAAGCATCGGGAAAAGTTATCATGTCAGGGTGATCAAACAATCAATGAAGTGGAATATTTTAATTTATTATAAATCTAGATACGTAGAAAACTTTCATGGACCTATCACAATGAGGATATTGCACAAAAATTTATGCTACTATTTTCACAACAAGAATAATCTCCACTGCTACTAACAATGGCACGCGAAAACTTATCTTTCACAGTAAAATATTCTCGAGTAACTCTATGAATTCACTTGCCATCCTTATACATATAATCCCTCAAGAGATTTGTGGTTACCAGTATAGACTCCTTCAAATGGATCTGCAATTTTCATTCAGTGAAAATCTCACAAGAAATTACACTTCGATAAAAGTTCATTTAGAACTGTACAGTAATGTGTTCACTCTTCTGCGCGTTTCATTGTCAACAGGGTTTATACGTGACAGAACAACTTAAGAGATGAATCCCAGATCTTCAAATCCAAGTTGAAAAGTTTTGTTGTGGCTCTCCACTTTATTTCTGTGTGTAGTATTTCAAGCTTTTCACTGCAATGTACATACTATGGCAAATCTGTTGTAATTTCCTATTTCATTTTTAATTTTTAACAGCATTGGGTATTACGCAGTGACTAGTTCTGTGAATGAGTAGCTTTGGATCGCTTGATCCAATAGATCCCAAGAAAACTACACACGTAAAATACGAGAATGATTGTAAATAACTGTCTGGGAATCGAGAAAGTTACAAACGAATAACAAATTATGTAGGAGCATTATACGATGAGAGGAGGTTCATAAGTGTGTCCGTAAGTATATTATATACTTGGAAGATACGCCCAGTATGTAACACATGAAAATATTGAAATCAATAAAACGAGAATGATTTAACTTGAAGAAGAAGAGTAGTTCGAATATTATTAGAAATACTGTTTCGAACCTAAGGTAGCGGCATACAAGTCCCAAATAACAAGTACATTTCGTCTCGATAACACATAGGTGAAGACCATTACGAACTACCTCGAAGATAACCGTACGGTGCGAAAACTGGCAACTGACCACAAATGATGAAAAGTGTGAGGCCATCCACATGAGTGCTGAAAGGAATCCATTAAACTTCGGTTACACTATAAATAACACAAATCTAAAGGCCGTAAATTCAACTAAATACCTAGAAATTACCATTATAAACAACTTAAATTGGGGAGAACATATAGAAAGTGTTGTGGGGAAAGCAAACCAAAGATTGCGTTTTATTGGCAGAACACTCAAAAAATATAACAAATCTACTAAAGAGACTGTCTACATTACGCTGGTCGGTACTCTTTTTTTGGGAGTACTGCTGCATGGTGTGGGATCCTTACTAGACTGGATTAATGCAGTACATCGAGAAAGTCCAAAGAAGAATTATTGCGAAATAGGGGAGAGAGTGTCACTGACATGATACAGGATTTGGGGTGGACATCGTTTAAATAAAAGCGTTTTTCGTTGCAGTGGAATCTTCTCACCAATTTCCATCACCAACTTTCTCCTCGGAATGCGTAAATATTTTGTTTACGCCAACCTACACAGAGAGAAACGATCATCATAATAAAATAAGGGAAATCAGAGCTCTCACGGAAAGATTTAGGTATTCGTTTTTTCCGCGCGCTGTTCGAGACTGATTGGGATAATAGAGAATTATTGTGAAGGTAGTTCGATGAACCCTCTGCCAGACACTTAAGTGTGATTTGCAGATTATCCACGTAGATGTAGATGTAGGTACAGAAAGATTAAAAACGAAAATCAACCAGTTTCAATGCAATCAACATGGAACTTTCAATGTACGCGAATAGGCCCTTCAGAGTGGAGTAACTCATTCGTTCAGTCTATGCATGAAATCCGCAATAATAAACTCTCAAAAGTTTGGGATAAAACTAAAGCGGTCACTTGATTAATATCTGAGAGAGGACGAGAGTATAATAAATGAAGAGAATGGGTGCGGAAGGTGCTGCAGTGACCACCTAAGCCACGCCCTACCGAGCCCATTCAATCTGAAAGGTAGGTGATAAAATAAAACAAAGAGCGAAACACTGGAAGACCAAGGAAACGATGGCCATCGGAATGATCTATTTAATATAAACCTTGAATAATGATAATAATGGTGGTGGTGGTGGTGGTGGTGATGGTGATGGTGGCGTCATTCAGTAAGTAAATGCTATAACACGTGCTAGTCCTGATATAAATTTTCACAATATAGCAGAGAGTATGCTAAAATTTATTCTGCTGACAAGTCAGGACAATGGCCTAGCCTCTAAGTTTAACTTGAATGCTTTGCCTTGCATAAATCCCAAGTATTCCGTTCGTTTTCCTAACACTGATTTTAAGTTATGGTTCCATTTCATATCGTTCCACAGTATAACTCCTAAATACTTATATGATGTGACGTGCTCAAGGTGTTCACCACTACTCTTCTAATCGGACACTGCCCTGTTCTTTCCCTTTATTATAGGCACTATCGTGCATTTATCCACATTTAAAGTGGAAATTTTGTCCAAGTCGTCCTGGAGTTCCCTACCACCATCCAACGACGATACTTTCGTATAGACAACAACATTATCGTCAGCGGAGAATCTTGTAGTGCTGCCGATTCTGTCTTGTAAATCGCTTATGTGAACTGAGAACATCAGCGGTTGCATTACCTTTACTTTGGACACATCCGACGTTACATTCATTTCTGTTGAACATTCGCTGGCCAGTGTAGCATACTGAGTTCTGCTTATCAAACATTCCTCGAGTCAGTCACATACTTGCGAAGGTCCTCCGTATGATTGCACCTTGGTAAGCAGCTGATGGTGTGGTACAGTGTCGACAGCCCTTCAAAATCTAAGATGGAATCCACCTGTCCATCTGCATCTATTGTTTGCAAGATGTCCTTGCGAGCTGTGTTTCAAAAAAGTTGTTTTTCCTGAATATGTGCTGATTATTTGAGAGAACAGACGGATGTCAGCTGTATTCTGTGCAATTCCACGTTGTACCCGTTTTTCCACGCAGTGACTCTTGCAGTCGTGCGGGATTATTCACTGCGCAAGAGATTCCTGACAAATATGAGCTAGGAAAGGGGCTGATTCCACAACGTAATCAATGTAACATCTAAGTGGAATTCTATCAGGGCCGGATTTCTTGTTTGTTATAAGTAATCCTAATTCTCTTTCAATGCCAAAGATGCATATATTTCATTTGTTAGTCGTTGCAGCTGTGCAATGTGGTATGGTAATATCCTCATGTTCACTGTCTCCGTTCTGGGCAGGTGGCACTCGCAGTTTTTCTGGACACTAACTGTCCAGGGTTTCTAGTAGGTTCGCAAAATGAGTAGCGATTTTCGTTCTTTTTGATACGATGTGTGCAAAATAAAACAGAATAATAGTATCAAGTCATCAATGCTGAATGCTACAGGTCGACCAAAATTATACAGCAGTTAGTCGTATCATCGCGCTGCAACCTCTCACCTGTCTAGCCTCTGTCATTAGGATTTTCCGAGTTCCCCCAAAATCACATCAGCCGAGTGGTGGGACTCTATGTACCTAAAATGCAGGCCTCGATCGTTTGCCACATCAGACCCTCTCCATATATCTTCTTTAATTATGGCCGTGTCACAACTCTAAGATACCGCCAAACTCTTAATAATCCTTCCACCTCATATTGCAGATTTAGTGTAACTCTTGCTTGTACATGGAGGCTGCCAAGCACAAAATGCACAGCGTTGAGTTCATGTGGCGCTAAGGAGCTGAATGCAAAAGTTAAGGAACGTGGGCGGCGCTACAGTCCACGCCACCTTGTGTTGTGGCTTCAGAGAATTCTACATGATCGCGTCGCAGATTGTTCTGATCGTGATGTTACTGGGCACCTGGTTGCTACCGTCACTTCGTTGCGAAATTTCCAAGTTTCTTCTCGCGATATTACCTGGAAACAACCATGTTATAATTTATTGCTAAACGTCGACTGCAGACCTGCAACACCTTACACAGTTTTGGGTCTACTGCTTTCACTTTCACCTTGTAGATGGCATAGTACTGAAGGAACGAACATTACCGTCCTTGCTAACATGAATACCAAACAGCTCAATACAAAAACACATGCTACAGGATTACCTACACTAAGTGATCAAAAGTATCCGGACACCTGGCTGAAAATGACTTACAAGTTCGTGGCGCCCTCCATCGGAAATGCTGGAATTCAATATGGTTTTGGCCCACCCTTAGCCTTGATGACAGCTTCCACTCTCGCAGGCATACGTTCAATCAAGGGCTGGAAGGTTTCTTGGGGAATGGCAACCCATTCTTCACGGAGTGCTTCACTGAGGACATGCATCGATGTCGGTCGGTAAGGCCTGGAACGAAGTCGGCGTTACAAAACATCCCAAAGGTGTTCTATAGGATTCAGGTCAGCACTATGTGCAGTCCAGTCCATTACAGGGATGTTATTGTGGTCTAACCACTCCGCCACAGGCCGTGAATTATGAACAGCTGCTCGATCGTGTGGAAAGATGCAATCGTCATCCCCGAATTGCTCTTCAACAGTGGGAAGCAAGAAGGTGCTTAAAACATCAATATTGGCCTGTGCTGTGACAGTGCCATGTGAAACAACAAAGGGTGCAAGTCCCCTCCATGAAAAACACAACCACACCAAAACACCACAGTCTCCGAATTTTACTGTTGGCACTACACAGGCTGGCAGATGACGTTCACCGGGCATTCGCCGTAACCACACCCTGCCATCAGATCGCCATATTGTGTACCGTGATTCGTCACTCCACACAACGTTTTTCTACGCTTCAATCGTCAAATTTTACGTTCCTTACACCAAGCGAGGCATCGTTTGATATTTACCGGCGTGATCTGTAGCTTTTGAGCAGCCGCTCGAACATGAAATCGAAGTTTTCTCACCTCCCGCCTAACTGTCATAGTATTTGCAGTGGATCCTGATGTAGTTTGGAATTCCTGTGTGATGGTGTGGATAGATGTCTGCCTATTATACATTACGGTCCTCTTCTACTGTCGGCGGTCTGTCAGTCAGCATACGAGATCGGCTTGCACGCTTTTGTGCTGTAATTGTCCCTTCACGCTTCCATTTCACTATCACATCGCAAGCAGTGGACTTAGGGATGTTTAGGAGTGTGGAAATCTCGCATACAAACGTATGACACAAGTGACACCCAATCACTTGACCACATTCGAAGTCCGTGAGTTCCGCGGAGCACCCCTTTCTGCTGTCTCACGATGTCTAATGACTACTGAGGCCGATGATATGGAGTGCCTGTCAGTAGGTGGCAGCACAATGCACCTAATATCAAAAACGTAAGTTTTTGGGTGTGTCCGGATACTTTTGATCACATACTGTATATACTCTGCTTAGCTATATAAGAGTAATCACGAAGATCAGCCCGTTCCCAGTATAATTTTATGAAAATGATGTTGCATTTCAACGAATTTTCAAGAAGTGAAAAAGAAGGAATATTGGAATTGAACTGCTGAAAAATATACGATTGAAACAAAAAGATAGTGTTTTATTTACGGCTGAGTTTCTACCCGGTTTCTTCTTTACATTTACGGAAATAAAAAGAAGTCCGAAAGATCAACAGCGCAATACAAAACCAAATCAATATATGCATAACTTATTCCAGAATAACCGTGGAATCACGTGGAAAATTTTCATTTAGATCCTTGTGGAGATGCGTAACACATATTAATGAATCAATTAATCTATGATTTAAACATGGCACACATAAACTAAGGGTTCAAGTCGCTGACGTATTAACTATGGAGCTAAGTAGTAGATTTTAAACTTAGTTAAGTCCTTGTAGTAGTTCCCCACTAGGATAATTTTCTCTCAGTGATGAGACATTAAAAAATTGTGAACGTTAATAATCCGCTGTTTTTAGGGAAGCGGGCCAATAAATTTTTAACAAGAGTTCGAACGGTTGAACGAGATAAAATTTATCAACTACAGTGCTCATAAACAAAACAAAAAAGAAAAAAAAGACGATTAAAAAAAAGGCAGGAAGGATTTTTTTGTTCGGTGAAGTGAACGGTATATTAAACTTGATACCTGTGCGTTTTGAAGGAATTGCTGAGGTTTCAGAAGAGTAACCATTCACTTATTTTGCAATAGGTGAAAAATACGCTAAATGTGGTTCGCTTGCTAAACTGTCACATGAGAACTAAAGATAGGGTACAAAGAGAAGAGATAACACATACTTCAAATAAGTCTAAACATTTAGTAAAACACTTATCAGAACCAAAATACATTAATATAGGGGTTCCACAAGGTAGCATATTAGGACCAATACTGTTCCTGATATACATCAATGACTTTCCCAGTAGTGTTACTCATGGTGAAAAAAATCCTCTTCGCTGATGACAGCAATATTATAGTCACTGATAAAACAAGAGAACTTCTTGCCGAGAAAGCAAATGAAACTCTCAAGGAAGTTTATGATTGCTCAATAAGTAATAAAGTGACATTGAACATAAAGAAAACTAATGCCATGAATTTCAGTTTGATGAAGAAAAATGACAATGTTAAATTAAATGTAGATGGCACATCTATAGACTGTGTAACAAATGCGAAATTTCTAGGAATGAATATTGATTCTCAGCTGAAGTGGTGTGAACACACAAAGGTACTTGCAAACAGAATGTCATCAGCATGTTATGCCCTTAGAATCCTATCATCAGTGTGTAACATGCAGTGTCTTTTAGTTACATATTATTCATATGTACACTCAATTCTTAGCTATGGAATTCTGTTTTGGGGAACAAATGCACAAAATATGAACACAATTTTCAAAGTCCAGAAAAGAGCCATAAGGATAATAACCAAAAATACTAATAGAGCTCATTGTAAAGATATGTTCAGAACACTGGGGATTTTAACTGCTCCATGTGAATACATTTACCAGTCAGTTGTACACATCAAAAATAACATTGGTAGTTACTGCACAAACAGCTCTGTCCATGACCATGCAACAAGAGATAGACTCAACTTACATTTACCAAGAAAAAATAAACATATAACTCAAAACAGCATTTTCTACCCAAGAATAAAACTGTACGATAAATTACCAAACAAGATTAAAGAAATTGCCAAAATACACTTATTTATAAAGGCAGCTAAAAAGTACCTGTTATGCAATATATTCTATACATTGAAAGATTACTTAGATAAAACAGAGTAGGAGTTTGTTTAAAAATATTTTTCCAAATAAATAATAATAATAATGATTATAAATTATCCAACATTCCACATAACACCTTCACTTTATGGTTTTTTCCTTCTTTTTTTCCTTTCTAGAAATACCTACCCCCAAGCTATGCATAGCACAACACTAACACCTTTTCCTCTTTCTGAGCTCAACAGCTCACCCATTATGGAGGGATGCTGACTCAGTTTCTCAGGATAGCAAATGGGAAGTTGCGGTACAGAAAATGGTCCAGAGATCACCAGTGTGTGTGTGTGTGTGTGTGTGTGTGTGTGTGTGTGTGTGTGTGTGTGTGTGTGCAGTGACTGAAGTGTTATGAAACAGCCGGCCGCTGGTGGCCGAGCGGTTCTGGCGCTACAGTCTGGAACCGCGCGACCGCTACGGTCGCAGGTTCGAATCCTGCCTCGGGTATGGAATGTGTGTGTTGTCCTTAGGTTAGTTAGGTTTAAGTAGTTCTAGGGGACTTATGACCTCAGCAGTTGAGTCCCATAGTGCTCAGAGCCATTTTTTTTGTTATGAAACAATGTGTGTATAGTACGTGCAGTGACAGATAGTGAGACATGAGTGAACAATATGGCATTACATTATTTAATAAATTATTCATAAAAAAGTATTGTATACCAGGAGTAAATCTAACGACTGTCTCTAACTAGACGTCTGTAAATATATGTGTATACGAATTAGCTTATTTTAAATTGATGTAAATTTGCAAATACTTTGACATGTCCTACATCCTTGTAAAAAGATATGTACGAATGAATAAAGCTACTACTACTACTACTACTACTACTAAGTAACGAAAACAGCATTTCACCTTCACTTATAAGAGAGAGGGCACACACATCGTGTGAGCGTTGACTGGGAAATAACTCTCATTGTACCATTTTATTGAGGTTTTTAAATGAAATAAAACTTGCGACCAGCGCAAAAGACGCTTTCGTACTCACAAAGACGTCTAAAATCACACCTTTTCTGACAGACGTTAGGAAATCCTCAAATGACATGGCCTAGAATACCTCTCTAGCGCGCACAAACAGCGTCAGTCTGGGGTACGACGATTGACTGGACTTGTACAGAGCTTCATCACAGGAGAAGCGGTAACAGAAATTTTTCAGGTTTTGAAACAGCAAGAACTCGAGTAATGATATCAACTTTTTTTGATCGTCGTATCTCAAGCAGCACTTTCTAATATAGATTTTGTCAGTGCAATAAAATAATATACACACTATCATCTGTCCGTCTAAATATATGCCAAAGGCTTTGCCTCGTAAGATGATCGAAGTTAAGCAACGCCGAGCGTGGCCAGTATTTATGTGGGTAACCGCTTGGGTACGCTACGTGCTGTTGGCTGGTGTCGTAGAATTCCAGACGATCAGACTTTGCGCCAAATGTCCTGGCTTAAATTCCAAACCTCGCCGAAGTGTGTCTTGAAGTGAGGGCATGTGACAGTGTTGAGGGTGACCAGTCCGTCCGGCGGGGACGTTCGGCTCGGCGGTCTACTTGTGCTACTCGAGAAGCCGCTCCCTTCGCTTACCACCAACTATTACAAACCTGGCACAACACTATACACACCGATTACTGCCACATACACTTATCATCAGATACGTAACTCCCCCATTTCACGAAGGAAAGGTGCCATAGTGCGCAAAGGACACAAAATTAGGTTGATCTGAACCTGTCCTTCGGAGTTTTTTTTTTATTTGGTGATTTGTTTTGGGGAAGGAGACCAGACAGCGTGGTCATCGGTCTCATCGGATTAGGGAAGGATGGGGAAGGAAGTCGGCCGTGCCCTTTGAAAGGAACCATCCCGGCATTTGCCTGGAGCGATTTAGGGAAATCACGGAAAACCTAAATCAGGATGGCCGGACGCGGGATTGAACCGTCGTCCTCCCGAATGCGAGTCCAGTGTCTAACCACTGCGCCACCTCGCTCGGTCTGTGTCCTTCGGAGTCTCCCAGCGAACAATGCTATACGACTTTGCTCTTAGCTATGTTTCTTCTATTTATTCTTTCTTCTTCGTCTGTCTACTGTATTCTATCAGATACACTGAAGCGCCAAAGAAACTGGTATAGGGATGCGTATACAAATACAGAGATATGTAAACAGGCAGAATACGGCGCTGCGGTCAATAATGCCTGTATAAGACAAAGTGTCTGGCGCAGTTGTTAGATCGGTTACAGTTGCTACAGTGGCAGATTAGCAAGATTTAAATGGGTTTGAACGAGGTGTTATAGTCGGCGCGATGGGACACACCATCTCCAAGGTAGCGATGAAGTACGGATTCTCCCGTACGACCATTTCACGAGTGTAACGTGAATACCAGGAGTCCGGTAAAACATCAAATCTTCGACATCACTGAGGCCGAAAAAAGATCCTGCAAGAACGGGACCAACGACGACTGAAGAGAATCATTCAATGTGACAGAAGTGCAACCTTTACGCAAACTGCTGCAGACTGCAATGCTGGGCCATCAACAGGAGTCAGCGTGCAAACCATTCGACGAACCATAATCGATTTGGGCTTTCGGAGCCGAAGGTCCACTCGTGCACCCTTGATGATTGCACAACACAAATCTTTACGCCTCACCTGAACCCGTCAACACCGACATTGGACTGTTGATGACTGGAAACATGCTGCCTGGTCGAACGAGTCTCGTTCCAAATTGTATAGAGCGGATGAACATGTACAGGTGTGGAGGCAACCTTATGAATCCATGGACCCTATATGTCAACAGGGGACTGTTCAAGCTGGTGGGGGCTCTGTAAAAGTGTGGTACGTGTGCAGCTGGAGTGCTATAGGACCCCTGATATGTCTAGACATGACTCTGACAAGTGACACGTACGTAAGCATCCTATCTGATCACCTGCACCCATTCATGCCCATTGTGCATTCCGACGGACTTGGGCAATTCCAGCAGGACAATGCGACACCCCACACGCCCATAATTGCTATAGATTGCTATAGAGTGGCTCCAGGAACACTCTTTTAAGTTTAAACACTTCCGCTGGCCACCAAACTTCCCCGACATGAACATTATTGAGCATATCTGAGGTGCCTTGCAACGTGCTGTTCAGAAGAGATCTCCATCCCCTCGTACTCTCGTGCTGTTCAGAAGCGATCTCAACCCCCTCATACTCTTACGGATTTATGGACAGCACTGCAGGATTCATGCTGTCAATTCCTTCCAGCACTACTTCAGAGATTAGTCGAGTCCATGCCACGTCGTGTTGCGGCATTTCTGCACGTTCGAGGGGGCCCTGCACGATGTTAGGCAGGTGTTCAAAAATGGCTCTGAGCACTATGGGACTTAACATCTAAGGTCATCAGACCCCTAGAACTTAGAACTACTTAAACCTCAATGCTCGAGGCAGGATTCGAACCTGCGACCGTAGCGGTCGCGCAGTTCCAGACTTTAGCGCCTAGAACCGCTCGGCCACCCAGACCTGCCTAGGCAGATGTACCAGTTTCTTTGGCACTTCAGTGTTTTTTATTCTTATGTTCATTCTTAAGCACGATTTGGTGCATTCCCTTGGATTGATGCCGATCGTAGAAAAAATCGAAACATAGAAATTCTTAACATCACCAGTATTGCACGAAGTCAAGTTTGCCAGCCTGACATTTGTTCGTATAAATGTCAATCGAGGAAGAAACGCCGTTAAAACTGCTGAAGATTCCACGAGTTAAAAATAATTTTGCAAAAAACCATGCATAACTGATCACTTTACCGAAAACTGGCGCTTGCACTTGGTTATGAAACAAGATATACTATAGGAATGTTATCGAAAACAATTTCAAATAATTTTCTGATTCATTAATTTTTTTACTTCATACGATTAGTAGACGAATAAAGACAACGTTTTTTTAAAAAATTTACATTCGGAAACATTCGTGTTGTAATCTTCTGCGGGCATGGGTAGATAAATGGAAAATAAAAATAAAATTAATAATCGGGTTTCGAAGACGGAGCGCAAAATTGTGAAGCTAAGATGCTAGCCCCAATGCCACCGCTTCGGTTAAACCACTTACTCCCTACAAGGTACACAAGGTTCTCGAAAACTTTGTTGTCGTTTGCTCTGAAATGGTCGAGTATCTACGAATAAGCCGGGACACAGGTTCGCTTATTTTGACCTCCCTTCCACCTCACGAAGTTTCTAGAAAATCGGGTTAGGGCACTTGCCGTGTTCTCCTCGTCAGTGTACTGACATGTGGACGAAAGCAAGATACCGTTTGCAACAAAATGAAAGAACCAGATCGTAACCCCTGGAGCCTACAATACCTGTTAAGTACCGACCGGCACTAGTAGTAGGAAGCGATATTAAATGGGATGAACACGTGGTACAGAATGTAAATAGAAGACAGATTTCTTGGAAGCGGGGAGTGTGGTGCATGTGTAAAACGAAATGTACATAACGCTAACGTGACCCCATTGCTCCAGCGTTTTGAGTCAGTATCAAGTACGCCTGTCAGCAGACATCAAAAAATTTATAAACGTGTACCGCAGATGTTCAGTGAAGTTCTGTAGAACTCTTTGGAATAAATGAGAAGTTGTTTTTACAGAACCCTGGTACATAAATTTAGAGAACCAATATCAGAGGTAGATTAGGCAACAACTTTTCTGTAGACATTATACCTCTCGCCCAAAGATCATGAGAATAAGATATGAGAGATTATGACGAGTTTGTTCCGCACATGAACGTAAAAGAACAAAGTGTGCTCACCATTTGTACGAAATCCTTTCCGTCATGCACTGTGCATCAGCTGCAATTCCACAGGCTACGATAAATTGCTTATGCATGCTCCGTTTTCGCTCTTGGCGCCAGTATGTTTTTGCAGTTTTCAATTTGCCGTCAACTGAAGTAATTAAAGTAAACTGATGAAGGCTAGAACGAGATTCCTACCGCAGAGTAGTTTAAGAACGTTTTACCACTTTACAAAGCATTTATTTACGCAGGTGAAGACAAAACTCTTTTATGGACTTGACGAACTACTCACACTAATAAACGATTGAAGACCTGGACAGTCGAACGGACGAATATAGAACGAGAGCAGAGCTGTCTAGCAACAATTGCTGAGGATTTTTACGGTGTATGAGGCCGGTAGACTTAACTCTTTTTAACTTTTCTTACAGTTATGTCCGCTGCTTGTTTTTTCCACAGGCCAGTTGACTGGGCGGTGCTGCAAGGCCCATGGAGGGGGGGGCGGGGGGGGGGGGTTTGCAAACACAAGTTTTCGTTGCCTGTAGAGACGCAGCTATACGTCGTAAAGGCTTGTGGTTTAACTATATAGACATAGATGTGAGCATGTGAGCAGCCGACGAAGACCGCTGACAATGCCTCTGAACACAACGAATTCGATTTTATTGAATAAGGACAGAGAAATTTATAATGGCTTAGACGAAGATGTTTATTTTGCACAAGGAGCTGGAGCTTGAGTTAATACACCTAAATGCAACCAAAAACATTTGCACAAGATAAGGTGCTTTCCAGAACACTCAGTTACACCAATTAACGTTAATATAGCAGAGATATGAAAGGAGACACATACACGAACTCAGTTATATGTAAGGTAAATTAACGTCTTCAGTGTGTGGGAAGGATTCTGAGAAAATGTAGTGAAGCTGAAAAGGATACAGAGACTACGACTCTTGTGAGACCTGTTGCTTTAGTTCTTCATATTGTCGCAAGGTCGAATTAAACGGGAAGATAGAAAAAGTGATTATCTGTATTGCCAAATTTGTAACCACCTGCCACATTCAGTACGAATGTGCAGCTAAGCTGTACAGGGAATTGCACGAGACCCATTGGAAGAAACCAAAGTCATTATTGCAGTACACAACCGTGCAAGTTTAGACAACCAGTACGCAACAAAGAGGGTAAAACGTCTCTACTGTCCCCATTATTTATCCCGCTTCAGAACTATTAGAAAAAGGTGGGAGAAATTACGGCTTATTAAGGGGCAGTTATTTTCCGCGCTCTATTTATGGAAATGTTGCGAAGTATGTACGTCGAAGTCACGTTTTGACTATCTATAGAAAAATCTTAGCAACACGGACACACCGTGGACAAAATGAAGCATAACGGAGGAGCTGCTCGTCCAGGGCAGCACCAGCAACCCTGCCATCTCCTCGATTCTTTAAACAACCGAAATTTTATGTATTAAGCAACTTCAAATGTCTGATTACTGTATGTTTATGATGTCATATTTCACGAACTATATGTGTTCCAACGATAAAATTATGTTGCTACATACAATTTTATATGTGAATACTGTCTGCAAAATGTGTTGCGAATAGAATTAGTAGTAAAGAATTAATAAATTAAAGCGTATGCCTGGTGCTGAAGTTTTTCCTGTATGAACAGTGAAAATGTAATAAGCAATAAACTTTTTTCTTCGCAGTATTTTGCGGAAGGGGGGGGGGGGGAGGTCAGCGAGGAGAAGTTTCTAGAAAGTTTGTTGGGAGTCGCTAAGTGCTGTCAACCTCAGAATATTCAATGAATATCTTTCTTTCTTTCACTGGTGCCATGTCCCGCACTGACGCAGGGTCGGCATTGTTAGGATAGGATTTTGCAAGGTTAGGATGAAGGGGTGGCCGGATGTCCTTCCTGCCGCTACCCCGTACCCCCGGGACGGAATTTGTGTACCCCAGCTGTCTGCGTCTAGTGTAATTCATGGAATAATGCGAACGTGTTCAGATGTCAGCGAGTCATGGAACTTAGGCGGATCGTGGGGACCAGCCCGGTATTCACCTAGCGGGATGCGGAAAACAAAACCGCCTAAAAACCACATCCAAGCTGGCCAGCACACCGGCCCTCGTCGTTAATCCGCCGGGCGGATTCGATCCGGGCCCGGCGCGCCTCCACAAGTCCAGGAAGCAGCGCGTTAGTGCTCTTTTTTTTGTTTTTGTTTTTTTAAATCTCATTTTGTTCGAGATTGATCGTTGTATTTGTTCAGGGCGGACGTCCTATGACACTTGTTGAAGTTCATCGTTGATATATTTAACTCAGTTTTCTTTTTTTTATTTTCTTTTTTTTTTTTTGTTATTACAGAGGGCAGATAGCCCTCTGACCGAACACGCTGAGCTACCGTGCAGGCGCGCTCTCGGCTATCCTGGCGGGTAGAATATTCGATGAATATAGTGTGGGTAATTTGCGCGCTTTGAGTTACAAAAAATGGTTCAAATGGCTCTGAGCACTATGGGACTCAACTGCTGAGGTCATTAGTCCCTTAGAACTTAGAACTAGTTAAACCTAACTAACCTAAGGACATCACAAACATCCATGCTCGAGGCAGGATTCGAACCTGCGACCGTAGCGGTCTTGCGGTTCCAGACTGCAGCGCCTTTAACCGCACGGCCACTTCGGCCGGCCTTTGAGTTACACTGCATCAAGAGATACACAGTTATAACGTAAGGCTACACTTCTTAGTGAGTAGATTTTGGCAACGTTTCAAATTCGGTCAATAATTATATGATATGCCGAGAATCAGATTTTTGTTGATCCTGGAAGACGTCAGCTAGGCACTTGCAAACGCCATCACGCACCGACGCGCCCGTTTCAGCCATTAGGTTATATAGATTCGTCAGTTTGGGTGTTTGGCATTCTCGAGAAAAGTGTACTACCTTCCCTAAAAACAGACGTTTGTAGCGTGAGGATCATGGTAAGAAAAGTAGAGAAGATAAGGTAAGAGAGAGGGAGGTATTCAAGCCATTACTCGAATTAAGAAGGAGCCACAGTAACCATCTAAGTATACGCGGTAGTGGCGGTGCAGAACCGTAGACGCTCATGCAGTCACGTCCGACTAACGTCACAGTAATAGAACGGGTCAACTACTCCCTTGCCTCTCCTAGTACACCGCGCACACAAACGTGCGCCGCAGATGGACTCTTCCTCGTCACTGGTTTACTTGTGTTCCACCTCTAGACAGAGTAATCCGTGACCACGGCGGCCAAGTTAGTAATGCTGTGCTGCACACGCAGAGAACGATAGCATCGGTATCTGGTAGGGGAAACGGCAAAGGCGTGTATGCACGGGTGCGTGTGTACTGCCCTGGGACTAGCGCCGCGCCGTGCCGGCGTGATAGCAGCGGGTACGGCGCCGTAAACTGCGACTCGGCGGGAGGAAAGTGGGTCGCTCTATCTGCGAGGGAGAGCGCCTCCCGGCCGCGGGCTGCTCGGCGGCGTCACGCGAGGCCACACACAACACAGCAGGGCGGCCAGGGCAGCAGAGGCCAGCCCGGCTCCAGGCGCTATCTGCTGCCTGCCTACCAGGGCCGTCTCACCATCTGCCACACGACACTTCTGCTTATTTCATTTATTTATATTACTTTAAGAACGGCTCCTTTTTTTTTTTTTGTTCATCGTCTCCGTATCTGAGAATGTGTGTGGGCTTAGGTGGACGAAGAGCAATGACTGAATCAATAATAACGTCAGAATGTAGAGTTCAGTTCTGGGGTAGGGGGATCACGTTTGTTACAGCCGCCCCCCCCCCCCCACCCCACCCCAATAATACTTGCTGACATCGCCATTTCTGATGTGACACATATGCCTAGGATTTAACTACTACTACTACTACTACTAATAATAATAATAATAACACCAATAACAATACAATATATAAAAAAGCTAAACTCTGTCCAAACAGGCCTCAGAAGGCATTACCGCATGCGGATATAGAGAGGATGGGCATGTGGTCACCACACCGCTCTGGTTCAAATGGCTCTTAAATGGGACTTAACTTCTGAGGTCATCAGTCCCCCAGAACTTACAACTACTTAAGCCTAACTAACCTAAGGACATCACACACATCCATGCCCGAGGCAGGATTCGAACCTGCGACCGTAGCAGTCGCGCGGTTCCAGACTGTAGCGCCTAGAACCGCCCGGCCACTCCGGCCGGCCCACACCGCTCTCCCAGCCGTTGTCAGCTTATGTGACCAGAGGCGCTATTTCACAATCGCCGGCCGTTGTGGTCGAGCGGTTCTAGGCGCTTCAGTCTGGAACCGCGTGACCGCTACGGTCGCAGGTTCGATTCCTGCTACGGGCATGGATGTGTGTGATGTCCTTAGGTTGGTTCGGTTTAAGTAGTTCTACGTTCTAGGGAACTGATGACCTCAGATTGTAAGTCCCACAGTGCTCAGAACCATTTGAACCATTTCACAATCAAGTAGGTCCTCGACTGGCTGAGTGCACATCCCACTTGCCAACAGCGCTCGGCAGAACCGGTCGGTCACCCATATAACTGCTATCCAAGCCCGACAGTGCTTAATTTCCGTGATCTAATGAGAATCCCTGTTACCACTGTGGCAATACATAAAAATACACAATTAATAATTTATTTATTTATTTTTTGCGTGGAGCCACAGCCTCCAAAATGTTTTGTAAAGGAAAATAGGGCCTGTGGTAGGCTATAATATTCTTTATTAACTGTGCCATCGGCATATTTCGACTTTTATGTCATTTTCAGGGGCATGTGGATTGCCATCATATGATTTATCAAATTATATGTGCCAAGAAATTAAATTATTATTCGAGACATCAGGCCGTATTTTACATAGTCCACGCATAACATCATAAGTCGATAAAAACCACATCATCATACCACACAAACTCACGATAATACGTGCAAATGCAACCATTCGCTACGCAAGGTACATTGCGCCACATAAGTTGTTATATAGGGTAATCAGAAATAGTATGAAAATTCATCATTTGAATTTGTAGCTCCTTGTGTTTACCGTGTTTGCAGTTAAAATTGTAGAATGTGACGTTCCCCTGTTATGCAAAACACCGTGTTTTCCAAGCACCCAAACATGTTTCGTCACCACTGTGCCATCAACAGTGGTTTGCCGTTTTATTTAATCTGTAATGTGAACATTTTACTAAATAATTACAAAATTATTTGGATATTTAGTTCAAACAATAATTCGATTCTTCTTGTTAATGCCTTTACATTTGGTGTGCATGATTTTTCAGGACCACTTGTGTATTATTTATTACAGGTAGATTGTCATCTGCAACCTGTAATAAATAATACACAAGTGGTCCTGAAAAATCGTGCACACCAAGTGTAAAGGTATTTAAAGAACGATTTATTGTTTGAACTACATATCCACATAATTTTGTAATCATTTAGTAAAAATTTTCACATTACAAATTAAATAAAACGGAAACCCACTGATGATGGCACGGTGATGGTGAAACACGTTTGGGAACTTGTAAAAAACGATATTCTGCGTAACTGGCGCACCTCACATCCTACAGTAGTCTGAAAAGCTTGTAAGGGTGTTGCGGAGTCGGATGTGCTGAGAAACATCTGTAACAAAAAATTCGAAACGTTGTGCCGTTTCCGAGTTAATTAGCATCGAAGTTAGCCAATCACGCCATTGCATGCGCAGATTCAAGCAGCTTGCCTGGTACAATTAGTGTCAGTTGTTCTCAAAGCGTAGCTGACGGCACATGAGAATGTTCAGCCTTTGGCTCCGGTTCGATCCTTACAACCGTCCCACACGCAATTTTTGTATCGCTCTCTTGTTCGGTTTTCGGAAAGCAAACGAAGAACACGTTTGGCGACACCGTCTCTGACGGGCCGCTTGAATCTGCGCGCACAGCGGCCTGATTGGCTGACTTCAATGCTAATTAAATTCAGAAACGGCGCAACGTATTCTTATTAACTGCTACTCAGTACAATCTACCTGCAACACCCTTACAAGCTTTTCAGACTGTTTCTGACCACCTGTAAATCGACAAGTAAAATGTGTCCTCATCTCTGGATTACTAATTTGATTTATGTGCCACGTCTAATGCGAAAAATTATGTGCTGATTATCCATATATGCTTGAAAATGACATGAAAGTCGAAATCAGTCGATCGCACAGTTAATAAAGCATATTACAGCCTGCTACGGACCATGTTTCCCTTTACATAATAGTTTTTTATATGTCTGTGTCTAGTACATAACTTTAACACCGTTTTCAAGAAACTGTCATTGAGAGAAGTACATGATTTGAAAAGCATTTACCATAAATTCTGAAGGGCACATGAGTCATTCGATTTATTTAACAAGTGTAAAAGCAATAAACTCTCACAACTTTGCAACCTCGTAATGTACATGATCTAAATTCGAAGTGTGGAGTCATAGTTGTTATTATTATTTCCCTCAGCACTACGATAGTGAACACAGCTCTCCAGACTACGGCTACGCATGTAAATGGGAAGAATGCTGCGTCTTTCCGCCTACGTTCCAGAAAGTCAGTCTTAACCTGCACAAAAATAGCTTGTAATTTTCTAGAATTCCTTGTCACTTTCGCAATATTTTGTTTTCCTATTACTCTACTCTCCGAAAGTTAGCTGAGAAATTTGAAAATTCGAGTCCTTTGCGAGACTGGGAGGTGTATGTGACGTGCGTAACAACCATGACGCGCACCTTTGTATCCGCGCCTGAGAATAAGCCCAATGAAAAAAAAACCTGCGAAACTGAAATAAACTAATGATCTAAATAAAGGCAGTCTGTTTGAAAGGTCACGTGTTTCTACGACAGTGAAATTAAAATCTGTTGCTGGGTAATATTCAACATCGTGACTGTGTAAATTATCAATACAACGTCATTCTATCGATACGTGGACGACAAGTTTGAGGTACGGTTACATGTAAAAAGAACAAGTGTTCCTGGAACATTCACACTGTATACGTCCTAATATAAATGGATCGCTGATCACAGGGTAACAGGGTATTTCAGGGGGCATAATAAATATTTTAGGAGGTCTTAATATAAACTAATTTGAATAATACATTCCACAGAACATGAGTTCCATTTTTATAGATTACACCGAAAAGAGCTGCTTAAGGAGACAAATTTTAATTTCTCTCATAGGTACTCCAGCTGCTATTGGTTCACTTACCGACTACTGTTTTAGTTTTAAAGTTCGTGTTATCAATCTGCTTTCGAGTTTACATAACTGAGCTTTCCACAGTGATTGTTATTTGTTCGTAAATTCTACTGCTTCGTCTAAGCATGACGCACATATCTGGCAGTTGCCAAGTATGCCGATATGGCATTTCTGTGTGAGTTTTGTAATGAAAACGTCGTTGCTGCTTGTAGAGAATACGGTAGACCATTCCGTAACTGCAGAGTACTACATTCATTAGTGGTTACTCGTGTTTTCTCTAAACTATGCGGGACTTGCCCAGCAATCAAATCTCATACGAATGTGCAAATGGATGGTATGTGGATGAAGCGAAGAAATAATTCAGTTGGTAGAGCGTAGTTCTTCAACAACCAAACACCGTATCGCTGTTGCGGCCTCTATCCTAATCATTTACAGCGGACTCAACACCTTCGAGAAGGAGACGACGCTAGACGAATAGAATGTTGTAGTTGTTTAATTGGAAATCATCGAATAATCCAATTAATACTTTTTACTGCTGAAGCCACTTTCACTGGTGATGGTATCAATAATGTTCCTCACTCAGATCGGTGGTCCGACGAAATGATACCAAGACATTATGCCGTATCGTTCGAGAGCAAAGAGCCAAAAATGCAAGAGCG
This sequence comes from Schistocerca serialis cubense, assembly GCF_023864345.2. Taxonomy (NCBI): domain Eukaryota; kingdom Metazoa; phylum Arthropoda; class Insecta; order Orthoptera; family Acrididae; genus Schistocerca; species Schistocerca serialis. The sequence goes on along the minus strand of NC_064639.1, from coordinate 422,938,854 downwards.
AATGGTAAAAAAGCAGATGATATCATAGAAGCAGAGGCGTGCATAGAAATCGGAGCACTTAAAACAATAAAGCAGCTAGTTTCAATGAAATTTCAGCCGAAATTCTAAAATATAAATGTCCCCTCTTAATTCACACCACCTTATTGAACGGTGTAATACCTGATGGCAAAGAAAGCAAGTTCCAGAAAACTGGAGGCGCGGAACCATTGTTAAACTACCGAAGGAAGGAAATCTAAATAAATATCCAAAATACAGATATATCACGTTTTTCTCGGTGCAAAGTGTAGTCTAAGACAAGAAAAAGGACGCACCACGAAAGAATTATCCTAATGGCTCGGAAATCAGTAGATGTGATGTACCTGCACTGACAAACAAAATGATTACAGTTTCAGAAAAATTGGATGATTTATTCAAGAGAAAGAATTTCCCAAATTGAGCGAGTCGAAAGAGCATTGGTCCACCTCTGGCCCTTATGCAAGCAGTTATCTGGCTTGACACTGATTGATCGATTAGTTGGATGTCCTGCTGAGGGATATCGTGCCAAATTCTGTCCAATTGGCGCGTTAGATTGCCAAAACCCCGAGCTGGTTGGAGGGCTGTGCCCATAATCCTCCAAACGTTCCAATTGGAGAGAGATCCAACAACATTGCTGGCCAAGGAAAGGTTTGGCAAGCATGAAGACAGGCAAACTCTCGCCGTATGCGGACGGGCATTATCTCTCTGAAATGTAAGCCAAAGATAGCTTGCAAAGAAGGGTAACAAAACGGGGCGTATAATATCGTCGAGGTACCTTTGCCCTGTAAGGGCAGCAGATGCCAACCAAAGGGGTCCTGCTATGAAATGAAATGGCATCGCAGATCATCATTCCTGGTTGTCGGACCGAATGGCAGGCGACAGTCAGGTCTGTATGTCACCGCTGTCCAGGACACTCCAGACACTTCTTAGGCCAGGAATCTCATTGACTGGAGTAGAATTGTCTCCAGTGATAACTCCCACTTCGAAATGAGCCCTGATGATCTACAAAGACGTGTCTGGAGACGCCCTGGACAGTGGTGCGATACCACCCTGACTGTAACCCAACAGATGGCCCGACAACTAGGAGCGATGGTCTGTGATGTCATTTATTTTTACAGTGGGACCTCTTTGACTGTCATCCGCCGCACCCTTATAGCACAGAAGCACGTCGACACAATTCTACGCCCTGTTTTGTTGCCGTTCACGTCGAGTCATCCTGGGCTTATAAATCAGCAAGATACTGCCCACCCCACCTGAAGAGAGTTTTTACTGCTCGTCTTCGTGCTTGCCAAACTCTACCTTGGCTAGAAAGGTCGCTGGATCTCTCCCCAATCGAGAACGTCTGAAGCATTACGGGCAGGGCTCTCCAGCCGGCTTAGGATTTTGACGATCTAACGCGCCAGTTTGACGGAGTTTCGCACGACAGAACTCAGGAGGACATCCAGCAACGCTGTCACTCAATGCCAAGACGAATAACTGCTTGCATAAGGGCTAGAGGTAGACCAACGTGACTTGTTAAATTTGTGAAGCTCTTTCTTTTGAATAAATCAACCAATTTTTCTGAAAATGTAATCATTTGTTTGTCTGTACTTGTACATCACTTCTACAAATTTCCGTCCCATTAGGATACTTGCTTCGCGGTGCGTCGTTTTCTTTTTTTTTTTTTTTTTTAAGTGTATGTTGCCTCGTTCTTCTAAAAATGATACCACAAACAGCAGATTGTCGAGTACGGGAAGAACAGGCTGGTGTTCACAATGCGAGATCCTGCTCTGAACAAATATTTGTTCTGCGAAAAGTAATAGAACAATGCATAAAATTAAAGAGTTCAATGCCTCTAGACTTAGTTGATTTTTTAAAAAATCGCTGGAAAGTATTCATCAGGAATCATTGTGGAGTATTTTAAGCCCATATGGGATCCCTGAGCTTCTCACTGACTTTTTGAGAAGCCTGTATCTAGATTCGAGCTCCTGTGTAGGAACCGAAGATGGGAACATCCTTTTCTTTAGCATTCTCACAGGCACCAGACAAAGTTCCATTCTGTCGCCATTCCTTTTCATAGCAGCTGCAGATTTTAAAATGAAAAAAACTATTGATAATTCCAACACGGGCATACGTTTGAGTCAGCCATCTGGGTTTACGGATCTGGATTTTCTGGCAGAAACACCGCAGAGCTTCCAACTAATGCCTACCAAGCTGGATGGAATGGCCAATTATTTAAGGCTAAAATAAATAGGAATGAACACGGGCACAACCGCAAGAAACTTCTTTTTTTATGAGGTTACCAGTTTCGGTCTGTTTTAGACCATATTCAGTCCTAACACCTTGATGGCAGATGGTGGCGGTGAAAGGAACAAGCGCTATGTCTCCGCGAACGCTAAACAGGCTGAAACCGGTAACCTCGTAAAAAAAAGTTTCTTGCGGTTTTGCCTGTTCATTCTTAAGTAAAAAAATCGTTCTTCTCCAAGAGACACGTTCTCAAAAATTACTAAAAATACATGGTGATTCAAGAAAAGCAATGAGCATAAAAAGTATGAATGTGTGGACTCAAATTATAGCTCAGCAGAATGTACTGCAAGATGTTGATCGACTTCCAAATTTCGGCAGCCTTATCTGTGATAACGGGGACGTAGCTGCACATATCATCAGTAGAACTGAAAATGCTTCTCCAGTCTTCCAACTAATGCCAACCATATGGCAGGCAGACTGTAAGTGTGACGACAAAGCTTCGGCTGTACTCCTCTATCATCCTACTGATGGCCATATACGCATGTCTAGCCTGGAAAATGTCGAGAAAATCAGCACACAAGCTCAATGTTTTTCAACAATGATCCTCGAGGCGAATTTTGAAAATCAGCTATCATGACATACATTTCAAATGACAAAGTACTGAGAAGTGGTCTAGACAGTGAGCACAAAATCGTTGCTGAAAGAAGGCTGAAGCTTCGGGGCATGCTCTACGCATGAAAAATGATGAACCCCTAGCACCGCTGTGGAAACCAACGAATGAATACAGATACAGAGGAAGACATCGTACCACCTGGAAACGTATTTTTGTAAAGGATCTTCAGTACATGGATATGAACTGCGACGAATCTGAAAATTAGGCAGCTGACCGAATTCGCTGGACGAAACTTTTTGCCCAATATTCTACCTAGCACCGAAGGAACTACGTCTAAATCTCCTTAAATACATAGTATAATACCGTAGATTATCAGTTGATTAGGCCTGTTGTGGTATTGCATCGTCTTACAGGAGCCCCGTTATCTAGACTTCCTTGGAAAAGAGCTTCCAACATCACTGGAAGAGGTTCCTTCAGCTACAAGGATGATTATGTTCTTCCAACGTAACAAGACCCCTGCACGTTCTAGCTGTGTAGCACACAGTACAGCATTCGCCGGTAGATGGAGCGGCAGAAATGGTCACGTTTATTGGCAGTCTAGGTCCCCGGACCGTACCCCCTTCAGATTTTTGCCTATGGGTGTGGCTGAAAAGTCTACAAAGAAAAATTGAACGCTAGAGACGAATTGAACGTTCGGATTATGAATAGCGCTGCCCTCATAGAAACTCAGAAGAGCTACATGTGGTGGTGTTAAAAGAAATCGGAGGTGGAATTAATGAAAGTCAATCCCGAACTTACTCATTTGCCTTTACTTGACTCCTTCTGCGAGTAACTGTTCGGATTACATTCCTTACCCATCTGCCTCTGTTATCAATAAAAATTGGACACATGTTATGTGGAATATTTTATTCGAATTAATCTACATTGTCGTGATCTTGGACTACAGCCACCAGAAACCGAGAGACGAAACCAGAAGCGCGAATTGTTACGAATGAACAAACAGAAGAAACGCATATGCTCTTGTTGTATGTATCCCCGACTACAATTCCACCCCAGGAACTATTAGGTTGGCTAGCCCGGCTGGAGGCGCTGAAGACAGCTATTAACTTAAAAATAATGGGTCGACGTTGGTCACGTCGCGGTTTACAGTGACACAGTTACATCAAGTATGCTGTCAGCAAGTGACTGCTGGCTTCCACTCGTGCGAACCCATAACCTAGTGTCTTCTAGACTTGGGAGCGCAGGGCAAAGGCATTCAAGCAGGGGATGAACAATCCGGCAAGGGAGAAGTATCAACAATCAGTTCTGACCCCACCAAATGCGGACAGGCGATAATTGTCAAAATTATTCGCACCAGGAAAGGCAAGGAATCCTTTCTCGCGGGGACATACGAAGGAAGACGAGAATACTTTGGATAGCTCCGTTATGTTCTTGGAAATTCGTCACGTGTGACTGGCCGGCGGTTCGCACCTAAGGAGAAGGTGGAGAAGAGCTAATAAACCTTCACTTTTTGAACAGACAGTTCCGTCGGTGTCAATCTGAGATGATTTTTGACCAGCGATTTTTATTTTCGACCAGTGTTGTGGAACTTGGCATTTTCGGTCTTGCCTCTCGGCAGTTGGCACTGGCAGTAATATATTTCTCGTGACTTGATTTTTTTCTATTTTTGCAGTTCCTCTACACCAAATACGTGCTTCTTGTATAATTGCTTATGCCTACGGACAGGAAATGCATGATTGGGGAACTTCAGTGTTGGTTCCTTGCATTTCTCTTTTTGGAAAGAATTCCTCAAATTCCCGAGTCTAACACAGGTGTCTGTGCGGCATAGGAGACATAACCTGCAGAATTTTTAGCGTCAGCCTTACAGCAGATAGATGTTGACCGCTTCTGACGCCTGAAAATGAAGTACAGAGCCTACGGTCACAAAAATATTCCCACTTCCTAAAATTTTTAGTATTTTACTCTGTATAAAATCCCAATGCACAGTGACATCCATCTGTACGTCTCGAACCATCACCAAACGTCACACAGAAATTTGTTTCTAAAGACTGACCCATAGGGTTTGAACGCTGTCATAGGGAGAAACTCTCCGAAATATTACAGCAGCTATACGAATAGTGTTCCGAAGCAATGAGAATAAGAATCGATAGACTGAGGGAGCGCTGCAGTCAAAATCAAGAACGCCCGAAAAAGGGGTTGAGACAAACGGAGAAAGAGACTCGCTTGCCTGGCTTATCTGGTCCAATCTTCAGAAAGGTCGGTAGACTATTGCGGAAACATGGAGTTCCTGTCAACAAAGATGAAAAAGCTTCTTTGTAATTTTATAGACGATCTGGGCTCTCCGAAAGACTAGTGTGTACTACATTCCATGGGACTGTGACATGTACTGTGTGAGGCATTGCAATCAATGAGAGGCGCCAGGTACATAAACGACACACCGGAGTGAAACTTGCAATTCAGCTGCCGCTGAGCATTGCCTCGAATAAAATCGTGAAATGAAGTACTACGGTGCCACCACCGTGGTGCAAACGCCGTGTTCCTGGGTTAGAGAAATTAAGAAGTCCATCGACATAAACGTGTCGGAAAACTGAGTGAACGGGAATGACCGTTTCAATTTAAGCATGGCGTAGGATCCAGCAGTGAATTTACAAAAATGTCATCCATCAGAGCTAGAACGAGAATGAGCGTTTCACGGAATAACAGCGCGGGTACCGAGAAACAAATGAGCAGTAAAAAAGCACCAAATGGCGTAACGGGAGCCGGAAGCGGAATTGGGCTACAAACAGCAGTGCAAAGCCGACAACACTTCACAGTCTCCATATACGCATGACACAGCTCGAAGCACAATAAGAAGACGACTAAGTCGGTCGACGTAACGTCATGCGGGAAATCAGAATCAACAACTCGGCTGAACACCCGAAATCCAACCTTTAATTTCTGAGCATAATGCTGGAAGAGTAGGCTTACGTTCCACCTGCTACCGTTGATACGGCTGTACAATTGTGAAATTGGCATTGAAAGTTTTTGCCACGAAATGTCTTTGAAAGAGCTTGCTCAAGAAGTGGTATGGTGAGCTCCGTCGCGAACTGACTTACAAGAAAGACGCACTCTTATTATCCCAAAATGTTTGAAAGCAAACCAAAGTGAAACTCCTCATGAAAGAAATAATTTCAGTCGGCAACTATAGGGACGATTTCTTTATTACATATGCAACACATTTTGAGATAGACATTGCAAAGTGTGTTAAATTGTATACAACACCAAAAAAAATTGACGTGTAATTTATCAGTTCAAATTCCAGTCATGTAAACTCTAAACTAAATCCACTCCATTACCGCTCCGTGTTTGGCACTTATTTCACTGAATACTTTGCTCTTGCAGTACCAGATATTGTCCAGCTCTGAATACTCATAGCATAGTAACCATATTAACTACATAAGGATTTTGTTTCATCTCTGGAATTTATCTTTGCACTATCTTTGAAACACACACGATACCAGTATCTTGGCTACAGCCGTGCAGACTCCAAGCTGTTGGCGTTGTAACTATTTAAAATCCACAACTTCCATTTTCTGCAAATGCTGAAATCGCCATGTCGTGATGGCTCCTTCACCAAGGCCACGGCTGGTCCGTTCCCGCCACCTTTATCCTTCTTCCCTTCTACGAAACTCAGTCTAATGAACGAGGCGACTTATACGATCTTACGTTGTAAGTACTCTATCCGTGTTCTCCATCTACTCCAAAGCAAAACGAAAACGAGAAGGTATTGCACTAAGACAGCCAATAAATTATAGTATAACACATTTATTGTCGACGTGTGGCAGTCGAGAGTGGTAACAATGATAACGGAGGAGAAATGAAATAAATCGATTCGACAATTCAAAATGAAATTTTTCACCAGGTGTAATCTTGATGCACAACGAGACTGAATCAGATGCTGTCATTCCAACAGCACATATTAAAATAATTAACTCTAACCGGAGATTAGAGCCTGAAGTCGCAGTCGTTAGAGTGAGAACCCAAGGAAGGAAGAGTTGATCGCCCCATCTATAAAGATGACATTGGAAACAAAGTGTACGCTCTGATTCGATAGAGTAGCAAAGGAAATCGGCTAAGTCCTTATGACAAGAACTATCCCTGTATCAGCCTTAACAGATTTAGTGAAACCACCGAAAACCTAAATGTGGATGGCCAGGTAGGGATTCGAATGCTGCTCCTCTCGAATGCGAGTCCAGTGCCGTGACCACTATTCCGTCTTGCTTTGTCGGCGCTTAAGCTCACTTTGGAAAAGAACATGATGGAGATAATCCTCCGTTGCTTTATGAAGAAATGATCCCGACATTAGACTCCAGTGACGTTGGGAAATCATGGAAAATCTGAACGTTAAGTCGGAATTTTGGAACCAGCTCTTGTCTCTGTACCATCTCATTCATTTTCTGTTGCGAACATATGTTCTTTAAGAATCAGGATCAGCAGGCACACCAACAAGTTACTCTAAGCAAGTAATGAATTAATTCGAATCAACAGACAAATTGCAGTGCGGTTAGTCCCGGCGGAGGTTCGAGTCCTCCCTTGGGCATGGGTGTGTGTGTGTTTGTCGTTGGGATAATTTAGGTTATGTCGTGTGTAAGCTTAGGGACTGATGACCTTAGCAGTTATAAGGTTTCACACACATTTGAACAGACAAATTCAAGGGCAACAATGAAAAAGGATGGATTTAAAGAAGGAATTCAAAATCACGCTCAAATGGAATACTGAGAACTGCAAAGCAGTAAATAAACTACATCTTTAGATAGTCGCGCATAAAGTCAGTAGGATTCATTTTGTATATTTGGTCGCTATTAAAATTATGTCAGTTAACGTAACTACGAGGGACATTCAATTATTAAAGACACAAACTGATGTAAAAGTGAAACAATTTGTAGCAAAAATTTTGTACTTTCATGGCCTTAGGCTGGCACCACTGGGAGGAGATAAGAACAGTTAACGGTTAAAGTTGTTTTCCTTCTTTTGGAATGTCCATCGTGTCACCTTTTGTGATTATATGAAAGATCAAAGTACACTAAACAGTGTCTACTACTCAGACATGCTGATGAAAAAAAAGTCGAAACAGCTGAAGAGAGAAAAAAACTGCAAATCTCAAAGAAATGGTGTGATATTGCTATACGGCACTGCTCGCCCTCACAGCGTCCTGCTAAGCCAAGAAACCATTAAGCAAATTTATTGGGAATACTACCTCATACTTCCTACAGTCCAGATTTGCCTCTCTCAAATTTTCATTCGTTTGGCACACTCAAGGAATCATTACGTGGAAAAAGTGCAGCGACAAAGAAGAGGTCAAAGAGTTTGCGGGAAAGAGGTTCAAAAAATGGTTCAAATGGCTCTGAGCACTATGGGACTGAACAGCTGTGGTCATCAGTCCCCTAGAACTTAGAACTACTTAAACCTAACTAACCTAAGGACATCACACACATCCATGCCCGAGGCAGGATTCGAACCTGCGACCGTAGCAGTCGCGCGGTCCCGGACTGCGCCTAGAACCGCGAGACCACCGCGGCCGGCGGAAAGAGGTTCAAACAACAGGGAAGCACCCCTTTGCTTCGGGCCCAAAAAACTACTTCATCACGGGGAAATTTTTTTAATATTGATGACGATCATGTTGAGAAGTAGTAAGAGTCTCATTTTGCAAAAAAGCGCAGGTTTTTTGTTCCTAATCAGTTTGTCTCTTTAATTATTGAGTGTCCCTCGTAGACAGACACGCAGCGGATATAAAACCTTTTTTTTGCGGTAGAAACATAAAGAGAAACGGGAAAGGAAAACAGTAAGAATTCGTCGATGCAGAAACGTGAGGTGGCGAAACTGTAGCGAGCACAGTAATAACGACTTTTCTGGACAGAACATCTATTCTCTGCAGCATATGTGTTGTGGGACCCGCACTGGTGAAGTACTATATGTTTACGATATTCCTTTTGTACAGTAAAATATACTGTAAAATTTTAAAAAATACTACAACATTTCAGCGCCACAATCTAGTCGCTTCATTGTTACTCTATGATGATAACCCCTATCCAAGAAACGACAATCGTTTATTTATTCGGATATAATACCAAATTACGCGAAAGCTATTTACATCTACCTCTACGCCTAGTTGATTACTTCGCAATTCGTGCCTGGCAGAGGGTTCTTCGAACTACCATCTTCAGACTGTTTCTCCACCGTTCCATTTTCTAACAGCGCATGGGAAAAATGAACATTTAACTCTATCTGTACAAGCTCTCATTTTCCTTATTTTATACCGATGATCATATCTCCGTATTTAGAATGGCGACAATAAAATATTTTTGCATCCAGAGGAGAAAGTTGGTGATTGAAACTTCGTGAAAAGCTCTCGCCGCAACGAAAAACGCCTTTGTTTTAGAGTGCCAACCCAGCTCGTTTACCATATCGGTGACACTCTCTCCCCTATTTCCTGATAACATATAACGAGCTGCCCTTCATTGGACTTTTTCAATATCCTCTGTCAATCTTGTCTGGTAAGGATGGCATGCCGCAGAGTGATGTTCTATCGGAGGGCGGACAAGCGTTGTGCAGGCAGTCTCTTTAGTAGACCTGTTGTATCGTCTACGTGTTCTCCCAGTAAGAAGCAGTCTTTGATTTACCTTCTCCACAACATTACCTATGTGATTGTTCCAATTTAAGTTGTTCGTAACTCCAATTCCTAGGTAGTTAAGTGACTTGAGAGTCTTAACATTTGTGTAATTTATCGTGTAAACAAAATTTAACGGATTTCTTTCGTACTCATGTGCATGACCTCACATTTTTTCTTGTTCAGAGACAAAAAATGGTTCAAATGGCTCTGAGCACTATGGGACTTAACAAAAAAAATGGTTCAAATGGCTCTGAGCACTATGGGACTTAACATCTATGGTCATCAGTCCCCTAGAACTTAGAACTACTTAAACCTAACTAACCTAATGACAGCACACAACACCCAGCCATCACGAGGCAGAGAAAATCCCTGACCCCGCCGGGAATCGAACCCGGGAACCCGGACGTGGGAAGCGAGAACGCTACCGCACGACCACAAGCTGCGGACGTGGGACTTAACTTCTGTGGTCATCAGTCCCCTAGAACTTAGAACTACGTAAACCTAACTAACCTAAGGATATCACACACATCCATGCCCGAGGCAGGATTCGAACCTGCGACCGTAGCAGTCGCGTGTTTCCGGACTGAAGCGCCTAGAACCGCTCGGCCACCAGCGGCCGGCCTTGTTCAGAGACAATTGCCGTTTTTCGCACCATAGGGATATGGTGTCTAAGTCATTTTGCAATTGGTTTTGATCTTCTAATGAGTTTACTACACGGTAGATGACAGCATCATCTGCAAACAATCTTCCTTGGGGAATGCCAGTTACAACTTCTGTTTTACTCGATGATTTTCCGTTGATTACTACGTAGTGAGACCTTTCTGATACGAAATCACGAACCAGTCGCACAACATGTGTAAACATGCTAAAAATCGAAGCCTATTCATTTACGCCACAACAGAACACATCATGGAAAGTGGCCAGAACTAATATGTGATAATATCAACAATGTACCCATAGCTACAGCGCGATGGACTTACGAAACACGATTTCACTAAATTATTTCGTTCTTCACAAAACGTTTGCATTAGTGTGACAAATAGTTCAGTTTAGTTCAGCCTTAAGTGATGTCGTGCTATACAAAAAACTTACGTTACTTGAAAATTGCCGGCCGCGGTGGCCGAGCGGTTCTTGGCGCTTCAGTCTGGAACCGCGCGACTGCTACGGTCGCAGGTTCGAATCCCGCTTCGGGCATGGATGTGTGTGATATACTTAGGTTAGTTAGATTTAAGTAGTTCTAAGTTCTAAGGGACTGATGACCACAGAAGTTAAGTCCCATAGTGCTCAGAGCCATTTTTTTGAACTTGAAAATTGCAGCTATGGTATTTGACGATGAGCCAGTATAGCACCACCATAATATCCTCATAAATATAACTTCTCGGATCACAGACAGTATCACAAAACAACGTTGCACATGAAAAGCGCTGTCATTAGAACGTCGATAACTCACGGCGTAACTGTGCTGGTATCTAAACCGGTAGTGAAGAGTTTTTCAAACTTTTTCTAAAGTTTTACGACGAACACCAGTTGCATCCGCTTACAGTGGAGAACACCCGTGACATGTACTTTCATGAACAACTACACTATGGAGATCTACCGGGTAGCGTGCAGCAGCCCGTTATGCGTTGATGACGGAGGCGGCGCGTCTCGCCATGGACTCCACGAGACACCGCATATTCCCCCTTCTGACCAGCCACAGCCCACACCTCAGGTAACGTGGTGTGAGCTGGTTCTAAGGTTCACATAACTCTCTACATGGAGTGCCAGAAGGGTTCAACAGGAATGAGGCATGGGACACTCTTCGATGCTGCCGTAGCCTGTATCGATCACCCTCCATGATTCGGGAGCGTTATAGTAGTGTCCCTGCGACCACTCAAGAATGGTTTGCAGCTTAGAATATGGGTGCGCTATGGGCTCGAGTGCGCTCTCCGCCTGTCCACAATTAGTACTCGCAATAGTCTACGTCGCCCTATCTCAACAACATATTTTCTATGACAGGTGACTTTGGCTGTTTTCCCTAACTTGAGACACTGTAAGTACACCCTTGACATGGCGATGCATGAAAAGCCCAGTGCCTATACAACCTTGGAGTCTCCCATAAGCCGGGCACTCAACATCTAGCTGTTATCGAATACGCTGATATCGCTCATCTTGCCCACCTTATATCGGAGTGTAATGCTGATTGCCAGTACAAAGCCTGACAACACCCCAGTGAGATGAAATGCCCAACTACTCCATTTGCCGTGACGTCGGGAGTTCTCTCTATCCTAGACAGTGCCATTCTCTAATTAAATTGCCTACGACTGTGTATGTCCTCAGACAATATGAATTTGGGTTAGAATGTCACTAATAAATGCCAGACAAGCACCTTCCAAAATTTCAATCGATGTTCCGTAGCGGCAAACGAAATTCATTATCTGATAAAAATATGAGGGAATCTTCTTGCTGCGTAATTTCGAAAAAACAAAACAAATTGAGAGTGTGAAGGTGAATAATTAAGTAATGGGTCACATATTAAACGGGAAGCGACGATCTGTTAGAGGATTGTAAGGATACCTGAATGTCTTCGGAGACGGCGACGACGCAGTCCAGGACGCTGCCTCCGATAACCACCTGCAACAGCAGTGCGGAATGTTATGGTAAGTACGAGTACAGCACCCTCTTTACAAAAAAAAAAAAAAAAAAAAATATTCTATGTTGTTGAAGTTACTTTATATCCTGCTTTTATATCATTCTGTCTCTGCGACCCAGTTCTGCATATCAGAAAACACTGGTATAAAGTTATCACGTTTTAATACAGTAGCTTGTGGATTGTTTACACATATGTACACCGATATGCGTGAGGTAGCTTAGAACATCCCCACAAGAAACTTTGAAACAAGGTTTTAATCATATCTATAACAGATCTCAATATAACGCTTACCTGTCAATTACTTCATGTACAAAGGAGTAAATTAAACGAGAAATGTTATATAAACAATAATATAAAAGTTCTGAATTTCAGTGAATTTATTACTGCTCGTGATTTTTAATATCATACACGCAAGATAAGAAAACAATGCTCTCCATCAATAAAGAAATATAGTTGACATTTTTGTGCAAATCATCATGTAAAATTAAGGTCGACGTGGAAATCCTGCTTCCTCCTAATTATCTTATTTCTACAAAGTTAAAATGAAATAAAAGCGCCAAATAAATGACGGCGACGCCGTGTGGCAGGGCAGAAACCTGATACACTACAAAGCAAACTCATAATATGCACATGAACTATTTTTCACTTAACACATCATCCGTCATCCTCACCTTCCTCTTTTCATTCACGGTTTTATCTATCAGATGCGTTTGTTTTCATCCTGGATAGTTTCGAATTCATTGTGACCGTCTTAAAATAGTTTCTCTCTAACCGTCCATTGCGAATATTCTAATGTGGGTTGTTCATGAAACAACTACATCCATTATTAACTTTTTAATCTTTTAAACAGAAAGGCAGCAGCAGCACTACTACCGGGAACATTCTCACAGATACATAAAGATTGCAAAGTAGCGTGGAGTTAATGATGTCTCAGATCACGGCATACAGTACATATGCTAACGTTTAATACCACAATGCATTGCACAAATAATAAGCGGAAAAAAGCAAAGTTAAAAAATGAAAATGAATAAAAGGAGTTCAACAATCACTTGTGAAATACACACAGGAAAGATATTCATAATACATATAACGTAAATGTAAACTGTAATATACTGTGTAATATAGTCATACGTTACTTTCAAAACTATTGTCCTACCAAATTACTCTACGTAAGTACATTAAATGCTGGGACACGGCTGATGACAGGGTTAAACCACATTAGAAACTGTGTTGTAAAATTCTAAGGAAAGCCATCAGAAAATCAAAACGCACATGCGTTGAAAAACAAAAATAAGTGCGCCCAGTAACAACTTAAGAACTGCTTGGAACACAATAAAAAAAATAAGCCAGGCAAACGTAATCAACAATATGAAGAAATATGTTTGAAGGTGAATAATGAGATGATCAAAAATATCCCACAAATATTAGACAGTTAACAACTCTTTCCTGACAGTCAAAGATAATCAAGGTTTACACATTTATTTAATGGACAGTCTAAAGCTTCCAAAATAGCTTTGATAAAATTAGTCTACACACAACATCTAAAAATAAGTTTTTAATCTTAAAAACAACTGTTCTAGCACTAACAAGAAAATCAGTAATGAAGAAAATAAATGGTATTCTGCCGAGATTTTTAATACACAAAGTTGCTTATGTAATGAATCTCTTTATAGTGGTATTTTTCCAGACAGATTTAGCTGCACTGTTGTCAAGGTAGACAGAAGACAAAAATAGTGCGGAGTACGGCCTCATCTCTTTATTACAAGTATTTTCAAAAATTTTCGAGATACAGAGCACAATTAAAAACATACAGTGCATAAACACATTCTTAATAGGACACATTTCGGATTTCAGTGACTTAAAAGTCTGTACTTACCTCGACATATGATACACCGTGCTACAAATGAGATGAGGTGATCGTATGGCATTATTGGCCATATCAAAAACTGTCGCCGTTAGGAATACTTTGTGAATGATTTTTTTATGTGGACCACGATGTAAATAAATGGAAAAACGCAAAGTTAAAAAAATAAAAAGAACAAAAGGAGTTCAAATAGGACTTGTGAAATACACAATGAAAAACGTACATAACATGTATGATGTAAATGTAAAAGCTACATTTGTGGGAAAGTAAGTATGGCAGATTCATGGTTTTTATCTTATCTACATGGCTTAAAACAGTGGGTATCATTTCCATGTCTATCATTTGTCAACAAATATTTCGAATATGAAACAATTAGACGTGGTTTTTGATATACAAAAATAATCTCACCTATTAATTTTTTGCTAAAAAAGGTATGTCAATAATTAAATACTTGAACATGGACGATTTGTTCAAGGAAATTCTATGAACTTTAAATTTTGACATGACTCAGAGCAAAAAAAGTCTCTACTTTTAGTGGAACTACGAAAGATACACACCCTATTTAAAGAAACTTTAAGTCGATTCTGCTCAGTTTTTGCAACTACACATACGTAACTTCAGTTGCAAGACCTTCACTCTCTGACTGAATGCTTTTGTTAGGATCAGTTTTCCGGCCACGGTGGCCGAGCGGTTCTAGGTGCTTCAATCCGGAACTGCGCGACTGCTACAGTCGCAGGTTCGAGTCCTGCCTCGGGCATGGATGTGTGTGATGTCCTTAGGTTAGTTAGGTTTAAGTAGTTCCAGGGCACTCATGACCTCAGATGTTAAATCTCATAGTGCTCACAGCCATTTGCCATTAGGCTCAGTTGGCTGATTACAGCTACAGTTGATTTAAAAACGAAAAAATGAGTTCATTCTTCATATTTCCATTCACTAACGAACTGAAGGTTTTTTTTGGGGGGGGGGGGGGGAGAGGGGTGATACGGGGGACTTCAATTTACAGCCATATGTTTTTACTTTTGGTTAGTTAACCTTCAATGAAAGTGGCACCTATCTTGCATAAAGCTTTCTCATAGTTCGCACCAGAGTGACAAACGTCCACAGTTAGAATCTCAGTCCGGGCACATAGTTTTAATGTGCCAAGAAGTTTCTTTCTCACAGTTAATTAAATACGTTAAATACAACGTACTATTTCAACTGATATGTCTATGGCATCAGTTGTTTCACACGTCTACAATCGCCAGTCATCCACTACCAGAGTCTGTACTTTCTCAGTCTCTTCACCTGTGATTGCAGTTTTGTCACGTCTTTCACATGGGTCAACTTCAAGGTATGCAACACAACTACTTTAATACGCCAAATAAAGAAAACTACTCCGAAGACTAAACTGCGACTTGATTTTCGCTGTACACCACGAGTCAGCACAACGAAAATAAAATAGCGAGTGGTTATAATGACAATGCAGAGTTCCAGTGTGGGCTACCGTTATCGAATGGCAGCGAAACTTGGAAGCTATTTTCATGCGGAACCAATTTTCGCTAGAAAAAATTTAGTTCCAATTTTGGTCACTTGGTGCAGATATGGCACCACACATCGTTTGTATGACGGTATGACATCCACGCAATCTTTTGAAAAACCATAACGTGAGTGAAAAGTGTGGATATCTAGAAGAGAGGCCGTCCGCTGTTAGCGAAACTGTTTTACGTTAACGGCGGCAGTTACTGTGCTGCACAGAGAGTGTCTCGCCGACTGAAAAGCTTAATGAGAGACCCGACATCATAAAATAGTTTAAAGAAGATGATGAAATTCGAAAACACGTGTAAACTTGGAAGAGGAAGGCGTCCTATCTCAGTGGAAATTACCGACGATATTGCTGTTGCTAACTGACCAAGCAGCTCGTGCTCATGGCCAACAGTACGGAAAGTTTTGTGGTCTTTAATAGACTGGTAGAACATCCGCACAAGATCCGGATGGTGCATCAACGTTCTGAATTTGCTCTTCGGTCTCTGCTACGGATTCGAGTTCACCACTTTCGACCAGGCAATATTCTGTGAAGTGACGAGGCACATTTTACACCACAGTGTGTAGTGAATGCACAGAACTGACGAATTTGGGGTACTGTTAAACCGCGTGTTGGGCACTCGCCGTTTGTGACTATGTGGTGTGGATTCGTGAGAACCTTTATTTTCAGTCCGTTCTTCATTGAGGAGAATACATCCAGAGGGTCTGTCAGGTGTAACGTGACGTCTGCATTTTATTGAGACTCCATTGTACATTGTGTGATTCCTGCTTTGGAAGAGCGCAACTCTGCATAGATCGCCGTTTTCATACAAGGCTGGACAACACCTCATGTCGCTCGCCCAGTAGAAGATTTGCTTATAGCAACCATCCACGAACATATTATCTCCGGAGATTTTCCAGATGCATGGCCTGCAAGATCACATGATCCGAATCCATGCGACTTTTGGCTCTGGGGATATCTAAACGGACGCGCTTACCAGGGACACGCTCGGTATCCACCTGATCTGAAGGCCAGTGTACAGGAATACGTTGCACAGATTGCATAGGAACTGCAGCGAGCAACTGCTGATCACGTCGATTTACCGTTGCAGCATCTCGTCGACGTCTCTGGTGCTTATACTGAACAAACTACGTAAACGGCGGTTAATAATAAAATCTGCATTATGCCTTTCCCAATTGTTTGTGGACTCGCATTCGGGAGGACGACGGTTCAATCCCGTCTCCGGCCATCCTGATTTAGGTTTTCCGTGATTTCCCTAAAATCGCTTCAGGCAAATGCCGGGATGGTTCCTTTGAAAGGCCACGGCCGATTTCCTTCCCCATCCTTCCCTCACCCGAGCTTGCGCTCCGTCTCTAATGACCTCGTTGTCGACGGGACGTTAAACACTAATATCCTCCTCCAATTGTTTGACATTGTCTGCTTACAAACCGTTCCTAGTCCATTACATATGGAGGGAGACATACGTCTTTCTTGCATTCACAGCGCCAGATTTGTACCTGGTGGCCAAAATCGGTACTAATTTTCTCCAGTGTAAATCAGTTCCGCATTACCGTATTAGCATATCTCCCAAGTTTCGCTACTATGCAATAATTACAGCCTACATCGGATCTCTATGAGTAACTGCACTTTAATTATAACCAACCGGTTGCATTGCTACCAAGTATGATAGGGTTTTTGAGAGCGATTACTGGGAAGGTCCACATTTCAATTGTTTAAATAGTTCAATAGCGATCTATTACAAATACACATGAATACACCCAAAGTCAGCCAAAAATGACCGACAATATAAGAGGAACATAAGAGCTAGCACAAGTAAAGTGTCATCCGACCATTGCAGAGAGCACACTTCTAGGTTCCAGGCAATAGGTAGAGTGCTAAATCCAGACTTTAGTAACTGTATCAGAATAGTGCCTTATAAATTTGAGAAAGGAGCAGCATTTATGCCGCGATGTATCTCTTTCATTTAGTGGACTGCAAAATTACTCTGCCACGATTCACAGACAACCCGCAGACTCTTGCCTGTTTCCAAAGGTTCGGCTACAGCTGCTAAGAATTTGTCTGGGCTATGGGTTTATTTTACTCAAAGTACTACTTTGAGCTGTTAGAAACAACTTCGGAAGCTTGGACATAAAATCTGCAAGATATCTAAGGTTTATAGTTTTCCTGTGTTTCTCAAACAAAAAGTGTGACGTCCATATTTTATAGGTTCGTTCTACAAATTACGGTGACAAAATCTAAAGTTGCACGTCACATGCATTAGTATCTGATAACACACAAACCGCCTATCGAGAAACTATTATTATTCCTCGTTGTCGGGCCGAACGGCGGGCGACAGTAAGTGGTATCCCACCGCTGCCTGAGGCGTCTCCAAACATGAATTGAAAAGAAGGTGAACGAGCGTCTACACTACTGGCCATTAAAACTGTTACACCAAGAAGAAATGCAGATGATAAACGGGTATTCATTGGGCAAATATATTATACTAGAACTGACATGTGATTACATTTTCACGCAATTTGGGTGCATAGATCCTGAGAAATCAGTACCCAGAACAACCACCTCTGGCCGTAATAACGGCCTTGATACTCCTGGTCATTGAGTCAAACAGAGTTTGAATGGCGTGTACAGGTACAGCAGACCATGCAGCTTCAACACGATACCACAGTTCATCACGAGTAGTGACTGCCGTATTGTGACGAGCCAGTTGCTTGGCCACCATTGACCAGACGTTTTCAATTGGTGAGAGATCTGGAGAATTTGCTGGCCAGGGCAGCAGTCGAACATTTTCTGTATCCAGAAAGGCCGGTACAGGACCTGCAACATGCGGTCGTGCATTATCCTGCTGAAATGTAGGGTTTCGCAGGGATCGAATAAAGGGTAGAGCCACGGGTCGTAACACATCTGAATTGTAACGTCCACTCTTCAAAGTGCTGTCAATGCGAACAAGAGGTGACCGAGACGGGTAACAAATGGTAACCCATACCATCACGCCGGGTGATACGCCAGTATGGCGATGACGAATACACGCTTCCAATGTGCGTTCACCGCGATGTCGCCAAACACGGATGCGACCATCATGATACTGTAAACAGAACCTGGATTCAAATGGCTCTGAGCACTATGGGACTTAACATCTGTGGTCATCAGTCCCCTAGAACTTAGAACTACTTAAACCTAACTAACCTAAGGACATCACACACATCCATGCCCGAGGCAGGATTCGAACCTGCGACCGTAGCGAACCTGGATTAATTCGAAAAAATGACGTTTTGCCGTTCGTGCACCGAGGTTCGTCGTTGAGTACACCATCGCAGGCGCTCCTGTCTGTGATGCAGCGTCAGGGGTAACCGCAGCCATGGTCTCCGAGCTGATGGTCCATGCTGCTGCAAACGTCGTCGAACTGTTCGTGCAGATGGTTGTTGTCTTGCAAACGTCCCCATCTGTTGACTCAGGAATCGAGACGTGGCTGCACGATCCGTTACAGCCATGCGGATAAGATGCCTGTCATCTCGACTGCTAGTGATACGAGGCCAGTGGGATCCAGCAGAGCGTTCCGTATTACCCTCCTGAACCCACCGATTCCATATTCTGCTAACAGTCATTGGACTCGACCAATGCGAGCAGCAATGTCGCGATACGATAAACCGCAATCGCGATAGGCTACAATCCGACCTTTATCAAAGTTGGAAACGTGATGGTACGCATTTCTCCTCCTTACACGATGCATCACAACAACGTTTCACCAGGAAACGCCGGTCATCTGCTGTTTGTGTATGAGAAATCGGTTGGAAACTTTCCTCATGTCAGCACGTTGTAGGTGTCGCCACCGGCGCCAACCTTGTGTGAATGCTCTGAAAAGCTAATCATTTGCATATCACTGCATCTTCTTCCTGTCGGTTAAATTTCGCGTCTGCAGCAGGTCATCTTCGTGATGTAGCAATTTTAATGGCCAATAGTGTACATAGGCTTTCTCTTGTTTCTTGTTTCCTCCAGGCTTACACATTTTCTTTCACTTCATTGCGTATATACTC
Source organism: Schistocerca serialis cubense (assembly GCF_023864345.2). Lineage (NCBI taxonomy): Eukaryota > Metazoa > Arthropoda > Insecta > Orthoptera > Acrididae > Schistocerca > Schistocerca serialis. The sequence continues at coordinate 422,919,302 of NC_064639.1, read as the reverse complement.
TACGAACAATCAAATTACAAAGAATATGTCAGAAATGGAGAAAATATGGGAAGTAGCGTTCATGTGTGGAATTTGTTATTACTGCAGTACCGGCCACAGCAGAATGAGGAATTGATGAGAACATCTCAATGAAAAATTTCGATTTATTCATTCGGCTGTAGTTTTATATATCAAATGAATTATTCATTTATTCTTTTGAGTGAAATCAATCTGTAGGTGCAATCGAATGAAAACATTCGACCGGTTTGGCATTGTTAAAACATTATTGCTCACTGCACTCTGTTAACAACTATCGTCACTGTTACAGGTCGTTCCAATATTTTCTTTTTATTGAGAAACAATAAATTGCACTTAGTTCAGTTTTTCGTCATCATTATGACTAGGCATTCACTTCACGAGGGAAATTTGTGTATGGATCAAAACGTTAAAACGCTCATAGGCGTGACAATGAAATCAATCATATAACTGGATAAAAGTGACCCCCCAGATAAATTCAATGCGAAGTACAATATCTGCAACGACGAATCATATGCTGAACTACGTTAATGAAAGAAATCAACGAAAATTAACGAATGGTTTTTCTCGCAAAAAAATACTTCCGATAAGCGATAACAGATACTTAAGAAGGAAGTGAGTAAGTCATCAAGCAATCAAAACATGTATCTTACATACTTTCTGTTCACGTCACCTCAACAGTTACTGAAAGACAATTATCAAAGATTAGCGCAGACCAGCGGGAAGAGAGAGACGGCTTCAATAAATTTCAATAAAAAAGTAATCGTTCATTTATTTAAACCTAAGTTTGTAACGTAGCGTCAGTTATTAACGTTTTAAAACCAACCACAAATCCATATTTAATGCCAGAAATATGAAAAATTCGTACTTAAGGACTTGTAAATAAATACAAAAATGTTATTCATGTTTCCCTCAAATAAGATACGTTATTTGTCTCGTTGGCAACTCTTAGTCATGATCGCACGTTCGAATCTTGCCTCGGGCATGGATGTGTATGATATCCTTAGGTTAGTTAGGTTTAAGTAGTTCTAAGTTCTAAGGGACTGATGACCTCAGATGTTAAGTCCCATAGTGCTCAGAGCCATTTGAACTGGATGAAAACATTCAGATAGCGGACGTGGTTGCACAGACTAGTTTTATTCGGTTGTCTGTCATCTGATAAAACCGATTGAATGAAAAGAAAACAATCGACTGCCGTGTCGGTTGTCCCATTACTACACTTAATAAATCATCAGTGGGAACAGAGCTAGTGTGATCGACATGCACAGTTCATCCACTCTGCACAGCGTGCAGCATCTTGTTGAACGTATCTACATCTACTGTTATAGTATACCAACAACTGTGAAGCGCATGGCAGAGAGTACTATACCAATTATTAGGGCTTTCTCCTATTCAATATAGACTCTGACAGGGATTCCACTGGACTCTGGAAGTTTGTTCATTTTTAACGATTCCACCTGTTTCTATACGGCACTGACACTAATATTTATTTCACTTCTCTTTTCAGTGGTACACGAATTAAATTTGGTTAATTCTGCTGAGTTTTCCTTTGTAAAGAAAAGTTTGAGAGCAGAGTTAAGTATTGCTGCTTTTGTTTTGCTACCCTCAGTTCCAGTTAATGTCTCGTCCTGGGCGGATTGACACTATAATCCGTTCATCATAAGAATAAACCTGATGTAAAAATTGCACTATGTATTCTTCCGCGGTCGCTGGAACCTCATTGGATTTCCGTTTCACGTGGGACTGCAGCCAAGCTGTCTCGAGTACTTTCAAGTACGATAATAAGGGTACGTTTTGTGCTGTGCCTTACGTGCACATCGACTTAGTGATAATTAGGGACAACAGCTTTACCGGTGGATGTAGCTTGGACAGCACTGGCCGGTCAGCTGGTACAGCTAGCCTGGAGTGATCTGGTCAGCAGCAGTTCACACGAAAAAAGAGACGAGCAGAGGAGCAATACAGCTTCGAATGTCATTTAATATTTAAGCAGAATAAAATAATACACTGCAAATCTCCCACAATAAGCACCTCAGACGACTAGACGAAAACCGCAACACGTTTAGTTTTTAGCTAACGTACTATTGTAATTAAAAACAAGAATGATGAAAATTCCTGACTTAACCACAGGGTAATTTTTCTGCATAAGCTGTGTGCAACGTAAGAGAGTACTGAAGGATTTCAGCGTACAGTAAAATAATGAAGCCACTGAAGGTATTATTTACAGTCAGTCGTCTGGTAATCTCTTAGCTCCTTCCGTATCCGAGAAATACATTTCAGTTCTGGAAGTGTCACCTGCTACGTTGATAACGAGCCTATCAACAACAACAGAATCGACGAAGCCAACCACGAGCAGCATTTTCTCCTCTTCTTTTATGACGAGCCGTTCTATATCCCGCCAGCGTTCGGCAGTGACGTGCGAAAAAGCTGTGTGCTGTGTGCAGTAGTTCCAGAACGTCTGGCAGCTTAACACTCTTGCTACTTCTCGGGCCAAATCCCGCAGCTTGGCTCTAGATCAGTTCTCTTGGACTCATATTGTAGTGGCACAGTAGGAAATGTAAAAATGCAGCATTTGTATGATGTGCTCGATGCTGTGAAAATGATTGTTTTTCACGTTTCTACGATACTCTACCTCTGTGGTGTAAAGCGATGGACATAGTCGAAATAAAGGGGATTTGGTTTTTCCATTTTTGCCTTAAATGTTATGTTTTATTAATTTAAACAACTTTTATGAACAGTCTTTCATAAAACATCGATAATTAAGAATTTGTATTTGAAGTGGAAACTGGAATTTCGCATCCAATATGTAATTAGAAACAAGAACACGTGCATTATTCATAAAAAATGATGATGAGTTTTATAATTACGAGCTGTAGGCATTTCAAATTGAACGAAAAAAAGAAAAGCTGGGGAGGTTTGAACTAGCACACGGATAACTGCATTTTGTTCACATTCCTTACGCTACCGACTGCGTTACACGATCAATGTGAGATCACATATCAGCTGCAGTATACAGGGTGAGTCATAAATGAGGAAAAATATGTCGAGAACCGCATTCTGCAATGTGTAACACGTCACGCACCGTTATTAATTTCGTTCTCCTCGGTGTACTGTGTACGCAAAACAAAAACACCTGTTAACCATTGAACGAGACACCGACAAACCTCACGGTCACAGCATGTCATTCACCCATAGATACAACACATGAAACACCAATAAGCTGATGTTTACCTGCCAGCGTTTGAAAGATACGAGAAAGAACAAATCCTATCGTATGTGAAATTGTATCAGAACTTGTGAATCACACGTTGCCGGCGGTAACGGAGGGTACAGTCCCATGTTAGGGAATGTGTGTCCTGTAAGCGGAAAGAGTGGTCAATGGCGGAAGTAAAACCGCCGCGGGCATAACGTGTTTACAACACCTCTGCGCTGCTCACTCAGCCCGATACTCTCCGTGTCAACAGCTGCTAACGGCCGCATCGCAGCGTTACTACAGTCCCATCGCAAATTTCACAAACGAGGAATACGCCGACATCCACCTCACCTACGGGCTTGCAGATGGAAGAGCTGACGTTATAAGGCAACTGTTTCACGAGAGGTTTCCTAACCGGCGCCTTCCACCCGCAAAAACGTTCTACTCTGTGGACAGGCGCTTGAGGGAGTATGGTGCATGTGAAGCGCCTCCAGGATTTAGTGGTCGTGGCCGACCGTCTACGTACAGTGCGGATGACAAAGAAAAAGTGTTAAAAACTGTTGCGGAGGACCGAACAATAAGCACCAGGTCTCTCGCCACTGCGGTCGGAATGTCAAAATCTACTGTTATGCGAGTACTCCACAGAAACCATTACCATCCCTTTCGCATGCAGAAACTACAGGCATTATTGCCGGAAGACTATCAGAGGGGGCTGGACTTCTGCAACTTTATCCTACGGCGTCAGACCCACGACCAGCATTTTTCACGAACAGTACTGTTCACCGACGAAGCCTATTTCACGTAGGAGAGTATAGTGAATTCGCATAATTGGCACGAGTGGGCAGAAGAAAACCCCCACAGCACAGTGATACGAGGGTACCAACAACGATGCGGTGTCAATATCTGGTGTGGTATTATCTGGTCTCATAGGGCCACGTATGCTACCACAAAGGCTTACAGGAGAGCGGTATCTGCGTTTCCTGGATGCTACATTACCGGAATTGTTGGAAGACCTTAGTTTGGCCTCTCGTATGAACCTGTGGTACATGCATGATGGTGCCCCCGCTCACTTCAGCGGCACAGTGCGCCGCCACCGGGACAATGCCTTCCCTTCGAAATGGATCAGTCGTCGAAGCCCCATAGCATGGCCAGCAAGATCGCCAGACCTGAATCCACTGATTTCTTTTTGTGGGGGCATCTGAAATCTGTGATTTATGAAGGAGAGGTTGTTGAAGTCAACACCCTTAAACGCACAATACAACATACCTGTGACAGTACGCCAAGAGATAGAGACATGTTGGATCGTGTTCAAATGGCTCTGAGCACTATGCGACTTAACTTCTGAGGTCATCAGTCGCCTAGAACTTAGAACTAATTAAACCTAACTAACCTAAGGACATCACACACATCCATGCCCGAGGCAGGATTCGGACCTGCGACCGTAGCAGTCGCGCGGTTCCGGACTGCGCGCCTAGAACCGCGAGACCACCGCGGCCGCAATCGTGTTCAGCAATCCTTCTAACGAACAGTTCAACTTTGCCACACACATCGTGGTCGTCATTTCGAACAATACTTAAAACCGCCACTGCAGCTTCTGGTCATGGGTTTCTATGTTGTATTGTATTCGTTTGTATTAACTGCCACATACCTGTGTAGTTGTATTTTGTATTCTGCATCTGTGTACTCGTTTCTTAAAACTAAGTCTGGGACACAAAAACCAAATTACAAAACATGCATGTACAGTAGTGCAGCCCCTTCTCACGTTCCTTTCCCTATGCCAACTAACCACGATACATAATACCTGCCTAGGCCAATGTCGGCGCACATTAACACCCAAAGTCCACTTCACCTTTACAGATTTTTACCATTCAATTGCATTGTCATTTACTGACATAGGAACATGCGGAAAACAAATTTATGTTTGCAGCTCAGTGTGTGACACTTTGCACGACATATTTTTCCTCATTTATGACTCACCCTGTATACAACGCCAGGAAAACTTCAAAGCCGATTATCTCCGGAAATTTATAAAAAAAAAACAAAATTAAGAACAGTCTATTTCTCGGCACTTCCATGCGCATGTTTCACTACGGAACAGAAAGCAGACTCAGCCATTTTTATACTGCACATTAACAGTGCGACAATCAGAGCACAATGTTGCAGAGGCTATGACTGTACACGATTTTAGAAATAAAAACTACGCAGCTACAGCGTGATTTAAAAAAAAACGTTGATGGCTGTTAATACAGTTGAATACCTTAAAGTTTCATTCAACATAACTTAGTAATAAAATATCTAATACATAAGTAGGACCTACTTCCAAGAGCATAACACCGCCGGTGTACATGTGCTACAGCTTCTGACCAATCATCACGTTTGTGTTTGTTACATCAAGTTTATTCTTATGATGAACGGATTAACTTCAGTGCCACTAACAGCATTTACATACATCCAGAATCTCTTTGGGTATTGCACGAGATCTTTTGGCAGTATTCTGCTATGGTAGTCACTGAAGGCTTCATGTGTTGTAATTTTGACAGCCAAATGCATTTCAGTCAACATCTGTCTACAACCCTATGTATTGTTTTACAACCACTATGCAGTAGCCAAACCAACATTTATAGCATTTGTAGACTTAGAAAAAGCTTTTGACAGTGTTGACTGGAATACTCTCTTTGAAATTCTGAAGGTAACACAGGTAAAATACAGGGAGTGAAAGGCTGTTTACAAATTGCACAGAAACCGGACGACAGTTATAAGAGCCAAGAGGCATGAAAAGGACGCAATGTTTGAGAAGGGAGTGAGACAGGGTTGTAGACTCTCCCCGATGTTATTCAATCTGTATATTGAGCAAGTAGTAAAGGAAACAAGAGAAAAATACGGAGTAGGTATTAAAATCCATGGGGAAGAAATAAAAACTTTGGGGTTTGCCAATGACATTGTAATTCTGCCAGACACAGCAAAGGACTTAGGAGAGCAGTTGAACGGAATGGATAGTGTCTTGAAAGGAGGATATAAAATGAACATCGACAAAAGTAAAACGAGGATAATGGAATGTAATCGAATAAAATCAAGTGATGCTGAGGGAATTAGATTAGGAAATGAGACACTTAAAGTAGTAGATGGGTCTTGCTATTTGGGAAACAAAGCAACGAATAATGGTCAAAGTAAGGAGGCTATAAAGTGTAGACTGGTAATAGGAACAAAAGCGTTTCTGACGAAGAGAAAATTGCTAACCCTGAATATAGATTTCAGGGTTAGGAAATCTTTTCTGAAAGTATGTGTATGTAATGTAGCAATGTATGGAAGTGAAACATTAATTATAAACAGTTTAGACAAGAAGGGACTAGAAACTTTTGAAATGTGGTGCTACAGAAGAATGCTGAAGATTAGGTGGATAGATCACATTACAAATGAGGAGGTACTAAACAAAACTGAGGAATCAAAAAATTTGTGGCACAACTTGGCAAGAGGAAGGGATCGATTGATGGGACACATTCTGAGACATCAAGGGATCACCAATTTAGTACTGGAGGAAGTGTGGTGGGTAAAAATCACAGAAGGAGACAAGAGGTGAACACAGTAAACAGATTCAAAAGGATGTAAGATGCAGTAGTTACTCAGAGATAAAGAGGCTTCCACAGGAAGAGCAGCATGGACAGCTGCATCAAAGCAGTCTTTGGACAGAAGACCACAACAACAGAAACATACAATAGTCTCTCTTTCTTGAGAAGTTTCTTTACAGTGGTTGTATTTCATGGACCAAGGGTGCCCACACAATAATTTGTAGAAGGGGTGGGAAGAGTTGGTGGTACTTTTAATATTTTTGAAGATGAATGACGACTTGTCAGAAGCCATAATAATGTTCCATTTCCGATCATGTTAAAAGCCAAGTAATACTGACTTTTAAATCACATCCTTGGAAGAAGAACGCCTTAGCACACTATACCTTCTCCTTTCCCTAAAATATATAAAAGCTAGGAGTAGGTGCACTTGGGAGGGTGGAGGGGGGACGGGGGGGGGGGGGGGGGGGGGGCAAGTGGACTTGGAGTGGTCCCGCCCTTCCTCCTGGGTATGGGTCTTGTGATGGATGATCTCTCCCATCATGAACCGTTCTACTGGGTACACATGTATACATTGCATGGTCAACTATTGTTTTAAACTTGAGCCACAGTTCCTCTATAAGCTCCTGTCTTGAGCTAAAAGTTTCAAGTTCTTCACTGAGATTAGTCACTGTTGCTTCTTTATCTAGTTTACTGAACAAATAAATCTTTCTGCTTCTTTCAGTTGCCCTTTGTGCTTAGGTAAACATTGTTGCTACAACTGCCCCATGGTCACTGACACCAGTTTCGATGTGGACATCTACAAATGGGTCAGGTCTATTAGTTACAATTAGATTTAATATATTTCTATCATGAGTGGGGTCCTAAACCATCTGTTGTGGATACTTTTCAGAGAAGGTACTTAGCACTATTTCACAGGATGTCTTGTCATGCCCACCACTAACAAAAATGTAAGTATTCCAATTGATGGCTGAATGATTACCGTCTCTTCCAGTAATTACAGTATGGTTGGGGAACTTATGTACAAGTGAACTGAGGTTTTTCCTGGAGTTTTTGGTTACATCAGGAGATGAGTCTAGTGGTGATAGAAGAATCCAATTATAATTTTACATCCACCCCTGATACAGTTTCTTAGCCAAACAATTTTTCATGCAGCTTCATTTTCTATCTTTGTAGATTTGAATTTTTTGTCTACTGTGACAAATGCAACATCTCCATTTCCCATTATTGTATCCTTTTCTCAAAAAAAGCTCACTGCTATCAACTTCAGTTTTAACTATCTTTATGCACACAGTATTATGTGAGCTCTGTTGCTTTTTAGAAGCACTTCAAACTCTGGCACTTTGTAGTGAATTTTTTGGCAGTTAAACAATAAGATTTTAGTACTCTTTCCTGTGGAGCATCTCTTTGTATCTTACACTGATACTTCTGGGTCTCTCTGGACTAAATGAATCTAAATCAAAAAAATTCCATGTACACACTCCACACATAGGCTGCTATCTGGGTAGCAGCATCTGATGAACAGTTCACATCTGATCAATTCAGGCGTGCCAAACAGTTCTCATTCCTAAGGTACATGTCCAAAAAGTCAGATTCTGACTTATCATAGAACCTTTGAAGTCTCGAGATAAAGCCTGATTGTGATTTGTGATTTTTGTTGAAATACTGTAAGGTTGGTATTTCAACTCACTCTGCCAGCAATTGGAATTATCCAAGTATGACACTGGAACCCAGATGACAGACGTTGCTTATCCCAGTGTGTACCACAATCTGTAGTCGGTTACTCCCTGTTTCCTCAAAGACTGTTGGAACAGCCTCTTCATCATGCTGAATGAGCTCCTCAGACATACACATTGAGTGCACATGACGTTCCTTCCCATCCTTTGCTTCCATTTACCTAAGGGAAACAGTATGTTTGAACTGCCAACAATTGATATACACCTATGCTTCTGTTTTTGCCTGCAACTGGCACGAGATTCAGTACATTTCCCAACAAGTGAAGTGAGTCCCACTGGCTCAGTTGCAGTATCACTGGAAGTCAGCACCTCGAACTTGTTGCTTGCAGGAGGAGGTATACAATCAGAGTTCTCCCTGGTATCAGTCTCTGCTATACAGAACTATTAGTCCTACCATTGGCACACCATTCACGGTCAAGTGGATGGGTAGTGGCACATCCTGTATTTCCTGTGCAGAAGGGACAATGTCTCTGGCACAGAACTCTCAGCAGCCCTCTGAGAACAACCATTCACAACAGCTTCCAGTTGCTTGACAGTAGTTAGGTCAATTTCCATCTGTTTGCAAACAGCAACTATCTGAGAGTCTGAAGGCTCCGAACATAACCAACCTTGCAACACTATATTCATCAGTCATCATAGGGGTTCACCACCTGGCATGATGATATGAGCTGCCACTATGTTCACAACACTACCATTTCTAGTTCATATACCTGGTAAATTGGCAGGACTGTGGCTATTACATTTCTGACTTATGAAGGGCCGTTGCCGAGCCCTATATTCGATGTCTCATTCACACTATTTTTCAACAAAAATATGCAAGACTGCAAAATGTCCATGCTGTTACGAAATACGTTGATACAGAGAATGTTCAACTGTTGCAATAGCCAGTACTGTCTCCAGATGCTTTACCCACAGAAAACATCTGGTCACAGGTTGCTGAGAGACTGATACAGCACCACCTGTCAGCCACTAAGACTGATGAACTCTGGCACGGCCTGAATTAGCATGGAATGATGAACTGCATTTGTTATCCAACCTCAATCTGACGTGATGCCCTGCCAGTTTACATCAATTGTTGCTGCCAGAAGTAGTACTTCTTTGTATTAAATTTCATACCCTGTACTTTTACATCAGCTACACATTTAATCACAGTCATGATCTGCTATTATAGACGCCAGTATTAAGGTGGCAGAAATCAAGAGAATGAACCAGAAGCGCAAACTAATATGGATAGAACAGTAAAAATCCGAAAGCTCTTGCCATGGGTCACACTGAGTGCAGTTCAATCCTAGGAACTACGAGGATGCCTCGTCCAGCTGGACCGTCTGAAAGACACCTATTACCTCTAACAAACGACCTCGGTTTGTCATATCAGTGTTTTCAATACAGTTCTGTCAAGCATGATGCAAGTACCCGGTTGCTAGTTTCCACTCATGCAAACTCGTAATTCATAAGTCTTCTAGGCTTGGGAAATCAGGGTTCAGGCAGTGCAGATTCTGGCACCAAATGAATTATGCCCAGATTTCCTCCCTTTCCCTCTCCCAATGATGCCATTGGTGACATCATGCATTGCTGCCAAATTTCTCCTAATAGGTCAACTGCCCTATATAAAGTGGCGGGAAATTAAAAAAAAATCGAACCAAATTCAAATTTTGGCGGGAAAACAGTAACAGCCAGGATTTTCCCCTAACTTCTATGACATCACTGTGGAAGAAGAGCTGTTGTCTTAAGTATAAAATGGCGATAAATTCCAAATCCAAGATGGATTGTCACGTTGGTGTGAAATTCAAATATTCAAAATGGCGATCTTTGCATACTTGTACAGGCTCTATGATGTCACAATCCAATATTGCGATACAAGATGACTGATCAGGAATACTGGTACAGTTCAAGGAAGTCAGAAGCCAAGATGGCTGACCTGGAATAAGAGCACAGCACGCACTGTTGCCAGATTTCCTGGGTTTTCCCCTGAGACAAAGGATGTTTCTTTCTCCTACAGGTCCAAGCCTGTGGCCATGCGGACTTGCCAGGCTGTAAGGTTGTGGGCGTCAAATGAGCCATGTCAGGCAGTTGCTGAGCCATCAACCAGTCCACTTTACCTCCTAGCACTATGATCACTCATATATCTAACATTAAGTTGATCACATTTCAGCAACCTGTCCTAAGTCCAGTAGTGCTATGTTTCAACAATACCTCTCTGCATTAAATTTTAAACAGTTCCCACCCATCAACACTCTGACATCACAGTTTAAACAATTTAATTCCCCCTAGAGCTACCTTAAGTTTCAGACCCAACAGCTCAATTTTCCTAAGTTTAAAATGGGGGGAAAATTCACAAAATTCACTTGTCCTATGTTAAAAAGTTTAAAATAATGGGAAGCCTACTGACTGTCAGAACTGTAGAATAGCACTGGATGTGAACAGCAGTGTGTGTCAGACCTATACTGCACTTGTCCTAATGTAAAAACTGTGTAACTCACTGATACAGCCTGTATGGTTGTCAAACACTTGTCAGTGCCATTTGTGGTTGAGAAAGGGATAGGAGAGATATTGACTTGCATCTGTATTTAAACAACATGGCTCATGTGCTGTGCCACACCAAACAGAGGTCGGGTCACAGGCACTTGCTCACGTCAACTAACACACCGCACTGCAGTGCGTCGAGTAGTGTGTCGAAGGCATCAATCCAGGCCAACTGATGACGCGTCACTCAGCACCAGTATCACTTGGACTGCACCACAGGACTTCATGTGATCCCACATCAGTGGGATACAGATAGCAATGCTGGCAAATGTTTTTCAGTCTCCTATTGTTCAATCAAGTTGGATAACTTGACACAGCTGACTACATTACTTCGCACTTAATGTGTGTACAAAATACAATGGTGCTTCATTATCACTACGAGCTGCAAGCTACCACAGGGATGGAAACATTATACATCAAGACTTACGGACTTGCATCATTTTTGTGTAGGATTAACATAAAAAAGGAGAGTTGAACACAAAGTCAAAAAATGAAACAAATAACTTTTGTGTTGATCGGAAACAGCTTGTGAGCTGTTACTGCAGAATATGCTTCTGATAATTGTAACCATCTACGGATCCCCTCTAGGTAACTTTTGGCTATTTATGAGAAATGTACATGCATTACTGAGCTACCTGTCAGACAAGGAAGAAACAGTTAATTAAAAAAAAATGGCTCTGAGCACTATGGGACTCAACTGCTGAGGTCATAAGTCCCCTAGGACTTAGAACTACTTAAACCTAACTAACCTAAGGACAACACACACATCCATGCCCGAGGCAGGATTCGAACCTGCGACCGTAGCGGTCACGCGGTTCCAGACTGTAGTGCCAGAACCGCTCAGCCACCAGTGGCCAGCAAACAGTTAATAGTTTGTGGACATGTCAACATAGATTTCTTAAACGATATGGACAGGAGAAATGAAATTGGTCCTTATTTGGGTATTGTAATGAAACAACCTCCTCTAACATTACCTTTCTTTAACAGAAATAGCCAATACCAGGAATATTTTCGAATCTTGTGTAGGTGAACATTATCTCAGCTGTTTAACTAAATGAATTTCATGTATGTATGGTTAAAATTACTCTTATTTTAGAAATACAGGGTGAACATAAAGTCCGGGAACACTTCCAATTATTTGTTGCACAAGAACTAAACATTGTACAGATGTCATACATATTGCATTTTGAAGATAAACTCTGAAAGTTTGTTTTACAGACATTCGATATGCGAACCATGAGTGACCTGGCAGATGTCAAAACGGTAATCAAATTCTTGCCATACACATTCCAGCATGGCATCGTCGACTGTAGCAGTCACTTCCCATACTCTCTCCCACATCACGGGGTAGAGGGTACATACACCAGATCTTTAATGTGTCCCCACAGAAAAAAGTCACATGGAGTGAGGTCTGGTGATTGGGGAGGCCATTTTATGAAACAGCTGTCCACTTCTGTAGCTCTGCACCTGAACTCACCATGTTTGTGACTAGCGCTGACTAGCGCAAATTACCAAACTACGATGGGGTGGTATACATGAAAAAAAAAAAACTTTCAGAGTTTCTCTTCAAAATGATGTATGTATGATATCTGTACAATGTTTGGTTCTTGAGCAATAAATAATTAAAAGTGTTCTGGGACTTTATGTACACCCTGTATTTGAAATTACGAAATATCTGGCATACTTAAAGTTTCTATTATTATTTATGCAATCTGATGCTAACTATTAAATTTATTTCTGGATTCATTTACAAAATAATGATATAACTTGGTGAAGATTCTTCTTTGTCAAGTAAGTTTGTAAACTCTTTTGTTTTGTAAACTCTAATTAGTACCGCAGAATGTAGGAGTCGTGGTCATGCCTCTGATGGAATCAGATGTGTTTTTATGTTTGGCAACAACAATGTAAATTTCATGGAAGTGGAGATTGTAGTTAGTGTGATATAGAAGGATGGAAGAATGTGACATAATAAAAAACAATCACAAACACAAATCATGAACCAGGCTTACTTAAAATTTATCTAATCATCCGGAATCCACAGAGTTAAAAAATTTCAGCCTGAAGAATCTACCCCTAGATGTGATGACTTGCAGCAAACAATGAGAAAATGAAGATGAGTATAAAAGTTATTTGTACATCTTACACCTCTGAATGCTTTTGAAACAAATCAATTTTTATTTAGAGACTGAAAATTTACTGGTGATGTGTGGGAGGGTATGATTACAACATTCAATTTAATTTCAGTAGTCAATTTTCCAACTCGTGTGCATCAAGATAGTAGGACACTGATAACATTTTTATAGACAGTGATCAGGCTGAAATAATTAATGTTAATTGTTGATGGACTGTCTGCTCCGAATGTGCAGTTAATGGAAATTAACAATGCAGCAACGTACACCCCTGAAGCAGGTTTGTACAAAAGCAGTGAGGCTTATTAATGAGAAGAGGGTGCAATTTCACAGATAATTTGTGTCAGTATTTGAAAACTGTTTTTCTAAAAAGATTATCCATAACCTCCTTTTAAAAAGTGTGGATAACTAACTGAAGTAAAATACCATGCAAGTGGAATAGGTTAAGCTATATAATAGCCAGAGAATGCCAAGATCTGACATTACCTGCATACTACAAAAAATACCGCAGTATTTTAAAAAAAGTCATTAGAATGTCCAAAAATATGTAAGTCCTGATAGAAATAAATAATGCAGATAATAAATTTTAAACTATATAGGGGATTGTTAAACAGAAGACAGGACAGGAAGTCAGCGTACGAGATACCGCAACAATTAAAATTAAAGACAATGCTGTGACTGATAATTCACAAGTTGCAAGTACTTTTAACAATCACTTTCTAAATGTGGCAGCAAAATAGGACTAAATGGTTCAGTTGAAGAAGCAAGAGAATATATTATAAATGTTTTTCCAAAAAACATTAAGCAACTAGAAGTAGTGCCAACATCCTTCAATGAAATTAATAGAATTCTAAAAAACGAAAGCTCATCTGGTGTTGATGGAATTTCAAACAGAATCCTGAAAACTGGTTGCAACTTAATAAGCAATGTGCTTAGTGATAGGTGCAATGCATCACTGGCATGGGGAATTTTCCCAGACGGGTTAAAATATGCAGTTGTTAAACCTGTTCATAGGAAAAATGATAAGACAGATTTAAACAATTACCATTGAATTCTCTAATGACACCTTTTTCCAAAATGTTCAAATAAGTAATGTACTCAAGAGTAGTCTCCCACTTAAGTAGAAACAAGTTACTTAGCATATCTCAGTTTTGGTATGCAGAAGGTTTGCTCCACCGAGAATGCTCTCTATGCATTCACTTATCAAATAGTACAAGTCTTAAACAATAAAATATCACCAGTTAGTATTTTTGTGGTCTTTCCATAGCATTTGGTTCTATAGATCATGTTACTCTCTCAGAAAAATTCAAGTTTTATGGGACTTCTGGCAATATACACAGCCAGTTTGAAACATGAAACACATTCTGGTCTGAAACACACTCAACAAACAGAATGCAAAAGGTTGCACTGAATAATTTGAACAAGGTCAGAAGGGTAGAAAATTTTAGTGACTTTGACCCTCCACTTAACATTCAAAAAGCAGAATTGGTATTATTTGCAGGCAGTACTCGTGTTACGATAAATCCCATAAGAGAGAAAGTGTCAGACAAGATAGTACATGATATTTTCCAGATAATTATAAAATGGCCCTCAGAAAATTGACTCAGCCTAAATTCTGGAAAAAAACATACTATATTCAGTTGTGTACAACAAATACAGACATTTCAACAATTGATGCAGTGTATGAGGTGTCTGTAAATATGGTAGAATGATCCATTTTTTTTTGTGTACATACTTATGAAAATTTGAAACATCTTCTTAAGCAGTTAAATTCACCTACTTTCCCTCTTCATATAATTGCATATTTCCACTCAATAATGTCTTATGGAATTATTTTCTGGGGTAAATGATCATTTAGGAAGAAAGTATAGATTGCAAAAAAATGAGCACTAAGAATAATACGTGGTATGCACACATGGATGTCATGTAGGTACTTCTTCAAGGAGCTAGACATTTTAACTGTGCCTTCACACTACATATATTTGCTGATGAAATTCATTGTAAATAATCCATCACAGTTTAATAAGAACAGTGATGTCCATACCTATAGCAAAAGAGGGAAAAAATGACCTTTACTACCCACTATTAAAGCTCTCAGTGGCTCAGAAAGGAATACAATAACAGCAATAAAAATCTTTCATCATTTTCCCAGTAATATAAAATTTCTGGCGTTTAGTAAAGCAAGTTTCAAGCCTAACTTAAAATCATTTCCCCTATTCCTTCTATTACATTGATGAATTTCTATTTAAAACTAGTAGCCACTAAAATCAAAAACAAAAAAATCTTATTTTTAAGTGTAACTGCATGAATAGAACTAAAATAGTAATGTGTTCTTTAATGTTAGCACTTATCATGTAAACATATTCTGGAAACTGATTCGTTCCACATCATTTTGATAAAAGAACTGTTCAAATGATCTACGGCAATGTAGCTAACCACTTAACTAAACAACCACCACAACTATCATCAGTGCTCTGTGATCCCATCTATGCGTCTATGCCATCATTCAACAAGAATAGTACAATGACAATATATTTATCTCAGGCATTTTAAGGCACAAAGACATCACTTAGCAAGCACTTACACAGAGGTGTTCCTAAAGTCTCAGTTCTGAAACTGCACAGTGGCTTACTATGTTGATGAATGTCCAGACTGAGCAGCGAGACATGCCAACACCTACATCATCACACACACTGCACTAGACAGCACCATTATTATAAGCTGTAATAATACTCCCTAAAGCAATGCATGTAATTACAATGCATAAACTACTTTTTAAGAGTGAAATTCCCTCTATGTGAGGAACAACTATCTATTTTCTAGTAACCATCCAACCCAATCACAAATCTAATTTGATATTCTGTATTCTATGCATTTGACAACAGCATGGAACTGTATCAAACACAGTACCAACATATACATTTATATCTAATGCCATCCAGAGTCATCAATGAACAGTGAGTTTCCCCACTATTAAGAACAACATGCTATGTGCTAGAAACTCTTCAATTCACTCATAAATCCTGTGTGATACTCCATAATTTGCTCATGTGGTAATAACATTCAAGATGTAGAAGAGGCTATTCTGGCAGCCATTGAGGGAACAGGGTGCAACCAATTGCAGATTGTGGTGCATGTTTTAACAAACAATACTTATTGTCTGGGCCCCAAGATCATACTTGGATCATTACAGTGAGTTTCAGAAAAGGTTGAGAAGACCAGCCTTGTGAAAAAGAGTTTCAACGAAGTTCACTGTCCCCAAAACTGACCATGTCCCCCTGATTCTGAGTCAAGTGAAAGGACTGAACTAGAGACTTCAAAGATTCTGTGACAAGCTAGGCTATGACTACTTGGACTTGCACCATAGGGTTGACAACTGTGGAGTACCCCTAAATGGGTCAGGTGTGCAGCGCACATCAGGTGCTGCTGCCCAGGCAGCTGACTGTGTGGGGGATGGACACATGGGTTTCTCAGATTAGGTGACTCTCCATCCAGTCCAGATAATGACTGTTGTAGGAGACTCAGAAATATAAATAGAAGCTCCAACAGAGTGCCCCCCTTCCACAGGTGAGAGTATTAACATCCTAGTACTTAACTGCCAAAGCATTTTCCGAAAGTGCCAGAGTCTGAAGCGTTCTTGAAAAGTAGTGAAATCTGAAATTGACAGCAGTGAGATTTTAGGGGAAAATTTAAGAGTATACTGGAAGGATAAGCTAATGGAAAATGGAGATGGTGTACTTGTCACAGCAGGCAAGAAACTAAAATCTACCAAGATACAAATTTAAGCTATATGTGAGATTGTCTGGGAAGACTCAGTATCAGGGGTGAGGATAAAATGGTAATTAGATCCTCTTACCACTCATCAGACTCCTCACCTCCTGATGTAACCAAAAACTTTAAGAGAAAGCTTCAGTTCACTTGCAGATATTTTCCCCAATCGTACTGTAATCATTGGTGGAAACTTTAATCACCCAACAATCAACTGGAAAAAGTTGCAATTTTGTTAGTACTGGGCATGATAAGACTTCCTGTGAAACATCACTAAATGCTTTCTCTGAAAACAATTAAGAACAGATAGCTCAGAACTACACTTATGACAGAAATATATTGGTTCAAATGATAATAAAAAAAAAATTTAAAAAAAGACCTGACCTCTTTGAGGATCTCCACATCAAAACTGGTATCAGTAAACATGATGTGATTGTGGCAATAATGATTACTTAAGCACAAAGAGCAACTAAAACACACAGAAAGATCTATATGTTCAGTACACTAGATAAAAAATTCAAGGAACTTGCAACTTTCAGCACAGGGGGAGATCATGCAGAGGAACTATGGCTCAAGTTTGAAAAAATAGTTGACCATACACTGGATAGATATGTACCCAGTAGGACAGATTATAATGGGAGGGATCCTCCATGGTATACGGTCACTGTAAAGAAACTTCTAAAGAAACAAAGACTACTACATAATGGCTGTAAAACAAAGAATATGGCTATAGACAGAGTGATGCTGAACAAAACACATTTGGGGTGTCAAGAGAACAATGTGTGAAGCCTTCAATGATTACAGTAGCAGAATATTGCCAAATGGTCTATCACAAAGCCCAAAGAAATTGTGGTCATATATAAAGGCTGTTAGTGGCATGGCACTGAAGTTAGTGCCCAACAATTCATGAGTGAGACAGAAACTGAAACTGAGGATAGCAAAGCAAAATCTGATGCAGTTAATGTATGATAACTTGGTGTATCAAGTGAAGTTTGTGACTGGACTGGGGATGCTGTTGATGTTGTATATTAATGATCTTATGGACAATAGTAATAGTAACCTCAGACTTTTCACAGTTATCTATAATGAAGTACTGCCTGAAAGAAATTGCATAAATTTTAAGTCAGATCTTGAAAAGATTTCAGAGTGTTGCAAATTCTGGCAACTTGCTTCAAATGTTCAGAAACATAAAATTATGCACTTCACAAAATGGAAAAAAAATGTAGTGTCCTATGATTTTAACATCACTGAGTCACTGTTGGAATCTGCCAACTCATACAAATACCTGGGTGTAACACTTTGCAGGGATAAGATATGCAGTGATTCACACAGGGCCAGTTAGGGTAAAACAGGTTGTAGACTTTGGTTTATTGCTAACACATTGTGAAAGTTAAATCAATTGACAAAGAAGATTGCTTACAAATCAGTTGTGCAACCCATTCTACAATACTGCTCAAGTGTGTGGGGCCAATACCAAATATAACAGCAAATATTGTACGTATACAGAGCGTGGCAGCATGAATTTTCACAGATTTGTTTGATGCATGGGAAAAAGTCACAGAGATGCTTAAGAAACCGAACTGGCACACTCTTTAACATAGATGTAAACTATCCTAAATAGCCTACTTACAAATTTTCAAGAACTGGCTTTAACTGATGACTCTATGAATATACTACAACACCCTTATGTATTGCTTCCATAGGGATCAGAGTATAACATTAGATTAATTACAGCATGCACAGAGGCATTTAAACACTCATTTTTCCAGCACTTCTTAAGTGAATGAAATGGGAAAAACTGTAATAATAGGTAGAATGGGATGTACCCTCTGCCATGCGCTTCACAGTGGTTTGCAGAGTGTAGGCATAAATGTAGATGTAGATGTCTCTGACGTGATCTGGAAATTCTAGTTTCAGGTCAGTACTAAACCTAACAAAGGCATCTTCTTAGTTGTCAGTAAAAAGTGCTTATTAGAGTTCTGTGATGCCACACATATGTTACCAACATCCGCTATACTCTTACAGCTATCTGCCCCTCTTCATCTCTACTAATACCCATCTTGTCCTTCACTAAACTCTTAAAGCTGTCTGGCACTCTTCATCTTTAGTAATACCCATATTTTTCTTCACTATATTCCAAACTGTCTTTATTTTTCTACCTAATGTGGCTGTCCTCGTCTGGTAACACGTTGGCTGTAATGTCTGAATTAAACTACTGGTCTTTAAAAGCACAACACCATGAAGTTTGCATGCAACAAAAATCAAAATAGCATGGATACATAAATCATTAGCGTTTCATCACAGCCTTATAAGGTATGTAGCAGCACCACTATCTAAACTCTACATGCAAGGAAGGATTACACAATGAGTTTCGCATTCAGAAATTAAATTTTGATGTTCTCTGCATGTGAGACAATTTTCTTATGCATTGTACAAGAAGGACAAAAGCCTACAAGTACATATCAGAATTCAAAGTGGCAGGATAATAGCCTATCCAGACTTAAGTTTATGCTCCTCACTTTGGCCAGGAACCCATGTTCTACATGCCAATATGGAATTCATGATTTCAGGGAGATCATACTCAATTCCATGCAGGGTCTCAATTGTTCCTTGCAACTGGGACCAGAGAGGAGAGAGAGATTGTCTGCTTTGCCATGCAGAATTGTACTGTCATGTCACATACCTTGTGTCATGATACTGTTTTTTTGTAGCAAGACAAGTATCTACATGGACTGTGTGATGACATCGGGAGCACAATGAACTATCAGCATGGTGACCATTGTTGTGACTTCCCTTGACCAGCAGCAGAGAGAGGCACACCAACAGTGATGTTTCCAACAACAACCATGAACACAGGAGCTGCAACATATCATCTTTACAAATGAGTTCTGGTTCTGCATTCACCATATCACAATGGATGCATTTATATGCAGAAGTTCCAAGGAGAATCAACATAGCCACAGTACATTTGTCATCTCCGTGCACGCCCAGAGCCTGCGTTATGGTATGAAGTGTCACTGGGTACACAATATGATCACTTCTGGTTCAAACGGCCAGTAATTTGACCAGCAGATGTTACATTCTGGGGTGTTAAGGCCAGAGGCTGCATCCTATATTGTTGGAAATACCTCTTTAATGCAAGACTATACGTTGCCTGTGCTGTCCTGACCTACCTCAATACTGTTGCCCTGGTTTAGCACATTCTCCAAACCTACCCTCCACTGAAAACCTCCAGTCATGGTTTTCTGAGAGACTGGCACATCACCATTTGCCAGCCACTACAACTGATGAACTCGAGTATACAGTTGCAGCAGAATGAAAGGTGTACTCATTTCTGTCATATAGTCTCAGTTTGATTCAACTCAGTTAGAGTCATTGTTTCTGCAAGATAACATATCTTATCACATAGCGATGAAGACTTCTCATTTGTTATGTTTCTTCTGCTCCCATAAGCAACCTTTTTTTCTAATTTTTATCTTATTTTCTATACATCTGTGTATTGGGATGTAACTCTTACATAAAAATCTCACATTCCTACTTAAAGTGGATTTCGCTTGAATTTATCATTAAGATAACCATTTCAGTTGTTTGGGTCACATTGGTGTAATGAATTTACATTGAGATACTCATAATTAGAAAATACAATTAACTGATGTGAGTACTACAGTTCACAAGGCACAAAAGGCTATGAGGTAATTAGTATATTTAAGAAAGATCACCAATACCTATAGAAAGTCTGGCAGTCCTGCTTTCCTGCAAAGTACTTTGAATTTTCAAAAACTAATTACCAGAAATTGAAGAGATATTTATCATTCAAGTTCATTAGTAGCCTCATTCTCCACTGCAGATTTCATCATAGCACTGTTACATTCCAAACTTCGAATATCTACTTTTGTTACTTCAATTTCTCAGTAGAAAATGGCACAGAGCATTGTTCAATTAACTCACTCATTAATAATTTCATGTATTTTACCCTAATTTGCAATATGGTGCTCACACTTTTAAACCAGGGGATCCACATCACATAAGAATAAGAGTCAATGTATTTTTCTACATTTCTGACCAGCAACATTTTCTATGAGCCAAAATCACATTAATTCTTGCAGTTCATTCAAAATTGTAAAATGGGTAGGCCCATATGTTCCCGTGGTTGGTTTGACTACACTGCATGTTTTGCTCATGATGATGATGTTTGGTTTGTGGGCGCTCAACTGCGCAGTCATCAGCACCCAAAGTTTCGCTGAGAAGTCCTTACACATCCTCCGCACAGTTTCTACCACTGCCTGTGTGATTTACATATTTTTACAGCCCTGAAGAAAGACATTCATGTCCATCAATTTGGTTGGCCTGGGTACAATCATGGTTCTGTAAGCAACTGCAAACATTTTTGCATGAAGACATTGATCTTTCTATCCCACATAAATATTTAACAGTTATGGTGATTACCTTTGAAATAACAAACAGTTTGCTTACTTCTTACCCATCCATCTCATTTTCATTTGACTCCTCTTATAGTAATGTTTACAGATTTTTGAGTGATTACACTACCTCAAATTAAGGAACATTTTAACTGAACTGTGTCATAATAGATAAGAAGTGAAGAATATCATTGTCATCAAAATGAGTGATGTTCATTATGGACTGAATTAATCTAATTAGTGCATTGTATTCTTCTCTGATAAACTATTACAGTATTGTTTGTCAACTGTCATGTTTTCGTGTAAACGTGAAAGGTGTTTTTTGCCACAATTAAATATTCAAATTCACCATTACACTGTTTATAGGTAACTGTAGGTACTGATCTGGTTCAGTGCACAAATATATTTTCATAGTGCACAAACTAGTCACCATTCTCAATAACTGAACTTAGTGAAGAATAAATGTGTGTGTTAGTGCAATTTAAATTATGGTGCTGTGTGCATTTTTGAGCAAACAACATCCTACAATCTTTTTTTAATTTCAACTTCAAGGTGACCAACAACAATTCAACTGAGAGGAGACTACAAGAATTAGATCAGTAACACTGCACTCCATTTACTAAAATTTGCACACATCGCTTACAAATTTAATCACGTAAGTATTCCATCTACTATACTGTATACACACAGTAAGTAAAACTGTGTTACTTACTATTCTTGCTGACATAGCAATTTTGGTAGACGTTAGTGTACATTATTCAGGGGTGGCAGGGGTAAAATACAGGGAGCGAAAGGCTATTTACAACTTGTACAGAAACCAGATGGCAGTTATAAGAGTTGAGGGACATGAAAGGGAAGCAGTGGTTGGGAAGGGAGTAAGACAGGGTTGTAGCCTCTCCCCGATGTTATTCAATCTCTATATTGAGCAAGCAGTAAAGGAAACAAAAGAAAAATTCGGAGTAGGTATTAAAATCCATGGAGAAGAAATAAAAACTTTGAGGTTCGCCGATGACATTGAAATTCTGGCAGAGACAGCAAAGGACTTGGAAGAGCAGTTGAACGGAATGGATGGTGTCTTGAAGGGACGATATAAGATGAACATCAACAAAAGCAAAACGAGGATAATGGAATGTAGTCGAGTTAAGTCGGGTGATGCTGAGGGTATTAGATTAGGAAATGAGACACTTAAAGTAGTAAAGGAGTTTTGCTATTTGGGGAGCAAAATAACTGATGATGGACAAAGTAGAGAGGATATAAAATGTAGACTGGCAATGGCAAGGAAAGCGTTTCTGAAGAAGAGAAATTTGTTAACATCGAGTATAGATTTAAGTGTCAGGAAGTTATTTCTGTAGTATTTGTATGGAGTGTAGCCATGTATGGAAGTGAAACATGGACGGTAAATAGTTTGGACAAGAAGAGAATAGAAGCTTTTGAAATGTGGTGCTACAGAAGAATGCTGAAGATTAGATGGGTAGATCACATAACTAATGAGGAAGTATTGAATAGGATTGGGGAGAAGAGAAGTTTGTGGCACAACTTGACCAGAAGAAGGGATCGATTGGTAGGACATGTTCTGAGGCATCGAGGTATCACCAATTTAGTATTGGAGGGCAGCGTGGAGGGTAAAAATCATAGGGGGAGACCAAGAGATGAATACACTAAGCAGATTCAGAAGGATGTAGGTTGCAGTAGGTACTGGGAGATGAAGAAGCTTGCACAGGATAGAGTAGCATGGAGAGCTGCATCAAACCAGTCTCAGGACTGAAGACCACAACAACAACAACAACATTCAATATTCTGTGGCATTTGTCGAAAGAGCACAGTATCAAAATTGAAGTTATTCCTGAATGACAAATACAGTTTCCTTTTTGTCCCACAAGATACGTTTATTCTTTAAGTAATCAATGGTTTTTACAGACATCAGTCAATCTCAATTACTTCTGAGTGAAAATTATTTTCAAATATTGGGAGAACATTATTATTAAATGTATTGCAGTTTTCATTCATGTAATGAGCACTGTAAATATCTCTCCAGTTTACCTTTCTGACCAGTTTATTAAGATGCTCAGCCTTTAGTCCACGAAGTACCCTGTCAACTTAGATTTAATAGATTGTCTAATTGTATCTATGCTTAACATAACAGGCTGCAGGAACTGATGGGCCATGGGCTATTGGTTTTGTGATGTGATCCATATCCCTGGATCTATAAAGATATCATTGCTCAGTGATTTGGCACAGTCAGCTATTCTAGTTGGATGTAAATTTAATCAGCATCACTAGCTGCCACTATTTATTTATTTTGCTGTTAAACAAGCCAACAAAGCTTCAATGTGAATTATAAATAGGTTAAAATTTCCTACAGATTACTGACGTAAATTATTATAATAATATATTTGTTGCAAAATTCTACTTCAGTAGCACATGCTTTCAGTTGCTGCTATAGGTAAAATTTATCAGCAGCTATATTCTTAAATGTTTGGATATTTCTTATAAAAGGCAACTCTTTCTTTCTCCTTACCTATGCTATGGAAGTAGATACCTAATTTAAATCCTGTAACATTTAACATATCCATACCATTGGTCACATGATGTTCAGTGTGTCACATTATGTCAATTGTGTTTGATGACTAATTTATCAATGAAGTAAGTAGTTCATTAATTTTACTCATCAGTCCTCAAAATTTGTGATTTAATAAGAAAAGTGAACATTTTACACTGATCAAGTTAGTCTTGGGTGGAGAAAATTTGCAACCGACTGCATTTATCAAGAATGTATGAGGGCCATTCTAATAGTAAAGAACATTTATTTCTCCAGATATTTTTATCCAAGATAATGAGAGTAAACTTATTTTACAAGGTGTTTCAATATCTTAGCTATTTTTTACTTACTGGTAGTCACTGTCAAAATTTAAACTTTTGTCATACTGCTGCACAAGCTTACTTATGCCTTCAGTTACTACTAAGTTGTTGAAACAGTCACAAATGTCCTCTTTCAGTGTGTTGTCATTTCCATAGTGCTGTGACATCAATAGGTCACATCGACCATGTAAAGCACAATCTTTGAACTCTAACTGCTCTGATGAGCCACCATTTTAATGTCCCAGCCAGCCTTTGTACCTTGTAAAGTGCACAAGTGTATCTTTCTTTGTACTGAAATATATGTATTCCTGTTTCCCATATTGGTGACCCTGAAGTTTCTATGTCTTCCGCAACTTCCACGCCGGCTGTGTGGAATCAACAGGTTTTACGTTTGATGCCATGGCTGCCTCACCCAATAGTTTATACGAGGATTTGGAGGCTCAGCTTCTACCACCAGGCCACTCCAATCGCCTCCCAGCAGTTGTTTCGCCACTAACGCACAGTGATTCACAATCTCCAATGAAGTTAACCTCAAACTTTCCAGCTCTACAAAGGCTGAGTGTATCGCCGTTACCTCAAACAGTGAACTCAGGTTTCGTGTCGCTGGACTGCGCACATCAACATGTGAAAGATGAAGTGGACGATTTCCAGAATCGTGTAACAATCGATCACTCATGTAGTGTTCAAAGGGACCCAAATTCGCACACGTGCTTTGATCCTCTATGCTCCGCAACATCAGTTACATTAGTGCTGTGAGCAATGCTGCCATTCGTGCAAAATGCACACATGGTCAGCTGCTATCAAGCTATTCCAGTTTTGCCTTCCTCACAATTTAATAATGGACATTTTTACACATCAAGTTCGCCAGGCTCAACCACCAGATCTGTCGCTCAGTTTCTCGACCACATGGGTTCTAGCACACCTGACGGCACTTCACCATCCAGGAACGTTGTACCACGACAATGTGACCGCCAGCAGGTTTCACCAGTGATTTATGGTCCTACCATGGGATGCATTTCCAATGTGTTCAGAAAACTCTCATTGTTGCCACACCAAGTACCAAACCACCTCCCCCCTACCCCGCCTCACTCTCGGGGGGGGGGGGCCCGATTCCGACCATACAGTCGTTCACTCCTTCTGCAGTACCATCTGCACCTGCCGCGCCAGCCTTCCATGTCATTTCTGAGGTGGACAATTTAAGAACTGTGCCTTTAACCTCCGGTCCAGTTTATGGGCCTACCTCATGCGCCGCTCCATCCATTCATTCCCACGGTACCGACCATGACTGCCATGTCATGCTTCCGTGACTCATCAGGGACATTGCAACCGGCCGTTGTTCGGGACGTGTTCTCTAGTAACACGCCCATGCCAGTAGTGCTGGGTTACTGGACAGCCTATCCTACCACAGGAGAGCAGGCCTTCCAAGAAACACCAAAGCCGCCCCCTCCTTTATACAAGGACAACCCTGTTTCAAGGTTCGCGCTTCTGGAGCACCTTTTTGAGTTACATCAGGTGACCGATGACAACTCTAAATTTCTATGTCTCATCGTGCACCTCCATGACCACTCAGATTTAATTTGTGACCCCCTCCTATCGCCACCGCCACCACCAAAATACGAGTTTGCCAAGAAGACAATATTGGACCGACTCACCTGGTCACCACAGGAATTAATAATCAAGATCCTGTACAATGAACACCTGAGGGATCACACTCCGCCACAACTCTGGCGCCGCCCTTGGCTACTTGTGAGTGAATACATGATGCCGAACGTTACCCTGTGGGTGGTATGGTCTGCCAAGTTACCTACCGACCTGCAGATACACCTGTTACTGCACTCCTTTGAGTCTATCAGCACTCGTCTTTGCATTGCAGATCAGCTGTATGCACTACTGCGACAAAAACAACCAGCATACCTCTCACCACTGGTTGGTACTACATCACCTGTTTACCGGCCGTCTGAAGGTAGAGGCAGGGCTCCTTCTGTCTCCATGCCATCTACACCACTGGGCAGTACTCGTCTGCTCTCTCCTTTTTCTGAGCACTCAAGAATCGCACATGCACCATACGTCCCCGTTTACATTCTGGAACAGATGAACGAGGACAAACCTCCTCCGCTGTTACAATCACCACCACCAGCTCATCTGTACTGTTGGTACCACAAGATTTTCGGGGATGAGGCCAAGAAGTGCAGATTACCTTGACAGCATCCAAACGCGGACCATAGAATCTAAAAGACGCCGAGTCCTGCGGGGAACTTCACAGGCATCCTCAAACATTGCACTCCATCCACTCGTCCTCTCGGCCAAGTGGTCGTTTATATGTGACTGACATTTTGTCGTGGCTTGTTTTCCTAGTCGACACAGTCGCTGATGTGTCCATCATACCAACATCGTTGGGCCCCTCCCGCTTATTCACAGACAAAGTTGCTTCTACACTTTCAACCAATCAACATTACAAACTGTCGGCTCTGCTAAAGTTATGGTGCATCTATCTCCTTATCTACATTTCCCATGGACTTTTTACATCGCCAACATTGATGAACCAGTTCTTGGTATGGATTTCTTGTCCCATTACAAACTCTCCCCGAACATAGTCCAAGGTTCAGTGCTACACCACCCTTCTGATGCTCGCCGGCCGAAGTGGCCGCGTGGTTCTGGTGCTGCAGTCTGGAACCGCGAGACCGCTACGGTCGCAGGTTCGAATCCTGCCTCGGGCATGGATGTGTGTGATGTCCTTAGGTTAGTTAGGTTTAACTAGTTCTAAGTTCTAGGGGACTAATGACCTCAGCAGTTGAGTCCCATAGTGCTCAGAGCCATTTGAACCTTCTGATGCTCAAATACCGTGCTCAGGCACTTGTGCTTGTCTTTCCGTTTCTGTCGCGACATGTGATTTGGTTCACAAGTGCTACAGCCTCGCAAATAAAATTGTGACCTGTGTCACTAATCTACTGTCAGATTACGACGCAGTGGCGCACCTATGTCGGCAAAACAACGAGTTGAAACAACGCATTGCTCACACTTTCGATGAGCTCACCACGGCTCATACCTCGCTGCTGCAACTGCAATCCACAGTTCCTTCACCTGATCGACCTTCATCAGCAGACACCAGCAAGGACACTCATCAGGTTAGTTCAAAAACATTCATTGCATGTGACGATTCGCGTTGAGTGATCTCTGCACCCACCACACGCCCACTACGTGCAGTGCCATCTGTTTCAGTGCTTCTAATGACAGTTGCACGCATGATGCGAACATGCCCACCGTGCAGGCAGCCACCCCACATGTTGGTAAACATTCCCCCTCTCTTGTGTGCCAACTACGTGATTCGGCGGCCATTGCCATTCCCCGCACAACGCCAACGCCTCTCTCGCCCACCCCGGTTGTTCAAGGCAAAGCTAATAACAGACAGTCACTGCGCGCCCCAATCCACTCCATGCTGCACGTGCAGCCAACCTCTCCAAACAAGTGCACGCTGCTCTCATGTAATAGGCAAGTGACTTTCGTGATGCCTTTTTACACTTGCGCTAACGGCTACACCTCATCACGCCCCACTCATCCCAAAACTTCACGTCAGGAAGTTACTCAGCCTCGAGTGCAGTTCTCAGTCTCTTCCATCACTGACGGAATTACACACAAGATAATTACCACTGCCGGCCCTCCTATTAGGCACAAGGTTAGACGCCTCAACCCGATTAAGTTGCACATGGCCCAGCAGCAAATTAACGAACTTCTGGACGCAGGCATTCTACAGCCATTGGACAGCAATTGGTCTTCACCGATTCACCTCGTCACCAAACACAACGGTTCTTTTCGAATGTATGGTGATTACAGATGCTTAAACGCTCGTACCATCATGGACAATTACCCCGTGCCAAACATAAACGACTTCATCCATATGTTATCGGGCGCCACAATTTAGCGTGATTCACTGTAAACGTGCCCATCACCAGATTCCCGTAGCACCAGAAGACATTCCAAAGACTGCTATCATCACGCCGCTTGGTTTGTTCCAATACAACTTCATGCCATTTGGCTTAAAGAATGCGGCACAAACGTGGCAATGTTTCATTGACTCAATCTTACGACAGTTCGAGTTCTGCTTTGCATACCTGGATGACATTCCCATTTTCAGCAAGTCGACTGAGGACCACAAAGATCATTTATCCCAGGTCCTCCAGACCTTGAACTCCAACGGTATCAAGGTCAACGAAGATAAATTCCAATTGTGCCAGTCTTCTGTGACATTTTTGGGTTACACCATCTCTGCAGACGGAATACATCCTCCCACATCCCGCATGCAGGCTATCACGTCATTGCCACCCCCGCCTACGTACAATGAACTCCAACATTTCCTGGGTACTGTAAATTGCTACTGCCATCATCTACCTTCTTCTGCCGCTGTGAAGGCTTGCTGACAGACTCGCTGTCCGGCAAACAGACTTCGTGCCTTAAGACAGTCCGTTGTACTGAACCTATGATAGAGGCCTTCAGGGCTCTAAAGATAGCGTTAGCTCACGCCGTTGTACTCGCCCACCCTGATCCATCTGCCGAGTTGTTCATCACTACAGACACCAGCAATATCATGGTTGAGGCAGTATTACAGCAACACAAAGGCGAGACGGTTTCACCCCTTCATTTCTTCTCTAAAAAACTGTCTACAGCACAGAAGAAATATTCTGCTTTTGATAGAGAACTTCTGGAAGTCTATGAAGCCTTCAAACACTTTCGCCCTGACATCGATGATTTCTTTTTGCGGATCAATACTGTCTCACGCATCGTCAATTTATCCGACCTCGCCACTCTCCAGGCCTCTGACGGGGAATCTCAACCTCTCCTCACATATCCTCAGACATCGATTGTGTTTACCAAAGCCAAGTTCCCCGGCGTTTCGGATTAAGTGTGGTGCAACTCTTCTACTGGCACTCTGTGGCCATTGCTCCCTCCCATGTTGCGCCAGCAAGCCTTCGACTCCTTGCATAACCACGCCCACCCTGGCATCCGCGCAACCACATGCCTCGTCACCGAGCATTTTGTTTGGAAAAATGTTAAGCAGGACTGTCAAACCTGGGAAAGCAGCTGCATTTACTGCCAATGCGGATGCCACACCTCCCCCCCCACCCCCCCCCCCCTTGGCAAGTTTGACATTCTGCAAGGACATTTTCGTCATGTACATATTGACCTTATCGGCTATCTGCCACCGTCAAAGGGCCACATATATATCCTCTCGACCACATGTCTCGTTGGGTGTAAGCTGTTCCTTAACCCAACATCACAGCAGAAACCATGGCCAAGGGATTTGTCTCATCATGGATCACTAGGCTCAGTTGCTCGTCCACTATCACCACTGACCAGGGTCGACAGTTTGAGTCTGCACTTAACATGTTTCTATGTAACCTTTGCGATATCAAAAAGATTCATACAACAGCCTACCACACACAAAGCAATGTTAGTGGAAGGATGGCACCACACCCTTAAAACAGCACTCAAGTGCCAAGACTGCCTCTGGTCGGAGGCGTTTCCTTGGGTGTTACTCGGTCTCCGTTTGACCTTTAAACCTGGCTTACAGGAAACCATGTCTGAATTCGTTTCCGGCAAGAACCCATTTCTACCTGGGAAAATTATCCTGCCTCAAGCACCCAAGGATTTCCCCACCTGCCCAGACTTTATTAGTAGAATGCGCACCCTCTGGCTCCTACCCTTGTAACCGCCCCCGGTGTAAAACCTGTCCAATGCACCCTCCCACCACCACCTACTCCAGTCCTGTAACCCGGAAGGTGTACACGATCAAAGGCAGAGCCACCTGTGAAAGCACCCACATGATTTACCAACTGACCTGCCTACACTGTGAAGCTTTCTATGTGGGAATGACCAG
The DNA here is from genome assembly GCF_023864345.2 of Schistocerca serialis cubense. Lineage (NCBI taxonomy): Eukaryota > Metazoa > Arthropoda > Insecta > Orthoptera > Acrididae > Schistocerca > Schistocerca serialis. The sequence continues at coordinate 422,889,229 of NC_064639.1, read as the reverse complement.
CAACAAACTGTCCATTCACATGAATGGACACAGGCAGACAGTGTTTGTTGGTAATGAGGATCACCCTGTGGCTAAACATGCCTTGGTGCACGGCCAGCACATCTTGGCACAGTGTTACACCGTCCGGGTTATCTGGATACTTCCCACTAACACCAACCTGTCAGAACTACGGAGATGGGAACTTGCCCTTCAGTATATCCTCTCTTCTCGTTATGCGCCAGGCCTCAACCTCCGCTAATTTCAAGTTGCCGCCGCTCATACCTCACCTGTCTTTCAACAACATCTTTGCCTCTGTACTTCTGCCTCGACTGACATCTCGGCCCAAATTCTTTGCCTTTACAAATGTCTGCTTGTGTCTGTGTATGTGCGGATGGATATGTGTGTGTGTGCGAGTGTATACCTGTCCTTTTTTCCCCCTAAGGTAAGTCTTTCCACTCCCGGGATTGGAATGACTCCTTACCCTCTCCCTTAAAACCCACATCCTTTCGTCTTTCCCTCTCCTTCCCTCTTTCCTGACGAAGCAACCATTGGTTGCGAAAGCTAGAATTTTGTGTGTATATATGTGTTTGTTTGTGTTTCTATCGACCTGCCAGCGCTTTCGTATAGTAAGTCACATCATCTTTGTTTTTAAATATATTTTTCCCGCGTGGAATGTTTCCCTCTATTATAGTCATATCATTAATTTAGATAATTTTATGTATTCTTTATCCTCCACTACGGATCTTTGCTCCATCCATCTACCCCAATACAGAAATATTTTCCTATCCCTAGCCAGAGCCCAGTCCCACATACTGTTCCTACATTGTTGCATTGCTCATGGAATCCCACCATCAAATTCTTCCACAATGACCTGGTTTATTACCAGCTGGTACTTGCCTAGCACTGTCAATGATATCTCCCTCATACTAACATCCCCAACGTCCATGACTTTGCTGCTATTTAACACCATCTTTCCCACAGCCTGACTGTCTCCAGACATCCAACCTCCTTCCCACTGTGACCAGTGACCAACTACAACTCCACCCATAATTACTTCTCCTTCGAAGGCATTACTTACAAACAAATCTGTGGTACAATAATGGACATCTGCATACCACCATCCTATCTGACCCATTCACAAGCCAGCTACAGAAATCGTTTCTAATCATCAACCTGATCCTCCTCAGCCCAACAAGCCACCTTCCTTGATATCAACCTCCATTTCAAGGATGGCTACGTCAGTGCCTCCATCCACATCAAACATACCAACCATCAACATACAACATACGTCCTGTTCGATAACTGCCACCCATTTCACGCCAAGAAGTCCCTTCCACACTGTCTAGCCACCCATAGTTGTTACATCTGTAGTGATGAGCATTCTCCCTCCAAATACGCCAAGGGTCTCACTGAGGCCTTCACAGACTGAAATAACCTTACCAACCTTGTCCAGAGATAGATCTACAATACCTTATCTCACCAGTCATCTACCATCCCCCATACATCACAGCCCAGCCACAAAGAAGCTGTCCTCTTGTGACTCAGTACCACCCAGAAATGAAGCAACTGACTGACATTCTCCACCAGGGTTTTGACTATATCCCATCCTGCCCTGAAATGTGATATATCCTCCCCCTCACTCCCACAGTGGTATTCCATCACCTGCCCAATATAAGCAATATCCTTGTCCATCCTTAATTTACTACTGCCCCTAACCTCTTTACTCATAGCTCATATCCCTGCAATACAATCAAGTGTCAGACTTGTCCCATGCATCCTCCCACTACCACGTATTCCAATCCTGGCACTGCCTTCCTCTAACCCAACAAAGGCAGGGCCAAGTGTGAAAGCATACATGTGATCTACAAACTTAGCTCCAACCACTGTGCTGCATTCTACATGGCCCTGATAACTAACAAGCTCTTCATCCACATGAGTGGCCACCACAAAACTGTGGCAGAGAAACACATGGACCACACAGTTGCTTAAAATATTGTCCAAAATTATGTCTTTCACTTTAATGACTGCTTCACAGCCTGTAACATCTGGATTCTCCCCCTCTAACACCAGCTCTTCATAATTGATCAGGTGGGAACTCCCCAACATATCCTTCATTCCCATTGTAATGAACTTCGTGAATTGGCTGGATCTCTTCATATTATAGTCTTAGTGTCAACTTTGTCATGAATTTTGCCTATGTTACTGTTTTTGTTACATTGTTACTCCACTGATATGTGAGCATGCTGGTGAATACATTTACAGCTATAGGAAAACAGTTGTGGTGGACTGTTAATATTGGCTGTCTTAAATTACCTTAACCAGAGTTATACGGACAGCTGAGAAAGAAAACACCATCTGGAGAAGTGGGGTTTCCCATTATGTTCATAGACATTGATGTATGTTGCAGAAAGCACAATTTTTCTTCTCATCCCGTATGGTAAGTCTCCTCTGACCTGCAGTTCTGGGTGACTTTCCCAAAATCTACCCCTTTTCCTAGACCTCTCCAGTCCTTTTCCTTCACCTTTCTTCCTTCCCCTTCAACCCTTCTCCCTGAAGAAGGAACCACTGGCTCCAAAAGCCTACCAATCACAACAGTCTTTTATGTGTGTGTTCTGCCACCACTTTTGAGTAGATTTTTTTTACCTACCCAATTAAAATTTCTTATCAATAATTGATTGTTTTCATTGTTATAGAAAGCATAATTTAAGTTACAGGGGGCCGCTGCTGATTAAGTGATCTGTGAATTCAATAACTAGTTGACAGCAGTGTGCTGCTGACAACCAGGCAAGAACAAGGCAGCCAGTAAAGAGTCCATAATCTCACTGATGCAGGTTGAAATTACAAAAAAGAAAAATGTTTAAAAGAAAGTTATATTCTGACATGACTTTTTAACACTGTACACTGTGCCAACAGGATACTGCTGTTGTTCTTGAATGCAATGACTGTATTTGAGGGCTAGTTAGAAATGCTAAGTGACACCTGACTGCATTTAGTATGAGGAAATACAGTAGTGTTGATTTTCATTTCTGCTGAAAGTTATTTTTAGGTTTCACTCTTGATGTTTTACTCTGTTGAACTGCAGTGATGTCCTATGGCTGAAATGGAAAGTTGGCTTGATTAGAGTTAGTCTGTGTCAGGGAATGAAAGCATTGTTTCATAAATGTCAGTTCATTTATTCTGTGCAACTGAGTTATGCTTACATGGTGATTTTTACTCAAGAATCGAAACACTGCTGTTCATCTTCAACAATTTCTGAGCATTCAGACAAAGTTTTTAATTCAGGATTCGTTACTATTATGAGATAGCAAATATTACAGATTTTATCATTCAGACCCCATATTTGTGTTGCATCTTCCTAGGCCATAACTGGTACTCAGTGCATGTAAGATCCTAAGGGCTAATTTGTTGACAATTGCATCCTCCCAAGTGTAGTAAGTGCCTAAAAGATATAAGAGGTCCACCACCATCTAGTTAAGCCAATTTTTTACCGTAATATTAAATAACTTTAATAACCAGAGTATTAAGTGATAAGAAGAAATACTATAACATTTTTCCTTCCACATACAATGATGGGCTTGTACTATAAGACAGAAGTTATCTGCCACACAGACTTGAAAGTATGACATTAGCAATGACTAGCAGCCACTAGGTTGCATCATCATCATTCCAAGAGCTGCCACTAGATCCATCTGCCATCATGATGTAGAGAATAAGTTATGCCACACAATAAGCTTGTTTAATAGAATATGAATGTTTTTAGACTGAATACACAGCAAAGGTCACAACTGTCACAATAGCTGTAACTACATCGTTTAGATTGTGGTAATTGATTACTGATCTGCTTTCACTACCATATTTTGTCAGGAAACTGATCAATAGCGTTCTTGCACAAAGTCTGTTGTAACAAGATAGTCTGTATTAGATAGTTGTCAAGATTTTCTGACTGATTATTTGAAATACTAACTAATTAATTATTTATGTAACTGTAATTGTTTGGAAAAGAACTGGCTTATGCATTATTTGCGATCCATCGTATTTGTACTTAAAATAAATGCAGTGCATGATACCTAGCTTCATCTCAATAAGAAAAATACACAAAAACATAGTGTTTGTTTTCCTTGTTTGAATGAAATAAACTAATTTTAACAACATTTAAATTCTTCTCTCTTAAAATAATTTGAGAGATTAGTTACATTTAATACCTCATAAGTGATATGAAAACTTGGAATCAGGTATCAGCAAATGCTACTACATGGGTTGGATAAAAAGTAGAGGCAACTTGGTTATAACTCATACCAAACTTTTGACAGACATTCAGCCCTCAGTGTAATTGCCCTACATCTTGATCACCTTCCTCCACAGTGATGGAAGGCATTGCACACTGACACTGCATCTGTGCTGGCATAAGCTGTTGCCAGCACACCAGTTGGCAAAGATGTAGTGCAGAGATTGATAGCAGGCACTGGATCAAGCGCACTTATCACAAGAGAGGCCAAAGACACACCAGCTAGCAACACACCACCAACATCCTCTCAACAGCAAGTATTTAGGCCACCGCCACTGACTGGAGGGCCTCACTCAGCCACTAATTCGCATTCGAGCTCATATCACTGGCTACAACGGTACATAACGAGCAGATTAATTGTAATAGCAATATACTGATATTGTAAGCAAGAGGACTATTATGCATGAGCTTGTACCACAACACACGAACTTGAATAAAGTTAAGTAGCAACTATCTGTTCATGTAAATAAAGATCCAAGTTAATCCATGTTTGCATTTGTGTTTTAGAATGAGTATACCGGCTACCAATAACCACATCCTGTTCCTTGCTTCCATGATACAAGACTCTACAGATAATTCAGTGGCAATCAAAATTAATTAATTTGGCTGAAGATTTTGCTTTCTTCTCTTTTGTTTTAGCTTGCAAGGGTGTTAATATTCAAGTGTTTCTAATTTTTTATTGTGTACTTGCATGTATTCCAGGAGGGGAGCTGCAAAACTAATCAAATTTCTCTTTTCAGTGGCTTTGCTTGCTTTTTGATATAACATATTTGTGTACACCATGAATTCCCTGCCCCCTCCACCCTCTGCCTCCGTGCCTCAGCCACAGATGCCAAATGTGATGGATCTAACACGAGCTTTTCAGTTTCAAATCAACAAATAACTGCCCTACTGATAACGGTACAGCAGCTACTGGCTGCACAAGCTGCATTGGCTGCACAACTGACCAACCAACCAGCCCATCAAGTGCTGCCAAAAAGTATACTTATGTTCCAGCAATTTAAGGACCCAGAAGATGAATGGACTGAATGCCTGACTCAGTTCCAAACACATTGTCAAGTTCGTCATGTTCATGGTACTGTAAAGTTAGAAGACTTCCTTTTCATTGTGGGGTCCCCTGCATTCAGGCTAATACAAAAACTATTCCCAAGTGTGTCTTCCAACAAACTCGGCTATGACCAAGTAATTGCTCCATTAACCAAGTATTATGACCAGAAAGTCCAAGTAGCAGCAGTCAGACATCAGTTCTTCTGCTAGCAGAAAAAGCCAGAACGGATGTACCATCAGTGATACACAGAATTAATGGGGCATGACTAGGAAGTGTAAATTTAAGTGTAGTTGTGGCAACTTTTACAGTGATCTCATGATATGCAATACAATAACATTCAATATCCCAGATGGCAAAATATGGGAACAGATCTTGAAGTACTCTGATACATCACTTCCCCAAGTATTGAAAATCTTAGAGCAATATGATTCGGGTGCCATAGCAGCCGATAAGTTTGACCATGCCACAATTTGTCAGGTTGAGTCGCCCCTTGCTCATGACTGCCCCAAGCAGCCATAACAACGAGCCCATACACAGCCACATGGACAATCACGTAGATGTGTAAACAGGCCTGTGAATTTAGTGAAATCTTGCATTAGACGTTTTGCTCGCCATAAAAGAGAGGATTGCCTATCACATAACACAATGTGACACATGTGTGGAAAAAAAGGCTGTGTCCAAGCAGTTTGTTTGCAACGGAACAAAAATGCCAATTTTGCCCACTCCCAGAAAAAAAAAGAAAAAAAAAACAGGCAAGTTTTCAAAACCTACAACAGTTTCTGACTAAGGTAAGATTAAGGTTGTGCAACGACATTCTAATAAACTATATTTCTCATCTCAAACTGCTGGCCATTGTGTGAACTTTCAGTTAGACAACGGTGCCACAATAACTTTGCTTAATCATACCATGTATGTGCAGTTAGGCTCACTATGCCTTTCTAAATCTAGCTAGCACCTTACTACTTACAATGAACAGGAAATTCCAGTACTTGAACAGTGTAGCTTGCCTGCCACTTACAAATCTAACACTAGGACAGTGAATTTTACTATGCTGGAATCAAGAGACAGTGAGAACATATTTGGTTTATATGCCTTTGATTTGTTTTGACTTACCATCCAAGACAATCTACTTTCAGTATCTGTTTTTGAACCAAAATACACTGTAGCTAGCTTGCTTAAAGAATTTCCTGAACTATTTTCCAAAGGAATGAGAAAAGTTAATAACTTTGTAGCACATGTTACACTGAAAGACAATGCACAGCCTTAGATTTTACAGGCCTGCCCTCTTCCAGTTGCTTTAAGAGACAAAGTAGCCAGTGAACTGAAAGAATTGCAAGATAATGGTGTAACTGATCCCATGCATTGTTTGATGCCTTATCCTTCTGGTCACATTTGCATTTGTGTTGCCTTCAAGCCTACAGTCAAACCACAGACAGCAGTTGACACTTATCCGTTACCTCGCCCTGAGGAACTCATGGACAGGCTAGGTGCAGGATGTTACTTTTCTAAGATAGACTTGTATGATGCCTACTTACAAATTCCACTGGCTGAAGAATCACAGAGAGTGTTTGTTGTAAATACACACTTAGGACTGTTCGAGTATCTGTGTTTGCCCTTTGGCAATGCTTCTGTACCCACCATTTTCCAGCATTACTTGGAACAGCTGACTGGAAAAGTGACATTTTGTTTAAATTACCCTGACAATATTGTTGTCTCAGGTCATACAACAGAGGAACACACTGCCAACTTGCATATTTTTTCTGAGTGTTGTCAGAAGCAGGACTCAAGTGTCATCTTGAAAAATATGACTTTTTTCAAACTGAACTACAGTATTTAGGTCATGTGATAAACAGTCAGGGTTTGCACCCCTCCAATGTCATTTGCTTGCAATCCATGACCTGCCTGTTCCTCGGAATGTGTCTGAACTGGAGTCAGTACTAGGCAAGACATCATACTACATTCAGTTAATATCAAATGCCACTCAGATCGCGGATCAATTGCATCACTTGTGTCAGAAGAGTGTACCTTTTGTGTAGACTAAAGACTGTCAAGATGCATTTCAGAATCTCAAAAATGCCTTACTTAGTGAGAGATCTTTGGTGCATTTTGATCCTGCCAAGCCAGTAGTTTTGCAAATCAACACTTCTTCCTACAGAATCGGTTCTGTGCTTTAGCACAGAAATGGTGCACAAGACAGACCTATTGCTTTGCCTCGAAGTTGTTAACTCAAACTCAGTGGAATTATTCTCAAAATGAAAAACTCAGTGCAATTATTCTCAAATTGAAAAAGAGGGTCTCGCTATTGTGTATGTTGTGACCAAATTTCAGCACTATTTGTGTGGTCATAAGTTCTTTTTAGTGACAGATCATAAGCCTTCACCTGCCAAAGCCTGTTCCTACACACAATGTTCAAAAAATGCAACATTGAGCTTTGTTGCTTTCGCAGTATTAGTATGAAATTGTGTACAGACCTAAGGTAAAACATGGCAATGAAGACACCATATCTCGCCTTCCGATTGGCTCAGACTATGATTTTGATGCATATGCTGCATCTTGATGTCAAACTGATACACAGGACTCTGAAATGCTGGAATCTTTTCCCTTGCACTACAGAAAAATTGCATAGGCCACAAAAGCAGACCCAGATCTCAAGATTTTGCTGAATTACATTCACATATCTTGGCCTTGTTCATTGAACAGTATCCAGAACTCAAGTTTGCACTGATGTTTTGCACATTGGCATCACCTTTCAATGCAACGGGGTGTGATTCTAGTTCAGAATGACAGTGGATGGACAATTGCGTGTGCTTATTCCCAAAGAGCTGCAAAAGGATGTATTGCGCTTGCCCCACCAAGGACATTGTGGAATTGTTCGCACTAAATAGTTAGTGCAACGGCACTGTACTTGGCAGCAGATGGATGCTCACATTGAACAGATGACATCACAGTGTCACACATCCACAGAAAACCAATCCACTTCACCACAGACAATCTCAGCTAGGCCTAAGACTCAATCCCCATGCCAACGAGTGCACATAGACTTTGCAGGTCCATTTTGGAACACTCATTGGCTCATAGTGGTAGACTCTTAGCAAGTTCCCATTTGCAGTGCCTATGAACTCTGCCCCATAGCACCATTCAAGTGTTGTCCTCCATATCATGCACAGAAGCTTTGCCAGAAGTACTTGTGTCAGACAATGGACCACAGCTCACTTCAATTCACGTGATTTTGAACAGTTCTGTGAATGAAGTGGCATTCATCATCTAATAAGTGCTCCATTTCATCCCCAGTCCAAAAGAGAAGCAGAATGCTTCAGACACACTTTCAAACAACAGATGGCCAAGCTTTGTACCCCCACACATGGGAACAGGCACCTTCTTGCTGCCTATCACTCCCACCCACAAGACGGACCATCACAGGCGGAACTTACGCATGACTGCTGCTGTTGGACGCTGATACACCTGCTACACCCACCGCAGCAGTGTGCACTGCCAACAGTCTGCAAGTCTTGCTTTGTGCAACAAGATCTTGTTCTTTTCAGGCTTTATGGTATCCATAGGGCTTGGGAAAGAAGCATAATCCAGGAATGCATTGGCTCTTATATGTACTTGATTGCAGGTCCTGATGGCTTGCAGCATCGCCATCAGAGCCAAATTGGTGGGGCCCCTTGCGCCGTGATTCTGCTGCTTTTCTTCTCTCAGATTCATGGTTTCACAGGACCACGCAGCCTTTGCAGCCACCTGCTGGTGCCACCAGGGCACCCCAGGAGGAGTGGATGGATGATGCACCCTTGGCCCTGCCATCCCCTCTCGCCGACACACTCTCAGGCTTGGACATGTGCCCTGGCAGCAGTTTTCTGGAGGATGTTCCTGTTGCCTCGCAAGCCAGATGGTGAGGTACGGTTGGGAGTGCTCCTTCTTCCAGAGTCATGGCTCCTAGCTCATTACTACATTCCAGCATCCTGCATCCCTCTGCCCCTCCTCCCCTCCCATTGTCATTCACATTTTTCCTACATGACAACGGTGTGGCATTTCATGGGGAGTGGGGGAGGAAAGTGCTGTGCTGCTGATGTAAGCTGTTGCCAGCACACCAGTTGGCAAAGATGTAGCATGAAGATCAGTAGCAGGCACTGGGTCCAGCATGCCTATTGTGAGAGAGGCCAAAGACACACCAACTGGCAACACGCCACCAACACCCTCTCAACAGCAAGTATTTAGGCCGCCGCCAATGACTCTAGGGCCTCATTTAGTCACTAACTCACAGTCCAGTTGGCATCTGTCAGTTCACATCACTGGCTACAATAGTACATAGCGACCAGATTAGCTGTAATAGCAAGATACCGATATTGTCAGCAAGAGGACTATTATGGATGAGCTTGTACCACAACACATGGGCCCAATTAAAATTAAGTAGCAGTACCTGTACATGTAAAAAAGAATCAAGTTAATCCATGTGTGCATTTATATTGTAGAAAGAGGATACTGGCCACCCATAACCACATCCTCTCCCTTGCTTCCATCGTACAAGACTCTACACCATCCATCTCCATCAATGTTTTGCAAGGACTGGCTGTGGCACAGACGATATCTTCCATTATGCTGTGACCAAAGCTATGAAGAGGTTCCTTTATTTTGACAAATAGATCATAATCCCATGGATTCATATTGGGTGAATACTGTGGATGTTCCAGTATCTCCAGCGCTTACGTGTGCAGGAGCTCCTGCATGGGGGTAACCATGTGGCATCGTGCATTGTCATGAATGATGATGGGATGCAGGGTCAGAAAGAACACTGTTGTACACTGTGACCTCATTCCACTTCAGTCTTGATCCATGCACTTGTTTTTCTTATGTAAACATACAGATAGAGCATTCGAATTGGCCTCCCACAATTTCAGACAATACACACTGCAGCTGACTCACACACAGCCATCGCTGCTCGCTGCACTTCTTCAACTGACCTTCTGCTATCAGTTACAAACAGTGGGTATGCCATTTGACACACATCCTTTAGGTTATGTCAGTGTTCCCACTATTTTTTATCCAACCCGTGAATATGAGAGTGGAATCAGTTGGCATGATTGAAGTACAAGTGGAACATTTTACTCCAGTGAAACATTTCATACTAATGGTATATTTCATTAAGAGTTCTGCTGATGTACAGGGTTTTCAGTCATTAATATTGTCATGTAGAAGAAGGTGTAATTAGATGAATGACAAACACTAACCTCATGTAACAAAGGTTTATTCAGCACCTGCACATACAAGAGTGCGGAGCAAACTGCCTCCAGCCATAAAACATACAGTACATATACAGCTACAGAACATTCCAGTACAACCATTCTTGACATTCGTGGATACTTCTAGAATGTACTCAAACTGAATACAGAAATTAAAATTGTACGGTCAAGGTGAGTTTTAAACTCATGACCCTGCTTGCATCAGTTTAGTATCATAACCACTACACCACAGTGCTAATCGACTTCTTCTGTGACAATATGACTGACTTAGGCTACGCAATAAAATCTATTCATATGGATAGAACTGGTTAATGATATTAGCTCCTATGCAATGTAGTGAACTAGAAAACATTTTAAGCAATCTGATTGTAACTTTCAGTTTTACCATCCAACATTTAGAGTTTAAGAACAGTTATTTGCTATGAGCACTGGAGTGTATTATTAGGAAATACACATTATTTATACTTGAAAATAATTTTAAGCTCAAAGTTGAACTGAATTTCCACAGTTTCAAAACTAACCTGAACTGGAAGATTATGATTGAGATCATCAACATTATTGGCAATGTATTTTCGGAACACTCATTGCACAAGATGATTCCTTGTTATCATTTATTTTCAGGATTTATGTATCAGTGAGTGCTGCAGCAGTACTTTTCTGGAATATTGAGTCTGATATTGGCTACATATGGTTCAAATGGCTCTAAGCACTATGGGACTTAACATCTGAGGTCATCAGTCCCCTAGACTTAGAACTACTTAAACCTAACTAACTTAAGGACATACACACATCCATGCCTGAGGCAGGATTAGAACCTGCCACTGCAGCAGCCACATGGTTCCGAACTGAAGTGCCTAGAACTGCTCGACCACAGTGGCCAGCTTCTTGGCTACAAGCTGGATAGTTACGCTGTTTTGCATCTAGCAGAACCTCCACATCTTTGCCAAAAGAGTATTCCATACAAATCATTTATTACAGCATTACAAAGATGAGGAGAATTCTGAAATATTCCTTAAGTTGTTTATTTGATTACAAGTCATTACTGGCAATGTGTTGTATCCAGCATCTTTTAAAGTGTTGGACACATTGCACTCTGAGGATCTTTGTTATGCTGGTAGGCTTTAGTGTTACTACAGGGCAAAGCTTACTATCTTTCAATTTCTTTAAAGTGATACATAAGTTGACACTGGAACAAATTTACTTGCATACATTTCTTTTCTATTTCTCATGAATCCTGAATTTGTAAAATCAGAGCAGATGAGATATAGTGCATATAAGGTTCATTCCTACCAACTTAGGAATGCACTATAATATGGGATAGAGTGGAACCTCTTACAGTAATACCCCCCGGCCTCAACCTTTGCTAGTCTGGGTGTCCTCCATCTGCCTATCCCCTTACCTGCTCCCACTCCAGTACAGACATGCTTTCTATCGCACCAACACACCTGTAAGTAATTTCCTCCTCTCTCTTCTCTCTTCTCTTCTCTTCTCTCCTCTCCCTCCCCCCCCCCCCCTCCCTCTTGGACCCCCTATCCTGCACCTAGCAGCTCTACTCTGTCTGCACAACGTCCCTGCATGAGTCCATAGGCAGTTACTTCCAAAGAATGACTTAATCTAAAATCTAAATATATTTCTAACACTCTTTCTCAGTGCACCAGTGTGTGACTCAATGCTTCCTCTTTGTGGTGAGTATCAATCTATTCTTCCCATGTTCTTGTTTTGATTTTTTCCTAATTTCTTCAGCCTCCCAAAATTGGTACTGCTGCTAATGCTGCTGCTGTTGCTGCTGCTACTGCTACTACTACTACTATGATTACTTTTTCTGCTCTCCTCTGCTCTTTCTTCCTTCTCCTCTTCTTTCACTACAGAGATAATGTGCAGAGCAAAAAAGGAAATGATTCACAAAACAGCTCAAGGTTACAATACCTAAGTTGTTCTAGCACCTTGCATTGTTGAAAGAGGTGCTCTCCCACAGCTATTGCTGCATGGGGTATGGGGTAGCCATCCAGTCAAGGCACCTTGTCACGGTCAGTGCGCCCCCCCCCCCCCCTCTCCCCCCCTCCCCACTGCTGGAGGAGGGCATGTGTGTGTGTGTGTGTGTGTGTGTGTGTGTGTGTGTGTGTGTGTGTGTGTGTGTTTTGTCCTTAACGTAAGTTAGTTTAAGTTAGGTTAAGTGGTGCGTAAGCTTAGGGACCGATGACCTCTGCAGTTTGGTCCGATAAGATCTTACCACAAATTTCCAAATTTTCCACAGTAATTCCCAATGTCAACAACTAGCTGAATTTTGAAACTGAGGAAACAAAGACATTTCATGAAAGGTACAAGCCAATAACAACAAATCTTTGCTATGTCAGTGAGATTATGTTTGTAGTGAAAGATAGCAGCTCAAATAGGAACAGATACTTTGCAAATCAAAGTCACTCACAATATGAGTACATACATCAGGAAACAGTTGCCTCAGAGTGCTACCAGGAAGACAAGGCTATTCTCTTTCAGTATGAACAGCTAATGGTACTACATGGTTTTACAAGCTGCCTTCAATGACAAGGTTCTCAGCTAGAGAACTAGCTGTAAGAAAATCAGATGGCAGACTGAAATTCACTGGACGAATTCTAAGGATACATAAGTCACATGCAAAAGAGGTACAGTCAACAAATTCTTAATTTGATTGTCAAGTTAGGATATTTTTCTGACAGGATTAATTAAAATTCATAGAAGAGAAGTGTGTTTTGTCATGTGTTCATTTACTCTATGTGAGTGTGTAATGGAGATGCTCATTAAAATCCAGTGGCAGATGCCACAAGTGAGGTATGGTGCAAAATAAGTCACCATCTCTGTCTTTGGGTCAGCACAGTATGAGTTGCTTTTAAATGCAAAATGAACTTAACTGGGCTTCTTGATTAGTTGATCTGTAAGTTGACCACATTGTAATTTGTTATCCAGTTGAACCCCAAGAAATTTCAAACAGTGTTGCACTTACAATTTGTGTAGCAAAAGTATCTGTAAAACTAAGAATTACATTGTTTGCTGTGAACCAGCTGCATGCCTGTTCGGCTATCACTGAGCTCTGTCAGGTACAGGTAAGTTTGGACTATTGATTAATGTGCTTGTGTCATTATCAAGTATTACAGTTTTTGAACCATCCCTTAAAGTCACTAGGAAATCATTTATGCAGATTAAGAAGGCAAGCGATCCCAATACCACACCTTGTGTGACCTCATATATTATCACCTATACTAAGATTAGTATCATTCCTGTGACACACTATGTCAATCTGATAAACTCCTTTCTGTCAACAAGGTAGGATTTCATCCATGCAAGAGGAAGCCAGAATTCTGTGATCAACATAATCAAATGCTTCAGCATGATCACAGAACATATCAACAGGATTTTTTTAAATGTTTTTTTTTTTTTCACTCTGAGGCAGAGTGTGCACTGATATGAAACTTCTTTTGACTTTATTTGCAAGTACTCTACCAACTGAGCTGCCCAAGCACAAACATGGCCCATCCACACAATTTTGCTCCCACCCATACTTCATCTACTACATTCCAAACTTCACAGAAGTTCTCCTGGGTAGCTCATGGGAGTAGCACTCCTTACTTCCAAGAGTGCTACACATGCAAGCTATGCAGGAATACTTCTGTAAAGTTTGAAACTTAAGAGAAGAGTTACAGGCAGAAGTAAAGCTATGAGGATGGGTCATGATGAGATACACAGTTGATAGAGCAATCACACATGAAATGATTATCCTGATTTTATTTAAATGCTCTCTGTGGGATCAATACAAAGGGGCAGAATAATAATCATAGTTTCCATCCTGACAGACATATAATGAAATTTTCTAAGCAGGTTATTGTGAGACATGTTGTTGTTGTTGTTGTTGTTGTTGTGGTCTTCAGTCCAGAGACTAGTTTGATGCAGCTCTCCTTGCTACTCTATTCTGTGCAAGCTTCTTCATCTCCCAGTACCTACTGCAACCTACATCCTTCTGAATCTGCTCAGTATACTCATCTCTTGGTCTCCCTCTACGATTTCTACCCTCCACGCTGCCCTCCAATACTAAATTGGTGATCCCTTGATGCCTCAGAACATGTCCTACCAACCAATTCCTTCTTCTAGTCAAGTTGTGCCACAAATTTCTCTGCTCCCCAGTTCTCTTCGGTACCACCAAATTAGTTACATGATCTATCCATCTAATCTGCAGCAATCTTCTGTAGCACCACATTTCAAAAGCTTCTATTCTCTTCTTGTCCAAACTATTTATCGTCCATGTTTCAATTCCATATATGCCTACACTCCATACAAATACTTTCAGAAATGAATTCCTGACACTTAAATCTATACTCGATGTTAACAAATTTCTCTTCTTCAGAAACGCTTTCCTTGCCATTGGTAGTCTACATTTTATATCCTCTCTACTTCAACCATCATCAGTTATTTTGCTCCCCAAATAGCAAAACTCATCTACTACTTTAAGTGCCTCATTTTATTAACCCAATTCCCTCAGCATCACATAACTTCATTTGACTACATTCCATTATCCTCATTTGGCTTTTATTAATGATCATCTTATATCCTGCTTTCAAGACACTCTCTATTCAATTCAACCGCTCTTCCAGGTCCTTTTCTGTCGCTGACAGAATTACAATGTCATCGGCGAACCTCAATATTTTTATTTCTTCTCCATGGATTTTAATTTTTCTTTTGTTTCCTTTACTGCTTGCTCAATATAAAGATTGAATAACAACAGGGAGAGGCTACATCCCTTTCTCACTTCCTTCCCAACCACTACTTCCCTTTCATGCCCCTCAACTCTTATAACTGCCATCTGGTTTCTGTACAAATTGTAAATAGACTTTCACTCCCTGTATTTTACCCCTGCCGCCTTCAGAATTTGAAAGAGAGCATTCCAGTCAGCATTGTCAAAAGCTTTCTCTAAGTCTACAAATGCTAGAAACATAGGTTTGCCTTTTCTTAATCTAGTTTCTAAGATAAGTCATAGGGTCAGTATTGCCTCACATGTTCCAACATTTCTACAGAATCCAAACTGATTTTCCCCGAGGATGGCTTCTACCACTTTTTCCATTCATCTGTAAAGAATTCGCGTCAGTATTTTGCAGCCGTGACTTATTAAACTGATAGTTCGGTAATTTTCACATCTGTCAACACCTGCTTTCTTTGGGATTGGAATTATTATATTCATCTGGAAGTCTGGTGGTATTTTGCCTGTCTCATACATCTTGCTCACCAGATGGTAGAGTTTTGTCAGGGCTTGCTCTCCCAAGGCTGTCAGTAGTTCTAATGGAATGTTGTCTAGTCCCGGGGCCTTGTTTCGACTTAGGTCTTTCAGTGCTCTGTCAAACTCTTCACACACTATCATATCTCCTATTTCATCTTCATCTACATCCTCTTCCATTTCCATAATATTGTCCCCAAGTACATCGCCCTTGTACAGACCCTCTATATACTCCTTCCACCTTTCTGCTTTCTTTTCATTGCTTAGAAATGGGTTTCCATCTGAGCTCTTGATATTCATACAAGTGGTTCTCTTTTCTCCAAAGGTCTCTTTAATTTTCCTGTAGGCAGTGTCTATCTTACCCCTCGTGAGATAAGCCTCTACATCTTTACATTTGTCCTCTAGCCATCCCTGCACTTCCTGTCGATCTCATTTTTGATACGTTTGTATTCCTTTTTGCCTGATTCACTTACTACATTTTTGTATTTTCTCCTTTCATCAATTAAATTCAACATATCTTCTATTATCCAAGGATTTATATTAGCCCTTGTCTTTTTACCTACTTGATCCTCTGCTGCCTTCACTATTTCATCCCACAGAGCTACCCATTCTTCTTCTACTGTATTTCTTTCCCTCATTCCTCTCAATTGTTCCCTTATGCTCTGCCTGACACTCTGTACAACCTCTGGTTTAGTCAGTTTATCTAGGTCCCATCTCCTCAAATTCCAACCTTTTTGCAGTTTCTTCAGTTTTAATCTACAGTTCATAACCAATAGATTGTGGACGGAGTCCACATCTGCCCCTGGAAATGCCTTATACTTTAAAACCTGGTTCGCAAATCTCTGTCTTCCCATTATATAATCTATCTGAAACCTTCCAGTAACTCCAGGCCTCCTCCACATATACAATCTTCTTTAATGATTCTTGAACCAAGTGTTAGCTATGATTAAGTTATGCTCTGTGAAAAATTCTACCAGGCGGCTTCCTCTTTCATTTCTTACCCCCAATTCACACTCACCTACTACATTTCCGTCTCTTCCTTTTCCTAATATCGAATTCCAGTCACCCACGACTATTAAGTTTTCATCTTCCTTCACTATCTGAATAATTTCTTTTACCTCATACATTTCGTCAATCTCTTCGTCACCTGCAGAGCTAGTTGGCACATAAACTTGTACTACTGTGGTAGGTGTGGGCTTTGTGTCTATCTTGGCCACAATAATGTGTTCACTATGCTGTTTGTAGTAGCTTACCTGCACTCCTATTTTTTTATTATTTTGTATTTATAACTCTGCATTCACCTGACCAGGAGTCTTGTTCTTCCTGCCACTGAACTTCATTAATTCCCACTATATCTAACTTTAACCTATCCATTTCCCTTTTTAAATTTTCTAACCTACCTGCCTGATTAAGAGATCTGACATTCCACACTCCGATCTGTAGAACACCAGTTTTCTTTATCCTGATAACGACATCCTCCTGAGTAGTCCCTGCCCGGAGATCCGAATGGGGGACTATTTTACCTCCAGAATATTTTATCCAAGAGGATGCCATCATCATTTAACCCTACAGTAAAGCTGCATGCCCTCGGGAAAAATTACGGCTGTAGTTTCCCCTTGCTTTCAGCCATTCACAGTACCGGCACAGAAAGACCGTTTTGGTTATTGTTACAAGGCCAGATCAGTCAATCATCCAGACTGCTGCCCCTGCTACTACTGAAATGGCTGCTGTCCCTCTTCAGGAACAACACATTTGTCTGGCCTCTCAACAAATACCCCTTCGTTGTGGCTGCACCTACAGTACGGCTGAGGCACGCAAGCCTCCCCACCAATGGCAAGGTCTATGGTTTATGGGGGAGGCTTGTGAGACATACTCTGCCTTTTTTTCTAGAGTGTGGCAATTAAGATTTTCAACTTTTCTGTTGCAGTCTCCTAACTTGCAAAGAAGCCTCTGGTCTTTTGCATCACCATTCTTTGCATATGCTCTATGTACCCTATTAGTATGACTTGACATAGACTCTTACATTTGAGCAGTATAAATACATAAAATGTTTGGATGACATAAACTTATTGATAAAGGGCAAAACTGCTACAAAACTGTGATAAAAAGTACAAAATTGTACTGCACACATTGTAGAACCTCTAACAACCTTATTGTTAACAAAGAGGAAACTGCCGCAATGCACCTTCATACCATACAAAACAAGCATACATTAACCCTCACTAGGCATGTCTTTAACAAACAATAAGTACATCTACATCTACATCTACATTTATACTCCGCAAGCCACCCAACGGTGTGTAGCGGAGGGCACTTTATGTGCCACTGTCATTACCTCCCTTTCCTGTTCCAGTCGCGTATGGTTCGCGGGAAGAACGACTGTCTGAAAGCCTCCGTGCGCGCTCTGATCTCTCTAATTTTACCTTTGTGATCTCCTCGGGAGGTATAAGTAGGGGGAAGCAATATATTCGATACCTCTTCCAGAAACGTACCCTCTTGAAACCTGGCGAGCAAGCTACACCGCGATGCAGAGCGCCTCTCTTGCAGAGTCTGCCACTTGAGTTTGTTAAACATCTCCATAACGCTATCACGGTTACCAAATAACCCTGTGACGAAACGCGCCGCTCTTCTTTGGATCTTCTCTATCTCCTCTGTCAACCCGATCTGGTACGGATCCCACACTGATGAGCAATACTCAAGTACAGGTCGAACGAGTGTTTTGTAAGCCACCTCCTTTGTTGATGGACTACATTTTCTAAGGACTCTCCAAATGAATCTCAACCTGGTACCCGCCTTACCAACAATTAATTTTATATGATCATTCCACTTCAAATCATTCCGCACGCATACTCCCAGATATTTTACAGAAGTAACTGCTACCAGTGTTTGTTCCGCTATCATATAATCATACAATAAAGGATCCTTCTTTCTATGTATTCGCAATACATTACATTTGTCTATGTTAAGGGTCAGTTGCCACTCCCTGCACCAAGTGCCTATCCGCTGCAGATCTTCCTGCATTTCGCTACAATTTTCTAATACTGCAACTTCTCTGTATACTACAGCATCATCAACGAAAAGCTGCATGGGACTTCCGACACTATCTATTAGGTCATTTATATATATTGTGAAAAGCAATGGTCCCATAACACTCCCCTGTGGCACGCCAGAGGTTACTTTAACGTCTGTAGACGTCTCTCCATTGATAACAACATGCTGTGTTCTGTTTGTTAAAAACTCTTCAATCCAGCCACACAGCTGGTCTGATATTCCGTAGGCTCTTACTTTGTTTATCAGGCGACAGTGCGGAACTGTATCGAACACCTTCCGGAAGTCAAGAAAAATAGCATCTACCTGGGAGCCTGTATCTAATATTTTCTGGGTCTCATGAACAAATAAAGCGAGTTTGGTCTCACACGATCGCTGTTTCTGGAATCCATGTTGATTCCTACATAGTAGATTCTGGGTTTCCAAAAACGACACGATACGCGAGCAAAAAACATGTTCTAAAATTCTACAACAGATCGACATCAAAGATATAGGTCTATAGTTTTGCGCATCTGCACGACGACCCTTCATGAAGACTGGGACTACCTGTGCTCTTTTCCAATCATTTGGAACCTTCCGTTCCTCTAGAGACTTGCGGTACACGGCTGTTAGAAGGGGGGCAAGTTCTTTCGCATACTCTGTGTAGAATCGAATTGGTATCCCGTCAGGTCCAGTGGACTTTCCTCTGTTGAGTGATTCCAGTTGCTTTTCTATTCCTTGGACACTTATTTCGATGTCAGTCATTTTTTCGTTTGTGCAAGGATTTAGAGAAGGAACTGCAGTGCGGTCTTCCTCTGTGAAACAGCTTTGGAAAAAGGTGTTTAGTATTTCAGCATTACGCATGTCATCCTCTGTTTCAATGCCATCATCATCCCGGAGTGTCTGGATATGCTGTTTCGAGCCACTTACTGATTTAACGTAAGACCAGAACTTCCTAGGATTTTCTGTGAAGTCGGTACATAGAATTTTACTTTCGAATTCACTGAATGCTTCACGCATAGCCCTCCTTACGCTAACTTTGACATCGTTTAGCTTCTGTTTGTCTGAGAGGTTTTGGCTGCATTTAAACTTAGAGTGAAGCTCTCTTTGCTTTCGCAGTAGTTTCCTAACTTTGTTGTTGTACCACGGTGGGTTTTTCCCGTCCCTCACAGTTTTACTCGGCACATACCTGTCTAAAATGCATTTTACGATTGCCTTGAACTTTTTCCATAAACACTCAACATTGTCAGTGTCGGAACAGAAATTTTCGTTTTGATCTGTTAGCTAGTCTGAAATCTGCCATCTATTACTCTTGCTAAACAGATAAACCTTCCTCCCTTTTTTTATATTCCTACTAACTCCCATATTCAGGGATGCTGCACTGGCCTTATGATCACTGATTCCCTGTCTGTACATAAAGAGTCGAAAAGTTTGGGTCTGTTTGTTATCAGTAGGTCCAAGATGTTATCTCCACGAGTCGGTTCTCTGTTTAATTGCTCGAGGTAATTTTCGGATAGTGCATTCAGTATAATGTCACTCGATGCTCTGTCCCTACCACCCGTCCTAAACATCTGAGTGTCCCAGTCTATATCTGGTAAATTGAAATCTCCACCTAAGACTATAACATGCTGAGAAAATTTATGTGAAATTATTCCAAATTTTCTCTCAGTTGTTCTGCCACTAATGCTGCTGAGTCGGGAGGTCGGTAAAAGGAGCCAATTATTAACCTAGCTCGGTTGTTGAGTGTAACCTCCACCCATAATAATTCACAGGAACTATCCACTTCTACTTCACTACAGGATAAACTACTACTAACAGCGACAAACACTCCACCACCGGTTGCATGCAATCTATCCTTTCTAAACACCGTCTGTACCTTTGTAAAAATTTCCGCAGAATTTATCTCTGGCTTCAGCCAGCTTTCTGTACCTATAACGATTTCAGCTTTGGTGCTTTCTATCAGTTCTTGAAGTACCGGTACTTTACCAACGCAGCTTCGACAGTTTACAATTACAATACCGATTGCTGCTTGGTCCCCGTATGTCCTGACTTTGCCCCGCACCCATTGAGGCTGTTGCCCTATCTGTACTTGCCCAAGGCCATCTAACCTAAAAAACCGCCCAGCCCACGCCACACAACCCCTGCTACCCGTGTAGCTGCTTGTAACTGTAAACTACACAAAATTTCTAGAAATGTGAATTCAGGAAAACATAAAGTGGGACACAACACATCATTTACATCAGCAAGAAGCTACGCACAGTATGGTATACCATAAAAACACTTGCTAATTGTACAATACAAAAGAAACCTTGAAAAGTGTATAATATGCACAAGTAGAATCACTGCTGGATATATCATATTTTTTTGGAGCAACTTGGCAGCTAGCAGATGGTGTATCATAGCACAAAAGAGTGTCATGCAGACAACTGAAAATGCAGCCCCTAGAAACTCTTGCAAATTCCTATTTATATAGACAGCACATTACTACAGTGACTTCTTGTAGAACATCCATTGAGGTCTGTACAGTATCTTATTAGCAAAATAAACATAATTCCTTCTGAGGACAAGAATGATTTTGTTTAGTTACAAAATATCCTTAAAAAAACACCACCAGGATCTCTCCATAGCGTACATCTTGAAAAAAAAAAAAACTGCGAAAATCTTTATCTCGTGATGATGCTTATCAGTCTAATAGTGAGTATGTCATCCCTGCACAAGGATGAGTTCTTCCACTCTGCAAGGCATTATCTCGATTAGACCATCAAGTTTATCTTGGGGTGTAAAGTTCCATTCCACAAGGGTAGCTTCAGTAACAGATGGATTTGGCACTGTACAATGACCACCTTCAACAGGCCCAATGCGTGCTCAGTTGCATTCATGTCTGGGGATTGTGCTGACCAATGCATTCAGTTGCTTCTCTGAAGATACCAATACTCTGCTACAGTACAGTGTGGTCCTTCACTGTCATCGACTAGGATGAATTTGTCATCGACTTCACATCTGTAGCACCTTAAAACCATTTGTAGGATCTCTTGGAGACATTGGGGACCAGTCAAATTGCCATACATTAGAATTAGAGGGGTCTGCCATTCTATCGTTATTGCCCCACAGAACATTACGCTCCCACCTGCAAACCGGTGGACTTCTTGAACGTATTGCCATTCCTGATACCACCTAGCACTTCTCAAAAACACTAACACATTTAATTACCAGTCGCTAATCAATCCTGATCTCATAAGCAAACATGATATTACTCCATTATGCAATGGTCCAATGTTGATGTGCAAAAACCCTGGTCCTTTGACTGCATCAGTTCCATTGGTTCAGTGGACAACTTCTCATTGGTCTTCTGGGATGAAGACCATCCTGATGTAGTCTTCTACATACTGTTTAGTATGGGATATCAATCCCTGCTGCCCAGAAGAAGCCATTTCCAATATTTCTGGCAATTGATGTTGGGCACCTGCAAGCCGACAGCTGGAGGTAACAATACTGCTTTGTGTTGTTATATGAGGAAGACTACCGCAAGGTCTATCGTTGACATTTCCAGTCTCTTTGAACAACATTCCATTAGAATTACTGACAGCCTTGGGAGAGCAAGCCCTGACAAAACTCTAACATCTGGTGAGCAAGATGTATGAGACAGGTGAAATACCCTCAGACTTCAAGAAGAATATAATAATTACAATCCCAAAGAAAGCAGGTGTTGACAGATGTGAAAATTATCGGACTATCAGTGTAATAAGTCACAGCTGCAAAATATTAACACGAATTCTTTACAGATGAATGGAATAACTGGTAGAAGCCAACCTCAGGGAAAATCAGTTTGGATTCCGTAGAAATATTGGAACATGTGAGGCAATACTGACCCTATGACTTATCTTAGAAACTAGATTAAGAAAAGGCAAACCTGTGTTTCTAGCATTTGTAGACTCAGAGAAAGCTTTTGACAATGCTGACTGGAATACTCTCTTTCAAATTCTGAAGGTGGCAGGGGTAAAATACAGGGAGCGAAAGGCTATATACAATTTGTACAGAAACCAGATGGCAGTTATAAGAATCGAGGTACTTGAAAGGGAAACAGTGGTTGGGAAGGGAGTGAGACAGGGTTGTAGCCTCTCCACGATGTTATTCAATCTGTATATTAAGCAAGCAGTAAAGGAAACAAAAGAAAAATTCGGGGTGGGTATTAAAATCCATGGAGAAGAAATAAAAACTTTAAGGATCGCTAACGACATTGTAATTCTGTCAGAGACAGCAAAGAACTTGGAGGAACAGTTGAACGGAATGGACAGTGTCTTGAAAGGAGGATATAAGATGGGCATCAACAAAAGTAAAAAGAGGATAATGGAATGTAGTCGAATTAAGTCAGGTGACGCTGAGGAAATTAGATTAGGAAATGAGACAGTTAAAGTAGTAAAGGAGTTTTGCTATATGGGGAGCAAAATAACTGATGATGGTTGAAGTAGAGAGGATATAAAATGTAGACTGCCAATGGCAAGGAAAGTGTTTCTGAAGAAGAGAAATTTGTTAACATTGAGTATATGTTTAAGTGTCAGGAAGTCGTTTCTGAAAGTATCTGTATGGAGTGTAGGCATATATGGAAGTGAAACAGGGATGATAAATAGTTTAGACAAGAAGAGAATAGAAGCTTTCGAAATGTGGTGCTACAGAAGATTGCTGCAGAGTAGATGGATAGATCACATAACTAATGAGGAGGCACCAAAGAGAATTGGGGAGAAGAGAAATTTGTGGCACAACTTGACTAGAAGTAGGGATTGGTTGGTAGGACATGTTCTGAGGCATCAAGGGATCACCAATTTAGTATTGGAGGGCAGCGTGGAGGGTAGAAATCGTATAGAGAGACCAAGAGATGAATACACTAAGCAGATTCAGAAGGATGTAGGTTGCAGTAGGTACAAGTTTGCACAGGATAAAGTAGCATGGAGAGCTGCATCAAACCAGTCTCTGGACTGAAGACCACCACAACAACAACTACAACAAGAACAACAATGTACTTTCTCCACACCTTAGACACACCACTTTGAGTGACATGTAACTGATTGGCAACATCTTGCTGTATAGGACCTGCTGAATGTAAAGCCACAATCTTGACTCTATCAAATGTTGTATGCTTCTATGGGGCATGTTACTGCAGTGCTGAACACAAAGTGAAGCTGTTGTTGATACTGGACTGCACATGATGTGCCACTGTGGCAGCGGTATGTTTACATGACTGTGAAATGGCTGTAAAGCATGCCAGTAGTAAGTACCATCCAGGCCATGGGCTCTAACTGGATAATGGATAGATCAATGAGACCTCTAATATCATAGACTACATTTTACA
The DNA here is from genome assembly GCF_023864345.2 of Schistocerca serialis cubense. Lineage (NCBI taxonomy): Eukaryota > Metazoa > Arthropoda > Insecta > Orthoptera > Acrididae > Schistocerca > Schistocerca serialis. Next base: position 422,865,064 of record NC_064639.1, on the reverse strand, counting down.
ATAGTATCCCAGACTTTTGTTGATCAGTTTATATACACAGTCACCAGGCAAAAATAGGATCCTGACAATGAGTTTGTAAACACAACTGCCAGATGAAATGGACCACCAAAAACTGTGAAAAAACTTTACAATAAACTTAGCCACCGCAGCAAGGCAATAAAAGAAATACAAAAATTCAAAATGGCTCTAAAACTCTATTTTCAAGATAGATGCTATTATACGACACGTGATTATCTGTTGGTTGAAATTTAAATTATTGTCCTTTTTCTTTTATATATATAAAATTGCTTTTGGTACCTATTGTGCTATATATTAAATTGTACTATTACTTTCATTATTATATGGCACTGTTTTATTGTACTGTATTACATGCTTAAAATTATTTATGGAATTGAATTAATTTTACAGTAATAATCTGAAACTGTGTATTAATGTACAAAAAGTCATATCCTATATCAATTACCGTATTTACTCGAATCTAAGCCGCACTTTTTTTTCGGTTTTTGTAAACCAAAAAACCGCCTGCGGCTTAGAATCGAGTGCAAAGCAAGCGGAAGTTCTGAAAAATGTTTGTAGGTGCCGCCACAACTAACTTCTGCCGTCGAATGTATGTAGCGCTACACAGGCATGCTGTAGGCGACGAGATAAATACTGGCGCCAAAACCTCTGCGTCAGTAAATAAATAAAGAAAAAAGGTGGAAGACGAGCTTTTTTTTCTCCGCTCCGAGTTTCGACCACTGCATTTTCATACATTATCCAACGAAGTAAATACAAATTACGTATTTTCATCTTCGAAAGTAGCAGAATTTCAATGTACTACGAAAATCCGACTGGCAAGACTGTTGCTAATAGGAACCTGATGAAATGTGAATCACATGCAGTATTCTCTTCACCATAAGAATAGTACGAATATAAACATTTTGCCATGTATTCTTTCCTGTTGTTGCTATCTCATTTAAATCCTGTCTGCCTAATAAACTACGAAACTAGAGTGAGACAACAGCAAACGCGGAAGAAAATACGTATCGTGTCCTGTTTATATTCGTATTATTTTTATGCCTAATAGTGATACAGTCAGAAATGAAGCACGGCAACTGACTAGATTTTTAAATCTAAAATGACTAATTTCTGTGCAGAATTTGATTTACTAAAGAAGCGGCCGCAAAGATTTTCAAACGGAGAAAAATTTTCGCCTAACTCTCGTTCAGAACATGATCTATAATACGCAGTCTATTATTTGGTTCTTGTTGATCATTATCAAAGAAAGCAGCAGTGTAAGTAACAACAAGTAGCAGTCATTTGCCATTGTTTCGCTAATGAGACAATTCCTCTCTTTTTTTAATCGTAAGCGGCGGTAGCGCGCACAAAAGCAAGCCATGCCGCGGGCGGCGACAGGCCGTAAACACGCACTATCAGAATGCGACAAACAATGCATGACGCAGTACAGTAATGCATTTTCAGCTTAGAGTGACGTTAACACCTATAACAAAGAAAACGGCACTTACCAGATCAAAGCAAAATAAGCAATCGATTCAAACCAGACGAAGCACGTGAAAAAAGAAGGGTACCCGTATAAATACGGACGGAGCGCCTGACGCATAGCAATGGCTACCTGGTAAACCGTAACTGCTAAGCTTACGACTCGAACCAAACTATTGTAGCTGTATCGTCTTTCATTCGATCTAAATTGTGTCTCATATTACAATGGACCAACTTTGTTTGGATTTGAAGGTGCGGCCTAAAACTTTTCTCTGCCCTTGAATTTCGAGTCTCAAATTTCAGGTGCGGCTTAGATTCGAGTGCGGCTTAGATTCGAGTAAATACGGTACTTGATGAAACTGATGCTTAATAAAAATAAACAAGTAAGCATGGAGCACACAAATGTTTTGGTGTAGATGAGCCTGAGTGTCCCAGTATCCTACCAATAACCATAGTCTGCCATTGTGTAACCTACAAATGAATCAGCATGAGTCACAATTTTGCCTCTTTTCAAATTATGCAAGGCATCAAGTGCACCAAAAACGCAAAGGCTAACATATGGTGTGTGGAGGATGCAGTTCAGCCTGGGGGTGGTTTTTTGATGTTTTGAATGTGTTCTTTGGCTATGGCTTATGTTCACTTATTCATGTTGCCATAAAAATGGACCAGCATGTTTGTTTAAACATTTTTATGACTAAGTGTTGCCCTTTCTTCTATATCTTCATGATGTGTATCATCTTCCTAGATAACAAGTCATGTTCACAACACTGCATTACTTTTTCCTAGTTTTTCAACATTCAGGCACCCTATTGTGCCTCAACTGGCTTGCTGAATCACACAATCATAAAACCATAAGAAATGTCTGGGACTATTCAAAACAGCAGGTGAAGAAATCAATTAACATCCCCAAAATTCATGAGCTCATAGGATCTCATCACCTATGAGTGTCTGCACTTAGATATGGCATGCATGAAGAAACTTGTGAATTCTCTTCCTCACCAAACCGAGTCCCTTTTTCATGGCTAAAAGTGGTGTTATACAATGTCTCATGTGTGTGGTTAATTTATTGTCCTGTGTGCTTAAAATCTGATGTGTAATTGCAGTTCCTTAAAACAGTTTATCAGCACTTACTGAGACTAACATTTAATACAATAATCCAAGTATAAACTCACCAGCTGTTTCTCTGAGGTCTCTTTCGAGGGAATGTTCTTTCCATGGACTGATGGACCTTCTGTTCGTCTACAAAAAACAATGAGATTTTTAACTTAGTAGTTTATCTCTGTTGCACAAGATATCAGCATCTTTGGCTCACATCCAATCAATAACAGACAATTTTTTAAAAAAGTATCTAACTGGTTTCCATTATTTAGGAAAATATTTAAATAAATCAAGTAACCAGAATGAATATTCTACACTGCACTGAAGTACAGAGTGGTTTGAAACTTTCTGACAGGTTACAGTTCTGTGCCAGGTAGGAAATATACCTGAATGCTGCTCCCAGACATCCCTTATATCACCAGCAGGCAAGTGCAGCTTGTAAAGGCTATTGCCTTACAAGTTGCACTTGCTTGAACATCTTGGTCACTCCTGCCAATACACATGAAATACATGAAGTGTATTCACAGTTGCAAATTTGAGAAGACGAACAAACATCACCTGTATAAGGAGTGACCACAATGAACCCAGATTTCCTGCTTTATGTGAGCCAACGCCTTAACTGCTTTGGCTATCCTTGCATAACTCATGGCCGGACCCAAACTTCCATTTGTTGTTATTCCTGCATCACAGCCTGTACTCACACATATTATGTAATTCCTGACAGAGGAGCACATGGATGCATGTCCGAAGGGAAATTACATCATTCTTCTTAACAACACAGGCACTGCAGCATTTATCTGCTGATACCGAGCTGTTGTTGTTGAGAAGAATGCTGTGGTGTCCCTTTAGACATGCATGCATGTCTGAAGGACCACTGCATCATTCTCCTTAACAACAAAGGCACTGCAATACAGTACTCTGGCCTGTCTCTGCTTGGCTGATGTAGTACAGTTGTGTATGCAACAGCCCAGCTGCTGTATTGCCAGCATGTCCACTGTTTGCCATCACCTGCCCAAGCCCAGCTGCCAACAGGTAAGATCTCGAGCTGGAACAGCCTGTTCTAAGCAGTGATTAATCCATTTGCCATGATGTCCTTTCCTACAATGCTGATAATACTGCGAGGATCATAGGAGAACTTTCAGGGAGTTTGAAAAGTAGCGTAGAGGAATCGAAGCAGAGGAGGAGTAGCACAAGCTCAGCCTACAAAAGTTTTTCCAACAAAAGGCAACAGTCCCAGTGTAACATCATATTAATTTGTAGTGTGTTAGATTCATTCTGAAAATGCACCTCTGTACTGTGGATAGTGCATTCTATGTGAGATACTTTCTATTATGAGCTCTAGTCCAGCATGGTTTTCAGCTGACTTTCTGTTGAGTTTGAAATGTAAGAGAGAGGTACTGGCAGAATTGAAGATTTGTAAGATACTTGTGAGTTTTGCTTGAATAGCTCAGTTAGTTTGAGCAATGTCCATGAGAGCCAATGGTCTAACTTTGAATCAAATTACAATGAAATGAACACCCTTAGCTGCTTACAGGCATTGACATCCGTCAACAGGAACAGATGAAAATGTGTGCCCCGACCGGGACTCAAACCTGGGATCTCCTGCTTACATGGCAGACACTCTATCCATCTGAGCCACCGAGGACACAGAGGATAGCACGACTGCAGGGATTTATCTCTGGCACACCTCCCGCAAAACCCACATTCTCAACATATTGTCCTGCACTACATTCGTCGTGCCCCCGCCCATTATACTCATTACTCGCGGCGCTTTGCCAATTCCCATAAGAGCTCAGGCACTGTTTGTGCATTCACACAGAAGAAGAAGATGGTCAAGTGGCCGGTGAGCCTTAAGACGGATCAGTGAAAAGGCACGTTTTTATGCAACAGGCGATGCAACATCTGAGCCACCGAAGCAGCAGACAGTAAAAACTTGTGATAGTATGCTATTTTCCCCAAGAAGGCCTGCAGTTCCTTAACAGATGTAGGGCGAGGAAGGGCATCGATCGCAGCGACAGTTTGCTGAAGCGGATGAATAGCATCCCGAGAGAGTTGAAACCCCAAGTACGTGATAGATGTCTGAAAAAATTTTGATTTCTGAAGATTACACTTAAGACTGGCAGTCTGTAAGACATGAAAAAGTGTGAAGAGATTCTGAAGATGTTCACCAGCGGTGGAGCCAGTGACAACAATGTCGTCCTGGTAATTTATACACCCAGGGACAGTGAGCAATAATTGTTCCAAGAATCGCTGAAAGAGAGCAGGGGTGCTACCAACCCCAAACGGCAATCGTTGGTATTGATAGAGGCTGAAAGGCGTGTTAAGGACCAGAAACTGCTGGGAAGCAGCGCTGAGAGGAAGTTGATGATAAGCTTCTGACAGGTCAAGTTTAGAAAAATACTGGCCTCCAGCAAGATTAGTGAACAATTCTTCAGTCGAGGCATAGGGTAAGTGTCGATAAGGCATTAAGCATTTACAATGGCTTTGAAATCGCCACAGAGATGAATATCACAATTTGGCTTAGCAATGATAATGACAGGAGAGGACCACTCACTGGTTGACCTGATCACTAAGGGCCACAGGAACAGGCCGAGCCCGAAAAAACTTAGGCCGAACAGTGGGTTTGAGCGTGATATGAGCTTCAAAGTCGTTTGCATGGCCTAACCCAGGAGAAAAAAGGGATGAAAATGTCATCAACAAGGAATCCAATTGAGTGTAAGGAATAACATCAGAGACGATATTGACAGAGTCATCTATGGAGAACCCAAAAACGCGAAAGGCATCAAAACCAAAAAGATTCTCCATGTTACTATGGTCAACCACAAATATGGGAACAGTGCGAACAACAGATTTGTAAGATACCTCAGCATCAAATTGTCCCAAGAGAGAAATCTTCTGTTTATTGTACGTCCGTAATTGCCTAGTGACAGGATTGGAGAATCCAACTGAAGATATGTCTGAGAACTGATAATAGTGGCAGCAGAACCAGTATCCACCTGCATGCGAACATCTCGACCAAGTATTTGGACAGTGATGAATAACTTCTCTGAAAGGGAAGAAGTACAATTGACAGACAACACAGAATCAGAATCAGCATCATGTACATGAACATCATGTATGCGGTCGGATTTGCAAACGGATTACACATGACCCTTTTTTTTGCATTTGTGACACACGGCCCAACATTGTGGACAATCTTCTCATGAGTGTTTCATAAAATACAGCGGACATGAAGGAAGTTGCTGTGGATTTTGCTGCAGTTTCTTAGAGGTTTGTTTACAGTTAGGCCGAGGCTGTGCTTGGGAGTGTACTACGGCCTCATTGGCCGGCGGGGACACGCCACACGCTTCGTCAACATCACACAGAGGTTGTATTTCCCCAACGTCGCCCCATGCCTCTATTTGCGCTCCAGCGGCGCGAGAAATTTCAAAAGACTGAGCGATGGATAGGACTTCATCTAGAGTAGGATTTGCCAACTGAAGGGCACATTGCCTAACTTCTATGTCGGGCACTGATCGGATAATAGCATCTCATACCATGGAATCGGCGTAGGATTCTTTGTAGACTTCAGTAACAAATTGGCACCTTCTACTGAGGCCGTGAAATTCAGCAGCCCAAGCGCGATAGGATTGATTCGGTTGTTTTTGACAACAATAAAAGGCAACACAAGAGGCTACCACATATGTTTGCTTTTGAAAATAGAGCACATTTCAGCAAAGAACAAAGACGCAGGATCTCTCAAAGGAGCCAATTGCGACAACACCCGATACATTTGAGGTGACATCCATGAAAGGTGGTGGTGGTTGTTGGGATGTTTAAGGGGGACTAAACAGCAAAGGTCATCAGTCCCCCACATGAAAGGAACAGAGACTTACATGTTTGTTCGTCCACGAAATGAAATGCCAAGAAGTGATGTCAAAGACATTTTTCATAATCAGACCAGTCTTCTGCCATCTCGTCGTAAGGAGGAAAAGGAAGTAGAGACAATGACGAGAGATGCCCTGCATTTGATGCCATGACGAAATCACGAATTGCATTTGTGAGAAGCGTTTGCTGTTCTATGAGACATTGCAATAGTTGCTCTAAAGTAGCCATGGGAACATGTGGGTCAACGATGGAAAAGAAAAATCACTACCTCGTCGCCAATTGTTATAACTTCAAGTCGAACATATACATTTCAAGGAAGACGCAATACATGAAAGTCACAGATCAAGTAAACAGAGAAAGATGTGTGTACACTTTAACAGTCAAATCATAACTGAGTCTGAGTCTAGCAGCGCTGGCTGGCTGGTGGCTTATGGCGCTGCTGCTGCATGGCTGGCAGATAGCACCGCATGTAGAGGACACGCGTAACTGTGTGGCGGCACTTTGAAAGATTGGCGAGTCACAACAGTTTAATCAACCACATCCACCTTACTCTTTGTTGCATCATAGTACGTTATGGTTTCAAGTTTACTGTTTCCTTCATTGTTTACTGCTACTTCACTGTGCAGTGTACTCAGAAGAATATTTTTTTTATTTTCTTTCCTTGGTATGCATTCATGGAGCAGTCTGTGTTGCCAGTCAAGTGGAAGATGGTGGTGGAGTGTATTTTAGTATTTGGCCTCTTTACCTCAACAGGTATTTTGTGACAGATCTTTTTCCTGTACCAACTAATGAGGTTTTCCTTCACTTTAACTTCTTAGCAAGTTAAAAAGATGTGAGGATGCTGTCCATCATCATATTCCTTCCTCCGTTTAGAAATTATTCCATGAGACAGAATGACATATTCTTCGAGTGGTTGCTTCTCTCCATGTGTATCTTCTTTCTTGAGAAAGCATTAATACGTACTTTGTTGCTACATCAGCTGCTGCCAAATTTGAGACCATATTTTTTGGATTGCTTGGGCATGTAATGAGTGGATCTGCATCTTGTATTGTTTGGTAACAGTTGCTCATCTATGTTTACATTTTCTGCATGGCCATAAGAATAAATATTGTTTTCCATGATTCCAAATACAAGAGCGAATTTGCTGGCTAGCATCCATTCAGTTTGGGTTGATTTTTCATCAAAAAAAGAGATAGCTGAGAATTTCCTGAAAACTGTCCTTTGGTATAATGTCCTCGATGAAAGTAGGCTCCCAAGAAAACGATCAAAGATCTTCTGGGGACATGCTTTTTGTACAAATGACACCCTAAGCACATATGATGGCTAGCGTAAATAGTGGGACCTTCTTCCTTTAGAATGCTCACAGCTGACCTTATCACAGAAGGTAAAAAATTAGCAGTCTCCCATTCTATACTATCCCTAGTGACCATCTTTGTAGAGACATTCGGCTGGGCATGCAGTGGTGAATGAGGTGAGGATTGACTTAGATCAGCGTTTTAATCCTCCTCTACTAATCCCTTCTCATTTACATTGTCCTAATCTTCACTTGCTTTTGGTACAAAGTCCTCATCTTCATCAGTGAAGTCAATTTCTAATTCAACATTGAAATTCTCTAAGAAATGAAAGACTACTTCATCAGAACATCCATGTTGACCAGACATGTTAGAAAAATTTCTCACGTACAAAGAATGTTACAGGGCATTGATTGTGGAAGACTGGAATGTACATGTGTTGAAATGTAACAATGAGCATCAACAATTCTGCATTATTGCTGATAGTTGGCACTGCATTGTGGGATTATTTACATATATTCAGAAGAGAAATTACAGCAGTGTCAAAGTGACTCTTCTTGACATTCTATGTATATCGAATGAAATGCACAAGGCATTGTAAATATGTTGTAAATCCTTATACATCACCATGAAGAATAGAAAAAATTAGGAAATTCATATGATTTCATGAACACGGTAAGAAAACTGGATATGACACTAAAAAGTATGATGGGGTGATTTTGACCTTTCCCACTGCTGCTCTCCTCTCTCTCTCTCTCTCTCTCTCTCTCTCTCTCTCTCTCTCTCTCTCTCTCTCTTGGCCACTTTTTCAATCCATGTCTACCCAGTTGGGAGTGGCCTCCCTGACTATGATTCACAACTAGCCACACTATGTAACTTACTTAATTACAAGGAAATGGCTCCAAAACAATTAGAGTAATTAACAAACTGCCTTACAGAAGATGACTGAAGGGAGTGGCCTCCCTGACTATGATTCACAACTAGCCACACTATGTAACTCACTTAATTACAAGGAAATGGATCCAAAACAATTAGAGTAATTAACAAACTGCCTTACAGAAGATGACTGAAGGGATGTGTACGCTATTACTGATTTCGGTTTCAAATTTAATGTATTTGTAGATGGGTTTCTACTAATCTTTAAAAACTGCAGGAAGAATGAAATTCTATGAAACAGTTAGGACAAACATAGAAGTAGAGCTGATTTCATATTATATTACACAGCATACATTGTTGTCATAAGGAAAGTAACTGAAAAAATAAAAACCTAAGAATAATACTTTTTTCATTTTAGGTACAACAGCTTCAAAATTATTGTAAACAATTGCATTTTCCATACTCGTTGTTATACAGTCACTGTCATTTATACCATAATTTTCTGATTTCGGCTGTTTGGTATTTTTAAATCCACTCTCCTGTGTTTGTAAATTAACACTTTCACCCTTTGTGGATGCATACAAACATACATCTGTCATTTTGATATGTAACCACTGTCATAGTAAACATGAGTAAGAAAAACATTCCCTATCTGAAATGTTGACTAATATGAAAAGTTGTTCTCACTCATGTTTATGATGACTATGGTTAAGTAGTAAAGTGACAGATGAACATTTGTATACACCCACCAAGGGTGTCTCTGCAAAATTATGAATATAGCAGTGTGCACTTGAAAATGGTAAACAGTTGGAATCAGTAATCACAGTACAAATGACTGTGATTATATAACAGCTAGGATAGAAAATGGAATTGCCTCTTCATAATGACTAAAATAAATAACTCAGATAACACAATTAAATCTATAAGGGCAAAAGTTAAAAGAGAAACTGGGAATTCAGTTAAGGAATGTGAGGCTTTCGTTATTAAATAAATTACAGCAGTAAGATAGGCAATTTATTTAATAATCACTTTCTGGAAGCAGCAGAAGATTGACAAAGACATTTCAAGGGATAAATCAGTAGAATACATGCAAGAAGCAATGCCAGTGCCACAAACACAGAGGCATATTAACATTAGTTGAGGGTCTGCTGAGGACATTAAGGATGTAATTAATTCCCTCAACAGCCAAAACTTTCATGGAGTTGATGGTATCTCAAGTAAATTACTTAAATTCTGTTCTCCACATAAATGCAGTAGATTCTGTCACATATTCAGTACATCATTATTAGAAGGAATATTTTCAGACAGACTTATCAGACCCCTTTCACAATAATAATTGCTGACTACTCTCACAGCTTATCTCTGTCTTCAAGGTACTGGAAAAGATGATGTCTGTATGAACCACAACACACCTCTCTAAAAATGAAATACTTAGCCAGTATCAATTTGGATTTCAAAACTGTCTCTCCACAGAACATGCGATTTTTCAATTCACAAATTAGATTACATAAAGTTTAGATGAGAAGAAACAGCCAACTGGTATTTTCTGTCACTTATCAAATACATTTGACTGTGCAGTTCATAGTATTCTCCTAGTGGAGCTCAAATTTAATTTTATGGTATCAGACATCTTATTGGTAACTGGGTTTTGTCCTACCTAACTAAAAGGATGCAAATACCTGCAGTAACAGCCTCCCCAAGAGTTTATACATGGTACATAATCTTCAGACCACGGAATAATCACCGCAGGCTTGGTATTTGGTCTGCTTTTGTTTCTGTTATACAGAGGGCAATTCACAAAGTTGCATACAGATTGATGGAGTTGATTAAGAACTTATAATAGAACACTCAGGAAACTTATAGCTCTGGAAGTAATCATAAGGCAGTAAAAGCTTTGGAATGTCAGGAGCAACATGGACAACCAGCACACATGTGTCTTAAGTTCACCATTGATAATGTACTGTTTACTCAACAACGCAGCACATTACAGTGTTTAAAATCATGACAATCACATTCAATACAGGCATAACATATACACAGAAAATACTAAAGTGCTCTATCCAATACACTAGGTACCATGCAAACCTCATCCGATGCTGCAAATATCCTGGCGAGAAGTGTTTCTTCATCAGGAACAGTTGTCAAATACAAGGGACTCTTGCTATGCCCCCCACCCCAACCCCACCCCCATCCTCATCCTCATCCTCAGTCCTCAACCCCACTCCCACCCCCATCCCTAAAAGAAATTCAGGGGGCATCTGAGCAAGGTGCTCCTTGTAGTCGCATCCACATCTGACGATGTATGTTGTGTGGTACAGCCTCTAACAATTCTGAAAGAATTTTTTGATGAATACCTAGTTGATTTCGCCATTCCTGGCATACAAAAGTCTGCAGATGCTCAGCATTACTTCCAAGACCATACGTTCCTATTCTATAATAGTTGTATTTCAACTCCTCTATCAACTTCTTCAATTTGTTTGCAAACTTTTGAATCGTCCTATGCATATGACTGGTCATGATACATCCATGGGGCATAATAGTTCTTGTTGCTGATGATGTATGTATCATAACCAAGCCTAAAGAATATACTTCACATTTGAAAAAACAGATAAAATTTTCTTGAAAGTTGATCTCTCTCTCTCTCTCTCTCTCTCTCTCTCTCTCTCTCTCTCTCTCTATTAAATTCTTCAGATCACTTGGTAGGTGGTCAAAGATGTTTGTGTCTGAATGCCTCACTCTCTTCTGTGCTACAGCAATGATGAATGATGGGTAGAGTGTCATTTCTCCTTCTAGTATTATATTTATGAACGTTATTTTTGATCTGTGATTTGTAGTTGACAATAAACTTTACAAGGGAGCAAATACACTATGAGACTCTTGTCACTACACTCAAATATTTAAAGAGTCACCTACAATAGGTCCTATAAGTTGGTGCCGCATATTATCCCCATTACACATTTCTAAGAATGAAGATTTTATTCCACAATGAACAGCTGTCATAGAATAAGATGACACAAGACATTACTGAATGAAATAGGAAATGTATCTCAACTTTTGACAGTTTCATCTCCATAGTTTACTATTTGCATAATGTAAATGCTGCATACCAAACACACTTAAGAAGATTTAGGATATGTGACATCAAGTACATGTTCTTATTAACATAATCATCCACGAAATTAGAATATTCTGTTTCACTGATTACTTTTCCCTCCTGTATTATTTCAAGCAATGTGGTCAAGCCTTTTACAGTACAGAATTGCATGTATTGTGTTTTACCTAAGTTCACAGATGGCCCATTTGGGAAAAAAAAAACAGTAATTAATTTTCAGGAAAATATTATTTACATTTTCAAGTGTTAAAGTTTCTCTATTAGGCTTGATAATGATACTTGCATGCCCGCATCTCGTGGTCATGCGGTAGCGTTCTCGCTTCCCACGCCCGGGTTCCCGGGTTCGATTCCCGGCGGGGTCAGGGATTTTCTCTGCCTCGTGATGGCTGGGTGTTGTGTGATGTCCTTAGGTTAGTTAGGTTTAAGTAGTTCTAAGTTCTAGGGGACTGTTGACCATAGATGTTAAGTCCCATAGTGCTCAGAGCCATTTGAACCATTTGATACTTGCATCATCAGCAAAGTGAAATATTGCAGTTTCCTGATACACAATTGCACAGCATTTACACACTTTATGCAATAAGTAGCATTCACTGATTTAAATTTTGTACAATTTGATTCGTGAAGTGAAAAATAGTGTGTTTTATGATGAGACCCTTTCATAATCCAAACAGGGCTAACTTAAGTATCTTGTTTTGGGATATGTGTTATTGCTCTTGTGCACTTTTTTTTACCTTCAACAAGGAGGTAGTAATGAGACTTGTCAGCACTTATTAATATCCATGTTACTACCTTCCTGTAAAGGTGTCTGACTATAGCATACTTCAGCCTGTCAATAAATACATAAGGCATTTATCTAATCATCAGCAAATGGCTTCAGCTGTATGTGGCATCCCTGAAGAAACCTGTGGATACTCTTCCTCACTGAATTATGGTTATTATAAAGGCCAAAGCTGGTGTTACGTGGAATTAGTGTGTGTCTGCCAGGGGATGACAATCCCATACCCATCCCCCTCCCCTTGCGTGCTTTCACACCCCATCAATATCATTCAAAGCAAATGACAGTCAATTCTATGATGTGACATGTGGTTACCAATGTGCACAGAATTTCAGTGGTAGGAATCTACCATCAACAGCAAAGTGATAACATTTTGAGGATAGCAAAGTATTTAACATTAGTTTTATCCAGTGTGGGTCCACAGTTACTGACACTATAATGTTCTGGAGAGCCGTCACACAGCCATCAAGAATGCATAACAGAAACATTTGAGATGCTAGAACTCATCACATTTCTTGAGGATGACACTCCAGTATCATGTGACAAACACCATGAAAATGAACCATCAAAATAATGAAGTACTCAATCTTCCACCTTAGTCTCTGGGTTTGTTAGTCTACCGAAAGGGAAAATTTTACAAACACTGGTGTAGTGAGTGCTCTTTTGAATCCACAATTTTATGGGAAAAACAAATAATTTTGACACTAAAATAAAGTCATTACAGTGCTATTGTGAGAAGCTTATTGTTTTTCCAGAAGAATAAACAGAAAAAATTTGATTGCTCTGTCTTCCCCAATCCATGTTTAGCTGGCAGCTTTTCAAATTGTCCTCACAATTACCTCACAAATTTGCAAAACATTAAATATGCACAGCAAGCCATGAACATAACAAACAGATAATTTGATCCTCATCAAAACCCAACTGTTACAGATTCCATGTCCCATCCTTTTATGTTCCTTTTTAACAGTAAATACTACAGCAAGAGAATACAAGTTACATAACCTACATACAAACACACATTTACTTACCTGCATTTTGTCCTTGAAAGTTTCTTCAAGTTAATTGCCAACTGTGCAGCAATTTTTGCATTATTTCTCACAAGAGCAATATCTGAAGTTACATTAAGCAAGCTACTCTCAACTGAATTTTTCAGCATTTTACATAAGTTACGACAATCAGTTCCAATTACATGTCACTATTTAGAGTAACAATGAAATACTTATCTTCTATGAGAGAAAAAATTAAAACCTACTTAAACTCTGTATGTCATTCATAATAATTTATGGGAAACTCATTTATCCAATTTTTAGATTTTTTTCAATTTCTTCTAAGATATGGAAAAAAAAAATATTGTTCATTTAGGTTCTTGCTGAAGTTCTGCTTCCACTAAAATTCCTCTTTGTAGCATCTAATGCTTATTAATGCATGTAAGTATGCCTTCTTTTTAGGGTGATATCAGCTGATAGATTTTCCTGAACAACTATTATGTGGTTATATTGTTTGTTCATTTCATGGATGTCCAAATAGCCTGTTAGCTTAGATGACTATTTGGCTACATTGTGAAAATTTTCTTAAACCTACATTGTTGAATTCTTTTTTAACTTTGTTTTTTTTTACCTTAGTCCTAATTGTTTCCAAATATCACAATCAATTGACTTTACCATAGTAAATGTGAGGGAAAAATATATGCCATCTCATCATAAACTTACACAGTCAAGCAGAATCCAAGAATAGACACATTTTTCCAATTTAAAATTCATTTCAAAACAAAAGAGTAACTGAGAAAACTAGATAAAAATTGCTCAAGATCTTATTACCTGCTAACATGCAACAATTTCATACTGCAAATGCGTTCTTTACTTAAAAAGTGCAATACTATTTCTAAAATTCTTTTTGTAATCTATGTGCCAAAAATTAACAAAAGACAGTGCTTAACAACATGGAGCTACACCAATGAAGCCACAGGAGTACAAATTAAGGCAATAACAATTTTAAAAACCATACACTACCGGAAAAGTGAATTAGAGCACTTGGAAAGATGATGATACGCTTTTGATCTGATCATGGCATATGTCACTTGGGGAATAGTAGACGTACTGATAATGGTTTCAAAATTTCTGCCAACAGACACTGTAGTGGTGTAGCTACCAGAGCGCCATCTGTGTCTACCCTTTAATAGGGAATGCTCACAGACATAAATCTCAGTGAGGGACATACGTGTGAAGCAAGCAGGCAACACAGCCATAGATATGTACATGTGTTTCCTACGGCCAATGGAGAAACTTTGAAAGGGGTCAAATTGTGGCCTCCTGAGTGGCAGGATGGTCCTTTTGGAGAATTGTCACACAAGTTAGGCATGCTGCATCAGTTGTGCCACAGTGCTGATATCAGTAGTCATGTGAACATGCTCGCACCATTAGATGAAGTTCTGGATGTCCATATGGCACAGATGCCTACCAGGATCACCGTATTGTAAGGGCAGCAGTGGTATATCATACAGCTACAGAGGACAGATAAGAGGGCTTGGGAGCCCAGACATGTCAGCATGAACTGTTGCAAACCAGTTATTAGCAGTAGGATTATGGGCATGCACACCTCTAGCCACAGCATTGACATGCACACTTGAGATCTAGTAGTGCTGTCTCATGCAGTGCATTTATCCAAGACACATGGCTCCCACCCCAGGTCTTATGGTTTGGGATGCAATAAGCTACAGCTCTTGTTCACATTTGGTGTTTCTGAAGGGGACACTAACCACCATTTGGTACATGCAGAACATTTTTAGACCCATTCTTTTGCTGTTCTTGCAACAGGAAGGCCATGGTTGTTCCAACAGGATAAGGCTCATCCACATACTGCCTGTGAAAGGTAACAAGCTCTGGATGACATGCAGCAACTTCTGTGCCCAGCATGATCTCAGGACTTGTCTCCAATTGAGCACATATGGAATATTATGGGACAAAAAGTGACTCATGCAACTCATCAACCAACAACTCTTACAGAACCACATGAACTGGTTGAGCAGGCATGGGATAACATATCCCAGGACAGAAATCATCATCAACTGGACGCCAGAGTCAGCACCTACATGGCTGCCTCTGAAGGCTACACTGTATACTAGTATGGGTATTTCAGGTGGGTGGATACCTCACAACTGCTTGTCCTGTTGATCTGTAGATGTAATTGTATGTTGAACTCCATATATACTGTTGCAGCAATAAATCTTGTATGATTTGGAAACCTCTAAAAGGATGCACTAATATTTTTTGCAGCAGTCTATATACATTTAAACTATCACACCCCAACCCCTCACTAAAAAAGAAAGGATACTTGTGTCAAGAGATTTCCCTGATGTCAGAATGCGTACTTGTTCCAGCACATATGGTGTGACATCTTTTCCTTTGATACCATTCTTTTCTGCTTCTTGTAGTGATTGTTGTATAGCTTTTTCTATATGATCACCTGTAAGTAACCAACAGATTACCAAATATTCATGTAAAAAGAAAGAAAAAAAGAAGAAAAATAAAAACCACAGAATATGAGAGAAATATGTAACAAGAGAAAATGTTCTATCAAAAATTTAAAAATTTGGTAGTCTTACCTAATACAATTTCCAATAAAAGCAGGAAAATTAAATATATGCCAAATATTTAAATTAAATGTGAACTTGTATCAAACAATTAGTAATTTATATTTTCTGATGCATTCAGATGAAGTCGACTTAGCATTAACAAAGTATATTTTAACAAAAATTCTCTCTGACCACATATCAGATATTTGGACACACAGCAAAGAAAAAAATACATTTTCTGAATCTCCAATATAGAATGGGTTACACAAATGCAAATGTTGCAATAGAGTCTCAAAATGAAAGACACTGGTAGCAACACTAATTGCACGTCATAATAGTAGCAACTGACAGATCTGTTTCAAAGTGGTTGGGACACTTTGTACTTGTATGTTTATGACAACTTATTTAGTATGTTGTTGGACTCACACTGTAAAGCAGCTGGATTTCAACAAACTTTGGTTTTATCCTGGCAACACAGAATCCAAGTATTAGAAAAACTATTCAGTGACATTTCATTACCTGTTCATTTTTGTTACATCTAAAATACAAAAATGTCTGAACATCCAAAGATTATTATTTTTATTATTATTATTATTATTATTAATTGTGCCTGAAGGCCATACACCAAACTCTAAGTGTTTTGGAATTTTACAAAGTATGGTTACACTTATCTAAAAATTTCATAATCAGTTTTAAATTTTTATATGTACAGTCTATCATCAACCATTGCCAACTACTAAAGTAACTCTTCTTCATAAAATATATATATATATATATATATACATATATATATATATTCCACAAAGAAGAGTTACTGCAGTAGTTGGTAATGACTGATGAGATGTGATTAACTTTTATATAAAATTGATTTGCTGGTTTTCATATCATTTACATTTGAAAAAAATGTGATTGATATCCCCTACTGTTATTTCATCACATGAGAAGTAAGGATTATTTTGAACGTGGATTCATTGAAGATGACTAGGGAATGATCCACAATTACATCACATACAAATTAGAACTTATACCTTTTTCATTTTCTTTAATTGTGTGAAACCAGGGCTTTGAGGAAATGTTTCATTGTATTTGTCCAAAACGTTTCCCTTAATGCATACAGATGATTGATATTCATCTTAAAATTAGTGCCTTGCTCTTCTATATAGTGTAGGTATCATATCTGATGGTGGTAATAAGATGTTTTTAAAAATACTGTTTTGAACAGCAGTTTTTGATTAAGTCATCGACCAGTTCATTATATTTAATGTTAGTGTATCCTTTGATTCTCATACATTTCTTCCTCTTCCTGAAATTTTTGTTGCCTTCAGAACCTATCATGAAGACGACTACTTTTCTTGAGAACAGCAGTCATCTGTGTATCTTGGAATATGTTTCTACAATCTATCAAAACAAAATGTTTCTCACTGGGAGGTTCTGCAATTAATTTAAAGCTGCAAGTATAGCTGGGAAGCAAAAGCAGTTCTGCTATGTCATCAGAACAAGACACAGCCAGGGCAAGATCACCACAGGCACAAAGATTCGAGGTAGTGCCAGTCCCATAAAGACTCACCACTTGCGCAAGTTCCATCAGCGGCACTGAGGGTGAAGATATCGACTTCGCCTTGGCCAATTGCCAGCTGAGTACAATCTGCCAATGACAGAACAACAACAGACAGAAGCCTACTTGGATGACAGAAGAGCAGGTCCCACCCATTTGGTAATAGATTATCATCCAGGGCTGACTTAGTCAGGGAACATCGCTTAGTGAACTCTTAGAAGTGAACAGACAGTTGTTGTAAATTGCAATTGCTATGTACTGTGATGTTTACCTATGATTATTTGCACTTAGCCATTGATGGGCCTTTTTTGTGTTATATTACAAGCAGTGTTACAGACTTCACATTTCAACTAGTCACAAAGATAAGTAAACCTTTTAACTAATTTATGTGACTTTGTTACTAATTTGTTGGAGTGTTGTAGGACTTTAGTTCTCTTATCCTGTTATCTGACCTGATGGCATTGCTGCATAACAGTGGCAGGGAGAAATTGTTTTAGTGGTGCACTGCACCAGAAGCCATTTCATGAACTCACAAACTTGGCCCCCACAACAGAAGCAATGAGGCCTTTACAAAACTGGAGAAGAGAGTTTACAAAAAGTTCCTTGTAGCCTGTGCTTGGCCATAGGAATAGGCAACCCACTGTTCAATTATCTGGGCTTTTGGAGCCATTAGTATAAATCTCGACATATTTTGGGAAATTATCAGCCATGCAGCTGCAACAGTACACCTATTTGTTTTGGTTGATAAGTAGAAAACATCTACTACTGAACTTATTTCATTATACTGATAATCTCAATTAGGATATGTTGGCATTCTTCAGAGATTAGGTAAAATGTCCTTCAAATCTATGAAGCTTATACATGATTTTGATTTTAGGGAAGTGTTTAGTCTCTATCTATTCATTTTTTCTTGAAACAATCAGTCAAGATTCTGTAGCACAGCATGGTCAATTGAAGAATGTCTGTTTAGGAGGAATATCGGTATATCCGTAATTAATTTCTGCTTTGAGGCATTAAGCATTTCTGCAGCTTCCACCAAAAATGTCTTATTTTTCATAGAACTCCTAGCTCATCAGCAAGTCCTAACACATTTAACTGTAATTTTCCTACTTTCAAAACTGATTTCCTGTTGCCTCTGCAAAACAATGTGCTTCCAATGTCAATTTTAGATCTTATTAGATCCCTGTATTTTAGCAGTAGAATATTATGATCTGCTCCCCTATGATACTGTTGTAACTGAGCATGATGTGCTGAAATAAGGCTGGATCTTGACTAAGAAATAGGCAATCTACCCCACACATTATATGTGTGAGTCCATTATTGTTCCTATAAATTTAGTTTGACTCTTCACTGGGTACATTTGGTAATTTAATCTCATGCATGTTAGTCCCAGTGGAATCCTTTATCTGCAAAAGTTGACAACAGCAAGCCTTTAGAGACCAACCAATTTTCTCTCTTCGTTTCTTCAAGTCAGCTACCAGAAATATACATACAAGTATCATAAGCATATTGAAGTACTTGAACAGCTCTTGGAAGCTTGGTTCACATTTCCACTGCATAAATATTAAACAGAACTGGCCTCAATAATGATCCCTGTGGAATGTCAACAGTGGCATATTTGGCATACAGCTTTATTTTTTAGGCATAAGAGGACAGTCCTTCTAAAGAAAAATTTGCTTCTACCATAAACAAAACTGTAGGGCACTCCAGTCTCTATCATTCTTTGCCATGATAAGGGAATGACAACTGCATCACACGTCCCTTCAATATTCATGAACATGGACATAACACATTGTCTTTTTCTTAAATGCTCTTTGTATGTCCAAAGTGAGTTATGTCAAACTAACTAAAGTAAAGTGATGTATTCAAAAACTGTTTTGATAGACTAGCAGTATATTATTAGTTTCTAGACATCATTCAAGACAATTTTTAATTACTGTATTTGTTCCAAATTTTTCACAATGCATCGGGTCTGTAATAGTCAGCAGATACTGGATCCTTTCTGTATTTCAGAATTGGTATAATATCCTTTCCTCCAGGAGTACTAGTCCCACAGGATATGCAGAAGAACTTCTGTTATGTTTGAAAGGTTGAAGATTAGGTACTGCCAGATGTAAGGGTGTGAAAATCTCAGTCTAGCACATAGATTTAATCTGTCACAAAATTTCAAATCAGCATACTGTCTGCTGCAGAGTGAACATTCATGCTGGAAACAATCTCTTAGGCTTTGGATAAGCCGTGTCTCTGCAATAGTATTTCCTTTAGGAATGCTAATGCCAAAGGGTAATTTGTGAATTTCGTAAGCTAGGATATTATGATGTATTGATGGAAGTCCAAGGACATGAGGTCAGGTCATAAGCTATGTTTGGATAGCTAAATCAGCAGAGCATTTGTCCACAAAAGGTAAAGATCCCAAGTTCAAGTCCCTGTCTGACACACAGTTTTAATTTGCCAGGGAGTTTGAAATCACTCCAGTGCAGAGTTGAATTTATTCTGGAAACAATTCCTTAGGCTGTCACTAAGCACTGTCTCTGTAATTTCATTTCTTCCAGGTGTGCTAATCCTATGAGGAATGCAAGAGAACTTCTGGGAAGTAGGGAAGGTAGGAGATGTGGTACGGACAGAATTAAGGCTGAGAGGATGGGTTGCGAGTCATGCATGGATAATTCAGCTGGTAGAGCTGGTCTGTAAAAGGCAAAGGTCCTAGGTCTGACTGCTGACCTTGCACACAACTTTAATCTGCCATGGAATATCAACTCAGTGCACACTCCACTACAAAGTGATATTTCATTCTAAAATTGATCCTTTTGTTTTTCTTTTACATCACCTGTGTTGGCAAGCTGAATAATTTACAATTTTTATCTCAATTCAAATTTATGGTGTTGAGAAAACTAATAAATTGTTAAAGAGTCAAAACATGTATCTGCTACCAATTCTATACTTTCTCAACCATTGTCAAGTGCGTGGCATTATGCTAATTATTAGGGGTTCTTGCCATTCCATTCTTCATGATTAGTTAAAGGACTCTGTACATGCTGTAATTAATCTAATCTTGTCTTTTGCAGTCTAGATTATAGTAAACTGATCTCAAAAATGAGTAAACTTCGGTATTATGCACAGAAGGTGAAAAATGATTTAACAACAAACAATAAGCTTCAGACATCACAAAAGACTTTTAAAAATTACTGAATTAACAATAGAAAACGAACAAAACTTACCAGAAAGTGCAAATTCTTCTGGTACAGGAACAGCAAGTAACATTCCTGAATTGAGTTGTGCCCGCAATAGACTATGAAGCATACGGGCAGCTTCTTCTGTTGTTTCAACATTATATGGTGAAGAAAACCCACTGCTGGCCGAGTAAAATGCTGGAAAATCCTTATTCTTGCCGTAAGTAACAACATTTACTCCTTGTGTTTCCTAAAAAGGAAAGGTAAGACAAAAGTTGCTGCAATGTAATAATATATGCCCTATAAAACTCAGTCGAGTGGCAGGCAACAAGGCAAGGGGATGTGCCTGTTACGGTAGAGGTAGCAGCAGCAGCAGTACTTATCTGATACATAGCACTTTGGTTTAGTTTGTGTTTTTTACATATGTCTGTGATGAAGTGATCTGTACCTGTGTCTTTTACAATGCAGATTAGGGTTTAGAAAATTATTGTACATTTTTGTTTTTTCATAAATCTTAGTGCATATCCTTGTGTGAGGCAGCTACCCCGTGTAATTTTCCACTGCCATAAGTCCTATTTCACATCACTGTGTATAAACCCCTTGTTAGTACACAGTGTATAGTTTAGATCAGTGCACTGAAGTTTGTATACTCACTTCCTGTAGCATCATATTCAGGACTGATCACGGTCCTCTGGTTTGGAGCAGAGTGGAAAGTCCAATAACTCTGTGATGCTACCAAATGAAAATTTCTTGACCTCCACTATTGGGTGCAGAGCTGTATGCTTCCCCTTAGTATGTCAATCAGGCTCTACATGCAGGAAGCTGCTAATAGGGCAGTACAATATGTGGTGTGCATATGATGGTTTTTATGTTAGTTACCCCCACCCCTTGATATCAGAGACAAACTGAATGCCAAATTTAAGGTTACATTGGCCACAGAATTCTCAGAGAATGCTCATTCTCATAGATCAGTTGTAGGAAAGGTTAATGTTATAATATCAAGTTTAACACATATATTTCAGAATGACACAACACATATAAGTCACAGAGTAAGTTGACAAGCAAGACATGTGTATATGTTAGCATTCGAATGAGCACTGAGTCCCAGTCTAGCGGCCGCTGCTCGGCTGGCCGCTTAGGTGGCGCAGCTGCTGCATGACTGGCAGACAGCGCCGCATGTAGAGGACGCGCGTAATTGCGCGGCGGCGCTTTGAGTGATCGGCGAGTCACAACACTTTTCCCCCCTTTGAAATTGTTGCACTGGTCTTGATGGAGATGTCCTGGAGATGGCTAATGTCCATAGGCGTTGTGTGACTCGCCGTAAAGTCTCGAGGAGGAGGCTTCTCATACGGACGGAAGTGTCCCCGATGATAACGGGTCGAGATGACAGGAGACATAGGGGTCGAATCTGCTGGGGCCCCATGCACCAATCTGCCTGTTGCGGCAAGTCCAGCTGATATGATAGGAGACATGGGCGATGTGTAGGCATCCATTGGAGGAGGAGGCGAGTAGATTTGCTCTGACAGAGGATGGTCATCCGGTTCCTGCATGGGCACGTCTCCTGGTGGCATCCGTTCTTGTGCTGGCATCACGATGACGGTGAGAGGGCTGCGTTGTGAGTATTGAGAGATGCCAAGATCCCAAGCATCAGGTAGAGCCAAAGGTGGTGTAGCGGCATTCGGAACAGGTGTTGCTGGCACACGAGGCTGAAGCTGGTCCGAATGACACACTGCAACACCCGTGTCCATCTGGATTTCATACAGGCGTCTGCCACAGTGTCTTAAGATGCGGCCCGGGCTCCATTTTGGCCGCCTGCCATATCCCCGTACCCAGACGAGGTTGTCGGCAGTGAACTGGCCAAGTGAAGGCACCGGCAGCCATGAGGTGGAAGGCCGCAGAAGATGAAGTAGCGTGCGGGGCTGTCGGCCATGTAAGAGCTCAGCCGGGCTGTGGTCGCCCATGGGGGTGAAACGGTAAGACGCCAGAAACTGGAGAAGCGCATCATCAGCAGCAGAAGAAGTCAGAAGTTTCCGCATCTGAGCCTTAAATGTGCGGACCAGTCGTTCAGACTCACCATTGGACTGTGGATGGAACAGCGGGGCCGTGACATGCATAACGCCAAGACGAGCACAAAAATCCGCAAATTCGGAAGAGGCAAATTGCGGACCATTATCAGTAACAAGAGTAGAGGGGAGGCCTTCCAAAGAAAAAATGCGGGCGAGAGCACTGGTGGTTGCCACGGTGGTAGGCGACGTGCAACGGACAATGAAAGGAAAGTTAGAGTAGGCGTCAATTACGAGGAGCCAATAAGTACCTAAAAAGGGTACCGCAAAGTCAGCATGAATGCACTCCCAGGGCTTCTCAGGCAAAGGCCACGGTGACAAAGATGACTTCGGGGCAGTGGCCTGTGATGCACAAGGGCCTCAGGCAGTGGCCATGTGTGCTATTTCAGAGTCGATGCCAGGCCAGTACACATGACGACAAGCCAGAGATTTTGTGCGAGACACACCCCAGTGCCCTTGGTGAAGGAGGCGCAAGACCGAAGCACTCAAAGACGCAGGTACCACAACACGCAGCGAAGCATTGTCTGTGGAGAGGAGGATAACACCATCCCTAACCGTGAGGCTGTAGCACAAAGCGTAGTAGTTCCGCAACGGATCAGAAGTCTTAGCGGACGGGCGATCTGGCCAACCCTTCTGAATACAGCGTAAAACCCAGGAGAGGGTAGGGTCAGAACCCGTAGCAGCCGCCAGCCTGTCCCCAGTGATGGGGAACCCGTCCACAACCCGCTGCTCGGCAACATCCAGGTGGAAACACAAAAGTTCGGCCCTATCGAATGCCTGATCAGGACCCATGGGAAGGCGAGACAGAGCATCAGCATTCGCATGTTGAGCCATTGGCTGGAAATGAATCTCATAATTGAAACGAGACAAGTAAAGAGCCCAACACTGGGGGCGGTGTGCAGCCTTGTCGGGAAGTGATGTTGATGGATGAAACAAGGAAACAAGTGGTTTGTGATCCGTAACAAGATGAAATTTTGAGCCATAGAAAAAAACACCAAACTTATGAAGAGCATAAATAATGGCCAAAGCTTCTTTCTCAATTTGAGAATACTTTTGCTGGGGATCCGTGAGCGTTTTGGAGGCATAAGCAATGGGTTGTTCCGAACCGTCAGAAAAACGGTGCGCAAGGACTGCACCGACCCCGTATTGGGAGGCGTCTGTGGCAAGAACAAGATGTTGGCCAGGTCAATAAGTAGCCAGGCATGGGGCCTGTTTCAGCATAGTCTTCAATTTCTGGAAAGCCACTTTGCATGATGCGGACCAGTAAAAAAGCACGTTTTTATGCAACAGGCGATGCAACGGCTGAGCCACCGAAGCCGCAGACAGTAAAAACTTGTGATAGTATGCTATTTTCCCCAAGAAGGCCTGCAGTTCCTTAACAGATGTAGGGTGAGGAAGGGCATCAATCGCAGCGACAGTTTGCTGAAGCGGACGAATACCATCCCGAGAGAGTTGAAACCCCAAGTACGTGATAGATGCCTGAAAAAATTGTGATTTCTGAAGATTACACTTAAGACCGACAGTCTGTAAGACATGAAATAGTGTGCGGAGATTTTGAAGATGTTCTTCAGTGGTGGAGCCAGTGACAACAATGTCATCCATGTAATTGATACACCCAGGGACAGGGAGCGATAATTGTTCCAAGAATTGCTGAAAGAGAGCAGGGGCGCTAGCAACCCCGAATGGCAAGCGTTGGTATTGATAGATGCCGAAAGGCGTGTTAAGGACCAGAAACTGCCGGGAAGCAGCGTCGAGAGGAAGTTGATGATAAGCTTCTGATAGGTCAATTTTAGAAAAATACTGGCTTCCAGCAAGTTTAGTGAACAGTTCTTCAGGAAGGGGCATAGGGTAAGTGTCGATGAGGCATTGAGCATTTACAGTGGCTTTGAAATCGCCACAGAGACGAATATCACCATTTGGCTTAGCAACGACAACGACAGGAGAGGACCACTCACTGAAAGTGACAGAAAGCAAGACCCCTGAAGTAGTGAGACGATCCAACTCCCATTTTACCCGACCACGAAGGGCCATAGGAATGGGCCGAGCCCGAAAAAACTTAGGTCGAGCAGTGGGTTTGAGCGTGATATGAGCTTCAAAGGCGTTTGAACGGCCTAACCCAGGAGAAAAAAAGGGACGAAAATGTCATCGACAAGGAATCCAGTTGAGCATAAGGAATAGCATCAGAGACAATATTGACAGAGACATCTATGGAGAACCCAAAAGCGCGAAAGGCATCAAAACCAAACAGATTTTCTGCATTGCTCTGGTCGACCACAAATATGGGAACAGTGTGAACGATGGATTTGTAAGATACCTCAGCATTAAACTGTCCCAAGAGAGAAATCTTCTGTTTATTGTACGTCCGTAATTGCCGAGTGACAGGTGACAGGAGTGGAGAACCCAACTGAAGATACGTCTGAGAATTAATTATAGTGGCAGCAGAACCGGTATCCACTTGCATGCGAACATCTCGGCCAAGGATTTGGACAGTGAGGAATAACTTCCCTGAAAGGGAAGAAGTGCAATTGACAGACAACACAGAATCAGAATCAGCGTCATGTTCATGAACATCATGTATGCGGTTGGATTTGCAAACGGAAGACACATGACCTTTCTTTTTGCAATTGTGACACACAGCCCAACGTTGGGGACAATCCTCGTGTGAATGTTTCGTAGAACACCGCGGACATGAAGGAAGTTGCCAGGGGTTTTGCTGCAGTTTCTTAGCAGGTTGTTTACGGCTAGGCCAAGGCTGTGCGTGGGAGCGCACTGCAGCCACGTCGGCCGGCGGGGACGCGCCGCACGCGTCGTCAACAGCGCACAGAGGTTGTATTTCCCCGACATCACCCCACGCCTCTATTTGCGCCCCAGCGGCGCGAGAAATTTCAAAAGACTGCACAATGGAGAGAACTTCATCTAGAGTCAGATTCGCCAACTGAAGGGCACGTTGCCGAACTTCTTTGTCGGGTGCCGACCGGATAATGGCATTCCGTACCATGGAATCGGCATAGGATTCTTTGCGAACGTCAGTAACAAATTGACACTTTCGACTGAGGCCATAAGTTCAGCACCCCAAGTGCAATAGGATTGATGTGGCTGTTTTTGACAACAATAAAAGGCAACAGGAGAGGCTACCACATGCGTTTGCTTTTGAAAATAGACAGACAGAAGTGAGCACATTTCAGCAAAGGACAAAGACACAGGATCCTTCAAAGGAGCCAATTGCGACAACAACCGATACATTTGAGGTGAAATCCAGGAAAGGAACAGAGACTTGCATGGTTGTTCGTCTGTGACATGAAATGCCAAGAAGTGCTGTCGAAGACGTTTTTCATAATCAGACCAGTCTTCCACCGTCTCGTCGTAAGGAGGAAAAGGAGGTATAGCCAATAACAAGAAACGCCCCACATTTGACGCCGCGGCGAAATTGCGAATCGCTGCTGTTAGAAGCGTTTGCTGTTCAAGGAGATTTTGCAATAGTTACTCGACAGTAGCCATGGAACCCTGTGGGTCAACGGTGAAAAGGAAAAATCCACTACCTCGTCGCCAATTGTTATAACGTCAAGTTTAACACATATATTTCAGAACGACACAACACATATAAGTCACAGAGTAAGTTGACAAGCAAGACATGTGTACACGTTAGCATTCGAATGAGCACTGAGTCCCAGTCTAGTGGCCGCTGCTCGGCTGGCCGCTTCGGTGGCGCAGCTGCTGCATGGCTGGCAGACAGCGCCGCACGTAGAGGATGCGCGTAATTGCGCAGCGGCGCTTTGAATGATCGGCGAGTCACAACAGTTAATATGAGTATTCACAGAAAGGTCTCAGAATTAGTATCGGTTATTAAGCATTGTTATGCCCAGATAGTATTAGGAACAAAAGTTGGTTGAAATCATAAGTGAATAGCAATGAAATCCTAATTTCAGATTGGAATATTTATCATAAGGATAGGTTGGATAGGTTAGCAACCAATGGTGGTGATGTATATATTGCAATAAGGAATTTGATAATATCTAGGGACAGATCTCGAATATGAATTAACCTGGGCGAAGCCGAGCATCAAAAGTCAGTGAAAAATGATAATAGGATTCTTTTTAAAAATCACCTGGGTCAGGAGATGTAATACTAGAGCACTTCAGAGAGAACTTACAGATTATATTTAATAATTTTCCTGATCATTCTGTTGTAATGGGGAGTGACTTCAACTTGCCAGGTATAGTTTGGGTAAGCCATGCTATCAAAATTGGTGCCAGGGACAGGGATTCATGTGAGAGACAGTTACAGGATGAACACATGAAGGTTATGTCTTGGATGTCCTAGCAACAAACAGACCTGAACTTTTTGAATCATTTATCATAGAGAAGATATCAGTGATCATAAGGCTATGATAACAATTATGGCTATGGGTTTTATGAGGAGTGTTGAGAAAGGAAAGAAAATATTTTTGCTTTGCAAGACTGACAGTATACAAATTGCAGAGTATCTGGGTATTCATTATCAAATATTCAGTGACGAGAATGACGATATTGAGCACAAATGGAAAAAATTAAGAAGCACTGTTCAATGTGCCTTACACAAACATGCTCGAGCAAGATCTTAAGGAATGGGAAACACCCACCATGGTTTAATAGCCATGTTAGAAAAGTGCTACATAATCAGAGATAGTTTCATCTCAGATTCAAGAGAGATCAAAACCTAGCTGACAAATAAAAGCTGAACAGAACAAAAATGAGAGAAGCATTCAATGAATTTTAAAGTACAATTCTGTCAAACAATAAAAAGCCTAAGAAATTTAGGTTTTATATAAAATCAGCAAATGGTTTGATATCATCTATTCATTCACTCAGTGAGCATACTGGCATCAAAACAGAAGATAAAAGAGAGAAGGCCAAAATACTGAATTTGGTCTTCCAAAATTGTTTCACAGCAGAAGATTGTGACACAGTCTCTTCTGTCAATCACTGTAGGAACTTTGAAATGGAAAATACTGAGATAACTGATTGTGGGATAGAAAAGCAACTGCAATTGCTTGGTGGTGGAAAGGCATCAGGACCAGATGAGATATCTGTAAAATTCTACAAATATTACACAAAAGAACTTCCATTTCTTCTAGCAGCAGTTTATCACATACTGCTGGAGCAATGAAGGGTACCTAGCAACTGGGAGGAAGTGCACGTCATTTCCATTTTCAAGAAGGGCTTTACGATAGATGTGCACAACCGCAGTTCTATATCCTCGATATCAATCTGCTGTAGAATTATGGAACATGTTTTATGCTCAAGAATTATGACATTTATGGAGAATGAAAATCTCCTCTATAGAAATCAACATGGATTTTGCAAACAGAGATCTTGCAAAACTCAGCTTACTGTGTTCTTCCATTAGATCCATGCGCTGTAGACAATGGTGCTCATGTTGATGTCATATTCCTTGACTTCAGGAAGGCATTTGACACCGTCCCACACTGGTGTTTAGTGAAAACAATATAAACTTATCAAGTATTGGACCATATCTGTGACTGGATTCAAGACTCCCTTATAGATAGAACTCAACATGTCACTCTTAAGGAAACAAAATCAACAGATGTGAAGATAACTGCAGGAGTTCTCCACGTAAGTGTGATAGGACTGTTACTGTTTACAATGTATATAAATGATGTGGCAGAAAGTGTTGGATGCCCTGTTCACAGATGATGCAGTTGTCTGTAACAAAAGTAGCAAAGCCAGAAGACCGTATCAATTAGCAAAATGAGCTGCAGAGCATTGACAAATGGTGCAGGTTCTGGCAGTTAACACTGAATATGAATAAATGTAACATACTGTGCATACATAGTAAAAGAACTCCACTATTGTACAACACTATTGACAACAAACTGCTTTAAACAGTAGCCACAATAACATATCTGGGTTTAATTGTCTAGAGTGTCCTTAATTGGAATGACCACATAAAACAAATAGTAGGAAAAGCAGTTGTCAGAATAAGATTAATTAGATTAGATTAGATTTACTTTCATTCCAATTGATCCGTAGTGAGGAGGTCCTCCAGAATGTGGAACATGTCAGAAAAACAACAATACATGACAAATATTTACAACTAAAACAAATAAGCTAATGTCCCATTCCACAGGTCCCAAGTGGAATGATCATCATTTTTAATGAACACTATATGAAAGAGTCATTTTACACATACTAATGCACTGAATTTAAAATAAAAAAGTTTTTTTAAATTTATTTATAAGGTAATAAACATGTAATACAACTACTATAATACTTATTTACAATGAACACATTACTGCACTGAAATGGTGCAGAAGTTAGATTGTACTTACACACACACACACACACACACACACACACACACACACACACATATTTACAATGAACACATTACTGCACTGAAATTGTGCAGAAGCTATATTGTACTTATATATGTATACACAAATCAGTTGGTTTTACTAAGAAATTCATCAATGGAGTAGAAGGAGTTGGCCACCAATAAATCCTTTAGGCTTCTCTTAAAGTGAATTTCATTGGTTGTTAAGCTTTTTATGGTTGCTGGCAAGTTACTGAAAATGTGTGTTCCTGAATAATGCACACCTTTTTGTACAAGACTAAGTGACTTTAAATCCTTATGAAGGTTATTCTTATTTCTAGTATTGATTCCATGAATTGAGCTGTTGGTTTGAAAAAGTGATATATTTTTAATGACAAATTTCATTAAGGAATAAATATATTGGGAAGCAGTAGTTAGTATCCCTAGTTCCCTAAACAGGCTTCTGCAGGATGTTCTTGAGTTCACACCACATATAACTCTAACTGCACATTTTTGCACCCAGAAAACTTTAGCTTGGCTTGATGAATTACCCCAAAAAATAATCCCATATGACATTATGGAATGAAAGTAAACATAGTATGCCAGCTTTTTCATTTTTATATCTCCTATGTCTGACAAAATTCGCGCAAACAGAGATTTGTTAAGACGCTTCAGCAGTTCTGTGGTGTGCTTCTCCCAGTTGAATTTATTATCAAGCTGTAATCCCAAAAATTTAACACTGTCCACTTCTTCTATCTTCTTGTCATCGTACGTTAGACGTATACTCGTGGAATACCCCTTACAAGTTCTGAACTGCATGCAGTGTGTTTTTTCAAAGTTTAGTGACAAGAAATTGGCTAGGAACCACTGATTAATGTCCACAAATATTTTATTAGTTGATCTTTCTAAGACTACACTGGATTTGCTATTTATTGCAATGTTTGTATCATCATCAAACAAAATGAACTTGGCGTCTGTTAATGTTACTGATGAAAGGTCCTTTATATATACAAGAAAAGGTAAGGGCCCCAAAATGGAACCTTGTGGGACCCCACATGTAATTAGTTCCCAGTTGGATGATGCCTGATAGCTTGATATATGTGTCTTTCCTAATAACACCCTTTGTTTCCTGTCAGAGCTATAAGATTTGAACCATTTTGCAGCATTTCCAGTTACACTATAATATTCTAATTTACTAAAAAGGATATTGTGATTTACACAATCAAATGCCTTTGACAGATCACAAAATATACCAGTTGCCTGCAATTTTTTGTCTAATGAATTAAGCAAATTTTCACTGTAAGTGTAGATAGCCTTCTCAATATCAGAATCTTTTAGAAATCCAAACTGTGACTTTGACAGTATGTTATTTAAGATAAGATGGTTATAAAGCCAACTGTACATTACTTTTTCTAAAATTTTTGAGAATGCTGTCAACGGTGACATTGGACGGAAATTTGATGCTATTTCTTTATCTCCCTTCTTAAACAGTGGCTTAACTTCAGCATATTTCAACCATTCAGGAAATATTCTACTGATAAATGACTGGTTACACAGGTAGCTTAATATGTTACTTAGCTCAGAATCATATTCTTTAATTAACTTTTTTGATATTTCATCATACCCACTAGATGTTTTTGATTTTAAAGATTTTATGATGGACATTACTTCTGTTGGGGTAGTGAGGGTCAAATTCATATTATGGACGTTACATGAAATGTCTGGTCTGAGGTATTCCATAGCAGCATCTACTGAACCTGACAAACCCATCTTTTCCATAACAGTTATAAAATGTTTGTTAAAAAGTTCTGCAACACTATACACATCTGTCACCAACGTATCATTTACTCTTAATGCTATTTGTGCCTCTTCATGTCTGGTTCTACCGGTCTCCTCCTTCACTATATCCCATATTGTCTTTATTTTGTTATCTGATATGATTATCTTTTCCTTGTAATATATTTGCTTCGACATCCATATTACAGTCTTTAATATTTTGCAGTATTTCTTGTAATGTGCTATAGCATCAACATCGGAACTGTTTCGGATTGACAGATACAGTTTTCTTTTTGTTTTACAAGATACCCCTATTCCTTGAGTGATCCATGGCTTCTTTGTAGACTTTGCTCTAACCTTGGTAAGTTTTGGGGGAAAACAGTGTTCGAATAAGGTAAGCACTTTATTAGCAAAAGTGTTATATTTTTCATTCATGCCATGAACACTGTAAACATCAGTCCAGTGAATGTCTCTGAGGAGTGTCCTAAAATAATCAATTTTTGGCTTATTGATTACCCTCTTGAGCTCAGATTTAACAGATTTTATATCCTGTTCAGTATTAACATTTAACAGAAGGAACTGCATGTCATGGTCTGAAAGGCCATTGCCTATTGGTTTTGTAATATAATTTTGTTCATTGGACTTTTCTATAAAGATATTATCAGTGGCTGTTTGGCAGCAAGTGGCTACCCTAGTGGGGAACTTTACAGTGGGAATTAAGTTGAATGACAGTGTTACTAACTCAAATAAGTTCTTATTGGGAGAGTCTTTAAGGAAATCTACATTGAAATCACCAGCAACCACTATTTCTTTGTTTTTGGCTGTTAAATGGGCCAGTACAGCTTCAAGGTGGTTTACAAACAGATTAAAGTTACCTGCAGGTGCTCGATATACACTTAATATTATGAAGGATTTTTTTGTGGAATTCTACTTCTGTTGCACATGCTTCCATATGCTGTTCTAGGCAAAATTTATGAATGTCTATGTTCTTAAATTTATGACAGTTCCTGATGAATGTGGCAACTCCTCCTTTCTCCATTTCTGATCTACAAAAGTGAGATGCTAACCTAAACCCTGTAACACTTAAATAAAAAGTATCTTACAGAAATTAAATTCATCCACATAGGAAGGACCTTATAAGGTATTTGTTCGACCAGTTCTTGAGTATTGTTTATCAAAATGGCATCTTTATCAGGTAGGACTGATAGAAGAGACAGAGAAGATCCAATGAAGAGTGGTGGATTTCATCATGGGATCATTTAGTCAATGTGAGAACATTACTGAGATTCTCAACAAACTCCATTTGCAGATGTTACAAGACAGGTGCCGTGCATCACTGAGAGGTTTACAATCGAAATTTCAAGAGAGCACTTTCCAGGAAAAGTCAGACAATGTATTACTTCCTTTCACATATATCTCACGTAATGACCTTGCTGGGAAAATTTGGGAAATTAGGGCCAATACAGAGGCTTAACGACAATCATTCTTCCCGCACACCATTCACAAGCAGAACAAAGTAGGGGGCTCAATTAGTGGTACAAGAAATGCCCTCCATCACACACCAATAGTGTGCTTCAGGACTATGATGTAGATTTATGGTGATGATGATGATGATATTTGGTCTGTGAGGTGCTCAACTGAGTGGTTATCAGTGTCGGTACCAATTCCCAATATTTACGCAGTCCATTTCATCACTTTCATGAATGATGGTGAAATAATGAGGACAACACAAACACCCAGTCCCCAGGTGCAGAAAATCTCTGACCCAGCCAGGAATCAAACCCAGGACTCCTTGATCCAGAGGCAGCAATGCTAGCTACTAGACCATGAGCTGCAGATGATGCAGTTGTAGATGAATTAGTTAAGTTGGGTTGGGTTTGGTTGTTTGGGGGAGGAGACCAGACAGCAAGGTCATCGGTCTCATCGGATTAGGGAAGGACTGGGAAGGAAGTCGGCCATGCCTTTTCAATTGAACCATCCTGGCATTTGCCTGGAGCAATTTAGGGAAATCAGAAAACCTAAATCAGGATGGCCAGACATGGAATTGAACTGTTGTCCTCCTGAATGCGAGTCCAGTGTGCTAGCCACTGCGCCACCTCGCTCAGTAATTAGTTATGTAATAGTCATTAAATGTGAAACACAAAAGGCTTCCAAAATATTTTATTCTACAAACCATAATGTTTGAATGAAATAAGAATGTATCATAATTTCTTTCTTTCTCTTCTTTTCTCACTCTCTCTCCATCATGTTCATGCACACAAAGACACACACACTATATATATATATATATATATGACTTACCAAATGAAAGTGCTGGCAGGTCGACAGACACACAAACAAACACAAACATACACACAAAATTCAAGCTTTCGCAACAAACTGTTGCCTCATCAGGAAAGAGGGAAGGAGAGGGAAAGACGAAAGGAAATGGGTTTTAAGGGAGAGGGTAAGGAGTCATTCCAATCCCGGGAGCGGAAAGACTTACCCTAGGGGGAAAAAAGGACGGGTATACACTCGCACACACACACACATATCCATCCACACATATTATATATGAGGAGGTGGAAGACACATTATATAGAGGAGGGGAAAGAGAGAGGAAGGAATTGGGTGCAGGTGAAAGAGAGAGAGAGAGAGAGAGAGAGAGAGAGAGAGAGAGAGAGAGAGGCTGCCTATGCTGTTAATGTGAGCATGAAGCAGCACCACAGCATGAACAAATATCTAAATTGTTCCTTTTACTGCACAAAGCTATAGGAATATAATTTTTTAAATATTTTATTGTGCCAAACAAATTTGCCAAGGCAATTCTCTCCTTTTTTAGGACATCAATCCTGCACTCAAGCTACAATCGTGAATGGTTCTAAGGTTATCACCTGAATTACATTCACCATGTGTTCTTCAAATATGAATCCTATATGTACATGTGTGAGATTTCTTAGGAGAACTACTACAGACAGACCAGTGCCTTGAGTTACTATTCCAGAGCCATTCTGTATGGATGGTAAAAAAATTCCTCAGGAACCTGAAAACTAATGTTATTAAATGAATGCCACACAAGTGAAAACCAGTGTTTACTATTAATTGTGACAGAATACACCATTAAGGAATGAAATGGTGATTTCCTTGCCCCACTTTGAGCATCTAAAATGATGCAGAAATTGCCAATGTATCTCAATTTTCATTAATTAGATAGTATCTATCTTGATATAACATATAGTACCTGAACATATTTTCCACAATGTTCAGTATTAGAATGGATTAAAAGCTGCATAAATTATGGAGTTTTGCTTAATAATTCAAGAGTTTTGACAAATGCACAAGCACACACAATCTTCAGAGTGCATTACAGTATAGTTTAGCCAAATACAACTCACTTCTTTGCCATGCTCTGATACTGGAAAGTCTAAAATAATGGGTGTGTGTGAAGATGTTGAAAACTTCAGAAACATTTAAATGTTATAGTGCATCATTTTTTAGGAATGCATCTGAAATATTTTAAATTTATGTTCTCTTGTTTCAGTTGACAACCTTTCAAACATTCTCAATGCGAGCAGCTAGCAAGTTTTTGATTCGCTTTACGCATTATGGAATACACTCACATGCATAAAGAACAACACTGTTGGTATGAAAAGAGCATCAATCACACAATAAACTTGATCTATCTAAGGATAAAACAAATCAAGTGCAGAATCAGTGAACTCACAGTGTTTACAAAGGGTGTTATTGATATTATGGATGGCATGAAGACCTAGAATATTTCCTTTGTGAGTACAGATGTGAAATGAGGGTTTTCATGATTTGTCAAGCTGACAACGCCCATCTCAGTTGAGCAGACTGTCTGCTAACTGTATTTCCACAGCTTCCTTGACCATTGAATCTCAGTAGGATGGGGTTGTGGCCAGTCTCTTAATTTTCTCATAATCCATGGAATGACCATTAGAAACACAATGTTCAGGCACTGCTGATTTATTAGGCTTAAGAAGGAAGGTGTATTACTGGTGTTCAATGCAATATTATTTTATAGTGCATATTGTCTGTCCCATATACCTTTTACCACATTCACAAAGAATTTCATACACACCAATCTTTCATAAAAAGCAGACGATCCTTCACTGATCACAAAAGGACTGCTGTCTTGACTGATGGAAGGAAGATCATATCCACCTTATGCTTCTTCAAAATTTGCAAGAATAATGAAAGAGCATAAAGTCAATACAGTTATCAAGGAAGGTGGGGAAATACAATGGGCAGACGACCTGCTCTACCAAGACAATAGTTTCCAGTTGAACAAACTATGGAAATCCCTTATTTCACATCTGTGATTTCAAGGGAAATATTCTAAGTCTTCATGCCATCCATAATTATCAGCAAAATACTTTGTAAGCACTATGGATTTTCAGATTCTGCACTTGCTTTGTATTACTCTTAGATGCATCAAGTTTAATCTATGACCAACATTCTTGTCATACCAACAGTGTTGTCTCTAGTGCATTCACATTTGCTTCACAGTGTGTAGAGTGAATTAAAAACTGCAAGTGGTTCACCGTGAGAATAGCTGAAAGGTTGTCAACCAACATATTCAAACATGAATTTAAAATATCCCAGAAGCATGCCCAAAAAATGATAGAATATTCAATCCACCAATAAAACTTCAAGAAACCCATTTTTAATACTGTTTGTGTATTTGCCAATCGCTCAATAGCTCCTATACATAGTGTGGTTACCTCTATTCTTTCCATTATTTGATTCTTTGTCATGTTACAATTTACTCAGTATGGAATGTGGATGACTGAATGTATGCATGCATAAAACAGTGAGGTTAATGAACATACAATAAAGGGATACCAAAGTGAATGAAATGGGAACAAATAGATATAAATAATGAGAAAATATCATGTTTATCTTTTCTGATCATCATATTAAACAATTAAAAAGCCACAGAATTTACAAAAAAAAAGTATCTAACGAAGTAATCCCCAAGGTCTATTTGGTTTTAATGAGAATAGTTTCTCTATTCCCATAGATACTCTTCATTCTAGTTCACCATATTATAATGTCATTAAATTGCCCAATTAGCATTAATTAATCATTTTTAAATTTATTTTACACAGTTAAGAATTAATTCAAGTGCTACAGTTTAACTATCTCCTGTCATCCCCAACAACTTTTTGGAGACAAATCCTCCAGATCATAATCATCACTTCATACCCATTTGCAGTAAAATCTCTTTTCTATCAATTTTTGAACTGACTTCCAGGATTACGATGAGACTTATACAGTACTTTGCAACGTATACATCTAAATATCAATTACATTAAGAAATGGCAAGTTGCCGGTCTTCTTCATATGGGGTAGAAAAATAGCTTAAAAAAATTCTTAACTGTATCTGTATTGGGCTTACCAAATATTCTAATGTTTTCTCAATGTCAAGAATAGATTTCACGCCACTGCATACAATGGCCACTGGACTACGACCAATTTCTATGAGGTCAGCACTCACGTCCATTGTTTCCTCACCACCTCTGTGAACTCCACCAATGCCACCTGAAATATATTGGACAAAATACATTACTCCTGACAAAGTGTGATTAAATATGATTCTACAGTAAAGAAATTTTAGAACCAGAAATCAGAGGTTCAATAAGGAACTAAATATTTGGTACTTGAGAGGAATATTAAAAAGCTGGAAGGGGAAGTAATTCATTTATTTCAAATAAAACAGGTCATTTTAACAATATATATTGTTTGTGACCCCATAATTCCTATATTTCAGAAAATAAAAAAGTGTTTTCTGTGTTTTATAAACCTTGCTTCTTTTTGTCATTTCTTCAGATTGATGCTTGATTCAGAATAAGACTGCTATGTTTTGATAATGCTAATATCTATCTGTTGCATTTTTTCTTCTCATGGGACAAGTAACCATGAGTTTAGACTTTCATGAAACTATAAGCACCGTTCAAAAGTCTACATAATACAACAATATCAAAATTGCATAAGAGAGCTACATTTGGACACATTTTACTATTTTCATACTTGGTAAAAGGTACTTTACAATGTTAAGCTGATTAGAGTGGTATACTGTTAAGACATTTGATTTACGTCCACAAGAAGTGGAGTTCTAATCCCCACCTGCCTATCCAGTTTTATGTAGATTATTTCAAGAGAAAACCTGTATGGCTCCTTTAAAATAGCCAGGAGTAATTTTTTGCCACATTTATGAGCAATCTTAGTGTGTGCTCTAATGATGTCACTACATAGCATAAAAAATCTTTAAAGAATATAGCAATTACACTCACAGCCACATACAGACAACGAAGGCTGTGCACATTACATTTGAGCTTTCTGTGTGGAACATCAGAATGAGTAATAATGCACATATGATTGATATATGAGGTGCTACCCTAAGGTTCCCAAAATTTGTATCACCCATGCTTACAAACTGTAGTAAACCAAATACAACAAGGAGCAGTGTAATACATGTTCTGTGTGTCAATATACCCTCATAGGATAACACTGAGTATGCCTAGTGGCTTCAACCTAACTAACTAAGTGGACATGTTTACTGTTGGCAGGCAGTTTTCCAATGCTTGTGCTTATGGTTGTGCAATGACTGACCTGACAGAACAGCATTGCTGTATCAAATTCTGTTTTAAACTTGTAAAACAGCCACAGAAATGCACAAAATATTAGTGCAAGAATTTGGTAATGATGTTTTGGGCCAGACACAAACATATGGCTTGGATGAAAGCTTCACAAATGGCTGGACATCTGTTGGTGATAAACATTAAGGACGACCATCTCCGGAATTACACCTGAATATGTCAGTGCTGTTCAGATTGTGATTGTGAAAGATTATAGGTGGACCATCCACAACATCTGTTAATGTCCTAAAGCACCTAATGGAGAATGTGAGAAGGAAATGTCCAGAGACCTGGCAGAGGAATGACTGAATCCTCCACCACAATAAATTGAGACCACATACAGCTATCAACGTGCAGAACTTTTTAGCAAAAAAGCAACACAGCAGTCCATCCTCGCCCATTGTATTTATCCATATTGGCTCCATGTGATTTCTTTCTCTTTCACAAGTTGAAATCGAAGTCGAAAGGATGAAGATTCGACTCAGTTGAGAAGATCCAAAGTAAATTGCAAGTGGTGTTCAACACACTGACTAATAAAGCCTTTTAGGATTCATTCTGTTAATGAGAGAAGTGCTGGGATTGACGTCTGAGCTCCCAAAGGGACTGCGTAGATAGATAGATAGATAGATAGATAGATAGATAGATAGATAGATAGATAGATATTCAGCAATCAGGCCCTGCAGATCATGTGCTGCTTCCACAAACTGTCTCCATTACTTCCTGTTTTGTGCCCAGTTCCTCCAGGTGCCTTCAATTCCCAGGACTGCTAGGTCCATCCAGCACTGCCTTGGTCATCCAATGGGGCATTTGGTGTTAGGTTTCCCCACTAGTGCCATTTGGCATATGGGCTACATGGCCCACCCATTGTATTCTTTTGCTCTCTTCCTTCTGTAGGATAGTTGGTTGTTGCATCAGAAGGTAGATTTCCTTGTTTTTCCTCCTCCTCCATACTCAGTTATCTAAAACTTGTCCCCATATCTTCCTCATAACTCTTCTTTCAAATATTAATAGTTTTTCCCTTTCTCACTTAGTCATGCTCCATGTTTCTGAACCATACATTACTGCTGGGCATTTCAGTGTGTTGTAGATTTTCATCTTGGTGTTCACTGAGATCGATTTATAGCCAAGCGTCTCTCTGAGGGAATGCATGCATTTCATTCCCACTGCTATTCTTTCCTTGATGTCCATTTTTATGTTGTTGTTCGTGGTAAACCAAGATCCCAAGTATTTGAACTGGTGTACTCTCTTGAACCTCTTGTCATCTATCTCAAGAAATTCCTCCCGCTCTTGTCTTCTTCCTAATTGCATGAACACTGTTTTTTGTCTCAATTCACTTTGAGCCCTACCTTCTGTGCATAATTGTCCATTTTCTGATACATTTCTTTCAACTCATGCTTTGATTCACTTAGTAGTACTATGTCATCTGCATATGCGAGACAACTGAAGTTACCGTCCA
Organism: Schistocerca serialis cubense; assembly: GCF_023864345.2. Classification (NCBI taxonomy): domain Eukaryota; kingdom Metazoa; phylum Arthropoda; class Insecta; order Orthoptera; family Acrididae; genus Schistocerca; species Schistocerca serialis. The sequence goes on along the minus strand of NC_064639.1, from coordinate 422,826,021 downwards.
TCTCTACTCTAGCCCACTCCTGTTGCCTACACTCTTTTATTACTTTCTCTAAGATGACATTGAACAGAACACATGAGAGAGCATCCCCTTGTTTGAGGCCTGTCTCAATCTTGAATGTTTCTTATGTGGGTCCTCAGAAATGTACTGCTGCCTTTGACCCTTCCATACAAGCTAGAACCATTCTCACTAGCTTCTCAGGGATTATGAAGTCACACATTGCACTTTATAGGCTATTCCTGTGGATCCTGTCATATGAACATTGAAAATCGATGAACAGGCTGTAGATATCTTTATCATATCCCCAGTGTTTTTCAAGCAATTGTCTTAGTGTGAAAATGTGATCTATTGTTGATTGGTTTGGTTGAAAGCCAGCTTTGTACTCCTGTATGTTGTTCTCTATTTTCTGAGGATAATGATGGACAGCACATTATACATTACATTCAACAAGCTGATTCCTCTGTAGTTACCGGATTCCATTTTGCTTCCCTTCTTGTATATTGGGCATATTATAGCCAATTTCCATTCTTTTGGCAGTGTCTCCTTCTCCCATATCAACTGGATCAGTTTATATATCTCTAAGTGTAAGCTCTTACCTCCCTTCTTGATAAATTCTGAAGTTATTCTGTCCTACCCTGGGAGTATGTTGTTTCTGAGTCCTTTGATTATGATCTTCATGTCTTCTTCACTAACTTCTCATTCTTCTTCATCGTTCCTTTCCTCTGTAGTGTTTGCAGGTAATATCTCATCTTGGTCCGGGCGATTCAACAGTTCTGAGAAGTATTCTTTCCATCTTTCTACAATTCTTTCCTTGTCATTTATCAAGTTGCCATTCTCATCTCTTATGAAAAACGTTGGGCTCTGAAATCCATATTTCTGATTTTTTTTTGTATTGGAAGGATTGCCTTGAGTTCTTGTTTTGGCTCTCTGCCTCAACTTGTTCTGGTAAACTCGTTAGATATATTCTATTCTCTGCTCTTAGGATTCACTTTGTCTCCCTTCTGATGTTGATAAAATGTTCCCTTTTCTGCTCATTCTCCCTGTCAGCTAGCCATTTCTCCCTCATCTTCCTTCTCTTTTCTGTAGCCTTCTGGCATGTCTCATTGAACCATTTCCTCTTCTTCATTATCTTCTTTCTTCCCAATATATCCTCTGCTACATTTAGTACCGTGGACTTCATTTCTTTCCTCCTTTCCTCCACATTCTCTGTTGGTTCCAGGGTCTCCAGGACCTAAAAACAGTTTTTTATTTCTATAGCATAGTGTTCTTTAATGGCACCCTCTCGTAGTTTCTCTCAACATTCAACTTCTTCTTATGCATGTAGGTGACCATAAGTTTAAGCCTGCACACAATGAGGAAGTGGTCTGATGTGCAGTCAGCTCCTCTCTACGACCTGATGTCCATGACTCTATGACTATAGCACTGGTCCACCAAGATATGACCTATCTGGTTGGTGGTTCTTGCATCTGGTGAACACCATGTTCCCTTATGTATTCTCTTGTGTTCAAGGTAAGTCAAACTTACTCTCAGGTTCTTTGAGATAGCCAAGTTGATCGTCCTCTGACCATTCTCATTGGTCTCATCATGCAAACTGTGCCTTCCTATAGTTGGTGTGTAGAATTCTTCTTTTCCTGCTTTTCCATTAAAATCTCCCAACACTATTGTCATATTTCTACTTGGTGTGCTCTTAATTGTTTATTCTAGTTGGTCATAGAACTCTTCCTTTTCCTCATCTGTTTTATCCTCAGTTGGGGCATGAACATTGATGAATGTGATGTCTGACACTTGGTTTCCAAGTACTTGGGATACTTTGGTTGGCAAATAAAAATCTTGTGTGATGTGATTGTATTTAGTGTTAGGTTTTGGGAACTTTTTGGTAGCACTTTGAATTTAAAAATTCTAAATGTGGCAAACACTCTTGCTATCTGAAAGTACATAAATGCATATAGTCAGATCTTTGATCTATAGGCTGGTGAATACAGCAGAAATGAAGTATAATCGTCCAAGTTGTCAATGGCAATGGCTTTAAAGAATTTGATGTTAAAAAAAGTGTTCAAAAATAAGGAAAAGGAAGAAAAAGATGTTGACAGAACATCCCAGAATGTTGAATATACTTCGGTGATATATACATTGTGAATGCACAGTTAAAAGTTTAATTCATGCTGATACTAAAGAAGGAACTATGTGTGGACTTCTGTGACATAATATAAAAGGCAGACCATACAAGTTTACCAAATCAGGTGTCTATAAAATTCATTGTGGGAACTGTAGTAATAAGTATACAGGTCAGATTGGCAGAGATTTCAGGGAGTACTCATAAGTTACTTGGTAACAAAAATGCTTTGAGATGGCACTTATGTAGGGATGGACATGCAGTGTGATGTACTGAAAATAATCTTAAAATTTTACACTGAACTCCCAAAAGTGATATACTTAACATGCTAGAGGAACTGAAAATTAATTCACACAGAATGGAGCGGCTACATAAACTGCTCAATGAGCAGAATAAATTCAGTAGGAATCTTTTCTGCTTTATGCAATTACTTATTAAAATGAGACTCTATGCAATGAGCTGCATTGTGAGGCACTATCCCTGTTCTTAACACTACACACTGGCTGCCTGAAGACTGAGCATGAGTACGAGGCAAGCCAACACACTTTTTGAAGCTTCTCACACCAGATGGAATAGTACGCCAGTGATGCCCTCTTTTCTTACAGTCTTTTCATTAATATTTTAAAACGGTAGTCTGATTCTAGCAGTTTCATGTGTGTCCTGTAATATGAATGTTTTTTTCTCTTTTAGACACTGCATGTAGGTATTATATTATTAACTTCCATTTAACTAATAGTCGTAGTTTCTATATACATCTGATAATTCAATTCACAACTGATTTTTATACAACATTAATTGAAGAAACAGATGCACATCCATCTTCCTCCTTCTTTCCTTTTGCTTCCTGACTGTTTCTATTACATTTCACAATTTTGTATTTTATGGTAAAAACAAGAAAAGAGAATGCTGCAAGTAATGCCTCACTGTTTCGTCACTCACAGTATTATACCTATTTTAAATCAAGAGCAAATATTCCTGCATTTGTAAAATTCATAAATGTTTTCTTGTAGGACTACAGATGTTTAATATTCTACTAGTACTCATATGCCAATTCATATTTGACAGTAGTGCCATCCTGTAGCAACATTTTGCTAGTACCTACTGTATGTTCAGAACACTATATGACGAGATACATTGTATGCATCTTTGTTTTCTCTTTTGTATGTATTAAGAATTCAACAGTTCCATAGTAACTAGTTTGTAGAATAGCTAATATAGATTGATCTTTTTGTTTCCTTTTCTTCAGATGATGGTTGATGCTGAAATGTGTCACAATATACAACAATAAACAAACATGAACTGGATAATTCTGTGAATATATCTAAAGATTTCACCATCTATATAGGATTAAAACCTAATTTTATTTTTTTATTGAGGTTATCAAAAATTCTGTACATTTGTTCAACAACTTGTTTCCCCCACCCCCCACCCCCCACCCCATGCACACCGCCACAGCATTGTCAGCACTAGTCGCAAACATGGTGAGTTCAAGTGCAGAGCGAGCTTTCTGTGTGTTGGAGTTCAACAAAAACAAGTGTGCTACAGCTGTTCAATCGATGTCAGAACCAAGTACGGAAAGAAGCCACCAACAAGGAAGGTCATTTACCACTGGCTCCACCATTTTCATCGTGACATTCGTGGATACCTGAACATGGAGCTGCCACATCGATGGATTGGCCATGCTGTAGAAATGGGCAGCTGTTTCATGAAATGGACTCCCCGATCACCAGATCTCACTCCATGTGACTATTTTCTGTGGGGACACATTAAAGATCTGATAAATGTACCGCCTTTACCATGTGATATAGCAGAGCTCTGGGAGAGAATACGGAGGCAAGACAAACGTGTGGTTCCTGAAGAGGGACAGCAGCCTTTTCAGTAGTTGCAGGGTGGACGATTGACTGATCTGGCCTTGTACCACTAATAAAAACAGCCTTGCTGTGCTGGTACTATGAATGGCTGAAAGCAAGGGGAAACTACAGCCATAATTTTTCCCGAGGGCATGCAGCTTTACTGTATGATTAAATGATGATGGCATCCTCTTGGGTAAAATGTTCCAGAGGTAAAATAGTTCCCCATTCGGATCTCCTGGCGGGGACTACTCAGGAGGATGTCGTTATCAGCAGAAAGAAAACTGGCACTCTACGGATCAGAGCACGGAATGGCAGATCCCTTAACCAGGCAGGTAGGATAGAAAATTTATAAAGAGAAATGGATAGGTTAAAGTTAGATGTAGTGGGAATTAGTGAAGTTTGGTGGCTGGAGGAACAAGACTTCTGATCAGGCGAATACAGGGTTATAAGTACAAAATCAAACAGAGGTAATGCAGGAGTAGGTTTAATAATGTATGGAAAAATAGGAGTGCAGGTAAGCTACTACAAATAGCATAGTGAACACATTATCGTGGCCAAGATAGACATGAAGCCCACGCCTACCACAGTGGTACAAGTTTATGTGCCAACTAGCTCCGCAGATGATGAAAAGATTGATGAAATGTGTGATGAGATAAAAGAAATTATTCAGATAGTGAAGGAGGACGAATTTAATAGTCATGGGTGACTGTAATTTGATAGTAGGAAATGGAAGAGAAGGAAACATAGTAGGTGAATATGGAATAGGGGTAAGAAACGAAAGAGCCGCCTGGCAGAATTTTGTACAAAGCATAACTTAATCCTAGGTAACACTTGATTCAAGAATGATGAAAAAAGGTTGTATACATGGAACAGGCCTGGAAATACTGGAAGGTTTCAGATAGATTATATAATGGTAAGACAGAGATTTAGGAGCCAGGTTTTAAACTGTAAGACATTTCCAGGGGAAGATGTGGACTCTGACCACAATCTATTGGTTATGAACTGTACATTAAAACTGAAGAAACTGCAAAAAGGTGGGAATTTCAGCAGATGGGACCTGGATAAACTGAGAGAACCAGCGGTTGTAGAGAGTTTCAGGGAGAGCATTAGGGAACGATTGTCAGGAATGGGGGAAAGAAATACAGTAGAAGAATAATGGGTAGCTTTGAGGGATGAAATAGTGAAGGCAGCAGAGGATCAAGTAGGTAAGAAGACAAGGGCTAGTAGAAATCCTTGGATAACAGAAGATATATTGAATTTAACTGACGAAACAAGAAAATATAAAAATGCAGTAAATGAAGCAGGCAAAAAGGAATAAGGAATACAAATGTCTCAAAAATGAGATCGACAGGAAGTGCGAAATGGGTAAGCATGGATGGCTAGAGGACAAATGTAAGGATGCAGAGGCATATCTCACTAGGGGTAAGATAGATACTGCCTACAGGAAAATTAAAGAGACCTTTGGAGAAAAGAGAACCACTTGTATGAATATCAGTAGCTCAGATGGAAACCCAGGTCTAAGCAAAGAAGAGAAAGCAGAAAGATGGAAGGAGTATATAGAGGGTCTATACAAGGACGATATACTTGAGGACAATACTTTGGAAATGGAAGAGGATGTAGATGAAGATGAAATGGGAGATATGATACCGCGTGAAGAGTTTGACAGAGCACTGAAACGCCTAAGTTGAAACAAGGCCCCGGAAGTAGACAACATTTCATTAGAACTACTGACAGCCTTGGGAGAGCCAGCCCTGACAAAACTCTACCATCTGAGAAAGCAAGATGTGTGAGACAGACAAAATACCCTCAGACTTCAAGAAGAATATAATTATTCCAATCCCAAAAAAAGCAGGTGTTGACAAATGTGAAAATTACCGAACTATCAGTTTAATAAGTCACAACTGCAAAATACTAATGCAAATTCTTTACAGATGAATTGAAAACCTGGTAGAAGCTGACCTCATGGAAAATCAGTTTGGATTCCATAGAAATATTGTAACATGTGAGGTGATACTGACCCTACAACTTATCTTACAAGATAGATTAAGGAAAGGAAAACCCACGTTTCTAGCATTTGTTGACTTAGAGAAAGCTTTTGACAATGTTGACTGGAATACTCTCTTTCAAATTCAGAAGGTGGCAGGGGTAAAATACAGGGAGCGAAAGGCTATTTAGAATTTGTACAGAAACCAGGTGGCAGTTATAAGAGTTGAGGGGCATGAAAGGGAAGCAGTGGTTGGGAAGGAAGTGAGAAAGGGTTGTAGCCTATCCCCAATGTTGTTCAATCTGTATATTGAGCAAGCAGTAAAGGGAACAAAAGAAAAATTTGGAGTAGGAATTAAAATCCATGGAGAAGAAATAAAAACTTTGAGGTTTCCCAATGACATTGTAATTCTGTCAGAGAGAGCAAAGGACCTGGAAGAGCAGTTGAATGAAATGGACAGTGTCTTGAAAGGAGGGTATAAGACGAACATCAACAAAAGCAAAATGAGGATAATGGAATGTAGTCTAATTAAGTCGGGTGATGCTGAGGGAATTAGATTAGGGAATGAGACACTTAAAGTAGGAAAGGAGTTTTGCTATTTGGGGAGAAAAATAACTGATGATGGTTGAAGTAGAGAGGATATAAAATGTAGAATGGCAATGGCAAGAAAAGTGTTTCTGAAGAAGAGAAATTTGTTAACATCAAGTATAGATTTAAGTGTCAGGAAGTTGTTTCTGAAAGTATTTGTATGGAGTGTAGCCATGTATGGAAGTGAAACATGGGCGATAAATAGTTTGAACAAGAAGAGAAAAGGAGCTTTTGAAATGTGGTGCTACAGAAGAATGCTGAAGATTAGATAGGTAGATCATGTTACTAATAAGGAGGTACTAAACAGAACTGTGGAGAAGATGAGTTTGTGGCAGAACTTGACTAGAAGAAGGGATCGGTTGGTAGGACACGTTATGAGGCATCAAGAAATCACCAATTTACTATTGAAGGGCAGCATAGAGGGTAAAAGTCATAGAGGGAGACCAAGAAATGAATAAACTAATCAGATTCAGAAGGTCTAGGTTGTAGTAGGTACTGGGAGATGAAGAAGCTTGCACAGGATAGAGTAACATGGAGAGCTGCATCAAACCAGTCTCAGGACTGAAGACCACAACAACAAGACATCATTTAAACTTTGGTAGTGACATAATTACAGATACAAAATAAATCTTCTAGCTACCACTGGAATAGAGAAGAAAAATCAGTCAGTCTTCTATGTACACAATTTTTAGTCCTACGTGCCATACCTGTAGCAAAAACGTGAATACCAACTCCTTTTGCGACTATTAAGGTTCCTGCAACAGTTGTACCACCATTCAACTTCTGCAAAAGAAAAGAAAAATATTGAATCAGTGGGAAATGAGAGTATAAACATTGTTCTAGGAATATCACTTAAACTGACTGAAAGTGCTGCATACAGTACCTTGCTCATAACATATGGAAAATCTCGACGTGATGTTTTGACAGCTTTGGAAGTGGCCAACTCTGCAATCATATCTTTGTTTAATCCTACTTTGATCTGGCCTTTCATTATTGCAACAGTGGCAGGCACAGCTCCCTACAGAAATGTAACTCTGGTTAATAATTAAACTTCAAATTCATCTTTTTATTAAATAAATTGACTTACCAGTACTACTTGTGTCGAGATAAATCAAAATTACTGCAACATAACACTCTAACTTAAATGATTATTGTGGAGTATGTTGGTCAATATTCCAATTTAATATGTTGTATTACTACAGTGGAAATGATTAATTGTAGAACCAGAACTGAATATCAAATCAGAAAGCCAGGTCAGTTTGCAAGGAAAGCAAGAAAATTTGCAGTATATTGTGCAGTATAATGTATTTCTAAATAAGCAACACAGTACTATTCTTCACTCAACTTCATGAAATTGCAGTTTCATGTGAAGTGAGGCAGGAAAGTTTTACATGGGGTAAGGGTGCTCTGACAAGAAAAAATAACAGTCTGCAATGATTAGAGCCCTCTTGGGTTGTAATATATGTATAGCATCTGTGTGTGAGTAACCACAGATTATATTAGATTAGATTAGATTAGTACTTGTTGCATAGATCTTGAATACGACACTTCGTAATGATGTGGAATGTGTCAGGTTATTAATAAAAGGTGTCAATACAAGATATTACATTACACAAAACTTCATTTTTTTGTGTGTGGGGGGTGGGGAAATTACCCACTTACTATATCCAAAAATTCATCTAATGAGTAGAAGGAGTTGCCATTTATAAATTCTTTTAATTTACTTTTAAATGCTATACGGCTATCTGTCCGACTTTTGATGCTATTAGATAAGTGACCAAAGACTTTTGTGGCAGCATAATTTACCCCCTTATGAGCCAAAGTTAGATTTAACCTTGAGTAGTGAAGCTCATCCTTTCTCCTAGTGTTATATCCATGTACACTGCTATTACTTTTGAATTCATTCGGATTGTTAATAACAAATTTCATAAGCGAACATATACATTGTGAGGCTACAGTGAAGATCCCTAGCTCTTTAAATAAGAGACTGCATGATGATCTTGGATGAGCTCCAGCAATTATTCTGATTACACACCCTTGTGCGATGAACACTCTTTTACTCAATGATGAGTTACCCCACAATATGATGCCATACGAAAGCAGAGAACGAAAATAGGCATGGTAAGCTAATTTACTGACATGTACCGTATTTACTCGAATCTAAGCCGCACTCGAATCTAAGCTGCACCTGAAAAATGAGACTCGAAATCAAGGAAAAAAATTTTTCCCGAATCAAAGCCGCACCTGAAATTTGAGACTCGAAAATCAAGGGGAGAGAAAAGTTTTAGGTCGCACCTCCAAATCGAAACAAAGTTCGCCTAGTTGTAATATGAGACACAATTTAGGTCGAATGAATGACGATACAGCTGCAGTAGTTTGGTTCGAGTCGTAAGCTTAGCAGTTACGGTTTACCAGGTAGCCATTGCTACACGTCACGCGCTCCATCCGTATTTATACAGATATCCTTCCTTTTTCACGTGCTTCGTCTGGTTTGAATTGATTGCTTATTTTTCTTTGATCTGATAAGTGCTGTTCTCTTTGTTCTACATCTACATCTACATTGATACTCCGCAAGCCACCCAACGGTGTGTGGCGGAGGGCACCTTACGTGCCACTGTCATTACCTCCCTTTCCTGTTCCAGTCGCGTATGGTTCGCGGGAAGAACGACTGTCTGAAAGCCTCCGTGCGCGCTCTAATCTCTCTAATTTTACATTCGTGATCTCCTCGGGAAGTATAAGTAGGGGGAAGCAATATATTCGATACCTCATCCAGAAACGCATCCTCTCGAAACCTGGCGAGCAAGCTACACCGCGATGCAGAGCGCCTCTCTTGCAGAGTCTGCCACTTGAGTTTATTAAACATCTCCGTAACGCTATCACGGTTACCAAATAACCCAGTGACGAAACGCGCCGCTCTTCTTTGGATCTTCTCTATCTCCTCCGTCAACCCGACCTGGTACGGATCCCACACTGATGAGCAATACTCAAGTATAGGTCGAACGAGTGTGTTGTTATAGGTGTTTACGTCACTCTAAGCTGAAAATGCATTACTGTACTGTGTCATGCATTGTTTGTCGCATTCTGATAGTGCGTGTTTACGGCCTGTCACCGCTCGCGGCGTGGCTTGCTTTTGTGCGCGCTACCGCCGCTTACAAATAAAAAATAGAGAGGAGTCGTCTCATTAGCGAAACATTTGTTGTTACTTACACTACTTCTTTCTTTGATAATGATCAACAAGAACCAAATAATAGACTGCGTATGATAGACGATGTTCTGAACGAAATTTTAGCGAAAATTTTTCTCCGTTTGAAAATCTTTGCAGGCGCTTCTTTAGTTCATTACATTCTGCACAGAAATTAGTCATCTTTGATTTAAAAATCTAGTCAGTTGCCGTGCTTCATTTCTGACTGTATCACTATCAGGCATAAGAATAATAAGAATATAAACATGACATGATATGTATATTCTTCCGCGTTTGCTGTTGTCTCACTCTAGTTTCGTAGTTTATTAGGCAGACAGGATTTAAATGAGATAGTAGCAAACACGAAACAATACATGGCAAAATGTTTATATTCGTATTAATCTTATGGCGAAGAGAATACTACATGTGATTCACAATTCATAAAAGCTCCTACTAGCAACCATCTCTTCTCACAGGTAGGAAAAAATTCAGAACGTAGAGTTGGCCATATTGACAAACATCCCAAACAGTCTTGCCAGTCGGACTTTTGTAGTACATTGAAATGCTGCTACATTCGAAGATCAACAATACAGAATTTGTATTTACTTCGTTGGATAATGTACCAAAACGCAGTGGTCCAAACTCTGAGCGGAGGAAAAAGGCTCGTCTTCCACTTTTTTTTTTTTTAATTTATTTACTGATGCAGAGATTTTGGTACCAGTATTTATCTTTGTGCCTACAAAGCATGCCTGTGTGGCGTTACATATATTCGACGGCAGAAGTTAGTTGTGGCGGCACCCACCAACATTTTTCAGAACTCCCGCTTGCTTTGCACTCGATTCTAAGCCGCAGGCGGTTTTTTGGATTACAAAAACCGGAAAAAAAGTGCGGCTTAGATTCGAGTAAATACGGTATATCACCAAAATTTGCAGTGACCCTAATAACATAAGTAGCTGAACTCAAACGTTTCAACAGATCTTCAGTGTGTTTTTTCCAGTTCAACCCCTCATCAATGCATACACCTAGAACTTTTGAATATTCTGCCTTAGCTACTGATTTCTGATCAAAGTCTATATTTATTAATGGTGTCATTCAATTTACTGTGTGGAACTGTATATACTGTGTTTTGTCAAAGTTTAATGAGAGCCCATTTGCAGAGAACCACTTAATGATTTTCTGAAAAACATCGTTTACAATTTCATCACTGAATTCTTGTCTGTTGGGTGTGATAGCTATACTTGTATCATCAGCAAAAAGTACCAGATTTGTATCTTCGTGAATATAGGATGGCAAGTCATTAATATATATAGTAAGAACAGCAGAGGAACCAAGATCAAACCTTGCGGCACCCCATTCTTGATTGTTCTCCAGTTTGAGAAATCACCAGTTTTTTGTACATTATGTGAACTGCTTATTTCAACTTTCTGCACTCTTCCAGTTAGGTATGATTTAAACCATTTGAGCTCCGCCCCATTTATACCACAGTACTTGAGCTTATCTAGAAGTATTCCATGATTTACACAATCAAAAGCCTTTGAGAGATCACAAAAAATCCCAATGGGTGACTTCCAGTTACTCAGAGCATTTAACATTTCATTAGTGAAAGGATATATAGCATTCTCCGTTGAAAAACCTGTCTGGAAACCAAACTGACATTTTGTTACAACTTTATTTTTACAAAAGTGTGAAGCTATTGTACCATACATTAATTTTTCAAGAATTTTGGATAAGGCAGTCAGAAGAGAGATTGGGCGGTAGTTGTTGACATCAGACGTATCCCCTTTTTTATGCAGTGTTTTAACAATGGCATACTTCAGTCTACCCTGCTTCAGAGAGCAATTACATATGTGGCTAAGAATCCCACTTATCTCTTGGGAACAAGCTTTTATTATCCTGCTGGAAATGCCATCAAAGCCATGTGAGCTTTTATTCTTGAGAGAGTTTATTATCTTCCTAATTTCAGAAGAAGAGGTGGGTGGAATTTCAATTGTATCAACATGTGTGGGTAAGGCCTCTTCTATTAACTGCCTTGCTTCTTCTAATGAACATTTAGATACTATTTTCTCTTCAGCATTTAAAAAATGATTATTCAAAATGTTTCCAACCTCCAGCTCGTTGTTTGTCAAGTTTCCATTCACTTTGATGGTAATGCCATCATCCTGTAACTCTTAGTTGCCCTGTATCCCTTGTAATAATATTCCATATTGTTTTGATTTTGTTATCAGGGGTATTAACCCCAGACATGATGCACATGCTTCTGGACTTTTTAATAATCTTTCTTAATGTCGCACAGTAGTTTTTATAGTTTTAGCTGTTTCTGGGTCATTACTCTTTCTTGTTGTTAGATACAGTTCCCTTTTGTGGTTACAAGATATTTTTATTCCTTTAGTAAGCCAAAGTTTTTTGCATGGTTTCTTATAATTAGATTTAACTACTTTCTTGGGGAAACAATTTTCAAATTCTCTTACAAGTGTATCATGAAATAAGTTATATTTTAAATTAGCATCGGGTTCCTTGTACACCTCATCCCAGTCTAACTGCTGAAGATTTTTGCTGAAATTTCTAATTATTGAGTCATTAACTGAATGCACAACTTTGGAGGGTAGTTTTGAATTACTGAATGGATCTATGTCATATACTGTAAATAGCTGAGCAGCGTGATCAGAAAGGTCATTCTAAAAAGGACAAGAATTTATGTTTTTAAACTTATCTTGGTCTATAAATGTGTTATCTATCAATGTGCTGCTGTCCTTTACTACCCGAGTAGGAAAATAAATGACAGATGTCAAATTGAAAGAACCAAGCAAGACTTCCAGGTCATTCTTCATATTACACTCTTTCAGTTAATCAACATTGAAGTCCCCACAAATATAATTTGCTTTCCCCTATCTGACAGATAGCACAACAAGGTATCAAAGTTTTCCAGGAATAAATGAAAGTTTCCTGAAGGGGACTTATATACTGTTACAATTATAAAAGAGCCCTCCTTCAGTTTAAGCTGACAGGCACATGCTTCTATATGTTGCTCTAGATAAAACTTTTTTGTATCTAAGCTTTTTTAATAGTGAGAACTTTTGACATATATGGCAACTCCTCCTCTCACCTTATTCTCTTTCCTCATACGTGCAGCTAGTTTATAACCACTGATATTTACCTTTTACATATCAGACACAATGTGATGCTCAGACAGGCATAGTATACCTATTACATTATCAGATTCAATGTCATCCAAACAAACCAGGAGCTCATCTATTTTACTCTTCAATCCTGGAATATTTTGGTGCGAAATGGTAACATTATTTTTTATTTTACTTTTGTTAGAATCTAGTTTTTTCTTTAATCCACCAATATTTTGGTTAAATATGGTAACATTATTATTTACTTTACTGTTTTGAGACTCTTGTGAGTTTTGGACCTCTTTAGCACCTACCTGCCTGCCTGAACTTCTCATTGGACACTGATATCAGTCTAAAAAAGAGGTACATCCATGAGTACTAGTGTCCCCCCTTATGGATTTTGCTAACAACCCTGCCAGTTTACCCTTCCCTTTCCTATTGAGGTGTAGGCCATGCCTTGTGAAATCTCCCCTATCAATAGCCTCAACAGGAACCAATCGCATGTCTGACAGAGTGGCCGTCCTATGCAACTGATACAACTCCATATTTACCCTCTTGACAGAGCGATTCAACTGGGACTGATAATGCCGCACAAAAGCAGGCATCAGCCCAACATTGGTATGGGTCGTTACAGAGGCTATTTTCACCAGGTCACACTCAATACTGTAGCCCTGATCCCTATCAATACTGTTTCCCACTCCACGCACTATCATCAAATGATCCTGCTTTGAGAAATCCTTGCACAAGGAACCTATATCCTCTACCACCTGGCTAAGACATGCACTTGACTTGAGAAAGTTTGTGACCTGGTACCTGTCACCAAATTTTTCCTGCAAAATCTGGCCCACACCTCTTCCATGGCTGCTACCTAGCAACAGAACTTTCCTCTTACTTTCTACTGTTGTTGGTTTCCTAGTGAGATTCTGTTGCATCTTAACTACACCTACTTCTACTGGAGCCTCTTCCTTACTTAACTGTGGTAGCAATGCAGATCTATTGGTTGTGCCAATTGGGAAACTGTCAGACACTGTTCTCTTTCTGTGGCCCCTGATCCCAGCTACCACAGTCTCTTACAATGTTGTTATTCCCTCTACATGTGGCAATGAGTTTAAAAAGGCTTTGAAAATAAAGTCCTATCACATGAGGATTACAAACAGTGAGCTGATTTCTCAATGTAAAATGAGACATAATGGAATATGTGGATTTCTGATGTCAGTATAGTCACACAATTCAAATTCCACAAACTTTAAAAATCCACTTAAAAAACAATGTCAACACAATTTCAAAATTTAGGTGGAAACATTGTATGAACACAGCACTTTGAATCATCATACTGCAATATTGATTACGATCTTCTCTTAAATCTCAACAAATGATTTGTTCTTACTGCTTTGACGGAACAGTTGCAAATTTCAGGTGGTGGGAATATATGATAAGGATTTAAAAAGGCTGTTCCATGGTAAATGAAGTGCTGAAGCATAATAATGAATACTTTTAAAAAAAGAGTTGAATGTATTTGTTTGTGGATCTGATTATATTTTTCTAATCTTCATATATTGTTAACTTCTCTAGCAAACTAGTCCATCTTTTTGAGATGTGCCTCATAATAAAATCTTATCCAATAATATAAACTGGTTTCATTAATGTAATGCCTGCAATGCAAAGACTTAAAAGATAATATCATATTAACTAGTAAACAGCAGTGTACAAAACCTTACAGGAAATCTGCTGTAGACTTTGAATTAAAACAGGCATTTGATATTGACAGAATAAAAAAACGCTTAGACAGATCACTTAACCAAGGTCTTAATGACTATTCATGAACTCGTATTGCAAACACATAATTTTCTATGCATTAGGCAGGATCTTTCTAACTTGAAAACAGATGTACAAGTGTATTACAGCCCATATCAACACATTTCTCTTAAGATGCAGGCCAACACTTATTTTAGTTCTCTGGTAACTGATCCAAATTTATTTTCTATAAAATTACAAAGAATGTTGCCATCAAATTAATAATTAGGATTTGAGGATCCCATAGTTATCAAAAATTACAACATGACTGAGAACAATGCTAAGCTTGTGTATAGTGCCCTTCCTCAGAGCTGCATTGCAAATTGACTGAGGTGAGGGGTTGTGTTGGGCTGAGTTAGAGCAGAAAGGAGGCAGAGATAGGATGGGAGGCGTGTAGGAAAGGGTTGCCAAGGGATGGGAGGGTGTGGCACACAATCAATTGGAGGAGTATATTGGGAGGGGAAGACAGATCAGAGGAAGAAGGAGACTGCGGACTGGAGAGAATGAGTACAGAATGAGTGAAGCAGGTGCATAGTGACAGGTGGAAATGTATATGCCCAGTATGGGACAAGGGCTAGCAGAGATTGAGGCCAGGAGGATTATGGAATTGGCAAATGTGTTGTGAGGACAAATCCCATATGCTATTCAGAGAATCTGAGGTTGTGGTTTTATATGATTGTGAAGCAGTTATTTAGATCAAGGTTATACTAAACAACACATTGCGCCACACGACAGACAACCACTCTCAGCCACAATTTGGTTGTAGTCACTGATTTGGACAAACAATTGGTTAGTGGACATGCCCACCTCTCCCAAAGAGGTATTCCATCACCCACTCAACCAACAAGATATCCCAGTCCATGCTTATACCACATCAACTCCCAACCACATACCACATGGTTCATTATCCCTGATAAAGATGAACATCCAAGACCTGTCCTATACACACCTCCCCGCCCACCCATTGCACATTCTATTTCAGTTCCCACACAATCACATTTTCCATATCAGAGGCAGGACCACATGTGAAAGCAGTTGTGAAGTATCTCTGCTTTATAGGGGTCTTTGGATTGTGTGGTAGTCAAGCAGAGGCTAGCATGGTGAATAGTTGTTAAGGCTGTGTGCCAAGTGAATTGATATATTTATAAGAAGCATAAAAGTAGACTGAGTGCCAAGCAAATAAGAAGATAAGAAAGAATAAGAGCATATAAATAATTTCATGTTTGTCATTGGCGACTGATTGTCAAAACTAGTGGTCAAAATCAAATGGTGTTATTGTTAGAAGTTTAGATGGAAGACTATGAGATAAGCAAAGCAGAAGAACGAGTATGTGCTTGCACTCAATTGTGGTAATGAACAATTTTCTGTACAATAAGTTGTTTTTGGCCTAACTGTGACATGTGAAGAGTTATTTTCTCCAAATGACCAAACCAGGGAATGAGCCAATAACTGAAGGTTTGGCAGGCCAATACATTTGCTGAGCATTCTATATTTTAGGAGCTCGTTCCCCTCTGCAATTCCATATGATCACAGACTGTCATCCATAAAAATGAATTCAGGGCTGAGTACACTCCTGAAAACATGTACACAGAGAAGGAATACAATTTCACAATAATGTTGATGTTTGAGTGTACCATCTTCAAAGGTTTGGAGGTCGATAAACACACGCAACATTGTGCTTCCCTATATCGTAACACCTGGACCATCAAAATGATCATGTTTTACAATGTTCCTGGGTTTATTACGTACCCCCGTACAGCAAGAGATGGGAACATGTCTTGCACCTATGAACATTATCATTTTGGTGGTTTTGGTGTTATAGTGTGGGAAGGAATAATGTTTCATGTGCTCACTGACCCGCAAATTTCTGAACTCAGTATACTCTCTGGTCAGTGTTACTGTGACACTACACTCCTCTCCCACACGTCTAACCACATCGCACAGTGCAGACAGAGGAGCTCTTGGAATAAAAGTATATTCAGGAAAGACTGGTCTGCCCACCACCCAGTTTGAATCCCACCGAGCATGTGTGGGATGTGTTCCCAAGATGCATTTCATCACATACACATGCATCAATGACCGCCCAGCAGTTATCATCTGTGCTGGTGGGGGAATGGAACAACCTACTAAAGGAGCTCCAAGAACTCCTAACCAGCCTTGTGGTGAGCATGGGAGAAGGTTGCAGAGAATTTATTGCCATCCGTGTTGATCACATGCCCTATTAATAACCATATCCCACCTTTTTAATGTTCATGGGACCATCTTAAATCGTGGTGACTTCAGTTTAATTAGAATCTCTTGAATAAAGAAGTTATTTCCATTCATCTCATTGCATATTTCTTTCATTTACCTTCTATACTACACTGTAGCAGTTCTTTCTATGTACTGTCTAAGTTTCATCAGACTGTTACTTGGCAGTTACATATCATGCAAAAGTTATTTTCATCCTCAAGTTTCATGCACCACTGTTATATGCCTGATAGGATAGTAAGGATGTGAACTACAAGCTTATATCTTGACCAAAGTCTAATGTAGCTTATTTTTCAGATGAGCAGGGGCCGTATTGTGTATAATGTGTGACTGGTCAGCAAAGAGAACATGTCTATGGCTTCCTGTAACCTATGGATTAACTTTCAAGCCAAAGAAGTGAACGCAACAACTCAAAGTTTTTGGAGTAAATTGTCTATTGTTATTTGCTGTAGCATAAAATTATTTAAATATTCATTCTCTGAAATTGAACCTTGTTTTAAATTAATAAATGTGTTTAATAGAGGTTGCCAGCCCAAACATGGAAGCAAGTAATAGTACCAGAATGGAGGCATTTGGCAATTTGAATTTAGACACAAGAACTTGTTCAACAAATTATTTAACCCCTAGCAAGCATAACTGTGAAAAAATTAGACCATGTCATGTGATTTCATGGCAGAGGTGGTAAATACACACATCAAAAAAAAGTTATGCATCCCCTCAGTTCCGAGAGTTCCAGAACCTGTACAGAAAATTGGGATAGAGATAACATAAACATCATTTCCGCCCTTTTTATTGCTCATGAAAACCACACATTGCATGATGTACCACCATACAGTGAGACCTTCAGAGGTGGTAGTCCAGATTGCTGTACACACCGGTACCTCTAATACCCAGTAGCATGTCCTCTCGCATTGGTGCATGTCTGTATTTGTCATGGTATACTATCCACAAGTTCATCATGGCACTGTTGGTCCAAATTGTCCCACTTCTAAATGGTGATTTGGCATAGGCCCCTCAGAGTGGTTGGTGGGTCACGTGGTCCATAAACAGCCCTATTCAGTCTATCCCAGGCATGTTCGATAGGGTTCATGTCTGGAGAACATGCTGGCCACTCAAGTTAAGGGATGTAGTTATCCTGAAGGAAGTCATTCACATGATGTGCATGATGGGGGCATGAATTGTCATCCATGAAGATGAATGTCTCGCCAACATGCTGCCAATATGGTTGCACTATCAGTCAGAGGATGGCATTCGCATATCGTACAGCCATTACGGTGCCTTCCATGACCACCAGTGGCACACATCGTCCCCAAATAATGCCACCCCAAAACATCAGGGAACTTCACCCTTGCTACACTCACAGGACAGTGTGCCTAAGGCCTTCAGCCTGATCGGGTTGCCTCCAAACTCATCTGCGATGATTGTCTGGTTGAAGGCACATCGACACTCATCAGTGAAGAGAACGCGATGCCAATCCTGAGTGGTCCATTCGTCATTCAGCCCATCTGTACTGCAGTGCATGGTGTCGTGGTTGCAAAGATGGACCTCATCATGGATGTCAGGAGTGAAGTTGTGTGTCATGCAGCCTTTTGTGCACAGTTTGAACTATAACATGATGTCCTGTAGCTGCACAAAAAGCATTATTCAACAAGGTGGCATTGCTGTCAGGGTTCCTCCGAGCCATAATCCATAGGTAGGGGTCATCCACTGCAGTAGCAGCCCTTGGGCAGCCTGAGAAGGTGTGTCACTGACAGTTCCTATCTCTCTATATCTCCTCTATGTCCGAACACTCTGAGACGTCTGGACACTTCCCTTGTTGAGAGCCCTTCCTGGCACAAAGTAACAATGCGGATGTGATTGAACCGTGGTATTGACCGTCTAGGCATGGTTCAACCCCCTCTATCTAATAGGCACTGCTCATGCATGGTTGTTTACATTTTTGGGCAAGTTTAGTGACATCTCTGAACAGTCAATGGGACTGTATCTATGATAAAACATCCGCAGCCAACATCTATCTTCAAGAGTTGTGGGAACCAGGATGATGCAAAACTTTTTTTGATTTGTGTATGTACATATTAAATGACCTACAAGGCCAAACACACATGACAGGACAGGTGGAACATGACCTGTTATGGATTTGGGTGATTAAAACCTGAGGGACCATATCAGATTGGGTCTTAGAAGCTCTTGGATAAGAGCATGAGATTGAGTTGTGATACATGATTTGTATGAATATGGCAATACTCAGAGCACTCCAGGGATTAGTATACTCTTGGTATTGTCATGAGCAGAACTGGGAGGAAATAGTTGCTAGTTATGTCAACAGAATACAAAAGAGTGCATGGGCAATGTTGCAATTTTCCTGCTATATACAGATACAGAGGCAATACAGCACATACTTGATGGGTTATGACCAAAAGATAGGTAGAGGGCAGTTTCCTGTAAAATACCAGAGACATTTAAACAACTGAAAAATCAGTATTGAATAATGATAATATTATGAAAAGTATATATTCCTGCTCACCTTATAGCGGAGATGTTGAGTTGCAGATAGGCAAAACAAAATGACTGTCAGGCAAGTAAGCTTTCAGCCAAACAGACCTTCTTCCAAACTAGACAGCATAACACACACACACTCATGCCAATACAGCTCACACTCACATCACCAGAGGCCAGACTGGATTGGAGACTGGCCTTGATAGCCAGAGACAGACTGGACTGGAGACTGGACTTGGCAGCCAGAGACAGTGGTCATGTGTGTGCGAGCTGAGTTTGCATGAGTGTGTGTGTGGGTGTATGTTGTATAATTAAAAAGAAGGCCTTTTTGGCTGAAAGCTTACTTGTTTGACAGTTTTTTCATTGCATCTATCTGCAACTCAATATCTCTGCTACATGGTGAGTAACTAACTATCCTTTTTATAATAAAGATGTTTAAAGAATTAAATAACTTCAAGCAGCACATACAGGGGATAATATATATGAATAATAGATAAGGAAAGAATGGAGAAGGCTGCTATCAGAACCTAATTAGATGTTTTGCATTTGAACAGGTCAGCCACATGCTTCAAGATTGCAAACACATGATGTTATGTTAATGTCTTGAGCTCAATAAGGAACAGGACCATACCTAACATTGCTGGGGTTGCAGGAAGGAAGGTCATTTTAGATGAAGGATGTTACATGTCGAGATCAAGGCAGACTACCATTTGTATATTGTCCGATAAATGATGAGCTATTATGTGCCTTATTGGATTCTGGAAGTGCAGTGACCACCTCGGATGAGTAATGGTCTGAAAAGCACGAAACACATTGCACATGGCCACCATTGTAAAAGTAACTGGAATATTATACAGCTGCCAAAAATAAGAATATGGTGGTTATAGGAGAGGTTCTTGTAAAGATGAGGTTGGGCCCATGTACTAAAGAAATTAAAATTAGAATAATAGCAGGCACACAGTATATTAGAATCAGTTCTCTTTTTTTCCACTGAAGTAAGGCTCATTTTGGATTGGGCTGGTAATAATTTTCAATTCAAATTTAAGCCAGAGACTAAGATTCCAGTTGTCAGTATAAGGAAGAGTACATCAAAGCTACTGACAACCAATGTAAGAACCTCTTGTCCCAGGTAAGTAGTCCACACAATCATCATTGATCTCTTTGGTTATTTTGATGGACTGGTTAAAGAGAAAATTAATGCCACCTGGCAGGAGTTTCCCGATGTATTAAACATTGAGCTAGGAATAACCTCATTGGTAGAATAAGATGGACATCCAAAGCAGACTAGCAATGACAAAAATGGCATATCTGGCCAAGAGAAGCCAACTATTAGCAAACATTGGCCTTAGTTTGAGGAAGAAAATTCTGAGGATGTACACTTGGAGCACAGCATTGTATAGTAGTGAAACATGGAATGTGGGAAAACCAGAACAGAAGAGACTCAAAACATTTGAGATGTGGTGCTACAGAAGAATGTTGAAAGTTAGGTGAACTGATAAGGTAAGGAATGAGGAGATTCTCCACAGAATCGGTGAGGGAAGGAAAATATGGAAAACACAGACAAGAAGAAGGGACAGGATGGCAGGGCATCTGTTAAGAGATCAGGGCATAACTTCCTTGGTATTAGAGGGGTTATTGAGGACAAAAATTGTAGAGAAAGACAGATGCTGGGATACATCCAGTGAAGCAATGGAGAACATAGGTTGCTTGGGCTACTCTGAGATGAAAAGGTTGGCACAGGAGAGGAATTCTTGGCAGGCCACCTCAAACCAGTCAGGAGATAATGGTGAAAAGTGCCCAAGCCTAACTGTGAGAGCAGATCTGTGGTTTATTACAAGTATTTAACTAAAAGGATTATAGGACAATCAGCCTCCTTGCCTGATTTACATTCGAGTCTTGGATGGTTCAGTGAACTATAGCTTTTACTACCCTAGATCTTAACCAAGTTTACAATCAAATACTGCTAGCAGAGAAATCTAAGCCCCTTACAGCCTGTTCCAGTGATTGGAATATTTGGCTTATCAACTGGAGCAGCTATACTCTCTCAGTTGTTGGACCAAATATTTTCTGATATTACTTTTCTTACGTCTACTGTTATTTACATGATTTAGTCATTCATAGTAAGACTTCAGAAGGACACATTCAAAATTTATGCAAAGTTTTTAACCATCTTCACAAATCTCCATCTTCAAATGGAGTTAGCATGTCCTACTACGCAGTTCTTGGGGTTGCTGAAGACCTGGAGAGGGTACAATCCATTCTGGACTTATTGCCTCACAAAAATAGTAAAGGTATAATTCATGGGGATGGTTAACTTCTTTAGGAAATTTATTCCAAGATTCACCCCATAACTGGTAACATTAATTGATACTATGTAAGAAAGGCCAGAAGTTTGAGTGGGGTGAATCGCAGAATGCAGCTTTTACAGCTTTGAAACAAGTGTTATGTACTGCTCCAGTGAAAACATTGCCAGATTTTAATAAACAATTTATTCTCCAGCATCAGCGTTGGGAATCAAAGCAGTTTTACTGCAAGAAAGAGAGGAGAGAAGAAACCCTATAGCTTACACATCACAAGCCCTGAATGAACTGGAAAAAGGTTTATGAAGCTGAAGCTTTTGCAGTGCTATTCAGTCCAGAAAAATTTAAATATTATCTTGAATATTTGCATTTCTGTCTAGAAACCAATAATCAAGCGATGAGGAGACTTCACAAAATGGGACACATTGCAAGATCAGCAGTTAGAATACCAGCTTTCATTCAAGAAAATGAGAACATTGCGATAGACACACTTAGTAGCATGTTTCGACAAGAAGTGGGAGCAGAAGAGCAGCACCCATGATCCATCCATTTGATACCTACTACCTGATTCCCCACAGTTATTTAAAGCTATTAGAGAATACCAAGATAATGACACTGACATTTATGTCATTAAATAAATCTTGAAAAAAAAAAGCTGAGGCAGTGAAGCTCTATTCTTTTAAGTATGATGTTTCACGTTGTAGTGAAATTGTGGTCCTTCAAGAATTAGTACCACATACATTCATATATTTCCATGAGCCACAGAGCAGGCAGGGAGGAGGGGGCGGAGGGGTGGCAACATTTATGTGTCTTTAAAACTAAAAATAAAATCAGGGAACGCTATATTGTGCAGTATAGACACAGATATTAAGAACTGAACTGCAGTTTGAAAAATTTGTGCTGAGGGCAGACCTCTGCAGAAATCAAAAGTGGAGTTTGTGGCACCTAAACCAGAAGAAAATCGTTTGATGAAATGTATATTGGTTTTGTGGGATCTTTTCCTTGATCAAAAAATGGTAATTGTTACATTTTAGTTTGTGTTGATTGTATTTCACATATCACCTGGTGTTATCATGTAAGTGTGGACATGTCAAATGCCATAATTCACATGTTAAAAACTATGTTTGTTGTATGTGGCCCTGTGAAGGCTTTGATCACACATGATTACAGGGCTGGATTTAGAACATTATTCCACGTAAACAACATATTAGTGTGACAAAAAGTATATTTCCTTCATTTCTAACTAATTTGCCTTTTTCTTCTCTTTCAGTGGACAATTAAAAGTAGAAGTCCAGATGTAGAGAATATAAAGATGAAGATCAATTTATTGTTGACACTCAGTATACTATAACCCACCTCCACGGCCAATGTCGCTAACACACGCTGGTGCAGTGGCACTTGACCCAGAGGTAAGCCGGTTTGAATTCTGATCATGGAATAAATTTTCACTGCCAATACTTGGCTATTAAGAGAAGGAGAGGTAGTGGTGTGAAGTTCTTGACCACCAGATTTTGCGCCAGTATCCTGATTTAAATACCAAACCTCTCCACAGAGTCTCATGAAGTCGGAGCATGTGACAGTGTTGATAGCGATCCATCCATCAGATGGGGACTTAAGCTTGATAGCTGCCTTGGT
Source organism: Schistocerca serialis cubense (assembly GCF_023864345.2). Taxonomy (NCBI): domain Eukaryota; kingdom Metazoa; phylum Arthropoda; class Insecta; order Orthoptera; family Acrididae; genus Schistocerca; species Schistocerca serialis. The sequence goes on along the minus strand of NC_064639.1, from coordinate 422,802,714 downwards.
GCTATTTACGAGGAGTAGGCTATGTGCCATCACTTGGTTTCACCCTCTCCTTTCTATCATCATCATCATCATCACTCTCTCTCTCTCTCTCTCTCTCTCTCTCTCTCTCTCTCTCTCTCTCTCTCACACACACACACACACACACACACACACACACACACACACATAATGGAGCATGCTACTATAGTTGTGAAGAAGATGTAGTAATGGTTACTATCAATACATAGAGTTGGGATGTTGCACAGCTGAATTATTTGTAGACTAATGTCTTGTATCAAATTATCTTGCTTAATAGTTTATCTCATTATATCTTTTGTTTATGAAAATATTGCTATGTTTACATTGAGAGCAATGAATTTCACACACAGGGTGGATCTATTTGGTTCATGCATGTGTGTGTGTGTGTGTGTGTGTGTAATGTTTTTCAAAGTATTATGTGATCAATGTGTTGTATATGACCTCATCATAATAAGGAATGATTGTAAGGTGCATTAGTATATTGTGCTAGCTACATAGCTTTTTTTAAAATCTATTTGCTATATTTGAAAAAGGATTTAATTGGGAATGTAAGGTATTTTTGTTTTATAGGAATCTTTGTCTTGTGTGGTAGTCGATTGGAGGCTAGCATGGCAAGTGATTGTTAAGGCTGTGTGGCATGTGAAATGATATATTTACAGCAGCATAAAAGTTGTCTGAGTGCCAGGCAGATAAGAAGAAAGACTAAGGGTGTATAAATAATTTCATGTTTGTAGCTGGTGAGCAATTGTCAAGACTAGCAGTCAAAATTAGATGGTGTTATTGTTAGGAGATAAGATGGATATCTGTGATTTAAGCACTGTAGAAGGAAGACTATGTGCTTGTATTCATTTGTGCTAAAGAACAAGTTCCTGTACAATAAATAGTTTTTGGTCTAACTGTGGCATGTCCAGAGCTATTTTCTCCATATGAACTAAATAGTGAGCAACTCGGTGATTGAATGGTTGGTCTTTACTCCCCCACACCAATACCCTTCACAGTCGAGTCACATACCAGCTGTGCTATAACTTTTTCACAGTCTTTTACGTGAGCATGACTACCACCCAAATGAATGACTACAACCAAAGTGCGGCCAAGAGCAGAGCTGACCATGCAGTGACACAACACGCCACAGTCCTCCTTGTTCTGATGTCTGCTAGCCCTTGTCCCACACTCACCTTCATCCCTGTCCCCATGCACTCCCACTTAACTAATTCTAAACTCACTCTCCTCTCCACAGTCTATCTCTTCCTCTGTTCTAGCTCTCCCTCCCAATCTGCTCCTCCTCTACACTGTGTGACATATGCAGCTGCCCATGCCTGCCCAAATGAGCTCACCAGTGCAAAACTCCAGTCCTGTTCCACTGCTGTCTCTCCTTCTCAACCCTCAGCCAGTCTTTCCTTCTTTCCTCCATCCCTCCATTGCATCCTCCCCCTATTCTCCCCCCTCCCATCTCCCCCCCCCCCCCATGTCCCTGTCTCCTTTATTCTCTTAACCCCTCAACCTTACTCCTTCCATTATAAAGTTAATGTTTTACATGCTTTGGCATAAAGATACTGTTACGTAGGAAAAGCTTATAAACAGCATGATTAGTTCACGTGGAGGTATACAACAGTATGTTTGTGTAGGTATTTGTTGTTAGCATTATCTCAGTGACTAAACCTGGACTGTTTTCTTACTCTTGTGCTCAAGACTATCTTAGTAATGAAATATTACTTCCGCTGCCATTAATCAATTGCTCTCCCGTGTACCACGCTGGCCAGAATAATCCATCATCTTACAAGCACTGTATGTGTTCAACAACAGACCCAGACCCAGACCCCAGATTGGCCAACAAGAGACACTGCTAAAATATAATAGTCACATTCCAAGTGAAGCTTGCCAAGTAACAGAACAGGATGTCATATAATGAAGAGTGTGATGTATGCCATATTGTAGTAACCAATACTAACTCTGAATGTACATGCAAACTTTCATAACTTAGTAAGTACACACTGCAATTGCATTAGTTGGTTTCATTAATGATACTGAGGTACCTGGTATCTAAATAATAACAAAATATAGTAAAATTATGATGAAATGTAGTTTCTATTTGACAACATGTATAAAAAATTTGTACACAGAAATGTGATTGCAATTATGTTTTAGATACGTGTAAAGATCCAGATTTTATGTCATTATCAAAATCAAACTTGTATTTAAAAATGTTATAAACATTTCTAAATCATGGATTTCTGGCAACGCTGAGTTAATAATGGGACAACAATTTTTGTAAACCAGTCTGATGTAGAAAACAGCTAAATTGCAGGATTAAGTGTTTTTTATTTATTTGATTAATTGTTCTGGGTTACCTGAACCCATTTTCAATTCATCTTGTGAGACCAAAAGTTAAAATTACAGTTTATCCAATAAACAAACAAACAAACAAAATAGTATATTCTGTAATAGCATGCAAACCATGTTAAGAATGTACATATCAAAGCCAAGTTTTTCTATGAACATTGGCAGGACAAACATACAACTGATAGTCTACTTCCTACACTGCCTCAAGGAAACCTCAAGTAGGGGTGATATATCAGGATGCAGGGAATTCCTTTATTGCATTTCCAATCTTCAAACAAAAAATAATTTTAAAAAAAGTACAAATCAGTTACCAGATTTCAACTCTTTAAAACTTTCAAAAAAGAGCAACAAACTTAAAAGCACTTTTTTTCCGAAAACAGCACGACATTTAAAAGCAATGGACAGTAAACAACTGCACTGGCACTTGTGTTGCATACAGACAAAAGTCATGTGGTACAGCTATACATAACATTGTTCATTGTGAACCATAATTAGTGTGGAATGAAACCTAATAGTATGACATTGAAAAGAACATTACCATCTTTTGAATTTTTTCCTATTTGTAAAACACTTAACCAGAAGCAAACTAACAGAATATATACCTATAAAACCCTTTTTAAAAACACTTCATAGGTAAAAGTTGTAATTTCAACCTTCTGCCTTGATGATCTGAAAATGGTTTTAGGTAACACAAAACTAATCATAAATTAAATAAAAGAACTGAATTTTGCAACTTTGCCATTTTGCTACATGAGACTGATTTTGGGAATGATAATTGTAATTTGGGAATGATAATTGTAACATTTTTTACGTCATCTTTGTAGTGCAAATAAAAAGTCATTAAGCACATTTTAGTTTCAGCTGCATCATCTAGCAGATTTGATTAACCAAAACAAATTGATCCTGGCATTACAGAGAGACTAAGACTTCCTTACAGGTGGAGATAACTGGAGCAAAGAGGTATACATCCATACTACTCATACGATTATCAAGAAACAGTAAGATAAGTATCTATTTCCAGAATGAAATTTTCACTCTGCAGCGGAGTGTGCGCTGATATGAAACTTCCTGGTGGATTAAAACTGTGTGCCGGACTGAGACTTGAACTCGGGACCTTTGCCTTTGCAGGAGAGCTTCTGCAAAGTTTGAAAGGAAGGAGACGAGGTACTGGTGGAATTAAAGCTGTGAGGACGGGTCGTGAGTCGTGCTTGGGTAGCTCAGTTGGTAGAGCAGTTGCCCGTGAAAGGCAAAGGTCCTGAGTTCAAGTCTCGGTCCGGCACACAGTTTTAATCTGCCAGGAAGTTAAGTATCTATTCTTGGTAGCCGCAAAAGACGGATACATTTTAACCTTAAGATAAAAAATGTTGACCAGAAGATAAAAAATATAAAGTATGCAGTAGAAATTAATTTTATGCAGTCTCTTTGCAAGCTAACAATGTGATTTAATTCATGAGAACTGAAAAATTTCATCTGTGATGTAAACTGTACCACAATCATTCCATAAACGTCTACCTCACCCAATCATACATTTTTTAACAAAACAAATAAACTAATACCTGAATATTATGACTGGATTTTATGTGTTGGTTGATCTTGTATCCTACAAATCTTTATATGCAGTATATCAAAGTTCTCAGTGCAGTTTCACAATCCATAAAGAAAATAAAAGTTGCAGACAGTATTCTGCACAACCTCAAACACAACAGAAGATATAATTAAAATCATATGGAACAAATGTAAAGCACAAACATTGGCAGATACACAATAGTATCATCAAAAACATTCTCATACCACTAAACAGCACTGTTGCCTAGCAAACTAAGTAATTACCTGGTTCCTCACTATATCCTCAAGTTCCAAAGCAGTTTCCATATTTTTTGGGTATGGCATGCCATGAGTGATTATGGTTGATTCCAATGCAACAACTGGTAGGTCTTTCTCAAAAGCATGCAAGACCTCTGAAGAAATATCTGCTGCACTTAATTTACTAATAAATTTTTTGGAATATAGAAATCTTGAATTTAGCTTCAAAAGTGTACCAAGAACCTGATACATTGCAGCTATATGGTAAAAGTATCCCTGAAAAGAATGAAAAACTGTTTCATGAGACATGTTTCATTGTAATTACTGTCATTTAAATCAAAACAATTCTTATATGGAATAAAGTTTCTTTATTAGGCTTTCATTTACAAGTACACATCATGTATTTTTACCATCCATGACGAGAGGAATGACTAGGACAAGGTTGAGAGTGAGAACAAATTACAAAACACAACTGAAGTTTCTTGCTTTTGTGTCACCATGACTCTGCCAAGACAATGAACTGCCCTGTAACAATCAGCAGAACAGTATCATAGAGAGGGAAGTAGTCATCAGCATAAAGTCCAGACACCACTACACAAGAACTGGTATACAGAATGCAAGAGCACTCATCCAGATCACTGACAGAGCAGATGTCAGCCAGCACCTCGGAAAGGCAAAGTTGAGAAATCTTACAATTCTGCTAGGGCTTTGGAGGAGTTGACCAATCAAGAAAACCAAAGCAAATTAAGTCATTGCTGTCCAGTGGTGATGCCCTGCCACTCCAGCCTGCTATGAGTTCTGAGGTGAGAATGCTGCTGTTGGAGGGATACTAACAAACAGGCTCACATGCATACCCTGCTCCCCGTTGGATCTTCTCTCTCTCTTCTATCAACCCTATCTCGTACGGATCCCACACTGCTGAGCAGTATTCAAGCAGTGGGCGAACAAGTGTACTGTAACCTACTACCTTTGTTTTCGGATTGCATTTCCTTAGGATTCTTCCAATGAATCTCAGTCTGGCATCTGCTTTACCGACGATCAACTATATATGATCATTCCATTTTAAATCACTCCTAATGAGTACTCCCAGATAATTTGTGGAATTAACTGCTTCCAGTTGCTGACCTGCTATTTTGTAGCTAAATGATAAGGGATCTATCTTTCTATGTATTCGCAGCACATTACACTTGTCTACATTGAGATTCAATTGCCATTCCCTGCACCATGCGTCAATTCGCTGCAGATCCTCCTGCATTTCAGTACAATTTTCCATTGTTACAACCTCTCGATACACCACAGCATCATCTGCAAAAAGCCTCAGTGAACTTCCGATGTCATCCACCAGGTCATTTATGTATATTGTGAATAGCAACGGTCCTATGACACTCCCCTGCGGTACACCTGAAATCACTCTTACTTCGGAAGACTTCTCTCCATTGAGAATGACATGCTGCGTTCTGTTATCTAGCAACTCCTCAATCCAATCACACAATTGGTCTGATAGTCCATATGCTCTTACTTTGTTCATTAAACGACTGTGGGGAACTGTATCGAACGCCTTGCGGAAGTCAAGAAACATGGCATCTACCTGTGAACCCGTGTCTATGGCCCTCTGAGTCTCGTGGACGAATAGCGTGAGCTGGGTTTCACACGATCGTCTTTTTCGAAACCCATGCTGATTCCTACAGAGTAGATTTCTAGTCTCCAGAAAAGTCATTATACTCGAACATAATAGGTGTTCCAAAATTCTACAACTGATCGACGTTAGAGATATAGGTCTATAGTTCTGCACATCTGTTCGACGTCCCTTCTTGAAAACGGGGATGACCTGTGCCCTTTTCCAATCCTTTGGAATGCTACCCTCTTCTAGAGACCTACGGTACACCGCTGCAAGAAGGGGGGCAAGTTCCTTCGCATACTCTGTGTAAAATCGAACTGGTATCCTATCAGGTCCAGCGGCCTTTCCTCTTTTGAGCGATTTTAATTGTTTCTCTATCCCTCTGTTGTCTATTTCAATATCTACCATTTTGTCATCTGTGCGACAATCTAAAGAAGGAACTACAGTGCAGTCTTCCTCTGTGAAACAGCTTTGGATAAAGACATTTAGTATTTCGGCCTTTAGTCTGTCATCCTCTGTTTCAGTACCATTTTGGTCACAGAGTGTCTGGACGTTTTGTTTTGATCCACCTACCGCTTTGACATAAGACCAAAATTTCTTAGGATTTTCTGCCAAGTCAGTACATAGAACTTTACTTTCGAATTCATTGAACGCCTCTCACATAGCCCTCCTCATACTACATTTCGCTTCGCGTAATTTTTATTTGTCTGCAAGGCTTTGGCTATGTTTATGTTTGCTGTGAAGTTCCCTTTGCTTCTGCAGCAGTTTTCTAACTCGGTTGTTGTACCACGGTGGCTCTTTTCCATCTCTTATGATCTTGCTTGGCACATACTCTTCTAACGCATATTGTACGATGGTTTTGAACTTTGTCCACAGATCCTCAACACTATCTGTACTTGAGACAAAACTTTTGTGTTGAGCCGTCAGGTACACTGTAATCTGCTTTTTGTCACTTTTGCTAAACAGAAAAATCTTCTTACCTTTTTCAATATTTCTATTTACGGCTGAAATCATCGATGCCGATAGATACTTTGATGTTAGATAACAAATGTATGCAACAAAAGATAGAGGAAGTAGAGAAAACAAAAGCTACATCCAGTGTAGTCACAACGTTACTGGATTCTACAGCTGCTATCTTATTACACATTTTTCAGGCAAGGCAAGAAAGAATGTGCCAGCATTCATAGAAAATGAGGAGGCTGCCACATGTATTGGCAGCTGGAGAGATGAAGTACAGTTACAGATGATCAAGTTACACTTGGCAAATGAAGTGAAAATGTATCTAATGTACCATGAGGGGTTGAATAAAGCATATACATTTGAGCAACTTCAGAACAGGCTTACTCAGAGCTATTGCAAGCAGAACAGCATCTGAGAGCAGCTCAATACAGTATGAATGGAATGAATTGCTGGAGTCATTTCTGGACAGGGTTAGGAAACTAAATGTGCAATCTTATGAGTTAACCAGAAGTGATGATGCAAACAAAGTTATAGAGCAGGAAGCTGAACACAGGGCACTAGATGTTTTTTGAGGATATGTTGATGTGGGTACGGATGGAAAACCCAAAGGATTTGGCAGCCGTCATCAGGGTAGCTAGACAGTTAGAGGAAGCAGATATAGCAAAGAGAGTGCAGGACAAGTGTAGTGTTTTTTCTATGGATGTAAAAGATACAGCTGTGTCACCAGCAACAATGGTGTGGTTGAGGAGGGGTTGGACATGGCCCATGGAACTGTAGGAATAGGAAACAGGGTGGAAGAGGACAAGACAGAGGGTTGTCAGATACTAATAAGGACTCCAAAAGCACTAGTGTTCCCATTAAAATTCAGAGCAATAAAGAGACATTCAGAGGCAGAGTGTTCCTTATTTGGTCTAATAAGTGGGATGAAACATAAGTCTTTATTGGACACAGGGTCTCAGGTGTCAGTGACGAGTTTAGGCCTCGTGGGTATGAGGAGACTGAATTTTCCATGTTATAGGTTATACAGAGTACAGGGCAATTATATGCAATCACTAGGTTGAATGTTGCTCAGTTTTTGCACTGAAGTGAAGCATTTTTGGGAAAATATGGAAGTGTTTTCCCATATGGGTGAGGGTTACTGCACAATCCTGAGGTCAGATTTCTTAAATAAGCATCATGTAAAAACTGATATTTGGCAGCACACTGTCCAACTCAGTGGGATATTATTCCAGCTGGGGGAGATCACTGCAAATGATGCTAAAACAGGATTCTCCTGTCATGACGGTAGAACTAAATAATTGCATACAGAATCATTAAGCCTCAGTTTGCATGACAGATTGCCAAAAGGCACAGAGAGACTACTCTGAGTAAGTGTGGATACCAACTTACCAAGTAATATTTTGTGTATGGTACAGCCATTGGTAGACAGTGATGAATTGGATACTTCACATTGTTTTATATGTGGGAGCATAACATGCAGATAGAAAGTGAAGCAAAAAGATATGGTTCTGGTTAGCACAGGAAATTTTGAAGCTGTCAAAGTGGTCTTTATGGCAAAAGGTATATTAGCTGCCAGTTTGGACATTCTGAATGAGAACAATTTGGAGACATCAAGTGTGGATCTCTGTTCTAATCAAACTGTCTCTACATCTGTATTATGCAAGAAAGTACAGAATTTTAAGGGAAAAGATAGAGTAGCTATGGAGAAACTGTTGACAAAATTTGCAGATTTGTTCAGTCCTAGTGTATCTTTGGCAGCAACACCCATTACATAACACAGAATCCCAAAGAGGGATCAAATCTTCAGTTTATAAAGTACCTCATCATTTGCAACCAATAACAGAGTAGTTCATCAATTTACAGTTGAATTATGGTTTTACTAAAGAGAGTAGTAGTCACTGGGGAGCACTAACTGTCATTGTGTCTAAGAAATCATTGTACAGGACAAATAAACACAGGTTCTGTTGCAACTATCATTATTTAAATGCTTAAACAATTACAGATGCATATACTATATTGAATATCACAAAATACTAATATGGGACAATTCAAATGTTTTTCAGTGAAGGATCTAAAAACTGATTACCACCAGTTGGAAGTAATGCTGGAAGACCATCTCAAGACTGCATTTACCATACCTTTTGGGCTTATGTATGCACCAGTCACATTTTAACAATTGTTAGATTGGGTGTTGAGAAGGTTGAATCCTCATCAGCGTACAGTCTACACGCAATATTATTGTTTTCTTCCATTGATCTGAAGGAGCACAAACAGCTGCTGGAATAAATGTTTAAAAGGTTGCATGCAGTGCACTTGACATTAGGTATCAAACACTGTTAACTTCATATTGAAAGAAGTCATCTATCAAGGCCACGTGATTAGACAAAATGGCATAAACAACTACCTGATATTGATAAGTGGAGTGTGTGGTTTCCCACTACCACAAACTATGAAGCAGATACAGTCATTTTTAGGATTACTGAATGATTATAAGAAATTTGTTAAGGGATTTGCCTTCAAGAAATTAAAGGAGACACTAACAACTAAATAACAAAGAACAATTTATCTTGTCCTGCGATTCAAGCAACCAGGTAGTAAGACACATTTTCAGTTGGAAGTAAATGAAAAGAACACCTAGTAACGTATGCATCAAGATAGTTAAATCAAGTCAAGTGGAATTATGCAATCATGGAGAAATTAATTTTGAGTTTAATATATGTGTCGCTTATTTTCTGTGTTACCTGGCAGCCAATCCAAATGCAACCACATTTTGCTTATGCATGATGGACTACCATATAGTATGACAAAGTTCAGGCCATGCATCATGGTACTGGCAGAACTAACAGAAGAAGAATTAGAAGAGGTTCACGATCACATGTTGAAAGGACATGGTGAATGAAGAACAATGAATGATATTGGTGGGCAACTATACCATCTATTGCAAATTCAGAGACTAAGAACTCTCAGTCCCTTGTATCCACAGGCATATGGAAGGACTGAGCCTGTTTGCTGTGCTGGTGGTAAAACGTTAAGCTATTATGCATATAGTCCAGTAGAGCATGATAGTGTTGGGTCCTTGCTACATGAGGTAGATCACAATATAAAGAAGCCATTACCTTTTGAAGTTATTGAATATAATCATCATCATCATCATCATCATCATTTAAGACTGACTATGCCTTTCAGCGTTCAGTCTGGAGCATAGTCCCCTTATAAAATTCCTCCATGATCCCCTATTCAGTGCTAACATTGGTGCCTCTTCTGATGTTAAGCCTATTACTTCAAAATCATTCTTAACCAAATCCAGGTACCTTCTCCTTGGTCTAGCCCAACTCCTCCTACCCTCTACTGCTAAACCCATGAGTCTCTTGGGTAACCTTGCTTCTCCCATGCGTGTAACATGATCCCCACCATCTAAGCCTGTTCGCCCTGACTGCTACATCTATAGATTTCATTCCCAGTTTTTCTTTGATTTCCTCATTGTGGACACCCTCCTGCCATTGTTTCCATCTACTAGTAACTGCAATCATCCTAGTTACTTTCATATCCGTAACCTCAACCTTACTGATAAGGTAACCTGAATCCACCCAGCTTTCGCTCCCATACAACAAAGTTGGTCGAGAGATTGAACGGTGCACAGATAACTTAGTCTTGGTATTGACTTCCTTCTTGCAGAAGAGAGTAGATCATAGCTGAGTCCCCACTGCATTAGCTTTGCTACACCTTGCTTCCAGTTCTTTCACTATGTTGCCATCCTGTGAGAATATGCATCCTAAGTACTTGAAACCGTCCACCTGTTCTAACTTTGATCCTCCTATTTGGCACTCAATCCGTTTATACCTCTTTCCCACTGACATTACTTTCGTTTTGGAGATGCTAATCTTCATACCGTAGTCCTTACATTCCTGACCTACCTTTGAAATATTACTTTGCAAACTTTCAATCGAATCTGCCAACACAACTAAGTCATCCGCATATGCGAGACTGCTTATTTTGTGTTCACATATCTTAATCTCACCCAGCCAAACTATTGTTTTCAACATATGATCCATAAATAATATGAACAACAGTGGAGACAAGTTGCAGCCTTGTCTTACCCCTGAAACTACTCTGAACCATGAACTCAATTTAGCATCAACTGCTGCCTGACTATCTATGTAAAGACCTTTAATTGCTTGCAAAAGTTTGCCTCCTATTCCATAATCTCATAGTACAGACAATAACTTCCTCCTAGGAACCCGGTCATATGCCTGTTCTAGATCTATAAAGCATAGATACAATTCCCTGTTCCACTCGTAACACTTCTCCATTATTTGCCGTAAGCTAAAGATCTGGTTGTGACAACCTCTAAGAGGCCTAAACCCACACTGATTTTCATCCAATTGGTCCTCAACTAATACTCGCACTTTCCTTTCAACAATACCTGAGAAGATTTTACCTACAACACTGATTACAGAGATACCTCTGTAGTTGTTACAATCTTTTCTGTTTCCATGTTTAAAGATTGGTGCGATTACTGCTTCCATCCAGTCTGATGGAACCTGTCCCGGCTCCCACACCATTTCAGTTACCCTGTGTAGCCATTTAAGACCTGACATTCCACTGTATTTGATGAGTTCCGACTTAATTTCATCCACCCCAGCCACTTTATTGTACTGCAATCTATTGACCATTTTCTCCACTTCCTCAAACGTGATCCTATTTCCATCATCATTCCTATCCCATTGTACATCAAAATCTGAAACATTACTGATTGTATTTTCACCTATATTTAGCAACTCTTCAAAATATTCCCTCCATCTGCCCAAGGCATCAACAGGATTCACCAGCAGTTTTCCTCACCTGTCCGAATACTTGTCATTTCCTTCTTACCTCCCTTTCGAAGATTGCTAATTACACTCCAGAATGGTTTTCCAGCAGCTTGACCCAAAGTCTCCAACCTGTTTCCAAAGTCTTCCTAAGATTTCTTCTTGGATGCTGCAATTATCTGTTTGGCTTTGTTTCTTTCTTCAACACAACTTTCTCTGTCTGTCTGAGTCCTAGTATGTACCCATTTTTGATACGCCTCCTTTTTCCTTTTACAGGCTGCCTTGGCTGTGTCATCCCACCAAGCTGTTTGCTTCATCTCACCTTTACACACTACTGTTCCAAGACATTCTCTATCCACTTCTAGTACTGTGTCCCTGTACCTTGTCCATTCCTTTTCCAATGACTGTAATTGACTACATTCAACTAACTGGCACCTTTCTGAAATCACTGTTATGTACTTGTGCCTGATTTCCTTATCCTGAAGTTTCTCCAATCTTATCCTCCTACATAAGGACCTGACCTACCGCAACTTCGGCCTCACAATACCAATTTCACTGCAGATTAAATAGCGATCAGTGTCATCAAAGAATCCCCTGAATAAACGTGTGTCCCTCACAGCCTTCCTGAATTCCTGGTCTGTTATTATATAGTCAATGACAGATCTGGTTCCCCTGCCTTCCCAAGTATACCGGTGAATGTTCTTATGTTTAAAAAAGGAGTTTGTGATTACTAATCCCATACTGGCACAGAAATCCAAGAGTTGTTTCCCATTCCTGTTGGCCTCCATATCCTCTCCAAATTTACCCATAACCTTTTCATACCCTTCTGTTCGATTTCCAATCCTGGCATTAAAATCGCACATGAGCAGAACACTGTCCTTGTCCTTTACTCTAACAACTACATCACTGAGTGCGTCATAAAAATTATCCATCTTATCTTGATCTGTCCCATCACAACGTGAATATACTGACACAATCCTAATTTTCTTGCTAGACACTGTCAAACTTATCCACATCAGTCGTTCGTTTACATACTTTATTGCAACTACGCTGGGTTCCATTTCTTTCCTGATGTAAAGCACTACGCCCCATTGCGCTATTCCTGCTTTGACTCCTGACAGGTAGACCTTGTATTCTCCCACTTCCTCTTCTTTCTCACCCCTTACCCGAATGTCACTAACAGCTAAAATGTCCAACCCCATCTTACTTGCAGCCTCTGCCAGCTCTACCTTCTTCCCAGAGCAGCCCCCATTGATATTAATAGCTCCCCATCTCGTTACCATTCGTTTGCTGAGTCATATCTTAGGAGCCCCTGGTTTGTCAATTAAAGTACCAGGGAATCAGGTTGCTAGCCTTACTTGCCCTGGGTCCCATTGAGTTTTACCCCTAATGGTTGAGGGACTAATCGGTGGATTTGGTAGTCTTTGCCGTCTGAGCACAAAGGTGACCATGACACAGAATCTGTCCGAGATGCCCAGCCTTATTCCAAAGTAACTGGTATCCCAACTGTCAGGGCCACTTACTTGGCCACTCATACATTGCCCGTGGTTGAATATAAAATTGGAAAAAATGGAGAGTCAGTATAAAGTTTTGCAAAAACAATTAGAGAAGTGAGTGACAAGGACAAATATTAAAGCACTTGAGCAACAAGAGAAAATTGGAAGACATACTGTCAAGCTATCAGAACACAGGGTTGGCCAATGACTAAAGTTAGCAAGCCCTCAAAACACCAAAGAGAAAAACAAAGAAATTTCTTACACGTTTTGAGGGCTATACCAACTCACTGACGTGACACAACCTGTAAACCTAAAATTAGAACTGTCAATACTATGCATCATTGTCCATGTGGGACACATCAAAGCTTTTAAGGGTGATCTGGATGCTTCACCATAGGTACAAGTGCCACTACCTGCAAAGGAGGTGAAGAACAGGAACAGAACAGAAAACACAAATTCATGCATAGGATACATGCGAGGTGCCCTACACACCAATAAGGTACAAAACTCTTGTAACATGTATAAAAGCTTTTTTGTAAATTGTGTTATGTTTACATCATCATCTTACTTTTATGAGGTTATTGTATTGTGTTAGATTAGTAAGATCTGTTTTTTCATTAGGTAATATGTTTTGGCAATGGAGACGTTAGACAGAGTAGCATTAGCCAACAATGTGTGTCCAGTCTTTTGAGAGGGGGAGGGAGTGTGATACAGCTATATGGTGAATAACAACTTTCCTTTTCATAATATTGTTACATTCCATCCTGGATTTTCCATTGTTTGAAATTGTTCTTTGTGAAATATGGCATTACTGTGTTACACCATCTGTCATACAAAGCCAACCTGCTGCCCTGTGACTTTTTTTTATTTCTGAAGGTTAAATTGGTGTTTAAGAGAACAAGATTTGACAAATGTGGAAGTGGTGAAATCAAAAATCATGGAGATTCTCAACAACAAGTTGACACAAAAATGGTTCAAATGGCTCTGAGCACTATGGGACTTTACATCTATGGTCATCAGTCTCCTAGAACTTAGAACTACTTAAAGGACATCACACAACACCCAGTCGTCACAAGGCAGAGAAAATCCCTGACCCCGCCGGGAATCGAACCCGGAAACCCGGGCGCGGGAAGCGAGAACGCTACCGCACGACCACGAGCTGCGGACAACAAGTTGACAGAAGCGGACTTTCAGCACTACTTAGAACAATAGAAACTTTGTATGGAGAATCAGCAAGTAGAGTATATTGAAGATCATAAAGTTTGCAGTACAGTTAGTGAACAATAAAATGTTTCATAGCACCAGTACAGTTATTTCACTGCCGCACCTCATATATGCCCAACCACAATGGTCCAGGTGAATACAAAAGTGTGTCAGATAATTTTATTTTTAGGTGAAATGAATGCAGAATTATGACAAAGGGATTCTGGCACTGTACCTTACTTCCAAACAGTTGGTATGCACTGTATTTACTCTATATTTATACATAAAGTAGTAATTATTAAGAACAGGTGGACCTAACAGACAGACAAAACTGGAATAACAAGGTAGTGGCTTACTGGTTAATGGTGTCCCTTTTGATATAGCAGGAAAAATCATCCATCTTCCAACTACTGGGACCACTATAATGAACTCCACGCAGCCGTTTTGTATTGGCTGGAAGAACCATTGGACATGTTGCCAACACAGAACCTGACCTACCTAAACAAATTCTTGAAACCTGACCTTCTCTGTTTGCTGGTTGAACTTATAGCCACAAACAAAGGTTATACTGCTGCTGAGCAGATGATCTTGTATGTACAGCAGTACCACAGCATGGTAAAATTATGACTATGAGTGTCTCGGTTTCTGGTACCATTGTACTTTTGTCTCTGCTTTGTGTAGCCCATATCTACTTTAAGTAGAAAACTATTTGACCTTTTGAGCTCCCACTGCACCAGCTCCCAAAGGATTGATTTAATCTTGGGAAATAGCATTTATATTAATATATAGCCAATGAACTATGTGTTTTACAATAAATTAGAATAAGGAAAAGTGGAGAATATTGTATTTTATGTCAACCTGTGAAACCAATTTAGAAAGTGATGTTCCATTGCCCACCCACCTACACAACAACCTAATCCACTCCTATGCCACCCCCTCTCTCAACTCATTGCCTGTGGAACACCAAAGTGAAATACTTACCCAATCCACCCAACCAGCACTTCCTACACTAGTCCTGTCACAGGTTCATTCTACCCCATCAGAGGCCAGAACATCTGTGAAAGCAGCCATGTCATATACCAACTGTACTACACAGCTTTTTTGCTGGTATGAGTAACAACCAACTGTTCACCAGGATGAATGGCTACCACCAATCTGTTGCCAAGATTGATGTTGACTGTCTGGTGGCACAACTTGAAGGGGCACAACATGCTCAACTCCAATGGCAGATTCACAACCCTGGCCATCTGGATCCTTCCCTCCACCATCAGCTTCTCTGAACTATTCAGATGGGAGTTACACTTGCAACACATTCTTTGTTTCTGTAACCATCCTCTCCTCCTCTGGTAATCCACTGTCCCCACACCCTCCACCCAACAGTGTCCCCTTCCTCCACATTGTTACTCGATCCCAATTCATGTCCCCATATCACCTTCAGCAAGCACCACTCCCCATCGATTCTGACACCCATGCATCGCATGCCTAGCCGACACACTTGCTATCCCTCCTCTCCACGTTCCGAGCTGGCAAACTGGTAGTCTCACTTCAAGCTGCTAGCCATCCATCCCCAACCCCTCTCCCTGTCTCCCACCTCTCTCTTACTCTACCTGCCCCATCTAAAACAACCTCACCACAACCTAGTCCACCTACCAAAATGTTGCACACTGCATCCAGCCAACACCATGTAGAGGCACAGAGAGAGAGAGAGAGAGAGAGAGAGACTCCAAAAGCTAGCAAGTTTTCTTGCTTTACATGTACACCTGTCGACAACTCAACACTTCTGCTTCTCATGAAATGTATTTGCAGCTGCCAATATGGACAACCATCAGCTTTATAATGGAATGATGGCAAACAAAATTTGTCCCAGAATGGGACTCGAACCCGGATTTCCTGCCTATTGTGAGTGATCACCTTACCATTAGGCTACCCACACATGCCCCATAGGAGGATCCAAACTTCCATATGTCGTCAACCTTGTGTCTACAATCTGCACTTGTACATCCATTATATATATTCCCATACAGGGAAGACGTTTTAATTGAAACACGTACACACAGTGTCAGCAAATAATCCTAATATTGCAGTGCCCATGTTGTTTAGAAGTGGGATGAAATGTTCCTTCAGACATGCATCCATGTCCAAAGGAACATTGCCTCATACTTCTGTACAACACAGGCAATGCAATGTTCATAGTACTTATGCTTTTTAGTGAGTGATCTCCTTTAATCCAAAAGTCCAACTTTTTATTGGTTATTCCATCAGTAAACCAGGGAACATTGAAAAAAGAGTGACTTAAACAATTGCTAGAGTTGTTCCAAACTCTTTATTAGAAAAAACACATGTAAAACACACCCAGAGTCCAATCCTCCACTTTTACATCATGAAGGAACTGAGGTATTTAAAAGACCTATAATTGAAATCAAATACTGACAGAAAGAAATGTAAATACCTGCTTCCACAACCAGCTACAAGAAAGAAAGGGCTAAAGGAAATGAAACTAACAGAAAAGTGTTTTTTTGTGGCTGCATCTCTTACCCCTAACTAACTAAAACTTTTTACTACGTACAAGGGCCATTCAATAAGTAATGCCCCACATTTTTTTTTTTTTTTTTTTAAAAAAAGCTTTAATATACACAGATGAATGTCCTTGTTAGTGCTTTGCATTTGATGTTTGTTCTGTCTGACGGTGAAGTTTCGAACCAGAGCCATAGTACAGCGTCAAAACGGTGGCTACATACAGCTCACATTACAAGCAGCATACTGTTATTGAATTCTTGTGTGTAGAAAAAGAAACCATGGTGAACATCCATAAATATTTGTGTGCAATGTATGACAATGCTGCAGTTGATAGGAGTACAGTTGGGTGATAGGTAAAGAAAGTTACAGCCTCAGGAAATGCAGAAACAGAGCTCCACAATCAGCCACACTTTGGACATCCTGTCACAGCCACTGCTCCAGACATGCTGAATCAAGCAGCTGCCATTATTTATGCCAAATGGCACATCACAACTCAACAATTGGCTCTACAGTTATTGGTCAGCATTGGAAGTGCATCTGCAATGATCGAGACTCTTGGATATTCAAAGAGGTGCTCACAATGGGTTCCACGAATGCGCACAACTGTTGGAGCTTAAAGATTTTCTATGGGGAACATACTCTGAAGATGATGAGAGTGTTAGTCATGCAGCGAAAACATGGCTACGCCTACAGGACAAGAGCTTTTACCAGCAGGAAATACACGCTCTTCCACAACATTGGCGTACAGCCATAGAGTGTGATGGAGACTATGCAGAAAAATAAGACATGGACAAGACATGCTGATGTATATTATCACCAAATTCTGATTCTTAACAATAAATATGTTCTGAGAAAAAAAATGTGGGGCATTACTTATTGGAAGACCCTTGTATATTTTGCTAAATTGTAATATTGAATTTGAATTCGTGTGCTGCTTTTGTCATTCAGTTTTAAAATGCTGTATAACAGTCTCGCTCTTATTTATTTGCAGAACCTATTATTTTGAAATAATTAAAGACAGCTGGTATGTTTTAATACTTTTTCTAAAAATAATTGTTTCTGATACCTAATTTTCTTAAGCTTATTTTGAATGCTTATTGTCTTACATCATATCATAATAACTACAGTAGGTATGTTATCGCACAAGGATAGTACTACAGCAAATAGAGCACAGGAGCATACACCATTTGTCCACAAAGTTCCAAGACTGATTTTATTCCTGATGTATAAGTGATGTCAGCTCACTAACTACTTAACTACTAACTACTTAAACTAAAAACTGTGAACAACAGATCTGCAATCAATCATCCAGTTGTAAGCAGGCAGTGTTCAGTAGTGGACATGCAATGAGTGTGTCAACATTGTTATGTCACAAATCAAATTGTACAACATCTATAAATCAACTGTTGAAGACATTATTCAGAAAGTTTCGATGAATATAAAAGTGTGCACAAAGTTCGTTTTGTGCACCTCAACTCCCATACAATAACAATAACATGTGGATGCCTGCCATTATATGACTGAAATACAAAATGCAAACAATTCTTTTCTGGAAAAAAAATCCACAGGTCACAAGATTTGATGTTATCAATATTTGTTTCCAATACCTAACTTTTTCTAAGCTTATTTTGATGATAAAGTGCAGAAATTCAAATGAAGAGTCAGTCTGATGAGGCAGCCAACAATTAAGCCAATGTGGTGCACAATTTGAATAATATACCAAAAAAGGACTTTTCTGACAGTTGTACATGGTTTTATGAATGCTCTGTATGTTATACACAAGTGAGGGCAGACTATGTACAACACCTGAAGCGTTAAAACCATGAAGTTAATATTTCTCTATTTGTTATTAATCTACTCTCGAAACTTTCTGGACTGGTGGAGTATCTCTGCTGGTTTTATGATGCTGGTCTGGAAAATGTTAAATTTCTAATCTGAGTCCAAGTGAGGGTGCTCAAAGAATAACCCTAATGTACTGAGTCACTATAAATTTAATACTGCTACATATGTTTAAAACTTACAGGGATCACTGATTTTTTCCAGATTTACCTAAAAGTGATGATTGATCAGATTCATTTGAAAAAGTATTTTTTCAGTGAATGTTCTTATGAGACTATACAGAAGGATGTCTAATTTTATTTACTTTGTGTTATAATATATGCACTGAGGGGATTTGGATGGTTTGATGAGGAATTGATTCTTTTACACTCCGAAATGGATCACGTTTGTCAGTTAGCCATCCTCAAGAATTTTCCACGAAGGGACTACACTGAAGTTCTATGGACCTAGAATAAAAACATGATTTATGTGCAATAAAACCTGTACTAGATCATGATGCAAAGTTCAGCCTTTATGATGTGAGAAAGTTGATTTATTAAATAAAAAGACTAAATATTGAGTGCAAATGGATATTTTAGTTGCAAAAATAGAATAATAATAAAAAAACAAACAAAATGATCTGATAATGATTTACTTGCAACGATTTCATCAGTTTCTCCACCATCCCATGTCTTAACAATAAAAAAAAAAAATCCATGGTAGTTGAAAAGTTCATGGACTAGCACAGAAGTGGCATTGATATCAAATGTTGGAAACACATTAGGCAAGAACAGCAGTCAAGTGTCAACTTGGACTGAATACTATAATAGAGGGAAACATTCCACGTGGGAAAAATATATCTAAAAACAAAGATGATGTGACTTATCAAACAAAAGTGCTGGCAGGTCGATAGACACACAAACATACACACAAAATTCTAGCTTTCGCAACCAGTTGCTTCGTCAGGAAAGAGGGAAGGAGAGGGAAAGATGAAAGGATGTGGGTTTTAAGGGAGAGGGTAAGGAGTCATCCCAATCCCGGGAGCAGAAAGAAAAATATATCTAAAAACAAAGGTGATGTGACTTACCAAACGAAAGCGCTGGCAGGTCGATAGACACACAAACAAACACAAACATACACACAAAATTCAAGCTTTCGCAACCCACAGTTGCTTCGTCAGGAAAGAGGGAAGGAGAGGGAAAGATGAAAGGATGTAGGTTTTAAGGGAGAGGGTAAGGAGTCATTCCAATCCCGGGAACGGAAAGACTTACCTTAGGGGGAAAAAAGGACGGGTATACACTCGCACACACACCCATATCCAACTGCACATACACAGACACAAGCAGACATGGGTTGCGAAATCTTGAATTTTGTGTGTATGTTTGTGTTTGTTTGTGTGTCTATCGACCTGCCAGCGTATGATGTGACTTACCAAACAAAAGCGCTGGCAGGTCGATAGACACACAAACAAACACAAACATACACACAAAATTCAAGCTTTCGCAACCAACGGTTGCTATATCAGGAAAGAGGGAAGGAGAGGGAAAGACAAAAGGATATGGGTTTTAAGGGAGAGGGTAAGGAGTGATTCGAATCCCGGGAGCGGAAAGACTTACCTTAGGGGGAAAAAAGAACAGGTATACACTCGCACGCACACACACATATCCATCTGCACATACACAGACACAAGCAGACATTTTGTATGTTTGTGTTTGTGTTTGTTTGTGTATCTATTGACCTGCCAGCACTTTTGTTTGGTAAGTCACGTCATCTTTGTTTTTAGATATATTTTTCCCACGTGGAATGTTTCCCTCTATTATATATATACAGGGTGATCCTCATTACCAACAAACACTGTCTGCCTGTGTCCATTCATGCGAATGGACAGTTTGTTGCTGGTCATTCCCACATAGAAAGCTTCACAGTGTAGGCAGGTCAGTTGGTAAATCACGTGGGTGCTTTCACACGTGGCTCTGCCTTTGATTGTGTACACCTTCCGGGTTACAGGACTGGAGTAGGTGGTGGTGGTGGTGGGAGGGTGTATGGGACAGGTTTTACACTGGGGTCGGTTACAAGAGTAGGAGCCAGAGGGTAGGGAAGGTGGTTTGGGGATTTCATAGGGATGAACTAAGAGGTTACGAAGGTTAGGTGGATGGCGGAAAGACACTCTTGGTGGAGTGGGGAGGATTTCACGAAGGATGGATCTCATTTCAGGGCAGGATTTGAGGAAGTCGTATCCCTTCTGGAGAGCCACATTAAGAGTCTGATCCAGTCCCGGAAAGTATCCTGTCACAAGTGGGGCACTTTTGTGGTTCATCTGTGGGAGGTTCTGGGCTTGAGGGGATGAGGAAGTGGCTCTGGTTATTTGCTTCTGTACCAGGTCAGGAGGGTAGTTGCGGGATGCAAAAGCTGTTTTCAGATTGTTGGTGAAATGGTTCAGGGATCAAGGATTCCGGACTGCCAGCACTTATATATATATATATATATATATATATATATATATATAAAAATCTCAAGTTGTTCAGGCACTTGGCACTTCATTGGGTACCTCAGATTGGGAAAACTATCACTGCCCGAGTTGTTGGCCATGGGTAATGAAATGGTCATGACAGGTGTTAGTGTGTACTATCTTGGATTGTAGCCATAAACAGAAAGGCCACAAAATATATATATATATATATATATATATATATATATATATATATATATATATATATATATATATATACATGTTTAAATGTTGAAAGCAAAAAAAGAACACAAAAGAACACATTGACACCGGTGTGTCAGACCCACCATACTTGCTCCGGACACTGCGAGAGGGCTGTACAAGCAATGATCACACGCACGGCACAGCGGACACACCAGGAACCGCGGTGTTGGCCGTCGAATGGCGCTAGCTGCGCAGCATTTGTGCACTGCCACCGTCAGTGTCAGCCAGTTTGCCGTGGCATACGGAGCTCCATCGCAGTCTTTAACACTGGTAGCATGCCGCGACAGCGTGGACGTGAACCGTATGTGCAGTTGACGGACTTTGAGCGAGGGCGTGGGGCGTGAGGTCTCCACAGTACATCGATGTTGTCGCCAGTGGTCGGCGGAAGGTGCACGTGCCCGTCGACCTGGGACCGGACCGCAGCGACGCACGGATGCACGCCAAGACCGTAGGATCCTACGCAGTGCCGTAGGGGACCGCACCGCCACTTCCCAGCAAATTAGGGACACTGTTGCTCCTGGGGTATCGGCGAGGACCATTCGCAACCGTCTCCATGAAGCTGGGCTACGGTCCCGCACACCGTTAGGCCGTCTTCCGCTCACGCCCCAACATCGTGCAGCCCGCCTCCAGTGGTGTCGCGACAGGCGTGAATGGAGGGACGAATGGAGACATGTCGTCTTCAGCGATGAGAGTCGCTTCTGCCTTGGGCCAATGATGGTCGTATGCGTGTTTGGCGCCGTGCAGGTGAGCGCCACAATCAGGACTGCATACGACCGAGGCACACAGGGCCAACACCCGGCATCATGGTGTGGGGAGCGATCTCCTACACTGGCCGTACACCACTGGTGATCGTCGAGGGGACACTGAATAGTGCACGGTACATCCAAACCGTCATCGAACCCATCGTTCTACCATTCCTAGAGCGGCAAGGGAACTTGCTGTTCCAACAGGACAATGCACGTCCGCATGTATCCCGTGCCACCCAACGTGCTCTAGAAGGTGTAAGTCAACTACCCTGGCCAGCAAGATCTCCGGATCTGTCCCCCATTGAGCATGTTTGGGACTGGATGAAGCGTCGTCTCACGCGGTCTGCACGTCCAGCACGAACGCTGGTCCAACTGAGGCGCCAGGTGGAAATGGCATGGCAAGCCGTTCCACAGGACTACATCCAGCATCTCTACGATCGTCTCCATGGGAGAATAGCAGCCTGCATTGCTGCGAAAGGTGGATATACACTGTACTAGTGCCGACATTGTGCATGCTCTGTTGCCTGTGTCTATGTGCCTGTGGTTCTGTCAGTGTGATCATGTGATGTATCTGACCCCAGGAATGTGTCAATAAAGTTTCCCCTTCCTGGGACAATGAATTCACGGTGTTCTTATTTCAATTTCCAGGAGTGTGTGTGTGTGTGTGTGTGTGTGTGTGTGTGTGTGTGTGTGTGTGTGTGTATATATATATATATATATATATATATGAAGCTTTATAGGCTCTACAATGCCTTTGCTTTCAACATTTAAACATGTATTTCTCGTACAGATGATCCACATAAAGTGCATCACAAAAGACATCCACAAATGAAATCATCAAAGAATTTGCACGATATGGAGTTCTGTAGTAAGTGATCAAAGGTATATGCAATAGCAAACAATAGGCACACCAGAATAAATCAGATAAAAACAACACAAGAGAGATTTTGATGCATTTTTACATGCAAAATTAATTATGGGAAAGCTTTTTGCATGACTGGTGCTGTGTATATTAAATGAATACTTAATGCAAATGTGATGATTAATTTCTGAGCAATATTTGGGCCATTTTAAAAAGTATGCACCTGTTTTGAGTATAAATTTGTGTGTGATGTACAAACTGCTCCTCTCCAACCCCACCGATACCCCCACCCAAAAAAATTAATTAATTAATAAAAATAAAAAAGCTGTGGATTGAAGTCAGTGGCCTAGTACAAGAATGGCAAATTTGACTTCATTTTCCAGGAGAGCTTACAGACAGTGTTTTGAGAAATGAAAGGGACATTCTTATCATTGATTACTGGTAAAGAAGGTAAAACAATAACTGGTGAACACTAAGCATGTCTTCCCAATCAAATGGATGAAAAAAGTGATAAGACACCTGGATTTCAAAATAAGAAGTTGTGTCTCTTCAGACAAGTCCCTGGCCATGAAGGCACTTTAGGGAATTTGAAGACTGGACTATTGTAATACATGCCCTGCTCACCAGATCTGGCATCCACTGACTTCTTGATATTCTAATATACAAAGAGCTTTGGAAAAAAAAAAAAAAAAAAAAAAAAAAACACATTTGACAAGGTATATTTATGAGCAATTGCGCCAGAGACAGCTGCTGTGTTGAGAGAGATGAGCCCTGTTGCCATGGTGAATGGAATAGAACACTAAGTCACGTTAACGAGGTGCCGTCTAGTGGCCATTTCAATAGCAGTCAACAACAAGACGCACTATATCAGCATATCTGATTGCAGCCTGACAGTGGGTGCTCCATACATAGATTATTTCATCTCTCAAGTTGTTCAGGCACTTGGCACTTCATTGGGTACCTCAGATTGGGAAAACTATCACTGCCCGAGTTGTTGGCCATGGGTAATGAAATGGTCATGACAGGTGTTAGTGTGTACTATCTTGGATTGTAGCCATAAACAGAAAGGCCACAATGAAAAAAATCATTCACCAATTGAATGGTGGACAACAACAACTGGTGGGCAACCATACCATTCAGAACCATCTCTTTACTGTGGAATACAGAAGCCATTAACCCACACCTCACTGCTTGTTATAAGACGCATAGATTAGAATGGACACTGGAACACTGACACTGGATGATTGACACATGGTCTGCTGAACTGTAAAACTGCTGGTATATGCTAATAGCACTGTAAAAACAAGTCAAAAAAACACACTGACTTGAAGTGCCCCTCTTGTCAACAGGGATTCGTTCAGGAAAGAGGTGGAGGAATTCTTAGGTGGGGATGTTTAATGGGGTGGACTAAGATCACAGTACTTTCATCAAGACAATTGTAACAGGATGTCTTCCTCTATCCTCTAGCATCACTTTTCCTCAACAGTAGTTGTTGATACCAGTATCATTTTTCAAATTTTGGACAGGTCAGAAATATCACAGTCCTAGTTGCTTTTCTGAAAACTTTCACATAATTTTATGTACAGTATGTTATATTTCAAGTTAAAATTTATGAAAAGGAATTACTTTATACAATATTTTAGTTTCAATGTTACAATTGATATGTATTCGTTCTGAATGTACAGTTAAAATATTTTTTTAAACATTTGCAATTAGAAACATTTGCACACTCAAAATTTCTATTATTAATTATGCATTCCTGTACTGTTTACTATGTTTATTTCTGGATTCATTTATGAAATAATAATCGAAATTAATGATGTAACAAAAGCTAGTAGAAATTCATTTGCTAAGAAAAATTGTAAATCCTTTGGAATATTGTTTTTCCCACAGAGTGTGAGAGTTGTAAGCTTTCCTCTGGTGTGATTGGACATATTTTTGTATAATAGATGTGAATAATGTCATTTCAGCTTTGTTAATGAGAAAAATCAAAAGACTGGTGATATACTAAAATGTGAGAAAATATATTTATGTAATAAATAATTCCGCAACGACAATCTTCAACTTTATTTAGTTCAAACCAACTGGACTGATGTGCGATTTTCAGCTTCAAGAATCAGACCCCTAAACTAGAAGAACTGGAGCAATCTCAACATGACAAGCTAAGTAAACTTGAAATTTTATTGTAATCTCTGCTCCTCTCAAAATCTTCAAAAAGATTTTGCTTATTAATTACTTGGACAATAGCTGGAAGAAGAAAGGATGGGGGAGATTACAAGTGGGGGCATTGTTTGTGATTAATTAACTAATAATGAAGTTTTGTCTGTTGCATAAATTATTTCATTGATTTTTGAAATTTATGTAAATATAAATTTTCGATCACATGGAGCAACATTGAATGCTACCCCACAAAGGATCTTTACATCAAGAGTGATGATGCGCTACCAACAATGATGGACCAGATCTGATGAAAGTGAGGAGGATTTAACAACCACAACCAGGGACATCAAAAAGGAAAGAAAAGTACAAACTATTGGAGAAGTTATTTTGTTTGTGGACTCATGTGCTTGTTAACAAAATGAATAGGGATGAAAGCAAAAATGAGGCAGAAATGGAAGCCGTAGGATCCATTCAGGACATGTTTGAGAAAAGTGAAATCATACACAGTACAGAAACAAAAGGCTGATTTTTTTGCAGTTAATTTTGGCAAAACTAGAGGAAATGAAGACAGATAAAAATAGCAAATTTAGTGCAGTTGATGATCAGGTAACTGAAATCAGAAAAGATAACAACAGTAAAATGGACATGGTACAACATCAGATAGGTCAACTTAGTAATCCAGTTTCAGAGTTAAAAAATGAGTCGTCAGAGGAGTTAAAAAGTGTGAATTAAAAAGTTGATGATCAGGTAACTGAAATCAGAAAAGATAACAACAGTAAAATGGACATGGTACAACATCAGATAGGTCAACTTAGTAATCCAGTTTCAGAGTTAAAAAATGAGTCGTCAGAGGAGTTAAAAAGTGTGAATGAAAAAGTTGATGTTTTAGAAAATAAATTTATTGTTTTAGAAAATTTCAGCTTTTCAGGAAAGTTGTATTGACAAAAATCTGTGTGCACACAATGGTATTGTGTGCGCCAACACTCCTATCAAAAGTTTTCCATCAGATAATTTACATCCAGTGGATTTTCTGCACCACTGTAGAGATAGCTTTGCGTCAGGCATGAATGACAATCAAAAAATTAAATTTGGTAAGAGATTTCTTGAAGATGAAACTCTGTCATGGGTAAATTTAAATTTAAGTCAGTGGGAAACATATCATAGTTTTGAGAAAAGTTTTTTAAATAAATTCTAGTTGGAAGCAGAACGAGGGAGAATCAAAAGAGAATTTTTGGATAGTCGTAATTATAGGAATAGGAATGGTACTTTGAGAGAGTTTTGTAAGAACCAACTTAAAAAAAAAAATAGTACATCTTGCCAAACCATTGGATGAAATGACCTTGATTGATGCACTTAAAAGGAGATTACAAGGAAGATTGCAGTGGGATTTGGTACATGGACCTGATGATTGTTTTGAATAGTTTTTATGATATGTTGACAGGCTGGATAGGGCAGTAGAAAGAAGTATGTACCACAATAACAGGAATGATAGAAATGACAATGGGAGTAATCACAGAAACAGAGATCCACTGAGATCAAAGTGATAATAGGGAGAGAAATTTTGAACAGAAGAAGAATAGGAATAACAGGAATAACCAAGGGCATTTTAATAGCAGAAACAATCAACATAGTAATCACAGGACCCCTAAGTTATGCTTGCAAGTAGATAGTAATAACGGTGTTAATGATACGGCACATGTACCTGAAACTGAACAGACAAAATATCAGATTTCTCATTTATGTTTTGACCAAACATTTTGGGATGCTACGTTTAATTATGGTGATGTAAGTGCTAATGACAAACCAGAATGTGAGAGTAGTGAGAATTTTGGTATAGTGCGTACTAATGATTTCTCCTCCTGGGCAGAAAATATTGTTGTTGATGTGTGTAAATCTGGTGATGACTGTATTTGATCTGAACTAGGTGGTATTTTTGCTGTAGATGTGAATGAGAGTTGTGAAGTAACAGAGGTTCATAAGTCTGAGACTGGTGGCTTATTGCAAATGAATGTAGATGAGGTAAGTGACTTTGATGGAGTTGAGACTTTTATTGTCAGAGATTTTGTTGATGAAGTAATTTTAGAGGAATATGATGATGATGATGAGTATCTAGTATCTGTGGAGTTTAAGAATAACAGTTTCAGAGTTATTTGTAAATGACATTGACAATACAGGTAAGGTAAGTGATGTATGTGATGTTGTATTTGAGGGTCATGGAATACCAGTCCAGTCAAAACAATTTTTCATTAATGTCATGCAGAGTAATGATCCAAACAGTAAAGGTGAGGTATCTGTGAGCCTGAAGAATAAAGGTGAAAACTTTTTTAAGTTTGTTTAGGACCAGATTGATGATGACTTAGATAAAGGTGCATTCTGGAATAAGTTAGCTGTGGTAAGTCAGAACTCATATCCCATTTGGTGAAATGAAGTGAAAGAGGATCTAAGCAGGAAGTGTAATTTTGATAGCAATGTGTTTTGTGTTCCTTCGGCAACAAGTGATGTTAGTTGTGCCAAGGAATCTATTCATTGTATTCAATCTTTACCTGACAACATGAGTAGTCAAGAGTAATGTTATGATACCTGTAAAGTTGATAAAACCCTGTAAGGACAGTATAGATGAAGCATTTGATGAAACTGAAAGAGATCTTTCACATGAAGTGTCTGACAACAGAGAGGATGATTCGAATTTTGGGTGTTCTTACATTAAAATATAGACTGATTGGTGGGAAGTCAACTGTTTGATATATACAGGTAACCTGATTTGTGGGATATCAAAACAATTTAGAGAGAAGAACAAGTATAGTAAGAATTTTGTGGAAATGCCCATTGTAGGTATAAATATAAGAGGAGCTACAGGTCAGCGAAGCAAATTGGTAAAATCTACTTTTAACTTTTATTATAGAAGACAAGAGCTTTCAACATGGATGCTTAGTGATCCTTAGTCTAGAAGAAAATATAATTCTGGGTAAGGATTGGATAGTGAAAGTTGAGACTTGTTTTGGATGGAGTGCTAAAGAATTGTTTCTTTTGGAACCTAAGAGTAATACTTAAATGTAATGATGATACACATTTTTGTGAGACTGAGGGTCAGGATTTTGAAGGTGTAGTAGATTCTAAAGTGAGGGAAGCTAAAACTCTTAATGAGCAAGAAAAGGAACAACTTAGGAATTTGTCATTGGAGTTTAGAAATTTGTTTAGTGAAAAACCAGGGAAATTGAAAGGTTATCAGAGATCATGCACCTTTCTTTCTCAAACCATATAGTATACCATTTTCATAAAGGAAAGACATAGAGAAAGAAATTCAGAAAATGGAAATGTGGGGAGTAATTGAGAGAAGTAGGAGTGCTTACAATAATCCTTTGGTTGTGGTAAGTAAGGGAAATTGTGGAGAGAGAATTGTTTTGGACTCTAGTCACCTTAATAATATTTTTTCTTATCAGAGAGAATGGTCATCCTGAGAACAGACAAGCTGTTACACAAATTTGATTATATAAAATTCATGAGTAGTTTGGACTTGACATCTGGAGTGCACCATATTCCACTTGAAATTAATTCTAGAAAATATACTGCATTTTTTTATGGGAGCAGGTGTTTTCAATGCTGTGTGGTGACACTTGGGCTAAATGTATCTGTAGCTGGATTCATAAGAGCTCTAGATTCTGTCTTGGGAAGTGAAGTGAGCTCAAAATTAATTGTGTATGTCGATGGAATTTTTGGTCACTGAAAAGACTTGGGGACAATTTTTGGATCTGTTGAGAGAAGTGTTATCAATTCTGGAATAAAGAGGTATTCTGGAATAAGGAGGTACGACTTTGAAAATAGATAAGTGTAAATTTGATGTGGAAGAAGTAAAATTTTTAAGACATGTTATATATGAGAAAGGAATTGCACCTGATGAAGAGAAACTTGATGCTATTGCTAATTTTCCTGCTCCTTGCAACAAAAATAGCTTGAATCATTTTTTGAGTTATGTAGAAAATTTTGTAGCAGCCAAGCTTTGAATGCTTCATGCCTGTGAACTTTTGAAAAAGAATGCTGTTTGGGATTGGAATCAGGAATGTCAGGTCACTTTCGATGAGATCAAATTACAGTTGTGTCAAAGTTAGACATTGTTTAGACCAGAATTGGCTCTTCCTTTTTATATTGTGACAGACAGTAGTGATGTTGGTTTGGGTGTTCATTTATTTCAGGAGGCTGAAGCTGAAGGTGTTATTGAACACAGATCACTTACATTTGCTAGCAGAGTATTGCAGAAGCATGAAAAGACATACACTATAACCGAGAAAGAACTTTTGGCTGTACACTGGGTGTTCAACAAGTTTAAAAATTATTTACTAGATCACAAAATTATCATCTATACTGATCAAAAAGCATTACATTATCTCCAGCAGTATGATCTGTACCATATCAGAATTACTCATTGGGCCTTGTTTTTCCAGCAGTTCAATTATGAAATCACATACATCAGGGGTACAGACAATATAGTTGCTGATGTTTTGTCTAGGCTACCTTTACTGAGTGACTCATCTAACAACTTTGGAGGAGGAGAGAAAGAGTTTAAAATTATGTACTTAAGGGATGTGAAAGAGGAAAAAAGAGATCTTGAAAATTTGCAAAGACATCCACAAGTATCAAAATTTTGATCAAAATTGGAAATTGTTTAAGATCATACTGGGTAAGAAAGGAGGGGAAAAGACTGAACAAAACTATAAGGCACACAAGGGAATCTTATTCAGGAAACATAAGACTGACTCAGATGATTTTATCTGACAATGGTTCTCAGTTTACATCATAATTTGGGAAGACTTTGTTGATCATGCAAAAATAAAGCATATTCTGACTTCTGTGTACCATTCATTGAGTAATCCTACAGAAAGATATGAGAGAAACTGGAAGACTGTTTAGGACATATTGTTGTATGAATCATACCAGTTGGATAGATTATGTCAGTGATTTTGAGGATATTATAAAGTTAGCTAGTCCGTGATTAAACATCATTTCAAATGGTGAAAAACCTGTTTAAGAATGTTTTCTTAAACAGGTTTTTCACCATTTGAAATGATGTTTAATCATGGACTAGCTAACTTTATTTCTGAGAATGTAGAGTTTCCACCATGTACAATTCTGTCACCATAAGAGAGAAAGAGTGTGTCAGGGAGATGATGAAAAAACAGGGGGATAGGAGAAAGCAGAGACATGATAGTAAAGGCAGATTTTCTGAGTCTGAGGTAGGAGATCATGTGTTGGTGAAAGCCAAAGATAAATCTAAAGTGCTGACGTCTGAAATTAAGATATTCTTCGATATTTATATAGGACCATTCAAAATTCTTGAAAATTCACATCCTAATGCATTCACATCCTAAGTTGTCTGGATTATGCAATATCACTGGACTGAAAGTGTTATAACCTTTAATCACTAATAAAGTGCGTGGAGATACAAAAGTAGAAACACTCGCGGGTTACATGTTACTAACTCCATATCTGTCACTCGACTGCCGGGCCGTGACATGCGGCCGGCGCCGTTCATAACCAGGTGGCGCTCCCGCGCTCGGCCGAGCTGCGGAGCGCCTCTATCGCCGTGTTCGCGTACTAACGTAGCGGCACTTTTGAATGTCGTGGCACTGTCACAACACTTTTCCCCCCTTGAAAAAAAAAAACGCTCACTTTCGTGGAGACACAGACAGTGCGGAGACATCCATGGCCTCTTGGGAGGTCCCGAGAAGATCCCGCGGAGAAACACGAGAGTATGGTCGAAAATGTCCAGGACGGAAGCCGGCGCGTGGAACGTGCCTCCTGGACGAGATGATGGGTGAAAACTCCGGAGCAGCATCCATAGGTGTCGTGGACCTGGGGGTGTGCTCCAGCGAGATGGGTCCCGGAGAAGGCGGCGTCGCGACTGGGGCCGGTTCCGGCGTACTCGGAAGCGGTAGCGACGGCGGCGGCAACAACACGCCCGGAAGATCGGCAGCAGCGACAGGACTGGCTTCTCGGACTGGTGGAGACGAAAGAAGGGGCGGTGGTACCGGCGTGGCCACCACTCGTGGGCGCATCTGGTCGTAATGGCGAACAACCATGCCGCCGTCCGTACGTATTTCACAAAGCCGGCGGCCGCGAAGAGCCTGGACCACCCCTGGAATCCATTTAGGGCGAGATCCATACCCCCGTGCCCACACGTCGGCGCCCACCGGGTATTTTCCCGCACTAGGGGACACAGTACAAGGCCTGACAGGGTGAAGCAGATGCAGTAGGGTGCGCGGTTGGCGGCCATGCAAGAGTTCAGCAGGGCTGCGATCACCCAGAGGCGTGAAGCGATAAGAACTCAGAAATTGCAACAGAGCGTCATCTGTGGAAAAATCACTAAGGAATTTTTTCATTTGGCTTTTGAAAGTGCGGACAAGGCGCTCAACCTCCCCATTCGATTGCGGATGGAAGGGTGGTGCTGTAACATGATGAATCCCTTGTCCAGTACAAAAATCACGGAAGGCCTGCGAAGAGAACTGAGGGCCATTGTCCGTGACAATCGTGGATGGAAGACCTTCTAGCGCAAAGATTTTTGACAAAGCCAGCGTCGTCGCCGCAGTGGTGGGCGACGGACAGCGAACAACAAACGGAAACTTCGAGAAGGCGTCAATCAACAGTAGCCAATAAGTGCCGAGGAAGGGGCCGGCAAAGTCAGCGTGCACCCGTTCCCACGGCTGCGCAGGATCAGGCCACGGAGAGGGCAGAGTACGAGGCGCAGCCAGTTGTTGAACACACTGAGCACATGCAGCGACCATGTGGGCGATGTCCGAATCGATACCGGGCCAATAAACGTGCCATCGGGCCAGGGACTTAGTCCGAGAAATCCCCCAACGGCCCTCATGCAATAGTTTGAGAACAGCTTTGCGAAGAGAGGCGGGCACCACAACCCGTGGAGATGCGCCATCCGTGGCCAGAAGAACAACACCCTCACGAACAGACAGACGAAGGCGCAAGGCATGGTAGTTGCGAAGGGGATCCGACGCCCGGCCCTTGGTCCTGTCCGGCCAACCCCGCTGAACAAAACCAATCACCTGACGCAGGACCGGATCCCGCGCAGTAGCCGACGCGACCTGCGAACCTGTAAGTGGAAAACCCTCGACCGCACAACGTTCGTCCTCATCAATGTGGAAACAGAGGAATTCATCGCGATCGAAAACCGGGTCGGGGGCCATCGGCAAACGCGACAACGCGTCAGCGTTGGCGTGCTGGGCCGTGGGGCGATAGTGAATCTCATAGTGAAAACGAGACAAGTATAAGGCCCAACGTTGCAGGCGGTGAGCTGCCTTATCCGGAAGCGTCGCCGAGGGGCTGAACAGAGAGACCAGTGGCTTGTGGTCGGTGATGAGGTGAAACTTATATCTGAGGACATTCCGTATCAACAGCTGGATGGCTTGTGTTCTGGATTCTCGTCCGTGTTCTCTGCGGGTCTGGGTCAGGCCAAGGATTTTGAAGCCCACATTACTCTTAAATCTACGGCTCGCCCTAAGTTTTTCCGGGCACGCCCTATTCCGATGGCGTTGCGTGCGCCTGTCAAAGCTGAGATAGACAGGTTAACAGCTTCGGGGATTCTCCTTCCTGTTACCTCCAGCGAATGGGCATCGCCCGTCGTGGTGGTTTCTAAACCAAACGGGAGTCTGCGATTGTGTGGTGATTTTAAAGCCACTGTCAATGCTCAAAGCCTCATTGACACTTATCCTCTTCCCCGTCCTGAGGAGTTATTTACCAAGCTCGCCGGGGGCCAGTTCTTTTCCAAACTTGACTTATCGGAGGCGTACCATCAGTTGCCGCTGGATGCATCTTCCAAGGAATTTCTCGTCATCAACACTCCTTGTGGGTTGTATCAGTACCAGCGGTTACCATTTGGTGTCGCTAGCGCGCCGGCCATTTTTCAGCGGTTTTTGGAACAGCTCACGGCTTCCATTCCCGGCTGCATCAACTACCTGGATGACATTGTTGTCACGGGGGCCTCCACTGAGGAGCACCTTCGCAATTTGCGTTCACTGTTTCGGGTTCTGCATTCAGCAGGGTTGAAGTGCAATCTGGACACGTCTCAGTTCTTCCAACCCTCCATTGTGTATCTTGGTTTCCACTTGTCCCGTGAGGGTATACGTCCTCTACGACAGCACGTTGCGGCCATTACCGCTCTACCCCGGCCGTCTACGGTCAAAGAACTTCAGGCGTTTCTAGGCAAGGTTGCTTATTATCACAAATTCATTCCCTCCGCGGCGGCGGTGGCTCATCCTCTGCATCAGCTGTTACGCAAAAACGTTCCTTTCTGTTGGTCCGCCGAGTGTGAGCAGGCTTTTGTCCGCCTGAAGGCTCATTTGCAGTCGGCGCCTTGTCTTGCCACATTCCGTCCGGGTCAGCACTTGGTTCTGGCGACTGACGCGTCACAGTATGGCCTAGGGGCTGTTCTCGCCCATCGGTATGAGGATGGGTCGGAACGACCCATCGCCTACGCTTCCAAGACCCTCAACGATGCCCAACGGCGTTACTCTCAAATAGAAAAGGAGGCGCTCGCTATCGTTTATGCTCTGAAAAAGTGTTATAACCTTTAATCACTAATAAAGTGCGTGGAGATACAAAAGTAGAAACACTCGCGGGTTACATGTTACTAACTCCGTATCTGTCACTCGACTGCCGGGCCGTGACATGCGGCCGGCGCCGTTCATAACCAGGTGGCGCTCCCGCGCTCGGCCGAGCTGCGGAGCGCCTCTATCGCCGTGTTCGCGTACTAACGTAGCAGCACTTTTGAATGTCGTGGCACTGTCACAACAGAAAGCTTATAGACGTGATCCATAAATATCTGACTTTTTTCTCCTTTGTCAAGAATGTAGTATGTAAGATGATGTGATTTCTAAAGTTCGGTCTTGTCTATTGACTGAGTTTAAGTCTATGCCACACTATATTTGCAGGTTCATACAACTCTATGATTCTGTTATTTAATTGATTTGTGCTGTAGATTTTGATACATATATTCCATGTGACTAAATGGGTATATCCTTTTACAGTTTTGAAATGTGACAATGCCATTAAATATCTAGTGATGGATTTCTTATTTTAGAATGATATTAGTGTTAAATATTATAATTATTCTTGTGTACTCAGCTGAAAGTGATTTAATTTAATTGTCATGAACTCTTTTGGGTAAAGTCACAGGTGTTGTGGTAAATTGAATGAAGACTCATTTTATTGTGTACTGTAAATATTAGGAATAGTATCTTGAAATTTCATATGTGCAAGCCAAACACATGTGTATGTTAAACATAGAATTCTTATGTCAGTACATAATGGACTATGAACCATATCTCATTTTGTAAGCATTTGTCGGATGCTATGTCAGTGCAGTCCAACTTTTCTTGCTTGTGTACATAATTTCTTTTAATCTGCTAATTGCTAAGTGAATATTATTTAGAAATATATTTAGTATATATGTGTATATTAACTAAATAGTCTATTTATTCATTGTATTTACCTCTGTTTATTAAGGTACCATTTGTGTGAATACCCTTTAATCCATTCTGATATAAACCCTGATATTTATTTTTTCAAAATAGATAGGCAAAACATACATCATGTGATGTGAGGGAGGTACTGGATAGCTTACTTAGTACATAAAACAATGTTTCAGGATTCGATGTGAAAGCTATACAGGATGTTATCTATCCATTGGAGCATGTGATGAGAAATCTAGGGAGGAAACTGAAAGATGTGAGTGGATCCACTCTCACATTTCTGTATGGCTGAACCCTTGCTGGTCCAGTTGACTTTCAAGATATCATAGGTGCTGGGTAATATACTTAAGCATCTGTCAACTGCATCAGTCTTGTGATGAAATTTGTAAATTTTTAGCCAATAAATTATCCTACATGCAAAATTCTTGTATTTATATGAATTTTAAAAACTATTTTTTTAGAAAGATGTCACTGTTATGGACAGTGTTAGTCCGCATAAATGGTTTTTCAAGTAGGGGGATTAACTTCCCAAAACATTATGTAAATTTAAATCTGGTTTGACTTGGGTATAGTGCTGTGGAATGTTGACATTCTATGACTGCTGATTTGTTATGTTCAACACTGAAATGTGAAAACTTAAAAAGTTCAGGAGTATGTTCTATGAACCATGTTGTAAATAATTATCAGAATATGACAAAATTAGGCACTCTTAGTTTAGGAGTCATACATTTCAATGAATTTTCTTATCTCAACATTCAGTATGTATTTTTTTTATCAATTGTAAATGAATCTTCTAGGTTTCCACATACGTAGTGAACTTTTGAAATTATTGATGTATGATTATGAACTTTATTTATTTTGTGTCGAAACATTTCTGTTGGTGTGTACCCAGTATGGTTTGGATTCATGTTTCAGTCCCCACATCATAAGCATAGCCCCTAATGTTTTTTCATTATTTTCTTTTTTCATGAGTCAACATACCTTTACATACTCTGCTTTATGTGGTTGAGTGATTTTGTGCTATATTCCTACTTGTGATTGAGTATATTCTTCTGGTAAGTACCCGTCGTTGTGAGGTTTTCGAGATGGCTCATTCATCATACACTTAGGCTCTGAATTTTTTCTTCTCTTTTGATGATTTTGAAGGTGTGACTTTACAGATGTAAACTTGCAATTTGTAATTCTAATAATTGTCATTGCCTCTGCACCTATTTCTATAGTTTAGTATTGTAATATTGTAGTTTGGACTTTTTATCATTTGTCTTCGGACAGGATATTCCACAGATCTGAAAATTTGAATGCCATGTCTTTATAGATGTACAGATTATGACTTGTATAGTAGATATTTTTCTTATGCTTTGAGCAGCTTCGAGTGAATTTTGTCCATAATTTCGGAAATTGTCGCCATATGTTAATTTTGCTATTTCACTACTCAGGTTTCACACTTATTTGGACTACAGACAAATTGTAAGCAAGACAAACTCTGTTTGTTGTAACCAGAAATTTGTCAGATGCTATGTTTCTATATCTTTTGCAGTTTTTTTGTAAGCTAACCTATACTTATGTTTATAATTGTAGATTATTTTAGTCTTAGTGTAATTGATTTTCGTAGCTACCAGCAAACTTGCTCCATTCATCGTTGAGTATCATCCCTACCACAGCAAACTGAACTATGTGAAGCTGATTCAGGTATGTTATATTAACACACATTACTTCTTTGTTTTTCTGTTCAAGAAAATGACAACTTTTTGTGTGTGTTGAGAATAGTTTTGGCAATAAGAAATCTCTTTTTTTAACTCCTCTTTCAATTGTAAATTCTTCATTAGCCTAACAAATTGTAATGAAAGCCATAACAATGACAGAAGTACTCTTCGGTATAGTCAATGAGGTTAAAGCAATGCTTTTTTCTTCTAGAACTGTTGGAACAATTTCCACTGGAACTAAGTAAAAAATTTTCAAAAAGGGTATGAATGCTAGACAACATGATAATTCATGCTCACTGTCCCTTCTATAATTTCATTCATGACTGGATGCTAGTCAACTGTCTTACATCTAACTGTAAAGTCAGCATGTTCCTTCGTGTGATAAAAATATTTTCTTCTGTATAGATGCTAATAATTTTGGTGAATTTCTAGTACACTAAAGAGAGGAGTCTAATAGTTCTGCAGTTTTTATGAGTTTGTCAGCTCTCTTGTGAATTATAATAATTAGAGCACTATCCCCGTTTAGAGGAATTTTGTTTCTCTACAGATATTTTGCAAAAATTTTGACAAGTTCCTGTTATATTACCCTCTCCCCTCTCTCTCCATGGCTTCAACCATTTCTACTAAAATGACAATCTCCAGACCATTCACTTTCTTCATCCCTCATTTAGATTTATACATATCATCTGGTTTTACTTTGGAATTTAACAGTTTTCATTATTAACTATCTGTATTTCTGATTCATCTCATCACCTACACAAATATTTTTTAAAATCTTAGAATTATTGTAGTTTCCTCTCAGTTACTAGTTACAGTGCCATCTGCCATCAATAAAATGTGATCACTACCAATCTCAGTTTTTCTTTAGTTTTGTTCATACTCTTGCTGAATTCAATTGTTTCTATTGTTAAATTTTCATTGCATCTTATCACAAAGAAATATTTGAAAACGGTAAGAATACGGACAAAAGAAAAGAGGGAAATTGATGTTAGGTACACATCATGCTTCATCACTTAGGAGAGCAGATGGAACAGTAATTAACAATGAAGCAAAAATTTTGCAAGCATTCAACATTTATTTACATGTATCTCTAGTTGAAGAGACAAATCAGAAATACTGATAATTAAAAATAAAAACAAAGACATTCCAGAAGGAATGTCAGATTTATAGTCACTTATAGTCAGTGCACATTACCAGTTTTGTCTTATGGCCTGTGAAACATGAACTTTCAGTGTAAAGTAGGCAGTGTATGTAATCAATGGATCAAGGAAGTACTTGACTAGATTCCAAGATAAGAAAATATCAGAAATACAACAAAATGGACGGTGGTTAAACAGTGTCAGAAGACATGTAGGACCAACATGGGTGCTTAAAGATCAAAATTTTAGTGCCTGGAAGGGCCTCTATCCACCAGTGAATTTCATATGGCTGATGACTGTTACTTTCCTGTTTTCAGGTAAAATTTGATATAACTTATTTTTACGATTTCTTGCCTGGTAAGACATTTTCTTTTCCTCTTTCTCTTTCTAACTCTGTAATCAAGAAAGCAATGGGCCTCTTAGGAGATTCCAGTAGCTTTGAGTAGTGTGTCACTGTCAATATTTATAACAATGTTTGACCAAGACTTCTAACACCATTTATATTTGTCTGGTTCTAAGCATTTATGCTAGTGAACAGTTCTCAAGTGACTGTTTGACACAGGACAGGGTACAGAATCTCCAACTAAATTACCGAGCAAGGTGGCACAGTGATTAGCAAACTTAATCGCATTCAAGAGGGCAATCATTCAAACCCCTGTCCAGCTATCCTGATTTAGGTTTTCCATGATTTCCTTAAATCGCTTCATGTAAATGCCAGAATGGTTCCTATGAAAGGTGAGTAATGATACATAATATGAGGGTAAGCCCGAAAGTAAGGTCTCCTATTTTTTATAAGTACATAGACCTGTTTATTTCTATAAAGGTTTACATCAGTTTACAGTTTGAACATTTTGCTATTTTTCTACATAATCACTATTTCTGTCGATGCATTTTTGTGGATGCTGTGGCAGTTTTTGTATGCCCATGTCATACCAGCTCGCCACCATACTGTTCAGAAAGTTATGAACCTCTTCTTTCATCTCGCCATCGGAGCTGAATTGCTTTCCGGCCAAATGTTCTTTTAACTTAGGGAACAGGTGATAGTCACAGGGCGCCAATTCAGGACTAGAGGGTGGGTGGGTGATTATGTTCGATTGAAACTGTTGCAGGAGAGCAATGGTTTGCTCAACGATGTGTGGGCAAGCGTTGTCAAGGAGAATGTGTATGGCCTTGCTCAACATTCCTCTTCTCCGGTTTTGAATTGCCCGTCTGAGTTTTTTCAGAGTCTCACAGAACCTGTCAGCGTTAACTGTGGTCCCAGTGGGCATAAAGTCGACCAGCAATACCCCTTTCCGATCCCAAAAAACGATTGTCATGACTTTAGCGGCAGACTGTGTTTGAATGAATTTCCGCGACTTTGGCAAAGAAAGATGCCGCCATTGGCATGATTGTTGATTGGTCTCAGGTGTAAAGTGGTATGCCCAGGTTTCATCACCCGTGACAATTGAGTCAAGAGAGTTGTCCTGTTTAGCTGCAAGGCAGTGAAGAAATGCGCGGGAAGCATCAACTCGTTGCCCCAAGTGGTCCTCAGTCAGCATATGTGGCACCCATCTTGCGCACACCTTCGGGTAGTTCAATGTTTCCATTAAAAGTCTGTGAGCAGTGCTTCAGGAAACCTCAGGAACCAATGTGCAGAGATCATCCAGGGTGATCCGCCAATCTTCACACATGCTTTGCTCAACCTTCAACACTGTCTCCCACTTCTTTGTTCGTTGCGAATTTCGGTCCAACCAGCTGCAAACTCTCTACACCACTTACAAACATTTTTGACATTCATGCATGACTCACCATACACTTCCATCAATTGGCGATGGATTTCAATCAGTAAAGTGCCCTTTGCATTCAAAAACCGAATAACTGCGCGCAATTGGCACTTGGCGGTAACATCCAACGGGAGTTCCATTCTCAACGGCTGCCAAGCCAAGACTGAGTGTCTCAGCATGGCATGCGCATGTTTACACACAGCATGTGAAGCACTCTTCATAACAGTGTGACCAACTGCCACACAAACAGAGTTCTGTACTTATAAAAAAATAAGATACCTTACTTTTGGGATTACCCTCATATATCCAAATAATGGGTTTCACTGACCATAGCTTACCATCCACTTCTCTTTCCAGAGATATGTGATCCAGACCCTCAACAGTAAGGTTACAGCATGTAATATTACCTTACATTTTGGAGTACAGTTACTATACAAGTCTTCTTGGCTGCTGGTTCAAATGGCTCGGAGCACTATGGGACTTAACATCTGAGGTCATCAGTCCCCTACAACTCAGAACTACTTAAACCTAACTAACCTAAGGACATCACACACATCCATGTCCGAGGCAGAATTCGAACCTGCAACCGTAGCGGTCGCGCGGTTCCAAACTGAAGCGCCTAGAACCGCTTGGCCAAACCGGCCAGCATCTTGACTGCTGATCAGCCATTTCATTGGCATGAATTCCCACATGTATTGGCGCTAGCAGAATATCATCTCCATTTCTAAAACCGTATTGGCATAGGAGAGTGTCCTAGGTGTACTCAACTGGTTTTTCTATTAGGTTTGAGTAATATGTGGCTAGAACTGCACACATGGAATAGAAGCATGTAATCGCATGTATCTCCATATCGAGGGAACTAAATCTATTTTGTAACTAGATCCTACGGAGATGAAAGAAGTAAATCACTGAGCAGCCAATGTGTTCCCCCCCCCCTCCCCCCTTTCATGACCACAACAGTGAAAATTAGGAAATAACTGTGGTGCTGATAAAACATATTATTGAAACCATGGGGGTGTGCTGAAAAGTAATACCTCCAATTTTTTACTCTGTTCTCAATATCAGTTGAGGTATTACACATCATTCATATTACTCAGTCAGCTTTTCCTCTTCACTGCTGCAACTTGCAACCCTCTGCCACTAGGGGACGCTGAACTGTAGCATGTAACATAGTAGTGTTATCGTAAGTAGGTCACTGTGTGAGAAACAGTGTATTGATGGCATGGTCTTGACATTTTTTGCCATTGGTACTCCTCTGTGGTGGAACTCCATTGATGCTCTCTTGTTTTTGGAATCAGAATGACACACTCAGCTTTCATCACCAGTCATAGTGTTGTTAAGGATTCCATCACCCTCATCTTTAAAACCAAAAGAAATTGTTCACAGATGTACAATCCCCCCTGATTCATGTCATGAGTGATCGTTCAGGGCACCCATCGTGCACACAGTTTTCTGTCCCACAGTTCTGCTATGATGACCTCTGCATGCTCACATGATATAACATTTATGCCACATTTATGATATGTCATGTTTACCAGTCAGCTGTGTCTGTGTTATCCGACGACTTTCTCTTATGAGTCTATCAACTCAATTCCAATTTGCCTCATCGACTGCCACACTTTGTCATCCTTTGGAGCTCTGTCACACAAGCTGAGGTTAGCACCACCATTTCCTTCGTTATAGGTATGAACAACCCAGTGTTGCTCATTACTGGTGTCAACACAATCACCGCCATGCACAGTTTTCATTCTTCTATGAGTTTCAATTGGAAGCATGTTTTCTGCAGTTAGCAATTTGATATAACACATTGTTTCTCAAGCACCAACATAGTTACATTACACATTGCTATATTACAACTTGAAGCCCTCTAGTGGCTGAGGGTTGCAACTTATATCAGCAAAGCAAGAAAGTCAACCGAGTAAGATGCAAGGCATGTTATAGCTCAACCGATAATGAAAACAGAATTAAAAAATTTGGAGGCATTACTTTTCAGCACAAACTCATTGTTCTATAAATTAAACCCCCTTCTTTTCCAGATGGCTGAAAATAGCTCTGTGCCTCTTTAAATACCAAGGTAGAAGCCAACTCCACCACCTTGACAACAACATGAACCTGGTGCACACTGTACACGCACCATGTCTCCTTCTGCACAGTTTCCAAATAGATTGGTCACTCACCGATGGTGTGCATGTGCCATTGTCATGTTTGGTCATTCAGCCTGGTGGAAAAATAGTGGATCAGAGAAGTACATACACATCTGATGTACCATGAGTAGCTGTTATTGTATGGAGAGTGACAAATTACCAATGTCTGCACAGAGGTTAGGAACGGCTACCAGTTTAATTTCCTTCTTGGTTAGCATCTATGGTCTTTAGGTGTGTAGGCCACACTGATCCACAAACTGATACCTGTGATCCGAAAAGTGAAAGTGTTGTAAAACTAGAGCCAACATACTCTGTTCCTTGTGACCTGTCACTAACCTACTTTCAAATACACTCCTGGAAATTGAAATAAGAACACCGTGAATTCATTGTCCCAGGAAGGGGAAACTTTATTGACACATTCCTGGGGTCAGATACATCACATGATCACACTGACAGAACCACAGGCACATAGACACAGGCAACAGAGCATGCACAATGTCGGCACTAGTACAGTGTATATCCACCTTTCGCAGCAATGCAGGCTGCTATTCTCCCATGGAGACGATCGTAGAGATGCTGGACGTAGTCCTGTGGAACGGCTTGCCATGCCATTTCCACCTGGCGCCTCAGTTGGACCAGCGTTCGTGCTGGACGTGCAGACCACGTGAGACGACGTTTCATCCAGTCCCAAACATGCTCAATGGGGGATAGATCCGGAGATCTTGCTGGCCAGGGTAGTTGACTTACACCTTCTAGAGCACGTTGGGTGGCACGGGATACATGCGGACGTGCATTGTCCTGTCGGAACAGCAAGTTCCCTTGCCGGTCTAGGAATGGTAGAACGATGGGTTCGATGACGGTTTGGATGTACCGTGCACTATTCAGTGTCCCCTCGACGATCACCAGTGGTGTACGGCCAGTGTAGGAGATCGCTCCCCACACCATGATGCCGGGTGTTGGCCCTGTGTGCCTCGGTCGTATGCAGTCCTGATTGTGGCGCTCACCTGCACGGCGCCAAACACGCATACGACCATCATTGGCACCAAGGCAGAAGCGACTCTCATCGCTGAAGACGACACGTCTCCATTCGTCCCTCCATTCACGCCTGTCGCGACACCACTGGAGGCGGGCTGCACGATGTTGGGGCGTGAGCGGAAGACGGCCTAACGGT
Organism: Schistocerca serialis cubense; assembly: GCF_023864345.2. NCBI lineage: Eukaryota > Metazoa > Arthropoda > Insecta > Orthoptera > Acrididae > Schistocerca > Schistocerca serialis. The sequence goes on along the minus strand of NC_064639.1, from coordinate 422,760,256 downwards.
GTGCGGGACTGTAGCCCAGCTTCATGGAGACGGTTGCGAATGGTCCTCGCCGATACCCCAGGAGCAACAGTGTCCCTAATTTGCTGGGAAGTGGCGGTGCGGTCCCCTACGGCACTGCGTAGGATCCTACGGTCTTGGCGTGCATCCGTGCGTCGCTGCGGTCCGGTCCCAGGTCGACGGGCACGTGCACCTTCCGCCGACCACTGGCGACAACATCGATGTACTGTGGAGACCTCACGCCCCACGTGTTGAGCAATTCGGCGGTACGTCCACCCGGCCTCCCGCATGCCCACTATACGCCCTCGCTCAAAGTCCGTCAACTGCACATACGGTTCACGTCCACGCTGTCGCGGCATGCTACCAGTGTTAAAGACTGCGATGGAGCTCCGTATGCCACGGCAAACTGGCTGACACTGACGGCGGCGGTGCACAAATGCTGCGCAGCTAGCGCCATTCGACGGTCAACACCGCGGTTCCTGGTGTGTCCGCTGTGCCGTGCGTGTGATCATTGCTTGTACAGCCCTCTCGCAGTGTCCGGAGCAAGTATGGTGGGTCTGACACACCGGTGTCAATGTGTTCTTTTTTCCATTTCCAGGAGTGTATATAATGCCTCTGATAGCCTCATTTTTAAGTATGTTAGGTATGATAGGGATGTCAGTTTATAATGAAATAAGCAACTCAAGAACTTCACTGACACTTTCATATTCAGAATGGTATTTCTCACTGTCATTGTAGGTGGACTAAATACACATCATGAATGGTTAAGTCCACATATATCACCTCTTATGCTAAGAAGTTTGTATGTGCAATCCACTCCTCCAATCTCTCTGTTGTCAGTTGTTACTGATAAACTGCTGTTGTGGGATTGCAGAAAGGGCAAAATGTTGTGAAATAATCTACAGATGATGAGCACTGTACTGGCTTCCTCGTCATGGACATTTTGCTACTGATGATGGGAGCAAAAACACTTAGGTTGATTTCTTGAGGGAGACCATTCTCCCATTCAAACTAGTCAGATAGGACTTCCCAGACTTAATATTTGAAATACGACTGAAGCAAAACAGATCATAAGATGGAAAACAACATTCTTGGAAGCCCTACATGTGAAGCTTTTATAGAATACTATACTTATAAGTGACATTGTAGCCTTCTTTAAGGCAATGTGCCCCAAAATGTGTCTACATCTGATCAACAGGTCAAAGGAGAACAGTAATCGAGCAACCTTACAGTGACTATTTCACTCAGTTTGCAATGCCTACACCAACTCTGGAACTATCTACACCAATGGTTCCATAATCTATGAGCAATTGACTTTTATTTTATTTACACCAGTGTCATGAAACAATGATCCCTACTGATTTAATGTTGGATGTATAACCAACCGCCAGACCGTGCATCCCATCAGTGATAAATATATATCACTCCAGAGGAGTGATTCATATCCCAATACATTCTTACCGATGAATGTCACTCTCAACAAAAGTTATTTATATAGTAATAAAATAATAACATAAAATACTACATCTAGAATAAATGTGAATATATTGTATACTTGTTTTGTTTTTATTGTGGATGTGATGAGCCATATTGAGGGAATATGTGTGGCATGGTGTGGCAGTCATGGCAACTTAGTGAGAGGAAATACCTACTTGGATGCAGGTATAAGTATTCCGCAGATTGTTGTCCTACATTGGAGATGACTAGACTTCCCAAAACTCGTACACTGATGATGAAAAAATGTTATTGGAAATGAGATGAACTTTAGAAATAAATACTGTTCTTTTATACGGAAGCATTAAGATATTTGCCTGAAATGAAATGTTGCTGGTGTGCAAAACTTAAGGGCAAAAATAACTTTTGCATTATGTGTCACTGCCAAGTAACATAGCTCGATGAAACTTGGACCATACTTAGAAAGAACTGCTGCAGTATAATAAAGAAGGTAACTGAAAGAAATACGTGTTGAGACAAATAGAAATGACACTTTACTCAAAGACAATAATTAGACTGAAGTCACTATCATTTATGATGGTCCCCTGGACATCACAGAAGACAGGACTTGTATCTCCATTGGGTGTGTGATCCCCATGGACAGCTATGCAACTCTACAGTGTGCTCCCATGCTGGCTACAAAGTCGGTAAAGCATTCTTGCAGTAGGGCATTCCATTCCTCCACCAACATAGTTGACAACTACTGGATTGTCTTTGGTACATGTGGATGTGTTGCAATATGTCTTCCCAATGCATCCCACTGGTGCTCAATGGGATTGAAGTCGGGAGAAGGAGCAGGCGTGTCCATTTGCTGAATATCCTCTCATTCCAAGACCTCCTTCACTGGTGCTGTTCAATGCGGTCACACATTGTCATCCATAAAAATGAAGTCACAGCTGAATGCACCCTTGAAAACATATATGTGGGAAAGGGTATCGTGTCACAGTAAAGTCGACCAGTGGGTGTACTGTGTTCAAAGCTTTGTAGGTCAGTATAGCCATCCAATGTTATGCCTACCCACACTGTAACACTTGGACCACCAAAACGATAATGTTTGACAATGTTCCCATGTGCATTACTTGTACACCGCTCTTGCCTTATGAGGGGTGCATCCAGAATCACTACTCAGACTTACTTTGCTCTCATACAAGAAGAACACAACACCCCTCATCCTTGTTCCAGTCTCTATGCTCTTGGCACCATCGCAAAGCTTGTGCCTTCATCACAACAGTTTCAATAACTATCAGTGGGTGAGCACTTTTTTTGCTAGTCACATAATCTTCCTCTTCAAACATGTTACTTATAAATGGTTTGATAACAAAAATCATTTACTTTTGGAATAGTTATTACTAAGCACTGCTTGCAGTGGCAAACAACCGGAGCCCTAGGATAGTCTGGCATGAAGTGTAAAGCGACAAAGCCATTATGTCTTTTGCAGTACTTCACTTGTGTTTCAGTTATTTATTTCTTCTTTACTACATATTCTTTTACTTTCCTACTCAGGATTATTATCAGATATAAATTTGTAAATTTCCTCATTCACTTCACCAGATCTTCAATAGACATAGGTACAGTCATGTCAGCATTTACAAAGTCCCTCAATTCCCGAACATACAATTTCTTTAACTGTTTCTCTTTGCAGTCTCCATATGTCTGTAAGATTAAATACTTCAAGTTATCATTTCTACTGAGACTCTCCCCACTCTCTTCTTTATCTGCTTAATCCCTCTGATATGATTCTCAGATGTTCCTTTACATAGGAAAATTCACAACTACAGCCCCAGTTTAATTATCACATAACTGTACACATGAGTGATGCTGATGTTAGTGTCAACGGCACTGAGAAACAAGGGAAACTGCAAAAAATATACAAGCTCCAATGGCACCCTGTTAGGTTCTACACAGAAACTGCAGAATAGTTAACACCTTTCTTAACAGTATTATCTCTATGTTTAGTTGGAACAAAGCTGAGGTCTCATGTGTGTACAATAACAGTAACAGAAGTGATCAACAAAACTATCCTCTAATAGCACTACCATCCATTGTTATAGGATCTTGGAACACATTCTGTGCTCAAACATAATGATGTACTTTGAAATGAATAAATGAATAACCTCCTTCATTCCACCCAGCATGGATTTCAAAAACACTGGCCACCCAAAACCTAATTCTTGTTTTTCTCACATATTATCCTGAAAGCCAGGGAAGAAGTCAGTCAGGTGGAGGCAGTATTTTGTTTGACTCCCATGAGCATATCACTGAAATGTTGAGAAACCCAACTTGGCAGATGCTTGAAAATAAACACCAACTGTTCCTTGTAAGTCTAAGTAAGTTCTTATCATCTCCAGTAAGTCTGTGGTTTGAGGTAATCCCATGTAAAATGGTGCTTCACTTTACAATACATGGCTGCCCATGGTTACTTTAGGGCTGTTCCATGAGAACATGGACACAAACCCTAAAAATTAAAAATATTCTTATTACAAATCGGATACCCACTTCTGTTATCTGAAACACAAAATTTCTTCATCTGAAGCTTCATTTTAATGTTAAGAACTGCTGGAACTGAACAACTGGCTTTATAGCTTGCCTAAAACTCAGCTTCTAGACCCTCTAAGAAATTAGTTTAAAAGTACTACAATGACACATTGTACAATAATTTATTAAGAGAATAGACCTGAAAAACTTTACAAGTATTTTAAGCCAGCCCATTTTGGTAGCTTATATTGATTTTATTTAATTAGTAAAGTCCCCAGTCTCATTTAATTTTTATTGGTACCTCCTGTCATTCAGTCACCAAAAAAATCCTGAAATTTGTTTTTCAGGGTTAATGTAATTTTATAGGCATACAAATACAGATTTATGAGATAGATAAAAGTCCCATAGCAGAGAAAAAATATTCATTATAAACAATAACTTGCAATGGTAACGGAATGACACACATGCAGTAACAGAATGACATAAATGGAGTAACAGAATGACATAAATGGAGTAACAGAATGACAGTAAGTTTATGACTGTATTTGACTGACATTTGTTTAAGATTTTGTAGGTCAAATACATTTATATGCTGACTATACTGCAATTTTGTATGCTGGCTATACTGCTAGTAAAAATTGGAAGTCCCACAAGCCAAGAAAGTACTTTTCAGAGAGAAGAAACTTATTTTCAGTGAGCCTGAAGAGTAACTGAAGAAAGTTTAATTAATAAGCTTCTTTAGTAAAGATTACAATGAAATGACTAAATGGCTGCATACAACATCTAGAATGGAGTTAATTATTTTTTTACACTGTATTTCTTCTTCTATAACCCATGCTTTCTCTGGGAAGCAACAGCAATGCCAAATTATAAGAAAATCTCAATATTGCCTATAGAAAAGGAGTTACTGACTTCCTACCTACTGCAACAGATTGTTGATTGTCTTTGAAGGTCACTATGTAATATGCCTAAATAATAGAGACATTTTTATGTATTGTGTCATTAGCAGTTCACTATACTGAATAGAATTTTTTATTTGAAATAGATATTGGTTTATTTCTAACAATTACACTGTTTCCACAACAATTCTCAAACAACATATTTCATTTTTACAGCTGTTATTATGCATCACACGTCAGCTGAGAAAATTAGAGAATATCGGAAATGACTCTTAGGGAAAGGATTAAGAGATGAGATTAAGAAAAAGGACAGGGAAAAGAATAGACTGAAATGGTAAAGTTTAACTGCTGCTCAACTTAAGAAGCAAAGATAAAAAGAGGAACTTAATCAAAGAAAATTCAGAAACAAAGTTAGAGACAGCAGTGAAGGCACTGGTGGTGATGCTTGCATCAACCACACCAATAGTCCATATAAATCTCCAGCTACATTAAGGAAAGCAGATAAACGTGTGGAAACTTGTTTACCTAGAAGTCCAAGAAAGTTGTCTTGGGATTAGCTGCTCCTCGTGGAGTTTTAGTAAACTAACAACAGGTGAAAAATCAGATTCAACACTTAAATCCAGGAACAGGAGAAGCTGTTGCTACTTTTTATGTTCGCGATAACATTTCATGGCAAACTCCTGAAATGAAAGATTATGTGATAATGAAGGATAAGAAAGGTGGAAAAAAGAAATCCAGAAGAGGTACATGATCAGGACCTTGAACAAAGCACATGTTATATATCAAGAGGAATTCTCTGACGTGCCAATAAAACTATCCAGGTTCTGTGTACTGAGGCCAAAGTTTGTGTGCATCTTACAGGATACACCACACAATGTGTGTGTCTGCTGGTACCACAAGAATGAAAAGCTACTTTTGAAAGTTGTTCCACGAGCAAAAACCACATTTCCTAACTTCATGAGCAGAATAGTCTGCTATCAAGAGAAAGAAGTTTGCATGATGTCAAAATGTGGAAATGTACCTTTGAAAGATAAGTATTCTTTGGATGACAACTTAATGAAGACGCTGATCAAATGGACCCGATGGCAAACAATGAACCAGCGAATCACTCTGACAGAGATTCATGGTAATGTTGGTCAGAGTCTTGATGCTCTTTCAAACATTCTATCCCAATTTTTACAATATACATTTATTAAAAGACAAGAATCAAATTTTTTTAAAACAAAAAGAATTCTGCAAACAAGAACGACATCGTAGTGCAGAAGATTATACTTTTCAACTGCAGAATGAAGTCCAGAGTGCCCATTTGTCAAAACCACAAATCACTTTGTTTACAGCATATGTTTGGGACTCACAAAATGATGTAATTCTTGTGTTGTTGTTAGTGATGAACTGCCAGCCACTGTGGCCGAGGGGTTCTAGGCGCTTCAGTCTGGAACAGCGCAACCACTACGGTCGCAGATTCGGATCCTGCCTCGGGCATGGATGTGTGTGATGTCCTTAGGTTAGTTATGTTTAAGTAGTTCTAAGTTCTAGGGGACTGATGACCTCCGATGTTAAGTCCCATAGTGCTCAGAGCCATTTGAACCATTTTTGAAGCGATGAACTTGATCATAATAAATATTCAGTGCATGCTTTCCTAAGTAAGACTATAGAGCACGTTATATCCATGATCCCAGAGGTATAACCCATCACATTTATGAGTGGTGGTGCAGCCAGTTAATTTAAGCAGTGTTTCCTATTTGCCAACTTGACATCAGAGAATGCAATGAAACAAATATTTCATGGGTCTTCTTTGCCACATCACATGTATGCAAAAGTGTCATCTATAGGATTTGTGGAACTGTAAAGCATGCAGTCTGGAATATCTGCTAAGATGGGAAACACATACTATCTGGAGCTGAGGACTTTGCAAAAATTGCATATAAAAGATGTCGTGGTATAAACAGTTTTTATATCTCTGCCTTGCAAATTGCAGAGAATAAGAAGGAATTAGATCAAATGTGAATGTAAATAGTTCCAATAGAGCAGACCCTGCTCTTACACCTATCACTCCATATATTACTGAGTACCAGCATTACTCGCTATCTCCGCAGGGGTTTGTGCACAATTTAAAAAGCGATTTTCTGCCAAAGAAAATTCAGAAACCTGATCAGTCATACAGCCTTGCATCAATGAGATTTTGCTCTGGTTTCGTATGGTGGAAGAAACAGATCAAGATTTTTTGTGGGGCAGGTGATTTACGTTGTCGATGGTTATGAAATTTCATTTCTTAGAAAGAATTATGCAAATGGAAAGATATTTACATTTCCCTCAAAGGAAGAGAAATGTTGAGTAAAGAAGACCAAATTGAAGAGAAACTAGCTGCACCTACTATAGATCACAGAATAAGTACCATTTTCCCTACCCAATCCCCAGTGCAGAATAAAACTGTTAATTTTCCAGTGAAAGTGTCATTCTGTTACTGTTAAGTATCATTCCATTACCAGCAACTTTTTTTTGTTAGTAAAATATTAATTTAATGCATTTATCTTCTATGCCATTTTGTTTCCAATATATTCCTCGCCACAATATAATTTTTGTGAACTTTTATAGCAAACGGGTGAGCTGAATTATTGGTCCATTATAAATGAGAACAATATGCATGTCTGAATTAGGCCTATGTCATTCCATTACAAAAAAGTTTATTTTACATCAGCATCATTATTTGAATGAGACTTAAACAATTAAATTAAATAAATTGTGTTCCTTTGCTTATGAAAAAAATACAATTTTAATTTTTTTGTCTTTCATCATGATTCTTGATCTTTTCTATGCTGAAAGTGTAAAAACAATCACCAAGTGTCATTCTGTTACTCATGGAACCACCCTTTAGCAAGTTGTCGCTGAACCATTTTTCCTCCAATTAATACTATTTATAGCCCAGTCCTAATTCAGTTGCTATATTTTTTGTGGAGAGCAAGCATAGCCATGTGTCTGATCAACGGAATCCTAAAACTGTAGTCATCATACACCCCAATGTGCAAATTTCTGTAACTGTCTGAGTTAGCATCATAAACTATCTCACTGCACCACACTTCCTACCACACTGCTTGAACAATCACATACCCATCATTTCCTACAAAATGTTTCACCTGCATTGTTCGAAGATGTCTCCCTAGTTATCCACAAAAGAATGTGGCTGCAGCACGCACGCTGAACTCTATCAACCACCATCTCGGTGCTATATTTATTCAGCTCAGAATTGGATGAGGGAGCCCTATTGCCTGGCATGTGCAATTATGATACCAGACCAAGAGAAGAAGATAAATCCAGATGTAGATGGAATTAGGATGAAGCAACAAAGAATAATTAATTGAGGACAGTGAAGTAGCAAGCCATGTTCATGTTCTTATCTTCTTAATTTTGCTTTCCAGTCTGCCAAGTTTTCTATTTTAAAATGCTTAGCGAAGCATCTCCTATGTTCTGTTGAATTTTTGCATACTTCCACCAAGTTGCCCTGTATGTGCACACCTTTGTGTAGGGATTACGTTTCCAGCAAACGCATATACTAACTGATTACAAAGCCATCTTCACATGTGAAGGAGCTACCTTATAGCTTCATTTTATATTTGCAACTACTTTAAAAAACTTTCTGCCATGGACAAGTCATATTCTCTCAGATTTATTCATTTTCCAATTATATCTCGTGTATTCTGCACATTTCCTTCTCTTTCCTTTGCTAGTTCTGTCCACCATCCCCTCTACCATATTTTAAGTTCTTGTTGGCCCTACATTCTTTCCTCATCTCAGACCTATTAGTTACTGACACTCCAAATATTAAAGATAGCTAATATGTTCAGTTTCCCAAATTTCAATATTAATTTATTTCATGCTCTCGTGATGTCTCTCCACTGATCTGGGAACTTTCATGCTTCCCTTGGAACAACACAATTTCATCCCGTTCCCTCCTCCTTCATTTCAGAGGACATAAACACTTGTTCCAAGGATTATCATTTATTGGCTGTGCCCATTTCTAAGTCGCACGGAACTTCAGCTTATGACAATTATACTGTCAGTTATCACTAATACAAAATTCTGTATAGAAATGCACTGAGGAAAAGTCGAAGCTGAGCTCAAGCTGGGTGTTCAGTGGTTTGGCTGTGCTTGGCAAGCAGTCCAGTTTCTTCTCCAACTTTGACGTTTACTGTAAAATCGTGCGACATGTAAAATAAGGGGTCATCACTGCACCATGAGTTTCACAAAGAGTATAAAACAATACAGTTATTGGTGGTTTGGTAATGATGTCGCCCTGTCACTGTAAAACTAACGGCTATATCGTCAACAGACACGACAGAAAAAAACGTCAGATGGAGATATCAAATGCACCGAAAATCACGCTAACAAATTTGGCTTCAGACACATTTGCAATAGTAGAAAAAATTTATATAATAATTTTAGAGGTCTCATATCATCATCATGGAAGAAATATAAAAACTACCATTTACAATGGTAAACGGTAGTCAAACCAAGTACTCGAAAGGTAGCTAAAAACTCATACAACCCTCTGCCGGGTGCTACTAACTCTACATGAAACTCAAAATGTTATGTTGCATCTTTCGAAATTAATTGACCTGCAAAGAAGGAGACTCACTATTATATTGCGATAATACGTACTTCAATAACCTTAAAAGATATGCAAATTCCTCTGCAAATCTTCTACAGATGCTTTCGAGCCGCAGAATGACACTCGCGAAAACCCTGACAAACAAGATAAGTGTAAACAGCACGTGTAAATCTTTCACCAGTACTCTGGTACGACACTTGGTGAAAGGAAGCAATAGGGATACAAAAACTGCATTTTCTTATTATTTAATGTAGTATTCCATAAATTATTGTATTTGTTGCTTTAGCGATTAATCTCATCTTGTCCAACAACACAATGGTGGACAATCCAAAGAGCACAGACGTACAAATATTACCATAGCAACCGAAGTTGAAATATAAATACAGAGAGGTCACGTAGGAGTTTATGACAGAAGAGGGAAGTGATATTTTTCTTTTTTTCTATTCGGGTGAAAAGTAATACTTTTTTTCTTTTAAATGGAAGGTTTGCCTCTTCTACCAGGATACACATTCGGAGATCCTACGGTGAGTTACAAAGACGAAAACTTTATCATTACATAGCGTTTCTTCATTAATACTGATTAACACATCATGGGAGGTTAATACTATTATTTTCCAACTCTTAGAACGATTTCAACACTTTATGCTGAATCAATAAAACTGAATTTCATATCTTCGTTTATCATTTTTCTCGTAGACTTTGTAATTTGTTAATGTACGCCTGTAGGATTCGGGACCATATTAGCTACCTTTCCACAGGACTACGCAGTTTGCGTATTAGCCTCGTTTAGACAGAAGCGAACACTAACTAACGTCCAAAAGCAAACGAGAATTATCTCTGGTGTTGTAAATTTTAGGGGGTCACGTGAGCAAACGGCATTCGGTGGTGTTCGGATCGCATTCGCCTCTGGTCGTGTTTCGCTGATTGCCAGACTTTTAGCAAACCATCAAAGCCAGCTCACGTCCTCTCCAGCTCCTCTAGCAGATAAAGAAACCTTGTCTAGTATTGTTGTTGACATTATTTGCGTGAGCAATGGAGAGGTCTGAAGAGAATTAATGTTGCTGATACCAGGATATAAATATCATAGTTGATTTTGAAATCCAAGAGACACACAACACAGATGCCGAAGGAAAAGAAATATGATTGGTAGAAAATTGTCGAGCACTCAGTGACCATAGTGGGACGTGAGAGAGAAAGACTATACATTCACTATGTTCTTTTCGTTAAAAAAAAGTAAAACAGATAATACATTTCCCTGAAGTAAACAAGTACGAATATGAATACACAATCCAGATTACGACTAAAAAATTATCATTCGTGTTGCTTACGTTCATGGTAGCCTTTATTACACAGTTCATGTGTCATTGCTATTTTAGAGGTTTTTTATGCAATGTGGCATGCCCACAATACAAATTGTGCGACCATAATGTGGATGTTGAGTGTGCTTTGTACTAGCGATGTTAGTGATAGTAATTGCATGATTATTGCGACACTTGCCCTCATAAGCACAAAGACCAGTGGCATGTATTTAGTACATGCAGGGTAAATGTCAAGCTGCCTAAGTGTCCCCACTTGACCCTCCCCAATTCTGCTGAAACTCTTATAGGATCTACATACAGATCTCACATGAAGTCACTCCGAATTACAGCACAATAAGTAGTATGGAGGGGAGGGAAGGGGTGGCAATGCTTTTGTAAATGGCATTTTTCCATATCCCGACAAATATGAATCAGTCTCCACTTTTCGAAGGAAAGACCGATGCCAGTCGCAATCGGGTATCAAAATAATTCGATGATGCAGAATGAAAATCTGTGCTCGACCAGGACTCGAACTAGGATCTCCTGCTTAACCTGACTGATTGTCTTAACAGCATAGGACATCTGGACACGCTTCCCTTCTGGCAAAATGGGTCGATTCTAGTGTCCGATACCACCCGTCGGCTTTGACCAATGACGTAATATGTGATGTTATTTGGTTTGTGGCGCAGATTGCTGTCGACGAACGTTAAATGATTTCTCTGGATTTCCTCGTTATGCGAGTATATTAAAACTTCGATGTTGATTGTTTTGTTTTCATTTCGTAATTTGCTTTCGGCATGAAAGTAGTCGTGATTTATAAGTAGTCGTGATTTATAAAGTCTTGATGGATGAGTCACTTGTTTTTACTGCTAAAATTCTACTTCAGAAAATGAGTGACCGTAAATCAACTATGAAATTTTTGCAATCATTGGACGTCATTGCTGAATTTTGCAAGCACAGTGTCTGTGGAAATTATATGCTTTTGACGAAGGTTGCGTCATCACGAATTTCCGACGAATACATGTGGAGGTGCAGAAAAAATAACATACGGAGATCCATACGCAGGGGACGTGGTTCGAAGGATCAAGGCTGAATTTAGAAGTAATTGTCTTGCTAACCTACTATTTGTGCTATGAATAATCTTGCAAATCTGTCATGCACGCAGCAGGGGTTTCGTGTGGCACAGTAATCGACTGGTTCTCGTTTTGTAGAGACGTCTGCGGGGAATTTATAATGTATAGCGGGTCATTGGGGGAGGGGGGGGGGGTGCAGGGGTTATAGTCGATGTAGATGAGTCACATTTTGTAAAGAGAAAATATGAAAGGGGGAACGAGGTTGTTGGGCTTTGGGTTTTTGGAGTAGTAGTTTCTGGAGAAGATTGTGCTGATGTATTTAGGGTTGTACCAAATCGGACAAAGGAAGTCTAGACATGGAAGAAGATTCTGTAACTGGGTTTGCTTCGTACAAGGGGTTGCGTGAAAGGGGTTATCACCGTTTGGTCGTGAATCACAATATTCATTTAAAGATTATAAGATGAGGGCATGTACTAATACTGTCGAGGGGTATTGGGGATCTGTAAAATCTGTTGTCGGGCGGGGAAAGAGAAGGATTTCAGTGTTGCAAGGCCATTTACATGAATACTGTTGGAGGAAGATTATTCCTAAAGGTTACTGTTTATTTCTTGCATTTATGAAAGTAGTCAGCAAAATGTACAAGCCTTGTTTCGTTTGTTAGTTACGTGTTGGTGGGTCTGATACTTTTTTCTTGTTTTACATTGCGATTTTTATATTACTGTATTGTGCGAGTGCTACTTTTTTCGTTTCTCTGGAGAGAGGTTTTTCTTTCGTTTTAATATTTTCTGGTTACAATGGTGGGCCGAGGGATATTGCTGTGTCTTTGCTGGAGGGTTTATGTGATTGACTCGTGGTTTCATTTTTTTTATTATTTTAAAAATTAGCGTCTGATTGAGGGTGGGTGGTAGGGAAGAACTGATTTGGAGGTACCTGATTTGTGCCTGGCAGTTTGTGTTTCTTATTATTTTTTCATTACTTATTCTGGATTTTGCTTCTTTCGTTACAGTTTGACCTTCTAACATTATTATTTCTTATTATGTGCTTATTACATGCTTGACAGCCTCGATCTTTGACTCCTTTGGAAGTTCATATGCAGTAAGTTTATTTTTATGGAGCCACTTTTATGTTTTCCTTTTCGATGTTTTTGCTAAACTGCTCTTAATTTTACTTTCTTTCCTGATGTATCAGTTTTACTGAGTGTTGTTTTGGAACTACTGTATATGGTCTGACTTTTGTGTAGTATAGTTATCGGTTCCAGGGTTTGGAGATTTTTTGCGTTTTATTTCTTTGCATGTGCAATACTGTGTGTAAAGAGTTTCATTTTGTGAAAGTCTAGTCATATTCTGTAGTTCACTAACAAGATCATTTTTCAAGCAGGTTTCTAATATGTTATAAGATTTTTGCGTAACAAACAGTAATATTGGAATCGGTAACTAGAAATGACCTCCTACATAGGTTGGTTCTAGTTACCGATTCCAACTATCCGACGGTTCATTAATTAGATCGTGTTTGCAGTTCGTATGGAAAATATAATATAATATATGCACTCGTAATTGCTCTTGTGTTCTTATTTATTTCAGTCATCTTCAACTCATTTAAATGAAACTCGCGCGTAGATAACAGTAGCGTCAAATGTATTATTTTATGGCATGCTACATCCGTTCCATTCATATATTGTCCATTGCAGCATCTTAGCCTTACATATGACGTCATTGGTCAAGCTGACGGGTGGTATCGGACACTAGAATTTAACCAACTTCTCAACTTGTCTCTTCCTAGTAGCACAGTCTAACATAACAGTCGTGACACTTCGCCTCGATTTTCTTGCCAACCGCGCCAGCAGCGCCCAGTAACTTAAACTGTGAGTTCGGCGCGATCGTGAAAGTGAATAGTGGTTGTTTATTTAGATTTTTACGATGTTTTACAATCGGGAGCGTTTTTAGCGCAATAAATTGCAGCATAACCAGGAAGAAGACACCACAGCTGTCTTTTTTAGGTTTCCTAAGGATCCTGAGAGGTATATACCACAGTCTAACTGTGGTATATACCATCATGTTACTAAACTGTATCGTCAGGATTCACTTGCAAACTAAATGTGTATTAATGATTAACGTTTCGTTTTAGGAGCAGACAATGGCTAGTTAATAGCAGACAAGAAGACCTTATGAAAAAAGACCCAGTTTAAATGTATAATAATATTAGGTTTTGTTCGCTACATTTCGAACAAAACCCGTTAATGAACGCAGATAATAATAAACTCTTATGGTATGCAGTACCCACACTGTTTGACATCCCAAATAAGCCACCTCAACTGACGATGAAGTGGAAACTGCCACAATGTTTCGACAATCCATCTAAAGCTGTAAAACAGTCCTATTACACACAAGCAACCAGTTCAGTTCTCTATGAATCAGTGCCAGATTCGTGAGAATCGTCAGCACAGACCTGCTTTGACGATGAAGTGGTTACATTAAGTGCAGTTATTCGTGTCTTACAAAATCGTAAAGTTTGATATGTATTTCATTCACGTCTGTTGTTAGTCAATTAATTTTCCTTGCTTCCTTCGTGTGATGACATCATTTTGTTAGCACCTTGTTCACTGACAGATTGTTTGCACATTGTTCAAATATTTGGTTTTGCGTGACATGTAATGTAATCAGCTCATTATAATGTTTTCAACCCACTATTTGGCAGTTGCTTGTTCCACTTAGAATAGTATAAAGACGAAAGTCGTACTTGTGGCAACAGGCGAAAATGACAAACGCAGTAGGTCTACAGAAAGATAAACGAGCTGTCGATCCCTATTGCATGTAAAGATACATGTCTGTACTTCTTACGTGTGAATCTGTGTGTTTATATTCTTTACATATCAATGAGGTAAGCTGCAATTCTATCCAACATCACAAGTGTTTCTTCACGAATATGTTGTAGCTTGCCACTCAATTCATAGTTTTTGTCCATACTTGCGTTTATTTTAGAATTATTTCTAGAAACATATATGCCTTCTGATACTACACAAACCGTTGGAGACAAGAAAATATCTCAAATATTTCGTAAATTACGTAGGAAATGGATGCAAAACAAACATTATAGTTACGACGCGTCTGATGTTCATCTTATTCGCCGCTTGGAGCGCTAGAGTTGCTCCATCTGTCAAACGATAACAACTTTTACAGCAGGGAGTGTCGCGAATGTTATGTTAAACTGTGCTAGTAGCATTTATACTCAATACATCAAACTTGACAGTTCTGCTCATTTTTTATCTACAACAGCATAGTCGCCGAATATGTGCTCAGTGCACAGTACATTTATCACAATTTGTCGAAAAGTAGTAGGTAATCATGTCATGACAAATTTAGATCACGTTTTGGCAGCTTGTATATTACCACAGAATGACTTTCTGATGCTGATTTTTTGTTCATTTGCAGCCAGGCAGCATGTCATAAGGCTGTCCAAATGACATCTTGAGTAAGCGAATGGTAATTTCCAAAAATATTTTCCTATCCAAGCCACGGGCTCCAAACGTTATATATCGAACGTGCGATTCTAAATCGATCACGTTCTTGTGGTGGCGGGTGTTATGATAAATTACTTGTGAGTTGCCAAGAAAAACCAAACGACTTATGTCGGTAGTGAGTGGGATGTCTGGTATCGTACACGTTTCTTCGGCCGATTGCCTCACGTGGAATAATCTAATTCCGTGCTTATGCAATGTAGAAAATTGTTTGAATTTTGGTCGAAAATGTGACATTCTACCAATATTATTGCGTGACATTGGGTGAGTCTACCCAGATTACAGCAAAAAAGGAATTGTTCCCCTAGCATACACATCAAATCGACTTTTCCATGACGACAACATAGACGAGTGAGGTAAGTCGTTTCCTTTGTAATTATAATTATTTTAGTAACGCTCTTCTTTTGTCGTTGCTATAGTGACCACTATAAACACAATAATAAAGCCCACGACCATCGTAACGTGGTCGATGTAGAATCGCAAATTCGATATCTATCGTTTGGACCCAGCGGCTTCAGTAGACAAACATTCTTAGAAATTACGAAGTTATCCAAGACTGAAGTTGATTCAAAAAATGTATTCATGAATTTGTCTGATTTTCAAAAGACTTTACCTCAAAAGGAGTGTCTCGGATTTGCTTTTTCCTCTTTGCTCCAGTTTAAAGTGCCCATAGTGTTTGACCAGTTCAAAAATATGTTTCGACTGCTATTACAAGTGAAGAATGTGTAGGCTTTTTGAATATGCACATTTGAAAGTGATGTAAAATGTATTGAAGCTGCTATTAGCTGCCTTTGTTTTGCTTAAAATAAATAGTAATCTGAAGCCAGGCTCGTCACGCAACAAAAGTGTCGCCAGAGCTAGTGGCATACTGTAGTTGCATGTGTGAACCCCCAGTTTTCTGAGGTGCAACTTAGAAGACACAACATAAGGTTAAGCTTGGCTGTACTTTGTTACGCCTTTCTTTCCATCACTACTCCCTAATGGTTGTTTTTTGAAACACGAGCATTGTGTTGCGGTTATCGTGAAGTAATTACTGCTCTACTTCATCGGATTTCAGTGTGTGTTCATTTTAGCACTGAAAAATGTCAAAACAGTGGTCGATAGGTAAACTTTTGCAGCTTCTGCAACTACAAGAAAACAATTTATGCTTAACTTTGTGAAGCAGTGTGTGTGTGTGTGTGTGTGTGTGTGTGTGTGAGTGAGAGAGAGAGAGAGAGAGAGAGAGAGAGAGAATGTGCATGTGCGCACACACACACACACACACACACACACACACACACACACACACGCACACAGTATTCGCAAACCAATGTGTATATCTATCCCACAATCTTGAAAAATTATTGGATGGCCAAGTAAATAAAGTTAATTCATCACCAAAAAACGAGTTCTATAAACTTTGTAATTCGTGAAACCAAGCACTATACACCAAGCACTGTGTAAGTTCTTGATTACTTGTGGGAAATAGCACCCAAGTGTGATGTGGCAGATGTTAAACTAAAACTTAATTTTTCAAAATGCCTACATCAACGATTACAGTTAAAGCTTGGAAGAGTGATGTGTCCGCAGATGATTATTTACATGCCTGCTGTTGGTTAGTTTGCATTTTCATCTCGAGTGTTATTTCCTTTATAAAATGTGTTTTTGGTTCCCAGTTTATACCTGTGTGAAATCTGTTTTCAGATGTAATATTTGGCTTTATTCTTCCTTGTATTTAATTCTTGTCACAGTTTCTTTAATAATTGTCACAGCTCTAATTCCATAACTTGCATCAGAATATTAAAACGCTCCCATATACACTCCTGGAAATGGAAAAAAGAACACATTGACACCGGTGTGTCAGACCCACCATACTTGCTCCGGACACTGCGAGAGGGCTGTACAAGCAATGATCACACGCACGGCACAGCGGACACACCAGGAACCGCGGTGTTGGCCGTCGAATGGCGCTAGCTGCGCAGCATTTGTGCACCGCCGCCGTCAGTGTCAGCCAGTTTGCCGTGGCATACGGAGCTCCATCGCAGTCTTTAACACTGGTAGCATGCCGCGACAGCGTGGACGTGAACCGTATGTGCAGTTGACGGACTTTGAGCGAGGGCGTATAGTGGGCATGCGGGAGGCCGGGTGGACGTACCGCCGAATTGCTCAACACGTGGGGCGTGAGGTCCCCACAGTACATCGATGTTGTCACCAGTGGTCGGCGGAAGGTGCACGTGCCCGTCGACCTGGGACCGGACCGCAGCGACGCACGGATGCACGCCAAGACCGTAGGATCCTACGCAGTGCCGTAGGGGACCGCACCGCCACTTCCCAGCAAATTAGGTTGGTTGGTTGGTTGGTTTGGGGAAGGAGACCAGACAGCGTGGTCATCGGTCTCATCGGATTAGGGAAGGACGGGGAAGGAAGTCGGCCGTGCCCTTTCAGAGGAACCATCCCGGCATTTGCCTGGAGTGATTTAGGGAAATCACGGAAAACCTAAATCAGGATGGCCGGACGCGGGATTGAACCGTCGTCCTCCCGAATGCGAGTCCAGTGTCTAACCAGCAAATTAGGGACACTGTTGCTCCTGGGGTATCGGCGAGGACCATTCGCAACCGTCTCCATGAAGCTGGGCTACGGTCCCGCACACCGTTAGGCCGTCATCCGCTCACGCCCCAACATCGTGCAGCCCGCCTCCAGTGGTGTTGCGACAGGCGTGAATGGAGGGACGAATGGAGACGTGTCGTCTTCAGCGATGAGAGTCGCTTCTGCCTTGGTGCCAATGATGGTCGCATGCGTGTTTGGCGCCGTGCAGGTGAGCGCCACAATCAGGACTGCATACGACCGAGGCACACAGGGCCAACACCCGGCATCATGGTGTGGGGAGCGATCTCCTACACTGGCCGTACACCACTGGTGATCGTCGAGGGGACACTGAATAGTGCACGGTACATCCAAACCGTCATCGAACCCATCGTTCTACCATTCCTAGAGCGGCAAGGGAACTTGCTGTTCCAACAGGACAATGCACGTCCGCATGTATCCCGTGCCACCCAACGTGCTCTAGAAGGTGTAAGTCAACTACCCTGGCCAGCAAGATCTCCGGATCTGTCCCCCATTGAGCATGTTTGGGATTGGATGAAGCGGCGTCTCACGCGGTCTGCACGTCCAGCACGAACGCTGGTCCAACTGAGGCGCCAGGTGGAAATGGCATGGCAAGCCGTTCCACAGGACTACATCGAGCATCTCTACGATCGTCTCCATGGGAGAATAGCAGCCTGCATTGCTGCGAAAGGTGGATATACACTGTACTAGTGCCGACATTGTGCATGCTCTGTTGCCTGTGTCTATGTGCCTGTGGTTCTGTCAGTGTGATCATGTGATGTATCTGACCCCAGGAATGTGTCAATAAAGTTTCCCCTTCCTGGGACAATGAATTCACGGTGTTCTTATTTCAATTTCCAGGAGTGTAAATTCAGTTATTCAGCCATGTTCAAAGCTGTGAACTGCATAGAATTTGTGGTGTTCTGTGTGAACAGCAAGTAACTCATGGTGCAACTACAAAAAGCCACAATTTGTGGCGTCATAGAAGTTGCATGTGTGAACCCATTTTAAGGCATAGCCAATACGTTGTACATGGTTGTGTGTGTGTTAAACAGCGAGGTTATCAGTGCCCAACTGGTAGAGCAAAAAAATGTTGTTGTTACATACCTGCATGTGTAGTAAGTTTATGAATATATTTTTTTATTTTTATCAATATAGAAACCACATTTCAATACTAGTACAAGAAAATAATTAATCAGAATATGGAAAGAGTTTTAATTACCAGATAAATTTATTTACAGCCATACCAACCTTGTATGTTATACAATATCTACAAATATGTGCGTACGAATTTTAAACTTCATGCTCCATGCAAACCGAGATATGACTGTCGTTCAGATACGTTTAAAAACTTTATTGACTATTTTAAATAGTAATATAAGTTTTTGAAGCGTATCCATTTGTAAAAGGTTTTAATGCCTTAAAAGGATTTTTTGTTTGGTGGCTTTCACTCGTAAATTTACCCTCCAGATAAGTAAAAGGATTAATTAATTGACATCAACAACTTTGATATTTGTTACTTTCTTCTTTTCGTCATTTCAAATCGATTTTCGCCGTTTAGAGCAGTAGGAGGACATTCTAGACCGAAATTTTTATTTAATTTATTTTAAAACGATTTACGCTTCCACTTTTATTTACTGGAGAAGGAGGTCAGCTGGCTAGGCTAGAGTCAGTCATCTTCTACTATAATCTATTGTAGAGGCCCACCAATAGAAAGTACATTTCGAGAAGCCAAGATTACAGTACAGAATTCACCAAGTTCGTGAAATTGCGGATATTCAAAAGTTCGTTTTGTCCTGTTTTCGTTTGTATTATTGCTTGTCATTACTCATAAGTAGTGCTCAGAAGCCATTTGAGCAGAACAGCCTACTCCATTCTCTCCGATATTTTGTGGCTGTGTGGGAAGTAGCGTTTTTGTATTGTGCATCACACAGTTTTAAGTCTTCTGTTATAATGAAAATGAATCACCTACTGGAAAAAAGTATTTCACTGTTTCTTCAGGTTATCGACAACGCTGGAAAAAACATCACAAGAAAAGGACACACATTACTATCATTTCTGCCACTCGCCAAATCAGCAGCGATGGGGGAGTCAGAAGGACACGGAGATAGGGCTGCTATCCATCTCGAGTATCAGGAGCATCACCATTATAGACTTTGTTCGAAGAGATTTCAGGATGGCAGCAGAGAGTCATAAACTTCACTTCACAGTATTTCAACAGGACATCTCATGGTCATCTTCAGGTGAGCCATCGAAGACTGACAAAGACATTCTCCACTCCACACTATATAGCGCACTGGGAATATTGCCCTGCATGTGTCAGAGTCAAGGTGACAGATGGACCACACCACCCAGCAACAGCGCCCTCACCGGTGAAACTGCTAAAATCAGTCGTCTTTGGCATTGCCGCTCGCTGCAGCCATAGAAGTATTCTGTCGTCTCCGTCTGGAGTAAATCTCAGGAATGACGGGATTCCCACACATTATCCAGCTGGTGGCTGCTGTAGCGGTTCATTACGTTTTATGCTATGCGTATTTCGTGAGATTCTGTTATAATGGAGTCCCAGATGTTGTCGCTGTGGCTAAAATTACTGCTTCGTCATATGCCATTGAATGTCCATTGGAGACACAATGTTCCACAATTGCAGATTCGGTGGATTGCAAAAGGCGAGTGCAATGTTTATGTTCTGTGCAGCGTTCTTCCACTGTGTGTGTCATTTGTCCCATATAGGCCATACCACACTGGAAAGGAATTTTGTAAATTCCCACCTTCCTCAGTAACAAATTATCCCTCATTGATCTAAGCAGGTCCGAAATAGTAGACGGTGGGAGGCAAATCATTTTCACCTGAAAATTACTAAGGACTCTTTGCTATTTTCAAGGAAATATTTCCGACTGCGAGAAGAAAAACTAGGGACTTTACTGGCACGTTCTTCTCTTCATCCACTTCTGTGTTCTTGGTTTTAGGTAAGAATGCACTATTAATTTGCGAGGTAGAGTATTCATTGTCTTTGAACAGTGTCTTTAAATGTGCAACCTCGCTAGGCAAACTATCTCCATCAGACACTGTAGGGGTTCGATGTACAATGCTTTTAAGCACTCTCATGGTTTAGGATGAGTGATGGCAACTTGGAGAGTGTACGTACAAATCAGTGTGATTGGGCTTATGATAAGCAGAATGTCTCAGAGAGACATCACTCTTCTGTGTAACCAAAACATCCAGGATGGAAGTTAGCCACCAGGGGAGACACGGGGCATCCCATGGTGACGCCGTCAGTCTGTTCAAAATATTCTTTGTTAAACGTAAAATAGGTTGCAAAAAGAGCATGCTAAAACAAAGGACTGAGTATTCTGGCATCTTCTTCTGGAGCAGATGTCGTAGAGGATGGGACTCCACGCATTATCCAGCTGGTAGCCACTGTCACAGATCATTAGATTTTCTGTGATGTGTATTTCAGCAGACCATTTTATAATGGATCC
The DNA here is from genome assembly GCF_023864345.2 of Schistocerca serialis cubense. NCBI lineage: Eukaryota > Metazoa > Arthropoda > Insecta > Orthoptera > Acrididae > Schistocerca > Schistocerca serialis. Next base: position 422,738,838 of record NC_064639.1, on the reverse strand, counting down.
TCAAAAAGATGTAGCTGTGGCAAAAATTAATGTTTTGTCATACTCCATTGAAAGTTCGTTGGAGATACAATGTTCCACATTTGCACACTTGCTGGATTCCAAAAGGTGAGTGATACGTTTGTGTTCTGTGCGGTGTTCATCCAGTGTGCATGTTGTTTGTCATATATAGGCCATACCACACTGGTAAGGTATTCCGCAAATCCGACTTCTGCAGTAACAGGCCGGCCGGAGTGGCCGAGCGGTTTTGGGCGCTACAGTCTGGAACCGCGCGACCGCTGCGGTCGCAGGTTCGAATCCTGCCTCGAGCATGGATGCGTGTGATGTCCTTAGATTAGTTAGGTTTAAGTAGTTCTAAGTTCTAGGGGACTAATGACCTCAGAAGTTAGGTCCCTTAGTGCTCAGAGCCATTTGAACCATTTTTTTGCAATAACAAATTATTCTTCACTGATCCCAGCAGTATTAAAATTTTAGATGGTGGGCGGAAAATCACTTTTACCTGAAAACTAACAACGATTATTGCTATTTTGAAGAAAATATTTCCACCGAAGAGAAGAAAAGCTAGTGACTTAGTTGGTGCGTTCTCTTCTTTATTCACTTCCCAGTTCTTGATTTGATGATGTCCTGTTAATTTGCCTGGTAGCGTACCCATTGTCTCTGATCACTGTCCTTAAATGTGACATCTCTTTAGGCAAACTATCTGCATTCGACACTGTATGGACTTTGTGTACAAAGGTGTTAAGCACTTTCATGGTTTGGCATGGGTGATGGCAACTTGAAAAGTATAAGAACAAATCAGTGTTAGTGGGAGTACGATAAGGAGAATGTCCCAGAAAGCTGTCACTGTTCTGTTTAACCAAAACATCCAGGAATGGAAGACATCCATCAGGAATGGGAGACATTCATCTTTCTCCATGGGGCCACACTATGAAAGTGTCATCCACATACCTCCAAAAAACAGTTGGTTTAAGAACCGTTGATTCAAGTGCTCTTTCCTCAATGAGCCACAAGGGGAGACAGATTTTATCAACAGTCTGGGGACTCCACATCTAATTAGTTCCGATCTTTTAGTGGGTTTTGATGTAGTATCTCTTTTTTCAAAGGTACCACTTGCTGATTCCTTGGCACTAATTTGTAAATAGTTTCAGGTGGGCATCACTGCTTTGTTTTGGTACACTCTTTCCTCAACCTAATTTAGGTTCAACCAAGAATATTTTGAACAGACTACATGCCATGGGCAGGTTCTCATCTCCCCTGGTGGCTAACTTTTTTATGGTAAGTTTTGAGGACAGAGTACTTGGATCAGTGGTTTTTAAACCAATTGTTTTTTGGAGATATGTGGATGAAACTTTCATGGTGTGGCCCCACAGAGATTAAAAGTTGATGGAGCTTTCACATCAACTTAACTCTATTCACGAGAACATTCGATATACTATGGAATTAGACAAAGATGGTTGTCTCCCATTCTGTACATCTTGATTATGCAGAAGAGTGATGGCTCTGTGGGACATTCTGCTTAGCCCACTCACACTGATTTGTACTTACACTCGTCAAGTTGCCATTGACCATCCCACACTATGAGTGTGCTTAAAACCCTTGTACATAGAGCCTCTATGGTGTTGGATGCAGATAGTTTGCCTAAAGAGCTTACAATCTAAAGACAGTGTTCAGAAACAATGGATACTCTACCTGGTAAATTAATGGGTCATTTCTAGCTAAAACCAAGAATAGTGAAGTGGATAAAGAGGGGAACATACCAGTTAAGTCCCTAGGTTTTCCTCTCTTCATTGTAAAATTTTCTTCAAAATAGCAAGAACCCTTAGTAATTTCCAGGCGAAAGTGGTTTTCCATCCATCATCTAAGATTCTGGACCTGCTGGGATAAGTGAAGGATGATTTGTCATTGAGGAAGGTGGCAATTTACAAAATTCCTTGCCAGTGCGATGCAGCCTATATAGGACAAACAACACACATAGTGGAATTGTACTGCACTGGACATAAACATTGCTCTCACTTTTTGCAACCCGGCAAGGGTGCAGTTGCAGAATATTGTATTTCCAATGACTTTCAATGAAGTATGACAAAACATTAATTTTAGCCACAGCATCTTTTTGGGAATCCATAATTAAAGGATTCATTGAAATATGCATCATGGACAATCTAATGAATCTTGACGGCAGCTACCAGCTGGATAATGTGTGGAGTCCATTCATCTCCAAGGTTCACTCCAGACAAAGACGCCAGAGTAATCCAAAGGCTGTGGAGAGTGGCAACGCTGAAGACAGCTGATCTTCGCAGTTCCCCCTGTGAAGGCACTGCCATCAGATGGTGTGGTCCATCTTTCACTGCAACTCTGAAGCTTGTAAGGCAATATTCTCAGTGTAATATATTTAGCTCGGCGCAGAGAACGTCTTTGCAGTTCTTCGATGGCTCATCTGAAGATGAATGGCAGGTGTACAGTGGAAATATCGTGGACTGAGTTTTACGACGACCAGCTGTAGTCACGAAACCTCTTCAAACAGTTAATTCACTGAGAAATTTTAAATTTCGAAGGGACCTCCTTGTTCTGACATCCTGACAAGACTCAATTTTTTTCTGATTTTGTAAACTACTGTTATGAGCTTGGTTCAAGTACTGAAGTAGTGCCACTATTAGCACAACGTGTAGATGCAGCCTCAGTTAGTGTTATTTATCTCAACAAATTTATGGTGATAAGGCCATGTTATGTATACTGTATTCACAATGCAAGCACCTTCTAGAACCAGACACATAATTCAATACAATATCAGACTTCTCTGGTAGTAAAGCAGTGTCATGCGGAACAATCGGTCAGTACATATTTGAATAGCGATCTGATAAGACGATTCTTTCTAAACGTAATTCGAACAGTGAGAGCAAGTTAGTAATTGTAGTATATAGGGCGAGAACTGTATAGTGACTTGTACTTCGATAACTTAAGTCTTATTGTCTACTAAGTACCGTATAACAAACTTTCATAGGTTACAAAAATCCCTAAGGATGAAAAGAGAAAGAGTCACTTTTGGATGGTTACACAAAAGAGTGGTCCTTTGTCAGAAAGGACGTACAGTCACTAAACATTGTGTGAGATTTATAGCTGCTTCATATTAGTAACTCACAGAGGTGAGGCAGATGTGAGGCACCACATTTCTACGAAGAACTACTTTAACGACAACTGCAAATTCCATTAGATAAATTAATAGCTTTTTGCGGAGGCATACCAATATCAGCTTTGGCAGGCTTTACCAACACGGACAGCAGAATGTGTTCCGCTAAATTAAAGAAGAACTAGGGGAAAATGGAGAAGGAACTGGATTCCCTGTCCATATTCTCCACAATTCTATATAAGCGATGCTTGAGTCTTAACTGTTGACATTGAAATAATCGTCACAACAATATTTAATTATTTTTCAATACTCACACTAAGGACAGAGAAGCTAAAAGAGTTCTGCTTTTATGTAGACATCAGTCATCAGACTCTTCTATCTCACTCAAAAACAAGATAGCTGTCATTAATGCACACAGTTTAGAGAATTCTAACGCTTTAGATTCTATTAAAACAATTTTTTGACGCCAAAGACAAGCCACCTACAATAATTTAAGATTTTTTCCAGTCCAACCAGTGAAATTTATTTCATGTTTCTACGATCAAATTTGCCTCTGCTTGAATAAAATATAAAAAGTGTAGAGATGAATAAAGTCTTGATAATTGACATAAGACATATATTAATCAACACTCAAGGAAGGCTGAATGAAAGGAAGACTGCCACTTTTATTGGCAGGCAAACCACGACGAATTTGAACAAATTAAAGATTCAGAATCCTAAGCAGGACATAATTAATTTGTTTGGAAACCTGAGGAAGAGTCAATGCCTTTCTATACCATAACATGTGATTACTCAGAGAAATTTGCCATTTATTTTAATACATATCAAGTATTTGACTGTATGAAGCTATCTGAAACCACAGACTGGGTGATGATTGAAAATGCTCTTATATACCAGAATAAAAATGGTGTGAAGATTTCAGGAGACAATTGTTTCCGTGAATATATGTATCTCAAGAGCTTTTTAGAAACCAAACCCAGAAGAACACAAGTCTAAACACTCCGTGGAAGAAAAGTGGATTCACTTTCTTCAGGAAACCGAAAATTGAGAATGAAAATGACAACTGCTGAAGTTATGCAAGTATTTGTGTTCTATTCCTGCACACAACGCCGCAATGGATAGAGCATTTACGTTGATGTCGACCCAGTGGACTGATGAAAGAAATCAACTGCTGCCAGGGACTGTCGAATCAATCTACTTAACTATAGGCTGACCTGCATGGAATTTTATAAATATGTAAAAGCGAAAAAAGACTTGCTAAAAAAGATAAAATCTGCTGAAAAATATGGTGCACCAGTTACTTCTGTCACAACAAGCTATTGAGTTCCAAATAAAAAGTAATAGTATTAAACAAATTTTTTACTTCATTTCTACACCCACCTCTCAGAGTGTAATGACAAAGTCCCAGCTATATATGGCAACCCTACATGTAGATGACGTTGAGGCTTCCATCATTGATACTGACCTGCATTACGGTTCTTAGACCCAAGGATCGCGTCTGCATTGAAGATGTGTTTACACAAAAAAGTAAAAGTTGTATATTAGAGCAATGACTTTATCAGTGACGAAATCTTTCCAGAAACTGAACGTATTTTAATGGCGAGATCGACTGGGAATGAGAAGCTATTAGATTTATGTATTGGTCTGTGGGAAGAAAAAATGCGCTGCGGCTGTTTACACATCCACATGGATACTGTGCAGATCACATTTAAATGCCTGTCAGAGGGTTCATAGAACCACCTTCACAATTCTCTATTATTCCAATCTCGTATAGCGCACGGAAAGAACAAACACTTATATCTTTCCCTTATTTTATCGTGGTGATCGTTTCTCCCTATGTGGATCGGTGTCAATAAAATATTTTCGCATTCGGAGGAGCAAGTTGGTGATTCGAATTTCGTGAGAAGATTCCATCGCATCGAAAAACGCCTTACTTTTAATTAAGTCCAGCCCAAATCCAGTATCATTTCTGTGACATTCTCTCCCATATTTCGCGATGATCCAAAACGTGTTGTCCTTTTTTGAAATTTTTCGATGTACTCTGTCAGTCCTATCTTGTAAGGATCCCACACCATGCAGCAGTATTCTAAAAGAGGATGGACAAGTGTAGTGTAGTCAGTCTCCTTAGTAGATCTGTTACATTTTCTAAGTGTCCTGCCAATAAAACGCAGTCTTTGATTAGTCTTCTCCACAGCATTTTCTATGAGTTTCTTCAAATTTAAGTTGTTGATAATTGTAATACCTAAGTATTTATTTGAACTTACGGCTTTTAGATTAGACTGACTTATCGTGTAACTGAAGTTTCATGGATTCCTTTTAGCACTCATATGGATGACCTCACACGTTTCATTATTTAGGGTCAACTGCCAATTTTCGCACCATTCAGATACCTTTTCTAAATCGTTTTGCAATTTGTTTTGATCTTCTGATGACTTTATTAGTCGATAAACGACAGCGTCATCTGCAAACAACCTAAGAGGCTGAGCCAGCCGCGGTGGTCGTGCGGTTCCAGGCACTCCAGTCCGGAGCCGCGCTGCTGCTACAGTCGCAGGTTCGAATCCTGCCTCAGGCATGGTTGTGTGTGATGTCCTTAGGTTAGTTAGGTTTAAGTAGTTCTAAGTTTAGGGGACTGATGACCTCAGCTGTTAAGTCCCATAGTGCTTAAAGCCATTTTTGCTGCTCCGTTTGTCTCCCAAATCGTTTATATAGATGAACAGCAAAGGGCCTATAACGCCAGATATCACTTCTGTTTTACTCGATGGCTTTCCATCAATTACTACGAACTGTGACCTCTCTAACAGGATATCACAAATCCAGTCACATAACTGAGGCGATATTCGATAAGCACGCAATTTCACTACAAGCTGCTTGTGTGGTACAATGTCAAAAGCATTCCTGAAATCCAGAAATACGGAATCGATCTGAAATCCCTTGTCAATAGCTCTCAACACTTCATGTGAATAAAGAGCTAATTGTGTTTCACAGGAGCGATGTTTTCTAAACCCATGTTGTCCGAGTGTTTAGAGGTAGAAGAAGCTATTAGGTGAGAACTAGGTCACTGGGTATGAGAAGATTTTAGATTTCTTTATCGGAGGATGGGCTGAAAAAACAAGCGCTTCAGTAGTTTCGAGGTAAAAGAAGCTGTTAGGCGAGAATGTGAGCAAACACAGAAAAGACAGCCATGGAATCAAAACCTAATAAATTTTTCCATTCAAATGTGCTTGTGTGCGTCATAAAAAACGGAGAAAGAACAAAAAGGGGCTGGATTAAAGAAAAGCAAGCTTTATTCTGCTTTGCTTGACTAGAAGGGGACAACACAGCAATGAAATTGTTTTAATTTTTTCAGAGTTATGGTATGCAATTTCCTGAGTGTGTTTAATTCACTAACATTACAGAGTTTTTATATTGGCTGCACAGTTACATGGCAGGGCACTATGCAGGTGAGCTGGTTTAGATTCCCAACTGACAACAAATTTTAAAGAAATGTACATTTCCATGAGCATTTCTGTGAAGCGTAAAATACATAAAAATGGAAAAAAAGGTTGTGTTCAAGATTGAGAAACGCTGGTTCTCTTTTTGGTCATTATTTATTGCTTTTTTTTCGTTCAGTAAAGATATCTATATTATTCAAACAAAAAATTCATGAAGTATATAGTAATTAACACATATATAATTATAATTTATGAAGAATACACATCTTCTTATTTATAATTACATATTGCTTGCAAAATTCCAGTTTTTATTACAAATATAAATCCTCAACTATCGATTTTTATAAAAATTGTTAATAAAATGAAAAATTAGATATTCTTTATTTGTACTGTGTCCGTTGCTCTATACCACATATGAGGTCTCACATGAGCCAGTGTAATAAGCATAGTAAATACTAAAAACGTGGGAAACAAGAATTTTCATATGGTTGAGCACACCATACAAATGCTGTATTTTATCGCATTTTCCCCACAACTTATATGCAATTTTCATAAAAACAATTATTAGATACATGTGAATAAGCATTTTTTGTAGAATTTTATGTTTAAATGATGTAGATATTCCAGCTGAACGAAAACAAACGACTGAAACGAGACCCGAACCAGTGATTATCAGTCTCTAAAGTAATTTTTTAAAACTTTGTATGTGTTTTACCCTTTACAGAAATACTTGTAGAACATGCATGTTTCTTTAAAAATTTAATTGCCTGGGTATTGAACTTGTGCCACATACAGTGCAGTCAAGCATTGTTCTGCAGAACTACATGGCTCATCAAATTAGTGATGTAACTGTAATGAATTAAGCATGCTCAGAAAAATTCAAAGTAAATTTTTTTTCGAGAATTTTTGAGAGTTGCATCTGTACGCTATGGGATATTGATGTTTGAGCTGTGGACTTCCTATACCATAAACATAAAAATTCAAAAATTGGTGTGTGATCTATTAAGTCTGATTTGGCTGTAGGTTGTGGCAGGGCTTATCAAGAGCGTGGAAAAAGCTAAAATAAAAAGTGGGTGAACATCAAAACAGCGCTACTCTTAAAACATCCAGCTTAGAAGGAGACAAAATAGAAAATACGCTAAATAGTAGCTCAGCTATAGAAGATCTTTCAGACCAAAACAGTGTGAGAGAAGAGCGCTATTGCATCTAAATGTTGCAGCAATTAATCAAAGCCAGTCCTTTTTTTTATTATTGGAAAAGGTGTAACTTTGAAAGATGAAAGTGACTTATTTGAAACCATCGAAGTGGCAATTTTCGGGGGTCCTAGAGTTTTTGATGGTTATGAAAGAAAATTTTAGCAAATTTGAAATGTCGCAATAAGGAGGAAAATGCATGATTCATTCATTTTCTGTCATATAATACTCAGACTGAATTTACTGAAATAGCTCCAGGTTTTTTTCTACTGACTACTTTAACAGAAGTAAAACGTGACAAATACTTCTCTGTTACGGCAGATACGGCTCCCAATGAAGACCAAAAAGAGCAAAATGTTCCTGTACTGCACTACATTGCTCACAGTGAAGAAAATCAGTAGAGAATTAGAACACGTTTTCACGCCTTTCTTGATGTGACCAGAAGCCTGGCCAGTCAGTCACTAAAACGATTTATGATGAGCTTATGGCTTTCATACTGTCATCGACCCGAACAAGACAACGGGAGTTATATGAGTGGCATCTATTAGGGAGCTCAAGTGCATATATTAAAAGAAAATCCACTACAGTTATAACGAATTTAACTATAAAGAATGCTGCCATAGACAATGTGATGGGCACATCTGGTTTCTTGTGAAACTACATGAGAGCTACGGAAGAGCTTCAGGATGAGCTCAGTGCAGAGAGAGACAGGGTACGTCGGAATTGGGTGGATGCAGTCAACGTTGCTGGTTGTGATGGTGCTGCAGCACGTGTAGTTCTTCCTCAGTTTCATGAGTTCTTCCTGTTGAAGATGGATGTTTGTTGTGTGCATGTTGAAATAAAACTGTTGTAGTTTTTGAGTGTGATCGATGGTGTGAAGGCAGTACTGAACGAACTGGTGGTCACCAGGCATTGCCATAAATGGCAGAAGCTATTGTATAATATAGGCAGCTCTTTTATGAATGGCTACTGTGGTGGCATGGTTTATGAGACCTGTGACATAACATCTGCTAACAGTGTGAGGCAAAACACTGCCATACAAATCAGGAACGAAATGGAAGTATCAAAGGAAGCCTGCTCCAGGTAATAATTCACCAACACCTTCAACAATGAATGTCCAGGTGAAAACATTAACAAACCCAAGGTCCAGTGTGCAAGTCCGAGATCCATAGACTGGGATTATCTAATTGTTTGCTGTGCGAAGCTGGACATCTGAGCAGGCAGGCCTCAGGGGTGAAGAAGAGGGTGGGTGGTAAAGTACTGACTTCCAAACTGGAGTCAACAATTTAGCATTGGCCACTGATGTGGTTGAGAATGAATAATCTGTTGTGCTGGGAGCAAATGGGAGAAAGCTGGCATAATTGTTCCAAGTGTCTAGGCAGCTTAGATATTCTGTGGGGTTCAATGCACCTCCTGCGAATGTGGCAGCCAACAGTTGTAGTGGAGTCATTGAGTCTGGTGTGGTTCCAACAGGAGTGGTTCTGCACAAGCAGGTATGGCATGATTGGCAGGTGGGTGGGGTTTGTTGTTGTCACTATGGTCACATCCAGTGACATCAGGGTCAGTGGAGGTAGGGAAAGGTGAGCTCAGCTTGTGATAACCAGAAGGAAAATTTTGCCCCCACTGCAGTTACAAGTCTAGTCGAACGCCATTGTTGTCAGCGTCAAGAACACTGCCAGTGTTGAATGATAAAGAATATTCTGTGTTGTGTCAGCTAGTGTGGGAGTTAGCACTGACACAAACAAAGAACGAGAGAAGTTGCAATGGGTGGTGGCAGAAATCGAACATCATCTGGACAGAACACTTTCTAATTAATAGAAAACTTTATTTCTAACAAGAAAAGAAACTTAACAGCTCTTGATTCTTGTGCTTCCTGCACCTCCTACATACAAGTACTTTTGCCACTATTACTACTCGCGGAATGTAGGCTAAGTAAAGTCTTCCTGTTTCTCTCTACTGATGCTCTCAAAGTCTGCGACCAAATTGGCCTGACCAGTGATGGGTGGCTGTTAATTCAGAGTGACAGGGGTTGCTGAACTGTTTCTTCCTGGACATGTGCCACTGCCTCCTCCTTCCATTGGCTCGTGAGTCAGCACTTTCTTGATGCTGTTTTGCAGTACTGTGCTGGTCAGCCTTATGCTTTAGGGCTGCACATTCTGTATGCTGATTTAGTCATACATCAAATGGCTCTTGGTCATAGCATGGGAAGTGGAATTTGTGTGGGCAGCTTGACAATCCAAAATATCCATAGGGTATGGTCAGGCAGGTGGTGTATATCAATTAGAGTGTGTAACCGACACCATAGTTGTGATAGAATCCTGTCCTTTAATTCTTCAACACAGGTGATGAGGTGTAACTGTCCCTCCAGGGAGTAGGTGAGGAGGCAGAAGGGTGCTGTTTTAGTGGCCTCATATTTGCAGTCAGAGTGTGAGCTGACAATGATATCACTGACCATACTGCCTGTTCACCTAAGTGACTAAGCAGTGTCATGAATTTTATACTGACACTGATGAACTCACTCGAAGTATTTGTATTTATTTATTTATCCTGTGGATCACATATTGTACAAAGTACACATGATATAGGACAAGTCATTTTTCTTAACAAATATGTAGTTTGGAGAAAAAAATAGGCAATGGACTGCCATTTAAAAAAATGTACACAAAATTGTTCATTGATGAATATAGTAACTTCACATACAGAGAATACAAACAATTTACATGGGGAAATAAGAAACATGTAGGCAATGTAGTGCTACTTTAAATTTACACAAATAATCACTGAGATTACAGAATAGTGAAAATGTCAACTGGAAACACAACAGAAACATGTAGGCAATGTAGTGCTACTTTAAATTTACACAAATAATCACTGAGATTACAGAACAGTGAAAATGTCAACTGGAAACATAACAGAAGGACAATGTCATTTAAAAACTACATTAAACATGAAATTAACATTGAGATTTCACAGACAATTAAGTTTTAATACTAAAAGCGAGTTAAAAAATTTGGGGAAGTGAAACTGAAACATAGTTGTGTATAGTAGAAATCAGGTTATTATTTTGCCTACAGAATGTTTTACTCTAATCACAGTATTTACAAAGGAACTTTATAATTTTTCATTTCCAGGAATTCTGGTACTGAATAGAAACAGTGCTTTGTCAGAAATGCCTTTAGTTTATTTGTTCTGGAATTTTATTGTGTAATACGACGCCCAGATGAGTTATATATTTTTGGTATGATGATGTCCTTGAAAAAATTTGATGGGTATTAGATTGCCCTCTGGTATAATGAGCGTGTATATCATTGTTTTGGGTTAATTTGCCTGTTCTTGACAGGTATTCCCTGGTGAATAGGATTGTTTCTTGAATGAATAGGGATGGGATGCTTAGAACATTTAGTTTTATAAATTGACATTTACAGGATTCCAGCTTTTTGAGGCCACAGATTATCCTCAGTGCTCTTTTTTGTAGTTTAAATATATTTGTGCTGTGAGTTGAATTTCCCCAAAAGATGATTCCATAGCGGAGCAATGAGTGGAACTGCGCATGGTATGCTTGCATTAGTGTGGATTTACTTGTAGTAGATTTTAGTATTCTTAGTACATAGCACAATGATGAGAGTTTCTTTGATAAGTTGTTTATATGTGTGTCCCATTTTAAATTTTGTTGGACCCATAGACCCAAAATTTTGTTGCATTTACATTTTCAATTTTATCATTATTTAACTTTACTTGGATAGTTTTTTGATTGGATGTGGGAATTAGATGGAAGTTGATACATACAGTTTTCCCACTATTAACAATAGGCCATTTTTGTTAAACCACTCAGAAAGGTTTTTCATGGAGTTATCAGATATTGTCTGAAGGGATTCAGGGCTAGATCCAGTCAACACTATGCTTGTATCATCAGCAAACAGGATAGTTTTTTGTGGACTCATATGTTCAACAAGATCATCTATGTAAATGAGGAAAAGTAATGGCCCTAGAACAGAACTCTGGGGAACACCATATCTTATTGTTCTTTCCTCCGAGAGGAAAACTGTATTATTTATTTTATTCTGTACATTAATATCGTATTGAAGTGATACCTTCTGTCTGCGGTTTTGTAGGTAAGAGCATAGCCAGTTGTGAGCCACACCTCTTATTCCTCTTCTTTCCAATTTAACAAGCAGTATTTTATGATCTAGTACATCAAAGGCTTTAGAGAGATCTAAGAAGATACCTGCGGCTATATTATGTTGGTCAATTGATTTCAGTATGTGGTCCAACAGTTCAAAAATTGCTGTCTGGGTGGATAAAGATTTACTAAAACCATGTTGTTGAATGCTGATTGGTGCGTGGTTTTTTATGAATTTTATAAGCCTGTCATCAAAAAGTTTTTCCAGGATTTTTGAAAAGATGCTTAATATGGATAATGGTCTATAATTGGATACTAAATCAGGGGAACATTTCTTTAGTAATGGCGAGACTTTAGCTATTTTGAGAGCATCTGGAAAAATGCCAGTTTTTAATGATTGGTTGTAGATGGTTGATAATGGCTTTACTATATGGGGAGCACACGCCTTTAATATGAGGTCAGGTACTTCATCATAGCCACTAGAGATTTTATTGGGTAACAATTTTATTATGTTCCTAATTTCATCAGGGTTTGTTTCATAAACAAACATTGTAGCATTAGTGCTGTTTGACGTATAGGTGGAATTGAAGAACGATACCTTGCAGTTTGCCTGAATGAGATCTTCTGCTAGTGAGGTGAAATATTCATTGAACTTGTTTACAACTGTGTATGGATCTGTGACCTTAGAGTCATTAAGTGTTAGAGAAATGTTTTCCTTTTTAGGTGTTGAACTACAAGTTTCTTTTTTAATAACTTTCCACATAGCTTTCATTTTGTTTGAAGAGTTTCTTATGAAATTGTCATTCCATAAAAGTTTTGCCTGTCTAATCACTCTAAGATAAGTTTTTTTGTAGGCTTTACAGTAGTCAGAAAATTCTTCAGTGACTATGTATTTTTTGGAGCAATATTGGAGAAATCTGTTTCTCTCACTAGAAATTTTAATTCCTTTTGTTACCCACGACTTTCTGTTTTGATTGCTTGAAGTTTTTGTTTCAAAAGGAAATGCTGTATTAAAGTAATAAAGGAAGGTGTTATGGAAGCTTAAGAACATACACTCCTGGAAATTGAAATAAGAACACCGTGAATTCATTGTCCCAGGAAGGGGAAACTTTATTGACACATTCCTGGGGTCAGATACATCACATGATCACACTGACAGAACCACAGGCACATAGACACAGGCAACAGAGCATGCACAATGTCGGCACTAGTACAGTGTATATCCATCTTTCGCAGCAATGCAGGCTGCTATTCTCCCATGGAGACGATCGTAGAGATGCTGGATGTAGTCCTGTGGAACGGCTTGCCATGCCATTTCCACCTGGCGCCTCAGTTGGACCAGCGTTCGTGCTGGACGTGCAGACCGCGTGAGACGACGCTTCATCCAGTCCCAAACATGCTCAATGGGGGACAGATCCGGAGATCTTGCTGGCCAGGGTAGTTGACTTACACCTTCTAGAGCACGTTGGGTGGCACGGGATACATGCGGACGTGCATTGTCCTGTTGGAACAGCAAGTTCCCTTGCCGGTCTAGGAATGGTAGAACGATGGGTTCGATGACGGTTTGGATGTACCGTGCACTATTCAGTGTCCCCTCGACGATCACCAGTGGTGTACGGCCAGTGTAGGAGATCGCTCCCCACACCACGATGCCGGGTGTTGGCCCTGTGTGCCTCGGTCGTATGCAGTCCTGATTGTGGCGCTCACCTGCACGGCGCCAAACACGCATACGACCATCATTGGCACCAAGGCAGAAGCGACTCTCATCGCTGAAGACGACACGTCTCCATTCGTCCCTCCATCCACGCCTGTCGCGACACCACTGGAGGCGGGCTGCACGATGTTGGGGCGTGAGCGGAAGACGGCCTAACGGTGCGCGGGACCGTAGCCCAGCTTCATGGAGACGGTTGCGAATGGTCCTCGCCGATACCCCAGCAGCAACAGTGTCCCTAATTTGCTGGGAAGTGGCGGTGCGGTCCCCTACGGCACTGCGTAGGATCCTACGGTCTTGGCGTGCATCCGTGCGTCGCTGCGGTCCGGTCCCAGGTCGACGGGCACGTGCACCTTCCGCCGACTACTGGCGACAACATCGAAGTACTGTGGAGACCTCACGCCCCACGTGTTGAGCAATTCGGCGGTACGTCCACCCGGCCTCCCGCATGCCCACTATACGCCCTCGCTCAAAGTCCGTCAACTGCACATACGGTTCACGTCTACGCTGTCGCGGCATGCTACCAGTGTTAAAGACTGCGATGGAGCTCCGTATGCCATGGCAAACTGGCTGACACTGACGGCGGCGGTGCACAAATGCTGCGCAGCTAGCGCCATTCGACGGCCAACACCGCGGTTCCTGGTGTGTCCGCTGTGCCGTGCGTGTGATCATTGCTTGTACAGCCCTCTCGCAGTGTCCGGAGCAAGTATGGTGGGTCTGACACACCGGTGTCAATGTGTTCTTTTTTCCATTTCCAGGAGTGTATTATCAACAGTTGTTTGCATGTAAACACTGTCCCAATTTTCCTTAGCTAATAGGAAGTTAAAAATCCTAATATTGTCATATGAAAAGTTCTTCTTTGAAATACTTTTTTGGGGCTGATTTTACTATTTTCCATGTCAACGCTTAGTAGCTGAGCATCATGGTCACTGTCTCCCATGCTCAGTACTTCGCCAGTGAATTTGTAACCAGTATCAGTTATGAAGATTTGATCAATTATTGAATCAGTATGCTCTGTTGATCTTGTTGGAGAGTGTATTGTGGGGATCATATTAAAGGATTTGGTCATGTTTAACAAATCAAGTTTAGCATTACTGTTTTTTGATAAATCAATGTTAAAATCGCCACAAAGTATTATTCTCATATTTAATGAGCTGACACTATTCAGCAGAACTTCTAATTTGGTCATAAAATTTGGAATATTACTACTTGGTGCTGTGTATACGTTTATAATTATATAGTTTAGTTCAGGCAGCTTAACAATAGAAAGCTCAAATTCCTTATCTTCAGATAATGCAATCTGCTCATTTAGGCCTACCTCACTGAATTTTATCTGGTCCTTTACAAATATAGCAGTACCGCCATGTGTGGAGAAATTCCTACAATAAAAGCTTGTTAATGAGTACCTTGGAATAGAGGTTGACTGAATTTCTTCTTTAGACAGCCAGTGTTCGGTAATACATATTACATCTGGATTTATTTGAGACTGAAGTAACACTTCCAGCATTTGAATCTTATTTCTGAATGACTGGACATTATGGTGTAATACAAGAAATGATGGACTTTGTGACTTTTCAGTTAAGGGTTTAATTAATTTCTTTTCAAAAGGTATTTCTGACACAGCACTTACCCTAAAAAATTGGCCGAGATTTTATTTTTGTGTGTGGCTTCTTGCACGCAATTTTCAGTAGCAGAGTTCAGTTCTGCTTCCATCAAAGCTTCTGTTTTTGGCCTAAACCATTTTGTAATTTGTGGTTGTTTGGCGATCTTGATACTTGGGGCTGATTTCTTCAGGATATGTTTTCGGAGTTTTTCTACTATTTGGTCTTTTCCTAACATATTTAAATGTAGTCCATGAGCTGTATGAAATCTTCTTCCTAAATTGTATGTATCAATTATCTCTACGTTATGAACTGTAGAACATATTTCTGATATCAGTTTGTTTGCAATGTAAATTTCTTGGTTGACACAGGACCAGGAAGGCAAATCATAATGATGAGGAATGTTAACAACGAGTACATTTGTATGTAATAGGTTGTTTAAGCATTCCTTCATTTCTTTTGCAAACCCTTTTGTTTCATTCCTATATATATCGTTTGAACCACCTAGAAGCACGACAAAATCACAATTACTTAAGTAAGATACATCAGTAGAGTTTGTTAGTTTATTTACCTCACAAAACTGCGCTCCTGGCTTCACAAAACCTGTTACCAAAATTACATTTATCTTTCAATAGTGCTGAAATTCCACGTCCATGACTGTCACCAAGCACACAAATTTTTTTGTTTATCACAGTTTTGGGGCTAGAAGGTTTTGAAACGTGTTTTTGCTGTCTAGATATATTCTGTTTTTGCGCATTCGGTAACCTTTTTTGATAACTATGAACCTGTGTTAACTTTGCGGTCTCGGGAGCAAATTTATTGTATGCAGCAGAAGTTTGTTTTTCACAATGACCACCGTTTTGTAGTGGGATATTGAATTTGTTTTTTTGAGCTATTACTGAAGAAGACACACTATTTCCGATATCTGCACACTTTATTTTACACGGACTCTGTTGTGTGGGTTCCACATTTTGCTTAATAACAGGCTTTTCTTTCAGATGGTGCACGATTTGATCTTTTGTAGATAGGCCTACCGTTTTTTGAAGCACAGCAGGAGAATTTATTACTAAAGACGACGAAATGATTGTGCTATGGTTTGCGTTACCGGCACACCCAGAATGTGTTGGAAAACTTGAACTGGCGACGGAATCATCGGTTACTGTGTACACTTTATTTCTGTCGAATTCACTTACGCCCTGCTCGGCGGTTTTTAGTTTTCCATGATCATTTTCAAGACATTTGAGTCTATCAGCTAACACTCTGTTTTCTGCCAAGGATCTGCGCACAATTTCTTGCAACGAATTAATAGTTTCAACTAGTTTTGCTTTGTCAGGATGGACTTCACATGTTACACACTTACATTTTGATTTGGATGATTTTTCACTGCAGGTTTTTTGCGTGGCACTAGACTTGAAACTTTGCGAAGCACTTTTGTTGATCATCTTCTTGCTATTGATGCCGGATAACATTTGAAAATTCGAAATAACTGGAGGCACAAATTCACTGAACTTCTCAATCGCCGCCATCTTGTTACCCACTGAACTACAAGCTTGGTTAATTCGACCAAAAGGGTGGCAGCTTAATAAAAGTACCCAGTCCAATAGGTTACTACAGTGGCATCCATAGGGGGAGAGTGGGTATACAGTTTGGCTCTGTACATGTTACGACTCAGTACATATTCAGTGAGTTGGAAGATAATGCAGCCAATGAATCCATGCACAGATGGCACCTCAGCCAAAGCATGCGAACGTGAATCCAACCCATAAGATTGGTGTAACTCAGAAGTAACTCTGTTCGTGAATGTTGTAGATTTCACTTGTAACCTCCCCCTCACTTATCGACCTTAATGACAGTGAAAAATTAAACAGCGTGTACCTAATGGAAATTTGGGAAAAGCAATCATCACCGAAGTTAATTAGTCGGTAAAGAGGGAGGAAAGGGTTACATCTAAATGAAAGGAAAAATGCAAATGAAACTGGTGGAAATTAATTTTGAAAAGGGGTAAAGTTAATAAAGAAAGTAAATGTGCGGCCATTACGTTAACAATTAACTAGCAGTAATTAGATATTTGAGATTTGGGGAAATTACAGTCGCCAGTCCTAAGGACAATTACTATAGTAACTGAAAAAGAAAGGTTATTACACATATAATTAGCACTAGAAGCGTGGCAACTGAAGGTTGACACGTGTAGTGTGAAAACTGAAAGTTTGTCAGAAGTAATAAATTTCACTACACTCTGACTTAATTTAGCAAAAGAATTAATAAAACTGGAAAATCGAAAGTTAATTTAGTGACTGAAGTTAATAGTGAGCTTTCTTTCTGAAGCACATCGAAATTCAGTAAAATACGGTTAGTCTTGGACTACCTCAACAATCATTTCAAAAAGCTACTTGAATCTAAGCAATTTAGAAATAAGAGATTTAACTCTGAACTTGAATTAAATGATTCTGAACAATTAACAATAGTAAAATTTAGTACGTACCAAGCTGAGCTGCAGTCACAGGTAAGTTAAAATATGGTAACAAAACTCGCACTCTTAATTTGTGCTTGTGTAATCTAAATATTGTAGCCAGCTATGAATACCTTAACTGAACTTTGAAATTAAAGCAGTGAAATCGAATGATGCTGGCGTTTGAATTTCAACGACACTCGGGTTCATTCCGGAAAAGGAAGGGACCCTGCTTGGTAATGCAATTGGGACAATGAGCAACAAAAGTTCATGCTACGTTGCTGTAATTTTGTGATTCAACAATTTTAAAAGTTTGAAAAGCTGAGGTCTGCCATACAGTTCTAAAACTTTACGTGCTTCCAGTCTTCCTTGTTGGTTGATTGAAGGTTTGAAGCCATCGATCGAGGAGGTGGCGACAGTCACTCATTGTCGGCCGTCGCTGTTGCAGAAGCTGGATGTTGGCGCGCCTTCTTCTTGACACGGTCACCAGACGAAACGGGCTCTTGATGTGCGCCAGCTAATGCTTCCCATCCGCGACACCATGTCAGAAACTATCATCGCAAGTCGAGCGCAATTACATGCTGCCAAACCCCGAAAGCACGGCAACTAGCGGGAGCTTCACACAAAACACCTGCTCCACTGCATCACCCCAGCCAGACCCCCTCTGCCCACGCTCCACGCGACAGAGTTAACACTTCCAAAGATCCTAAACACTTTTGTTCTCCACACGACCTATCGATGTATTCGTTCGATAGCATAGTTTTCCCTAGGCCAGACCCAGCGTATAAATACAAATAATATTCACAAAACAAATCAACATAAATGCATAAATAAATATATATATATATACAAACAGTAAAACAATTACAATATATAAAGACACAGAAATGTCATATCTTCAGGTAGCAAAATAAGGAAACAAAATTTATAGTGCAGCAGATGGAAATAGGAGGATATGCATTTCCGGTGTTACACACTGCAGAATCATATAGCAGGTTTTTCAATGTGGTCCATTGTTCAGCCTACTCCCCACTGTCAGTGCAATGCTGTGAAGAATGACACTATCACTTTTCATAACTTGACATATCTGAAGCTTCTTATCCCTGAATTCAATTATCATAGCATGAGGTCTTCTGCCCAAATGCATGAAAAATGCAGCACAATGGGGGTACAACAGCAGCAATGTAGCTGCGCAATAACTGTAGGTATCTCATATTCAGTGCAAACACAGTTATTGTAGGTCACCAATGTAGTGCTCCACTATGGATGGAATGTAAGATTCATAGTAACACAACCCAAATCTGAATAAGCTCACATGTTATTAATACTAACAGAGCTACATCTATGATGTCTGAAGCCACTAACCAAACTGCCAGTAAAAGATCACTCGCACATGGTCTCAGTCCACCGCCAGCAATATTCTTTCTTGTCACGGAGTTCCCACATCCATAATACACACACCAAAAAACGTTTTGCATCACCTTGGATGTGTGAATTCCGGAACCTGTACAGAACATTGGAACAGTGATAACATAAACATCATTTCCACCCTTTTTATTGCTCTTGAAAACCACACATTGCATGTTGTACCACAATATAGCAAGGCCTTCAGAGATGGTGATCCAGATTGCTTTACACACCAGTACCTCTAATACTCAGTAGCATGTCCTCTTGCACTGATGCATGCCTGTATTCTTCATGGCATGCTATCCACAAGGTCATCAAGGCACTGTTGGTCCAGATTGTCCCACTCCTCAACACGATTTGGCATAGATCCCTCAGAGTGGTTGGTGGGTTAACATCGTCCATAAATAGCCCTTCTCAATCTATCCCAGGCATTTTTGATAGGGTTCATGTCAGGAGAACATGCTGGCCACTCTAGTTGAGTGATATTGTTATCCTAAAAGAAGGCATTCACAAGATGTGCATGATGGGGGCACGAATTGTCATCCATGAAGACGAATGCCTCACCAATACGCTGCTGATACGGTTGCACTATCGGTCGGAGGATGGCATTCACGTATCGTACAGCCGTTATGGTGCCTTCCATGACCACCAGTGGCCTCACATAATGCCACCCCAAACAGCAGGAAACTTCCACCTTGCTGCACTCACTGCTTGTTGCTCTATACGTAACCACACAGTCAGAGTTTCTCAGTCAGTGAGATGTCACCTAAATGTTTTCATCACATGTATACATGGCATCCTGCCATCTAGAGACAACCTTATAGTGTTGGGATAGCCTATAATATTGCTACTGCCAGCACTATGTATCAGCAATTACTCCATGGTCCTGCAGTTTTATGTGATATTAAGTTTTATGTCACACTAATCAATATCGTCTGCAGCTCGTGGTCTAGTGGTTAGCATTGCTGCCTCTGGATCACGGGGTCCCGGGTTCGATTCCCGGCTTGGTTGGGGAGTTTCTCTGCTGGGGGACTGGGTGTTTATCATTTTATCATCCTCATCATTCATGACAAGTGGCTAGATTGAATTGTGAAAAAAATTGGACTATGTAAAAATAAGGACTTTGTATGGACACTGATGACTGCACAGTTGAGCACCCCACAAACCAAACATCGTAATCATCAAACAGTGTTAAATTTCAGGGATTACAACTCGATAATAAATTCATTTAGAAAGGGCATACCAGAGAATTGCTGAAGCACCTAAGCAAGTCAGTGTTTGCGTTTAGAATAATGTCAGATGTAGGAGACATAAATATAAAAAATCTTGCATACTTTGCTTACTTTCATTCTATTATGTCATACCGAATCATGTTTTGTGGTTACTCATTAGATTAGATTAGATTCAGTTTTCATTCCATAGACCCAATAAATGAGATGATCCTTGTGGGTGTGGAACATGTCAGAAAGTATAACATAAAAAAATCAAACATTTGAATATAATACTTACTACCCTAATCATTTGTCAGGAGACCGTTGAAATAGGTGAATTCATTGCCGTAAACTGGAACAGCTAATATTTACAGAATTCACATGCTGTCAGAGTGAAACATTGTTATGCACTATTAATAAATTTATCATACACAAAATACCTAAACTTGACTGTTGTGACCAAGTGCTGTTAAAACTGAAATCTAACAGACATTGTTACTTAAGTTGGCTTAACAGTCTCTGTTAAGATATTCATCTATAGAGTAGAAGGAGTTGCCTATCAAAAAGTCTTTCAAACTCTGTTCAAACAGTGCTTTATCTGAAACCAAGTTTCTAATGGTTGCTAGCAATTTATTGAAAATATGTATTCCTGAATACTGAACCCCTTCCTCGAACAGGTTTCTACATGATGTTCTTGAATTTACACCACAAATGATTCTTGTCACACACTTTTGCACCCGAAAAACTTTTGCTCAGTTTGGTGAGTTGTCCCAGAATATGATCCCATATGACACAATAGAATGAAAATATGCAAGTTTTTTATATTTATATCTCTTACATGTGACATCATTCTCACTGCAAATACAGACTTGTTTAGGCACTTAAGTGATTGTGTGGTATGCCCTTCCCAAGTGAATTTGTTATTGAGTTGTAATCCCAGAAATTTAACACTGTCAACCTCTTTGATCTGCATGTCTTCATATATTATACACATGCTGGAAGGAAACCTCTCAAAGGTTCTGAATTGCATATAATGGGTCTTCTCAAAGTTTAATGACAGTGAATTAGCTTTAAACCTCTTGTTAATGTCAGTGAAAATTTGATTAGCAGCTATTTATAAATCTGCACTTAACTTGCTACTTATTGCAACGTTTGTGTCACCATAATATTCTAATTTACTTGAGAGAATTCTGTGGTTCACACAGTCAAAGGCCTTTGACTGCTCACAGAAAATGCCAGTAGCCTGTAACTTATTGCCTAATGAATTAAGTACATTCTCACTCTTTAAGTGTAAATAGCTTTCTCTATATCAGAACCTTTCAGAAATCCAAACTGTGACTTGGACAATATATTACACCCCTGGAAATGGAAAAAAGAACACATTGACACCGGTGTGTCAGACCCACCATACTTGCTCCGGACACTGCGAGAGGGCTGTACAAGCAATGATCACACGCACGGCACAGCGGACACACCAGGAACCGCGGTGTTGGCCGTCGAATGGCGCTAGCTGCGCAGCATTTGTGCACCGCCGCCGTCAGTGTCAGCCAGTTTGCCGTGGCATACGGAGCTCCATCGCAGTCTTTAACACTGGTAGCATGCCGCGACAGCGTGGACGTGAACCGTATGTGCAGTTGACGGACTTTGAGCGAGGGCGTATAGTGGGCATGCGGGAGGCCGGGTGGACGTACCGCCGAATTGCTCAACACGTGGGGCGTGAGGTCTCCACAGTACATCGATGTTGTCGCCAGTGGTCGGCGGAAGGTGCACGTGCCCGTCGACCTGGGACCGGACCGCAGCGACGCACGGATGCACGCCAAGACCGTAGGATCCTACGCAGTGCCGTAGGGGACCGCACCGCCACTTCCCAGCAAATTAGGGACACTGTTGCTCCTGGGGTATCGGCGAGGACCATTCGCAACCGTCTCCATGAAGCTGGGCTACGGTCCCGCACACCGTTAGGCCGTCTTCCACTCACGCCCCAACATCGTGCAGCCCGCCTCCAGTGGTGTCGCGACAGGCGTGAATGGAGGGACGAATGGAGACGTGTCGTCTTCAGCGATGAGAGTCGCTTCTGCCTTGGTGCCAATGATGGTCGTATGCGTGTTTGGCGCCGTGCAGGTGAGCGCCACAATCAGGACTGCATACGACCGAGGCACACAGGGCCAACACCCGGCATCATGGTGTGGGGAGCGATCTCCTACACTGGCCGTACACCACTGGTGATCGTCGAGGGGACACTGAATAGTGCACGGTACATCCAAACCGTCATCGAACCCATCGTTCTACCATTCCTAGACCGGCAAGGGAACTTGCTGTTCCAACAGGACAATGCACGTCCGCATGTATCCCGTGCCACCCAACGTGCTCTAGAAGGTGTAAGTCAACTACCCTGGCCAGCAAGATCTCTGGATCTGTCCCCCATTGAGCATGTTTGGGACTGGATGAAGCGTCGTCTCACGCGGTCTGCACGTCCAGCACGAACGCTGGTCCAACTGAGGCGCCAGGTGGAAATGGCATGGCAAGCCGTTCCACAGGACTACATCCAGCATCTCTACGATCGTCTCCATGGGAGAATAGCAGCCTGCATTGCTGTGAAAGGTGGATATACACTGTACTAGTGCCGACATTGTGCATGCTCTGTTGCCTGTGTCTATGTGCCTGTGGTTCTGTCAATGTGATCATGTGATGTATCTGACCCCAGGAATGTGTCAATAAAGTTTCCCCTTCCTGGGACAATGAATTCACGGTGTTCTTATTTCAATTTCCAGGAGTGTATTTCCAGTCAGATGCTTAAGGAGACACTTGAACCCAATCTTTTCAAATATTTTTTAGAAAGCCAGCAAAAGTCAAATTGGTTGATAGTTTGATGGTATCCCCCTTCTTGTACAGAGGCTTAACTTCAGCATATTTTAGCCTGTCTGGAAATGTCCTGCTGATAATCAGAAGATCAAAAGTCTTTAGCATGCAAAAGCATTTAATATGAATCATTTGTGGTGTAAATTCAAGAAAATTGAGTAGAAACCTGTTCAAGGAACTTTGTATTCTAACTGCTGCTTCTCAGTATATTTATTCCTTAGTGAAATTTGTTGCAAGTAATACATCTCTATTTCCAACCAATAGCTCAATACATAGTATCAATACTAGAAATAAGAACACTCTACATAAAGATCTAAAATTGCTTACCTTGGTCAAAAAAGGGATCCAACATTCAGGAGCATACATTTTCAATAAATTTGCCAGCAACCAATAAAAATTTGGTTTCAGATAAAGCATAGTTTAACCATAGTTTGAAAGACTTTGTGATAGGCAACTCTTACTCTGTAGATGAATATCTTAACAGTGACTGCTAGACCAGCTTAAGTAAAAATGTCTGTTAGATTTCAATTTTGACAGCACTTGGTCACAACAGTCAAGATTAGGTATTATGTATATGACAGACTTATTAAAAGTTCATAACAATGTTTCATTGCAATTGTGAATTAATTCTGTAAATAGTTTATTGTAATGTATTCACCTATTTTGATAATTTCCTGACAAATGATCAGGGTAGTAAGTATTGTATTCAAATTTTTTATTTTTTATGTTATTCTTTCTGACATGTTCCACACCCATGAGAATCATCTCATTTTTGGATCTATGGAATGAAAACTGAATCTAATCTGATAAATATTACTTTATGCCTGCATGAAGCTGTAATGTCTTTCAAAAATGTCAGTACTTCGTACTGTGGACAATTTGTTTGAAATGTTGGCAAGTTGTTTTCTTTTCTGGAATGTTCCAGACATGTCTTTTTAAGTTCTAATTGGTACATGTTGCATAGGTATTCTGAATTATTCTTCATTGCTTCACCTGGAAATACAAAGATCCAGCCGTATGCCGAGATGGCTTGCATGAAAAGGGCATGGTCAGTTTCCTTCCCTACTGTTTCATAATCTGAGTTTATGCTTTGTCTATAATGACTGCCCTGTTAATGGAACATTAATGTTGCCCCGTGAAATACAGACATAACTATATACATAAAGAATTAAGTGTTCTTAGGACATTAATTACAAATCCTACAATGATTCTTCACATCATTTAGTTCTGATCATTTCACTCTTTTTCAGATATTTGTTAATTGGGCTGTCTTTCCATGCTCTGTCAGTCATTTAGGGTGGGTCTAACTAGTTACCCTAGTGGTATTGCCTGGAGATGAAGGCTTTCTCCTCTTGGAAAATTTAATCTGACCGTTTCTTGGATTGTCACTGTGTGAGAAGGAAAGATTATTTAAAAAGCTGTTACCAAGGCTGGGATGATGGTGGAACACATGTTCAGAATTACAGCTGGCACTACAGTCACTAGTAGTTTCATTTTGTGGTTCCCAGAATCATTAACAGTGCATGAAATTATAATGTATTCTTTAGAAAACTTATATCCAGGAGCACAAACTTCACCCTTAAAAGCAAGAATACTGGTTGGTAGACAATAAAGACCACTTCCATCTGCATTATAAATTTGGTCTGGTGTGAAATTTTCTTCCATAAGTTTCTGGAGCTCTTCCTGGATGGACTCAGCTGCCATAAGGTTTGAACTAAGACACTCTCCTTGCATGGTAAATTCGTAGACCCTGTGGAACTGTTTGACTCTTGTTAGCCACCCAGATCAGGCTTTAAATTATCTCTCAAATCCTAGAGCTTCATGAAAGAATGTAGCTTTTTTACCACACATCTGAAACAATGGCACATTCCTCTTTGTTTTTGGCTAAACCACTGCAAAAGAACAGAATCTAATTCATCAGATGTAGATTTGTTCATACTTTTTTGTGCAGATGGTCCAGAACTGGAATTGCATTCCCTGACAAAATCCTGTATTTTCTGATTATTCTTTTTAATTTCCTGAGCAGTCTGCATTCCAATACCATAATCAGAACTTAGTTTTGCTCCAGTTTCTCCCTTCTCAAATATTTCCATTAATTCTAATTTTTATTTTAATGTAAACACGTTTCTTTCATTTCTCCATCACTTCTTTTACAGATTTCTTTGAACTTTTGTTGACACTTACATGCCAATTAACATAAAAAAACTTTGTTTGTTTTTCACTTACACAGAGCAGGCTGACTGCTAAGAATGGGAATGGTACTCTGTTATCATGTGGCTGTCTTTTTTTTAAAAAAAAAAAAATCACTTATTTGTTACACAGCGAGTCATTTATTGGTGTTTGCTGGACAATACTGTTGGTCATTTCACTGATATGTACAATGGGCAACTCATTATTCAAATTTATATTAAATAAATCCAACAAAAAATTAAATTATTTTTCATTCTAGTTATTTGTGTTTTGGTAATTTTCTTGTTTATAACAAAGTCAGTTTGTTGCACAGCTGTACATGCTATCATTTCATTTCTCCATGTTACTGAACACAGGAAGCAAACTACTCATCCGCATAATCATATTAATCATTAAGACAGTAAGACAAGTCATTTAACGACAGAGTGTATACTACACCCATCAAAAAAAGCTTTGCTTCACCTCAGTTCCGAGAGTTCTGAAACCTGTACAGAACATTGGAATAGAGATCAACATAAGCATCGTTTCCGTCCTTTTTATTGCTCATGAACACCTTACATTGCATGTTGTACCACCATACAGCGAGATCTTCAGTGGTGGTGGTCCAGATTGCTGTACACACCAGTACCTCTAATACCCAGTAGCACGTACTCTTGAATTGATGCATGCCTGTATTCGTTGTGGCATACTATCCACAAGTTCATCAAGGAACTGTTGGTCCAAATTGTCCCACTCCTCAATGGCGATTCAGCGTAGATCCCTCAATGGTTGGTAGGTGATGTCGTCTGTAAACAGCCCTTTTCAGTGTGTCCCAGGCATGTTTGATAGGGTTCATGTCTGGAGAACATGCTGGCCACTCTAGTCGAACGATGTCATTGTCCTGAAGGAAGTCATTCACAAGATTCGCACAATAGGGGCATGAATTGTCATCCGTGAAGATAAATGCCTCACCAATATGCTGCCGATATTGTTGCACTATCGGTTGGAGGGTTGCATTCATGTATCATACAGTGGTTACGGTGCCTTCCATGACCACCTATGGCATTCATCGGCTCCACATAATGCCATCCCAAAACAGCAGGGAACCTCCATATTGCTGCACTCGCTGGACAATGTGTGTAAGGTGTTCAGCCTGACCAGGTTGCCTCCAAACACGTCTCCGATGATTGTCTGGTTGAAGGCATATGCGACACTCATCGGTGAAGAGAACATGGTGCCAATCCTGAGTGGTCTATTCGGCATGTTGCTGGGCCCATCTGTACTGTGCTGCATGGTGTCGTGGTTGCAAAGATGGGCCTCACCATGGATGCCGGGAGTGAAGTTGCGCATCATGCAGACTATTGTGGCTGCATGAAAAGCATTATTCAATATGGTGGCCTTGCTGTCAGGTTTCCTGTGAGCCATAATCTGAAGGTAGCTGTCATCCACTACAGTAGTAGGCCTTGGGTGGCCTGAGCGAGGCATGTCATCGACAGTTCCTATCTCTCTATATCTCCCCCATGTCCGAACAACATCGCTTTGGTTCACTCCGAGATGCCTGGACACTTCCCTTGTTGAGAGCACTTCCTGTCACAAAGTAAAAGTGCGTACATGATCGAACTGCAGTATTGGCCATCTAGGCATGATTAAATTACAGACAACACGAGCCGTGTATCTCCTTCCTAGTGGAATGACTGGAACTGCTCAGTTGTTGGACCCCCTCTGTCTAATAGGTGCTGCTACATGTATGGTAGTTTACATCTCTGAGCAGGTTTAGTGACATCTAGAACAGTTAAAAGGGACTGTGTCTGTGATACAATATTGACAGTCAACATCTATCTTCAGGAGTTCTGGGAACTGGGGTGATGCAAAATTTTTTGATGTGAGTATCCAGATCTAAAATGGGGGTAGATAGGCAAAAGTTACTGAAAATGCCTTACTATATAGACAGCAGTACCATGTATAAATGAGGCTACCAAGAACAAAGAAAAAACTATTCAGAAAATTCTGCTGATGTTAAATGAGGCACTTCTTTTTACGGGGAATAGAAATTTGCTGTCATTCTGCTGAGATAATATTTGTTGAAGTTTTACTTTTTGTGCAAAACAATTGTTGGAAGTTATTGATAAACAATCAAAAAGTATAAGAATACCTGGAAAGCCAAAAAAATTCATGAGAATTATATAAATTTGTCTATCAACTGGGCTTAGAATCACTCAGAGATCACGTGTTAATAAGTTCACCAGTGCTCGAACAGTCCACGGGTGTACTGCTGGTCCACAGTGTCCAACGGGCACAATATTTCAGCGATCAGACATGTCACCATTATCAGGTGTGCTGATGAACTGGTCTACTGAGGGTGGGTGGCCATCTTAAATACCCTCACCTCGCGAGGCATTCTCTCCGCGGTCCGCGCCCACACGTCAACCGTCGGTGAGATGCTGGCATCAGCCTCTGTGGTGGCATTGGTGCACTTGCCTCATCCACCCTTGTTGCCTGTTTGTTCCCTTTGCTGAGTGTCTTTTTAATTAGACTCAATTATGGTTCCCATACCCTGCCGAGGTTGTAGCCGCAATCTCAATTGATGAATCTGTCCCTGGTATGAATTTCTATAGCCTCTCTAACAATGCTGTCCCAGTATTTAGATGTCTGTGCCAAGACCCTGGTATGTTGGTAGTCCATTTCATGATTTTCAGACAAACAGTGCTCTGTGACCGATGACTTGTGGGGGTACCGAAGTCGAGTGTGCGTCTGATGTTCTTGCCAATGATCTTCAATGGTGCGTATTGTCTAGCCAATATAAGTCTTTCCACATTGAGACAAAATCAGGTATATGCCAGCCTTCCGCAAACTGAGATCATGTTTGACACTTCCCAATAATCCTTGCATTTTATTTGATGGGCAAAAGACAGTTTCTACTCGGTGTTTCCTCAATATTCGTCCTGTTTTCCCTGAGAGTGTGCCAGTATATGGCATATAGGCAGTGGCTATCTCTTTCTCCATGACTTCTCCATCTCCACATGCTGTACTGTAGAGGTGGGGAGGAAGAAGATTACCATTCCTGGATGTCACGGTCAAAAAAAGAGTGGATGGCACCCTGGGCCTCTGGGTATACAGGAAGAAAATGCACACTGACCTGTATTTGCAAGCGGATAGCTGCCACCTCCCTGTGCAGGAATGGGGTGCTAAAAACACTGGTGCACAGGGTGCGCACCATCTCTGATGCTGAGAGTCTGCCCCAAGAACTGCAAGACCTCAAAACTGTATTCCAGAAAAAGCGGTACTCGGGATGGCAGATAGACGCGCTCTCCACCCCACCTCTACAGTACAGCGTGTGGATATGGAAGAAATCGTGGAGAAAGAGACAGCCATTGCCTATATACCATATACTGACCCACTATTGGGGAAAATGGATGAATATTGAGGAAACACTGAGTAGGGATTGTCTTTTGCCCTCCAAATAAAATACGAGCATTATTGGGAAGTGTCAGAGACAATCTCAGTTTGCGGGAGGATGGCATATACCAGATTCTGTGTCAATGTGGAAAGACTTATATTGGACAGACAGAGCGCATCATTCAAGATCATTGCTGAGAACAAGTCGGCAGTCGCAGAGCACTGTTTGTCCGAAAATCACGAAATGGACTACCAACATACCAGGGTCTTGGCACAGACATCTAAATACTGGGACAGCATCATTAGAGAGGCTACGGAAATTCATACCAGGGACGGACTCATCAACTGAGATTGCAGCTACAACCTCAGCAGGGCATGGGAACCAGCATTGAGTCTAATTTAAAAGATGCTCAGCAAAGGAAATGAATGGGCGACTAGGGTGGATGAGACAATTACACCGACACCATGACAGATGCCGATGCCAGCATCTCACCAACCGCTCACGTGCGGGCGCAGACCGAGGAGAGAATGCCTCGATAGGGGAGGGGATTTAAGACGGCCACCCGTCCTCGGGAGCCCAGTTTGTCAGCACACCTGACGATGGTGACATGTCTGATCACTGAAATATTGTTCCCCTTGGACACTATGGACTAGCAGTAAACCCATGGACTGTTTGAGCAAGAAATACCCTGGGAAAAACTGAAGAATCACAAGATCATCAGTGTTTGCTAATGTTATTCAAAAGGCTTTGTATGTATGGATAACTGATCATTTAATTTCACATAATTTGCTGTCAAATGTACACTTCAGTTTTAGAAGTGGTTTAACAACTGAAAATGCTGTATTCTCTTTTCTCTGTGAGGTATTGGATGGATTAAAGAGAAGGTTTTGAAAGCTAGGCATCTTTTTTGATTTACCTAAGGTGTTTGATTGTGTTGACCACAAAATATTGCTCAAGAAGTTGGACCATTATGGAGTACCAAGAGTAACTCACAATTTGTTCACCTCTTACTTTAACAACAGATAGCAAAAGGTCATTATCCACACTGTTGAGCAAGGCTATGATCTGGGGTCTGAGTGAGGCATGATCTATGTTGGCCACTCCAGTTCCTTGTGTATATAAATGATTTGTCCTCTAGTATTACAGGTAATTCTAAAATATTTCTGTTTGCTGATGGCACTAGCATGGTAGTAAAGCATGTTGTGTACTGTTTCAAGTAGTGCCATTCACGACATAAGTTCATGCCTCGTAGAAAAGAAACTGACACTAAATAACAGAAAGGTTCAGTTTTTTACAGTTTCTAACACACAATGCAACAAAATTGACATTTTAATTTCACAGAATGAGTGCACGATTAGTGAAACAGAACAGTTCAAATTTCTAGGTGTTCAGATAGATAGTAATCTGTCGTGGAAAGCCCACATTCAGGATCTTGTTCAAAGACTTAATGCTGCCATTGTTACTAATTGAATGTTATCTGAAGTAAGTGATAGTTTGACACAAAAAGTAGTGTACCTTGCTTATTTTCATTCACTTATGATGCATGGTATTATGTTTTGGGGTAACTCTTGTATTCTCAAAGGGTATTTTTGGCTTAGAAATGGACAGTTCAGGCAATAAGTGATGTAAGTTCACAAAGCTCTTGTCAACCCCTGTTCATTAGTCTGGGTATTCTGGCATTGGCCTTAAACAATATCAGCTTATTCCCAAGTACTAGTAGCTTTCAGTCAGTTAATTCTTGGCAGAAATCCAGTATGCCTCCATATTGTATTTCCTTGACTCTTGTGCAGAAAGATGAGCAGCATACTGCTGCATCCATTTTCAGTAAGCTGCCACAAGAATTCAAAAATTTTAGCAGTAATCCACGTGCTTTCAAATCAAAGCTGAAGACCTCCATCATGGGTTCACTGCTTCTATTCTGTCGATGAGTTGCTTGAAAAATGAAGCTGATTTCTGTGTTATATTGTTGACTGAGTTTATGAAAACTTCTGGCTTGTCATTTTTTCAGTTCATAAACATTTTATTTTATCTGTTATTACTTTTATGTTGTAATTGCATGTACTGCCATGTTTCATGACCTTGGAGATTTGCACCTCAGTTTGATCTTATGGAACTACACCTGTAAAATAAAAAATTTTAAAAATCAATAAAGACAATCAAAGGACTGCTTTTATCAAGTTCTTACTTCATTGTTGCATGTGTTAGTAGTTTGGTAATGGTAGAAAAAGTAGCTGGTACAATTCCTAGAGAAAAACTATATACATTTCGTTTGGAACATGTTTAAAGATATCAGACAGAGAGAGAGAGAGCAGAATTTGGTGCCCTGTAGGGATTCAGAACTGTAGATCATATTAGATTCAGTTTTCATTCCATAGACCCAAAAATGAAATGATTCTCATGGGTGTGGGACAAGTCAGAAAGTATAACAAAAAAAAAAAAAACATCTGAATATAATACTCACTATCTTGATCATTTGTCAGGACATTGTCAAAATAGGTGAACACATTGCAGTAAACTGGAACTACTAATATTTACAGAATTAATACTCTGTCATACTGAAACATTGTTATGCACTATTAATAAATTTATCATACACCAAATACCTAATCTTGACTGTTGTGACCAAGTGCTGTCAAAGCTGAAATCTAGCAGACATTTTTATTTAACCTGGTCTAACAGTCCCTGTTAAGATATTCATCTATAGAGTAGAAGGAGTTGCCTATCAAAAAGTTTTTCAAACTCTGTTTAAACTGTGTTTTATGTTAACCAAGTTTTTTTATGGTTGCTGGCAATTTATTGAAAATGTGTGTTCCTGAATAATGGACGCCTTTTTGGGCCAAGGTAAGCGCTTTTAGGTGTTTATGTAAATTGTTCTTATTCCTAGTATTGATACTATGTATTGAGCTATTTGTTGGAAATAGCGGTGTATTACTTACAACAAATTTCATTAAGGAAAAAATACACTGGGAATCAGTGATTAGAATACAAAGTTCCTTGAACAGGTTTCTACATGATGTTCTTGAATTTACACCTCAAATGAGTCTCATTGCCTGCTTCTGCGAGCTGAAAGCTTTTGCTCGCTTTTGCGAGTTACGCCACAATACAATCCCATATGATATAATAGAATGAAAGTATGCAAGTGGTTCCCCCCCCCCCCCCCCCCCCCCCCTGCATCTGACATCATTGTCACTGCAGATACAGACCTGTTTAGCTGCTTCAGCAGTTCTGTTGTATGCCCTTCCCAACTGAATTTAATATCAAGTACTTGAGTACTAACTCTGTACTTGAGTAGCTACTTATTGTAATGTTTGTATCATCTGCAAATGAAACGAACTTAGTATCTAGCAGCCTAACAGATGAAGAAGCAATGGCCCCAAGATGTAACCTTGAGGAACACCATATGTAATTTATTCCCAAACAGATGATATTAACGAAGTCACATTTTCAGATCATTCTGCAATATAACAAACTGTAGAAAGTTCATCAGTCTGCACTTACACAACACAATGAAATGGAAAACAGATATTGATACTAACAAAGATTAGTGCAGAGAATCTTAAATAATAAGGTGCCCTTTAATCAGAAGACATTTAGTTGTACCACTATTCTTTCATTAACTGTTTAATTGAATGATAGTATCACATTGACTGGGGCAATGGAAGCTCTATGAAAAGGTAGATAGATTCAAATAAGAGTTACATCTTGTACTGAAAAACCAGTACTACTCTTAGTGTTACTAAAAACAATTGTGCATGCTCCATTTATTGTAATATTGGCTTATATTCATTCTTATTTTGGTTTTTATTTCTTATAATGCAATAATTTATTAACTAAGTCATCATTTCATCGTAATCTGTACATCCCATGAAGAAGGAGAACCTTCAGGGTTGTGGAGCGAGTCAAGATATACATTAATGAGAGACAAAGACATCATAGAGAATTAATCTGTTTAATGTAGTAACAATCAACTATTGCAACTCTGATTAATGCTATTCACACTTACAGCATCTAAATATAATAGAGTAAATTAGTTTTAAAACATCTACTGCGAAAAAAAAAAGGCTGCTACCTCACTAGTTCTATTGTGTTGCTTCTAACTTAGTATTTAGTTGATTGCAATGGTATTTTTCATATTTTTATTTTTATAATTGTGAGTTGTATTTACAGTATATTATTACTTGTTATACAATTTTATAACAAACATTGCTACTTGCCCCTTAGTTAACAGAAATTTTATAGCCCTGAATCTAGAAATTCAGATAATTTGTAGAAAGAGTGGCTTGTAGAAAGAGAGACCAATGAATATATTTTAATTTTGTTTTGAACTGGTGTGTGTTCCCAAATCTCTTACAGATAAACATTTTGTGAATCAACCATTTCCATTTTAATTTAACAGTATGTTAAATGAACCAATACATCTATGACTGCTTAAAATTAATGATCGGTTTTATTTTTCTGCAGAAAACAAGATATCACCGTTCCCAGTGTTTTGATTTTAGAGGAGGATATGCCTTCCCAAAGACAACATGTTTTGGCATTGGGAAAGAACCTCTTGATGTGGATTCAGTAGCATTCTTGAAAGATGATGACACTATCAAGTAAAGTAAAAGATCACAATTTAATAGATGATATGTTGCATATTTTTGAAGACAAAAAAAGATTTGTTGCATTTGATGTTCAATAATTTTAATATGAGTTCCTTCTTAATGTATTTTGTAAACTGTTCATTATGTGTTCAATGTTCCTATCGAGCAGTTACATATATTTCTGTAGTTGGAAATACAAGTATCAAATATGCTATGGTAATTTTTGGCATCATTACCTGTTAACCTGCAGTAAATCCGATACCTTTTTGTAGACTTCTGCTTTGTCAATCGGTGATTTCCAGTTGATGTGCCCATTCCCAAGACATGATAAATGTAATTATAAGTATTTCCCATTGCCAGCATTTTGGGAATTCAATGGAAAGTTGTGTAAGGCTTGGATAATTCCATTATAAGAAATGTGAAGTTCCCCAATTCTGGGTAAAGGAAAAGTAATAATGATGGTAAAAAAGAAGAAATGTAAATGAATATAGAAGAAATTGAGTATCAGAGATATGTTGTGTTTCTGTTGTTATGATACGAGAACATGCTAAAGTTGCAGCAAAAGCTTACATGTTAAACATTTTAGCCTGTACATTCTTTGTGAGAGCTGCAAGCTATGTGCTGCAAATCTGTTCTAGTAAAAGCATTCATTGAATTATGAGTAATTCCACTGTTGATGCATCTTTAGCCTGTGCCTTGAAAGAGATTATTGGAAGATCAATGAGAGTTCTAACTTTCACAATACAAATTATACATGTGAAAACCACAAACCAAAATAATAGCCCATTTATGAAAGTCTATAACAAAAATAAAAATAAAAAATCAGATATGAAAGCCTGAAAAATGAATAAATGTGAAGTTCTCTTTCATTGGAAATTTTGATATGGTAAATCTGTCACTTTCTAGATACTGACTGTGCTAGACTGAATTGTGGCTGCTGTTTGACCACATTGCTGTGAATGGCTCAGCCCATGGGGCACATTGCATACATGCCTGATGGCATTTGTCAATTTTAATCTATACTGCCTCTGAGCTGCTATTAATACTGACCATGATGGGAATAGTAAATTCGTACCACCCTCCCCCCCCCCCCCCCCCACACACACACAAGAAATAAGCATGTAGGACAGAAAATTTCCTAGTTCATGCTAATTCCAAAGGATTGGGATGAGGGGGGGGGGGGGGGAGGCAGTAGGAACACCCCACCAACTGATCCAGAACCACTGGCCCAAAGTCAGCCAACCCAGGAAGCATGTCCAATGACTTCAGAGTTGGCAGCACAATGGAGGCAACAGACTGCACCAATAACAAAAGGGTTGAGGGAAGGTTGGGATGGAGGGACTGGTTCTAATAGGATCCCACACTGTGATTCCTTCACCAAACTTCTGAAGAGTGGGGTTATGAAGGCAGATGTTATACTGGGCCCAGGAGACATGGGGCAAAGATGCAAGACACAACTTATGGTGGCGCAATGTCCGGTCTGAGGTTCAGAGGGAGTGGGATGGGTGTGGAGTGCAACTGTGGTCACATCTGGAGCTGGTTGCATTAATAGGTCAGATGAATGTGCCTGGATGTGATGTCAAACAACTGATGCCTCTTGTGGCTGTCAATGATCTCTTGGGTTCAACTTGAATGCCAGCTGAATGCATGTGCCCAGACATAGGTGCACATTCACATTCAGAATTAATGATTCTGCATATGATACTGTACAGTTCTGTTACATGAAATTAAATTTACATGTGAGACCCTGCAGGTAAGCAGTCCATGCTGTGTAAGACTGTCCATGTTGTTTATGACACTGATAAAAATTGCGACAAGGTGTGTTTGATGCATGGTTCGGTTAACAGAGCACAGAGATGATTGACAGACAAAGTACTAGGTTCAAAGAGTGGTTGCAATTTCTGCACCAGTGTATATAAATGTCTACTATAAAACAAGAGCAATACACTTGCTGCCTAAATGCACTTGCTGCCTACCAGAGATACAGTAAGCAGATCAATAGGGCCTAAAGTTCAGAATGATAGACTTCTCAGTTCTCTGAAGACTCACTGAAGGAGTGAGTGATGGTGGAGGCATAACCATGACCACCAGCTACTGTTGCCACTGCTGATATGTGAGCTGTGGGAGAGCTGTTGCTGGTGTAGTTCTTGGTACTATTGCTGTTTTAGTGATAGCTGTTGCTACCAAAATTCCAGAACTTGGGATCTGTGATGCTGGCGCTGGGTGTGAATGCCACTGAAAGCATGCCACTTTTCTGTCCCACTTCACACAAATGTTTAATATGTAAACAAAGCCAAGTTTGTCAAGCACAGAACTCTGAATGAAATTCAGGCACAGAAACAAAAAGTCCATGTATAATGCAGCATCAATATCCATTAAGCAGAATAGCCTGATTGATAATACCTAATGCAATGTACTGTGCTTGACACAGTCATGGCTGCCTGCCTGGCCCACGTGACATGTTATACATGCCTCTAGGGGCATTCATTAGCTGCACTTGCACCTCTCAGTTGCTATCAGAATTTGCCATTGGTAGCGATGTCAAAGACAGTCAAAAATAAAGATGGATAGAGGATGGAAAATTAGATGCGAAATGAACAGTGCAGTTAAAAACTGAAAAAGAGGTTTTTTTAAAGAAAAATTTTGACCATGGTATAGAGTGTTTTATGCTATCATTATCATCAGCATCATTGTCATCTTCATCATCTGAAAGAGCTTTTATGTAATCACTTGACACAATACAAGACACCTGATTTGTTTTCCATGTAGTACAATACACTCAATAGTAACTTACTAACCAGAATAAATGATTTCCATTTGTAGGTGTGATCCAGTGTTAACATATGGCATCTTAAAAAGACCAGTTTTTCCTTCATTCCATCCACATTTTGAAATTTATGATAAAAAGGCTCTTAATTTTAAAGCTTACTTCAAACAATCTGTTTTTGAGTCACCAGTGGAACATTATCGTGTAAGGCATGTCAACATTGTCTATTTTCTTGAGAATGATACAATCACTGTCATGGAACCAGCAACTGAAGTAAGTATTGCTTATTTAATTTGATATTGTAATTATTCATAGTTCCATTTCATTAAAATGTCATTGGTTTCGTGGAAAAGCATAAGCACTTATCTATGTGTTTGATGTTTGTGTTTTGATACATTTTGAGTGTGCTGCTTGTGACATAAAGATTACTGCATGCAAAGTTTTAACTGAATTATTTTGTGTACAGACAAGAGGATGTAGCCTAATTTAACAGCTGATCTGGCCTCTACTTTAGCTGACAATGAGACAAATGTGCTGTAGCTTTTAAGATTTTGTGAGACGTCTGACTCACCCCCTAATCTTTTAGGGAAAAGTTTTTAATGTGTCACCAGGGCGAGTGGCTCATCCTGGATTTTTGTAAGTGATCAACCAACTACACTTTCTTGTGCCCTTTTTTTAACTTTTATCCTACCATTCAGTTAAAATTTTAATAATACATGTTTAACATTGATTAAGTTATAAATTTTATATTTCTGAAGATTGGGTATGAGTAAGCACGTGAAAGTGAGTGAAAATGAAGAGAGTGATTTTAATTTTAAGTGTCATTATATTTTAGGCATTTTTAGTATTAACTGTTTTAAGCACATTTATCTCATATTTGTTTTAGTAAGAGCACTAATTACATTGCTATTGAGCACACACATGTGTGCACATTTGTGTTGCCACGTACAGATACGCTACATAACATTAAGTTGCTAATGGTCTGAGAGTAGCACCCTTCTCCCTCCTTATACCTCACCTACAACTTAACTGAACTGTCCATCAAATACATATCAGGTCTTGATTTCCTCCCTGGTCTCAGTTTTCATCAGACTTTGTGCTCACCTGCCTCTCTGCTTTATTCCTACAACTTTTCCTGCACTGCCATCATATCAATTAGTTTCATACTGGCATGACCTTTAGTTGTGTTAATTATCTCTGTGTTCATTTGAGGTAAAGTGAAAAGATTTTGAGTTTGGCACAGAATTGAAATTGCTATCAATGATATTTTGTTTTTATGCTAGTATGTGCTACACAATTTATCTGAGGTTTTCATTTTTCACTTGAACATACATCCTAAGTTGATGAAGATTTTTTAGGAGTTTGGGTTTGGCATAGAATTGAAATTGCTATCAATGATATTTTGTTTTTATGCTAGTATGTGCTACACAATTTATCTGAGTTTTTCATTTTTCACTTGAACATACATCCTAAGTTGATGAAGATTTTTTAGGAGTCTGTTCCTTCATATTCAACAGTGAAAAATTGAATTAAAATTTGGTTATACTTTCTCTTCATATGATCCATCTAGAAGATGTCTCAAAAATGCAACACAGGTGGACACAAAAAGAAAGTTCCCCATATTAGGTAACCAGTGATTATATGAAACAGCTGATACTACAGACCTATCAGAAGAAAGAATACAGAAAATTTTGCTTAAGCTTTGAGCAGAGTGGATTCCACATTTGCTGAGTTGTGACCAAAGGCAGGTAAAGACATATTACTCAGATATTCTTGGAGTATTGTAAAAATATCCAACCTTTTTTGTGGATTGATTTGTATTCTTGATGAGACATGGATCTATTGCTTTGGACCAAAAATGGAACAGCAGTCAAAGCAATGGATGGAACTGGTGGCTCTGCATCACAACAGACAAAGTAAATTTAATCTACAGAACAAATTACGGGCAGTGTTATTCCAGAAGCATCTTTCATCCTGATAACCTTGCAGAGGGTAAAAGCAATGAGTCGCAGACACTATGCAGGTCTTTTGAAGCAACTAAAAGTAAGTA
Organism: Schistocerca serialis cubense; assembly: GCF_023864345.2. Classification (NCBI taxonomy): domain Eukaryota; kingdom Metazoa; phylum Arthropoda; class Insecta; order Orthoptera; family Acrididae; genus Schistocerca; species Schistocerca serialis. Next base: position 422,700,766 of record NC_064639.1, on the reverse strand, counting down.
ATGTTTGGGAAGAGACTAGGAGTTTGGAAGGAAAAATGAGGAGCATTTTGTTTTAAAGTAAATAAATGTAGATTTTTGTAGTTACAAATTGAGCTTGCTGCCATGCATGACCTGTTGAAACGGTTTGGTTAAAATCCACTGTTATCTGTGTCATGAAAAACTATGAGGTATTGTAAAACTCAGTATTTGCTCTCAGTCAATTAAAACAAAAGTTGATAAATACAAATTGTGCTCAGCATCTGAGAGACCTGAAGAGAAAATAACAATGTAGGACTCAATAACCATGTAGGATGTCGATAAAAATGTAGAACATCATTGTCAATGATAATGTGAGATAGTTTTATGTAAAGTAAAGAACATAAAATGTGGGCAGGCACTTGCCACCAGAACAAATAATAGAAATTAGTGGTTTACACAACAACTTTAACTTCTGATTATTGCTCAGCTCAAGCCACCTTCATCAAAGACAAGTTTGCACTAGAAGAATATGTTGTTAAGCTATTAAATAGAGGTTAGTATGGAGTGATTCAGGAAATGGTATACATGTAACTTAGGGCTCAGGTTGCAGGATGTCCAGGTTGAAAGTGAAGGAATCCAAGAAGCTCAACAACAAGAAGAAAATACCAGCCATTGCCTGTTCACATTGGCTACCAGATATTGGTGAACCCAAAAGCATTAGAAAGAAAAGAATACAGAGCAGCTGACCTAACTTACGATGATATCATAGTTTTTCACCATCATGTGAATAGCTAATACAAAATGGATCACAATAAATTATTACTAAAATATATTGTAATCAGATCACCAAAATGAAGGAATATCAAGAAAGAAGTAAAAATGAAGACTACTGTTTCAATAAATATCAGCATAAGAAAAAAAAAATTGCCAGAAAGTACGTGTATGTGTTGCAACTTAAAAGGAAGATCAAAGATGTCCAAAGAAAGACTCTCAAATCTGGCCAGTAATTTTGTGAAATAGGGAAGATACCAACTAAAAACCAAGGGGGAGACCATAGCACTACAAGAAGATAAGAGGTTACACTAGCTACAAAGAATGACATCAAAACATAGAGATGTAGGGAGAGTTATTATTCAAGAAAAAAGTCCAGCATCTGAACTGAAAGCAGCAAAAATGTGGACACATTTCTGTAAATAAAAGGAAATCATCAGGCCTTCCTACTTGCTCTTTATTGAAGTACAAACATACATTATATCACTACTTTAACTTGTCATTTAAAACTCCCCAAACAGATACTTGCACAACAAGCCGGAATGGTGTAATGAAACTAGAAAAGGAACAAGATCTGGAGGAAAAGAATCAATCAATAAAACCACAGGTTGCCAAACTCCGCACAAAAAAGTTCTATGCAATAATGAAGGAGGAAAATTAAAAAGTGATAAAAGTATTTATTGATATACGGCAGTATCACCCAACAACAGAGCTCTCTGTAGCTGACGTATTCTATCCAAGACAGGTTTGGCTATACAATATGTGCGTTATGATTCATTCACTAGTACAGACAAAGGAAAGATTGCTTTTTACACATGGCTCAAAACAGAAGGACCAAAAGGATGCAACCAAGTAGCCTCTGCCCAGTTGGATTTTCTCAGAAACTTTGAGATGTCCCAGCCAGAAAATATTCCAAATGAAATTCATTTATTCCCTGAATCCTGTATCAAACAAAATAAAAATACAGTAATGAAGTGCACACTAATGGCCTTCATGGTAGGAAGCAGCAAATTTAAGAAGCTGGTACATCATTTCCCCTTTTGTGGTCACAACCGTAATCCTGACAGTGTGTCTGACAGAGTGGATAAAGACTACCAGAAAAAGGAAGGTATTCTTTAAATGATACTATAAAGTGTTAGAACAACATGATATCATCACGATACTAAATTTAGACTTGGAAGCATACGATCCAGTGCACCGTAAGTTCTATGAACTAAGATGCTTGTAAAAATAACTGCTCAGCAGGTGATGGCTTATGGAAAGTCTAAAAAGAAGGTATTATTGTCAGTATCAGACACTTATAGTGGACGTCCTGTAGAGGGTGAGGTACAGAAATCCAGAAACTGCAGTCAGGAAGTGAGCAAAGAAAAAGAAGAACATGCTCAGCAACATATGAGGCATTTTAACATACCACAAGGAGCAGAAGGGTTCTATAAGGACATTGTTGAAAGTGGTCAATATATTTCCACTTTAGTGTTGTTGTAACCAGTATTTTGTGCAGTATTTCAATAACATTTCTTACTATTTTGCTCTTCTGCTTATCAAACACACATGGAAAAGTATGATACTAATGTGTTGTATTGTAATACATTATTGTATTTCTATGCTAAACAAATACTAAAGTAGCATTCTTTGTAATTACTGTTGATGATGAAAAAGAAACTGAAAAAAATCATTTGAAATGTGTATGTTACCAAAATTTTAATTTGCATCTTTCCGTTTTTCCACTTTTGAAAAACTTGGAAATTTTGTCACTCTATTCTGATATAAAAAATGAAAATTTTATAAAAGTCAAACACTTAATCAGAATCACTTGTACAAAAGCAGTGTATATGTTAAATTATCAATTATTATATTGTGTATTTTATTATATATTATATAATTAGTACTAGCTATACACAACAACACGTTGCTGTGGCTTAGTCTGATTAAATGGAAAATAAAGAAAACCCTTTATCTGTCCACCCCTCCCCATCCTCTCTCTCTCTCTCTCTCTCTCTCTCTCTCTCTCTCTCTCTCTCCACTCTCCATCTCATTCTGCCCCCTCTCTCCCCCTTTCTGTCATCATCACCTCTTACCCTCTTATTTTGTTCATCTTCTTCTCCCTTCCCTCTCCATCTTCTGCTGTCCCTTCTCTCTGCCCAACACCTCTTGCCCCCTTTCTGAATCCACTTTCTCATCCAACCCTCTCTTTCCATATCCTCTTCCTCTTCTTTCTGTACATCTCCTCCCTTCTGCTTTCTGTCTCCATTTTCTCCCACTCCTTTATCCATTTTGTCTTTTCCTCTCTCTCTGACCTTGAGCCTTCTTTATAGTGTAGAGCCTCATTGACTGGAGTATAATTGTCCTCAGTAAAGATTCTCACTTTTAACAGACCTCTTCCTAAGATTTCCACAGTCTATAAGTTGTCCTACTCCTTTGTCCACATGGTGACTTCAGGCACTACAGGAAATTCAAATTTATAGTCCAAGGTCGTTAACAAGTACGAACAGTTTGGTACTTAACTCATATTGATGGCTGCGTTGTTGTCTTCATGAAGTCTAGAGGTGATTCCACTGCGATGTTCCCGCGGTTTTCTTTGTGTTTGGATGAGACTAACTGGTTTGTAGGGCGACGTGGTATTTTGATTTTTAGAGAGCAAACATTACATTAGTTTTGCACATCACTATTTAATTCATTTATTCACATTTAACACTTCTACAATAATATGAAATAAGACATTGTTTAACACCACCTCTGTATCACCACCTCCTCGCACCGAGCGGGGTGGCGCAGTGGTTAGACACTGGACTCGCATTCGGGAGGACGACGGTTCAATCCCGCGTCCAGCCATCCTGATTTAGGTTTTCCGTGATTTCCCTAAATCGCTCCAGGCAAATGCCGGGATGGTTCCTCTGACAGGGCACGGCCGACTTCCTTCCCCATCCTTCCCTAATCCGATGAGACCGATGACCACGCTGTCTGGTCTCCTTCCCCAAACCAACCAACCGACCAATCACCACCTCCTCCAACCCACGCTCCCGATCCAAAGACTGCCATCACCTCTTCCAAAGGTCCACCTCCTTCCCACTTGACCAAAGATAACTGTCTCTTAGTTGTTAAACTCACAGTCAAAGTCTATATTTACATAAAACATTACACGTAAAGAAATTACTGACATACATGATTTTGCGTTCTGTTATAATACCCCCCCCCCCCTCCCCCCCCCCCCCCCCCCCACACACACACACACAAGTCCATGCATGCCATGCATGGGATTGTGTGTCACTATGGAATAAAATATATCTAATACACACATCATAATAAAATTTCCAGTTCCGAAAGTTAGTAATAAAATTGGTTTCCCAAGTGATCTTAGTTATATATATAGACTTTCCATGATACACAATTTGAAGGTTACATTGGCTGTATTGAGTAATAAGTGTAATGAACTTATAGCTAACAATAAAATATGGCACTTTATATTTAATTGATCATGGTAGCTGCAGAGCCGTGTTAAGATGGGCACATAATTATACAGTATATGTATAAACTCAAGTTTACTTCAATACTGACTTAATGCATTTTAGTTAAACTCACTCTTCTGATAGCAGGAAACATTGTCAGTGGTTTCTTTAGAATATATTAAGTGAACTGTTTCAATGAAATACCTTATGGTATGGCTTGTGCCCAAAACAACCATTAAATCTAAAGACATCATTATTCTAAAATAAACAGGTTCTTTTAACCACATACATAAAATGGACATAGTTCAAAATATTGTAATACTTGTACACAGTGTTAAATGGTTGTCTCTAAGGGAAAATTCATGTAGATGTGATGCATGTAATCACATGGTGAATCCAGTGCAAATTCAATTATGTGTGATCAGCACTGTATTTTCAGAGTCAGATTGGTTTACCTATTTATGATTTAATGTTTCCTTTATAATAAGGTAGCTTCTTTATAGGATTGTGTCTTTATCATTGCAGTATTCTCACATTGTATATCTATGTCTGCTTTGTAGGTCAAATTTTGACATTGTGTAAGATTGTTAGTATTTATACCTTAACTTTACATCATTATTAAACAGTGTTTCATTTTGATTTACTCTCCTGTGCTCAAATAGCATACTGCCATGAATATAAATTATTTCAAATTGTGTAATAGAGCATGGGATAAATTCCTAACAGCTCTTCATTCACTTTAACATTAAATTATCTAAACTATTACAGAATATTCTCCCACAATATAAACTTCAAAATTAGTATCACATAACCTTCAATCCATCACAAGGGTTTCAAAAGTAACACATCAACATCTGTCTCCATAATGCTCTAAACCTCAATACATTCTTAATTCGCATAAATAAATTTCATGACTACCCACTTTATTTTTAACACACTACAACATACCTGGTCTTTCAAAGCGCACTCTCATAATCTGACAAGTACCTCCAGTTTGCTTTATCCATTAAATAATGTTCCATCTGACATAGCTTACAAATGACAAGATTTTGTCTTCTTACACACAATCATTATTCATATCTTATTACTTTAAAAGTGTCCACATCATTAACTTTGGCTTCTGTTAAGAGACATTACTATGACACTGTAGAATGTTTCATAGTCTGACACACTGATCTCATACCAAATTTAATGAATGGGTATATTAGAGAACAAAGAGAAATTAGTACAAACATAATTCACATTAACACAAAATCTACTTCATACTTTTAGCTGACATAGTATCACACTTTGACATGAAGTTTTCCTTGAATGATAAAACAATAAAGTGATATAGTTGGGCCAGTCAACCAGTTCTTTCCGAGCAGCATTTTACTTATTAATGACTATTTTATGGGTCATGCTTGTAGAGTTTTAACTCTGTAACATTGCACAGTCCAAATAACTTGTTGGATTTTGGGTAGATTAGCCTATAGGCATTAGGTTGCGGGTTTTCCTTGATTTCAAGGGCCTATATAGATGTCAAAAAATTTCTTTATTTCTGGACTCATCAATTTAGATTTTCCTGTGTTTTTACTAAAACCAGATCTCCTGTCCTGAACTGTACTCCTTTACTTCTTGCATCACGTCTCTGTTTTTTTACCTCTCCTTGTCTTTTCATAGTGTTCCTAACAGCTGTCTCTCTTTCCTGGGGTGTCATAGTTTGACAAGGTGGGAAATCAACATTCTCAGAAATCAGATTTGCAGGTCGTCTATTAAACATTACTTCATAAGGTGAAAAACCAGTGGATGAATGCTGTAGGCTGTTCATTATATCCTCGAAGTCAGTAACATTTTCAATCCAATTTAACATGATTTTTACTACAATATGTTCTGCAGAGCCTTCCAATTTCCCTCATGTACCTTTCTGCTGGGTTACTTGGTGGGTGATAAACTGAAATCAAAATATGTCTTATTCCTGTACCTTCAATAAAATTTTTCCATAATTTAGATGTAAACTGTGACCCATTATCAGACGTGATGGCCTGGGGTATACCAACATTTGTGAAATAATGATTCGTCAGCTTGATGATAATTTGTTTACTGGTTGCTCTCTTTAATGGATACAATTATATAAATTTAGAGAAAACATCAACTATAACAAAGATGTAACTGTACCCTCCTCTTGATTTTGGTAATGGTCCATATAAATCAATAGCTGTCAATTCAAGGTTTTTATTTGGTAAAATGTTTTGCATCAGTCCTTTAGATGTTTGGTTGCTCACTTTTACTCTCTGACAACAATCACAGGTTTCAAGTTTTTTCTTCACTCTCCTACTGATATTACAGAAGTATACATTTTCCTGTATGTTCTGTATACATTTTGTTGCTCCGCAGTGTCCGAAGCTTTCATGTATGTAACTGATTAACGTGTCAATGCATTACTCAGGCCAACATAGTTTCCAATTGTCTAAGTTAAGTCTAGGTCTCCTAAACAAAATCCCTTTTTGTACTTTATAATACTGATCTACCTTTTCTCCTCCCTTTTCTCTATATAACTTTTAACCAACTTCCAATTGTGATCATGATTTTGGTTTCTATGAATATCATTACAGATTTTTAGTACTTCAGCTTCATCTTTTACACCCTTTAAGTACATAAGTTTGAACTCTTTCTCCTCTTTTCCATAAGTATTTTCAACATCTGCACCTACTGGTAGTCTGGAAAGGGCATCTGCAATGACATTATGTTTACCCTGAATAAATTTGAGCTCATAGTCAAACTGTTGAAGGAATAAAACCCACCTTGTTATACGGTCATAATCGAGTCTGCACTTCTGAATGTAAGATAGAGCTTTATGGTCAGAGAAGACAATTACCTTGTGCCCTAACAGATAACTTTTAAACCTATTGAATGCCCAGTGGATGGCAAGTAGTTCCTTCTCTGTGACTGTATATGATTTTTCATACTTTTGTAAGACACGGCTAGCAAAAGCAGTAGAATGGTGTTCTAATTTTCCTTCTACTTCTATGTTTTGAAACAAGTGTACCCCTAAAGCTGTCTCACTACTATCTGTCATTATACAGAATGGTATCGACATAACAGGTCTATACAAAATCTGACTTTGGGACAGTTGTTGTTTTATTTCCATGAATGCATCCTGACATTCTTGTGTCCAATCCCAAACAGTATTATTTTTTAGTAAGTTACATAAGCAGTTTGCATTTAAAGCTTGGGTACTAAGAAATTTTCTATAGAATCCAGTGAGACCAAAAAAGGACTTGTTGTTTTTTGTTCTTGGGAGTAGGGAAGTTTACAATGGCTTCAAATTTATCCTTATCAGGTAAGATTCCCTTTTCTGAAATATTATGCCCCAAAAATTTCAGTTCATTAACTCCAAAACAACATTTTTCCAATTTTACAGTCATTCCCCCTTCCCTCAATTTTGACAGACTTGTCTCAGAAGGTTTAGATGATCTTCCCAGGTTTTTCCAGTTACAAGAATGTCATCTACATATACTATTAATTTTGAAGACAATTCATCACCTAATACAAAATCCAATGCTCTGATAAATTCAGCCACAGATACATTCAATCCAAAAGGGACAACACAATATTGGTAACTTTTGCTACCATACAAAAAGGCAGTATACTTCCTAGAATCAAGTTCAAGTGGTATTTGGTGAAAACCAGATGTCAAGTCTAGGCTACTCGTAAATTTTACATTATCAAATTTGTGCAGAAGTTCATCCATATTGTCAGGATGGTCATTTTCTCTAATCAAAAACTTATTAAGGTGCCTAGAATCGAGTACAAGTCTAACCCCACCATTTCTCTTAGACACAATTACTAATGGGTTGTTGTAAGCACTTCTACTTCTTTCTATAATCCCCCAAGTTTCCATTTTTTGGATTTGCCTTTCTACATCTTTTTTCCTGGAGAATGGAATGCCATATGGTTTTAGGAAGAAAGGATGATAATCTCTGAGTTGAAGTCTGCACTGATAGTCTTTTACCTTCCCTGGTCTCTCACTAAATGTATCCTGAAATTCTCATAACACTTCTCTTAACTGATTTTTCTGACTTTCGCTTAGATTTACAGCTTCCTTCAATTTGACTTCGACTAATTCTTCGAAATTTTGTTCATTTATAAGGTCAAAGGATGTATTATCACTTATGGCTTGATTATCTACCTTGCTTACAACTGCTTTGATATGGTTGCAAGAATTACTACAGTTAAGGATGAGCATTCCTGTTTTCAGAATACTATTTTTCTCAGGTTCAGTAATTATAACACTCTTATCTTCCCAAGAGAAGCTTACACCCACTTTTAAGACCCAATCCATGCCAAAAATGATATTTTCTTCTAACCTTGGGACCACAAGGCAACCCTGCTCACATTCCACATTTTCAATTTCAAATGTTAACAATACTTGACTCTTAACTGCCTTACTTTGCCTACCAGTGGCACCTCTGATTTTTACGCCTACTACCGGCATTTCTACAAAGTTCTTACCATCCCTAATTTTATCTCTAAATCTTTCTGATATTGCACATATGTAACTTCCTGTATCAATAAGACAGTGTCCTTCCCACTGATTTACTCTTATTTTAATGTATGGACAGCCTAATTCCTTTTCATCTGCCTTCCCCTCGGGAACTTCATATAATAAATCTTTTTCAATTTCTTTATAATTTCCATCTACTTCCTCCCTTTCAGTCTTCATCAGGTTTACCTGAGTTTCAGATTCTAAGTTACTAGTATCAAGTTTACACTTTGGCTGCACACAAAATATCTCCCTACTGTTTATGTACCTTTCACTCAGACTCTTTCTTTTACTCTCCCACCAGCGTGGGCATAAAACTCTACTAATTATACTTAGATGATACCAAAACACTTTGCTACTACAACTCTCATTCTACTGGTTCCACAGGATTTCTAAAAACTGGCTTCCTTTACTTTCAATAATATCACGCAAATCTAATTCTTTCACAATATTTTTACTTTTGTTATCACCACTTTGATTAACTATGAAATGATCAGGGCAGACATGTAGCAATTGATTTTCAGCTGCCACATCACTATTCTTATCATATTCCTTTGCTTCGTCACCACAACTATCATCAAGTTTCAACACTTCATTGTTTATTTCAATAAAAACATTGTACTCACCTTCTGGTTTGCTTACCATACTTTTCACATCAATAATACTAACATCATCACTACTATGGTATACTTTACTGCCAGTTTCATCTATGTCTCTCTTGTTTCTCACTTTCTATGGTTGATTCTTTTTCCTGTTGCTTAGGTTTATCATCAGCTGACTCACTATTACCTTCTTGTGTGAACAATCCCCCCAATTCCGAACTAAAACATTTATTACTCTCTTCATTATTAGCTTGCTCTCCCCTTTTTGCCCAGCTGTAAAAATCACTTAACATCTCCTCATCCAGAATTGAATCAGAACTTTGACCTCTCCTATGTTTATTTTGTGGTGGTCTACTGTGCCACATAGCATCCCAAAATTTTTTATCAAAATTTACATAATTCACTTGGCATTCCTGGTTTTTAACCTGTTTATTAATGGTACAGTTATTTGCACTATTTGATTTTGTGTGAAAGTTAGTGGTCTTATTATGTTTAAATCTGTTCGCCCCAAAGCTGTGGACCCTCATTGAGGCGGTTCGGAGTTTTCCAGATGGCTACCTCTATTGTCACTCCTCCAATTTGTATTCATTCTGTTGTTACCTTCCCATCTGTTGTTCCTAGTTACACCATTGTTTTCCCAGTTTCTCCCTTTCCCATTAGCATTGTACTCTCTTGTTCTACCATATTGGTGTTCATTCCGAAAATCTCTATCGTCCCTTCTAGGGTTCTCCCCACGGTAATCAGAATTCCACCTCCCACTGTAATGGTTTCCATTACTAAACTGTTGCACATTTCTCTCCATTGTTCTGTCTAATTTGTCGATATATTTTAGAAACTGGTCTAAACAGTCGTCAGGTCCATGCACTAATTCCCACTGTATTCTTTCAGGTAACCTTCCATCAAGGGCATCAATTTGCGTCATTTCGTTGAAGGGTTTATCTAGATGCATCAATTCCCTAAGTTGATCCCTGCAAAACTCTTTCATTGAGTGGTTTCTGCCCCTGAAACTAGGCTCATTTAAAAATTCACTTTTTATTCTACCCTGTTCAGTCTCAGACCAAAACTTATTTAAGAAACTCTTCTTAAAATCATCAAACGTTTTCCACTCATCAAAATGCTGGTTTGCCCAAGACAAAGCTTCTCCCTCAAGAAATTTTTTGACAAATTTAATCTTTAGTTTATCAGACATACCAGGAACAAGGTTGCAGAGCAGTGTTGTAGAAAGTCTACAGGGTGTAAATTATCACAAGGAAAACTTTTTACAGGTGAATTACTCCACACACTTCCACCATTCATACATAAATTTGTAGACACAAAATTATCTTGCATGTCAGTGAGTCTGTTGTCTATTACACTTAAATTACATGTTACAGACTCTTCTATGTTATTTAATTCAGCATCTAAGGAATTAACTTTTGATTCTGTATCTAGACTTAATTTGTCTACCCTCTCCACCACAGTTCTTTGAGCTGCGGTTAACCTTTCAATCTCTTTCCCTTGACTTGAGCTGATTGTGGCTAATTTATTTTCTAAGGTCACGAACTTATTTTCTATGGCCTCAATTTTGGAGTTCATGCCCTTCAAACTTTTTCCTAATTGAAGTTTTAAATTAGAGATCTCTTCTTTCAGTACATCACCGTTGCTTTTCATTTTTGCTTCCAGCGATTCACTAGTTAAGTTTAATTTCACTTCTAGAGATTCACTGGATGCATTTATTTTCGATTCTAGGAATTCACTATTTGAATTCATTGCCATTGTTAATTCGGACTGCATTTGTCCCATTCTGGCAAAGAGTAACATTACCCAGTCCTGTTGATCTGGTTTTCTTTCGGTTTGTGAGTCATCTGGATCGTCACTTACACCACACCCGTTCGAGTCTAACATTTCTCCCACTTTCTTTTTAATTTCTTCTGCTAGTGTCATTATGACACCAAGTGTTTGGACACAGTTTTGACGAAAAGAACAGGGTGCAACCAAGTGCAGTTGTTTGCATATTGGGATAGACAACGCCTGTCATATGGGCTCTGAGATCATACTTGGATCATGACAGCAGTTGGCAGAGAAGATTGAGAAGACAGAATTTGCACATTTGCACAAGATCAAGGATCTGACAATTGTACATTACTTCCCTTAACTCCATGCATCAGTTGAACTTACACTACTAACTTCTATTCTACCCTTTTTCCTTCTGTAAGCCTCTCCAAAATAGTCATATTCCTTCTCCTGGAGTCCTGTTTTTAACCAACCACTCACAAAATTCTTTATGTCTCTTCTCTGCATTCTCTGTATTCTCTGGAGTAACTCTTCTGTGCAAAGCAATACTCTGTTCCTCAATCTTAGATAAACAGATGTTGCCTGCTGGTAACTGAGCTACGTCCGCTGTTAAAATTCATAATGTTTCATCCATGGTAGCTCCTGTGGTACTGATGGCAACATGATTAACTCTTTTTCTGTTACATGAAACCCAAAAAATGATAAAAACATAACATAATAAGACAAGTACACTTAAACATAACACTATTCTAACATTCTAACTTAACTTTTCTGCCTGAGTGGCTACTCATGATTTTTACTTTACATGCTTAAACACAATGAATGATTTGCTAAAGCAAAATACATTGCCTGTTCCAAATGGCATAAACTAGCTAACATCTCATACATTCCTCTGACTCTGATGTTGTGAAAACTCTTTACAATAAATACAACAAAACAGCAACAATAAGAAAAACAAAATCAATTTTGAGGAGGACACTTAATTGTAACCCTATTGTAATAACATTTCCTAGCCCAGCTGCAGATGATGATCCTATACTTGAAACCAAACTGTACAGTCCTGGGGTGGATGACCTGCACAGTGGCAGGGCTGAGTTGAGGCAGTGGGTTATTATCAGGGTGATGGCCAATGGTTACTCAAGGAAACATCATTCTTAGCCATACATTTTATTAGAAAACAAACTACAGCATTTGTAGTAGCATTCTAGCTTTCTGTGGTGGCAATGCCCATCCAGGATGTGCTGACAGCAACAGCAATGAGTGTGGTGGTGCTGTTTGGCATCAGCAGCTGTGCAGAGCAGCACATATACCTTCTGGCCATCGCTCTGCAACTTAGGACATGATGCACCAGTAGGTGGGGAATCCCACCATGGTTCTTGTATCAGAACACAGCCCTCAACATTGATGCCTAACCTTGTGAGTGGAAATATACAGCATCAGTCTGCCCACTCAGTTCTAGGTGTTTAAGGTGTGGAAAACACTGATAAGGAGAAGGGACAGGATGATAGGACATCTGCTAAGACATGAGGGAATGACTTCCATGGTACTAGAGGGAGCTGTAGAGGGCAAAAACTGTAGAGGAAGACAGAGATTGGAATACGTCAAGCAAATAATTGAGGACGTAGGTTGCAAGTGCTACTCTCAGATGAAGAGGTTAGCTCAGGAAAGGAATTCGTGGTGGGCCGCATCAAACCAGCCAGTAGACTGATGAAAAAAAAAACCTACTTGTTTTACCAAAGCACCACTTCTGAACATGTACACCAAAACAAGCCCATTGTTTGGAGCTGTTGCAATTGGTCTGCTGATACTGCTATATCAAAGTTATTGAGTTGCTGGCCTCTGTTAGCCCTTTGCAACAACCATGGCATTTTTAGTCAGTAGTGCCAAAAAATAGTGACAGTGCTACACTACACACTAAATGAATGTCAAGTCACAACTCATAGATATTCTCAAGATAATAACGTTTAGGTTCTGTGATTGTTTTAGTGATTGTAATGTTTATTTTGGGCCTTTGATGGCATTATTTGGCATCCTCTGTGATTCTTGGTTACTACAGGAGGCTGGATGATTTGGTGAAGGCAGCTAGCCTCACTTGCAGGGTGAGGCGGAACTATTGTTTTGCATAATAATTCCCAGAACATTTCGCAATTGTCTGGTTTGGAGATGAGTGGAAGGCTTAAACCAGATGCTCAGATGATTCTGTGATTACCTTCGATGCAGATTTCTCGACCTTCGCTATCAGGTGGAGATGTGTAGCACACCTCTTAATAGGTCAGGCATGCACTACACGCAGCAAATGTCTGCCAGGGTATCGGAGTGTGTGTTATGCACTTGTTTGTTTTTATTATGGAGCAATATCATCCAATAAGATGCATTCTGAGTCCAGACAGGCAAGCATCTGTCATAGCAGATCAGAGAAATAAAATGTTAATATGGCGTTAGTTAAATGCAGAAGAATCTTTGGTAAGGTCCCGGAACTAGTCTTGCTTATAAATGGTGACAACCACATACTACTAGGGACAGAAAGCTCGCTGAAACCAGATGTCAAGTGCTATGAAATTCTAATCTCCAATTGGAATTTGTGTCAGACAGATAGGTTGAACACTGGTGCTCAATGCATGTTTATAACAATAAAAAATAAATAATATCTAATGAGATGTGAAAAAATTTGGGCAAAGATAAGTGTTAGAGGTGGTCAGTTATGGTAATTGGATGCTTTTATAGACCCCCTGCCTCAGCAGCAGTCATAGTGGAATATCTAAGGGGAACTTGGAGAATATTTTGCATTATCCTCCAGTCATATTATAGTTTTAGATGGACTTTACCAGCTATAGACTGTACCGCAAGGAAGAGGATGTTGTTATGGGTGGCTGGTATCCTCTTTCTACAGCACAAATGCACATGTGGATCAATATGGTTCTTTATTACATGAACTGGAAACATGTACTTAACTTAGAGTCCATGTGTTCTGGTACAAGCTCATGAGTAATAGCCCCATTGCAGACTGATGTGAAGTACAATTCTGTTTGAGGTAAACTAGTCCTGCTATAGACAATAACCTGATCACTGTGTACTGTCATAGCCTGTGACAACCTAAAGCCACTCTGTGAGTATACTGATAGACGCCAAACTGGATGATTGAGTGAGTGAGGCCCTACGATCAGTGGCAGTGGCCTAAATACACGCCGTCAACAGGGTTTTGGTGCCATGTTGCTTGTGAGTGTGTCTCTGGCCTCTCTCATGATTGGTACACTTCATCCAGTGCCTACTAGTTGATCTTCGCTCTTCATTTTTGCCAACTGGTGTGCTGGCAACAGCTTAAGCCAGCACAGAGACTCAAGTTATTAGGATGGGTAGTAGGGACAGTGAATCAGGTGAAATTGTTCTAGGTGCTTTATCCAAAAATTACCTTGAGTATTTAATCAGAGAACCAACTCATGAAGATAACATATTTGATCTGCTGGTGACAAACAGACCCAAATGTTTTGGCTCAGTTAGCAAAGAGCAGGGAATCAGTGATCATAAGGCTGTTACAGCATCACTGAATGTGGCTGTAAATAGGAATGCAAAGAAAAGTAGGAAGATCTTTATGTTTAGCAAGAGCAACAAGAGAGACAAATCTCAGATTACCTGACAGCTCAACATGAAAATTTGGTTTTCCACACTGACAAATTTGTAGAGTGGCATAAAATACACTTTAGACAGGTAGGTGCTGAGCAAAAATTGTGAGGGATCTAGAAGACCCACTGTGGTTTGACAACCATGTTAGAAACTGCTATGAAAGCAAAAAGAGCTTCACTGCAAATTTAAATGCAACCAATCCTCACAGACAAATAAACACTAAACAAAGACAAAATTAATGTTAGGAGTGCCACACATGAAGAGTTTAACAAATCCGAAAGTAAAATATCATCTACGTACTTGACAGAAAGTACTAAGAAGTTCTGGTCTTACGTTAGATCAGCAAATGAGTCAAAGCCATCTGTTCAGATACCCTGTGAGCATAATGGCATTGAAACAGAGGATGACACAGAAAAAACTGAAATACAAAATGTATTTTCCCAAAACTGTTTCACAG
This sequence comes from Schistocerca serialis cubense, assembly GCF_023864345.2. Classification (NCBI taxonomy): domain Eukaryota; kingdom Metazoa; phylum Arthropoda; class Insecta; order Orthoptera; family Acrididae; genus Schistocerca; species Schistocerca serialis. Next base: position 422,685,613 of record NC_064639.1, on the reverse strand, counting down.
CACAAGAACACACTGTAATTCCTCCTTTAAATCATCACACAAATGAGAAAATGACAGATATCAAAATAAGTGAGCAATGAACAGAAAAGCATTGAATTTACTCAACTGAGGAACGGCCACTGGGTCCGATGAAAGAACTTGCCCCTCTTCCAGGAGCATTGGACTGTAGTGCTCTAGAAGAGTGAAGTGTTTCTAATGATTTGAAAAAGCACATGTCATTCCTGTTTTCATGGAGGGTTGTCAAAAAGATGCACGAAACTACGGGCCCATATCTCTGTCGTCAGTCCATTGTAGAATTCTGGAATATGTTTTATGCGTGTGTATTATGACATTTCTGAAGACCAAAAATCTCCTCTGTAGGAATCAACATGGGTTCTGAAAGCAATGATTATTTGAAACCCAGCTTATGCTGTTTGTCTATTAGACCAAGAATACAGTAGATACAGAGGCCCAGGTAGATGCCATGTTCCTTGACTGCTGGAGGGCATTCAGTACAGTTCTGCATTGCTGCCTAATGAACAAAATGCAAGTGTATGGAATATCAGATCAACTGTGTGTTTGGATGGAGAGTATACCATTATGAAAAGAAATAAGTCCTCAGATTTAAAAGTAACTTCAGATATGGCCTTCCCGGTTAGCCGAGCAGTCTAACGCATGGCTTTCCATAGTGGGAAGGAGCACCTGAAGCCGCTCAGAGGACTTGTGTCGAGGTCCGGTGAGCCAGCCAGTCTATGGGTGGTTTTTAGGTGGTTTTCCATCTGCCTTGGTGAATGCGGGGTGGTTCCCCTTATTCCACCTTAGCTACACTGTGTTGGTGATTGCTGCACAAACAAGTTCTCCATGTACGCGTACACCACTACTCGTCTGTTGTGAGACATTCCCTGGGTGGGGGGGGGGGGGGGGGGGCAACTGGGGGCCAAACCACACAATAACCCTGGTTCCAGTGTGGGGCGGCGGAGGGGTGAAGTGGACTGCGATAGTCGTCGTGGGGTTGTGGATCACCATGGCTGTGGAGGGGACGGAGCCTCTCCGTCATTTCTAGGTCCCCGGTTAACATACAATACAATCCAATACAACTTCAGATGTGCCACAAGGAAGTGTTACAGGACCATTACTTGTCCCATTATATTTAAATGACCTAGTTGATAATGTTGGAAGTTACATGAGGCTTTTTCAGATAGTGCTGTTGTATACAGAGAAGTTGCAGTGCTAGGAAATTTTAGTGAAATGCAGGAAGATGTGCAGAGGTGCCAGGCATGGCAATTGACCCTCAACATAAACAAATGCAATGTATTGTGAATGCATAGACAAGAAAGACCCTTTATTGTATGACTGCATGACTGCAGAACAATCACTGGAAGCAGTTAAAACTTCTAGGTGTATGCATATGAAGTGATTTGAAGCGGAATGACAACATAAAATTAATCAAAGGTAATGCAGGTGCCAGACATAAATTTATGGAAGAATCCCCAAGAAACATTGTCCATCAGCAAAGGAAGTAGTGTAAAAAACACTCATTCAACCAATATTTGAATATTGCTCTTCAGTCTGGGATCCATACCAGATAAGGTTGATAGAGCAAACAGAGAATATCCACAGAAGAGCAGCATGTTTTGTTACAGGTTTACATAGTAAGTGAGAAAGTGTCATGGAGATACTTGGTCAATTCCAGTGGCAGACACTGCAAGAGAGGCATTCTGCAATATGATATGCTCTACTGTTAAAAATTCTGAGAATGTATGTTCCTAAAACAGTCAACCAATATGTTGCTTCCTCCTACATATGTATCATCAAAAGCAACCATTGAAATCAAGTGTGTTATTTTCAGCTGCATGTTGTGCCACTGGATGGTCTACTTTGGTCTTGGCCACAGTTTGGTAGTGGCTGTTCATCCTGGTGGACAGGTGGTAGGTAGTCATTCCAATGTAAAAAGCTGTGCAATGATTGCAGCAGAGCTGGTAAATGACATGGCTGCTTTCACAGGTGGCCCAGCCCCTGATGAGGTAGGATAAACCTGTAACAGGACTGGAACAGAAAGTGCTGTGTGGGTGGATTGGGCAGGTTTTGCACCTGGGTCTTCCTCAGGGATATGATCCTTGTGGCAAGAGGTTGGGATTTGAAGTCACATAGTGTGGACTAGGATGATGTGGAGGTTGGGTAGGCAATGGAACACCACTTTAGGAGCTAGCCTAGCTACCTGGGGACAGTGTATCTGCAGTGACAAAAACTCCCTTGCTCAGTATGCTTAACAGTCTCACCAAGGCCTTCATAGACAGGCATTATCCCCCAGACATATCCTGCAAACAGATCTCCCATGCTATTTCCTCTCACAACCCCAATCCTCCCATCCCCCAGACATATCCTGCAAACAGATCTCCCATGCTATTTCCTCTCACAACCCCAATCCTCCCACCACCTCCAAAAAGCAGCCACAAAGGAGTGTCCCCTTCATCACCCAGTACCACCCCAGATAGGAACAACTGAACCACATCCTTCACCAGGGCTTTGATTACCTATCATTGTGCCTTGAAATTAGGGACATTCTACCTGAGATACTTCTCACCACTCCTAAAGTGGTGTTCCATCACCCACCAAACCTCCGCAACATCCCAGTCCATCCTTATTTCACTCCCAATCCCAATCCCTTGCCACACGGATCACATCCCTGTGGAAGACCCAGGTGCAAAACCTGGCCAATGAACTCACCTGGCACTTCCTATTCCAGTCCTATCACAGGCAGGGGTAGGATAAACCCATTCAGGGGCTGGGCCACCTGTGAAAACAGCCATGCAGCTCTGTTGCAATCATTGCAAAGCTTTTTATATTGGTATGACTACCAACCACTGTCCACCAGGATGAACAGCCACCACCAAACTGTGGCCAAGACCAAAGTAGACCATCCTGTGGCACAACATGCAGCTGAACATAACACACTTGGTTTCAGTGGCTGCTTCACTACCTGAGCCATCTCGATCCTTCCCTCCAGCACCAGCTTTTCTGAACTGCATAGATGGGAGTTATTCTTACAACATGTTCTTCGCTCCCCTAATTATCCTGGCCTCAATCTACAGTAACATACTGTTCCCACACCCTCCACCCAACAGTTTCCACCCCCTCTATCCTATCATCTCCTCCCCATTCTCATCTCCCATCCTGTTTATCTGCAGCCCTCTACCAATGCATCCACTCATACTCCCTGATCTTCTCCTTTTTTTTCCTTTTTCTCCCACCTCCTTGCCCCACAACCTCCCGAGGCTGCTGTCTCTCTCCCCACAAGTACACTATGATACCTTCCTCTTCCCTACCCCCTCCAGATTGCTTCTTGTATCCCTTGTGACATTGCATTCTTGCACGAGATGCTGGAATTGGCAGTTTTTTTTTTTTTTTTTTTTTTTGTGTGTGTGTGTGTGTGTGTGTGTGTCACTCTTTACTGATGAAGGGTGTGGCCGAAAGCTTTATGTGAGTGTCTTTTAATCATGCCTGTCTGTAGCTTGACATGTCTTCTGTATCGTAAGTAGCAATCTATTTTTTCCTACATTGTTGATATTCCTACTTGAAATTTCCACTGTTTGATAATTCTTTATAAGCTGAGCAGCCTGCTTTCCATAGTCTCATGTTACTTCACAATAGTAATGCACGACTTCAACTTACTTTTTACCATTAATTCTTGTTCACTGAGCTTGCACGAATCTTTGAAGATGACTGTGTACGAGAAGAAGTATCTTCCTCTTCTTGTGAATGTTTAAATTTCATTTATACTCATGTCATGAAGCACTGGGCCCTGCTCACCTGTTAAAAGCTTTATTTACCTCTATCTTATCTTTAGTCTTAGTATTTGTTATGTCACACAAAATATTTCATTTGATCCTATATGAAGTCTCAGCCGCAGTGGATATACCGGTTCCCGTGAGATCGCTGAAGTTAAGCGCTGTTGGGCATGGCCGGCACTTGGATGGGTGACCATCCAGCCGCCATGCCCTGTTGCCGTTTTTCAGGGTGCACTCAGCCTCGTGATTCTAATTGAGGAGCTACTTGACCACATACTGGCGGCTTCGGTCAAGAATACCATCATAATGACTGGGAGAGCAGTGTGCTGACCCCACGCCCCTCCTATCCGCATCCTCCTCGGAGGATGACATGGTGCTCGGATGGTCCCAGCAGGCCACTTGTGGCCTGAAGATGGAGTGCTATATGAAGTCTCAATTTCTTGTAGAGAGCGCCTCAAAGCTCACATCAGTGGCATTCTGGGAATGCCGACCAGACCTTGGATTCTTCATCCAAGGACAGAAGTAGTAAATGGATGCCAAGTCAGGATAAAATGCAGAGTGAGACAAAATTTTTGTTGGTTTGCTTCTTACAAGCATAAGTATTGCACCATTCCATCGAAGCCACAAAACACACACAGCATCATCTTGCCAGATGAAAAAAACAACCTTTCCAGCATTGGTGAATCCACATGTTTCCACTGCTTGCTTGTCCTCTTTGTCTCAGGGTCAGGATGAAACACTCAGCACTCATCCATGATGACTAGGTGGTTAAACAATTCATCTGTATTGGCCTGGCATAGCTGCAACATTTCTGCTGCTACTTCTGTTTGGTAGGCTTTCAATTAACTGTGAGTAGTTGCAGAATGAAGTGACCAGTGACCATTCCATGTTTAAAATGTTGTGCAAAATGCTGAAAACCGATTGATGACTGATTTTCACTTTATCCATTTTCAGCTCAATTGTTACATGCTAGTGTTTGAGCACCAAGGTGTCTCTTTATCTTGCCATTATACACATAGACATGGTCAGCCACTTTTATTTATCATCCATATTGTTTGATCAGTTTAGAAGTGTCTCTGGCCTAGTCACTGTTCCATATCATGGTGGATTGTTGCTATACACTTTCACCAACTCTGCATTGATTGTTGGAGCATTGTTCTCTTTCAAATGCAGAAAAATTTACCACATGGTTCTTCAATTTATCAGTGGGCTGAAACATTTTGTTTTGGCTCGTCTGTTGGTGTGTTATATTACTATGGCATAGGGATTTCAATGTGTACCAGGATTGCAAACATGTACCTGCTGACAGACAAAAAGCTAATAATGTATTTTTATTTTTAGAAGTAATAATTACAGTTTTATGACAAACCCCAAATAGTAGATTTGCAGTCATAAGAACTAACTTTTTTTCCTCCCACCCTGGCAGAATAGTGGCTTCAGCCAGGGAAGACTTGTAAGGCGTGGAAAAATCCCAAAAAAAGATACTGGACAGTTCTGGCACTGGAAGGACTTTAATATTGGAATGGATGTACCAATGTATGGATTTATTTTCCACATAGTTGACTGTGATGCCTTCACTAAGGTAATTATTTATAAATTGTACTTGTATGGAACTTTCATGACTATATCCATTAATATGTAACTTGACTAAATTAGATATTTATCTTTTTAGAAATATCTCATTAGCCAAGGCATTGAATTACGACCCCCAGAAGATATGCCTCCTGACCCTTACACCATTACTAGGAAGATGAGCACTCAGCCTAAAACAAGAGTGACACATTTTGTTGATGATAAACTGCGCCGGTTTCTGGAATATGATCGGAGGATACTAAGGTGTTTTTGGCTAATAAATGTTTTGGTGTACCTATTCAACAGCTGATAAGTAATTTTATTTCCATTTTCATTCCAGTAACATAACATAACATAACAATAATGACAGATCTGATACAAATAGCTGTAAAATGCTTTCTTATCTATTCACTATGTCTAGAACAGAGATGATTAATTATTTTTCCTGAAAATTTTATTTTCAATATGAAATTTTGAGGATACCCTGGAATCTGTTAAATCTAAATGAAATCTGAACTCACTGACACAGCTAATAGAAGCAGACATTAACATTTATAGTCATATTCTTCAACATTCACAGTTTGTTATTTTTAAATTTATTTATACATGTTCCATAGATCCATAGTGTGATTGTATGGCTTAGATGTGGAGTCACACAGATATTACAAAGAATATAAATAATAATAAACACAAAGTATCTGAATGACAGTGTGGTGAGTAATGATATTACAGTAAAATAATATCATTTAACACCATTTTATCATAATGATATATTTTATTCACTTCATGATCACAAAATGTAACAATACAGAACAAAACTAGATATCAAGTCAGTTCAAAGAGCATCATAAAGAGAGATCTCATGTATCGATGTATCTAACTGCCACAGAGCCCCCCCCCCCCCTCTCCCCTCCCTGAGAGTGTAGAGCACAGTGTAGGAGCAAAAGGTGAAGGGAATTGTATTCGGGAGGTGATCAGGGAAGACACAACATAATCTTTCATCCACTTTAGTTGGCATAGTGGATGACTGGCACGGAGTGACAATTGACAGTATGCCATCTTCATTGATAAAAGCTCGAAGGGAGCCATTTATAAAATCTTCGGGTAAGTGAATAGCTCAGATGAGTGTGAGGTTAACATCTTCAGATTTACATACATGAGAACATGCACAAAAAAAACAAATAGTCATTATGATGTTGCACTGAGATATCGTCCACTGGGAATGCCAAGACGTCGACAGTAAATGTGGTAATAGTTGAATGCGGTGTTGGCAGTGAGAAGAAGGGTACAGGGAGTTCATCACACATATCATTGTCGCAGGGGGAGACATGATCACTAACACTGGCTTCACAAGATGTAAAGGAGGGTCAGAGGCAAGTGCCTGCTAAACACTCACTGGAAAAGATGTGTTCAGTGAGGACCCATGCCAGTTTAACTCTATGTAGAGAGACTGTTTGTGGTATGCCATATAGCAGGATGGCCGTAGTGCCTGGAGCACAGTTGAGAACCCAGTGAGGTCCTGAATCGGGTGGAGTAAGAGCTCACAACATGATAAGGTCACAGTCTGCAAGTTCCTTGTGTAAAAAGTCTTGTGGGTGGTCATGTGCTTGTGGTTGTGGTATGTGCGTACACGAGATATGAGAGCAAACATACTCAACTAAGGAGGGTAGCCTCTCACCATGAAGAGAAGTAGTGTCCTCGACAAATTCTGCTGGGAGTACCACAGGTTTGCCATAAAGGACCTCTGCCAGAGAGGCCTTTAAATCATCTTTATATGCTGTGCAAATGCCTAGCAGTACCCACAGAAGTGCATCTGCCCAAGAATCCGAATGGCACAGTAATGCTGCCTTTAGTGTGAGGTCCCAGCACTCCACTAATCCATTACTTTGGGGGTGGTAGGCTGTTGTATTGAAATGTTTGTCACTGCATAGGATACAAAATCATTTGAAGAGTAGTAGAGATTCAAATTTCCTGCCCTGCTCTGTCATGATGGATGCAGGGAAAATTCAAATGGTTGAAATGGCTCTGAGCACTATGGGACTTAACATCTGAGGTCATCAGTCTCCTAGAACTTAGAACTACTAAAACCTAACTAACCTAAGGACATCACACACATCCATCCCAGGGCAGGATTCAAACCTGCAACCATAGTGGTCGTGCGGTTCCAGACTGAAGCCCCGAGAACCACTCGGCCACTGCGACCGACGATGCAGGGCAGCCGAAACAGGACAACCTGCAGGTAACACATGGTTGAGCCACAGTATCCGCTGAGATATCATTCAAAGAAACCACCTCTACCGTGTCACGCAGTCAGTGACTGACAAAATGTAACATTGGTCATTAGAAGGTGGTAGGAGGCTGACAAGGTCCATATGGACATGTTTGAAGTGTCCCTTCAGTAATTTGAAGTGTCCCAGAGGGGGACGTGCAAGTCGACCAACTTTGGCTTGTTGGCAAGATACGCATGCTCATGCCCACTCATGACAGTCTTTCTTGATACATGGCCAAATGAAACATTCAATTACTAGGTGTACTGTCACTCTGATGCTCAGATTAGCAGGACCGTGCAGCAAAGAGATGGTTCAAAATGGTTCAAATGTCTCTGAGCACTATGGGACTTAACATCTGAGGTCATCAATCCCCTAGACTTAGAACTACTTAAACCTAACTAACCTAAGGACATCACACACATCCATGCCCCAGGTAGGATTTGAACCTGTGACCATAGCAGCAGCGCAGTTCTGGACTGAAGCGCCTAAAACTGCACGGCCACAGCGGCTGGCGCAGCAAAGAGAAAATGGCCTGTCAAAGGGGAAGGGGCACGAGTGGTCATGGTATGTTAGTCAAAGTTTCACAAAGAATCGGTTGTGTGACCCCAGGGAAAGGGCATGCTTGAATGTGGAGAGAGATGGAGTTGTTAGTAGCTAGCAACTGTACCTCAGGGTCAGTAGTTTGTAGTCGTGCGAGCTCTGTGGCATGAAACGGGCCCATAATAGTGCGGCAGCATTCATAGCGTAATTTGATTTGCATAGTACAATGACGTACTGCAGGAGTGCGCACAACTCATGCTGCATTCATGTTCTAATGAGCTGCCATTTAGAGTGTGACAGTGATGTGGAACCGTGGAGTGCACAGCATCTTGCCTATACTGTTGAAAGTTATTTCATGAATAATGACTCTGTTATTGCTACCCAGCATCTATTTTGGCAACATTTCAACTTTGGACATCATGGGAAGGTTCCAGATGGACGGATCATTGTGAGGTGGGTACGTGTATTTCAAACAAGAGGTTCTGCTTGCAATGGCAAACTGGGAAGAAGTAAAAGAACTGTGCGGACACCAGAAGCTGTGGAAAATATTCGTGCTGCACTATTGCATGCCCAGAAAGATCTGTTTTCATCATGCACAAACTGTGCATATGTCTAGTCACTCATTCAGGAGAATATTCGTGAAGATCTCCATTTTCACCCATATAAGCTGTAGATTGTTCAGGAAATTAGGTCTCGTGATTGGGTTTTATGTGAAACATTCTGCTTAACCATGTGTGATCTCCTTCACCAAAATCCACAAATGTTGCACACCATTCTGATTTCAGATGAAACTCATTTTGGTTCAGTGAATAAACAGAATGTGCATTATTGGAGTGATGTAAACCTGCATGAACTGCACTAGCCCTTGCACAGTTCTCATGTCACAGTGTGGTGTGGAGTTGCTTCCTTTGAGATTGTTGGCCCTTACTTCTTTGAGGATGACAACGGTGTGGCTGTAACTGTCACTATAGTTCAATTCTTTTATCTTGGTGGCTCGCGCATGCCCGCCCAGACGCTGGAGATTGCTGCGTTGCCAGTTGCACACGACGCACGCGCCAATAGAAGCAGCGCCATAGTATAGCATAGTTCGCAAGCTTACATGTAGGGGGGAGCACGCAGTTCATGAAGTAAAGCCACCACGGCTGCATTAACCCTTTCGCTGCTACAAAGACGTGCTCCCTGCATTCCGCGCTGTGGGCGATTTTGTCACTGCACTGCTCGCCTGTGCAGACACATTGTGTTCCGACTGCTTTGACACTCTTTATCATTCGATTCCACAAAAACTATTTGGCTCAAAAATTAGATTTTTACCTATCTTCTTGACTGATACCTTCCTCCCATAAATGACTTAATTTTGTTTCGATGTTCAATGCAGTTATTATGCAGCATTAAATATAGTAAACCTTTGCACGAAATTTTGAAGAGTTTGCAGAGGTAAAAGTCCATAGAGTATACTTTCTGTATGGTCGATTTTAGTTGCCACAATGTTGAGAATGAAATGTGGACAAGATACCTATATATTTCATTTAATTTAAGTACCACATAAGTGTCGTATGTAATATTGAGAAATATTCCACCTTTCGCGGCTGTAACAAAAGTTTTACTTACACTGGGCACGTTTGGCTTTATTTTAAAGCACTTCAATCAATCAAAAGGAAGTAGACAAAATACATTAAACAAAACTGTGGACTTACAAAAACATTAGGACTTGAATATACCGTCTGTCAGTGAAGTGCTCAGAGCTATGCCAAATATAATTTTGTGTGTGGCACACACAAACAGCATTTATTTGCTAAAACACTGATGAGCCAACACAAACGTTGAATATTGTGCTACCGCAGCACAAAACTACGAAAGGTGACTTGGCAACGGAGGACACAAAATACAGCCCTCTTATGATGCTTCAAAAGAGAGAAACGCGTCTGGTCTAAATAAGTCGCTTATTACAGTTGCAGAAGAGGGATATATTTCAATACCATTGGTAAAACTGCGACTGTGGAACAAAAACAAGAAATAGAACATGAATACCATTGTGTATGTGCCATAACTTTCACCGATTGAAGTGCTTTAAAATAAACTTTTATTACAGTCGCGAAAGACGGAATATTTCTCAATATTACATACGACACCTATGTGGTACTTAAATTAAATGAGATATTGTTATACAGTAAATATTATATGAAATTTAGGTATCTTGTCCACATTTCATTCTCAACATTGAGGCAACTAAAATCGACCATACGGAAAGTATACACTATGGACTTTTACCTCTGCAAACTCTTCAAAATTTCGTGCAATGGTTTACTACATTTAATGCTGCACATCAAAACAAAATTAAGTCATTTATGGGGGGAAGGTATCAGGCAAGAAGACGTGTAAAAATCAAATTTTTTTGCCACTCATACCTCACCTGTCTTTCAACAACTTCTTTGCCTCTACACTTCTGCCTCGACTGACATCTCTGCCCAAACTCTTTGTCTTTAAATATGTCTGCTTGTGTCTGTATGTGTGGATGGGTATGTGCGTGTGTGCGAGTGTATACCTGTCCTTTTTTCCCCCTAAGGTAAGTCTTTCCGCTCCCGGGATTGGAATGACTCCTTACCCTCTCCCTTAATATCCACTTCCTTTCGTCTTCCCCTCTCCTTCCCTCTTTCCTGATGAGGCAACAGTTTGTTGCGAAAGCTTGAATTTTGTGTGTATGTTTGTGTTTGTTTGTGTGTCTATCGACCTGCCAGCGCTTTTGTTCGGTAAGTCACCTCATCTTTGTTTATATATATATATATATACATGACAATATGACATGATAATTTTTCAGTCGAATTAAGCTATTAATGTTTTAATTGGTGTTAGTTAATTGAACTGTAATTACAAATATGTAAGAATGTAAAGTTTTTACTCATACAAAATTTAATTAATTGAGTCTAGGCCTTCCCTTCAATAAAACTAATAGCTCTGATCACCTGAAAATGATAGGGTGATACCTTTTAAGTAAGTAAAGTGATACATGCAAATTAACAAAATATATAATTGTAATGATAAAACATCTAATTGATATTCTTAATTGAAATAGACATTTTCCTGTCTTTGTATGAAATTATTCACTTTTATTTCATGTAAATTTCTATGTAATTTGGGAAGATGTATGTAAAAGTTTTAATTGTTAAACCTAAAAATTTAATAATTTATTTAATAAATAACAATTTCAGTAATTGTTTAAAATCATATAAATAGAGGCAATTTGTACGCCACCATATCTCAGTTGGAGTTCAGTTTGACGACAGTCATGAGACAGTGTTAACTCAATTTTACATGTAGTTCACCACCTAACATCCAGTGCACGAAATAAAACTCATTGTGAACACAAATTCCTGGAGTTTATTTGTACTCATGCCATTTGGATGATTCCTGAGTGGCGATGCTGTAACATCAAGATGAACCTATGGCAGCATTAAGAAGCAGCACCCCGGATTACACAAGATTCATATTATTTATTTGGTGGAGGATATGCGTAATATGATGTGGTATTCAGTCTTCTTGTGTTAAGCAATGATACACATCCCAAACTTCACTACACAAAAATCATTTTTTGCCATGCTACATTACAAAGAAGGTAGTTAATGTTCACCGTTGTCTGTATAGAGCAAGACTGGAGCAGTGGCCAGTGTTGTAGTGGTGGTAGCCGCTGAAAGTGCAGTGATGGTCGTTTGCACACGTGCCATATCCGCAGAAGTGTTCTTGATCAGTGCCTGCAGTGATGTGCTGGCCGTAAGTAAGGCTGTAATGTGATGTCATTGTTCGAGTAGCTTGCACAGTGAATCCAAAGTGAGGGATGTGAGTTCAGCCAGCTGATGCGTGGAGGCACCCATTGTTGCTCTTGAATGTGTGGGTGTTGTGACAAAGGAGCCCTCGATGCGTGTGTCAGTAGAGTGATGGAGTAGTATTCCAGACAATAAATCTGGAGAGAGGCCATAGTGGCTTAGAAAATCAATGCCCAACACTGGCTCATCAATGTTGGTCACATTGTTTATCCATTCAACACAAAATTTCAGTTTAAGTTTGAGGCGAAGGTGTGTGGAGCCATAGGTGGTGACCAATGAATTGTTTGCTGTTCGCAATGTCATGGTGGAAGGCACAGTGGCAAAGTTGAGAATACTGGAGGTATGATGCTTGTATCTGTGCCGGTGTTGACAAGGAAGAACGTATTGCAGATGTCACGTAAGTACAGTCTGCCCAGAAGTAGTTGTTTATTGTGTGATGATCGGTGTTGCTACAGGTGCCCTGTAGAATACCCACCAGGTGATACACCTAACTCACCCCGTGGTGGAAGTTTGGGTGAAGAGCACATGGCGGGTGACACTTCTGAGCTGCATCTCCGTTCAAGGATGTGTGCGGTATTGCCAATGTCAGCAAAGAACTCTGCACTGCGGTGAGTTGTTGACATCTGATGATTTTATAGGTGTAATCTGCTGGCCGTAGGTGCATCTCTAATTGGTCACTGATGTGTGATAAAAGTTGCAGCTGGAGAGCTTACAGTATTTTTACTATCCATAGCGACCACAAAGTGGCATCAGACAGGAAAAAGGGATCGATCAATGCTCTGATCTTTTGCCACAACTGCGATGGTGTCAACTCACTGAGAGATATGTCATGCACTGTGTGATTAATTGCTTCTAGTGGAGTTCCCATCAAGTGCTCAAGAATAATAGATTTTGTGCATTCATAGTGATAGTGGTCCCTCATTGGTCCCATGAGGATGAGATCAGTTGTTAAATCCATATGCTCATGCAGAGCTGCAATCAAAGATATGAACTGCATGGATAAGACACCATGGATGTTGAGGATGCTGTCCACAAGAGCAAACGATGTCTTCGGGCTATCCTTGTTAAGCAGAAGCAGTTGTGGTAGATGTCCTGAAAGAACAGGCAGGAGTGAAGCGGTGAACACAGACAACGTTGCGGCTGCCTGCAGAATAAATGGACGCTCAACTTTACACTGTTCTTGATGTTCACACACATAACCCAACTTGGCAGATGCAGTTGCAGGAGTGACCAGTGCAGTAGAAATGGCCATGGCCACCAAGAGATTTGGTACACACGACACAGTACACAGTGGAGGTTTGTTTACTATTCCTGGTGCACTGGGAATGCTCAGTCTAGGAGCACTGGACAGGGCGGCGGCAAAAGTCACATTCTTCATTAATAAAAGGCCATTGTTCAAGCACAGTTACTGTTGTACAAATGTGGAATTTGATGAGGTTATGTGAATCTGCCAGCCATGGTACAGGGCCGATGGCATTGTTTGTAGGTTAGATTTAGAAAGGGTAACAAATGGATTTTGTGACACAGCAGCATTATAGCTCACACAGAAAACCACTGATGGAGCAGCATAATGAGCAAATTGTCCTGGAAAATGTTCACAGGGTGTAAGAGAATGTGCAACAATGTTCATTGTCTGTGCACTTTGTTGAACAAGTTGTGACAATTCCAATGAAAATCAGTCACAGTTTTCTATTTTCACATGGTCTGAAGCACAATGGTGTCAAATTGAAGCAGAAGATGTACATGTAGGCATAAAACTGGTGGACAGAGTTGGTTGCTGCATCGTAACAGTCATTGCTATTATAGGCCTCATTGTTCTGTGGTATATCAATCATGGAAATTGGCCAAATTGCTGGATTCACAGAAAATGTGAAACACAGGGTCACCAGTGTGTGTAACATGGGGTCACCTGTGTGGCGAGTAATGATATTACGGTGAAATAATAACATTTAACACAACTTTATGGTAATGATATGCTATTTGCTTCATTATCACAAAATGTAACAATACAGAACAAAACTAGACATCAAGTCAGTTCAAAGTTCATCATAAAGAAAGATCACACAAACTGATGTATCAAACCACCACAATAATAACAACAACATCTTGCATTATAACAATTTTCATTATAAAAGTTAAACCCTTATATGATAACAATTTTGAATGCTCTGCCATTGACTTGACAGTTACACAATAATATTGTTTATCACTGGATCACAGACATTAACAGAATTTTTATACTTTATTTTGTTTTACTGGATAAGTTGTCTAGAGAGCAGAGAGACGTATCTAGCAGGCACATCCTGAAGCTGTTATTAAATGGGGATTATTCATTCTCATGTCATGTTTAATATTACTTGGTAGAGAATTGAAGATTATGGTTGCTGGCATACCTTACCCTCTTTTGTGAAAGTTGTAAGCCTCATCATTGCTAATGAGGTAATAAGACTATTTGAGCTTGCACGAGCAGATTATTGTTGAGATCACATGAGCAGATTGTCTTTGATACTTTGAGTATGCTGTGAAAAATTGTCTAGTGCACATGTATTCAAGTTGTACCTTTGTACTGTAATAAATTGTATTATAACATTCTAAATCAACATTATGGGTTTGACTGTAAACATTTCCTCAAGGAAATACATCAGTGGTGGCCACACAACAAATAACAGCAGCTGCAACAAAAATGGAGCCACTTCACAATTGCTGCTTGTATAAATAAGAGGTACAAGAGAGTGACTCTCCTGGAGCTTCATATGATGTTTTTCACCCCATGGATAAACCTACATTATATGTGAAATGTAAAATTGACATTCTACCATATTGTTTTATTGACAGTAACAGTGTCCAACATGTGCATAAACAGTGTGTAATGACTTTTGATTCCTTGGTGATTTTGGTCATAATTTCACTCAACTATGCAACTTTGTGTCATTGAATTTTACTGATCTACCCTCGTCAAGCACTTTCCAGCCACATCCACTTGCAATGCCATGCAGGACCAGCTGGCTGGGTCATGCGGAAAATTTCCAGTTACCATCTGCACTGCTCATGGTCACAGGAATTTCATCTGCCACCTTCCTCAGAACACAATCCAGCAAATCAACATCAAAATTATTGTAGAGCATGTGTAACAGTTTTCTTCCCAAGCTACTGCCATTACATCTGGAACAGCTGGCAACATGGTTCGTAACTATTGACTTCTTTCAATAAAGTCATGGCATCTTCGATGTCACTTCTAAGTTTTCTGCCCTTTTAAGCAGCATAGAAAAACTGTCAGTGATGTCATAATAGCACCCTTGGCTAATGACCTGCTTCAGTGGTGCACAAAATCACCAGAGGAACAGTTTGCAATAGGTGATTTGTGATGACACACTGGACAAGAGAATGCTACCTCTGTTTTGGAGACATCTCCATACATCTATCACATCATCACTCATGCCAGATATTATGCTTTGGATCATATGGCTCATCAACTACCACAATAGATTCCAAAGGCAATGATCTCACATGAAAATGAAACCCTGGAATGCAGATTAGTCCTGGCTGACAGATTTTTTGTGATCCTGGAGCAACAACAATACCCAAATGTAATAGCCAATAATGGCTGCAACCAGTACATTTCTGAACCACATTGCTAGCAGCAGCAATGGGCAGTTGACATGACCCAAGCAGTTCCAGAAACACACAGCAGTGATGTCAGTAGCACAACACACTGCTCAGAGCCACTAGCAGCTGATGCAATCTGAATGATTCCATATATGTCCAACAGTGATGCAACTAGCCCCTGCTGCAAGAAAGGGGACATTCATCCAGCGACAACAAACACACTTCTGCCTAGCAACAAAATTCCACTCACAGGTGCACTGACATGATCTCAGCTCTGTTGCTGCCACACTTGTTTTGGCATCTAAGACTGCTCTATGATATGCAACCACCCAAATGTAAGGTGCAATCTAGACTGCAGCACACATGATGCCACTGGGATCCTAAATGACAGTGGTGGACTCTGCTTGCTAAATCTCTTAACACATGAATACTCTCTGATTGATGCCAGCTCATAAGCTTGCCCCATCTCAAGGAAAAACCTACTGATGGAGCTTCCTACATTGGCCATTCAGCTATGAGGTACAAATAACTCTCCTGTCAAACTTTACAGGACTTTCACATACATTGTAGGCCTTGGCCACCACAAAAAAATTTTCAAGGCAATGTTTGGTTGCAGATGTTTGTGAACCAATCTTAGGCATGGATTTCCTCCATCACTTTCAACTCTCTCCAAATATGATAAGGGAACCCTAACAGCAAACCAACAAAAGAGAAACAGTACACAGAATCACTGGTGGTATGCCGCTATATACACATCCAACACAAAAGTACTTCAAATGTGGTATACACACCCACCATCTACAGCTACTCAATGATTGTCAAACGGTAGAATCAGGGATACAGAAGACAAAATCTTCTGTAGGAAGTGAGTTAGATGCCACACATTCTTATCTGCAGCACCTTCAACATGAGCAGCACTACAATCCTAGCACCACTAATACCAACAAGACAGCAACTGTCATGGCATAAACAGTGAATACCCACCTACAGCTGTAACATGTAGCAAGGCATAAGCCATTGGTAACTCAGATCGGTATGATGAATTTTTCTCGTAGTGCACATGCTTCCCCCATATGTGGTACAGACCTTCCACCCTCTTCCTCTGCCCAGGACTTGTGTGGGACATCTCAACAGAGAGGTATTCACTATGAAACTGGGCATAAAATTAGTACTTCATCAGTTTGTGTGTTTGACGAACAGTTCACACTCACCTACAGACTGCCCAGTGATGTTGATCTGACCATGATTGCGTAAGTACTGTTGCCTGACAGGTTACTTACCATCACAGATCCTACGTTATAGAATCACTTCCTAATAATCAAGCAGAGCCTGCAGTCCAGCATCCCACCACCACAAATCAATACAGACCAATCATCCTGCTTTGGCTGCTCCTGTTGTTCTCCACCCTACCTCAGCCAACATCATCTGTATTGAAACAAGGTGTGGATCATGGAACTAGTCCTTTTCTCTCCCTTTCAATGAGAAATGGCGAAGCCATGTACTGTATACTACCCAGCCACAGCACGGTTGGTCGCGTGCATATGTGTGAAAAGGACCACAGTAGCTGCAACCTTCCCTCCCATACCCCTCACCCACCACCCTCCTACCCTCCCATTGTTCCTAATTCCTGGGAGTGAGGGGGGAGAGCTCTGTGGGGACCCCACCACTCACCATTGACAGTGAGATAGTAAGATTCTTTTTGTCAGTGGTTGAGCCCCCGTGAGAAGATTGTCTTTGGCTTTAATAGTTTGGTATTAACAACTGTCTTGTGCACACATATTTGAGTTGTATCTCCATGTTGTAATAAATTGTATTGTAACAACCTAAATCTGCATTCTACATTTCACTGCAAGCATTTCCCCCAAGAAATCCCACAGTGATAATTGCATTAGCTCACATAGGAGATGATATTTTTGTGTTGTGTTATAGCAATATTGTATACCATTTTTTTTAAAAGTTACTGGAGGTGTTTACAACAAAATGTATAAATTAATATATGTATTTGGTTTACCAAGATTCAATACCTTAACATAATTTGTTAATTTTTTTTCACCAGTGATGCTACCTTCACTTGCAACATGTTCAAGAATGTTATTTTTCACATCAGTGGTGAGACAAAAATCTAAATTTCATTGCTGAGGTGCATAACTCTGTTATTTTTATTTAACTATCTCAAGGCGATCACAGTCAATTAATTTAGTTTCTTTACAGTGGAGATGTTGAATCTCAGATAGGTACAACAAAAAGACTCACAGTTAGCTTTCGGTCATTAAGGCCTTCATCAACAACAGACACAAGTATGCACACACACACACACACACGTGCAAATGCAACTCACACACACCATTGCAGTCTCAGGCAACTGAAACCACACTGTAAGCAGCAGCACCAGTGCATACTGGGAGTGGTGATGGGGTGGGGTTAAGGAGGAGGTTGGGGCAGGGAGGGAGAGGGATAGTTTGGTAGGGGTGGCATCTCTGCTATGTGGTGAGTGGCAACTTTCCTTCATGTAACGTTGTTACAAAAATATTATCAAATGGACTAGGTATACTCTTGATTGAAATTAGAAAGATTAATCACAGAAATGATTAATATACTGCAAAACAAAAGTACATGAAGTTTGTTGTTCTGACACAATAATACAAAAAAATGTAACCCATAAAGCACTTTTAAATGATTATTATGTAAATAGTAATGGTCAGTTGGCACATTTGACATGAATGGCTGGGATCATCTATGCAATGCCTCCCTCTAAGAGTAGGAACATTAACATTATCTTACTAATTCTATCTTAAGCAACAGTGATTGTAAACCACTAAACTGTATGACTGTGCTACATGCATTAACTGAACAACTGCTGCCACAAGTTGAACTAATATACCATGGAAGACTATGCTTTAGCTCAAAGATTGGACTCTGACATGATCACCACCCCTGGGCAATCCTTCTGATCTTCACACCATGCTGTCCCTGGACAAACTCCCATTTAAAATTCTCTCTCGTAATCCACTTCTTCCAAAAATGCTCCATGTGGACACCTTAAAAGAATTCAAATTACGAACTGCACTCATCAGGATTTCACTGTGCCAATCACATAATCAAATATCACTGGACAGTCCCCCTTCATGAAACTAGATAAGGTAGAGTGACTTGCCACCAAAAATTACTGATACCCCCAGTACATCTTCTGACATCACCATCTGATTCCCAATCATAACACTAATTTTCAGCATGTGCACAAAATCAGTTGGTGTGGGAACCCAAACATCTCAAAAAATATACCAGCTCTGCTTGAAATACACTGTGGTGCACCCAGCATGCAGAGCTATTTCAGACTTTGAGGAGAAATGTCTTACAATCCTAACAGATATGATTCCCTTAGAAAAGTCCTCTTAAAGCTGGCCCACAAATATCTGCAGATTCCAAAAAGTTTCTCTGCTGACAGAGAACAATGTCCAGAACACCAGCCTGTCAAACAATAAAGCCTGAAAGTTGTAAGAAGACCCTCCAGCTAGCATTGGGAACAATACACTGGAGTGTGTTAACAGCAGGACACTGCTCATGGCTTGGCGAGTCCCCACTGTCACGGGCCTTCCGCAAGCCTCTCCTATGACATAAAAGTGGCAACCATCCCCACACAAGCCTTGCCATTGTACCTGCAGCACGGTGCTTCTACCTTCCCCCAACTCTAGCCCATTAAGGTGACCCTTCAGTGTCTCTGCAAGCAACATCTCTCTCCCCACACAGCAGCAACACATGCAGATAATGTAATTTTAGTCAATAGAATGAAAGACCTTTCACCTCTAATTATCCAGTGCAACTAGATACCATGATAAGCAGTATGCAGTCACTGTAAATCCACCTCATTAAATGTCATAACTGCCCTAGTGCCTTCCTATTTAGGTAAAATGCATTAAAATGTGCATGTGCTTGTGAACTGAATTAATTAAAATGAAAGGAGACAAACTCTCAGTACTTTCCACCTTTCAACGAATAAGGGCTTGATGTCGAAACTTACTATAATGTTTGTGGATCAGATATTCTCATCTTTAAAAGTTTCAAAGACATGGGCAGAATCTGAGATGGATGCTTCTATGTGGCATCCCAGATGCCAGAGCTTCTCAGTAACAGTTTTCACCAGAACATAAGTTAGCAAATTTATACTATTGATTATTAAGTGTGGTATTCTTACGAATCAATGGCTACAGCAACAGAACCATATGTAGCATTACGGCAGCACAAAATGAAAGGGAGGATCAGATGGAACAAAAAACACATCATCTGCCTACTGCAAACACAGGGCATCATTGAACTGTTGTAATAGTTCTTCACGTCAAGCTGACCTACTCACGCAGCAAGAAAATAAGAGATGTTCCTCCAAGAAGAATTCTATTGACAAATGACACAATCCTGGAGTTTATGTCAGCTGTGAGTGTGGAATAGTTTACACTGAAGAGACAAAGCATTCTGTTAGCAATACAGCAAGTCAGCGGTTAGAAGGAAGCTAAAAGAGGTGACTGAAATTGTGAAGCAGCCTGCTAAAATTGGTCATAATAATGGGTACAGGCTCCCATGTCTTGGCTATATGGGCTTGTCCATTATTCACAAATGCCAGTCAATAAGAATGCAAATAAAAACAACTATCAGTAAAGGTTGTCAGCCCCATCTCCCCACTTCTGCCATTCAATGAAAGTAGAGTTCAGTGATGTCCTTGACTGACTGACTCTATGTGCTGGATGAAATTACACTATTTAAGATGTGAAATTAGCACTGGTCCACCCTGATGGAGACCATGCAACATTAGCCAACATTTTGTATAAATAACATAATGATGAGATCAAATTTTGGAATTATTTTATTGAAGATTTAGAAAAAAAGTTTAACCAAGCTTTGGATTAATATGCACATAGTAGAATAGTAAAGTAAATACCACTCACAAACAAGGTCTTGAGTCTTTTCCTATTGTCTGATTGCTGCCTACAAGGCAGTATGAGAAGCAATCTATGATTGTAGAACATGTGATTAGCAAGTTGGCAATCCCTCCAGATATTATTGACAGTACAAAACCAAAATAAGAAATGCTGAGTATTATTTTCAAAAGTTCCTTTACAAACCAAGATACAATAGCACTGTTCAAGTTTAATTTTGTCACTATTTCAAATATGTTGTATTGAGAAACAACTGAAAACAGAATTGAAAAGCCCTATCAGATACAGAAGCCTACTTACAAAGTTTAAAGAACCAATATTAATTGAGAAATCTAGGAAAATACCACTGCATCCTAAGTATGAAACCTGTAGAGACCCAAAAGACAAGAGTTGACTAATTACCAGTCACACAGAGCATTTATTAATAGGCATTACTCCTGCACTCCATATGCAATAGGAATAAAAGGAAACCCAAATGGAATGGAAAGAAATGGAAAAATGGCTTGTCCAATAGAAATTACTCTCTGCCATGCATTTCACAGTGGGTTGCATAGACGAAGAAGAAAAGTGATTTAGAGGTAATTTTAGATACTACTTGTTTTTAATCTATCTGGTAACTCTACATTTAAGGCAAAAAATTCCTACTCATGAATGAAAGCACTCTACATTTGACAGAATAGTAGGGACAAGTGGAACAACAACTGCTAGGTTGTACAATTGTAAATTTAAAGAAAAAAATCATCTCTGTGATCTGCCATGGAAATTCCTCCTGTTTAATTTATACATCTTTCTTAACCATAAATATCAAACCAGTGGTTTGGCTGATATCTGTACCCATAACATATTTCCAAATCATATATTTGATTTTTTTGTTTAGGCAACAAGACAGGTTATAGAATTCTAACTCAACTATTTTGTAAATGATGCCTTTCTCTTCTTTCACTCAAAGCTGAATAGTTATCAATCATAGTTTCTTGTATCATAATTACCATCCTTTTAATAATGTGATGTTACTGTTGAAATGTTGTGGGGAAATTTACTACATAAAAGGAAATGTCTACGTTAGTATAATAAATGTGTATTCTTAATTACATTTACAGCCTTTTCTAGAGGTTGCTTACAGAACATTTTATAGATTTCTGATGATTTGCATTTCTTGTTTGTAATACTGCTGCTAAATATATTAACTACATGAATCCTTGGTGATTTTCATATGCCACAATCTGATTTGTTGGAAACAAAGAAATATTCATTTTAAGTTCTGTCATTAGCAAATTGGAATCAAATAAATTTAGATGAAGTTTGTACTTGATTTTTTTTATGTGACTTACAGTGCCTTCTTTTATGAACAGACTGTATGCTGTTTTAGAAGAAAATGATGCTGAATGTGAAGAATTAAAACCTTTTATTATTTATTACTTCCTTGTTGATGACTGTGTTGAAATCAAAGAGGTCCATGGGAAGAATGATGGAAGAGACCCTGTGCCTTTACTTCTTAAAAAGACCAAGTTGCCCAAAAACTGGAATGATTTGCCTGGTAGGAGCCTAAAGTTATATACCATCTATAATTTTAATAATCAGTAGTCAAATTAGAATGAAAGTTTCTAAATAATAACAGTCTAGTATTACATGTATATTGTTAAGATTTAAAATTTATTAATCAGGTGATTGGTTTTGATCATGATATGATCGTTATAAGACCAGTGTTTATAATCACTAGTAGCGGGCTGCTCTTCACCACTCTCTCCAGCCACCATTATGGAGTTTGAATGATCTGATGATGATCATATCGTGGTCAAAACCAGTCTCTTGATCAATAAATTTTAAATCTTAGCAACTTACATGTGATCCTAGACTGTTTTTATTTAAATACATTTATTCTCATTTTTTATTACTGTTACCCACCAAAAATGTTCCAAAATATGCTTAATAGTAAAATTATTAAAGACTTTTACAGTATCAAAGACATTTTTTAGTTCAAGTGTGATATTTTTCACTTCTTTATCTGTATCTACACATGTTGTTGTGCTTCAGCAGACACAATTCAGTGAGAGCACAGCGGATTTTAGTTACCTCTTCGTCAATACAATCAGATATTTTCCAAGATTTCCATAGTAATATCATTAGAAGAAAAAGGATACTCATGTTCTTATGTGCAGCTGGTATTTAAGAAACTTTTAACTGATTTCTGTAGGTCATTTGTAAGATTAAACTAGTAGTTTCGGCTCTCTGAAACTGCAAACGTGTGTGCAAGTTGCACTTGTGTGTGTGTGTGTGTGTGTGCATGTGCGTGTGTGTATGTGTGTCTACTGCTGACAAAGGTCTTAATGGCCAAAAACTATGATTGTGTGAATCTTTTTATTGTGCCTATCGCAACTCAGCATCTCCGCTATATGGCGAGTAGCAACTTTCCTTCTCTCGTATTGTTACATTCCATCCTGGATTTTCCATTGTTTGATAAACTTGTGTACAGTCACACTAAAGGTCCACAACACCATCTCCATCAACAACCATACTCCGCAGGTCACCAAACACTGTTTGGCAGATGGTTCCTTGTACCATAGTCATTATTTTTGCTGTTTCACTCACAAATGGAGCAGGGTCCTGATTTCTCTTGTTGTCAGGGTCATTATACGAAATGTATGTTGGCAGTAGTGGGATCATTGTGCAGTCTGTTGCAGGTAATGATTCTTAGCGTGGACTGAATCTACCCAGTAACAGTCTAGCAGCACATCTCTGGATTACCTCGATGTCTTCCTTTGGGGGGGGGGGGGATCCCAAACACTCAATCAATATTCAAGTATGGGTTGCAAAATTTTCCTATACAGTGTCTATTTTATTACAAAGGAGCTAAACTTTCCTAGAATCCTCCCAATGAACCGAAGTCACCCATTCACCATCCCTACAATTGACCTCACATTCCCATTTGGTTTCATATCTTTTTGCAACTAACATTCAATTAGCATTCAAGAATGGATCACACAGTTGTTCTGTGCACTGTCTCCTTATGAACAATCTACACTTTCCTAGAATCCTCCCAATGAATTGAAGTCAACCGTTCACCTTCCCTACAACTGTTCTTACATTCCCATTCCATTTCACATTGTTTTGCAACGTTATGAATATCTATTTCATCATTGTGCCTGTATCAAATGGTATACCACTGAAACTGTATATGATAACTGAAGGACTATTTTTTTACTAATCTGTGTTACTTCATTAATAAAGTAATCAACTATATTTATATAAATGTGTACATGATTCTATATGCTCTGACAGCATCAGTAGGTGAAACACCATATACCTTGAAGGGTACTTTGCTACATAGTTGTCATTGTTTCATTTTTAATGGAAGGCAGTAAAAGAAAATTTTGTATCAGTTTGAATTATGATGAACAGCAGGTTCTCCTAATGTAAACCAGTCCCCATAAGTATGCAAAAACATTGTAGTTTTACATTTGATTTAACCTTTTGGAAACTATGTTCAAAGATTCATACAGCTACAAGCTTTCACATGTTGTATAGGTGTTCCCTGAAAAAATAATCGCATTAAAATTTCTTGGAGTATCATCCCAGGAAAGTTTCCCATATCAGCATGGTTATTTTGTGAAATGCTGACATGTGTCTGCATTATATTAAATGTTTTCAAAAACTGAGAAGTTCAACATTTTTCATGTTGCTGATACCAGTGCTGAACTGTAACTAAGAATTAACTTATTGCTGATCTAATCACATTCAAATGCTGTTTCTTATGCTGGTGTGTTATTCCTGTTACAGTTATAAGTATCTTGTTACTGGGAGAACCCTGTGGCAGTTTGAACTTTTGAGTCAGTCAGTTGAAAGTGTTTGGGTAGTTTATTTTGCAGTGCAGAGTGGTCAGTCAGTAGTGCCTTAACCAACATCAATTATTAATGGAAACTTTGTAAACTGCTTCTTTATTTCATAGTGAAAGAATTCGTTATGTGTGTCAGCTGTCATTATTGTTCTCTGCTAGAAACTTGATCAGAGGAAAGTCACTTCGTCTACATTAATATCCATACTCAGGTTTTAGCACAGGCTAAATGATCCTGGAGATTAAAAAATGTGATCTTGAACTGGCCTTGTAGTTTTATATAACAAAAACTAAAAATAATGATGACACAGATGGACTGGCCAGTTCTGTGTTGATGGCTTGGCATTGAAGATGGTAAACATCTGTAGTCAAGAAATATCAGTAGATCACCTCTTTAGCAAAGGTAGTGATGAAATGGTTTGGTTGTGTTCATCAAGACCACATTCAAGTTATTTTGGGATGCTGGTCTCTTACATATGTAAATATATGAATTTTCATTGTGTGCTGTAAGATAACACAACATATAATATGAATCTGTTAGAGAACTGGCAAGTAAGTGTAAGAATAAAGTGACAAAAAATATATCTAATGACTTAAACAATGGGAAGTCCGGGTTGTGGTATCAACACTTGAAAAGGATGTATTGCTACTCACTATAAAGATGACACACTCAGTTGCAGACAAGCTCAGGCACAGGCATTATGGCCAGAATGGCTGGAGATAGTGTTCATATTTATATAAAGTGTGCTTGCTTGTGTGAATGTGTGTGTTTTCCTTCCTGAAAAAGGCTTTGGCCAAAAGAGCAATATGTTTCATTGTGTTCATCTCAAACTCAGTGTATCATCTTTGTGGACAGTAGAATCTATCATTTTCATAATATTGTTGATTTCTAAGGATTTAGATGACCAAAAATTGAATATTTTACTTTAGACATTCCAAGAGACTAGAAACATTACTGATGGAAGATAGAGAGAAACCAGAAATCAGAAGACAGGAGACTCTCTGTGGAAGTCTAATAACTTCACAACCGCTGCCAGCACAGAACAATCAGGATAAATTACCTGTAGAGTTTCCATAAG
Organism: Schistocerca serialis cubense; assembly: GCF_023864345.2. Lineage (NCBI taxonomy): Eukaryota > Metazoa > Arthropoda > Insecta > Orthoptera > Acrididae > Schistocerca > Schistocerca serialis. Next base: position 422,660,201 of record NC_064639.1, on the reverse strand, counting down.
TTGGAATTGTCTTTAAAACAAGATGTTTATTACTTCCAGAATGAATTTTTACCCTGCAGCAGAATGTTTGCTTGATTTGTAACTTCCTGGAAAATTAAAATTGTGTTCCAGATCATTACTCAAGTTTGGGACCTTTTCCATTGTGGTTAAGTGCTTTATTGGCTGAGCTATCCATGCATGGCTCAAAACCCATCCTTATTGTTCCACTTATACAAGTACCTCTGTTCTAACTTCCAAACATCATACCAGTTCTCCTGCATACCTTGTGGGAATGGTGCTCCTGGAAGGAATGGTGTAATGGGGAAATAGTTCACCATTAGGCATAGGTCCCAAGTTTGAGTTCCAGTCCCAGAAAAAGTTTTAATCTGCCAGGAAGTTCTGATGCTGGATAAAAAGTTCTTGGTAAACTTGCCACATCAAATTCAGATAAAATTCAAGCTTTCGACGACTACCTCCATTGTCAGCGGCAAGGGCTATGTCTGTCTGTCATGAAACTGGTAATGCTCACACTTTTATACCCAAGCAACCACATCTCAATGGTTTGATTACATCATGGTGACATCAAGAAGACAGTGTGTACTATGGTGGCATCCTTTATGGTCATAGATAATGCTTGCACACTCTGCCCAGCGTCACTAGCAGTACCACCACTTGCATCCGGCAGTAGTTACAATAAGACTTCCTATGGGCTTTTGCTTTATTAAGTCCATGGTTCCATGCATTAATAAGTGCATAGCCAGCGTCTCTATAAAAGATTTTATCACAGAGTCTTAACTTGCACCACTTCTCTAATCACAGAGTCCCAGTAGTTCAAGCATGGGCCAGAATTCTCATTTGTTCAAACATAACCTTGTAGTTATTTAACATCAATGGTTTTTCAAAATTCCTGTACTTCAGGTGATGCTGATGTTCAATACAGCAATCACCAACAGTCCATACACATTGATCCATGTAGCTGCTGCCACACTCACAAGTAATATTATTAATTCTTGGTGGGTAAACACTGGTCTGATTCCTTGCCTACTGAGGACTCTGCCTATCTTCCTAGTTGTTGCAGCACAGAATGGAAGCCATGCTGTGTGTTGGTCCTCCTGACTTTACTGAACAGAATCATGTGTTAGTTTTCTTGCCAGTGTTGACCTAATATAATGGGCTGAATACCTGTTCCTTCTGAACAACATCATCAGATGATTCATCTTGGAGCTGAGATGCTCCTTGTCTGAAGTAGTTCTGGCTCTGTGAGTTAGGGTGTTCAGCATAGCTATCTTTTGAGTAGGTTGTTGAAAGCTGTGTCCATTGAGATACAGATCTGTATGCACTGGTTTTCTACATATGGAATGGCTGAGTCTCTCATCTGCTTTCCATTCCACCAACACGCCTATGAAAGGCTACTTTACATCCTCACTCATCATAAATTTTATATTTGGATGAATTCTGTTCATGTTGTCAATAAACTGCTGCAGTGCCTCTCTGCCATGTGGCCAGATTAAAAATGTGTGATCGATATATCTGAAAAAGCAGGCAGGATGGAGGTGCCACTATTCAACACTCATTGTTCAAAATTCTCCATGAACAAATTAGCAATGGCTGGTGACAGTGGCAAACCCATGGCTGTTCAATCAGTCATTTTGTAATAATTTCCACCATAAAAAATGTTTAGTAGTTAGGACATGTTGGAATAATTTTTAGTTTTCAAGAGAGAAATGAACAGCCAGTAATCTTAATGTTCCTTCTACTGGTACTTTCACAAACAGGGAGACCCTGTTGAGGCTGACCACAGTATCACTTGGGCCTGTCCTCATCTCTATTTGCGTGATGTCACACTGATATAATCTAAGCAATTATATGCAATCACTTGGGTATAAAAATGTGAGCTTCAGCAATTTCATGATAGTTAGTCATGGCCCCTGATGACAGTGATGATGGTGTTGATTGAAAGCATGAGATTTTATCTATATCTGATGTGGTAAGCTTACCAAGAACTTTCTATTCGAGGATTCCACTACAGAAGATTTCATAGCCATATTAGTGTTTATTAGTGATGTCCTTAAATTACTAATGTGGCTCTATTAGTAAATATCTCATGAGGAATTTTCATTGTATTGATATCCTTTTGCAAGTTTGCCTCATAGCTTTTATAGTGGTTGGAGAGAGAGACAATGTGCATTGTCCAGACTTGCAGTAATTATTGTTTAGCTGCACCAAAAATTGTATACCCAGAAACATGTACAGGCCTAGATGCGTGTGTGTTAAGAACATTGTGGCAGTTCTGGGACACTGAATAAATGTTAATTCCTTTTGGTTTTGGTGTGCAGCTTGGTATTTGTCTTTTCTCCTCAATGATGTACAACAATGCTGGTGTGGTTGAGGTGGCTGTTCTCTCCTAATGTTGACTTCACCTCTGAAAATCTCCATTTAAAAATTAAAGTCCTCATTACATTGGGAGAAGGAAATTAGGATGTAGCTTGGCAGTAGAATGAAAACTTGGTGACTTCTGCATATTATAACTTTTACTTAACACAATACTGAGACCACAATTACATACATCTTTCTTGCACCAGCTTAAAAGATCAACAGATGCTGAGATCAGTGAAAAACAAAAGAGGTACATAAAATAATTGCTATTTTAACCTTCAGTTTTCTGTTAGCTTACTGAGATGAACATACCTCCCTATTATATCTTTTCACCTCTCAATTTGTATGTCAAGTCTTTGTAGGAAGTACTTAAGCTACAAATTCACAATATCCAGAAACATATGGCCCCAGTATGTCAATATCGATTATTTTTTAGAGGTGCATATGGGGCCTGAAGATGGCATAATGAATTGCTGAAACTGATAGTGAAAATAAAATAAATTGCATGGCTGTTTGGCAGATGTCATTGTTGAAAATCAGTACACTGTCATGGTGCATTACACTATTTACACCTTTCTGTGTACTTTAAACTCTTGATCTATCAGGTTACTGAAACTTGTGTTCATGGCTAAGTTTACCTTGTTTACTCCCCCCACACACAAGTCAACACTGGCAAGAAAACCAACACATGATTGTGTTCAAAAAAGTCAGGAGGGCCAACATACAGCATGGCTTCCATTCTGGTGTGCAACAATTATGAAGATAGGCAGAGTCCTCAACAGGCAAGGAATCAGACCAGTGTTTACCCACCAGGAATTAATAATATTACTTGTGAGTGCGGCAGCACCTACATGGGTCAATGTGTATGAACTGTTGGTGATTGCTGTATTGAACATCAGCATCACCTGAAGTATAGGAATTTTGAAAAACCAGTGCTGCAACATGGAGTGCTGAGGCTTGTGTGTAGTGAAACCATCAATGCTGTGATGATGAGGTTCATCATTTATAGCCCAGGACTTTGTTCCTGTTATAATCTACATGTTTCAGTGGTTGAACCACTGTTATAATCCACATGTTTCAGTGGTTGAACCAGTCTCACACTCTCAGCATCCCAAAGGCACTTGAATGGGCACAAGGTAAGTCTCCAATGCCTTTATTTGTTTCCATACCCTCTCTGTGGTAGAATGTCTTGTTGATACCTGAGTCCACTGAGGATACAAATGTTTATTACTTCCCAAGCACTGGCAAGCATTTTTTATGGGAATACACATGGAATGATGGGCTTCAAACCTTCACAAAATGTTTGTAGCATATTTGCAGTTATTACTTCACATATGCAGTCCTGGAAAACATATCCAGCTTTACATTGCATCATAGTTTTTACATTTCATCATTGTTACAATGCCCCGAGTACTTACATTTTAAAATATATTGACCCATCAGGTTTGCATATTTCTTACTCTGTACATTTTCATATGACATTTACATTTCTTTACATAAATATTATACAAACATTTATAAAGATGGACATTATACATACAAGATAGTTAATATTATGTAAAATTCTTCTGTATATATCTCATAACATCTTTCAGTTTTTACCTTATTGTTTTATCACCTGTTGCTCCCAGGGATTACCCTTTTGTATGTACATTTGTGAACAATCTGTTTTCACAGTTCATCTCATTTTAACATTACACAGATTGTTGTTTTTTCAGTCTCATTTTCCAGCATTGACAAAATATTTTCATACAATATTACCAATATATCTGAATAAGTTTTGTGTTCATACATCACACCATCCACAATTATTCATCATTACAGATGCAGAGGAAGGAAATTGTGATAGACCTACATAACTATGCTTAACTACCCCTCTGACAAGTTTACTAGGATTTGTCGACTGGTCTACAGGAAATTTTATGGATAGGAAGAAGCATTCATTTTTACTCTCCCACTGCAGTCTTTCCTTCATCACGAGAGAACTATTGAGCACATTGTTTCATGACTACCTACTTGTGTTAATCCACTTACTTTGTGATGACTATCTGTTGATACATTCTGACAGTACAATATTGTATTATACAAGTGTCATCATCAATTTTGAACAGTGTACTTCAGTGTCAGTGAATCATTCCATCATCACTGATTCGCAAGTCATCCAATGTAGTGTCACCTGAAATAAGATTGGCAACCTGGCGGCCAAACTTCCCTGAAGGGGCCTTCTGGCCAACAGTGCCACATGATCATTTCATTTCTGTAGTGTAGACATTTTATTTCCTTAGTAGTGAAGTCATATTATAAAGTTTTCTCTAAGTGTAGATTACATGGCATTTCTTTGCTAAGCTATGATCGTTGTCAGGCAATGATTTGTTGGCTTACGCTGAGCTGTGCACATGTGTGGAGGTTGTCAACCTTAAAGGTAGCTACTGCATGTATGCAGTTCTGTCCTCACTGCTACATATACTGCATCTCAATTGCATACATACTGTGTCTTTAAACAGTACAGTTTCAAATAATTTTTGTGCTCAGCAGGAGTCATTTTTTCTGAGCTTCTTGGGCCCGTAAATATATGAAAAAAATCCTATATAGCTAAAACTTAAATCCTAATTAGGCAACCCAAATGAAATAGGCAAAAATGAAATCTTTCCTTAACACTAAATATCAGTTGTAATAAGTATATTCAAGTGGGCAGTAGATCATAAACTTACATATGGTACATTCCTCTAAGCCATGCTTGATCAGTGTCAAATTCTGTTTAGTGCACAAGTTCGTGTAAATCTTTGTGTGGGTAGAGCCCTTATTCCTTATTGTTTAAGTATACTAACTTACAGGCCTGGGTGATGGATTTTTGATAAAACAAATTGGCCTGTGTACAGTAGCTGTGACTTGTGATTCAAGTTGCCATAGTTTGTTGATTTTGGATGGGTCCTAAGGATTACTTGTAGTCCCACATGGTTCTCTACAGTGTGTCCTAATTTCCTATCATAGAGTTGTTTTCCATAGTCTATCTTTTCTTCAGTTCTAACCAGTGTATGACATATTTTCTCCTCATGTGATACTTCCTTCTTAGGGACTTGAATAGAAGTTTATCCCTATTTTCTACTTGTCTTTCGTCAAACAGCAATTCTGTAGGTATGAAGCTGGTTGAGCTGTGTGGGAGATCATTAACAACTTGCTGGAATGGAGTAATGTATTTGATACACTTATGTATTTGTGAGGGGTGTAAGTCCAGGTAAATCTGTTAAATTCCTTAAATATTCTCTCTCTGGGACTTGCTTCTGGGTGAAACCTGGTTACAAGTATATGTTTAATGTTGTGAGTGTTCATGAACTCTTTCCAACATGCTGTCTGTCAACAGTATTTCCTTCTTGCCTTCTATGGGTAGATAATCCATTGTAATCCTTCTGATGATGGTGCTCACAGTCACTGACCACACAGCATACAATTTGACATACTTTGAGAAAATATCATATAGTGCAACTACATATCTTACACCTCCTTTCCGTTGAGTATATGGTGCAGACATGTCCAAAGAAACTATCTCCAAGGGTCTTTTAGTCGATATTGGGTGTAGTTCAATTAGTTTTGACTTATTTGTATGCTTAGCCTTCTGACATAGAACACATTTATGTATTACGTGCAGAACATTTTGTCTTAAATTTAGTTAGTAACAATAAGTGCTTATCTTACTAAGGCATTTGGAGATGCCATAGTGTTCCCAAACATTGTGAGTGTGTAATATAAAGTTGTGAACATGATCCTGAGGTAAACAAACACACCTCTGGCTCTGTTCTGGATGGTGTCAGTGATACAAGACAAAAATTAATTTAATATTCTGGTCCTACAATTTTCTGCCTTCAGACTTAATTTCTACAGCTGTTTAGATTTTACAGTTTCGGACTGGAAGTATCAGTATGTGTCGTCATTTTTGTAATTGGTCAGACAGACCCTGTGAATTTATATTCATTCTAGCTCCAGTGTACAATGCTGTGAGTACTCTTAAAGCAAGTATTTGTTTATTTATTATTGCCTTTACTGTGTCTTCATTTTTATTTACATAGTTGGTAATATCTATCTGACACAGGTCATCTTTGATATCACCGCAGTTGTCATATCTAAGGAAACAGCTTTTAACTAGTTCTGTGTCCTCACCCCTATTACTAATCATTGAATGGGGGCCTATTTGGACCAGTTCAAGTTTTCTGAATTACCCTGAGCACTTACCTCCTCTTTATGGATAACCTCAAGTACATGCACATTCTGCATCTGGTTTCACCAGTTAGTATCCAGTGCAGCTCTCAATTTGAAATTTTGTTGTCCCTGGGCACTATTCAAAATGTAATTTTGATTGTACTGATTATAGTCAGGCAGTGGCGGATTATTTTGACACCCAGTTGTGTTCTGCCATTGCCAGTTGCCATTCAGGTCATTGCCTCCAGTCAACGACATGTTGTACATTTGCTGACTATAAACTCTCTGGCCATTAAATCCTGACCGATTGAAAGTCTGCCCTTGGTTATTTTTGTGTCCTTGGTTGAATTTTTGTCCCTCTCCATTACGAAACTGGTTCCTGTTGGTATTGCTGTGAGGGGGATATGGTTGCCAGACATGTTGGTTGTTATAGCCATTCCAACATGTTGTTCGTTAGTTTGTGTGGGGTCTACCTGCATGGTGTCACTTTGTGGTTGTGCAGGTCTCTCTTCATGGGTAAGATCAATGGAATCAACAATTGAGAGGAAATTTTCTATACTGTCCTCAGGAACGGTCATTAATTTCTCATATATGTTATCCAGTAGTCAACTTTTTAAAAATTTTAGGACATCTACATGTGATATTGGGTTTGTCCAGTAATGGGTTTCACTCAGATACTTCTCAAAGTATCTTCTGATCCCTCCTTGTTTACTTCTAAATGGCACCAGGTTAAACTCTTCATGCTTCAGTCTTGCTTGTACTTCACTGGATGAAACTTGTCTAGGAATTTCAAATTGTTCGTAGATGTAACATTTTTCTGCCATGTCAATGGCCCATAGCGAGACATCACTCTGTGTATGACCTACCACAAAGTGTATCTTCTGTTCTTCACTCCAGTTCCTTGGGAAAATGTTCTGGAAGGCTCTTATGAACATGACTGGGTTTGTTCGCTCAGAAACTGCCTGTGTTGCAATAAACCTTCACCCACAATGAAAGTAGAAAAGTGTGCAGCACTGTCCATTGCCATTGTGGTATTGTTTTGATGTATCAAATCATATTCCAAATACTTCAGTGTGACAGGGAAAGAAGTCAGTAGCGCCTGCTGTATGTTATAGTTGCAATCTATTTCACCTGACTGGTTAGGATTTAAGTGTGGATAGATGTTTGGATTATCTATCCTGTCTGTCGACACCTGATGGCTTGACGTTGAATGTTCCATTTCCTTTTCAGTGTTTCTAATGATGTTAGTCAGCGATTTTTCCTCCATAGCTTCCAACCTGTGATCTATTTTAGCTCTTAGTGCTACCTTCTGTACCTTCATTGTCCTTGATCACATCTACATAACTCTTGTGTTTGTGGACTACCTTTGGCACCAGGGTACTGCCTTGGTCTAGGATACCAGCCTCAGCTCTATCCTTTATTTCCTTGATGTATTTATCTATCCTTTCTTGCTCCTTCCTCATGAACTGAGTATTTAAACTTCTGCTACTTAGTTGCAATGACAGGTCTTCCACCTGTTCAGGTAGGCCTTTGTACACTGTTTGCAACCTGTCAACAGGACCTGTGAGTGTATCTATATTCTGGTACAATTGTTACTGCTCCTACTGCATTTTTGTCCAAGCCTCAGATAGCTCCTCCTACTAATGATATGTTTTGGCTTAAATTATCTGTATCTTGTGACAAATCACTGAGAAGTTGTGTTTTTAGTCTTTCCCAATACTTACTAGTATATCTGATAATTCATTTGAAAAACAAACATGCAAATCTTTGCCAAGTCATTGAACTGTTGTGTTATGTCAGTTTTTAAAGGATCAAGAGTTTGCTTTTTCTGTTCAAGTAATTCCCTTTGTGTATTATGTCTGTTGTTTTGAAAACTCATACAATTTTTTTGTCAGTACATCATTACAGTATTTGTTTTTGCTCTTTCTTAAACTTGTTCTTAGAATCACTGAAACTGTTTAAATTCCATTGTAACATTTGCATCATGATGAGGGTTTCCAGTGTGCACACTGCATCCTGTCCAATCACATTTACAATGTGCCAGACTTACACTTTCGCCAGGAGCAAAAATACTTTCTGGAGAAAATTGTGACCCTGTCTTATTTACTCTCATCATTGTATCATTGTGAATGGTAATGTTACTATCATCTATGTCTATGTTAATTGAAAAATGTAACTGGTTGTTGTCACTGCGACCAACATTTTCAATTTTGATTTAGTTTGTTGCCACATCCATTTTGGTGACATCTCGTGTCTGGCTATCCTGCAATGGACTGGCAATGGTGTGTCTATCATGTGTGCTCAATTTCTGATACTTTTACAAAATGACAAAATAAATGTATACTATTAAAAATGATGTATTCTGTTTGTAATAGTGAGAATACTGTAGTAACACTGTTCACGTTTACGTAGCACTTCACTTAGCATAGACCGGGACTGAGTCCTAGGCAGGCCCGATGTTAACTGACTGGACATGGCCCGTGCTGCCTGAGTTGTTGTTGTTGTTGTTGTTACACCAGCAGAGGTCGCGTCCGAATTCTCGCGTGCCCTCTGGTGGACGGGACTCTACTTGCGACAACTACCGTCCGTGACGCGCCGTGCCAATGTGCGCCTCCCACGATCTGTCTGGTGGCTACTGCACTCCTCCTCCTTCGGGGGGTGAAGCCACTGTGATCCACTGTATCGGAAGGTGGAGCGTCGGGCAGGAGCCATGACCTCCACATCCACTGGAAGGCCGGAGTCAAGGGGATCTGCCAACCCTCGAGCCGGAACCTTCGAATACGGCTGGATGTGACCCACACGAAGAGGCCCCCGTCGTCCCACCACCGGAGCCCGGGACAGAACGGGCGACAAACCATTGAACTCCGGATCCTGTTCCACCTCGGGAGGGGCAAGACCCAGTGGCGAGGATGATGGGGAAGGGACGACCACAGGTGAACCAGCCTCCTGAGGAACCGGGCCTGCGAGGGGGGCCGGCTCTCGCTGGGGCATCTTGAACAATGGCGATGGTGGTGCTGGAGCTACTGAAGGCTGCCAAGGCTGAGAACCATCGCAGTGCAGCCGAGTCACAGCGGGGAGAGGCGGTAACGTCCCCTGAGAAACCAACACAGGTGCCGGCAATGGGGAAGCCGGTGTCCGAGAGGTCGGAGGGTGGGTGCCCAAACGCGGACGTAGCTGATTTTGGTGACGACATACCACCCGGTCCCCCGCCTGCAAGGTATAGAGCCCGCGGACATTTCGGCGCAGGACCACCACCGGTATACAATGTGGATTGCGACCAAACCCACGGGCCCAGACCAACATACCCAGTGGAAAGCCAGGTACTCCGTGTTGTGAAGACTGGCGAGGACCAGGCCAGAGGAGGTGCAGCAGAGTCCTAGGTTGGCGCCCATGGAGGAGCTCTGCGGGGCTGTGTTCTCCCATTGGTGTGGTCCGGTATGCCGTCAGGAAAAACGTCAATGCTTCCTCTGCAGGAAATTCGTGCACATACTTTTTCATCTGCGTCTTAAATGTGCGCACCATGTGCTCGGCTTCCCCATTCGATTGTGGATGGAAGGGGGGAGAGCAAACGTGCCGAATACCAAAGCGCCTACAAAAATCCTGGTAGGTCTGCGAAATAAACTGCAGTCCATTGTCCGAGACCAGGGTGATTGGCAGACCTTCCAAAGAAAAGATTTTGGCTAGTGCCAGGATTGCAACTTCTGAAGTGGTTGAGGAGCAGCGAACCACATATGGGAATCGGGAATAAGCATCAATGACAATGAGCCAAAAGCCATTGAGAAACGGGCCCACAAAATCGATGTGAACACGTTCCCATGCTTGGGTTGCCGGCGGCCACGAAGACAACGCTGCCCTGGGAGATGCCTGTTGTCTCGCACACTGGGAACAGGCGGCCACCAGGTGCTCAATTTCTCTGTCAATACCGGGCCAATACACATGTCTGCGAGCCAAGGTTTTAGTACGGGAAACACCTCAGTGCCCCACATGTAATAACGTGAGGACCTCCCTTCGTAAACTTGCAGGAACAACCACGCAAGGAGCTGTATCATCGGTAGCCAGAAGGAGAACTTCTTCCAAGACCGAGAGGCGGTCTCGTAGAATAAAATAATTATGAAGAGGGTCCGAGGCCCGGCCTGGAGGGCGAGATGACCACCCCTGCTGAATGAGGCGAACTACTTGCTGGAGAACCAGGTCAGCTGCCGTTTCCCTGGCCACTCGAGAACTAGTGATCGGGAAGCCATCAACCACTTGGTGGGATGCCACATCCAAATGAAAACACATAATCTCCTCTCGATCGAACGTAGGATCCGGGCCCACCGGAAGATGGGAAAGAGCGTTGGCGTTGGCATGCTGTCCGGTAGGGCGAAAATGAATGTCATAATGGTACTTAGAGAGGAACAAGGCCCAGCACTGTAGTCTGTGGGCCGCCCTATCCGGAATCTGAGAGGCAGGCCCAAATAACGATATTAACAGCTTATGGTCAGTAATTAACTGAAACTTCATGCCATACAAGAAAGGGTGAAACTTGATAACAGTGTAGACAATGGCCAAAGCCTCTTTTTCGACCTGGGAGTAATGGGCTTGCGTGGGACTAGGAGTTTTGATGCAAACGCCAGTGGTTGCTCGGAACCGTCTGCATTGCGATGGGCCAGGACTGCCCCCACCCCATACTGCGAAGCATCTGTAGCCAGGACCAATGGCTTATGGGGGTCAAAAGTAGCCAAACAAGGCGCTGACGTGAGGAGGCCCTTCAACAAGGTGAACGCTCGCTCGCATGCAGGCGACCAATCAAAAGGAACACCCTTGCGCAGAAGGCAGTACAGGGGGCGGGCTACGGTGGAAGCCCTGGGAATGAACCGGTGGTAATAGGCTATCTTGCCTAAAAAAGCTAGTAACTCTTTCAGCGAAGCAGGCCGAGGAAGGTCGACGATACCTTGGACCAAACTTCCTAATGGCTGGATGCCGTGCTGAGAGATGGTGTAGCCCACATACTCAATGGACGGTTGGAAGAAGTTTGACTTATACAGGTTGCAATGCAAGCCCACAGACCTGAATTTGAGAAAGAGGGTGTGAAGGTTGTCCAAGTGTTCCTTCGTGCTGCGGCCTGTGACAATTATGTCATCCAGGTAATTAATACAATGAGGGATTGTCGACGTGACGTGCTCAAGATAATGCTGGAATATCACTGGGGCACTGGATATTCCGAAGGCCAACCGCTGGTATTGGTAAAGGCCAAACGGGGTGTTGACGACTGCCAGCCGTTTGGAATCCTCATCAAGTGGTATCTGATGATAAGCCTCCGAAAGATCGATTTTCGAAAAATATTGGCCTCCCGCCATGGCAGAGAACAATTCATCAGCACAAGGCAAAGGATAGGTGTCCACCACCAATTGGGAATTAATGGTGGCCTTGAAATCGCCACAAAGACGTAATTTTCCCGAGGGCTTCCTTACAATAACAAGGGGCGAAGCCCACTCACTAGAAGAAATGGGAAGAACGACCCCTAGGGCTGTCAGCCGGTCTAGCTCTTCCTTTACCTGAGGGCGGAGAGCCAAGGGGATCTGCCTCGCGCGTAGAAAACGCGGGCGAGCCAACGCCTTCAACGTTAAGTGAGCTTCAAAATCTGAAACACGCCCCAGGCCCTCCTCAAAGATATCTGGAAAGTCTGAGATCAAAGATTCCAATGATTGATAGGGAACGTCTTCGGGGACCAACTGTATGGTGTCAACGATAGAAAAACCGAAAGCTTGAAAGGCATCCAGGCCAAAAAGGTTAGCGGAGCTCGCATCACTGACAACAATAAAAGTAATAGGCCAAGTGACTGATTTGTAAGTCACATCGGTAGTGAATTGACCCAGTAGGGGAATGAACTGTTTACCATAACCGCGTAGACACCGGTAAACTGGCGCCAACGGGGGCGATCCAAGGTCGGAATAAGTTTGTGCATTCAACAACGAAACTGCCATGCCCGTATCTACTTGCAGTTTGTAACTGGCGCGACCAAACCAACACCTCGATAAAGAGTTTGCGTGCCGATGCGTCGGGAGCCTGGCCCGATGAAACTTCCTGAATGTCAACGTCCACGTCCTCTGTACCTGCTTCCTTCGATTCTTTTGAGACTGAGCTGCAAACTTTAGCAATGTGACCTTTTTTATTACATTTGCGACAAACAGCCCAACGCTGGGGGCACTCTGACTGATCGTGATGTGTATAGCACGATGCACAGGACGGCAACAGGGGCCGGTGGCCGGAATTCTGTTTACGCGCCGTGTGGGAGCAGCCGTAACGGCCGGATTGTACTGCTCGCACGTCATCCACCCCGGACACAGTGGACGCGGATGCGCCACCATGAACCGCCGTGACATCGCACCACGCTTCCAGCTGTTGACCTGTGGCGTGAGAGACTTCATACGATTGAGCAATGGACAGAACTTACTCAAGGGAAGGGTCTTCTAACTGCAGGGCCCGTTGCCAGACCTCCCTATCAGGGGCCGAACGAACAATGACGTCGCGTACCATAACGTGGGCATATGACTCTCGCGACTGCTCCATGACAAAATGACACTTGCGACTAAGACCGTGTAAGGTAGCGGCCCATGCCCAGTAAGACTGATGGGGCTGTTTCTTGCATTGATAGAACTCAACCCTAGCCGCCACAACATGCGGGCGGCAGCGATAATATGAAGACAGCAATGAACACAATGCATCAAAAGACAAGGATGAGGGTTCCTGCAACGGCGCTAGCTGCCGCAAAACTTGATACAGCAAGGGAGATATCCAAGACAAGAAGAGAGCACGACATACCTCCGCATCGGCAACATGAAACGCCTGGAAATGCTGCCAAAGGCGATGTTCATATGCGTCCCAATCCTCCACCGTCTCGTCATACAGGGGAAAGGGAGGAGGGAACGGCACTGGAGCAGACTGCTTGGAGAGCAATGCTGGAAGCACTTGTTTCATGGTGGCCGTGAGCTCTGTCTGCTGCGCGCGCCGTGCCGATGTGCGCCTCCCGCGATCTGTCTGGCAGCTACTGCAGATACCAATACAAAACCTACTCAGTGGTGCCTTGCTAACATGTATCAAAATACATTGTCACTGTAACTCAACTGTATGCTCACACTTCTCTCCCTAAAATTAAATTACTGTGCAAATGTCTACACATCTTACAAGAATGCTTCAATTTGGGAATTGGATTAGGAAAGGTCCTATGATCACTATTGGCAGAGATGCTACTAAGCACACTCATGTATGCAATGGAATGTGTATTTTTCTACCTTTTTGTTGGCTTTCTCATTCCTTCCAGCATTGTTTATGTTTAATCTTTTGCACATGTGCGATTTCCATCCTCATTGCGATAATGTAGATCCTATTCATGAAAAAGAGAAAAATAACAATTAATATGATGGAAAATTTACAAAATTATGTAATTATTTTAAATTATTACAAATATGCTAACTCTTCCTCAGTGCTAATGTCCTAGTGTAGGTCAGCAGATGTAGAGGTCTGGGAGATAAATAATGAGTATTGCCCAGAGTTGCAGTAATTATCATTTAGCAGTACCAAAAATTGACTGCCCAGAAACATGCACAGGCATAGATTTGAGCATGTTAAGAACATTGTGGCAGTTCTGGGACATGGAATAAATGTTAATTCCTTTTGGTTTTGCCATGTGGCTTGGTATTTACCTTTTCTCCCCAACGATGCACAACAGTCATGGCTGAGGTGCCTGTTCTCTCTTCGTGTTGACTTCATCTCCAAAAATGTTCATTTGAAAATGCAAGTCCTCACCACATCGGGAGAAGGAAATTAGGACATGGCTCATTAGTAGGATGAAAACTTGTGACTGCCACATATTATAACTTTTACTTAACACAATACTGAAACCAAAATTATGTATGTCTATCTCACACTAGCTCAAAAGATGCTGAGATCAGTGAAAAACAAATGAGACACATAAAGTAATTGTTATTTTAACCTCCGATCTTCTGTTAGCTTTGTGAGATGGTCATACCTCCTTGTGGTACCTTTGCCGCATGGCGACAGTGTGAATATTTATTTAATATGTAGGTTATTTAAAGAATCTATACACATTATTCTTTATTAATATTATTCATGGACATCTAAACACCACTATAAGTGATCTTATTACTTGATGATGAAATTTAATTTAACATTATTTCCACAGTGACCTTACATATTACTCAAAAATATTACTATTTTGCTTTTTTATTACCTCTTTATATCAGCTTTATTTCAGTTTCTAGATACATCTAGCCTGCATTCTTCATTCTGTTGATTTGATAATTTTTCTGTCTTGTGTCCATTATTGTCAGTTGACATGCTTGACATTATCTTCTTATATTAAAAACCATGATTTTCATTTTAAAGATGTGTCTTTCTTGTATGTCTTGTTTCATTAGCCCATTCAGATTCAAACCTTCAGCCATTTCTTTCTACTACCTAGGTTCACCTTTGAGTTCACAAGCTCATGTTAGTATCAGTTTGTCAGCCCACTGTTATGCATGCATTGTATGTGGCTAAAGGGGATCAGTCCCCCTTGCTTTGCGATAGCTTTCTCACTTTTTAATATACCGGATGATCAAAAGTCAGTATAAATTTGAAAACTGAATAAATCATGGAATAATGTAGATAGAGAGGTACAAATAGAAACACATGCTTTGAATGACATGGGGTTTTATTAGAACCAAAAAAATACAAACGTTCAAAAAATGTCCGACAGATGGCGCTTCACCTGATCATAATAGCAATAATTACCATAACAAAGTAAGACAAAGCAAAGATGATGTTCTTTACAGGAAAGGCTCAATATGTCCACCATCATTCCTCAACAATAGTTGTAGTCGAGGAATAATGTTGTGAACAGCACTGTAAAGCATGTCTGGAATTATGGTGAGGCATTGGCGTCGGATGCTGTCTTTCAGCATCCCTGGAGATGTCAGTCGATCATGATACACTTGCGACTTCAGGTAACCCCAAAGCCAATAATCGCACGGACTGAGGTCTGGGAACCTGGGAGGCCAAGCATGACGAAAGTGGCGGCTGAGCACACGATCATCACCAAACGACACGTGCAAGAGATCTTTCACGCGTCTAGCAATACTTTGTATTTTTTTGGTTCTAATAAAACCTCATGTCATTCCAAGCATGTGTGTCAATTTTTACCTCTCTATCTACATTATTCCGTGGTTTGTTAAGTTTTCAAATATATACTGACTTTTTGATCACCCAGTATTTCATCATTTTTCCTTAAGTTCTGTTTTTTCTTTTTTTAACAGACTGCAATTTTATGCTCCCCGTACTTTTTTGGGCATCACAATTTCTGTTGTTCTCAGTGTCTCTGATGAATGAAGAGGCTCTTAATAAAATCAATCAATTTATAAAAATATAATGGTAATGTAATTGGATAGATAAAAACATGAACCAGCAACAGGAGAACACACATATAAAGGTGTTCATCCTGTCCAGTGAGTCTCCCCTGACTCAGGATTCTGGGTAACTTTCCTGAACTCTCCCCATTTCCTAAACCTCACCAGTCCCTTTCCTTTGCCCCTCTTCATTCCCCTTCAGCCCCTCTGCTAGAAGGAGTGTCTGGCCCCAAAAGCTTGCAAATTTAAATACCTTTATAAGCGTGTTCTCCTGCTGCTGCTTGACGAGTAGATTTTTTATCTACCTGTTTACATTATATGGAAGCTCTTGTTTTACAACTGCTTCCTTATTACAGATATCAAACAGCTTCCTGTATATGATACTTCAACACAGTATCACATAGGCACAACAATGCAACATGTAGTGTTGTCCAATGATTCACAACATTGCCTCTCTTCAAATTATGCAAGGCACTGAGTGCATGAATGGCCCAATGTGGCATTTAGCCCATCAAGTGGGAAGAGTGTACTTCAGGTCAGAGATGTTCTGTTGTGTTTTGGGGGCCATTCCCCATATTATGAGTCAGAATGCATTTTACTGTTCACAGTAATTTACTTGCATCACAACTTTCTTGCTGATTATTAGTCTTACTTGTCTATATTTGAATTTGTGCTGATAACCCTACTCACCTGATCATAAATCCTTATCTTCCTGGTACAGCATTTCACATTCTTTAACCTACCAAAGTGATTACAGGCTTAACACTCAATGCACTAACATGCAGAACACCTGGTTTGTTGCCACTTCTGAGTCCTCCTGAGTAGTCCTCACCCACAGATCCAAATTGGGGACTATTAAACATGAATGTAATGGCTGTAGTTTCCTCTTGCTTTCAGCCATGTCACAGAACCAACAAGGCAATGCCATGCTAACTGATATTACAAAAGTAGATCAGTTAATCATCCAGACTCTAAAGCATTTGGATAAAAATCCTAGTTCAAGACTGCTAAAATTCCTTTATCGAGTTACAGTTCCAGCTCATTGGCGAGCAATCTTCAGATCAGTAAAAATCATTGCTTAATTCAGTGTGTATCAGAGACCAGACACACTGAATTAAGTAATGATTTGTGATTGATCTGAAAATGGCTCATCAGTTGAGCTGAAACTAGTAATCAGTAAAAGAATTTTAGCAATCTCGACCTACCATTTTTATCCTAACATTTTGACATAACAGATCATCTGTCTCCTGATTTAACAGCGTCAAATAACAATGTTCCCAGATCTTCCCCCTGTAACTACGGAAAAAGGCTGCTGCCCCTAATTAGGAACCATGTATTAGTCTGACTTTCAGCCTTCTTAGCTGAGTGGTTAGTGCAGATGACAGCTATGCAGGGGACTCAGGTTTGATTCCCAATACTCCATGGGTTTTTCTTGGTTGAAGGATTGGAACAGGGTGAGCTACTTGACTGATTAGTAGTGGCTCTGTGTCATGAAAACTGACAGTGTATGGGAGAGTAGCATGTTGACACGATACTCCCTTCATACCACATCCAATGTCACCATTGGCAGAGGATGACATGGTGGTTGTTCTTTATCAGTGGGTCCTCCAGGGCCTGAGCACTGAGTTTATGCATTAGGCTGATCTCTTCATAGATACCTCTTACACCCTGTTGAACCTACAGTTCAGCTATCTGCTTCACCGAGGAACACAGCCTTCCCACTGCAGTGTCCATGTTTCATGGGGAAGAATTTTAGTGGATTTTTTTTTCCATTTAGGAACATGAGTCTCATATGTCTATCACCTTTTTTATGTCTTGCTTGTCTCTTACCTTGGGAAGTAGAATAATTGCATAACAGTTCCAGATTTGTCAAACTGTCAACCTTCAATGGCGTTCTGTAAACAGTTTTGAAAAATCGCCCCACATATGACCATTGTCATCTGTGGGCATTAAAGTCTCACTGCCAGTTGGATCTTAGCACCTGCAGACAATAGTGATCATGTGTGTGTGTGTTGTGCCTGTGTGAATGTGTATGAGTTTTCTACATCTAATGAATGACTAAGTCTGATAGATGAATATATCTAGCATTCTTTTTCACACTGTGTGTCTGTGACTCAGTGGGTGCACTATGTGGTGAGTGGCAATCTATCATTTTCATGCTGTTGTTAAACTTCAAGAAATCTTAGATAAGATTAAAAAGGACTACCATTTTTTGGTGGGAGACTTCAATGTAGGGCTGGTAATACAAGAATAGAGAATAAAATAAGATCACATAGAGAATGTGCAAAACATAGAAGTGGTCACAAACTTATTGAGACAGCAGTAAACTACATATGTAACACATTATTCCCATATAACAACTCTCACAAATAATCCAGTTTGCAAGATGAAAAGTATCAGTGATGATAACCTATGATGAACAGAAAAGTGGATGTTTGACACAAGAGTCTTTAGGGCTTATGAAATTGAATCAGTACTGTCTGGTAGCTACACAGAGATTTCTACCCTGACAGCTGAATGACAATACAAAGGGACGAGAGTTACATAAGTCAAGTCAGCTGCACTCTAGAGTTGAGCTATCACAAAACAGATGTGTAAAATGGCTGCATCAGAGAAGATTGTTGGGGCCTGGAAAACTTTTTCTTGCCCCTGATGTGTAGGTTGCATGAAGTAATGGAAAGTATTGAACTACAATAGGAAAACCTGGCCAAAATTTGAAAGAAGCAGCAAAAAAGAGAATAGGAATGAAGAAACTTTAGAGTGGAAAAAAATGATTGACAATCTGGGATGAGGATATCAACAGAGTTATCAAAGACAAGGTAAATGCTTATAAGCAATATTTGTCAACAAAGAAAGCAGAAGACTATTGAATACTAGCCTTTTCCCCATGGCTTCACCCAATCATCTGTTCGACACACAGACTGAACATCTCCACCTCTCCTTCTCTGTATCCACCTCTTCCTACCTCTGTCTGTCCTACTCATTGTTCCATCTCTATCTCTCTATCTCCTCCTCTCCTCTCTCTCTGTCTCTTCTTCTCCTCCCTCTCTGTTTATCCACTTCCTCTACCCCTTCTAGTCCAGTTCCTCCATGCCCCTCCCCTCCCTCTTGCCATATCTTCCTCCTCCTTTTGTCTGATCATATCCTCCTACCCCTCTCTCTTGCCATCTCCCCTTCCCCCTCTTAAACGAACTTACGCTAAGAGCAACACACACACACTCATGCCCGAGGGAGGACTCGAACCTACGGTGGGAGGCCTCATTCTCAGTAACCTGCATATTTATATTTATAGTCGCCTGTTGATCAGCAGTTCTATTTGCGGAACCCTTATTGACCTTACGCTGATGGAGTATATCCTCGCTGAGTCTAATTGGGACACTACTTTTGTTTGCATGCACACTACTCCTCTACATTTTCTACCTACATCACACAAAATCCCCATCCCCTTCCCTCTATGTCTATTTCCTCCACCCCCTCACTCTATCCATCCCCTCCTCCATCCATCTCAAGCTGTACCCAGCCATTTTCATTGGCACATGTAACTCCTGCAATACAGTTCAATAAATTAGGCTGATACTTCTCTCACAACATGCTTGTCATGCAGAGAAGGCTACATATCAGGGGCTTGAAAATCATTTATTTGCCCCTGTTGTACAGGCTGCCATCCATAGCAGGTTGATAAAGCAGGCTTCAACACAAAACACTTGTCACACAGAGCAGCCTATGTGTTAGGGCCTGGAAAACGGTTTCTTGCCCCTGATGTGTAGGTTGCAGGTGGATTTATCAAGCCGATACTGTTCCCACACAGCATGCCAGTCATGCAGGCCAGCCTATACTTCAGGGGCTGGGAAACCATGTTTTTGCCCATATCTCTGCTCCTATAAAATCTAGGAGGCTATTAACCCCACAATGCTGATAATCATGAGGCCTGCTGTTTCTGTGACACATTTGGTTGAAATCAATCCAGGGGTTTGTAGGAGATCCTGGACATACACACACATACTCTGCTTTATACACTGAAGTGCCAAAGAAACTGGTATAGGTATGCGTATTCAAATACAGAGATATGTAAATGGGCAGAATATGTTGCTGCATTTAGCAGCGCCTGTATAAAACAACAAGTGTCTGGCACAGTTGTTAGATCAGTTACCGCTGAACAATTTCAGTTATCAAGATTTAAGCAAGTCTGAGTATGGGGCTATAGTCGGCACATGAGCGATGGGACACAGCGTCTCCAAGGTAGTGATGAAGTGGGGATTTGCCTGTACGACCATTTCATGGGTGTAACATGAATATCAGGAATCTGGTAAAACATCAAATCTCCAACATCGCTGCAGTGGGGAAAAGATCCTGCAAGAATGGGACCAATGAAGACTGAAGAGAATTGTTCAACATGACTTAAGTTCAACCCTTCCACAACTAGCTGCAGATTTCAATGCTGGGCTGTCAGCAAATGTCATCAAGAGAACCATTCAACAAAACATCATCAATATGGGCTTTTCAAGCCAAAGGCCCACTTGTGTACACTTGATGACTGCATGACACTAAGCTTTATGCTTCACCTGGGCCTGCCAACACTGACATTGGACTGTTGATGACTGGAAACATGTTGCCTTGTCAGACGAGTCTCATTTCAAATTGTATTGAGTGGATAGATGTGTACAGTATGGAGACAAACTCATGAATTCATGGATCCTGCACGTCAGCAGTGGACTATTCAGGCTACTGGAGGCTCTATAGTGGTGTGTGGCATGTGCAGTTGGAGTGGTATGGGACCCCTAGTATGTATAGATATGACTCTGACAGGTGACACATGCATAAGCATCATGTCTGATCACATGCATCCATTCATGTCCATTGTGTATTCTAACAGACTTGGGCAAATCCAGCAGGACAATGCAACACCCCACACATCCATAATTGCTATGGAGTGGCTCCAGGAAAACTCTTCTGACTTTAAACACTTCTGCTGGCCACCAAACTCCACAGACATGAACATTATTGAGCATATCAGAGCTGCCTTGCAACGTGCTGTTCAGAAGAGATCTCCACCCCCTCATACTCTTATGTATTTATGGACAGCCCTGCAGGATTCATGGTGCCAGTTCCCTCCAGCACTACTTCAGACATTAGTCAAGTCCAGGCCACATCATATTGCGGCACTTATCCATGCTCACAGTGGCCCTTTCCAATATTAGGCAGGTGTATCAGTTTCTTTGGCTCTTCAGTGTATATGTAACAGATAAAAGGAAAAGAGAGAGTAATAGATAAAAGAGAAACTAGAAAAAGGCACAGAGAACAATGGGACTATTTCATCAACAAACTGGAAAGAGATGTAACACAACCAGCATCCAAAATCACGAGGAAATTAAACAGAAAAGCAAGATTTGATTCAGACATACAAGTGATAAATGAAGAGACCTGGCTAAAATATTTTCATGAGCTATGGATCCAGAATCATCTGTGGACGAACCAGAGGAAAGATGCTTAACAGACAATAACACACTAGATGAAATCCACTATAAAGAGTTAGAATTTTACTGAAATCCAGGGTCAAGTAACAGATCCCTTGATAAGAAAGGCAGTAAAATTGACCATTTTAAATTCACTGCTGAGATACTCAAGGAGCTGTTTCTGAACTGTATGAACAGAATCTGGAGAGAATAAAAGTTTCCCCCAAAATGGCAGAGAGCAGTTGTCATTCTATCCACAAAAAAGGTGATGTCAGGGACTGCAGTAACTACAGAGGAATAAACCTACTCAACACTGGTTATAAAATTTACTCCAGAGACACTAAACAAAAATTATGAACATTTTACTAACCACTCTTGGAAGAAGAATAGAATTGATTCTGGAAAGACAGATCATGGTAGATGGCTACTTTGCACTCAAGATGCTAATTGAAATAAGGAAAAAAATCAATCAAGAAACACAGCTAGCATTTACTGGTTCTGTAAAAGATTTTGATATAGTTGACAGAAGAAGGCTTTGGAAAATCCTGACAGAAATTAACACCTTATCACACCTCATAAAAGCAGCTCAGAACATAAAGAACCAAAATGTAATTGCAATCAGAACTGGACAAAAGCTGTCAGAATGGAGACAAGTTGACTTAGTAGCTACCAGGTGTACCAGTATGAAATGAGCGTTAAGATACAAATGTGTCGATAGGGAACATTTGTTGTGAATGAGCCTTAATTTTTTTTTTGTTTGGTTGGTATGACATCTGTCAAAGATATTTAGTATACATCAAGTCATGGAACAAACAACATCATATGTTTTCATCGTGTTAACAATGTCGAATGTTGTACCAGAAAGTGATGATTTGCGGAAAGCATTGATTTTTTGTTTTCATTTGAAAAAAAGTGTTGCAGAGTCACTTTGAATGCTTGTCGAAGCATATGGTGATCATGCTCTATCAGAAGCAACATGCAAAAGATGGTTTCAATGGTTCAGAAATAATTATTTTGATGTAAGAAATGAAGAACGTGGAAGACCACCAAAAAAGTTCGAAGAAGCCAAATTGTAAGCAATATTGGATGAAGATGATACTTTGAGTCAGGAGATAATGGCAGCAGTGCTAAATGTTGCACATCAAACAATTTCTGACCATTTGAAAGCTATGGGAAAGATCCAAAAGTGTGGAAAATGGGTGCCACATGAATTGAATGAAAGACAGATGGAAAACCGAAAAACCATTTGTCAAATTTTGCTTCAAAGACATGAAAGAAAATAAATTTTGCATCAAATTGTTACTGATGATGAAAAAGGATTTATTTTAAGAATCCTAAATGGGAAAAATCATGGGTTAATCTGGGACAACCATCAACATCGACTGCAAAACCAGATCGATTCAGCAAGAAGACAATGCTCTGTGTTTGGTGGGGTCAGAAAGGTGTGGTGTGTCATGAGCTTCTAAAACCTGGTGAAACTGTGAATACTAATTGCTACAGACAACAAATGATCAATCTGAACTATGCATTGATCGGAAAAAGACAAGACTGGGTCAGAAGACATGGCAAAGTAATTTTTTTACACGACAATGCACCTGCACACAAAGCAAAACTGGTTCAGGATACAATCAAGACACTTGGCTGGGAGCTGCTACCCCACCCGCCATATTCACCAGACTTGGCCCTCTCTGACTACCATTTGTTTTCATCAATGGGATACGCGTTGGCTGAGAAACACTTTGATTCCTACAAAGAAGTCGAAAATTGGGTGTCTGATTGGTTTGTTTCAAAAGACAAACATAACGTATAGAAAGCAATGGTCAGTACTTTGAATAAAATGTTCTAATTCTTCAATTCAAAAGTAGTGTTTCATTTTCATACCGGTACACGTGGTAGACAAGGATGTTGCGTCTCACTGCTTTTGTTCAACATATTTATTATGTATGAGGTGTTATCCAAAATATCTGAGTATTTCATTACACTAGTCAAACCAGAAGCAGCACAGTGTTCTGCCACTAGATGTCTCAAGGCTCAAGTCTTAGCTACTGGGGCACACAGTTGTGAGTTGTATTGGTGCATGTCAGAATGTGTTTCACTGCCACTGTATATTTGGAAAAAGATCATATGAAGGAGCAACAAATTTTCATCAAATTCTGTTTCAAGGTGACAGAGGCACTTGGTAAGAGTGCACTGAGACAAGCAAGAACATATGAGTGGTTCAAGTGCTTCAAGGAAGACTGAGAATCTGTGGAAGATAACAAACAAAAATGGGAACAATGCTGGGATCATTGCATACATGCCTGAAGTGACTACCTCAAATGTGACAGAGGATATTAGGATGTAAGTATAATTTTCTGATTTTTATAATGAAATGACCATAGGCGTGTGTGATGTGATTCACAGAGACTGAAGGCAGACAATTCTCAATGTGTATGACAGACTTGAGCTATGTGTCCTCAGAGTATTTCGTGACACCATACATGAATAAAATGTTCTCGGTTTTCCAGACGCGTCAATTTGAATAAAATCCTCGAGCTTTTGATGCTCATCTCTGCCATCATCATCATCAGGAGTTCACTGACTTTATTCGAATTGACGTGGCTGAGAAACCAAGAACATTTTATTCAGACTTGAACTGTCATACAATACTTGCAATGAACTGAACACGAGACTAATTGCAGCAATTGACCCTCGTCTCCTCGGTATCGACCAAAGAAACCTCAAGATTCAGATGTTCAGTGAGCTGCAACAAAGAGTTTCAGAGTGTACAAAATTCTTAGGCACAGTCATGACAGGTGATGATACTTGAGTCTAAGGTTATGACCCTGAAACAAAGCAGTAATCATCACAATTCCATCTTCTCCAAGGCAAAAAAAAAAAAAAAAAGCTCGACAAGTTAACAGCAACATGAAGTCAATGCGGATCTTTCATATGTGTGTGTTGAGGGAAAACGTTCAGCCGAAATGGTCAGTGCTGTGGAGAAAGAAAGGCCGATTGCTGCGTCATGACAATGCACCCATGCACACCTTCCTCATTGTCAACGTATTTTTGGGCAAAAACATCATGGCAGCAGCCCCCACCCTCCCTACTTAACAAACCTTGCCCTGTGTAGCTTCTACCTGTTTCTGAAGATGAAAATAGCATTTTAAGGCAATGTTTTGACATGACTGATGACACATCAGTGGAATTACAACAGGTCCTGAACACCCTTCACCCAGCGGACTTCCAGGAGTTCTTCCCAAAATGGGAACAATGAAATTCTTGGATATTTTGGGTAACACTTCACATTATAAATTAAAGTCCCCTACCACATTTTCCTGTCTGAATGTTCAGGATAATTTCAGCAACTACTGTAGGGAATTTCATTCGATTTTCTCCAATACATAGACTGGTTCACAAGAGAGGTTTGTTCGTATAATTTATACATATTTAGTGTAGATTGATTGAATTGTGGTTAATTAAAGTCCCCCTTACATTTTCTGTCTATACTTGAAGACCAATCTCATATCATTTCCATTAATCAAACGACTGGTTCACTGGTTTGCTAGGGAGATTTGTGTATATAACCTGGCCATAGATACAAAATGTTTTCCATGAAGATATGGGGTTGGTTGCAAGAACATAAATAAAATCATCAATGAATGGGGATAAAATCCCCATGCCAAAGTCAATATAGACAGTCAAATTAACAAAGACACTAATGTTTGTGAGATTACCAAGTACTTTTTGCACAATCCATGGATTATCTACAGAGATCAGTGTATTACATGCATGCAACAGCAAAAATGTGCAACATGGAAGCTCCCTCAATAAAACGAGTGCAGAAAGTTGAAATAAGCATTTCTCATAATATGCTAAGATCAGCACATTCCTCAAACTGGGGAACTATAAAGAATGGGGTTCCACAAGGGTCAGTCTTGGGTCCTTTGTTGTTCTTAATATATATTAATGATTTGCCATTCTATATTCATGAAGAGGCAAAGTTAGTTATCTTTGCTGATGATACAAGTATAGTAATCACACCTGACAAACAAGAATTAACCGATGAAATTGTCAAGACTGTCTTTCAGAAAATTACTAAGTGGTTCCTTGTAAACGGACTCTCACTGAATTTTGATAAGACACAGTACATACAGTTCCGTACAGTGAATGGTATGATGCCATTAATAAATATATACTTAATCAGAAGCATGTAGCTAAGGTAGAATATTCCAAATTTTTTGGTGTGTCCATTGATGAGAGATTAAATTGGAAGAAACACATTGATGATCTGCTGAAACGTTTGAGTTCAGCTACTTATGCAATAAGGGTCATTGCAAATTTTGGTGATAAACATCTTAGTAAATTAGCTTACTACGCCTATTTTCACTCATTGCTTTCATATGGTATCATATTTTGGGGTAATTCATCACTGAGGAATAAAGTATTTATTGCACAAAAGCGTGTAATCAGAATAATAGCTGGAGTCCACCCAAGATCATCCTGCAGACATTTATTTAAGGATCTAGGGATATTCACAGTAGCTTCTCAGTATATATACTCTCTTATGAAATTTGTTATTAACAACCAAATCCAATTCAAAGGTAATAGCAGTGTGCATAACTACAATACTAGGAGAAAGGATGATCTTCACTATTCAAGATTAAATCTAACTTTGGCACAGAAAGGGGTGAATTATACTGCCACTAAAGTCTTTGGTCACTTACCAAATAGTATCAAAAGTCTGGCAGGTAACTAACAAGTATTTAAGAAGAAATTAAAAGAATTTCTGAATGACAACTCCTTCTACTCCATAGAGGAATTTTTAGATATAAATTAAGAAAAAAAAAATATAAAAAAATAAAAAAAATACAAAAAAATATTAACTTAAGTATGTTGTTAAATTAACTTAATTATGTCATGTATTGGAAAATTTGACTCGTTCCACATCATTACGAAATATCATATTCATGATCCATAGAACTAGTATTAATCTAACCTAATCTAACCTAAAAACCAGTTAGGGCCTTCATCAGGAAAGACCACAAGAGAATGGGAATTTTGACAGACAACACAGCCATTGAGCAAGTATCAGCATCCAAATACCTAAGGTACAACTTCACTTACATTCAGGAAAACAACATGCAACATAAAATCACAAATGTACAAAAGTCATAGGACTAATAAAAAGCATCTTTGGACCATCTCTTGCTCAGTGACACACTGGACTAAAACTAGGCTATACAGTGGTTGAACCAACCCTCTTGTAGGGCAGCAAAACTTGGACACCTCAGAGAGATGATGAACAGAGACTAATTAGTGCTGAAGTACTGCTCACGAGAAGAACAGCTGGCTATTCACTATGAGACAGGAAAATATCCAATGAAACCCTTAAGACTCTCAACAGAGTACAGAACATCTTGGAAAGACCTTTTACTACAGGTGAAGACTGGCCAGATCCAAAAAATCCTCAAATACCAACACAGAGAGGTAGAACAGATGCAGGAAGACCAGTGATGAGGTGGGCTGAGGCTATAACAGGTCGCTAGGCCTAATACTGGATAGGAAGAAGACATACAACAAGAAGAAGAAGAAGAAGAAGAAGTAGAAGCAGTGCTTATCATTGCTGGAAACTCCTTGGCAATTGTAAATATTCTTTTACTCCTGCCAGAATACTAATGTTCCAGGAACTCATACATGATGATGGGAGCTCCAATAACATTAGACTAGAAGGGTCTGAACAGCTTGACAATATATGCAAACAGTGATAAAAATTGGTAAAGCTATGCTCACAGCATTCTCAGTCCCGAACTGAGTGCATGCTAGTCTTGTAGTGTGGTATTGACATGACCATTTTGCATGCTGCTCATGCATCAGTAGAACCCTAAAGCCAATACTGTCATTTAGCAGTCAGTCTTTGGGTGACTCTTAATACTTTTAAGTCTGAAATGATGCAGACATTGATTCACCATAATGTATCCAGTGTGGATTAGTGAACTGCCCATCCACTTACAGAACCTTTGTTTGGCCAGTAATTGGCTCTTCAGTCTGGAATCTGTATTGGATAAGATTGATACAGGAAATAGAGAAGATTCAAAGAGGGGAAGCACATTTTGTTACAGGTCCATTTAGTAAGCATAAAAGCTTGGGGAAGGTATTCAGCCATCTCCAAAGGCAGACACTACAAGAGAGGCATTCTACATCTCACTGTGGTTTATTGTTAAACTTATGAGAGAATGTTACAGAACACCCTCCAAAGAGCCATTTAAGCCTCAGATACACATATAAAATGTTGTCAAACATTCGAATATTGCAATTTGATGTTAATTACTATGTGAATTATGCATCAGTTAATAAGGAAGTTCTGGTCAGAAGCCAAATAGGAAGCTCATGGCTACATCAGACTCAGGTATTCTTAATATCCAGATTCTGTAAGTGGCAGGAATATTTTTTGTTAACACTGGAGCCTCTATTTAGCTAAATTCTTTAAATACTGCCAATGGTCACTATAATTTATGTCTGCCTCACATTCTGTTCACACAGTACCCATTATTTCATCAAAATTTACAGTATAATAGGCCAGCAATGTAAAATACTTGCAACATCATTTGTAATTAAAGAGAAATTATGCAGTCCTTTATTACAAATGTAAACATATACTGATTTTCATCCCTAGTAACCATTTTGAACTATGTAGCCATTATTAAATGAAAGCATATTTAATTTGTAGCTCCAATTTATACTTTTCTTATAAATTAATCAAATGTAATTCACATTATCAATTTCTATATATTATCTTGTTTCACACTTGTAATTTGTTTATTACACAATGTACCTTTACATCACATCAGAAAATAATGCACCTTAGTTACACTGTTCACAGTTGTCTATTAATTTTCTGTTGTAATTTTATGAATTTGCATCTTAAACAATATCAAATGTTACTAAAAGTATAAATAGACATGCAGGAGCACTGTCATTAAGCAGGCTGTAGCCAGTTTTCAGAGAGTCAAGATGTAGTCATTTCATAATGCCAGTTGTTCATTATTGCACACCAACCACACAATAATAAAATAATTCACTGCAACTTCTGAACTTTTATTGATGGTTGCACAATGTGGCAAGATTGCTACAACATATTGTGGACAACAGGAGGTCAACAGCAAAGCAGATATTAAGGTCTAAAAGTAGGGTATGAAATTCTACCACCAAGTTTACATCACCCAAGAACTTTATTGAAATTTTCATTCTAATTAGTTTCAGTCTAAATTTTTGGTTCAAGCACATTGAGTTCTGTAACTGGTGGGACACTTGTTTTATTATTCATTTTTGGTGAGACTACTCAATGAGATTTCAATGTGAACATTGCTGTTTAGCAGTTTTAAATAATTATACTTATTCACAGTCCCAGCAGCACTGTTACAAGCATATGCTCCTAGAGGAGCCAAACAATATATTGCTTCCTCATAAATACATCTCACAAAAAGGCCATGATATAAAATTATAGATCAGAGTTCACACAGAGGCTTACCAACAATTCTTCTTCCTGCAAATCATATATGATTGAAACAGGGAAGCAGCAAAGAGACAGTGGTATGCTAAGTACCTTCTGCCACAAACTGTAAAGTAGTTTGCAGAGTGTACATGCACTAGTAGAGGTAGAGCCATATTTGTTTCCTACAAAGCAATTCAACAAGATGGTTATCTTACAGAGGGTAACAATTGTACAGCAAAAATATCTGGAGTGGACTCTTTAATCCTCATCAAAATGCTTGTGTATATGTATGTACCAGTACATGCAAAAGTGCCCTGTAATACCATTGGAATAACTGCTATTATATATGTAGTAATAAAGGATTTATTTCACTGTAATCAGTCCTTCTGAACTTGGCATGAATTCCGTAAATGGTGGCACAAGGGAGGGCTTATTGAACCTGGGATGGGCCAATACAAAACATGAAAAGCATATTTCAAATTATGAGTCAGAGATGTAAAGATCTTGGTAAAAGAAACTAATGTACTCTGCAGTATAATAGACTGCATGATGAGTGCTTTAAAAATATTGTAATCATGACTTTGTAAACAAAGACTTGTCCTCTAGAAAATATGTTTGGTATACATACCTCTCAGCACGAATTAAAAGAAAAAAACATTTATATAACATACGAAATTGAATGTCAGTGAGCCCTCCTGTAGATTAGTTCTGCTTTTATATAATCAGTGATTCTCAATATGCTCTGACTACTGGAGGGAATTCATATTATGCAGGTTTTCATAGCTGGTACTTACAACCTTGGCGATCTCTATTGTATTGGCATCAGGCCATGGTGTAAGGCAAGTTTCTGTGCCCAGCATAAGAACAGTTCACATGGCAATTTAAATATGATATATAAAGATAAGGCAGAAAGTGAACAGACACACACACACACACACACACAAACACACACACACACACACACACACACACACACACACACACACAAAAGCACTGGTATAGCTACATTGTGCCAGTTGAAGGCTCAGTGTCTAAATTGCAATATTCGGCAGGTACGTTGAGGTGGTTGTGTCAGGTGGAGTTGGTGAAGGGAGAAAGTAGGCAGAGAGTGAGAGGGAAGGTTGCGGAAGGGTACCTTAAAGGTCATATCGAGACAGCTGATGTTCAGGATAGGAATGTAGGAGAGAGAGGCAACAGGTGTATGGGAAATAACAGAGCAGAGACTATGGGGTAAATGTTGTGTGTGCAGACTGAGTAAGGTTGAGGACAGGACAGAAGTGGGTGCAGGACAAGGGATTAGCAGAGATTGAGGCCAAGAGGGTTACAGGAATAACTCCTATCCATGTAATTCAAAAAAGCTAGTGCTGGAGAGAAAGGATGCAGATGCCACAGGTTGTGAAGCTATTGGAACTGATCATGTTACGCTTAGCAGCATGCTCTTACCACTGGGTGATCAACTCTGCTCTTGGCCTCAATTTTGTGGTGGCCATTCACTTGAGTGGACATTTGTTTGGTTGTCATGCCACCTAAAATTCTGTGCAGAAACTGCAGCTAGTTAGCATACGGCATGGCTGCTTTCACAGGTTGGGATAGGATAAGCCTGTGGCAGGACTGTGTAGAATGTGCTGGGTGGTTAAATTGTAAAGGTCCTAGGTACCAAAAAAGCTTATGATCATGAATCAGCATTGTTTTAGAAAGCATCACTCATGCAAAACTCAGCTTGCCCTTTTCTCAATGACATACTATGAACAATGGATGAAGGGCAAGAGGCAGATTCCATACTTCCAGATTTCCAGAAAGCAATTGACATGGGGTCACATTGCAGGCTATTAATAAAGGTAAGAGCAAATGGACTAAGTTCTCAGAGATGTGAGTGGCTCAAAGACTTCTTAAGTAACAGAACCCAGTGTGTTGCCAGCCATGGCAGGTGTTGATCAGAAACAAGGGTACCATCAAGAGTGCACTGGGAAAGTGTGATAGGACTGCTGTTATTTTCTATAATCATAACTGATCTGGTGGACAGGGTGGGGTGACAGTCTAGGTTGTTTGATGATGATGCTATGGTGTACAGGAAGGTGATGAAGAGGAGTGACTGTCAGATGATACAAGATGACTTAGACAAAATTTCTAGCTGTTATGATGAATGGAAGGCTCTAAATTTAGAAAAAGGGAAGTTAATGTGGATGAGTGGGAAAAACAAACTCATAATATTTGGATACACCATTAATAGTCCTGTTGGACAAGGTAATGTCATTAAATATCTGTTTGGTACATTTCAAAGTGATATGAAATGGAACAAGCATGTGAGGATTGTGATAGGGAAGGCAAATAGTTGACTTCGGTTCTATGGGAGAATTTTAGGAATGTGTGGTTCATATGTAAAGGAGACCACATATAGAATGCTAGTGCCAGTTATTCTTGAGTACTGCTTGAGTGTTTGGGACCAGCAGCACATTGGATTGCAGGAAGACATCAAAGCTGCTAGATTTATTACCGGTAGATTCAAACAACGTGCAAGTGTTACAGAGATGGTTTGAGAATTCTGATGGAACCCCCTGGAGGAAGGATGATGTTCTATTTGAGGAACACTACTGAGAAAATTTAGAGAACTGACATTTGAAGCTGACTGCAGTATCATCCTACTGCCGCCAACATACATTTTGCATAAGGACCATGAAGATAAGAATGAGAAATTAGGGCTCACATGAAGGCATATAGATAGTTATTTTTCCTGCAATCTCTCTATGAGTGGAACAGGAAAGGAAATTACTAGTAATGGTATAGGGTACCCTCTACCATGCACTGTATGATGGCTTGCATAGTATATATGTAGATGGGTCTTTCACAATGATATGACCCATGTGGCAGGGACTTAAGGATGGACCAGGATTTTACAAAGATCGGGTGGGCAGCAGAATATCGCCTTAGGGTGGATGGCAACTTGGGTCATATCCCTGTGGAACATCTAAGTGGAAGACCTGTCTGATTGGTCCATATAGCATATCATACACCAGTCCCATTGCAGACTTATTCCATTCTATTAGAGGCAGGGCCACCTGTGAAAGCAGCATTTTTTAACGACCTCCTTTGTTACGCACATTTGGATGACCTTTAATTGTAATAAATGTTCATGGGGTAAAAAATATTGGCCAGGTCTAGTGGTAGTTTTAAAGAAAAAACATTCATCTTGTTTTTTGAGGATCTCCGTCAATCTGTTGCTTGAATTTCTTCACTCTGGAACCCAGATTCTCTTGTAGGTCTGGAAACCTAATAGATTGATGTGTTTCTTGAATAAAATAGATGACAAACTGATTCATATGTAATTTTCATATTTAATAGTCCTAAATGCCTTGCAGCCATTAATTACAATGTTCACTCAGCGAAATACATTCCATTTTTACACAGCTTGAATTTACAATTTATTGAACAACTGAGCACAACAGAAAAACTTTTCATCCCTCCTTCCTTCCTTTCTGCCAGCAAACACAACACTACTCACACCCAGTTAACATCATTCCAAAGTACATCAGTAAAGATATAGTCATACTAAGATTGAAACATAGAACATTAAACCAAAATTAATTTACAGAAAATGAAATTCACTCAACAGCACAATATGAAATTCACTCAACAGTGCAATAGAATGATTATGATAATATATATTCATATAAACAAAACTTTATCTTTTTGCAGTACAGTAATTTTATGAATTTTTTTTCTTTTTCATCACAGGGGTTCAATTTTGCAAGATTTTTATAAAATAAGAATTTTTTGTATTTGTCTTTTTAATTAGGCATTTTTAGCTTGTTGAATAGTTTAGTATTAAGTATCAGATTTTAAATGTATTTTTCCAGTGTGAATTTTTTAGATAAATTAATTTTATAGCTGTCAGAGAAAAAATTTATAATTGTGTTAGCTCAATATATATTATTATAAAGTCGAAGTTTAAAACCTTTCAAATAAAATCCAAAAAAAAAATAAGATCATAAATTTGAAAATATACATGGGCCAGATGGCTTATTGCTCGCTACAACTGTCATATACCAATTTTCCTACAATTTATACACAGCATTTTATGTATGACCACTAACCACCTGTCCACCAAAATGACTTTGGCTAAGACCAGATTTGACCACCCAGTGGTGGACCATGCTGCTGCACACAAAATGCTCCATTTCAATGGCTAATTCATGACCTGTGGCATCTGGATCCTTCTTCCCCAGCACCCGTTTTCTGAACTATATAGCTAGGACTTGTCCTTGCAACATATCCTTTGTTCCTGTAATCCTCCTGGCCTCCATCCCCTCTACCCCTTGCCCTACATCTACCTCTACCCTGCCCCAGAACCCCAATCTCACTCATCCTGCAACAACAACCTATTCCCGACACCTTCCCTTCAAGCACTCCCAATGCACCCTTCTATGTTACTTTCATCATGCACTGTACATACTTACTGGTGCTGGTGACTGTGTTGTATTCATCCCCAATGCACCTGCTGCCTCTCCCTCCTGCATTCCAGTCCTGTGTATTGCTGTCTCCGTCTGAGGCATCAGCCCCCAATCCCCAACCCTCACTTCCATTTCCTGCCTCCTTCCTCCCTCCTCCCACTCCATGTGGCACAACCCATCATTCCAGACAACCTGCAGAACTGCAGACCTGGAATTGTGTATTCAGGCAGCACAAATTTACAAGTGTGTGTTTTAGTGCATATGTCTGTATATGTGTATTTTAGCTAAAAATGGGTTTGTCTAAAAGCTAGTGAAGTTTTTGGTGTTGTTTATGTGTTTCTCAATGACTCTGCACTTCTACTAGACAGTAAGTTGTTACCTTTATTCCTAAATTATTTACTTATAAACAGTTCCATTTGTTTAAATCTGAAAATTTACTAGCTATATATTTATAGCCTCTGAGTATGTGTCCACCATTACAAGATGAAATGTAAAGTGTAAAGAGCATGGCATAATGCCCATAAA
This sequence comes from Schistocerca serialis cubense, assembly GCF_023864345.2. Taxonomy (NCBI): domain Eukaryota; kingdom Metazoa; phylum Arthropoda; class Insecta; order Orthoptera; family Acrididae; genus Schistocerca; species Schistocerca serialis. Next base: position 422,626,366 of record NC_064639.1, on the reverse strand, counting down.
ATAGAGTTACGAAGGATGCAAACACATAATAGTCTATTCAGTACCACTGTAGTGCAACAACACCTGTTTAGCTTGCAACACAATAGTGCACAAAATATGCAATGGCATATAAGAATACCACCCTTAATATCTTATGTAATGTGTAGCAATTGTCATCTGTGAACAGACTTTATTTACACACATCACTTTTCTTCACAAAAAATCTGGTTATTTTGCTCATGTAATGAATTTTATTCAACAAATTTCATTGCCTATGTGTTTATCTTAGTATGGTTAATAATGAACTACAAATTGTGCCCCTGCTGATGTGTGATTTGAAATATGTCATTTATATTCATTATTGTTTAACAGCAACATTTCCTTCTTCATATCTTGAAACGTCAGAGGCAGAAGTCACTGAATATTACACACCAGTGGATTTTTTAATTGGAAATACCGTTTCCATTTTTGGGAGAAGGTATGTTTAAAGTGCTTACATACAATTATCTGCATGTTTTGTGACTGCAGAAAATTCCAATAGTTCGTCTTTTAAGTGTAAACATAAAGTCATATAAAGAAAGAATGTAGACTTTCGTGAGTTGAGAAAATTAGTGTAATCATGGAACTAAGGTGTGGAGATAAGAGGAATGGCTGTAAATAAAACAACATTTTTTTTCACTTGCTTGAGTTAAAACAATACTCCCACTTGATATGGTTTATACATGGAATAATTGTGCTCTTCTATCTATACTAGTAGCAAATATTACTCACTTATTTTCTAGGGTAGGAAATTGAGCAGAGACAATTGTCATTAAATTTAATAATAATATTTCAGTAGTTTCTTACTTACCAGTTTTGTACAAATAAATTACTTTGTCTTTCAAAACTGATGTTTTATAATGCTAATGACTGTCCAGATTAGTGATATATAATCCTAGTGTTTCATCATTATGGCAGTGTGATATGGCTTGCTGTATAGTGGGTTTCACTGATGTGTATTCCAGTGTTCTACACATTGATACCAATCAATCTGTCTGCCTGTCACATACCTTGCCCAAGTATTCAACAGTATCTACCAAATTGTGAAATATTCGTAAACATACAGGTGTACATGATGTAAAATACTACAGTATAGATATTACTTGAGTAAATTTTCTTGCTTTAAGTTCTGTTCATTAACCTTAAAAGTAATTTTTATTCTTAATAAGAGGTAGTTCTTGCAACTGTTAGCAGCAGTTGTGTTCCACCCATTTGCATATCATACTCAATGATCCCCAAGGAATCTCTGGGAATCTTGTCAATTTCAGTAGTACATTTGCTTGGATATTTAGGTCTCAACACAGTAAGACATATATTACTCTCCAGCAGGGTACAACAGTTCCAGAATATTTGTTATATAGAGACAAGAGAGAGCTTTTGAGATGGCCTCCACCCTTAAATCTCGGGGAGGATTAAACTTCAGTCAGTTGTAGAATTAACATAAAAATAAAGAAAGATAAATTTCAAAAGGGGAAGGAAGTACATATTGAAGAAAGTTTATGGTAAGCTAAAGAAAACTACTATTTTCAGTTCAGCCTTTTCATTTCTGATTTATAAGGTGCATGCTACCATTTTGTTACTCTGTACGAGAAAGTGAAGCATAGCTTTGTAATCCAGTCACTTTACATACATATCACAGAATTTCTCTTGCTGAGTCACAGATAGGTGCAACAAAAAGACTGTCAAAAAGTGAGCTTTCAGCCAATAAGGCCTTCATCAGAAACAGACAACATACACAAACACACTCACGCAAACGCAACTCACACATACACATGACCACAGTCTCTGGCTGCTGATGAGACTGGCCTCAGCAGCCAGTAATTGTGATCATGTGTGTATGAGTTGCATTTGCGTGTGTGTGTGTGTGTGTGTGTTGGTGTGTGTGTGTGTGTGTGTGTGTGTGTTTTGTCTGTTCCTGACAGAGCTCACCATCTGACAGTCTTTTTGTTGTGCCTATCTGTGACTCAGCATCTCTGCTATATGGTAAGTAGCAACTATCCTTTTCATAATATTGTTACATTCCATCCTGGATTTTCCAGTATTTCTCTAAATATTTTCATAATTCCAGGCTTATATTTTGAACTCATTTGTAATGATGGGAATGAGTGAGTGGATATGAAAACTTTACATTGGAATGCTCTTTTGCTTCCTTTGTGATGAAAGCATAATATCTGATTATTTGTGTGCACATTTTAGGCCTACTTATAGAATTATCATCACAACAAATACATTGCATTTATTTCAAAATAATAAATCACTTGTGCATGTGTTTGAGAAAACCATTGTTTCTTTGCAATGTGCCATTGACAAGCCCAGGTACATGCAATTTTCCTTTCTGGTTTGAATTTCTAGCAATGCTTCTCATCCTCTTCAAATACATTCTCCAAATACAGTACAAGAGGATCACAGGAATTTAAGAAAATTGAGCATCCTATTTCAATTACACAGTGGTGTCCAGATTTTTCACTATGAGATCTTCATCGTGTTCAGAAGTAGGAAAGGACATCAAAAATACTATCCACAACCATAGCTAAGATCTTCTAATTTTTACATGACAATTCATCTCAGCTACAAAAAAACAAGTCTCAAACAGATTGTTGTAACATTACTGAGACACCAAAGCCCATAATATGGTCTACATCTGCATTTTATCAGCAAATTCTGTAAGAACATAGGATAGATAATGCCCTAAATTATCTATCCTATTTTGCTATAGTTATGGTGAACAATAAGTCAATAAGAAGCAGTTACAGTTATAGTACACTTCATAAGTTATATATATATTTTTAACTGTCTTCAATCTCTCTCTCTCTCTCTCTCTCTCTCTCTCTCTCACACACACACACACACACACACACACACACACACACACACACACACACTCCCTTTAATTTTATTATCTATTAAATTCTTTGTATCACTTGGTAGATGGTAAAAATTTTTGTAAATGGATACCTCATGTCTTTCTGTATCACACTAAGGCTGAGTGAAGGACAGTGCAAATCACTTCTCATTCTAATATTATATTTATGAACGTTACTATCATTTTTGAATTGTGACTGAGTGTTCACAACAAACTTTTTAAGAGAGTAAACATAGTGTGAGGCTACTGTCAGCATCCCCAACTGTTTAAAGGGCTGTCTGCAAGAGGTCATAGAGTGGTCACCACACATTATCCTTATTATAAGTTTCTGTGCAAGAAAAAATTTCTTCCTTGATTGTGAGTTACCCGTAAAATGATCCCATCAAACATCAATAGATGAAAATAGGGGAAGTGTGCCAGCTTTTTGATGGTTTCATCTCTAAAATCTGATGTTATCAGTAACACAAAAATTGCAGAATTCAGGCATTTATGATGACCTGTAACTTCTGACTTCAGGTTTTCCATGATTTCCCTAAATTACTTAAGGCGAACACAAGGATGGTTCCTCTAACAGCCAATTTCCATCCTCATCTTTTCCTAATCCAAGCTTCTACTCTGTCTCTAATGACCTCATTGCCAATGGACCATTAAACACTAACCTCTTCCTCTTGTGGCACTACACATGTTCAGTTCCCCCACTGTGAGGATAGTTTCCTACCTGATATGCATTCTGTTAATGAGAGCTCTGCTTTCTGTTATGAAGGGAAGATTCCATTCACACAAGAGTATTGTAATTAATTTAATACCACTTTAGTTTAATAAGTAGATTTTTATAATCCACACAATCGAAGTCTTTGGCAAAACTACAGGATAATGTTTTTCATTTAGCTCTGCTTCATCTGTGCAGTCTTATATTGCCTCCTCTGTTGATAATCCTTAACCAAAGCCAAATTGAGAGGTAATTAAGAAGTTCTATAACTTGTACTCTGTTAAATGAGTCAGTATTACATCAAAGACACTTTTTTCAAGCACATTGGAAGGATTGGAAGCAATGATATAGGTCAGTAATTAGGTGGTATGCTTACATCCAATTTTACTGCTGCAACATATTTAAGTCTCTCAGAAGAAAGAAGGAAGGAAAATTAGTGTTGAATGCCCCATCTCCATCAAGATCATTAGAGGCAGAGCACAAGCTTGGATTGGTTCAGGTTGGGGGAAGGAAACTGGACATGCCCTTTCAAAGGAACTATCTCTCCATTAGCCTGTATTGATTTAGGGAAATCAAGGAAAACTAAATCTGTGCCAATAATAGAATAATATGCCAAATAAGAGAAAAGCAGCCACTCACCTATAATGGACTGAATTTTTATGCATAGAAACACAAGGCAAGGATTGTGTTGTAGAAATGTGTGAGGTAGGTCTTTTGACAGATGATTCAGTGACTGGAGAACCAGATGAAACAGTTCAGAAGGTACAGTATATAAGAGAGGGAGAGGGGAGGGGGAGGAAGGGAGGGAATGAAAGGAGAGGAAGTTGGAAATGAAGATGGAGGCAAGGAAAGGAGAGAGATTGGGTGGGAGGTGGAAAGCGGGGTGTGGGAGAAGAGAGGGAGGGTGAGAGAGAGGGAGAGAGAAAAGGGTGGAGAGGAGAAAGGGAGGGAGAGGAGGAGAGGGGGGAGACAGAGAGGGGGAAGAAGGGAAAGAGAGAAAGAGAATGACTACAGTGGAGTGAGGGAGGGGGTGGGTGAAGAATGGGAGCTGCATCACTGCACGAGCCATTTGGATACTCCCTTCCAGCACAATTTTCTCTGAACTACTCAGGTGGGAATTATCTCTCCAGAATATCTTGTACACTCACACCACCAGAGTCTATATGCTCTATCCTCTGAGGTCCTTGCAACTTGTTGTACAGCCACTGAGGCATTTATCAAAAAGCCTGCCTCACAATATCCCACACATCCCTCTTTGTCTTATGTGTTCTTCACTACACCCTCTGAACTTCCATCTACCCAAGCAATTACTGTCAATAATCTGTAATCAATAATCAATCTCACAGTGGCTATGGGTGTGTGCATTTGGGAGCTGTTTGGTTGTGTGAGTGAATGTGTGTACTTTTGCTAGTAAAAGAGCAAAAGCTCAAAAGCTAGTTTGAATACTGTCCATTATTACATGTTTCTATGAGCCATATATCAGGCTGTTGTGGGAGAGTGGAAAACCAAAATCTGCTTGGTTGGATGCAGGATTGTCCCATTGTCCTCCTGAGTGCCAATCTAGTGTGCTAACTGCCCACCACCTCACTCAGAAAGTCTGTCAGAAATAAGCCTCAAGTCAGTGACTGATTACAAAGATAGCTTAAGAGTAATCATATCAAGTTAGCACATGATTCCAGTATTCTGACAGAAACGCCATCATAACCAACAGAACTGCTATTTTTGAGTGACATGAAGTATTCTGTAATCTCCTTAGGTGATGCATTTTTGAAACTAATATATGTGGATGGCACACATAAGTAAATCTGATGCATATGTATAAAGAAACTTGTGAAAAACAAATGAAAGTTGCAAAAGAAGCACAACAACTTTTTTGATCCCAAATGTGTGTGTACATTAGGTAGATGCTCATCATGACTTGAATAGTAATTTGGAAATTTGTGGTAAGGACTATGGGACCAAACTGCTTAGGTCATCGGTCCTTAGGCTTACACACTACTTAATCTGACATAAACTAACTTACCCTAAGGACAACACACACATCAACGCCTGAGAGGACAAGACACCTCAGACAGCACAGCTACCCAACGTGGCTTTGAATAGTAATATTCTGGCAAACATATAGGAAAGAAATAAATTAACACTGTAAATTTCATATGTTGAGGCAGAAAAGGAATATTAGCCCATACAACCCCTAGCTTTCATAATTACATTTCCATCTCATTTGAAAAACATGGCGAACACAGTCACCATTTCCACAAAGACAAAGTGAGTATAGGTCTTACAAACACCGGAATACATAACTGTGTATGCAGTGAAGTCCACCATAATAAACACAGGTATTATGCATAAAGAAAATCTGATGAAAAACCTAAGAAGGATACATAAAATAAACATAAATTACTGTAGTTTCTGCCTCAGAAAAAAAGTAAGTGTTAGAGAAAAACAAGTCTGGTGGGGAACATGTGTCAAGGGGGATTTACTCAGTGGGTAACCTGACAGTTTTTCAAATCTTGTCCAAGATCAACAATCCATTTTTACCCTCTCATCCTGTCGAGCACATACACCTGGATTCAGGTTCCTGGGTGCCTTTTCTGCATCACTAAGCCTTCCTAGCTCCTTTTCATCTAGCTCTTTCCTCTCATCTAACAACGAAGAAATCCCTGATTCTGAAAGGTACAAAAATTGTCTACACTTTCATTGTATCACACCTTTAAAATTCTCGCATGACTTTCTGTGCATGCCTGCCGAAGTTGGTTCCACCATATTCATGTTCACATCATCCAACCCTGACCACTTCAGTTACTTCTATCTGTGATAGCCTATGCATGTTTACTCCAGTAATAGTATACATCAAGGAGGAAAATTGGTCAGTGTTTTATTGGAAGGGATGAAACAGGATGAAATTCATTGTAGATGTTCAGTAAAGTGTGAGGACAGTGTTGTGTCATGTAAAAGTATTTATTTGTGGATCAAACTGTTGAAAGTGGCCAGTAAAGACCGACACATGAAACGGGAGCAGGTCTCCCGTCCACCATGATCAAAGAGAAGGAACCACAAAAAAACGTAAATTAATGTATTTTCTGCCTCAGAAAAGAAGCCTGGCAGGGAACATGGTTTTAGCAGATAACAAGTTACTATTGATGTGATAGCATCTTCTTTAGACATTAGTCACAGTTCTACCTATCAACTCATACACAATAAACTTGGCTTTCATGAAGTTTTTGCACAATGGATACAAAGGTAGCTTTCTGAAGAACTCAAGGTCACACATATTGACACGTGACAATGCTTATCAAATTGTTTTGATGGGGAAGGTGACCCATTTTTGACCATGGTAGTCACCGGCGAATAAATGTAAGTTCATCATTATGAGTGACAATTGAATCACCACAAACCACCAAAGACAAATAAATTCAAGACTCTACATTGGAGGGAAAGGTTATGCTAGCTGTTTGTTGGACACAAGTGTGTGTGTGTGTGTGTGTGTGTGTGTGTGTGTGTGTAATAGAAGAGTATATGATAGATGAACAACCATCAAAAAAGAATCTTACAGTGTATTGTTGGAAAACAAGCTAAGACCAGCAATTAAATGACAATGTCTGCTTTCAAAGAAAGTGTTGTGTTGCTGTTGCATGACAGTGCCCATGCACAGCTCATTGCACTATTTAAACCATTAATAAATTGGGTTTTGAGCTGCTGGAACAGCCTCCCTGCAGCCAAAATCTTGCTCCCACCAACATTAATTTATTTGGATTGGTCAGGAATGCTTTGTGAGATTTTCAATTGTCCTCAGATGTGGAGGAGCTGAAAGCAATACACAATTAAGGCAAAGAAATGCAAGATTATTGACTGATGGGCCAAACATGTTGAAACGAAGGGAAAAAACTTTGAAAAATAATGTATGAAGGCATGCTGAAAGTTAGTGCCCCCAAATTTTTGATGTGAAAATGCTTAAAGCTATTTAAATAAAACAAACGTTATTAACATTATAAACTTTATTCATGTCTACATATTTGCAGCTGTTAGATAGTGGCTCCACAATAAAGTCAAGCATTCTACAGTGACAGTATCAGCCAACTGGTGTCTCATTGGAGAAGTGTGTTCATCACCAGGGTGACTATGTTGAGAAATAAATACATAGACATGAAGAATAAAGACATAGAAAGTTAATAACATTTATTTTATTTATAAAGCTTGAAGAGCTTTCACACAAAAAGTTTGGACCCATTACTTTTCAGCATGCCCTGATATGTGTCAAACCACAATTTTTTGGAAACATATTGTAGAACTAAAAGTTTTTGACTCTCCATCATAGATTTTCTGTATCCATATTTTTCAGTTAACTGATAATTTTCACAGACACAATAAATGCACAGAAATTTGATAAAATTTCTTAAAAATTGTTTCAGGCACAGAGACTGCTTCATTTAAAGTATCTTTACTGGAATTAAACATTCTGAAGTATCTCAGTGACAGAATGCACAATGAAAACAATTTTTGATATTCTATCAAGACCTTATCTCAATAGTTGTATAATTTTAGGATCAACATGACTTTTAAATATAAGACAAACCTCTATCAGAAGGTGTTAGATTGAGAACTGCTGTTAATAGAATAAGCTTCATACCAGCATATATGAGTACAATGAGTTGGTGAGATACCTGTTCCTACTCAGCAAAAACTCCTTATGGCAAGATAAATATTATGGGTCAAATTGATTCCACAATTTCCAGTCTTTAATATCACTGCTGTACTTTATCAATCATCAGCTACTTGTATTTTTAAGCCACTGAACAGCAATGAATCAAAGTAGGATCTGGGGAAAAATATGTTCCAAAAATCTAGTTACAGCTAACTTCAATTTGCTAATCTAGGAATGGAATAAACATTCACATTGACTGCTAACAATGTACAGTGTTTTTCCCCTGGGCTTCAGCAAGTAAAATACATCTTCCACTTTTGAATATATTCCTAAATAATAACTTTTAAAGCCAGTAAGAAGAATTGGCGAAACAAGCAGATGCTGTTGACTACTCACAAGAAACCACTTGAGTATGAGGTCACAAGTTCAACCTATAGTAAGGCTCATTTGAAAGTGTTGTATTAACGATCATGACAGGAAAAATATTAGCTGCTAATGCATGTGCATCAGGAGGGTAACAGAAAATGAGTATCTGAAAGATGCAGAGATCAACCTTCTATGAGATGTATGTATTATACTTCTCAAAATGGACCTCATCTACATTCAAGAAATGTTCAAAACAAATCATTAACTTTTATCATAAACACTGAATGAAAAATAGTGCATCACAATGATGACAAAGGTTTGCATCATCATGATTGAATACAACCTCCTGGGAGTCACAAACTCTGCAGGACATTCAGCTAGGTATCCACTCTTAAAGAATGCATATTGCATATGCATATTGGTGTAATGAGATATTGAGAACTGATGGAATATGATGGCATGCAACTGAATCCAAAACAGTCTGTTGTGGAGCTTATCATGTAACCGGCTATCCTTTAATGCAGAGCTGCAGCCAGTGAAGTAATATGTTTTATAGACACAGAAGGGGGCAAAAAACATCCAGAGGCCAGATTTTGTCCAGTGGTTCCAGGTAGTATGAATTACAATGTTGCACACTTTTCAAGAGGGATAGTTTACTTTAAAGGAGTATGATTTTTATACACAAGCTAGGAATCAAGCAAAAGCAAGTTGTTTTGACAAGCTATTGGTAAAACCAGTGCTAATACCATAGTCAAAAGCAGTGCTCATATCATAGTTTTAATTCTCTTACACCCATTTTTCCACTATTACTTGCTGTGATGTAAATATTTAGAAATAACTGTAGGTGTCAGAACACCTCCAGCTTCTTGCAGCACAATAAATAAATTTTCAGTCAATTTACCACCCAGATTAACAGTTGGCATAATTATATATGAAAGGATTAATGCACTGATGTTAGTTAATCTTGCCAGGCACTTCAGTCCAGAACCGCGGTGCTGCTATGGTCGCAGGTTCGTATCCTGCCTCGGGCATGGATGTGCGTGATGTCGTTAGGTTAGTTAGGTTTAAGTAGTTCTAAGTCTAGGGGATGGATGACCTCAGATGTTAAGTCCCATAGTGCTCAGAGCCATTAGTTGATCTTGATACAACTTTCTTGGTACCGGTACCTCTAATTTCTAGGGTTCCTTCATATGCACTTCCTCATCAAATTCTGATTGTTGGCACTGAAAACAAATTCCTTACTGAATGATGGGATAAATTTGTTTACCTACCTTAAAAATTTTGAGGTTGATTCCACAGGTTGCCATGCATTGTCAAGTTGACATTTTGAAATTTCATTATCTTATGTCTTCCAATTCTGTATCAATGTTTGAAGTTATGCACCAATCCACTACCTCTCTTGAAATCACTGTAACCTATTTCATGTACACTTTGACATAAACAATGTAGCAGGTCACTATCAGGCACATCCTGTAAATTGTTTCGAGCATCCTTGAAACATGCAAATACCAGTTTTTGTAATAAGTGCACCTAGTCCTCCCTTGAATACCCATAGTTTGTCTCCAGAATGAGATTTTCACTCTGCAGTAGAGTGTGCGCTGATATGAAACTTCCTGGCAGATTAAAACTGTGTGCCAAACCGAGACTCGAACTCGGGACCTTTGCCTTTCGCGGGCAAGTGCTCTACCACCTGAGCTACCCAAGCACGACTCACGCCCAGTCCTCACAGCTTCGCAGGAGAGCTTCTGCAAAGTTTGGAAGGTAGGAGACGAGATACTGGCAGAAGTAAAGCTGTGTGGACAGGGCTTGAGTCGTGTGTGGGTAGCTCAAGTGGTAGAGCACTTGCCCGTGAAAGGCAAAGGTCCCGAGTTCAAGTCTTGGTCCAGCACACAGTTTTAATCTGCCAGGAAGTTTCATCCATAGTTTGTCTATTCACAACATGGCCATATTACTGTGGACTTATTTGAAATCTGTTCATAATTTTTTTTTTACTATGCTGTGGATGATCTTCCATGTATATAATTATGTTTAGTATCTGCTTCTTGAGCAACGATTGGGCTTTACTGTTTTTCACTGGAGACAGGATTCGTCTCTCTATGTCCAACAAGGCTGGCAAACTACATGGCTAAACACCTGTTTCAATACGTCATTTCCCTCAATCACTTCAGGCAAATACTGGGATAGTTCCTTTGAAAGAGCACAGCTGAATTCCTTCTCCATCTTTCCCTAACCCAATGGGACTGATGGCCTCACTGTTTGGTCCTTTCCCCAAATCAACCAACCAACCAACTGTTTCCATATCACTTTCACTTATTAAGTGGGTATCATCATCATTATACTCCTCGTATACATTTCTGCACAGTCAAGCATGTATGACACCACACTTTCCACTGACTAATCTTACAGGAATGCTTATATTTCATCTGCCACTTCTTCGTCACTCTGCAAAATTACTTGGATTACTTTCTGAAGAAATATCAGCTTCAGCAACTGTTGTTGTTGGTATACTGCATTGTTTGCTTTGTTTATCATAGCCATTGCTCCACTTTCTATCAACACCTCTAGCACAGCAGCACTGTTGTGAGTTACTCATTGACTAAGCAGTTTAACTATGCTTCTTAGCCTCATGCTGTGCTCACCATTGGATACCTCCAGTGCCACCTCCAGTTGCCATTAGTAACCAATATTGTGGCTGTATAGTACACAACATGTGGGGCATCGAAGGCCATAAACATCATTGGACTTTTATAACCTCACACTTAAGGTATTCCTTGTCAGATGTTTTTCATGTCAGGGTGTGTTTAAGATTCACTTCCCAGACAACTGGCACAATTCAAGACAGATTTTTCACTATCCTAGTGTCATTTGAACAGATCTGCATCTACACTGGCACTCTGAAAGCTATTGTAGAGTGTTGTGTCACAGGAAAGATCAAGTGTAGTACTCCTCTGAATAAACCTGCATAAACCTTTTAATTTTACTAACATACTAATTATGCAAGATTATGCTGCACATTGAGCACACAGTCTTTCTAATCGTTCCTCACACTGAAATTTGTTCAATGTTGCTGCAACACACTGCCACTGATTAGATAAGCTAATGAGGAATCATTGAGCTCTACTTTGAATTTTATCTATCTCTTCTGGTAATTATTTTTGCTATGGACACAATACTGAGGAAAATATGGTGGCTAGGGCACTGTTCTTAATGCTAGCAGCCATCAGGGACATCAGTCACACATAAGAAAACTGCAAGAGGGTTTTGGGAACCAACAACCACATCACTTTCTGAAACTGCCCAATTCCAAATTGTTGCTAAGGGTACGACCATAAGTTGAAATTCTGCTCTGGGGTTGCTTGATTGTGTGTTCAGAAATGTCAACCCTGGAGTGAACATTCTTTGTTGATGTCAACACCTGGAAGGACATATGCTGCAGTACCAGAGCCCTAATTCTCTGTAACACCAAGTATGATGTGTGCAGCAGCTGGGGGATGTAGGGGAAAAATGTAAGTGACAACAATCGAGAGTGTAACAATCGAGCATTCCGACTCCTTGGCTGTTAACATGAGGACACCATTGGTGACAATGAGCTGGTGTTGTAAGTAGAAGATTGTCCAGAATACTGGACCTATGCCTTTAGGCAAGTACTCAGTAAACGTCAACGTACCGTGATTATAACCCTACAAAGTAGCAGATAAAACCCGCTAATGTACAGTAGCTACTTCAAGTGTTATAGGTTATCATCCAATGCAAGGTAAAACACTTCATACTGGCAAACTGTGTTGGAACAACAGAGCAAGTGGAAGTAAACATTGACATGTTGAGTGGCAGAATTTCATAGCGATAATCAATTAGGAACATGACCCACCTCTGGAACCGATGTACCATTTTTGGAGGCAGCTTAGAGTGGGGACCAAATCTTGAGATCAGTGGAACTTAGTTCTGTGCAAATAAACATGAAATTTCTTAACACCATAAATTATTACTATAGTCTCTTTTCTTTATCTGCCAATAATTTAGCTAGAATTCTGTTAGCATCTTGAACATGAACTCAGTGGGCTATTCAGTGTCATCAGAATGTTTATGCAACAGCACTGCACCAATACCGTATTGGAAAGCATTCATCATAACCATAAGATGCTTCTCAGGTATATATGTTGGTTAATACACTGACTGAAAAAAAAATCACAATACCAACAAATAATTAATGTAGATTAATGAAATTTCAGAAATATACGGCCAACATAAAACCGACCAGCATGAAAAATGCAACACTTCAGTTTCTTCCAAAAACTGAAATTTATTTTAAATTTGTGACACTTTTATGACACTAATCCACTATATTATGATAGAGTATTGTGGAAGGTCTCATCCAAGTGTCCAACAATGAAAAACAAAAAATTATTATAAACAAATTTAACAAATTAAACCACAGATGCACACTAAGAGGAAATTTTAGTTAGCTCATACAGGTAATGCATGCTTGTTTTGATGTTATACACTTCACACTTTACTTCACAGATCTCAGAGATGATCTCAGAGACCTCTGTTTGCATCTTCAAAAGTGTGTGTTGCCACCTCTTGCAGCAATGATGGCATTCCACCTCTGCTCCTGATTATTGGAGTAATGTCCTGTTGATGACTCATATCCCGTTCTTCTAGGAGGGCATCCTGTAGGTCCTCTAGGATCTCTGGATAGTGCTGACAAGCTCTTCTTCCCAGCTGGTCCCACACATGCTCAATAGGATTGAAATCATGGCTTCAAGCAGACCAACCCATAGCATGAATCCCTGTTTCATCCAAGAAGTCTTGCATAATTCTCGCAACATGTGGGCGTACATTATCATGCATTAGTTCATGCAATTTTGAGTATCTCATATAAACTGTTAAAATTGTGGGAGCCTTTGTGATGCCAAACATTAGCCTGTTACAACAATAGATACCAAATGATGTATTTAACACCAAACTTTGTTGCATTTCAGCACTGACTGGTAACTGCATGTAGGTCTATTTTTAATAAGGAATAGCCCACCAACCAGCTTTGCTAACAATTCTTCTGGTCTAAGAATAGGATGGTTGGCATATGAATGAGTTTCCACAGTAGCCAACATATTCTAATTGAGCCATTATGCTTTTCTGTGATGACCATAGGGATCTCCCAATGACTGGAGGACACCAGAGTGATGATCCTCATACTTTTCTATCCTTCTGCCTCAGTTTTCACTAATTTGTGCATAATAAGTGACACTTGGTGTACCCTGTATGATTACGATATGCCTAACTGTTTCAGTGGCATATATCACTTTTCTTTGGCAGGTACCACAGTCATACAAAGCTTGTGAAATGAGACAATTGTCCTCCTTTGACTGTAATTATTAATTGTCTTCACAACTGGCCAATTTCAACTGTTATACCATTATCAAATAACGTTTTACAAGTGCAAATGCAATCACCACATAAGGCAGGTTATGTGAAACTTATGCTAATCCTGTTGTATGGATGATTACTAATTTCCAGTCTTACACTGCTAGTCATATGCTGCTGGCTGTATAGTTTTATAGCTCATGTTTGTGCATGTCAGTTTCCACTTAATATAAGTATGCAGCCAAAATTAACCAATAGTGGAAGTAAATAATAATTATGTCAAAATTCGACAGTGAAGTAATTTTACAAAAGATATATGTGCACAATCCAATGCTGGTTCAAATCATTGCTTGTAATGTGCACATGAAGATCCCAGCTTATTAAATGCAACTGCCTTTGACACCTAATCTAAATGATATTGGATTTGAAAACCAATAAGCATGAATGTATCAAGCCTAAAAATGTGTGTAGCTTCTTTAGAATTTACTAGAGGATAAGCTATTTGTTATGCTGCCTTTTTGTTTTAGGGATGCATGATGGGCTGACCATTTTTTCTTGTTGTCACCAGCTTGATGGTGAGCAGTGGAGAGGCAGCTTGCACTTTTGTCGGTTGTCAGGTGAAGCAACAGCTGACCTTGTAGGCAAAATGGGTGACATTTTGAAATGAGTAGTAACATTGTTTCTGTCTGGTACTGAGGTCTGGACAAGATTTTCTTGGGCTGTCATTCTTGGGTCTTGTAGATAATATCACAGGAGAGCAAAATTTGTAAGCATCCTCTTATTGTCTATGGGGCTAACAGCAGATTACACACTGAAGTTTTGCATATCTGCTTCCTCTGTGAAGGTTGGATCATTGGCTACTGAAATAACTACCGTATACTGCATTGCCAGAAAACCACAGAACTGTGATGACTGCTTGACATTAGTTTACTGATGAAAACTGTCAGAGTATTTTGTTATGTACAGGTGACCAGCCAGGTTGGTTGGCAGGCAGTGAGGAGGGGGGAGGGGAAAGCAGGAGCAGCAGTACCAGTTTTTATTATATTGCTACTAACTGAATGGAATTCCTGTCTTGCAAATTATTGTTTCCATATAAAACTAAAACACACGACTACAAAATAGATAACAATATTTTATCAAGTTTTCAAATTAATAACAGTCTTGATAATGTCCAAAAATACAAACCAAATGAATAAAATGTGAATTCAATAAAAACAGTTGCTATAACCAGCATTCTGCTCAGAGAGATTAAGTAAGCAACAATAGATAGAATACACTAGAACAATGGGAAAAAGTATCCAATAACTTGGTGGGAAAACTGAAGTATAACATTGACACAATAATGAGCGTTATAGTAGGAACTTAGTTCTGACTAGTAAGTTCCAAGGCAACTGTGAACCATCAACACCAGCATTGAGAGTAGATGAAGTGAACAGTGAATAAGTGTGAAGTTAGTTAGTTGCATGATGAAGCTGTTCATGTTGGACTTTTGTCTGTGTTGATTACCGTTGATCGTCAATAGTGTGGAAAAAGTGATTTTTTTTTTTTTTTTTTTTTTAATTTTTAATTTTTTTTTTTTTTTTTTTTACAGAGAGACACATGGTGGAATAATCATTCATATTTCTTTTAAAGGCTTAAGCATGGAAAGCTCAATGTTAGGCTTCATAAATTTTCTTTCTTTCTTCTATTTTTCTTCTTTTAACAACCTATATGTGTATACAATGGAAAATCCAGGATGCAACAATAATGATATTGGAAGGTTAGATCACTAGGCACCACGTCCCACTGAAAAAGAATGCTAGAAATATTTAGCTTTTAGACAAAGTCCTACAGAAATAGAAAACTCACACATATTCAAACAAGCACAACTCATATACACATGACCATTGTAATCTCCATCTAGAGGCAACAGTGGCAATGTATGTGTGAGTTGTGCTTGTGTCAATGTGTGCGACATTTCTACTTCTGAAGCAGGACTTTGTCTGAAAGCTGTACATTTATAGGATTCTTTTTCATCATGATGTTTATGACTCAATGCCTCCTCTATGTGATGACTATCAGTCTATCCTTGTCAGAAACAGTTAGAAACAGTCTGAAAGGCTCTTAAGGGTGTTGCAGGAGAAGCAGGATTGAGAAATAATTGTGCCATTTCCAAGCTATTTAGCAACGAAGTTAGCCAATCAGCTTGATACACATGTAATTTCAAGCAGTTGCACTCACTAAAATACGGTAATGCACTAACATCTGTGGGTCCATGACTTACCACCTGTTGAAATATTCATCACCAGTTAAAATGTGCCTTTTTCAGAAGTTATAAATTTAATCTAGGTGAGAAAAAGTTACTTTTGTTTGGTTTGAAGAAACCAAACTAAGAACATGTTTGGTAGTACTGCGTCTGGCAGGCTGGTTGAACTTCCTTCCATGACTGGCTAACTTCAATGTTAAAAGGTGTGTGTGTGTGTGTGTGTGTGTGTGTGTGTGTGTGTGTATGTGTGTGTTTACTTTGACGATATTTGAAAGCCAAGTGACAGTACAGAAATGCTTAGAGAATTGTGTTATTGTATCTCTGTTTATTATTTGAGTTATTGGGAACTGGAAATATTACTATGGCAACTGGTGGGGTTACTTTATATATACAGATGTTACGTGTTTGCATTTTTACTCAGAAGTAATTTTTCCTTTTAGGTTCCTTATTTACGACTGTGATAAGTTCACTCGAGATTATTTTGAGAATGTGCTAAGAGTTCCACTAAGAGACCCAATAAATGTGTTTAAGAAGCAAACAGTAAAACCGATGAGGGTGAGTTATTTTTTTGGTGTATTTATTATCTGTAACATCCTTGAATAATTTAAAATGAAACATTTTTGTCATTATCTGGTAATCACATACTGATCTTTTAGATGTAACAGGAAGGAGGATTTTAGTTTCAGCTTGATTGTGTTTAAAGAGTTCCTGTGAAGATGTATATTATCTTTGGTGAAGAATTTAGATTCAAGTGTATTTATAGGCAGGCTGGGACACATATTTATTGGTATAAACTTATAATTGCCATCTATCAGACTGAAGCAATACAGTGTCTCAATTTAGATCTAGTAGGTAGTATCATGCCAGTTATCTCAGTTATGATTTCCTTGTTATTTCCTATGTTTAATTAGATGAAAACCTGGCACATCCTTAAGATGCAGATAATCTATTCTATCCATAATTCTGATTGAATAAAAGAAAGTCAGAAATAAACATGTAAATTTTATTGAACAGCAGTATTAACTTTACAATTACAGGAAGAGGAAGAGTGGAACAGAGCTGACATACATACCAATAAAGGAACAGGTATACAGTCATTAGCTGTGTTAGTTTTTAGGTACTTTGTTCTTTAGAGAAAAGGACAGACATGCTATGTGAAAAAGGAAAGATGAATAGAAACTTCAGAAATGGAATTTTTCTCTGGATGCTATTTAAGGACTCACCATTAATTCTTTCCCTTTTTATGTGTACTGTTTTCTGCTCTTTTGATGTTTTATTATCTCCTAGGAGAAAAGTTTCATAAAGTCATAAGAAAGGCAAGGAACCAAAGTATCAAAGGGAGTTCTATTTTTACATGATACACTACATAATGTTCAGTCCATGCTTTTAGCCTCCAATGTGTAACATTACATCATTGTCTGTGACAAGGAAAATTTCCAGTTTTGTCCTCACGCCAGTTCAGACATTCATTTAACACACAAACAGGTAGACTCAAGAAGTCAGCTTCACCATTCACTGACATCAATGTATCTGCTTCAAGTATATCTACAGAAATAAATTTAGGCTTACCAGAGTAGCACATTTATGGTTTCCATTGATGTGTAATGTGAAAATTTGCAACAAAATATATGTTTGATTCAGTATGTGTATAAGTTCTTCTTACCTTAATTTGAGAGTAAGCTTCTCTTCTGCTGGAATACTAGGTTTGACACTGATAGTTGTTCCATGAATTGCAAGCTAGACCACAGCCACAAGCTCATCAAAGAATTCTCATGATATCTGGGAGTACAGAAAAATAATCCCATCATGCTGTTGAAGATTGTCATACAATGTATGACATCAGGCTTTAGCTATTCTTCCTTCTAGAAATTAATGTAGCCAGAATTTAATTTTTCCTTTTCTCAGTAAGAGAAGTGAAAGAAAAGCACCATCCTCATCATATTCTATGATGGAACAGAGACATGGAAGTAACAACAAAGTAACCTCTTCTCAATGGCACCATGTGAAGGGGAATGCACTGCATTGGCGGCATTGAGTGAAGTCGGGCTTAGGGAGATCATTTCATACTGATGCTTGAGAATGGCTCTTAATCAGAGAAGTAGAAGAAAGAAGGTTAAATTTCATGTGCCATCAATAATGAGGTTATTAGAGAAGGAGTACAAACATGGGTTGGGGAAACATCAGAAAGAAATCACCAAAAAAGACTTATATCTACATGGCTGGATGGGAATTTGAACTGCTGTCTGCCCTAATGTGAGTTCACTGCCTTACCACTGCACTACTTCCCTTGGTGAATCTAATTGATTGTGTCTGCTAGCAGACACTACCATCAGGAAGTGTTAAGTTGTATGTTTGTTCTCATAATATTTTACTTGTAGGTGTAACATATGACAATTTAATTGGGAAAATTGCTAAATTAGAAGCATACATAACAGCTGAGGATCACTTGCCTCCAAGAAGCAAAAATTCACATCTTCTGATGGAAACATTATAAAGCATAAAAAAAGACTCATATCCTCTTTCCTCATGGAGGGAAAAAAAACCACACACAGAAGAATGACTTGTATATTTTTTCCTCATGGAGTTAAGAGTATGGCAAAAAATAAAAAAATCAATTTGGCTTTTGGTCATATGTGTTGGTTCAGTTTAGTTTGGTATCACCCAGCACCATTTCACTTGTGTCCTGTACCAAAATACAGCACAATGTTCTGTTAAGGGGTTACCTTTTTTTTATGACTCTGGCTTGTAGGTAATTGTGGTCACCATTCAGAATTTTGCTATGCAATGCTGTGCTATGCCCATGCAGAATTCTCTGAAGCATCTTCTCTGGCAGGAAATTGCTCAGGCTTCTGACTAACGACTTATATCAAATTATCAAAACATGATTGAACATGTATTTTCAGTTTTTCAACCATCCATTTCCACATGTTTATTGCATAACTTCTTTTATAAATCAGTCCGTTAACATGATGCAGATACATTTCTTTTCTATGATAACTTAAACAAGAGTGCTGCTGGTCCAACAGTAATTCAAAAAGCTTCCTTACATTACAACCAGAAAACATCATTTGTTTTTCTCCTAAGAGATTCCATAAACTTGTTTATTCTGTGTGTGTATTCTGGGTCCATTCTGGACTGCATACCAGATGCCCAGCAAGAAGTCAGAATTCTCCTGTCTTCTGCACACTGCAGCTACATCTTTCCTCATATGCCCTATCTGTAGGAACACATATGGTATGCATAGTAGGTCTGTCAATATTTGACCTACCTACTTTACTTTACTTAAACATCATGAACATCTTTAGCTGAAGTGACAATTCTTCATTTAGTGGAACAGGACTTGATCTACAATGTCCTGTTACACTACACATCCCCATACTCAAGCTAAAGATGTCACTTTATTATTTTCTTTTATAATATACAATTTAAACACATTTCATGGCATATAACTGCCTTCTTATTAAATTTTCTTTTGACATTGATTTTATTCCTTATTGTATTATTACATATGTAAGTATATTTTCTAATATCTCTTTTCCAGGTTGTCATTTAGTATCCATTATACGTAATTGTTGTATTATTTTGTTAAACTACTAATACGCGTTCCTTAAATACCATAACATATAGATTCTGTATTACTGATACTTCCAGTACACATTGAGTGACTGTTACCCTCATGGATAAAAATAATAATAATAATAAATAAATAAATAAAAACTTTACAAATTTATTTCTTTAGGGCAAGCTTCATGTTTCCTTTTACTTTTATTATTATTATTATTATTATTATTATTGGTCCTGTAGATCATACATTTAGTACAGCAAAGCACAACATGATATAGGACAAGTCAATTTGAGAATTGTGTTAAGACAGTGTATGTTGAGAGATGGCTGTAGTGGTACATAACTCACATAACAGAATACATATAGGATATAAAGACAAAATATAAAAAAAGTGGTGTGTAATGAGAGGTGACAGTGGTGGTACATTCTACACATAGCAGAATACATATAAGAGATACAGACAGAATATAAATGGCATGTTGTTGTTGTTGTGGTCTTTAGTCCTGAGACTGGTTTGATGCAGCTCTCTATGCTACTCTATCCTGTGCAAGCTTCTTCATCTCCCAGTAGCTACTGCAGCCTACATCCTTCTGAATCTGCTTAGTATATTCATTTCTTGATCTCCCTCTACGATTTTTACCCTCCACACTGCCCTCCAGTACTAAATTGGTGATCCCTTGATGCCTCATAACATGTCCTACCAACCAATCCCTTCCTCTAGTCAATTTGTGCCACAAACTCCTCTTCTCCCCAATTCTATTCAATACCTCCTCATTAGTTATGTGATCTACCCATCTAATCTTCAGCATTCTTCTGTAGCACCACATTTCGAAAGCTTCTATTCTCTTCTTGTCCAAACTATTTATCGTCCATGTTTCACTTCCATACATGGCTACACTCCATACAAATACTTTCAGAAATGACTTCCTAACACTTAAATCAATACTCGATATTAACAAATTTCTCTTCTTCAGAAAATGGCATACGATAATTAAATTATCTAACTAAGTAGAAATACCTACAAGTGAATAACCAGCTTATTACAAGTAACTAAAATTTTGTTTCAAGAAATTCATGTATGGAATAGAAACAGTGATTTAGGAGCAATTCCTTTAATTTTCATTATTTTTGGGGCTTTGCTTGTTTTTATGTGTGTTGGGAGGTGGTTGTATATTTTAATGCCCATACACTTAACCCCATTGGCATATAATTTTATGTTGTGAGCTATAGTTTGTAATTGGGATTTGTTTCTATTGTCATGTGTGTGGCAGTCAGCATTTCTGTAGAGGGATTCCAAGTGCTTTACTGTAAAACAAACTAGTTCCATTATATAGAGGCATGGCAGTGACAGAATTTTTAACTGTTGGAACAGTGGTTTGATTTGATTTTTTATTGGTCCAGTTTTATCCTACAGCACAAATTGTACAATAGATATTGGTCAGGTCAAAGATAAGTTACAATAATACAGAGTATTAGCAAAATAGCAGGCAAATTAAAAATAGGTACCTATTTTAAAAATACCTGAAAATACACCAGTTTTTAAAGAGAGGTTGAAAATTTTTGCCAAGGGGTTTGCTATGTGGTGAGCACATGCTTTTAATATGAAATCAGTTACTTCATCAAGGCCACTTGACATTTTATTGCTTAATGATTTAATTTTACTTATAATTGTTTGTTTCATAAACATACATAGAAGCAATCGAGATCACTAACTTGCTGGAGAAACTTGAGACTGGTCCTTGACAGTGTACTTGAATGAGGTCTTAAGCTATTGAAGTGAAGTATTCATGAATTTTTCCACAACTGAATAACATACAAAGGTTCTTTATATTTAAGATCAAGAACATTAGTTGGTTTTATTTTTTGTGTCATCAACAACAGAGTATATCTTGAAATTTCAAGTTACATCTGGGGCTATGGGTAAGTACTGCACAACTTACTTTTATTTGAAAGTTAAAGTGACCCACCCTCAACTATTTCATAAAAGTGGTACAGACCATTTCACTTGTGAATTGGCATGACCTATGGTATAAATCAGTACTCCAGGACCTGTCTACCCACATATATCCAATCCCTCATGAGTCCACATTCTCTGTATGTCCTTTTTTTTTTTTTGTTTTTTTGTCAGACAATACCTGTCAGCATCCTCCACAATTTGATCGATGAAGAACGAAGAGGTTTGTTAATACTTTTCTTCAAATTTTACCCTGTTATGATTTCAACACTTTTCTTCTCTGTCTATGTATTCTTTGTCCTACTCACTACCATTTTCATTCATATTTCTCTCACCCAAATGTTTTAGATGCTTATCAGTAATACTTCCTATTTTAACCCACTGGGTTCTTCTATCATAATTTATGTGGACCATTTAGTGTGTCATACATTATTTCATGGGTG
The DNA here is from genome assembly GCF_023864345.2 of Schistocerca serialis cubense. Classification (NCBI taxonomy): domain Eukaryota; kingdom Metazoa; phylum Arthropoda; class Insecta; order Orthoptera; family Acrididae; genus Schistocerca; species Schistocerca serialis. The sequence continues at coordinate 422,604,195 of NC_064639.1, read as the reverse complement.
TACCCTTCATTCCCCACAAAATCATCATACAACTACATTATTTATGTCATATTTATGTTAGGTTCTACTAACAAAGTTTGGGTGCAAGAAAGAGGCCCAATTTGCACTGGGGTTCTTGTTTCTTGTTTAATTAGCTTACCTTTATTTCTAACTATACAATCCAGTTACTTTGGGGTGCAAACACTTGAGACTTAATCTGGTTATTTTCATTGGATTTTATTTTGCTTGTATTATTACCATGTACCTTCAGTAATTATTATCTTTCGTTTATTAAATGTACTGGGCCTTTGAAATAGTTTCCCGTTTCTGTTATTACTGTTTCTTTCCTGGGATTAATGCATTTCATTCTTCTCGGTATTTAATAAAGGGTAGTAGATCTCGTTTGTTTGACCATCCTCTATACCAGATTTCTCTTCTAACACAGTGTGGTTGCCTATATTTTTAACACTTTAAGTAAGTGAATTTCATCTAATACATTGTCTAAATACTTTGCCTTAGTTAAATGTCATTCAATATAATTCTTGCAAATACCTCATGAACTATTGTACTGCTTTGGATCTAAATGCTGTAATGTTAGCTTCTCTTGGGTACTGGTTGACCAGGATTTTCTCTCAAATTTCTCCTGAAAATCCTCCCATGTTTTAAAATCTTCAGAATGAGCATTACCCCATAGTGCTGTGTATCTGGATAAATATCCTAGTATGAAATCTATCTTTCTGTGATGACTCCACTTACTGTATAATTATCTATACTCTTAAGAAATAGATTGGTTCAACTTCCTCCTCCAGTTTAAACTTGAGGAATTGTTTTGCCAAATATAAGCTGTCACTCAGTTGCAAATCTTCTACCAGATCCACACGTAAGCCCACACCATTTCCAATTTGTTTGTTTTGCAGTTTATTTTAAGTGTCTGTAATTGCACTCCAAAGTTTTTGTAATTCTTCTTGGCAATGTGTTGTATTACCCTCAAAGGTGATTGAACTATTCTGTAAACTTACGGTATCATTTACAAAATTTTGAAGTTTGGTTTCTAAAGAGTTAAGTGTATCTTAATGATGTAAGAGCTTGTTATGATCTAAACAGTCTACCTGTATATATTTATTGGAAATTTTGAGTTGTAATTTGTTGAACTTATCTCTAACATTATGCAAATATTGCTCAAACTCCTTATTTACCATTTTATGTACTTTATCAGGCAAATTTTCTGTAAGACTGTTAACCTTTGTGTCAGTATCTGTGAACTTTATTGCCTGTTCTGTTATCTGAGCTTTGAAGTCTTCTTTTATTGTTTTGGTTACCTAGTAATAATTTCTTATATAATATCCTGTTTTATATTAAACTTAACATCTACAATATCTTCTGTTGTAGTACTTATAGTATACAGTTTGTCTGTTAAGGTTTTAATACATTCCTCTGAGCTCTGTAAGGGCAAAGATAATGTTTCAAAATTTATGATCAAAGTCACAAATTTAGTGTTTAAAGTGGCAAAAAACTTTTTGTTGTCATTATTTTCTGTCAATTTATCATTTAAATGTGCTGTTATGTGAGCACTAGTTTCTTCTAACTTTTGATTACTGCTTTCCATTAACTGTTTATTATTATCAGCTGGTTGCTGCTTCAGCAACTTAAGTACTTCACTTGTTCCTATTTGTGAAGGCATGCTTTGTGTCATAATAGGCATTAAGTCATATATAAATGTTTTATTTTACGTATATTAATTATTTTACATATTTATCTTAAATTACTTTGCTTATAGGTTTTTTTTTTTTTTTTTCCTTTCTTGGAGATGAAGAAAACACACACACACACACACACACACACACACACAGACACACAGTATGACAAAATTCACTACTCACCACATGCAGTATCTTGTCAGATGGTGGCTGCTTCTGACAGTTGATGGCGGTATGCAGTCAGTGTTCATAGACTGCAATTAGGTAGGTATGTGCCATCAGTAGTCGAAGATTGTCCCAGGTTGTTGCATTGAGCTGTATCTGTAGTGGCTGTGGGAGTGACAATTTTTGTCTCTCACAGATAAGATCTCCATTGGAAGTCTTCTTACTCAGTAATTTGAATGGGAAATATCTCTTTTTGGTGTCAAATCACACTGTAATATTACTGATATTGGTTAGCAACATTCAATTTAAGTTCACAACTAACTGTATAGCTCCGCATCGTTGTTTGTTTCCTTTTTACCCATAGCAACTCTGTCATCTTGGTATATGTAATCTTTGTTTATTGGGCAAATTCTAAGTCATTAATGCCCTTCTTTTGCAATTTTTCTCTGAGAACACTGTCGCCATATGTAGTGAAAAATAAAAATATCCACTTGGTTTTTTGTCATGTTAGTTGGTTCAGTTTAGTTTGGTATTGCTTGGTACTATTTCACTTGCATTCTTTACAGTATGTCACAACGTTCTTTTAAGGAATTACATCTTTTTTTATCACTGTGTAGAATTTTGTGGACCAGTTATGCTGTACCACTCCTGTGCGGACTTCTCTGAAGCATCTTCCTGGCTGTGGGAAATTACTCAAGTTTTCCAACTAACAACTTATACCAAATTATCAAATGATGACTGAACAAATATTTGTGAACTTTATTGCCTGTTCTGTTATCTGAGCTTTGAAGTCTTCTTTTATTGTTTTGGTTACCTAGTAATAATTTCTTATATAATATCCTGTTTTATATTAAACTTAACATCTACAATATCTCCTGTTGTAGTACTTATAGTATACAGTTTGTCTGTTAAGGTTTTAATACATTCCTCTGAGCTCTGTAAGGGCAAAGATAATGTTTCAAAATTTGTGATCAAAGTCACAAATTTAGTGTTTAAAGTGGCAAAAAACTTTTTGTTGTCATTATTTTCTGTCAATTTATCATTTAAATGTGCTGTTATGTGAGCACTAGTTTCTTCTAACTTTTGATTACTGCTTTCCATTAACTGTTTATTATTATCAGCTGGTTGCTGCTTCAGCAACTTAAGTACTTCACTTGTTCCTATTTGTGAAGGCATGCTTTGTGTCATAATAGGCATTAAGTCATATATAAATGTTTTATTTTACGTATATTAAATATTTTACATATTTATCTTATATTACTTACTTATAGGTTTCTTTTTTCCTTTCTTGGAGATGAAGAAAACACACACACACACACACACACACACAGTATGACAAAATTCACTACTCACCACATGCAGTATCTTGTCAGATGGTGGCTGCTTCTGACAGTTGATGGCGGTATGCAGTCAGTGTTCATAGACTGCAATTAGGTAGGTATGTGCCATCAGTAGTCGAAGATTGTCCCAGGTTGTTGCATTGAGCTGTATCTGTAGTGGCTGTGGGAGTGACAATTTTCGTCTCTCACAGATAAGATCTCCATTGGAAGTCTTCTTACTCAGTAATTTGAATGGGAAATATCTCTTTTTGGTGTCAAATCACACTGTAATATTACTGATATTGGTTAGCAACATTCAATTTAAGTTCACAACTAACTGTATAGCTCCGCATCGTTGTTTGTTTCCTTTTTACCCATAGCAACTCTGTCATCTTGGTATATGTAATCTTTGTTTATTGGGCAAATTCTAAGTCATTAATGCCCTTCTTTTGCAATTTTTCTCTGAGAACACTGTCGCCATATGTAGTGAAAAATAAAAATATCCACTTGGATTTTTGTCATGTTAGTTGGTTCAGTTTAGTTTGGTATTGCTTGGTACTATTTCACTTGCATTCTTTACAGTATGTCACAACGTTCTTTTAAGGAATTACATCTATTTTTATCACTGTGTAGAATTTTGTGGACCAGTTATGCTGTACCACTCTTGTGCGGACTTCTCCGAAGCATCTTCCTGGCTGTGGGAAATTACTCAAGTTTTCCAACTAACAACTTATACCAAATTATCAAATGATGACTGAACACATATTTTCACTTTAACCATCCATTACCAAATGTTTATTACATAACTGCATTTACAATTAAGACCATTCTCATGATACAAATGCATTCCTCCTCTATGAGAACTCAAACAAGAGCACCGCTGATCTAACAGTAGTACAAAAAGCTTCCTTACGTTGAAATCCAAAAACATCATTTGTTTTTCTCTTTAGAGGTTCCATAATCCCGTTTATTTTGTGCATATCTGCTGGGTCAGTGGACTGCATACCATATGCTCAGCAATTAGTCAGCATTTTCCTTGCTTCAGTGCACTGCAGCTATATCGTTCCTTGTACGACCTCTGTGTAGGAACAGGTACTGTATGCACAGTAGGTCTGTCAATATTTGGTTTACTTAAACACCGTAAACATTTTTAGCTGATGTGACAGTTCTTCATATAGCAGAATAGGACCTGACCTGTGACACTACAAGAGCAATTGGTTGGGAAATGTTGCTAAGGAGGGGCAGGTTACTCATATTCTAGGCTGAAGGGAACACCCATATTGTCAGGATAAGAAAAAGATGAAGTGGAAGGCATCAGACAGAGTAGCAGGTCAAAGATAAGCAAAGTGATTACTCAGTTCTGTTTCTATCTGGATGAGTACAAGTGAGTACAGTGCATCACCTTAAAATACTGTCTTTTTTTGTAAATGCTTTTAGTTATGAAAGTGAAGGCTCAGCAGGCACTTTTTCACGTTTCTGCTAGCCTAATGGAAATCCTAAATTTCTTGAGTATGCTTTTCTTCCTCCAACTTCAACTTTATTTATAGCTCTCCTTTGTGATCTGTTTACATAAACATACATAATTTTTTCATTACTTCTGTTGTTGGTATTACTACTATCGCATCTGCAGGTTTATCCTCCACATCTTGGATTTGGGACCCCACAGGATTCACTGCAGTCTTGCCTGTCTCTTATGCCCAAGCCACCCAAGAAAGATATTTTGCGCTACATTCAGAATGCAAATAAGGTAATGCTTTTCCAGACAAACTTAATCATGTGTTTTTTTAGTGTGATATATTATTCAGAACAATTTTAAATATCCCCTTATACTTACAGGTTCTGCGATATACAGCTGAAATGGAATGGTCTCATCCAGAAGATGAAGGGCGAAAATTTCAAATCTCGTATTCATTGAGTGACTGTAAAATAACAATTTATGAACCACCTGTTAGAAATTCAGGAATTATTGGAGGGACCTTCCTGAGGGCCACTCTTGTGCCAAAGGATGGGGCCAGTCCCGATTTTCCTGAGTATTACACTCCTGCTGACTTCTATATTGGTAAGTGTTGTGATGTTTTTACCATTGATTGCAGGAAATACCTTTACAAGTTTGACTGTACAGTTAAATATCTTAAAACTGGGAAAATAATGTTGAAGTAGTGTACTAAAGTGTACTAGAATCACTATCAAATGATGTACGACATGGTTATACATGAACTGTTCTATTGTACGGTGGAATTTACAGAGCTTCCACACTGTTGCAACATCAAGAACATACTGCAAGTCTCTGCTTTCTCTTCTCCAATCATCATCTCCCTGGTACATCAGAGAGGTTTTGACCTCCTAAGGCTCTCAATGTTCCCACAGAAAGGCTCTCAATGTTCCCACAGAGCCCCTCCCACAGAGTGCAGAGCACTATGGGTTGTGTTGACAGCAAGTCATGGGTGAGATCACTACACCAACCACGCCATGGCTGCTGCATGAGAAATATATGTTCAGACTGTCTCTTGTTGTGATGTGTGTTGGATGGCAGCCATATGATGGTGGTGAGCTTGTTTGAGGTCTACAGCATGTATAGGTATTTGTTGTCTACTGTAGAGGTGAGAGGGGCATGTTAGCAAACAGCATATATGTTGTATTGCACCAGGTGTTGAAGCATCTGTCTAATTTGGCTGCAACATGGTTTGGAGGTGATGTCCAATGTGGGTGACATCGACGGTAGTTCCATAGGTGGTTGCCTAGATGGTGCTGGTACCAGGGCTGAGGTTGTGGACATTGGCGTAGTCTGTTCATCTGTGCTGGAATCAGGTGACCATAGTCTGTGAGGGGTGCAAGCAACACTGTTGTTGGCTTGTTGCACACTAGTATGTTAAACATTGTTCACCATGGGACAGCACTTTGTAAGGCCCTGTTTATGCTGGCTGGAGGGCTGGACATATGCTATTGTCACAAATCATTATGAACTTACACTGGCAAAGGTCATGATGAACAAAAACTTTCAGCTGCATGTGTGTTGATGGTGGCAGAATGTACATATCCTGTATATGTGCGCAAACTCAGTCCACTAATATCGGCAGGTCATTGTCTGCCACATTGAATGTTGGCTGTGCAAAGTTCCTGGGAAGCAATAGTGTTTTGTCATACAGGATCTTGGCAAGTAACACATGGATATCATCTCAGTATGCTGACTGAATGTTGGGGAGCATCCATGGTAGTGCCTCAGACCAGAACCCACCACAGCACGTCAGAGCTGCCTTCACAGTCCTGTGCCAACTCTCAACCATCCTGTTGCTTTTGGTATGGTAAGGTGTGATATGCATGGAATTAATATTGCACAGATGGAATAGGGTTGTGAAGAGGGATGACTCAAAGTGCCAGCCCTGATCTGTGTTGATCTGTTCTGGGGTTCTGAAGTGCATGATCCACATTTCTATAAATGTGCACACTGCCACTTCCACTGTAATAACTCAGATAAGGACCACCTTGATCCTTCTTGATCTTCTGGTGATGGCTGAAAGCCTTCCAACCAAGGAGGGGGTCCTACAGTGTCAATATGTATGTGTTTGAAACATGCTTTGGATATCAGAAAGTGTCCAGCTGTGGCTGGGTGTGTCGAGCAGTTTTGCTTCATTGACTAGCTTTGTTCTTCTGATTTCTGGGTGGTTCAAGTTGTGTAGTTTGTGGAACATTTCCTGTAACATTCTGAGTGGCACAATGGGGCATATTCTGTTTTGGGACAACGTCACACAGCAGTGTTAGCTATGTGTTGGGTAAGGTTCGATGTTCAAATCAAAGTTTGGTCATTTATTTTATCATGAGCTTGTTGATGGAAGAGTCATTGGCTAGCTCTGCGGCCTTGTGTTCATAGTTGTATTGTAACAAAATTGCACCAATCCAAGAGAGGCAATCAGTGGTTATGTTGTCTACCCTATGAACATATGGGTGGCTTGTGGGAGAAGATGTTACCATTGGGTATTCATAATGTGTGCCCTGCTGTGACATTATGATATGCAGCAGTCTATGGTTGTGACACACAGGTGGCATGAGCCCAGTGGGAATTTTAAGCAGAGGTTTGAGACTATGTAGCACTGATTGTCAGACAACTGATTCATTATGCACCCTAATTAACATTCATTCCATGGGACAGGGTGGTTGCTGATCAACAAAACTGATGTGCAACTGGTTGTGATGAAACAGAATGTGGATGCTCATATCCAGAACACAACAAGGTAGGTCGAGTGGTGTGGAACCAGCAGTTACATCATGTTGTGTTAGGCAATGACACATTAAATTGTTTGGGGGGGGGGGGGGGGGGGGGCACAATCCAGCTTGGGCTATTGCAGAACTGTTACATAGCGTAACCCTGTCAATAGTGATCCACATTACACAATGGGATGCAATTTTTTGTAATCCAAGCACAGCATGGAAGACGTGAATGGTGAGAAAGTGGCACAAGAATTGGGTTGAATGGCAGGCTGACTCATTGCATTGTCCAAGTGAAAGTTATCCAGGGCACTGTGTAATAAGCACATGGCATGTGGTAAGGTGGCTGCCTATTATTTGTTTGGCACATCGGGTCATGTTTGTATGGAATGTGGTTCCTTGTATCCAATACACAGCATGGAGGACACTGATGGTGTGAGACTTACATGTGGTGTATGCTATGGATTAAACTAATTTGAAGCACTATCTGTCAGTGCATTCACCTCTACCTCTAACAATAGGCCATTGTTGGGAGTTGTCATTGACATTTTTTACTGTCCATGTGATCATTGTGGAGATTAACAACACTCTCGGTTTTTGCTATGTGACTAGCACAAAAATGACATTGTTCTTCATGCACTGTATGCGCATTGCTGAGTGTAATCCAGTACTGGTGTGGTGGTTGCTGTAGAATGTATCGGCCACATTGTTGTGATATGATCAGAGTGAATATTGTTAAATGGTGAAATCACATGTTCAGAGAGCAGCACAGGTCACTAGTGCAGAAGTAGGGTACTAATGTGTACTAGAACCACCACCAAATGATGTACAACCAGATTATACATGAACTGTTTTATTGCATACAGTAAATTTACAGAGCTTCCACATCATTACAATTTCAAGAACATACTGCTAGTTTCTGATCTTTCTCCCCCAAAGATACTCTCCCTGGGATGTCATTGAGGTTTCAACCTCTTGAAGCTCTTGATGTTCCCATCATCCACTAGAATTCTTCATTTCTTAACATTAACAGAGATCATTATGTAATTTATGTACGAGGGTTGGAACTTAAATAGTGGCAACTATTTATTCACTACCAATATAAAAGAGTTACATGTTTGCACCTGTTACTGTCCTTCAAAGTAGTCACCAGCATTGTGTAGAACCCATTGCCAGCAATGTGGAAGGCATAATATACCATTAGCAGAGCCTGTTTTGTTGATAGTGTGAATGGAGCGGTCTAAAGTTATGGTGATTCTTGTGTACGACTGTGATGGTGTTATCCTAACACATTACATTCCTCCACAGCAGACCATCAGTCCACAGTATTACTGTTCATTTTAGGAGCATCACCTGCGACCAGCTTTGCGAAAGAAACGGCGACACTTTCTGCGCAACCCACCCATCATTTTGCACAACAATGCAGGGATGCATACAGCGCAGGCTGTGGCTGCCCTGTTCGGTCAATGGGACTGGGAAGTACTGTACCATCCACCATACTCCCTGGACTTACGTCCTTGTGACTTTGATTTGATCCTGAAGATGAAGGAACCACTTCGTGGCATTCGCTTCAGAACTGTTCCAGAGATTCGACAGGCAGTAAACCGCTCCATTCGCACCAACAACAGAACATGCTCTGCTAACAGTTTACTATGCCTTACACATCACTGGCAACAGGTTCCACACAATGCTTGTGACTGCTTTGAAGGATAGTGACAGGTGGAAACATGTAACTCTTTTGTATCGGTTGTGAATAAATAGTTGCCACTATTTAAGTTCTAACCCTTGTATGTTAAATAATTAGTTAAAAACAAAATATGTCAGTAACCCCCTTCAGAAAGTAAAGTAGGAGAGACTGCAGACATTGATCAGCTTGTGACATCATTTTGGGAGCTAAAACAACTGCTGCTCCTCAGTGTTATTAAATGGTTGCTTAAAGGTCAGAAAATGGTAACAGTGTATCACCTCTAAGTGGACCAAGCCTGGTAAAACACACTGCTGTTAAAACCAACCTCGGAGTAATGAAAACTACACTTTTTCAAAAAATCTCTTATTTTTAGTGTAATATATATTGATTACATGAATATGTGTTATAAAACAAAATTTATCTATGTGCCATAAGTATAGACCCTTGTCTATATGGATGTTGCTATGTGCCTACATATACATCTACTTCGACCACTGGGAAGTGCATGGTAGCGGATGCCTCCTATGGTATCACTTTGTAAGATTTATTCCTGTTCTGTTTATATATGGAGGGTGGAAAGAATGATTACTTAAATGCCTCTGTGCATGCTGTAATTAGTCAAATCTTGTTTTTGTCATCTCTATGGAAACAATTCATGGGATGCTGTAGTATTTTCCTAGACACCTCACTTAATATTGGATCTTAAAACTTAGTAAGTAGGCTTCTGCAGAATAGCTGACATCTGTATTAAAGTGTTAGCCAGTTCAAGATTTTCTTTGATGCTCTCTTGTAGGTCAAACACCTGTCACTATTCATGTTGTCCTTTTTTTGTATATGTTAGTAACCCCTATTAGTTTTCTTTGCTATGGGTTGCACACACTGAACAATTTTCTATCACAGGTTTCGTGAATATTTTGTAGGTAAGTTCCTTTGTAGACTGATTGCTTGAGTGCAGAATGAGTTAATTCTGTTCATAAGTAGCGGAAAATTATTTTCTTACTGTCAAGCAATTGGATCCTGCTATGAATGGGTGTAGTTTGTCAAATGCTGAAGTCATATACCAGAGATACCAAATGCATGTGCAATATCTCCAATAGATATTTTTGTGCGAGGTGACTTTCTAATGTAGCTTTCTGCCACCAGAAGTGCCATGTCACGTAATTCAGTTTGAATCTTATGACTGTTAGATATAGTGCTTGGACAGTCTGTGTAGTAGCAATCACAGAGCCAAAAAGATATGCCTGTAGCTGTAGCAGGTTATCTAATACACAGTAATTTTGTTAAGTTTATGTTTTTCATGTATTTCTGCGAAGCAGTGAATTTTACCTGTGTATTTCAGTGTGTAGCCTAGTGTTTAGTAATTTACTCTGGGTTGGTTATTTTTCATAAATTTAAATGTGTTAGCTTTGTGTGAGATGACTGTAGGGAGACTAGAAGTAGCATAGCAGCAGAACTTAGACAGTGACTTCTTGGGTGAGTGGTACATTACTTGCAATATAGACAAAAGTTTGTTGAATATGGGTAAAGACCTGCATCTGTTGTGCACAGACACAGAGGGCATTGTCTTCTGTCCATAAACAGCTTGTAGCCGTGTTGGTGACAGTCAACAGGATTCATGCTGCCCTGGGCTACAGTGGCATTGGGGCACCTGAGACAAATGCTTTAGCACATCTGGAGTCTAGAACATTACATGGAATCCCTGCTGTCACTGCACCATCCAATTCACACATCCCTGCAAGTCAAAATTTGCACAGTGGTGTTTGATGAGTGGTAAGGTTGGGGGAATTTGTGGGAAGAAGGTGAAAGTGGGTAATGGCCATAAGGCTGCCCCCTAAGCCTCAAAAACAGGTTTGAGGTATTGCCTACTGTTGAAAGAACATGTGAGTCAGCATGAGATGCCACACCTATTGGGACTATGGCCTATCTTCCTGAGAGGTCCAGACAAGAGCATAAGGTTGGATTGCTTATCATTACGTGCTCCAATACTAGGCAAGTGATGGAGATCCTCAAGCAAATAGAAGTAAGATTGACAAACTAGGCCAGTGTCCCCTCTGTCTGGTGGCTGGGGGGTTTCATCCAAGATGAGGAGGAGGCTCTGCTGGCATTGATTGAGTGTACTGGGTGCACCCAGCTACAAATCGTGGCCCATGGTAGCAAGAATGATGCCCGACACCTGGTTTAAGAGAGTATCCTTGGTTCCCAAAGATGGCTGGCCTTCTTGGCGAAGGCAGCCAGCCTCATTCATGTGATGGAAAGTAGAGCTATCATTCCAAGAATGAATTGCAGCCCTCTAGTTTGGAGCTGAATGGAAGATGATTCCGTGATGACCTAGCATGTATGTTTCTTGACCTTCCCTTTCTCCACAGAAATGTAGCCACTCCTGCCACCTCCCCCCAAAATCTCTAGTGCACACTACACACAGGAAGGAGCTGCCAGGGTAGTGAAGTATGTGTGGTGTGCTCATGTGGGTTTTTTAGGATAAAGAAATCCCTTCACAGGCCTGGAAAGATGTGTCCTTAGTCCTGACATGGTAGCATTTGGCATAGCAGATCAGAAGATCAGAGAAAGAAAATGTTAATGTAGTGTTAGTTAATTGCAGAGGCATCTATGGAATGGTCCTGGAACTAGTCTCACTCATAAACAATAATCATGCCAACTAGGGACAGAAAGCTTATGTCAGTAGCAACAAAATTCTAAAGTCTGACTGGCCTGTATATCATGAAGACAGGTTGAATGCCAGTGGTGAAGGCATAGTCATAGCAACAAAAAATACAACAATATCTAGTGAGACTGGTACAGATTCAGAATTGAAAATAATTCTGGTGATGATAAGTGTAAAGGTGGGTCACATATGGTCATCAGATACTTTTGCAGAACCCTGCCTCTGAAGCACTAATGATGGAACATGTGAGGGAATCTTGGAGAATATTTCGCATAAATTCCTTCAGCATTTTATTATTTTAGGTGGAAATTTTAACATAACAGCTATGGACTGGGAGATTCGAGTGATTAGGACTGGCAGTAGGCAGAGAATTGAGTGAAATTGTTGTTTGTGCTATAACCAAAAATTACCTTGAGCAGTTAATCAGAGAACCAACTTGTGAAGATAACATTTTAGACCTGTTGGTGACAACAGACCCAAACTTTTTGATGTAGTTAGTGTAGAACAGGGTATGAGTGGTCATAATGTTGCTACACCAGCACTGACTGTGGCTTTAAATGGGAATACAAAGAAACGCAGGAAGATCTTTCTGTTTAGCAAGAGCAACAAGAGACATTTCAGATTACCTGACATGTACAGCTTTGATAATGTTGAGCATCAATGGATGAAGTTCAAGAGCATCACACAATATCCTGTAGACAGGTAAGTGTAAAAACTCTGAGGGATCAAAAAAACTCTCCACGATTCTATAACCATCTAAGGTAGCTGCTATGAAAGCAAAGAGAGCTTTGCTGCAAATTTAAACACAGCCAAAGCCCGACAGACAAACAAACACTACACTAAGTCAGAATTGACAAACAAGGGCTATGCACGAAACATTCAATGATTTCAAAAGTAAAATTCTATCTACCAACTTGATAGGACATCCTAAGACTTCTGTGGCCATATGGAAATTAGTAAATGAATTGACACCATCCATCCAGACACCTGTGACTGTAACAGCACTGAAATATAGGATAACACAGAAAAGGCTGCAATACTAAGTCATTTTTTCAAAACTGGTTCACAGAGGAAGATCACACTGTAGTGCATGCTTTAAATCATCACACAAATGTTGAAATGACATATTGAAATAAATGACTATGGGATGAAAAAACAACTGAAATAGCCCAATAAAGGAAAGGCCACTGGATCTGACAGGGGATCAGTATGATACTGATCTTCTTCTATTAGCAGTGTACCATAGGTTGTTGGAGGAACAAAGCATTTCTAATGTTTAGGAAAGAGCACAAGTCATTCCTGTTTTCAAACTGAGGCACAAAACTATAGGCTTATATCTCTGACACCATGATGTTGGAATTTGAAACATGTTTTATGGTTGTGTGCTATGACATTTCTGGAGACCAAATATCTCCTCTGTAGGTATCAACATGGGTTCCAGAAACAATGATTGTGTGAAATCCAGCTCACACTGATCGTCCATGAGATTAGGAAGCCGTGTATATCACATTCCTTGAGTTCCAAAAGACATTTAGTAAAGTTCCATACTGCCACCTAACGAAGAAAAAACCAACTGTGAAGAGTTTCTAGCAAACAAAACATGGTGTCTCATTCTGAATGAAGAGATATCTTGAGACATAAAAGTAACTTTAGGTGTGCCACAAGGGAGTGTTACAGGAGCATTACTTTATATATATATATAGTAGACAACATCAGAAATTCCATGAGGCTTTTAACAGATGGTGCTGTTGTAAGAGAAGTTGCAATGCTAGAAAATCATTGCAGGAAGACCTGCAGAGGATTGACACATGATGTAGAGAATGGTAATTGACCCTTGGTTATTTGATTACATGATTGCAGAATTACCACTGGAAGCAGTCACTTCCATAAAATATCTAAGAATTTTCATATGGAGCAATTTGAAATGGAATGACCACATAAATTAATTGTGCATTAGGCAGATGCCTGTCTAAGACTCATTGGAAGACTCCTGAGGAAATGCAGTCCATCAACAAAGGAAGTAACATACAGAACTCTTGTTCAGCCAATACTTGAATACTGAGTTGACTAAGCATCTCTGCGAGACTTTCATGCTTACAATATAAACCTATAATGAAACATGTTTTTCTGTGGATTGTCTCTATTTCCTCTATCAATTTTATCTGGTGTAAATCCCAGACTGGTGAGTAATATTCAAATAATAGTCAAACAATAGTTTTGAAAACTATCTCCTTTATGGGTTGACTACATGTCCTCAGGATTCTTCCAATGAAACTCAGTCTTGCATCTGCCTCACCTGAGATTAGATTTATATCGGCATTCCACTTTAAATTGTTCTGTACACATGCTCCTTTGTATTTTATGGACGAGACTGCTTTCAATGATTGTTTGTCAGTTGCATAACAACACAATAATGGGTCTTCCTGCCTATTTATGAACAATATGTTATTACATTTCCTTATCTTGAGGGTCAATTCCCAATCCCTAAATCTAGTGCTAATGAACTGAAAATCTTCTTGCCATTTTCTAGTGCTGTGACTTCTCCATAGGCAACAGCATCATTCATGATAACTCTCATGATGCTTCTGATACTGCATTATTTAAATATACTGTGAAAAACAATGGTCCTATAACACTCCCTTGGGACACACCCAAAGTTACATTTTGACATTTTATGCATGAAGATTACTGGCTGTTAAGAATGATATGTTCTGTTCTGTTTGCTAGAAACTCTCCAATCCATTCACACAGGTGGTCTGATATTCCGCATGCTCATTTTTTTCATTAGGCAGCAGTGCAAAATTGAACCAAATTTCTTCCAGAAGACAAGGACACAGCATCAACCTGGGCAATGGTATCTACTTGTTTTTATATTTCATGAATGAACTGAGTGAGCTGGGTTTCATATGATTATTGTTTATAGCATCCATTTTCATTCCTGTGGAGGAGATTTCTGGTCTCGAGGAATGTTATAATATGCAACCATAAAACATGTTCCAAAATTCTACAACAGACTGACTTTAGAGATATAGTACTATAGTCTTGTAAATCTGTTCAGCAATGCTCATTAAAAATAGGAATTACCACACTTTTTTCCAGCCAACCTGCTATCTACATTACACTGTTGCCGGGGGAGGAACAAGTTCTTTAACATACTCCATTTAAAATCATGTTGATATCCTGTCAGCTCCAATGCCCTTTCCTTTGTTGGACAGTCTCCAATTTTTTCCTTCCCTTGGCCACTGTTTTTGATATTTTTCACTCTGACATCTTTGCAATGATTTACAGAAGGAACTACAGGGTAATCCTTTTCTCTCTCTCTCTCTCTCTCTCTCTCTCTCTCTCTCTCTCTCTCTCTCACTCACACACACACACACACACACTAATGCAAATGCAACTCACACATACTGAGTGTGGTTTCAGTTGCTTGAGACTGCAGTCATGTGCGTGAGCGTGCAGTCTTTGCTTTCATAGCAGCTTTCTAACAAGCCTGTCAAACCACAGCTGGTCTTTCCACTACATGGCAACTTTGCTTGGCACATACCTGTGTAAGGCACATTGTACTGTTGTACAATACTCGAATTTTGTCCATAGTTGGCCCTAATCGTCAGTGCTGGAGGAGATGAAATTTTCATGTTTGCCTCTCTGTTATTCTGAAATCTGTTTCTTGTTACTCTTGATGCATGTAAATATCTCCCTACCTTTCTTTATGTTGTTATTTACAGCCATTTTCCAATGGCTGTAAATAACAACATAAAGAAAGGTAGGGATCACTGATTTCCTTGTTCTACACTGAGTCAAAAAGTTCGGGCCTGTTGGTTACCAGGAAATCTAATATGTTGCCTTTGTAAGTCAGTTCTCTGGTTAGCTCCTCAAAGTTATTTTCAGATCTGGAATAATTTCACCAGATTCCCTGTTCCTATTACCCACATTAATCACTTCACACTCCCAGTCTATAGGTGTTAAGTTGAAATGTTCACTCAATACTGTAACTTAACCAGGAGATTTACGGAAAATATTCTCCAAGTTTCCCCTCAATATTGTGCCACTAATGTTCAAGATGCAGGGTGTGGTGTATACAAAAGCCTCAGATGATCATGTTTTATCCACCTTTCATGCTAATCCTCGCATAAATTATTTCACATTCAGAACCTGTCTAAGATCACTAGACATTACTATATGTTTTGCAGCTATAAACATGCTTCCATCACTGGCTTTCACCCTATCTTTGCAATATACATTCCAGTCAGAATTGAGAATTTCATTGCTATTAACACCTGTTTTCAGTCAAGTTTGTGTCCACAGCACTATGTGGACATTATTCCCATTTACAAGTGAGAACAATTCTAGGACATTCTCAAAGATGCTCCTGCAGTTAACTAATACTACATTAATCTTTCTCCCTCCAATGACTGAAAACTGAAATCAGAGTGTATCTCATCGATCCTGTGCAGTGATTTCTCTGGCCTAAAAAAAAACAGATTTGCATGCCACACCTACCCTGCTAAGCTAGTAGTTACTTCCTGCATGTATTGCATGCCTGACCTATTGAAGGGCATTCTTGAATTCTCCACCCAAGAGTGGAGGTTGAGAAATCAGGATCCAAGATCATAAAAGAATCATCTGAGCCTTTGATTTATGCCTTCCACTCGGCTCCAACCCAGAACACCCCTATCAGTTCTGGGAATGAGACTGCAAAATACTAGCTCTGCTTTCACCCAATAAGTGAGGCTAACTGTTTTCAGTAAAGCAGCCAGCCACCTGTAGAAACTGATAATGACCTCTGAACAGAAGTGGCAGGCATCATTCATGCTGACATAAGCCATGAGCTGTACCCAGTGCACTCAATTGCTGCTGACTGACCCTCCTCCATATCTCAGACATAACCCTAGCAAACAGAACTTGTATTATGCTCACTAAATGTTACTGAATTTCTTACAGCTATAAACATGCCTCCCACCACTGGCATTCATCCTATCTTTGCAATATACATTTCAACCAGAATTTAGAATTTCATTGCTATTAACAACTGTTTTCAGTCAAGTTTGTGTCCATAACCATGTGGCCAGCTGCCAGTTCGCAATCTGCCCATCCCTCCTGTCCCCCATGATTCAATTCTGGTATCTTCCAACTGTGACCAAATGGCAGATATTTATTTCCTGTTCCTCTATCAGCATGTGCCTACAATGTATGACACAGTACTAAGTGAGAGCCTCTTTGATATTGTACGTAATCTCTCTCCTGGTTTCCTCCCAGTGAAGCCACTTACTGCACTAAGCAGTAAGTTCCATTGCTTATTATACTATGACAGCTCTCATATGGCCATGTGGCCAGTATCCACTCTCATATTCTGACCAGAGATTCATGATCCTACTACTGTTCTCCATTGACCATCGCATAAATGTTGACCAGCTGGGATGTGTGAACTGGAAGGTGCTGCAACATCAGGGAACGTAGGTGACACTATAGGCTACAAAGATACCAAAGCATTTATTTTGGGTGCCCCAGTGCCACTGCAGACCAGGGCAACAGCCTGAAGCTTGTCAACCCTGATTAACACAGCTTCCAGCTGCTTACAGATAGTGGCATCCCCATGCCATTGTGTACACAACAATTGCATTCCTAACCATTTTAATCAATTTTTGTCTCCACAATGAGTCATTGGGTGCAGTCTAGGCTCTACAGCTATTTGATGTCTGGTTTTTATTATTCTCCAAACCAATCTCACACTATACAGATACTCTACAATTCACACAAAAATTTAGAATAACTGAGCATATTTTAGTAAACATAGTAAAATACACAGATACAATTCATTTCTTTGCACAAGCAAGTGACAAACAAACTAAATTAAGTCTTGTGTATAAACAGAAACTGCTACTGCATCTGGTACATCCACTGAACTTCACAGCTATGCCTACACTCACAATCAGCAGCATTATCCCCACAGCTGAACCAAGGGGCATCTGGTTCTGAGCTGAGCAGAATGTTAAAACCAGAGACTTCACAGGTTCTGCAAGAAGCCAGACTGTGACTTACTAAACTTATGCTGTAGGATTGGGAATTGAATAATTGCACAGTCTCCATAAATGGGTCAAGGGACCCCACACATCATAGGCTGCTATCCAGGTGGTTGACAGTACATGCCATGCACACAAGGCCTTCTCTAGTTTAGACATTTCTTTGTCCATTGCAGACAATAATAGCTGTCAGAGAAAGACCTAAAGTTGTGACCCCCACACCTAAGGATCAACTGCCAAAATCATCATAACAAAATCCCAAAGTGTGAAGCACTCCTACAAAGCAATGGGAATGAGATAATACTAGATACATAAAGCAAGGTAAAATGTGTAATTAAAAGAAGAGAGATTTTTGGTGTGAATCAAAATATATATCTAATGGATAGGTTAATAGGAAGTGGAGATAGAAATTGAAACTGCATGTGAGACTGTTTGGGAAAGACTCCTTGTCAAGGGTAGGCCTAGACATGTAATTGCGTCTTCCTATCAACCACAGGACTCAAGCCCAGATCTAACCAAAAACTTTAGAGACAACTTTGGTTTGCTAGTACATATGTTTCGCAGCCATACAGTCATCGCTGTGGAAGACTAATTATCCAACTATCGATAGAGATAATTACAGCTTAGTAAATGGTGGGCATCAGAAGAAATCCTGCGAAACATAGAATAACACCTTATCTGGAAACTACCTAGGACACACAGTTTGGAAGCCTACTGATGGAAATTTAGTAGACCTATTTTTTTTTTATTACTACACAATATTTATTGCATACAATCTATACTATATCAGATATCAATTGTGTGAACAGTTAATACTTTCAAATTATCAGTCATAGGGAACTTATTAGGTACCTTACATTTAATAAATAGTAATTTATAAGGTGACAAAAATTAGGTGTGTTATCTTGAAATAAATTACACAAAGCATACTCCAGCCACATCACCTGGAAAAACCAGTCTGACATATACCTCTTGTATAATTCATTTATGAGATTCTACAGTCTGCCTTAAAGCTCTTATCAGTCACGAAAAATCCAGTTCTACTCACTATTACCTCTTCATTACAGAAATAAATAACTCAAGTTTAGTAAAATGCCTTAAATTACAGTAATCTACATGAATGCTCTTCCTTTTCATTCGATTCAGGAGGCTGTCACAATTCCGACCGAAAAACCCAAAACAAATGAAGCAAGGAAAATATGAATTTCTTGAACCTGGAAATAGTCTTCATCACCAATAAAACTATGGTACCAACGCTTTGCTTTGCGCTGCTTGTTCTTCAATAACTCTTCAGCCTTATCAATATTTCGAACGACCAGTCGTTCCATCTTGTCCAAGAATTTGGGACCATCTCCTGTAGCTTTTTCTTCTACCTTATCAGCAAGTTTATCTACTTCTTTGTGAACTTTATCCCAGTTAATTTTCAAATAACCTTTATGATTTGCAATCTGTAACAAAATAAAGCCACCTCCAACTGCAACTGCTGCCGCTTTTCCAACTTTCATTGTCACAAAACCAGTACACCATCTGGAGATGTCCATACTGAAACTTGTCTCAGTGACCATGATGCAACTGTAGCAACATTGATTACTAAAGTACAAAGGGCAACTAAAACACATAGGAAGATTTATGCCTTCAGTAGGCTAGATGAAGAAACGTTTATATCATATACCAAAGAGGAACTCAAAAAATTAACCTCTAGACTGGAGCATGTTTAGGAATGGTGGCTCAAGTTTAAAAGAATATTCAACCAATCACAGGATATGTAGGTTCCTAGCAGAAATGTTCATGATAGGAGAGACCATCTACAATATACAACCACTGTAAAAAAAAAATTAAAAAAAAATTTTTCTAATGTAATAATAATTTCTGTGGCTCACAGGCTTGGTGCAAGTCTTTCAACTGGACACCACTTAGTGGCTTACGTGTCCCTAACTACTCAAGTTACCCAGCTGTAGGAAGATGACCTACAGTTTAACATGGAAACTGAACCACATATAATTTCTTGTTAATCTCCAAACCACTGAGTGGTGAATGCTAAGTTAAAAGGCAGAGTGAAAAACGTGTTATGGAATGAGGATTTGATCCCACGATCATTCAGCACATGCTTTACTAGACTACCAGGCACGACACTTTAAGAAATAGTGGCATTTTCTTACTAGGTGCAAAAACAAAGCATACGGCTATAGATAAAGAGATGCAGAAGGAAGGTGACATGTGAAGTCTTCAACAATTACCACAGCAGAATGTCATTGAAAAATCTCTTACAAAACCCAAAGAAATTCTTGTCACAGGTAAACACAGTCTGTGGCACCAAAGTTAGTGCCCAGGCACTTATGAACAGCACAGGAACTGAAGTTGAGTGTAACAAAGCAAAGGCAGAAATGCCGAACACAAATGTTGCTCTACTAAGAAAGATACAAAAGTACTGGCCCAGTTTACTTCACATATCACTGCAAAGATCAGTGTCATAGTTATCAGTGCAAATGCTGCATCTAAGTTTCAGTTGCAGATCCGCTGACCAAAGAACTGTGCCCACTGATATCACATCCACGAAACTATTGGTACCATCCAGTCTCACTGCCATTGTCTGTTGGTGTATCCAAGAACATATTCTGAGCTAAAGCATAATAAGGTATCTGAAACAAAATGACATGAGGGATTGTGCCTCTACCAATCTTCCTGCATTTAGCTACAATTTTCTGGTGTCATGACTTCTCTGTAAACAACAGCAACCCCTACAAACAGTCTCATGGAGAGTAACTATATTGTAACACTCCCTTGGGGTGCACCCAAAGTTACTTCTATATCTGTAAATTTCTCTCCATTAAGAATGTTGTGCTGTATTCTGATTACAAGGGACTCTACAATCCAGTCACAAAGCTGGTCTGATATTCCACATGCTCACATTTTGTTTATTAGACTACAGCGCAGAACGGTACCAAATACCCTAAGAAAATCAAAGAACACCATCACCCTGAGCAACATATCTTGTTGATGAACAGAGGGAGCAACACTTCACTCAATACCTGTTTCTGTAATGCATGTTGATTCCTACAGGGATTTTGGTCTCCAGAAAGTTAATACTACATGAGGATAAAATGTGTTCTAAAATTCTACACATAATGACATCAGGGATCTGAGCTTCTTGTCATGACCCATGCATTTTTCCAATCACTAAGAATGCTTGATCCTCTGGTGATTTACAGCAGACAACTTTTAGGTGAGGTGCATATTCTTCTGCAAAATAGAAGGTTTGATCTAAAAGTGACAGAAATTTTTGTTTTTCCCAAAGGCTCTTTATTTATTCATCAACATCAACTTTGTCATCTTCAGATTAAGCTCCCTCAGATATAATACACTTGTTTTAGTTTTTTTCCAATCTTGAAAGCTCTTCTGGAACTCACTTTTCATTGTAGTGTTCATCTCCTTCAGTGGTTCTGTTTTTATCTCATCAATCCTGGCAAAACAATGTCCTTTCATGGGTCTTTCCAGCCTCTGGAATAGAAAGAACTTGCAGTGGGCCTGTTGGCAAATGAATTGGTGGAGACACTGTAATGATTTTTTTTTCCAAAATAATCATGAACAAGCATTATTGTGATGCAGTTTCTGTGGGTGGTTTTGCCACAGCTCTGGTTCTTTTCTTTGGACTGCTTCTCCCAAACAGTGCATAACTTCCAGATAGTATTCCTTATTGACTGTATGACCAGAAGGCAGGAACTCATG
Organism: Schistocerca serialis cubense; assembly: GCF_023864345.2. Taxonomy (NCBI): domain Eukaryota; kingdom Metazoa; phylum Arthropoda; class Insecta; order Orthoptera; family Acrididae; genus Schistocerca; species Schistocerca serialis. Next base: position 422,582,737 of record NC_064639.1, on the reverse strand, counting down.
ATGCATTGCCACATTGTAATCAAAGAAAACAGTGAGAAGAACATTCAAAAGTGATCAAATGTGAATTTTCTTCATACTTGGCTCTTCTGGCAGTTTTCACTGGGATGATTGGGCCTAGGTTTCGTTGTCATACCTGCATAGCCATGCTTTGTCACATGTTATAACCTTCTTTAGAACATCTACATCTACATCTACATCTGGATCTTTGTTGACTTCATTCAGCAAATCCTGAGTGATGTCTGCATGATGATATTTTTGTTCAAAATTCACTAATTTCAGAAAAAAATACTGTTGCTACAAGTTTAATGTCCAAAACATCGGAAAAAATTTCTCAGAATGAGCCAAAGAATATGCTGACATCATCAGCAATCTCTTTGATGGTGATTCAGTGATTTTCCAGAACCATTTTCTTTACTTCTTCCACATCATTGTCAGTAATTGATGTGCAAGGTCATCCAGAGCAGCATCACTTCAACACCTTCTTGACCCTCTTTGAAACATTTATATCATGCTGAAACTCTTATCTTACTCATAGTGGATTTACCAAAAGCCACAGTCAACATTTCAAGTGTGATGCTGCACTTTATTCCATTTTTCAAAAAAAATTGGATTCGTTACTGATCAAAGTATAAACTGGGATACACATATGGATAAGTTATGCTGCAGGCTTGAAGGTGTGATTGATCTGCTGTATGAGCTAAGAGGCTGTGTAAGTGAAACTCCAATACTGTATGCATACTTTGCTTTTTCCATTTTCCATCTAACATAAGAAAATTTGCTATGGGGAAACTCAACTGGATCTAAGAGCAATATGAGATTGCTTATCAGTATGACAATACACTCCTTCTGTTATGGATGCATGTAGGTATTTGGTTCGGAAAGGTGTCATAATGCCATTGTATCCTATCCCGAGGTAAGCTGTTGTAACTGGCTGTTGATATCCAGGATACTGGCACTGGTCCCACACTTTCCATCAAGGACTATCATGGATCTTGCTGGCCATTGGAATACCTCAACATCATGCAGACAGTTCGTAGAGACACATGCTGTATCTAGATGAGCATTGTCCTGTTGAAATATGGCACCACAGTACTGCCCAGGAGTAACACATGTGGATGGGAGGATGTTTATGACATACTGTTGTGCCACCAGAGTCCCCTCAATCTCTACCAATCACTATCTGAATTCGTACCTAATGGCATCCCACACTATGACAACAGAGTAACACTGTTATTTTATCCATGTTTGATCATGTGAACTCCTTGGTTGTTACTGATTGTTGGTGAATAACACAACCTACCATTTGTGGCTGGTTGCTTTATTCACCAACAAGGAGTAACACATTGTGCCTCTACAAAATATGTGAAGAATGGACCACTCCCCAGGTCACCCCCATTCTCACCAACAATAGTCACCTTGGGTAGTGAAAAATTGTGATTCATCTCTGAACACAACGTGATTTTATTCATAAGCTATCCCTGCTTCCCAGGCATTTCACCAATCCAAATTCAACTGTTTGTGCTGTAGTATTGACTGGAGCCTATGAATGGGATGGCACTCCCATAGTTCAGCTGCTGCTCGTCTCTGACCAGTGGTGCAGGATGACACAAAATGCTGCAGGGAGTGTGTTTATTGTTCTCAGATGGCAGGTGGAGGTGTGAGAGGTTACAGTGTACTTGGTGCACAATTTGGTAATTCTTCCTTACAAAGAGGAGATGTGGTCAACCAAGACCTTGAGTAGTATTCCTGCCTTCTTATTCCCTTCTACTCTGACACTGGGCCATTGTCACACACCAGCTGGCCAAATGAAGTCAGACAGTGAGGCTCCTTTGAAACTCTTTTCATGTGTTGATTACACAGTCTCTCACGATGTTTCACTGTGGTCACTCAGTATCCAACAAAGTTCATGCCCCTGATATATTGTGCCAGGTTTTGTAACAGCACCAAACACAAACAACATAAATGCACTCTGGTGGCTGTTCTACCTGTCACAGAGAACTGAAACTCTAATCATTTACATACCTGCCAGTGGTGTGTACGTGTACGAAGTTGAAATTACATTGACATCCGATCGTGTCTTCTTGGTAATTTTTTTAATTTATTTATTTATTTTTATCAGACTGTGTATACTAACTGACAGATGACACCATCATTAGAATAACAGAAAATGTGAAAGAAAAATTTGAAGCTCTCACTGAGAATACAGTAGATTACTTCAATGTGAAAAATTTCTTTATGGACCTGGAAAAGGTTGTTGTAGCATATGTTCATCAATATGGCAGTAACTAGAATAAATCATGTGGCTCCCACGAAAAATCGTGTCTAACTCGCAAAAAGTGTCAAAAGTGCAACAAAATGCCATTATTTGTGTGCTATGTGAAAGTGTCTTCCATTTTCGTTGTGGAAAAAATGATCCTTCAGTGAAAGAAAATCTGAAACTGCTAGCACTCGGGAAATGCATCAAATGCTGCAGCTGAAACATGATGAAAATAGTGAAATTGAAGGACAGTGACTTAAATTGTGAACTATTGCTAATGTGCGAGAAGTTGATTGATGAAATTTGCAGCCTCGCTAAAGATATTGATTGACTTCAGAAGGACGTGGATAATTTACGGAAAGCAATAACCATGTGCTCTATGCTGAATGTGAACAGTGTGATTCTTAATTCTAGAAGTGTTGCTAATAAAAGTATTGAAATGTGCCAGACATGTAAAACTAGGATTGTGTATGTCAATCAAGAATGCACTTCATGTTATACCAAATAGTAAAGTGCCTGAAAAATATAATATAGAATTAGATAAGAGGATTAAAGACCGCATTATTCACCAGGAAAGCCCAACAGTTTGTAGTGTATTTTCACAAGACAAGATGAACTACTCCATTACTAATCTCGAAAGTAACTCCGACAATATAAACAATTCAGGCATACAGCGACGAGGAAACAGAAATCAGGATGCCCTAATTGATAATTGATACTACGAATCATACTGAGTTTCAAAGTGTGCACAAAAAAGGACTCGTGGAAGCATGTCTCTCCTATGTTTAATGGAGATTCACAGCTATCTGCCAAAAATTCTGAAAGTCATAACAATGCACAGCCCCAGCGTGACAAAACACGAAAAAGTAACATAAGGTTTATTGTCCTTGCTGACAGTCATGGTTGTGGGATTGCTACATGGATCACTGACAGAATATCGGAAAAAGCAACAGTATTTGTTAAGCATGGTGCTCCCATGTCTGAAATAGGAAATCTCGTCCACCTGCCTGAAGTCAGCAAATTAACTCACAATGATTTTATTGTGTTGTTTGGAGGAGCAAGTGATGTATTTAAAAATGAAACTCCAAAAGCTACTGATGAATTAAAGAAGTGTTTAGGACACTTGACTCATACAAATGTCCTGTTAATGACTATTGCATACCAATATGAGCTATCACCGTGGTAATGTGTAAACAGAGAGATAAGTGCTGCAAACATGTTACTCTAAAAAATGTGCACACAATATGAAAATGTAGAAGCCATTGATCTGAGTGGTATAGGACATAGATTTCACACTAGACATGGACTACACAAAATGGGCTAGAGAAGCAGCTCATTGTGGAAAAACCAAACATATGTGTTGTCAAGAAATTGGAGACAAGACATACAGCAGCAAAGAAAACAGATACATCATCACATCTTCTCTGTTCACCAGAACAGCAATCATCTCCCTGTTATGCAGAAGTGGTGCACAGCACATTGGAAGAAAAGAAGCAGACTCCACCAATGCAGAAGGAGACTCCAGGCTCCCACAAAGGTGGTTTTTTTATGGACAGATCCTTACCAAGCAAGAATGAGGTCAGTGATATAATAAAAATGTCCTTAGCAATCTCAAACTTTAATATAAATCCTGGTACTGGTAATCAAATAAATTACAGCAACAAACATCTTTCTGTTTGCCATCAAAATATTCAGTCAATAACAAACAAAGTTTTAGATGTAGAGATCTTACTAAATACAGAACTTAACTTTATTAATGTTCTGTGCATTACAGAACACTGGCTAAATAATGACCAAATTGACTCTTTTTCTATACCAGGATATACACTAGCAAATTTTCCTATAGAAACAGCTATAAAAATGGAGGTACCACAATTTTCATCAAGCATGGGTTAAAATATAAATCAACATCTCAGTACAGAAAGAGACTTTGAGCTGGCACTCATTGAAGTCAGTGAGGCAAATACAGTTGTAGCATATGTTTATCACTCCCCAAATGGAAATTTTGACTCATTTCTAAATAAGCTTGAATGTGTACTAAATAGGCTTCATCTAGACAAAAAATCAATAGTGCTTTGCGGGGACTTCAACACTGATTTTCTTCGAATGAGCAAAAGAAAAGAACTATTGCTCAACCTCACAGATACTTTCAACTTAAAACAGATTATAACAATCCCAACAAGAATCACAAAAACTACTGCTACTGCCTTGGCTCAGATATTTGTGAATACATATTGTACTGTAAAATGTCTAAGTAAAAGCCTTAGTGATCACGAAAGCTCAAGTTGTCACCATCCAAAGCCACTTACTGCCCAACCAGAGCTATAAAAGAACTATAACAGCAAGGCAGTTTAATACACACAATACAGAAACACTCAACTCCCTGTTATCAGGAGAAAGGTGGGAAGAAGTTTTGCAAATAGATGACACCAACAAAAAGTTTGAGAAATTCTCTAGCATCTTCATTGATTACTTTGAAATTGCATTCCCTCTCAAAACACAAGAAATAAGAGGCACAACTAAAAAATCAAAGGTATGGATAACAACAGGGATGAAAATATCAAGTGCGAGGAAAAGAGAATTACTCAAATAGAGGGAAAAAAAACATACCCCCTCTTCTAAACAGTTACATACATAAATACATTCAAATCAACAGAAGAGAGGTATGACAGGCAAAAAAATGGCCAATGATAAGTTCATAACGGAATCAGCAAATAAAAGCCAAGCAGTATGGAAAGTCATAAAGAAGGAGGCAAATAAAGTGTCCCATAAAACAGAAAATATCACTCTTAACCATGAGAATAACAGTATAAATCCCCAACACATTGCAAATCTTTTTAAATGTTACTTTGCAGAGATCACAAATAATTTAATAGTCAGTGACAAAACAGATACTAGAAAGAAACAGAAAAACAAAGTGCAGTCATGTTCCTCTTCAATCTTCATTAATGGAACAATCCCAGATGAAATCATCAGTGCTGCATCAGCTCATAGGAAAACGTCATCAGGGACTGTTGTTACTCCTGGTTACATCATAAAGCAATGTATTAAAAACATTTCACTTCCTCTTGCAGATATAGTAAATTCATCTTTTCTGACAGGCACATTTCCAGACAGTTTAAAAATTGCTAAAATGGTCCCTATCCATAAGAAAGGAGACAAAACAAATATAGAAAACTATAGACCAGTTTCATTATTATCAGGCTTTAGTAAAATCATAGAAAAAGTAATGTATAATAAGCTAATGAAATTCTTAGAGAAAAATAAAATTCTCACTGATTCTCAGCGTGGATTCAGAAAAAATAAATCAACAACCAGTGCAATCTATGATTTTATAGAAAATGCCCAAGCAGTAGACAAAAAACAAAGAGTCACTGGCATTTTTTAGACTTAAGTAAAGCCTTTGATGTACTGGACCACTACATACTGCTGGAGAAGCTCCAAGTATATGGCATTAGAGGCACTGCACTAAAATGGTTCACTTCATACTTGATGAACAGGAAACAAAAAATACAAATAAAACATGAACTAAAGGAAAACACCAGAACATGCTTCTCAGATGCAGAAGTTATAAATAAAGGAGTCTCTTAGGGATCCATTCTTGGCCCAATACTCATTCTCTTGTGTATCTAGACCTGAACACTGGATCACAGGCAAACATTTTTTTTGCAGATGACACAAGCGTCCTAATTACAGGAAATACCCCAAGTCAGCTTCAAACAGCTGTTAATAAGACTACAGAACAGCTAAGTAGATGGTTTGAGGGGAATAAACTTATGATAAACACCAAAAAACAACATTCCTAAATTTCTGTTTAATAGGTGATGCATGCTGCACCAGTGGGACAATAAACTCCAACAAAATTTCATCTTCTCCGGAAACAAAGTTTTTAGGCTTATGGCTTCAAAATAACTTCAAATGGCACACACATATAAACAAAATAAATGGAACACTAATTAAAATATGTTGCAGTCTGCGTTTACTCTCTGTCAAAGCAAGTTATAGCACTGTCCGAACTGCCTACTTTGCCCAATTCCACAGCACCCTAAAGTACGGAATTATATTCTGGGGAAGTACACCATCTAGTTCAGTCATCTTCCTAACTCAAAAAAGAACTGTAAGAGCAATGCAACACACTCGACAAACAGATTCTTGCAAACCCCTCTTTGAAAAGTCATCAATTCTCCCTCTTCCCTGTGTGTATATATTCGAAATCTGTAAATATATTAGAAATAATTTAAAAGATGTAAATGAAAATTTTAATAGCCATGAACATGATACAAGACAAAAGGAAACATTTCATGTCCAGCCAATAAGGACATCATCCTATAAAACCTCCACAGTAAACAGTGCTATACAAATTTACAATAGTCTTCCGTATAAAGTAAAAGACATATCATCATTCTTACTCTTTTGTAAAACCCTAAGGGCATTCTTATTGGAACATTGCTTCTATTCAGTAGCAGAATTTCTAGATCATTTAAGATACAAAAGACTTGAAACAAGACAGTTTTCTGTATCCCACGACCTGGAAGGATCTATAGGATGAATCAATAAATCAAATTAAATATTTGCATCATATGGATAGGACACCTATACCAATGCTGAACTAAGTGGACAAACAATCATCCAGTCAGAGACTACAAAATGTCTAGGAATTTGGATACAACAGTGATATGTAGACTACACGCACAGAAAACTGAGCAAGACTTGTTTTGTAACAAGAACACCAAGGAAGTATGTTTGCTCACTCAGTATTACAATATACAGTAGTGTTTTGAAGAAACTGTGGCGTAAGCTGTAAATTAGTCAGGCCACAAAGAAAGGTAATTAAATTATTTTCGGAATAGACCAAAGGACATCATACAGGTACCTATTAGTGAAAATAAAATTCTGCCACTTCCCTGCATATACATACTAGGGAGCTCAGCAGAGTTCCATAATTGCTAAATATGTATTGGAATTGGTTATACATCTCTGTCCATCTCCTCCTCTCCCCTATCTTTGTTGATCTCTTCTTCCTTGCCCCTCTCTCTGCCCACCTCCTTCACTCCCCTCTCTCTGTCCACCTCTTCCTTCCCTTCTCTCTGACACTGAGCCTTGTTTGTTGTTACTACACATGAAACCTAGATTCAGAATTGAACTCATTTAAAATGAGTGGGTAAATCAGTGAGAGGATCATTATGTATGGTGTATGAGAGAGATTTCTCCAGCTGCTGGATCTGTGAGGACAGTAGCTTCAATGACAGTCATTCAGTCAGCTGTAACATTGAATGGGAAGGGCTACAAAGTTTCAGATAATTTAGATCATGTAGTGGTATTCCAATCAAAGGCCAATAAGCCATAAATACAAGTTTCCTGTTTTCTATTAAAACTGACTGTGAGGGAGAAAACAAAACACCACATTTTGTGTGGATAGGCTTCCTCTTTATTTTTTCCTCTCTTTACTCTTACTCTTTCCTCCCCCTCCTCCTTCCTCCCCTTCCTCCTTCCTCCGTCAGGCTTTCCCTCAACCTGTTGCAGCTACACCTGGTCCTTCCATTGTTTTGCAGGTCTCCCAATGCATCTTTTACCTCGCGGAGTATATCACCAAAAATGTAGTGGTAATCTTGATTTTTCAATTTGTAACAGATGGGATATCCATTTTTGTTGGTATTCATCAACCTTACTGTTTATATTGAAAATGTTTAATTCCTTCCTGATATACGTATTTCTTTTGTAGTCTAGCTATGTGTATCCTGCTATGCACCTGAGAAATTTCATTTCATTGGCTTGTAATCTTATTTTATCTTTCTTTTTCATTACCTAAGTTTCACTTCTGTATAGTAATGTTGGTACTGACATAACTTTATAAAATTTTAGATATGTTTCTGTTCTTACTTTACGTTGGAGGGCTCTTCTGGTAGTAGTTAAATTTCTCAGTTTTGTCTTTTTGATATAGGTCGCCCCTGTATGACAGCACGGTTCCTAGAAATTCTTGTATTAGCATGGATCTTTTGAACTACCTATACAATGTACAACAACATACAATGTGTATTGGTATACCTCTTCTTACTAAAATTTCCCACAATAGCTGTCTATTTACTTTATTTACATAATCGACAAAAAGGATGTGTGTTCCTTTACTGAATTCCTTATGTTTTTCTATAATTTGCTGTAGCATAAATATGTTGTCACTATAGCTTCTCCAATTTCTGAATCCATTTTTTTCTTCTGACGGCAAGCACTCCATTATGAGTTTTAGTCTTTTGGTTATTATTCTAGCATAGATCTTATACACTTTATTTAATAGTGATATTCCTCTATAATTTTTGGGTTTTGATCTGTCTCCTTTTTTAAATATTGGTTTTATAAGTGAGATCTTCCATTCTTTTGGTATTCCCTTTGTTATCCAGCAAAGATTAAAAAATCTGAGGAACCTTTTTTTAAGTGCTACTGAAGAATACTTTATTAGTTCACTGTTAATACCATCACTTCCTACTGCCTTTTGGTTCTTTGTATATCTGAGAGCAGGTTCTAATTCCTGGAATTAGATGATCTGGATTTGTTTCAAGAACTTCATCACTTTCTGTGTTCATTTCATCAGTCCACATTTTCTTGTAATAATGCAGCCATTATTTGTTCTTTATTACATTAATATCTGCCACATCCTTTTTGCTGTTATTCAAGTGTCTTACCATTTTATATCCAATTGTTTGTCTCCCATGGACAACGTTTTTGATCCTGGCAACAAAGTTATTCCAACCATCTTGATGGAGCTTCCTGCTTAGTTTTTTCACTTGTGCTGTCTGCTTCTTGTATGCTTCATTATTCTCCTGAGTTGGGTGTTGTAGTTTTTTCTATATTTTTCTCTTTATTTCAACAGCCTCCTCAATATATTTTGTCCAAAAGAAATTGTATAAATAGTTTTTGTTTAAAATCATTTATAAGGAGCAATAATGTATATGGGAAAAACAATTTGACGAATGATTTAAATGCCCTGCTATCATAGTTAAAACTGGCTACAAGAAAGAAAATGAAACCATACAGTTTTGTAGCACAAAATTTTCTTTCTCACAGTCAGTTTTAACAAAAAAAACTGTACATTGTTGTTTAAAAAATATACAGCATATGTCCATCTAAATGTTTATTACAGTATCATGTGAAAATTTGAAGTAAATTGCTCAAGTACTTTTTGAGATTTTTGGAAACAATGTTAAACAACAACATTTCTGTATATAGTAGTATTAATATGTAGTATTACACCTACTGGTAGATCTGTATCTTTGTACAGAGGAAATCTGATGCTAATGTTCCTTGTCTCCAGCTTCTTCCTTTAGTCTGGCATCCAATTCTTCTTCTTGCCCACCCTACACTTCCTTTGATCTTCCCTTTGATTATATCATGTATGAGCCTCTTGTGTCTAATCCAGTTCAGATGGCCTTCCTCTGAAGAATTGTATTCAGAATAGTTTTCTTCTTTCCTATTCTCCTCAGTACGTTGCCACATGATCTGTCCACTTGATTTTCTCTGTTCTTCTCCACAACCACATCTCAAAATTTCCCAGGTATTTTTTATCATTTTTTCTTAGGGTCTCCATCTCTGGTCTGTACATTACAATGCTCCAGATGTAGCACTTCATCAATTTCTTCCTTAATTGCAAGCTCAATGTGCTGGTTGCTAGAGCCCTCTTCTTGTTGAATGTGACTTTGGCCATGGCAATTTTTGCTCAAATTTCATTTGTGCAGTGGGCATCTTGTGTCAGCAAGTTCCTCCAAGTGGTTCATCATGTGTTGCAGTTGTCTTTGATTTTTAGCGAGCTCTAACTTGTCATCTGCATACCTGATGGTGTTTGTTCTGCTATCCTAAAGTTTCCACATCCTTTCAAAGATTCTCTCACCAGCCATTATCCATACAGGTTGAAGAGACTATAGATATGGATACAGATATAGATGTATGTATAGACACAGAGTATAGATTTAAAAAATTAATTGTTATAAAAGAAAAAATTAACAATAGTGGTCCTGGTATCTCTCCTAATCAATCTGTGCATGGCTGTTATGCAAGACAAAAAAAAATCATGAAAATTGAACTTCCTGCCAGATTAAAACTGTTTGCTGGACCAGAGGTCAAGCCAAGGACTATTCTTCAAGGAGTCTTATTCCACAGGGTATTCAGGAGAAATTTTGTGAAGTTCAGCATGTACACTGAACAGCCAAAAAAATTGGTACATCTGCCTGATATCACGTAGGGCCTCCGTGAGCATGCAGAAGCGCTGCAGCACGACATAGGATGAACTCGACTAATGTCTGAAGTAGTGCTGGAGGGAACTGATACCATGAATCCTGGAGGGCTGTCCAAAAATCTATTAGAGTATAAAGGGGTGGAGGTCTCCTCTGAACAGCACATTGCAAGGCATCCCAGTTATGCTCAATCATGTTCACGTCTGGGGAGTTTGGTGGCCAGTGGAAGTGTTTCAACTCAGAAGAGTGCTCCTGGAGCCACTCTGTAGCTATTCTGGACATGTGAGGTATTGCATTGTCCTGCTGGAATCACCCACGTCTGTCAGAATGCACAATGGACATGAATGGATGTAGGTGATCAGACTGGATGCTTACGTAAGTGTCACATGTCAGAGTCATATCTAGACATATGAGGGGTCTCATATCACTCCAACTGCACATGTGCCACACCATTACAGTGTCCACCACCTCGAACAGCCCCTACTGACATGCAGGGTCCGTGGACTCATGAGGTTGTCTCCATACCTTTACATGTCCATCCACTCAATACAATTTGAAATGAGACTTGTCCAACCAGGCAACATGTTTCAAGTCGTCAACAGTTGAATGTTGGTGTGACGAGCCCAGCTGAGGCATAAAGCTTTGTGTCATGCACTCACCAAGGGTACACAAGTGGGCCTTTGGCTCCAAAAGCCCATATCAATGATGTTTCATTGAATTGTTTGCACACTGAGAGTTATTGATGGCCCAGAATTGAAATCTGAAGCAATTTGCTGAAGGGTTGCACTTCTGTCACACTGAATGATTGTCTTCAGTCATCGTTGGTCCCATTCTTGCAGGATCTTTTTCCGGCCTCAGTGATTTCAGAGATATGATGTTTTTACCTTATTCTTGATATGCACAGTACCCAGTCGAGAAATGGTAGTACAGGAAAATCTCCACTTCATCACTGCCTTGGAGATGCGGAGTCCCATCGCTCGTGCACCGACTATAATGCTACATTCAAACTCACTTAAATCTCGATAATCTGCCATTTTAGCAGCAGTAAACAATCTAAAAACTCCACCAGACATTTGTTGTCTTATATAGACATTGCCAACTGCAGAAACATATTCTGTCTGTTTACATCTGTCTGTATTTGAATACACATGCCTATACGAGTTTCTTTGGCGTTTTGGCGTAGGAGAGAGGTACTGACGTAAGTGGAGCTTTGAACATTTGTCATGAATTGTGCTTTGATGGCTCAGTTAGAGCAATAACACACAGAAGGCACAGGTTCCAGGTTCAAGCCCCAGTTTGGCAAACAGTTTTAACCTGCTATGAAATTGAGTTAATGCATATAATGCTTCAGAGTGAAAATTCACTCTGGAAAATGATATGCTTATTCATCTGAGACATACAGTAGTATTTCAAAAAAGCATACTGCAGTGGAATCCCTCCAATTAAGATTTGTTGCTCTTAGCACTCAAATAATGTAGCAGCTTAATCTTTATTTTGATGACTGTGATCTAATGGATAAGCACTGATCAGTTTTAACTACTATTGGAGTTGCTTCAATTGGATTTTGATTGCCCAGTATTATTATTTCAAGGAATAAAGGTTTTGCACTAACTGAAGTCACAAAAGTTTGTACGAAGTAAAGTTATATATTCAAACAATGGAAACTCCACATTGGAATATCAGCAATATTAAGAAAAGGATAGACTGGCACTGACTGTAAAGATGACCCATTGATTTGCAGACAGGCACAATGAAAAGACTGTTACAAATTTAGCTTTCAGCCAAAGCCTTCTTCAGCATGGAAATCATACATACATATGCACAAGCAAGCACACCTCATGCACACATGACCCCTCCCAGCAGCAGCTCTCACCAGAATGCCACTGTCACGTGAATAGCATTCTGAAGTGGAACAGTGAAGGGGATGGATAGCAGGATATGGGTGGGGGGAGAGAAGAGTACTGTCTGGTGGTGGGTGTGCAGGGATGGATGGTTGGTGGATGAGACTAACAGGCATAGCATTGGGAGCTGGAGTGGGGGGTGGGGGGGGAGAGTGAATGGGGAGTGAAAAAGGAGAGAGTAGCAAGGAAAGGGGAAGGGGAAGGGGAAGGGGAAGGGGAAGGGGAAGGGGAAAGAATGAGTGGGTGCATTGGCATGTAGAGGCATACAATGAGGGTAGGGGACATGAAAAGGGAGGATGTGGTAGGACAGAGGGGGGCAGAAACTTTTGGGTGGAGGCGTGGGGACATCACCGTAGTCTGAGGCAAGTACAATTTTGGAAGCAGGGAATGTGTTATAAGGATAACTCCTATCTACACAGTTCAGAAAAGCTGGTGGCAGAGGGAAGATCAGCTGGCCTGGTTTGTGAAGCAGCCATTGGAACCAAGCATGTTGTATTCAGCTGCATGTTGTGCTGCAGAGTCTTCTACCAAACTGTTGGCCACAGCTCAGTAGTGGCCAATCTTCCTGGTGGACAGCTAGTTGATAGTCATATCAGTATAAAAATCTGTGCAATGATTGCAGCAGAACCAGTATATGACCTGGCTGCTTTCTCAGGTGGCACAGCCTCTGATGGGGTATGATAAACCTGTGACAGGACTGGAAAAAAGGTGCTGGGTAGGTGGATTGGACATGTCTTGTACTTGGGTCTTCCACAGGGATATGATCCTATTGCATAGGCTTGGGATTTGGAGTGCCATAGTGATGGACTGTGATGTAGTGGAAATTGGGCGGGCGGTGAAACACCACTTTAGGAGGGGTGGGAAATGTCTTTGGTAGGATGTCCTTCATTTCAGAGCATGACGATAGGTACTTAAGCCTTGTTGAAGGATTTTGTCCAGTTATTCAAATTCAGAGGCTGTTGGTCATTGGTGGGTTTAGTCTGTACAGAGGTGTGGATGAAGCCATCATTGAGAAGGAGGTCAACGTCTAGGAAGATGGCATACTGGGTTTAGGAGGATCTGATGAAGCAGATGGGAGGTTGTGAAGAAATGAGGCTAGGTGTCTTGGTCCTGAGTCCAGATTATGACGATACCATCAATGAACCTGAACCAGACCAGGGTTGTGGGGTTTTGGGAAGCTAGAGGTTTCCTCTGGATGGCCTATAGACAGGTTGGCACAGGAGGGTGCCATCCAGTTGCCCAAGCCTATGCCACGGATTTGTTTGTTTACCTTCCCTTCAAAGGAGAAATAGTTATGTGTTAGGATAAAGTTAGTTAAGTGTATGAGGAATGAGAGGGAGTCTGAAGGATTTTGGTAAAGGTAGCGTTCAATAGCAGCAATACAAGAGGCATGAATGATATTGGTCTGTAGGGAAGTGATGTTGACAGTGACCAGTAGGGAACTGGGAGGTAAATGGGTGGGGATGACGGAGAGTCGGTGAAGGAAGTGGTTGGCATCTTCAGTATGAGAGACTAAATTATGGGCAATTGATGGGAGGTATTGGTCAATGAAAGCCAAAACCCTTTCAATAGGGACACAATAATCAGCTACTATGGCGTGTCAAAGATTGTTAAGTTTGTGAATTTTGGGCAATTGTTAAGTTTGTGAATTTTGGGCAGCATGTAGTGTGTTATAGGGGTGTGGAGGGAAATCGATTCAGGGGAGAGATTCCAGGAAGGGCCCAATGAGGTAATGTTGGAGATCTGGGGTGGTATCATTCTGATAGTGTTTACAGGTGAAAAAGTCAGACAATGGGTAGAGGCCTTTCTCCAGGCAGCCACAGCTAGTCATCAAAACAGTGATGATTAGGTCTGGATCTGTTTTGAGACTGTGTATGGCTCTCCTTTCCTCTGATGAAAGGTTAGTGTTCTTAGGAAGCAGGCTGGGGGAGGATGGCAAGGCCACATTAGAGGTAAGGATTTCCTGGAAGGTGACCAGGGGGTGGTTGGGTGGGAAGGGGGAGGATCACAGTTGGATGTTGCTATGAACTTAGGGAGATTGGAGTTAGGTTGGCTTTGGTAGGGAGGGAGGGAGTGGTGACAAGAAATTTTTCTAATGCAGGGATTGGCAGAAGGGGAGTCTTTGACAATTCCACCATGATTAAATTTGGGTTTAGGGCTAACTGTGGGGGTGACATTGTTTAGGCTCTGGATTTGGACTTAAGAGTGTTGGTAGGGAATTTTTGGGATTTGGCATATTGAGAATGTCTGGTGCAATGAGGGGTTAACCAGGAGGAATACTGTGGGTAGGATAAGGGGTGAATAGTGATACCCCATGGTGGCAGTAGGTTGTCAGTAGGCTGGATAACTAATGGAGGTAGCATCTGGAATGTCCTTCCAGGTGCTGGAGAGCAACGGATTCAATTTCAGAGATCCATGTTGTATAATGTGAACTCTTCAGCTGTAATAATTGTTGGTGAATAACACAATGCACCATTTTTGGCTGGTCGCATTATTGACCAACAAGAAGTAACACTGCTGTGCCTCTCCAAAATATCTGAAGAACAGAATCACTCCCCAGGTTGCCTCTATACTCGCCAACGATGGTTGTCCGGGTCAGTGTAAAATTGTGATTCATCTCAGAACAGTATGTGACACCTTTCATAAGCAGTCCACGCTTCCTAGCCTTGTCACCAACCCAAGCACAACCAACTCTTTGTGTTGTGGTGTTAACAGCAGCCTCTGCTTGGGATGGTAATTCCGTAGTCCACTTGCTGCTTGTCTCTGACCAATGGTGCAAGTAGTCCATTAAATGTTCTCAGATGGCAGGCACAGATGTGAGGGGTATGATGTGCTTGGTGCACAATATGGCAATCCTTCCTTTCGGTGATCAGACATGGTCGACCAGGGCGTTGACAAATACTGCAGTCAAACACTGACCCATTGTTACATTTGATTTTCTCACAAATCTGGATATTCCACAAATTGATGAGCTGATCAAATGAAAACCCACAATGATACCCATTTCCAGCTCATCATATGTTGATTACACTATTGCTATTCACATGACCGTTATATTCTGGTCAGAGTTGGCAGTGGTAGCAGTCATGTTGCATGAGGTGTGCTTGCTAAGGGAAACATTCCACGTAGGAAATATATATCTAAAAACAAAGATGATGTGACTTACCAAATGAAAGTGCTGGCAGGTCGAGAGACACACAAACAAACACAAACATACACACAAAATTCAAGCTTTCGCAACAAACTGTTGCCTCATCAGGAAAGAGGGAAGGAGAGGGAAAGACGAAAGGATGTGGATTTTAAGGGAGAGGGTAAGGAGTCATTCCAATCCCGGGAGCGGAAAGACTTACCTTAGGGGGAAAAAAGGACGGGTATACACTCGCACACACACACATATCCATCCACACATATACAGACACAAGCAGACATATTTGTCTTTAAATATGTTAAAGTTATATATTCAAGTTAAAAACAACTGAAAAGCCATTACCATTGTCACACGCATCTATTCTTGTTTATCCTCAACAAACATCAAATACACTGAAATGTCATCTCACACTGTTACAATAATGTGCACGCGTTACCCTCACAGCAGTCATTGCCCAATGCGGTAAACATAAACGTGTAATATCGGCACTCTGTATTTATAATCACTTTTCAGTAAAAACACATTGTCACCACTTGGCGTATTTCTTACAGTTTGCTGGGGGTCAACCCATGGTGACGGGATGCTGCCTCATGCTATGCCATTACAATAATCACTGTACTCACTGACTCAGCTGCATCACTCACTCATCACACCCAGTGCTTGGCAATAAATTCTTTGCCTATGCTGAACCTATGTGAGCAAAATATTGTTATATCTGAGTAAAGGGCTCTGGACCTCTTACACACCATAACACCAAAATGGCTAGTTCATTACCAAGATACTAAACAGTTATAAAGGACAATTGTCATAATGGACAAGGATAGATTCAGGTCATCCATAAAGACTATCTGGTTGAGCACTACTTTATTCCATGACAGATTATCTAAATAAACTAAACTGTGTTACCATTTGACAGTATACCTGTAAAGTGTTCTTAAGAACAATGTTTTCATGTTGAAAAAAATTTGTTCAATGTAAGTAGTGTTAATACTAATTACAGGCTGGTTCATTGTCTATTGTACACAGTGTAATTCTACATTTGCAGGGTAATTAATAAATAAATAACCATCAATTCTTCTGGTATGTGACCACATTGCCAGTGCATAAAATACTCCAATGTTTCAGCCACTGTTGTAAATGGTCTTTCTCAGCATGTTTTTGCAGTCAGCTGAGGAAGGCCATTTGCAATAGTGCCCAAAACATTGGAGAATTTTACACATTGACAGTGCAGCTACATATACTAAAGAATTTGATTGACTGTGACAACAACCACAGAAACCTATGCTTACGAATGGATAACTACTTTATGATTTTTTTAAAAAACAAAAGCTATAAAAACTTATATATCTTTTACACTAGATTAAAATATATACGAGGGTTATTCCAAAAGTAAGGTCCGATTGATTGCCAAATTGAAACCACAGTGAACATCAGAAATGTTTTACTTGTAACAATTAGCTACACCTTTCAGCTACTTCTCTACGTAGTCGCCGTCCTGACTTAGACTTTTGTCATAGCGTTGTACCAACTTTTCAATAGCCTCATCATAGAAGGCAGCCGCCAGTGCTTTCCGCCAATTCTCCACGCTGGCCTACACCTCGTTGTCTGTGTCAAAATGTTGTCTTCAAAGACAGCGGTTCATGTGACCAGAGATGCGGCTGAGAATTGTCGTGAAGATGAAACAGCACGACAGTTATGTAATGTTGGCTGCATAGCTTCAGGCGAAATTTCTCACCAGGCCCTCGTACTTGGCGGCAGACACTATTTTCTAGACATCTTTACGCACTCACTGCGAGCTCAGAAATGAGAAGAGCGACGTGATGCTAACTGGGGTTATACTAGAGACACTACCCAACACATCTGTGCAAAGCTTTATCGGATTTTCATAGTCGTTTCCATTTCGCGACCGATCGGACCTTACTTTTGGAATAACCCTCGTACTTTAAATGGGCTAATGTCCTTCTATAAGCAATTAATGAATTACATTTACATTGTAATATCTAAACATTCCTTATATCTACTACTAAGTTACCTTCTTGTATCCCTGTGTTATCTCAATGGCCAATGTCTTTGTCATCAAAAAGTGACACTGACGCCTTACACATGATAGTGACAAAAGTGCATCATCATCTGATGATAGCAAAATTATTATCCATTGAAGTGTTATGGACTTTTGACTAACAGATCTGGAAGCATACCCATAACCCAGTTAAAACTAACGGTTAATGAATTTTTATCCTTCAGGTGCAGTTGTAACAATTTTCAATCATCGTTTCAAAATTACGGGTGCAGACCTCTTTGTGTACCATTACATGCAGCAAAATCAGGATAAATTTAGCCCTGATATTATTGATAACATGCGCAATTACATGGTTCGACAAGGATTTTTGAAAGAAGAGATCCAGGAGCTCATGAAGAAATACCAAGAAGTAGAGGAACGCCACCAAGAAGAAGAGCAAAAGCATCAAGAAGAACAGGAAAGGAACACTACAATCACAGAATCTGGACAGTAAATTTTCATGTCAATATTTTTCTAAAAAATAGTTCATAACAAATATTCTTCATATTTCACTATGTTTTAGATTTCACTGCATCATACATTTTCACTGGAATATGTACTCAGAAACATTATAGAAATAGTGAAGAAGAAAAACAAAAGAGCATTGCTACAACAAGATTGGTACACAGGAAGTGACATTTTAAGTCTAAATTATAAGCAATATTAACAACTGTAGTCATAAAAAATACATTACAGTAAGAATTATGCTACATGGCAAATTAGTAACTCTTATGAGATTAATAATGACAAACAACAGACAGCGTAAATGTGTGAGTGACAGGCTACATCTGAATAATTAACCATTTTATAGAGATTAATAAGGGAGTGACTCTGAAAACCAGGTATAGACTTAACATTTTAACTACTACCTATATTAATGCTGTGCTGCCTCTAACATGTTATCGTAAATGGAATCATAGAAAGCTATCTCTCCCCAAAGTAGATCCTTCTCTCCCCCCCCCCCCCTATCCCATCCCTTCCCTTCCCTTCCCTTCCCTTCCCTTCCCATCCCCCATCCCCCTCCCCCTTCCAAAAATTACTTACACAGAGTAAAAACATTTTGTAAAAGGAACAGAGAAAGACAAGAAAAATGAAAAATCTGTGCTTGGATAGTGTGATTATATTCGACAACGTTGGTGATGGTTATGGTCTGATGAAATTGCAAAAGGTGAAAATCATTGCTATAGGATCGGTGGTAGCCAGAGCCATACTGTAAGACATCATTCAACAGCACTACTCTCCTTTAGTGAAAACCACTTGTTTTAATTAGCACTAAGTAAGCTCTTCACCCCATAACTAGTTACTTAATAGCAATTCTTTTGAGTGTGATAAGGTTACTATGCTGTAGTATACATCAAATAGTCTTCTCAGACAATGGAAACTACACGTTTGAATATCCACAATGTGTGCAAAAAAAACAAAATTATTTCTCAACAGGGAAATATTTTAACATCCAATATAAAATTAGGCATTAGGATGCCATTTCTGAATCTACCTATTTGAGGTGCTGCCTCATATGGGAGAAGTTAATGGAAGACAGCATAGCGGGCAACAATTATAGAGGGAGATCTAGATTTGACTACAGAAAGCAGGTTTGAACCAGTCCTGGTGGCAGCAGTTACACAGAGATGAAGACACTGGCACAGGGTGGTCTTCTGAGGAGAGCTGAATCAAACTTACGTTTGGACTGAGGACAACAAGAACAACATTGAGTGAATTGACTCACATGAATGCCAATTGCTTGGTCCATTAAATTGGCCCAAAAGTAAAGTAACTAGAACCAAGATACAGGATCAGGAAATATGCAGGATGCTGTTTGAGTACATCTACAGCTACATTTGTGCTCTGAAAACCACTGTGAAGTGCATGGCAGAGGGTACAGCCCACTCTACCTTATTAGGTTTTCTTCCCATTCCATTCACATATGAGAAGAATGATTGTTTAAATGTCATATAATCATGTCCACATGATCCCTACGGGAGCAATGCATACGGATTTGTGGTATATTACTTAAGTCAACATCTAAAGCCAGCTCTTAGAACTTTGTAAGTAGGGTTTCTCAGGATAGTTTACACCTATCTTGAAGAGTCTGGCAGTTCTGTTTCTTCAGTATCTCTGTGACACACTCCCATGGATCAAACAAACCTGTGACTATTCATGGTGCCCTTATCTGTATACATTCGAAAAACCCTCCCCTCACAATTAGTCCTACTTGGTATGAGTCCCACACACTTGAGCAGTATAAAAGGATGAGTTCTGCGAGTGATTTGCAAGCAGTCTTCTTTGTAGATTGACTGCATTTCCCCCGTTTTCTATCAATAAACCAAAGTTTACCACATGACTTACCGACAACTGAGCCTATGTGATCATTCCATTTCATATCCCTACAAAGTGTTGCATACAAGTTGACCATCTCCAGCTGTGACTCATTGGTTCTGAACATTTAAAGCAACTAGCCAATCCTTGTACCACTTCAAATCTTATCAAGATCTGTCTGAATATTTATGGAGTTTCTTTCAGAGAGTACTTCATTATATATAACTGCTTTATTTGTAAAAATCATTACAAAGAGACACAATAGAATACTGAAATTCCATGTTTCCAAATGGGAGAGTTGATATTTGCATTGCTGAGATGTAGACTTTTGAGAATCCCAAAGTTGTCTTCCCACCTTATTTTATTTTGGTATTTTTTATTTTGGTATTTGGTATTTTATACCATATTATATCTAAAAAATAGAGGGAAACATTCCACTTGGGAAAAATTATATATAAAAACAAAGATGATGTGACTTACCGAACGAAAGCGCTGGCAGGTCGATAGACACACAAACAAACACAAACACACACACAAAATTCAAGCTTTCGCAACAAACTGTTGCCTCATCAGGAAAGAGGGAAGGAGAGGGAAAGACGAAAGGATGTGGATTTTAAGGGAGAGGGTAAGGAGTCATTCCAATCCCGGGAGAGGAAAGACTTACCTTGGGGGGAAAAAAGGATGGGTATACACTCGCACACACACACACACATATCCATCCACACATATACAGACACAAGCAGACATCCGTGTCTGTATATGTGTGAATGGATATGTGTGTGTGTGTGTGTGCGAGTGTATACCCGTCCTTTTTTCCCCCCAAGGTAAGTCTTTCCGCTCCCGGGATTGGAATGACTCCTTACCCTCTCCCTTAAAATCCACATCCTTTCGTCTTTCCCTCTCCTTCCCTCTTTCCTGATGAGGCAACAGTTTGTTGCGAAAGCTTGAATTTTGTGTGTGTGTTTGTGTTTGTTTGTGTGTCTATCGACCTGCCAGTGCTTTCGTTCGGTAAGTCACATCATCTTTGTTTTTATATATATATATATATATATATATATATATATATAGAGTTATGTTAGCCATTGCTACAAAAATGTAATATAGGCTGACTCTTACATAGAAGATAACAGCAACAATGTTGTTTGTTTATTTATTTAAATAGCACTGTTACCGGTTTCAAACATTACAGTTCATCTTCAGACAGCTAGTTCACATTAAGAGTGGAAGCTAATGTAAAATATGTCTTAACGTGAACCAGCCATCTGGAGATGAAATCTAATGTTCAAAACCAGTAAAGGTGCAGTCTAAATAAATAAACAGCATTGTAAAACGTGGCTGTTTGCTGTTATCTTCTACGTAAAAGCCAACCTATATTTTGTACACAGCCAAGGGCTCATAATGTCAGTTTTCGACAAAATAACAAAAATGTATACTCTCTCCAGTCGACATAGCAACAAGTTTAGCACTAAATCTTGAGCCAAATTCAGAACTGTAAATGATGTGTTATTAGAATAAGAACCGTAGCCTAGAAAGGAAGATACAATGTTTTCATCCATTTACCTCCATCTTTTTCTGTTTTGGTAAATTTCCTCCCACACTATCTCCCATGTGGCCCTCTCCGGGGGTCATAGATAAGGAGGCCCAAGCTCTGGGTCCCTGTCATTGTAGGTGGGGACAATAGGGATGATGCAGTTGGCAGATGAGACGCCCTATATTTCTGAGAGTCAGTTCAGAGAGAAACCACCACCTTCTGATCTTCAAAGGCTAATGGAGTCATCTCTAGCAGAAAATCCTTTGATGCATTAGGCTTGCAAGCCAGATGAAAGTAACAGTTTGTTATGTTTTCCACCTAGAATGAGTCTCAAATAAACAGTACTATTAAAGTATGAATTTCCTGTACATTAACTACAGACTGTCAATCCATTCACCTATCCATTCTGGTGCCCATATCAATTTCAATGATGTGACACTACCTGCCAGTTCTGCAGCAGAGTTGCTCTATGATAGGAGTTTAAAAATGAGCAATACTTTTTTTTAAAAAAGCTGTTTGACAGTATAGGAAAGATAGGTATCTATTTGCCATAAAGATGACACATTAAGTTACTGTCAGGCACAATTAAAAGACTCTTACACATAAACTTTAGGCCACAGCCTTCTTCAGAAAAAGAAAGAGAAACTTCCTGATGATGATGATGATGATGATGATGATGATGGTGATGATGACTATGATTCTTATTCTAATAATGTATCATGCTACATTTCTGAATTCAGCTCAAGATTTAATGCTAAACTGGCTGTTATGTCATCAGAGAGCATTTATATTTTTGTGTAGCAATAGCTGTAATACTGTTCATATATAAATTTAAAATTGCTAATATAAAATCAAGTGAGAAGACAGCTTTGGGACTCTCACAAAATCCACACCCCAGCAATGCAATCAACCCTCCCATTTGGAAACATGGAATTTCAGCATTCTATTGTTTCTCATAGTATTACAGATATGTATCAAGAAGTACCCTCTGAAAAAGCTGCAGAAATATTTGGGCAGTTCTTGATAAGTTTTGAAGTGGTACAAGGATTGGCAACCTGCTTTAAATGTTAAAATGGTAAAATTGGGCACTCCACAAAATGAAAAAACATGGTAGCTTATGAGTATAATACCGATAAGGCACAGCTGTAATTGGTTAATTGATACAAATCCCTGGATGAAATACTTTGCAAGGATGTGAAATGGAATGAACACATGGGCTCAGTTGTGGGTAAGCCAGGTGATAGACTTTCGTCTATTTGTAGAACACAGGGGAACTGCAATCAAACACCTTTCCTGTTATTGATAGTACATATACATCACACCTACATACATACTCCACAAGCTACAATGTGGTGCATGGTGGAGGGTGTCATGTACTACTACTAGTCATGTTCTTTCCAGTTGCACTTGCAAATAGAGCAAGGGAAAAATGATTAACTATATGCCCCCGTACAAGACCTAATTTCTCTTATCTTCATGGTCCTTACACTAAATATATGTTGGCAGCAGTACATTCATTCTGCAGTCAGCTTCAAAACCATTCTCTAAATTTTCTAAGTGATGTTCCTCAAATAGAAGATCACCTTTCCTTGAGGGAAGCCCATTTAATTTTCCGAAGCATCTTCGTAATACTTGTGTGTTGATCAAACCTGCTGGTAACAAATCTAGCAGCCCGCCTTTGAATTGCTTGCATGTCGTTCTGTAATCTGACCTGGTGGGGATCCCAAAAACTTGAGCGTAACTCAAGAATGGGTTATACTAGAGTTCTATACACAGTCTTCTTTATAGATGAACTATACTTTCCTAAAGTTCTTCCACCAAACCAAAGTCTACCATTCACATTCCCTACTACAAGCTTTAAATGCTCATTTCATTTCAGATTGTTTTGTGACATTATGCCTAGATATTATATAATCAATATATGTCAATCAGCACACTAATAATGTCATATTTGAACATAATGGGATTGTTTTTCCTACTTGTATGCATTAGCTTACATTTTTCAACCTTTAGAGCAAGCTGAAATTAATCACACCAATTAAAAATTTTGTATAGTGCATCTCTTATCCTCCTGCAGTCATTCATCTTCAATGGCTTCCTGTACACCATAACACCATTAGCAAACAGCTGTAGATTACTGATCACCTATCCACCACATCATTTATGTACATACATAATAACAACGGTCCTATCACACTTCCCTGGGGCACTCCTGAAGATATCCTTGTCTCTGATGAACTCTAACCATCGAGGACAACATACTATTTTCTATTATTTGAGAAGTCTTCACGCCACTCACATATCAGGGAACCTATTCTGTAATAATCTGCAATTTGGCACTTTTTCAAATGTTTTTTGGAAATCTAGGCATATGTAATCTGTCTGTTGCCCTTTATTCAGGGTTCACAGAATATCATGTATGCATTTTGTATCCTATTTACTTCAGCCATCGCCAGTTATTTTACTGCACAAATAGCGAAACATATCTACAACTTTTCATTTTGTAATCTCAGTCCCTCCGCATCACTTGATTTATGTTGACTACACTCCATTAATCTTCTTTTGCTGTTGTTGATGGTCCTCTTATAACCTCCTTTCAAGTTACCACCCATTCCATTAACTGATCTTCCAAGTCCATAACTGTCTCTGACACAATTTCAATGACATTGGCAAACCTTAACATGTTTATTTCTTGCCCCTAAACTTTAATCCCTTTTCCAAATTACTCCTTGATTTATTTTATAGGTTGCTCGCTATACAGACTGACTAACATGAAGATATGTTACAACCCTGTCTCTCACTCCCTTCTAAACTGCTGTTTCCCTTTCAGGTCTTAGTTCACCTGTCATTGCTCGTTCTTTTAACAGGCCCACACCACTAAAGACTCCAGTCTGCTCATTATGGACTGTGTCACTTCCATTTTTTCCATATTTTAGATGTTTTGATTTTGTCTTCACAGGTGACCTGTGGGCACTTTTCCACTGTCCTTTTTTTATTCATAAGTGGCCACATTTCTGCATCATAAGTAAGCATATTCTACTAATCCTATGTAATATCTTCTCTTTGGGGTATTGACTAATACTGTTGCTCCTTATCAGTCTATGCAGGGACTTCATCACTCATTTACCCATCGCTATTATGGTCCCAATATCTTTGTCACAGGTGCCATTACTCAATATAACAGAACCTATATATTTAAAATTTTCAGATTTTTAATAATTTTAGACATCTTGTCTATTCCTTTTGGAATTTATCCAGCATGTATTCCATATCCTTTCTGCCATTTGTGAAAAATATTTGGTTGAGTGCAAGTCCTGTCCAACTACCATACACATTATTGAACATATTTCATTCCAGGCCTTGAGAACTTATCTATGTATATCTTCAAATGTAATTTGGATGAACTGCAATCTTGCTTAAGACCTTTGTTGGTTTTAAGGCATATCTTTATTTTTGCCTCTGTCTCTTTATACATCCTCAGACTGATATTATTAGTTTATCCTGTATTTTTAGTCTCTTCATGGCAGTGACATGCAGAGACCATTCAGATAGGTGAATCACTGAATATTATAATTTTAAGTAAACAATAGTAAATCAAGGCCAGGCTCTCTTCATAGCACTCACAACTGGTAATATTTTAAATTAAAAGAATATATATTAAAGACGGAAATCACAACAGGTAACTGAAACAGTAGATATTGAAATAATTAGACCTTATATTAATTTATATTACTATATACAAACTTCTACAGAAAATAACTTGTTTCTGGCCTTAAACTCATCCTTGATATTAAGGTAGGTTACCCCTGAAACATCAATTTAAATTCCATTCTTCCCTCCAAGAAATCAGACTTGTTAACCACCTCTTCAAGAAAATGTGCCTTCTTTCTGAGTACTCCTAGTAGGTGAGCTTCAATCAAAATAAATGCAAGATGAAACAGTCTCTCTTCTCCAGTAGAATTTCAAGAGCAGCTTTTGATTCCCTTCGGCGCTGAAAATGACCTTTCTACTGCTGATGTATGTACAGGAGTTGTATACAGCAATAACACTAACATATTAAACAGCTGAAAACATTTATTTAGCATTGAATTAGTGCTCAGTAATTTTGCAAGTTCATCCATGGTTTTATTTCTAAACTCTCCAGTACTGTACATTACAGTAGCTAATTTTTCAATTGAATGATGTAAAAAAAAAAAATCCAAATGTCTCTAAAAGACTCTGGAATCTGCTTTTGGGAAACTGATTAGAATACAGTCCATAGCTTTTATGTGGCAGTAACTTTAAAAATTACAATTTAGAATAATTTTGAAATTTTAAATCCAAGTGACTATCAGTGTTGTCACATCCTTCCCAATAGATGCATTTATAGTTTGTATTTTTCCTCTTCAGTGGTTCTCCTAATTGAGACATGGTTTCTTCAAAAATTTATTCACACTCATCACATAGCACTGCTATGGATTAGCGAGTTCCTTGGATTTTCTGTTCATGGTACAAAATATTACTTGCTTGGTTCTGAAGGATGTTGTACAACACATTGGTGAAGGTAAATATTTTTTTCAGGTGTTTTCAAGGGAAAAACAAATTTGAAATCTGCTAAAAATGCTACATATCTATTAATTGGTGTTAAAATATCAGAATCAATTTCTTGAGGATGCTCTTGCATAGCACTAAACACATCACAAAATTCAGGGGTGTTGCTGCACACAGTGTTTACCAGTCTTGAGAAATTGTGGAAGATGACATTGCAAAAATTTATCCAAAAAAATAATACGATTAGAAGATTTTGAAAAAAGGAAGAAGACTGGGCTTGTTAAATGGACCAAAAAATATTTTACACTCTGGTATTTAGCTGGTGCTTTACACAAAACAAGATTTAGTACATGACCATAGCAATGAAGAAACATGGTTTCTGCATATGTGTCTTTGATTAATGCTTGAACCCCATTCAGATTTCCACCATAGTCACCACACCACCAAATATTTGTGCAATCGGTTTGCCATTACATTCAAATCCAGGTAAGTTCTGCAATAACCAGGACATGTTTGTCACTACCTATATCACAGAACCCCAAGAATCATTCCTTTATCTCTCCTTCTTATACATCATGCAGGACACCAGAAAACTGTACTTAACTTGCCACATCTGGTGTTTATGTCAACTATGATAGATACAAAAGGAACCTCCACAATTTCTTGCTTTATAGCAGATAAAATGGTCAGACTTATGGTGTGTATTAGATCATTTTCAAATTGATTAGAAATTCCTTTAAACACAGTAGTGGTATCTATGTGCCTCTGCTAAAAGAGGATCATATTCTGCCATCAACTTCAGTAATTCCACATAATTTCCCTAATGAATAGAATCAGTGTTTCATTATGTCACTGAAAAGCCAACTCTCATTTTCCCAGAAAACATAATGCATTAATAAGCCTATTAAAACGTCCCTGTCCACATTACCTTCTGCTTATGTAGAGATATTTCATATTTAAGCTGGTTATCAAGCCCAGTTTCTATTCTGTTTTCCCCAAAAGCAGCTACAGCTATAGACTGTCATAGATGGTAAACAGACTGCCCATGCTCAGTAATCAACTTCAGTAAATTTCCTGAATGTGAGCACTCAGCTTTGGTTCCCAAACAACAGACAATACCAGCAGAACACTGTATTTAGGGCACCACTATTGGCTAACCAATCAAATTTGATATAAATATTACACTGAAAATGTCAAGTTCAGTAGTTCAGGTGTTTGTATTCAGTAGTTCAGGTGTTTGCAATCTATTTTTAATTAACTACTAACAGCTTGGACAAAAGCTGTTTTATAATGTAAGGGACAGTCAAATGAAAATAAAACAAATGGAAAAAATAAGTAAACAGTTTATCATTTCAAAAGTAATTGCTGCAATTGTTATGATATTTGTTCCACTGTAAGACAAGACAGTAAATGCCTTCATGGAAAAATGTTTGTGGTTGACTATGGAAAAATGATTGTACTCAGGCATGTAACTCTTCATCTAAAGAAAATGGATAGCCATGAATGTCTTTCTTCAGGTCTCCGAAAATAAGGAAATCAAACTGCAAGAGATCAGGACTGAATGGAGGACCTGTATGGGCTCCCCAGCAAAACTTCTGCAATGTACTCAAAGCAACCTCTGCAACATGTGGGCCCATACACAAAGAAGCCCTTACATATTCTCAATACAGTCCATATCTCTCTCCCATGCAATTTCCATATTTTTGGAGTCCTGAAAATATCATTCATGGCCATCAATTTGCTTTGTACAACTTGCTGTACACCTAGGTGCAATCATGGTCCCATAGGCAACCACATACATTTTTCAATGAAGGCATTGACCATCTTGTCCCACAGTGGGACAAATGAATTAACAGTTACAGCAACTTTTGAAATAACAAACAGTTTACTTACTTTTTTTTCCATTTCTCTCATTCACTTAACTTCCTCTTATAGATGAAGGCATAGTTCTGTATTATATTACTAGGTATTACCTGGCAACTTGACACACTTACTTACATATTTAGCAAGCCCATAAACTGAGCAAAATAATACCATACTATTATCGATGCACTTCATTGTTCTGTCTCTGTATTGCATGCCTGTCTGAAGCTAGATTTGGCTGTGGCATAAAAACGCACATTTGACCTGCAACCAACAGAAATATGTGCACAAGTCTTGTGTTATGAAGAAATGTAACTATTTTATCAACATATTGTTGAATAACCATGTGATTGTAATTACAAAATATATTATTACAGTTGCTGAAGCAGTGCTTCAGTTGCTTCCCCTGAATGCATCCCACTGCTTTGTGGCAGGTGCAAGCTCATATCTGAGGATGCTGTTGTATGCTTGCACCAAATCCATGAAAATGGTGGATCTTATTGAAATACGATCTACCACCTATAAGGCCATTTCATTCCTCTGAGAAATTTGTCACATTCTGTTCAGTTTTTCCCTTGAAATATGTATAAGAGAATAATTTTCCCACTCAAGGTATTACACTGATTCTCCTGTAATTTGAACAAGACCTCTTATTAGCCTTTTTTTAACAGAAGATAATGAAAGACATGTCCTACTCTCTAATTATATCTTCCCCTAGTTCTACAAGGGCTACTCAGAAAGTAGGGAATGTTTCCATCTGACACTGCTAGGCGTGCGCTGATCACATATATTTTGGTATGTGCATGCTCAGCATCTCAGTCAGCATCCATCCGTGACAGTGGGGATGTCTCTGCATGTGTGGTTTTTTTCAATATTCAAATTTGAAATGTGCACTGTAATCAAAAATCCCACCAGTTGTGAGGTGCAGTCTGTGATACGGTTTTTGTTGGCAAAAAACCTAAAACCTATAGAAATTTATTGTGAACTGTGTGTACAGAAACAACATAATAAGTGAATGTTCCATCCATAAATGGTGCATTCGGTTTAAAAATGGCCAAACCAACATTCATGATGAAGAGAAGAGTGGATGCCTGAGCATTATAGCTGATGATCTTGTCGCTAAAGTTAATGAAACAATATGTGAAAACCATCACTTTACAATAACAGAGCTTTTGCTTTCTTTTCCACAAGTTTTATGGACTTTGTTGTTTGAAATTGTCACTCAAAAGCTAGGCTACCACAAATTTTGTGCATGACGGGTGCCCAAAATGCTTACAGAGCACCATAAAGAACAGCAAATATGGGCAATGTTGACATTTCTGGATGCCTACAACAAACATGGTAATTCATTACTGGATCGAATCATAACTGTTTATGAGACTTGGGTGAAACATGTCAATTGTGAGACAAAATTATAGTCCATGGAGTGGGGGCACACCAGGTCCCACCAAAAACCCAAAAATGTTTGCAAACCTTGCCAGCAAGAAACTTGATGGTGACAGTGTTTTGGTACAGGTTTCTTATTGATTTTCTCAAACGTGGAGAAACCACAAAATTGGCCCGGTACTGTCAAACTTTGCACAGCCTTAGAAGAGCAGTTCAAACCAAATGCCGAGTAAATCTGACGTCCAAACTTTTGTTATTGCATGGCCTCTACCTCACACAGCAAACCACACTAAAGAACCCCTTAATTCATTCAAATGGGAAATTTTCCCTCATCCACCTTACAGCCCCAATCTTGCACCTAGCAACTTCCACTTGTTTCCCAAGATAAAGAACTGGCTTGCAACACAGCGCTTTGAGTATGACGCAGAACTCCAGGCGATCATGACTCACTGGCTGAAGCCTTAGGTGGCAGAATTTTACAATGAAGTCTTTCAAAGCTTGTCCACCACTATGATAAGTGCCTCAATGTGTTTGGTGACTGCGTGAAAAAGTTGTACTTAGTTGCTTCTGAATAGATCTCACATTTTGTTAAAAATTACACACAAATATTATATTATTTTTTCACCTCCATATTGCAAGAATTCTAGTCTAACATTTCTTGGACTTGGAGTCTTGATCAATTTTGTCCTCTTTAGAGCTTTTTTTGTGTTTTCCCTTGCAGTTTTCTTCTCTCTCATCTCGCATTCTAAAACCACCACCTTTGTCATTTACTGATGTCTGTACTCTGTTAACAGTCCAGTGTCATGTGTTACCCACTGATCTGGTGATATTACTTGTATTGTACCTCTGTTGTACTAGTTCCCATATTCTTTATGGTCTTCCACACTCAGTGGATGTGTTGTAGCTAATGGTATTCATGTACACTCATTTTCCCTGTGTGTTCTTTCTTCTTTTTGATCACCACTTTGAACCTAATCCTTAAAACAACATATTCATTTCTAGGTTGAACAGTCTTATTTGATATCCATCTGAGGTACACTTTTTCCTTCTCCATAAGCCAGTGTTCCAAATCCTCACTGAGTTTTCCCACATATGTGTTCCTTCTTATGTCAATCCATAAATCTTCTGTGGCCACTTGGGAGACAGTACTAGTGAAATGTTCATGTAACTGTTCTGCTACTGCTATGCTACTGGGAAATAGCTTATTATCTGGTCTATTTTGGTACATCATCTTAATACTATATTGTTTCCAAAGGTCTGTTTTAAATATGGATTCCTGCAGTATTACTTCATTTCTGTGTATTGCTACAGTAGATCTTATAGTTTGAAGGAATAAATGATTTTCTTTATTGCCATATGACACTTATATGTGAACTCAGATTGTCTACATACAGTTACATCTCTCACTCTGAATTTTCTGTTTCTGTTGACTACCATCAAGTCTGTGATAGATTTAATATCTAATGCTGGGTCCTCCCAATTGTATATGTGAATTTGTATTGAAATAAGGTAAACAAAACTACGTATTCACATTCCCTACACATTTGTATCAGTCTGTGGCCATTGTTATCCATTACTGCCTATCCATAATATACTATCACATCTGCGTCTTTGCAGCCACCTCTGCTGTCTAAATCTCCAAATAATATCATCTCATTATGACTGGGTATTTTTCCAAGATTCAAGATTCTCTAAGTTCATTACAAGAAGTATCCTTCTCATTTCAAAGTTCACTGTCATTTACTGCATATGTCCCCAGTACGGTAGGAGGCTGTGTATATATCATGAAGTCCTCCTTTAAAAAGCAGTCACTTATATATTCTACTCCTATATATTTGATTTAATCAGTATTGAGATCCCATTTTTTACTCTAAGGTGTTTTGCCAGTCCAAAATGGATACAGTTATTTAATATTTTTCCCCATTCCCTTTATCTTCATTTCACTCAGGACAAATATATCCATATCCAATCTCAAGTACTTTTGTTTGCTTTTTCAAAAACCTTGAATACAGGACACCTATAGCAACAGTTCATTTCCATCGCCATTGTCATATATCTTTACATACTCCAAAATATGAGGCTTATACTGTTCAGTTCCAAAAATGTGAAACTTTTCCACAGAATGGAGGACCAAGACACCACAATCCCCAACCTGGAAGACCAGGTAATTTTGTATTGAAGTTTCCTTCTCATAGCCTTTGACAAATCAATGTCATGGACTACAAGGCAGCATCCAAAAACAAAACAAAAATAATTTCTCTTTTAAAAACTCCAGCAGAGTGGAATGGTGCTTCCACTCTTCAAGCTGTTATAGACAGTGCCTGGACCCTCATTCTATCTTATCTTTGATTATCAGTTTTCTTTTATCATCCTTTGATGTGGTTTACGTATCATGAAAGGCTTCTAGGAATGTAATACTACATATTTTGCCTTTATAATGTTAAGAAAGGAAATAACTGTGCAACTGGCTACTTCTTTCAAAATTTAATTCTTCACATCAAACTGAATGAGACTTATTTTACCTCTTGCTTTGATTATTTACATTACTTTTTCTTGATGAATTGTCTAAAGTTTAAACCAAAATTTCTGTAATTTATCTGTGCAATTTTCCTCTTCTTAATCTCTATCAACTTGAAACACTGTTTTTTACAACACTACTCAGTCCTTTCACTAACAGGTCCTATCCAGTAACTTAATTCTCACAATATTTGTATCAACTATATAAACTTGAGTACCTGATATCACTTTTCAGTTCTACTCTTATGTGTATCTTACATCTTCACACTTACTTTTCTTAGCTTATATGTTTAATTCCCTCACTGAAAACTCCAGTGTTAGTATGAATGTTATGATAATTTTGTTATTGGCAAACTAGGATTGTAATTTGTCAACTTTTTGATCTATCTATTTCTGTGTGCTGAGTTCCAGCAATAATTGAGCTAAATCCATTTCTCTCAAGCAGTTTAGTTCAACATTTGCATTCTCTAACACTTTCATAACAGTCAGGATTTTGTCTTGTACAACTGCTTCAAATTTCTTACTCTGATTTTCTGTTAACCTCTCAAATCTCTTGCTTAAATTATTTGAAAGTTAACTTTAATTGATAAGAAAGGTCATGACACATTTCCATCTTGCTCTGGGATTTTACTATAGTAAAGATTTATATTTAAATACAGTACAGGAAATTATACTAACCTTCTTTAATTACCAAAAACTTCTGCTTTTATCATTGCTGTACTCATAGGAGGGGAGAGATGCACTAAATTGGTTTAGTACAGTTTATGTGATACTGAAAGATGTAATTCAACACAAAATCTACTTCACAGATACAATGCTACAGGAATGTAAATATAAAACTGTGCATGCTGTAGTTAAATATTGTCTTTTCAGTACCTAAGGGAGTGATATGTAGGAGGCTGTAGTATAATTATTTCTAAATTTCTCATATAATATTGGTTCTTAAAACTCTCTAAATAGGCTTCCGAGAGATAACTGGCAACATGCAACATTTATTTTCAATCATTTGCCCTCTCCCCTGGCCAACTACATGCTCTTTCAGCAGCACTCAATGCTACTGGGAAATGGTGAATCTCCTCCAAGCAGTGGCATAGATAGGTTGCACTTCAGCCATTATAGGAAAAAAGATGTCCTTTAGTAGCTGCATTCTGGACAGTAACATCACCCTACTGTGGCTTAGTCATTTACCACTTTCATTAGAAAGGAGCAGGGTTCAAATCCTCACCCAAGCTTTCTGATTTATCATTCATATTGCAGTTAAAATGAATGGCTGGATATTTTCCTTTCATATCATTGCCTTATCTTACCTTGTGGTCCAGTTCTAAAGGCCTTATCATTGAAGGGACGTGGAGTCCTAATCTTTCTTCTACTTGAGTGGCTGTGATTTCACAAGCTATTATTCTGTTTCTTATGGTAAATAACAGCATTGTAGTCTTCTGCACAATTGCCACAAATTCTATGGCACTATTGGTGTTTCTGGCAACAGCACTCAACCTTACTCACCTTTCTTCATAAATATTAAAATGTATGTTCTTTCCAAACTTTTATAACCAAAAGAAACTCAAACTCTCAATAGAAACAATATTTCATCCGGCAAAGCTTCTGTGCACTACTCCAAATAATTCATCACACTGCTTAGCATTATTTGTAATGCCATTGGCAGTTGCCAGACTTGCAAACAGGTAACACCAAAATGAATAGCTTGTGAGGCTTCACATGAGGACATGCTCAGAGAAATCACACATCCAGGAGGCAATATAATGATAATGAAACAAGACATAAGTTTCACTCATTCACTGTCAACCTTCATCAGAGTGATGGAACAAATCTTGGTTTTCTTTACTTTCAGTTATCTCCCTTGCTGTAGACCATTAAATTGTACAGTTATATTACAACCACAAACCACAGAATCTATACAGCTGAATGTTGCACATATGTAGTTTTCAGGCTTTGAACACATTATGGTAGTAGAGAAAATTAGTGTTGACTCATGAAATCAAAAATCAAATTAAAAAATTACCTGACCACTCTCTGACATGAAAGCTCATAATTAAATTGGGGCTACCTTTGCTTAATTACTTCAATTATTATTCAGATATTAGTTTTCCTATTTCACATTTATTTATTAATACAATCACTAACTCCAATGAAAGAAAATGCTTTTAGAAATGTGTTATCTTCGATGCATTTCTTGAGCTTGTATTGTCCATTCTATTCATATTTCTCTGTCATGGTCATAATAAGATGTCAGTAGTGTTTAAAAGCAAGATGCAAATTATTTATGTATTTGAATGTATGCCTGTAGTTTATAATAATGTTTAAGGTTATCCTCAACTGTATAATTATTTTTATCTTCACACCAAAATGCTTTACCTTCACATTGAAATTAAAACTGGCTTTATTATGTCATGTGATTTTTAACTACATTTAGGTCTATCACCATGTGATACTGCAGATACTCTTTTGTGTTTATGTTATACTATTGGCATATGAAGTGGTTAATGAAATACAAATGTATTACAAACTTTCAAATAATGGTTATGGACAGCATGGAATGTATATTTATTGGCCAGAAGAGTTGACAGAAGAGTTCACAGAAGAAATTGCTAATGAACAGAACATTAAGGTAAGAGAGGATTTATAAAACTGCTTGCACCTTTGAGAAGCATGGTTACGAAATCTATTCTTTGCTAAAAATTGTTCAATATAACTAAAACAATTGAACAGTGTAACTGGAAAAAGTAGCAGCTTTGTAATTTTGACTGCCTGGTCTGTACAACATTCTGTTTAAACTGGTATAGATTTAACAGGGAGGCAATGAACTTCATTTCTCTGTTGTACTAACTGGTTTAACATTACTGACTTGAATTTTACATCAGTAGTAACACTTCTGCTTTTCAAGGTCTTGCTCCCTACTATAACTTGGTTTACTGATCAGTTTAACAAATGACAAGCACAGCACTGTACAAGTTGTGACCACCTCACATTTATTGTCATCAGTGAAACAGCAATGTAATAAGTAATTTTAGCAATTTTTTTTATAACAGGTCAGCACTTAAACTATGAATGTAGCAAAGTAACAATGTATTTACTATCCTCTTCCACTATTGATTTCCATCAGGCAATGACACAAGATTTAAGTTGGTTACACTGCTTCTTGACACTTTTACTGTTCACCCTCTACTTCAATGGATATAGTTACTGTTCTGTGTCACGTTGATAATTCTGTTGTAAATACAGCACTGAGTATAATAACTGACATAATCAAGCAGCATCGAGACTTTTTATTCGGATAACCAATCACAAACTGATTTACACTCAGTAGCTGTACAAATTGCAATATAGCATTTTGCTACATGAATAATAGTGTTCAACCCAATGACAACTAGAGATGCTGGCTGATCGACTTACAAAAAGCATCTATACATTTCAATAGCGGAGTACGGACTGTGATATACCCTTTAACTTGGTACAGACTACATGTTTGTTCATGTAATGAAAGATGTCCTCTGACAGACTGGCACTGGATCATTGTCTTGGACACTTACTTACTGATGTGTGGAAGAACAAAAATCAAAATTTGGTTTTACCTATTAACTAACAACATGAAAAAGAACAAAATCATTTAGCACAGAATTATAAGTGGATGATCAATTTGGTTTAACCATGACCTTTATTACAGAAAAAAAAGATAAAGTCTCAGCTATTATTTCTATGCATAATTTCTGCTTCTGTGGGGATTCCCAGAGCCTGTCAAAAGTTGTAAAAACTGTAATTCTGTAATTCTCCAAACCAAATAATTATGAAACTACTAAGTTGTAATAGAAGGTGGTATTTTTGGAACCACAAAAATCAAATCTTAAAAACTATGGGAATGAGTTTTGGAAATAATAACAAGATACATCTACATCTATGTCTATACTCTGAAAACCACTATGAGGTGCATGGCAGAGGGTATGTCCTATTGCACCCAGTTACTAGGGTTACTTCCTATTCCATACACATATGGAGAGCAGGAAGAATGATTGACTGAATGCCTCTGTGTGCACAGTAATTATTCTAATCTTATCCTCATGATCCCTTTGTGAGCAATACATAGGGCATTGTATAATATTCCTGGAGTTGTCATTTAAGGCCATTTCTTGAAACTTCTTTAACATGCTTTCTTGGGATAATTTAAGGCTGTCTTCAAGAGTCTGAAAGTTCAGTTCCTTCAGTATCCCTGTGACACTCTCCCATGGATTAAGCAAACCTGTGACCATTTATGCTGCCCTTCTCGGTATATGTTCAATAATATCATTTGTTAGTCCTATCTGGTACAGGTCCCACACACTTGAGAAATATCCTAGTTGCACAAGTGATTTGTAAACAATCTCTTTTGTAGAATGATTGCATTTCCCCAGTATTCTACCAATAAACCAAAGTCTGCCACCTGCTTTGCCCATGATTGAACCTATTTGATCATTACATTTCATATATCTACAAAGTGTTACACCCAGGTATTCATATGAGTAGAGATGAGATTCCAGCAGTGACTCATTGATATTGTAGTCATTGAATAATTTTTTTTTTTCATTTGTGAAGTGGAAAATTTCACATTTCTGAACATTTAGAGCAAGTTGCCAATCTCTGCACCATGTTGAAATCTTATCAAGATCTGACTGAATATTTATGCAGCTTCTCTCAGATATTACTTCATTATAGGTAACTGCATCATCTGTGAAACCTGATTTTACAGTTAATACTGTCTGCGAGGTCATTAATATGCAACACAAACAGCAAGGATCGCAAAACACTTCCCTGGGGCACACTTGTAGTTACTTCTACATTTGACGACGACTTCATCCAAGATAACATGCTGTGACATCCCTACCAAAAAGTCCTCAATCCAGTCACAAATTTCACTTGATACCCCATATGACTGTACTTTTGACAATAAGCATAGGTGTGGTAGTGAGTCAAATGCTTTTCAGAAATCAAGAAACACTCCATGTATCTGGTTGCCTTGATTCATAGCTTTCAGTATGTCATGTGAGAAAAGACCAAGTTGGGTTTCACATGATAGATGTTTTTGAAATCCATGCTGGTTGGCATTGAGGAGGTTGTTCTGTTCCAGATACTTCATTATGATTAAGCTCAGAATATGTTATGAGATTCTACAACAAATCGATGTCAAGGATAGTTTTGTAGATCACAGTAGACAAGTGTGACTTGTGCCTTTTCCCAAGACCTGGGCATGATTTTTTGTTTGAGGGACCTGCGATAGATTATTGTTAGAACAGAGGCTAACTCAGAGGCAAATTCAGTATAGAATCTGATAGGGATTCCATCGGGCCTGCAGCTTCATTCAGTTTTAATGATTTCAGCTGCTTCTTGACACCACTGACACTAATACTTATTTCACTCATCTTTCCAGTGGTTTGAGGATTAAATTGTGTCAATTCTCTTGGGTTTTACTTTGCAAAGGAACATTTGAAAACAGAGTTAATCAGTTCAGCTTTTGTTTTGCTACCCTCAATTTCAGTTCCTGTCTCATTTGTTAGGGATTGGACACTAGCTTCGGAGCCACTAACAGCCTTTACATATGACCAGAGTTTCTTTGGATTTTGTAAAGTGTCATTTGACAATATTCTGCTATGGTACTCACTGAAAGCATCACGTATTGCTCTCTCGACAGCCAAAGGCATTTCATTCAGCATCTCTCTATTCTAGCCCTACGCTTTGTATTACACCTATTACGCAGTAATATCTGTTTCTTTAGAAGTTTCTTTACAGTGACTGTATTCCATGGAGGTTCCTCCCCATTATGAACTGTTCTACTGGGTACATATCTATCCTCTACATGCACGTGACCTGTGCTGAAAGTTCAAGTTCCTCATTGAGATACGACACTACTGATCTTTTATCTATTTACTGAACATATGTATCTTCCTGCTTTTTTTAGTTGTCCTTTGTACTATGAGGATCATTGTTGCCACAACCACATCATGGCCACTAATATCAGTTTTAATATAGACATCCCAAAAAAGGTAAAGTCTATTTGTTGCCATTAGATCCAATATACTTCTATCATGAGTGGGGTTCCTAACTGCCTGTTCTAGGTAGTTTTTGGAGAAAGCATTTATTAAAGTATCACAGGATGTCTTATCATGACCACCATTTAAAAAAAACTGTAATTTTCCCAATAAATTGTTGGATTATTAAATTCTCCAGCAATGATCACAGTATGATTGGGGAATTTATATACAAGTGAACTGAGGTTTTGTCTTAAGTTCTTGGTTATATCAGCAGACAAGTCTGGTGGGCAATAGATGGATCCAATTATCATTTTATGCACCCCTGATACTGACTCTTGCCAAAACAATCTCACATGCCACTACCTCGATGGATCTGAGTTTCTTGTCTACAGCAACAAATACACCAACTCCATATCCCATTTTCCTATTCTTTCAATATATACTTAAATTTTCCCCAAAGTTCTGTCTGTTATCAATTTCAGGTTTCAACCAGCGTTCTGTATGTAGTATGATGTGAGCTTCACTGCTTCTCATCAGCACTTCAAACTCTGGCACTTCGTTGCGAATCCTTCAGCATTTTAGCATTAGGATTTTAACACTCTCACCTGTGGGAGGCATTTCTTTCAACCTTACACTGATACTTCTGGGTTTCCTTCAGCTATCATATCTGAATTGGATGGGGAGTCACTGAATCAAAAAAACCCTGGTGTGCACCCCCACACACAGTCAGCTACCTGAGCAGCAGCCTCTGATGAGTAGTGCACACATTTAGGGGGATCCTACAGTAATCACAGTAGTCAACCCTATGCTGCTAGTCTATGAGGTCACAGCATAACTTGTCACAGAACGTTTGAAGTCTCTGGTTCAGTCCGTCAATTCGACAGAGAACCAAAGGGCCACAATCAGTTCTGGGACAATGGTGCACTTCATGAGCTTCATTGAAACTCCCTGGGCAAGGCTGGTCTTTTCAGCCTTCTCTGCCAGTCGCTGGAATGACCCAATAACGATCTTGGAGCCCAGATGACAGGCATCATTTGTTCCAACATGCACCACAATCTGCAGTTGGTTACATCCTGTTTCCTCAATGGCTGCCAGAATAGCCTCTTCAACATATTGAATGAGGCCCCCCAAGTATACATACTCAGTGCACCTGGTATCCTTTCCTGTCCCTTTCTGCCATTTCCCAGAGGGGTACCATCATTCACTATACATTTGAACTGCTAACAATTAATAGGCTCCTGCCCTTTTGCTTTTGCTTCCTCCTGACACTGCTCAAAACAGGTTTCCCAAACAGGTAAAGTGAGTCCCAATGGCTCAATTTCACTTGCAGTGAAATACAGCACCCCAAACTTTTTGTTAGGGGGATCGGTAAACACCCTAAGTCCTCCCTGGTCACCTGTTCACCCTGTGCAGGATGCCTAGATCTACCATTCACATGCCACATGCAGTCAAGTGAATGGGTAATGAGAGATCCTCTACTTTTCTGCAGAGGAGACTGGATCCACAGGAGAGGATAGTACTTGAGGTACATCTGATACAGGTATCATAGGTACGATACTCTTGGGAGCTCATCCAACTCAGTGGATTTGCAGCAGCTGCCAATCATTTGACGGTAGTCTGGGCGATTTCCAGCTGCTTACGAATGTCAACCATCTCACCCCACGTATGAGAACAGCATTCACAGAGGGGTTGCATTTTTGATGGTGCAGTGTATTACAAGGCAGTTAACAGATGACTTTAAATTAAACCTTCTGATTATGTTTCAATCTGTTGAGCTAAAAAGCTGCCAATTCCCTACAGAAATTTAGGCAAATACACAAAACAAGATTTCTATCAAGGCAACACAAAAACCTGTCATAAAAATTACTAGTTTCCTAAAATGTTTTGATGTTAATGGTAATACATGAACATTCTAGAACATGAGAACTTTGAACATAAATAACTTTTTAAATAAGAAGTTTTTGAGGAAAAAAAACATGTTTAGGAAAAGAGGAGAATGAGATTATAAATAAATTTTGAAAAAAAAAACATGTTTAGGAAAAGAGGAAAATGAGGGCTTTAAAACAAGTTGTTAATCAACATCTATTAGTACACCACAAATTTCATCTCCATGTGTTCCCAATAAATCTTAAATTATGAATACTTCTTTGTGAAAATTATTTCCAGTTAAACTAGCTGTACTATTCTCATCAGTGCTTGGGAAATTACTCTGTGAATAATTTTTTATTTAATTCCAGCTCGAATAAGAAAGTAGCTATTTTGTATAACTGTTGTATATGTGCTACTCACAAACAGGATCAAATAAA
The DNA here is from genome assembly GCF_023864345.2 of Schistocerca serialis cubense. Classification (NCBI taxonomy): domain Eukaryota; kingdom Metazoa; phylum Arthropoda; class Insecta; order Orthoptera; family Acrididae; genus Schistocerca; species Schistocerca serialis. Next base: position 422,542,684 of record NC_064639.1, on the reverse strand, counting down.
GGAAAAAATTATATTGATGTCCCACTCCCACAAGAATCATCTCATTTTTTGGGTCTATGGAATGAAAACTGAATCTAATCTAATCTTGCAGTGGTAATAGACGAGCGTCATTCAATAATTAAAGAGACAAATTAGTCTGGAGAAATACTGTTAGTAGGGCAAGTTTGGTACTTTTAAGACTAAGTTGGCATCACTGGAATGAGCCCTGATCAGCTGATGTATCAACATGGTTTTGTTTATAACCTCAAAAATAGATTTCGAGTTGGCAAGTCTACCTGAAACATCCACATTAATTGAATGATGATCTGTTATATGTTTTTTACTTGCTGAAGGCGAGAAAACAGTCTATATATACTGTAGAATGTCTAAAGTTTATGGTAAAGGTTGTATGAATCGTGCAAAATTCAAAAATCGTCATGACTCAGTGACTGACGAACACTGTTGTGGCCGACCAGTTGCGGAGTTACAACTCCTTCACTTGAAAGTTGAACTGATGACATTATTCATGCCGAATGCCATGTGATTGTGGAAACGATAGCTGATGAGGCTCAAGTTAGTACTGGTACAGTTCATAACATTATCCATAACAAGCTGAAGTACCGCAAAATGTGAGAGATGGGTTCCAAAGGAGATGACGCGGCTACACAAGTAAACAAGATTGAGAGTGAGCACAGAGCTAAAGGTACATTATGAAAGAGAAGGTGAGCACTTCCTCAGCAAAATTTTAACTTGTGAGAAACTTGGGTTCACTGTAATGAGCCAGAATCAAAAAGATAAAGCATGGAGTGGAAGCATACCAGCACACCTGTCAAGAAAAAATTCAAAACCGGAGCATCAGCAAGGAAAGTCATATTGACGGTGTTTTGGGATGCTAAAAGTCCATTTTTTTGTGATTATCTCAAAGAGCAGCATACAATGAACAGCCAGTACTACTCGGATTTGCTTTTAAACAAGGTGAAACCAACCATGAGGGAGAGACGACGTGGATCTCGGAGGAGAGGTGTGATTCTCCAGCAAGGCAATGTTTGTCCTCATGTTGCTCAACGAAACCATGAAACCATTGACAAAATGGGCTGGGAAGTACTGCCTCATCCCCCTTACAGTCCTGATTTAGCAGCTAGTGATTTCCATTTTTTTGGTGCACTGAAGAAGGCATTATGTGGGAAGAGGTTCCAGGACAATGAGGATGTGAAAAAGTTTGTGGAAAATTGGTTCAAACATCAAGACAAGGAGTTCTTTGCAGCGAGAATTAAAAAGCTCGTAGCCCATTGGAACAAGTGCGTAAATGTTCAAGGTTGAAAAGTAGAAAAAGTATTGTTTTATGAAAATAAACTCTTGTTTCTCCAGAATTATTGAATGACCCTTGTGTGTGTATGTGTGTGTGTGTGTGTGTGTGTGTGTGTGTGTGTGTGTGTGTGCGCGCGCGCGCGCGCCTCTCTCTCTCTCTCTCTCTCTCTCTCTCTCTCTCTCTCTGTCATGATGGACTTTTGATGAATGGAACTAGTAGTACACCTGAGAACCATGGCAGCAGTATATTTACCAGGAAAGCCTCAGATTAAGAAAAAGTAATGCTTCTTGCATTGGTGTATTTTAAAATTGTTATGAATTGGGTGATTTGAAAGTGATATATAGTAACAGGGCTAAACAGGAGACTGATCAAATTGTAGCAAAGCAAGCTGCAACCGATTCCCATTTTGTTTTGTTATTTGCCTGCTTAAATGATATCTTTTTTGCTTTACTAATTATCATTAGCGTTAGTGAGAGATGAGCCATAAGATAAAACTGTCATTCTGGAATTCCGTTTATAAGACCAGGACCAACATTGCTAAATTACATTAGTCAGAATAATTTCCTAATTAATTTGAATCATTTCAAGTAACTAGTTTTGCTAAAGATCAGTTGAGTGAACTAATAGTAATTATTTCCTATTCTAGTTACATTGTTAACCTGTAAACATATGTAATTACTGCATTACTGATAAAGTTAGGGAAAAAACCATAGAAATCCTTAAAGTATTCATGTAATTAATTTCCAAAACATGGTAGGAACATCAGCACTTAATAGGTTTCCAGGTAATTAACACATATATATGGTATTGTTTATTTAGCTGTTTTTGCAGTATTGTCAGCAACAAGGCTTATTTTAGGCAAAATTCTTATTGTGGCATAAAGTTCAGACCAAAACCAATTTTTCTGCACTATTCAGTTAATTTGAGATGTAAAATTCTACTTGTAAAGTATCAAAATTATGTATTTGACAACGTGGAATTTTAGTAGCCATTTTTGCAAAGCTATATAATCTCTGGGCCTGAAGCCATTTTTTAGTCAGTTTGTTCTGAGATTTCAAGAGTGGAATCAGTGTCAATCACAACTGTAACAATGTAATGGTGCAATGATGTATTGTTGCGAATAAGAAGATGGACACTGAAGAAGGACATGATTGCGTATTAACTTTAATGTAAAAGTGCCACATGTATTGTTCATCTGAGTGAGACTGTTATAGGTTGGTTAGATTATACTGCACAGTGGCTATTGTTGTATAATTTTCAGGAAACAATACTTATCATCATCCCAATACAGGAAGTCAAAGGTGTTTCAGGATGATGTTCCCAGTATGCTGCCACATTTTAAATTGGACTACCAACTTCTTAATGGTTCAACATATTTATCACAAATGGACAGGGAATTGCAGCGAAATGCAGGAAGATCTGCAGCGGATAGGCACTTGGTGCAGGGAGTGGCAACTGACCCTTAACGTAGACAAATGTAATGTATTGTGAATACATAGAAAGAAGGATCCTTTATTGTATGATTATATAATAGCGGAACAAACACTGGTAGCAGTTACTTCTGTAAAATATCTGGGAGTATGCGTACGAACGATTTGAAGTGGAATGATCATATAAAATTAATTGTTGGTAAGGTGGGTGCCAGGTTGAGATTCATTGGGAGAGTCCTTAGAAAATGCAGTCCATCAACAAAGGAGGTGGCTTACAAAACACTCATATGGCCTATACTTGAGTAGTGCCCATCAGTGTGGGATTCGTACCAGGTCGGGTTGACAGAGGAGATAGAGGAGATCCAAAGAAGAGCAGCGCGTTTCGTCACAGGATTATTTGGTAAGCGTGATAGCGTTAGGGAGATGTTTAGCAAACTCAAGTGACAGACTCTGCAAGAGAGGCACTCTGCATCGCGGTGTAGCATACTGTCCAGGTTTCTGGATAAGGTATCGAATATATTGCTTCCCCCTACTTATACCTCCCGAGGAGATCACGAATGTAAAATTAGAGAGATCTGAGCACGCATGGAGGCTTTCCGGCAGTCGTTCTTCCCGCGAACCGTACGCGAGTAGGACAGGAAAGGGAGGTAATGACAGTGGCACGTAAAGTGCCCTCCGCAACACACCGTTGGGTGGCTTGCGGAGTACAAATGTAGATGTAGATGTGGAATGTTGAGTCATCTACTGGTTATCGTTTGAAACAAATTATCAGATAAATACGTACATCTGAAGATGTGGCTCTAACGTCATGAAACTAGTTGCATCATAAATAAAGATTTGTCATAAAGCTGAAGTAGCCTTCTTCATCATGGTAACATCTTGACATAGGAAATATGGGCTTATCCATAAACCACACTGCCCTAATCTAACTGTGATCTGATAAATGCCCTGTAATACTGTGGGAGGCAGGACCTATCAGCTCCCATGTCTTTCTGCTGAGGCATTTCAAGATATTCAATGATTTGAAGCCCTTTGTTCACAGGTCTTTTAGGTGTGGGAGCTAGGTTAATTTTGATCAAATAGTAGGTCCAAAAAGCACACAGTGTCCTCAAAATGTAAAATATTGTCCACCATTGTCAGTTCAGGTTGGTTAATACTTTGACAAACATGGTTAAAATTGACACATTTAGTCTTCTCTGATGAGAACTTAAAACCAATTTTATTGGCCCAAAATTCCAGCCTCCAGATGGTCAGCTGTAGTTGCTTCTTTGTCATCGTAATATCAGAGGAAGAGTAGAAGCCTGTGAAGTCATCCACAAACAAAGAGTACTTAACAAGACTCCTGACACACAAATTTTCAATGAATTGCCAGCAGCCATTAAAAATTTGGTTTCAGATAAAGTACAGTTTAAACAGAGTTTGAAAGACTTTTTTATCTGCAACTCCTTCTACTCTCTAGATGAATATTTTAACAGGAACTGTTAGTTCAGCTTCAGTAAAAATGTCTATTAGTTTTTAGTTTTGACAGCACTTGGTCACTACAGTCAAGATTAGGTATTTTGTGTGTGATAAATTTATTAAAAGTGCCTAACTATATTTCATTCTGACAGTATATTAATTCTGACAGATGATCAGGGTAGTGACCATTTATATTCAAATGTTTTATGTTTTTTATGTTATAGTTTCTGACATGTTCCACACCCACGAGAATCATCTCATTTTTGGGTCTATGGAACGAAACCTGAATCTAATCTAATCTAATCTAATCTGACATTGGAGGAGGTGCCATTAATAGTAACTGTAATTAGTGTGTCACTGAGTTCACTGTCTTGGGGGTTCCATTCTCCTGAATGTAGCGATAAGACAAAGCATACCAACACTAGACCCGTGGAACACCTGGAATGCGAGAGTATGTCTGGATGACACAGTGACAGCAAAAAAATGTTCAACCTGAGCCATGTCTTTGGGTGTGTCCACCAAGACCACATTTCACAACAAGGATGTAAGGGAAAGTTTACTGCCCTTGCCTGAAATCTACCTTATTGAGTCCCACACTTGCGCAGTGGAAGTGGCTCAATTAATGTTGTTGTTGTTGTTGTTGTGGTCTTCATCCTGAGACTGGTTTGATGCAGCTCTCCATGCTACTCTATCCTGTGCAAGCTTCTTCATCTCCCAGTACCTACTGCAGCCTATATCCTTCTGAATCTGCTTAGTGTACTCATCTCTTTGTCTCCCTCTACGATTTTTACCCTCCACGCTGCCCTCCAGTACTAAATTGGTGATCTCTTGATGCCTCAGAACATGTCCTACCAACCGATCCCTTCTTCTAGTCAAGTTGTGCCACAAACTCCTCTTCTCCCCAATTCTATTCAATACCTCCTCATTAGTTATGTGATCTACCCATCTAATCTTCAGCATTCTTCTGTAGCACCACATTTCGAAAGCTTCTATTCTCTTCTTGCCCAAACAATTTATCGTCCTTGTTTCACTTCCATACATGGCTACACTCCATACAAATACTTTCAGAAACGATGTTAGCAAATTTCTCTTCTTCAGAAACACTTTCCTTGCCATTGCCAGTCTACATTTTATATCCTCTCTACTTCGGCCATCATCAGTTATTTTGCTCCCCAAATAGCAAAACTCCTTTACTACTTTAAGTGTCTCATTTCCTATACTAATTCCCTGTCTCATTTCCTATACTAATTCCCTCAGCATCACCCGACTTAATTCGACTACATTCCATTATCCTTGTTTTGCTTTTGTTGATGTTCATCTTATACCCTCCTTTCAAGACACTGTCCATTCCGTTCAACTGCTCTTCCAAGTCCTTTTCTGTTTCTGTCAGAATTACAATGTCATCGGCGAACCTCAAAGTTTTTATTTCTTCTCCATGGATTTTAATACCTACTCCGAACTTTTCTTTTGTCTCACTCCCTTCCCAACCACTGCTTCCCTTTCATGTCCCTCGACTCTTATAACTGCCATCTGGTTTCTGTACAAATTGTAAATAGCCTTTTGCTCCCTGTATTTTACCCATGTCACCTTCAGAATTTGAAAGAGAGTATTCCAGTCAACATTGTCGAAAGCTTTCTCTACGTCTACAATTGCTACAAACGTAGGTTTGCTTTTCCTTAATCTTTCTTCTGAGGTAAGTAGTAGGGTCAGTACTGCCTCACGTGTTCCAACATTTCTACGGAATCCAAACTGATCTTCCCCAAGGTTGGCTTCTACCAGTTTTTCCATTCGTCTGGTAAAGAATTCGCGTTAGTATTTTGCAGCTGTGACTTATTAACCTGATAGTTCGGTAATTTTCACATCTGTCAACACCTGCTTTCTTTGGGATTGGAATTATTATATTCTGCTTGAAGTCTGAGGGAATTTCGCCTATCTCGTACATCCTGCTCACCAGATGGTAGAGTTTTGTCAGGACTGGCTTTCCTAAGGCTGTCAGTAGTTCTAATGGAATGTTGTCTACTCCCGGGGCCTTGTTTCAACTTAGGTCTTTCAGTGCGCTGTCAAACTCTTCATGCAGTATCATATCTCCCATTTCATCTTCATCTACATCCTCTTCCATTTCCATGATATTGTCAAAATAGTTCAAATGGCTCTGAGCACTATGCGACTTAACTTGTGAGGTCATCAGTTGCCTAGAACTTAGAACTAATTAAACTTAACTAACCTAAGAACATCACACACATCCATGCCCGAGGCAGGATTCGAACCTGTGACTGTAGCGGTCGCTCGGCTCCAGACTGTAGCGCCTAGAACTGCACGGCCACTCCGGCCGGCATGACGTTGTCCTCAAGAACCCCCAGTATAGACCCTCTATATACTCCTTCCACTTTTCTGCTTTCCCTTCTTTGCTTAGAACTGGGTTTCCATCTGAGCTCTTGATATTCATGCAAGTGGTTCTCTTTTCTCCAAAGGTCTCTTTAATTTTCCTGTAGGCAGTATCTATCTTACCCCTAGTGAGATAAGCCTCTACATCCTTACGTTTGTCCTCTAGCCATCCCCACTTAGCCATTCTGCACTTCCTGTCGATCTCATTTTTGAGATGTTTGTATTTCTTTTTGCCTGCTTCACTTACTGCATTTTTGTATTTTCTCCTTTCATCAGTTAAATTCAGTATCTCTCTGTTACCCACGGATTTCTACTAGCCCTCATCGTTTTACCTACTTGATCCTCTGCTGCCTCCACTATTTCATTCCTCAAAGCTACCCATTCTTCTTCTACTGTATTTTTTTCCCTCATTCCTGTCAATTGTTCCCTTATGCTCTCCCTGAAACTCTGTACAACCTCTGGTTTAGTCAATTTATCCAGGTTCCATCTCCTCAAATTCCAACCTTTTTGCAGTTTCTTCAGTTTTAATCTACAGTTCATAACCAATAGATTGTGGACGGAGTCCACATCTGCCCCTGGAAATGTCTTACAATTTAAAACCTGGTTCCTAAATCTCTGTCTTACCATTATATAATCTATCTGAAACCGTTTAGTATATCCAGGGTTCTTCCATGTGTAAAACCTTCTTTCACGATTCTTGAACCAAGTCTTAGCTATGATTAAGTTATGCTCTGTGCAAAATTCTACCAGGCGGCTTCCTCTTTCATTTCTTAGCCCCAATCCATATTCACCTACTACGTTTCCTTCTCTTCCTTTTCCTGCTGTCGAATTCCAGTCACCCATGACTATTAAATTTTCGTCTCCCTTCACTATCTGAATAATTTCTTTTATCTCATACATTTCATCAATTTCTTCATCATCTGCAGAGCTAGTTGGCATATAAACTTGTACTACTGTAGTAATCGTGGGGTTCATCTCTATCTTGGCCACAATAATGTGTTCACTATGCTGTTTGTAGTAGCTTACCTGCACTCCTATTTTTTTATTCATTATTAAACCTACTCCTACATTACCCCTATTTGATTTTGTATTTATAACCCTGTCTTCACCTGACCAAAAGTCTTGTTCCTCCTGCCACCAAACTTCACTATTTCCCACTATATCTAACTTTAACCTATCCATTTCGCTTTTTAAATTTTCTAATCTACCTGCCCGATTAAGGGATCTGACATTCCACGCTCCGGTCCGTAGAATGCCAGTTTTCTTTCTCCTGATAACGATGTCCTCCTGGGTAGTCCCTGCCCAGAGATCCGAATGGGGGACTATTCTACCTCCAGAATATTTTACCCAAAAGGACGCCATCATCATTTAATCATACAATAAAGCTGCATGCCCTCGGGAAAAATTACGGCTGTAGTTTGCCCTTGCTTCCAGCCGTTTGCAGTACCAGCACAGCAAGGCCATTTTGGTTAGTGTTACAAGGCCAGATCAGTCAATCATCCAGACTGTTGCACCTGCAACTACTGAAAAGGCTGCTGTCCCTCTTCAGGAACCACACGTTTGTCTGGCCTCCCAACAGATACCCCACCGTTGTGGTTGCACCTACGGTACGGCTATCTGTGTCATTGAGGCACGTAAGCCTCCCCACCAACGGTAAGGTCCATGGTTCATGCAGGGGGGGGGGGGGGGAGGGGGGGGGGGGAGGAGCCCAATTAATGGAAGTTCTGAATTCCTCTCTGAGTTCCTCTTCTGTTTGTTTATCATTTGCCTTACTTGAGCTCTCACATACCTGAAGACATGAAAGTTTTTTGTAGTTGGATGGTGTTTGAATTTCCACAAAGCTGTACATCTGGTTGTGATAGCTTGAGCAACATTCGTCATTCCATCAAGGGACAGGCCATCATCTGAGGTGGTTGCTAGACTGGGAAATGGAACCTGTGGCAGCTTGTTGGATCCCATTGGTGACCCTGGGCACAATCCTGTTGTTCAAAGATGGCCTGCTGGCTGTATTGCAACTGTAGTTTGCCCTTAGAACCATCCATCTTTGAGGTCTCCTTTCAAGCACTAGCAGAACCAACAGAAAAAACCACACTGGAAAGTGGTCACTGGAATGCAGATCTGTAGCTGTTTCCCACTGAACTAAGTCTGCAATAGCTCGGGAGCAAAAACAAAGGTCTATGGCTGAAGATGACCCTGTAACTGAGGAAAACAGTGTCATCAACCAGAGATCAAAAGGCAGATATTGTTTGAATGGACAAGGCACTCAATAATTTGACCTTGGAGTCCCATAGCACATTGTGTGCAATGAAGTCATCCACAAAGAGGAATGGGTGGAGGAGTGCCTGGAAGAGCTCCAATGATGCATCTACATCCAGTGGATCATGAAGTGAAAGATTTAAAGAATACACTGTGATTTTAACTGATGTGAAAAGTTTTATTCCAACTGTTTGCATGGTAATGGTAAGAGGGACAGGAGAGGATGGCATCAGTCATCAATGAGAACAGCTACTCACCCTTAGCCCAGTCTCCAATAACATTGTCGTTTTTTTACCTACAGTAGCCCCTTAATGCAAGTCTGTCAGTGGCCTTAAAATAAGTTTCTTGTAAGCAGAAACAGAACGGTCACTGAGCAAGGTGGTGCAGTGGTTAGCACAATGGACTTGTATTTGGGAGGACAACGGTTCAAACCCGCATCCGGCCATCATGATTTAGGTTTTCCGTGATCTCCCTAAATCGCTTCAGGCAAATGCCGGGAAGATTCCTTTGAAAGGGCATGGCCAATTTCCTTGCCCATCCTTCCCTCATCCGAAGGGATTGATGACCTCGCTGTTTGGTCCCCTCCCCCAAATCAACAAACCAATCAGGACGGTCCCTCCTGGGCCAAGAGTTGTAATTCTTCCAAACGCAATCAGTATTCACTTAAGTTCCACTACAATGGGGAACTTCCTTTGGGAGCCATCGATTAGCAATGGTTGTCCTTATTTTTCTCCATCTACAGTGGTAATTTATCCAAGAAGTCAGGGGGAACAATAAATGGTGTATGGCTCTCCGGGTCCACCATGTGAATGTCAATATCTCCAACAGTAAAATCACCATCAGAAAGGGAGAGTGTTGGTTTAGCTGCCACTTCCTTTGATTTCAAATGGCAAATTGTGTGGCATTTTTCCTTAGTGATGGGAGATGTTGCTTGCGTGGATAGGGAGCACAGCTTAGTGGGCTGATGGTGTACAGGAGTATGTGGCTGAGCTTCTGAGTCCATCACTGATGGCTCCCAAATGATTTATGGGTTCACCTGTAGTTTTTCTCTCATAGATATGCTGACAAGTGCATGTAATCATACATGAATCTGTGGTCTGGGTTTGTGTACAGCCATTGCACTTGGTGAGTAACTTCTTAAGGGCCAATGCAAAAAAAGTAGCACACACAGGAGATTGCATAGCATTGAAAGTTTTTTTAGCATGAGTATAGAGCATTCATCTCTTTGGTTTTCAACTCTTGGATTTTCCTTTCCTCATTTTAAACCCCACAATTGCTTCACAGTGTGTGAGTCCCAGAGCAGTTTATACATTTTGGAGAAAGAGTACAAGAGTCAACTGATTCATGAGCTGAGTCTCCACAATTTCCACACATAGGCTCCCAGTACAGTAAGACCAAGTCTTTGACATTTGAAGCATCACATTGGGTTGGGAACAAGTGGTCAGACCTTAAGATGGATATAGCTGGCAAGAATATGTTCAGGTAATTCTGGAGTATTGATCATTGTAATGAATGTCGTAGTTTTTTCTAATGCACCATTGCCTCTCATCATGTATTTCTGCACTTCCATGACTCCCATATTCTTTCTATTCTTCTCATTATTCTTCAGGGTCCATTTCCATTATATCAGAGCAAAGCAAAGAAGTTAAGAGTGTTACAAAACTCAGCCACAACAAGGTAGTCACCTAAGGCCTTGTATCCCAAAAATAAGGATTCTTGGTTTGCAACTGGAAGTGTACCATTAAAAAGTCTGGTATCCCAGTCCAACAGTTTGGACAGCCCATCAGCAGGCATGGACACTGACACCAGCCCATCAGCAGGCATGGACATTGACAACAGCTGCTAGGTGGTGCCCCTAAAATCTGAAATCATGCTGTCGTAGCCACAGTGCTGCGCTTGGGCCAAGCCTGCTGCACCACTCATAGGGGGGTGCCTAAAAAACCAGCAGTACAAGAGCTCAGAAGTCAGTCAGTTCCAACTGTGCTCTTGTGTTGTTCACTGGTATGCATCATTGTTGGTTCCTGATCTCTCTACATCTAGGCTCTCAATCTGATTATTCTTCGGACTTGTATACTGCCATATCTGTTCACGGCTGTTGTTGTCTTCATTGTTGTCCATAACTATCCATCTGTGGGGTTTGGCGACTCACCATCGATATCCTCGGCCGGTTGCCATTGGTATCCCGACCATATCAGATTCCGGTTACTTGACAAAGTTGTTTAACAATTTTTAAGGACCCAGACATAACCTCCATTACCTTGTGATGTAGAAAGGGGAGATCTTCTCAAAGGTTCCCTCTGCTCTCTTGATCACAATGAAAGTGTTATGGCAGACTAGTGCCTGTTATTATCATTCTGAGACTTCTTCTCAGATGACTGACCACCTGAGTTGTCTTTGTTGGGTGGGCATTAGGTACTACCTGATGACACACTCATCTGATAAGGAGTGGATGTGAATTGAAGTCACTTGATAGGGACCCCACAAGCCTCTACAGGAACAAATGTTGATCCAGACCGAGCCCCAGCAGCCTTATACAACTGGGGGATGGCAGGTGTCCCAGAGAATGCCTGCTATATACTGTTTTACTTCAACCACCATTCATCAGCACATAGCACACCTTGGGAAAAATTCATTTCATAGAGGTGTGTACCTTCCTCATGGTCCAGGCAGAGACGCCAAGGTCCCCATTCTCTGAATCACACAACATTCCACCACTGAGTCTAATGATGGTCCCTGAAATGTGCCCAAAGTCTGCGATGTTACCATAAAGATGACAGGTTAAATTGCAGACAGACACAATGAAGAGACTGTTGCACACTGAGCTTTCAGCCTAAGCCTTTTCATTATATTGTTACATTCGATCTTGGATTTTCCCGAACTCCATTATGTTTATGGAACACATTAGTATACATTCAAAATAGATATTCAAAAACTGAATAAAAAAGGTATATCATAAGTTATTTACACGTAAAAAAAGACATCATCAATTAAAATAAAAAAATATTAGAAGAACAAAACAAACTTCAAGCATCTTTCAATATCAGTAGCAAATAACACAAAAAATAAATGCAACCAAATAAAATACCTACAACCACCCCCATTTCCCCAATAAACTCCTGATAATTGCAACTCATCCTCTAAGAAATGTAAAATAACTATTTCCATATGACAAAAGGTATACCCACTAAAATAAAGTAATAAATAAAGGAAAAGACAGCTTGAAATAACCCATAAAAAACAGAAAATACACTCCTGGAAATTGAAATAAGAACACCGTGAATTCATTGTCCCAGGAAGGGGAAACTTTATTGACACATTCCTGGGGTCAGATACATCACATGATCACACTGACAGAACCACAGGCACATAGACACAGGCAACAGAGCATGCACAATGTCGGCACTAGTACAGTGTATATCCACCTTTCGCAGCAATGCAGGCTGCTATTCTCCCATGGAGACGATCGTAGAGATGCTGGATGTAGTCCTGTGGAACGGCTTGCCATGCCATTTCCACCTGGCGCCTCAGTTGGACCAGCGTTCGTGCTGGACGTGCAGACCGCGTGAGACGACGCTTCATCCAGTCCCAAACATGCTCAATGGGGGACAGATCCGGAGATCTTGCTGGCCAGGGTAGTTGACTTACACCATCTAGAGCACGTTGGGTGGCACGGGATACATGCAGACGTGCACTGTCCTGTTGGAACAGCAAGTTCCCTTGCCGGTCTAGGAATGGTAGAACTATGGGTTCGATGACGGTTTGGATGTACCGTGCACTATTCAGTGTCCCCTCGACGATCACCAGTGGTGTACGGCCAGTGTAGGAGATCGCTCCCCACACCATGATGCCGGGTGTTGGCCCTGTGTGCCTCGGTCGTATGCAGTCCTGATTGTGGCGCTCACCTGCACGGCGCCAAACACGCATACGACCATCATTGGCACCAAGGCAGAAGCGACTCTCATCGCTGAAGACGACACGTCTCCATTCGTCCCTCCATTCACGCCTGTCGCGACACCACTGGAGGCGGGCTGCACGATGTTGGGGCGTGAGCGGAAGACGGCCTAACGGTGTGCGGGACCGTAGCCCAGCTTCATGGAGACGGTTGCGAATGGTCCTCACCGATACTCCAGGAGCAACAGTGTCCCTAATTTGCTGGGAAGTGGCGGTGCGGTCCCCTACGGCACTGCGTAGGATCCTACGGTCTTGGCGTGCATCCGTGCGCCGCTGCGGTCCGGTCCCAGGTCGACGGGCACGTGCACCTTCCGCCAATCACTGGCGACAACATCGATGTACTGTGGAGACCTCACGCCCCACGTGTTGAGCAATTCGGCGGTACGTCCACCCAGCCTCCAGCAGGCCCACTATACGCCCTCGCTCAAAGTCCGTCAGCTGCACATACGGTTCACGTCCACGCTGTCGCGGCATGCTACCAGTGTTAAAGACTGCGATGGAGCTCCGTATGCCACGGCAAACTGGCTGACACTGACGGCGGCGGTGCACAAATGCTGCGCAGCTAGCGCCATTCGACGGCCAACACCGCGGTTCCTGGTGTGTCCGCTGTGCCGTGCGTGTGATCATTGCTTGTACAGCCCTCTCGCAGTGTCCGGAGCAAGTGTGGTGGGTCTGACACACCGGTGTCAATGTGTTCTTTTTTCCATTTCCAGGAGTGTACTTCAAAACATAAAGCTCCTCATGCACCACCTATTTAACCTTCATTTCCTCAATGCCCAAAGCCCTAATGAAAAACAAAAAACTTGCATCAAAAGCATCACTCCCTCTACAAATAATTCAACTGGTTATTTTCAGCTTGTACACCCCTTGCACAAGCATCATTAAACATTGAGTAGGTCAGTAATTCTAAGGCATATCTTTCCACCAGAAGCAGACATTTATTTGAGCCTGTAAGGCAGAGGAGTGTCTTCTCTCCTTGCCAAGACAAATCTGATGGCTCCCCAGTAGTCCACAATATTATTATTACAAGCCCCTGTTCCATAATCTTTAATTTTATGAGTAACTATCAAATGTTAAAAACCCCTTCTCTTCAAATCCCTACATAATGCAAGTGAATCAGATACTCTGGTGGAACTCTCCTGATTATATTTTTCTTTTAATCTAATGAGGACCCCAGTAATCCGGTTAGTCAAAATCCTGAATACCACATCTGAATACCTATATTTCAGGATAACAACTCTATGCATTCACTAAATGACAAGTTACTTTATTTCCCAACCCACACTTCATCTTCATAAAGAGAGCTTAACCTATTTCCACTATTATTACTTTCTTAAAAGTTGGAATGCATTGTAAGCTCCTATTTTTCAAACCATGTGCCACCTAACTGATCTCCAGAAGTCGTCTTTCCTACACACCATGTTTAACCATCACTGATGCAAGATGAAGCAACTGTGATTAACCTCATTTTCTTGAAATACCCTTGGTATTTCACACAATCAGCAAGAACAGCAACCTTTTGCAGGAAAGAAATAATGGGCATTTTCTGCATTTCTTACTGTATTTTCTGAGGCATAGATTGGGGACTAGTCCAACATTTGTCTAAGCAAGAGAGGAAAATTGCCTAAAACTTGCAGTCAGGTTGGCAGGTGTACCAAGTAAGGTCATTAATCCCCTGTACAGATCTGAACTGGCTCTGGCTGATGACCTTGTCTCACAAGACAGTACACTGCACATTAAGATGTAGAAGTAGATCATCCTGTGTACAACATTGCACTGTGAAATTACTTCTGACACACAATGAAAAAAAAAATCCACTATTTGGTGCTCCAAACTGGCTTCAAAATAAAATGCAATCCTACTATTAATTATTAACCAAGAGATCAATATCAACATCAATAGACGCACTAGAACACTCTTCAAATCCACTTCACAAATAATACAACCAACAACTTACAGGCTTCAAAATTACCCAGGAGAGTGCGACCTCCAACATCACACCTTCTTCACAATGCCTTCTTCGTACATGCCAGCTTATGATGTCACACGCTCTAGCATCATTAAGTCACAAGTCAAAGGTAACACACTGTACTGAAAATCCTAAAAACCCATACTAAGTCATCTGTATTGTAGTTTACAGGCCACTGTTTGGTGCAATAATGTTCATGGTCTTCATTCTGAGCATCCAAGGTCCATATGCACACCAGTTGGCTTGTTTTTAAAGTATGATAATGAGCTGTTTGATGTTACTAACCTTAGTGTCCTCAGAATGCAGAATGAAGGATCCATTGTTCCTTCAGCCTCTTGATCATGGATGAAGAAAAACCATATGGAACCTGTAATGTGTTGCTTTTCTGAGTTGTATGAGACCATCACTACATCTGTATCCTATTCCAGTCTATCTACTTAACATCAACATATGCTGAGCATATCTGCCAAAATCTTATTCAAACATTCAGCAAGAACAGTTGTATGGCATTGTAAATAGTTGTCTTCCATGGGCAACGTTGCACTGTTAAAATTATGGCTTCTCCAGAAAAAAATGATTTCCACAGCTTCTGCAGTTAGTACAGCCCATTTATCAATCTGGTAGACATCCCCCAAAAGACCCAGTCCACTCTGGTGAAAATGAAGCAACTACAGGAGGTATAGCTACCAGATGTCCAGAAGGTAATTGAGGCATGTGCTTCCATCATTGGTATTCTCCACAGTGGCTTACATTACATATGATGGATCAGTAGAGATCTGGCCAGTGGTACATGCGTCCAATTCTTTCAAGGGATTTTGCAGATCTCAGAGACTTAGAATGGCACAACAAGCAACTACTTATATCCCATTCGGTTGTAATTCCTTTTAAACAGTTTTGCATCCATTACTCTAAATTCTCTTTGACAGTTTCTTCCTTTTGTAAAGCTCCTATTGTCTTCAGTAGTCTTGGATCCTCCCTTTGTTTGACTGCAATGTTCTTTAGTGCAGTGGTGACGTATCATCAGTGCTGTGATGTTCTTCCTACAAATTCCACAACAGGCAGTCAGCATCTTTGTGTTTGTGTACATTTTTGTAAACTTCTGTGATGATGCTTTCCTCAGACATCAGACATCAGTGCCCATCTTGCCAGTCTTCTCCATGGCTCCTTCAGGCTTGTCCGCCAGCACAAAGAATTATTGTCAATCACAACTGTCAATGGTTTGCCACATAACCAGGACTCAAACTTAAGCGATTGCCCAAACAGTATCTTCTTGAATTTGCACTAGAACTGCACTTATCACAGAACCACTAGCATCTGCATTTTGTTCATCTCATCATTCTTGTCAGGAAGTGCCAAGACTGGTGATGTCAGCACCTTCTTAATGTTACAGAAAGATATTTGTTTCTCCTCACACCAAGTAAATTTGACATTTCCTTGCAAAAGATTTTGCAGTGGTCCAACTCCATAGCTAAGTGATCAGCAATACCGGAACAGGATTCACTCAACCTCATGGAGGCAATTAAAGACTAACCCAACTGAGTAGTAGTGGTTCTAGGTCACAAAAACTGACAAAGGTTGTGAGAGACATGTGCTGATTCCATGCCTCTCGATGCTGTATCCAATGATGACACTGGCAGAGGATGACACAGTCATTAGTCAGTACTGATGGGCCAACGGGGCCACTTGGATGGAGTATAGTTTGATTAGTTAGTCCTTGCAGTGGCCATGCCATGCAAATAAATTTCCTTCTGAAGAGCCTGTAGTGACAACTATTTTCTTGTCCAAACAACAGTTGTCCTTTGCTTTGTGTATGTGGAGCTAATAAAAGTCAACTGTAATCCAGAAATAGTTGAATTTGCCATGCAGGTGAACAATGAAACATGGTAAGAAGGGTATGTGGATACTAGCATGTATGGGGAGTTTTCCAAGTTTCTGTCAATATTTATATTCAAATCTGAAGAAATGTTTCCAAAAGTTCTAAATGTCATTAAAACACAAAACAAAAATAACTGAGTGGTCAACAGGATAATGAAGCCTCAATAACACTCAAGCAGCTTAGCAGCATAAAAAATAACCAATATGACACTGCATTCCAAAACTACTACCACACATACAAAAAGTTATACAGGAAAGTGTTACTAACAGCAAAAAAATCTCAATATGATAAATTTCTAGAAACAGCAGGAAATAAAATCAAAGCAGTGGGGAACATCACTACATAGGTGACAAATAGGAAAAAAGACAAAACAAGTAAACATACAATTTTAACAAAATGGTACCGCAATACAGGATCCCAAAAACTAACAGACTTTGCACTAATTTACTTGTGACAAAACACAGCAGATTTTTGTTGTACTGTACTTTGCAATAAACCAGCAGAGACAAGTAAATAAATTAATACCTCATTGTAAACACATAATTGTCTCAAACAACAACAAAAAAAAAAAAAAAAAAAAAAAAAATACTGCCTCCTAGATGTGTGAATCGAACCCTGAGCCCCATGCACTAAAGATGTGCATGTAAGCATGGAGCCACACTGACATGAGTACGTGACTTGGTTGGGGTAATCAGGTGTGACAGTCAGGTAGGCTCAACTGTTGCACATTCAGTGAGTATGTCATTTGGCGACATCACATGTTCAACATTTGTCATCCACTGTTGGGGTATTTGCAGACATTTGTGGCCCCATGTGTTTTATATGAAGGAGCAGAAAAGAAGAGAAGTAGAAAAGGGTAAAAAGAGTAGTTGGAGCATTGTCAGAATAGAAGGCTGTAAGGCTGTAGAGTAATGGAGTGGGAGCAGGGAAGGGGACAGGTAGGTGGAGGGCAGGGACTAGCAAAAGTTGAGGCCAGTTTGACTACAGGAACATGTGATATATTGCAGGGAGACTTTCCATCTGTGCAATTTAGAAAAGCTGTTGTTCACAGGAAGGAGCCAGATGATGCAGGCTGTGAATCAGGCATTGATATGAAGCACCTTGTGTTGGGTAGCATATTCAGCTGTTGGGTGGTCCACTGTCATTTGGCAACAGTTTGTTGGTCCTTCCCACTCCTTCCACAGTGTCAGTCCATCACACACCAAACCTATGCAACATCCTTGTCCATCCCTACTCCATCCCTGCTCCCAACCCCTTGTCTTATTTATATGCAATGGACCTAGATGCAAGACCTGTCCCTTGTATCCTCTCACCACCACTTACTCCAGTCCAGTCACAGGCATCTCTTATCCCATAAATGCGGGCGTGTTTTCTGTTTCTTGGCCAAAAGTTTCAGTGTATACCAGTCTTTTTGTTGGGCCTGTCAGAGTCAACATCTCCTGTATATAGTGAATAGCAATCTATCCTTTTCATAATATTGCTGTGTTGCAAATGAATGCTTTTGTGTGTTGACAACATCCATAAAATAATTCATATTGTCTATGAATGGATAAATAAATAAACAAATAAATAGCTCATTAGGAGCCCTGACCCAAATAAAATAAATAATAAAGTAATGTAAAACTTATATTTTTTCATGCCTAGCAGGATGCATTAAAGGAATTTACTCTTATTTTTTAATTGCTGTGACAGTTTAAACAGCACTTGAAAAGAAGTTCCAGAAACATGTCATCCTACATAAGAAAAGACTTAGCTGGTGCAGTACTTTATAGCTTAAATCATTATTGACACAATCACAGGGTTTCAAGAACATTGTTTGTGATGCATGGAAGTGAGTTTAAAAAAAGAAGATATTAGACAACGACTAGGATTCAAAATAATGGCTACTTATTGATCCCTGAAGTAGAACAATTACAGTGGTATGATTATATGAAGAGAATATTCCTCAGATAACTTCTCAAGTATGCTTTGATCTTGACCTGATGATGGATGCCAGATGATCTTCAAGGATTTGAAAATTAAGAGACAATCTGCCAAAGAATTATGGAGGATGTTTGTATAGAACCTGGCTTCACGTAGTGAAAAAAAATTATTGTTTCAATCCCCCTCCCCCCTTTTTTTTATAATATCTAGTCAGGTGTTTAAATAAGTGTTTAGGTAAGAGAAACACATTTTTGTCCATAAATATTGTGTTAGTTTCTTTTCTTAATTTCTCTTTCTTTGATTTGCTATGTTTTGTGATTAGTGGTGAAAAGTTTTCTCGCTTTTTATAATAAATATCACTGTCATTCATTCATTCTTCTAGTTATCATGTTCTTTAGTTATGGCATACATTGACAGAAGAAAAATTTATCATACAAACTTACCTGTATACTGCATTATGAATAAAGTGTCACTATACTGCATCATGCTATTCACACCTACACCATCTACAGAGAAGCAAGGTGGCACAGTAGTTGGCACACTGGACTCGCATTCAGGAGGATGATGATTCAAACCCATGTCCAGCCATCCTGATTTAGATTTTCTGTGATTTCCCTAAATCAGTCCAGGTAAACGCCTGGATGGTTCCCTTGAAAGGGCACAGCTGACTTCCTTCCCTAATCCGAAGGGACCAATGACCTCGCTGTTTGGTCCTCTCCCCAGTCAACCAACCAAACAAGACCATCTACAGTTAAATGAATAAATTAGTAAGATAGCTGCTGCTTTCAAAAACACTATTGTCTCCTCAGTGTTACCACAAAGCTGCTGTTTATCTGCTATTATAGTTGGAGTCATGAGCAATGGGGGGTCAAGTTTAGGTTAGTTCTGCACTTCTACTTCATGCATTCTCCGATGACCAATGAGTGTTTAGTAATGTTGTCAATGCTCTGATGTGAATGTTGTTGCTAATTTGAATATTAAATGTGACAGCAGTAAGTTATTTAGTGAATTTTGTTGCATTTTTTGATAGTTGTCTCAGTGGATGGTGTAGTACATTACAAATTCTGCACAAACAATCAAGAGACATAATTTGCAGTATACATACTTTCTGCAAGTGCAGAGCATTTGTATGCTTACTGCAACCATTGCTTGGAACTGGCAACAATACAGTCCATGTCCATGTTTCAAGCAGCATGAACTGCCATTGTTCATCTATGGGAGTATAGAAGCTTAATGTCCACTTTATTATGACGGAATATTCCAAAGGCAGCATCTTCCTATATCTGACTAGTAAGTTTCAGCACTCATATGCTGCTTTGCAATAAACACTGTTACTTGCCATGTAGTTAAAAAAAATTTTTGAAAATCTGAATCTGTACATTCAGATAATTTGTAGGAAAAATTGTTAGTGAGGGACTTCATAGTTTTTCTTTTAACAGGTTGGGATTCCCAGTTTTTTGCTTTATGTTAGACAGTAGCTTATTGACTATCTTCCCAACAGAGTATAAAACTCCAATCTGTACCCTAGACTAGGGAGCAAAATCTCAGCTGTTACTCTTGGAATCAAATGGAACGGTACTTTTATTGTTCGACACTTTGATGTTATTTACTAAAGTTAATTGTATGCCTAAAAGGCAATAAAGGATGTGTATCATTCACCCTCTTTTTTTTGTCAGATGTGTAACTGAATGGCAAGTATTCCCATGTGATAGGTTTTTATGAGTTCTGTGCCTCAGTCGATAAAAACGGAACACTTATAGGATCGCTTTGTTGTCCATCTGTCTGTCTGTCCAACTTCTAAAACTCTCTTTCTCAGGAACAGATAGACATATCAAGTTAAAATTTATGTCACATATTGAGGACTATGGTCCCTTGGCAGTGTAAAATATTGCAGTTTCAAAATCAATGCAATCACAGATTTTCATACTCACAAACTCATTCATCAAAACCTGCAGGGTATGACCCATTGGCCTAAAATCATGACATTTAGCAAAAAAGAAGATTTCAAAGTACAATCAAAGGAAAACAACATACTTTTTTAATTACATCACATGAAATAATTTTTTTCCCTTCAGTTCTTATCTGACTCACTGTCTGTCCATCCATCCATCTGTTAAGATAAGACCCCTTTTTCTTAGGAATGGATTGAAATGTATGTGACATATTAAGGCATTTGATCCCTTGGTGACGTAAAAAATTTAGGCTTCTGCAACAGTGTAGTCAAAAGATACAGCTATTTATGTCATATATTCTGATACTCGCAAACTTGCTGATCAACTCACAGGGCAGGCCTACTTCCTGTTGCCCTAATAACATGAAATGTGGCAAAAAGCGATGTTTCACAGTACAACCAAAGGAAAAAAAAAATCTAAAAATTTTAAATGTGTAATTATATCACATGAAAAAAATAATTATTTTTTTACATTTGTTAGGAGACTATCTGTCTGTCCATATCCCTTTTTCTCAAGAACGTGTTGATATTTCAAGGTGAAATTTATGTAACATACAAAGCTCTACGGTCCCTTGGTGATATAATAAACATTAGCTTCTACGTTAATTCGATCAAACCACTCATTGAAGTCTATAGGGTCCTTCCCATTGATCTACAATGATGAATTTTGCCAAGAAGTTAGATTTCAAAGTACAGGTAAAGAAAAAAATCCAAAAATTATTAACTTTTTATTACATCACACAAAAAATTTTGTTTGTCATTGAACTTAAAATTAAAACAATTAGCATTCCATCTCTCGGGGTCACTATTGTGTAATTCACACATCAAGATAGGAATGACTTTATTGTGCATATGACAAGTTTCAGGATTTTGTTTATCATACAACTTGAAATCACATACCTACATGGAGTAATCACTGCTGAATATCTGATGATGGATAAATTCTGAAATGCGTCATATGAGCAATACAGTCATTCCTTGCCTCATGTTTGACTTTTACC
This sequence comes from Schistocerca serialis cubense, assembly GCF_023864345.2. Classification (NCBI taxonomy): domain Eukaryota; kingdom Metazoa; phylum Arthropoda; class Insecta; order Orthoptera; family Acrididae; genus Schistocerca; species Schistocerca serialis. The sequence continues at coordinate 422,521,196 of NC_064639.1, read as the reverse complement.
ATTGTGAACCAATTATCCTGAAAGAAGAACTACTGAGCATTATAATAATCATCACCTGCTCCTTCATGATATTATGTCACATTTATTTCTTAAGACATTCTGGAAAATCTTGGAATCCCTGGGACCACTATTTTTCCAGTTGATAATGGGCAAAAGATACTTGATTCCCAGAAAGGATGAAGTGTCTACATACATAATTACGTTTGCACAGAACCCTCAGAGTGTGAGTTCCACTTGCGCATGATCAGTTTTTCTTTGTCCCTTTCCAAGTTCAAATTGTGTTTTACAGTGACCTAGTGTGTTGACGAATTCCTTTCCATTCTTCTTTCTTAAGCTCTTCATAATAATTCACAAAAAGTGGTCAAAAGCTGATATGTATGATGGCTTTACCCACCATGACAATGGATCTGTTCATATGGTGGACAAATCAGATTTACTTTAAGATCAATCCTAAAATCTATACATTTCTACACCATCTTATAGTAAATAAAGTAGGGGCACCAAAAACACAAGAATTACAATGTGTAAAATGTTGTAGGGAAATCCATTGGCATTCAAAACAGATTCCAGTCATTACAAAATGGATAAGTATAGGTCCTGTACAGTTTTCAAGGCAGTCTTACACCATCCTTCTAGCAAAGTAGTGGCAAGTTCAGGTAAGGATGACTGAGGTGGATATCAGACAGGCACCATTTTCTCCAAAGTAGACAACAAAGGCTCAGTAATATTGAGATCTGGTGACTGGTAGCCAGAGGAGAGAACAGTTCATCCTTGTGCTCACAAAACCAGTCCTGGATGATGCACACTTTGTGAACAGGGGTCCTGTTGTGTTGGAACACAGCATCAAGCTCCACCACTGGGGAACAAATATGGTACCATGGGGTGGATCTTATCAGCCAAATGGTTACATAATATTATCTTCTCAAGAAAGGCAGTCTTGCAGAGTAACCGTGAGGCCCATGGAATACTATGGTGCAGTTGCCCAAATCAGCACCGAACCCCTGGCACCCTGACATTTCATTCTTGCAGCAAGCAGTTTGCAGAGTAGACTTGGAATGGCATATGCTAGACTTAAACTTGGCCAGAAGTTAGAAACAGTGTCAATCAACACTTTTCTGACCAAATGACTTTCTTTCATTGCTCCATAGTTCAGGTTTTATGGCTTCGGCACCAAGTTTTCCTGTTATAGGCATTCACATCACTGATCAGGGGTTTTGAAATTCCAGATCGCCATACAATTCCCTGCTAACAAAGTCCCCTTCATGTTGTTTCGGTGCTGACAGGGTTTGTGAGTTCTGAATTTGGTTCTGCAGCTGTCATCCTCTTATTTTTCATCGCAGCCCTTTTCAATGACCTTCAGTCATGATCACTGAACATACACTTTTCCATCTGTGTTGTGACATATAATTAGTGGATGTTATTCCACTTTCCTTTGCAATGTGTCATCCATCTGTAACAGTCCAGTGGTGTGTATTTTATGGTCACTGTTTACAAACTTTACATTCTTGTAGCTGGAAGTAGTTGCAAAAGCACCATGGACCAGTTATATTGACTTCAGACTCTTTCCTTTCATTGCAATGCCTGTGTCAACCAACTATTGCTGAATGATTTTCGACTGCTCTTCTTTGTAATACATGCATTCACTTTCTGTTGCAACTTGTATGTTGTATTTTTCACTGTTAGTTACACTACAAGTTATACAACATTATCCTTATACAATGTCTCTTGTATATTCTGGCTGTAACCAGTGTCCTATTTGTCTTCCTTGAGACATTACCTGCCAGGTTTTTATTTTTAACTCCCTGGGATTCCATGAATTAGAGCATATCTCCTTGGCAGGCCATAAGCAGTGTGGAATAATCGCTCGCTACAGATGGATGGTGTTGCAACAATCTTAGCCCACAGAAAAACTAAATCAAAGTAACTACTTTTCAGCTAACACCTTCAACTTTTCTTCTTCCCTCCCTCCCAACCTGCCCTTATTTCTTCTATCTCAAAGAAAATGTTATACTTCAACTTAATTTATAATGAATTAGTTTCTACGTTTTAAACAATCTTCAATCATCTTAACTTGGTTCCAAATCATTACATGTACACGTGCTTACATCAGTCCATGGTTTTAATTTGCTAATTGAGTAAGAAAAGTCTCTTTTCAACTAATGTTCTTCATATGATTCTTCTTGAGTTTTCTATCAGGACTGTGTGTTTTATACACACATAAAACTGTCCATCAAGTAAATTCCACATTCATCCATTACCTGTTCACCCTGGTTACTCATGAAAGAAGTAAGTCATTCTTCAGTATAGAAACATAATCCCATTATCCACATTGTTTGATGTCATTAGCCCACAGAGAATGTGAAAAGGAGTACATACATTAGAATAAGGCCACTACCTTAAAAATATTTACAAACCCAACCATGTAATTCAAAACTTTTAATGAAACTGTATAAAATCGCAGAGTACCAGCACTTAATCCAGCTTATGGTTCACTATTAAGCCAGGTCACATGTATTTCACCATGCCAATATATATTCTTAAGTTTGTGCTTTCTCTCAACGCTTTATAGAATTTAACAGCTATTCATGGTTATGCTAAAGTTGTAAGCAAACAAGTCTTACACGCATGACATTACTTACATAACCATGAATCATTCTCATGAAGAGTTACAGGTCAAAAATAACTGGCAACTCTTTGTTGCTCCTTACCCATTAGTGTTTTTTTCTCTGCCTCTTGTAGGCAACAAAGCTCAAGCACACCCATCTTCATTCATCCATTTAGGCAAATCATGAACTTCAAGAGCCTGCACTATCCAGTTAAATTTCTCTGCCTTACTATCTTGGAGAAAGTCTTCGAATAGCAACATCATACCATTGCGAGACTGTAAAGTGCACTGTTTAATGCAGGGGGAAAAAAAAAAAAAAAACCTTATGACACAATCCTAAGTTGTAATGGCAATATTGGCCTCCTTTTCTTCTATTTATGGTATAAGTCCTCCCTCATGGTAGTTCACCTAAGCATTTGGAGCATTATCCTGTACATCATGAAGTATCTTTCTACCCTTTGACCACTTTTCTATTCTCAAAGTAGCTTACTCCCTTTTATAACCAGAACTTCCTTCTGGACTGATTAGCTTACCCCTGCCTACTGTGGCTTACATGCTTCACTGTTGCTTGAGTTCATCATATTATCGAAAACTTATACATTAAATATATCCTCATACTGTGATACCATGCATACATAGATGTTAGCTCATCACTTACTTTCCAAGGTTCATATCTTGCCCACTGCCCCCCCCCCCCCCCTCCCCCACCCTCTCTCAGTGAATGTGACAACATTAACATATAGCACTTGTAACCATAGCTGAATAGATATTATTTTATATACTATTTATCATTTTATTTTATGATAGGGTTTGGCTATTATGTAGGGCTTTTCCTTTCCTTACATCTGTTTTGACTGATGAGTTGCATTTTAAAATGGCTCATGTGTTATATTTAGAAGTAAACGAGATATGTTCTCCTAGTCATTCATTCTTAGGCTATGTATTTCTTCATCAATTCTGCATTAAACAAACCATTTTTTTTGGTTAGCCTCTGGAGGAATCCACAAGAAATACAGCTTTAGGATGAGGAATACCATGAATCTTCTAAGGGCCAACATACTGCTGGAAGAACTTACTATTTTTTTTCTAAATCAAAATTTTGATAATCAGTTCTTGATACTAATGATGATATCTTCATGATCTGGACTCAGGGCCATACACCTTATCCTCATTCCTTCACAACCTCCCATCTCTTTGCCTGGTCCTCCTCAATCCAGTGTGCCACCTGCTCCTCACTTACGGCTCCATCCAAACCTCTGTCCACACTAAACCCAGCAACCTCCAACAGTCGGACAGTTGCCATCCCATCCACACTAAAAAATCCCTCCCAAACAGCCTGGCCACCTGGAGACAGTGTATCTGCAGTGACAAGAACTCTCTTGCCCAGTACACTGAAGGTCTCAGCAGTGCCTTCACAGACAGGCCCTATTCTCCAGAACTAGCCTGAAAACAGATCTCCAGTGCTGTTTCCCAACATCCCCTCAATCCTCCTATCACCCCCAAGAACCAGCTATAAAGGAGTATCCCCTTTGTTATCCAGTACCACTCTGGACTGGAACAACTGGACAACCTCCTTCATCAAGGTTTTAATTACCTATGATCATGACCTGAAATGAAGGACATCATATCCAAGATCCTTCCCATTCCTCCTAAAGTGGAGTTTTCATCACCCACAGTGTCTCCACAACATCCCATTCCATCACTATGTGCCTCCAAATCCCAACCCTTTGCCATAGGATCAGTTTCCTGTGGAAGACCTGTCAAATCCACCCACCCAACACTTCTTATTCCAGTCCTGTCACAGGTTTATCATACCTTATCAGAGGCTGTGCCCCCTGTGAAAGCAGACATGTCACATGTCATATGTCATATACCAGTTCTGCTGCAATCACTGCACAGCCTTTTATACTGGTGTGACTACCAACCATTCGTCCACCAGGAAGATGGCCACTGCTGAGCTGCTTGATTTCAATGGCTGCTTCACAACCTAGGCCATCAGGACCCCCCCCCCCTCCCCAACCCCCACCACCAACTTTTCTGGACTGTGTAGGTGGGAGTTATCCTTGTAACACATTCTCCATTCCAAAAATTATACCGGCCTCCAACTACGGCAATGTCCCCACATCTCCACCCAAAAGTTTCTGCTCCTCTCTGTCCTATCACATTCTCACTTTCCATGTCCCCTACCTCTTGTATGCCTCTTTTGCCAATGCACCACCCATTCTTTCTCCTTCCCTGCTACTCTACTTTTCTGCTCTCCGTTCCCCCACCTCCCCTCCTCCTCCCCCACACATCCCACCTCCGAACGCTAAGCCTGGCTGTCCCACCAGGCAGCTATCTAGTTCCTGCATATCTCACCAGACAGCGCTCTGCTCTCCCATTACCCATACCCTCCTCTCTCCCCCCTTCTCCATCCCCATCCCACACCAAATTGCTATTCACATGACAGTTGCATTCCAGTGAGAGCAGCTGGTCGGAGTGGTCATGTCAGGTGTGCTAGCTTGTGTGAATGTACGTGTGATTTCATTGCTGCAGAAGGCAAGGCTCTCCTGAGAGATAAAAATGAAACAGTCTTTCTGTTGTTCGTGTCTGCAAATCAAAGGGTCATCTTTGCAGCCAATAGTAATCTATCCTTTTCCTAATATTGTTGATAGTCCAGTATGGAATTTCCAGCATTTGAATGTATAGTGTTATTAGTGCAAACTTTTGTGACCTTGATTAGTGGAAATTTTTTTTTTTTTTTCCATTGAAATAATAATATTGCGCAACCAAAATCCAATTGAAACGACTACAGTAGCAGTTAAAACTCATCAGTGCTTATCCATTAGGTCACAGTCATTAAAATAAAGGTCAGGCTGCTACATTGTTTGGCCACTAACAGTAACAAATCTTAATTGGGATTTCAGAAGGAGTATGGCTTTTTGGAATAGTACCGTCTGTCTCAGATGAATAAGCACATTTTCCAGAGTGAATTTTCACTCTGGAGCATAATATGCCTTAATTTAAATTTTCATGGCAGGTTAATACTGTGTGCCAAACTGGGACTTGAACCTGGACATTCGTGCCAATTTCCAGAACACACTGGGGGACTCTGCTATTTCATATTCAACTCATGTCAAGTGGACAAATGAATTTAAATTTGATCGGGAGAGCTTAGACGATGATCTTCATAGTGGTCAGCTAAGGTGTGTCACTACTCCAGAAATCATTAGAAAAGTGCACAAAATGGTCATGGAGGATCGCCAATTGAAAATGCATGAAACTGCTCAAGCTCATCAGATGTCATCTAAATGGGTATATCACATTTTAAATGAAGAATTAGAAATGAAAAAAGTATCTGCAAGATGGGTGCCACGACTCTTGACACTGGATCAAAATTGCATGAGAATGGACGTGGCAAAATTACATGAACTAAGGTATGAATTGTTGCTACACCCACCTTATTCAACTGATATGGCTCTCAGACAGCCATCTCTACCCAAAATTGAAAATTTTTCTTGGTGGATGAAGATTCACTTCAAACGAAGAACTGATAGCCAGAGTTGACAACTAATTTGCAGGCCTGAGGGAACTCGTTTTTGAGGTGAGATCAAGGCACTGGAACATTGTTGGACAAAGTGTATTAATCTACAAAGAGACTACATTGAAAAATAAAAAAAGTTTCAGTGATGTAAGTACTCTTTTTCTATTCTGTTCCAAGAAATTTTCAATCCACCCTCGTATATACAGGAAAGTGGCAGAATTTTAGTTTCACTTGCTGATACAAGGTCACCCAGGTGAAACTTAGGTTCACTTGCCTTTAGTTTATGTTCTCTTACCTAATGCACTGCTTTCTGATTCAAGTGCTCTTCCTCTTGCTTACAAATCTGTGTCAATTTTCCACCTTCTGCCAATTAATATATTTTAACTGTGATTCCCCTATTAACTTTTTGTACATAACCTCTATTGGGGACAGTCCAGTTAACAATCGTAGTAATTCATTGAGTATGTTTTGGAATTTGGGGATCATTCATATTCAGATTCAGATTGTGTCTTTTGGAACAGTATGTGTGACACAGTCAACGGATCTCTTTCATTATCCTTGCTGAAGTGTTACCTTTGGGATGGTACTTCGAAATTGCTACTTGTTTGATACCTTCACAAGCCAGAAACTCCTTGAAATTGTTGCTTGTGAATTGTGAGCTGTCATCAGTTAGCAATCATTGTGATTTCCCTACATCTGCACAGTATTTCCTTAAACAATTTGTTATTGTAGTCGTGTTGATTTATTTTATGGGGGTATAATATTTCATATTTTGATCACCACTCACCTAATACTAGAATATTAAGAACTACTACTTTACCTTTTCACAGTGCTACTATTAAGTCATGTAAACCTTTTTGAATTACTGGGTGTATTTTATGTACTTCGTGGTTGTTGTCATCTTTCACTTTTTGACCCAAGTAGCATGTCCTTACAAAACTCTTTACTTTACTGCTCATGTCTTTAAAATAATAAAATTTGGTCGTATGTGTTTTGTTCAAAAACCACAAGAACTCTTCTACAGCTGCCTGTGGTATACGTAACTTCCAACATCTGGACTCCTTAGTTGATCTCCAAAATAAGAATGCTCTTTATGGCACCCATAAAGGTTTCTCAGTTTCTTTTACCAAAGAATTCATCCAATCATAATCCCTCCTCAATATTCCTGGCAAAGTGTTTTACCTCATTCATATAGCTAATAGACAAAAAGCTAATTTTAGAAGCAACACCATATTCTTGTCAGGGTGTGAATCCTTTAGAAACAACACTCAGCACACATAATAAATCTGCTGTGTAGTAATCTATGTTCTATTAGAAACAAGTGCTAGGTGGTCAGTGTAAATAATTATCTGAAACCCTCGTATTAGAGTTCAAAATTTTTATATACTAGTACTCCCCATGATGGCTAACAATTCCTTTTCAGTGGCCATTAAATTAAATTCATACTTATTTAGACATCTGCTGGCAAAAACTATTGTATCACGATTGCCGCTTTCTGGGTTCCATTCTGCCTGGAACAATTCACAGGTCATCTCATATTCTGTTACATCCATTGCAAGTTTGAAAGGCTAAATGCCATTTTGGATGTTTTAAAATGTCCACATTATCTAAGGCTTGCTTTATGTTGATTCTGCAGCACCTTCATCCCATACTTACTCTGCTGCTTCGATACGGATAAAAGACGTGCATCATTCATTGGTTTCCCTCTTACAGATTGCCTATAAAATCCAGTCAGCCCTAAAAAATAACCATAACTGGCTTATATTTTGAGGCTCTGGGCAATCTTCTATTGCTCGAATCCATTAACGGTCAGTTCGCACTCCTTTTATATCTACTGTGTGTCCCAATAATTTTAACCCATCTCTTCTGAAATGAGACTGATTGGTTTATTGTAATACCTTTGTCTTTTAAGCTTTTCAAAATTTTAGCTAGCAGTGAAAAATCTCCTTCCAATGTCTTAGGTACAATCAATATGTCACCTGTATGCTTTGTCTAATGCAAATGTGAAAATTCCCCCTCCCTCCCATGCTTTGTCTAATGCCATGTGGAAACTGCCACAGAAATGTTCATCCCAAATGGCAGCACCGGAAATTGATGGTTTTCCTTCAAATAACAACACAGTGTATGGCCTTGACACTATGTAAAGGTATTTGCCAGTACCCATAGAAAAGAAAAATTTAGCTTGTCCAAACTTGGACAATAGTTCAGTACTTACTGGTGCATCCCTTTCTGCTTATACATTTATCAAGTGTCGGAATCGATGATTAAACATACTTCCATAATGGATTTCCTAGCAACTAAGGGTGGATTGCTGTATACACTCAAACTCAGCTCAATAATTCCATTACTTACCATATTTTTTACTTTCTCCTCTACTGCTGGATGTAAAATCATAAGAATAGGCTAAAGTTTTTAGAAAAATGGCGTTTTACCCCTCATTTTAAAACTACATTCATGCTCTCCTATTTCTCCTAGCTTGTCAGGAAACACATCTTCGCATTTGAACAAGATGTCATACAATTCCTCCTCCTGTTCTACTGTACAGATTTCTGATTCTTAGGTCTTTAACTTTATACATTTGAGTTGTTCATTTTCCTCCAAAAACACATTTCTCATAGGTACTGTCTTAGAACAGCAATTATCCAAATATGTTTACCTTGGTAATTTGGGTTACATATCTCTGACACCTTTTTAAACCATAGTATACATGTCATGTCTTCATCCATCCATCTTACTCTATTGTTACTGAAATCTAAAGATGCTTTATAGGGCAGCAGCCAAACCAGACCAAGCAGTATATATAAATTTAAATTTGGTACTATCAACAAGGTCTGACTAAATGTAGAGTTACCTATCATAACAGGTAACCTAGTCTCTTCTTTTATTAGTTTACCCTTAGTTTCCATTATGCACACAGTATATGCACCTGTCACTGGAAGTATAGGACAGAAATGTTTATGCCTATTTATCTCCACCAACTCTTGATTCATTACTGATATGTCACTTCCTGAACTAAGATGAATATCTATGTCCACTTCAAATACCTTATCAGCAATCACTAATCTGATATGGTTATCCTTATCTATCCAGTCCTCCCCCAGTACCCACACTCTGGCTGAAATTGTATGTGCAAATGCTACTTTTCTTCCTATACATGGGTCTTTAATTGCACTGCCCCAGAACATTCTACGTTTCTTAATTGTTGATTGGGGAAAAGAGGTATCTGTAGATACCAGAATCCCTCCATTATTTAAATCACTAAAAGTAATCAGGTGGGAGCAATTATTTATTTGCTTACTGGCTATAAGCAATTTTCCTCTTGTCCACATTACAGAATTTACTTTCTTTTGTCTGTTGATACCATGATGGTAATCATTGCATTCAGTATTTTCTTCAAAGTGGCTTTCACTGGGTGTAGAATCTCCACATTTGTTGATGTGTGTAATTCTTCAATAAATGCTAACTGTGGACCATGCCCTATTCCACATTTCTTTTCTCACGTATAGTACTAATATCTCAATTACACTCGTGCTCCTAAATTAAGGATAATTGCAGAATATGGTGCCACACAACGTGGCACTACACAAAACTGGCACTAATAGCATAGGCACATAGGGTACACACAAGACACAGATCTGTAAGTCCACGGTATTGGTGATAAGTTGAAAAAACTGCCCCGAAACACATGTGCTACAAAACACCGCTATTTCCTGCATATGTACCCCAACATCAATATGGGATATGATCACCATGCGCACGTACACAGGCCGCATAACGGGTTGGCATACTCTGGATCAGATGTTCGAGCAGCTGCTGGGGTATAGCTCCCATTCTTGCACCAGTGCCTGTCTGAGCTCTTGAAGTGTCATAGGGGTTTGAAGACGTGCAGCAATACGTCAACCGAGAGCATCCCAGACATGCTCAATAGGGTTTAGGTCTGGAGAACAGACAGGCCACTCCATTCGCCTGATATCTTCGGTTTCAAGGTACTCCTCCACGATGGCAGTTCAGTGGGGTCATGCGTTATCATCCATCAGGAGGAAGGTGGGACCCACTGCACCCCTGAAAAGGTGGACATACTTGTGCAAAATGATGTCCCAATACACCTGACCTGTTACAGTTCCTCTGTCAAAGACATGCAGGGGTGCACCTGCACCAATCATAATCCCATCCCACACCATCAAACCATGACCTCGATGAAGGTCCCTTTCAAGGACATTAATGGATTGGTATCTGGTTCCTGATTCACGGCAGATGAAAACCTGGTGAGAATCAATGTTCAGACTACACCTGGACCCATCCGTGGCCATAACCTGGGAGCACTGTTCCAATGACCATGTACTGTGTTCTTGATACCAGGCTTTACGAGCTCTCCTGTGACCAGAGGTCAGTGGAATGCACCTTGCAGGTCTCTGGGCGAATAAACCATGTCTGTTCAGTTGTCTGTAGACTGTGTGTCTGGAGAAAACTGTTCCAGTGGCTGCAGTAAGGTCCCGAACAAGGCTACCTGCAGGGACCCGTGGCCGTCTGTGGGCACTGATCGTGAGATATCGGTCTTCTTGTGGTTTTGTACACTGTGGACGTCTTATACTGTAGCGCCTGGACATGTTTCCTGCCTGCTGGAATCATTGCCATAACACTGAGATCACACTTTGTGGCACACAGAGGGCCTGTGCTACGACTTGCTGTGTTTTACCAGCCTCCAGTTGCCCTAGTATTCTACCCCTCATAACGTCATCAATATGTGGTCTTTGAGCCATTTTCAACACACATTCGCCATTAGTGCGTCTGAAAACATCTGCACACTTACTACCTGCACCATACTCTGACATGCACAAACACACCTCTGCATATGTGGACTGCTGCCAGCGCCACCGTATGACGACCGCAGGTCAGATGCACCGTATGGTCATACCCCGAGGTGATTTAAACCTGCAAACCGCCCACCAGAGCATTGTTTCACCATGTATCAGCATTATCCTTAATTTATGAGCATGAGTGTAGGTGCTCTTCCTCCAATGGACTGCCTAGATAATTAGATTTAGTAAGATTTCATTCTATGACTTTCTTATAGCTCCCCCCTGCATTACTGTCGTACTTGTGGTTGAAAAGTTCTAGTGCTAGTGTCACGGGAATACTCCGAGACCAATATTTTCTTCTAAATTTTTCTTGGAAACCATCCCACGAAGCAAATTCTTCAGAGTGTGCTGTTCCCTACTCAGCAGCACTATCTTCTAAATAAATGATTGTAAAATCCACCTTTTTAAAATCCTCTCACAATTTAGGGAGTGAATTATGAACACACTTAGAAAGTAATGCAATGTATTGTTTTCATTTACCAAAGTTGTCTGTTGTTTTGTTATATTATCCTATTTTACATCCCCTTTATTCCAGACCTTGTGTTCATAAGATTTTTAATTATTCAGTTAAAAGATTCATCAAATATAGTTTGTACCAAATGTAGCTCTTGATGATAGCTAGAGGGAGTTGTGCAAAAATGCAGTAAGATCTTGGTACGATTTAAAAGTGGTGCAAAGATTGGCAACTTGTTTTAAATGTTCAGAAGTGTGAAATTGTGCACTTCACAAAAGGAAAAGTGTAGTATCCTACAATCACAATATCAATGTATCAGAGTTTGAATCATTGTACAAACAGGTGGGTGCAATATTTTGTAGGGATATGAAACGGAATGATCACATTCGCTCTGTTGTAGGTCAAGCATGTGGCAGACTGTGTTTCATTGATAGAAACTAGGGAAATGCAATTGGTCTACAAAGAAGATTGCTTACAAATCATTTGAGGGAGCCACCCTAGAATTCTGTGTAAGTGTGTGGGGCCCATACATGCCAAATAGTGCTAGCTGGGGATTTTTAATGAATACAAAAAAGGGTAGCACCAATGGTCACAGGTGTGGGTGACCTATGGCAGAGTGTCACAAAGATGAAAGAACTGAACTGGCTGAAACTATAAGATAAACTTAATTTACCCTGCTAGAATCAACTTTAAGTGATGAATCTAGGAATATGTTACAACATCCACAGAAGCATTTAAGTAACCATTCTTCCTGCTATCAAAACATGAATGGAATGGGAGGGATCCTAATAACTGGTAAAATGAATGTACTCTCTGCCACACACTTCACAGTGGTTTTGCAGGATATAGATGTAGAAACCAATAAGCCTTCATTACTATTGAAAGATTGCTATAATATGAATGAGTGTCCTGCAACACTGCTCTTTATTCTCTGGCACACATTCAAAGGATCACAGTTACCTCTTTGTAGCCGCCATTATGAGCTAGATGTACTGTGTTCAATAAAAATAAATAACTGTCATATAGCTATCAGTGTTTTGATTTGACAACTGTTCAGCTGCTTGCACATCAGTTTCTCTGCTCATTTTTTGTATTGGCTCTCACAGGGCCTAACAGACTCAAATGCAAAGTTGCCCATGTCAGAAGGTGTAACAAGAGTTGAACCTAGATGTGATCATCAGTGACCACTGAGATACCTCAAAGCTGCAGGGACACTATCTATACAGTTCTTTCCTACTCATATCAGTCAAATAATCACGTTCAAACAAAAAAGTACAATATCTTCCTCATGTATACTGTTAAAACATGGCAGCTAGCATGTGCAATATTCACTGAGAAATAAGGCTAAACCTGTGTCTTTGGCATAATTTATGGTTGCATTGGGCAAGAAGTTCAGAGACCTTTAACAGTTATCCTCTTCTTATGTTAACATAACTGTAAAATTCCTTCTGTGTATGAGAGGTAGCCACAAAATTTTTGTCACCTTAGAGGGAGGGGGAGGGGGGGGGGGCGTGTTTGTGGAAGTCTACACTTTAGCTGCTAAGAAATGTTCTGTAGATGCTGAATGGATGAAGAATCAGCTGTACTGCCTGCCACCATTTCCCTGATGCCAGAAAATTGATTTCTCATGTGCCAGTCATCTGTCTGAGGGCTGTAAGACATCAGACCTATTCACTTAAATCAAGTGTTTCAGTTGCCAGAAATAATAACAAAGACTAAAAGGGGGAGAGAGGGAAAACTACAGACCAGCAATAGACAGAAATTTCTAGTAACCCAAAGTATTCTGTTTGTCTAAAACAGAATAAATACAAGGTAGTTTGGTTACACAATTGGGACGAAATCAACCCACAATTCTGGCTTTCTTGTCACAGAGCCATCTTTATGTAGGATAAGAAAAATATATGGAAAAACTTTAAGAAAGGAATGATAACTCATCCAGTCCCTAAGAGAATAAATAGGGGTACAGCAAAAGCCTAATACACTGCAGTATGATATACTGCTGATTCAGATGTAATGCGGTATAAAGTATGTCCCCCAAAATAAAATATTTATGAATGGTTTTTGCAATCTCAGTATATTTTATAAACTTGAAAAAATCTTATTACAGTCTCATGTAGCCTTTGCAGCATGCAGTTTACTGTTGTAACCTTCAAACTCTTCAAATAATAACCAAAACAGATGGACTTAATTAAACTCAACCTTTGGTTTGTCTTAACCTATCAGGATTGTTGCTGGACAGAAGCTTTGAATATACATCTCACAGTTAACACTGTGATGCAGTCAACAAAGTTACTATCCAACAATGCTTGACAATATTTGAAATGAGCACAATAATCACTGGATCAAATTATTCATTCATTGTCTAGATTTGTGTGCGCTTGTCACAATGTCACACAGACAGAAAGTGTATTCTGTGAGTGATAAACTAAAAATTATTACTTGTGTGAAGAATTGTGAAACTAATGCAAGTTTATCATGAGAATGTGTTGTGCCCAAGGAACAATCACGAGACAGGTGAAAGAAGAGAACAAACACAGCTGAAAGTGATTTGGGAATAGACAAAAATAGTACTACACTACAAAATGACAGTGAACTTGACGAATGCCTTTATAGGTGGTTTTTAATGAAGCAAAGTGAAGTTGTGCCACTTTCCGAGCCAATTATTAAAGCCCAAGCTGAAAGATTTCAGCTTCGATTTACATGGCAACAAAGATTTTATAGTTCCTGACTGATGGTTTTCAAGGTGAGTGTGTGATCATCAAATTTGCCAAATGACTGTTGAAGGAGAAGCAAGGTCTTTTGACAGTGAATCTGCTTCATTATTTCCCAAAATGCTACACAAAGTAATGGTAGATGAAAATTTAAATCATTATCAAATGTATAATTGTGATGAAATGGCTCTTTATTATCAGTTGCTTCCAATGAGAACCCATGATAAAAGAAAAAAAAAAAGATGGGTTTGAAAATGAATAAAGACAGAATAACACTTCTTTTTGCCACAAATAAATTGGGCAGCTATAAGCTGAAGCCTCTCTGTGTGGGTAAAAGTAATAGCCCAAGACACTTCATTTCAAGCATATAAACATGTCACCATTACAGTTCACTTACAGGTATTCAAAGAATGCTTGGACGATTTGTGACATTTCCACAAACTGGTTTCATGAAGAGTTTGACCTTTCATGATAAAACACCTACAGTCACTTAAGATGAGAGAAGAAGCTCTACTAATTCTTTATCACAGTTCAACTCATCCACCTGCTGATATGTTGCAATTAAAAGAAGGAAAGATAAAAACTTTGTTTTTGGCAAAAAAAAAAAAAAAAACACATGACAGCAGCTTGATCATGTCATCATACAAGCATCATCATCATCATGATCTGTTTACTTCAATAGTAAATTCAGACGAGGAAATGTAAATATTCTTGAAGTCTGTAAATCTTGCCTCGTGCGGCAAAGCATTGGCCTGACCACTATTAGGAATTGCTGGAACATCGGTTGCACTGAAGAAAATGCGACAGATGAACACTGTACTGACAGATTTCAACTACAGTGACATCCAGTTCACATGTGATGCTCTACAGTGCAGTATTGATCCTGAAGAATTGAACACTGGGTAGTCATCACCAACAAAGAATCAATTTTGGAGATCACAGATGACAAGGATATTATTGATCCTGTTAAAATGAGAGTAAAGAAGCAGTTTAGGATGAAGAAGAAGAAGAAGAAGATGATGAAGAAGTGAATCAAACGAAATTGAGTTGTTGCACCTGATGAGTATAAAACAATACACACTAAAGGAACTGTGTGAAATGCCCTGCCAAAGAAAGCTGACTGACTTCTTTAAAGTAGCGGAATAATGGTGTACTTAGCTTGTAAGCAGTATTGTAATATCTGATAGGATACTTTATATACCAAATAGAAACATGTTTTATTGTTTGGATGACATTTGAGTAAGGTTTGTATAATTGCTGTACACTATTTGGCAAGTTTCTGAATTTTTTTGCGTCTAATGTTCTTTGATTTTAAATATGGTATAGTACAGTGTGTATAACACTGAATTGTGTGTTCTAACTTTCCATGGATATTTTGTCATCGCCTGGCTCACCGCACACACACTACAGTGCTGGAGTAAAGCCTAACCCCCCCCCCCCCCCTCCATCTGAGTTGTATCGGACTTCTACGGTATTTGGAGATTTTAGGTGAGCTCTTTGTGTTAAATAACGAGAAAGAAGCCATGACGAGTTATGGATACAAACACAAATACAGGGGCAGTGCGACATACAACATCATCATTGGTGCGATCATAGTACCTGCTGCTTGCAATGCAAACGGTGTAATTACATAATAAAAACAACTAACTGGTCATGAGCATTCTATCATGACACATCCTAACTCAAACTCATTAACTCAGCAGAAAGCTGCTTCCAAGGTGATGGAAGTTAGCTCACCTACAATAAAATTGCAGCAACTCTCAAACTACCACCAGCAATGAAGTGATACATTCTAAGATCTGCAACCGAATGGGGCTCAGAGCATCTCTCTGTGGTTTTGTAAACTCAGCCTCAGGATAGTAATGTGCCTCACCCAAGTAAAAATATTCCTGTAGCCAACTTTACTGCAAGTGGCAGTGGAGACGATTTTTGCTCCTTCTGGCCATGGTGTTTAAGTTGGTACCTTGTTGAAGTGCCTGGTCAACAAGCGTCCCTATGCAATGGCATGTTTGCAGCCAAAATTTTAATGTAATGGAACCAGACTTTACTGGTTTTTGCCGTTGTGTGGTTTTCCTAATTTAACTGAATGGCAAACATGGAAAATGATACACCCCACCATTCACTTGTCTTCTACTTAGGCAACCCATTGGTGGTTCCCACTGACTGGGTAAACTGATATTAATGACTAAATTGACCTGTTAATTTTATCAACTATTTAATTAGGCAAGCAATAGGCCCTTGATCTCTATTGTTGGAATCATAATTATATAAGCAGTATGAATCTGCGATGGAAAAAGATTATTATGGGACTTAAATGGACAGCTGCTGATGCTTCTCCATGTAGGTTGTGTGTCTCAGTAAAGTTACACAGTCACAGTTCTAACTCAAAAATCACCTCCTTGACCATTCTGGTAATGCTTGCTATGCAACGATTTCTTCATCCTAAGAAAGTTACTGGGTTACATATCAGGAGAATTTAGGGGAAGGGGGAGACACCTCCTTGGACAGCTTCCCATAATGCTTAAGCTTGACAGTCTCCCATAACCATGTCAGGAGTTTTCAGGAGTACGCTCCTGTGATGGTTTGTACCTTACAAGTACCATCTGTTAACACCGTGCCGTCAAAGGGGGAGGGGAGGGAGTCATCCGAGTGAGATGTTGAAAACTGATCCATGAATGCTCTTCACATTTTCCACTATCACTTCTATTGTGACACGCTGGTTTTCGAGCACCATAGCCTCCACTTCTCTTTCAATTCCCAGTTCTTCACAGAGGGATGGCCCACCACTTTGTTGTTCATCATTCAGACTTATTTGGCTATATTGGAAGCATCTGTGCCACCTAGCCACTCTGACTTAGTTCCCCTTCAAATGAAAGGACAAGATTATCCGCGTATCAGTGAGATGTACCATTTTGTTTTGGCTTCTCTGGTGGTGTGCTACAGTACTGTGATGTGGGAATTACCGTGTGTACTAGGACTGTGGAAGTGTACCTGTAAGCAATCTGCTTTATCACTCTCCCTCATTTTATGCTATGTGTAGAAAGACTGGCTGTGCAATCTATATGTTCACATGCTGGAAGTACTTCTTCAAGCTAGATTTTAGTGAGTTTCAGAGCTAAATTGTACAAATAAAAGTATTTCCTAGGTCTCACTGGGGAATTCATAAATACATTTTTTCACACTGCAGAGAAGACAAGTGTCACGCAATGAGCACCCCTCACAAAGTGAATACCATTTACAAGTTATTAAAATAATTGACTAGGATATTGTGCAGAAAGAAAAGTTAACATGTTTCTGTTTTATAGTACAAATAATGTAATTCACAATCTTTCACATACATCAATGATGCAGTGCTTATGTCTTGTTGCCTGCCATTATGTATAACTTTTGAGGAATCAGGAACAACATACATTAAGGTTTATCAACTTCAGATGGTATTTGACATTACTTGCTATTGGAAAAATAAATCTTATGATGAACAATATGAATTGGCAACAGGAGATAACAAAGAAATTAGTGAGATTTGGGTACTATTCTGTAAAGGAGAGCTGCCAGCATCTTTAAGGTCACATTCACTCATCTGAAAATGTTTGCAATGAGATATTCACTCACAACACACTGCAGACATTGTCCACATGGTCAGACACCATAAAATGTTTTGCTGTCATTTATATGAACTGAGCGATTAATATTTTTTTTTCTACTATTAAGACAGAGTAAACACAAGGTGGTGACTTTCAAATGCCATTGTGCCATTGCAACACTAGCAAAGCTGCCTTATGTCAAAATAACCATTAAAACATTATGGGTCATAATTTATCATGCAGAAGCTGAAGGAAATAAGGTTCTGCTTCTGCTACATATATATAGAACATATTACATCAGGACATTTACCTGGAGAAAGCAACTCAGCTAATTTTTCTGCCAAGTGTACCCACAGTTAAGGATTCAATATATTTTGTGTGTCAATGAAATAGTGGCTGGGAAGTATGACTAGTCAGAATACATCCATCAACGAACTTACACTGCTGTTTAAAGAAAGATGCACTACACTTGCATACAGAAAGGTAAATTAATACTGCCAATCAATTCAGCAACCTAACTAGTGCTACCCTTTAGTCCCAGAAGCTATTATGGGGTATTCCTAAAAATTTCAGCTAAAAATTCCATTCAATAAGCTAGCTCATCTTTTCAAACACACAAAGTTTTTATTTTTAAAAATCATGGACCAGCTAGTTCTCCATTTTTCTCTTAAGAAACATACAATCTATAGTTCTAAAATCAGACTGAAAATGGCATTTTTCACTATCAGTAACTGTAAAAATTTGTAATATTGCTACACATTGAAAATTTTCTTCTGTGCAATCTCTAAATTACTCTGGATAACAATACACACACATAAACTATACATGTTTTAGAAATCAAATACTATTATCAGTTATACTATTTAATCACAGCTTAGCTTTTTCTGCCTTCCTTTAAACCAGTACAGTATGGTAAAAACATGTAGCACCATTTAACACCTGGCCTATCTCAATGGATTTCTCTTATAGCTGAAACTGAACATCTCATTGACAGAAGATAAAGAAAACTTCAACAAATGACAAACATTTCATAAGCAGGTCTCCCTTCCACCTTCAATCCTCCCCCAAATCCACACCATCATTGTTTCTTGGCAGTTAGTCAACACAGAGACATAGCACTATCATTCAGAATACGATCTCAAACTAAATCTCTCTTCCATACATATACTTTCAGTAGACAATTACTGAAATGACTGGAAAATTACATAATTTCCTTCATTATATCTGTGCACTTTAATTTAAAGCAAATGAAATAGTAATAATTTGAGACATAACAGCTCTCAGTAATCAGTTTCACCTGTTTCACATTACAATGGGCACAAATATTACTTTATTAACATTGACTCCAGCTGGCAGTTTGGCAACAGCTGTACACCAGGGTTCACATCATTTCTCCTCTTCTTTCTCCTAACAGTTAATTCTAAACATTTAATTTTAAGTACTGGCATAAGTATGGTATTTGTACTGTTTGTTGTTCTCAGCATCACAGTGCAACTTGCTGTAGTATCCACATGAATGCAGCACTGAGGCCTGCTGCAACTGGCACTGTGAAAACCCACGCATAAATGATATTCCTGCAAAACAAAGAACAACTTCAGACATTGGAAACCTTTATGAAATGTTTATGGAATGATAGAAGTGTATTATAGTAACAACTAAATACTGACAACAAGTACATACATACCTAAAAAGTTTCCAGTCCACACCACTTTTGTCTGAACTAAACCAGCCAACAAATACAACTGAACCCACTTTACAATGTGTTGTACTAATGGGAAGACCTATCTTTGATGCCAAGAGTACCGTAAAGGCTGCACCGATCTCAATTGAAAATCCCCTGCAAATGTATTAAAGAGAACTCAAACATCTCTACATAGAAAGATGAATACACTGAATCTAGACATAAATTGTTCTTAAACAAAACATAATCTCTCTCTCTCTCTCTCTCTCTCTCTCTCTCTCTCTCTCTCTCTCTCTCTCTCTCTCTCTCTCTCTCTGTGTGTGTGTGTGTGTGTGTGTGTGTGTGTGTGTGTGTGTGTGTGTGTGTGTGTACGTGTACGTACGTACAGTTTTACTAGAAAATAAACATTTTGGTAACATCACAGAATATACCAATGGGTTGTTTTCATTACTTTGATCTGGCAGAATTTCATTTGCAAGACAATAAATGGCTTTCTGTGTAGAGAATGTTTTAGAACAGCAAAATTGAGAAGTAATTATACTGTGAGAAGCGTGTTACTGTAGATCATTTTCTAAATTTATTATAATGAGTAGAGCAAAATTAGACATTTAATTTGGAGTGATTTACTAAAGTTTATATTTGCAGATGAGCCACTACTGTATATTTAAGTCTCTCATTAAATTCCATGAGCCACTGAAAGTTTGCTCAAGGTCATCATGTCCAGTTGTCACAAGATTTTAAAACTCTGACACAGTCAAATTAGTATCATAAGAACTACTGCTTTGTAGCCAGCTAATGACTTTTTATTCACATTAAGAACAACATTTTGAAATTAATACCTGTGTGTGTACAGGGTATGCTTAGAGTAAATCTGGTGTACCTGTATTTGTTTATTAACAGGTACAATATTTGCTTTCAGGCGAGAGGATGTGACACCTAAATTTGGAGGCCATCAATTTCAGCATGTCATTTCTGCCACAGCAGTTGCATGGGAAGTCAGTTTTTGTCTTCTCTTATTCTCAACATCTGCTACCCTCTCAAGAGACAGGGTCTTCTCCTTTTCCAACCCTTCCATACTAATTCTCCTTTCCTCTCTGAGGAAGGAACACACACACACACACACACATTCGAAAGCTAAGAATTTTGGCTCTTGAAGGTAATCATTGGCCAGCCATTTTACTTCACCATAATGTAACACAAACAATACATCCATTAAACAGAAGCCACCAAAAGGTATTTAACTACATATATATTCAGAATAGATACAAAAAAGACTGAAATATTACGAAATCATTACAAGCACTTGGGAAGAATAGTCTAGTAATAGCACTTACGTTGAGGCAGTTATTTTTGTCAGATCTTCACCGATTGTCTGAATGACACGGCGCCCCCACAACCACAGACCAACTGAGATACCCAGTCCACCATAAAACAAGATGAAAAGAGGTGTCTCAGATTCTTGGGCCACTGATCCCTCCTTGAAGATCAGCCACAGGGCAATTAAAGGCCCAATAGCATTACTGTAATAAAAATTCTGCTTAGTTCAAACATATGGTATAAAGAGCATGGTTGTAATTATGCCAAAATTTTGTAACTTTAATTTGTCAGATTCTTAACATAATTATTGCAAAAGCTGCACAGGGAAAAGTAACAGCTACTTGTCAATAATGGAATGTAATGATCTTTCTTCCCTAAATCATCTCCATATTGCGTCTTTAATAAGAATCTTCAGAAATGGAATATTGAAAGATATGCAGGGGGACTCAAAATTCATGCACTCTGATGCCACTGCACGGTTCCTTGCAAGCTAATAGACCACAAACATCTAGCAAAATTTCATCCCGTGTATATTTTCTGTAGAAAATTACTATCAAAGGAAGGCAGTTTGGCAATTTTGTTATCAAACACTTAACAAGTATCTTAATTCAACTCTGCGTGGCTGTGCTGCACAATTCTCACACTAGATTTCAGCTCAAGTGTAATTTTATTTTCTAATTTTAGACTGTGAGGTACACTATCTTGCTTCTTAATGAGGATCCCACAATTACAGCAGATTTTAAACAAAATAAATGTAATTATTTAATGGCTACATACAAATAAGAAATCAATTTCTCTGTGCTGTTCACACAGTCACTTCGTTCACATGTATAAAAAATGGCTCTGAGCACTATGGGACTTAACATCTATGGTCATCAGTCCCATAGAACTTAGAACTACTTAAACCTAACTAACCTAAGGACATCACACAACACCCAGACATCACGAGGCAGAGAAAATCCCTGACCCCGCCGGGAATCGAACCCGGGAACCCCGGCGTGGGAAGCGAGAACGCTACCGCACGACCACGAGCTGCAGACTCCACATGTATAATTTTGCATTATTTCAGCAACTACATTTAGACCCAGTTGCCATTATAACCTCCTATCATTGTTTCTATCAATTAGTACTAACTATCCTGTTTACCATATTCCTGTCCATTGCATTTCTTTAGAAGTCCAGTAAGGTAGCAATCTGCTTCACAGATAATTACTACTCGATGAAGTGAACTTGTAAACTGGGCTTAATGGGAAGTACCTTGGTCATATGACTAGGCATAATCATGTTCCAATTCAATGTAGCAAGCATTGTTACTTCACAATGTAACTGTGAAAAAGTATCACAAAAAAATAATGGTGAAAAATACTCTCATGGGATGTCATTACAGCCTGCTGCTAGTGTTAATTTCAGTGACAATGAGAACAAAAAGTTCAACATATTGACAAGTTGAAGTTACGTAAACAGTGTGCAAATTATTGCAAGAGAGATACAACATCTAATGGAGCATCAAATATTTTAGCAAACAATTTCTGCAATATTATGAACTACAGAAAGGAAACCACCTTTGTCAAAACTTTACAGATCTGGACTTTCATGCTAGCAGGGAAACTCTGAGAAAAACTGTTCAATCTACAATATCTGACTGTAAAAGGTGTACGAATGAAAATGTCATCATATGCGAGCAAAAGAACGTACTTCCAAAAAGACCATAATAAATTAGATTTTTTTTATGAACAATGAAGCATAATGACTCATGTTGCCAGTTACTTTTCACACCCAAAGCAAAGTAATAGTGTCCAACAAGTATTGTCAAACATTGTTCTAAATGCAGAATTTCATTTCATGGTCATCTCTCCTCTATGACTACAACAGGAGAACTTTGGACTATCATACAGATATGGAAAAGAGAGAGAGAGAGAGAGAGAGAGAGAGAGAGAGAGAGAGAGAGAGAGAGAGAGAGAGAGAGTAAAAAATACAGACAAGGAAAGCCGAACTCTTGGCATTAATTAAGAGGCACCAACCTCTTCTTTTTATTTTTTATTCCACTGGCAAAGTTCTGCAAGAAAACAGTTCCCTGTCTATGCTGCTACACCATCTACACCTATGTCCTATAGAACTGGTCCAGAATCTTGCAAATAAAAATATCAGTAGTTGTAACACATAAAGCATCTCTCTCTTTAATCAAAACATATAATGGCTGATGTTTTTGCTGCTAATAAATATACATTGTGTGTCATCTGGCCTCATACAACCCTTTCGACGTAACACTATTTTGGTGACATGCACATTGATTTCACTGCCTTTACTTAAAGCATGCGTGGTGCCATGCCAAAAATGTGTGATGACTACTGTAGGAGAGAGACTCTGATGGATGAGGAAACTAAAACTATAATAAAATCAGTCAGCATAGATTCACACTGAGTGGATCACCTTCTAGACTTTTCAAACAGATAAAAAACAGAAGTGGTTGCATGGGAAAAAACCAGGATCTCGGTATTACTAGCCAAAAACACTAATCATTAACTAGACCACATGGTCAGTTTGTTATTCCTGCTTTGACAATAGCTTTTACTCTTATGATAGAAGAATTTAAAGCATGCGTGGTGCCATGCCAAAAATGTGTGATGACTACTGTAGGAGAGAGACTCTGATGGATGAGGAAACTAAAACTATAATAAAATCAGTCAGCATAGATTCACACTGAGTGTCAACATTCTCATCCATGACAAACAGCAGATGATGTATCAATAAACGCCACTGTGAATAACAGGAACCTCGTCAGGGAAGGTAACTTTCAGATGCTGTCAGCAAAGTTCCATGAACAGCTAAGTGAGAAATAATGCAAATTCTGTTTCTGTACTTGTTACACATGGGCACTTCATTCAGTGGCACATTAGACAGTTAGTGTGTGGCACCACTCCACTTGGAAGCGTACTGGTTAAGTGAAGTTTTATTTTTAATTTTAGAATGTGGGATACAGTATCTAGCTTCTTAATCAGTATATTGCCTTTAAAATTTTACATAGTTCTATTCCACCCAACTGTTGCCGGACCAGCTATCTCATCAAAGGTATTATGCATTCCTCACAAACAATTTTCTTGATATGTAAGAAGATACTTCACTTCATGTTTGGCAGTGGCTGTGGTTCCAGCATGATGAAGCAGCTGCACATTTTTGTAGAAATGTACAATAGTACATCAGCAGAGCCTTTCCTGGAATATTAATCAATTGTGGACATTCGATTTTAGACCTCTGCATTTGCTTGGTCTTAATCCCCGAGATTTCTTCCTGTGGGTATACTTCAAGCAGCACATTTATTCTATTTTGCAGATCAAACTGAAGGCACTAGTAGGAGGCAACCATGCTACTCTTGTAACTGTGGATGCAGCTATGCTGCAAAGAGTTCAAAGAAGCATGGTCCAGCGAGTCACTAAATTTTAGGAGATACAGGCAGGTTACTTTGAGCATCTGCTCTGAATGCTATGTATGTTTCCTGAAGACATGCTGCCACTGATAGTGTATTTAAAATATTACAGCAGGCTGTTTTTACTGACTGTAGTACATATGTTTAAACACCTCCACACTGATAAGTTTTGTAGTTACTACTGCACTATGACAGGTAATTTATTTTTAACTTGTTATTGGTCTTCATGAATATTTTTGACATGTCAAACTGCCAATTCATTAAAAAAAACTGTAGTTGTATGATATGTATTGTTTGAGAAAAGTGTACATCAAATCATTATTGGGCACAACAAAATTATAAAAAAAATTACATCTTGACCTAGAATACAACTTTAACTCACGTATTCTAATGCAAAACTGTCCAAATCACTAACTGGGGAGCACAACTACCCAGTACTAAATCAAGATACTGTATTTATCATAGACTTACAGTTTGCCTTTCTGTTATGTCCATTTTTTACCAAAAACGTGCATAAGATGAAATTTTGTTACAGATCTTTTTGTACTGCTAGCATAAGGATGGACATGCACTGTGACATCAGAGAGCACAAATTTTGGTTCACATTGTATATTAAATAAGGCATGTGACATCCATACTACAACTGGAATCTACATCAATAATTACCTACTACTGACTGTAACTTGTTATAGTCTCTTTTTAAAATAAGCTATGAATCTACACCTTATAAAATTGGTATAAGGGTCACTAATTTCATTTTATTGTTTCATTTTATTGTTTACTTGTAGGATCATTGCCAAAGAGAGTTAATGTACATACTGTCTAATGAGAAGTAAATACTGTCTAATGAGAATTTACTACAATACTACTATTACTTTTATGAGCAGCCTCTATGGTATTCTTACTACTATTATTTTCAGAATGAGATTTTCACTCTGCAGCGGAGTGTGCGCTGATATGAAACTTCCTGGCAGATTAAAACTTTTACTATTATTTTTTTACTATTTTACTATTATTTTGTTCCGCACTATCATATGTATTGCAGTATTTCTGAATATCAGATGAATGTGGAGTCTTGACATCGTTTGTTTTCTCATTATATGTGCCAAATCCACAGTGCAATAAGAATGGTGTAACATAGTACAAATGTAACACATATCCTCCATTAGACACTGTACGGCGGGTGTAATATATGCAATGGACACTCCTCCCCAACCCCCCGCCCTCCCACCCCCCCCCCCCCTCTCTCTCTCTCTCTCTCTCTCTCTCTCTCTCTCTCTCTCTCTCTCTCTCTCTCTCTCTCTCTATTATTCATGTATTTTTCAGTTCAGTTGAGACTATTATATCTCTTATTTCATTCCAAAACTTTTAAAGATATCTGAAATTTCCACCTGTTATAACATGCATGTTTAAGTTGTCAATTTTCATTCTTCTCCAACATTTTGCCAGTCAGTTTATACTTTCCTTAAAGGTACCTAGTGTTGTTAAACACTGTATAGTCTTGGACTGAAAGGAGGGTTGTTATATCTACTGAAGGGTTGCTTGTTTTCAATTGTTGGCTGACTACATCTTATGTGATTTGATCAGAATTGACTTGTCACACCTCTGTTTAGCATTCCTGTAGAACTTTCACAACTGCTACAAAAACCACGAGCCATACCTACCCACTGCATTTCAGCTCACTTCCCATCTCCTGTGAGATGGATGAATGCTTGCATTTAAGAAAGTTTTTTATTATTAAAGATGATAAAATGTGTTCGCTATGCTTCGGTCAAGTTGTTGGTGCACAGTATTATTTCATAAGTCATGCTTGCCTAATGACACATATGATTTGAAGAAGAATGTAAAAATTGACATATTATTCCAATTAATCAGTCCCCTTTAAACTATTGTATTACACTGCATTACCAGAAGTTTAAAATAAGTTTACAATACTAGAGGAAAGGAGACCTCCGTATGACAGATCTCTAAATCCAGCTGTCTGAGTGAAATAAGGTAATATTAAATATGGACAGATTTTCTGTGGAAACATTTAGTCAACTGTGAAATTTAATCTTTTTTGTCTGTCATGCTATTTCTGAACTAATCTACAATTAACATTTAAATTTCACTATTGTACCTAACATCATTCCCTCCATGAGCAAATGAACCAAATGAAGCTGTGAGTATCTGAAGAAATGCAAAGAGTTTAGCTGCTTCAGGTGGATCATCTTTTGATTGAATTATTTGTGTTTCTGGTGCTACACTCTCAGGATCAAGTTTCTGTAATCAAAAAGGTTATTGGTTATAAGTAATTTTTCAAGAGACACTAAAAGCAAGGAAATTAATTTTCACCAGTAACTTACCATTTGTTCTGGTGTCTTTTCTTTGATTAAAGGAACTGCACTGCTGTTGGGAGAAAGACCTGGAACAATAAAAATACTT
Source organism: Schistocerca serialis cubense (assembly GCF_023864345.2). NCBI lineage: Eukaryota > Metazoa > Arthropoda > Insecta > Orthoptera > Acrididae > Schistocerca > Schistocerca serialis. Next base: position 422,494,614 of record NC_064639.1, on the reverse strand, counting down.
GGTTGCAACAAACATGTTACATATGAATAATCTGTTCTCAACTTCAGAGAAGGTGTGCCATATGGACATAACAATTACATGTTGCTAAGCTATAGTTGTGGCAACACATTTCAAGTCTAGAAGTGTTTTGCACAGGTGACAGAAATACCACAAAGGCAGATGAAAGTGGTCAAAACACACACACACACACACACACACACACACACACACACAGGAGCTGACAAGCATTTCTAGGACACAGGTGTCTGTTGGACAAAGGACGATGGACACTAAAATATGACAGTCAGGCTACAGATGTAGCACCAGATGCTCTCTAGTGGCCGAACACCTATCTATCTGGGTTAGAGGTCTCTTCATAAGTTGCTTGGGTACATTCAGGATTTTAAGTTTCTGTCAAAATAAAAAATGATAACAACAAGATGACTTGGAGTTTTATGCTAAGAGGTTAATTTTGCATGATTCTGAATGAAAACAGCTTTTTGAATAACAGATAGTATGATAAGAGAAAAGGGCTGTGACTGAGGACATCCCATCAGTTTATATCACCATATTACTTTTGTGTAACTGATCTGTTATGAGACACCTACTGTCAACAAATCACAGTTGCGAGTAGATAGTGAGATCTTTCACCTCACCACTTCTTGAGGCTGGAGGAAAATAAGCTTTTAACGTAACAAAGTGAGAATTCAAATGGAAATTACATTAGTGGTTAGCAAAGAACTCTAAGTTTCTGTTTTTGCATAAAACTTGGTGCCTATCTTTGCATAAGGTTCCTTCCTAGTGTAATTTACCAGCAGCCAGAAGCTCCCCGTCATGTCACTAAGTTTAAATCTCATGGTGGTAAATGGCATATAGTTTAGATCAGTGCATTCTATTTTGCATACTTATCTTATGCAGTAGCTTTTGAGTAAGCAGAGTTTCTAGTAACAGTTAATTGTAGACAAACCCACTTCAGTAGAGAAATTGATTTCTGTTAAGAGCTTGCCATCTCAGGATATAGTGACAAATCTGTAGAGCAGTGTTTAGTGTTTCTTTATTCTTCGCATTATATTTTGTGTACATTCCAAACTGAGAAGCACCATTTGAAATCTTAGATCTCTTTCTTACACACTGTGATATGGCTAGGATCTGTACCTGTTGGAAGCAGACACAGGAAGAATTGGCTGCTGTTCATAAACAGCTGGAAGCTGCTTTGGCTATTGTCAACATGCTCCACACTAATGCTCAAAGTTGTGGTGACATCAGGAACCTGGTGACCTCAACACCTTTGGTGCCAATAAAATCCCCTGGTGACCCGGGCAACATCAGACCAGTCCATCCTCACTCGAGAGTGAGTGGAAGACATTTGTGGGTTTGTGTGTCAGTGGCGGAAAGCAAAAGATTGAGTACGTCATGCGGCTGGCTCTTTGCGCCTCAGCAATTGGTACGAGGTGCTACCGAGTGTTGTTGATAACTCTGAGCCAGCATGGGATGCCTCTTCCGTTGGACCAGCGGCTGATTTTCCCACTCAATCTGGACAAGTGCAAGGAGGGGTATGCTTGTTATTGGGAGCTCCAGTGTTAGGCAAGTGGTGGAACCCATCAGGGAAATAGCAGGCAAGGCAGGAAAGAATGCCAGTGTGCACTCAGTATCTTTGCTGGGGATCTTGTCAGTGATATGAAGGAGACCCTGGTGGCGGCTATCGAGTGCCCTCTGTGCAACCGGCTGCATATAGTCGCATATGTCAGCATCAATGATGCCTGCCATTTGGGTTCTGAGGGCATCCTCAGCTCCTTACGGCAAATGGCCGATTTGCTGAAGGCAAGTAACATTGCACATGGGGTTCAGGCTAAGCTGTCTATTTGTAGCATCCATCTTACCCAGGGTTGATTGTGCTCCTCTGGTTTGGAGCAGAGTGGAAGTTCTAAACCGGAAGCTCGGACAACTCTGTGATTGTATCTGATGCAAATTTCTTGACCTCTACTATCAGGTGCAGAATTGCAGGGTTCCCCTTAATAAGTCAGGCATGCACTACACGCAGGAAGCAGCTACTAGGGTAGTGGGGTATATGTGACGTGTAAATGGGGCTTTTTAGGTTAGAGAAAGCCTCCCTTGGGATCATGATAAATTAGCCACAGTGTCCTCATAGAATGTTTGTTGTCACAGATCAGAGATAGAAAAGATTAATACGATTTTAGTAAACTGCAGGAGCATCCAAGGAAAGCTCCCAGAATTAGTTTCACTTACTGGATGTTTTAATGCACAGATAGTATTAGGAACAGCAAGATGGTTGAAACTGGACATTGTGATATCGAAATTCTAAGTTCAGGTTAGAATTTTTATCATAACAATAGGTTAGTCACCAATGGTGGTGGCATGTTTATTCCAGGAAAGAATTCAATAAAATCTAGTGAGGTTATCACGAATTCCAATTTGAATTAATCTGCATCAAGTTAAGTATCAAAGACCAGTCTAAAATGGTAATTGGATGCTTTTATAGACCACTTTGGTCAGAGGCTCTAGTGGTAGCGCACTTCAGACAGAACTTGCAGACTATTGTTAATAATTTTCCTGATTATGAGATTGTAATAAGGGGCAACTTCAACTTGCCATGTATAGATTGAGAGCGTCATGCTATCAAAACTGGTGGCAGAGAGAGGAATTCTTGTGAAATTGTTCTGGATGTCTAGTCCAAAAAGTACTTTGGGCAGATAGAGTAACAACTCTTGAGGGTAAAGTCTTAGACACAATGACAACAGACAGACCTGAACTTATCAAATCAGTTAATGTAAAGGAAGATCAGTCATTGTAAGGCTGTGGATCTTAAAAGAATGTCGAGCAATGTACGACGATATTTTGCTTAGCAAGAGTGACACGATACAAATTTCAGAGTTCTGACCAGCCACCATCAAATACGCAGTGATGAGGATGAAGATGTGGAAAACAAATGGAAAACATTCAAAGGCATCAGGCAATATGCCTTAGACAAGTATGATACTAATAAGATACTAAGGAATGGGAAATACCCATCATGGTTTAAGAGCTGTGTTAGAAAACTGCTATGTAAACAAAACTTCATCTCAAATTTAAGAGAAGTAAAAACCTAACTGACAAACAAAAGCTGAACAAATAAAAAATGAGCATGAGAATAGCAACAAGAGATGCGTTCAATGACTTTGAAAGTAAAATCTTGCCAACCGATCTGAGTAAAAGCCCTAAGAGGTTTTGGTCATTTGTAAAATCAGGTAGTGGGTCAGAACTATCTGTTCATTCACTCAGTGACCATAATGGCACCAAAATGGAAGATAACAGACGGATGGCCAAAATACTGAATTCGGTCTACCAAAATTGTTTCACAATGGAAGATCGTAACACAGTCCCTCCTTTCAATCATTGTACGAATGACAAGATGACAGATGTTGAGATAGCCAGTTCTGGAATAGGTAAACTGTAATTGCTTAGTAGTGGAAAGGTGGCATGACCAGATAAGATACCTATAAGATTCTACACTACTGGAAGAAGAAATGCAGATGATAAACGGGTATTCATTGGACAAATATACTACAACTGACATGCGATTACAACTGACATGCGATTACATTTTAACGCAATTACACTTTGACACAATTACACTTTGACACAATTACACTTTGACACAATTACACTTTGACACAATTACACTTTGACACAATTACACTTTGACACAATTACACTTTGACACAATTTGGGTGCACAGATCCTGAGAAAGCAGTACCCAGAACAACCACCTCTGGCCGTAATAACGGGCTTGATACACCTGGGCTTTGAGTCAAACAGAGCTTGGATGGCGTGTACAGGTACAGCTGCCCATGCAACTTCAGCACGATACCACAGCTCATCAAGAGTAGTGACTGGCATATCGTGACATCCCAGTTGCCCGAACACCACTGACCAGACGTTTTCAGTTGGTGAGAGATCTGGAGAATGTGCTGGCCAGGGCAGCAGTCGAACATTTTCTGTATCCAGAAAGGCCCGTACAGGACCTGCAACATGTGGTCCTGCATTATCCGGCTGAAATGTAGGGTTTTGCAGGGATCGAATGAGGGGTAGAGCCACGGGTCATAACACATCTGAAATGTAACGTCCACTGTTCAAAGTGCCGTCAATGTGAACAAGAGGTGACCGAGATCTGTAACCAATGGCACCCCATACCATCACGCCAGGTGATACGCCAATATGGCGATGATGAATACACGCTTCCAATGTGTGTTCACTGCGATGTCGCCAAACATGGATGCGACCATCATGATGCTGTAAACATAACCAGGATTCATCCGAAAAAATGACGTTTCGCCATTCGTGCACCCACGTTAGTTGTTGAGTACACCATCACAGGCGCTCCTGTCTGTGACGCAGCGTCAAGGGTAACCGCAGCCATGGTCTCCGAGCTGATAGACCATGCTGCTGCAAACGTCGCCAAACTGTTCGTGCAGATGGTTGTTGTCTTGCAAACGTCCCCATCTGTTGACTCAGGAATTGAGACGTGGCTGCACGTTCCATTACAGCCATGCGGATAAGATGCCTGTCATCTCGACTGCTAGTGATACGAGGCCGTTGGGATCCAGCACGGCATTCTGTATTATCCTCCTGAACCCACCGATTGCATATTCTGCTAACAGTCATTGGATCTCGACCAACGCGAGCAGCAATGTCGCGATACGAGAAACCACAATCGCGATAGGCTACAATCCGACCTTGATCAAAGTCGGAAACGTGATGGTACGCATTTCTCCTCCTTACATGAGGCATCACAACAACATTTCACCATGCAACTCCGGTCAACTGCTGTTTGTGTGTGAGAAATCGGTTGGAAACTTTCTTCATGTCAGCACGTTGTAGGTGTCCCCACTGGCGCCAACCTTGTGTGAATGGTCTGAAAAGCTAATCATTTGCATATCACAGCATCTTCCTGTCGGTTAAATTTCGCATCTGTAGCACGTCCTATGAACCATGGACCTTGCCGTTGGTGGGGAGGCTTGCGTGCCTCAACGATACAGATAGCCGTACCGTAGGTGCAACCACAACGTAGGGGTATCTGTTGAGATGCCAGACAAACGTGTGGTTCCTGAAGAGGGGCAGCAGCCTTTTCAGTAGTTGCAGGGGCAACAGTCTGGATGATTGACTGATCTGGCCTTGTAACACTAACCAAAATGGCCTTGCTGTTCTGGTACTGCGAACGGCTGAAATCAAGGGGAAACTACAGCCGTAATTTTTCCCGAGGGCATGCAGCTTTACTTTATGATTAAATGATGATGGCGTCCTCTTGGGTAAAATATTCCGGAGGTAAAATAGTCCCCCATTCGGATCTCCGGGCGGGGACTACTCAAGAGGACGTCATTATCAGGAGAAAGAAAACTGGCGTTCTACGGATCGGAGTGTGGAATGTCAGATCCCTTAATCGGGCAGGTAGGTTAGAAAATTTATAAAGGGAAATGGAGGGGTTAAAGTTAGATATAGTGGGAAATAGTGAAGTTTGGTGGCAGGAGGAACAAGACTTTTGGTCAGGTGAAGACAGGGTTATAAATACAAAATCAAATAGGGGTAATGCAGGCGTAGGTTTAATAATGAATAAAAAAATTGGAGTGCGGGTAAGCAACTACCAACAGCATAGTGAACGCCTTATTGTGGCCAAGATGGACACGAAGCCCACACCTACTACAGTAGTACAAGTTTATATGCCAACTAGCTCTGCAGAGAGGGAGAGAAGGAAACATAGTGGGTGAATACGGATTGGGGCTAAGAAATGAAAGAGCAAGCCGCCTGGTAGAATTTTGCGCAGAGCATAACTTGATCTTAACTTGGTTCAAGAATCATGAAAGAAAGTTGTATACATGGAAGAACCCTGGAGATACTAAAAGGTATCAGATAGATTATATAATGGTAAGACAGAGACTTAGGAACCAGGTTTTAAATTGTAAGACATTTCCAGGGGCAGATGTGGACTCTGACCACAATCTATTGGTTATGAACTGTAGATTAAAACTGAAGAAGCTGCAAAAAGGTGGGAATTTAAGGAGATGGGACCTGGATAAACTGAAAGAACCAGACGCTGTGGAGAGTTTCAGGGGGAGCATAAGGGAACAATTGACAGGACTGGAGGAAAGAAATACAGTAGAAGAAGAATGGGTAGCTTTGAGTGATGAAATAGTGAAATCAGCAGAGGATCAAATAGGTAAAAAGACGAGGGCTAGTAGAAACCCTTGGGTAACAGAAGAAATATTGAATTTAATTGATGAAAGGAGAAAATATAAAAATGCAGTAAACGAAGCAGGCAAGATGGAATACAAACGTCTCAAAAATCAGATCGACAGGAAGTGCAAAATGGCTAAGTGGGGATGGCTAGAGGACAAATGTAAGGATGTAGAGGCTTATCTCACTAGGGGTAAGATAGATACTGCTTACAGGAAAATTAAAGAGACCTTTGGAGAAAGGAGAACCACTTGCATGAATATCAAGAGCTTTGATGGAAACCCAGTTCTAAGCAAAGAAGGGAAAGCAGAAAGGTGGAAGGAGTATATAGAGGGTCTATACAAGGGCGATGTACTTTAGGACAATATTATAGAAATGGAAGAGGATGTAGATGAAGATGAAATGGGAGATATGATACTGCGTGAAGAGTTTGACAAAGCACTGAAAGACCTGAGTCGAAACAAGGCCCCCGGAGTAGACAACATTCCATTAGAACTACTGACAGCCTTGGGAGAGCCAGTCCTGACAAAACTCTACCATCTGGTGAGCAAGATGTATGAGACAGGCGAAATACCCTCAGACTTCAAGAAGAATATCATAATTCCAATCCCAAAGAAAGCAGGTGTTGACACATGTGAAAATTACCGAACTATCAGTTTAATAAGTCACAGCTGCAAAATACTAACGCGAATTCTTTACAGACGAATGGAAAAACTGATAGAAGCCGACCTCGGGGAAGATCAGTTTGGATTCCGTAGAAATGTTGGAACATGTGAGGCAATACTGACCCTACGACTTATCTTACAAGAAAGATTAAGGAAAGGCAAACCTACGTTTCTAGCATTTGTAGACTTGGAGAAAGCTTTTGACAATGTTGACTGGAATACTCTCTTTCAAATTCTGAAGATGGCAGGGGTAAAATACAGGGAGCGAAAGGCTATTTACAATTTATACAGAAAGCAGATGGCAGTTATAAGAGTCGAGGGGTATGAAAGGGAAGCAGTGATTGGGAAGGGAGTGAGACAGGGTTGTAGCCTATCCCCGATGTTATTCAATCTGTATATTGAGCAAGCAATAAAGGAAACAAAAGAAAAATTCGGAGTAGGTATTAAAATCCATGGAGAAGAAATCAAAACTTTGAGGTTCGCCGATGACATTGTAATTCTGTCAGAGACAGCAAAGGACTTGGAAGAGCAGTTGAACGGAATGGACAGTGTCTTGAAAGGAGGATATAAGATCAACATCAACAAAAGCAAAACAAGGATAATGGAATGTAGTCAAATTAAATCGGGTGATGCTGAGGGAATTAGATTAGGAAATGAGACACTTAAAGTAGTAAAGGAGTTTTGCTATTTGGGGAGCAAAATAACTGATGATGGTTGAAGTAGAGAGGATATAAAATGTAGACTGGCAATGGGAAGGAAAGCGTTTCTGAAGAAGAGAAATTTGTTAACATCGAGTATAGATTTAAGTGTCAGGAAGTCGTTTCTCAAAGTATTTGTATGAAGGGTAGCCATGTATGAAAGTGAAACGTGGACGATAAATAGTTTGGACAAGAAGAGAATAGAAGCTTTCGAAATGTGGTGCTACAGAAGAATGCTGAAGATTAGATGGGTAGATCACATAACTAATGAGGAGGTATTCAATAGAATTGGGGAGAAGAGGAACTTGTGGCACAACTTAACTAGAAGAAGGGATCGGTTGGTAGGACACGTTCTGAGACATCGAGGGATCACCAATTTAGTATTGGAGGGCAGCGTGGAGGGTAAAAATTGTAGAGGGAGACCAAGAGATGAATACACTAAACAGATTCAGAAGGATGTAGGCTGCAGTAGGTACTGGGAGATGAAGAAGCTTGCACAGGATAGAGTCGCATGGAGAGCTGCATCAAACCAGTCTCAGGACTGAAGACCACAACAACAACAGCACGTCATCTTCGTGGTGTAGCAATTTTAATGGCCAGTAGTGTATGAGGATTACACGAAAGAACTTGCTCCCCTTCTAGCAGTAATTTATCGTGGAGCACCTGAGCAATGATGGGTACCTAGTGACTGGAGGAAAGTGCAGGTCATTTCCATTTTTAAGAAGGGCTTAAGGACAAATGCACATAATTATAGACCTATATCGTTGACATCAACCCATTGTAGAATTATGGGACAGGTTTTATGATCAAGAATTATGATCTTTTTGGAGAATGAAAATCTCCTCTACAAAAATCAATATGGCCTCCACAGACAGAGATCCTGCAAAACACTACTTTCTCTGTTTCTCCAAGAGATCCACAGTGCCATAGACAACATAGCTCAGGTTGAGGCCGTATTCCTTGAATCCAGGAATGCCTTTTACACTGTCCTGCACTGCTGTTTAATGAAAAAAATATGAGCTTGTCAAGTATTGGAGCAAACTTGCGACTGGCTTCAAGACTTCCTTGCAGACAGAACTCAACATGTCGCTCTTAATGGAACAAAATTGACAGATGAAAAAGTTATTTCCGGAGTAGTACAAGGAAGTGTGATAGAACCTTTCTTCTTCTTCTTTCGATTTCGGCCATCTTTGGACCACGTTCAACAATTCACTTGCCCGGCTTTTTGATCTTTTTTTCTCTCTTCCCAATATTTCCTCATCATTTTCGAGTGGTTCCTCCTCCGCTCTTCCGACCATTTCCTGTTATTATTCTTTAGTTTCGTTTCTTCTGGAAAACTGACTTTACTACTGACTGAAAACCTTTACTGTATACAATATATATAAATGATCTAGTAGAAAGCATAGGGTGCTCTTTAACGCTATTTGCAGCAATGCCAGAAGATGATGATAATTGCAGAATGACCTCCAGAGAATTGATGAATGGTCAGGCTCTGGCAGTTGACCCTGAATGTAAATAAATTTAACATATTACATAGGAAAAGAAATCAACTACTGTACAACAACAGTATTTATGACAAACCACTGGAAACAGTACCTACTGCAATATATGTAGGAGTAACTATCCAGAACGACCTGACGTGAAACGACCACACAAAACAAATATCAGGAAAAGCAGATGCCAGACTCAGATTCATAGTAAGAATCTTAAGGAAATGTAACTCATCCACAAAGGAAGTGGCTTAAAAAGTTCATGTCCGACCGGTTTTTGAGTATTGTTCATTTACCTGGGATCCCCACCAGGCAGGACTGACGACAGAGAGAGAGAGAGAGAGAGAGAGAGAGAGAGAGAGAGAGAGAGAGAATAAAGATCCAACGCAGAGCGGCACATTTCGTCATGAGATCATTCAGCCAGCGCAAGACGATTATGGAAATCCTCAACAAACTCCCTTGGCAGATTTTATAAGAAATGTGCATCACGAAGAGATTTACTTTTTAAATTTTGAGAGAGTACCTCCCGGGAAGAGTTGGACAACATACGACTCCCCCTCCACCACAACATACATCTTGCATAATGAGCACAATGAGAAAATTCAAGAAATTAGAATGAATACAGAGGCGTACAGACAATCTTTCTTCCTGCGCACTGTTTGCAAGTGGAACAGGGCTGGAGGTCTCAGTTAGTGGCACAAAAAGTACCCACTGCCACACACTATTAGGGGGCTTCATAAATCTCACTGACATACACTAAATGCATTACTTACCAAAAGCTGGTGTAACTTGGCCACTAGCTGGTAAAACTGATTCTGGATGAAGTTGCTGGTGCTGTGTGGGAACAATGGCTGCAATAGTACTCCCATTTGCTGGTGTCAGTGTAGCAATCTCCATATTATCCTGCGGGGAAAAAAGGAAAAAACCGTATGTTTTCAGTCAAGTAGACACACAAAGTGTTATTCAAGATACTGAAAGGATCATATAACCGGAGTGAGAAATGTTCATGTGGCATACAACTGTCTTGAAGTGGAAATGCATTATTTTTATGGCTAGTAGTTTTTACACTTCTGTAAAACACCTGCTTTATGATAAATTTACATTGTGTTGAAGTTCCATAACAATAAGAGAAGAACTGGGTCCAGTTCAAAATCAATGACACTGGAACATCAGACAAGCCAACACCATGTTTTCCTGAAATATAACTACCATTTTACCTGAATAGCTATCAGTAAGTTAATTGAGAACTGAAATGAGAGGTGAAAGAGATGAATTAAGGGACCCCCATGTCAGATTCAATGACCCACTGCTACTTCATGTTTATCAGTCTCACAGACACAGTTTCCAACTCTCATCTTACAACTAGAATTCAATTTTGATCTTATTGGCATCCATGTGTGAAAAATTCTTTATTCTGTACTTGAATCAAATTCCATATTCTCTGTCAGGAATGAAATTAACCATCATCATGTTAATACACACCACCTACACCTACAAACCCCTGTAATCACTAGTTACAAACAATAATGGTATGCAACTAGGACCCTCCTTATTTATACAACTGATAGTTTTGCTGGATATAAAACATATTCGGATTTCGACAGTAACATAATGCCATGTTTAAAATGGTTTTGTGGTACAATTTGATTGTCACACTCAAATGTCATACCACTGAGCAGCAACCTACCAATAGCTTTACTCAACATTGTTTGCTGATGCATCAAATGCTACTATTAAAGTATCTTGACTTCTTACAGCACCTGTGATTGCATATTGAACCAATTATGACAGGCCACATTGGGTATCCATCAATTATTTGTCTTGAACAATCAAAAGTTCTCAAACCAAGTTTTATATACGACATGACTGTTTGCAAAACACCCCGTCGCCTTCGGGTGGCACATATATTACATTTCCACACAACAATGAGTGGCTGATACCATTATACGTGCTTCATTAATCATATTTTCGGCTGATCAGTAGACAATGAGACACCCACCACAGCACTCCAAATCTGTGTGATACTGTGCCATCAGTGACTACACATCAACAGCTGGTATCTGCAAATAACAGATCAGCCATCACGTTCTGAAGGCGAAATATGTAGTACTGCTGACAGTCATACAAAAATAAGGAAACACTTTGGAAACATGTGCTTGAACATAAATGTAGATGTCATTTAAGCCTGCAGTTTGACCACGAATAACACCTGTTTAGTGTCCTCGGTATGCTGCTGTGCAGTTGTGAGAGCATAAGTAGGAGCTAAGTGAATTCAAATATAGGCAAATTGTTGGTACTCGTACAATGGGTGCCTCTTAATCAAGGTAAATTGACGCAATTGGTGGTTCAGGAGAAACCATACTTAAGACTTACAACACACACAGGGTGAGTGGAACATCAGCCATTAAGTCACAACATGGATGATCATTGAAGAGAATTGGGACAAAAAAATTAGAGAACGACAGGTGCAAATGTCACTGCAGAAAGGAATATCACACAAATGAACTCTGTCAGCAGCAAAACTACATGATAGAAGCTCCATAAGCAGGGTGAGCTGGAATTTCAAAACCCCTCATCAGTGCCGCAAATACCCAAAACACAAAAACGTGGCACTGTAACCATAAAATATGGAGTACAGAGGAAAGTCATTTGGTCATGTTAGTCTTGTTTCACACTGTTCCTTCTGGCTAATTTGCTTGCCAAGAGTGAAACACGGCAGGCTTTCAGTGACAATCTGGGCAACCTTATGATATTTGATGGGCTCACTCTGCAAGGTGACTGCTAAGGATTATGTGACCATTGTGGGTGATCATATCCATCCCATGGTAAAATGTTTGTTCCCCAATGGAGATACTGTGTTCGAAGATGAAACACCCCTATTCACATAGCTCGCATTGTCCAGGACTGGTTTTGTTTGAACAAGAATGAATTGTCAGATTTGCCCTGGCCACAACAATGACAAGGTCTCAATATTGTAGTGACTTTGTGGTCTACTGTAGAGAGAAGTGTGCATGATCACTATCCATGTTCATCACTGGTACCTGAACGTGCCACTATTTTCAAGGAGAATGATATAAATTCCCTTGAGAATAGTATAGGATCAGTATTTATCTATTCTGAGATGGCTCGAAGCTGTTCTCAACATCAACAGGTTTCCTGCACCATATTAGGCATAGTAATGTGTCGTGTTTTTGGTGTTTCCATATTTTGTCTTCCCCCTGCCATATAAAAACTAGCTTAGCACCCACTGCTTCGATCACACAGACTGCATGGCTTGCAGATATTTATTTTTGTGTATTTGTTTAATTGAATTTTTATTTTGTTCAAAAATTGCAATGCGTAAGCTTTTCATGCTAGTTAAGCCCATATAAGCATGGTCTTTTCTGAATGTACTTCTGACCAAAAAGCAATTCTGGTAACTGGAGTCCAAAGTTTTTGTTAATCGTGCCGTTTGCATTCTTGTGGAGATATTTCCATAGCAACTTTAATCCCCTGAAAGTATTTCTTTATATCAAACTGAGAAGTGAAATACCAATTTTCATAAATGTAGCTTTAAAAGTTTTTTAAAATATCAAAAGTTTTCATACCCTGTTGCATTCCCTTAGGGTCAAATTTCAGGAAACACTGAAACATACATTTTCTTTCTAATTTATTTCTAACCAAGAAGTCAAATACCCTTCGTCATTGTGACATAGCCTTAAAAGCCATTTAGTAGTTGTTTAGTAATTACTTATCTTCAAAAAACTTTCACCCACTATTTTACCCCCTTAGGTGTCTAGTTTCCAAAAATGCTGAAACACACACTTTTTACATTCTGGCCGATAAACTAAATACCAGTTTTTGTAGTTCTAGCTTCAAAATTCCCTTAATAATGAATGACATACTTTCAAAAAGGCTTGTATCCCCTATTTCACCCCCTTAGGAGTAGAATTTCAAACAGTTCCTTCTTAAAGGATCCCTGCAGTATAAGATAAACACCTTTTCGAAACTTCAAGTTTCTATCATTAAAGGTATGGACTGGGGAATGATGAAGCAGTGAATAGTCTGACTATTTCACCCCCTTAGGGGATTAACTTCGAAAAATAGTGACATGCATATGTTTTATTTCTAACAGAGAAGTTAAATACAAATTTTCTTTGATTTAGCTTAAAAAATGCTTTTTGTAATTAACAATACCCCAACAAGGCATCATTAAATGACATGTTATTGTCTTCAACTGCCTACAGTAAGGTCACATAAGGAGAACAGGCACAGCAGCATTTGCTGTGAATTAATTTACTGTTACTATTAACAAAGGGATTAAACTATAAAATCCTCTCCACATAGGTGCCAATATCAAGGTCAAGTGTAAATTTGTATTTAGAGTTAAATCTGTGACAGCCTTATTTCTAGATTCACTATGTGTTAATCTATAACAAGATTAATGAGGATTAATCACCTTTGTAGCCCCAATCGCTGTTTCAGCAAGTAGATAACCATTCAGTTTAGTATTTGTATCATTTGGCTGAGGCAATGGAAAACAGTATGTAGTTTGCCCATTCCGGGTGCCGTTGGCTGCATTTCCAGTGAACTGAACCATTTCATTTTCATCTTGGACCAGTTGCATTTTCTCAGGTTCAGAAGTTTCTGTTATGATTGGAAGGTTTCTTTTCACATCTTCAACTGAGATACTCCGTGATGGTTTGGGGCTTGGATCACGTGAAGATTCTGGCAGAGATAGAAATATATTATATTAAGATACAATCTTATGCACACAATATTTTGAAATTATCACGTAACTGCAACAACAACAGAAATAATTCATCAAGAGGAACTAAATCAAAACATAGAACTGAAAAGAAGTAGGAACTATAGCAATTTGTGTTCCTTTAATGGAGCTAAACAGCTGTTCAGGATACACTTTATACTCTCAAGGACTTTGAAATTAATAATTTATTATACAGTGTAACTCTGTTACTGATAATAAAAGAATGGAGCACACAGAATGACCTAGCCAAGATAAAATTATGTATTCCACAATGCAAGACAATTTTCGTTAACAGAATCACCTTAATTCTTTTAAATTAAGAATTATTTTATTGCTGGGTTACTGCAAAGCAGAATCAAAGTATTTAAGTTGAAAGATATATGTGAGTACAAGTGAGCACTCTAAAAGAACCCACATTTTTCTTTTGGAGAGCATCAGCCAACATCATGGGCTTATACCAGTTATTTGGATGTACCAAAGAATTACTATATATTTTTATGGTAGCCAACGTGGCTATTCTTAATAAACTGATACAGTGAAATAAACGGCAAATTTAGTATTAAATTCCGTCAACTGAATTTTTATTATGCCAATGTACTATTTAAAACAGCAGATAAAAATTCTGCTTGATGCCAACCTAAGAGTGTCTCAATTCCTTCCAAGCTAATTATGTAAGTGTAGACCAGATATGGCTCAAATTCAAAGATACAGTAACGACAGCAATAGATAGATTCATACCGCGCAAGTTAATAAGAGACGGGACTGATCCACCATGGTACACTAAACACGTCAGAACACTGTTGCAGAAGCAACGAAAAAAGCATGCCAAATTCAGAAAAACGCAAAATCCCCACGACTGGCCAAGTTTCACGGAAGCTCAAAATTTAATGCGGACATCAATGCAAGATGCTTTTAATAGTTTCCACAATGAAATATTGGCTCAAAATATGGTAGAAAACCAGAAGAGATTCTGGTCGTATGTAAAGTACACCAGCGGCTAAAAAACAGTCAATACAGTCACTGCATGATTAGCGACGGAAATGTTAGCTATGATGGTGCCACTAAAGTGGAGTTGCTAAATACAGTTTTCCATAATTCCTTCACGAAAGAAGACGAAGTAAATATTCCAGAATTCAAAACCAGAACAGCTGTTAGCATGCGTGACATAAATGTAGATATCTTAGGTGTTGTGAAACAACTCAAATCACTTAAGAAAGGCAAGTCTCCCTGTCCAGATGGTATACCAATCAGGTTACTCTCCGAGTATGCAGACACAATAGCGCCTTTCTTAGCAATCATATACAACCGCTCACTTGACGAAAGGTCTGTTCCTAAAGACTGGAAAGTAGCACAGGTCACACCAATATTCAAGAAGGGAAATAGGAGTAACCCACTGAATTGCAGACCCAGAAAAGTGCGATGGCATCCACATAGGTATTAAAAGAAATCCGATAAATTTTGGGTATACAATAAATCCCACAAATCTAAGGGCTGTCAATTCGACTAAATACCTAGGAATTACGAGCAACTTAAATTGAAAAGACCATACAGATAATATTGTGGGGAAGGCGAAACAAAGTCTGCACTTTGTTGGCAGAACACTTAGAAGATGCGACAAACCCACTAAAGAGACCGCCTACATCACACTTGTCCATCCTCTGCTGGAATATTGCTGCGCGGTGTGGGATCCTTACCAAGTAGAATCGACGGAGACCATCGAAAAAGTTCAAAGAAGGGCAGCTCGTTTCGTGTTATTGTGAGATTGTAACTGATATGATACGCGAGTTGGGATGGCAGTCACTGAAACAAAAGTGGTTTTCTTTGCAGTGAGATCTATTTACAAAATTTCAATCACCAATTTTCTCTTCCGAAGGCATAAATATTATGCTGACACCCACCTACGTAAGGAGGAATGATCATCATAATAAAATAAGAGAAATCAGAGCTCGAACAGAAAGATTTAGGTGTTCCTTTCTCCCAAGTGCCACTTAAGTGTGAATTGCAGAGTAACCATATAGATGTAGACATAGATGTACATTTCCAAGTCACAGCATCATCATGGATTTTTGTTCTTATGTGGACCTTTATTACGATGATGACATAACAACATAATGGAAAGCCCTGATGAAGATGTGACTCTGAAATGCACTCTGGCAGAATAAAAATGCTTTAAGGACAGTAGATGAAATTGATTAACAAGTTTTCAATTAACATATATCATTCAAAATTATTTTGGTATTGACAGCAATAAAACAAGTAGTTGAAGAGACTAATGCAGGGGCACACCATATTTTCAGCCAATCACCCAGAACTTCTAGCCACAGTAAGCACCCATCGTTGCCGAATCTTCACCCTCCATCATTACAACTGCACTATGTTTCAGTTACAAGGCACATGGTTTTCTGTGTGGTATGACTGTGTGATTTAATATCAACTGGTTATGAGTGTTCATTATTTTATTTATTGTTACTATTGATCGTGTGTTTAGTGTGGTACCGATCAGTGTCAGAGGAAAGTTCATCAAATACTGAGAGTGTAACGGTTCAGCATCACCCTATTGCCCACAAAATCACCACCACATTAAAGTCAGCTAGAGAAACGGTAAACACATGGCATGTCTACTTTGAAATGAAAAAGATAATGGTTCTCTGCTTCTCTCCATTAGTAAGATGACCAAAGAACTATGGCAAGTTCAATACAAATATAAACATTGTTGTAATATACTGTTGAAGAAATGTTTAAGGAGTAATCTCCAGGAAAAGAATGTTCAAATAAGCAGATTGCTGATTTCAAGTCATTTCCTGGGGATGTACAATTCAGGATGTCCAATATTATTAATGCAGAAGGAAGCAGCCAGTGCTTCGAAAATCATTACCTTATATGCATGGTATGGCATTTTTAAGTAAGATATGCGACAAATTTCAATGAAGCGGTATGGCTTGATGAAACATGGCTTTTTTCTGGGCACATTCTCAAGCAGGGCTATGAGAATTGCACAAAGGAATAGCTTCACTGACTTCATGCAAGGAAGATGGGTTACTACTGGTGCATTCAAGCACCTTGCCACATTCTCTCCCAAACTTTTTTCCCCGATTTTTCAACCCAAAAGACAGAAGATTACTATAAAAATGACTGATGATATGTATACAGAAAGTTATTTTTAGATTTTTTAAGGCCGAACATGAAAAAAGCTGTCAACAGTACTGTATCTGGTGATGCTCCTTAGAATTCTGCTGTTGTCAACAAAGCATTACCATTAGTATACATTCGAGAGGACAGTGATTCAAATCCATCTCCAGCCATCCAGATTTAGGTTTTCCATGATTTTCCTAAAAGGGCCCAACTTATTTCCTTCCCCATCCTTGAAACATTCTGAGCATGTGCTTCATCTCTACTGACCTCAATGTTGATGGGACATTAAACCCTAGTCTTCCTTCCTTCCTTCCTTCCTATTTAATATTTTCTTGTCTGTAACCACTACATCTTCATGAACCACAGTTCCTACATAAGAAATCTGTGAGGTAACAAAGACATATAGCACACCAAAGAAGCTGTGATGAAACAATGCTGAAATCTGAAAGGAAGCAATTGATGTAGTAAAAGTAAGGCCAAATAAAACAATTTTGGAGAAGAATATGAAGAAAAAGATCATTTCATTTCATAACAACACTAACACTCCAAGTATTTATGACAACAAAAAGAGAGGTCAGTAGAGTACTTCCATCGTCACCACAGAAACAACACACAAGTGGGTTCAGCTGTATGTTTGGAGTGTGCAGTTTACAGTGGTATATGGTTGACTAACAAAATCAGATATTTGTAAGTTTTGATATTTCAATGAGACAATTATTGTCAGCCATAGCCAAATGAAGTTCAGCACAGCGATTGAAGCTTAACCATTCACCCTGACAAACATAAAAGTTTTATTTTTATATTTGTTGCATTAGAGAATAGTAGGTTGATTGGAAAACTTAATAAAAGGATGATTATGAATACTAATTATTAGTTACTTGTAAAGAAACCAAATGGGAATCAGGAAGCCTCTTTGCATGTGCTAGCAGACTATTAATGTCCTACCTAGCTCACATTTTCTTGTGTGGAAGCTCCCACAGAGTCCGGTTCTGGGCAAATAAAATATTTACACCAGTTCTCCACATATTATTAAACATTGTTGTAGTAAGTGAAACAAATGAAAAGATAGTTCAGCTCTTACAGAACGAACTAATTTCATTTCAGTCTCTGTGCAGTGAATAGTGCAAAGTTAAGTTTTAAAGTCATGAACAAGTACCCTGAGGGAAACAGCTGAACCCTATGCTGCCATCTGCTCCTATCAAAGAGTCAATCATTAAAAATGTTGAACAAAGTACAATGTCTATTAATTTTTCGAAACAATTTTGATTTTTCGTATCAAAACAAAACATTGAACTTGGTGAAGGTTAAGTCATCAAGGTGGCTACCGAAGTTTGTGTGAATATTTCTCTGTGATTATTTACACATAAAAGGATAGGCTGATTAATATGCAGCCACTACTGAATACTTTATCAGAATATTGCCTTTTCATCTTGGAGACATAAAAAAATTATTGATGACAAAGAACGAAAAACAGTCTACCAGATGAATGGAGTACAAACTCATTTTTCCTATAAAACAAATTTTGTACCATACCAAGGCACTGACACAAGTCAGCACACATATATAATCTGCCAAGAAAGCTTAACTTAATCTGAAGCCCAAAGCATACAAGCATTACACATTCATTTCAGGCCACAATTTTGTCTACATATAACAAATCAAAATTAAGGCAGAAATAGAACTTACAACTGAATGAGATACATGATGAATTGTGATTTTATTTCGATGTTGGAAAATACATTTTGCCTTTTTAGTGTAGCAAAATCAAATACAAAGGAAGTGAAGTAACAGATGAAACTATCATGCAGCACAGTTCCTCCTCAGGCAGTTTTTACTTACTTTTTCGTTTCTTTTAAGCAATGTGATTCGGACACAGCCATGCACATCACAGTATGTCTAAGGCATATGTAGCTACTAACAATAGCTCCCAACAGACTAAAAACAACAACAACAACTCAGCAAAACATACACATATTTTGTGACAAGTATTAGTATATCCAATTATCTTTAAAAATTTGATGCTGTGTTCCATATTTCTGACATGTTTTGCTTCTGTTAGGATCTCCCCTCAATGAGTTAATGGAATGAACAACGCAATTAATTTAATAATGACCATTTAACACCCTGCCACTAAAGCAACACAACTTTTCACTGGTGAGCATCTCTTCAATTCAACAGTTTAACATGTTCAGCTATGTAAGTTGGAGCACTACTACTTCCAACAAGCAATGTTGTAAAATGAGAGTATTAGTATTTTCTTCAACAATATACAATAGAATCAGAAATATAATTTCAGTTCTTTGGCACAACTACAAGAAGAAATTTAAAAATAAACAACTCTTTTTATTTAGAATTAAGTAAATGCAAAACTCATTCATTAGGAGGATGCTAGTGATGCTGAGCTGATCTACAAAATAAATACTTTACAAAATGCTTGCATGATCCATTCTCAAGTATTGCTTTTCTTATTGTGATATATATTAGGTTCAATTGAGTGATTTGTTATAAGTTAAACTGGTTAGTAGTGAAACATTACAGGAGCAAGTAAACCGATAGGTTGCACTGCAAGAAATGTATAGTGAAGAAAATGAAGGAGTGGTCTTAAAAATTTGTAAACCCATCTTTGAAGAAGATACTACTTGTTCTCCCACACATGTAATGACTAGAGATTAAATCAGAAACATTAGACTACATAAATGCAACTTTTCCTTCCTCCCAACATCTGTGAATGAAGTTTGAGGGAGAGGGAAGAAGGGCATTACAGAAACTGACAGATGTATGAATGAAATACATTTTAACTTCTATTTGCTTAAGTTTCTTTCACCTACTTGTTACAGAAGAAAAGGTCAACAATGCAGAAATGCCTGAACGATGCACGAGAATTGATTTTTTAAAAACACAGTTAGTGTGTAAGAAATAAAGTGGAAAAAAACAAAGCCAATGCAATGAACTGCACACAGACCTTGCACAGCGAAAATTTCTCACTGGACTGACATTCCTAATTTCTGACTGGGCGAAGGTGGATATAAGAAATAGTTGTAACATATTTCCTTCATCTGTGAAGCGGAATGTATACATTGTTGTGTCAGTATTATCATGTGTTCTTCATTTTGTTCAGTATTCAACAGCACAACATGAATTACTGACACAGTCATGCATTACTGCACAATACTGTCTTCATTAAACTAACTTGATTATAACATTAACATATGGAAATTACACTCCAGTTTTCCTTTATGAATTTTATAATTACCTTATCATATAGAGAATGAATTCATCCTTTTTCTTACCAAGACTTAATTTTGATTGACTAGCTGTGGGAAACACTTCAATGGGCCATACAAAACACAAAATGGACAATAGTAGACTGGAGGCACACTGTGGTAAGCCAAGTCATGATTTTGCCTCTGTTTCTATTGATGCCAGGCATTGAATGCATCAACAGCACAGTGAAGGATTTTACCTGCAATTTGTGGAGTGGGTACTCAAGGCCCAAGGTGCTTCAGTGATGTTCTGGAGATGTTCTTTGCACCAGGGCTTTGATCCACTCATTCAGGTTAATGTGAACATAAACCAGTAGGTTTTATTTCAACATTCTTGATGACTGTTGCGCTTTCTTCTAAATCTTCATAATGATAGCTCTGTGGACACTCCTATCTTCGAAGATAACAACAGCTGTGTTAAAAGGTTTTCTGACAAACACCCTGGCACCACACTGTACCTTGAATGACTCTTCTTAAATTACCTATATTCATCCCATCCATGTGCCTGGGACCATTTGGAACAGTAGATGAACAGCAAAGGACTTGGAATAGCAGTTAAACAGAATGGACAGTGTCTTGAAAGGAGGATATAAGATGAACATCAACAAAAGCAAAACGAGGATAATGGAATGTAGTCGAATTAAGTCGGGTGATGCTGAGGGAATTAGATTAGGAAATGAGACACATAAAGCAGTAAAAGAGTTTTGCTATTTGGGGAGTAAAATAACTGATGATGGTCGAAGTAGAGAGGATATAAAATGTAGACTGGCAATGGCAAGGAAAGCGTTTCTGAAGAAGAGAAATTTGTTAACATCGAGTATAGATTTGTGTCAGGAAGTCGTTTCTCAAAGTGTTTGTATGGAGTGTAGCCATGTATGGAAGTGAAACATGGACGATAAATAGTTTGGACAAGAAGAGAATAGAAGCTTTCGAAATGTGGTGCTACAGAAGAATGCTGAAGATTAGATGGGTAGATCACATAACTAATGAGGAGGTATTGAATAGAATTGGGGAGAAGAGGAGTTTGTGGCACAACTTGACAAGATGAAGGGACCGGTTGGTAGGGCATGTTCTGAGGCATCAAGGGATCGCAAATTTAGCATTGGAGGGCAGCGTGGAGGGCAAAATTCGTAGAGGGAGACCAAGAGATGAATACACTACGCAGATTCTGAAGGATGTGGGTTGCAGTAAGTACTGGGAGATCAAGAAGGTTGCACAGGATAGAGTAGAATGGAGAGCTGCATCAAACCAGTCTCAGGACTGAAGAAGACAACAACAACAACAATAACAACAACAATGGCATCTCATCAATGAATGGCTTCGGCTGGGTATGCCATACCTACATAAACTTATGGACCCTGCTCCATGCCAAATGCTGTGTCCTGGGCTTGAATAATTTCTTTGTTCAGTCTGCTTGTAATAAATAGGCAAAGACTAAATCTGGTTAGATGCCCATAGCAAATAATTAAGCTAGACCCTATAGGAGCAGCACCTAGTACTACTACTCATTTTATTGATTGCAAGATGACAACTTCTGAAAATGTGGTGTCAGCAGAAAGGAAAAATATGTACTATGAAAGAGTTTTTTGTGCAGGTTACAGTTACCTACAGAAGAACACTGTCTACAAGCACAGACAACAAGCACACCCTGAACTGATGGCTTACTTAGTGCTGAGACCCCTCTTACTCTTCGTACTCTTAAGGTGATTCAACAATCATTGAGTCACAATGACTTAAGATTGCAGCTGACATACATTGTTAGAATTAAAAGCTTGTCAGAGGATAAGCTTTTCTTTTTTCATTGTCTGGATCACAAGGAAGGTATAAATCTACATACTACACCCTAAAATGGTGCACTATTAGTTGGAGTGGTGAATGTGTGAAATACATTGATGTGTGGCATCTGCAGCACTTGTCAGTCACAGCTGTAGAAGATTTACACAGGAAAATGGAGCACAATTTGGCTACTTTAATCACGTACAGCTATTTGTGGAGCCAAAATGGCACTACAAAACCTTACAGCTTTCAGTGTTTCAGAGAAACAAAGGTGAACAATAATACAACTCTGTCTAAATACCTCATAAGGAGACACCTGACCACGACAAAAAAACATGTCAAGCAACTGCTATACTAAATTAAACAGTGGAAAGTGGTCTGCAAATGATCTGCACAATTTGATTAATTTCACAAAGTCTTCATAATGAAATGCATTTCCAAGTGCTACAATCACTGGAGAAGTAAAGAACAGAAAGAGTTAACGGCAAGGAAAAAACTATTTTCATCGCAGCACCAGTTTAGGCAGTTTGCATAAGCTTAACGTTGGTTCACTCTATCTCAGTCAGATCTCATATTCCAGCTTTGATGGGATAGTTCACGGGTGAGAAATTTGGACACACCACCCTCAAGATGTTGAGAGCAGTAACCATGGGGAAAGGGTGACCCCAATGTGTATCAATCACAGAATAAAATATTTTAGTCGATTAGTATTCACTATTTGTTTAGATATCATGCAATCTAGTGTGAGGATTGCCAATTTTTCATAGATGAAAAAATACATCAAGAGTTGAAGGTACCTAGGAGCATTTCCTATGCCCAACCTAGATAGTTATATAAACCATTACTGTCTCTAGTAGTTAGATCTCCATCCACAGGAAAACAAGTGCAAAGTCAGGTACAAAAACAGACACTGGAAGCAGAAGGCAGTTCAAACAATTACACTTTATGTGCATTTTTAAGGTGGCAGGTGACATACGTTGTTAAAATTTTATCTTCTAGCTCATAAGACACCAATTTTGTCTGATGCAGATTCTAGTTTGGAAGATGCAAAATGTACAATCTGATCAACAGAACCTCCTTCAATTACAGATGTCTATCCAACACATTCCCTCCCATGACAAAATGACAATGTGAGAACAGAGAAAAATCTCATCAATAATTGACTTTCTGCTCCAGTAAACACAAATGCTTCCTAGATGAATGCTGTAAAAATTTGATTTTAACATAACTGAGATCACTGTGCTCTCCTCTGCAAGAGAGGGTTTGATATCGACATGATAGATTACTAGAGAAACGTTAATCCCAGCTCACAAATAACTTTGTAAATGATGCTTTATGCCTCACTTCTCTCCACTAATCTAAAAGCAGTCACGACATCAGTGCAAGAGTCTCAAAAGATTACCATATATTCACAATACATGTTAGTTACTGATACTGTAGTCTCACTGACATCATCATACATCTCACTAACAGATGCTCTTTAGTGGGGAAGTGCTATTGCACTGTTACTAATAGCTGAAGAGAGCCTCACATTATCACAAAAATTCTACCATCCCAACACAGACCATAGTTCACACTTCATCACTTTTATGGGATCATTCTCACTCATTTCATTATAATATCCTCCTAGATAAAGTATAATGAAAATAGCTAGTGATTTGCTCTGCAGAGGGAGGAGTCTTAATTGGCAGTAACTCAGCAGGTGAAATTCAAACTGCACAGAATTAATGAGTTGTCAGTAATCAGTAGGGCAAATAAGAATTAAATTCTGAAGGAACTATAGGGCAAAAATGAAACTGATGATGAAAGAAAGGCAGAGAAATGGTAAGGAAGAAATGGATATAGCAAGGACAAATTGCAGTGGTAATCAAGAGGGGGATATAAAAATTATATAAACAGGTAACACACAGATGGATAGATAGAGGGAAATTCAGAATGTCAAGGGATATATTTGATTAATATCTATTCGAAGTGAAAGATGAAGTACTGAGAACATCGTTGTTGACAAATGATGTTATTACTGAAACATGTATGAAGTCACTACTGGATTGTTCCCTCAAATGTTCAGCATCAACAGATTTTATACTCCTGTTTTACAAATTCATGTCTGGCCATTTACGTTATTTGACGTTATAGCCATCATCATAACACAAAATTTGTATTTCAGCATAATTTCTGTAATAACAAAGTGAACAGATCAAACCAACAATACTGCCCTCCCAGTAAAATGTGACTATCATCCTTTTCTGTTTCCTTGCTGCAAAACTTCCAATCGTGGAACTAGGCAACTTAAAAGAACTAAGAACTTGAATTTCAAGTTCCTTTTAATGTTATGTATTAGCATAAATAAAATAAAGCTCACTATAATGACATTTGGGAACAAATAGTCCATACTCTCAACATTAATATCTTCTTGCCAAACTTATTCTGCACCAAAGAGCTGACACATGGCTCATTATTTTCCTATTGCAGACCATACGTCTCTCCTTGCAGGAATAGTTTCTGTAATCTAAAAATGGAAGGTTTACCTAAATCATATCACAAGAAGTCAACACTGATAATGCTCTTTCTATTCTTCTGTTTTCATCCACCTTTCAGTCCCACTTTTAACCCTATTCCTGACTACTTCCATCACTACAAACTATTGCCTATACTGCAGAATTTGCGTTGCGGTTGTTATATTCTTCGAATGCTTCTAGCGTTTATTCTGTAATTACGTTGTTACTTCTGACAGAGGGTCTCCACTAGGCTCTTACAGCTCTTACTATTTAAAACATATTTGGTTTCCCTGTTCACTGTTTAGTTCCCACTGTTGGAACGACCATATCCCGAAGGTGTGTGCGCCAACTCCATATACAAAGCACACTTATTCTAGTTTTGGACATCAAATGTAAATGATCTCATGCTTTCATATAACTTATTTAACTTCAGTGTACATTTTTGGTGTTAAGTTTTATTATCTCATTTAGAAATATCAGCTGAAGTTCTCTGTATATTTCAGCTGTACGTTCTTTACTACAATTATGTACATTAAAGAAAGGCAGGACCTTCTATAACCACCCATTTTGTGTGATTTTAGTTTCCAAATATTTTTATAGTGGATTATGACAGTTTCATCCAGCTTTTAACTTCTAAAAGGCAGCAGATGTTGGTAGATCGCTTAGCCAGTTCACCATAGGAATTGAGCAAATTGTTCTATTTGTTAATACTGGTAAATAGCCTCTGCCATTTTTCGAGAAACATTGGTGTAGAAAGTAGTGTATCATGCTTCATATATGTTTGTCAAAGATTAGCAGTACAAAGAAGAAAACTATTTAAATGTGCGTATCTGAGATCAATTAGCTATTAAGCTATGCCTCCTGCAAGCACTGGATAGTGAATACATCTGTTAGCAGCAATGGATAAGATCTTGATACAGACTAGAAACCAAAGCATTAATTTTTTTAAGTGCACGCCCAGTATATTTCACAATGTGGTATCAAACAGAAAGTTAGTAAGACCATGATAAGCATTAGTATTTCCACACATATGCAAATTCATCATTGTGGCAATAACAAGCAAAAGATTTCTCCAGGTTGTTATACACTGCAAGTCACATTGTGCCAACTTCCCTGCCAGCATTACTGATAAGAGCAGTCAAATCAATTCTTGCAAAAGACATCAAATGTCAATGTTCCATCACATTTTAATTACCTGTCGAATCACCAAATGTAAAACTCACGCCACGACCTTTGTCTATACGCATCTGCTCTGCAACATACAAGCGATAAACATCACAACTAAGAGAACAAAAATAATTTATATAAATTAAAATCTGAATAACTCAAATGTTAGCTTTTCTGTAACTAAGTTACAAGCAGCAAAATTAAAGTGAATTAATGGTTAACGTAAGTTACAATGCCTAGTATCAGTGAATTCTCAATTGTTGTCAAACAAGTATAGTTATTTATCAACACTACAGATTATATGCAGCAGTAAATATAAACCAAAACAAAAGAAATATGTTTAAAATATGAATGATTTAGTATAGAAACTATAAACTGAAATAAAAAATAAAGTGTGCTTAAAATGTGAAAGATCTAGCAGACAGCTCTTTTCACAATAAACTATGAGCAACTAATCGCCTATTGTAACTGATAATGCTGGACTGAACTATGATATATCTGATTTTAAACATCTCTCACTAATCTGACTGGTCCAGTATGAATGAGATTTATTGCTGTTTGAAATCAATAAAGATTCCCTTGTCTGTCTCCCAACACCTCTCCTCCTAGTTTTCATTTTCATTTTCAAGAACTTACAGATTTATCAAGTTCACCCAGTTGAAGAAAATTACCAAATTTTAGCAATCTGTGTTAAATAAACATTGAATAAACAGAACCGATAATGTGAAAGTTTCAACTGCTTACTATCTTAGTAATTGACAATATAGTACGTAATATAGCAGAAGGCCTATTGTCAGCAAAAGCAGAAATTTCTGGGCACAATCAATATGCACAAAATCAGTACTATCCAGTCTACAGCCTACATTGAAAACTTTTGACATACAAGAAATAGCATTGCAGAAGGCTAACTATGGCTAGTTTGAACTATACAACTCCATGCATCGACAGTAATTGTCGAATATTATGAATCAGAACTGATTTTAGTTTGACAGGTATTGTCTTTCATTGTTTTGCAATTAAACACTAAAAAAAGTAATATATTTAATAATTTATTAAAATCATGTTTAACTAGTAAAACATTAATGCAAAAAATTTGTTGAACTGCAAAAGGACACTTCCAAAATTTAACACGAGCGACTTTTGTGTGTTTGTTACTACCATTTTCAAAATGGTGTATTCTTGAGGACCATGTTGTCTACTTCATCAGTTTTGTCTTGAAATCAGTATATTAAAATTCTGATTTGTTCCTAATGCCTCAAGTCACCTCCACCAGTATCATGTATGCTTTGAGTGCTCCATTTATCTTGCTTGTGATTAGACATTTCAATAGTTTATTGAATCATTTTTATTCTTATCATACACCAGAGTGAAACAGCCATCAACTTTTTTTTTTTTTTAGAAAACTGGTTCTTTAACTGAAAATAAGTATAGTGATGTTGACTACTATAAAGCAAAAAGAACAAAGTGCAGTTTCGTGTATCGTCTTCATCCTAAATGTAACTGGAAAAGATAATAAATGTTTTGCATAAATTACTTCAGTAGATGATTTCATGTGTAGCTTTGTAGACAGCACAGGTAAATGAACAGAAATAGGGTGCTCACAAAGAACAACCACCTCCACACTCTAAATGACAACATTGCTTACTTTCTTGAAGGGTAGAAGCCCCAAAGATTGTTTCTAATGTGACTGATCTTATCATGAAAACTGAATACTATTACTGTAATTCAAAAACATACACCATTATTGTCACAAATTATGTACTGTACAGAGCACTCCAAGTAATAAAACAAATTACTCATGAAATGAAAATGACTAAAATAAACATACATTCTGCATGATCTACAATAAACAAACTGGATCCCATTTAACACTGAACTGAAGAATGTATGAAGTGTTATATGTTTGCCTCATAATAATCTGTTGCTATTACCACCACAGTCTTGGTGTTGTGTGAGAAAATAATTGTAAAACAATCACTTCTATTATTATAACAATGAACTTCATCCACAGTTTTGTGTCTCAGCAGTGCTGTCATTTGAGATTCTTGAAGGACTGTGGAAGGCAGGTTCCATAACTTCATATCAGGAAAGTCTTTCATGATGAAATGGCATACAATATCAGAAACAGGACCACTGAAGCATAGCACACTCATTACATAGTTTCATCTTTCCATTTCACTGATTGCAGCTGTGCAAATTTTATTTGGCCACACAGTCTTCTGTCTTGATAAAACAAGCTCCGAGTTTTGGACTCTATTTGCAAACAGTTTAAGTTCTCTCTCTCTCTCTCTCTCTCTCTCTCTCTCTCTGTCTGTCTGTATTACAGACTTTGAACGCATTCAAACTGAAAGGTATGTGTCACTAATAAAATAAAGAAAAAGTAAACAGATCTTAAAATAATATGTCCAATTAGTGGCTCAGAAACAAAACTTATCATATAAGGTGATAACAATTGTTTCATCTGATTACTGTATCAAGGACTGTTTCACAAAGAAAAAATACTGTCCAATGTAGTCATAAATAATTATTTCAAGTGACCTTTTGAAAAAATGTGGAGATCTATGAGCCTCCATAGGAAAGGCATTTAATTACTTTTTGAACAAAGGTTTAAAACAGTAGCGAGGGGAAAGCTTGCACAATTGAAAGGGTCAGTTATTGAGTATTTCATTTTCACCAACTACAGTACTGTTTTAATATTTGAATTTGTGCACTACCGGTACCGAAGGCAGAGAGAAAGAGAGAGAGACGATAAAACAAATATTTATGTTCAATCATTAATGCCATTTTTTCCACGTATGATCTCTCAAATTATGAGGCTGACATTATAACCATATGAAATTGTTCCTTCCTTGAAGAAGGAATTGAATAGAGAAAAGGTAGAGGCTGTAAGCTTAACCAGGAAAACAAAATGTGTATATTAGTGGAATATCAATTACATAAACAAGGTAGCAAATCTGCTAACCAGACAGACAAAGCCATCATAAAAGCTATTTTCATCACCAGATTGAACAAGTAAAATCAGTATATTATCAGGTAGGAGTGAATCTGAATCTAGTTCAAGACAATACCATGTAAGGCATCCCTGGTGGCCTGCTCTTGGTCTTTATTTACTATCATTTATTTATTAAAAGGCTTTTCAATTTTTCTTAACTGATGGCAGTAGCACAATAATTAAAGTCATTGAAGCCAAGTACAAAAACCTCAACAAAGACAAAAATTAATACAATTTTTTCCACTACAAACAAATTAATATTTAATCCATTAAATTTTGAGCATGCTGTCATGCAAATTCCCAATGTCCCACTGACATGTCCAGCATGTATCTTCTGGCCAGCCTCAGAGTGAGCCAATCAGTGCTTTCCTCTTATTCCCAGAATGGTCAGAGAGTAAGTTGTCAACTTATCAGTGGAAGAGTTTGAATTTGCACTGTTGCAGGTCCAAAATTTTGCAATTATTTACTAAGCCTTCAAAAATCAGAGAATGCACTCAATGTAAAAAAACAGGTATCCGTACATCTGAACAAACATCCACTGTCATCAGAAATAACACTAATATTAAAGATTTATAGCCTAACACATCATCATATCCGTGTGTAGAACTGTTTGATGTGCAAACAGATAAATTAGATCAAAACAAGATACCAATACACCTATTAAAAGATACTTGGCCTCATTTTCTACATATGTTTATCTCTCACTGTGTTGGCATACAGACATGAGTAACAGGGTTTGCATACCCATGTTTCTTGTTGTACTGAGATAATACAGAAAAAAATCTGTGACATATTTATTCCTTCAAAATGACCAGTGTCAAGTTGACAATGTAGTGGCAGGCAATACAGGCCTCTGTAAATTTGATTCCATTCTCAGTGTCACATGATTTTACTTTTACATCTTAAAGTCATTTGTGACCAAAATACATTTTGCATGAACTGTCAGTGATACATCATCAACACATATACAATAATAATTTCCTTGTATATTTTGCTTCACTCGCCCAGACAGCTGAGAGCACTAACCCACCCACTTACGAGAAACAGAGGGGCAAGCCAGCTGCAGATTCAATCCACCTCAAGAATTAACAATGAGGGCTGGAGAATCAGCCAACCTAAACGTAATTTTTAGGCAGTTTCCCACAATCTATTAGGTAAATACTGGGTTGGTGGTTATGTCCTATGTGAGATACAAATACAGAAACATTTAGAAATGTTATCACACTTGAACATTAGATCTATACTAGTCGCAGACAGATGGTAATACTGAAGCAAATACAGTGCCTAGTAAATTAAAGTTATATTTTTTTATGGAAAACAAAATTACTTTAATTTGAATGAATTAATAAGCCAATTCAAGCGAGAAAACATAAACAACTAAATAGCAGAAACAGACAAAAGTATACAATACGTTTTCACAATAAAATATTGTTGGGCCATGACTAAATTTTTCATCTGCAGGTGTTTTACTTATAGACAGAGTTAAGCATTTTTTTACGAGTACCCTAGTATAAGCTGACAGTTATAACTGAGAAATAGTAATTACTGGGGAACCATGAGGTTGCTTCTCTCTACAATAATTGATGCCTATATCTTTCTTAATCCATTTATTTTATATTATTCTACTCTTCACATTACCACAAGCACATTTCACAATACAACCTGTTTCAACCACACTGAGACCATATTCAGAGGCTCACCACAAATGCCACGTACAGTGACACCAGATGCACAATGTGTTATCTCTGAATTTCCTGGTAACAACTGGGATTAATAGCATATGTTATCAAATAGTAGCCATACTTTTGAGAACAAATGTAGTTTAGTCACTCTGGAAGTATCTAAATCTGCACTCTGCAAACCACCATGAGGTGCAAAGCAGAGGGTATGTCCCATTGTACCAGATAGTAGGGTTTCTTCCAGTTCCATTCAGATGTAGAAGTAACTACGGTTGTGCCTCAGAGATGTGTGTTGGAACCCTTGTTGTTCAAGGGGAGAATGATCATTTGATTGCTTCTGTGCGTGCAGTAATTATTCTAATCTTATCCTCATGATCCCTATGTGGGCAATACATAGAGGGTTGTGATATATCCCTGGAGTAATCATTTAAAACCTATCCTTGAAACTTTGTTAATAGATTTTCTCGGGATAGTTAGTTTGTCTTCAAGAGTCTGCAAGTTCAGTTCCTTCAGTATCTCTGTGACACTCTCTCATAAACTAAACAAACCTCTGACCACTTCTGCTAGCATTCTCTGTGTAAGTTCAATATCCCCAGTTAGTCCTATCTTGTACAGTTCCCACACACTTGAGAATATTCTAGAACCAGTTGCATGAGTAATTTGTAAGCAATCTAAGTGCAAAATTTTACATTTTTGAACATTTAGAGAAAGTTGTCAATCTATGGACCACTTTGAAAGCTTATCAAGATCTGCCTGAATATTTATGCAACTTCTCTCAGATGGTATCTCATTATAAATAATTGCATCATCTGCAAAAAAAAAATTAATTAATTAATTAATTAATTAATTAATTAATTAATTAAAAATAAATAAAAAATAAAAAAATCCTCATTTTACTACTAACCTTGTATTAAAGGTCATTAATTAAACATGAACAACAAGGGTCCCAACACACATCTCTGAGGCACAACCGGAGTTACTTCTACATCTGACAATGACTCCCCATCCAACGAAACATGCTGCATCCTTCAGTCCAGTCACATATTTCACTTGATACCCCATATGAATGTACTTTCAACAATAAACACAGGGGTGGTATTGAGTCAAATGCTTTTCAGAAATCAAGAAACACTGCACCAATCTGGTTGCCTTGATTCAAGCTTCAGTGCATCATGTGAGCAAGCTTCAGTATGTCATGTGAAAACAGTGTGAGTTGGGTTTCACATGATTAATGTTTTTGAAATCCACGCTGGTTGGCATTGTGGAAGTGGCAACGAGTACATGTCGAGCTAAGAAACCAAAATGTTAGGGTTTGACTGCAACTGGTCCTATTATTTTTTTCTGTCACTTAAAGTAACTTTCTACTGCTTTGCATATGTATTATGCTGTAGTTTGGATTTGATGTTCATTAATTATCTCCCTTCAGTGACTTTCTGAGCCAATTCTCACATTTTTGGAAGGTAAGATCCCATCATTTGCATGGATGATAGTCTTTGAAGAACTGCTCTTTTCCAATCAACATTTGTGCTGGTGACAGCAACAAGATCAGTCAATATCCATTAGAGGTTTTTTGTCTGGATGCCAAAACAATGTGTGTGATATTAACTAAATATAAACAAGAAATGCTGCTACTTCTCAGTGATAATCTAATGACTGTCAGTTCAGACGGTATGGATTATGCTGACAATGTCTTGACACATGGAGTGGCAGCAGGTATTTCTATTATGAAAAATCTTGAAGGCACATCAAATTGTAAACTTCACCCTCGTGAGTTAAATGAGACTTTTGTCAACAAGATATCCATCATGAGTTGAATATGTGAATAACAGAAACAGGAACTGTAAGCAAAGTTAAACTAGAGCCACTTACTCAGAATCTGATTCCTCAGGTGAGGTACAAGAAAGAAATGTACACCCAGGGTGACCAAGATGCCAATCGACACACTGAGGATCAATGCTCCCCACCATGGAATGTAATCGAAGTATAGCACTAAAGGAAAGCAAACAGATAGTGAGAATACTGAAATACTATACCTCAATGCCATCACTTGCTGCAGACAGTTGACTGTACTTACATTTCGGTCCATTGTGCACAATTGAAAACACATTTATTAAAACTGTGACACCATAAAACAAAGGAAGTGCTCTAAGTCCTGGTTTTATTGGTTGTGGTGCCCGTAAGATGAATTTCCGGATGAGCAAATACAAGACAGTTGACATCATTCCAGAAAGCACTGGTGAGATGAACCATGAGGCAACTGCAACAATATCAAATAGTTTCAAATTTAACTCCTGTTACCCAACGGCCACCATAAAATGTCTTTGATACCTTTGTTTTCTCATTCCAGGGCAAGATGAAATTTGATGAATGAAATTAACAGAAAATATAAAAAATATGAGCTACTAAATATATGGAATCAGGAAGTCACACCAAACAGAGTTAATACTTTCTGTAGCTTCTGTGCAAATGAATTATGAAACCTATTTAAGTACCATGACAGCTAGATACAGCCTTCTGTAACCTGACAGAAGAGTTTCACTTTCTTTATTCTTGTTCTCTCTATTTCTGCATACTGGTAAGTAGAGAGGTAACTGTACCAGAATGGGGGGAAAAAGTTACAGTAAGCATATGAAGTCCTCCATGAAGCAACAAAGTAAATGCTGGAATTACATTCTTTTAGATGTGAGAAATATAAATGCTTACACAGAAAATTAATGAAAAGGAAAGCCAAGTTGTTCAGTGTGTCTTCTGTTTATCACTTATGATTCCGTCTGTCTGATGGTTACAGGTGTCTGCTACTGAAATAATTTGTCTACTGTGGCAACCAACAACCATAAACAAGTCAGAACCACTTCTGTACCACAATAATGAAATATTACAAAAAAGATAATACATACCAATTGTAACTAGTGTCATCCATTGCAATCCAGCAAATCCCTGTGCAACTAGGGAGAAACCAACACTGGCTCCAACTATACTATGAGTTCCCGATATAGGCAGCTTCAGAAATGTTGCAACAAGGAGCCACACTGCACTGCCAGCTGAGGGAATGTTAAGATTTTAAAATTATTTTAAAAATCTGTGAATTTAACCTGCAGTGCATTAAATAGTATGATGTGAGTACTATGCATAGTAATATCTGAACATTTGTGGATTCTTCTGCCACTTCTCAATAGAACATTCAAAATTTAAAGTTTACTGTTATTAATCTGTACTGTTCGATTGATTATTGTTTATCAATAACTAGTTTTCAGCTTACTGGAGGATTTTCAAGAAAGATGGCCCGATAAGTGAAAAACTAGTTAGAAATAAATAAAAATCAGTATAACAAAACAGTTTGCTTCCTATTCAACCTAAAATACAATCTCAGTTAT
The DNA here is from genome assembly GCF_023864345.2 of Schistocerca serialis cubense. Classification (NCBI taxonomy): domain Eukaryota; kingdom Metazoa; phylum Arthropoda; class Insecta; order Orthoptera; family Acrididae; genus Schistocerca; species Schistocerca serialis. Next base: position 422,460,926 of record NC_064639.1, on the reverse strand, counting down.
TATTATCATCATGTACTACTTTTTTGTTGGGTAATGAAAGTATTCTTACCAAGGGATGAGAGGAACCCAAGCATGAATTCTCTCTCCCGCCCCTCATAAAGGTTAACATCCAATATTCCTTTTCTCATGGTGTCTGACACTTTGTAACCTGAAAATTATGAACTGACATTGAGTATATCATTACAAAACCATACCGTATATCATTCTTCCAGGTACTTTTAAGTTTTAACTTACCAATTAATATAGCTCCTGCAGTCTCGAATATTGTAGCTAAGTAACATGCTTGTCTAACTGTCAAAACTTTTGAACCCACTGACGTACCAAAAGAATTAGCCACATCATTTGCTCCAATTCCAAATGCCAAGATAAATGCAACAATAAATCCAACGATGAGAATCCACAAAACGTCTGACGAGTATGCTTCAATCATGATGCTGCTTATGAAAATGTTGTAAAATAAAATACCACTGAGTTCTGTTATATTCAAGATATTTCAAGAAGTGACTAAATTAAATAACTTTAAGTATCTAATGCTCTTTCTTCCAATTTTCAATTTTACTTCACACACACTTCTTGTTACTCCAAATTATCTTCATGTTACATCATTCCAGTCTGCCATTGTTAATACTTCCATTCAATATCTTCTTGAATAATATAAAAAAATAATTATCACAGAATTCCTTTCTCTACGGAATTTCTATAGGCTCCTGAGCTTCATTCCCTTATCTACCTTAAGTACCCCGTAATATTTTAGTGCTTTTTGTTTTAAATACCACCTCTGGCTTTTGGATTTTTTTGTTCTTAAGAAAAAAAGCCAAAATATGAGCACCTCTATCTGCCTGTATGTGATCTGTGGTACACCAAGTCTTGTCAATGAATTACTCTTAATGACGACAAGATATGAAAATAATTAGGGCTCTTTTTCAAAATAGTTTCTATTCTTTCAAAGGATAATATTCCAGCTCAAACACTGCAGTAGAGAATCATTCAATTTTATCCAAAGCAAAACTTTTGCCCAGTCGACGAATTAAGCGTGTCCCTCAGTTGATGGAAGGATTGTTTTTATTTTAAGGTTAAGCAGTTTTAACTTTCTTTTTTCTTCCCTCTCTATCCCTTTTTTGTTCCAAAATAGAAAACAAAAAAGGGAATAGAGAATTTTTGTTCTCTATGAAATGAGTATTTTTTCCTCACAGTAGCCTTTAAAATGTTACAAAAGCATTTTGTTGAGATCAGACTGTGTGTAAACTTTATTGTTCCTCTACTAAATAATTCCTGCAAAAGAAGAGCAAAAAAATCTTAAATGTATTTTTAGAATTACTTACGTAAAAGTAAGTGTTATATATACATAACTGCTTATTCAGATATAATTTTGTACATATACCAGTTAAAAGTAAAACAAATCTGCTTAAATTTTTTACACTTCTAACTTTCCAGCAGTTCAAAACAGCTTACACATCCTAGACCACTTAGCAACACACATTAGTACCAAACTACATGAACCACTCTATGAACCAAACTGCAAAGATACAGTCTGTTGTCACTGACTTAGTAAATAAACAGTATCTTTCACCAGTGCCTTAGATAATAAAATTCACAGTGGCTTTAATAATTGTTTAAAATATGAAACTGGTTATGGCAGATACAGAAACATTTGGCTGTTATCCATGCAGGTTTCACTATTAACAGCCACATCCTACTGCATTTTGTAAATAATAATCCCAGGCACAGGAAACATGTCTATAATTGATCATACAGTACTAATCATTCATTCAAGTGAACGAACCACTGGAACTAAGAACTTGGGAAACAACTCCAATCAGACTTGGGAATCTCAACACTTCACACCAACAGAAATATTGCCCTAACTTCACCCTCTACTCAGTCTTCATCTCTTTAATGTTGTCCTCTTCCCACAAACTGTGCTTGCCCATTCTCTACTAATGTGATGCAAATCTGTAAGAAGATTGTCTCATTTTACAACACTGACTGTCGAATTCACAGTAGTAAATTGAAGTAAATACGTTTCTTTTTCTACATCAATTGCTAGAGTGAAATATTTCAACATTAAATTATTATTATTATTATTATTATTATTATTATTATTAGCTTTTCCCACTACCTAACTGATTTCTTCCCATCAGTTTTCCAATTTCATCCTTTAAAACAGGTTACGTATACTTTCATTTGTTAATCTTTTGGGCACTGGATAAAAGTCATCATCATACAAAACTTTGCGGGGAGTCAACACACATTCAGTGAAAATAGAAAGGATCAAAAATAAGCTACGCATAAGAACTAAGTACAAACAAATTTATTTACAGTAATAAAATTCTTTAGTTGTAGCATCAGTAAGGTTAATACTGCCATCTATTCTATATGGTTCATCTAAAGTAACTCAGAAAAAAATCAAACATCTACATCAATTATGAAGTTAGAAAATTCTCATAGTTACACTTACCTGTCTTGAGAGATGAATCACCAGATAAAATATCACCAAGTTTTGGTAGCTGGCCAAGTTTTGCTATCTAATAAATCAAACCTAAACTTCTTCTAGTGACCTGGTCACACTAAATCCGTTGCTAAGAAATGGGATGGCTGTCCACGATGGCACAGCATCTTGATGGTGACATACTTCTAGCAATCATCTGCAACAAAAGTAAAGACTGATTAAGAACTACTGTGCACAATTTAGACAACTGAATTAATCCCCCCCCCCCCCTCTCTCTCTCTCTCTCTCTCTCTCTCTCTCTCTCTCTCTCTCTCTCTCTCTCTCTCTCTCTCTGAAAACTAAAAACATATTGAGTTTTAAGTTTATGAACTTACACAAGTTTTGTATTTTCAGAAGATAAATGGTTACAACTAACAACAACAAATTGCTATAAAACATCTGAGATTGCACTGATGAAAGTCCATTTCTGACTAGAGTGGCAAGCATAATTTTAAAAATGCAGTTAATACAGCTGTGAGATATTCCTGGCTTCACATGCCAATTACACAATTTGCAATGTCTGAGCAAAATTTTAGATTTATGGTCTCCACCTGTAGTACACTTGGGTGGATTGAGTAATACAGTAATGTTGTTGCTGGTCCTAAGCCTGAGTTAAGAAAGGGAGTTGGTGCCCAGAGAAGTGATAAAAAGAGTAGGTGGAACATATATTATGGCACTAAAACTATACACCTCAGTTAAAATCCTGTTCATGCCTTTGTGTTGACTGCCAACAAAGAACGTTAGATACAGGATGATGGCAATGATTTCATCTTCTATCTACATGACATTAGGAGAAGCAAAAATTCAGAAGATCTAGAGATCTAGAGATTTTCATACTTAGGTGAATGGATAGAAATGGGTATGGCACAAAAAGAAGAACAAATAAGTAAGATTAATTAAGAACACAACCTTACAATTAACCATGGAGAATCTTTTCTGTAAATGCAAAATTGCAGTAGTGCCAGGCAGTAATCCCCCCTCCACTTTGAACATACAGCAGAAAGTCCGAACCTCTTTACCATGTTACTGCTTTAGAGCCTAGAACTTACGGAATGAAAGATTCCCAGGAGGATATTCAGACCTCAAAGAACAGAAGACGGTCAATATAGAAAATGAGGAACCAAGAACTGTATACTCACAGAGAGGATCTCTTACACCACCAGAAAAATAAAGACCATGTTGTTCTGCCACATCTTCAGAATCTACCATGAAATACTAACACATTATTAGATAATTTAGTTTCTTGTAAACATGAGAACTTATGTACATTGGACCCAAGAGGTACAAAGAGAGCTGTAAGAAATGGGACGACTTTCAAATTAATACAAGCAAGTAAATAAACAATACTGTCATAGGTTTCCATGAGAGATTTAGGCCTAACACAAAAACAAAATTGTCAGAAGAATGAAGAAGCTTGCAAAGTATGAGAATAAAAGAATATACTGAACAAGGACAAAGACCAGAAAAAACAAATCTGAGCCACATTGTTCATTAGCCTTCAGATAGCCAAAATGAAAGGAAGAAGAAAGACACTTCGACTTGTTGAGTAACAATGCAGTGTTAACATGTACATTAGCATAATGATTGAGCAACAAGTTTAGCTTTGCCCCACTTGTAAGCCACTGTTTGGGTGGGAGACAATGTACAGCCTGTTTGCACACAAACCTAGCGTTCATGTAACATATACACTGCCATATGGTATGTGCAACAGTGAGATGATGTTGTTGGTGGTTGTTGTTGTTGTTGTTATTGTTATTGTTATTATTGTTGTTATTATTATTATTATTATTATTATTATTATTATTATTTGCAAATAAGTCCATTAGACTTGTGCAAAGTACTTATAAGTGGGTATTTGTCTTCCCTTGTGCCCATATCTCTTTCATTTTCTTCCTGTGGGATCCCTTTCTCTTGTCAGATCATGTTGTTCCTAACTCCTTTGGGATTTACTCTTGGTCAACTTCTCATTTGTGAAGTTTGTACATGTAGATTTCATATTTTTGGACATTATCTCGAGTAGTTCTTGCCAGTTTGAGATCAGTTTTGATCTTGCCAACCCAATTCATCGTGTCCATTTTGACTTTTTTCCTATTGTCAAAAACGAAAATAAAATCAACTACTTGTTTTGATGAGTCAGTCTGTGTGTTCATTCTTTTAATGTGTCCACAGAACCATAACTTACATTTTCTAATGTTCCTATGGATATTTGTGTATTGTTTGATTTCATGACTGCTTCTAAGTTAGTATTGTTCATCTACAGGTTCTGAGCCTAGAATTTTTCTTATGACTTTGCATTCCTTTTTCTCAATGTTTTCAATGACTTTTTCCTGTTCTTAAGTGTTTCTGATCCCTAGAGCATTCTCATCTAATTACTGTATTGGAATATCTTACTTGTGTGAGCTTAGACATACATTTCTTGTGGTAGATATTTTGGGTATGTCTGTACAAAGTTCCTTTTTTGCATCTAATTTAGTTTGCTTTCTTTTTTATTCCATTTTCCTGGATTGTTTCATTGAGATTTAATTTATAGAACCCATTTAATTTTGCCATACTTCATCTCCATGAATTTTGGTGCTACTTCATTGCAGTCCATGTTTTTTACAATCTCATTTTCATATGATATCTGGGGATCAACTTTTTCTTCAGTTTCTTTCAAGAGTTCAGCCTGATTTTGGGGTGATGAAATGTTGCCAGTTAATACTGCTAAATCATCTACAGAGGCTAGGCAATCTGCGGAAAAATTGCTTCTGCCTGAAGTGGTTGGTTAGTCAACTTTGAGGACTGATTTCTGTTCGTGTGATTATTGTATTACTTTCTCAAGGACATAGTTGAAAAGTAAGGGAGACAGTGACAGCCCATTTCAGTGTCTTCTCTCTGTTTTGATTTCGAAAGGATCTGTGAGTTCCTCCATGAATTAAACATTGTACTTTGTATCTGTCAGTGTCTGTTTCACCTATATGATTACAAGTTTTTTCAGATCTACACCTTGTCCCTTTTAATATTTGGATGAAAGATTCATGGTCAAGTGAGCCACAGGCTTTTTTGAAAACAACAAATGTGCAAACTAAATATTTGCTACAAATTCTCTGCTATCCAATGATTGGCCTTATATTCAAGATTTGCTCTGGATATGAATATACTAATCAAAAAATCATGCTCAATATTTTCAAATTTTTTACTCAAGTTGTTTCTGTTTTCTATCAAATAGACACTGAGATAGAATGTTATATGCACCTGATGTTAGTGACTAGTTATTTTCATCTGCTTTGTCTCCCTTCTTGTGTAACAGTGAATTAAAACATCTTTGTATTGTTGTGGATTTTTTTTCTGTTTGCCAAATGTCTTCTTGGTTCTGGTGATTATTTTTATGGTGTTTGAGCCTGCTGATTTTATTATTTCTGTTGTTTCTTCTTCTTCTTCTTCTTCTTACAGGAGTAATGTGGTTGGAATCATTGTGTTGATTCTGGGCAGTTAAGTAGCTCTTTGAAGTACCTGGCAAGTTCCTTGCAGTTTTCTTGCTTGTTTAGAGGCAACTGCCAGACCCCCCCCCCCTCCCCTTTGGGAGGGGGGGGGGGGAAGCATAATTTTTGTGGTTGATGCCATACAAACTTAGTTGTGAAGTGTGAAGTCCTCATACAAATTTCATGTGTATTTTTTTTCTTTCTAAGTCTTTCACAATTTTAAGTCATTGATCATTTCATTCTTCAGAATAATTTGGCTCTCTCTTTCCTCACTGCCACGAATGTTTTGTAGCCGTCTTCTGTCTTATTTATGTTCCAATTATTGTCAGGATTGAATTGCATACTCTCATTTATCACTCCACCAAGGATTCAAGGGTATGTTTTCCTTTCCTGCAGAGGTATTACTATTTGCACTATCTTGATCAATTTGCTTTTAATTTCTTGCTAAGTGTTTGACTGGTTTTTCTCTAGACCTCGGACCAGAGATGGCTGGATCCTGCTAGTGTCAAATTTGGTGACTTGTGTCTTCCTTGTTACAAACTTCTGAAGTTTTAAAATATTTTATTATTGCCATTCAGTGGTCTGCATCTATGTTTTTCACCCTTTCTGACTTGGATTTTCATTAAGTCTCTGTGATCAGAGAGAGAGAGAGAGAGAGAGAGAGAGAGAGAGAGAGAGAGAGAGAGAGATTGCCCAGGCAGCAATTTGGAATACAGTGATCAAAGTTTGGGGATCTCCAGGTCATCAATTTTGGTGGTTTCTTTTTGAAGCGTGTTGACAAGAATTTACGATTTAATATCCTCCTGAGTTCAAGTAATCTTCATACACTCTGTTTGGTTCCTGGAAATTGTTCAGTTGTTTTTCTGTACTTTCTTTGCCTAGCTGCACATTAAAATCACCTACTGGGATTTTGACATGGATTTGTATAATTTTAGGTACTATTTTGTGTAGTTTTTCCTATGGTTTCTCTACATTTTCATGGTTGGTTTTTAGTTTCAGCATTGATTGGCATGTGTGAACTGATTAGGCCATTAGGGTGTATGTTCTATTTGGACACTTCACAGTGACTGTCATTCGTCTTGTGTTAACAGGCTTCACATTTGCCATGAAGGTGATTATATCACTGTTGACTGCAAAAGCAGCCCATAAGAGATTCATTTGTCCACTTTACTTTTAAAATGCTGTAGTACCCCAAATCCACTGCATTGTTTCTTGGAGTGTCAGTATTTGTTATTTTTTGCTCATTTAGGATTTGCTCTAGTTCACTCAACTTCCCTGCTCTTAAGAGTTTTAATTACATTTAGCATGTCAAATGAGGTTTTGGTGTTTGGGTGAAGTTGACCATAAGACTCCGACTGCCTCTGTTTGCATGTCAGTCCAGATGTCCCAGAATTGATAGCCTAGTTGTACTGTTTCTGACAGCAGTGAATTGTTTAACACCTGGAGTAAATGTCTGTTTCCTGCCACACCTCAACATAGGTGATTATTTTTTTAGGACTTTAGCTGTTAGTCCCAGAAGAAGAATACCAGTCACTTCCCTGGTGAGCAGACACTGACAACTTTGCTGCTTGCTGCAAGTCAGACATGAAGTGTATCTTGCATTATACCTCTTCTGTCAGTTCTCCATACTGATGGTCTCCACCACTGCCTTCATTAATGTTGAACTTCGCATGTTATAGAGTAGGTAGTTCACTTCCCCCCCTCCTCCTATAAGGCAGCAAGCTATTTTCCTTCCTAATCTGGATCTGTGGGTACTGAGCCATCCCACTATGACAAGGCCTCACCCATTATTATTATTATTATTATTATTATTATTATTAGTATTCTTTCTTTTCTCAGACGTTATGTCTGGTCAAAAATGGAAAGTGACGCGGACCTTGATCAAGCGCGACTTCCTTTTAACTGTACGGTATATGTTACATTGCATTTAGGAACTTTCGGGTAATTTAACATGTATCAATAATTACAGATTTCTGTAGTTGGATATTTGCGTTTGGGTGTAGCTGTATTGTGTTGATGTACTGGTGGATATTGTGTGGTATGACTCCTGTAGTTGATAGTATAATTGGTATAATGTCAACTTTATCCTGATGCCACATGTCCTTGACTTCCTCAGCCAACTGGATGTATTTTTCAATTTTTTCTCCTGTTTTCTTCTGCATATTTGTTGTATTGGGTACGGATATTTCGATTAGTTGTGTTAATTTCTGCTTTTTATTGGTGAGTATGATGTCAGGTTTGTTATGTGTTGTTGTTTTATCTGTTATAATGGTTCTGTTCCAGTATAATTTGTATTCATCATTTTCCAGTACATTTTGTGGTGCATACTTGTATATGGGAACATGTTGTTTTATTAGTTTATGTTGTATGGCAAGTTGTTGATGTATTATTTTTGCTACATTGTCATGTCTTCTTGAGTATTCTGTATTTGCTAGTATTGTACATCCGGTAGTGATGTGATCTACTGTTTCTATTTGTTGTTTGCAAAGTCTGCATTTATCTGTTGTGGTATTGGGATCTTTAATAATATGCTTGCTATAATATCTGGTGTTTATTGTTTGATCCTGTATTGCAATCATGAATCCTTCTGTCTCACTGTATATATTGCCTTTTGTTAGTCATGTGTTGGATGCGTCTTGATCCATGTGTGGCTGTGTTAGATGATACGGGTGCTTGCCATGTAGTGTTTTCTTTTTCCAATTTACTTTCTTCGTTTCTGTTGATGTTATGTGATCTAAAGGGTTGTAGAAGTGGTTATGAAACTGCAGTGGTGTAGCCAATGTATTTATATGAGTGATTGCTAGTTTCTGCTCGTTCTATAAAGAATTTTCTTAAATTGTCTACCTGTCCATAGTGTAGGTTTTTTATGTCGATAAATCCCCTTCCTCCTTCCTTTCTGGTTAATGTGAATCTTTCTGTTGCTCAATGTATGTGATGTATTCTATATTTGTGGCATTGTGATCGTGTAAGTGTATTGAGTGCTTCTAGGTCTGTGTTACTCCATTTCACTACTCCAAATGAGTAGGTCAATATTGGTATAGCATAAGTATTTATAGCTTTTGTCTTGTTTCTTGCTGTCAATTCTGTTTCCAGTATTTTTGTTAGTCTTTGTCTATATTTTTCTTTTAGTTCTTCTTTAATATTTGTATTATCTATTCCTATTTTTTGTCTGTATCCTAGATCTATGCAGTCGCTGTGGTTATCCAATATGTAACCTTGTTTAGTGTGTTTTCCCTTGACTATGCTATTTTTCTTACATTTTTTCTGTTCCAAAAGCCATATTTATATCATTGCTGAACACTTCTGTTATCTTAAGTAATTGGTTGAGTTGTTAATTTGTTGCTGCCAGTAGTTTTAGGTCATCCATGTAAAGCAAATGTGTGATTTTGTGTGGGTATGTTCCAGTAATATTGTATCCATAATTTGTATTATTTAGCATGTTGGATAGTGGGTTCAGAGCAAGGCAGAACCAGAAAGGACTTAATGAGTCTCCTTGGTATATCCCACGCTTAATCTGTATTGGCTGTGATGTGATATTATTTGAATTTGTTTGAATATTAAGTGTGGTTTTCCAATTTTTCATTACTATGTTTAGGAACTGTATCAATTTAGGATCTACTTTGTATATTTCCAATATTTGTAGTAACCATGAGTGGAGTACACTATCAAAAGCTTTTCGGTAATCAATGTATGCGTAGTGTAGCGACCTTTGTTTAGTTTTAGCTTAATGTGTCACCGCTGCATCTATTATCAGTTGCTCTTGACAACCTCGTGCTCCTTTGCAGCAGCCTTTTTGTTCTTCATTTATAATTTTGTTCTGTGTTGTATGTGTCATTAATTTCTGTGTAATGACTGAAGTTAATATTTTGTATATTGTTGGTAGGCATGTTATGGGGCGAGATTTAGCTGGGTTTGCTGTGTCTGCTTGATCTTCAGGTTTCAGATAAGTTATTCCATGTGTAAGTGTGTCAGGGAATGTGTATGGGTCTACAATGTAACTGTAAAATAATTTAGTTAAATGTGAATGTGTTGAGGTGAACTTCTTTAGCCAGAAATTTGCTATTTTATCTTTTCCAGGGGCTTTCCAATTGTGAGTAGAATTAATTGCTTGGGTGACTTCATGTTACAAAATTATCACTTCAGGCATTTGTGGTATCATCTTGTATGTGTCGGTTTCTGCTTGTATCCACTGTGCACACCTGTTATGCTGTACCGGCTTTGACCATATGTTGCTCCAGAAGTGTTCCATGTCTGTTATGTTTGGTGGATCGTCTATTTTAATGTGTGTGTTATCTATTGTCTGGTAAAATTTCTTTTGGTTTGTGTTGAATGTTTGGTTTTGTTTCCTTCTATTTTCACTTTTTTGTATCTTCTAAGTCGTTTGACCAATGCTTGTAATTTCTGCATCTTTTCATCTAATTGCTCTATCGCTTCTTGTTGTGAGATTTTACCTAACCTTTTTCGTTTTTTTTTTCTGACATTTCATTTCTTATAAATTGTGTTAGCTGTCTGATGTCTTTTCTCAGTTTCTCTATTCTGATCTGTAGCCTGTGTTGCCATGCTGGTTTTGTGGGTTTCTCCTGTGTGTTTGTTGGTTCTGATCTCTGCTTAGTGTGAATATTTAGTGTAGTGAGTGCTCCTATATAAACCAGTAGTTGTAACTCTTCCATAGTTGTGTTTTCATTTATTTTGTTGTGTATGATTGTGTTTATAGTTTTTATTGTTGTTTCGACTTGTGGGTTATTTGGCGGTCTATGCAAGAATGGTCTAATGTCTGTATGTGTGTCTTTGTATTCTATATATGTCAGCTGAAATTTTTCTTCTATATCTAACATGTATGTCACTTCATGTTCTATTTGTGCTTGTTCTGGTGGCTGTCTTAAGATTTCGTTTTCCTCTGATTGTTTAATTGATGCATGTAGTTCTTTGTTTGTTTGCTCTGGGATGTTTGAGTCCATTATTGTATTTTCTTCTTCTTCTTCTTCTTCTTCTTCTTCTTCTTCTGATTGCACATTATTTTGTTCCAGTATTTGTTGTACTTGTTATTTGATGTTTTCTAATTCTGACTGGGGTATCCTGTTATTTTTGATTATTACACGGATCTGATCAGCTAGTCGTTGCTCTGTTAAAAAATTTTAATTCTGGGTATCTGGTAATAAATGTTGTGTATACTTGTGATCTGTATCCAGTTGTGTTGGTTCCTAGGTTTGTTGCTTGGTAATAACAGAACACGAGGTGTCGATTAACTTCATCTGACCATCTCATCCTCTCTCTTTGTTTTCCTTCTAGGGTGGTTGCAGGAAGCATATCCTGCAAAACACCTCTATTTGGATTTAAATCATTTTCCAGTTGGCTAGCAGTGTCATTACCATTGTGGGCGGGCATAGGGTTCAAGCGTCGTCCCCGACCATGACGGCGCTTGTCCGAGGCTTCATTAGTTCTGTCCTGAACCAACTAATCACACTAAAAGGGGGGTTAGCCCTATTAGTGGTTTGTTCTTTTCATCGCCTTTTACGACTGGCAGAACATACAGGAGGCCTATTCTTTTCCCGGGCCTCCACGGGATTTATTATTATTATTATTATTATTATTATTATTATTGTTGTTGTTGTTGTTGTTAAAGATGTTTTGTCCTGAGTTACTGAGTTACAGGTGTGTGTGTTTGTGTACAGTTTAGCAAATTCCCTTCTAACAATTCACAAAACCTGTTTTCTAGCCAGTCTTCTTCATCCTTAACATATTATTGTCTGTGAACATTGCTTATCTTACCAAGTCTTTTGACTGTTTATTTGATCCACAAACATTATCCATTTAAACCTGAATATATACACACATTTGAAATATGTTTGCTAGAGGCCTCACAATAGACTAGAAGTTAGCACTTAGTCCCATTTACAACACTTATAGCTGACCCTGATGACAGACTGGCACAACAGCCATGTTTGGCAGTGCTTACACTGCAATGGCTGATTCCAACCACCTCACCTTCACATTTTAGTGCACGTATCTAATACTTTAACAAAAAGTTTAAAGCAACATCGGTAAGAAGCATTACATTACTATACCCACCTTTTCAGTAGCTTTTGCGTGCTGTTGAAATGATGTATATAGTTCCATTTAAAAAAAGCGTAACAGCTTCCTTATTTCTGCTGATACTAGCACTTAACATTCAACAGAATTACGCTTCCCACTCCATATCATCATTTGCCAAAAACTTTGTTCGATGTCTTCAGTTCACAAAATATAAGGTGTTCCACAATATTCTGTTTTGCACAAGCACTGTAAATTGTAATTTAGATATACAAATTTGAAGCTCGGGTTCAATGTGCAGGAAGAAAAAAAATACGGTAAATCTGAAATTTTGACACCAGAAAAACATTTTTTTTTCGTAGTATTTTAATTGAAAATCAGAACACACTCATAGGAAACTTCTTTTACTGCCAACCAATAGCATTACACTAAATGTGCTAATTGTACCGCACCTGATGACCCACATCCTGAAAAGAATTTTTGTGCGCAGGTCCATATCGACACTACAATTTTTCATACAGATTTCCTGCGAAGTTAAATGCTATCGACGAACAATAAATAATAGCCTAATAATTTGCTATTCTCTAACGGTCACGTAAATAGAATTCCGTCGGCATTCAAATGTCGAAAAACAACTGTCTGCCATAAGTGGCTGCCAAAAACACTGCATGCTGTGTTGAGAACTGTTCTCGCGCGTTCCAACAGCGTTTTCTCATTTTCAGTTACGGGGAGGAAGGCGGTCTCAGTTAAATGTTACATTATGCAACCGCTTCGACGTCATTAAGAACTCTCGTTCGCATGTATAAAAACTTCACAGAGAAATATTTGCACTCTCCAATTGGCATAGCCACGAAACGAGCGTAGTACGTGTATCCTTAGCACCTGTTGGTAGATTGCCTATTGATAGCGTCGCCTGTCGGCTAAGACCTTGACGGGCGACACCACAGCACGCGAGGGTAGACCACCATTTGCGTTCAAAAGTGCAGAAAGGGGTCAGAAAACGCACCGAGGAAACAGGATTTGACATAAGATACAATGACGAGAAAAAAAATCGCAATACCAAGAGGGATCAGTGCGACATAAACGAAAGCTCGTAGGCGCGTTTCTTCATCTGAAAGACGTTTATTCAACTTTCGCTCCAGCTGAAAAAGATTGGCGCTAGTAGCGCCACTATGATGATACACTCCAGGTTTGCTTTAAATAGACGTTGCAGCGGTCGTAAGAGTTAGTTACCTCTGAGATTGGACGTGGTGAGTTGATATTAGTCAAGAATGTCTTGAAGGCGACAATACGCCATTATCAAAAACTCGCCGAGCTTGAACGAGGTCGTGTAATAGGGCTACGAGAAGCTGGATGTATCTTTTGCGATACTGCAGAAAGACTTGGCAAGACTATAGGCACTGTATATGATTGCTATCAGCGATGGTCACGCGAATGTATAGTCGGAAGAAGACCGGGCTCCGGATGGCCACGTGGCACTATCGAGAGTGAAGATCATTGTGTTCAGCATATGGCTCTGGCGCATCGTACTGCCGTCTTTTAGAACTTCAGTAGTGTGAAGTGACAGCTCATTGGAGGGCAGGGTGGTCTGCTGTCTTTGCTGATGAAATTTGGTTCTGCCTCGGTGCCAGTGATGGCTGTGTGTTGGTTAAGAGGGGCCAGTTGAGCGCCTGCAACCAGCCTGATTGATTGCTAGATACCCTAGATCTACAACTGGAGTTATGGTCTGGAGCGCAATTTAGTATGACAGCAGGAGCACTTTCTTGATTATCCCATGCACCCACACTGCAAAATTGTACGTCATTTCGGTGATTCAACCTGTCATGCTGCCATTCGTGAACATTATTCCAGGAGGAGTTTTCCAACAGGATAACGCTCGCCCATATACCGGCTGGTGTAACCAAACATACTATGCAGGGTATCGATATGTTGGCTTGGCTTGCTCGATCACCAAACCTGTCTCCAATCGAGCACATATGATACATACTCGGACGATAACTCCAGCATCATCCATCCAAGTGCAACAGGAATGGAACTCCATCCAACAAACTGACATCCTACACCTGTACAACACAATGCATGCACGTTTGCATGCTTGCAACAACATTCTGGCAGTTACACCCGTTAAACCCAGATAACCCTGACGTCCTTCTGGAAGGACGACGTCACTCACTGTTGAAATTATTTATTTTAGCGAATAACGCATTGTTGCAACGGACTGTGACGCATTGTTATATGAAGTAGGCAGAGTCAGTTGCATGCTGCGACGGTCAGTTTGACGGTGTCGTTCATAGTGAGTGAGAAACTGTGTCTTGAAGATAGGGCCGATTTTACCATGGACGAACTGACTGACCTTGACATCGATGGGTACGTATATTTTCTTTCATATTGCGTCAATAATTATGAAACTTGTCATATAATATCTTAAAGAATTAACCTATATTATTTATGGGTTTATATTACGATTGAAAGTTTTCGTCAGTTGTAAATCAATAATGTTTTCAACTGTCCTTCCAGAAGGACGTCAGGGTAATATGTTGTCATTTTGTATTCACAGAAAACGATGTACACTGATGGAACTTTTGGACATGTTAGAATCAAAAGATGAGGAAATACCCAATACTGGTGTCAATGTAACATTACGCCCTCCTCTAAATTCAACTGATGATGTAACAGATGAAGATTCTGGTGCTGAAGAAAATCCAAGTGTAGATAAATTACCAGCAAGTCAGCTCAATGCTACTGCGCTTTGTGATTTGGCCATTTTTACCAATGGTAATGCTGTGAATGCAACAAGGAAACAATCCTTCACCTCTGATGTTCCAGGACCCTCCAGCAGTACAAAAACAGCAACAATAACAACAACAACCGCAAACAAACCAGCAAGGCTATCGAAGAATGAAGTTCAAAACCTCAAGAAATATAACTGGAGAAGTGGTGAAATTGTTAATCCAACACCTGTATGGTCTCTAATGTTCACAGTTGGAATGAAGAAAGGGCGAACACCGCTTGAATATTTCCAACACTTTTTTGATAATGAAGTGCTTCTAATGATGGTCACATACACAAATCAGTACGCAGCCAAGAGAAATAGACTAGGTGATTGTTCAGAAAATGAGATGTTGGTGTTTATTGCAATACTTCTCCTAAGGGGATATGTAACAGTGTCACACAGAAAGATGTACTGGCAATCAGATGAAGACAGTCACAACGACCTCGTAACAAATGCCATGTCCAGAGATCGATTTGACTTCATCTTTTCCAATTTGCATGTATGCAACAGTGATAATTTAGATAAATCAGACCGTTTTGGAAAATCCGCCCATTACTGTGTATGCTGAATGATAGATTCAAACAATTTGCGCCTCACGTGCGGCATCATTCTGCCGATGAATCGATGGTCCCATATCTCGGAAGTCACGGGTACAAACAATTCATAAAAGGGAAACCAATCCGATACGGATTCAAATTTTGGTGTGGAGGCACAAGTGGTGGATATACAGGGTGATTCAAAAAGAATACCACAACTTTAGGAATTTAAAACTCTGCAACGCAAAAGGCAGAGCTAAGCACTATCTGTCGGCGAATTAAGGGAGCTATAAAGTTTCATTTAGTTGTACATTTGTTCGCCATTTCAGCCAATAAAGTTTTTGGTCCCTTTTTCTTCGAAGGTGCTACTGTAACTGGATTACAGTATCTGGAGATGTTAGAGAATTGGCTGTTCCCTCAGCTCGAACAAGAAGCACAACAATTCATATATCAGCAGGATGGAGCGCCACCACATTGGCACTTATCTGTCCGTAACTACCTGAACGTCAACTACCCGAGGCTATGGATCGGCCGCCAGGCAGCCCGTGACAGAGCACTTCATCACTGGCCTCCAAGAAGCCCTGATCTTACCCCCTGCGATTTTTTCTTATGGGGGTATGTTAAGGATATGGTGTTTCGGCCACCTCTCCCAGCCACCATTGATGATTTGAAACGAGAAATAACAGCAGCTATCCAAACTGTTACGCCTGATATGCTACAGAGAGTGTGGAACGAGTTGGAGTATCGGGTTGATATTGCTCGTGTGTCTGGAGGGGGCCGTATTGAACATCTCTGAACTTGTTTTTGAGTGAAAAAAAACCTTTTTAAATACTCTTTGTAATGATGTATAACAGAAGGTTATATTATGTTTCTTTCATTAAATACACATTTTTAAAGTTGTGGTATTCTTTTTGAATCACCCTGTATTATTTGGCTCGAACCCTACCAAGGAGCTGCCACGTGTAGTAAGGATTATAAAACGAAAGGTATGGGGTACAGTGTGGTAATGACTTATGTTGACCAGTTACTTCCACATGTTCCATATCGAATATACTTTGATAACCTCTTCACCAGCGTTGAACTACTACATGACCTAAAAGAGGGGCGTGGAAGCAACAGGAATAAGAAGAGGAAACAGAGTTAAGAGTTGTACTCTATCACCTGTAGAAAAAATGACAAAAGAAAATAGAGGATCATATGAAGTTTGTTCTGACTCAGCATCCGGGATTTCCATTGTACGTTGGAATGATAACAATGTTGTTACTGTAGCCACTAACTTTGACAGAGTGCAACCACTACGCTCTGTAGCAAGATTTTCCAGGGAACAAAAGAAAAGGATTAGCGTGCCTCAACCTAACTTATTACACCCCTACAATACCCATATGGGAGGCATAGATCGAGCTGACCAAAATGTATCCCTACATAGGTGCTCTATAAGAGGGAGAAAGTGGTATTTCCCGGTCATTGCAGAGCAAAATGCCTGCGATCTTTACAAGCACAACGAAGAACCCATAGATCATCTGACATTTCGTCGTCGAATTGTCACTGCAATTCTTGAAAGTCACAAAAGAGTCACTACCAGCAGGGGACGTCCTAGTAAGAGGGCAAAACTAGATTATAGATTTGATGGAAGAGAACATTATGTTGCTGAATTACCAACGTATGAGGTAACAAAAAAGAAGAAGCAGCTGAAATGTCGAAGTTGCCACAAAAAAACTACTACTATGTGAATAAAATGTGACGAACCACTTCATGTTTGTTGCTTTTTGTCTTATCATACTACTGCATAAAATATGTGTATAGGTTATTTTCTTTGTTTTTTGTATTTATTAGCTGTTTTAGCCTATAATTCAAATTTATTTATGTTTATTTGAAAGTATAAAAACCGAAACAAGTTAATTGCGCAATGTCATATACTTTAAAAACATGTTCCCTTATTGTCCTGACGTCCTTCTGGAAGGACGCCCATTTTTGGAAATACTAAATAAAAATAAATACTCAAAATTGTTTTTACTTTCTTCCTTACAACCTTGTGAATGAATGTAGATAAGATATAAATCAATTTTGAAAAAAAAAAAAATAATTCAGGACTATCTGAGTTAATGTACCAGCATTTAAAGTTGCACTGGCTTATCTCTCACGTACATTAAGCTGTGATATTGCAATGTTCATCACTGAAATATGTTACCTGGACAAATGTATTTCCGAAATTTCATTACTCTCTGTTAATTATTTATTGGTGTTGCGACTTTTTTCCCCATCAGTGTATGAGAGAAGAGGGAGTGTATGAGAGAAGACGGGAGCAGGAGCTCATTAACTAGCTAATAAAAATGCACTAGATGGATATGTCAGTAAGTTGCATTACAACACAAATATTTAGCCCAACCATTTTGATTACACGTTTGTACCTTGTAAATTATTGTTTATCCTAGGGCGACTCACACGAAACCAATGAATGATATGTATTGCTTTAAGCATGAAAAATCCAGCTGATGAACTGCAAAATTCGAAACCGGTAATGGTACTTTTTGAATAGAATAACATGAAACCAATTTGTGGCTGGTTGCTGAACGTCATCGACAATTTGTGTCTCATTTTTATTACACCTACTTATGATATATGATTTACTCAATCTCCATAGAAAAAAACCGGCAGAAATGTGTTATTACGAGGGGCTGCCATGTTCACAATCTGGCAGCAGCAATTGCTGTAGAAGATATTTAATGGAAGCCGCATCGATGTGACTCTGCACCCCACGACAGAACTGCCAAAAAGCCGGTAACAGCATGTGCAGTAATCTGCTGAATCAACATGCCAGTTTTTAGGAACAACAATAATATGTGCAGTGCTGCAACCAGTGCGATCATTTCGACATTCCTGTGATCAGCCTGCTTCAAGCATTGTAATGCACTGTCTATTGTAACATCGGTTAAGACCCGCTTCAAGAATTCACATTAGATCCAAACAATCTGCAGGGTATGGGCACAGACAATGAGAATGTAATGGCAGGTATTAACATGGGGTCCATTAAATGAGGAAAGCCGGCCGTGGTGGCCGAGCGGTTCTAGGGGCTACAGTCTGGAACCGCGCGGCCGCTACGGTCGCAGGTTCGAATCCTGCCTCGGGCATGGATGCGTGTGATGTCCTTAGGTTAGTTAGGTTAAGTAGTTCTAAGTTCTAGGGGACTGATGACATTAGAAGTTAAGTCCCATAGTGCTCAGAGCCAATTGAACCATTTTTAAATGAGAAGAAAACAAAACAAAAAAAAACAGGCATTCCGCATTTTATCCTTATGAAATGAGCATGTCATTCAATTCAACTTGTTACACAACGCCATACTACAGGCTACAACTCGGAGCCCTCTAATAAAGGGTTGTCATCTGTTCAGATTTATCGGTACCGTCACCGTTATGGACCTTCAGGTCCTGACATCCCGACAAGACCCAATTTTGTCCCGATTTTGCAAAACACTGTTACGAGCTTGGCTCAAGTACTGGAGTAACGCCATCTGTCAGAGCAACATGTGAATGCAGAATCAGTTTTATTTGTGTCAACAAGTTTATGTTGACAAGGTCGTCTCACAGATGGAGTTTTATTTCTGTATCCTGTATCGACTACGCGAGCACCATCTAGATACGCCTGAGTGCAATCAAACATTATCGAGTAACCCCCCCCCCCTTATCACGAACTTCAGCACCTAACTAAACTGTTAAAATGAAAGACTTTTCTTGGAACACTTATTTTTAAAATGATTGAAGATGAATGATATTTGTGTGTGTGTGTGTGTGTGTGTGTGTGTGTGTGTGTGTGTGTGTGACGAAGGAATTTGTGGTTCATGTTACCTACAAATACTTCTCAAAAAAGAAAGCAAACTATCCACAGTGAAGTTACACACTTCTTACAGAACGTGATAGACCAGCGCGCCGAAACCCCATTTAAAATCAAGTTCAGATGTGTGCACCATACTTACTGTTCGTAAAATACTTCATCGCTGCTCTCCTTACTTCTGAAACGGTAGCAATTGGACGACTTCAGGTTGTTAATGCTTTGTATCTAACCACGCTAACATAACAACAACAATGAAAAGCACTGTCTTATGGAACTACTGCAGTGTCGTGTTGTCAATAATTCATTTATCTGTTTCGGCGCGAGTAATGAAGCTATTTCTGGACTGCTGCAGGAACTATCTACAACCTAGAGAAGACATTTAATTGAGATACTTAGTATTTCGTACGCATATCTCTCACTTTTATCATCAGCGATGTACAACATAAAGCACAAACATATATGTGTAGTGTGTGGACTACGTGAGAAACTTGTAACCTCCACCGCATCAATGCTACTAACTGTGAAAAAGTAATTACTGATAACTTAATGTTAGAGTCTTACAAAATTGTGATGATAGTAATGATCTTTTGAAAATAATTTAGTTTCGTGGCCGAGACAGAATCGAATCTTTTAGTTTTTACCCCTCAGAAAATTTCATATTACGCCTAAGGGCTTAATTAACCCCATGCTGGGAACCACTAATCTAGATCTAGCGCAATCATTCGAACAAATACCAGACTTCTCCAGTAATACGGGACTGGAATTATTTAAGCAGCGCCACTCTGAGGGATCGGTCAGTTCCCATTTGAATAGGCATTTGATTAGACGAGTGTTTCTAAACGTAATACGAACAACGAATGCAATGTCATAACGTTTGAACTGTTTACTGTGAGTATATAGGGCGTGATGTCGATAGTGACCTGTACTTCGATGACTAAAGTGTTGTTGTCGACTGTTTACGGTCTAATAAATTCACATCTTACGAAAATGCCTACCCGTGAAAACGAAAGTGTCACTTTTCAGACGGTTACACAATAGAGTGCTCTTTTCTCAAGAAAGGACGTACGGATCAGGAAGTGCTGTGAGATTTGTAGCTGTATTATCTCAGTAACTCATATGGGGTGAGGCAAATGTCAGGCACCACATTTCTACGAAGAACCGTACAAACAGATCCACCATATCATCAGCCTATTTCTACATTCATAATTAAGGAAGGTACTCAGGAAGAATTGCTCGTTGCGGCTCAGAACTAACAACAGTTTATAAAGTTGTCAAGCATCATCAGTCCTTCAATTCTCTTGACTATAACGTAAAATTGAATGGCGCAACGCATCCTCACTCCATAGTCGCCGCTAAGCAGCCTACGGCCAGGACGGAAGCTACAGCGACTGTGAAAAATATTTTCGCACGACGCTCCGTGGCCGAATGCATAAAACAATTGCAAGAATTTTCATTTGGCGGGATAGCCAGAGACGCATCGAACCACAAGGCTGAAAAGAGGTTTCCTTTAATTGTTCAATACTTTACCGAAACTGGTGGAATTCAACATTATCTGTTGATCTGGAGATACTAAAAGGTATCAGATAGATTATATAATGGTAAGACAGAGATTCAGGAACCAGGTTTTAAATTTTAAGACATTTCCAGGGGCAGATGTGGACTCTGACCACAATCTATTGGTTATGACCTGTAGATTAAAACTGAAGAAACTGCAAAAGGGTGGGAATTTAAGGAGATGGGACCTGGATAAACTGAAAGAACCAGAGGTTGTACAGAGTTTCCGGGAGAGCGTAAGGGAACAATTGACAGGAATGGGGGAAAGAAATACAGTAGACGAAGAATGGGTAGCTTTGAGGGATGAAGTAGTGAAGGCAGCAGAGGATCAAGTAGGTAAAAAGACGAGGACTAGTAGAAATCCTTGGGTAACAGAAGAAATATTGAATTTAATTGATGAAAGGAGAAAATATAAAAATGCAGTAAATGAAGCAGGCAAGAAGGCATACAAACGTCTCAAAAATCAGGTCGACAGGAAGTGCAAAATGGCTAAGCAGGAATGGCTAGCGGACAAATGTAAGGATGTAGAGGCTTAGCTCACTAGGGGTAAGATAGATACTGCCTACAGGAAAATTAAAGAGACCTTTGGAGAAAAGAGAACGACTTGTATGAATATCAAGAGCTCAGATGGAAACCCAGTTCTAAGCATAGAAGGGAAAGCAGAAAGGTGGAAGGAGTATATAGAGGGTCTATACAAGGGCGATGTACTTGAGGACAATATTATGGAAATGGAAGAGGATGTAGATGAAGATGAAATGGGAGATACGATACTGCGTGAAGAGTTTGACAGAGCTCTGAAAGACATGAGTCGAAACAAGGCCCCGGGAGTAGACAACATTCCACTGGAACTACTGACGGCCTTGGGAGAGCCAGTCCTGACAAAACTCTACCATCTGGTGAGCAAGATGTATGAAACAGGCGAAATACCCTCAGACTTCAAGAAGAATATAATAATTCCAATCCCAAAGAAAGCAGGTGTTGACAGATGTGAAAATTACCGAACAATCAGTTTAATAAGCCACAGCTGCAAAATACTGACACGAATTCTTTACAGACGAATGGAAAAATTAGTAGAAGCCGACCTCGGGGAAGATCAGTTTGGATTCCGTAGAAACACTGGAACACGTGAGGCAATACTGACCTTACGACTTATCTTAGAAGAAAGATTAAGGAAAGGCAAACCTACGTTTCTAGCATTTGTAGACTTAGAGAAAGCTTTTGACAATGTTGACTGGAATACTCTCTTTCAAACTCTAAAGATGGCAGGGGTAAAATACAGGGAGCGAAAGGTTATTTGCAATTTGTACAGAAACCAGATGGCAGTTATAAGAGTCGAGGGACATGAAAGGGAAGCTGTGGTTGGGAAGGGAGTGAGACAGGGTTGTAACCTATCCCCGATGTTATTCAATCTGTATATTGAGCAAGCAGTAAAGGTAACAAAAGAAAAATTCGGAGTAGGTATTAAAATCCATGGAGAAGAAATAAAAACTTTGAGGTTCGCCGATGACATTGTGATTCTGTCAGAGACAGCAAAGGACTTAGAAGAGAAGTTGAATGGAATGGACAGTGTCTTGAAAGGAGGATATAAGATGAACATCAACAAAAGCAAAACGAGGATAATGGAATGTAGTCGAATTAAGTCGGGTGATGCTGAGGGAATTAGATTAGGAAATGAGACACTTAGTGTAGTAAAGGAGTTTTGCTATTTGGGGAGCAAAATAACTGATGATGGTTGAAGTAGAGAGGATATAAAATGTAGACTGGCAATGGCAAGGAAAGCGTTTCTGAAGAAGAGAAATTTGTTAACATCGAGTATAGATTTAAGTGTCAGGAAGTCATTTCTGAAAGTATTTGTATGGAGTGTAGCCATGTATGGAAGTGAAACATGGACGATAAATAGTTTGGACAAGAAGAGAATAGAAGCTTCCGAAATGTGGTGCTACAGAAGAATGCTGAAGATTAGATGGGTAGACCACATAACTAATGAGGAAGTACTGAATAGGATTGGGGAGAAGAGAAGTTTGTGGCACAACTTGACCAGAAGAAGGGATCGGTTGGTAGGACATGTTCTGAGGCATCAAGGGATCACCAATTTAGTATTGGAGGGCAGCGTGGAGGGTAAAAATTGTAGAGGGAGACCAAGAGATGAATACACTAAGCAGATTCAGAAGGATGTAGGTTGCAGTAGGTACTGGGAGATGAAGAGGCTTGCACAGGATAGAGTAGCATGGAGAGCTGCATCAAACCAGTCTCGGGACTGAAGACCACAACAACAACAACTGTTGAAGTTTGATTCGCTGAATAACGAAACATCAGAGACAATTGCAAATTTTTGTCTAGACACTTTAACACAGTTGCAAATTGCACTAGATAAACTAATCGGTTTTGTGGAGGCAGCTTCGGAGGGCGGTCAGAGGAATGTGTTTTGCAAAATTAAAGAAGTAGTAAAATATGTAAAAGGAATTGGATGCCCTGCCCATATTCTCCACAGTACCGCATCAAGCGCTGCTGCAGTCTTGACTGTCGACGTTTAAATAATCGTCATAGCATATTTAATTACTTTTCAATATACACGGAAAGGGCAGAGAAGCTCAGAGAGTTCTGCTTGTATGTGGATGTCAATCATCAGACTCTTCGTCTCACTCAAACACAAGATGGCCGCCGTTAACGCCGCAAGGAGGAAATTCTTAAACTTTGGATTCCATTACAACAATTTTTTAAAGCCGAAGGTAGACCACCTACAATAATTCCAGATTTCTTCCAATAATGTGATAAGTGAAATTTACTTCATGTTTCTGCAGTCAAACTTGGCTCTTTTTGAAAGAGAGAGAGAGAGAGAGAGAGAGAACGTGGAGAAGAGTAAAGTCTCCATAACTGAAAGAAGACATATATTAATCGACCCTCAAGGGTGTGCGAATGAAAGGGACACTGCCAATTTTACTGGCAAGCAAACAAAAACGAACTCTAACAAATTAAAGAACGAAGACCCTAACCAAGAAATTATTAACTTGATTTCGGAATTTGAGGATGAGACAATGCTTTCTATAACATATCATTTGATTACTTAGAGAAATGGGCTATTTCTTTGAATAAATATCAAGTACTTGAATGGATGACGTTATTTGAAACCCCACAATGGGTGATGGTTGAAAACACTATTACATAAATGACTAAAAATGGTGTGAAGATTTCAGGCGACAGCTGTTTTCAGGGTTTTTAGAAACTAAGTGTGACTCGGCTTTTTAGAAACTAAGTGTGACTCGGAAGAAGGAAGTCTAAACACTCCGTGAAAGAAAGGTGGCATTACTGTCTCAAGGAAACCGAAAATCCTCAACGCAATGGCCAACTGCTAAAATTATGCTGGTATTTGTTTTCTTTTCCCACACACAACGTGACTGTGGAAAGAGTATTTTCGCTGATGTTGGCCCAGTAGACTGATGAAAGAAATCGACTGCTGCCAATGACTACGAAATCAATCTTGCAGTGCCATTTTATCTACAAGCTGACCTGCATGGAGTTTTATAAATACGTAAAAGGGAACGAAGACTCGCCGAAAAAGGCGTAATCTTCCAAAAATTATGGTGTACCAGCTACTCTTGCCCCAACAATGTAAATGTGTTCTAAGTAAAAAGTAACCATATTAAATGAATTTTTTACTTGACTTCTACACCCCCGTCTCAGACTGTCTCGAAGAGGTCCCAGCTAGGAAAAGCAACACTACTCTAGCAGCAGACAGATGGCTGCAAATATTTAGACATGAAGAATAAAGACGTAGAACATTAATAACGTTTGTTTTGTCTAAAAAACTAAGAATTTTGACATAAAATATTTGGATATGTTAATTTTCAGCCATAGTACCTTAAATAGCAAACTCAAATTAGATAATGAAACACTATGTAATCTTGCCCAGCTGGCTTAACAAGTTGGGGATCGGACCGTCCTACTACATGAGGATAAAGCTTTCCAACATTATTTTATCTACACTCCTGGAAATGGAAAAAAGAACACATTGACACCGGTGTGTCAGACCCACCATACTTGCTCCGGACACTGCGAGAGGGCTGTACAAGCAATGATCACACGCACGGCACAGCGGACACACCAGGAACCGCGGTGTTGGCCGTCGAATGGCGCTAGCTGCGCAGCATTTGTGCACCGCCGCCGTCAGTGTCAGCCAGTTTGCCGTGGCATACGGAGCTCCATCGCAGTCTTTAACACTGGTAGCATGCCGCGACAGCGTGGACGTGAACCGTATGTGCAGTTGACGGACTTTGAGCGAGGGCGTATAGTGGGCATGCGGGAGGCCGGGTGGACGTACCGCCGAATTGCTCAACACGTGGGGCGTGAGGTCTCCACAGTACATCGATGTTGTCGCCAGTGGTCGGCGGAAGGTGCACGTGCCCGTCGACCTGGGACCGGACCACAGCGACGCACGGATGCACGCCAAGACCGTAGGATCCTACGCAGTGCCGTAGGGGACCGTACCGCCACTTCCCAGCAAATTAGGGACACTGTTGCTCCTGGGGTATCGGCGAGGACCATTCGCAACCGTCTCCATGAAGTTGGGCTACGGTCCCGCACACCGTTAGGCCGTCTTCCGCTCACGCCCCAACATCGTGCAGCCCGCCTCCAGTGGTGTCGCGACAGGCGTGAATGGAGGGACGAATGGAGACGTGTCGTCTTCAGCGATGAGAGTCGCTTCTGCCTTGGTGCCAATGATGGTCGTATGCGTGTTTGGCGCCGTGCAGGTGAGCGCCACAATCAGGACTGCATACGACCGAGGCACACAGGGCCAACACCCGGCATCATGGTGTGGGGAGCGATCTCCTACACTGGCCGTACACCACTGGTAATCGTCGAGGGGACACTGAATAGTGCACGGTACATCCAAACCGTCATCGAACCCATCGTTCTACCATTCCTAGACCGGCAAGGGAACTTGCTGTTCCAACAGGACAATGCACGTCCGCATGTATCCCGTGCCACCCAACGTGCTCTAGAAGGTGTAAGTCAACTACCCTGGCCAGCAAGATCTCCGGATCTGTCCCCCATTGAGCATGTTTGGGACTGGATGAAGCGTCGTCTCACGCGGTCTGGACGTCCAGCACGAACGCTGGTCCAACTGAGGCGCCAGGTGGAAATGGCATGGCAAGCCGTTCCACAGGACTACATCCAGCATCTCTACGATCGTCTCCATGGGAGAATAGCAGCCTGCATTGCTGCGAAAGGAGGATATACACTGTACTAGTGCCGACATTGTGCATGCTCTGTTGCCTGTGTCTATGTGCCTGTGGTTCTGTCAGTGTAATCATGTGATGTATCTGACCCCAGGAATGTGTCAATAAAGTTTCCCCTTCCTGGGACAATGAATTCACGGTGTTCTTATTTCAATTTCCAGGAGTGTATTTTGATCAGAGAACACCGCAGCTGTTTCCGTAAACCACACTGTAGGAAAGACTGCAACCAACAACAAGTTTTTCTTTTTTTAAATGATTTACAATTACTAGTTTCGGGCCTGAGCCCATCAGATGGTAGCGTTGACTTTTTTGTAGGTTTTTCTTTTGTATCCAAAAATGTAACAAAGATCTTATTATAACATATTTTACAAGAGGTTTGACATTTTCGTCCTAAAATAAAAAGTTTTTGTGACTACATAGTTTTACGCTTATGTATGTTTTATTCTCTGTACTTACAACCATAATGAATAAAGCATACGTATGTCTTCAACTATGTAACCACAAAAACTTTGTTGTATTTTAGGATGCAAATGGCAAATCTTTTGTTAACTATGCAATCACAAAACTTCGTTGCATTTTAGGATACAAACGTAAAACCATGGGCTTAGTCCCAAAACTAGTAACGGTACAATAAAATCATTTAAAAAACAACTTGTGGCTCGTTGCAGTATTTCCTACAGTGTAAAGTTTTCCGAGTTCCAGTACGGGTTTAACTGACTATTTTCAGTATACCTCGTGGGGGTGCTATCCAGAACTCTGATCACAACTCTAGTGCGATTTTGTATATTTTATGTAGTGACAGTAGGTCCCTCATTATTGCAATTACCTCAACCTGTTGTCTGCACAAAAAAGTCGTTATGGTTTTCTGCAGAATCTTGGGCAACTCTTCAGAATTATATTTTTTTCGCGAATTGGAAAATATAATTTTTATCTTACAAGACCAAAATTTTCTGAGCACTATTGTTTTCTTCGCGAAATTTTCAGAACTATTCAAATTTTGTGCAGAAAACTATTAGCATATCTATATGTTCAACAACAAGCATCGCAACAAGTGCTGAAGTAAATACGCTATCTATTCTAAGATTTCCGGTTTTTCACCAATTTCTGTCGCTCGAGGACAAGCGAGATGGAACGGTAGAGAAAGCGAGCAAAAAAGTTGGAGCGGATGTGCAATTTACTGGAGGTAAATACTTTTGCTGCTCCCAAGTTTCTGCTGCTATCGGTATGGAGTGTAAATAAAGAAAGAATTCAGGAGTAAGCTTTCTGTGCCTGATTTATAATATTACGGGGGTTGTCCGTCGTCCTGCAACACATTGTTCGTCTCAGTTCTCGTGTTAAACGTATGCCTGTGCTAACAGTCTGCCATTTGTCATCGGCTGCATTGCTGAAGCATCTACAAATACCTTTACTGATGTGTGTTAGGTATTTTGTTATTTTAGTGTGAATGAAACGGTCACTGCAAAGCGGTGGTTCCCAGCCTGGGGAAATTACCTCCCTGATGGGTGAAAAACGGAAGGGTTCAGTTTGGTTTCGGTCATAAAACTAAATTACTTTTAAAGATCATTATTAGTGTCATTATTTCATAACACTGCAATACTGGTTACGTGAGAACCAGTAATAGGCTTGTTCTGCACATACATAAATATGTACTTTGATAATGTACATCATAAGCTGCTAAATAAATAAATCTATATCCCGTCACTCTGACAGCCAACGGACGATCAGTAGTATTTGAGCACTCGGCTGTGAACGTCGTAACCAATGCGAGCATTAAACGTGAGCCTTGCGAGTAGTGTGGTGAAATTTTATTCCATTTGTTGCGAGTTGTCATCGTTGATAGTTGGTAACCTACAAATAAGAGAATTTGCAGGATACATGCTTTCTTCAAGCGCGAAGCACGTGCAGGTGCGTATCCCCACTGTCGCTTGGAACCGGCAACAGTGCACTCATGCTCCTTACTTGCCTCGTCCTGCGCGAACCGCCATCGTTCATGAATCGGACTGTAGCATTACCGGATGGTAGTTTAGTGGTTCAGCTTGTGAAACGAATGTATGAACATCTTCAGATAATCCACCCACTAGTGAAACTGAGTCTACAAAAGAGATTGCTTACAAATCACCCGAGCGGCCGGTTCTGGAATATGGCTTAAGTGTGTGGGGCCCATACCACATAACGCTAACTTGCTATCATCATCATCATCATCATCATCATCTCCTTGGGCCTTTGTCCCATTTTCAGTGCGGGGTCGGCCCTGTTCCTATGGATTTGGCGATGTTAGTGTCAGAGGGTGGCCAGATGCCCTTCCTGTCACCACCCCATACCACCCCTCCCCAGACGGAATCAGTGTACCCCAGCTGCCGGTGTCTAGTGTAAGCCATGGAATAATCGAAATGTTTTCAAATGTCTGCGAGTCGTGTAACTGAGGCAGGACATGGGGACCATCCCAGTATTCGCCTAGTGGGATGTGGGATGTGGAAAACCGCCTAAAAACCACATCGTTAATCCGTTGGGCGGATTCGACCCGGGGCCAGGAAGCAGCGTATTAGCCTCCTCGGCTAGCCTGGTGGATCAGAGCTAACAGCGAGTATTGAACGTATACAGAGAAGGGCAGCACAGATGGTCACAGGTCTGTTTAATCCGTTGACGTGTGTGACAGAGATACTGAAGGAACTGAACTGGCAGACTCTTGAAGACAGACGTAAGCTATCCCAAGACTGTTAACAGGCTAAGTTTCAAGAACCGGCTTTAAATGATTACGGATACACTACAACTCCCTACGTATCGCTCACATATTGATTGTGACGATAAGATTAGAATAATTACTGCATGTACAGAGGCATTCAAACCATCATTCTTCCCGCGCTCCACACGTGAATGGAACAAGAAGAAATCCTAATAACTGGTACAATGGGGCATATCCTCTGCCTTGCACCTCACGGTGGTTTGCAGTGTATAGATGTAGATGTAGATGAGACATACACAGCACATATGATTAAATATCTCAGGAAAAAGCCATCTTTGAGTTGTAGGTAGTTCCCACAATACACTAGAAAATGCTTCATTATTCTTTTCGCAACAATGAACGCACTGATTGAAAGCGCGACAGAACTATGAAACCCCTTCTACACTGCTGTAGGGCCTACATATTATTATCATTATTATTATTATTATTATTGGCGGTAGTGGTCAGACACAAAGCACTGGCAGCCTGAAGTCTTCTAATTTCTGCTAATTCTGAAGTAAGAAGTCCAGCAATGAAGTGATCTACAAGCAATAGGCCTAAGCAGAGCGATATTAATTGGATGAATTTTAAATGAGTGGGGGTAATCACCTGTCACTGGGGAGAGAACTGTTGTAGAGGAAGCATGTTGTGTGATAAGAGTGTACCCTTAATGTAAATAGTTTTCGTTTCTGAGGAAGAGCTGTAGGTAGCACTCGTGATGCAGTGGAGCTGTTTTCTCACGCTATCGAAAAAAAAGGTTGTTAGGAATGATCGGCACCACTTATCTCCTTGATTCATTAGTTAGTGTTTTAATAAATCTTATAAAAACTTAGTATCAGTTATCTTTGACATTTTAAACATGAAAGTTTTCAAAGGAAATTATGTTTCTTTCCAATGAGTAGTTAGGTGTAAATAGTAATGATGGTGCAGGCCAAGGGTGGGGGGTTATTAGCTGAAATATCGTTTTGCACTCGGGTGTAACGGTCTCGGAAAGATGGGAACCACTGCTTTAAAGCATCTGAAGTCTTGAGTCTCTGAGTCTCTGAGTAATGCACTAAACGTTTAACCCATGTAGTTCTTGGACAGACGGCTTCGTTGTGCCTGCCAATCGTGCCCGTGACGACCAATGTACACTAACCGCCATAAACCGTAAGATATGAGTTTGTTCTACTTTCAATTTTTCTACGACGTTTACACAATTTGTAATTTAAATACTATAACAATACAGTTAATTTCTTGTGTGCGATATTTCTCACCAATAAAGTACACAGGGGGCTGGGGGGCGCAGAATGACTTTGACAAGCTCTGGCCATACAGATCAGTTGCGAGGATAGCTAAAATTTGTTGGTATTTAGGTAATACAAATTAGAAGATCTCACCTGCAGAACGTGCAAAACATGTATGAACTTTCTTCTCGAAGTGGAGATCATTTCGCTTATCCGTGTATATCTTTACACTTAAGTCACGCCGGCCGAAGTGGCCGTGCGGTTAAAGGCGCTGCAGTCTGGAACTGCAAGACCGCTACGGTCGCAGGTTCGAATCCTGCCTCGGGCATGGATGTTTGTGATGTCCTTAGATTAGTTAGGGTTAACTAGTTCTAAGTTCTAGGGGACTAATGACCTCAGCAGTTGAGTCCCATAGTGCTCAGAGCCAGCCACTTAAGTCACTTCCAGTTATAAATCTACTACAGCTGTTACTGATGCCATAACGAGAAAATGGCAGCTTTTCGAACCGCGTCGAGGAAGAATAAAGGCAGATTAAATATGTACAGAAAGTTGATTGTTTTTCCTTTAGTCGTTCACAGATTGTGTCACCAATTCTGAAAGGACAAATTCGGGATACGAGAAGTTTAGCCAAGGACTATTACGTGCTCCATTTGCTGACTGCTTTGTGGCACGTACCGTAAGGAATGAAAACGCAAGCATATCTGACCTGCGATCTGCCCTTGCTGCAGCAGTGTGACACCCAGTACTCACGCAGCTCTATAAGGGGTCGAGCTCACAGAGCGTAACGTCTCCTGTTCGTAAGTCCACATTTACGTTCATGTTAGGGATGCGCTGTATGTTAGACCGCTAATAGGCTGACCTTTTCCGTCAGATTACGTTTGGGATGCTTTCGGTATATGGTAGATGTTCAATGTAAGCATACTTCATGCTGAGAACACGGGTGCTTTAAGAATCGGATATGACTAACATTCCCAACATGTTACAAGCTGTATCACAAATTCACATTTGGAACAGTTTTCACGTTCCATTTATTTTGTGTCACGTGCTCCTAACATTGGATTCGTTTCATCAGATTCGATAGTTACTGTTATTTCCAAAAATTTCCTTGGTTCGTGGAAACTAACGATATGTAGTTATGAAATAAATTTCGATTTTGTAAAAGAAAAAGTAATAAATGTTCCCATGGTTACTTTTACAAGGTGCCGCCCACGGCAAGTCTTCTTCAAGAATCGAGTTTATCTACAGTAACACGTTTGCAAATAGTGTCCGGTCCCTTCCTAAGAGTTACGTCGTTTCAGAGTCAAACGCAGGCAACTGGAGCGGTGGGGCGCACCCGCTGTCCCCCGGTGGCGAAGTAAAAATACGGAGGGTCGCGCGTCTCCGTGTTGACACGGCCCCGCTATTCTGGGCGCGCGCCCGCGTCCTACAGTTAGGACGTGGTGGCGCCTGACGCCGCGAAGGCATGCTCCGCCACACACCTGCCGCAGCCTTCTTCCGGATGCTGAGCCAGCGCGCCCATGAGCATTCCTCTGCCACCTAGTCGTCGTCTTTACGAGCATAATTTTCGCAACCGATGTGCGCTCTTCCTGGCTTGGCTTAAGCAAGGAGGAGATGGATACGCCTGGATGGCGCAGAAAGCGGAGTCAGAACTGTTGAGGAGAAATTTCGTTTCGTCCTTTCAACGCGGGAGTTCTGTGAATGAGGAGCAAGAGATAACAGACGATCAGAAATAAATGCACAAGTTTGGGTACCTATCTAATAGTGGCATCCAGGCAAATCCATCTCTTCCTTGCACAAGCGAAGCCAAGAAGTGGGTCTTTTTTAATCACTTTTAGCTGCCTTCTGTTACGTATCGACAGTTAAAATTTAGCAACAAATGACAAAAGTTCTATGACAGATTTAGTCATGACATGAGGAACTCCTTATTCGGGCAGTTATATTTCTTAACTGCACCTGACTGTATCTGGTCTCATTGAGCAGGAGAGCAGTTGAATTTTCTTTTTCCAAGTTATTTAGAATGCAACAAATAACGCCGATGATAAATCCCAAATGACTGGCATCGTTTATCACCACCTAGAGTTTTTTTAATGCAAATATTGCTAAATTATTTTCTAAGCAGTGGACAAGAATTACAGCCTTTACTATTCAGCGACGGTACTCCAGCGATTTTTCCATGTCCGGATGTAACGAAGTGAAGCATTTCATTCACAGACTTTCCTACAAGCTTAGAGAGTTGTTCAAAAAATTAAGGAAAATTACATTATTAAGGGACTGATCAAAATTCCGTATATGGCAAGCACGGGAAAAGAAATCAGCCGCGCAGTTTTCAAAGGTGTTATACCATCATTCGTGTTAACATATTTAGGAGAACTACCAGGAAAGTTAATCAGAATGGTCGGACGAGAATATGACTCCTCCTATTCCCAAATGAAATACCAGTGTGTCGACCACTTCGAAGGTAAAGACGGAAGATCAAACGAGCTTATGCACCGAGATGCAGCTGCGTAAAATTCAAAGAATGGAGAAGATATAGGAAGCATTAATATTTTTTCCCTGCTGTCAGCTTCCTTTTACGACTCAAGATATAAAATGCCTCACGTACAGAGGCACAAAACATTAGTGAAAGCTTTCACGGACGTTGGTTCGGACTACCACCATTTGTCACGCTGACACTTTCATGCTGTTCTGTTTTGGAAACTGCTGACAATACAGAATTTTTGAATGACTACTCCTTATGAAGTATCCCTTCTGAGAGCAAATCTTAATTTCTTAAACACTATTTGTGAGAAGATTACACTGATGAAAGGAGTAAGACAGCGTGTTCAAAAGGACGACCAAGCAAGTAGTTTGAGGGCACGAAATTAAAGGGAGGCGACGGCTATGACTAAGCGCCTTCAGCAATTATTAAAAGACAGATTATATTATCACACGCGTGAATATGGCTGGAAGCTTACATGTGACGTAAGACGGTGCCGCTGACTAGAAAGCAATGCTCTACAGCCCAAAAAACACGCCACGCCAACAGTGGCCAGATCTCGCAGACAAGTACTATATCGCGAATGTAAACTGGTCGACTGGCACGCACATTTAACAAGTGCGTGGACTCTTCTGCTTATGCATGCCAACAAGACTACTTTTCGAACCCCATCGTGGGTTCTAGTCAGCCGAAAGACAGTCATGTCGTTTCTAGAAGTTTAGTGGCATGGAGAACCTGACATCTTTATACGGTGTGGTTAAGATTAATCAAATATCGACCATGCTTTAGCAAAAAAAAAAAAAAACAGGAATATTCTAGAAGTGGCTCAGGCCTCCTGCTGTTGTGTCGTATAAGGCACACGAAATTGTTCGCTGAATGGAACCACCACGAGACATCACACAAGGTGTGTCTTTTGCCGACCTGAAGCAATGAATTTCCTTGTTCAGTTCCCTTTCTTTTATGAGTGTGTATTTGTTTTCCATACACCATTTGATTTGCTTCTACGACTTCTATCGAAAAGTTTTTGCAA
Organism: Schistocerca serialis cubense; assembly: GCF_023864345.2. NCBI lineage: Eukaryota > Metazoa > Arthropoda > Insecta > Orthoptera > Acrididae > Schistocerca > Schistocerca serialis. The sequence continues at coordinate 422,427,565 of NC_064639.1, read as the reverse complement.
GTGTTGGGGGGGGGGGGGGGTAAAACCGACAATTTGTAGCAAGTAGAATGTGTGAATTCCAATACAGGCACCACAAAAACGAGAGATATCCACTACGGAGGACTTTTCTATGTAATATGAGTAGTGTCACATAGCTGGGCAACTTGCGTTCCTAACAATGTGACGCAGAAAAGAAATTACCCATTCCTTCCTGTTTGAGACAGATTTTTTGGAAAGACAGAATTCGAAAGAAGAGTTGTGTAGCTCTATTGAGCAAAATTCCCAGCGTGACACGTGAAATATTACGGGAGTTTCGTTTAAAAAACCTCAAAAAGCGTCACGAAGTTGGAGAGTTCAACTGTATCCTGTCAACTGATCTGTACTTTTAGTCAAGTTGGGTCATAAATTCTTTCTTCCGAGTTCGGTTCAGTACCGTTCATTACTTTTCGACCTACCCATCTAGTCTTCAGCCTTCTTTGTAGCACATTTCAAAAGCTTCTTGTCTGAAGTGTTTACCATCCCGAATTTCCCTTCCGCACAAGCCTACACAATAAATACCCTCAAAAACATTTTATAACGGAAAAATTAATATTATTAAAGGTGAATCAGCTGCCTCTGCCGGCCGAAGTGGCCGTGCGGTTAAAGGCGCTGCAGTCTGGAACCGCAAGACCGCTACGGTCGCAGGTTCGAATCCTGCCTCGGGCATGGATGTTTATGATGTTCTTAGGTTAGTTAGGTTTAACTAGTTCTAAGTTCTAGGGGACTAATGAGCTCAGCAGTTGAGTCCCATAGTGCTCAGAGCCATTTGAACCAGCTGCCTCTATATATATGTTTTATGCAACTCGCGACTTCTTCAAAAACCATGTGCGAAATTTTCATTTTCTCCCACTCACTGCGCGTAAACTATTAGCCCTACAGGAAAAAATGAGGAAGACCTTTTTGTACGAAATTTAATAAGGTTAAATTCTGTAATGGAATACGTTTTTGCTGGAGGCCACAGTTTTCGAGTTAGCGAATAAAAACCCGTTTTAAGGTAACTTTTGTACGTTTTCTCTTGAATAATCTTAAAACTACAGCCTCTGGCGAAAACGTATCCCAGTATAAAAATTAAGTACATTACGTTTCGTAGAGAAAGGTCCTGTTCATCTTTTCTGTAGGACTAATAGTATGCGTGTAACGAGGGATAGAATATGAAAATCTTGCTTGTGGTATCTGAAGGTGTGCAGGTTGCATAAAACACATACGTAGGGGCAGCTGAATCATCCGCTAAGTTAACGAAGTTCTCTTTCAGAAATGCTTTTGTTCTTATAGCCGGTCTTCATTTTACACAGAGGTGACAAAAATTATGGTATACCTCCAAATATAATGTTGGAAATACTATTTTACGGTGTAGTGCAGCAGCTCGACATGGCATGGACTCAAACAAGTCGATGGAAGTCCCCTGCAGAAATATTGAGCCATGCTCCCTCTATAGCTATCCGTAATCGGGAAACTGATGTCGGTGCACGATTTTGTTCACGAACTGGCATCTCGATTAGGTCCCATAAATTTTCGATGGTTTTCGTGTCGGGCGATCTGGATGACCAAATCACTCGCTAGAATTGTCCATAATATTGTTCAAACCAATAGCGAACAGTTGTGGTCCAGTGACATGGCACACTGTCATCAGTAAAAATTCCAGCTTTTTGGGAACATTACGTCCATGAATGGCTGCAAATGTTCTCCAAATAGCTGAATGATCGGTTCAGTCAGACCAGAGGACCCAGTCCATTCCATGTAAACACAGCCTACAGCATTATGGAGCAACCACCAACATGCACAGTTGACAACTTGAGTCCATGGTTTCGTCGGGTCTGCACCACACACTAACCCTACCATCAGCTAGTCACGAGCCCAGGAGAGGCACTGCAGGCAATGTCGTCCTGTTAGCAAAGGCGCTCGCGTCGGTCGTCTACTGCCATAGCTCATTAACGCCAAATTTCGCCACACTATCCTGTTGTTGTGGTCTTCAGTCCTGAGACTGGTTTGATGCAGCTCTCCATGCTACTCTATCCTGTGCAAGCTTCTTCATCTCCCAGTACCTACTGCAGCCTACATCCTTCTGAATCTGCTTAGTGTATTCATCTCTTGGTCTCCCTCTACGATTTTTACCATTCAGTCTGCCCTCCAATACTAAACTGGTGATCCCTTGATGCCTCAGAACATGTCCTACCAACCGATCCCTTCTTCAGTCAAGTTGTGCTACAAACTCCTCCCCAAATTCTATTCAATACCTCCTCATTAGTTATGTGATCTACCCATCTATTCTTCAGCATTCTTCTGTAGCACCACATTTCAAAAGCTTCTATTCTCTTCTTGTCCAAACTATTTATCGTCCATGTTTCACTTCCATACATGGCTACACTCCATACAAATACTTTCAGAAATGACTTCCTGACACTTAAATCTATACTCGATGTTAACAAATTTCTATTCTTCAGAAACGCTTTCCTTGCCATTGCCAGTCTACATTTTATATCCCCTCTACTCCGACCACATTCAGTTATTTTGCTCCCCAAATAGCAAAACTCCTTTACTACTTTGTGTCTCATTTCCTAATCTAACTCCCTCAGCATCACCCGACTTAATTCGACCACATTCCATTATCCTCGATTTGCTTTTGTTGATGTCCATCTTACATCCTCCTTTCAAGACACTGTCCATTCCATTCAACTGCTCTTCCAAGTCCTTTGCTGTCTCTGACAGAATTACAATGTCATCGGCAAACGTCAAAGTTTTTATTTTTTCTCCATGGATTTTAATACCTACTCCGAATTTTTCTTTTGTTACCTTTACTGCTTGCTCAATATACAGATTGAATAACATCGGGGATAGGTTACAACCCTGTCTCACTCCCTTCCCAACCACTGCTTCCCTTTCGTGCCCCTCGACTCTTATAACTGCCATCTGGTTTCTGAACTGGTTTCGCTCCCTGTATTTTACCCCTGACACCTTTAGAATTTGAATGAGAGTATTCCAGTCAACATTGTCAAAAGCCTTCTCTGAGTCTACAAATGCTAGAAACGTACGTTTGCCTTTCCTTAATCTAGCTTCTAAGATAAGTCGTAGGGTCAGTATTGCCTCACGTGTTCCAACATTTCTACGGAATCCAAACTGATCTTCCCCGAGGTCGGCTTCTACTAATTTTTCCATTCGTCTGTAAAGAATTCGTGTCAGTATTTTGCAGCTGTGGCTTATTAAACTGATAGTTCGGTAATTTTCACATCTGTCAACACCTGCTTTCTTTGGGATTGGAATTATTATATTCTTCTTGAAGTCTGAGGGTATTTCGCCAGTCTCATACATCTTGCTCACCAGATGGTAGAGTTTTGTCAGGACTGGCTCTCCCAAGGCCGTCAGTAGTTCCAATGGAATGTTGTCTACTCCGGGGGCCTTGTTTCGACTCAGGTCTTTCAGTGCTCTGTCAAACTCTTCACGCAGTATCGTATCTCCCATTTCATCTTCATCTACATCCTCTTCCATTTCCATAATATTGTCCTCAAGTACATCGCCCTTGTATAGACCCTCTATATACTCCTTCCACCTTCCTGCTTTCCCTTCTTTGCTTACAACTAACGAATACATTCGTCGTACGTTCCACACTGATTTCGGCGGTTATTTGAAGCATTGTTGCTTGTCTGTTAGCACTTACAACTCTCCGCAAAGGCTGCTGCTCTCGTCGTTAAATGAAGGCCATCAGTCACAGAGTTGTCCGTGTTGAGAGGTAATGCCTGAAATTTGGTATTTTCGGCACACTCTTGACACGATTTCCGAAACGAAATGTCCCATGTGTCTGGCTCTAACTACCATTCTGCGTTCTCAAAAATGGTTGAAATGGCTCGGAGCACTATGCGACTTAACTTCTGAGGTCATGAGTCGCCTAGAACTTAGAACTACTTAAACTTAACTAACCTAAGGACTTCACACACATCCATGCCCGAGGCAGGATTCGAACCTGCGACCGTAGCGGTCACGCGGTTCCAGACTGAAGCGCCTAGAACCGCACGGCCACACCGGCCGGCTGCGTTCTCCAGTCGTGTGGCCATGATCAATTCGAAAATCTTTTCACATGAACCACTTGCGTGCAAATGACAGCTCCGCCAACGTACTTTTTATATCTTGCGTAAGCGACACTACCACCATTTGTATATGTGCATATGGCTACCCCATGACGTTTTCCACATCCGTGTATATCCATTCTACATCAGATATCAGTTATTTTGCTGTCCAAATAATGACTCATCCATTACTTCTGTTTTCTTACTTCCTTATCTAATCCCCTCAGCAAAGTTTGCTCGCTAACCGAGAATAGTTCGCCGGCCGGAGTGGGCGAGCGGTTCTAGGCGCTACAGTGTCGAACCGCGCGACCGCTAAGGTCGCAAGTTCGAATCGTGCCTCGGGCATGGATGTGTGCGATGTCCTTAGGTTAGTTAGTTTAAGTAGTTCTAATTTCTAGGGGACTGATGACCTCAGAAGTAAAGTCCCATAGTGCACAGAGCCATTTGAACCATTTGAGAATTGTTCGTCGCCAGATTAATCAAGTTGGTCAAAGGTAAGTCATAAAACTGTAACCGTAATTTTTGAAACAGAAGAAAGGGATTAAAGTTTATGAAAAATGTAAGGTGCGCTGGCAGGTGACCCCTTTTGCGAGGCAACGCGGGCTACTGACGGCAGTTGCGAGCGGGACGGAGGTGACGAGGCTGAGGCGGACCACGACCCAGAGCTGAGCGGAGCAGCAATCGATACGCGGCGGCCGAGGCCGCTGCCGCCGCCGGCGCCCGGGCCCCGGACAACCGGCTGCTGCGTGCGCCGGCCCGGGACGGGCGCGCGCTCAGCAACACGCAGCGCCGGGCCGAGCGTTCGCGCCGCACGCATCGCTCCTCGTCCGTGGCGCATGGCGATTCGCCTTTCGGCAACGGGTCGTATGAATAAAAAAGGACACTCTCCGGATAAGATTCGCAGAGCAAAAGAAAATTCACCGAGAAAGTTCCCAATTTCGCACGAATAAAAACTCGTAAGCATATTCTATGACGAAGGAGTTCTTACTCCCTCCCTTCTTGAGATGATTTTTGGTGTGTGTCGTCTGCCGCGCCTGGCACAGAATACGCACGAAATCTTAGATTTCGTGCAACTAGCTCAAACAGGCAACTATTCAACGTCTAAGTATGGAACTGGCATCAATGTGTTCAGGAAGAGTTCCACTAAGTTTCCATTTTAGTTTTTCTGTGTGGCAACGAATTATGTAGATAGCACACGGACAATTTACGAAAATGCATTTTCGGACGACATTATCGAATTTTCGACGTTCAGGAAGCTTTCTTGTTACTGAAGTAAGGTGAAGACATTATGCCCCGAAGTCATATGAATACCTCATTTTTCACCTACTCCAGACCGAAGTTTTCTAACACGAGATAGTTTTGGTTAAATATGATGCGTAACGATCCTCTCACGCTTGAAGTATTTAGGCGGTCGCCCATGCGGTTTCGTTACGATCAACAGATCTGTAATAAACCAGTTATTTTTTCTGGTCCGCCTACTTATTTTTATCATAACGAATACAGTATTTATTGTCGTGAGAAAACATGACGAACATCTGCATATGCCAGTTTCACAGACATCTGGTATATACCTAAGTCTTCGCCTACACAAGTGCAGTATGAATATTGAGGTCTGCTAAGTAGTACAAATATATTTTCAAAAATGGCTCTGAGCACTATGGGACTTAACTTCTGAGGTCATCAGTCCCCTAGAACTTAGAACTACTTAAACCTAACTAACCTAAGGACGTCACACACATCCATGCCCGAGGCAGGATTCGAACCTGAGACCGTAGCGGTCGCGTGGTTCCAGACTGCAGCGCCTAGAACCGCTCGCCCACTCTGGCCGGCATATATTTTCATTTTCGCTTCGTTCGAAAGGTCGTTTTTGTTAAACCTGTGTAAATTTGTATAGTGTCTCTCTTCGTTATTTCTTCAAGCTTCGTATAGCCCCTGCTTTGTCTTTCAAGCAACATAAATTCTTCCACTTTTACTCAAAAACTCGGTGAACCTTAACTTGAAAAGAACTTACTCGGCTCTAAGTATGCTACAGAGCTCACTTCAAGAAACTGATAACATTCTACGCTTGTGTGAAACAGGTTTATTCATATGGAATCGGAGAATAATCTTCGCGTTGAGCAGCTTCCCCAAACTTTTACTGGTGCTGAGAGCTGAGAGCATTCTCATGTGAAGTACATTATTCATACGAACCTGAGAACGTTCTCCGAAATTCCGAGAATGAAGTACATTCTCAGTTTTATTCATAGGACACAATATCAAAGTGAGCATGTATTTGCTGTTCGAAATTGGGTCTAAGGGACAATTACGTACCACGGACATCACTTATATTGAAACGTGCGGTCACACTGAACCTGTGTGTCGGGCTGGGACTCGAACCCCGGATCTTGCCTTTCTCGGGCTATGCTCTAACCGACTGAGCTACCCAAGCACGACTCACCGCTCACTCCCACCGATCTGCTTTACTGTGTCATTCCTCCGCAATATCCAATGTTGTAAAGCGTTGTTTCACTCTAAAAGGCTACGAAAGGTTATACGTAATTACGATTAACAGATTGAAATTCAACGATAGCTACTTGCGACAACGCTTCCATAGAACTCGCCTGATACTTTCACCAACGTGCGAGTCTGGGAGTGATCTAGAGCTTCCCTTTAATGTTGGCCTCGACTACAGTGAATATAAATCTTTATAAATTTCTCATGGAATTCCTGTTAGAAGTTGCCAATGAGATATAGTGATACAGTGAGAGAGAGCGTATGGAAGAGTCGTGCATTGGCGGAGACGTCATTTGTACTCGGTGATTCACGAGAAAAGGTTTCGGAAGGGATTATGGCTACACGTCAGGAATTAACAGACTCTGAACACGGAATTGAGCTTGGAGCTAGACGCATGGAACATTCCATTTCGAAAATCGTCAGGGAATTCAATATTCCGAGATCCGCAGTTTCGAGAGTGTGCTGAGAATACCAAACTTCAGGCATTACCTCTCACCACGGACAACCAGTGGCCGACGGTCTTCACTTAGAGAGCAGAGGCGTTTGTATAGCGTTGTCACTGCTAATAGACGAACAACACTGAATGAAATAACCGCAGAAACCAATGTGGGACGTACGACGAAAATATCTATTATGACAGTCCAGTGAAATTTGGCGTTAATGGGCTGTGGCAGCAGACAATGGATGCTAGTGCCTTTCATAACAGTACGACATCGCCTACATCGCCTCTCCTGGGATCGTGACCATATCGGTTGGACCTCAGACGACTGGAAAACTGTGAGCTGGTCCGATGAGTCCCGATTTCAGTTGGTAAGAGCTGGTGGCAGGGTTCGTATTTGACACAGACACCATGAAACCACGACCCAAGTTGTCCGCAAGGCACAGTGCAAGTTGGTGATGACTGCTTAATGGTGGGGCTGTGTTTAAATGTATCACTGACTGTAAATACTCTGTTCGGCTTCTTGGAGACCATTTGCAGTCATTCATGGACATCACGTTCCCAAAGAACGATGGAATTTTTGTGGATGACAATGTGCCATGTTACCGGGCCACAGCTGCTCACGATTGGTTTGAAGAACATTCTCGACAATTTGAGCTCAGCCCTGAGGAAGGCCACTTGCAATAATGGCCGAAACGTCGGAATATTTTGTATATTGACAATGCGGTCAATAGCCGAGAAGAATTTTATTGACAGTGAGAACGGCCACGGAAGCCTACGCTTCGAAAGTGTGAGAGCAGCACAGATAGAGGTGATCGTGGGGGTTGAGTCGTACTTCAGAATACTCCGCTGAAAAGAATTCAGAAGATGGATTCCGAATTATTTGGATAATAGCATATACACGACGGAGGGGGGCGGGGGAACCTGATAACGTCAGAACAGGGAAAGATATGCCGAATGGAGAAAACTTTTCCGAATAACCAAAGGTCGGATTTGCATCAGCCTAAAAACGTCAGATAACCTGTGACGAGCGCGCGGAAGCTGGTCCAGAAAAAGGACGTGTTTGGGGGTGTCCAGTAGGGCGATTTTCCCTCTTAAACTATGCTGTGTCAACGGTATCAACTTTGTAGCGATATTAGAGGTAGGAATTTCGACCATTTCCTGAAAAGTGTTTTTAGGTAAAATGAGTATAATCGATTGTTTTGTTTTTCAGCATTGTCTTAGTTGACACTTCCTAATCTACAGTACAGTACTTGTTACAATGAATGTTGATTCAGGCTATACACATTAGCAAAAAAATAAAAATTAGAACACGTGGCCTTTAGACATTATTAGCAACATTGCACCTTACAGCACCCTATGTCTACTACCTCACTGCAGCGTTGTTTCTGCAATATATATCAACAGAAACAATGGCATTACAGTACATTTAGCACAGTTGATTTAATATTCAAGCATTACGCAGCAGACATATCAGATAATTCGTGCCCCACTTACTCATCCATTGATAGAAATTTAAAGTTTGCGTTAATTTACCTGTTCAGTTGACACACTCAACTGTAGCTAATTTAATCAGTAACTGCCCCTTTTAGCGCAACAGGTATTAGCTGAGGCAAGAAAAACCTACATAGTTCCACACTCTCGTTGCTGACTGGCAGCACCTCCGACACGTTACCATTCCGCCATATTTTTTATTTCGAAAATTTTGCGGCATTCCACATCCCCTACCCTGCTCTGACCTTATTACGTGTTTCCCTTGGTCCTGTACGTATTTTTCCCCTACATTATCTTAGCCTAAACCACCTGGCGAATTTTGACATCTGCCCCGGAGTATCGACATCTTAACGAATGCATTCAGTCGAAGCGTTAAAACTTCTGACAAACCAGCTCTCTTGTAAGAATGTAAGAATGTAAAAATGCCCAGTCACAGGAGGCAGTGGCCCTCGGAATGGTCGATATTGTCAGTCTGACCGACTCGCCTTGCGTTTGCGGTCGGGTTTGCCGTCCAAGGTTCACCCGTTCTGTCTGCAGACGCACGAACCGGTCGTATAATAACGGACCGACACACTAGTCACGAACGGAGTCACGCATACGTAAGAGTCGTGGCGGTCGTCCGTCGAACTGGTCCGCGTATGAATGGACTCGGCGTGCGGTATAATATGCACGACGCTACTGTGCAGTGCCTCCAGCTTGTTAAGATGTTGGCGCGCTGCTACGGACTCCAACTCAGGTCGCCGGGCTATGCAACACGTTAAGGAGTAGGGTTACGGGGGGTGGATGGGGAAAGCTGCCCCGCTCCTGCGAGGGAGGGGCAGGGAGGGTCGCTGCGCTGGAGGCGGACCTGGTCCAGACTGGATCACACCGGAGGCGGCAGGAATTGCATCACGCGCGTCACGAACCGACGTCCAATCCGGGAGCGCGGAGGCGCCGGCTGGGAGCCTCAACACTGTCCCTCGCTCTCCACCGCTGGCCGCCGTACGCAGCTGCCTCTGGGGCAGCTATTGCCGACACCGGAGCGTCCGGTAGTCTCCAAATACGTGTTAGTCATCTGCTAGAGCACTGTAGACATGGCGCTCAGCAAAATCACAAAAATATGAGGCGAGCCGCAACTCTCAATTTTATTTCGAGAAGTGTCCTCCACGTGTTCTCAGACTACTGCGTGCTTTGCACGAAATTTATCCTATGCAATCAGTCAGTGGAGGTTTCCGCGACATACCGTTTGTCTCCGAAATTTCTTGCCCAGAAGCAGGGGTCTTTTTTTTTTGCGAACAGAACTTCGAGTTTCTATTAACTTTTTATTTTTTTTATTTACATGTCAAGTTCCGTAGGACCAAATTGAGGAGCAAATCTCCAAGGTCATGGAACGTGTCAGTACATGAACTTACAACATAAAAGTGATACCAGATAAAAATAAATGTTCATGAACCTAAAAGAAAATCAGTCTATAAGTTTAAGCAAACGCTATCAGCAATACAATGAGAATCAGCTTCATTTTTCAAGGAACTCCTCGACAGAATAGAAGGAGTGACCCATGAGGAAATTCTTCAGTTTCGATTTGAAAGTGCGTGGATTACTGCTAAGATTTTTGAATTCGAGTGGCAGCTTATTGAAAATGGATGCAGCTGTATACTGCACACCTTTTTGCACAAGAGTTAAGGAAGTCCGATCCAAATGGAGTTTTGATTTCTGCCGAGTATTAACCGAGTGAAAGCTGCTTATTGTCGGAAATAAACTAATATTGGTAACAAGAAACGACAATAAGGAATATACATATTGAGAGGCCAATGTCAAAATACCCAGACTCGTAAACAGAGGTCGACAAGAGGTTCGTGAACTCACACCACGTATTGCCCGAACCGCCCGTTTCTGAGCCAAAAATATCCTTCTAGAATGGGAAGAGTTACCCCAAAACATAATACCATACGACATAAGTGAATGAAAATAAGCAAAGTACACTAATTTACGTGTCGAAGTATCACTCACTCTCGATACCGTTCGAATGGTGAAAATGGCAGTATTAAGTCTTTGAACAAGATCCTGAATGTGGGCTTTCCACGACAGCTTACTATCTATCTGAACATCTAGGAATTTGAACTGTTCAGTTTCACTAATCATATGCCCGTTCTGTGAGATTAAAACGCCAGGTTTTGTTGAATTGTGTGTTAGAAACTGTAAAAACTGAGTCTTACTGTGATTTAACGTTAGTTTATTTTCTACAAGCCATGAACTGAGGTCATGTACTGCACTACTTGAAACCGAGTCAATGTTGCACACAACATCCTTTACTACCAAGCTAGTGTCATCAGCAAACAAAGATTTTAGAGTTACCCATAATATATCGTCTATATAAATAAGGAACAGGAGCGGTCCCAACACTGATCCCTGGGGCACCCCCCACTTGACAGTACCCCACTCAGATCCCACATCACAGCCGTTATCAACATTGTGAATAATGACCTTTTTGCTGCCTGTTGCTAAAGTAAGAGGTGAACCAATTGTGAGCTACTCCCCTTATTCCGTAATGGTCCAACTTCTGGAGCAATATTGTGAGATCAACACAGTCAAATGCCTTTGTTAAATCAAAAGATACGCCAAGCGTTCGAAACTTTTTGTTTAGCCCATCCAGTACCTCACAGAGAAAAGAGAATATAGCATTTCCAGTTGTCAAACGACTTCTAAAGCCGAACTGTACATTTGATAGCAAATCGTGTGATATAAAATGATCAATTAAGCTTACATACACAGCCTTTTCGATAACTTTTGCAAACACTGATGGCATAGAAATAGGTCTAAAATTATCTACATTATCCCTTTCTCCCTTTTTATAAAGCGGCTTTACTACTGAGTACTTTAATCGCTCAGGAAACTGACCATTCCTGAAGGAAAAATTACAAATATGGCTAAATACAGGGCTAATATGTGCAGCACAGTACTTTAATATTCTACTAGACACTCCATCAGAACCATGAGAGTCCTCAGTCTTCAGTGATTTAATTATTGACTCAATCTCCCTCTTGTCTGTATCACAGAGGAGTATTTCAGACGTCAATCTCGGAAAGGCATTTGCTAAGAAATTTATATGATTTCCTGTAGAAACTAAATTTTTATTTAATTCACCAGCAATGCTCAGAAAATGGTTGTTAAACACTGTACATATATCTGATTTATCAGTAACAGAAATATTATTACTGCGAACTGACTTTATATCATCAATCGTGTGCTGCTGACCAGACACTTCCTTCACAACTGACCATATGGCTTTAATTTTATCCTGTGAATTAGTTATTCTATTTGCCTTCCTAATAACATTTTTAAGCACCTTACAATACTGTTTGTAATTGGTTACTGTAGCTTGATTGTGACTACTTCTAACATTTTGATGTAATTCCCGCTTTGTTCTACATGATATCCTTATCCCACTAGTCAGCCAACCGGGCTGTCCATTGCTGCTAGTACCCCGTTTAGAATGTTCTAATGGAAAGCAACTCTAAAAGAGCATGAGAAATGTGTTATGGAAAGCATTGTATTTATCATCGATATTATCGGCACTATAAACATCTTGCCACTCTTGTTCCTTGACAAGTTTTGAAAAACTCTCTATTGCTGTTGGATTAACTTTCCTACGTAGTTTGTAATTAAATACGGCATTGGTTTGAGTACAAAAATCTTCTAGTGTTAAAATTTGTGCATCATGGTCTGAAAGGCCATTCACCCTTTTACTAACAGAATGCCCATCTAGTAATGAAGAATGAATAAAAATATTGTCTATGACTGTGCTACTGTTCCCCTGCATCCTAGTTGGAAAAAACACAGTTTGCATCAGATCATATGAATTTAGGAGATCTACCAACATCCTTTTTCTTGCACAATCATGTACAAAATTAATATTGAAGTCACCACATACAACTACTGTCTGGTACTTCCTAAAAAGTGAATCAACTCTGTCAAGCCTAGAGTTCAACATTGAACGCACGCATGCGCTTTGAGCGTTGTTGTACGGTAGCAGGAACTGTTTGTTGTGGCAAATTTTCTATTAGTGGTTTGATTTTGGAGTCCACTTCTAAACCGCGTACTAAATCGTGTAATGGGGCGTGGTGTGGAACAACGTGGCTCAACCTCTCATTTTTCTATAGGACGCAGGTGTTACTATGATGTGAATTTCGAAATCATCGTTGTTCAGCATGCAGAAGTAACAAACAATTTGTTGGCGAAAGGACGAAAGACGTCTGAAAAATGTGAAGTCGATTAGGATAGCCCACAGCGTTGACGTTTCGAAAATATTGAAATGTAAGTCGTGGTATTTGTGCACGAAAAACGTTAAGGAAGGAATGGCAGTTTCCCGCGAACCATACGAAGTAAAGTACGTGAACTGACACAGGAAGACGGTGTACAGTTTAAAGTGAGCTCTGGGTGATGCACAAGAATGACGCGACGCAATGGAGTCGTGCTGCGACGTCGAACGTCCCTTGCTCGGCGTCTTACAGCATAGTAAATGGAGACGTTGGTAGAGTCTCAGCGAGAAGTTAAAAGACCGAAAAACGAACAAGCTTACCTCTTAGGGCAAATCAAGGACAACACACACATCCATGCCCGAGGCAGGATTCGAACCTGCGACCGTAGCGGTCGCGCGGTTCCAGACTGAAACGCCTAGAACCGCTCGGCCACTCGGTCGGTCATGTCATCCAATACAACAGTTAAAGAGAAACGCATCATAAGTGTATTCGGTCGCACTATGGCAATGAGAAATGGGACATCACAGTGATATTGTGTGCGCTGGCTGGTGGAACGAAGATACGACCCTATGTCACAATCAGTCGTAAAACTATGCCAAACTATGCCGCCTGGTGACATATTTCGTTCAAACGGGAAAGGATGGAGGACCAATGAATTGGTTATCGATTGCCCCCACAGAACCTGAAGCAGGAGCCCAGGAGTTGTTCTAAGGAATCATGGGATTTTGATCCTTGATACTTTCAAGGGGCATCTGACACCCGTAGTACAGACAGAAGTCGTCATTCCAGGACGCATGACTTCGAAACTACAAGTGTCAGATGTGGTGGTGAATACGCCGTTTGAAGGCCATCTGAAGCAGCCGTACAGCAACTGGTTACAGCAAAGTGCTGAAATCCTAACCCATTCCGGTAAGTTAAAGAAGCTTCCAGTATGTCTACGGAATGGATACACATTGATTGTACACGGGTATACTGTGCAGCAATTGTACACGGCTTTAAGAAATGCTGCGCAGAAAATGCCTGAGAAGAGAGTATTGGCAACCTACTATGGAAATAAATGCAAGATAACCATGACTGTGAGACTTTTGATTCTGTGGACCGTTCCAGTGAGGACTAAGTAGCATTTGTACCTGACTAAGGGGCGCCCTCGTCCTTATCTGACTTCATTTTCTGTGTACCAGTACTTCTATTGTCTTCTCCAGTTACCTGTAATAAGGTAACCGTTTGTAAGTTTTCCAAATAAAACTAGTACGTGTATACAGGTTTACAGACCGTCTGTCCCAATTTCCTTATTTTTCCTATCATTTGACAGGAGCATTGCAGCAAATATTTGCAATACATTCGGGTGGATTAATCGGTGTTTCATTAGCGTCAGTCAGGCCCTTAGATAGTAGTGTTGACGGAATGTGTAGGCAAAACACAGCACTGGAGAAAACAAGCTCAAACGTCAACTGGGCTGCTTAGTCGTCACGCGGCGAACGCTGGAACGTTGGGGTCGGGCGAAGGGCGTGTGCCAATCGACCTTCGTTAGGAGTTTCTGAACGAAAATAGCGCGCAACCCGGCACTGCGGCTATAGCGCCCCTCTGTGGCGCCATGTCGCCTAGTTAAGCCAATTCAGCTTCCCAACATACGACCGGTTCGAACGAAAATTGAGGAGGTTACTGGAGTTAACTCCTAATTGCCTGTTCCTAGACTATCGGAAACACGTGCAATGGGAGCAACTACGGCGATCTCGCGTAGACGACGATCAATGATAAACTAACATTTTACGTGCATCAGCAATTGAAAACAGAGCTACATCTTCACGTAGCCATAAGAATTACCAACGAATCTGTCAACGGAATCGTCGTGAAATCTGAGAGAATATGAAGCTTGGAACTATTAACGTGCCTTTTAGCTTGTAGCCCCTATCTCAAAAAAATGGTTCAAATGGCTCTGAACACTATGGGATTTAACTACTGAGGTCATCAGTCCCCTAGAACTTAGAACTACTTAAACCTAACTAACCTAAGGACATCACACACATCCATGCCCGAGGCAGGATTCGAACCTGCGACCGTAGCGGTCACGCAGTTCCAAACTGACGCGCTTAGAACCGCATGGCCACACCGGCCGGCGCCCCTATCTCAATAACAGTATCACGCCAAGAGCGTACCCAGGCTCCGCGTTGGTGCGGTTGAAGGAAATTCACTATTTGTTTAATGGTGAATGACTGGCTAGTGTCGAGGCATCACGGCACATGGATCTGACTACGCTAGCTACTTTCATCAACCCTCATTAGGTTTTTTCAATAGAACCCTCTCATTGATGCTATAAACAGTAAGTATTGTAAACGAGGAAGATTTATCCATAAAGGAATTATTAACAACAGCGACTAGATGTCCCCTTTTAGCTTTTAGATGCTCGGAACTGTGAGGGACCACTGCGGTCGCCGTGTCATTCGCAGGCATTTTAATGTTACGTAACGGAACTCTATATATCTACAAACCACTGAACAAGAAGAATTTTCAGCCTCTGTTTTTTCGGAGGATGTTGCCACTAGAAATTACACCGACCAACAGAATTGTAGAACAACCAAGACATTCTAGGTAAGATAAATGTGGACAAGTTTTAAAAACAATCAGTGTTCTCCATGAATGGAGTACTAGTGTACGTGATAGACAACAGCCTGATTCGTTTCTGCAGTATTTATAGTGACTCATTCAGTGCAACGACAGAAATCCGTCACGTTTCGAAACGATTGGATGTGTTCGAAATAATCAGCGGCGCTGTAGACTTGATGGGCAGTAGAACGCATTCCACAGTGAATGTAGGCTTCATTTGTTGGTAGGATTCTAGGAAAGTGCATCGTTTGTATTAAAGTCGTACACTGGACACTATGGCATATTTTTCAGTACCGCTCCACTGTTGGAGTACTTACCAGGTACGCCTGACAGCAACGTCCAGTGACTTAAGAAACGCGCTGGTCGAATCTTAATAATTTGGTGTACTGTAGCTCATACGAAAGTGTATCAGAAATGCTGAATGAACTTAAATGGAATCATCGGAAAAAGGGAACTATTCTTCCCAGGAAATTAACGTACATACAGTAATTTTTCTCTTGCTAAGCAAGCGAATCTAATTCGACAGAGAATAGCAAAGAATGATGTGAGGTAACTTTCGCTCATCCCACTATGTAATTCAAAGCCCTGTAGTAACCTTCGGAATAGCAACAGCAGGCGTTATGGGAATCAAAACTTCCAGTTATTTCCTCCTTTATGGCGACCAGTCTTACATTTAATAGTGTACTTTCAGGTCTAAAGCAAAGTTGTTGATTCCATTTTCCTCTTAGTATTTCGACCACCAACGCACGGCTACGCATTACTCAGTCTGCAGCACCCGAAGAGGGTAGTAATCTACAACCGTCAAGGAGCAAGTAGCTGGAAGTTTTGGCTGCCACAGAGCCTTCACGCGGGGAGAATGCAAAGGCCACAAAACGTGCATCCCACTAACAGCAGGAATGTGAGCAGCAGGTGCGCTGGTGTGCTATCGGGACACGTGCCGCCTGGCGCAGCACAAGATTGCTTCGCTGGCGGACAACGCAGCAGCGTACCGCTTCAAGTACGTGACCAGCCGACAGCCTCTCAGCACGCCACGAGCAGGCCCTCGGCTGTGCACTGGGCATACGAAACAACAGTCAAAATTCACAGTCCAAGGTCGTTAGCGTACACCATTTAGCAATACCTGTTATGTGGTTTTCTCTACTTTCGAGCTGTTTCCGTCTCTCTCACGGTAAGTTTTGACTTGAAAACGTCTTTCGCTCGTCAGAAGAACTTCAACTTTTTGTGACAAAATAACGTCATGTTTGAATTGCTAATAACTACGCGACTAATAATTCGTAAAAACTGATTGAACCCACGACTAGGGTTGCCACGTATCCCGATTTTGTAGGGATCGCCGCTACTTCTATACAGGGTGTTACAAAAAGGTACGGCCAAACTTTCACGAAACATTCCTCACACACAAAGAAAGAAAATATGTTATGTGGACATGTGTCCGGAAACGCTTACTTTCCATGTTAGAGCTCATTTTCTTACTTCTCCTCAAATCATATTAATCATGGAATGGAAACACACAGCAACAGAACGTACCAGCGTGACTTCAAACATTGTTACAGGAAACGTTCAAAATGTCCTCCGTTAGCGAGGATACATGCATCCACCCTCCGTCGCATGGAATCCCTGATGCACTGATGCAGCCCTGGAGAATGGCGTTTTGTATCACAGCAGTCCACAATACGAGCACGAGTAGTCTCTACATTTGGTACCGGGGTTGCGTAGACAACAGCTTTCAAATGCCCCCATAAATGAAAGTCAAGCGGGTTGAGGTCAGGAGAGCGTGGAGGCCATGGAATTGGTCCGCCTCTACCAATCCATCGGTCACCGAATCTGTTGTTGAGAAGCGTACGAACACTTCGACTGAAATGTGCAGGCGCTCCATCGTGCATGAACCACATGTTGTGTCGTACTTGTAAAGGCACATGTTCTAGCAGCACAGGTAGAGTATCCCGTATGAAATCATGATAACGTGCTCCATTGAGCGTAGGTGGGAGAACATGGGGCCCAATCAACGCATCACCAACAATGCCTGCCCAAGCGTTCACAGAAAATCTGTGTTGATGACGTGATTGCACAATTGCGTGCGGATTCTCGTCAGCCCACACATGTTGATTGTGAAAATTTACAATTTGATCACGTTGGAATGAAGCCTCATCCGTAAAGAGAACATTTGCACTGAAATGAGGATTGACACGTTGTTGGATGAACCATTCGCAGAAGTGTACCCGTGGAGGCCAATCAGCTGCTGATAGTGCCTGCACACGCTATACATGATACGGAAACAACTGGTTCTCCCGTAGCACTCTCCATACAGTGGCGTGGTCAACGTTACCTTGTACAGCAGCAACTTCTCTGACGCTGACATTACGGTTATCGTCAACCGCACGAAGAATTGCCTCGTCCATTGCAGGTTCTAGGTCTTCCCCAGTCGCGAGTCATAGACTGGAATGTTCCGTGCTCCCTAAGACGCCGATCAATTGCTTCGAACGTCTTCCAGTCGGGACACCGTCGTTCTGGAAATCTGTCTCGATACAAACGAACCGCGCCACGGCTATTGCCCCGTGCTAATCCGTACATCAAATGGGCATCTGCCATCTCCGCATTTGTAAACATTGCACTGACTGCAAAACCACGTTCGTGATGAACTCTAACCTGTTGATGCTACGTACTGATGTGCTTGATGCTAGTACTGTAGAGTAACGAGTCGCATGTCAACACAAGCACCGAAGTCAACATTACCTTCCTTCAATTGGGCCCACTGGTGGTGAATCTAGGAAGTACAGTACATACTGGCGAAACTAAGATGAGCTCTAACATGGAAATTAAGCGTTTCCAGACATGTCCACATTACATCTTTTCTTTATTTGTGTGTGAGGAATGTTTCCTGAAAGTTTGGCCGTACCTTTTTTTAACATGCTGTATACACGAAGAGCCAAAGAAACTGGTGCACCTGCCTAATATCGTACTAGACAGCGTACAATGAAGAGCTCCGTACAAACGAAGCACGTCATTTTTTTAAAAAAACTTACGAAATCCTATAAAATTCTTGTATATAAGTATTGTTCGCTGTCTAGTGCTGATCTTTTCAATGATTTTACATGCTCCCTAGTAAATCTATCAATTAAAATAGTTTTATGACTAACAAATGTGTACACATGTTTTAATCTATTGTGCTAGATATACAGAGAGGTTTGGTTTATTGCTATTAACAAATATATACACATGTTTTACCATATTTGTGCTGGATGTACACACAGATTTGGTTTAACGCTAATACTTCCATTATTTTTACGTTCAAGAGGTATTATGATTACCTGTCACTTATAAACTTTACTTGTACACCCTTACATCACTACACGTATACTCCCTTATTATGCAAGGGCCTGAAGATGGCAATATTGAGTTGCCGGAACTGGTAGTATTTGATATATAAAATAACCAAAAATATACAGCTGTTGGTAAAGTTTTTTGAAGCGAGAAATACGTACCAGCCGATGTCCCCTGGCCATAATGGACCGACAGAGACAAGCTGCCATATGTCGTCAACCATGCATCCACAATCTATACTCTTAATCCATTATCTATATTCCCGCAAAGAGGAGACATTTTACTTGACAGTCGTTTGCCCGGTGTCGGGGGATAAAGACGATAGCGCAGTGCCTGTGTTATTGTGAATTACGATGCAAAGTTTCCTTTGACATGCGTGCATGCGCGGACCCGAACTGCGGACACAGAATTTTCTTTCATTTCTTTTGTTTTCTGACGAGGAGGGTTTCACACGCAGACAGGATTACCTGCTGTAGAAAATACTGACAGAGAATTTTAAACCTAACAAGGCACCAGGTCCTGACGATTGCGTTGCGGAATTAACTTTCCTACCCTGCATACATGGAGTATCTCTTGCGCAACGAGTAGTTCCACGTCACTGGAAAAGGGCGCACGTCACTCCTATTTACATAAATGGTAAAACATAGGTTGCGCAGAATTGCAGGCCAATATCATTGACGTCCTTCCTTCTCTCTTTCCTACAGCACATTGTAAGCTCAAACATTATGGCGTTCCTGGAGGATAAAAATAAGGAAAATACAGCTTGCCTTATCCATACACATCTTGCATACAGATGCAAGTGGAAAGGTAAGTCTCGCCTTAGCTTTCCGAACGACGTTCCACAATGCGCCACATCGTCGACTGCTAACCGAAGACAGCACCATATGGGGCCTCTTCACAAATATGTGATTGGGTCGATGATGATTTGACGAACAGAACCCACGAACATTCTGCAGGATCTAAAGCAACCGCAATAGGACAGCTAACGTTCTCAATAAAAATACACAATGTCAGACAGGATTAGGAGCAATACAAGAGTTCGCTGACGACGCTTCTCTCAATAGAAAGTATCGTCCCTGTACGATCCTAAGGCTGGGCAGAGAATTTCGACTTGATCCAATGAATGGCACTTCTCTTGGAATATGGAGTCGTCTGAGGTAATGCCCATAACGAAGAGAAAGAACCCGATACTATCCTCATTGCAAGAATTGTGGTGATGAGCAGGTATCAAATGGAGCGATGACGTAAAGTCAGTATTAAGGAAGCCGAATAAAAGACTCATTTGCCGGAAGGATACTGGAAACGAAATCCGTTTGCGAAAGACGATGACCGACTTATTCTAAGGTATTACTTCTATTTTTGACAAAATCACTTGTTATATACAATCATAACCCGTTTCGGCCTTCGAAGACCACCCTCAGATGCTACAACAGAACAAAACGCTCCAATTAAGACCTGAAACAAGTACACTTATTTTCACTAAGGCTACGTGTGAATTTAGTAAAGTGCTATTACCATGCAAATGGGCGATACTTTGTGAACAAATGTTCATGCGTTGTCAACTGACATAAAATCAGAAATAGAGTAATTATATACACACAACCACGTGTACTTTTCCTTCCCTATTCTTTGCACGAGATGCGCGCGTCCGCTACACGACAATCTTCAACTGTAGAAACAATACAATCTGTCAATTATAACACTATTATTTCGAAAGCAATTCATCAGATATAAAACACGTATATGTCGTTAAAACTGATAAGACATCATTCATGCAGGTAAGCTTTCCTCAAAACGATGTATTATTACAGCAGTAAACACACTCAATATGAAACTTCCTGGCAGATTAAAACTGTGTGCCCGACCGAGACTCGAACTCGGGACCTTTGCCTTTCGCGGGCAAGTGCTCTGCAAGGTTCGCAGGAGAGCTTCTGTGAAGTTTGGAAGGTAGGAGACGAGGTACTGGCAGAAGTAAAGCTGTGAGTACCGGGCGTGAGCCGTGCTTCGGTAGCTCAGTGGTAGAGCACTTGCCCGCGAAAGGCAAAGGTCCCGAGTTCCAGTCTCGGTCGGGCACACAGTTTTAATCTGCCAGGAAGTTTCATATCAGCGCACACTCCGCTGCAGAGTGAAAATCTCATTCAGTAAACACACTCGTTCACACTATGAAATTTCAAAATTACAGACTACGTTCTGATTGTAACTGTCGCCAGAAGTGAATCCAGACGCGGTTGCTGCTGTTTCCCGCAACATACGGAACACTGCCTACATAGAAGAGCACTGAGTTGCCTACGATTCAGGCGCATCTCTCTTACGGTTAAGCTCTAGGGCTGTTAATAAGATTACAAGGCTATCTTTTTTTTTCACTAATATCGAAATGGCAATAACGAGAGCCGATATTTTTATTTTATATTGCATTTCTTTCGCAATTTTCGATAAATATTTGAAGTTGTTCTTTTGAAAATGTAATAGAACGTAACTTTACTTTCACTGTATGAAGGAGTCTTACTGCTTTTGAGCTTTCATCACGTCCTGTTTTTCTGTTTGTGTGAAGCTAGTATAAATGGCACAAAGAAGACGTCCGATTGCATTGGGGGTGGTGTGTGTGTGTGTGGGGGGGGGGGGGGCGGTGTGAATGGGATAACAAGATATCCAACATGAAGAAATAGCACACCAGTTGAGTTAAAAAAACAATTTTGAACGCAACAAGTGTGCTACTTCTTGACATCGGCGTTCTCAAAAACAGTTGCTGAAACTGATGAACAAAAATCTAAATGACAAGATTGATCTTTGCAGCGCACGGAGACGTGTGAGGGGAAATGCTAGGTCGCAGGCGTTGGTAGAAGGAAAAAAAAAAAAAAAAAAACCAGACGCCGACATGAAGTCTTCCAGACTTCTGGTATGTAACGAAGCCGAACGACGAACCCATCGGAGACCTTATACTGTGCCATTTTTAGCAAAGTGGTTGTGGCCTAGCGTGAACGTGCATCGTCTTCCTTTCAATACTAGCTTGTTGATGTATAGAATATCTAATAACAAACCATACCTAAATATACAGCTCTAAAACGGGCAGTACATTTACAATGTGCAGCCGATTTTTGGCCGTTACGTCTATATTTCTTCCGTCGATACATCGATAATTTTTTTGACAATAAAGCGCCGATAATGATATTTTTTAAATATCGATATATCGGATTCCCGATATTTTTAAAAATATCAACAGTCCTAGTCCTGAGGTACCAACTACTGAGTGGGGCGACGTGTCTGCTAGTACGCACATTTGGCGGGTGATGTCCACCTAGAAACTACTTGTGTGACGCAAGGCAAATGCTTAATAGCATTGTCGTGTGCGCCCGTTTGTAGCTTATTCAGAACCGTGTCTCAGCTAGTGTCTCATGACTCATCTGCAGTTACATCCAAGAAGAGCCCAACTGGACTTTATGTAAGTGACGTTAGTCATTGTGTATTATTAACAGTGTTTAAAGGCAGATCAGTGCAAGTGAACATTCACCTACAATGCCACGCACCATCATCATACTGCAGTTAGGTATTGTAGTGCTTCATACCGAATTATTGTCAGTTGACACTAATCTGTGCTGCCATCTCTTTCTGCCATCGCTATTGTCTAACGCTATTACGTCCTGTGACGTATCTGTAGAGTTGCTGCATGAAAGCTAGTCACCTCATACCAGCAATTATGGGTTCTATTCCTGCCACGTTTATATCTTTGACACCAAGCCTATCTGGTTACTACGACACCTGCCATGTCAAAGACATTCAAAGCGTCAGGGAGCTGTGGATGCTGTTACTCCATTTCCCTAAATCTTTCACATAAACATACTTTAAGAAAGAAAGACGCACCATGAAGAAATTACCCGAATGGGACGGAAATCGGTAAATGTGATGGACATAAATGGACAAACAACTGATTACAATTTCAGAAAAATTGGACGATTTATTCAAGAGAAAGGCTTCACAAACTGACCAAGTCAATAATGCGTTGGTCCTTATCTGTCCCGCAGTGGTTAGACACTGGACTCGAATTCGGGAGGTAGACGATTCAATCCCGCGTCCGCCCATCCCGATTTAGGTTTTCCATGATTTCCCTAAATCGTTCCACGCAAATGCTGGGATGGTTCCTTTGAAAGGGCACGGCCGACTTCCTACCCCATCATTCCCTAATCCGATGAGGCCGATGACCTCGCTGTCTGGTCTCCTTCCCCAAACAACCCAACCCTTATCTGTCCATTATACAAGCAGTTCTTCGGCTTGACATTGTTTGATAAGAGTCGTTGGATGTCGTTCTGAGGGTTATCGTGCCAAATTTTGTCCAACTGGCGCATGAGGTTGTCAAAATGCTGAGCCCAGCCCATAATGCTCGAAACGTTCTCAATTTGGGAGAGATCCGGCGACCTCGCTGAACAAGGTGGCGTTTGGCAAGCACGAAGACAAGCAGTAGAAGGTCTCGTCCTGTGCGGGCGTGCACTATCTTGCTGAAGTGTGAGCCCAGAATGGTTTGCCAAGACGGGCAACAAAACAGGGCGCAGAATATCGTCGACGTACTGCTGTGCTGTAAAGGTGCCGAGGATGACAACCAAAGTGTTCCTAGTATGAATTGAAATGGCACCCCAGACGATCACTCCCGTTTGTCGGGCCGTGAGGTGCGGGAGACAAGTCGGTAGCTCTATGCTGCCGGAGCGGCTCCAGACATGTCTTCGGCCTGGAATCTCACTGACTGGAGTAACATTGTCGTCAGTGCGGGTCCCGCTTCGAACTGAGCCCCTATGACCAGCAAAGACGTGTCTGGACACGCCCCGGACAGCGATCGGATACCAACCTGCTTTGCTTATCATCTTAAGACGAAAAAAAAAGTCAAATGGTTCTGGGCACTATGGGACTTATCTTCTGAGGTCATCAGTTCCCTAGAACTTACAACTACTTAAACCTAACTAACCTACGGACTTCCCGGCGGGGTCAGGGATTTTCTCTGCCTCGTGACGACTGGGTGTTGTGTCATGTCCTTAGGTTAGTTAGGTTTAAGTAGTTCTAAGTTCTAGGGGACTGATGACCATAGATGTTAAGTCCCATAGAGCTCAGAGCCATTTGAACCATTTAACCTACGGACACCACACACATCCATGCCCGCGGCAGGATTCGAACCTGCGACAGTAACGGTCGCGCGGTTCCAGACTGGAGCGCCTAGAACAGCTCGGCCACACCGGCCGGCTTCAGAATCTTAGAATTGTTTACGGCCCACCAGCACACTTCCCCAGCTTGCCATGAAGTGTAGTTATTATAGGCGCTGTTTTTACAGTGAAGAACAGTATAACGTGTAGAGTAAGTTCTCTAAGATAAAAATTGGATGTAGACGCTGTTTATTCCAACTGCAGAAAACTTTGTAACTCCTCAAATTACGATAATAGAGTCATTTAGAAGGTATCGATAGTGAAAAGACATGAACCCCAGCCGTTCATGCTGTATAGAAACGGCAGTCAGTCCGAGACAGGATCTACACTGTCCTTATCTGAACCTCACAGTACTCGTAATACATGGAACCCAGATTTTGCAAATGACGTTTGCCTTCTATCCCACAGCCTCAACGACAAGAAAGAGAAACTAGAAGATCTTAAATCTGCGGCGAAGAAAGTCGGTATGAAATGTAATGCCCAAAAAATCTAAAGAAATGCGGGCAAATGATAACAAAACTGCAGACCTTAAGCTTGGGAGCCAGGTAATCGAAAGGGTGGAATCATGATTACACCATATGGTGGTGCAACAGAAGATATTAACAGCCTCATCAACAAAGCCAAAGGCAATTTTGCAACTCTCCACTCTAGGAGGAGATCGAAGGAAATAACACTGAGGACCAAACTGCGGATATTTGAAAGTAATGTATAATCTGCGCGTCTGTATGGATGTGAAACACAGAGTGTGACAAAGCAGCTAATCCATAAGCTGCAGACATTCAGTAACAGATGTCTGAGAAACATCCTGGGGTATGGTGGCCAAACGTCATCTCTAATGAAACACTCCGGGAAAGAACTAGCCACAAGCCAAGTGAGCTGCAAATAAGAAGCACTAGGTGGAGAGGGTTAGGACGTACACTTAGGAGATCAAATGAATATATTGCGAAGGAAGCACTTTGTTGGATCCCGTAGGGACGGCGGAGACGAGGCAGCCCCAAAATGACGGGGAGACCATCAGTTGAAGCAGAAGGTCAACAGCAAGGAATAGAATGGGAAAAAGTGAAAATACTGAATGAAATTTTCTCCCTGCGGCGGAGTGTGCGCTAATATGAAACTCCCTAGCAGATTAAAACTGTATGACAGAGACTCGAACTCGGGACTTTTGCCTTTCGAGGGCAAGTGCTTTACGGGTCGTGAGTCGTGCTTGGGTAGCTCATATGGTAGAGAACTTGCCCGTGAAAGGCAAAGATCCGAGTTCGAGTCTCGGTCCGGCACACAGTTTTAATCTGCCAGGAAGTTTCAGTGAAAATACTGCCAGAAGACAGAACAAGATGGCGATTCTTTGTTGCAGCCCTATGCTCCACGTAACGAGTTAAAGGAATTAACAGTAATAATAACGGCCTACAGCTACACAGAGAGCTGTAACAAATGATTTCACACAGAGGGCACATGACCATGTTGAGAGCGACGAGGGCTTTATGGCAGAGCGGCCTGCCAGGGACGAATAGCATTGTTGAAAAGAATGTGTTTTGGTGTAACTTCGTGGTTTTACTTGGTACATACCAACTCACTGGTGGCAGCCACAAAAATATCAAGGATAGTAATATTAGAGGAAGCTGTCGCTCCTTGAAATAAAAACATGATTACAGCACTGGGAACGGGTAGGAAAAAAATTTCTCGGAAGCGTACGCAACTTTTCCACGCAGTGGACAGTCAACAGCAGGACAGTCTTCCAAGAAGTTGTGTAACTCAAAGTTCTCGTCACTGCTATACGTCTGGCTGTCCTCTTTCACATCTACCGTCCTTTCCTCCTGCTGTAACTGCAAACACTGTCCTTCAAGTCTACATAACAACAGCGTTTAACAGCGGTCAATTTGTATTCTATCAAAATATTTCCTTGCAGTTTCAAATCTAGTCTTTTGTAGTATTTGTATGTTCACGTGCCTTTCAAAATAAACACTGTGCCAGGTCAACCTAGCAATACTGTCAACTTCACTGAATGTGTGATGCAAGACAGCTGAAATTTCGGATGATAAATTTCAAGATGAATAAAATGAAGATAAAACTGTTTTCTTCCCTTTGCTCACCACCACCACCACCACCACCACCACCACCACCACTACTACTACTACTAGAATATATGTGATTTTGTTTGAAGCAGTACGTGAAGAATGTATTCTTTACCGTCGTGGAGGAAAATGTTGACACTAGGACATTTAAATTACATCATACTACCAACGCAACATAAGGAAGGGTGTATTCCATTGATCTTATTCCTGCAGCTTGCAAATGTTATGGGAGCACAGTGAAACAATTGTGTTAATATTTGAGACCGTTTTCCTTATCTATGAGTCATATATTCTTGCTAGTACGAAAGGTGCCAAGATGAAAGCACCAAACTTTCTGTTTTACACGTATATATTACAACGAATACATGTAAATGGTTGGCAGCTGGTATAATGTCCAACATGAATCGTGTGTAACAATAGTTTTTTTTCTCTCTCTCCGGCTGAAGATAGCTAAAACAGTAATAAGTTGGTAGGAACATGGTCGGCAACATACTACATGCAGTTATAATCGCTTAATGTTCGTCTTTAGTGTCGGCTTGACACGACTAATGAAGTTCAAATTTTCTCACAATAGTGCGAGAGAGGTTATAACAAGTGACTTTATGGAATTCCAGTGTGCTCAGTATTCCCGTGCGCACAGAATTTCTGTACAATATATTTAGTCTAACAATACAAACTATTATGCCTGCAGTACATTTGATAGGAATTTGTGCTGATGTTGAGTGACGTGAGAGTGCAACGGATTGGTGTATCATGGATGGGCGAATCTAGCAATATGAAAACGATGGGTAGTGATGAACAGTAGTTAGGAATCGGGGCCACGTCGCATGCTCTAACAAAGAAGAAAATTTTGCTATTAATATTGCCCGTGTGTGCATCATCACTTGCTCGTAACAGGGTCCAATGGCTGCAACGGTCGCAACGCCGTACTATAGTGACTTAATCGTTACCTTCGAATGGTAACGACTTTACAGCGCCAATGCGATGGCGTCCGTTCAAGTCCGTTGTTTGGCGTTATCACGTTGGGCATCAATGGATTCAGCCCTAGGAACCAGCTTATGCCCAGAGACTGCAGATGCAGATTTTACAACAGGGCAAATTAAGAATCCACCCTTATTGTAAGGCTAACCTAAAGATTTATTCTCCTCCAGTGAGTTTACTCGAGACGTAGCACACTGCAGAATCTCGCTTGAGAGGAGTTAACTCGGCCCAGACGGCTATGGACTTACTGAGCGGCGTAGTGCGGTGGTTAGCACATTGGACTCGCATTCGGGAGGACAAGGGTTCAAACCATCATGATTTACGTTTCCCGCGATTTCCCTAAGTCGCTTAAGGCAAAGACCAGGATTGTTACATCGAAAGGGCACAGACGCTTTCCTCCTCCATCTTTCCGCATCCGAGTTTGTGCGCCATCTCTAATGACCTCGTTGTTGACTGGACGTTAACCTCTCATCTTCTTCCCACTCCAGCTGTGAACGACGTCATTATCAAAATCTCATGTAATACACATATCTAAGACGCACAGTTACGCTCCGTATAACTCCCATGATTACACTTTGAAGTAATGAATCGTGAATATTCCTCATTAAAGCAGTGTCCGAAATAAGTAGTTTCATCCCTTCCCCAGAAATAAGTAAAAATTTATAGTTTCACCGACTAACACCGGCAACAATAAAACGAAGTTTTTACTTGCATTATCTGCCAATGAACGATAGTTAAATCACGTCGTTCACTAAACATCGTCCACACAGTCGCTCGCCCAACGCACAGTTCACTGTAGGCTAGGAGGAGGGCTGGGGATGATTCTGGTACAGAGTGAACGAACCCTTTACCGCATAGTTTACCTTACCAACACAACGACACCAGTAAACTAAACGAGAGGCGTCCAGACGGGGGAAGGCGCGGGGGCGGTATCTGTACATCGTAAATTAAATAGAAATTGTCGTATGAAATAAAAGACAAAGTTTCGAAAGGATTCATCTTACACAAGGGCCTACATTCCGTGTGGTAACACACGCGAACATGGCAGCCCAAACCGTTACTGCACGTATCAAAATTGCTACAAATGTAAGAGAAACCGTGTAAGGAACTGATGAGTGGCAGCATGCCCTAACCCAATCTGGCGAAATAAAGTAATCGTTCATTAGTTCTTTGTCCCTATAATGACGTCATTACCTCTTTCAGAAACTGTCAGAAAGTTCTATCAAACACGGCAGGTAAAATAAAGGCGCAATAAGGATGAAAAAAGTTCGGGTAAAATGTAAAGAACTGTTTTCGTAAGAAAAAAAGGTAAATTCTATTCCTATCATTATTTTGGGACTCACGGACTGCTGGCGACCACGAGATCAGTAGCTGTGATCGCTTTCGCCGCTCTTCTTGCCAAAAGGTTTCGGACAAGGTCGTCGCGGAGGCAAGTACGTTAGGTTAGGGGCGGTCACACAGCAGAGCAGACAGACTGTTATCTGGAAACAGCGCTCGGACACGGGGAGAGTGCGCCGGAGCGGAGGTGGGCGGGCGCATTCTTCCTTTGTGTCCCTGGCAGCCAAGGTCGGCCGCCCACGTGGCGCCGAGTCGCGCCACACCAGCCCTCGGCCACCACAAGCTACAGCGTCGCCGCGCCTCAAACTTGTGCTGCATTCGAACACAGAACGTGTAGGGCAGTTCTACTCCAGTCGCAGTGAAGCACGCGAAGTAGATTCGGCGCCAAGGCAACACGGGCAGCATTCGTAGCACCCGTGTGTATATTTTGAAGTAAGCAAAGCCCTGTCTAAATAAACGGCAGTGCGTGCTGCTGCTCTCAGCTTCTCTCTGGATGATCAGACAGCGTATAAACCGATCGCCCATCTCATTGAGAAACAAAAACCTGAAACCATTAAATGAGAATACAAAGCCAAGTCTAGAATCTGAATATTGTGTGAAAACGAAAATTTACGTTGGAAAGAGTAACTACACTGCACAATTAAATAAAACTATGAACACACTGCACACACACTGCTCCTTAGAAATTAAACACGCCTTAAATCTCCACTTCACAACCTGCTTTTGACAGTCAGATTGAAGACTGCTTTCATGATTTCAGTAATTAAAAACTGCACCAGTGACTTAAATTTTGCATCCTGAACACGCAGCATTTCAAGAATTTATTCTGATTTTCAAGTGCATTTGTTTACATAAATATTTGTGATGTTTGCGCGTGTGATTCTATGCCTCTCTTGCACTAGTCCTTTAGGGGTTGTACTGCAACAGGAAAATTGGACAAAATAAATCTTGGGATTTTTTAATATGGGGTGTATCAAAAAGAATCATCC
Organism: Schistocerca serialis cubense; assembly: GCF_023864345.2. Lineage (NCBI taxonomy): Eukaryota > Metazoa > Arthropoda > Insecta > Orthoptera > Acrididae > Schistocerca > Schistocerca serialis. Next base: position 422,398,340 of record NC_064639.1, on the reverse strand, counting down.
GATTTGGCACGTCTATATTTCTGAAACTAATACACATATACAATGAATTTTGTTTGTTGATGAATGGGAAACTCAAAAAGTTTTTTCATACCTTCTCACAGATGTTCAATATGCTTTCCTGAGACGCACGGCATATGCCAATGCGGTTTTTAGATTGTTCCCACACGGCAACGAGCATGTGTGGTGTCACCGCCAGACACCACACTCGCTAGGTGGTAGCCTTTAAATCGGCCGCGGTCCGTTAGTATACGTCGGACCCGCGTGTCGCCACTATCAGTGATTGCAGACCGAGCGCCGCCACACGGCAGGTCTAGAGAGACTTCCTAGCACTCGCCCCAGTTGTACAGCCGACTTTGCTAGCGATGGTTCACTGCCTACTTACGTTCTCATTTGCCGAGACGATAGTTTAGCATAGCCTTCAGCTACGTCATTTGCTACGACCTAGCAAGGCGCCATTATCAGTTACTATTGATATTGTGAATCATGTACCGTCAAAACCGACGTTCATCATTAATGGATTAAAGTTAAGTATTCCACCAGCTCCGTCCGTTTTTCTACATTCTGATTTCCTTGTCATGTTCCAGACCTCACGCCAGCCTGCGTGAGCTAAAACGCGTGCATTTCGGCCTCCTTTAGTAAAACGGTGTTGGCTCTCTTGCCAACCACAACAGCATGCCTTTACTTACAGCTTCCACAGCTGCGGTTACGCGATGTCTCAGTTTACCAATTGTTGTTGGGAAAGGAGGCACATAAACAGTCTTTCATAAACTTCCACAAGAAATAACCACGTACAGTCAGGTCCGGTGACCTTTGAGGCCAGTACTGTAAGGCTGAATCATTTGGTCCTGTGCGACCGATTCATCGTTCAGTAATCCTTTGATTTAAAAATTCCCGCACTTCCAGATATTTCATGGAATTTTTCGTGCCATCGTCTAATGCTCTGTGCTACAGTAGGATCCACGCCACACCTAGTACGAAAGTGACGCTAAACAGTTATTACTCATCCGCACTGAGCAAAACGTAGAGCACAAAACGCTTTCTGTTATCCCGACACCATTTTTTACTAGAACTAAAGTGGGCGTACATTGCTGCTAACGAGCGGGATCACTGCAAAACTCTAGAGTTAGCTCTTTCCAAGAGTACGTTGTTCATGCACATATCTCAAATAACGTAATAGTTTTGATTTTTTTAAAATCAGATAATTCTTTTCAATTCACCTTGTATATATAATAATTCCAATCCCAAAGAAAGCAGGTGTTGACAGATGTCAAAATTACCGAACTATCAGTTTAATAAGTCACAGCTGCAAAATACTAACACGAATTCTTTGCAGACGAATGGAAAAACTAGTAGAAGCCGACCTTGGGGATGATCAGTTTGGATTCCGTAGAAATATTGGAACACGTGAGGCAATACTGACCCTACGACTTATCTTAGAAGCTAGATTAAGGAAAGACAAACCTACGTTCCTAGCATTTGTAGACGTAGAGAAGGCTATTGACAATGTTGACTAGAATACTCTCATTCAAATTCTGAAGGTGGCAGGGGGAAAATACAGGGAGCGAAAAGCTATTTACAATTTGTACAGAAACCAGATGGCAGTTATAAGAGTTGAGGGGTATGAAAGGGAAGCAGCGGTTGGGAAGGGAGTGAGACAGGGTTGTAGCCTGTCCCCGATGTTATTCAATCTGTATATAGAGCAAGCAGTAAAGGAAACAAAAGAAAAATTCGGAATAGATATTAAAATCCATGGAGAAGAAATAAAAACTTTGAGGTTCGCCGATGACATTGTAATTCTCTCAGAGACAGCAAAGGACTTGGAAGAGCAGTTGAACGGGGTGGATAGTGTCTTGAAAGGAGGATATAAGATGAACATCAAGAAAAGCAAAACAAGGATAATGGAATGTAGTCGAATTAAGTCGGGTGATGCTGAGGGTATTAGATTAGGAAATGAGACGCTTAAAGTAGTCAAGGAGTTTTGCTACTTGGGGAGCGAAATAACTGATGATGGTCGAAGTAGAGAGGATATACAATGTAGACTGGCAATGGCAAGGAAAACGTTTCTGAAGAAGAGAGATTTGTTAACATCGAGTATAGATTCAAGTGTCAGGAAGTCGTTTCTGAGAGTATTTGTATGGAGTGTAGCCATGTATTGAAGTGAAACACGGACGATAAATAGTTTGGACAAGAAGAGAATAGAAGCTTTCGAAATGTGGTGCTATAGAAGAATGCTGAAGGTTAGATGGGTAGATCACATAACTAATGAGGAAGTATTGAATAGGATTGGGGAGAAGAGAAGGTTGTGGCATAACTTGACCAGAAGAAGGGATCGGTTGGCAAGACATGTTCTGAGGCATCAAGGGATCACCAATTTAGTATTGGAGGGCAGCGTGGTTGGTAAAAATCGTAGAGGGAGACGAAGAGATGAATACACTAACCAGATTCAGAAGGATGTAGGCTGCAGTAGGTACTGGGAGGTGAAGAAGCTTGCACAGGCTGGAGTAGCATGGAGAGCTGCATCAAACCAGTCTCAGGACTGAAGACAACAACAACAACAACAACAACAACAACATATATTATACACTGTCACAAAAGTCATGGGACAGCAACACGCACATGTACAGACTGCGGTAGTATCGCGTACACAAGGATAAAACGACAGTGAGCTGGCGGAGCTGTCATTTGTACTCAGGTGATTCATGTGAAAATGTTTCCGACTTGATTATGGCCACACGACGGGAATTAACAGCTAGAGCTTGTCGCGTGGGGCATTCCATTTCGGATATCGTTAGGGAATTCAATATTCCACGATCCACAGTGTCAAGAATGTTCCGAGAATACCGAATTCAGTCATCACCTCTCACCAAGCACAACTAGTAGCCCACGGCTTTCTCTTAACGATCGAAGGCAGCGACGTTTGCTTGTAGTTGTCAGTGTTCGCAAACAAGCAACTCTGCGTGAAATAAGCGCAGAAATCAATGTGGGACGTACGTCGGATGTATTCGTTAGGGCAGTGGGGCGAAATCTTACGTTAATGGGCTATGGCAGCAGACGACCGACGCGAGTGTCTGCTAGCGGCACGACTTCGCCTGCAGCGCCAACATCGGTTGGATCCTAGACGACTGGAAAACCTGGCTGGTCAGACGAGTCCAGATTTCAGCTGGTAAGAGCTAATGGGAGGGTTCGAGTGTGGTGCAGACCCCCACGAAGTAATTGATCCAAGTTGTCAACAAGAAACTGTGCAACCTGGTGGTGGCTCAATAATGGTGCGCGTGTGTTTACGGAGAATGGACTGGGTCCTCTGGTCAAACACATCCAACTGAACCCATCACTGACTGGAAATGGTAATTTTAGTCCACTTTGAGTGCGTTTGTACTCATTCATGGACCTCATGTTGCCAAACAACGATGGAATTTTTATGGTTGACAATGCACCATGTCTCTAGGCCACAACTGTTCGCGATTGGTTTGAAGAACATAATGGACAATTCCAGAGAATGATTTGGTTACCCAAGCCGCCCGGAATGAATCCCATTCAACAACTATGGGACATAACAGAGGTCAGTTCGTGCACAAAATCCTGTACCGGAAACACTTTCGCAATTATTGACGTCTAAAGAGGCAGCATGGCTCATTATTTCTGCACGTTACTTCCAACGACTTGTTGAGTTGCTGCAATACGCCGGGAAAAAGGAGGTCCGGCACAATATTAGGAGATATCCCATGACTTGTCACCCCCAGTGTAATGTTAAAAATGGTACTTTTTCTGCCTACTTGTAGCTACTATGCCTCCTCCATTACACAGAATATCACACATACTGTTTGTTTTTTTCAATCAAAACATGTTACAGAGGTATTACGACAGTATAGTTTCACAAAGTCTGTATGCAGTCAAAGACATATCACATTTTCTATCGATTACATTATTCACTTGAAATTTGACCATTACAAAATTTATTATTGATTGTCATATAATTAAGTTTATACTCTATTTTGTTGTAAATGTTGAGTGGAGTGTATCAGGGAATGAACGTGTTTATGGTAATTCCTACAAGAGAAATATTCGGAAAAAATGATTCACTCTCCAGTCGACGCGAATTTTTTCCCGATGCTTTTTGTGGAGTACAAAAATTCTCAGCTCCTCCAGTAAATCCATTGTATGTGGTTTATGGATCTGGTGGATTATCTTGAGATCTTTATGTTATTGAATGGGTATCCAGAGTGTGTGTGTGTGTGTGTGTGTGTGTGTGTGTGTGTGTGTGTGTGTGTGTGTGTGTGTTGCAATTACTTATTTTGTGAACTGGTTATGTATGTAATAGTTTGTGTGTTCAGTGTATCAAATTTGAAAGTTCCTGCCAGTCTGTCCTCCACAGTAGCTTTAGCAAGTTTTGCATGTGATTTTCCATACTCCAGAATCTGAGATTTTTTTGTTGTTTAAGATATGTACCATTTTCTGATTACTTTCATTTATGTCCACTAGAAGCAGCGCCCCTACACTTATTTACAGATTCTAAACCATATCTTTCTTTACAACCGCACTCACCCCATACTGCTCCGAATTAGGTTTTAGCATGACGTCAACGACAAGGTCCTAAGACACTGGAGACTGGAGGTATTTCCTATTGAACAAAGATGGGGAAACGAAAAAAATTCTCCTAGATTCTTCACAAAGCATATTACTGGAATATGCAAGAAGACATCGGGTTTGGCTGTCGGCCAGACCAAGTTTCGCAGGTACGAAGCTATACAGGAAAGGAAGCAAGAGGTCTATTGCCTTTGTTTATGATGCGAGGTACTACCTTTAATATTATATATAGCAGAAGTTGACAGATTTATCTGCAATCATTAACCGTTTCGTTCAGCCCGAGAATGGCTAAGAAAGTACTAGCTTTACAATCCAGAGCGTCGAGCCGCCCTTCTAAAAGCAAGTAAGGAAGGTAAACAGAAATTTCCGTTTGAAAATTTTGGATTGCATCCAAGAAGACGACTTCCGAAATCGCAGTATGTTGGTAATATAGCCCCACAATGAAGATTTGTGACACTTGCATATACTTGTAGGGAGGGGGAATGTGTTGACATTTGCACGGAGCCCAGGTCACTGTAGGTAGTGGACAGAGTGGTTCAGAAGTAGAATACACCGGCCTGTCCGCCTCTCTACCTGCGACGTATTCTGGGGAACGCAAAAGCTCATTTCCTGCACAAGTTCCTTGTCCTCGCATCGGTTCGTAGCATGCGTGGCTTTCTCCCAGCGTTCAGTACTGCAGCTGACCTCTGATTTACATAAGTGTTACCTGTTTTAGCACTGAGACAATGGAGTTCACCGAGACCAGCAAGCACAAGCCGTTACTGATATACGACGGGCATTAGTATATAGTGGACTGTGCAAACAAACAAGATGTGACTTACTGGCGTTGTGTGAACTTTAAAAACAGTTTTATGGGAAGATAGCCATGTTTGTATTGCAGATAAAGCAGTAAACTAAAAGCGAAAACATTCTGTCAGCGCAAAGGAACGGGCAAAATAAACAAACGCTACAGTTTCATCAGTTTACACTGAAGTAGGAGGGCAGCTTTACAATTGAGGCTTCGGTTTAGTGACATCGTTACCATCACACAGGAGTGCGAAAAACTCGTTACATCGCAGTACGCAAAAATGCATGGGAACTATACAAGATTGAACCGATTCTGGAGGAAATATTCTTCCAAGAAAATAATTTACTGATGAATGATGGCAGAATGACAACAGAGCTCAGAATCACAGATTACTGGTGTTTGCCGGCGAAAGGAGAACAGCATGTTTATGAAACTGCGAATCATTCTATGTGGATGGAAAGTTCAAGAATTCGAGCAAGCTGTTTGGAAAGTTGTTTATACTCCACGTCGACGTCAACAGTTCTTCGGAGGAAACAACACCATTCCAGTTGTTAACGCTATGTTACCAAATAGAAAACGAAACATATGAACATTTTCTTTGAATCAATTAAAACTTTCGTGCCCGAATGGAACTCTGCATTTCTGATGATGGACTTTGGAACTACAGTAGTCCAAGCAGCTAACAGTTTGTTTCCTGGTACAGAATTACTGGTTGCAATAACCATTTTAATCAATGTTTATGGAAACAACTTCACTCTTGCGATGTCGTTCCAGTCTGTAAGGAAAACGAGGAAATACGCTGCCACGTAAGAATGTGTTCTGCTCTAGCACATCTTCCCCTGGAAATGTTGGATGATGATTGACGGTGTATTCAGAAGAGCACGCCTGAAAACCAAATGCTTCAGGGCTTTTATGACTATTTTGTGGACCAGTAGCTCGATAATGAACACATACGAAGAGAGATGTGGAATTGCAGCGGAATGCGCCATCGCACTATTAACGACTCAGATGGATGGAACCAAAGAATAGATACATTAATATCAAAAGTTTATATGAATGTATACTCATTAGCAAAAAGTATTTGAGAAGATAAAGAGTACCACAACCTCCAGTTTGACAGCCTAATTTTAAACTATGACGACGAAAAAAGTGAGCTATAAAGACTGGCGAAACAATTGTAAAGGCTTCAAAGAAACTCCAAACTGATGGAAAATTAAAATCATTTCTGATTGGTCTGATCTACACGTAGATGTTACAACGAGATAAGACTGTCAGAATCATTTTAAAAAATTGTAAATATTGAAAATCAGTTTAATGTAATTATTGCCAATATTGTACATAAATTTAATGGGAGACGGAGAGACTACGTTCTTATGGTGCTCCCTGGAAATGAAACAAAGTCGGCTAAATGACTCTTGAAATTAGTAACGTATACCCTAATGAAGACAAACTATTTCAAGGGTCAAGCCTTAGACACGAACATACAGTAAATATGGTGCAGTGCTTAAGGGGAGACTCCAGCCGAAACTTTCTTCTGCTTTGCCGATAGCAACCAAATTTTAAAATCGTGTCGTTTATGTAAAGATGTAGCATTATTCAACTTTTTGAGTCCATAATTGCATTGATTTTAGAATTTTGAATTTTTAATATGATTTTAATGGTATTCTTGTAAACCAACTTTTGGCACTCACACCACAATACTCACACGCCAGATTTTATAGGTACATTCACAACACATAATTCAACGGCATGTGCATTCATTTTATGAGAAACATTACTAATTTGTTTTCAGTGTTTATTCCAAATTTCAGCCACATAATGTTTAATTTCATTGTCAGTTCTCAATAACAGCAGTCTTAAAAATAAGTTTACCACGAAACGCGTTAATAAGCCACACTGAAGTGATACAAGCTAGCTGACTGCTATTGTGTGAGCACGAGCAGCTATGCCGGCCTGCTAGACGTCTTAGTGAGCCTGTTGTACCTGCAAACAGCCGGTTTGCCCGGCAAGAGCCCCGGCTTCCGTGCAAATGTTCCAACCCCAATTTTCCCCCCCCCCCCCCTCTCCCATCTCTTACAACTTGACATTAAATTTCTGCTTACCGATCCGTCTTTCTTTTAGAAAGGTAGTTCCACAGCTATAGATCACCCTATTTTTGTGCAGATGCGTGTAATATACAGAAAGTCTTCTGTACCGACAGGTACTGCCAATACAACCAAACTTTATTCGCTACCACTTTCATCTTCGATAGTATCATTCTTAATAAAATTATTGAATTATATAAATCTATTTTACCCTTGACGACAGTGTCGCAGAATGATTTTGTGCAATTTATTTATATTTACCCCACAGTAGGAATGATTCCAGATAAGCTGCTATGGAAATTCCCGATGGTTATTTCCATCGAACTGTTCTACCAGCTTCTAGTGGTGATACCTAAATATGAACTTTTCATTAATACAGCTTTATGCTAAATACACTGTCAGCCCATAGTGCATCGTGAAACCACAAGTAGTGGTCAGTCAGAAACGTTTGGCCCATCAGTAGCAAGAAATTCACTTCATGGCTTCACGAAAACTTTCGGGAATTCAGATACTTCCGAATTTAAAACAGTACAGTAGTACATTGCGCATATTCGATTTTCTAAAATATGTATTAACAGAAGTGAACGACGTATTAGACAATAGGTGTGCAGGTTCAAATGGCCCTGAGCACTATGGGACTTAACTTCTGAGGTCATCAGTCCCCTAGAACTTAGAACTACTTAAACCTAACTAACCTAAGGACATCACACACATCCATGCCCGAGGCAGGATTCGAACCTGCGACAGTAGCGGTCGCGCGGTTCCAGAGTGTAGCGCGCAGAACCGCTCGGCCACTCCGGCCGGCTGGTGTGCAGGAAGTAAAATAATTATTATGTTTGACCACATCGTCGCTTAACGGAGTTCATTGCCAGGTGCACGGTTAACGCTTATAGGAAGTTAATGCATGTCACAATGAAAGGACATGACATGAACCACTGAGCAAATTATTGGTGCATCTGGTGCCAGTCCGTTATCTTTTCGCCACCCATGAAAATATTTTGGTGGAAACCATCTTCGCTTTATTTTTCACGTCGGTTAACCGTGTACATTATTTTCAAAAGGATACGTACGCTCGAATACACATCGCGTTTTTCAGATACACCAACACGCTTTGCGACGCCAGTTAGGCGCGTGGAACGAGAGACGGACTTCTCTTTGTGGTCAGACCAGTCCAAGGCATAAATTTAGCAAAACAGCAGCGGCAGGGAGCACGCCTGTCCGGCCGCCTAGCCTATGTCAAGCGGCACGTGGCACACTGCTTGTAAAAATAAACGAAATATCGTCTGCATCATGGCGTCATGTATGTACCGTTAGTACGGCGCGTTTCGTGTCACTATTGCTGTTTATTTACAAAGCAGCATCCCGTTCAACTGTAAGGAGAGTCCGTTTCAAACCTTCGCAACACCAAAAAAATCCGAGATCTTGGTCTGGACTCGAACCTGAGACCTCTGCGTCAGTACTCAGTGACACTAACCATTAGACCGCGGACAAAAATATTATTTACGTAAAAGGCCAAGTGTTCTATCTCTTTGTTCCTACGTCCATGCGCACTACGGTTAATGAGAGGTCATTTATCTTTTATAAGACTTTAGGCTAGCAGCGAAACACAGTTCGTGAAATTTTCATTTTCTAGGTGATCTACGAGCTCAATCCCATAGAATAGATGTTTAATGGCAGAATCTTAGTATGTTTAATTACACACAAATAGCAGACATGCAACTCAGTCGAACTGTAGATCGTAAATTGAAGTTATTGCTACTTTCTAATAGTTCTGGAAACGTCCGTCTTGGAACGTTACTATCAAAATTTTCACATTGGAACTGCAACGAAAAAAAAATTCACACAATGTGACTAACGGAACGTTTGTGAATGTGTTTGCGATAATATAAATAAATTATGTCTGACTTATCCAAGTAATTTCCTCAGAGTCACGATTAAGTGCTTTACACCTCGTTTCAAATTTTTGTTTCACTTTAAAACTTCGGAAACCGCAGTAGGAGAGAGTGACGATCATCGATATTGACAAAATACTGACATCCGGAGTTTAAAAAACGATGTTTCAATATCGACACTGAAATCTTTGAAGTACAGTAACATGAATGTTAAACAGACACTATCGATCTTCGATGTTGTACTATTTGTTGCCAGTGTAAATCTTTTCATCGTTTAAACGAATCTTTTTCTCAACATCTCATAACGACGTCAGTGCAGTGGTTAAGGAAATAGAAGCAGTATTTTGGACTGGCGATACCTTATGAGATCAGGAAAAAACACCATCTGACGTCAATTTTTTCATATTTTCTCTAATCATAAGAAAGACCATAAATGAAAAGACATTTCACGTACATGCTCTAATATGTTTAAGAATACTAGGCTGAATGGTACAACAGCTTTCAGAAGTAGTTCTTTCAACCACACGAACGGGTAATGTTGGGGTCATCAAACTAAACAGACTACACATCGAGTACATGCTTTGTAGCCTTAGGAAAGCTTTGTGAAAACGGTCGAAGCGTTGACGTCAGAAAAGTCGGTTCTCCAACAACGGGGATGAAGTGCAATTGGAGTTAGGATAGGAAGACCAGAAAGTGGACTCACGCTGTAGCCGGCGTCCGGGACTCAGCTCAAAGGGAGTCCAAGTGGTACTGCGCAAAGGTCACCTGCATTTCAAGAGCTCACGCTCCTAGAGTTGTGTTCTAAAAAATTTATCACACGCACTTTATCGTATCCGGACGCACAACGCAGGTATGCGGCTTTGTCAACAAGATGTGCAACTTTCTCCCCGTTCTGCTGATGATAAATTCCCGTTAGTTTCGGGACCTGGTCTTCACGGCCACATCTTTCTTCACCAGTCGCAGTGAAGCAGTATGCCCTGCGATCTGAAGTGCTACTAGCGTTATAAGCGAATGTTACCACGAGTTGATTTCTCCAAAGCAGGTAGTCGTGTGTGTGTGTGTGTGTGTGTGTGTGTGTGTGTGTGTGTGTGTGTGTGTGTTGTTGTCCGTAGCGTAAGTTAGATTAAACTAACTTAAGTACTGTGTAAGCTTAGGGACCGATGACCTCAGCAGTTTAGTCTCATACGATCTTAACCACATTTCGCGAAACTTATGTGGGAAGTAGAAACTCATTATCCGGCTCTTCCCCGAACGTACTCTCTCGGAACTTCAGCACTAAACCTCTCTGTAATCCAAGAAGCCTGTCTTTATAGCGTCCGCCAATGGAGTCTGCTTAGCACCTCCATAAAGCTCGCGCTTACGAAACACATCGTTCTTCGTCAGATCTTATCTATTTCTTCTATTAAACCCAACCTAGTACGTGCTGCAGACTGGTAAGCAACATTCAATCGGTCTAACAAGTGTTTTAACACATGTTACGTGGATGAATTACATTTCCGTTAAGGTTCTTCCACTGAATTTCAGGCTGCCATCTGCTTTCCCTACATTTGTTTTGAGTGGTCATTACACTTTAGATCACTTCGGATTACTCCTAGGTGTTTTACGGTCGTTACTGCTTCCTGTGTTTTGTCGCCTGCGCCATAAGCTTACAGTACAGGATTTCTTCCTCTATTTACGCACAATACGTTATGTTTATTTACAGTCCGATTCAACTGCCAGTCCGTGCACCAAACATAGATCCTACGCAGCGCTTTCTACAGTTCGCTTGTCTTCTGGCATTGCTACAATCTCATAGACAAAGGCATTATCTGAGCATAGCCTCGTCAAGTATCCGGCGTTAACTAGGTTATTGTGTATCTACACAGGGTGTTTTCAAGTCTGCTTCAGAAATTATTCGCTGACGCTTCCTGACACCCCTAGGCGTCTTTTTATGCAATTCGCCGGCCCTGGCGACAAGATTTCACCGAACTAGCAGGGTCTACTAACCACGCATGCTGCATTTGCGTACTATCTATCCTAGGAAACTGATTGATTTTCAATAGGAAAATCTGAAGAATCAGTGTCTATAATCAGAAATATTTTAGAAGAGATTCGGGAACTTTCGTTTTGCCCTTTCACACAGAGCAGGTTAGTGGATTAGGCAACACACACTGCATACTAAAGCCACAAAATGCCTAACCCTGCCGCCTCTCAGGGCAAAATCGATAATAAACGACGCCAAGGAACCCTTTGTCTCCAACAAAAGTTGTTCCCCATGATGTGATCTATCACCCCTTAGACGTTTGATACTAAAGAAATATGCAGGATGTAAAATGAAGTATTCTGTATTTTGGCAGGTGGTTTTATGGACTAAAACAAGAAAAATGCCCAGTGAACATGGGTTCCAAAATACATTAATAGCTATGAGCACTGGTTAAAGAGAAGCGATATGTTTCCTTCGAAAGGGCACGGCCGATTTCCTTCCTCATTCTTCCTTGGTCCGAGCTTGTGCTCCGTCTCTAATGACCTCTATGTCAACGGCACATTAAACTCTAATCTTCGTTTTTTGTAAGTTATGCATTCTGTCCTCGTTCACTCGCCGCTTCTGTCTTGGTTTAGTGCGTAGTACCAACACCGACTCAAAGGAAGGCCTCGGCGCTTGTTCGTGACGTAACGTCAGCTAGGCACGGCGAACGCCAGGTATGTTGCAGGCATACTCATAATGGTGGTGCCTCCCTGTCTGACACAGGAAAATGTGAAACTATTGGCGGCAGTTGACCAACACACATTATTCTGAGAGATTTCTGCCGTCAATTAATTGTGCAATTCATTACACTTCTTAACAAATAGTGTACTCCTGAACTTAAATTTCCACCTGTTTTAAGGATTGACATACAAAACCAAGTTCATGGTTCAGTAGCAACAGAATTCGTGCTTCTTTACCTTATCTGTAAATCTGAGGAAGTTACGTTTGTACTGGGTTGCTTTTACAAGAAACTGAACATATTGGTGTTCTTCTTTAGGTATCTTGGTTGACTATGGGGTGAGGAGCACTGAATGTTAATGAAATATCTTGCGATTGTACACGTTTGGGAATGGGGTGGGGGACAGAAGAAGAGGCAAAAGAGAGATACTGTTTTATCAAATAAAATTTTTTTTATCTTATAAAGCTTCTCCTTTCAGTTGCAAGGGGGGAATATTTATCTTTTCTAATGTGTATGTTTAAAAAAGTTTAAGCTCAGCTGTATTTTCGATGTATGAAGCTATTTTGTTTCCTGTTTACAATTCCTTTCGTTGAAAACGACTGTAATCTAATGACTGGCAACAGTTGGACATTTACACATGTAAATTAGTTCACACTTCCAGTGACGATGTCAAACGAAAATAAATAAATAATTAAATAAATAAAAGAAACGAGTGCATTGTAAGGGGATTGGGGAAGTTTCGATAACAAAATGGTTCAAGTAATTATAGTTACTTGAATTTAAAATTTCCGAAGCTTGCAATGGGGCAAAGCATCTTCTCATATTGATCTACGTTTGTCTCGACAGGATTCAGTAATAGAGACCTATGATCTTCATTTGCAGCTTTACGATAGTAAGAAAATCTTTCGTCTAAATAAAACTGCAGAATCAAAAACAATACCAAACATTTTGTCCAAAAATAAGAGATTTATAGTGATAAGCACGTCCAGGCCTTTCTGCCTGCAACAGACCTGGCGTTCGCCGTGCCTAGCTGACGTGACGCCACCAACAAGCGCTGAGGCCTTCCTTTGAGTCGGTGTTGATAGTACTATCTCAAAACATGGAATACTTTTTTTTAACATCTTGTATACAGGATGTTCGTAAATTCTCGTTATTAAGTTAGAGCGCTTGTAGAGGGGAGTGAGTACGTAATATTTTGAATAGGAACCGATGTTGGGAAACGTGTCGCTTCCGTTCTACGTCGGTTTCAATTCAGATGTTTAATTCATCCGCTTCTGCTTGAATTAGGCATGCCGCCGTACAATTATTAGATAACAATTCGAAAGGAAACATAACGAAACATCCATGACCGCTGAGAACATTTGTTTGTATTAACACTAACACTAAGGGTTTACGTAATTCCAAAACAAAAAGAACCCAGTATACTCTACGTACAGAACTGATATAACAACAGCGGCTGGATGTGGCGACCACCAACGCTGTTACAGACATGGTACCTACAAAGCATATTCTGGTTTACACTCTCCATCCCACCTTGTGTCTTCAGTTTCTAGTGCACTGGCCAAAACTCGCGCCAGCACGTCTCCCTCAGTCTCTACAAGAGTCTCGTAAACTAAACTTAGCAGGGCAGACGTTAAGTGACATCAGGTGACCGTCTGACGCAATACACGTCATCCTGTCTATCCTATTGTATAGAAGGACAAGCAACTCTGAGACTTTCCGCTTTCCCTCGGCAGACGTGGACGCGTTACACATCTGAACGTAAACAGCCGTACAATAGAAACTGTACGTTTCCGGTAATGGGTTCCTATTCAAAGTATTTTGTACTCACTCCATTCTGGAAATCCTAGAAGTTTATAACGGAGTATTTCCTACCAACCAATACAGTAAACGGACACATCACACTTCCTTAGGGTCTTCCTGAAATCACTTTTACACCTGTTGATTTTGTTCCATTATGAGCGCCGCGCTGCGTTTGTCAGCAAGGAATCCCTAAATCCAGTCACAAATCTGTTCTGATTGTAAACTCTTGTTCACTCAATAGTAGTACAGAACTGTACGAAAAGCAACAAAGTAACAACCCGAGTGATGTTTTGGAAGACTTGTTCTCAGAAATATTTTGGATTTGGAGTTAAGGAAGAGAATGTTGCCGTGTACCCAAAGGGCCGGACGACGTCTAGGGAGCGTGAGAGTTGACAAGTGGGGCGGCTGCGCAGGGGTGTCCACGACCAGCAAGGCGGTGCCAGACAGCCGGGTCACAGGTCGCCGGCAGCGCAGTACGCGAGGTCGTGGCACCGGCAGGTTCGCGCCGATCGATGGTCCGCTCTGCGTTAATGAGGCGCTCCCCAGGAGCACAGCTGCCTGCTCTCCTAGCCGACATAGCAACAGATGACGGCTGCCATTGGCGTGCCGGCGCATGCACCTCGTGTGCAGTCTTGCCCCCGCAGGGATGGACAAACTTCAATCTCAATTAAATAGCGATGTTTTTGTGTCTGCAAATTTCTCTAGTCCTAAATGCAATTTGTGTTCTGGAAGCGCCCGATGGCTCGTCCTCAGGCTGTTGCGGACGTCAGAACTGGCGGGGAAGGTTCTCAGCCGTGTTGGAGATGACTGGTCAATTTTTTCTGTAAATACCTGGGCGTAACATTGCAGAGCGATATGAGGTGGGACAAGCATGTAATGGCAGTTGTGGGGAAAGCAGGAAGTCGTCTTCGGTTCATTGGTAGAATTTTGGGAAGATGTGGTTCATCTGTAAAGGAGACCACTTATAAAACACTAATAGGACCTGTTCTTGAGTACTGCTCGAGCGTTTGGGATCCCTATCAGGTCGGATTGAGGGAGGATATAGAAGCAATTCAGAGGCGGGCTGCTAGATTTGTTACTGGTAGGTTTGATCATCACGCGAGTGTTACGGAAATGCTTCAGGAACTCGGGTGGGAGTCTCTAGAGGAAAGGAGGCGTTCTTTTCGTGAATCGCTACTGAGGAAATTTACAGAACCACCATTTCAGGCTGACTGCAGTACAATTTTACAGCCACCAACTTACATTTCGCGGAAAGAGCACAAAGATAAGAGAGATTAGGGCTCGTAAAGAGGCATATAGGCAGTCATTATTCCATCGTTCTGTTTGGCAGTGGAACAGGGAGAGAAGATGTTAGTTGTGGTACGAGGTACCCTCCGCCACGCACCGTATGGTGGATTGCGGGGTATGTATGTAAAAAAACCACAAAAGTATGATTTGGGAGTCAGCAGCTGTATGAAATATTACTCCAAATTATTTGTTAAATGCGAATTTCACAACATCAGACGTATTCCCCAACTGAGACATGAAAATCTGTGCCATAAATTTACACATGTCACAATTGGGTAACACGTCTATGCCCACTGCAACTGATGTCATGAAATTCGCATTCAGCGAATAATTTGGTAGAATCCTTGTAAAGCCAGAGCGAGAGGCTCGCTATCTTCCCCCCTCTTAGTCCTGCGGTGGACTGAAGGCTGCTCTCGCAGTCAGGCTAGATCGTTCAAGCGCCGCAGGCTATACTTTTCACCAATTGACTTGGAATCTTATGTCCGATTTCCAGAGCGAGTTATTTTCTTGCGGATGGCCAGAGTTTTCAAGCACTTGTAGGAAATAAATTTTGAAAAGTCCTAGCAGGAAGCAGCTCTTTGTTACGCGGTGCTATTAGCGGAAGCAGAAAACGGTCAATGAATATGCAATGAATACCGTTTCTGAGGCTGATTGGCTGAAAAGGCTCAAATGTTTAAAATAATTTGGTCGAGCTGCTTGGAGCTCGGGAAATACTCGACCGACAGCCCCCTCCGGGTATAGGACGTCATCATAAATGGTTCGAATGGCTCTGAGCACTATGGGACTTTACTTCTAAAGTCACCAGTCCCCTAGAACTTCTTAAACCTAACTAACCTAAGGACATCACACACATCCATGCCTGAGGCAGGATTCGAACCTGCGACCGTAGCGGTCGCGCCGATCCAGACTGTAGCGCCTAGAACCGCTCGGTCACCCTGGCCGGCTAGGACGTCATCCTGCGCCCTTTGGTGCGGAGGTAGTATTTCGAATTCCATTTCTGGAACTGGTAGTCAGCGATCCTTGGTGATCAACTACGCTATTTTTCAAATATGGAAAGCCTGGAAGAATTTAAGTTATGTTCCTGCGCTTGGATTTGGATATCTGGTTGAGGCATTCCTGGTTTTCTGAGCCAGCGGTGCTATTTAGTGTGCTAGCACGTCCTCGGTAACTAGAGCTCTTACATCAATTTTGGCAGCCAGTACCTAGGTGGATAAAAGTGATGGACTAATTTATGCCGATAAATTCCGTGTGATTCTGTGGAAAAGTGAAATGGTCTCTCTGTGAGTCTTTCTGCCAGTTAGAATGGTCATAGTGATCTAGCGGGTAGAGCACTACAGTGCGGACTCTGGCCCTAGAGGTCCCAAATTCAACACCAGGTAGGAGCGCCAAATTTCCCTCGTTCCAGTCGCTGCAGCACGGCCATATGTCCATTCAGCCTGTTATCAAATTAAGTACCGGTGATCTTTGCCAGGGTTAAAAGGCTGCTGGGGCAAGAGGGTCGCCGCCTTTCCCCTGCTAGTGGCGCGGCGAAGGAAAGCTTGCACTCGCAGTCAAGCTAGACAGTTCATGGGAGGAGCGCCACAGGCGAACTGACTTAATGTTATTCTCTTTTTGTTGTTGTGGAGATTACCGGAGAAAATTGCTAGGAGCCGGCTATAGGTAGTGTGTAAGTTGTCAGCAGTGCACGTTGTGGAGTCCAGTGAGAGGAATTTTTTTTAACATTAGTGGCATAGTATCGGCGACAGTCTGAATGGCGCCTGGCGGATTAAAATTACGCTAGCGGCCATTAAAAAGGATTTAATGGCGTAGCAATGTAGAGGATCAATGAGGAACCGCCCATAAGCGTTTCGGAGAACATTTGTGGGGTAGCACGTCGCGTAAATTGCCTCGCGCACCGCATGTTGCTGGATTTTGGCTGCTGCGGCGGCTAGTGGGGCATTTCGCAACGCCACAAAAACACAGGCACGGACGAAAGAAAAGTTTCGATCAGAAGTTCTCTTGCTACCTTGCTGGGATAGAATGCTTGGGAGAAAGGGATCGGAAAGAACGGCTTAGCCAAAGTTTACGGGTGATTTCCCGCACTGAAGCTTTCAGTCTGCAGTGGAGTGTAAAAAGGTACGACGTCGCAATATGAGCAATGCCGCGAAGAGGCGTGGATCATATTCGAGTCACGGTCCGGCGTAAATGAGTTTTAATCTCTCGAGAAGTTTCACATAGCGACCAGTCCTCCGTTCAATACGGAGACTGTGATTAAACGAAACTCTTCGCCATGATTTTGGAGGTGTTTTTCTCTTTACATCGTGAGCGACTACGCAGCGCTTGAGAGGAGGAGCAGCAGCAGCAGCCCGTAAAAAGTTTTGAATCAGTCAGGGAGGCGGGCTGGGATGACTTAATTAGTTGCGCAGATTCCGCGAAAGGTAGGGTTAAACAGCTCACTATTCCAAAGTCTGTAATTAAAACACTCTACCTACCTAACTATTCGAGATCCGTCCACTACAGTGGAGTATTTTCACCGTCAGCGATCCACATATCACCTACAGCTGGATTATAGCAATTTCCACTGATAATCTCGACAAAGACAAAACAGTAACAGATCAAAGGCTACAGGTCAAAAGTTACACAAAAGCAACATTAAGTTGGTGCGGAAACAAATGTATTTTATTTGCATCTGTTACATAAAATCTCCCGAGATCGCTAATGTCTGCGCTATCTTATACTGGGCTTTTCTTAGCAACCATGTGCTTGCAACCTTAATTGCATCACTGGTCACGAAAACTGGAAAACTACCGAGCCCTTCATACCTGTACACGGAAAAAGCACCAGACATCGCTCTCAGTTTCCATATCAGAAAAAATGCCCTGTGGATTACCCAATGTTCGCACTCATGAAGCAGTAATACTCTCGAATCAGTACCTCCGCTCCAGAGGGCCCAGACCCCGATACCATGCAGACAACAACCAATTTGGTGAGCCCCAAGCCTCAAAATGATATCAACATTCAAGCCTTTCGGCCATTCAGACTCAGTACTAACATGCAGGTAGCTTCACTGGACACTTGCCGTTCGCCATAAAACCACTCCACTGCAAAATGCTGCTTCCTGCTAGGACTTTCTGAAATGCATTTCCTGATAGGCGCTGGCAGACTCCTGCCATCCGGGGAAAAAGCACTCGCCCTAGAGCCAGCCTCGTAGGCACCATCACAGCCATTTAGAAAGACTGGGGAGAGAGCACTTGAGAGATATGGTGCTACAGACGCATTTAGAAAAGTAGACATCCAGCAAGTAACTGAGCACGTACGTTACAAGTGTTGCTCTGAAATGAGGTTGGCACACGACAGGAATTCGTGCTGGTGGGGAGGGGGGAGGGCTGCATGAAACGAGTCGTAAGACTGATGAATCGGAAGAAAGAAGATCGGCCCATCACCTTGCTTGAAGAAGCCGTCTTCCCCTATACACAAGAAAGCGGTCCTAGTGTCCACGATAGGGCTGGGAAAATTGCCCGCTCAAAACCGATGCCAGTATTTTAGGCCTAATAACCGTAATTTTTCGATATTTATTTGGTCTCGGTTATAACAGGTGTTTTTGTAGTTTTAACTAATAACCGAAAAAAACGAAATATCAATTAGCCGTAGCAGCAGAGCCAAAGTTTTAGTTTTTAAATAAACCTTTCACAAAAAGAAAATTTTTATTTGTAAAATTTGCATCAGTTTGAAATATTGTGTTATAGAAAGTAGGAAAAGCGATCTGCGCTATTTTAATAACAATGCCGACAGAAACGACCAACAAACACAAGGCTGACGAACTGGTACAGCATTGTTGACAATGTCGCTGTTCCTATGTGTCGTGGCTTAAGCTACACTTACTCGCAGCGTGCAGGTGTTCCCCCCCCCCCCCCCCCCCCCCACCTGGTCTATTACGGCAGTTTCTC
Organism: Schistocerca serialis cubense; assembly: GCF_023864345.2. Taxonomy (NCBI): domain Eukaryota; kingdom Metazoa; phylum Arthropoda; class Insecta; order Orthoptera; family Acrididae; genus Schistocerca; species Schistocerca serialis. The sequence continues at coordinate 422,379,293 of NC_064639.1, read as the reverse complement.
GCTGTCCTCTGCAAACATCCGTTGTATTGGAGAATGGCACCAGCTCTAGTCTGGAAATATTTTTATGAAATGACGTAGGAATGAAGTACAATACTTTACTTGCTTTCAAATATTGAAGTTTTTTCGAGCATTTCTACGAAATGATAGAAGAGGAAGGAAATGATTAACAATAATAAGTTAAAAACCTAACAATTAATGCTCAGTAGACAATAAAAGGTAGAAGGTAGCCCATTTGCCTACCTGTGTGTCTACATAATATGCTTTTATCTCTTTGTAACTCTTGAAAACGAACATTGTAAAACGAAAAGCAGACTACTTCAGCCTGTTTTCACACTTCAGTTACGACTATTCGTTATGCCCAAATGGTAAGATCCCTATTACACCACGATGTTTGGCGAAAGTCTCAAAAAATTAGAATCAATAACAGAATACTGCTGGTTTTTCTAGTGGGCAACTATTTATCACTTTTCGAGAAAAGCAGTAAGCAGTGAACAGACTAAGTTTTTCTTTTATTTGCCTGGTTAAGTTACCTTGATTTAATGTATCTTTAAACAGAGTTAAATGTCTCATTCTTTGCTCGATTCTTCACTTGTTACAGCAAATAGGAATAAAACACTGAAAATCTGTAATTTCAGAAACTGGTTATTTTGAGCGGTGTTGACAGTCAGATTAAATTGCCGCGGAAAAACAAAGATATAACCGAAAAGCGGTTGTTTCAGGGTAACTACCATTCCTGATACACAATAGCCGCCGGGCGAGCACACAGATGCGGGCAAGAAATGATGCGCTACAGCAGGCTGTGTACTTCAAGGGATGGCCGTTAACTCTGCACGCCTTAAAACATAACTTAACAACATAATGTTGCGATGGCTTATTGATGGATCCTACAATCTTATTACCCGACATCTTGCACCAAACTTTCGACATACGAAGCCTCAGAGCAACTAAAATATGGATTAATTTTACATTTGTCGTCAGAAACAATAATGTACTTTACTCTGTAAATTGCTTTCGTGGCAGCTGCCATTTTCCAAATAATGTTGAAGTCACGTATATAACTCAAGCCCCGTGTTATGCAAAACAAAGACTTGGAACGTAACGTACTTGCAGCGCAGAGTGATAACTCCAGCCAATTTCACACACTGCCAAGGAATGAGAAAGGAACTAGGTGCTGCAAATATAGCTGCCAATGACAGTATCTTATTACGGGAAGGCACAGCCGTCAAATGCACGTGCTTTCTAAAGCTGTGAGAGGTGGAGTTGACTAAAACAGAACATTAGTATGGTACTGAGAAGAATAGAAGCTCTTGGTATTTTTATAGGTTGTAGGGAGAGATTTCACATGATTCCGACTTGGAAAGTATTTTACAACAGCAACAAAAATTTTCATTCAGCTACTCTGTCAAATGTACCGTACCTAATGACTTCGTTTCCAATTTGTTGTCTACCCCGGGAACAGTAGAGCGATAAGTTTTCCGAATACTTTCGTATTATATTTTTTAGTGATTATGTCTTAATTGTCTCTATTTGTTGTCAATATTGCTTGAACAATGAACTCAGTCTGTCTCAGTTTGTAGAGTCCTTCACAGTCAGTCTCAGATAAATTGTTGACAATGTGCATTTTCTTGAAAACAACATATGCATCATTTAGTGATGCAAGTAAAGAGAGAAACCTTATGCCACGTGCAGTTTCCTGTCCATTGTTCAGAAGAGGAGACACTTTTCTAAACTACACATTTTCAATAGGTTTACACATACTCCCAGACTAACAGTGTTTTTCCTTTGTTAAGTTCTATTCTCTACAGAATTTCTTGAGGCCCATTTAACTGTGATTGTTACTTAAACCCATAGAATTTATAACAACTGAAAACAGGTCCGAAGATTCTAATATTATACAGGGTGCACTTTCTCCAACGTCATTCGACCCAAAGGGTTGGAACTGTTCGTAACAGTATGTCACGGCCGCCACCGTCCTCATTGTCTGCCCGTAAGTAATTCCAAAACATTCATCTCCTCTGAAATACCCAGTGTACTATTATTGTGTACTGAATTATTATTATTCACCTTAAGAAATGTAATATCCTGTGGTCCTTCGTCAATTTTAGTGCTGCTATTGAATAAAAATTGGGCCGCACTGGGGGTTGCATACAATGTGTGTATAGATAGTTCATCGATTCTGGGAATCTGAAATCTCGACCATTTTTGCCAGATACAGACACTGGTACTGCCAAGATATCAGTCGCAGATAGGGATGACATATCTATCTGAGACCTCGTCGGGATGCTCAGACAGGGATGAAGAGATTAAGTAAAAATTTTATTTAATACAATTACTTTTTCTGTAGAACATAGTTACATGGAACTTGTTGCGACAAAAGTAATCGGTAGAACATATTTTTCGGAAAATTTCACCTTTTTCAGCACGTCTTTTTCCCCTTTTACGTATCTGTAAAACTCCATGCAAGTCAGCTTGAAGTTAAAACTGACACTTTAAGATTACATCTGAGTGTCAATCTATTTCTTATTTCAGTTATCGAGACTTTATTATTGTCCACGTATATATATATATTCAAACGGGGTCAAATTTGACTGCAGAAACGAAGTAAATTTCACTGATCGGACTACTGAAAAAATAAATTATTTCATGTCGCTTGCCTTCGGCGTCACAAAATTGTTTTAATGAAATCCAAAGCTTAACAATTCTCTCAGCTGCGGGGATTAACGACAGCCATCTTGTTTTTGAGTGAGACAGGAGGGTCTGATGATTGACATCAACCTATAAGTAGAACTCTGACGATTATTTCAATGTCGTTCGATATAGTATTGTGGAGAATATGGGCAGGGCATCCAATTCTTCCAACATTTTTCCTAGTTCTTCTTTAATTTGGTGAAACCCGTTCCTCTGGCCGCGTCGATGAAGCCCTCGGAAGTGAGTATTGGTAATGTCTCCACAAAAAGCGATTAATTTGTCTAATGGAATTTGTATTTGTCAATGTGTCTAGACGAAACTTTTCAATTGTCTCCGATGTTGCGTTATTCTAAAGAATCAAACTTCAACAGCTTCTGTTGATTCCGTCAGTTTCAGTAAAGTACTGAACAACTAAAAGAATTATCCTTTTCAGGCTTATGGTTCGCTTCGTCGGTGCCTATGCCGTAAAATGAATCTTCTTGCAATGCTGTTTTATAAATTCGGACACTGAGTGTGGTGCGACAATATTTTTAACGATAGTTGTAGTTTCCGTCCTGGCTGTAGGCTGCTTTGCGGCGACTTTGAAGCCAGGATACACTGCGAAATTCAGTTTTACGATACAATCAAGAGGACTGTAGAATTTATGCTGTTTGCTCTGCACCAGCAACGAGCAATTTTTCCTGGTTGTCTTCTTTAATCATGAATGTAGAAATAGGCTTTGGTGTCGATCCTATGCCTCATATCTGCCTTACCTCCGCGAGCTACTGAGATGAAACAGCTACGAATCTCGTCCAACTCTTCCTGATCCGTAAGTCCTTTCTAGACAAAAGACCACTCTTTTGTGTCATCATCCGAAATGTGACACTTTCGCTTTCTATCCTTAGGCGTCAACATAAACTTGTTGACATAAATAAAACTAATTGAGGCTGCATCTACATGTTGCGCTAACAGATGGCGTGACTTCAGTACCTGAGGACTTGAGCCAAGATGGTAATAGTATTTTGCAAAATCTGGACAAAACTGGGTCCTGTCGGGGCAAGAGATCCATAATAGTGACGGTCCCGATATATCAGGACGGATGGCAACTCTAGTAGCAGGGATATCAAGATTTTTTATTATATTTTAATTTCAATAATATAAATGTGACGTAACATCACATAGGAGACAGACGATCATTACTACAATAACCAACAGTTCTGCATTCAGGCTGATGGGGTCGCAGTGGTACAAGTCGAATATTAGGCAAAAAAAGATTTTATTGCTCATATGACGTGTTTCGGAATTTATCCATGATGAAGTATCTAGAGGGCGATTACTAAGAATGTTTGTTTCACATACAACTTGAAACACCATACATAAATGCGGTAATCGCTCTTGCACATCTGATGATGGCTAAATTCTGAAACACGTCATATGAGCAATAAGGGCATTCCTTGCCTGATGTTTGACATTTACCACTGCAATCCAATCAGCTTGGAAGAACTACTGATAATTTTAATTTCAAGTTTGTCGTCGGATGACAAATGACAAAATAATTTTATTTCGTATGATATAATTACAAATTCACAGTATTGCAAAACCTTGCTTCTTGCCGAGTTTCATGATTCTAGGCCAATGGGAAGTACGAAGTACGTTTTCATTAGCGCCTTTGGGACTATCTAAAAATGTGACAAATGCCGGTATCTTTTGAGTGCATTGACTCAGAAGCTTCAACTTTTTTTTACACCGCCAAGAGACCATTGACATCAGTATATGACAAAGTCCAACTTCATACGTCTAAACCCGCACCTGAGAAAATTGCTTTTAACAGTGTGACAGACAACAAAGCGATTCTGTAAGGTCTCCGTTTTTGCCGACAGAGGCACGGAACCCTAAAAAATAAATTAAAACCGTGAGTCATATATTTTGTACATAAAGGTTGGTGAGACGCGACGTCTGAAGAACGTACATAGTTCATTATGAACAATATAAATCCTGTTGAAATTATCTGTTTTACTGTGTCACCTCTCTTCCGTAGACCGTGATCAATGTACATTGTGAGTTGGTGAGCACACACTGACAATAGTGGTAGGTTACTATGGGACCAAACCGCTAGGCTTACACACTACTTAAACTAACTAACTTCCGCTACGGACAAGACACACACACACACACACACACACACACACACACACACACACACACCTGCCCGGAGGAAAAATTGTTCAAATGGCTCTGAGCACTATGCGACTTAACTTCTGAGGTCATCAGTCGCCTAGAACTTAGAACTACTTAAACCTAACTAACCTAAGGACATCACACACATCCATGCCCAAGGCAGGATTCGAACCTGCGACCGGAGCGGTCGCTCAGCTCCAGACTGTAGCGCCTAGAACCGCACGGCCACCCAGGCCGGCGCCCGGAGGACACGATCCTCCAACGAAGGGGAGGGGTGGGGAGGCGTGCGAAGGTGCCCTAGACCACGCGGCTATCCTGCGGCTCTGACAAATGCTTTCAGGTAAGCCCCCCCCCCCCCCCCCCCCCCCCCCACCCGCCGTCTCTTCTATAGCAGGTGCCGGGACCCATTGTCCTCAGCGTATCTCATCAAAAACACATTTTTAAATGTTCGAAGTTCCATCGCTTGATGGATGGGACGGAATGGGAGGGGGATGATTATTAGATACCGAGCAAACCATTAGCAATGTAAGAATGGCGGAAGGGGTTCTCTGAAGTCTCTGAAGGACAATCTTCACATTCGACTTAGAAAACTAACTCGGCGTTGCTGAACGGAGACCTGAATATAGTTCCTCCTAATTGCAATTCGCGCTTCCTGCTACTGCGCCAGTCCGCACGGTCTTAAATATTACCCGTGGCTGAAAGACAGGAAACAAGCGCCTTAAAAAGAGTGCGACAAGTGCTATTTAAAGCAGAGGTAATGTGCGTATAGCAGCCACCGGAAAACATAACGTGTCGCACGCGGCTCGTTGTGTAGGCTGTGACGTGACAACCAAGTAAAATGCCCTTGAAACCGGTCACGCCAGGTGGCCAGTCGAACACCCGCAATGACAAGCAGGGGCACAAGTTGTGAGCAGCACTGATATGCCGAGGAAATAACGCAGTCCCCACTTCTCGGATTTAGACCCGAAAAAGTGCCAGGACTTGAAGTTGGGGCGCGTTAACTTTTAAGTGCTACGTATAAAACGGAAAAAAATGATTCGACGCAAATTCAGAGCTCTTACGGATGTGCTACTGTTGTCATTACGCTTCGTACGTTGAAGTCGTATTTCTTGGAGCTGACATCGGTAATGAGAAAAGCAGACAGTTACCTTCCGGAGAAATGACTTTTTTCCTCTATTTCGTGCGCTCGCGTCAAATTTGCATTTTGATTAACACATCTTGTTGACTTACTGGCGATTTTGTAGCGATGTCTCTGGGATGCCTGTAGTTCCAAAATACACAGCGTAATCATACATGTGTGAGTTATTCTCCTGAAGAAACTACTACACAATTCTCTAAGTTTCAGTTGTAAATTTTTCGTTAATCAACATCTCAGTTCGTGTCTGGTGACGATTTAACTCCAGCAGATACTGCCATATCTGAACTTGGCATTCAGTTTTACAAGTTTATTGATATTATCGGGAAAAGATGAAGAAACTGCCTCTTAAATAAGGAAGGTATTTCTTCCTACTCCCTTTTCTGAGGTAACATTCTTATTTAAGACTTCTCTTCGGAGTTCATATAGATGGTGATGAATTCTAATAATGTAGCTAACCAACTGGAGTACAAATATTTTCACATACTGTTGTTGATGTATCTGTTATGTTATTTGTGATGTGTGCGTGAACAACGTACTGTTGGAAACAGTAAACTCTCTGGTTTTACTTGGTACATCAAAAAGAACCATCTGATCTTTAAAAAATCGTAACTTATGTTATCTGAGATAAGGTTTATGGTCCATTTTTCATTGCTGGGAACACTGTTACAGGAAGCACTCATCTCTATCTGCTTCAGAACTTTCTTTTCCCACAATTGGAGACTGATTCGAACGACTTCATTTACCAACAGAATGGGGCACCGCCTCACTGGCATCTGGAAGTGCGGGACTTTTTAAATCAAAGGATTACTGAACGATGGATCGGCCGCACTGGACTAAATGATTCAGCCTTTCCAAGGTCGCTGGACCTGACTTTATGTGATTATTTCTTGTAGGGGATTAATAAAAGACTGTTTATTTGCCTCCGTTACCAACAACATTGAATGAACTGAGACATCGCATAACAGAAGCTGCAGTGTGGGAGCAATTTGAGTACCTATTGACATAGCTGTGCATCTCAACACCTATGAAAAGGTATAAAAAGAAAACTTTTCGAGTTTCCCGTTGATCAAAAAACAAAATTCACTATATGTTTATTAGTTTCAGAAATATAGAGCAGCCAAATCGGATTAGTATTTTTGATACGCCCTGTATACAAAAGCGCTATTCACGGACATCTCTTTAGCGCTCTGAAGTTACAGACCAAAATTTGAAAGACTCAGGGAATCCTTTTAGGTTGCACACTAACATTTAACACTAAGAGTTGTATCGATATGGAAGATAACTTGTTTCGTCAGGCTAGAAATAGCAAATTTTTGATCATGTTAGACACGCAAAGGCAATTTGTCGACAGCGGAAAGAAAATGTGGCTACTCTGCAGATATTTTGGGTTACTGACTCTGCAAAACTTATAGAATGCAGTGTATTATCCAACTTGTTATCAACACCCTGTACTTATTGTACCTCTTTAACTGATCCGATTTAGCCATGCTCTTTAACGTAAGCGTGTGACACATCGAAATTGGGTAACATGGATTTTCGCGGAGCTTTCAGGCTACTTGAGAGTCTCATATGACCTTCAGTGTCACTGTGGCTGGATCTTTGCCCTTCTAAACATGGAAAAAAAGAGAAAGAAAAGTAATGGAAATCGAGCTGTACTGAGAAGGATCAGCAACTGTTTAGGATGTGTCTTCACTTATACTGGTTATTTACTTACATTCTATTTCCGTTGATTTTTATTGAATTTTTAATTATCTGTATTCTATACCTCACAAGCTACAACACGAACCTGTGTGAGCTACTAATCTTTTATTTGTTTGGGGCTAGTGGATGCTTGGCAATTTTACTAGGTTGGCACTGCATCCCTACTGAAGTTTATCCATTCTGACCAAGCAACAGATAATTCCCTCAAGACACGCATGCATACTGGATCCGGGACGAGATTATGACTGCAGTACAGATAGCCAAATGCTATTTCTGGCAGCGCTGTCTGCAGTATTTCTCCTCCAGTACTGTGCTTTCAGCAAGTCTCTGTAGCCACAGGAAGAAGAACGATCGCTGTCGCTGTCATCTATTCTCAGTTGGGAGATTCACAAGTAAGAACCTGGTGCTCAAGATTCTGGGTAGAAACTGCATTTTCTTTCGACTGTCATTATATTAGCTTTGCGTGTTCAATATCATGAAAAGTTTGCTATTTTTAACCTGGCTGAGCAAGTAAGTAAAACCAGAAAACTAGCTTCCTTATCATACAAGTCTTCCATTCGTAATGCCTGCGAATTTAAAAAATTCCCAGATACTTTCAAATTTTAACTGGCACGCTAAAAAGACGTCAGTAGGTAGCGCTCATTTATACGCCAACAACATTACATGAAAACATTTGTACTACACTTCATTAGCTATATTATCGGAATTTCTCATAAACGTTGTGAACTCTGAAGTCAAAACTCAAACAAGAATGTTGCCTCATAGAAGGAAACGGGGGTAAATCTACGTGCCTTGTTCCGCCTTCGGTGGCCTCCACAGACAGCGGACAATTCCATGAATTAAAAGCTCTTTAACATAGATACATAGAGTGTTACAAGAAGAACTAATGAAATGCTTCAGAAGCAAAGAGTAAGCCTCATAGAGCAAGAGTAAAATAACCACACTTTGCAATCTCTCTTTTGATACCGAAGAGAGTGAACGCGCCGAGGAGCAAACTACTCACTGCACACGTACCCAGTATCGGTTTCCGGAAACAGAAGTTAACGAGGTTGTCAAAAAGAGCTGTTTCTTTGATTCCCATAGAAAGGAACATAACTTATTTTCATTCATTCGTGAAGCCCTGAGGGCGTGTTGTATTGTAAATGATACAGTGTTTCACAGTCATGTTATTTATGCAGAGTTAAATTCTCTTATTTAATTAGAAGCGCGTAATTCATATTGTTTGTGGCTTAACGGCTGGCTGAGAAAAAACGAATAAGTACTACGATACAAATGCGAGAATCGGTAGCTGTTGATTTAGCCTAGATGACGCTGCAGATTCACTGTCACGAACACCGTTACTATTAAAAGGAATGTTTAAGGTAGACTTTCTTGGACGTCATAGACAGTTTAATGAAATATAGCTTTCCAGCTTTGGGTATTGTGCTGTAATGTTTTGTGTTGCTGAAAGGTGAGCAAAAGTTGCCTTTCCTAGGTGTCATCTTTTGCGTTGTCCTACCAAGACTAGAGGTGGAAATAACCAGTGTCACACCCGCCTAGAATCTCTTATCTCTCTTCCAACCATACACAAAGGGATCCTTGGAAGAAATACTAGAACTATCAGTTCCTTTCGAATATGTCCCTGCTACGATGTTGGATAGTCCTGTTCTGACTCGTCGGCAATTGGTTAACACTTTTTCAACCGAGGAAATGGGAATGGCACAGTAAAATAAGAGGCATACCGCCGTCTTTCAGAAAGCTTTACATCAATGCCAATGAGTTTATGGTAACGATCAACGGAGTCGTGAAGCTGCAGGGTAAATTAACTTATGAAGCTACAACAAATGTTCGCAACTATATGGGAAACTGCTCATGTTGGAAATTACCTCGCCATTCAGAAGATCGACGATCCAAAGCGTAATTAACAGGTGGAGACTACTGTGGATATTGTGTCATTCGATTAACAGTCGCCGCATTTAGGATGGTATTTGTTTATTTGTTAACGTTGCTAGATTCCAACTGTCCCAGGAAATTACGGGTAGCAAGACTACAACACAGAATTTGTTTACTGTTTGTATGGCATGTTGTCTGCAGACATACCGTGCATACAGGGACTGGACAAAAACATGGAAACACCGCAAAAATGCATGCTTGAAGATAAATTCAGATGCTAGCCACGCCCGTAGACGGCGTTGTTACATTTGCCCACCAACAGCACGTGTGAAATCACCTCAAGATGTTGGAAGTTTCAGTCGCGGTCAGAAGAATTCTGTGTAATTGTTGAGTGCACGGAAGGTAGATGCCTCTAACCACGTGAGCCGAAGTGTTTGGTGTTTCAAGAGCCATCGTATCGGAGATCTATACCGCATACGTGGAAAGCGGAGAAACATTAACCACTAAGTCACAACGCGGACGAAAGCGTGTGTCGTACGGTTATTGGAGAGGATTGTGATGAAAAATAAGAGGCCAACAGCTGCGTAAGTCATTACAGAAATGAACGTCGCACTCGCGAACCCTGTCGGCACCGCAACACGAAAGGAGTTCCGCAAGGGAACTGCAAGACATGTTGGAATTCAAAAACCACTCATCAGTGATGCAAATGCCTGTAACAGGAAAACGTTGTGCCGAAGCCATAAAAACCTAAACTGTAGAGCAATGGAAGACTGTCATTTGATTGGATGAGTTGTTTCGCAGTTTCCAACTTCCGACCGAGTTTAGGTCCCAAGAGTGAACATGGCGGGGGTTCGGTGCTAATTTGGTCAGCGATATCGGCGTATTGCATCAGCCCCACGGATACTTTGCAAGATGGCTCTATCGCCAGGCAAGGATTATGTGACCATTTTGGCTGATCAGTCCATCCCATAGCACGACGTTTGTTCCCCAATGGTGGTGCTGTGTTCCAAGGCAACGCAGCCCCTCTTCTCACAGCTCGCATCGTCCAGAGTCGGTTTTGCGAGCACCAGGATGAATTGTCGCGTCTCCCTTGGCCACCACGCTCACCAGATCTCAATATTTTGAGCCTTATCTACTCTGGAGAGAGGAGTGCCTGATCGCTATCCACTTCCATCATCGTTACCTGCCAAAATTTTGCAGGAAGAATGGTAGAAGATTCCTTTGAAAACCAGACAAGACCGAATTTATCCGTTCCGAGACGACTGGATCCTGTTTTAAAAGCCAACGGTTTTCTTACAGCGTTTGTGGTGTTTCCTTACTTTTTGTCTACCCCTTGTACACGTCTAACAGCTTTTTGAAACTAATCAGTACGTACGAGCCAAAAAGTAAAATAGAACGCTTGAGAGTCACACTGACAGAAATAATCATTCAGCGATTGTACAAGGAATTTAGGTGCAACGACACGGCGTTTGAAACAGCAACTGCTTGGCTACGCGTCTAATTACCGAACACTAGTTGCGTCATAGGCAAATAGCACCAACACCACCCAAAAATATGAAACTGCCAATAAAGTAGATACCTTAACGTCGTCAACATACTATTCATCATCTGGAACAGCGCCTGTCATTCTTTCTTTCACCAGAAAAACCCCCTTGTTTTGCACCGAGCCTCAGCACATATCTACATTTACCTGTGCTGCAGCCGACAATATAAAACAGACCATCGAAGAAATGTAATGGTGACTGATAAGACGATTAACACAAAACTGTTTTGGAAAAAGAGCATAAAAATTACGGTAAGGCAGCCTAGACCAGACGACCATCTTCATATTCTTTCATTTAAGTGTAAAATAACTGATGCGTCTTTTTTTCTAGTGTCTCCGCTGCGCTATGCATTACGTAGCGTTTTATTTTTAGATAGGAAGTGGGTAATGTACGGTGATCAACAAATAGATTTCAGAAGCCTTAAAAAACTGTAGTAAATGTCAACACCGTACACATACAAACAATAATAAAAGCGTGACACAAAGCACACTACACTCTTTAGCAGCCGTGCTTTAAAGAAAAAATACGGCTGGAAACAAAGACTCTCGGTCACATTCGCGACTGAGACGACCACTACTGAATAGTCAACCTCCTGAACCACTGGGCCGTTCTCAAACTATACATGCTGCCATCTCGAGCAAGAACTATCCAAAGCGAGCCTAACAAGACGTACATCTCATTTTGACGATTCACTAACTTTATCCATCGTAATTCCTCACATTTATATTCATGACTCGCTACAACAGTTTAGATAAACATCAGTATCAATAACAGCAATACTTTTTGGCATACACTGCATCAAGCGACTGTTTCTGCACTTCGAGACAAATTTTCCTCTCAGAGAGAGACCGGATATCATCGCATTGACGGTGAAATAACCACCTGTGTTTCTTAATGAGCGACTATTCTAAGGCGACCAAATGCCATGTTTCTGACGTCAGTCCGTGATGGAAGCTTCGTTACTGTGCTGTTTGAGCACATTACCCAAACGGAGAAGCGATGACCCGGGAGGGAATCGGTGCCATAGGCCTCCCTAAAATGTTGCTTTAGGAAACTGGTCACGACATGCAGACCATAAAATGTCTAACGAGATGATGTCTCCGATCATTGAGTATGGAGGAAGGTGCGTCGTAGGACTAATACTAGTGAAGCGTATCATTTGATTAATAATCGTTCGAAACTCGAGTCAGAATACGACGATAATTTTGTGACGGCTGCTTGTAACTTTTCACCATTGTTTGCATTGTAGCTGAATATCGTGGTCTGTTCGTGTAATCTGAACCACACTACACACAATGGCAAAACGGCGAGTCTATGTAACGCGTAGTCGGGAGACATAGCAGCGTCGGTAAGACGACAAATGTCTACCGGAAGACAGCGGATTTGTAGATTAAAGATACAGACTTTTAGAGCTTACATCCAGGTATCCCTTCAACACAATTTTTCTGCTGTGCTTTGAAACAGCACAGTAATTTCTACTTCTCCTGTGGCAAAAACAATATACTAGTAGTTTGGTCAGATATTCTCGAAGCTGTATGAGGACACTCGAGCTTTCAAGCATACAAGAGATTTTGTTTCATACGTTGTAAGCCTTCTGAGTAGTTTGATGCGACTCACCACGATTTCCTCACCTGTGCTAGACTCTTCACCCGAGAATATTACTTCCATAGGCTTTTTCTGAGAAAGGAAACTAAGCTGGTCATACTTCTTTTAAATGGAAAGCGCTGGAGGCAGGAAGGGAAAAGGGCTGGAACATGAATGACTAAAGATACAGTGATAAATACAGTAGTTGTGAACTATGCGTTCGAATGGTTGTTTCCTGTCTCTTCGAAAGTGCAATGAATAATACATTGTCTGACAAAAAGAGTGAAGCATCAGGAACACTTTTAGTATGTCAATCTAACTTCGTGCATGCACACACACCATAGGTGGGTACGTAAATTATTAGAGGCGCCTTTCTCCTTCACAATTAAAACGACCGCCAGAGTTGTTCGCATTTAGTGTCACTAAATCTGGTAGGTATATATCGGACTGTGTACAGCATCAGTTACTGAGTTATCACGGTGACGGACACACTGCTCTTTAGAGACAGCATTATCAGCACTTGACGGAATCTGAAAGGGTCCTCATCATGGCTCTCCATATAGCCGGATGGTGGAATCGTTCAGTATCCAGATTTGTGAGGCATTCGTATGTGGTAGCTACCCCATGATTGACTGCATGGGAATGCTAGGATAGGCGTACTAGTAATCTAGATTCCAATCGAGCAAGTCCAAACACACCGAAATTCCTTCATTTCTGCACTTGTTAGCAAACACCGAGTAATGGACTACGTGCAGTATTCTATTTCCCGCATCATTGACTGGATAACAACAGCACCCGGACTAGATAACTACCTTCCCATACGTAGGCTGCCGTTAACACAACACAAACAGCTGAGTTTAGAGTGGTGCCGTGACCGACAGCATGAATTGCTGATGAATGGCGCTGCACTATGCTCACCGAAGAACCGCGGTTCTGTGCTATCCCCAACGACTATCATCAGCGAGTATGGCGGCGACATGCAGAGGGGGTTCCATCCTTCCAGTGTTTTGGAGAAGCACGGAAGTGTTATTCCTGGCTTCAAGGTGTGGGAAGCGTTCAGCTATTACTTTTTTGGTACTGATTTACGAAACTGCGATGGCACACGGACACCCTCTCGTCCTCTTTGTGTCACCTCTCGTGCCACACTACCGTGGTGTCATTTTTCAACAGGACAATGCTCATCCATTACTGACACTTGCCTGTATGAAATATTTTCGCGGTATTGATGAACCTACATAGCCAACGAGATCCTCAGATCTGTCCTCAACAGAACACGTGTAGAACGAGTTCCAACGTCAACTCCGTCCCGGCGCCAGTATCCAGTTATCAAGGACCATAAACATCAGTCGTGGGCCAGCTTGCCTCAGGAAAGGCTACAACAGCTTTGACCCCCTTCCAAACTGAATCACTGCATGCATCAAGGCCTGAGGGGGCGTAGCATTACATTAATAAGTGGGCTCTTACTGACAATTTCTTTGTCAATTAAAATACTGCAGTCACCGAAGTAACATCACATACACTCCCAATCCGAAAGACAGTGGATTGGCGGAGCTGTCACACGTACTCAGGGGATTAATGTGAATGTGTTTCCGACGTGACTGTGGCCGCACCTGTGAATTAGCAGATTTTAAATGCGGAATAGTAGTTGGAACTAAACGCATGGGACATTACATTTCGGAAATCGTTAGGGAATTCAATAATCTGAGATCAGCAGCGTCAAGACTGTGCCGAGAACAGCAAATTCAGTCATTACCTCTCACCACGGACAACGCAGCGGCCGACGGCCTTCACTTAACAACCGAGAGCATCACCGTTTGCATGGAGTTGCCAGTGTTAACTGACAAACAACACTACGTGAAATAACCGCAGCAGTCATTATGGGACATATGACGACAGGACGTTAGGACAGTGCGGCGAAATTTAGCCTTGAGCTATCAGCATATGACCGACACGAGTGTCTTGGCTAACAGCACGGCATCGCCTGCAGCGCCAACATCGGTTGGATGCTAGACGACTGGAGAACCTGGCTTGGCGAAACGAGTCCTTATTTCAGTTGGTAAGAACTAATGGTAGGGTTCTAGTGTGGTGCAGACTCCCACGAAGCAATCGATCCAAGTTGTCAACAAGGCACTGTGCAACTTGGTGTTGGCTCCATAATGGTGAGGTCCGTGTTTACATGGAATGGACTGGATCCTCTGATCCAGCGGAACCGATCACTGACTGGAAATTATTTTGTTGAGCTACTTGAAAACACTTTGAAGTCATTCATGGACTTCATCTTCCCTAACAATGATGTAATTTTTATGGATGAAAATGTGTTATCAGAACGTTCTGGACAATTCAAGCGAATGATTTGGCCACCCACGTCGTCCTACATGAATCCCATCGAACATTTATGGGACGTAATCGAGAGGTCAGCTCGTGCACAAATCTTGCACCAGCTAGCCTTTTGCAGTAATGGACGGCTATAAATGCAGCATGACTCCATATTTCTGCACTGGACTTCTATCGACGTGTCGAATCCACGCTGCTCGAGTTGCTGCTCTACGCCACGCGGAAGGAGGTCCGAACACGATTTTAGGAGGCACTCCATGACTTGTCACCTCAGTGTAGTACCTCCTACTTACAGGATAGCGTAGAGTCTTGGTCTGGCGACCCCATTACTGAGCCTGCCTTAAGACAAAGACGTCATTATAGCAGCTACGAGTGTCGGCAACCCGTCGCGCTACGTCACGCAACGTCGCGACGCGTCGCTCAGCTGATCGCGGCCAGCTGCGCGCCAGACGGACGAGGCGAGAGCAGAGCAGGGCAGGCAGCGGATCAATACGCAGGCGGCCGTGCGGGTGGTGGCGGGCTGTCTGGCGGTGAAGGCACGCGCGCCCGCCGTTCTCCACGGCCCCTGGGCGCTACTGCCACTTCGCTGTCGCCGCCACCTGACGGCGCCGAGACAGCGCGCACCATTAGCTGCCGACTGCGCTCCTCCGAGCAGTCTGCACGGAGACGCTGTTACCAGCCGTGCCTCCTTGCCCTTTATCTACTGTTTTATCGCCATCTGTACCTGTATAACTGCAGTACTAGCTACAGCAAGTAGTGTGTAACATAATGACGTCTGTATTTTCACCATGAACGGCTGTACCTTTAATCTGCAAACCCGCTGTCTATGGGTCCACTTTCGTCGCTTTCCTAGTGAATCTAAGCTTCTGGGTACACAGTTTTATAGGGCCGCCGTTGTGCCTCCACCTGCTTAGAAGGCACTAGCAAACCACGAAGCCGCAATGAAATTATACAACAGTCCATGCTACATATTTTTAGGGTTCTTACCTCCGTCGGTAAAAACAGATTCCTTATACGATCACTTTTTCGTCCATTTGTCTGTCTGTCTATCTGTCTGTGCCTTCTTCTCAATAACGGGTTGGCGTAACAAGTTGAAATTTATGCCACGTAGTAAGGTCTACAGTCCCTTGGTGATCTAAAAAAAAGTGAAGCCTGTAAGTCTACGCAGTCAAAGGATACGACCATTTATGCAGGTGAGTTTGCAGGTATCACAACACGTGACATAAATGACCATATCTGTTGATTTCGTTGAATTAGAAGCTCGAGTGTTTTACATTATATGACAAATTTCAACTGAACGCGCCTACCTATCCCCGAGAAAAAGGATTCTTAACCGATAGACATAGCGACAGTCTGATAATCTTGCTCCTTGCCAAATATCGTATTCTATAGTTTCTGACGGGTGAGTTCGCGAGTATCAAAATCAATCATCAAAACCTACAGGATACTTCCCCATGACCTATAACCGCGAAATTTGGCAAAAAGCAGGGTTTCGCAGTACAAGTAAATTAAAAAAAAATAAAAAAAACTATTTTATAATTAGATCAAGTGAAAAATGTTTCTTTTATCATTTGTTATCCGACTACGAACTTAAAACATTCTCGAAAGTCTTGGAATTACCGGGACCGATATCTTACCAGCATCAATATCGATAACAGGTCAAAATTGTCTAGATTCTCAATTTCCGGGACGGATGAAATATACAGAGGGGTATAAAAAATGTATCCACTGTTTAAAAGACCATAACTTGCAAACTAATTGAAGTTGTCTCATTTTTGGTGAAAGTGTAGCTTAAAGTCCAACTTAAAGATATCACTGTAGGTGTTCGAAATGGTCACCATTAACATCCACACACAAGCGATGCCGCCGAACTGCAGCACGAACTACTGACTGCAAAGTGTTCAGTTGGATATTTGCACATGAATGTACGATGGATTCTCGAAGTCCATACAATGTGCGTGGCTTTTGTCGATAAACTATGTCCTTTAATGTTCCCCACAGGTAAAAGTCCATAGGAGTTAGGTCCGGGGAACGTGGTGGATACTCCACAGCACCTCTACGGCCTATCCATCTTCCTAGATTTTCGTCGAGATAGGCCTTTCAAATGGCCCTAAGTATTATGGGACTTAACATCTGGGGGTCATCAGTCCCCTAGACTTAGAAGTACTTAAACTTAACTAACCTAAGGACATCACTCATATCCATGCCCGAGGCAGAATTCGAATCTGCGACCGTAGCAGCAGCACGGTTCCGGACTGAAGCGCCTAGAACCGCTCGGCCACAGAGGCCGGCAGATAGGCCGTAACACGATTTTGATAGTGGGCTGGGGCACCATCTTGTTGAAAGTAAACTCTTCCGTCTCCATACAAATCTCGGATGGCAGGTAAAATCGATGTCTGAAGCTTCTAAAGGTACACCTCACCGGCAACTGCGCCGTCACAGAAGAATGGCGCAATCAATCCCCGGTAAGAAAACCCAAACCACACGTTTACTCCTGGCAAATTCACGCCTTTGCCTACATGGACGTTCGGATTTTCGGCGGCCCAGTAGATGCAATTGTGGCGATTTACTGTACTGTTGAATTTGAACTTTGCCTCGTCAGACCACACAATCATCTCTGCAAACTCTTCATTGTTGCGCACCATGTTAGTAAACCACTCGCAGTACTTCATTCTACGATCTGGGTCGTCCTCGCTCATTGTGTGTAGCAATCGTGGGATGTAGCACTCCCACTCTGCTGTCTTCAAAACTCGCCGAACACTTGAGCGACTCACTCCAGTTTCACGGGCACACTGTCTCACAGACTTCTGTGGTGAGCGAGGGAATTATTGTAACACACGACGGGAGTTAGCTGAATTTGTTACTGTTACAGGTCGTCCAGATTGTTGTTTGTGTACATCTTTAACACAGTCTTCGGCTTCAAATTTGTCTCGAATGCGACGAATCGTTAAACGTGTCGGTGGCTCTGTTTGATACTCATTTCGCCATTGCCGTTGAACCTCATTAATGTTTTCGTACTTAAAATACCTCTTCAAAACTGACTTCCTTCCATCGAATGTAAGCCTTGCGCCAGACATGTTTACTCGAGTAACTAGGTGCAACTAAGAGTAAAACACTATCTGGCTACTGTCATCTGACAAAACATAACAACGCAATACAACGCTTGTGTGGCGATTGCCGGAACTACAAACTATTACACTACCAAAGATGAGACAACTCTGTCAATTAGTTTGCCAGTTATGGACCTTTAAACAGTGGATACATTTTCTTGGACCCCTATGGAACTCTCAGAGAGCGAGTCATACTCGCACGGGGCAAATTTTTCTAGTTCAATCCAATGTTACGGTTTACTAGGATTAGTCCTGCGATGGAGCACGTCTGCTTTTTGGCATACCTTTCGTCGCTATCGCTACTGGAAGAAATCATTGCATTTCGCAATTCTGACTTTCAAGTCGTCACTAATCCACTGCAGTAACCATTTGGAGATGTCAAAGTGTGCCGATTCCCTCCTTTTTGACAGACAGCTCACTGTTCCTCATTCTTGAGTCGTTATTCTCACATCATGTCAATAATCTGTGTGACGTAAGTATTTAAAATCAGTACTTCACATGTGGGCATTCTTCGTGTAAGGGGCAGGTGGGAAAAAAGTAAGTAAAATGTTAATTACTTCAAAAGTAATCACCGTAGCTGTTAATACAACCATCCACTGTGAGACAAGACAGTCCATGCTGTCATGGAAAAATGCTTGCGGTTGCCCATGGAATCCTGATTGCACCCAGCTGTGCACCGCTTTGTACGGAGCAAATCGAAGGACATGTTGCCAAGGTTGTTTCGAATACACTGCAGAAGTTTCGCTGGGAAGTCCTTACACATCATCCACACAGTCCCAATCTCTCCCCACGCGATTTCAAAATTTCTTCGGATGAAGAGCTGCACGCATGGGTACAATAATGGTCCCGTAGGCAACCGCAAATATTCTTTCATTAAGGCATTGTCCGTCGTGTCTCACAATAGAATAAATGTATTAACACTTATGGTGATTACTTTCGAAATAATATACAGTTTACTCACTTTTTTCCGTCTGTCTCGTTTTCACTTTACTGACATAGCTCACAGAAACTGAGGGAGCATCTTCATCTCCACCGTGTGGAGACATTTCTTGTGAGTCGTTAAGGCACGTCAGATGTCAGTAATTTAAGTCATAAATCACGATTCACCATAATACATGTACACGCCTTACCCATAGGATAGACGCATATTTTTACCTTCTTACTGCTCCGACAAAATGGCGCCATTTCTGCCTTGTGGTTTCAAGCAACTGCCATCTGAAATTATGCGGAAGCTTAGGTGTCCATTTTGAACAGAGCAACTTAACTCCTCGGATGTGGGGCTTTATGATGACAATTTCTTAAAAAAGAAAAGTTTTAAGTTGATTGTTTCATTAGTTTTTACAAAAAAAAATCATAAAAATCGTTTATATTATAGGCTCGCTGAGGAAAATGGACCCTTAAGAGACGCTATACTGGATTACGTCGTCTGCAGTTGAAGCACATCTTTGATAGTTTTCATATTAGAACTTGCGCACTATCGAAGTATGCCATTGCAAGGCAACGGCGAATTTAAGATTTATCAAAAACATGGCTTTTTGGTGTGATTTATTATAATAAAGTATCAGGTAGTGACATACACGTTCTGCAATATTAAATGTTATTTTCGAATAGGACAGCTCTTCGTTCAGGAGTGAATTCGTTAGCTTTCGTGAACACGCCACGCAGGGTGAACTTCTGGATTGCAGAAATATTATTCATCTCACGAACACCTCTGCTACAATTCAGTGCAGTGTATACTGCAGGACAATGCGCGCTTTCAGAGTGGATTTTCACTCTGCAGCGGAGTGTGCGGTGATGGGAAATTTCTTGACAGATCGAAACTGTGTGCCATCGAGGCTCGTATATGGGAGATTTGCCCTTCGCGATCACGTGCTCTAACAGCTGAGCTACCCAAGCACTCCTTAGCAGCCGATCTCTCAGCTCTTCTTCCGCCAATACCTCATCTCCTATCTTCGAACTTCACAGAAGATAGATGAGATACTGGAGAAAGTACAGCAGTGAGGTCGGGTGCTCAGTTGGTAGAATACTTGTTCGTGAAGGGCAAATCTGCCGATTCGAGTCCCCAGAAGTTTCAATATGATGTACGTTTTAAATGACGTAATGAAAGAGGAGCAGTGTTTAACTACTGTTAAAAGTTACAATTACCGCGAAAAACACTGCCGAGCCGAGGCGTTTTCACGGGTGTTTCAAAAAGCAAGATGATTTGGGCGGAGTTAACGATTGCAAGGAAATGACAGAGAAAATGTTTGAATATGCGGAACAATATGCAGACGCAAACCATATCGAGGATCGTGATCCGTGTGATGTACCGGCTAGTTTCGGGGCGTGTACCTACCACATTTTGGCGTACTCCACGCTGAGAAGTACGTCCCATGTGAGGGCGGTATAAGCAGGAGGAGGTTATTTCGCGCACCACGCATATCGCCGCACAGTGTAGACACGATAAGCAGCTGGTGTTGGTGGTGGGGAGGGGGCCGCCACCCCCCCCCCTTCCCTCTCTCCACACACACACACACACACACACACAGGTGTGTTTGCCCGCGGCGCACTCTCGGTAATGATGCAGCGCGCCCTGCGCAAGGCCAGTTCCGCGGAATGTACCACGGCGTAGCTAAACACACAGGACAGTATATCGCCAAACGGCACGGTACGCCACGCCCTCTAGTCATACGTGCCTATATCACCGCAACTGCCGAGGAATATTACCCGCAGAGTTGGAGCGCGGTCTCTTGCACACAACATTTCGCACGCGACACTAATTCAGTACATACTTAACTACAGCAGATGACATTCCGTATCTCAGCTTTGTAAGATTCATTCAAATAAATAGGTCCGAGTGGTAAGTGGAAGACTGCCACAAAGCATGCTTAACGGACTCTGACAAAATACAAATGAGAAGTATGAGTAAAACATTTTTGCCTCCATTTACTGTATTACACTCATAATTCGCAGAATACTGAGCAAGCCTGCACTGACATCGCAAACTGTCCAGCACGCATAATAAGCAAAATAAATACTTCTCGATCACATAGCAACTAGATATCGCAACACCGTCCTAATTACATCCATGGTCGCTCCCATGTCCACAATGTTTACATTTCATTTCGCGCTGTTCTCCTTTATCACTGATAACAGGAGTATATTTCACATGTCTCGCACTATGTTTCTTGTGATGACGCTACAAATGAGCTGTACAGTAAGCAATCTAGAAAAATTAATAACTTGCTCATCCATAAGGAGGACTATGCGCGAACCTAACAAGTTTTACAACCAGATTCTGGCTACAGATCCTGTAACGTAATATTCAAATTCAAGAACGGGTAAAAAACGATCCTTCTCGTAGGTAAGTCTGCTGTCCATACTGAAGATAAGAGGCATATATTTAGAATTAAATTCTACATTTAAAACTACCTTCAGCAAAAACTACTATATCGCCGCGCAAACTCACGTCTATGTTTGCCTGTATACTCAAATCGGTTAACCGACCCAGGATAGTGTACCATCGTCTTCCTCTCCCCATCGCTCATCCCATTCATGTTCCTATCGCGACTGGTGAACGAAGAATTACAGGTAAGGCACCGTATGTGATCGAGTTTCTCCGATTTTCCCGCAATATTCACTACGCAAAACGTGCGCAGGGGAAAGTAACATGTTCCTTGACCCTTCACAGAAGATACGCTCTGCAAACTTTAGAAGTAAACCTCCAGTTGATAAATAACACCGCTGATGTACTGCCTGCCACTTGAGTCTGACGAACACTGACACCCTCACGCTTATTGAAACGCGCTGCTTTCGAACTTTGCTGTCTTCTCCATTAATCCTAAGTGGAAAGCATCACAACAGACTGATGAATAAAACTCCATAAGATGTCTAACGTGTTTCTTTCTGGCTGCTTTATATTTCCTTAGAATTTTTCAAATGGATCGCAGTCTGGGCTCTGCCTCATCAACGTTTTAATGACACTCTGTATAAGTAGGTAAGTGTAATGCTACAAATTTGAGTTTCGAGGTACAGTCCTCAGCTAATCTTAAAAATTTTTTTTCTGGAACTTTTTCATCCATTTCCCTCTGGCAATCATTTGTGTATGTAAAAATACCGAGTTGCTACAAGGTTTGGTGTCCACGTTAATCTATACCACCCTCCTAACTGCCGTACTAAGTCACTTTAAAGGTTGAAGAAAGCAACGGCGTTACGTTCAAATTAAAATCAACCTTCGGGCTGAGGGCAGCTTCATCTTTTCTGCTCTCAAATAGGATGGAGGGGGAGAGGGTACTGAAGCAAGCTACCACGACACTGAAAAACTTTTGCAAGTACCCAAAAGTCAACACGACGGCAGTTCATGACGGGATTCTTATTAAGGTCGAATACGTTGCGTGAGTAGCCGCTTTCGTAGCTCACGTCGACAGGGAACGCATGACGAAGCAAATACTCGGAGAACAGGGCAGCTCTGCCCTGCCTTAAAGAGGGCAAAGGATGGATGCAGAAAATCACAGTCCAGTAACTAATACCCATATTTCCCTCGACCCTACAGCATATTCCCAATTATAACTGACATTCCTGGATGAGAAGTTTATTTCAAGCAACAGCTGCTGCCAGAAAGAACCACTCGCTGTTTTTGCAAGTGATATTTTGCAAATAGCAGACGTAGGTGGACAGATAGATTGCATCACCATGAATTTCAGAAAGGGTTAGAGGAGGGCCCACGTGTCGACCGATAACGATGAGTATCTTAGAAATACGTAGTTGGTTGGCATTCTGAAGTTTTATGTGATAGAATCCAACGCGTTATAAAGGATGGCGAATATCGAACAGAACTAAATTAAGCTTTATAGGATCGGTAAGGTTGGCAATATAAGCGATTTAACGCGAAGGATAAACAACAGTCTTACACTGATCGCGGACGACGATTCTATCTCCCAATTAGTTAGTTCGTTAGTTAGTAACTAACGAAAATAACATCGCGGAACGGTCTTAAACAACTGCCGAACGACTTTGACAGATTTCTATTTTGCCTAGTGAGAGCCATTCCAGGTTTTATGAAATGACAGCACCAGTTGGGGAAAACTGTGCATCTTTACGCGGACGGTTTCGTCCCCCTGGCCAACATTAAGTGCTCCATCGCAACGCGACTGCTCAGCCCGCACTTCTCCCATGTCTGACGCATCACAAAAGCCTTCACAGGAGTTCAGACACGGGCTACTAGGATTGTAATGTGCTGGTACAGTCTGTAAGAAATTTTTAACGAAAGTGCTCAGGGATCTTAAACAGAAATTACGGAGTAAGGAGAGGTTTTTCGAGAACCCCCCCTGACTAAATTTGAAGAACCGGTAAGCAAGGTCTGTTCTGCAACGGTTTTACCGAACCCATACCACAATTCGGCTAAGGGCAATAAGGACAAGAATGATAAAGGCATGTAGGATGCACACAGACCGTTATTACCCTGGCGCTCTTACGTGTACCACGACGGAATTATCCAAATGGGGCAGAATCCGTAGATGTACGTACGCGCACAGACAAGCAAATAACTACAATTTCAGAAAAATTGGATGATTCATTCAAGAGAGCTTCACAAACTTAGCAAGTCAATAGTACGTTGGTACACCTCTGGCCTTTATGCAAGCTGTTATGTGGGTTGACATTGACTGGTGGATATCCTCCTAAGGCATATCGTGCCGAATTGTATCCAACTGGTGCGTTAGATCGGCAAAATCCCGATCTGGTTGGTGGGCCCCGCCCCAAATGCTTCAACCGTTCTCAATTGGAGAGAGATCTGGCGACCTTTCTGGCCAAGGTAGGGTTTGGCAAGCACGAAGACAAGCGGTAGCAGTCTTGTTACGTGCGGTCAGACATTATCTTACTGAAACGAAAGCTCAGGATGACTTGCCGTGAGGGGCAACAAAACGGACCGTAGAATATCGTCGACGTACTGCTATACTGTACGGGTGCCGCAGATGACAGCCAAACAAGCCCTGCTATGAAAATAAATGGCTCCCCAGAACACAACTCCTGGTAGTCGGACCGCATGGCGGGTGGCACTCAGGTTGGTTGGTATCCCCACCACTGACTGTGGCATCTCCAGACAAGTCTTCGTCTCACTGACTGGAGCAGAATTCGAACAAATGAAACTATATGGAGTAGAGCTGTCTTCAGTGATGAGTCCCGCTTCGAACTGAGCCCCGACTACCAGCGAAGACGTGTCTGGAGACGCCCCGGACAGCGGTTGGATACCATCCTGACCGTCGACAGCAATGCGGTCCAACAACCAGAAATGATGATCTGGGGTGCCATTTGATTTCATAGCAGGACCTCTTCACTTGTCATCCGCGGCACTCTTACAGCACAGCGGTATATCGACGATATTCTACGCCCCGTTTTGTTGCCCTTCATGGCAGGCCATCCTGGCACATGATTGCCTGACAGTTCATACAGTGAACAGTTTTTTAAAATGCAGGTGATCTTGTGGTGCAAATATAAATGCTACCTCACAGGTTACAGAATGCCGCAGGATAACAGTTGGCGTGACTATGCCAAGTTTTCAGCCCTCCTTAATTGACAGAGAATCATCGTCAATAGATAAAGAGACCATCATCAAAGATGAAAATCATATCTCTCTTAAATAAATCGCGAACAGTAAACTTTCCGATTAAAATATGCCCTTGTCGACCTATATCAAGCAACAAAATGCCACAATAGATGTTGATGCTCCACATAGATTTTGAATTGGCCGACAAGAGCAAATTTTAGTCGGAAACTGTACATTCGCAGCCCAGCACAGACATCACTCATCACTGACGATGGTCTTTTTATGTACTGTTGATGATTTACCATCAAATGGTTCAAATGGCTCTGAGCACTATGGGACTTAACTCCTGAGGTCACCAGACCCCTAGAACTTAGAACTACTTAAACCTAACTAACCTAAGAACATCACACACATCCATGCCCGAGGCAGGATTCGAACCTGCGACCGTAGCGGTCGCGCGGTAAAGCGCCTAGAACCGCTCGGCCACTCCGGCCGCCGTTTACCATCAGTTGAGGAAGACTGAAAACATTGAAGAAGCACAGCTACAGCGGACCACTGGACATTTCATTCAGATTCATTTTAATAGTTTTACCACTTGCTTTAAAAAACTACACTTTATGAAGTGTCAAGCAATCATGTGTAACTATTTTTGCTGTCGTCGTCCTGTTTCAAAATTATCTGTAAGCCATTCTGGGCTTACATTTGATCAACATAACGCCCTTCCGCACACGGCAAGACTGTTACAGCTTTTCTTCTTGCTTGCCTGATCTTACCTTGGTCAGCAAGGCCACCAGGTTACGCCCCAATTGAGAACGTTGGAGCATTGTGGGCAGAGTTCTGCAACCACCTCGGGACTCTGACGATCTAATGCGCCAGTTGGACAGAATATGGTACACTACGCTTCGGGGGTATATTCGACCACTGTATTAATGCTAACACTGTATCAATCAGTGCTAAGCCGAGTAACTACTTACATAAGGGCTAGAGGTGGGCCAACACGTCAATGACTTGCTTAATTTGTAAAGCTCCTTCTCTTGAATGAATGTCCTCCTGCATAGCTGTGTGGAAACGTGCTTGCCTACCATGCAGCGGGTCCGGGTTCGATTCCCGGTCGGGTTGGAGAATTTCTCCGCTCGTGGACTGGATGTTATCACCTCCACCACCACCACCACCACCACCACCACCACTACGGAAGTCGCCCAATGTGGGGTCAGCTGAAACAGACTTGCAACCCGGCACCCGAACTTCCCCAGATGGGTCCCACGGGCCAACAATGCCACAAGATCATTTAATTTCTTGAATAAATCATTCAGTATTTCTGAAATTATAATCACTTGTTTCTCTGTAACATACATCACAACTATCGACTTCCGTCAGATTCGGATAATTCCTTCGTTGTGCGTCTTTTCGTCCTTGACTGTACATTGTAGGGCAGGGGATGGCTAGCATTGCTACTTAGCACCTACTTCCAAGCACTGCCCGTTGGCTTTCTGAGTGTGTACAGGTACGAGGGCAGTTCAATAAGTAATGCAACACATTTTTTTTCTGAAACAGGGGTTGTTTTATTCAGCATTGAAATACACCAGGTTAATCCCCAATCTTTTAGCTACACAACACTATTTTTCAACGTAATCTCCATTCAATGCTACGGCCTTACGCCACCTTGAAATGAGGGCCTGTATGCCTGCACGGTACCATTCCACTGGTCGATGTCGGAGCCAACGTCGTACTGAACTACTTCATCATCCGCGTAG
This sequence comes from Schistocerca serialis cubense, assembly GCF_023864345.2. Lineage (NCBI taxonomy): Eukaryota > Metazoa > Arthropoda > Insecta > Orthoptera > Acrididae > Schistocerca > Schistocerca serialis. The sequence continues at coordinate 422,352,888 of NC_064639.1, read as the reverse complement.
TGCCTCCCACGGATTGCGTCCTTCATTGGGCCAAACATATGGAAATCCGATGGTGCGAGATCGGGGCTGTAGGGTGCATGAGGAAGAACAGTCCACTGAAGTTTTGTGAGCTCCTCTCGGGTGCGAAGACTTGTGTGAGGTCTTGCGTTGTCATGAAGAAGAAGAAGTTCGTTCAGATTTTTGTGCCTACGAACGCGCTGAAGTCGTTTCTTCAATTTCTGAAGAGTAGCACAATAGACTTCAGAGTTGATCGTTTGAGCATGGGGAAGGACATCGAACAGAATAACCCCTTCAGCGTCCCAGAAGACTGTAACCATGACTTTACCGGCTGAGGGTATGGCTTTAAACTTTTTCTTGGTAGGGGAGTGGGTGTGGCGCCACTCCATTGATTGCCGTTTTGTTTCAGGTTCGAAGTGATGAACCCATGTTTCATCGCCTGTAACAATCTTTGACAAGAAATTGTCACCCTCAGCCACATGACGAGCAAGCAATTCCGCACAGATGGTTCTCCTTTGCTCTTTACGGTGTTCGGTTAGACAACGAGGGACCCAGCGGGAACATCCCTTTGAATATCCCAACTGGTGAACAATTGTGACAGCACTACCAATAGAGATGTCAAGTTGAGCACTGAGTTGTTTGATGGTGATCCATCAATCATCTCGAACGAGTGTGTTCGCACGCTCCGCCATTGCAGGAGTCACAGCTGTGCACGGCCGGCCCGCACGCGGGAGATCAGACAGTCTTGCTTGACCTTGCGGCGATGATGACACACGCTTTGCCCAACGACTCACCGTGCTTTTGTCCACTGCCAGATCACCGTAGACGTTCTGCAAGCGCCTATGAATATCTGAGATGCCCTGGTTTTCCGCCAAAAGAAACTCGATTACTGCCCGTTGTTTGCAACGCACATCCGTTACAGACGCCATTTTAACAGCTCCATACAGCGCTGCCACCTGTCGGAAGTCAATGAAACTATACGAGACGAAGCGGGAATGTTTGAAAATATTCCACAAGAAATTTCCGGTTTTTTCAACCAAAATTGGTCGAGAAAAAAAATGTGTTGCATTACTTATTGAACTGCCCTCGTAGATGTGACAAGTATTATTCTCTCTCTCTCTCTCTCTCTCTCTCTCTCTCTCTACGGAAGAGAGATGCCGCTGCGTACTCCCGTTGCGAAGTTAATTAGTCGGCAGCAAATGGACTTTGGCAGTGTTCGCAGCGCATGTGTGCTGGCATTTGGCAGAAAGGGCAAAGGGCGCTGCTCTACGCGCAGGTTGTGCCTTTTGATGATGAGGGTGCGCACAGCTCTTTTACTTTTCCGCTCTTGTGCATCTTCCTTCAGCCACATTAAAGCACACATATTAACTAAAGAAAACAGGTACCAAAGTCACCGGTGTGTTACCATGGACCGCGTTTTATCCGAAGACTCCAAACGCGAAGAAGCAAGCGTAGAAAATTGAGGATATTAGTACGCTGTACCCTCCGCCACGCACTTTATAGTTGCGTAAGGAATATATGATATGTAGATGTGGTTCCGTCGACGACCTGTACAAGCTTTGTTTGGGAAAAGGTGGGGAAGGAAATCGGCTGTGCCTTTTGAAAGGAACCATCCCGGCATTCGCCTTGTGCGATTTAGGGAAATCAGTAAAACATAAATATAGATGCCGAGCTGATGGTTTGAACTGTTTCTCCCGAATACGAGTCCAATATCCTACCACCCCTCCTCGTCGCTCGGCGAGTCTAAACGTAGCTACCGAAAGAAAAGGGAAACAGCAAACAAATGTAATGGCAAGAAATCTTGCATTTAACTATCAAGATAAGCAAGAAATAAAAACTACGTATCTCATAACTTGCAGGTTAATTTTTTCCTCGACAGATTACAAACCTGCCGCGGCGGAAGTCTGTGCTGAACCACCAATCAGTCTAGTTATCTGATAAAATTCTGTCGCGACGGTATAGATCATACTCTAGCTAACTCATAAGCACCAGATATACATTAAAGTCTTCACAAAAACATTGTTTTTGAATTTGAATATAAGCTGCTGATTTATGCAGCCTCTTGTGCCTACAAATCCCGCTGGAAAGCTGAAAACCAAGAGGATTGATCTTGAAGGCTCTCTTATCCTCTAATGTAGGAATTTAGCATTCTGAGAGGTTTAAAATAAAACAAATTATTTTCTGTAAGAGTGCCGCACAGTTTCGATGTATTTGAAGGGCGGCATCAGTGAACCACCATATGCTTCCGTAACGTATATTTATATACAGCAAAGTAGATCCGGGCAAGCGACCATCTTCAAGTCACAGATAAACACTATGTCAAGTTGAAGGAAGGTCCCTTGGCGTCAAATGTATAATTATTTGTTAAATGTGGCAACTGCAATTACGTATTTGTCACCAAGGAACTATCTGTGGTGTTAATGCGTGACGAAGATGGTCGCATGACCAAAATCAGCTGCCTTGAAATAAAGGTACACCGGCCGTTACGCAGTTCTTTAAAAACGTACATTACTTTTGACTCAATGCTCATTTCGCTTAGCGGAGCAACTAAATTTCGCTACAGGTACAGTACTTCTGACGTAAAATTATCTTTCGTGGAGCACTGTCCTTCCATTTCGCTGTGAATGGGATTTAGTAAGCAGAGTTAATGAGAAGCAAATTTTCTTTTTAGATGTAGAATAAAATGCAGTGTACAAGTTTTTTGCAGCGTGCGGGAAAAATATAAAAACTTACAAATCAGTAACGATATATCTGTCTCTTGAATCCCTTGTTTCTTCCTTTCTGTATTTCTTATTCCACTTCTCATTAAATATGATAGTACTCTTTCAAACTTCAAAACATATTAGTGTAACAGAGACGTGAATTTTCTCTTTGTGTACTAGCTTCCACTGGCGAGAGCACCAGACACCGCTTATGACGCACAACCGTTTCTGCGGAACGGGCATCTGCCTCTCAGCTCTCAAAGAGTACACCGCCTTCGCCATCCGCCGGCTGCCACTACCCAGCCAGGCGAAGGTACCGCTATGCACTCAGCCCACACGCCTACACACCACACTTTGACGTCGGGCTCAATGGCCGCAGTTTGCGCGTCACGCACAAGTGACACTTAACTCACAGCTTGTGTATAAGGTTCCATATCGCATTGAAGAGACTTCCGACAGCGTTGTGCAGCTTCGTGGCAGTAATTATTTGTACTGTTCTGCTGCCAGTAACACTTATTTACTTTATGTTTAACTGGCGACCCGGCCCGCCTTGGCACGAGTAGCATTAGGTAACTACAGCCAAACGACTTCACTGGCATAGTGTATTTTGTTTCGGGCCGCGGGTGAAATTCAGAGAGTAATAGAGTGTAAGTGTCTCTCATATACCTTACGGGATGCAAGCAACGCACACCAGGAAATATGTATGGAAGCATCAATGTTATGCGTTCCATACTCAGTTGGCGTTTGAGGTGACACTTCATGAAAATGATGGAAGCACACTGTGATTTAAGTAATAAGTTTACAACCACTGTAAATATTGTATGCGAATCATTAGTATGTACGTGTGAGTGATTCAATATGTACGCAAAACTGGCTGACATGGCACAAATAAAAGAAAAAAAACGCCTGATCTTTATGTTTAGCTCGCGTTACAGCATTCCTCTTGTGAAGCTTAGTACGGACTGTGATGCACTGTTGAGACTAATCACCGTAATTCTTTGTCGTTGATCCTCTGTGGCTGACTAAAGGAAAGCAGGAAACTGAAAGCTGAACCACCTGCAGAACTGCTGAAAGAACATATTGTAAGTAAGCGAAGCAAAGTTGCGGAAGTACTTTATCGGAAAACATTTTACTTGAAACAGGAAAACAAAACACCACATATTTTGGATTCGCGTTATTTTTCCTTTGTAGCTGTTCTCAAACGATTGCAGGGGATCTACTGATTAAAATTATTACATTATTTCAAGTTGTCTCACATCACATCCTCATGACGTGGTCACCTTCTGGTTTTTGGTCATATTTATCACGAGACTTCAAAGTTTAGTAACTCACTGCTCACCCTTTGAAGGATTTGCAGTGAACTGAGAGTGTGAATTGCGAGTGCTAATCTGAGAGAAACAGAAATTAGCAGTCTAAATAGTGGTCTATTTCAAAATCCGTCTCTGAACATTATGTAGAAGTATTTCGAAATCATGTGTATTCATCCGCGAGAAATTTATGTATTCTAATCAAGAATATCGTGCCTATGTCTTTATGATCTTGAAAAGGGCTAAATCATTCTCTCGTCAGTGGAAATTCGTTTACCAATCTTCTGTATAATCTAAAAGGGTCCAAGTTTATAACACCTTTCGCTCCACCGAACAGATAATCGTGTTCGCACCTATGCTTGACTGGAGGAAAGCAGGAAGCCTACAGTACAGACATTTGCTGCGCTGCTGAAAAACTAACGTTATATAAACGAAGTAAACGTGCATTCCAACTGTGTTTTACTCCATGTAAATAACTGAAAAGCACAGGTTTTGGACTCAGTGTTTTCGCTATCTACTTGCTGCGAAACGATTGCAGTTAACTGGATATCACTTAGGCTACTTACATGTACTACGAACAGGGTAAACGGGATCTGCTGTGTACCGCGGAACCCGAGCCGCGTTTCATATCTGGCGAATCTCCAAATCACTGAGGGGCGAATGGTAGGTTGAAAGTCTCAGAAAAAGTAACTGACGCCACCGGGCTTTGATCTTGCAATTTTTCGGTTCCTTGGCAAGCGGTCTACCACCAGCCCAACAACCAGACGCGTTTATATTACTCTTCCTGCTAACTCAAGGCACTGCTGCTCTCTCGAGTTACAGGCGCTGCACTGTTCGGTAGGTGGTGTATCGTTTACACAAGCGTAATTCATCGTAATTCAGACAATCTGTACGAAATGTTTATATTATATGCAAAAGCCTTCCCCGTGGATCAGTGTATGTATTAGTGAAGACCAGAGCAAAATCCTCACAGCAGCTTCTGAGATTAGCCTGCACATACCGACGGACGCTCTGGTGTTTATGCATACACATGTTTCTTACAGATAAAATGCCTTAATCTAAATTAACCCAGAACTGTTTTTGTTCCCTGCTGCGCTACTGAAGTGGCTACTGGGGTATATGCGGCGGAGGGGGCGGCCAGTGGGTGGTCAAAAATCGATGGGCAGTATTGTCTCTGGCGTGGAGCTATGCCTCGTTGTTGTCGTTGATATCACAGCCTGTGCAAGGTGCAGATACTTTTGCATCGGTTGTTATTGTCTGATAACCTTATAAGATACCCTTTTATATGTTGGGAGCTCACTTACGATTCTGGGGCGTTAAAATTTTATCTTTCGATAACATTTACGCGTAAACCACTGATGATGAGTAGAACATGCATGAAACGTGTTGAGGTGTGTTTAATTTAACATGAAGAAGATCAATGTGATTGGTATAAGAAAGATTCAATTAATTATTCCACGAAGTCACGGCTCCTAAACATAACCGGTACGGCTGCCCGAGGCAGGATTCGAACCTGCGACCGTAGCAGTCGCACGGTTCCGGACTGCGAGCCTAGAACCGCGAGACCACCGCGGCCGGCTCCAGGGAGAGTACGAACACATTCCGTGAGATAGGCTGCTCGTATGGCGCAAAGAAATTAGGCCGGCTGAGACTGTCAGCAGAGAGGGTGGAGCATGCGTGGGCATTATTCGTCAGGAGACAGAAGAAACAGACCACAGAATCACGCTAAGACATTGGAGACTTCGTTTTGCAACGAGACGGTGCTCCATTACACTTACTTTCAGGCGTTCTGATTACCTGAATGGCTTTCAGTTACGACTCTCCTCTTCTTAAGCAGGGTGATATAACTATGTGGATCGTGGATCGTTCTCGTTGGACTCCACTGTCGTTTAATCAGGAAAAGCTGCAAGGGGGGAGGGAAATGATTAATACAGTCAGTGATATTGACCATAATGTGAACAGTCGTGTACCGCAAGAGTCTATCATACTGATGTCTGCTGAGTCACGAACTGTGCTCATATTGAGCACCTTTAATACAAGTTAAAAACTTGTAGGTACGCTCTATACACTGGTATGTGTATTTACTGTATGTGTATTTACTGTATGTGTTTTAGTCTTCGTGCAACCATCTGCTGAAGTCCCGGAGGTTCTTACGAATAATCACTTCGTAACATGTTGAGAGCCGGCCGAAGTGGCCGTGCGGTTAAAGGCGCTGCAGTCTGGAACCGCGAGACCGCTACGGTCGCAGGTTCGAATCCTGCCTCGGGCATGGATGTTTGTGATGTCCTTAGGTTAGTTAGGTTTAACTAGTTCTAAGTTCTAGGGGACTAATGACCTCAGCAGTTGAGTCCCATAGTGCTCAGAGCCATTTGAACCATTTTGAACATGTTGAGATCGTATTTACTACTGTTAGATGACGAGAATTTAAGGTATTCGTACCTCCGGGTAATTGTTAATACCTTTTCACCAAGCAGAATGCCCTCATTTCTGTGCATTGGTCCTATTTCGTCGTCAGGTCCGAGTGCGTTTCTGGCAGACGCCACCTGCGACAGTGGTGGTACAGCCCAGAGCGGTCGCCGGCCGTGAACGTGGCCGCACCGACACCACCCGGCGAGCGGGCCGTATTGACGCACGTACGGAATACGAGTAAAAATACAGCACGAATGCCATTAGCAGCCCCGGAGCGCCCGCTCGCGGGTCCAACTGCCAGCACGTCGGCTCACGTCATCCCTGCCTGTCTGCCCACGTACATGCATTCCTAGAAAGGAAGCGACGCTGTTACGCTCCTCGTAATGACCCGTCAACATCTAGTTCGTCAGGTCCCACCAACGTCTAGGTCACTAGCTCGGTTAGACCAGGATGGTGAAACAATCAGCTAATGCTTGTTCACGAAATAACCCCAATACAAGAATGCAACGTGTAAATTTACCGCCGAAAATCGATAGGAACGATCTCCAGATACAGGATCTGACAAACTCTGGCCTTTTGTTGAGATCGAGTGGAAACATTAACATGTTTCTAGCGTTGTAAATATACCAGGAAGATGAGGAATAAGCAAATGCGCTAGTGAAGTCGAAATGCTTGTTTTTATGTATGCTGTTTTACGCGTTCGATGATTCTGCAACTGTCAATATAGCGGAACAATGAGTGAACAACAAGCAAATAATAAATAAAGTAGTAGATAAAGGGAAACACCCCGTAGTGAAGTAATTAAGAACATAGCAATAAAAGAAACATGTAGAACAAGACACCAGTAGGACTTAGTAATACCTATAGTGGAAACGGAAATAGCACTAATATTACTAGTAAGAATTAAGATAAGCTGCAGTATTTGTAACTTAAGTATAAATTAGGACCCACTAATGTATTAGGTGGTGGGTTAACATGTATCATGCACTTTGATGAATAAAGAAAGAAAAAAAAAAAAAAAACAAGTACCGTTTCCTCTTACGAAAGTCAGCAGCAGAAACTGCCGATCTAATTTGGGCAGACGTACGACGAGTGCCCCTATAAGGATCCGAAACTGACAATTATCCGTAGGTAGGCTGTGTGTTCCGTCCACTTCCGTTTCAAAACACCACGCAATGGTGAATTGCAGTAAACCAGCTCATTTTTATGAGTTCCACTTTCCTGATAACAAATATCACAACGAAAACTGGAACTTAGCTGTAGTTTTAGATTTACGAAGGTCTTCATCCACAAAGGCAAATAGAAAAAAAAATTACTGCCTACGGGCCCACAATTTTTACGCGTGACACGAATGACACAGGATAGTAATAAAAATGATAATTATTCAATGCTACGTCATACCAGTTCAACAGCGCACTCTACTTACTATTGCGGCTGGTAGTGATAAAAATTCGTCATCTCTGTTATAAAGGGATTTCTGTTTATCATTCCTATCCTTTTTTCTAAAGGAATTTAACTATAAAGGCGAGGTCCACAAGCACTTCAGGGAAAAATTCCCACGATTAAATGAATCAGAAGACGAGGAGTGTACCTCCGCTGACTCCCAAATTAGAAAAGTTTTCATAGACAAGTAATTTGAGAAAATGTTACATGGCGATAGAAAGACTGCCTGGGAAAGGTGTTTTTATGGATGCGTTTCAGTTTCCTATGAAATACACAGAAGCTCCAAAAACCTGGTTTAGACATGCGTATTCAAATACAGAGATATGTGAAGAGGCAGACTGTGGTACGGTCGGCAACAACCATATAAGACAAAGTGTCTGGAGTAGTTGTGAGATCGGTTACTGCTGCTACAATCGCAGATTATCAAGTCGGTTTGAACGTGGTGTTATAGTCGGCGCACGAGTGATGAAACACAGCATCTCCAAAGTAGCGATGAAGTGGGGATTTTCCCGTACGACCATTTCACGAGTATACCGTGAATATAAGAAATCCGGTAAAACAAACCACCGACTTCGCTGCGGCCGGAAAAAATCCTGCAAGAACGGGACCAACGAAGACTCGAGAGAATCGTTCAACGTGACAGAAGTGCAACCCCTCCGTAAATTGTTGCAGATTTCAATGCTAGGGCATCAACAAGTGTCAGCGTGTGAACCGTTCAACGGAACATTATGAAATGGCCTTTCAGAGTCGAAGGCCCACTCGTGTATCCTTGATGACTGCACGACACAAAGCTTTACGCCTCGCCTGGGCCCATCAGCACCGACACTGGACTGTTAATGCTGCCTGGTCGGACGAGTCTCGTTTCAAATTGTATCGAGCGGATGGACTTATATGGGTATGGAGAAAACCTCATGAATCCATGAACCCTGCATATCAGCAGGGGACTGTTCAAGCTGGTGGGGGCTCTGTAATGGTGTGGGGCGTGTGCAGTTGGAGTGATATGGGACCCATGATACGTCTAGACACGACTCTGACAGGTAACACGTATATAAGCATCCTGTCTGATCTCCTGCATCCAGTCATGTCCCCCACACGTCCAGAATTGCTACAGAGTGGCTCCAGAAACACTCTTCTGAGTTTAAACTCTTCCGCTGGCCATCAGACTTCCCAGACGTGAACATTATTGAGCATATCTGGAATGCCTTGCAACGTGCTGTTCAGAAGAGATCTCCACCCCCTCATACTCTTACGGATTTATGGCCAATCCTGCAGGATTCATGGTGTCAGTTCCCTCCAGCATACTTCAGACATTAGTCCTGTCCATGCCACGTCGTGTTGCTGCACTTCTGTGTGCTCGGGGGGGCCCTACACTATATTAGGCAGGTTTACCAGTTTCTTTGGCTCTTCAGTGTAAGTAAGCGCACAATCATGACGAGATTGTGGGTGAACTGGTGCCATGTTACGAAAAGCTTGGCTATAACATGTCTCTCTGCAAGTATACTTTGTTCGTGTTCAGATAGATTTCTTTCCTGAAAATTAAGGAGCAGTTTCTCACTAACACGAAAAGCGATTTCATAAATATATTGCAGTCACGGAGAAGAGGTAGGTAGGGAAGTGGACTCCCGCTATTCTGACAGATCACTGCTGGACTGTTGTTAGGGATCTTGCAAATGCAACGCGTAAGCAACAAACCAGACGCGAATGCGCAGCAGATTTTCGATTTAATCAATAACTGTAAAAAATGTCAGGTCAGAACATAGATAATGATCAGAATCTTTATACTGTTATGTCCTCCATCGATGTCACTTATTTTCTTTATTCATTAAAATTAATATATTGTTCGTTTAAGTTTAATAATTTATATATGCAGCTGTAAAGCACACGGAAAAATCCTCTATTTCTTTTGGTTTCATTTATGACACCTTTATTTACGTTTATCAGCGTAAGTGATTACAAATTATTGGGATGATTTTCATCTCGGGAATTCGCGTATTTCTTATCCTCAATGTTTCTAGCGTATATTGCTACTTTAATATTATTTTGATGGTGTAAATACCAAACGTATTTGTCGGCCGGTATGGCCGAGCGGCTGTAGGCGCTTCAGTCTGGAACCGCGAGACCACTACGGTCGCAGGTTCGAATCCTGCCTCTGGCATGGATGTGTGTGATGTCCTTAGGTTAGTTAGGTTTAAGTAGTTCTAAGTTCTAGGGGACTGATGACCTCAAGATGTTCCATAGTCCTGAGAGCCATTTTTTGAACCAAACGTATTTCGGAAAAAAATGGTTCAAATGGCTATGAGCACTATGGGACTTAACATCTATGGTCATCAGTCTCCTAGAACTTAGAACTACTTAAACCTAACTGACCTAAGGACAGCACACAACACCCAGTCATCACGAGGCAGAGAAAATCCCTGATCCAGCCGGGAAGCGAGAACGCTACCGCACGACCACGAGCTGCGGACCGTATTTCCGAACCTGGAGGTAAATAGTTATTTATATGGCTGTTTTTCTTCACATGCTAACTAAATAAACGTCTCAAATTTTCAGTGAATATTTATTGCACAATGTAATTAAGTCTTCCTGTCCATTGTGTTCCCTGATCAATTCGAAGTTTTCGTGTGTCTTCCAGCATGTCCAGGGCAGCTCAGTTTTTCAAACGTTTTCCCAATGAAAGTTCATTTCTCACAATCATAAGTTAAAACCAGTAGGATTGGCGTAAAATGCAAAATATGAGTAGAGAAAATGTGTTTTCAGAAACAAGTGTCTGCACATTATAATCCTAAAATGTTTCTGCAGGACCTACAAGCAACGGTGTCTTACTCGTTGCTGCACTTGCACGAACTACGTGACATTCTTACCGTTAGTGAATAACTTTTGCAAGTAAACATGTGAAGAAAATACGACTTTCCAATGGTGCTGGCACAGCATGCCGATATACTGGTATCAATCAGCAGAGCCCCTTAAAAGATACTCCGGAAGATTATCTTCATCGTTCACAACACGATCATGAATTTCCTCCATCTTTCGTACATATATTACTGCTATTTCAACGGATCGCCACATTCGAGGCGAATTTAAATTGGCATAACTCCAAAGTGACCATAACACGCCTCGCGTTACAGCAGCCCGGCGCGAGATCTCTGCTCAACTCTTTACTTGCGACAGAATCTTCTATTTTTATGCGGCTGTGCGAAGCCACGGAAGCACGGCCGAGCTGCTCCGCCCGCTATTACGAAGCCCGCCAGCTGGTCGCGGCGGACCGCTGTTTCAAGACGGCACCTTCCTGTTCACCGATCGCGTCTCCATCGTGGTACGAGTTACTCAGATTAATGCTTCTGGCTAAAACACACTGCTTTGCGGTCGAGAAATCAGCTACCCCTGTCGCTCAAAACGTTTGAACTGTTAGCAAAATTCTTGAGACTAACAATCTGCAGAAAGCTGACTGGAAAGGAGACTGATTATACCATCAGGGATGGTCGAACAACTGTAACTAATTTCGACCTCACGTTCGGGGTTACATATATCACATATGTATTACATGGACTGCGTTTTCTCGTTCGAAAAACCGAGGACTAGCTACTACTAACAGTTTTAAGCGCTTCACACAGTAATCTAATTTCTTTTATCTCGGTTATGAGAGAAGAATGTAAAAAAACCTAAACATATCGGCATGTTTTTGTAAGAAACAGTGCGATACGCATTGCACGACCGATTCCAGGTCTAAGACGTGTGACTGCAATGAAGTAACGAAGAAATCTATGTAGCAGAATCTTTGTTGCCGATAAGCCCTCAACTTGTTATTTTGTATTGGATTCCTTAAGCTAATTTTAAAACGAAAACTATCAAGCTAGATGGCGTAGTGGTTAGCACACTGGACTATTATTAGGGAGGAGGACAGTTACAGTTCAAATCCCCATGGGGCCATCCAGGTTTACGTTTTCCGTGTATTTTTCCGAATAGCTTAAGGCAACTATTGTGATGGTTCCTTGAAAGAGGTCATGGCCGATTTCGTTCCCCATCCATCAGTAATCCGAGCTTCAGCTCCGTCTCTAATGGCTTGTCGACGTGGCGTCTAACCCTGCTCTGTGTTTTTTAAAAACTGGAACTTACGTTTTCACGAGACAGAGAAAGATTTAACTGTGGTTGGTTGGGAGGGGAAAGGGACGGAGATGGCGTAGGTTGATTTCCATAGTTCTGGTTACATTTTTTTGTATGAACTAGCTGAGCACTCGCCGTTGCCTAGGTATGCACTTTTTGGTATCTTCTATTAGACCAACTTCTTCTTCCCATCTCCTCCACCCCCTCCCCGTGTCCTCCTCCCTCGGTCTGTCCATATAATCGTCGCCCTCCTTCTGGCCATCTCCTTCACTTTTCTTTCTCCATTCAATTCCTTCTCCCCGTCTCTCTGGGAACCTTCCCCACTCTGCCCATCTCTTTCTCCCCCTCTATCCACCTCCTACCTTCTTTCCGTATCTCCTGCTCTCTCTGCTCATCTCCCCCTCTCGTCGCCCTCCTTCTGGCCATCTCCTTCACTTTTCTTTCACCATTCAATTCCTTCTCCCCGTCTCTCTGGGAACCTTCCCCACTCTGCCCATCTCTTTCTCCCCCTCTATCCACCTCCTACCTTCTTTCCGTATCTCCTGCTCTCTCTGCTCATCTCCCCCTCTCTCCACTTTCCTGGTCTTTTCAATGTCCCTTCCACCTCTCTGCCACTCTCCTCCTGCCTCATCTTTCTGCAGGTTATCACCTCCATCCGAATAAGACGTTGCTGGATCTTATCTCCCACCTCTCCTCTATAATATTTTTTTTCCAGATAGTAACACATGTACCAACCCAACTTTGGGTGAAATCAGCGGTTTAGGCGGAGATTTGTAACACACACACACACACACACACACACACACACACACACACACACACACACACACACACACACACACACATTCATTTAAAGAGTTTTTGCATCACCCCGGTATGCAGCACTCCTGAAGATAGACGTTGACTGTGGATATTGTATCACAGACTGCCTTTGGCTATTCAGAAATCTCACTAAACCAACCCCAAGATGTAAACATCCATCCCTGAGCAGCGCCTATTAGACGGAGGGCGTCCGACAGCCGATCAGTTCCAGTCATTCCATCATGAAGAAGGTACACGGTTCGTGTTGTCTGCAGTCTGCAGTAACTAGACGGTCAATACCGCGGTTCGATCGCGTCCGCATTGTTTAACTGTCAGGAAGGGCTCTCAACAAGGGAAGTATCCAGGCGTCTCTGAGTGAAACGAAGCGACGTTGTTCGGACATGGAGGAGATACAGAGAGACAGGAACTGTCGATGGCATGCCTCGCTCAGGCTACTGCTGCAGTGGATGACCGCTACCTACGGATTATGGCTCAGAGGAACTAACAACAACGCCACCATATTGAATACTACTTTTCGTGCAGCCACAGGATGTCGTGTTACAACTCAAACTGTGCGCAATAGGCTGCATGATGCGCAACTTCACTCCCGACGTCCATGGCGAAGTCGTTCTTTGCAACCACGACCCCCCGCAGCGCGGTACAGATGGGCCCAACAACATGCCGAATGGATCGCTCAGGATTGGCATCACCTTCTCTTCACCGATGAGTGTCGTATATACCTTCAACCAGGCAATCGTCGGAGACGTGTCTGGCTGCAACTCTGTCAGGCTGAACGCCTTAGACATATTGTCCAGCGAGTGCAGCAAGGTGGAGGTTCCCCGATGTTTTGGGGTGGCATTACGTAGGTCCGACGTATGCCCCTGGTTGTCATGGAAGGCGCCGTAACGGCTGTACGACACGTGAATGCCATCCTTCGACCGATAATGCAACTATATCGACAGCGTATTGGCGAGACATTCGTCTTCACGGACGACAACTCGTGCCCCCATTGTGCACGTCTTGTGAACGACTTCCTTCAGGATAACGACATCGCTCGACTGGAGTGGCCACCATGTTCTCCGGACATGAACCCTATCGAACATGCCTGGGATAAATTGAGAAGGGCTGTTTATGGACAACGTGACCCACAACCACTCTGAGGGATCTACGCCGAATCGCCGTTGACGAGTGGGACAATCTTGACCAACAGTTCCTTGATGAACTTGTGGATAGTATGCCACGACGAATACAGGCATGCATCAATGCAAGAGGATGTACTACTGGGTATCAGAGGTACCGGTGTGTACAGCAGTGTGGACCACCAACTCTGGAGGTCTCGCTGTATGGTGATACAACACGCAAAGTGTGTTTTTCATGAGCAATAAAAAGGGTGGAAATGATGTTTATACTGATTTCTATTCCAATTTTCTGTACAGGTTCCGGAGCTCTCGGAACCGAAGTGATGCGAAACTTTTTATGTGTACATACACACATACACTACTTTATCAATTTTCGACAATTAAGTAGTTTTATCCAGGGAAAAATCTACAGACAGAACGATAAAAACTATAGATGTCACCACTTGCGGATTAAAACTGCGTCTCTTAGTGAGGGATATGATTCAGATATCAGGATTTGAGTAATTTATGGTGCCGACTTCTCCAACGAACTAAATGGGAGACTAGAGTTCCTTTCCACCTTATTTCCGTCTTCAGCTCGTTAACAGAACCCCTGAGTCTCCCTGCCGTATACTGCGGTACGGTCAGCGGCCAGCAGTCTCGAGGTTACGTCCCTGTCTCGTTACGCAAACGTTGGGCTTCGAGTCGCACTTCCCGAATATGCACTAGCTTCACACCTGTCAAAATGTTTGTCTTTTAAAGCAGTGGCTGACAACTGCTAAAATGTAATGAAACAGAAATTCACTGAAACAAGTATATGTAACTTTAACAAGTGAATATTTAGGTGGTCTTAAGGCGTTGTAACCAAATGCCAATGAAAAGTAAGTACATACGAGGCGTGGGGGAAGAAGGAAACATTTCCCCTATCCTCTCTTGTCACTGCTCCCTGTCTATTACTAACCACATCGGCACTCCCAGAAGAAATTGTTTCAAGATTGTTACACCACATAAACGCACAGCGACAAGATAATCCTTCTGATGTTATCAAGATTTGTTTTTTAACCTCTGTGACTTTTCATTTTTGCAGAGAGCGTCTACGAACGGAAGTCAGATGTATGTTCCAAAACAATAGCAAGAGTCAAACTGTAAGCTATTAGTACTACTTGGCGCAAAGAACGAAACAAACACTACATTACTGACATTCCACCATTACAATATACAATCAAAACAGTTGACAAACATCAAGATATCAGAGTGAACAATGGTTTGAATATTCATGACCATCAAGTGGAGACATTAAAGTAGAAAAAAAACGGACCTATGCTAATGACAGAAAGCATTTGTAAGCATTTCAATTGAACTGGAATCACGCCACTAGGCTGCGAAACTGTTTTTATTGACAACAACATGTCATGTTTCAGTTTAGTTTCTCTGAACATGCACAGCACAGGAAATTATACATCGGTGACACCAATTCTGCACAGGCAAGCTATGACTAGAAACATGGCGAACTAAAAATTCTAAGAAATATTCTGGGATCATAATCCACAGCCATCAGTTTCATGAGCATCCAACAGATCACAAGAAACACAGCAATTCACAGCGTTATTTGAAAATGCAGGTTAAAATTGGAAAGGGTGGTGCACCAAGGGATGAAAGCTGTGAGGCGCCGAATTTGAGTTGAAAGTTACGGAAGCAGGATTAAGTAAAATATTGGGGAACCATGAAAAACGATGGAGGAGTCACAAAAGTGGAGAACGACCATAGATGATGATGGTGTTGAAAACCGGCAATTATTCAATCCAAAGATCAGCAATGACAAGCTAACAGGAGAAAACGGCGGGTAAGTTGATCCCAATCCAGAATAAAGAAATCTCGCAGGGGATTAACGCAAGGCCAACAAACTTCTTAAGTACTTCGTATAGGCCTATTTGGGCCCATTCGAATAAATAACAACAAACTATAGCATATTTTTGAACACTGTACTGATATGTTTGGTTATGAGAAAACCGATATAAAAACGCAACTTTATGGACCACAAATTAAAGACAGTAGGAGGGGAGAACAGCCACATTGGGGATTAGTGTCCGATCGCTGACGAAATAATTCGAGACGGATCAGATGCCCGGAATGGACACGCTTGGGGAAGGAAATCCACGGTGTCCCTTGCAAAGCAAATAACGAAGCGTTCTCCTATTAAAGTAATATATGGAACTCACGGAAGACCTAAATATGGATTCATCTGATCCCTGTCCTCCCAAACGATAGTCCAGCTCTGTGTGTTACTGCCCTCGGTACTGTTCACACAACACACAATGAAAGTAATGTGGCCATCAACTACAGAGTCTGAGCTTAACTAGGCGTGGTCCTATGGATGGAGGTTAGGGCGTCTCTATGATCTGTGGGCAGGGTTTCAGTGAAGTTTTTATGTTCAATATGAACACTGAAACTTAACATTTTCACGTACTAATGTCTCTTAAATCCGCGTTAAATGCCAGAAATAATCATCAAACAAAAATTGGGCTTCAAACCCCGAACTTTTTGATTAGAAGTCCGGTACTCGGGGAGCCACCCACATTATTACAAAAGGGGTTTTCGAGGTAGCCGGCAGGATGGCCGAGCGGTTCTAGGCGCTACAGTCTGGAACCGCGCGACCGCTACGGTCGCAGGTTCGAATCCTGCCTCGGGCATGGATGTGTGTGATGTCCTTAGGGTTAGTTAGGTTTAAGTAGTTCTAAGTTCTAGGGGACTGGTGACCTCAGATGTTAATCCCATAGTTCTCAGAGCCATTTGAACCATTCTGTTTTTTTTTTTTTTTTTTTTTTTTTTTTTTTTTTTTTTCGAGATAATGAACATACGAACAAGTATGAGGTGTAAGGCTATTTAAAAGTCAGCGTCCGCCACGCTGACACTTCTATGCGCAGGTCATTTGGAGGAAGTGTGGAGTGACATGTCTCACTTCGTCACTTGTCTGAATTACACAAAATCAATCTACTACAATTGTTCGTGTTGTTTCCTATGATGTGAGGAGTATTTATTCTTTACGATAATACCAAAGACAGTTTGCAGAACGAAGCACAAATAGAAAAGTATATTTTTAACTCGTCAACAAACAACGCCAATATGTGAATCTTCGCACAGTCCATGCAGTGTCGCAGCGACTGCCTCAACGGGATTATAAAGTGGAAAACTATTTTCATGTAACTGAATGCGTCTCAACGATTACCGTAGAATAATTTCTGCACAGCTAGTCAGTGCAAAAGAAGTGTGTGGTGCCGTGACGTCGAACAGAGTCTGTAATTCGCAATGAGCTAGAGAATTCCATCTAGTAATGTATTCAAATTTGACCGCGACGGAACCACAATAGCCGCTGCCTTCATACACGGGAGGGGGAGAATTCAAACACATACGAAGAGTTTCCGAGTTAACGTGTATAGCTTTAAGACTTAACTCATCGAATCAGTTGCGGGCTGTCTACACGGAGCACAGTTTCTTCAGTTTCAACAGGATATGTTGCAAGAGTATTCTGGGAGTGTTCCTTCGGAAAGTTTCGGAATATACCAGCAATAAGATGGAGGTCCTTCATACAGAAACTCTTTGTTCCTATCATCCGCGTTTGATCGATATCAGTGTGTTCTTGCGTAGAGACCAACGTCGCGCAACCTTTCCCCATTACTGTTTTTGTGAAACTCATCACAGACCAAGGTCTAGGGTGGAAGAAAGATCTGGCAAGGAAATAAGTGTATGCTCTGACTTTAGTAGTATTTTTTGTTCAGTTTGTCACAGGAGAAATGCTTAATATTCACGGATATGACAGGAACGACCATTCAACGTAAAATAAGTCTACTGTGAATCTTGTCTACTGAAAGAGTGCTCATAGCTCTTAAGGTATCAGTTTTACAGAGCCCATCTTTACTAAATGTTTTGCTTCGAATGATCGTTCCTGCCTATCCCTGAGTATTGACCATTCCTCTTTGGACACTCTGTGTACAATTTCTTCCTCGCATAGATCGTTCCCATTCCTGATAGCTTAAAAAAATGTGTTTCGCAACCACCGAGAGTAGGGCTCTTCCGTTGCTTATTTAAAAAAGAAAAGAAACGAAGAAAGAGACCTATACAGGGTGTTACAAAAAGGTACGGCCAAACTTTCAAGAAACATTCCTCACACACAAATAAAGAAAAGATGTTATGTGGACATGTGTTCGGAAACGCTTAATTTCCATGTTAGAGCTCATTTTAGTTTCGTCAGTATGTACTGTGCTTCCTCGATTCACCGCCAGTTGTGGGCCGACGAGAATCCGCACGCAATTGTGCAATCACGCCATCAACACAGATTTTCTGTGAACGTTTGGGCAGGCATTGTTGGTGACGTCTTGATTGGGCCCCATGTTCTTCCACCTACGCTCAATGGAGCACGTTATCATGATTTCATACGGGATACTCTACCTGTGCTGCTAGAACATGTGCCTTTACAAGTACGACACAACATGTGGTTCATGCACGATGGAGCTCCTGCACATTTCAGTCGAAGTGTTCGTACGCTTCTCAACAACAGATTCGGTGACCGATGGATTGGTAGAGGCGGACCAATTCCATGGCCTCCACGCTCTCCTGACCTCAACCCTCTTGACTTTCATTTATGGGGGCATTTGAAAGCTCTTGTCTACGCAACCCCGGTACCAAATGTAGAGACTCTTCGTGCTCGTATTGTGGACGGCTGTGATACAATACGCCGTTCTCCAGGGCTGCATCAGTGCATCAGGGATTCCATGCGACGGACGGTGGATGCATGTATCCTCGCTAACGGAGGACATTTTGAACGTTTCCTGTAACAAAGTGTTTGAAGTCACGCTGGTACGTTCTGTTGCTGTGTGTTTCCATTCCATGATTAATGTGATTTAAAGAGAAGTAATAAAATGAGCTCTAACATGGAAAGTAAGCGTTTCCGGACACATGTCCACATAACTTATTTTCTTTCTTTGTGTGTGAGGAATGTTTCGTGAAAGTTTGGCCGTACCTTTTTGTAACACCCTGTATAACTGATCGACGAACAGGTGACAGCAGTTACATATTCATTCCCAAAATGAATGCATTCCGTATTTGTCTGTGACTAAGTATCTAACTGACGACTGTCGCAGAAGCCTACGATCACACAAATGAACTGCACAGCTTTCCAGTAGGAGCATCGCTTTGAGCTGTAGCGACGTTATGACAGAACGGCCCTATAGCTACGAAGCAGAAGTTGAAACAAACGCCTTACAGTGGAAGTACCATGTAACTGTATCGTCGGTACCGTATAAGAGTGCTGCTGGCCGATGCGTTGAAGCCTTTTCCGCAAGATTTCGCACATTCTGTTTTGCCCGTTTCTCTGCCTAAATCATTTGGCCTGTTTGGAAACAGTGCACTGTAAGACACGAAGGCAAGCCTGTGAGCGTACAAGTGACAGAGCAACAGCTGCTGCGTATAGAAGCGGGGGCCTTTCTGACAGGGGTTCAGGTATCCACGGTGAGAGGCGGCGCTGGCGCTAGAAGCTGGAAGAAGGGTACAGCATTACAGAGCCGTCTTCGGGCGGAATCGGCCCGTCCCAAGAGGTGAGCGACCAGCGGTGTCCCGTCCTCCTGAGGCACGCGACCATTGTCGCCGGTAATCCCGGGAAGGCGGCCAAATAGGGGGCATTCAGTGCGTGGGACGGGCTGTCGCCGGCTCGTCTCATATTGATTGCTCCGTCCGAATCCGGCCCGACTAGCGGCGCCAAGGGCTTCCTCTGGCCCGCCGCGGCGCCCCCACCCGCCTCGCTCACTCCGTCTTACCGGCCTATCCATCTGTTGATCTTGCGCTCCACCACTCAGCTGGTCGGCGGAGCTAAACTGCGACATGACGTCATGTCCTTCGCGTCCTGTCGCTTCTGATCAGAATATCTTCGGAGATGTAACCTCTACATCTGTGCTCCACAAACCACCTTACGCTGTGTGGCGGAAGGTACTCTTTGTATCAGTCACTTCCCGCTTTCCAGTTTCAGTCGCGAATGTTCTGCGTTATTGATGACAGACCTCCACGTGAGCCCGAATCTCTAATTTTACTTCCAATGTCTCTTCGTGAGATTATACACTTGTAGAATTTTAGAACATGTTTTTTGCTCGCGTATCAAGTCATTTCTGGAAACCCAGAATCTACTCTGTAGGAATCAACATGGATTCCGGAAACAGCGATCGTGTGAGACCCAACTCGCTTATTTTGTTCATGAGACCCAGAAAATATTAGATACAGGCTCCCAGGTAGATACCATTTTCCTTGACTTCCGGAAGGCGTTCGGTACAGTTCCGCACTGTCGCCGGATAAAGTAAGAGCCTAAGGAATATCAGACCAGCTGTGTGGCTGGATTGAAGAGTTTTTAGCAAACAGAACACAGCATGTTGTTCTCAATGGAGAGACGTCTACAGACGTTAAAGTAACCTCCGACGTGCCACAGGGGAGTGTTATGGGACCATTGCTTTTCACAATATATATAAACGACCTAGTAGATAGTGTCGGACCTTCCATGCGGTTTTTCGCGGATGATGCTGCAACTTCTCTGTATACTACAGCATTAGAAAATTGCAGCGAAATGCAGGAAGATCTGCAGCGGATAGGCACTTGGTCTACTGACTGGTTTGATGCGGCCCGCCACGAATTCCTTTCCTGTGCTAACCTCTTCATCTCAGAGTAGCACTTGCAACCTACGTCCTCAATTATTTGCTGGACGTATTCCAATCTCTGTCTTCCTCTACAGTTTTTGCCCTCTACAGCTCCCTCTAGTGCCATGGAAGTCATTCTTTCATGTCTTAGCAGATGTCCTATCATCCTGTCCCTTCTCCTTATCAGTGTTTTCCATATATTCCTTTCCTCTCCGATTCTGCGTAGAACCTCCTCATTCCTCACCTTATCAGTCCACCTAATTTTCAACATTCGTCTATAGCACCACATCTCAAATGCTTCGATTCTCTTCTGTTCCGGTTTTCCCACAGTCCATGTTTCACTACCATACAATGCTGTACTCCAGACGTACATCCTCAGAAATTTCTTCCTCAAATTAAGGCTGGTATTTGATATTAGTAGACTTCTCTTGGCCAGAAATGCCTTTTTTGCCATAGCGAGTCTGCTTTTGATGTCCTCCTTGCTCCGTCCGTCATTGGTTATTTTACTGCCTAGGTAGCAGAAGTCCTTAACTTCATTGACTTCGTGACCATCAATCCTGATGTTAAGTTTCTCGCTGTTCTCATTTCTACTACTTCTCATTACCTTCGTCTTTCTCCGATTTACTCTCAAACCATACTGTGTACTCATTATACGGTTCATTCCGTTCAGCAGATCATTTAATTCTTATTCACTTTCACTCAGGATAGCAATGTCATCAGCGAATCGTATCTTTGATATCCTTTTACCTTGTATTTTAATTCCACCCCTGAACCTTTCTTTTATTTCCATCATTGCTTCCTCGATGTACAGATTGAAGAGTAGGGGCGAAAGGCTACAGCCATGTCTTACACCCTTCTTAATACGAGCACTTCGTTCTTGATCGTCCACTCTTATTATTCCCTCTTGGTTGTTGTACATATTGTATATGACCCGTCTCTCCCTATAGCTTATTCCCACTTTTTTCAGAATCTCGAACAGCTTGCACCATTTTATATTGTCGAACGCTTTTCCCAGGTCGACAAATCCTATTAAAGTGTCTTGATTTTTCTTTAGCCTTGCTTCCATTATTAGCCGTAACGTCAGAATTGCCTCTCTCGTCCCTTTACTTTTCCTAAAGCCAAACTGATCGCCACCTAGCGCATTCTCAATTTTCTTTTCCATTCTTCTGTATATTATTCTTGTAAGCAGCTTCGATGCATGAGCTCATTGTGCGATAATTCTCGCACTTGTCAGCTCTTGCCGTCTTCGGAATTGTGTGGATGATGCTTTTCCGAAAGTCAGATGGTATATCGCCAGACTCATATATTCTACACACCAACGTGAATAGTCGTTTTGTTGCCACTTCCCCCAATGATTTTAGAAATTCTGATGGAATGTTATCTATCCCTTCTGCCTTATTTGACCGTAAGT
Source organism: Schistocerca serialis cubense (assembly GCF_023864345.2). NCBI lineage: Eukaryota > Metazoa > Arthropoda > Insecta > Orthoptera > Acrididae > Schistocerca > Schistocerca serialis. The sequence continues at coordinate 422,330,925 of NC_064639.1, read as the reverse complement.
CCTCCAAAGCTCTTTTAAATTCCGATTCTAATACTGAATCACTTATCTCTTCTAAAACGACTCCTGTTTCTTCTTCTATCACATCAGACAAATCTTCACCCACATAGAGGCTTTCAATGTATTCTTTCCACCTATCTGCTCTCTCCTCTGCATTTAACAGTGGAATTCCCGTTGCACTCTTAATGTTACCACCGTTGCTTTTAATGTCACCAAAGGTTGTTTTGACTTTCCTGTCCTTCCGACAATCACATCTTTTTCGATGTCTTCACATTTTTCCTGCAGCCATTTCGTCTTAGCTTCCCTGCACTTCCTATTTATTTCATTCCTCAGCGACTTGTATTTCAGTATTCCTGAATTTCCCGGAACATGTTTGTACTTCCTCCTTTCATCAATCAACTGAAGTATTCTATAGCGTTAGAGAACTTCAAACGTATCTCGTCATTCCTTAGTACTTCCGTATCCCACTTCTTTGCGTATTGATTCTTCCTGACTAATGTCGAACTTCAGCCTACTCTTCATCACTACTATATTGTGATCTGAGTCTATATCTGCTCCTGGGTACGCCTTACAATCCAGTATCTGATTTCGGAATCTCTGTCTGACCATGATGTAATCTAATTGAAATCTTCCCGTATCTCGCGGCCTTTTCCAAGTATACCTCCTCCTCTTGTGATTCTTGAACAGGGTATTCGCTATTACTAGCTGAAACTTGTTACAGAACTCAATTAGTCTTTCTCCTCTTTCATTCCTTGTCCCAAGCCCATATTGGAGAATATGAGAATTCTTCTACTCCTTCCCTTACAACTGCATTCCAGTCGCCCATGACTATTAGATTTTCGTCCCCCTTTACATACTGCATTACCCTTTCAATATCCTCATACACTTTCTCTGTCTGTTCATCTTCAGCTTGCGACGTCGGCATGTATTCCTGAACTATCGTTGTCGGTGTTGGTCTGCTGTCGATTCTGATTAGAACAACCCGGTCACTGAACTGTTCACAGTAACACACCCTCTGCCCTACATTCCTATTCATAACGAATCCTACACCTGTTATACCATTTTCTGCTGCTGTTCATATTACCCGATACTCATCTGACCAGAAATCCTTGTCTTCCTTCCACTTCACTTCACTGACCCCTACTATATCTAGTTTGAGCCTTTGCATTTCCCTTTTCAGATTTTCTAGTTTCCCTACCACGTTCAAGTTTCTGACATTCCACGCCCCGACTCGTAGAACGTTATCCTTTCGTTGATTATTCAATCTTTTTCTCATGGTAACCTCCCCCTTGGCAGTCCCCTCCCGGAGATCCGAATGGGGGACTATTCCGGAATCTTTTGCCAATGGAGAGATCATCATGACACTTCTTCAAATACAGGCCACATGTCCTGTGGATACACGTTACGTGTCTTTAATGCAGTGGTTTCCATTGCCTTCTGCATCCTCATGTCGTTGATCATTGCTGATTCTTCCGCCTTTAGGGGCTGACTTCTTATGCCGGAAGTCTTCGGCCGCCAATGCTGATTATCAAAATTTAGGCAGTGGCGGGGATCGAACCCGGGACCGAAGACATATTTATTATGAATCAAAGACGCTACCCCTAGACTACGGGTATCTCCCCCTCAACATAGACAAATGTAAAGTGTTGCGAATACATAGAAAGAAAGATTCTTTATTGTATGATTATATGATAGCGGAACAAACACTGGTAGCAGTTACTTCTGTAAAATATCTGGGAGTATGCGTACAGAACGATTTGAAGTGGAATGATCATATAAAATTAATTGCTGGTAAGGCGGGTGCCAGGTTGAGATTCATTGGTAGAGTCCTTATAAAATGTAGTCCATCAACAAAGGAGGTGGCTTACAAAACTCTCGTTCGACCTATCCTTGAGTATTGCGCGTTAGTGTGGGATCCATACCAGGTCGGGTTGACAGAGGAGATAGAGAAGATCCAAAGAAGAGCGGCGCGTTTCGTCACAGGGTTATTTGGTAAGCGTGATAGCGTTACGGAGACGTTTAGCAAACTCAAGTGGCAGACTCTGCAAGAGAGGCGCTCTGCATCGCGGTGTAGCTTTCTGTCCAGGTTTCGAGAGGGTGCGTTTCTGGATGTATCGAATATATTGCTTCCCCCTACTTATACCTCCCGAGCAGATCACGGAGGTAAAATTAGAGAGATTCGAGCGCGCACGGAGGCTTTCCGGCAGTCGTTCTTCCCGCGAACCATACACGACTGGAACAGGAAAGGGAGGTAATGACAGTGGCACGTAAAGTGCCTTCCGCCACACACCGTTGGGTGGCTTGCGGAGTATAAATGTAGATGTAGATGTGTTTCCGTAAGAGCGTGCAAAAATGTAACAGGGCATCGAGAATGCTCCACTGAACAATTTAAGGAACGGAACCTGGGGTCGGAGAAGCCACCTTAAGTAAACTTTGTCCAGCATATTTCCCAGCTTAATTACAACGAACACGTGTACAAGTTTACACGTACTGTGCTGTTTACTTTCATGTTCATTATTTCGTACAAGGAAACAAGGAGGACGAGCCTGATTACCAGGAAGTCATGATGCTGTAGGCCATCTGAATGGCCACCTGTACTTGTCGTTCACTACCTGAGTTGTTGGAGAACGCATCCTTGGCTGTTCGTGAGAGAATGTAGATAAAACATGACGCTGCACCGCCTCACTTTAGTGTGGCTGTCCGCAACCATCTCAATGCCGTATTTCCTGGTCGCTGGTTTGGAACGGGAGGTCTTATCCCATAGCCTGTGAGGTCACCTGACCTGAATAACCTTTGTTATTTCCTATGGGGATACCTAAAGTCACTTGTGTATGAGACCCCAGTGGATGGAGGTATGGAATTAGTTGCCAGAATTGTAACTGCCAGTGACGGGATTCGAAACATACCAGGGATATTTGTCAGGGTGCGTCAGAATCTTGTTCGCCGATGTCATGCCTGCACTGAGGTTGATGGCCGTCAGCTTCAGCACATTTTGTAAGATGCGATAGGAATGGTACGTTCATTGTGTCAATGAGGATAGTTGCAGTTACTGTAACTACTGTAACTAATGCAAGCAAAAAAAACACACAGTAACCTGTTTTTATTCCTATTATCTCCGTAAGCTGGTTTCTCTGACCCCAGGTTCACTACCCCAAATTGTTCAGTGGAGTATCCTGGATGTCATGTTAAAGTTTTGCACACTCTTACGGAAACACCCTGTACTGGTTGACTCTTTCCAGAACTTATGTAGTTCTAACTTTGACATTAAACCACAATGTGATGCACAACACGTCTTCTAGCGTCCGCCACTTGAATTGGATGAGCATCTCCGTAATGCGTTCACAATTGCAAAACGAATCTGTGACGAGAAGTGCGTCTCTTCTTTGGATTCTCTATTTTCTCTGTCAAACCTATCCGTTAAGTGACCCCGATTAACAAGTAATACTGAATTTACAGTGGACCGAGGGTTTTGTAAGCTACCTCCCTTCGTGAATACTCAACACCTCCTGAACATTCTTCCAATGAATCACAGTCTGGCATCTGCCTTTTCTACAATTACGTTTATCTGGGTTGGTTGGGTTGTTTGGGGGAGGAGACCAGGCAGCGAGGTCATCGGTCTCGTCGGATTAGGGAAGGACGGGGAAGGAAGTCGACCGTGCCCTTTCAAAGATACCATCCCGGCATTTGCCTGCAGCGATTTAGGGAATAGGTTTATTTGGTCGTACCGCTTGAAATCGCTCCATACATATACCTCGAAATATTTAACGAACGTGACTGCTTCCACTGTTTGTTCTGCAATTGTCTAATCACACAATAAGTGTGATTTCCGTCTATAAACCAGGGTTGGAACTTAAATAGTGGCAACTATTTACTCACAACCGATACAAAAGAGTTACATGTTCGCACCTGTTACTTTGATTTGATTCCGAAGATGAAGAAACCACTTCCTGGCATTCGCTTCAGGAACTGTTCCAAAGATTCGACAGGCAGCAGACCGCTCCATTCGCACCACCAACAGAACAGGCTCTGCTAATGGTATACTACGCCTTCCACATCGCTGGCAACGGCTTCTACACAACGCTGGTGACTACTTCGAGGGGCAGTGACAGGTGCAAACATGTAACTCTTTTGTATCGGTTGTGAATAAACAGTTGCAACTATTCCAGTCTCAACCCTCGTATGTGTAATACGTTACATTTGTTTATGTTGTGGGTGAACTGCAAATGCCTGCATCAAGCATCGATCCTCTGCAGGTCTTTCTGGAATTTTCTAGAGTTGCAGCTGTTCTTTGTACGATAGTACCATCCGTCAATATCCTCATGGAGCTTCCAACATCACCTGATAGTTCATTTAGATATATTTTAAACAGTAACGGTCCTGTAATACACCCTTGGTGTAAGCACGAAGCAATGTCTATGTCTGTTGTACGGCGACATGCAGTGTTGCTAGGAGACTCAGTCCAATAGTTGCTTTTCCACGTAAATGGGCACTTATCAAGTCCTTTGCCATTTTGATTCTATGAACACTAAAGTATATCTTTTCTTAATAGGGGAAAAAAAAATGAGAGACCAAATGGACTGGAACCAACTTCTGAACTGTGGGAAAGAAGAGCAATGCAAAAACTTTTAAAAAATATGATGCGATGTCCTCGGTATGTGAGGAACAGTTTTGCATTCTACGCATATATTCATCATTATCTTCAGCCCGATTATTAAGACACAATCCAGAAGCGGAAACTTTACGCATACGCTGTATGAATCAAGAATACTTAGGTAGATAATATTCAGCCACCCTCTAGTTCGACGAGGCTTATCTCAGCGTGGTATCAACACATGAGTGGGACAGAACATGCCTTCAAAAATACGTATTTGATAGTCCAGGTTTAGTAACTGCTCACAGCTACGGGAATTAAGTACAGAAATAATTTTTCAGCTCTTGCCTCTAAGAAACTGTTCAACTATTCACTTCATATTCAGCAGGGAAAAAAAACGTCGTATGGTATGGTAGGCTGGGAAACAACCGCCTATTAACAATAAGAAAAGTTTCTCTTCCTTTGCGCACGGTCGCAGCTCTCCTACTGGAAGTGTGGAAGTAGTGTTCAGCGAAGGAGTACCCGATTTCAATATAAAATTACATTCGATATAAATTATATAAATATTATACATTCAATATAAATTAAATACATTAAAACTAAAATCGATAGAAAAGTGCAGCAAACTGTATGTTTATTGCGAAAGCTGTTTCATTTTATACAGAAGTTTCGAAATAGAAAAGCTGCTAACAGATGGAATTGTGATCGCAGTACAGTCTAGTGCCTAATATTGTGCCGCAGCTGACAGCCATCAGTTCCACGGTTTAAACGTGAAAGAAAGCTAGCGTACAGGCGGAGGAGGTTGACATCGTATATTCCATTGCATAACGGGAATTTCTAGAACGAAATACCAGAACACTGTACGACTGTAACAAGGCTCAGTTTTTGAACACTGTTTAATGATCCAAAAGGTCCCGATGTGAAAACCATTCACAAGCTCTTCGTCAAATTCCAACGGAAAGGCAGTGTGGCCGATAATCTAGCGGGGAATCTTGGCCCCAGCAAACTATGAGAAAATGTCGTCGCGATTTCTAAAATTACTGGTAAGGGGAACTCCCCATCGCACGCCCCTCAGATTTAGTGGTAAGATGGCCCAGCGACAGTCCGTCAAAAACTGAACACAGATCAAGCATGAAAACAGGAAGAATATGTACTGAAAAAAAAGAGGGGGGCCAAAATAGAAACAACGAACGATCCCAGAAAAAGAAATGCAATAAAGAGCAGCCTGAAGGAACGGCGTCGTGGGCAAGTAGTCATAGTGTTGGGCGGCGAGCCGTGTTCAAAACTCGCTTGTGAATTTATTTTATTTTTTGCCCATAACATTATGAACTGTCCGTCCGGTCATTGAAATGGTTGTTCTCTAGGCGGTTGTCATAATATAAACTAATGTGTCATATGGTAAGAATACGTTACCGTCGCAAGTAAATGCGATGAATAGTGACGGCAGGCGAGATATCGTATAGACGTCTCACAGAAATGAAAAACAACAAATAAACGGGTGTGAACTATGTTACAATAAAGGAATTCAAGAGTCAAGACTTCCAAAACGGAACGCACTTATATAACGTTATAAACATATGTTTTGACAGAGCACACACAAACGTTTGTGATTGTGGAACTGTTGCGTTCATTTGTTGCACTTCTGTGACAATCTATTATGTTTTCGCATTTCCTTGGAAGTGATCACATACGAACACCTATATCAGGCAAGGAGGAATATCTCAGTCACTTACCATCATATATATTAGGTGCGTCGATACGAGATACCTATCATATGGCACACGCACTGTCACTAATGCCGTGCATGACACGCCAGACGTGTTTTCCGGTGGAGGATTCTGTTGACTTGCCGCCTACTCATCAAACGTTTGTGGTTCCCATTCGAAAGCCACTTCCCTTCGGCTGCTAATAGAGTAGTTGTGCAGAATCTGCTGTCATTATAGGTCCCTACTTGACACCTCGCTGTTGCAGACACAAATTTGAATACAGCGAACAGAGAAAAAAAATGGCACGAGGGAGATTTGAAGACAATTTATCCACTTTTTTTAAAAAAAAGAAACTCATTTTCGATTGGGCTATCTGCTCGTTGCGGACGTCGCAAGACACCCGTTTCAGTTCGTCGTTGATCCATTAACTCAGTTTTTTTATTACAGAAGGCAGCTAGCCCTCTTTTTTTTAAAAAAAAATCTCATTTTGTTCGTTTTTGTTCGTTGCATCTGCTCGGTGCGGACGTCGTAAGACATCCATTAAGTTCGTTGTTGATCCATTGACTCAAGTTTTTTATACAGAGGGCAACTGACCCTCTGGCCGAACACGCTGAGCTACCGTGCCGGCTGTCTTTCTTCCCGGCTGCTCTATATTACACTTCTTGTTTACGGACTGTTCACCGTTTATTTTTCTTTTTTTTTCCACAGTCCAGTACACCTTCTTCCTGTTTTCATACTTTGTTTTTGTTCAGTTTTTGACGGGCTGGAAATCCTGTCCGAAGAATTGCAGCAGAGGCTGGTTTGAAGGGTTCCAGCACGCAGAAAGTACCGAGACAGAGCCTTCACACTAATGCCGTCTGTACGAGTTGTGCGACAGAGGGCTGACTTTGCGAACCAGATTTCTATAATGAGTCATACTGAAGGATTTGATGTTGACTGCATCTGGTTCACATATGAAGCACCCTTCCACCTGAAAGGAGTCGTGAATAAACGAAACTGGCGATTTTAGGGTTCCAGAAATCCCTAATTGTGTATAGCGAAACCAAGTTACTGTTAGGGCTGTAGTATACAGCACAGACATTAGTGCCCCAATCGGCCCCCGGTAGCTGAGTGGTCAGCCGGCACGGTAGCTCAGCGTGTTCGGTCAGAGGGCTGCTCGCCCTCTGTAATAAAAAAAACTGAGTAAAGGAGTCAACGATCAACTTGAACGGATGTCCTGTGACGTCCGCCCAGACCAAACGCAACGAACAATACGGCAGAATGTCACTCCTAAGGGCCCGGGTTCCATTCCCGACTGGGTCGGAGATTTTCTCCGCTCAGAGACTGGCTGTTGTGTTGTCCTAAACATCATCATTTCATCCTCATCGACGCGCAAGTCGCCGAAGTGGCTTCAAATCTAAAAACTTGCACCCGGCGAACGATCTATCCGACGGGAGACCCTACTCACACGACATTTACATTTTATTTACCGCCCCTTTTTCACGCGACGAATTATCGCTAGTAAACGTTACGTTTCAATTTTTGAACTACTTGTCGCAACGCAGCTAGCGTTGGAGGACCAACCACGCACCCAATAGTTCAAGCAAGATACGGCCGGAATACATTGCACTGCAACTAATTTTTCGCTTTCTTGATGAATACTTCGGGAACAGAGTCGCGGCGTTGGATTATTGCTAATTTACTGGCGCAGAAATGGATTGGCCACCATATTCGCCCGACTGACTCCTTGCGACAGCTTACTGTGGGGCACGTTGAAAGGCACTGCCTACCGGAACCATCACACCATGCTGGACGACCTTGAATCTGCGTTCTGTGTGCCATCTGTATCCACTTCCGTTGAGGCACTACAGGATGTGATGACAAATTTCATAGTTCATTTGCACCACTTCCTAACTACAACAGATGAACAGTCGAAAAGATTGTGACGTGACTGCAAAGGCTGCTCGCAAAAGACGAGTAATATGCACGCTGGTACTGTAGTACCTGCGTAGCCTACAGCGCCATCTGTTAGCTTTTCGAAGTATTTCGAAACTTGTGTATAACTTCTGTATAAAATTCTTATAAGTTTCAAAATAAACATACCGTTTGTTGCACACGTTTAGTCATCTTATTTTTCGAGATATTTAACTCTGAAACCAAGGGCTCCTCCTCTGGACACCCTGTGTCTGGTCAGTGTAAACGATCGTGGACACTGTTGTGACATTTCTGTTGTCTGATAATGACAGAAGGAACAACTCCACGCAGCATTGCTGAGAGGATTGGAATTTAATCCAGGGCATCGGTGCTAAGTCTGCTTATCTGGAACATTACGCCAACACATGTTTTTCCACTATGGGCCAAATATTAGCGGTGAAAATTATTACCACCACCAGAATTCGAACCGGCTACCTCGAAATCGAGCGCCAACTCACAGACGTGCCTTAGCGACCTTTTTTTTTTCTTCTTCTTTTCACTTCGGCTGCGCAGGCTGGTTGCATACTGGGTATAACACGGTGCACACGCCTAACCTTAGAGTGGTAATGAAACGTAATATGGTAATTCCTCGTCTGCCAAGCAACGTAGCGATGTGATAAGCGAATGTGTATTGCGAGAAGGTGTGCAAAGAGCCTCCTCCAAACTCCACGAAGCGGCCACCATCAAAACGCCTGTTTATGGACATCCGCGTTCGCACTCCACGTCAAGCAGCACTTGCGTCATAACCACAGCAATAGCCTTATTGCTTCCCTTTAACTCTTTACAAGCTACCCAAATTGCCAGCACATGTGCTAGCCTACGGCTAATTGATGACCGTTTCTGGTTTATACTAGCCTGTCCACACAGAGGTCATTAGACACGAAGCAACTGCACTGTCCGTTTATTATAGTCACTGTCCTCGAGATAAGTGTTTTATATTCACTGTCTTACTCGTCTTGAAATTTTACGTGTACGGGTGAATTTCCTAACTCTTATCACAGTTCATACCGTTAGCAATCGGCTGTTTTCTTCGCATTAAACGGAAGTGAAATTAATCATAGTAGCATATATTATTCGTCATGCTTTATTCGTCATGGAATAGTTCGTGGAACTAGAGAGTCTTTAATACGTCGAATGCAGGTAATTTGCGCAGTTTAGAATGAAACAGTTTGCCTTTGGGACAGTCTGACCAACCGCAACGACGTAAGGAAACCCCATGAAAATAGATCACTAAGTCTGGAAGGTGAAAAATTTCTCAGAACTTATATTCTGCATTTCTCTTGTTTTTCAGCTCGATCGGATTCTTCTGTTTGATTTTTTTTTTTAATTTTCGTATCACCACCAGCACCACCACTACTGCTACGAGTACTGAGCGGAGAGATGGAAAGCGTTTTACATCGTGGCAAAAATAATTCGTAGATACGTGCAGAAGCTATTCTCGCATGAACTGTACTCTCGGATGCTAATCACAAATACAAGATTTCACAGAAGCTCCAAGTCACAGAAGCGATTCCTACTTCAAGACCAATGTCCGTCACAATGATTCACGAGAAGCAGTGTCTCCTCGAAATATTTCAGAACGACACGGCCTTGAGAGATACGCAAAACACAGATCCAAGTACTCACCTTGAAAAGGAGCGGATGGCACCAATGAGTGTCGAACCTGTAAACAATGGAAAAAAAGAATCAAATATTGTACTACTTCAAGGAGCAAAGCTGCTTTAGTCGCCAGTTGCAACATGTTATCGACATGCGTACTGCAAGCGATGTGCTTTATGTGTAATTTGCTTTTGTGTCAAGCACTAACATGCAAATCCTTGTAAGGTGTAAATAAAGCTTCGTTTGGCAACCTCTAAAGTAGCAGGTACATGCAATTCAGATGCAGGAACTTCCTCATCGCTTTTCTGACAAGAAGAGAAAATGTGTTCAAATGTGTGTGAAATCTTATGGGACTTAACTGCTAAGGTCATCAGTCCCTAAGCTTACACACTACTTAACCTAAATTATCCTAAAGACAAACACACACACCCATGCCCGAGGGAGGACTCGAACCTCCGCCGGGAGCAGCCGCACAGTCCATGACTGCAGCGCCTGAGACCGCTCGGCTAATCCCGCGCGGCTGACAAGAAGAGAGTTTTCATTATTGTTTATGCCATCGCTTATAACTCGAAATATTTTTCTGGAGGCCAGTTCTACTACTATGCACTGTTCTACTCAGCATTATTTGAAGCAACACATGGCGCAAGTTTCCAGGTGCATAGGATAATAAAAACACGTAATATATGCAGCCATATCACCACCTGTTGCATGCTTGTTGAAATAGCCGTATGGGTTACTAAGTGTGTGTCAAATCGGACAGTTATTCGATATCTAACAGGGACGCCTAGCGTAGCCATGAAACGTCAGCGAACGTTGTGTGACAATTTTTTCCCCATGACGTGATGTATCACCTCTAGATGTTTCATGCAAAGACTTTGAAACACAGTGTAAAGATATTAGCTAGAACAGTGTTAACATCTTTCTCAGTGTATTCCACTGGAAATTGACTGACTAGATCAAGGCAAAGAGGGTGCGAAGTGTTGCCGATTTCATCGACCTTGTGACCCATACCCACTTCTTGCGGTAATTGTCGTCACTACGGAGGGGACTTGGCGCTACTAGTTCGAATCGCCATAGGACAGGCAACTATGACAGTCTCTGTTAACAGTTGTCTGCACCACATACAATGGACTTCCAATGACACACATCATCATCGCAGCAAATTATTCCCGAAGGAGCGTTTCCTACAAATTTCCAGTTGCTTTACAATGAAGTATGCTTTGGTCAACTGCGATTACTATGAAGGCGAATGAACTTCTCGATTGTATTTACTGTTCTTTTTATACCGTGCATGCTGTAGTGAAACGGTTTGCATGTGTCTCCAATGGCACAAGTGAGTCAATCAGTTCCGCCGAAAGACGTATAATGGATGTGACTTTCTTTCTTTTGTAGACTGTGCAGCTTGTTATGATTTGCACCTCTTGTCGAAAATGGTCAATGCGTATTATCCTTGGGCGCCCAACGGCCTTCGTCCACTTGACAGACGTCTACATTTGTTTCCTGTCCTATACTCAGCTGTCTTCTTCTGATTTTCGTTTGCGCTGTCGGACAAGTTCTTTTTTCACTGTAACGCATATCTAAATTCTCTACGTCTTTATCATAATCATCAGACACTGGAAGCAACGCCGTGTTTATGTACCCAGCCTTCTCTATCCCTAGCCATCTCCGTCATCTGGCTGCAGTTGCTGCAGTTCATTTCACTGATAATACTTTGTAATGTTTTTTCGCCAGTATTTTTCCACCAAATATTTTTTATGGAATTGTTTTGTCGAACATGGTGTCCAATAAATTTAGTTTATCTCTCTAATCTCTTAGTGTCTGCTCATCAGATTTTCTTTCAGACTAAGACTTTTTGTGGCTCGTCCCCAGAGTCACATTTCTACTGCTTCAATTTTTTTCTTGTTTCCACTAGTCCACCCTAAAACGGAAGAAAAATAATTTATTTCTGCTTCTACCGCAAAGTATTTCTATTAACATGTGTGACAGGTTTCGATGCCTTTACGCACTGTCATCGGATCTAAAAACGAGGGAACAGTGTGCGGATAGGACAAACCGGCCGCGCTCGGGATGGAAATAAATTACTGTTATTAACAGTACTGCTGCCGCTACATCCCACTGATGACATCACGGCCGGCCGCGATGGTCTAGCGGTTCTAGGCGCTCAGTCCGGAACCGCGGGACTGCTACGGTCGCAGGTTCGAATCCTGCCTCGGGCATGGATGTGTGTGATGTCCTTAGGTTAGTTAGGTTTAAGTAGTTCTGACTTCTAGGGGACTGATGACCACAGATGGTAAGTCCCATAGTGCTCAGAGCCATTTTTTGACGACATCACGATTTCAGAGAAAGCCACAGACTTACAAAATTAAGTTACAGTCAGTCTCGTTCCTTCTGAGTACTGCAATTCAATATATTTTACGAACAAGCATTTCTCGCTTTTGTCGTCCTAAGCGTACTGCAAATTACCACACTTTTTCACCAGATGCGTTTTCGCTTTATTGATAAATCGTTGTCAATAATGTGAAAAGGAACAGAAAACGCCCATATTACGATGACTATTGCTCCCTCCTTCCGTTGCCAGCAAAAGACTGAAGTTGATAACCTGTAAGCAGTTTCATTACTGAAGTTTTTACGGCTTCTATAAGCCCATTTTATCTTTAATTGCATTTGTTTTCTATTTGGGCTTTAACTTCGTTAAACTCTCTACAACAGGTAACTTCACAAAGATTCCATTGTGGCTGTGTATGTTTAGTATTCCACCACAAACAAAGAAACGTTGAAGTAATTTTTCATCAGCTAAACATGTAGAACGAGAATGAGACGAAACGGTATGCAGGTGCAGCAGCTGATTGCATTTTTAAATTTTGTTATCTGATGAACACACATCTACGACGGTTGGGTTGAAGTAATAAATACGAAGGGCAGTCAGTAAATAATGTAACACTTTTTCTTGGCCAATTTCGGTTGAAAAACTACGGAATTGGTTGTACAGTATCCTGAAATATTCCTGCTTCATCCCCTGTAGTTTCATGAGGTTCCTATAGGTGGTGGCACTGTACGTAGCCTTCAAAATGTTGTCTGCATTGGAGGTGCGTTCTAAGCAGATAACTGTCATCGAGTTTCTTTTGGCGAAAAACCAGAGCAATACAGATATTCATAGGCGCTTGCAGAATATATATGGAGACCCGGCAGTGAACAAAAGCATGGTGAGTCGTTGAGCGAGGCGTCCGCCACTCGCGAACAATGCGCGCAAACCTGTCCGATCTCCCGCGTGCTGGCTGGCCGCACACAGCTTGTGATTCCTGCAGCGTTGTTTCCTTTCTTATCCAGCCTACAGCCAGGATCACCTCCCGACTTCCATCTGTGGCCGAAGAAGGATGGAGTACGCGGATGATATTATCGAGACAGCAGGACGCTGGCTCCGACGTCTATGAGTAGATTGGTACCATGCAGGCATATAGGTTCTCCCAGTGAAGAGGCGTAAGGCTGTCGCAATGAAAGGCGATTATGTTGAAAAATAAGGGTTTGTAGCCAAAAGAATGTTGAGTAATACTGTACATTCGAAACTGGAATAAAACCAACCCGCCTCCAGTTAAAAAATGTGTGTTTCATTACTTATTGAACGCCCTTCGTATCTAGGACAAACATTAAAGTTTACACAGCTTCTCACGGCGCACATCGTCTCCATGCGAACAGAGTGTGTGAGTGTGTGTGTGTGTGTGTGTGTGTGTGTGTGTGTGTGTGTCACTTAGGGTGGTGATTGGGGAAACAGCTGACAGTTGTGCCAAGTAGCAGCGGACCGCCCCACCGGAGCGTTGCTGCGATCGGTCAAAGGTCAGCGTCAAAGTACATGGCAGCGCCCTCCGGGGGCCGGACGGATTGGTTCGCTACCGGTCACGACACGGCAGTTGCAATGCTCCACAGCTCCCACATCTGACAGGACTGTTCACCCGGACAAACCCTCATTGGGGAATTCGCCGTAGTTCCGCCACGAGTATAAATAAACGAGATTGGCCGAATCGATATGCAGCGTAATTAGACTTACCTCGCAAAGCGAATTGTACTTTTCATTTGAAATTAATTAACCGGGCAAAATAATTACAGGAACAGTGCATTTTTAGCACCGCCCTCTATCAGAATCAGTAGAGGACTATTTCCTATTTCGCAGACAAAGGATTTTAATTTAGCAAACACTTGTTTCTTCGATGCAGAAGCTACATAGTGAAGGAAATAAAAAAATATCAGAATTACAGTAAAACTACTTCCAAAGAAAGTATGCAAAACGAGTCCGCAGTTTCGAATGTGGTGGTTTTCCTGTGTACTCCTTGTAACTTAAGAGTAATTCACTTGCAGAGTAATCATGTGGATGAAGCTGTAGATCTCCAGCGTTTTCCTCCGAATGTGAAAATATGTTGTTGCTGATCACCCACACAGGGACAAATGATCATTGTAATAAAATACCTCTGAGCTCACTCGGAAACATTTAAGTGTTTGTTTTTTCCGAGCGCTGTTAGAGAGTGGAACGGTAGAGAAATAGAGTGAAAGTGGTTCGATGAACCCTCTACCATTGGGGAACTGCATAGTAATCATGTAGATGTAGATCTAATTTTGCCATTTTTGCGTGACTGCAATGAACTCTGAATTCACAATGTAAATATAAAAGCACTGACAGCAAAACAAAAATGAAGTAATTTTGAAGTTTAGCTTCTCTTTGAGAGGTCTTTAGAGGGAGACTACTAGCTCAAATCAGCATAGTGAAATAAATCAGCAGCTGTCTTCCCAAAAACCGAGCGATGTGGCGCAGTGGTTAGCACACCGGACTCTCATTCGGGAGGACGACGGTTCAAACCCGAATCCAGCCATCCTGATTTAGGTTTTCCGTGATTTCCCTAAATCGCTTCAGAGAAATGCCAGGATGGTTCCTCTGAAAGAGCACGGCCGACTTCCTTCCTCATCCTTCCCTAAAACTCATAGTGACGAGATACTTATCTAAATCACGAAAATCTTTAACTAACAAAAGGAACGAACTGCCGAGACGAAGGGGGAAGAAAGAGGGGGAAAACGTTGTGAATAAGTAACATTTTTCCTTTGGCAGAGCAGTAGAACCCTAACGTTTTAAGGATTACCAACAGAAGAACTGGAATTACCGAGATAATCGTTTCAGTCATAAACTAATCACTTTTAAGCTCACACGTAGATAACTAAGTCTGCAGCCCTTTCTTTCATAGATGAAGTAGTTCCATGTATTTAACGCTACAGTTATCCTACGAGCTATAGTAGAGTAAGATGTTAGACTACGACTAAAACGACGATATAAGCGTCGTATGAACTGTATAGAGAACTGAAATGTCACTGCTTGCGCATTTACTTAAAAACGATAAGAAACAAAACTCTTAGAAACAGGAATTCGTAAATGCTCAGGCAACGGAACGATAAAGAAATACCTCATAACAGCTGAATGTGACTCAGAAGGTAGAACTGAGTGACAATTATCGCATGCCATATTCTTCCATTTGTGCTCAGAAAAAATCCGGAACAAACGTGCTTTTCGTTGACAGTTTATCACTCATTTCGAAAACTAAAAGTTGCAATTAGAATTTAACAGTTAAACTAAAACTCTAGGGAACCGAGAACTTAACATAGACCCCATGGGGAGACTATATGGAATGCATCGCACAAGACGAAGATGAGAAAATTAGGGAAACTTCAAGTATCTTCGAAGTCTTGGACAAAAAGGGAAAAAAAGTGATAATATTAAGTAGGCAGACGGGCCAGGTCTAATAGGAGTGTTCGCGCTATATGGTAATCTCTGACTGCAGTCTACTCTCATCCTTCTTACCTCTGGTCATTTAACTGCGAGTATCTGCCAGATACCTTAACTTTGGTCTATATAGGTGGCTCTAACATGTAAGTTATGAGAGTATGCTCTCTAGTTTCCCTTAGAGCAGGGATATGCTGGTTAATAACACAACCATTGTATGACTGATTTCAGGAACGTTCCTAAAATTTCTTCTAGAACAGATCCACTAGTGACGAGACAAAGAAAGTAAGACATATGTAGGTAAAGCCGTCGTTAATAATAGTATGGAAAGTGGAATGCATACGGAGAGAAGAAGGCAGGATACTGGAGTGCTCAGATACACTAAGAGATGAGTGTAGGTGGCAACATTCATCGGTCTTGTTTTTTGGGAAATGGCACTTCACTTTTAATTTTTTAGAAACGTAAATGTCATTGGACAGACTCCAAGAGATGGAAAAGGCGTGCTCGACACAATACGTGGGACGTACAGGTTTGCCTGTAATGGATAAGTAAATGTGCGTTTGCCTAATGAACACAGCCGAGGCAGAAAATACGTCTAAAGAAATATTTGTTTGAAGAATCTAGAATGTAAAACTTATTTGGTCGCAGTGTTGTCTCGACGAAGTCTTCTGTGGATGTGCTCTTACGCCAACTGTAAATCACTAACGCCGCAGGCTGAAATAGACGTTTCCTGTTGCAGGCAACGTTTGCTTTCGTGCTCCATCTTCCTACAGGTACCAGTCCGCTGAAAGCGCCCGCCGTAGTGACTGGGAGGAACGACTGGCAGTTAATAACTGCTGTCGCGCAAAGCAACGGACCAACTGTCACTGAAACTGCTCGACAGTGATCGATTCCCTCTCGCAATTGCTGTGGCTCGACCGCTGAAATAACTGACGGTCAGGTTGCGACTGCCAGGTGTGGTATATAGCGTGCGCGGTAGGGCCCTATCTTACTTCCGTTATCATGTCGAAGAAACGGCAACAACAATGATCGTCTAGTACAGGACGTGTTTTGTATGATCACAAGCACAAAGACTTCAGAAAGGTGTTTCGCAAGGGTAACGTATGGAGATCATTTTTCCGAGCTTCGATTATTCTGTTAAAGCCGTATCCTTTTGGCACAGCCATAGCAGCTCTACGACTCTATGCACACGAGCGATTCATCATTCCAAACTCGCAGTGTCATTTCCTGGCGCGTTTTAGCAATACACGTGAAATAGTGGATCCACACATTACTGAGGTGAAGCTGCCGACTTGCCGCGAGGACGCACAGAGAGGCTCGTGCTGTCAACAGTTGTTGCTTCGTAGCAATCTGGAGGGTTGCCGCGAAGCAGCAATCGCCGTGGGAGAATTGGACTGTGCACGCGAGTTCGCAACATTAACACACTGCTGTCTAACTATAGGTGGACGCAACCTGCCGTGATACATTTTAATATTTCGTCGATTTTGTATTTTTAAACCAGTACTCAACGTATCAAACTTTCTTGCCTTCATGTCCCTTTCGCATACAGCATTTTCACTGTATTTCGATAATTCGTATTGTTGCTTTTCCCGTCTTGAAGTTCCTCCACCTTTGAGAGATTGACCTATTCGTAAAACGGAAGGAAATCGACTGAAACATTTCAGAGGTTTTTAACGATGACGTCCCTGGTGAGGAGGAAGAACCGTATGACGGTGTGAATGAATGAAACTTCCTGGCAGATTGAAACTGTTTGCCGGACCGAGACTCGAACTCGGGCCTTTGCCTTTCACGGCCAAGTGCTCTACCATCTGAGCTACCCAAACACGACTGACGCGTCGTCCTCACAGCCTTACTTCTGCCTGTACCTCGTCTCCTACCTTCCAAACTTTACAGAAGCTCTGCTTGGGTAGCTCAGATGGTAGAGCACTTACCCGCGAAAGGCAAAGGTCCCGAATTCGAGTCCCGGCCCGGCACACAGTTTTAATCTGCCGGGAAGTATCATATCAGCGCACACTCCGCTGCAGAGCGAAAATCTCATTCTGGTGTGAATGAATGTTTTCATGGTTTCGAGGACGATTCCACTGATGGTGGCATTAGAATTGTTTGGAAGCAAGAAGTGGCAGTGTTTTAAAGTGATTCCGACGATAACAAGTCTTGGCAGAAATAACACATTTAATTGCAACGGTAACCGGTTTCGGTCAGAATGTGACGATCTTCAGACCATTTATACTATGATGGTAGACGCTGGCGGTGAACGGGGCGGGTGTCGTGGCTTCAAGAGCTGTCTGTTGTGCAGTCTGGCACCTCAACGGTGAAAATGAGTATGAGAAGCTATGCTTTTTTACGAAAATAGGAACAAGCAATGACAATAGCGTTTATTACTGACCGAAGCAAAATTCAGCGTGAATGTTCTTGTCAAACATTACTTGTGGTAAATTCTGTACACACCCGGAAACTGAAATAATACTCAAGACACAGACTTGTTTGCTAGAGAAAGTAGAGGGTGTTTCAAAACGAATAATAGGGGCAGTGGCGGATACATATGGGGCGGGGGGGGGGGGGGGGGCGTAGGGCGCACGCCCTACGCCCTCTCTCCCCTTGCGGGGTCACCAGCATTGCCATCCGCGCCGCCCACTACCAGTCTGTCCGCACGCTATTCTTTCGCTTCCTTCGTCAGTCGACTCGACTGAATCGAATTATTGAGTAGTTGCACTTTCCTATGTACCATTATCATTTATAATTCAACATACTTTTGCCATCACAACTACTGAATCATGACGGTAGTGATCTGACACACAAATTGAATCGGTGCTTAGCTGACCTACGGTTCTTTGAAGAACAATCACTCATTCTGATTAAAAAGAAATTAATGGGAGAGATTCTTCAATACAAGCAAACGAGTATAAATGCAATTAATGACCGTGATTCTGTTATGCAAGCGTTATCTGTTTGACCTAGATCTATCCTACTTTGCACACACTGTACAAAATATATGCTTCTCTATCTGCATCTGTAGCTACAGTAGAAATACGTTTTTCAACATCGTGGCGTACATGGCTGAGGTCGACAATGAAGGAGGATCGACTTAATGGCTTAGCTCTGTTGAACACTCACGCTGACATTGATTGTCCTATTGACGATGTAATTAACCAATTTGCCAAGAAGAAGAGGCGCATAGGTTTCATCATTTCAGGAAGAGAACCACAGTTTTAACTTTTTTATATCATAAGACGGCATTGTCTTGTATATGTGTATAATCAGTTTAAATAAAACTTTCTTAAACTTTGCATGTGACTTTATTACTTTTTATTACGGTAAAAGTAACGGTAGCTCAAGATATCTTTAGAGCCCCCTCCTTGAGGTTTTTCTGTAACCGCCACTGTAGGGGTTTTATAGCTTTGTAACATTTATTACAATTATAAATAATACATCAAATGGAAGAGGAACTCAAACAGTCAGTATGTAACACTCAATTCTTAGTTATGGCATTTTTTTTTTGAAACAAATGCACAAAATATGAACACAATTTTCTAACTCCGGAGAAGATCCACAAGAATAATAACCAATGTATATTCATTTTGACATTTTCGCAACTGAAATAATTTTATTTAAGTAGTGTGTCAGCCTAGGGACCGATGACCTCGGCACTTTGCTCCCATAGGAACTTGCCACAAATTTCCAATTTCCGTGCGCAATGTGCAGCTTACTCAGAAATTTAGAACCCGCACTCGGGACAATCTATAGATTAAAGACGTCATAGACAGTCGCAAGGTGGTTGGCAACTGATTTACAAGCACAGTAAAGGGCCTTACGCACCAACCAAAATATTGGACGTGTGTAGCGATGTTAGCCATCCGACGAACCAACTTTTCATATCGGGCGGTTGGTCGGGTATGAGCATCTGACAGCCGACCACCCCACCACGTCACCTTACCCCTGCAACCATTACCGCCTCCAAATTTCGCTGGTGTAGGCTAGTGTGCCAATCACTTGACTGACTTTCGTCAGCTGTCTGTACGCCGGAAATATACTCGCACAACAGTAAAATGACAAGACAGAGTCAGAGTGATAGACTTAAATTGATATAATTATTGGAAAAGTAGAGAGAGAGACAGCTGATGCCTTCGGGATATTAATTGTGAGGAGGAATAGGGAAGTAACACCGACTACCTAGTTGCAAATCTACACAGTTCAGTCCAGAGGCCACACGCGAACGGCATATAGAAGAGAACTGAGAATTTTACAGTAGAAACGCCAATCTGATTACAATGAACAGTAGGCAATAGTGTCGTAAATGTCTGATACATATTAGGACTGTTTCATTATGGTCAGCAGCTCCGAAAAGCATGTTTCATCCATTCTAGGATATTTGCGAAAACGTCATTCGCTCCCCTCTCTTTAGTAAAATGGTGTGCGCGATTTTTCTTTGCATAAGCCACTTCTTTGTCCACAGCTTTCTCTCGGCATTTCTTGGCGTTGTAAACCCCCAAACCAGCGAAGGCAATTCCCAGTTTCGCTTCAGCAACATCTCGTGGACCTTAAGCTCAGTGAGCTTTCTGTAAGCATTTCGCTAGAAGCGATATGAGCAGCGATACGAGCAGCGCTGCAATCGCTGAGGGAAGTTGGTCGAGGCTTGTGGAGGCTGAACGTAAACTGGTCGGTTCGTCAGTTGGCCGCTACGTGGGCATAGCGCATAGAGGCCCGCACTTCGAGTAGTCTATTTTGACTAGTGAATCGGTCGTGTAAAACGGGCTTAACTGCCAGTCTGCGGTCTCGAGCAGCCCAGCTGAGGTTGGCGCCGCACGTGGCCGCCGGCTGGCAGCTGGCTTGCATGGGCCGGGCGCGTGGCTCTGCGCAACAGCCGCGGGCCCCCTTGACCTACGTCACCGCTGGGCAACCCGCCACGCCCACAGCATCGCACCTCGCGCTCAACGCTCTCAATGGCCAACGGGACCCTGCGCCGTACGCACGACCTTCGCCACCATTCTGATCGCTCGTCCTTCCGCTGCTTTTACAGCAAGCTGGCTCTTGGCGAGGAGTCTTGACTCGCATTCGGCAGGACGGCGGTTCAAATCCCCGCACGTAATGTTTCTTTGAAAAGACAAGCCGACATCCTTCTCTGTTCTTCCTCCATTCGAGTTTGAGCTTCGTTACTAACGACCGATTCGTCGACGGGACTTTAACCGCTAGTCTTCCTTACTTAGGCATGACAGAGCAGGTCGAGCTCTGTGGCTGCGAATTACTTCAAGAAATACAGCAACCAGCCATTATGTATATAGGGCGCTCAGAAATTCCCGTTACAAACTTCTAGGACTTGCAGAGGGGAGAGAGTATATAATATTTTGAACAGGAAGGAAGAGAGGAAGGAAGATTGGATTTAACTTCCGTCGACATCGAGGCCATTGGAGCACAAGCTCTGTGTCAGGGATGTAGAAGGAAATCGGCCGTGCCCTTTGAAAGGGACCGTCCTGGCATTTGCCTGTAGCGACTTAAGAGGAATCACGGAAAACCTCAATCTGGATGGCCGGATTTGACCCGCCGTCCTCCCGAATGCGAGTCCACTGCGCCTCCTCGCTCGGTTTCTGAATAGCAACCCACGTCGGGACACACACCGTTTCCATCCTAGGGTGGCTTCAAGGCAGATGTTCAACTCATCCACTTCTGCTTGAGGAATTTGATTGGGCATAACGCAGTACAGTTATTAGGTAACAACTCGAAAGGAAACATAACAGAACATCCACTTATCATTTAAGCACATTTGTTTGCATTAACACTTAAACATTATGTGTATATGAAACTTTCTGGCAGATTAAAACTGTGTGCCGGACCGAGACTCGAACTCGGGACCTTTGCCCTCGAGTCTCGGTCCGGCACACAGTTTTAATCTGCCAGAAAGTTTCATATTAACGCACACTAAGGTGAAGAGTGAAAATCTCATTCTGGATTACATGTTTACATTACTCAAAAAAACCTAGAATACTGTTTGTACAGAAGAGTATTGATGCATTACGACAGCGGCCCGATGCGGCGACCACCAACGTTGTTACAGACATTGCACGTACAAAGCAATATTCAGGTACACCCTCTCCATCCCAGCTGCTGTCTCTTCGGTTTCTGGTGCTTCGGCCGCGAAGTGGCCGCGCGGTTTGAGGCGCCATGTCACGGATTGCGCAGCCCCGCCCGCCGGAGGTTAGTGATCACTCGGACGGAAGTGCGTGGGCGTGTGTGCGCGTGCAAGTCTAGGGACCGATGACCTCAGCAGTTTGGTCCCTTAGGAATTCACAGACATTTGAACAATGCGGCCTGAACTCGTTCCAGTAGATCTTCCTCTGTCTGTACAGGAGCCTCATGAATTAAATTTTGCCTACGATTCCAAGAGGGCGCATATGATCTCGGCGGCCTAGCCATCTTTCACTATATCGTCCATTGAGATGTCTCCGTATCGGACGTGAGAAGTGAAGTGGTCCAACATCATGGTGAAGTATCTGCTGACGGACATTCAGTGACACAGCTTCCAAGGGCGGCTCCAATAAATTTTGCACTAAGATCACGTATGCAGCGCCAGTTGGGTTCAGTGGAAGCGGACGTGATACACATTTGAACGGAATCTGTCGTAAACGTAAACTGTACGTTTCCGGTTGTGGGCTCCTATTCAAAATAATTATGTACCCACACCCGTCTACAAGTCCTGAAGTTTGTAGTGGGAATTTCCGGAGACTCACAGCCGTATTTATGTCAAGATGCGTTACAGCTTTTAGACCCGTTCAACAGACATGAAACATTCATATCCTCATCAGTACTACGCTTTTGTAGACTCAATCGCGCAAGACAGCGGCAGCGTTCAGAAACTACGTTGAAATCCCGGAACACGACTTGGCATTAAAAAGTAACAATCTTCCATCCATTTCCTCCTGCTCCATACGAGTTCAGCTAGTGGACAACATGGAAATACTGCCGCAGCAGTTTTCCATTTCGTTACAATCATCTGGCAATTTTTTTTTTAAATCATCTTTGACGACCTTGCCAGACAAGAGTCAAAGTGGTGCTGACTGTTTACGATAAAAAGTTCATGCTAATCGAATACAACGGTCTGTAAATCTGTAGACAGTATGACACGGCAGCCAGTGACACCCTTGGGCCTTCGTGGCCTGGCAAAGTACTCATTTTCAGAGTACAACATTATAATCTCCACCAAATTCCGGCAAACTTATTATATCTTCACTTACAGAAATAGTGTACTTTTATACGATATTGCAGTGCCTGTGTCATCTCGAATTACAATGCAATATTCCTTGGGACATGCGTGCATGTTCGCATTTGCGAATATGGACAATCATCAACTGTGTAACGGAATGACAATGAAAATTGGTGCCGGATGGGGACTAAAACCAGGATTTCCCCTGTTATCGCGAGCGGTCGCCTTACCATTAGGGTGTCCGAGCACACTACTCACGGCGTGACCCCAACTTCCATATGTCGTCAACGTCAACCATTTCATGTAAATGCACTGCAATCTCCCCATTATCCGCCGACACTGGACAAGCGATTTCAAAGTAAAACGTCCCCCCTGTAGGGGAATACACATGTTGTAGACACATGGAAGTTTGGGTCGTGCCGTGAGTCTTACTCGGATAAGGCGTCGCTCGCGATAAGTGGGAAATGTGGGTTCTAGTCCCGGTCCAGCAGAAATTTCCAAGTCGTCATTCCATTGCACAGCTGATAGCTGTCCACATTCGCAGCTGCGAATACATTTAATGTATAGTGTATTTTTGCCTGATTAGCAAGATACTGGCTTTGGTGTAACATTCATTCTTAAAATCGCGCTCCGGGGGTCAGTGTTCGAATCCCCGTCCAGCCATTTAGATGTAGGTTTCGTAACTCGCTTGAAGTAAACACCGGTATGCAATATCGAAAAAGGCCACGGTCGACTTCCGGTTTTGCCTTCATTCGTAGAGGCTAGTACGCCATTTTTAAAAATTGCGTCCTCCACTGAACGTTATTCCACAATCTTGAAACACTGATGTTGAAATCAACCTATCGGCAGAAATAAGTCTTAATTTTTATATACTTTTACTCCAAATCGGGAGAAATATTGGTGAGAATATGTTAAGGATTTTCGTGTTCCACCCTCATGAACCATGGACCTTGCCGTTGGTGGGGAGGCTTGCGTGCCTCAGCGATACAGATAGCCGTACCGTAGGTGCAACCACAACGGAGGGGTATTTGTTGAGAGGCCAGACAAACGTGTGGTTCCTGAAGAGGGGCAGCAGCCTTTTCAGTAGTTGCAAGGGCAACAGTCTGGATGATTGACTGATCTGGCCTTGTAACAATAACCAAAACGGCCTTGCTGTGCTGGTACTGCGAACGGCTGAAAGCAAGGGGAAACTACAGCCGTAATTTTTCCCGAGGGCACGCAGCTTAACTGTATGATTAAATGATGATGGCGTCCTCTTGGGTAAAATATTCCGGAGGTAAAATAGTCCCCCATTCGGATCTCCGGGCGGGGACTACTCAAGAGGATGTCGTTATCAGGAGAAAGAAAACTGGCGTTCTACGGATCGGAGCGTGGAATGTCAGATCCCTTAATCGGGCAGGTAGGTTAGAAAATTTAAAAAGGGAAATGGAGAGGTTAAAGTTAGATATAGTGGGTATTAGTGAAGTTCGGTGGCAGGAGGAACAAGACTTCTGGTCAGGTGACTACAGGGTTATAAACACCAAATCAAATAGGGGTAATGCAGGAGTAGGTTTAATAATGAATAGGAAAATAGGAATGCGGGTAAGCTACTACAAACAGCATAGTGAACGCATTATTGTGGCCAAGATAGATACGAAGCCCACACCTACTACAATAGTACAAGTTTATATGCCAACTAGCTCTGCAGATGACGAAGAAATTGAAGAAATGTATGATGAAATAAAAGAAATTATTCAGATAGTGAAGGGAGACGAAAATTTAATAGTCATGGGTGACTGGAATTCGAGTGTAGGAAAAGGGAGAGAAGGAAACGTAGTAGGTGAATACGGATTGGGGCTAATAAATGAAAGAGGAAGCCGCCTGGTAGAATTTTGCACAGAGCATAAGTTAATCATAGCTAACACTTGGTTCAAGAATCATAAAAGAAGGTTGTATACATGGAAGAATCCTGGAGATACTAAAAGGTATCAGATAGATTATATAATGGTAAGACAGAGATTTAGGAACCAGGTTTTAAATTGTAAGACATTTCCAGGGGCAGATGTGGACTCTGACCACAATCTATTGGTTATGACCTGTAGATTAAAACTGAAGAAACTGCAAAAAGGTGGGAATTTAAGGAGATGGGACCTGGATAAACTGAAAGAACCAGAGGTTGTACAGAGTTTCAGGGAGAGCATAAGGGAACAATTGACAGGAATGGGGGAAAGAAATACAGTAGAAGAAGAATGGGTAGCTTTGAGGGATGATGTAGTGAAGGCAGCAGAGGATCAAGTAGGTAAAAGGACAAGGGCTAGTAGAAATCCTTGGGTAACAGAAGAAATATTGAATTTAATTGATGAAAGGAGAAAATATAAAAATGCAGTAAATGAAGCAGGCAAAAAGGAATACAAACGTCTCAAAAATGATATCGACAGGAAGTGCAAAATGGCTAAGCAGGGATGGCGTGAGGAGAAATGTAAGGATGTAGAGCCTTATCTCACTAGGGGTAAGATAGATACTGCCTACAGGAAAATTAAAGAGACCTTTGGAGATAAGAGAACCACTTGTATGAATATCAAGAGCTCAGATGGAAACCCAGTTCTAAGCAAAGAAGGGAAAGCAGAAAGGTGGAAGGAGTATATAGAGGGTCTATACAAGGGCGATGTACTTGAGGACAATATTATGGAAATGGAAGAGGATGTAGATGAAGATGAAATGGGAGATATGATACTGCGTGAAGAGTTTGACAGAGCACTGAAAGACCTGAGTCGAAACAAGGCCCCGGGAGTAGACAACATTCCGTTGGAACTACTGACGGCCTAGGAAGAGCCAGTCCTGACAAAACTCTACCATCTGGTGAGCAAGATGTATGAAACAGGCGAAATACCCTCAGACTTCAAGAAGAATATAATAATTCCAATCCCAAAGAAAGCAGGTGTTGACAGATGTGAAAATTACCGAACAATCAGTTTAATAAGCCACAGCTGCAAAATACTAACACGAATTCTTTACAGACGAATGGAAAAACTGTAGAAGCCGACCTCGGGGAAGATCAGTTTGGATTCCGTAGAAACATTGGAACACGTGAGGCAATACTGACCTTACGACTTATCTTAGAAGAAAGATTAAGGAAAGGCAAACCTACGTTTCTAGCATTTGTAGACTTGGAGAAAGCTTTTGACAATGTTGACTGGAATACTCTCTTTCAAATTCTAAAGGTGGCAGGGGTAAAATACAGGGAGCGAAAGGCTATTTACAATTTGTACTGAAACCAGATGGCAGTTATAAGAGTCGAGGGACATGAAAGGGAAGCAGTGGTTGGGAAGGGAGTAAGACAGGGTTGTAGCCTCTCCCCGATGTTATTCAATCTGTATATTGAGCAAGCAGTAAAGGAAACAAAAGAAAAATTCGGAGAAGGTATTAAAATTCATGGAGAAGAAATAAAAACTTTGAGGTTTGCCGATGACATTGTAATTCTGTCAGAGACAGCAAAGGACTTGGAAGACCAGTTGAATGGAATGGACAGTGTCTTGAAAGGAGGATATAAGATGAACATCAACAAAAGCAAAACGAGGATAATGGAATGTAGTCGAATTAAGTCGGGTGATGCTGAGGGAATTAGATTAGGAAATGAGACACTTAAAGTAGTAAAGGAGTTTTGCTATTTGGGGAGAAAAATAACTGATGATGGTCGAAGTAGAGAGGATATAAAATGTAGACTGGCAATGGCAAGGAAAGCGTTTCTGAAGAAGAGAAATTTGTTAACATCGAGTACAGATTTAAGTGTCAGGAAGTCGTTTCTGAAAGTATTTGTATGAAGGGTAGCCATGTATGGAAGTGAAACATGGACGATAAATAGTTCAGACAAGAAGAGAATAGAAGCATTCGAAATGTGGTGCTACAGAAGAATGCTGAAGATTAGATGGGTAGATCACATAACTAATGAGGAAGTATTGAATAGGATTGGGGAGAAGAGAAGTTTGTGGCACAACTTGACCAGAAGAAGGGATCGGTTGGTAGGACATGTTCTGAGGCATCAAGGGATCACCAATTTAGTATTGGAGGGCAGCGTGGAGGGTAAAAATCGTAGAGGGAGACCAAGAGATGAATACACTAAGCAGATTCAGAAGGATGTAGGTTGCAGTAGGTACTGGGAGATGAAGAGGCTTGCACAGGATAGAGTAGCATGGAGAGCTGCATCAAACCAGTCTCAGGACTGAAGACCACAACAACAACAACACCGCGAAGAAGCTAGGAAGTCGTGTAGGGATGTTTATATTGTGAGTACATTATCCTCGTCATGATATGATCGTCAGAGTTAATAGCGTATCTGCTATAATGAGTCGTTAAAATGTAGGAACGGACTCAAATCACTACTACTGAGAAAGAATCACGGATTAAGTTCTTTTCTTCAAGCGATACAAGATACAGCGGCTTATGTTGCACGTAATCTGTATACACACTCCTCTCGTACACATATGCACCGTGTACGACACCCTAAAACTTACACGAACGAAGGTGTCCTGCCAATGAAACAAAATCTTATGTTTATGGAGCTAGCACAAACGTTCCTAGAGCTTTAACAGTTTTTCCTAAATGAAATCCGTAAATGTTTTTGACAAATGGCTTTGTAAGTGTATGCTGTACGAGAAATTTGAGTGCCGACGAAGATGAGGCCTTTAACTGACTGCACACGAAACGCAATCTTACACAGAAATTTGCGGCAGTTATACCTGAGACACCTTCCATGACCAACACATAATTTTGCGGCTCCCTTTTGAAGACTTAGGCGCTAGTCACGACGGTACTAGAGATGGATCGTAGCCTCGAGAGTACTTTAAATTCGTAGGTGCTAAAGTGTACAGTTGAAGTATGTGATGTGACACTGGATTCAATAGAGCAATATATTAAACTTGTTTTAGAAACGCAATGGCAAAACAGCAACACACTTTTCTCAAGCACTTACAAATAAAATTTGACTTCAACTGTGTTAGGTATAGAAGTACCATCTATTGGCGATATTTGAAAATTTGTGCCGGGTCGGGACTCGAACCCGGATTTCCCGCTTATCAAAAGCGGACGCTTTAACTATTAGGGCCGATCTAAACTTCCGCAAGTCACTTGTCGATATCCGTATACCACTGTCTCGTCCAGTCGTCATTAAATGCTCTCAGCTATACTCTGTATTCCCGCATCAATGAGAATATGACTGTGGTATATGGATGCAGAGTGACTTACGAAAATTTGGTTCGGTCCTGGCAGTGTGCACGAATAACCTATGGTTAAAGCGACCGCTCGCGATAAGTGTGAAGTCTGGGTTCAAGTCCCGATACGGCACAAATTTTTATGTCACCAATAGGCAGTACATCTATACCTAATGCAGCTGAGGCCCAGTTACTCGCATTCTTCGAATTTATTTCGAAGTAATTTCGAACGGCTGTCTATCGTGGACACTGTCTGTTCATGCAGGTAATTTTCTCAAACACCTCCTCGTCAAGACGCGATTCCTGAAACTTTTTATAATAATGGTCGTTTGTAGTACGTACTTACAACCATTTACGTGATTGTGAGTTATAGGTTACATTACAAAACTGTCAGAAAAACATGTAATGTAGAAAAACCTACAAAGATGAAGAGTGGAAGCAAGAAAGGGAGAAATTAGGAAGAAACAGAACCTGGTGGTTACAAAATCAGTTCAAGAGTGATGTATTCAGACGTCCAGGTCTGCAAAGTCATCACAAAAATTAATAAAATCTTGTTAATGAAGCAAAAGAAATGCCGACCCTAACTATGGACAGAGGTTATCGTCATATATATGATACACTGCGAAAGCAAAACAAATCAGAACCGCACTTACCACGAGTGGGTAGAAAGCGAGCGAACAGCCGACGACGACTACGTCCTGAGCTCGTAGTATTACATTCATATACCCTGCTGCGAGAGTGCGGTGGAGAGGGGAGTTGCGTAACGCCATATTAGTCAGCTATTCTCCGTCTCACAGTAAAGACTCCGCTGTCTTCAAGACCAGGGGGCCCGTACAAGACGTCACGCAAGTACAAGGGCACGCCCGTCAGCCGGCCTCCCGTGATGTCACGCAAGTTGCAACAGAAACGCGCCACTTGCATCACCACGACGCTATCAATTCACACCTGCTGCATCACGATTCTGTACGGCCGCTCATTGGTCAGTAGTTTTTTGAAGAGGCTATAGCAGCCGAAACAACACGACCCTTCTATTCATTTCCCTTCTTCCCCCTCTTCCTTAAACGGCTCTATTTGGGAGAAAAGGGCCCTAAAATAGTCACGCCTATATACGCGTTCAGCCCTGCTACCCCATATTTCTTCAGCTCTTAATTTTTCGTAGGAAACAGTTACTTTACATGATGCAGTTAACCGCAAGCCTCTCTCTCTCTCTCTCTCTCTCTCTCTCTCTCTCGCACACACGCACGCTTTTATGTGGACACCCTATCTACTACGTGTAACTGAGATCTATAGTTTAACTAAAGAGCTGAGGTTTCTCCAAGGCAATGTGTCATCAAAAATGATGTACGATATTACTCGCAACAACGGCCCACAATCTGATTATTACATGCACAATGTCTGGCAATCAAGTCTCACGGGAGACTTATTAGCATCCACAGAGTTATGTATTCGATATTTTCACCCGAAATGAAAAGGAAATGGAACGTAATCCGTTCCCCATTTTTTACGACACGGGACAGTTACATCCCTTGATGGAGCATGTGCCTTCTTTCGCCGCATTTGCAGGCTAAGCAGTCATTTATACTCTTTGTCCACTTTTTTGCTAAATCAGGATATGTCTATGAAAAGCTACGCAGCTGTAGCGCTCTCTCAGGCTGAACAAGGGTCCAAGAGAAGAAGGGCACCTAGCACAGAGTTATCTACAGCTGACTCTGCGGAATGATGAGTAACTTTCAGGCAGCTGGATGCGAACAGATGTTTGCAGCGCAACTGCCTTATTACACCATGAACGAATGCTTAGAGCCAGTTTCTAATGAATTGCACGTCGAAGAAACATTTAAACTATTCCCTTGCATCGTCGACTCTCTAATACAGCGCCATGTATCTAATGGTAGCATAAATTCTCAAGACTGCGTAGACTACAGTTGCAACACGCTCCCCTTCACGTTTCATCAGAACTGTTAGCAGCGGGCTGTAGTAGTAACATTTACGGCGCAGTACACTTCCACACAAACACAAGTTAGCATACCGTGATAAGGGAACCTAGTACACGCGGTAAATCAAACTTAATACTTCTGAGTGTTTCGTAACTGTGTGGAAAGAGTTGAGGAATGGCGTCTTTAATTCATTTTTTTATGAAAATGTTTCCTGCGTTGTGTGTTCTATGGCAGGGAAAGCATTACTGTTTGGTTAGGACCGTACACCCGTATTATGAGCTTCCAGATTTCTAACCATCGGCAAAACATGCGTAAAATTTAAACAACAGGACTCCACAACAATCTTCCTTCTCTGTTTAATGTGAAGAGAACAGTCTCAACTACATAAAATTCCGGAATTCGCATCGAATGGAAACGTTCTTACTAAGAGGCATGACTGATGACAGGAGACAATCTTTCCTTCTCTTAATGCAGCATTTCTTTGTCGTTTTGACCACAATTTTCAACATTCCTCTACAGTAACTTTTTTCTGCTTTATTCCACAAAGTTCACGTGTAATTCCAATCCAGAAATTTCTTCCCTTCAAATCTCAGGATATGATATCCCTTAGTTTGCTTGATGAAAACTTCCGTGGTGTCTTTCTCGCTTTCATGTTGTTCCTACAATGCGAAAACTATCGCTATTCTCTCTCTCTCTCTCTCTCTCTCTCTCTCTCTCTCTCGTTGCGATTTTGATCTTACGAAATCACTTCTTCTTCTTCTTCTTCTTCCTCCTCCTAATGTCGTCACTTTGTTTATCCACACCCGATTTCCATGCTCCGAAGACAGACTAACGCATTGAACAATTCTAAATTTTTATTATTTTCAGCTAGGAGACCAACGCACTAAGCATTCATATCTAGCCCATTTGTTCTCATATTAGTATAAGATTTTCGAATCTCTTTCACTTTATATTGCCGAAGATTTTCTGTAAGCCAGAAAATGTCGTGAAACTACTACTGTTTCTTTTTTCTCCCTTCCACTACCAAGAAAACCGTGCGGTTTCCTTGCTTAGTGTCATCTTTCTACCACCACTGTCGCCAACCAGGCCTTTTTCCACTTTTCTTTCGGCTCTTCTACAGTAATTTAGAAATTTTCAAGGTTGAAATGCTATGGTTTCGTCTGATATGGGACGTTTCGTGTATCTCAGGTTCACACATTGCGTGAAGGGGGAGACGAGAGAGATACCCTTCGCCAGGCCTAGGGCTCCACCTATGGGGTGCATTATTGAAACCTATGCGTATGAGGCATGAAACTGAACGTGAACCATGATTGCAGTAGCTCTGTTAGAAAACAGTGCAGCCTTGCTGCCTTGGCATTGCTGATCGTCTCTTTCGAACTTTTACTAGTTTATGACTCACGGTGCAACGAAAATTCAGTTTTTAATAACAAGGTAGTGGGGGTGAAAGTAAGTATATTTGCTTTTGCCAAACATTTTTTTAAACGAAATATCTATTAGGCGTGAATACCTATTTCGGCAACATTGTGTGAAAGTTTCGTTGTTATCTAGTTATTGGACGAGTAATATAAAATTTCCCTAAATATAATTTTGCGTAATCTTATCCCATGTTGTGGGTCAAGAGTACCCAATGCGCGGTTTCACCCCCAAACTAAAGAAAATAAAAGGAAAAATTAAGAACTATTAACTTTTTCAGCAATTTCAAAAAGTAAATGTAAATGATCTGAGAGCAACGCGGAAAAAAAAGATTTATCGATGGAAATGCAGTACTGCACTATTGCTTGTTCTGCCCCCAATGAGGAAGTTTTCGTGAATCGCCAGAGGTGCCCAAAACCCACGCCCGTTTTAAGACGTTTTCTTTAGGCTCCTCTGAAAACCCGGTAGAGCTTTGGATGCTTGCCGTGCTGAGCTCCCATTTTCAATTACGTCAAGAGCTTGATGGTAGAGCGGCTCTGTTAACGGCTGTCCAGCTGATGTTCTCGGGCGGTCGAAAGAAAAACTGCAGAAATGTTTATTTACGTTCTCTAAGGTGAATAACTAAGCAGCTAAGGAACATAAACAAAAAAAATTCTTCAATACGCTAGAAGGGACTACACAATATAAAGTACAGGTTATGGGGTAAAAGTACGCCTTGCGAAGTTTTACCCCATTACACCTGCGTACTTTTACCCAGTTCTGCTATTATCTTCCGGCAGTCTACAGATAACACACAACTGAAGCCGTGGAGCTCGAGGAAGTTATTGGAAGTCTATAGCTGCCAGTTCCGGTACTGAGTATCTAATTTTTAAATAGATTTACGTTCACCTAACAATCAAAACTATACAAATATTACATCGAAAACGTACAGAAGTGTCTTAACGCATTTCTTCCAGCTGTAAGCGTTAGACTGCCTCGAAATTCTAGGAGACAACTGAAGAGATGACGAATACGCTGCCTTACGAGGTATTGGTGAACTTTTGCTCTACGGACCTCAAAACTTTATGGGTTCTCTCGCCCCCATGCATACTTTTACCGCCACCGATCCCACATGGATTCAAAAACTAACACGTTAAACGCAAACTCGCTATATTATCAACATCAGATTCGCCAAAGTTCTATTTGTTTGTGTCTTAAGAATTCTGGAAAATTACAATTATGCTTTGTTCCTTTTTTTATTAGTGTTTTTCAAAATGTGTCTGAGCACCATGGGACTTGCTTCTATTGTCTTCCTGTGATCTTACCTGATGGGGAGCCGGCCGCGGTGGTCTAGCGGTTCAGGCGCTCAGTCCGGAGCCGCGCGACTGCTACGGTCGCAGGTTCGAATCCTGCCTCGGGCATGGATGTGTGTTATGTCCTTAGGTTAGTTAGGTTTAAGTAGTTCTAAGTTCTAGGGGACTGATGACCAGAGATGTTAAGTCCCATAGTGCTCAGAGCCATTTGAACCATTTTGAACCAGATGGGGATCCCAGACACTAGATTAGTACTCAACAGTTGATAGCCTAAGTGTTTTGTATGAGGTCTCCTGTATAGATGTTTTCCCATACCCGACATTACGTACTTCTTCCATTTCGTGTCAAATGGTTCAAATGGCTCTGAGCACTATGGGACTCAACATCTGAGGTCATCAGTGCCCTAGAACTTAGAACCACTTAAACCTAACTAACCTAAGGACATCACACACATCCATTCCTGAGACAGGATTCGAACCTGCGACCGTAGCGTTCGCGCGGTTCCAGACTGTAGCGCCTAGAACCGCTCGGCAGTGTTTTTCACTTTCAAGCTGATGGCCTAAGTTTACGTTACACGAAACAAACTCAGTAACCGAAAGTGTCAGCGTTTAAAATCTTCTGTTTTAAGGTGAAGGAGGAGCGAAAGTTGTACTGTTTACTGTTGTTTTTTAGAACCAGCTACTATTACGGCAGATTACAAAATTTAATGTTTCATATTATTACGGAAATGTGATTGTTCAAAGTTCTACATAACTGCTTGAACAATTCATCTACATGTACTTGCTTTCAAGCTCACATTAGCTGTATAACGTAACGGCATCACAGATATAAGAACTGCACTTGACCGGATTTCTGGGAAGGGGAGCTTGTAGTTCCGTTTGCTATTTCCATTCTCTTGGCACACTGCCTGGCTCTTGGGCTGCAGATGGAGTTTTACAAAACTCACAACTTCTTTGGCAATCAGCGCCACATAATTAAGAGTATTATTTATTTTGCACCAATTTCTGAGATAATTCAGCCCCACGTCCGCTACTGTATGTGAGCGGTTAAAACTGCTAAGTGTCTCAAACCCCTAACCATAACGTTCGGGGCTAGTTCGCTGCCAATTATGTCTTGCGAGCACTCCTCCAGAACAGACTCATACCTCGAATGTATCATTCGCTTTTTCCTTCTTACCAATATCTGTAACTTAAAGGATCGTCCTGATCCAAGGAAAAGACGTTGCATCCTTGGCCCCAGTGTTAAGATTAAACTTTTGAGCGACAAAACGGAGATGCACGACATACCGGCATAGGCCTTTGTGTTGCCAGACGTCCCGATTTACGATATAATTTTAAATGTCCCGCCGGAACTGGTTATGTTGCGTTTTGTAATACCACAACCCCTTTTGGGATCCTTTATCCTATTCCAGTCTCAACTCCACTCTCCCGAAGATGGCATATGTGTAATAATTGTAATTTACACTAATTTAAACTATTGTTTTGACATTGTTTACGTTGGGTCTTACCAGTATACTGTATAGAAGGAAGGAAACATGTTGGATTAAAAACAAATGAACCATCATAATTTACACACGATACAAACTACAGGCACATGGTAGGAATAAAATTGCTATTGCAATTATGGAATAATTAACGATTACAGTTCCGATATTTCTTCAAGTCATCGTGAGACAGCTATTTTTGTGTCAGACATAGTACGTTCTCCTAACAGTAATATGACACGATGGTTCTTCAGTCAGAATCAAACTTGCTCATGTTCTAACAGAACTGTAATTACGACTATATAGTAATGTAAAATTTCACTCCTACAAAATTTAATTAATTGAATCTAGGCCTATCGTTCAATTAAACTAATCGCTCTGTTCACCTGAAAATGATAGGATGATTTTACTTTAAGTTAGTATAATAATATATGCAAATTTACGAAATATATTGTTGCTATGATAAAACATGTAATTTATTACTAATTAATTAATAGAAACAGATTGCTTCCTCTCTTTGTATGAAACGGTTCACTATTATCCCATGTAATTTTCTTTGTAATTTAGGAAGATGTAAAGACTTTGTTAAATACAATAACAGCAATTGTTTAAAATAATATAAAGAAAGGGGATTTGTACGTCATCATACGTCAGTCTTGGACTGAATTTTGTGTCAACAGCATATGTCCAGACTTGGTATGTTCGCTGCCGGACATCTAACGTGCGAAATAAATTTCTCTGTGAACAAGAATTGCTGAAACTTATTTACACCATTACATGATTCCCACATGGCGATGCAGTAACATCAAGAGGAACCTACGGCAGCATCAAGAAGCAGCACCCCGGATTACGCAAAATACGTATTATTTTTTTTGGTGGAGAATATCCGTAATAAGACGTAGTATATTGAACAATGTTTTTATTATGTTAAGCAGCGACACACATCCCAGACTTCACCACAAATCATTTTCGCCACGTTTTACTACAGTATTTCAAACTTGTTCCATTATTATTGCAAAATCTTTCGCGCTACATCTGGTAAGTACCTATTGTCTAAGCACGTATCGCTTGAAGATACGAGAAACTCGGCTATCAGTCTATGATAGCGCCGGGCGGGGCCGCTATTCATCTATTCCCATCCTCTCGCACTTCTGTTTGCCACTGTGTTTTACGTTCTTCGATTTATTACCCACCTCATTTACTTTCGACACTTACTTGAACATTTTAGTAAGTTTGCTACCTTGAGTAAATATTATGTCAACGCGTATTAACAATACTGGAAGGATTTTTTAATTCCATTCTTGATAGTCATCCTAGTTTAAAACTTCGTTCATTGTCTTGCGGGAACTGCTGAGTGTTGAAAGTGTTACGCTTGTTAATTATTTCTGAGACTATACACAAAATGCTCACTAAGTTGGGGGGGGGGGGGGGGGAGCCAACTATACGCGGCGGAACGGAAGATGGTAGAACCGTTGTCGTAGCGGCGGCGTAGGTTGACGTCATATGCACAGGATGTGGCCTCTCATATTGTCTCTCAGCGTCAGTGATGTCAGTCGGTCCAGGGTCTTGTATTCCACTATTTTTCTTTCTTTCTGGAGAATCCTGCAGTCTGGCGAGCTAGGCAGATGGTGCTCTCCGCAGTTGACACATGGGAGGCGGGGCACAGGGAGTATTGGGGTGTGAAGGACGTCCACAATCCCGACAGGTGACGCTGGACGTGCATTGGGAAGACATATGGCCGAACTTCCAGCACTTAAAGCACCGCATCGCGGGAGGGATGTATGGCTTTAAGTCACATCGGTAGACTATCACCTTCTCGGGTAATTTGTCACCCTCGAAGGCCAAATGAAGACACCGGTGGTAACCTGATTATCCATCGGACCCCGTCGGCCGCGCCGGACTAAATGGTCACCTCACCACTCTAAATTGGCGCGCAGCTCATCGTCAGCCTGCAAAAGAAGGTCCCTGTGAAATACGACACCCTGGACCATATTTAAGCTCTTATGCGGCGTGATGGTAACAAACATCCCCAACTTGTCACAGGCAAGTAGTGCCCGTGACTGGGCAGAGGATGCTGTTTTGATGAAGGCCGACCCCGACCGTATTTTGGACAAGCCCTCCACCTCCCCAAACTTATCCTCTAAATGCTCCACAAAAAACTGAGGTTTCATTGACAAGAAAGATTCCCAATCAACTCTCGTACATACGAGGTACCGGGGTGAATAAGCTCTGCTGCCATCCTTAGCCTGGCGTTCCTCCGATGGTGTGGCGAGGGAGGGGGGGGGGGATGATTTGGGGTCATATTTCTTAACATTGAAGTTAGACCTTGATCGCTTAGAGACTGCTGGAGTTTGACCACCAGCAAAAGATGACGTACTACACTTCATGGCATGTCATCCGCCCTGATGCCACTCCGACCGGGGGTCCTCCCCACGGGGCCACCCAACCGCAGCAAAGGCCATCTGGCAGGGTGGCCATTGCCGGGAGTCCTGATGCCCCAGGGTGATGGGCATCTACTCCTTGGCATAAGTGGGGCGTTAATGGCGCAGGCATCAGCAGAGAGATCCCCATGTGGTCAGGGGGCTACAACCAACAGGGTACATGGCGGCCCCACCACAACGGACTGGCTACCATGCTGGATATGAGGTGCAAAGAAGTTCATGGTCATCGTCGGCACAGAAAGTGACTGCATAGTGCAAGGTGGGAAACGCACCCAGGAAGTTGTCCTCGTCCACGAGATGGAGAATGGGTGGGACTGCAATGACGCAACGAGAAAGTGGGCTAAAGATCTCACTGCACGATGGACACTATGCACCACGTAAGGCGCCCTTCCCAACTGGCTTGCTCTTCGGGAAAATTTTGAAAAATGGAGGTCAAACCCCACAGGGGATCATCACATATAGGCCGATAGATGAGAGACTCCTTTTAGTCGCCTCTTACGACAGGCAGGAATACCTTGGGCCTGTTCTAAACCCCCGACCTGCAGGTGGAGACATGTATGCACCCCCAAATTTGATAAAGAGTGAATTAGATTTTAAACTGCACTGATTTTTTTAATATGTAAAATAAAAAAGCGTGTTGAACACATTCTTTATTAAAATATAATAAAGACCAATAAATCCCAATTTTTTTTCATTTGTCCAGGGTAAAAAATGAAATACCGCTATTATGCCGAACTGAAATTTGTTCCTTACAGAGTTAAAAAAAAAGCTGATAACATTAGTTACGAGTTGAGTCTCACCCGCAAGGTCGTTTCCCGGCAGTGGGAAGGATTCCACGACAGATCAGACATTCAGACACTACGCGTAACGTAGGTTACATGGTGAAACTCAGTGCCACGGTCGTTGTCGTAGGTGCCTTGTAGATGTCAGACCGAAACGACACCTACCGTGGCCGGTAATGGGCCATTGTTGACATTACTGAAATTGAGGTCAGTGCGGCAAGCATCCAAAGCCACCGGATTTTCAAAGTCTGCCTCAAGAAAACATCAATGTCCAGCAAAGTTAACATACTGTTCACAACACTTAGTGCAATCGTGACGTCATTTTGACGTCACACACTGTGCCGAAGATGAAAAGAGTTTTCTATCGACTTTAGTGATCGTTCGGTTCACAACTCGCGGAACGAACATGACTTTCACAACAATAACATACAGGTGAAATAGTGAGAACTTGAGATTATGCTTTTTCTTTGCTACAGTGTAGTTAACCGCGAAGTTACGTCGTTTATAAATATGTGAGGTTCTGCATTCATGTGGATTGGGCTGTTTTTCAGGAAGATATTAGAGGGTTTTCAAGAAATAACTACGAAACTTAGGAAAAATAGTGAAGCTTTCACTAATATGCCTGTATCAACCCCGAGAGAGACGACTTACTGATTTAAAAGAAATAATCGGAACCCAGTCAGTACTGAATCCAATAACATATATTCAACAGTGTTCTATAAGAGAGAGAGAGAGAGAGAGAGAGAGAGAGAGAGAGAGAGAGAGAGAGAGAGAGAGAGGATGGGGGGTGGGGGTAAGCGGGGAACTTAGAGATAGAACTTATTTGAATAACGTCTAGTATTTCCTAGTATTTCCGAATGGTGAGCAAGATGTGAAAGACAGGTGAAATACCCTCAGACTTCAAAAAGAATATAATAATTCCAATTCCAAAGGAAGCAGGTGCTGATACGTGTGAATATTACCGAACTATCAGTTTAATAAGTCACAGTTGCAGAATACTAACACTAATTCTTTACAGAAGAAGAATGGAAAAACTGATAGAAGCAGACGTAGGGGAAGTTCAATCTGGATTCCAGAGAAACATAGCAACACGGGAGGCAATACTGACCCTATGACTTCTCATAGAAGAGAGGTTAAGGAAAAGCAAACCTACGTTTATAGCATTTGCGGACAGAGAAAGCTTTTGACAATGTTGACTGGAATAGTCTCAAATTTTAAAGGTGGCAGGGGTAAAATACACACAGCGAAGTGCTATTTACAATTAGTACAGAAACTAAATTGCAGTTGTGTGAGTAGAGGTGCACGAAAGGAAAGTACTGAATGAGAAAGGAGTGAGGCAAGGTTGTAGCCTATCCCGATATTATTCAATCTGAACACTGAACAAGCAGTAAAGGAAACCGAAGAAAAGTTTGGAGTAGAAATCAAAGACCAGGGAGAAGAAATAAAAACTTTGAGATTTGCCGATGACATTGTAATGCTGTCAGAGACAGCTAAGGACGTTGAAGAACAGCTGAACGGAATGGACAAAGTCTTGAAAGAAGGATGTAAGATTTACATCAACAAAAGCGAAACAAGGGTAATGGAATGTAGTCCATTCCTATCGGGTGGTGGTGATCGAATTAGATTAGGAAATGAGATACTAAAAGTAGAAGATGAGTTTTGCTATTTTGGGCAGCAAAGCAACTGATGATGGTCGAAATAGAGGGGATATAAAATGTAGACCAGCAATGGCACGAACAGCGTTTCTGAAGAAGAGAAATTTGTTAACATCGAGTACATATTTAAGTGTAAGGAAGTCTTTAATGTATTTGTATGGAGTGTAGCCATTTATGGGAGTGAAACGTGGACAATAAACAACTT
Organism: Schistocerca serialis cubense; assembly: GCF_023864345.2. Lineage (NCBI taxonomy): Eukaryota > Metazoa > Arthropoda > Insecta > Orthoptera > Acrididae > Schistocerca > Schistocerca serialis. The sequence goes on along the minus strand of NC_064639.1, from coordinate 422,291,735 downwards.
AGACAAGAAGAGACTAGAAGCTTTTGAAATGTGGTGCTGCAGAAGAATGTTCAAGATGGGTAGATCACATAACTAATGAGGTACTGCATAGAACTGTAGAGGAGAAATTTGTGGCACAACCTGACTAGAAGAAAAGACCGGTTGGTAGGACATTCTGAGGCATCAAGGGTTCACCAGTTTAGCACTGGAGGGAAGCAGGAGAATGGAGGTTGCAGTAGTTACTCGGAGATGAAGGGGCTTGCACAGGATAGAGTAAGCAGAGAGCTGCATCATCGTTTAAAAACATGAAGGTGAAAAAAATTTTCGGATGCGGCAGGACGTGAACCCACTATTCAGCTACGCTACATACCGTGGCTCTACACTTATAACCACTACCACCACAAAGAGCTAGCGAAAGTTTGCATTTTGTAATGTAACCTAGACCTCAAGAAGGCTCTAACCATCAACAGGTCCTTACGTGACGTTTAATCAGAACTAATCGTATCAAGACTGCCTTTTTTAAAAGTCTTGTGCCATTTCCTCAAAACAGCGTACTTTCATTATACGCAAGTTACTATACGAAATTACGGAATCCAATATAGTATTTGCCAACCACCTTGCATCGACTGTTAACGCAAGTCGGTATCAGGTCCTGTGGTCTATGTGCATGTGACGTCAAGATGACGTCATGTTTGCACAAAAAGTTGTGAACTGTAAGTTTCATTAACAAAGCCGCTCTACCATCTCTTTGAGGTCATTGCGACAAGCATCCAAAACCACCGGATTTTCAACGGCTGCCTTAAGAAAACATCTTAAAACCGGCATAAGCAGTGGGCGCCTTGGCCAATTGACAAAAACTGTCTCACTGGAGGAAGAACAGGCAGTAGTGCAGTACTGCAATTTCCTCGATAAAAGTTTTTTTCTGATTTACTGTCAGATCATTACGACGTTTACTTTTTGAAATCGCCGAAAAAGTAAACAGATCCAAATTTGTTTTTTCCATTTATTTATTTGTAATCCTTATTATTTCCTTCAGCGGGGTGTAAATGTACGCATTGCACACTGTTGCCCCACGCCCATGTACTCTTGGGATAAGAGAATGCAAAACGATTTTTAGACAAATCTTTTATTAATCCTCTAAAATAATGGGATAACGAAACTTTTGTAAGATGTTGCCAAGATGTCAGACTGGTGCTGCGAGCATAACTGGCATGATGTTGCCATTTTTTTTTATATGTGTGAGGGGCAATAAAACCACCTGTGCTGGGCGATCGGACACACACAATTCTGCTGCTTGTATTGCAATTCAAGATAATCACTCCGCATCGTAGTACCATTATTGGTCTTTAGCCGGTTTTTCTCTCACGTTTTATCTTAATCGCTGGATCAGGTGATAGCGTTGCCTGAACTCCTTTCAATTACTACATTATCCCCGTGCCCAACGCTCAGTGAATCACTAAGACTCCATATCGCTATAATAAATACGGACTGAATATGCAAAAAAGCGAAAGCTATGTTGTCTTGAAATCTATTATGCATTTTGCAAATAACATTAACTACGCTGAATTTATGTTTTTGGAGGTTCTTTCATAATACAGAAGACGACGAGTACCTAAGTATTTGCCAGACCATGCCTAATTCAGAGGAGATTTAACGTATTTGCAACACAGCCCAAATTTTACCAACTGTGTGAGCATTTTAAATGCAGACTAATAGTTATACGCATAGTTATGCGCATAAACGTTCCTAGGTAAACAGGAGAAGAGGATGGAATATTTCGTGCGCAAAGTAAACCTCGAGAATTGCAAAGGAAAAAAAAAGTCTCAATCCGCAGAATTTTCCTTTTCTTTTTACACACTGTTGTTCTTGAGAGTTACTTGGCGACGTTTTGTTGCTATCAACTAAAAGCACATCATGATTATATGCAGCCATTGATCTTCGTGATTTTTTTCTGTCTACTATTACAGAGTCAAGAAATTTTTGCTCTGTGCTTGCTGTTCAGTTACTCACAGTCCAGAGAGGGATCTAAAATTTTGCAACATCATACACTGACGGAAAAAATTCCAACATCAGAAGGTAATGTAGAGTAATTAGATTTCGAAAACAATTTATGTAGGTAGCATATTTAAGTGATTAAAGTTTCAATATCACAGGTTAATGTAAGAGTGAGATAAGCGATTGCAAATGTGGAAATTGGCACATTAATAACTGGTGTAATCGCCAGAATGTAGAATGCAAGCATGCACACTTGCATGCATTGTGTTGTATAGGTGCCGACGTCAGTTTATGGGATGCTGTTCCATGCCTGTTGCAGTTTGTCGGTCAGTACAGGGACGGTTGATGCTGTTTGTGGATGCCGCTGGAGTTGTCGTCCGATGATGTCCCATATGTGCTCGATTGGAGACACATCTGGTGACTGAACAGGCCAAGGTAACGTGTCGACAGCCTGCAGACCACGTTGGGTTACAACAGCGGTATGCGGGCGAGCGTTATCCTGTTGGAAAACGCCTCTGAATGATATTCACAAATGACAGCGCAACAGGTCAGATCACCACACTAAGGTACAAATTTGCAGTCAAAAGTGTGGGATAACCACGAGTGTGCTCCTGCTGTCATACGAAATCACATTCCAGAGCGTAACTTCAGTTGTATGTGTCTAGAACGCAGGTTTTTTGCAGGTCTCCAAGTAGTCTCCTCCTAAACAACACACGGCCATCACTGGCACTGAGGCACAACCAGGTTTCATCAGGAAAAATAACGGACCTCCACCCTGCCCTGTAATAAGTTCTTTCCTGACACCACTGAAGTCCCAAATGGCGGTGGTTTGGGCCCAGCGGAATCAACGCTACAGGGCGTCTGGATCGGTGCTGTTCTAGAAGCAGCCCATGTCTAACAGTTCGTTGTGTCACTGTGGTGCCAACTGCTGCCCAAATGACTGCTGCCAGAGCCATACGCCGAACACGATTGTCTTCCCTCTCGGTAGTGCCACGTGGCCGTCCAGTTTCTTGCGACCGTACATTCTCGTGAGCACCGCTGCCAGCAGTCATGTACAGTGGCTACATTCCTGCCAAGTCTTTCTGCAACATCTCAACTTTTACGCAACTGCCATGAAATCTGAATAAGCGTCACCTTTCATATGTAGAAACACACCAGCCAATTTTCGTTTATATCGCACAATTCCTCCTTGGTGTTTCGATTTTTTTCCCGTCACTCTACACAGCGATCCGTTCCTTGTGCATAATGGCTTTTCAGAGAATGTGTGAATCGTTCCTATTCCGGCCATCTTTTGTAAGGAGCTGCAAGAACTTTAGCAGATCAAATAGATCAATCTACAGAGATCATAGAGGACGAAAAAAATCTTTTCTGAATACTACACTACCTGTTTGGAACGGAATGAACGGAAGTTAGTTTTATGGGCACAGCATGCAGAATAGTAGTGTCGATTTATCTAACGAGGAACAATTCAGTAGATGAGCAGCGTCGACAGTGAAAACGGGAGCGTGACACGACCACAGGAAGCATTCAGGGTGAAACAGTGCTAGCGTGTGGTCGATAGAACGCCGCCTCGCGAATATTTAGAGCGGCGAGATTATATACGGCTGACAAGAAATTCAGTTCTCAGCAAATTCGTCACTCGTACCCCCCACAAACCCGCCATCGTCAATCTTCCCGCCCCAATTAAAGAGCTGGCCGTGACAAAGCGCGCTTTGAGCTGGCAGGCATACGTGGAGTGCCGGAGTGACAACTGGTCTTGGCAAAGCAGCGCAGCAAACTAGTGCAAGGGCGTAAGAGCGAAGCTCTGTCAGCTGGGCCCTCCCCGCTGGCAACGGCGGCTCTTTACGCGGACACAGGGATGCTGGCCAACAGCTGCCTCTGCCTGCCGTCGGTTCACGGGCAGCTCCCTTTATCGCTGTACGGAACAGAGCTCGCCCGGATCTGTAACTGCTTGCGGAGCTATTAAGGAGCTGCTGATGCCCTGGTAACCCATGTGCTGCCAATCCGGCACTATTCCCAACGTCCCGGATCAGCATTAGTACTCTAGGCCATACCATCTCTCTCTCTCTCTCTCTCTCTCTCTCTCTCTCTCTCTCTCTCTCTCTCTGTGTGTGTGTGTGTGTGTGTGTGTGTGTGTGTGTGTGAGCACACGCCGCTTAACACAGCAGATACATGTAACTAATTTCCTGTACATAACATCCATATCTCTCATCTATTGGGATATTGAACAACTAATTCATTTCTAGCTCTGATATTCCGTCTTCCTGCGTTTCGCAACGAATTGTAACACCATCTGCCGGCCGGTGTGGCCGAGCTGTTCTAGGCGCTTCAGTCTGGAACCGCACGACCGCAACGGTCTCAGGTTCGAATCCTGCCTCGGGCATGTGATGTCCTTACGTTAGTTAGGTTTAAGTACTTCTAAGTCCTAGGGGACTGATGACCTCAGATGCAAAGTCCCATAGTGCTCAGAGCCATTGACCCTTTTTTTTGCAACACCATCTTCCTTGACAAAATCGTTGATGAAACATCTGAGAGGTGCAGTTATATTTTCAGCCACTAAATACATTTTAAGCTCTCCATCATGACGATGGCATCTGGAAGGTGCGCAGTGGCAATGTATTTTGTTATGTGAATAGTACGGACTTTCTGAGGCTGCACATTATTAATGTTTATTATTCATACAACATACATGGCCGAGTTGGAACACACGTTGCAGCATGGTATATCTGCCAACCCCGTGAAGTCTATAGAAATTCGCTTAAATGCGTCCATATCACATTACAAAGTATGTAAAGTCACGAAAAATTAAAGAAATGTTTTTCTATCGGCTATCCACGCATGAGTGTATTTCACTGAATGAAAATGCACATGGTTGGTTTCCCATTATCACATACAAGGTGGTTCCATGATGATACGAACTTTCAGCGATGATTGAGAAGGGTAAACGTACCAATATGAGGTAAGGGACACCGGTTCGGGAACGACTGACTCGAAAGTTATAAACGAAACTCATTCTGATGCCTCTGATAGTTGACCACCTAATGTCCAGTAGACGTAGGTTTTAAAGTACATACGTTCAAAGCTATGAGAATTTGCTGATCTTTGCTACTGGGAAACACCTCTTCTGATGAAGAAGTGCTCATAGCTCTTAAGACATGCATTTTAGAACTCATGTTTACTAGACAATTACTTCTTGTTTTTGCTCCACACTACTCCCTCCCAAAATATGGAAAGCAAAACGCTTGAAGTAGACTGTCACAGGTACCAGAACGATTTTCGTTTATAATTTACACTCTGTCGTTTCCGGACCAGTGTCCTTTGCCTCAGATTTACACCTTTCCATCATCTCAAAGTTTGTAACATCATCAGGCAAGCGGGTAATCTCATCACGTCTTACCTTTCACATTACATATATCTTTAACAAGAACGCCCGTACCACAATCTACATTCACGTCTCACAACTTAACTGGGACGGTACAATGCATTACGTTTCCTAGGTTATCAGTCACGTTACGTTGTCCGCGATCACAGTGAATTTTATGACGTGATATGATAGTTTGTAGCATGTGGAAATAGTTTGGTACCGGTAATAAATTAATGAATGACTTTAAATATTGTTGTTTTAGTTGGGATGACACGTTTCCGTAACCTTACAGTTGTTTAATACTATGTAATAGGCTGGGAGCTACGTCTTCCTCCATTTTTGCGTACTGACTAGAGAAACTTAGTTGCGTACAATCACCTATCACTTCAATGGATGCCAATTCCTCTGTGTGTTCTCTAAAAAGTTATCACTCACCAGTAAAAAACATTAGTACCCTACAAAAACCTGCGTGAGGGAGAGGCCTTTTAGTTTCACGCTTATGCCCAAAGACAGTTATGGGAAAATGGAACTGCACTCTGTTCGGTTCTACAGGCGATATTAGTTGTTCCAAGAAAACCGGTGGTGGGGGAATTTCTAAGCAGATATTCTAATTACAATGACCTGCCATATGCAGGGACCGAGGTCACAATCTTATTTTAATTACTTTTCTGTCCCGTACATCCTGATTTCTAACTGCACAATTCTTAATCATGAAGGCGACGGGAGGAAGCAGAACGGTTCGAACAAACTGAAAAGACCGCAAAATATGGCTATGTTTTTCCGTTGGCCTGTGTGCTTAATCAGCTAGTGCACATGTGATCTGATCACTTTGGAAGATATGTTTCCGCATACCAACACGAAGTGCCAGCGGTGTGACTTCCGCTGACGCCGAGTTTTTAAAATATAGGACATCACAGCACTGGAGCGCTCCTTTCTAAGCTAATTTAAGGAGGCAGCACTCGCGGCTGCAGTATTTCACATGGCGGAACGAACTCTCACCTGTCATGGCACATTTGTCAAACACGACGAGTCAGGCGTTAATAATGTCCGACGAACAAGCGATCTGAAAAATATTCGCAGTTAATTGCTGGAGTTTAAATTCTTAGAAATTTGTGTGTACAGCGATTCATCAAATCACGCATTTAAAATATTTATAGCTAGCTACTTTACGACGACGGTTTCTACTTAAAATACATGGAAACTGGGGTGCTTACACGAACGATGCGACCCTAGCATCCATGGAAGTGCGCCTAACTTTGCAACTATTTTTTGTCCCCCTCAGTGACATGTAAGATGCAACACAGTTGGCCTTGGAACATAACTTCCCCATGAAAAACCACTTGCAAAATGGGGTTATGTTAAGATGTATGTTTTCGTCGTCAAAAGTTTTCGCACCACCGTAATTTTTTTTAAAACAATTTATATCTTCTTGAACGATATGGTCGGTGCTAAGTTGCGCACAGGTTTCTTCAGGTTGCCGGGAGAGAGACCTTGAGACTCAATAGCGTAACCCGGTTTGGAAAATAGAAACAGTTAATGTTGACCTCTGAATAGGATCATACTTGTCTCTGTATACTGTCGCTAACATTTTAATTTTTCACAATTAATTTCGGTTTCTTCCAGTTTTAGCCGAAGAAATGAAGTAGGTCTAGGGTTTCAACGCGTTGATGTTTTGACAAACATTGTTTAGTGTTAATGACATCCAACTGGATTACTGGAAACGAGGGCCACCACTAAATTTACTGTGTCCATGCCTAGAGTTATTATTTACATTAAACCAACCAGTCACTATGACCGGCACAGTTGCTAATGATATGTTCCGCGCGCGTGTGTGTGTGTGTGTGTGTGTGTGTGTGTGTGTGTGTGTGCGAGCGCGCGCGCGCGCTCACGGGTGCGCGGTTAAGGCTGGCCGCAAGATGAGACGCAGGCCCGTGAGGTCATTCAGGGGGGCTCACGCTAAATTCCTCACGGCAGCGTGAGTCACGGCGACAATCATTGCAAGTTGGATCGCAGCTTCAATACGCAGTTTGCTGAGGAACTTTGGCTCTGCAGAGACGGCGACTACTTCTGCTATGTTAATAGATATAAGTTCAGAATCGGATTCCGATTCTGATTTTGAGTACGAATCGGTGTGTTACATCGCTTTGATGAAACAAAAAGCAGAAAAAAGTGCGTACATGAAAAGAATACTAAGTAATGGTGAACTCGCTTTAACTAAGGAATTTGATGATGAAAAATTCACGAACAATTTTAGATTAAACCGTGATCAATTCCAAGAAGTGCATGGTCTCATCAAGAATGAAATTGGCAGACAGGGATGCAACGCTACAAGGTCGATTGGAGTTAGCTTTTCCTCCATTTCGAACTACCAACAGCCAGAACCACCGTGAGCCTCGCAGTAAACTGCGTACAGGAGACTGCGGTCCGCAGGGTCACCAAGCGCAGGAACTGCGTCACGTCACGGTGCGCTCTAACGTGCGCAGGACTATGCAGTTGTGTGGTTCGCAAAAACTCACAGTGAGTCACCCTGCGTCACCTCACGGACCTGCGTCTCCTCTTGCGGCCAGCCTAATTTCGTGTAGGGAAGATTAGTCGCATGGAAATATAACACTGACTCATTTAAATTTCGAAAGACAATGAGAAACGGCTAACTGTCTCAAAGCGTGGGCCACAAGAAAGAACAGGTGGCTAAAGACTACAAAGCACTTCGCCTACCGCCCTGAAGGTCACACGGCCAGGTTTAGAACTTAGGGTGCACAGTGAAGGTCCCGTAACACGTGTCCGGGCTGTGTCAGTGCCGAGACACGTCCGACTATCGGCCGTCATCCAGACGACGAAATATACCACTAAAATAAATGTAGCGGTCCAGACAAGACCGGGTCGTGGTCGAGACGCTTCAGTGAGCAGAGTGTGTCGGGCGGAATTTGTCCTCTTTAATTTTCCACGTGACGGACGACGCGACGGTAGTATTTTCTGTATGCTGTGCCACTGTGCCACACTGTTCTGTGTACAGAAATTGATGTGGAAATACTAAGTAGTAGTTAGTAAGTTTCCTATTCTTTACCACCACAGAAATGAAAAACACCGGAATCCCGAGGACAAAGATAGAGCCTGGAAGAAAATGGCAAGAGATCTGCAAGCCAAAGCTAAGATAATATTATACAAATTTGTAACACCAGAAAGATATTTTATTTTTATTTTGCAAACAAATAGTTTTGCTTTGTGTCATCGCTGTATAGCCAAGGCGACGTGTTCTTGCCATTCCACACTCCCTTGTAGAAAATTTAAGAAGTTTTTTGGTTGTCTCTTACAGAAAATGCAGCATCTGCTGATCTTCCACGAATTCGAGGTAGGTGTCGAAGATTTGATGATCTTTCGGATCCTTCATAAGTTTCCTTTTGACCCATTCTCTGTAGGCGGACCCTATAACCTATTTCTCGAATAAAGTTGTACAATACACACGCCGCCGTCACAATCCTCCTCAGGTTTTTAGGATCTCCTTCGAGGATTCTTGTAAATATTCGAAATTTCTGTTACAAGATACCGAATGCGTTTTCGGATATCTTTCTTGCCGGACTCAAAACGAAACAGAAGCTGACAGAAGATGTGCTAGGTCATTAAAATATCCAATAAATTTTGTCTCATCATCCATGGGATGAGGCAATAATGTTCAATTCTCCCTGTGATCGTCTTTTTTTCCAGGCGCCTTGATTCTTTTTCTTCTGGAGAAAGCGCTAGAAGTCCTAATTCACTATTACGGAAATTAGTGAACATATTTATAACTTTCACAAATAGAAAAACAGATCACCACTTCACACTCACTACAAGGAACAACAGAAACGTGGACGCGCCTGACTTGCGTGTAGTTCCTAGAGAACGGACTGGAGCACGGGAGTCACTCTCTGACGCTCGGTCCTGACAGGGCCCCGACCTGTGTGACCAGACCTTTAGACGGAAAGAACGGAGGGCGACGTGAGAGCTGCCGGAACAGCACCTCGCGGCGATCACGTGGCGCGCACGCAGCTGGCTGCAATCGTCACAATGCGGCTCTTGTGACAGAAGCGTGGGCGCTCGAGTGAAGTAAGCGACTGCACGCGAACAACACCCCAAGGCGGTAAGTGTGTTAGCGTTCGTTAAACTAAGATTCCCCGTCTTTAGTGATACTTTGCATGTACAGTTCCTAATAAAAAGACGGGAGTTGTGTTCAGAGTGTTAGAGCACGCCAAAACTCTCGATAATCCGGACTTCAGTAGTCCCGCCCACATCCGAAATGATGCATACAGTAATGAACTCCCGTGGACAACAAAGTTGTTACTTCCAATGTTAAACAATTCTATACGAGTTTGAAACTGTGACTTTCTTTACGGTTTCCTTCTCGAAGGAAACACGTTATGCTAGACATCAAGCGGGAACTCTAAATTACAGAAGTTGGAACTGAGATTCTTCGCAGAAAGCCATTACTACTGACAAGTGAGTACAATGTTGGACGAATTTCTGCTGACGGTGTTTCTTTCCTCCCGTTTCCACCGGATGTCCTTTTAATGGCCCAAATCGTAAAAAAGCTTTTCGAACATCGTCCAACAGTTTTAGAGACGCCGCACCTGGGTTCCCACTTCCTTCTTTCGGTCTCTGTCAGCTGACTATTGCTGTTTCCATTACTTAAAAGCCCCAGCAATGAAAGCGACTGTGGCAGCATACCATTTTTGCCTGGCGTGTACCAACTGTTGCACTATCTTGCTCTTTTTGTACTTCTGTTGGCCATATGCAGCATTACTCTCCAGCGTCCTGGCTGCGACAACAGGAACATGAGGTTGGTGATATGCACACGATCATAGCTCTTAACCGTCACTTGTATCTACATTTTTCGCTCGAAACTAAATGATTTCCTGTAATCTTTGATTAAATATACGACCGCTAAATAAACATTTTAAATACGGCAAGATAGCAACAAGTGTTACAGTGTACACTAGAAGCTAAGTAATTACATCAATGTTAATTTGTCATTTACAACATTATCGTTAAGCAAAACGCTTTTCTACTTTTTATTACTCATCACTTTCATCTTGACTGTTTATCCTTCAACAGCTTTACTACAAAGCAAGCAGCCCAGCGGGCCACTCCAGTTAACATGTCTTCTATGTTCTTCTTTCCGCCAGATGGCTCCGTCATCTGCAAACCTTGGGAATATAGTGTGCCTCGAGGACACATTGTTTTTCCGATCTACTCTGATACCTGTTTCTTGAACAAAAAAGAAACATCAAAATGATGAAAAGATACCTTAAACTGTTCTTGACATAAAATTATCTTTCTGGATCTTCTACTTTTATTACTCCGGTTAGCTTTTTTTTAAATTTCTTGTGTGTGTGTGTGTGTGTGTGTGTGTGTGTGTGTGTGTGTGTGTGTGTGTGTGTGTACTTCACACATGTTTGTCTAATGATTTCTAATTCTTTAACAAATCTACATTTAGCACACTTGTCCTTCATACCATGTTGCTTTAGTTTGGTCGTTTCCGCTATCGCAGAAAGCACGTAACGCGACCTACGCATGCATTCAATCTCTCCACATACCAGCTTCTATTGCCGAGCGAGGTGGCGCAGTGGTTAGCACACTGGACTCGCATCCGGGAGGACGACGGTTCAATCCCGCGTCCGGCCATCCTGATTTAGGTTTTCCGTGATTTCCCTAGATCACTTCAGGCAAATTCCGGGATGGTTCCTTTGAAAGGGCACGGCCGATTTCTTTCCCCAGCCTTCCCTAATTCGAGCTTGTGCTCCGTCTCTAATGACCTCGTTGTCGACGGGACGTTAAACACTAACTTCCTCCTCCTCCAGTTTCTATTCTTAGCGAGCCTTACTATTTTCAAGTGTGCTCACCTTTTAACTATGCAGCACTTTGCGGTATATACAACCATTTAAACGTGGTGTCTGTATGATGTGTTTCCAGCCGTTTCGATTGTTTGGAGACCTTATAAAAATATTCCCAACGACTTAAAGCAACACAAACAATGCGTGGCTTCAATCTCGCTCTATTCTGTAGAGAATAATAAAGAGGTGAAGGCAACAAGAGCTCGCACTGATTTCAGATAGCTCCTGCTGACTGAATTTTCAACTAGGGCGTTAGCAAATAAATGATCATAATGCGAACACAGAAATATCCGATATATCAAACTTTTCTACTGACAGCTGAACAGCCACAGGGATTACTTAGGATTGCGTTGTGTGACCACGTCATTGCGTCTAGGGCGCATTTCATCAACACGAATCCATCAAGTCGTTAACGTGCACGGTGCTAATCCTATGATATGTAATGTAATAACATGCTGCGTTCGATAACACCAGAACAGATGTACATGACAGGCGCCGATGTTGTCGACCTTGCGCATCCGCCTCTGATGACACCATCACCCGACGTAGCGAAAATCTTATTCTCAGTGTACGTAGCAGACCTGCTACGAGAAGTGCTTACTCTTGTTGCCAGGGCAGTGGGCAGAAGGCTACGAAGCCTGTAATTGTGGTGGGTAGGGAAGGCAGTTTCTAGCAATCAATGTTTTGTGTAACACCACGAACAGACAACTTAACACTTCAGTCTGTAGAGTTTCCGATGGGGATTACTGGATCGTCCTTATATCCTGACCTGGGCCCCAGATTGTAGCCATGTTTTTGGGCCACTCAAGATGCTCTTTGGAAGAGCATTCACAGCCGATTGTGATATCAAGCCCAAAAGAGGTGGCGATACCAGGTGTGCAGTCTAGAAACACGTAGAATTAAGGAGGAGACGTGATTAAAGCAAAAAAATTATTAGTAATAATATACTAAAATTTTAATTTTATATATATTCCCGTGGCGACAGAGATGACGATAACGTAATCAAGTTCCTGTAGCGGAGAGAGATTTTTGCGTGTAAATAAAACAAACAGTCGCCAAGGTGGGGAATTCTGTAAAAGCGGTTTCACGGGTACATACCCACCTGCAAGCTGAAACTGCGGTAAAAACCGCTACAGCCTGGCAGCCTAACATCTTGGTTCCTCCAAAGATGGCTGCAAACAGGCCAAATTTCATTGATCACTCTGGTCAGTTGACTGTTCTCCTCTGGATAGAATGATGTAAATAGGACCCCGAGAGGAAACCCGGACTCACTTTTTGCTGGACTTGGGAAGGACAAAATTTTTCCTTAGCCTCAGGAACTAACTTAAGGCTACCGCTTCGATGAGAATAATTTCTATCGTGTTATTACTCTACAGTCGCGGTAATTCATTGGGTAAATTACCGATGGTAGCCCCGATCAACAGCGTTGCCACAAAATCCCTTTACACCTGAAATAAATGCGGGTAGCAGTGTAAGATGGTAAGATATTTAAGATTTGAACCTACTATCCAAATCACTGACATGGCAACAATGCTCCTCATGGAATTGCAACGTGATTATCGCGTAACTGCCACGCGACTGCTAGGGGAGGAGAATGTAGTCTGTGCGTCGACCAGTTGATTGTTAGTCTTCTGTGTTTGGTGAGAAAAATGGCAGATACCAACGTCTTCACTTTGAGGAGCGCTTAATGAAAGCGTTGAAGTCTGTCAATGGAAGCACAACAATGAAAATATGACACTGGTGACCGATCGATTTCGTGAACTTTTCGGTAAGGAGCCGTCACGTCGCTACATACTGATCACGTGGAAGCAGAAACCTTTCCGTGTGAAGTGGTTTGGAAAACCCCGGCTCTGGTCGTCCTTCACCCCCAAGGGAAACACGTGCTCAAATTAGTGCTTCAGTGACAATAATTGTTATCAATGAAATAACGAACGATGACTTAAAAACTGGCAGCAAGAAGAATGCAGGATCTTGTTGGAGGGCTTCCCAACATTCCTACGCGGAAGTGTATTCTTTTCCTGAAGAGTTCGCGGGATAGTAACATCGTCCTCTGGGCAAAGGAAAACACGTATTTTTACCAAGAAGTTGACAGCAATCCTATGCTTTGCGCGGGAATAACTACTAAATTCTTGGACCTTACTTCCTTGAGGGTTCCTTGACCAGGGTTACTTATATGTGGAGATGTTGAATGACTGACTGCTTCCGCAGCTGCAGAATTTGGGCATCAACCACACGGTTGTTTACCAACACAGTGGATCTTCGGCCCATTTCGCAATTAACATTCAGCACCATACAATGTCCTGTGGGCAATCATTAAGTGACATTACAGGAAGAAGCGGAACATGGATAATGATGCACTGCGGGGAAGCGTGCTTTAAGCCTCCCAGAATGTGACACTACAGCTGCTAAAGCGAATATGTAGGACAGAGACGTATCAAGCCATGCAGGGATAAGGGTAGCGCACGTACGGACGATCTGGACAAATAGATAAGTTCTACGAAAGTCACAATGGAATAATTACACTTGCAAAGTACTTTCTATCGCTACTGAACTACAAGAGCATTCAAGCTGCTGCTCTGGTAACGCCAATATTCTTTCTAATGGAATGAAATGTGTGGCGATGGCCTCCCGTCGGGTAGACCTTCGGCTGGTGTTAAGTCTTGAGCTGACGCCACTTCGGCGACTTGCGTGTCGATGAGGACGATATGATGAAGACAATACAAGTTCCGGAGCGGAGAAAATCTCCGACCGAGCCGGAAATCGAGCCCGGGCCACTCGCATGGCATTCTTCCGCGCTGACCACCCAGCTATGGAGGCGGAAATTCTTTCTACTGCCGTTGTAGCATTACCTGACCATCACCTTTGAAGAACAGAAGACAACTCTTATTATTAAAAAAAAGCTCTGAGCACTATGGGACTTAGCATCTCAGGTCATCAGTCGCCTAGAACTTAGAACTACTTAAACATAACTAACCTAAGAACATCACACACATCCACGCCCAGGCAGGATTCGAACCTGCGACCGAAGCGGTCGCGCGGTTCCAGACTGAAGAGACTAGAACCGGTCGGCCACACCGGCCGGCATCTCTTATTCGTTTCTGAATACGAGTCCTCTCAATGTTGTAAAGTTCCCCTGCTGTCCTATAATTTTATATGTAGATTTGATCGTATTAATCGTGATGGTGCCGAAAGTCTGGGCTTAATTTGACCCAGCTAGTGGATAATTAAATATGATGCTTTGTAGCACACTCAGGGCAGTAAGCTACCAGGCATGTCCCACTTTTTGCAGAATTTAGCAGTACGCAAGGTAACCAGACGCTGCTATTCCGCCAGTACACAGTTTATGGCCCATTACCGCTGTACGGTAGTATGTTTAACGAAGTACGGTGTTGCGATCTTAGCAAGCGCCACAAATGATAAAGACAGACAACAGGACATAGCTGAAAGGGACTGGAACATATCCCTTTTTGTATGTGTTGCTGTACCGACGCAGCCAATATTATGAACATGCTTCATGACTATGTTGGGAAGTATTCAGTGCCAGTGAGAGGCACTGTGGTTAAACACCAAAAACACTGAACCTGCAGAGAAGATGCACACGTAAATCGTTCTTTCGACGAATTATGCATTTATTGCGTTGTAGCTGCTACCCGCAGCTGCGCTTACATATCAGTAGTTTGGTTACGATGAGTAATGGTGAGTAAGCTGTTGTACATATAATGTCAGCTGACCTCACACGGATGCCCGCTGTTATGCGTATCCATGCATTACACAGTTATACGTATCCATACATTACACAACATGTACAATATGCAACAAATTTAATAATTTTTAACACGGTGGTGTAAGAAACGGTTATTCCATTCCTTTCCTCACCCTCTTATTCCATTCCTTTTTTCACCCTCTCAAATGTTGATTTCTTTATTTTTTCTTAAGTTCTTAAATAGCGTATGTTCTATCTCCATGCCAAACTGAATCGAAATTGATTCAGCAGTTTAGTTATGAAACCTTAACTGAGAGAGTTACTTCTGCATTCAACAGTATTAGTACGGATTAAATATGTTGAGGTTTGTATAAGCATTTTATTCAATTACATTGAATCGTATTATACAAAACATACCAAACTTATAGTATTTTCACAAATAAGAAAGTTCAAAAGTCAAAGAGTAAATGCTTTTTCGAAGAATAATTATTGTTTCATATGTCGCTCTATATTCTTCGAATCAATAAATATCTTGTACTAACACACTCTAAGTAGCCTATGTTCTTCCTCGGTGTTCAAGCTATCTCCGCACCAAATTTCATCAATGTGTGTTCAGCGGTTTAGTCGAAAGCATAACAGACGGAGTTACTCTCGCATTTATAATACTCGTAAGGCTATGGATGTATAAGATAACTTTTATATAAAATGAGCTAGGAAAAAATTACGTACTTTCTACTTTGAATTAATCTGTTTGAAGAAACTTCGCCATTAACACAAGTCTGCTGCCACGATGAATGCAACGGATCGGCTGCTGTAACACGCAGGATTACAAAAAGTCTGTTGCTGGCCACCAGCAAACTCTTAGTTGACAGCTGTGAGACAGCGCAACAGAAATTTATTATATCTGCCTTATACATTAGATCGGAAATGTTGTCAAACGGATTAACGGTTAACATGCCTCTTAATTCCTACGGTGCGATGAATGCTGTGCTATGTTAACGCAGTAGGACTGAATATGTTTTTGTTTTGTCTTCTGCCGCCTGTTTCGTACGTTCACTTCATGCAATATGACCACTCGCGGACAGAGCAAAGCTTACTCTGCATGCCAATAGCGAAACTAGTGACTGCGATGATAGAATGAAGCTGATCTTCACGTTGTGCGCTAAGGCCGAAACTTTGCCCTGGTGCCACACATTTATTTATTAGCGCTATTAATGATGCTGAAATGTTGCTGCTAAGAACGCGCACTGAAATTTATGAATGGAGAAAAAGTTGCTTTCATAGGTAAGTACACCAAATGTTTGATTACAGTTATTATACTAGTTAGAGGTGCTTCATGTGTTAATCCATATCTAGACTCAATGTAATGAAGTTATAATATCGTAGGGGTAATTTATATGACTTTGTGGCTATATATGAGACAAGTGCTGGATAAATTCGGTGCGAGGAAGTATGCTGCTAGTCAGTCCGTTGAATGGATGCACTTCTCTTTCAAACGTCATATGAAAATGTGTGTCACTTCCTTCCTATTAATCAGTTTTCCGAAAGCATTATGCTTGCACAGGGTGCCATACATTAAAGTAGAAAGGAATTGCAGTGAAATTACAGAAACGATGAGCTGAAATGGACTTATCGTTTATTTGTAACGAAAAATACAGTGAAAAATATATTTATAGAAGACCCCTGCAAAATCACGTCTAACCATATTCAGATACATCGGCGTGGAGTTTAGATATCGATGACGGCAGCTTCACGGCTGATGTCTCATTTCCTGTATTGTGTGTGGATTTTTTTTTTTCATAGACCTTGCCCGTTAAGTGTCCCTAATGGAAAAAAAATCACATGAGTTTAGAAAGGCGAACGTGAGGGCCACAAAAGTTTGCTGGCAGTTCGTTTCTCAGTGAAGACACCATGGACTTGTTCCAGGGATACCTTCGACCTTTGGCACTTTGCCCCATCTTCCTGGAAGCAACAGAATTGTCTCATTCAGTGAATTGAGCACAAAAATTTCCATACATGCAACCGTGCTGAGGGAAACGTCAAAAAATATAGGTCCAATGCGCATTCATGTTACAGCCCATTTTTTCACCATGAAGTGGGTGTTGACACACACACACACACACACACACACACACACACACACACACACACACACACACACACAATCTTAAAGTTCTCTGTTGTCCACTACTTCCTGTTCTGTGAATTCATAGCCTATGACGGAAAAGATGAAACTATGCTTCATCAATCATGCTGTAATGGAAAGGGTCTAATTCCGTTGATGTAATTCAAAAGCCACGTTTAGTATTCTACAAATTTCTGCCATCCTCCCGTAACTGCTGCACAACCGTCGCACAATATAGCTTCAAATTACATACTTTTCAATATCTGCTGCCAAGTTGTTCTACTTACACGCTCCTGGTCTTTGGGCTCTGAACAATTCCTCGGTGAATCTCTGTAAGAATTCTGGTGTGCGAACTGAAGGAATTCTTTGTCGTTTTACATTTTGCACAGATCCGTAGGTGCGCTAATTTTTATACAGACTATTGCACTCTTCGCTGGTAGTCCTTTATCTAGATAATTTACCCGAAAAATTTCGCAAGAAAAACATCTAACTTCACTGTTGCAATTAACTGAAATGCTGACAGAAGAATGCTAACAATCTATTATTGCATGAAACTGTTTATTGTTGTAGCTGTTGTCTAAATATTGCATTCGTATTCGAAGGTAAGGCGGGCGATTTTTAACTGCGCCCCCCTTTCATTATGGTACTCACAGTGTTCATAACGAAGTGGTGAATAATTACGTGCCACCAACATTTTGGATAAATAATAAAAAAAACGCTTCAGCTGCGCTTGAGAAGTTTATTATCACACGAGAAAATATTTTCGTTTCATCAAGCATAAAGAAAGAGCAAACAGATCGGACCAGATTGTAAAGCTTAAGGACTTTGCCACTAAAAATAATTAGAAGTACAAATAACGACGTCTGACCCGTGATTTGTTGCCAACAAGCGTCTTGTCCTAGAGTTTCTCTTCAAAGCTTTATGCAAAGTTCATTACATATATCAAATAACAAATGGATGTCAATGAAAAACGTCAATAAATTTTGTGGTAGTTTTGAACGTAATCTCTATTTAGTAGTAAAATAATAAACTTTTAAACTTTTGGAGCGCTTACGTTGAATCCTCGCGTATCTGAATGTTTTCTCCATAGATATTCCGGCTTATGGAGTGAGCACGACGTTCTGTGCATGTCAGCAATATCAAACCTGTAATTGTTCGCCCGACTTCAGCACAATGCTGTTTGTTTACATTTTGCGTCAAAACAAATACTTGTGTTGCACATATGTCTTCTTTCACTGATCATTTATTATTAACAGTAATGGTTAATAACTGTTGCTGCCATAGATGGAAATTGAAATACGTAAAAAGCCTAACAGTTACTTTCCATGTGTAAGAATCACAAATATACGTGACCAGAAAGTAAACGTATATTCCTAACAAAAAACATTTTCTGCTCATCTGAATGCATAGACATTCCTGCTGTACAGTTTATTTGAACGAGTGCTTAAGTACGTAGCGTATATTCTTAACAAGACATGACGCTACGAATCTTAGGTTGTACCGTCGCTTTGTTCTGTTTTGTAGGTCTAATTTCGGAAGAGGGGTTTTAAATGAAATTCCCGTTATGAGAATGCTGGCGAATTTTACTGATAATTTTCTCTCGTGTTTTCAGCGGGGTAACGGCATTACCTAGATAGTTCCATATTCGTTAACTCTAGACGAAGTTCTGGAATCTCGTGTGAAGTTTCCTAGAGCCTGGAGCGCCCCCTTCCTCTCTGGAAGACCAATGGCGTGTCTTTGGGGGTGCGTCACAGGTGGCTGCGGAGTATGTGATCGTTCGAGAAACCACGCGTCTAACACCGATGCACCCAGTGCACACACCACATTAAGGCGGAATCTATCGCTGGATAAGCAATAACGCAGCAGTCCGTGCTACAGTTTGATGGGAACCGCACGCCAAGTTGACATGATCGTCGTCTGCACTTCATAGGCCTCTGATTACAGTCACAAGACTCAACGGTACGCTGTAGCCAAGGTAGATGCTGGGTCGTTTCGCTATCTAAGCGCACTTCATGCAACATTACGACCGTGGCGCTGTGTTGAATGACATCACATGTGCTGGCGTTGAACGTTTTCTGTCTTGCAGTCTTCTCCATGGCCATGCAATTACAGCAAAGATCCAGCCACCCGAAGTTATCCATGTATACACTGAGTCCCTCCAACACTGATGCAGCAAAAGCGATTACCCGCGAGACAGACAGACAGCACCACTACGCTCAACATCCTAGGGCACACAGGGTGCTGAAGGCTCACCTAACGGTCTCAGGCTAACATGAGTCCATCTCACGTTTTCCTTGTTATTCCGCCTCAGGTTGGTTAGCACATTATCGCCACGGCGCACAGTGGGCCAACTCGCTTTAAAACATAGACATAATAGAAAAACTGATATAGAAGTCCTAGGAAATTGTGTTCTTTTAGATTCTTTGGGTCGCTGATTAGGATCCGATGTCGGAATTACAAAACTAAAAATGGCGGATCCAGTTTTCCAGATCAAAAATTATAAATTTAGCTGATTCGATTAGAACTTCTGTTATGAAGTATTGTGAGCTTGCTCACGACGAATTACAAGTCTAAATTGTCGTACTGAAATGTTTTATTCGATATTTTCCATTTTTCAATAGAAATCAGTCACACTGGTCTTTTCATAAGGGTCACTGTCGGGTTCTCCACTGGGAGATGGTTTCTAAAAGCAGATCTTTTACCTCAGCCGCCATTTATTTATCATTTCGGATTGTTATTTTCTGGACTCTCGAAATGAATGGATCCGCAGATGCCAGAACCCGATAGAATACGCTATGCATAGTTTTCTGACAGGGATATTTGTGTGTAAAATATTTTAGGTAACGCCGGGTAACCTTATTCCGAGTATCCTGCGCATCTTCAGATAACCAGCCGATCTACAATGGAGCAGCTTAGATTATGGCATATCCGTGCATCAAAACTATGTGGTCTGATGTCGCATCAAAACAATGCGGTCTGATGTCGGCTGGGGCATTACTGCGGAATGTTTAGAGTCCGGTGACGTTGGCACCCGACTTTCGAGAAATATGCTTTTTTTATAGTTCTTGATATGTAGGTTTTAGTTCGGATCACAGTTCTGAATAGTTCTCTCTCTCTCCCCCCTCCCCCCAGTTTCACAGAAAAATTTAACGCCATTTCTTGTGCACATAATATTTTATGAGGTAACTGCAATAATGAGGAGCTCATTTTTACTGTGTGGCACTGCTGCACGGTAGGAAAATTACCGTCCACTAAAATGTGCAAATATGGGCGCGCAAATACATCTGTACTCGTTAACTATACTATTAATATAGTAGGAGAGGCATTTGCATTTGTAAAATCTACGCGGAGGAAATTTTGTAGCCAACTATTTCGAACAGTATCGGTACTAGCTTATTTTTAAGTTGATATAGCGTCATTACACCAGATAAAAGTCTCAGGCACAGTTTCTGAAATGCTTCACTTCTTATTTGATCCTGAGAAATATGGAGCATCGCTGTCATATTTTATACAGGCCACACAAACAATGTGTGAAAAATGTGTCTCTGTCGTAATCACTATTTTCATCAATTGTCACTGCACGTGTCAAATCGACTTGGGACTGGAATGACACTGCAGCGAATGGACAAATATGAACTACTGCAAGCTCCACAAGATTTCGCGGGGCTGAAATCGGCACGTGAATTTTTTTCCCTGTAATCTGTCCAGCCCCCCTGGGCGACGCCACGTTTGTCTGGTGGATATCTAACAGCCCTTACCTACTGTACCTGGTTGAATCCATTACAGCATTTCTTTCGTTTCAGTTGTGGGTGGTATAAAGAACAAATGAGGACTGGAAACTAGTCAGTTCAGAAATGACTGCAAGAAGGCAGTTCGTAAGCGCTGGGAGTAAACGCAATAAAGCAAGCGCTGCTCGGCGCCGGGAAGTCCGCGCCACAGCGTCGCGTGATAACAGGTGTTCCGCCCTCCCCCGCCGGCGCCGCAGAGCTCCTGCCCTGGAAGTAGGTGGCCGCCGGGCACGTGTTAGCCGTTCCGCACTAAAGAGGTCGACGCACAAGGAACGCGCCTGCGTACTCCACTAGCGAGGAAAATTCCACGGTTTCCACTCGGTAACCTTAACGGAAGCGATACGAAAAATCTGCGCACTTGCAACGCCATCTACGTCTTGATGGAAACACAAACTTCTGGCTGCGCTATTGTCAGTAGTCGATGGTGTAACTCTTCCTCGATTGCCTATGAACTGTTTAACAATGTACCACACAATGAAACTATCACCGGGAATATATCTTCAAGACTGGATATGAGAAATCTAGAATAGAACCGAGGGCGTTATACGAGACGCCAAATGAACAGAAACGAAATCATCTGCGCCGCTAGATTGTGAATACCCAGAGACGATTTATCCGAAAGGATCAGAAGCAATGTCAGCAGAAACGTTCAACAAACTGTAGTGGCAGTAGTTACACGAGAGGCGTTGTACATCACTGATGTTTACTATTGAAATTGTTATCAGAGGGTGTTCCGGGAAGAGTCGGATAACATATTACTGCGTCTCAGATCGTCTCGCGAAAGACCCACGACGAGAAAAATAAATTCGAGATGGAGGTACACTGACAGTCTTTCTTCCCACTTATCATTCGTGAAAAACAAAGGGGAGGAAGGGGGGAGGGGAGAGAGAGAGAGAGAGAGAGAGAGAGAGAGAGAGAGAGAGAGAGAGAGAGAGAGAATCTAAAGTAACCCTCTGCTGTACACTCTCAGGCGAGTTACGGAGTATAGTCATGTATCATATATTTAGCAGTATTTGTCAGCAGAACAGTGATGCTGGATGATTCTAGTGAACTGCAGAAAGGCTTCGTAATCACACTTGTGTGTACTTAATGACTGGTCTCTCTAAAAATAGATAAATGTAGGATATAAAGAATGAAAGCGTTATTAAAGTTGATGGGATGAGTCTACGAAGGTGTAGAGAACTTCTTAAATTGCATGCAGCCTGGTGTACATGATCTGTAGAACTATTGCTGTTACTGAAGTATTTATCGGACAGCCGGATAAATGCATCGAGAGAATTCTGTGACGCGCTGTTAAAGAGTTGCAGTCTGTCAGGATTGCATATATGAATAATGACGGATGTTCAGAGAACTTAAACTGAATGGTAGGAAGGACGGCAAAATAGTTTAGAGCAGAATAATTGAAGAGGGAACTCAAGATTCCCAACGCCGGAGAGAGCTGAAGAACTACCTCCAGGACTCAAAGTCTTGGTCTTGGTTGTATTGACTTGTGGCCCTCAGGCTACTCCCAAAATGACTTTCAGTCACGGAATTGTGTGATGTAAACTGTTTTATCCCAGGTGGACGCTCCACCGTACATCAGTAGACATTCGGATCCTAAGGGCCGGCCGCGGTGGTCTCGCGGTTCTAGGCGCGCAGTCCGGAACCGTGCGACTGCTACGGTCGCAGGTTCGAATCCTGCCTCGGGCATGGATGTGTGTGATGTCCTTAGGTTAGTTAGGTTTAAGTAGTTCTAAGTTCTAGGGGACTAATGACCACAGTAGTTGAGTCCCATAGTGCTCAGAGCCATTTGACCCACTTTTGATCCTAAGGAGTCAGCAACATTGCACAAAGACAAGTTGGAGTGTCTTGGAACCTCATCCAAATTTTAGCATAAACGACCAACAACCACAACTTTTAATATAAACCCTTTGTTGAAAACTGGAAAACTAAAGCATCTTAACAGATACGCTAAAGAACCACGACATAGCAGCCATTCAAGAAAAGCGATGCATGGCTACAGATACCTTCGACTCCGAAGGTTTTATGATATGGGACAGAAAGTGATGAAAAATGTACCACATCTTGGAACAGTCTTTACAATCGGCAAAAAAAAAAAAAAAATCTTACACTCAATAGTTGATATTGATTCCCCATCGGAAATCTGGAGTCTTACATTCACAAGCACAAACAAAATCAACGCAAACATCAATACGCATGCCCCTTATAAATGAAGATAACAAGAAATACAAAGAGAAAGTGGAAGCCTTTTGGAATCAACTAGATGAAATTATTAAGAAAATTCCGGGTAAAAAGAAATCATCATTCTTCTTGGAGATTTTAATGTAAAGACTGGCAAGGAAAAAAATTACAGAAGAAAATTGTTGGAGATTATCCTGCCCACAAAAGAACAAACAGAAATGGCACCAGGCCAACAGAACTTTGCCAACCACACAACCTAATTCTTAAATCTACAGCTTTCAAAAAACTACCATAAAACCGAAAGACATGGATCCATGAATGTTAGGGTACTTACGGTTGCAAACTGGGATTCGGACCACTACTTATCTAAAATTCATTTCAAAGTCATCCCAAACAGGTAATGCAGCATGAAACATATCAAGGATAGAAAGTGTAGCTCCGAAAAAATATTAAAATCAAATGTATTCGCAGAAGCAACAGAAACGAATCAGACTCAAAATTGTGTGGATATCAAGGAAAACTCATTACTCCGGCCTAACGGGTAGCACCCAACATAAAAAGCAGAAAACACGTCTGGTGGTCGCTAAAATGTGTTGCCCTCATTGAAACAAGGAAAGAGGCATGGCAAAATTGGCAGTCACGGAAAACAGAAGAAAGCAGATTAAACTTCATTAGAGATAGAAATCTGGTAGATCAAAGTAAAAAAGAATTAAGAAAATAGCTTTTACAGAACGTTCAAACAAAGGTTATCAAGATATAAAACTACCACCCTCCAATTCCGAGATGTAAAGGGTCACATCGCTCGCAATAACACGTAAAATTGTGAGGTACTCGCAGGCTACTTTGAGAAGCTCCTGAATTGTGAACCCATCCTTGTAATATTTAAATCCCTTCCAAATAACAGTGAGAAGCCGAATTCAGAACCACCAACGACTGAAGAACTACAAAACGTAATTTTGGAACTGAAACAACAAAGCGTCTGGAGAAAACGACAGCGGTGGAACTATGTAAAAAAGCTGACAAAAATGGGATTACATCCATTTAATGCGTTTTCGATAAAATCTGAATAGAAGAAGAGATCACCGCAGAATGGAGAACAGCTCTCATCCATCCTACCCACAAGAAAGGCTTAAAGACACACACTAACAATTGTAGTGTAATTTCACTACCGGACACATGATTCTTTCGGAAGTCCTTTTGAACAGTGCGGAGGCACAATTGGACCCGCAGATCGGTGAATAGAGAGAGGTTTTGTAAAGGGCAGTTCATGCTCCGAACAAATGCTAAACCTCAAAAATTTAATGACTAACCAAAAATCAGGGGCAAAGACGTATCCAATCTCCTTCACTGATTTTAAAAAAGCGCATGATTCTATTGACAGAATCTCTTAAAGAGTTCTGGAAGAAATGCGTTTGGATAAGGAAACAACTAATACCACAAATTTGACCCTTACAAGTACAATTTTGAAAGTTAAATTCATGGGCGAAGTGTCTGAAATCTTCAAAATAAAAACGGGAGTGCGACGGGGGGGGGGGATTGAGCTCTCACCGTTATTCAATTGGTGCGCCTGAGGCAGTCAGATTGGAACACAAATATAAAGAGTGGTATAATACTGGGTTGCAAAAAGAAGACAGAGTAAATTGTATTGCCTTGCCGATGATATGATCTTGTTTGTCGAAACAATGGAAGAGCAAACCGTTGAACTAAAGACACGTGCAGCTGAAGTAGGTCTTCACATCTTCTTCGAAAAAAAACGAAGATTACGGCGAACATAAAAACTCACGTAAACACATTCCAAGAAAGAAACACTGAAATAATAAAAGAATTTTAGAATCTTGGAGCAGGGATTAGTTGGAATGTTGGGAAAAGCAAAGCAACGGAGTTCAGAAGAAATAAATGAACTGTCCTTCCATCTAACAAAAGATACAAACAAAAACAAAAATCCCTTTCATAGGAGTTAAAAATTACACATTACAAGACAGTGATTAAGCCAAACGCATTATATGCAGCAGAAACACTTAACAGGAACTTCAAAGGCCAGAAGGAGAGACTTAAGATAAACGAAAAAAAATTTTAAGGAAAAACATAGAACCAAAATTACAAGAAAATAAGATGCTATACATAAAAAATGAAGCATTCTACAACAAAACTGAAAACTTCCAGATACAATGCGAAAGATGAGGATAAATTTTTATGGGTATCTTCTCAGAATGAACTAACAGATTAACAAAACAAATCTTTTTCCGTAACCGCAAAACGAAACCCAACTGAAACTTCCTGACGGATTAAAATTGTGTGGGACCGAGACTCGAACTCGGGACCTTCGTTTTAATCTGCCAGGAAGTTTCATATCAGCCCACAGTCCGCTGTAGAGTGAAAATTTCATTCTAGAAACCTAACTGGTTCAAAGAAACTGAGGAAGTTATCTTGGGTATTAATAACCGCTGAAGGTGTACCCAATATAACTAATCATAGCTGTGATTGCTCTACCTACAAGGTTGTCTGCAGACTGAGAATGACGTAGAACTAAAGATTTCAGAAAAATCACTAATTGATCGAACAGCTAAATTACTGGAGATAAAAATATAAGGCTATCTACACAAAAACCCAAACACATCATCTCGGAAGAAGAGAGGAAAAGATCACAAAGAATAACACAAAAAATGATTCATCCAACGTATCCTAAAGAGGGTGAAACGAAAGAGGAGACAGTGTGCCAGTGGCACCGTTGCCAAACGTGTTCTTCGTTTGATTTCCTAAAACCGAACAACAGAGTGATACAAAAACTGGACATGGGACGGTAGTAAGGATCGAACCAGAGCCAAGGGCTGAACAGTCTCGTGCGCTATCATCTACGCTATGAGACCAACTAACACTAACTGTATCCGGTGGGCCGCTTGAATTTGCACGCAACGATCTGATTGGCTAACTTCAGTGCATATTAACTCAAAAACGGCGCAACGTATGGAACTTTTGCTTAACAATTATTTCTCAGCACAACCTATCCTGCAACACCGTTACTAACTTTTCGGGCTGTTTCTGACCACCCTGTAAATCTCACTCCGAAATTCTGAGACTCTGCGGTTATGCGCTTAATGAGGCACACTTCAGCATTTTTCCCCTCCCTTGCACTATTCATATTCTAATGTAAGACGACGTGTGTAAGAGTCAAAGGGCGTGAAAAGGAAGCAGAATTAGAGAAAGGAGGTGTTGTAGCCTATCCCGATGTTATATAATCTGCACATTGACCAAGTAGGAAAGAAAACCATGTTAGGATAAGACGGAGTAAAGTGTAGTATAACGCAGACTGACGGCATGCTTACCTGGGTAAAATGCAACAAGCAAAAGAAGCAACGAGAGAAGCATATCTAAGATGCAAAAATTACTTAGGACAACCGAAGAAGCTATCAAAAATAGACCAATACAATTAAAACAGCCGCCTTCATCGAAATACAGACACAGAATTAACTCACTAGGACCCACAACAATTAATATTAATTGTAGGTTGTTCTTAGCGGAGTATTATTTACAATTACCAATATGTTCGAGGACAAACGTGCAACTTTTAGCTTTTTCATTTTCTGTCCTTTTTTACAATGCGTTACACATATGTAAGATTGGTATTCAAAGGTATCGGCATCGGCATGAGTAAGATAAATGTATAATCACAGTTTTGCGTTCTGAATCTGTTTATTACAAAAGCTCATACAATAATGTAACAATAAACGCATTTACATAAATTTCTTTTATTAGTGGAATCTTCTGAAGCAATTTCTGTCTTTGTTGAAACACAGAAAAACTTTGCATTTTTGGCATTGGACAAAAGTATTCTGTTTCTTGCAAATTTTGCACCTTCCTCTTGTGTTATTCCTCTGAGGGAAGAGCTCAGTTTTGATCTTTTGACATTCTAGCACTGAACTTACTGTAGTAGCAGGATTTTTTTGAATTTTTTGGACATATCTTCAGTACTTTGACGTCTCCTCTTGAATTTTCCTTGTCCAGTCCTCTTGAATTTTCCTTGTCCAGCAGATATCAGTGCAAGATTAGCTTGAAACTGAGAGGAACATGTTTTTCAGACTGAGCCTTGCAATCTACTCTATATTTCAGTCAGTTATTGACACCAACTATTGTTATTGTGTACCAGAAGACATACAAATACCATCTTCTGGATTATTTGGGTTATTTGTATAGCGATGCCAACATATCTACTCCTCCCATATTACAGCTGTACATGGATGGTATTGGGACAGGAATATGTTTTTTCTTAGTCCTATCCCTCTTTTTACCATGTCCTTTGGCTCTACACCTGTTAGCGAAGGTAACAATGTAACATCTGTTATACCATTTCACAATGATGAACTTGCCCGTTGTGTCAACTTGGGAAGCTATAGTAACGCGTCCTTGCGCTTTCATTTGCTTTTCGTCTGGAGGAGTACATTGCTTGAATGTTCCAGCTCTTATTGTGCCTGTACAATAAACAACCCTCTTCACTAGGTTCTCGCCAACGTGATACGATGTGAAGAAACTATCTGCATAAACCCTGAAACAGCGATTGTCTTCCAATGCTGCAGTTAGCTTCATCACAATATTGTAACCAAGACCTCTTCCAGGCAACGACCTTAGACGCTGCACCTTGGTCAACGTCAAAATCATCCTAATATCCTGCGGAACCAGATCCAGCCCACATTTTGAATCCCCATCTTGTTAGCTTATTTTGTATATATTGTTGAAGACTACTGCGTCACACTGATTCTGCTCGGGCAATTTTCTCAGTCCAGTTTGTGAGAACAAAGTAAGCCAAGGTCGAATTTTCCATAGCTTATCTTCTTTCTTAGAGAAAGCTTTTGCCAATGTTGACTGGAATACTCTCTTTCAGATTCTGAAGGTGGGAGGGGTAAAATACAGGGAACGAAAGGCTATTTACAATTTGTACAGAAACCAAATGGCAGTTATAAGAGTTGAGGGGCATAAAAGGGAAGCAGTGGTTGGGAAGGGAGTGAGACAGGGTTGTAGCCTCTCCCCGATGTTATTCAATCTGTATATTGAGCAAGCAGTAAAGGAAACAAAAGAAAAATTCGGAGTAGGTATTAAAATCCATGGACAAGAAATAAAAACCTTGAGGTTCGCCGATGACATTGTAATTCTGTCAGAGACAGCAAAGGACTTGGAAGAGCAGTTGAACGGAATGGACAGTGTCTCGAAAGGAGGATGTAAGATGAACATCAACAAAAGCAAAACGAGGATCATGGAATGTAGTCGAATTAAGTCGGGTGATGCTGAGGGAATTAGATTAGGAAATGAGACACTTAAAGTAGTAAAGGAGTTTTGCTATTTGGGGAGCAAAATAACTGATGATGGTCGGAGTAGAGATGATATAAAATGTAGACTGGCAATGGCAAGGAAAGAGTTTCTGAAGAAGAGAAATTTGTTAACATCGAGTATAGATTTAAGCGTCAGGAATCTGTTTCTGCAAGTATTTGTATGGAGTGTAGCCATGTATGGAAGTGAAACATGGACGATAAATAGTTCAGACAAGAAGAGAATAGAAGCTTTCGAAATGTGGTGCTACAGAAGAATGCTGAAGATAAGATGGGTAGATCACATAACTAATAAAGGAGGTATTGAATAGGATTGGGGAGAAGGGAAGTTTGTGGCAGAACTTGACTAGAAGAAGGGATCGATTGGTAGGACATGTTCTGAGGCATCAAGGGATCACCAATTTAGTATCGGAGGGCAGCGTGGAGGGTAAAAATTGTAGAGGGAGACCAAGAGATGAATATACCAAGCAGATTCAGAAGGATGTAGGTTGCAGTAGGTACTGGGGAATGAAGAAGCTTGCACAGGATATAGTAGCATGGAGAGCTGCATCAAACCAGTCTCAGGACTGAAGACTGAAGACCACAACAACAACATCTTTCTGTGTTGGTTCAGTAACAATAAGATTGTCCTGGAAATGCAAGAGAGATACTAGTTTCTGAAAGCCATTATATCGAGCCATTATATAAGACAAGGTTATAGGGCATATGTTTTTTCCAATAACATCGCACACTATGTATTTGAGCCAAGCCCATTCGCAAATAAATACCTAAAAGCTGCTCCAGCTCAGTTAGGGTAATGTCAATAGTTGCACCCAATTTCTGAACGCAATAAATATTAGTTTGTTGAACACAGTGTTCCAGCATTTCATGTGTCACAAGAGATCTGAAGTACTGCAAAGGCGTGAGCACTACTTCTGGTTCATCTTCTGGAAGCTGCACAAATCGATGATTTTCTGGAGTAGTTACCGTCGATCCACGATAACTTTATCTTCTGGAACAGCCTCAGGATCTACTGAATAAAAAACAACCGACTCTTGCAACACCTCTGGAATAGAAGTTTCTCTGCCGTAATGACACGTGCTACTATTAGCTGGAATTCCATCATCATCAAGTTCAGAAAAATCACTTTCATCGGGATTATTTAGAACTTCAAGAACGTCATCAATCGTTAACTGGAAGTAAAAGAAAATGCCTAAACGTCACAATACGAACGTTCATAAACATAAAAATGCCCACTGTTACACACATGTAATATGAGTTCATTTCAACTTACCTACGGAATTTCAATACGCAGAAGTAAAAGAAAACAAATAACTGGCACATTAGTACTAATTTAAAGAGAAAATATTTAATATATACTGATTAAAAATATATTAGCCACACAGAGGATCTCGTATACGTTGCGCGATATGATGGCGACTATATTCTGCCTTGGAGAACCTAAGAAGTTACAAACATGGTCAAAGATAATATTTCTACAGTAGTTCCTATTATTCCTCACAGAAAGCGCTGCATAACTTGTGCAAATATGTAACAGTGGGCGTTGGTGAACCAGCACTGTCTAAAGACTAGTAAAACCCATATAAAACTTACGCTAGTATATGTAACTGGGGGTACTAGAGGGTTAAGTGGCTTCCAAGAGTGCAACTGTAGAGTACAGCATTTTTAGGACGATAAACGGGGACAGCGAGAATTCATTTAAAATACTTTGTTTTTCTAAGTGTTGTAGAGCGATATTAAGATATTACATGGCCAGAAGATGAGAAATGAGAGGGTACTTTAAAAAGTAGGAAAGGACAATCAACAGGACGTCACCTAGGAGGGGTTGGAGCAGCAATAAAGTAGAAAAATTGTTGAGCGAAATAAGAATACTCTAGATAATACCGATCACAGCAATTAAACCAAAGTTTGAGTTTCAGGCATGATCCAAGCGGTACCGAACAACCAGATCGTTTCACCCAGTTATAGAAGAATCTGCAGTTCTGCGTGGAAACAAAAGCCCTGTACAATCTGATTTTTTTTTCTGTGGACAGAAGGCACGCAGGTGAGAGTCAAGTAAAGTCAAAGAAGTCCCTCGCCAACCGGAAATAGACCGCAGAACTTTTAATACCTGCAGAACCACAAAGATACACAATACCAATACAGTGGACAATATACGGGGGTCGTTCAATAATTAAAGAGTCAAATTGGTCTGGAGAAAAAACTGCTAGGAGGGCAAGTTTGGTACTTTTATGGCTTTAAGTTGGCATCACTGGGATGAGCCTTGATCAGCTGATGTAACAACATTGTTTTGTTTATAACCTCAAAAATACATTTCAAGATGGCTATTCCGCTTGAAACGTCCACATTAGTTTAACAACGTTCTGTTATTCGTTTTTTACTTGCTGGAGGCGAGAAACCAGTGAATATATACTGCAGAATGTCTAAAGTTTATGGTGAAGGTTGTATGAATCGTGCAAATTTTTACAGGTCGGTAGAGCAGTTCAAAAATGGTCGCGACTCAGTGACCGATTAATACCGTTCTGACCGACCAGTTGCTGTTTTATTTCCCCACACTTCTAAGTCGAATTGATGACATTATTCGTGCCGACCGCTGTGTAACTGTGGAAATGATAGTTGATAAGGTTCAAGTTAATATTGGCACAGTTCATAACATTATCTGTAGCTTAAGTACTGCAAAACATGTGCAAGATGGGTCCCAAAGGATTTGACGCGGCTACACAAGGAAACCCACCAAAATCTTATGTTCTGATGCCGCACCACCCTGATAGATTGCATACTTGTACTTGATGGCAATAATAACCAATCTGCTGCTAACTAGTCGTCGGAGTGATTATTTAAGAAAAGGAAAGGATACTAGCAGTAGAACAGGGCTTGCTATAACTAGAAAAGCTTTTGTTTGGTGCCACTTAACATCAGCTGTTTTTACAGGTTCTCAATAGCACCAACCTAAGCTGCTGCAGCAAGTCAGGGGTGCAACAATGTAGGCCTCAACTGGAAAGCAAAGAACTGCATTTTACCCGGAATGCGTCCATGCGTTATTGACACGTGTCATTTTTTATATAAAAACAGTAAACTTGGGGTCTGTTCTGGTTTGGCTGCACACAGTTATAAACAGAGAAGTTGCGGTATCAACGATCTCGCCACTTGTAATCCGGTTGTTTAACTCACGGTATAGTGCCTATGTTCATGTCAGCTTGAAGGGTGGTAAGTTTCATTTCTTTACAAACGTAATGCCAAATTGCGGTTTTTTAACTCCACCAAATGCAAAAGAATTTTTTTGTTTTTATTTATCTAGACATGTTTCGACACTTACGTATCATCGTCTATGGGTTACATCCATTTTTGTAAACCATAATACAATGTTTATGGTCGTTTATCTGTTGTAGGCCTCAAAATTATGAGGTGTACCTTTTGTTTCGTTTGTTTCGATTGCTCACCTGAAAATTGTATTGCTAGTGAAAATACGTTTTTTCAGATTGGATTGTTGTGCTCTTTTTTGTCGTTTTGGCAGCATATCGTCTGCAAAGTAGTAGTGAAGAAATCTGTGAGCTTTCCAAATGCATTCCAGTGCGTAGTGGTTATCTTTGTACTCTACCCACAGTTTCCGTCCTGTACATCGTTTTTTATAAAAATTTTACTCTAACCTTTACTTAATATGTCTTCGCCACAAGACGTGATTTGAGCAGACATTCCATATTCATACGAAGTGCTAGGGGTAGCGTCTTTGATTCATAATCAAAACATCTCCGGTCCCGGGTTCGATCCCCACCACTGCCTAAATTTTGATAAATAATCAGCATTGGCGGCCGCCGAAGACTTCCGGCATAAGAAGTCAGCCTCATTCTGCCAGCGGCCTTGTCAAAGAGGGCGGAGGAGCGGATAGAGGTTCAGGGCACTCTCTTGTCCTAGGGGTGGGACATTGCCCCTAAAGGCGGAAGAATCAGCAATGATCAACGACATGAGGATGCAGAAGGCAATGGAAACCACTGCATTAAAGACACGTAACGTGTATCCACAGGACATGTGGCCTGCAATTGAAGCAGCCCGCATCTCGTGGTCGTGCGGTAGCGTTCTCGCTTCCCACGCCCGGGTTCCCGGGTTCGATTCCCGGCGGGGTCAGGGATTTTCTCTGCCTCGTGATGGCTGGGTGTTGTGTGCTGACCTTAGGTTAGTTAGGTTTAAGTAGTTCTAAGTTCTAGAGGACTGATGACCATCGATGTTAAGTCCCATAGTGCTCAGAGCCATTTGAACCAATTGAAGAAGTGTCATGATGATCTCTCCATTGGCAAAAGATTCCGGAATAGTCCCCCATTCGGATCTCGGGGAGGGGACTGCCAAGGGGGAGGTTACCATGAGAAAAAGATTGAATAATCAACGAAAGGATAACGTTCTACGAGTCGGGGCGTGGAATGTCAGAAGCTTGAACGTGGTAGGGAAACTAGAAAATCTGAAAAGGGAAATGCAAAGGCTCAATCTAGATATAGTAGGGGTCAGTGAAGTGAAATGTAAGGAAGACAAGGATTTCTGGTCAGGTGAGTATCATGGTATAACAGGTGTAGGATTCGTTATGAATAGGAAGGTAGGGCAGAGGGTGTGTTACTGTGAACAGTTCAGTGACCGGGTTGTTCTAATCAGAATCGACAGCAGACCAACACCGACAACGATGGTTCAGGTATATATGCCGATGTCGCAAGCTGAAGATGAACAGATAGAGAAAGTGTATGAGGATATTGAAAGGGTAATGCAGTACGTAAAGGAGGACGAAAATCTAATAGTCATGGGCGACTGGAATGCAGTTGTAGGGGAAGGTGTAGAAGAATTCTCATATTCTCCAATATGGGCTTGGGACAAGGAATGAAAGAGGAGAAAGACTAATTGAGTTCTGTAACAAGTTTCAGCTAGTAATAGCGAATACCCTGTTGAAGAATCACAAGAGGAGGAGGTATACTTGGAAAAGGCCGGGAGATACGGGAAGATTTCAATTAGATTACATCATGGTCACACAGAGATTCCGAAATCAGATACTGGATTGTAAGGCGTACCCAGGAGCAGATATAGACTCAGATCATAATATAGTAGTGATGAAGAGTAGGCTGAAGTTCAAGACATTAGTCAGGAAGAATCAATACGCAAAGAAGTGGGATACGGAAGTACTAAGGAATGACGAGATACGTTTGAAGTTCTCTAACGCTATAGATACAGCAATAAGGAATAGCGCAGTAGGCAGTACAGTTGAAGAGGAATGGACATCTCTAAAAAGGGCCATCACAGAAGTTGGGAAGGAAAACATAGGTACAAAGAAGGTAGCTGCGAAGAAACCATGGGTAACAGAAGAAATACTTCAGTTGATTGATGAAAGGAGGAAGTACAAACATGTTCCGGGAAAATCAGGAATACAGAAATACAAGTCGCTGAGGAATGAAATAAA
Source organism: Schistocerca serialis cubense (assembly GCF_023864345.2). Taxonomy (NCBI): domain Eukaryota; kingdom Metazoa; phylum Arthropoda; class Insecta; order Orthoptera; family Acrididae; genus Schistocerca; species Schistocerca serialis. The sequence goes on along the minus strand of NC_064639.1, from coordinate 422,257,987 downwards.
TAGGAAGTGCAGGGAAGTTAAGACGAAATGGCTGCAGGAAAAATGTGAAGACATCGAAAAAGATATGATTGTCGGAAGGACAGACTCAGCCTACAGGATAGTCAAAACAACCTTTGGTGACATTGAAAGCAACGGTGGTAACATAAAGAGTGCAACGGGAATTCCACTGTTAAATGCAGAGGAAAGAGCAGATATGTGGAAAGAATACATTGAAAGCCTCTATGAGGGTGAAGATTTGTCTGCTGTGATAGAAGAAGAAACAGGAGTCGATTTAGAAGAGATAGGGTATCCAGTATTAGAATCGGAATTTAAAAGAGCTTTGGAGGACTTACGGTCAAATAAGGCAGAAGGGATAGATAACATTCCATCAGAATTTCTAAAATCATTTGGGGAAGTGGCAACAAAACGACTATTCACGTTGGTGTGTAGAATATATGAGTCTGGCGATATACCATCTGACTTTCGGAAAAGCATCATCCACACAATTCCGAAGACGGCAAGAGCTGACAAGTGCGAGAATTATCGCACAATCAGCTTAACAGCTCATGCATCGAAACTGCTTACAAGAATAATATACAGAAGAATGGAAAAGAAAATTGAAAGTGCGCTAGGTAACGATCAGTTTGGCTTTAAGAAAAGTAAACGGACGGGAGAAGCAATTCTGACTTTACGGCTAATAATGGAAGCAAGGCTAAAGAAAAATCAAGACACTTTCATAGGATTTGTCGACCTGGAAAAAGCGTTCGACAATATAAAATGGTGTAAGCTGTTCGAGATTCTGAATAAAGTAGGGGTAAGCTATAGGGAGAGACGGGTCATATACAATATGTACAACACCCAAGAGGGAATAATAAAGGCTGTAGCCTTTCGCCCCTACTCTTCAATCTGTACATCGAGGAAGCAATGATGGAAATAAAAGAAAGGTTCAGGAGTGGAATTAAAATACAAGGTGAAAGGATATCAATGATAAGATTCGCTGATGACATTGCTATCCTGAGTGAAAGTGAAGAAGAATTAAATGATCTGCTGAACGGAATGAACAGTCTAATGAGTACACAGTATGGTTTGAGAGTAAATCGGAGAAAGACGAAGGTAATGAGAGAACAGCGAAAAACTTAACATCAGGATTGATGGTCACGAAGTCAATGAAGTTAAGGAATTCTGCTACCTAGGCAGTAAAATAACCAATGACCGACGGAGCAAGGAGGACATCAAAAGCAGACTCGCTATGGCAAAAAAGGCATTTCTGGCCAAGAGAAGTCTACTAATATCAAATACCGGCCTTAATTTGAGGAAGAAATTTCTGAGGATGTACGTCTGGAGTACAGCATTGTATGGTAGTGAAACATGGACTGTGGGAAAACCGGAACAGAAGAGAATCAAAGCATTTGAGATGTGGTGCTTTAGACGAATGTTGGAAGTTAGGTGGACTGATAAGGTAAGGAAAGAGGAGGTTCTACGCAGAATCGGAGAGGAAAGGAATATGTGGAAAACACTGATAAGGAGAAGGGACAGGATGATAGGACATCTGCTAAGACATGAAAGAATGACTTCCGTGGTACTAGAGGGAGCTGTAGAGGGCAAAAACTGTAGAGGAAGACAGAGATTGGAATACGTCAAGCAAATAATTGAGGACGTAGGTTGCAAGTGCTACTCTGAGATGAAGAGGTTAGCACAGGAAAGGAATTTGTGGCGGGCCGCATCAAACCAGTCAGCAGACTGATTACCCCCCAAAAAAAACCGAAGTGCTGTGTCATACCAAAATTATCCAGAACGCCAGTAGCCTTCTTGTAGGGAAACACCTTAACTAGGAACTGTATGTTTGCTGTAGATAAAAATCTATTATCTGGTGTTGAAGCATATGTCTATTTTCACACTTTGTTTCCGCGACGTTATTACATTTAGTTGCGTCACTGTCATATCCACGAAACAAATGTGAGTATTGCTGCGATTGGTGCATCGTACATTGCGGTGCAAATATTATAGTCTATGACTGGCGGCATGCAGGCCTCAGGTTCTGTTCGACCTTCTGTCAATATCAGTCATCTCATACTTAGTTGTGGAAAATTCTAGAAATTTCTTGTAAACTATTTGGACAATGTGGAGAAAAAAAAAGCGGCGTTTCTGATAAACAGGGGCAATCTCCTGAATGCATTTCAGCTCTATCAATATTGGTTGCCCGTATTATAAACCAGCGCTGAGTGTTAATTGTAGGTATCGTGTAAGTATTAAATTCACCGCAAGTAGGCATTGTTTCGGATGGATAGTGGTGGTGGTGGGTAGTGTTTAACGTCCCGTCGACAACGAGGTCATTCGAGACGGAGCGCAAGCTCGGGTTAGGGAAGGAAATCGGCCGTGCCCTTTCAAAGGAACCATCCCGGCGATGGACGTGTCAAGGAACTGTGTAATTAGAATGTCGCCACCCGACATACCACTAACAGCAGCTTATATTCAACTGGGCTCTGACGCGTCTTCCCCTGGATCTGGCTATGTAAACATCATCTGCTGAATGGCATTTATGCCTGCTGCCCCAGGTTGAGAACTTTCACGTTAGATTAAATTCGCGACATTGGTCCACAATGACTTGCGGAATTCCGAATGAGCCACATTCCTCATAATAATCGGGAGAGTCTTCGAAGAAACTAAGGGAAGCATTTCAGCTCGTGTATCAAACAACAACATTCCAGCAGTTATTCTTAACAAGGGCACCTTGTACGGCACATTAGACGGGGGACCTGTGACCCAGCGGGTGTCTGTTACAGTGGTAACAAGGTGACGAAACGGCGGGCCGGAGTGGATTGCACCATCGCTTACGCAACAATTTGCTCTGTCTGTAGCCATGCAGCCACTAATCTCCGTATACCGAACAATATCAAATCAAAAGTAGCAGATGCAGCGGTGAATGGTTGAGTTTAAGTGTCAGCGGGGTGCTGACCACTTCTCTCATGTAACTAGACACTAATCCACGTCTCCATAGATGGAGGAAATAATTACAAACAGTATACTGCAAAATTTTCATTCCACTCTCTTTATGATCTTCATGTTACATGATCGATTTCGGGATAAAACGATTCTGTCTTTAAATGTTCGTGTCAGTGTGTTGCCCAGTCGACAACCGCATGAGTCATCCACAATAAAAATGAAATTCACGTATTTCATATAACGCGACTAACATATCTGCGATTAAGAATTGTATACTGTTCTCCACACTATCGCTGACTGCCTGGTTCAGTCTCACATGGCAGACGTGCAAGTCGCACTAGATCATCTTAGAGATAATCGGGTTCTGTGAATGGCTTTGTAATGACGTAATCAGAACAACTACGTAGCCAGCTGAAGAAGAGGTTTTACAATCCTGAAATCATTAATGTAACGAGATTTTCTCACATAAAAGAGAGATGAGTGAAAATCTGCTACGTAAACGACTAACAAAATATTGCTGGTCGATCTACTGAAATGAGAATCTACAAAATGAATTATAAATATTTCTCGTTCAATTTCGTAAAACATTAAGATCTACATAAAAGTTACGCAACACAGATGGCGGATGAGTTCAGACATTAATCAGTATGTATGTGATTACATTATAGTCGGCGTCTTCATCTTCAGTGCGAGCGAAGACTAGCCTGGTGTAACTCTCCATGCTATTATATACTGTGCAAGACTCCTAATCTCAGCGTATCTAATGCAGCCTATATGCATTTGGAACTGCTTACTGTATCCAAGCCTTGGTCTCATGTGTGTGAAATCTTATGGGACTTAACTGCTAAGGTCATCAGTCCCTAAGCTTACACACTACTTAAACTAAATTATCCAAAGGACAAACACACACACCCATGCCAGAGGGAGGACTCGAACCTCCGCCCGGGATGCGAAACTGATTACTACTTGATGCATCAGGTGTCTTATCAACCGATCCTCTTTTAGACAAGCTCTACCACAAATTTCTTTGCTCCCAGTTCGATTTTGTACCTCCTCATTAGTTATTAGACTTTCTTATCTAATCGTTAACATTCTTCTGGAGCACCGTATTTCAAAAGCTTCTGTTCTCCTGTCTGAACTGCTTATCGAGCACATATGCTGACTGCTTCGACCATCGTCAGATTTTTTACTGCCCAAATAGCAAAACTACTTTCAGCTTCATTACCTAGTCTAATTTGTTCATTCCGCATCATCTGCTTTAATTCAAGTACACTTGGTTATCCATAACTCATATTGTACTTAGTAAGCTATCCATTACATTCAAGAAGTACTGTAAACCTTCACTCTTTGCAAGAATTACTATGTCATCTGCCAACATTAAAAGTGAACAAGGAATGGCCAGCCTTTCCAAATGTTACAGGAACAGGTGGCTGTGGGAACTGCTGGACGAAAAGCAGAGTGGAAAGGACTTAACTGTCGTGGGTCTTTCCGGAATGGAAGAGTCTTATGAAGCCAGTGTTTGCACTCCTCGTGTTCATATATACCATAACACGGCACACAAGTTTTGAACGTGCCCCTACTACGAGTGACACGTTTTACACTGTACAGGAGGTAGAGTAGTTTTTAACGAAAATGTGTGGGTGGCCGTAGGGGGATTTGAATTGTTGCCGTTCCAAATAAGAGTTCACAGTTACTAGTAGGCCACATAGCTCGGAGGAGCTGTTAGCTTTTTACGGGACCAGTATTATATCGTCACCGTGTGTCATTCTCTCAAGGCGGCTGCTGATGACGTCAGCTGGGCTGCTTACTCAGGTAGGTCAGCGACCGGACTGCCCGTGGCAAATGCTGAACAGGGCGTAGCGATCCCACATACCGATAGCGCGGCGGGGCGGAGTCGGTCGTCTGCGTTTTTGTTAACGCTGTCGTTCAGTCCACCTACCTCGATAGGATTCTTGCCGATGTCCCTTCACTCTGTGGTAGCAGATACGTGTTAGGCAGTGTAAAACAGCGTTGATGAAGCCACCACCTAATACCTACCACACAAAGGCCGCATAACTAGTTGAAAGTCAGTTCCTGAATGTTCAGGATTAAAAAATCGGGCGTTTGGGATCTTCAGCAACTTGTAGAAAAGCGTTTAAAATTAGATTAACGATGCTTTTTTATTCATACTAAAACACAATGAAATGGCTATCAACTCCGTATTTAATATGGTAAAACGTTATCATTGAAAGCCTGTGTAACAAATATTTACTCGAAAAGCAGCCAGTCACAGACCCACAACTATTCGCGAGTTAAACATTCCGTACAGAGCACGCCACGCGGAGTTGTTACTACCACCAGAAAGTTCACACGCTCCTATCTAACTACTTAATTTAGAAACACCAAACTTTCATTAAAATTTTCGTAACTCCAGTCGCTTCAGTCCCGATGTGTCTGAACCTAAATTATTACATTATTTCCTCACCTTACAGAGTATTTTTAAGGAGCGATCTAACGAGTGTTATGCATAGACCGGGTAGCAAGCGACTCCTCTCGAGGTACTTGCCTGTATGCCCGACTCGTATTTCCGCGAGGCAACAGCTTAATTCTGACTGGCTGTTGATCTAAACGACCGATCACAACGTTTCTTCCAGATCATTCTCGCGGCAAATCTTGCCTTGTCCAATCATTAATTTGGTAGTAATTGATGTCAAGCAAAACCTCAAATTCTTGTATTTTGTTTACTCAAAATAAACTAAGTGCGAAATATTCTTCGCATTGATAAATAAACTTCCATTCTGGCTACTTTTATACAAAAGCAAGCACAAACTGGCAAACGTCACTTGAATCGTAGTTGCAACATAACTTTCCCACAGTTCGTCTGTACAAGGTATTACGTAAAATTAAATATTAAATTTTAACGTATGTCCCACATACAGTCTCAATCATTCTCACGCACTCACACGGCAAAATATAATCAAATAACAATTTTGACCGATTTTTTACCAAAGTTTTAAAAAGAAAATTCTAATTTACTTTTATGCACTGATAACTTTGGAATGGCTTCGAATGATAATGAATGTCAATCTGTTATTGTTCCAAAAAACCAAGGTTTTTGGGCTTTCAGGTATTTCGCTTTATCTCCCTAACTATAATAAACAAAAATCTGAAATTTTGACAGCATCATTCTATTAGTAACAGATGTCTGTATACCAATTTGAACAAAATCGGATAGTAACTAATATGGATTATTTAGATTCGTAGAGGGTATGAATCTTCGTATCGACTAAATGTTACGCTATGCAGTACTCACGGCACGCAACGTCAGCTGTGCTGTGAAAAAAAACCATCCTGCAGCCACTGTACTAGACGACTGCGTGCCTTACTGCAACGAATGTCATCTCGTAATAAACTGCTGCGTTACAGTAGTCGCCACCACCCGGGAAAGTACCATTCCTTATGAAGATACCTCAGCTGCTTCGATCAGCAAGTAGAAAAACTCGTGTCATGAAATATTCGCGCTTAGTTTCATTCAAAAAGTACGAATACAATTTCGCACTCCCACATGAAATATTTCCTTCAGTATATCTGGGACGCCAAGGCAACACTCATTCGCTCTTAGTTTAGTTAGCGTACCAATCAAACCGGCTACTAATCTCAGGGCCCCTATGGTATTCGTTTTTAATCCGCCACACAACTTGGTTATAATCCGGAACGAACACCACCACGATCTGTGTTCTAATTCAGCAGTTGCAAAAAAAAAACAATACTAGATATATGCGTCGTTAAATACCGTCTAGTCACTTATTTCTGAAATGGGTATCTTCTACATAAAACATAAGGGTGGTGTGGGATAATCAATCATGATCTGCTGTAATCTTCTGGTTGATCTTCCATCACTCTCCGTGGAAGTATAAGGTGAGCAATCGTCTGGCGGCCATGTTTTTGCGCTGCCTGCAGCCATCCAGCGTCGACGCTGGCGGGGAGTATTTTTCCCCCGCCTCATGCGAGGCCTCTGTGCAGAATTGTTGCGCAATATCACGTGTTTGTTAGGTGATGGAATACAGTGTATTGAGTAAGTGATTGTAGTGAAATGGCGAAATACAAGGCAGTACTCTAAGGAAATTATTTCGAAAGGAATTTCCTGATATTCAGGTTTCTACTCAGAGTACGATTTGATTGGTTGATAATTAAATTTTATGAAATGGGAAGTGTTCTTATCAGGAAACAGACAACAACTAACAGAAGAAACTCTTGATAACATTGGGTATGCTCTGGAAAGGTCTCCTAGAGAGTCAGTTCAACGTCTTCCTGAGCAAATGGGAATATCCCTTGGTTCTGTTCCAATGGCTACGAAGTTACTAAACTTACAGCCCTATAAAGTAACTGCATTGCAAGACCTTAAACCGGGTACCCCACTCCAAAAACATTGCGGGTTTGTGAAAGGATTTCGAGCAGTGTGCATGACGGAGAAACTGATCCTCACCTAACTTTCTTTCCGGATGAATCACGGTTCCACCTAAGTGGATGCATTAATTCACAAAATAACCGTTACTGGAGTTCTGAAAAGCCTAACGTAATACACGAGGCACCCCTGCATGATCAAAAATAGGAGGTAGCTGAGAACAGGCCCTATATTTTCCTGGAAAAAGCAGTGATATATGTGGAACACGTTTTGCGGGCTTTTTTTGCCAACTAACTAAGAGTACGAGCTTTCGCGACCTCTAAGCAGGAATCCGCGACGGCACATACATCCAACTTCTCGTTACAGGAAATTCATGACGCACTTCAAGATAGAGTTATCACTAACAACATATGGCCGCCTTGTTCCCTGATTTACCTATTGTGATTTTTATCTCTGAGGGGCAGTACACGATAAAGTGTGCAAATCAAATCCACAGACTTTAGATCAACTGAAAAATAAATTTCGTCAAGAAATTGCTGTCATTACTCAGAGGGAACTGGAGAGTTATTAGCAACTTCCTAAGCAGGTGTCACAAATACTTTATAACAACGAAGGGAGGCAGTTCCAACATCTCCTTTGTTAATAAACTTTAATAATTTTCTTTTTAAGTGTATGTCATGTATGTTATAAGTAAGTCATGTGACAAACCATACTATATTAACCGCGCCGCAGAGACAACAGTCGGCCTCGGCGGCCGGCCGCACGCCGCCATAGGCAGTTAGTTACGTTAACGGTTGATCACCCTGTGTTATATTGTGCTACTCTTTTTTGGAATACTGGAAACACGTGGACCGATTTAATGACAAAAGAACATACTTTCACGTTCCGCAACCCTAGTTAAAAACCACTCATACGATAAACGACATTATAATGTTACTGCTAACAAATGAGTCAGTCAATATTTACTTTGAAAATTCGCTTCATAATGAGGGCAACAGTGTACAGCTTTCAACTGTACCAAGCCTGCTACGTCACTTTCCTGTTCAAACTTACGCTTCTAGATTCCGTTCCATTACGCATTTATTTGCGTAGACTGCATTTTAAAGACGTAATTTTTAGTTTATAACTGACCTTAGCGCCGTACTCACTTCGCTTTTCAAGCAGAATTAAGGCTTTCGTGAGCACTTGTTGACAAACTGCCTGTTTGCTTCTGCCTCGGGTTCTTCGGCCAACGTTCGCCTGATGATTTTTCTGTCATATCACCGGCACGAGTGGCTGGCATTGTCAAAGTTTCACCCTCCATTGCTGGTGGTGGACTGCAGGACGGAGAAACTTTCACAATGCCAGCCACTCGTGCTCGCGAAACGACAGAAAAATCATCAGGTGAACGTCAGACGAAGAACCCGAGGCAGAAACCAACAGGCAGTTTGTCAAAACAGCTAATGTATTTATGAGGATTGTGTTCGTTGTCTCGTAAACCCACGTGCTCAAAGTTACAAGGGATAATCAATTCTGCGGTAGGATGTAGTGATGACCAAGTAGGTCTTCTGAATAGGAACTCCAGAAACTGTTCCTGTAGCATCGAACCAACCAAATATAAATACATATACAAAGACAGTAACTTGTTCTCGAAAGAACAGTTACTGTTGATGACCATGCAGCTTTTCCCTGGAATAAATGATGACTAAATGACAACATCAGCTGCCGACAGGTGCTTTTGATATACCTCGATGTGGACAGCTGAAAATGTGTGCCCCGACCGGGACTCGAACCCGGGATCTCCTGCTTACATGGCAGACGCTCTATCCATCTGAGCCACCGAGGGGACAGATGAATAGCGCGACTGCAGGGACTTATCCCTTGCACGCTTCCCGTGAGACTCACATTCCCAACTGTCCACATTTCTACATATGCATTGTACCTTATAGACATTTGCCCACCCACTCATTACTCGCGCACGCTTTGGCGATTCCCGTAAGAGTTTGGGCAACCTGTGCGCATTCGCACAGACGAAGGTCAATGGCTGGGAATCGCCAAAGCGTGCGCGAGTAATGAGTGGGTGGGCAAATGGCTATAAGGTCCAATACACAGGTAGAATTGTGGACAGTTGGGAATGTAGGTCTCACGGGAAGCGTGCAAGGGATAAGTCCCTGCAGTCGCGCTATTCATCTGTCCCCTCGGTGGCTCAGATGGATAGAGCGTCTGCCATGTAAGCAGGAGATCCCGGGTTCGAGTCCCGGTCGGTGCACACATTTTCAGCTGTCCACATCGAGGTATATCAACAACACCTGTCGGCAGCTGAGGTTGTCAGTCATCAAATATAAATACGTTACCACCTTATCCACGTCTTCTGTGTGACAGCGATGGTAATTTGTTGTGAATAGTAGTTACTACGTTTGGGGCTGTTTAAGAGGAGTTGGCTACGTTTTGGCACCGGTTTTCACCCTCTCCGTTCTCTTCATTATTACAATCCCCCCCCCCCCCCCCCCACACACACACACAAAGAAAGAGAGAGATGCCAAGCGCGACTTTTATGTCCAACTTTTGACAATATTTTAATATAGTCAGATACTTTATATTGTAAAAGTCGGAAAAAATTACTGTTTCTAATTAAGTCTTCTACCAGACTCCGTAAATGTCTTAAATTTTTCTGTTATACCGAACCCACAAACTTAAGTCTTAGCACAGTGAACGTCATATTCAATATTTTCAGTTTCAGGACCCTATTTACGCATCTGTGTCTATTTATAAAGTGCACTGCGAGTAAACGCCAAGAACAACTAACGAAATTTGTATTTCTTTTTAATTTATTGGGTTGGTTATAAAGTAACACACACGCCTCCCCCCACCGCGTAATACGCGTTATTGATAGTGTAATATAAAACTTGCAGGTTCTGGACTACTTTCTCATCAGCACCCCTTTAAATAGTATATTTCAACAGTATGTAGGCATAAAACCTGGACTATGGAGCAAAGAAAGAAAGAAAGGCCATTTCGTCGTGTGTCTTGTTTCACACTGTTTCCACATTCTGGCTGAGTTTTACGTCACGAGAGTGAAGCATGGCGAGGGTTCCATGGATGATTTGGGCAGCTATATCGTTTTATTCCGTGATTACTCTGCAAGGTCGCGTTACTTCACGAATGTGACTATTTTGGCTGATCAGGTCCGTCCCATGGTACAATGTTTCTTCCCCAGCGCTGATGCTTTGTTTCAAGGCGAGAGGGCTCCCGTTCACACAGGTCGCATCGTCCAGAGTCTGTTTTGTGAGCAGCAGGATGAACTGTCCCATTTCCCCTGGCCACCACACTCACCAGATGTCAGTATTATTGAGCCTCTATGGTCTACTTTGGTGTGAATGTTGCCTGATCGCTATCCACCTCCTTCACCGTTACCTGAACTTCGCACTACTTTGCAGGAGCATTGGTATAAGATGCTCTTTAAAAACCTACAGCACATGTATTTATCCGATCGCGGACGAATGAAAGCTGTTTTGACTGCCAACGGGTTTCCTACAACGTACTAAGCACTGTAATGTTTTTTTTTTTTTTTTTTTTTGGTGTTTCCATATTTTGTCCAACCTGCACATCATAATGTCTTATAATGCTGAAGGCCATGGGTTTAAGATTTTCATTTTCTTCTACTCCGACAGATTTAAATATATCGCGGGCCTCCAATGGAATGTTACTCCTGGTTAAAAATTCGCACGCCTCCCCCCCCCCCCCCCCCACTCCTACTCCTTACTCCAAGATTTACTAGTACAAGGGTGTGCAGGCTGCAGCCGCGGCCGGTTCAGAGACCGCTATGTGGCAGCCGACGCGGCGGTAACCGGCTTTGGAGGTGCAGACGCGGCGACGCCTCCGTTGCGCAACGGCGGCCACAGGAAACGGTCGGCAGTGACCCAGATCGATGCCCGGCGGCGCTGCTCCTCAGCGTGACTCACGCTCTGCGAGACAGAGTCGCCGGCGCCGCTTCCGTCTCTGGCCGCGAGACAAGAGGCAGCACCAAATGCAGCAGATGCGAGAGAGGTGGCGTTGGTTCACTAAACTGTGTTAATTTTGAATCCTTTAATCGGTAATATTTGCAGCAGTAGCTCTGCCGTTGTCGACCACGATTATGCATTAAGGGCTCGCGACTGGTGGTAACTACGAGTTCCGTTCTGCAAGTTACCGTCGCCCTGTCCGACTTGTGTGACCCTTCTGGCACACATATTACCGCCGGCACAGCCCTATGGATTCAGAGCATGGAAACTACCCAACGCGTATCGACATACTAAATTTTTTCGTTCCCTCGGAGGCGAATTTTTCCACTTACAGACATATCGTTTGCATGTTTCGACCTTTTAGTTCTTAGTTTCAAAACCAGGGCGCAGCACCTTGTAAGACACGATTTGTGAGTTACTTTACAGTATGTCGTGCACAGAAAATGGTTACTTCCACAAAGTAGTGTAAATAATTATTGTGCCTAAATTTAAGACTGAGAATCTGTTCTTTTTCTAAGTTCATTAACTGTTCTAGAGGCAGAGATTTCGTTCAGATTTGTATAAATTTTGTTCGTTACTATGAAATAACGATTTTCTGAAGGTGCACCTCAGGTTGCGTTTATGAAGTCATATTACTGCAGCAACTGAAGTCCGTATTGGAAATCACGTATTTAAAAAATATTAACATTAAGAATTCTACTTTCCGTGTGCATTAGCATCTATATTCGCTAATTTCAATTTGGCCTTGGATAATGGAATATTGAAATAATTTATTCCTACGCTCTAGAGAAATTCGTGAAATATCAACAGTTGAACAATTATAAGCTCTTTTTAATGACAAATGCGGAATTGTCTGAGAAGATGAATTCTCGATTTTGACCAAATATTGTCCTGTTGAGCTTAATGAAATTGACTGGCAAACGATAAGAACGTTAAGATGTTGTGCCAGTAGCTAGGAGAAGAGGACGTACTCATTTCCTGACAGTGAAGATTTATATGATAGATAAAATGCGAATAAGAAGCCAAGAAGAGGTGTTTCAAACAATTTCAGAAGTTAGGTTTTAAAATGTTGGCTAACTACTAAAACACCGCAAACGTTTATTTACTGGCAGTGGCAAAATTATTACTTACCAAAAATTATTGTATGATTATCATTTTCGTGCGTTTATGAAGTCGTATTACAGCAGCAACAAAAGTCTGTATTGCAAATCATGTCTTTCGAAAATATTAACAATAATAATTCTACTTTCTGTGTGGATTAGCATATACAGTTTACTGTTTCAAATAAAACATACATATTGCTGAATAAAATGTTTTTATTGAAGAAAGGGGAAAGAAAATACAAAGCAAAGACTAGTAGTTTTCACTGGAATTTAAACTTTAGGGCCACATATGTTGATCTCCAGTTATGCCTTAGTAAATCAGCAAAAAAATATTTCATTTGCATGTGTTTTACGCTTGTTTATTAGTTTCCCGGAAAACATGAAAAGAAAAATTTCACACACACACACACACACACACACACACACACACACACACAGACAGACAGACAGACAGCCGTGTCCTTTCCCACGTTTTATTTGGCAGAGGAGTCTCCAGACGTCTGCCAACCAATAGCCGTCCAGACGTGTTCCCCCGGTGCCCGGCACGCCCAGCCAAGCCATTAAGGCCAGTACAACCGTCCGTCCACCATTTGAACCCTTTCCTGTCTTTTCCTGTCTGGTGTGCATACAACCGGCGATTATGGTATCAGAACTACTGTGCCGGAGATTCTAAGCCTGTGATAGACAATAGCTTTCTGTAACCTTTTGTGACTTCGCATGTATCTCTGACTAGTTGTGACCATCAAAAATCCAATTTTTCCTTCTTGCGAGGGAGTAAACCGTTCTTGTCCAGATTTGCGGTTCTTGAGAAGGCGAAACGCGGTGTCGATGTACAGTCCGACCCAGATTCTTAGGTGGCTTGCTTCCATACCTTCAGAACACGCTCAGCTTTCACTAACTAAAATAAAAACATACAGATGGCAGAAACGTGTCCACAATTCTCTAATGTAATTAGGAAGACGTACTGAAATTTTAGAGATACGGATCGAATCCAATGGCACACTTCCGTGAGGTCTTCTCCGATGGCATAATAGACACGGCATCCCAAGAAAGGACGCTCGAGTTCAATTTCCAGTCCAGCTGAGAATCCCGCATTTAATCAATACGCTTCGCCAAGAGCGGACGAATTAGATATTACCTTAACTTCCCAACCCATTTTGCTCCTCCGTAGTGTTTAGCGCCTAACCGACTAAGTCTTTGCAACAAGAACAGCTTCTGAGATTTGGCAAGTCTGAAAAGGGAAGTACTGTATTTACCGTCTTCTGAAACGAAACAACTTGATATCGTCTTGACTAGTTTAAGAAAACAAGGATAAACATGTCACCTGGACAGACTTTGGTAATAGAGCTCAGTCATCGTCTTGGCACCGAGTGTTCACACACAAGGGTATTCTATGTCCATAAATGATTTGACGAAGACAGTGAGCTGCAGCCTGCGACCGTTTGTTGAAGACGCTGTAGTGTACGGGAAAGTGTCGTCCTTGAGTGACTGCAGCAGGATACAAGAGGTGGTCACGACAATCTGACAACGGAGTTACTTCTAACTACACTTTTAGTAGTCCATTAGTACAACATAATATGAAAGTAGTACGGCGTACTAGTTAGCCAGTTTCGAGAAAATCGGAAGAGAAGTCTTACACATCGAATATGTACCGGTGCTTTGTAACTCTTGAGCGGTCAAGTGGTTAGCGTTCAAGCTCCGTATTCGGTGGATCGTGGGATGGCGTACCGCTGAACATTTTTTGTTTTTAACGTAGGTCTATATTTTTCCAGCACTGGTCGTATTTCATATATATGACATTTGAAAGGAAATGTAATAAGAAACGTGTTGGCACGAACTTTTAGTGAAATTCCAGTGGTATTTGGCTGTTTACTAATTTTAATTGTTACAACAAATGTTTATAATTATCGACAAGTAAACGACCAAACACACAGTTTTTCTGAAAATATCAAAACAACCAAATAACATTGGAAATCCAATAAAAGTTCATGCAAATACAAGTTTTTTTTCCATTATAGTAGCATTCAAACGTCATTTATGATGTGTACGACCAATATTGAAAAATATACCTTCAAAAATCAAAAGAAACAAATATGAGCGGGACTCGATCCAGTAATCGACTGTCCAGGGAGCATGAACACTAACCACTCGATTCCTACCAGCTCCCAACACACCGGTACACAAGCCTATTCGACGCGAAAAATTTCTCTTGCGATTTTCACTAAATTGCCTAACTAGTACCCCTTACTACTTACACGTTATGTTGTCCTAATCGAATACTGAAAGTGTACGAAGTTTTAAGTAAATCTTGATCGGATCGTCGTCGCCGCCCCTTGTTAGAGAAAATTTATATTTCGTGCGATGAATGGCAGCTAGCTCTAAATGTAAAAAAGATGTAGGCTAATGCAGATGAGTAGGAAAAACAATCCTTTATTGTTCGAACACAGTATGAGTGGTGTAATGTGTGACAGTCGCATCGATTGGATATCCAGGGGTAATGTCGCAAAGCGATTTGAAATAGAACGAGCGCGTAATCACAGTAGTAAGGAAGGCGAAAGGTCGTCTTCTGCTTCTTGGGAGAATTCTAGCTCATCTATATAGGTGAGCGCCTACAGGACACTTGTGAGACCCATTCTTGAGCACTGCTGCAGTGTTTGGGCCCCACAAGACAGGATTAAGCGGAGGCGTCGAAGGAACTCGCAGACATGTTGCTAGCTTTGTTACCGGTACGTTCATCAACACGCGGTTATTACAGAGATGCTTCGTGAACTCAAATGGGAATCCCTGGAGGGCAGACGACTTTCAGTAGCACGTCAGACGTTGAAGAATGAATAATTCTCGTAAAGTGCTGTTGATGGTATGGTCTCGAGCAACAACTTTTCGGCGTTATGTCAATCACTTATCTGCCTTTTCTAAAAGACGAGTGCGTGTTTCGCTTCAGACGACGTCGAGAACGTTAGATACGGAACATCCGCTCATTTAGCCAACGGAAAATTTACGGAACAGGCATTTGTGGCTGACTGCAGAACGATTCTACTGCCGCCAACGTCCATTCCGCGTGAGGACCGCGAGGCGAAGGAAAGATAAATTAGGACCCTTACGAAGGCGTATTGACAAGTCTTTATACCCACGCTCCATTTGCGTGTGGAACAGGAAAGCGAATGCTCAGTAGTAGTAGTGCAACCCATCCTCCGACGCGTGCGATACGATGGCTTGCGCAGTATGTATTTCTGTGTAGATATGAAGATGGCTGTGTTGCTTATTAAACAGCCGAGTGTTTACTGCACATTAACATTACTACTAATATTTCTCCGGTCATCAGCCGGGTGGCGTCCTGCAGAAAGTCTTCTAGACGCCGAATGCCCGAGAAATATTCGAGATATTCCTTTGTCGAGCAAACCTACACTTATTATTGTCAAAAATTGCGTTTCATTCAGTTTTCGCACTTATGTATTAGGGATTGAGAGAGACCTTACAAAGCGCGCAACCACAGGTTGTCATTCGAAGTAAACTTCATTGCACAGACGGGACGTCAAGCTGCGATCTTTATTTATCAGACACACGGTTCAAACGTTCATAATGGAGGATTTGAATTGCGGCAATAAGATGCGGACAATCCGGCAGATGCAAAGTTACACAGAATCCTAGGTGAGCACTATCAAGACGATTGTGAAACCTTCTGCGGGCGATTACCCAGTACTTCAGATGCTGATTGGCAGAATCTCATCAATACTGATGCGACGGATCCTCGATCTGAAAGTCAAGTCTAAATACTCCCGAAGTCGTTTCGATGTGTGTACACTGTATATTTTCTTAAACGAAAAAGGTACATCAATGAACAGGTTAGAACCGTTTTGTTGATCTATGTACGATGAGTAAAGTTGCCGTGAGCCTCGAGTCTTCGCTGACAACACTTTCAGCTAGTTTATAGCACAACCTATTGCCAGCGGAGTTTATTAACCAATCATTACACTAGCAATTATAATTTATACACACAATGGTACAACCTACATTACAGTCTTGGTTCTGTAAACTAAGGCACAATATTACCACTTTTAGCATTGCCTTTTCATGCAATTTTTCCCTCTCATCTCAAGCACCGCATCTTTCTTCAACAATCTTCTGTGTTTATCTCATATGTCCACTTTGTTCTTTTAGATTTTCATACAGCAAATTAAATACGACTCCTGCGCTAGAAATGACGAGCGCAGTTGCACGAACAGGTTCAACTTGTCGCTGTCCTCTTGCTGTTTCTGTCAGTTCATCACACATATTTATTGCCCCATTTGGTTCAACCGTAAGTTGTAATTAGAGACTGCAATGTCAGTCATGAGCTGCAGATGACTAATCCAGGAGCACTATCTCGGGACGATTCCCCGTGATGCATCCCAATACATTCGCCGCTACTTCTTTTGTGATACGTGTCACTGTTCATATTTGCAGTATAGTTATTTACCCCCAGAAATCACGAGTGGTTTATTTTGCACTATTTTTTCAGCCGAGTCATGCCTGATGTGGTTTTACAGCAGCCAGCTGTCAAGCGCTGGAGCGACCCTAGAGCATCACATTATTATTATTTTTTCTTTTCTCAGACGTTATGTCTGGTCAAAAATGGAAAGTGACGCGGACCTTGATCAAGCCTCACTTCCTTTTAACTGTACAGTATATGTTACATTGCATTTAGGAACTTTCGGGTAATTGAACATGTATCAATAATTACAGATTTCTGTAGTTGGATATGTAAGTTTGGATGTAGCTGTATTGCGTTGATGTACTGGTGGATATTGTGTGGTATGACTCCTGTAATTGATAGTATAATTGGTATAATGTCAACTTTATCCTCATGCCACATGTCCTTGACTTCCTCAGCCAGTTGGATGTATTTTTCAATTTTTTCTCCTGTTTTCTTCCGTATATTTGTTGTTTTAGGTATGGATATTTCGATTAGTTGTGTTAATTTCTGCTTTTTATTGGTGAGTATGACGTCAGGTTTGTTATGTGGTGTTGTTTTATCTGTTATAATGGTTCTGTTCCAGTATAATTTGTATTCATCATTCTCCAGTACATTTTGTGGTGCATACTTGTATGTGGGGACATGTTGTTTTATTAGTTTATGTTGTATGGCAAGTTGTTGATGTATTATTTTTGCTACATTGTCATGTCTTCTGGTGTATTCTGTATTTGCTTGAATCCTTCCGTCTCACTGTATATATTGCCTTTTGTTAGCCATGTGTTGGATGCGTCTTGATTGATGTGTGGCTGTGTTAGATGATACGGGTGCTTGCCATGTAGTGTTTTCTTTTTCCAATTTACTTTCTTTGTATCTGTTGATGTTATGTGATCTAAAGGGTTGTAGAAAAGGTTATGAAATTGCAATGGTGTAGCCGATGTATTTATATGAGTGATTGCTTTGTGTATTTTGCTAGTTTCTGCTCGTTCTAGAAAGAATTTTCTTAAATTGTCTACCTGTCCATAATGTAGGTTTTTTTATGTCGATAAATCCCCTTCCTCCTTCCTTTCTGCTTAATGTGAATCTTTCTGTTGCTGAATGTATGTGATGTATTCTATATTTGTGGTATTGTGATCGTGTAAGTGTATTGTGTGCTTCTACGTCTGTGTTACTCCATTTCACTACTCCAAATGAGTAGGTCAATATTGGTATAGCATAAGTATTTATAGCTCTTGTCTTGTTTCTTGCTGTCAATTCTGTTTTCAGTATTTTTATTAGTCTTTATCTATATTTTTCTTTTCGTTCTTCTTTAATATTTGTATTATCTATTCCTATTTTTGTCTGTATCCTAGATATTTATAGGCATCTGTTTTTTCCATCGCTTCTATGCAGTCGCTGTTGCTATCCAATATGTAATTTTCTTGTTTAGTGTGTTTTCCCTTGACTATGCTATTTTTCTTACATTTGTCTGTTCCAAAATCCATATTTATATCATTGCTGAATACTACTGTTATCTTTAGTAATTGGTTGAGTTGTTGATTTGTTGCTGCCAGTAGTTTTAGATCATCCATGTATAGCAAATGTGTGATTTTGTGTGGGTATGTTCCAGTAATATTGTATCCATAATTTGTATTATTTAGCATGTTGGATAGTGGGTTCAGAGCAAGGCAGAACCAGAAAGGACTTAATGAGTCTCCTTGGTATATCCCACGCTTAATCTGTATTGGCTGTGATGTGATATTATTTGAATTTGTTTGGATATTAAGTGTGGTTTTCCAATTTTTCATTACTATGTTTAGGAACTGTATCAATTTAGGATCTACTTTGTATATTTCCAATATTTGAGTGGGGTACACTATCAAAAGCTTTTTGGTAATCAATGTATGCGTAGTGTAGCGACCTTTGTTTAGTTTTAGCTTAATATGTCACCTCTGCATCTATTATCAGTTGCTCTTTACACCCTCGTGCTCCTTTGCAACAGCCCTTTTGTTCTTCATTTATAATTTTGTTCTGTGTTGTATGTGTCATTAATTTCTGTGTAATGACTGAAGTTAATATTTTGTATATTGTTGGTAGGCATGTTATGGGGCGATATTTAGCTGGGTTTGCTGTGTCTGCTTGACCTTTAGGTTTCAGATAAGTTATTCCATGTGTAAGGGTATCAGGGAATGTGTGTGGGTCTGCAATGTAACTGTTAAATAATTTAGTTAGATGTGAATGTGTTGAGGTGAACTTCTTTAGCCAGAAATTTGCTATTTTATCATTTCCAGGGGCTTTCCATTTGTGAGTAGAATTAATTGCTCGAGTGACTTCATGTTGCAAAATTATCACTTCAGGCATTTGTGGTATCATCTTGTTACACGGATCTGATCAGCTAGTCGTTGTTCTGTTAAAAATTTTAATTCTGGGTATCTGGTAATAAATGTTGTGTGTACTTGTGATCTGTATCCAGTTGTGTTGGTTCCTAGGTTTGTTGCTTGGTAATAACAGAACATAAGGTGTCGATTAACTTCATCTGACCATCTCATCCTCTCTCTTTGTTTTCCTTCTAGGGTGGTTGCAGGAAGCATATCCTGCAAAACACCTCTATTTGGATTTAAATCATTTTCCAGTTGGCTAGCAGTGTCGTTACCACTGTGGGCGGGCATAGGGTTCAAGCGTCGTCCCCGACCATGACGGCGCTTGTCCGAGGCTTCATTAGTTCTGTCCTGAACCAACTAATCACACTAAAAGGGGGGTTAGCCCTATTAGTGGTTTATTCTTTTCGTCGCCTTTTACGACTGGCAGAACAACCGGAGGCCTATTCTTTTCCCGGGCCTCCACGGGTATTATTATTATATTATAAAATACAAAACGAGCATTTCTGAAGGTGTGAGCATCAATAAAAATGAAAAATCTCAGTAAAAAGTTATCCAAACTTCATAATTTTACGGGCCTGGCAATGTTTGATCATTAGGGGCCAGTCAATGACGAACTGCCTTCTATAGCACCATTCCTAGTTAAGCACGGTGGTGTTCAAATTAACTTTCGGGTTGATGACATGTTTACTTTTTGGGCTACTGAAAGGTTGACAATGCATCTATATCTCGTGCAAACTTGGTGGAAGATGTAGACAGACTGTTTGGACAAAGCATTACGCGATCGTTGAGAAAGGGAGAAAGGTCTTTTCAAGACTTGCCTGTGGAATATGCGAAACGTGCGCAGCACACAAAGGAGATAGTTGGTGGAGTACGGCCTTGTCTACTCAGTTCAGCTCGAAATATTGTCTATCGCTCGCTGGCGTCGAGGATATCAAATAATTTCTGTCTCAGTCAACCAGAAGCACTGCAGGGGAAAACTTAGTAATTAAATACCGTACTTGTCCACGAATTCAATTCAGAATTGCGAAAGGGCGAGACACCTATGACCTTTCTATGAAAGGACTAGGTTTTAGCGAACACTGAATAGCGAGAGCACTTGGGTACAACAGTTATCAGCGTGGTGCCTACAGAAGCCGCCCGCCCACTGCCAGTTCCAGGAGCGGCCGGCACCGTGCCTTCCACGAAACGCACAAAGGGCCACCGTTAACAAACACCGAGCATACAAGTGTTGCTCTGAGTTTCAGTCCGCCGGACGCCCATGAACGTTCTCCTCCAACTCTTCGGACACAGCACCGACGTCCATACGATCTCCCGCACAGAATGCTGGCATTAACTCAGTATCGCAGACGCTGATACAAGAAGTTCCGTCAAAAAATTTGTATACGAATGAAACCTATTACATTATCCAGTGTTAGAAAGTTCAATGTAAAATCAGGCGAGGAGGAAGCCTAACGACGTAATAGGTAACTACTCTGAGGTAACAAAAGCCATGAGATACCTCCTAATATCATATTGGACCTCCTTTCGCCCGGCGTAGTACAGCAACTCGACTTGGCTCGGATTAATCAAGTCGCTTGAAGTCCCCCTGCAGAAATACTGAGCCACCCTGCCTCTCCAGCCGACAGTAATTGCGAAAGTGTTGCCTGTGCAAGATTTTGTGCACGAACTGACCACTCGACTATGTCCCATGAATGTTTGATGGGACTCATATCGGGCGATCTGGGTGCCCAAATCATTCACTCTTTAGAGTCCAGAATGTTCTTCAAACCAGTCGTGAATAATTGTGAGCCGGCCGGGCTGGCCGAGCGGTTCTAGGCGCTACAGTCTGGAACCGCGCGACCGCTTCGGTCGCAGGTTCGAATCCTGCCTCGGGCATGGGTGTGTGTGATGTCCTTAGGTTAGTTAGGTTTAAGTAGTTCGAAGTTCTAGGGGACTGATGACCTCAGAAGTTAAGTCCCACAGTGCTCAGAGCCATTTGAACAATTGTGGCCCAGTGATATGGCGCGTTGTCATCCATAAAAATTTCATTGTTGTTTAGGAACACGAATTCCATGAATGGCTGCAAATGGTCTCCAAGTAGCCGAACATAACCATTTCCTGTCAATGACCGGTTCAGTTGGACCACAGCACCCACTCCATGTAAATGAAATCCATATCGGTATGGGGCCACCACCAGCTCGCAGTGCCTCGATAACCTGGGTCCATAGCTTCGAGTGGTCTGCGCCACACTAAAACACTACCATCAGGTCTTACCAACTAAAATTGGGACTCATCTGACCAGGTCACGGTTTTCCAGTCGTCTAGGGTCCAACAGATATGGTCATGAACCACGAAGAGGCGCTGCAGGCGATGTCTTTCTGTTTGCAAATGTTCTCGCGCCGTTCATCTGCTGCCATATCCCACTAACGTCAAATGTCGCCGAAATATGCTAACGAAAACGTTCATCGCATGTCCGACATTGATTTCTGCAATTATTTCAGGCATCGTCGCTTGCCTGTTAGCAGTGATAACTCTATGCAAACGCCTGCTCTCGGTCGTTAAGTGAAGGCCGTTGGCCACTGCGTTGTCCGTGGTGACAGGTAATGCCTCAAATTTGGCGTTCTCGGCACTCTCGACACTGTGGATCTCGGAATACTGAATTCTCTGTCAATTTCCGAAATGGAATGACCGTGTGTCTAGCTCCAACCACCATTCGCGTTGAAAATGTTAATTCCTATCGTGCTGCCATAATCACGTCAGAAACCTTTTCACATGGATCTCCGAGTACAAATGACTGTGTTTTTGCTGGAAATTTAGTACCGTGTGCGATCTTATTTACGATGAGTCATTGTGACTTTGATATAACTGGTACGTAAATTTACAGTTTACAAGGTGATGTATTTGTGATCTGGCTGTAATTTATACTTCAAAGCCTGATTATCATTATGTTGTTTTATTCACGTGGCGCTGAAGATAGCTAGACAGTAGCTGATATCGATCTGCAGGAGACAGATTAAAAATTTACGACCGATGCTGCCCTTCCTCTTTATCTTGGAAAGAATAATTCCTATCGCGTCGTAACGTTACGGTGGTTTTGGATCTTGCATAAATGCAGCGAGCATGCTCCATGCAGGCTGTTGATGTCTATAGCTTTTAATTATCTTAAAAGTAGAAATCTGGCATGCTAGCGCTGTCTGAGTGTGGTATGAGGTTGGCTGGTCTCTAACAGTGCCCAGTGGTTACCACTCCATCACATTATGGACTTTGAACAGTGCAATCCTCTTGGAATACTTCCAGTAACTTTGTTAACCTAGTTTAGAGCAGACCACTTAACGAGTTTTTAAATTTATCCTCACATGTCCGAAGACTCCGGGAATTCTATGCCGTCAAAGAACAACTTTATTAGCCAGGGTTGAACCATTTCCGGCAGCGACGTCAGTTGTAATCGCTACTTCTCATATCTGGTTGCCACCATCGTCTGCAACACGTCAGACATTGACCGATAAATAATTCTGCCAACGTGCTGTTAATGGTATAATCTCGAGCAACCACATTTCGGTTTTTATCGCAATTTTTTTCCTCTGCCTTGCCCAGTGGACGAGCGCGCCCGACGACATCGACAACACTAGATACCGCATCCGCTCATTTGGGATACTGAAAATAATCCACCTTTGCCTTGTTTAAGTAAAATGTTCAAATGTGTGTGAATTCCTAAGGGACCGAACAGCTGAGGTCATCTGTCCCTAGACTTACACATTACTTAAACTTTTGGGCTACGTTCTTTAAACAAGTACACTTCCCCTCTGTAAATCAGCCGAGAGACATTTTCACGTTGATCATATTTGTTAAAGCGTTGATCTTTTCATTAAAGAGGCAATCGCTGTGTTAGTGTCTGCGAGGGCTACCCCCTTAGAGAGGGAGGGGTGGGGGAGGGGGAGAGGGAGGGGGAGAGGGAGGAAGGGGGAGGCGGAGAGGGAGGAAGGGGGAGAGGGAGAGGGAGAGGGAGAGGGAGAGGGAGAGGGAGAGAGAGAGAGAGAGAGAGAGAGAGCGCTCGCACATAAACTATTACAACCCCAACAGAAAGTACACAAGGTACTTTGATGCAATCGTGAACTCCGACACGGTTAGTCACAATGAAGACCACCTAGGGGTTCAATTGCTTTGATGAATTTACTATATGCTTTGAAGTAAATGTGTGTACCCCGGCACAAAACGTCAGGAACATCACAATTTTATCATTTTATCCTTTGATGATATAACTCCTAGCAGTAATCCGAATACGGAAGCTCTATTTTTATGTTATGGTCAGCTTACAGATAGTGGCACCTAACATTTTCAGTCTCTCACTAATAGGCAACTATGAACGTAACGTAATATCGGGAAGCTCTCATGAAGTTTAGAGGAAGAAACACTTTTGTACCCATCTGCTGCTGTTGAATACTTGTTACAGCAGTCGCAGCACTGACTCCTGCCACTGTTTGTTGACCACAAAATGTCTGCCTAACTGAAGATACAAGCGATTGCAATCACTTTACTCTGATGATGACGTCAGAAAAAGTGCTATCGATGTCCTTTTTTGTTCGTTCTATTATTGCAGTATAATTCGTCCTGTCTTGCGTTCTGATACAGCGCTCCTAGTTTTAGCTTATGAGAAACAACAAGCGCAGGGACACTTTGCGGAGAGGAGGGTGGAGAGGGTTACGAAGAAATTTACATCGTCGAGAGATTAAGTGCATGTGCATGTAGTACGTTTGTCATTACCGGTTGAAGGTCACGTTTACGTCAACTCCTTTAGCCCTTCGTAAGCAAAATTGAACGATGAAGACCAACGTGATAAAAAGCACTGCCACTATTATTAAAATCTCTGTACACTGGTCTCCCCCCCCCCCCCCCCACTGGTCTGTTGTCATAAAACATTCCTCTACTGTAGGAGACTGATTCCACGTAAATCGCCCTTTCTGGATATAATTTACAAACTGGTGTTTATGGCGTTAGAAATAGATGTATTTTGCGGGTCAAGCAACAAGACGGAGCTATGTATTTAGAGAGATTCTGGCATGATGCAACATTCATCGCCAGCTATTTTTGGCATTTCCAGTTCTCAGCCAGCGTTCCTGTTCCAAAAATACTTAGCAGTGACGCCACTTTGGTAACCTGCTGGTTGCAACCGGCTGCGGAGGTTTAAACCACACGTATAACGACCGGTGATACATTTCGGTCGGGATGCGACGTTTCACTTTATTTTTAAACTAGAAACTTAACTTCCATATTCGTAATATCCCCAATTAAATTGTTACGCAACAGAAATCCTTCCTAACAAGAGGATGTTCGGTCCTTGTTTACTGATAATTAGTACGTTCTGAAATTATTTACTTTGTTTCGTATCTTACAGAAACAAACCATTCAATTTTTCTCAGGAAAATCGGAAAAACTTAACATTTAAATATGGCCAAATGCAGCTAGCCGCTTCACAATAATGAAAGTCGCCTAGAAACCCTAAAGTAGTCAATGCGTATAATTCACAGACGATAAATAAGGGAGCATACCGCACACCAGTGAGTATATTTTCTACATTTTAAATAGCAAGTCATGACTCGCACGGCCCACTCTGTTCCAAATTCGGGTATCCTGGTGAGCTTTTGCTTATTTAAAGTTAAGTGTGAAGCGGTCGTTTCTGATACTATTCACTTGCACGATAATTACGTTGAGATGAATTGTCTACGGTGCATCCAGACAAAGCACAAGATCCATCGACAGCAAGAGAAAATATTACGCTGAATGAGAGCAGCATCTCAACTAGCAAAGATATTTGTCAATACTGCCTAGCAACATAGCTCTATATCGAACACCATGAGAGGTTACGACAGATAACGATTACTACTGATGTTTTGTCTCCTTCCCATTTCTCTAGCTACGGTGTTTCGTAAGGGGTTGGAAACCATGAATAGGACACACATATTAATAGAGGCAAGTGTTTATTGGCCGATGCTTGGCCCTATTTACTCGCAACAGCCGGCCGCGGTGGCCGAGCGGTTCTAGGCGCTAGTGTCCGGAACCATGCGACTGCTACGGTCGCAGGTTCGAATCCTGCCTCGGGCATGGATGTGTGTGATGTCCTTAGGTTAGTTAGGTTTAAGTAGTTCTAAGTTCTAGGGGACTGATGACCTCAAATGTTAAGTCCCATAGTGCTCAAAGCCATTTGAACCATTTACTCACAAAACAGTAATAATGGGACTCTAAAATTTCATTTTCGAATTCAGAAAGAATTCAACGAATGTGATATGCCTTCACAAAGAGCACTGAATATAGACAACCGCGCCACCACAGCTTTCAAGCGCACTGTAGAACAAGTACAGAGACAGCTGACACTCGCGATCATAGATACGTCAACTGAAAGCCTGTTGGGACAGCAGGTGTCAGCAGAGAACCCATCTCTCCGACTTATGTGCACTGTTGCGGCTCGGACAACACGGGCGGTGGCGGCAGCGGTCATACGCTTTATTTTTATACGGCGCCCGCGTGTGGGCGTCAAGTTTGATGCCTGCACGGCTGCGGTTTTATACATGGGCTGTGACAGCACGCGTGGTCTCACCCTCGCCTGTCTCTGTGCTGCAGCCACGGCCGGCTGCCGCTTGTGAATCAGCACGAACGTACTTGTATGCACAAATAGTTTTACATCTTAGTTTTATGCCAGTCGTAATGGTCCCACCGACGATCTAAACATGAGAGCGTGATTATGTGTGTTCATTACTCTGAAGTGTTTCCGGTAGAAGAACTTTTTAAATGTCCTGTGCCCTATGCTGTGTTAAAACGAACAACAAAAATTTTTTCGTGATCAATTCTTTATTTGTAATTTAAGCGGCAGGGCAAGAGCAATACAACCATAGATCAATATTGGTCGTTACTTCAACAAGTAAGCAGTAAATCTGTTAAGACTCTTCGAACCGTGTCAATTCTTAATTATGTCACGCTTTAGTGACACCCCCTGAAGAGTTCCACAATCCCTGTTAAGTAGAACACAGTAGGATGTTGTTTTACCAACAGAGGACACGGGTTTTTAGTACTTCACGTGTAATTTCTTCCTTTTGCTGATGGTCTTTAACGTCTCCAAACCAGGAATAGAGGAACGAGGTTAGGGCCGAAAACGAATCCAATATCAGTATTACGAAAACTCGCTAGGCAGATGCGCTAATCACTACGCCACCCTGGCACAGTGCTTTGCACAGTTGCAAGGGCTACCCTAGCATGTCTCCCTCCGCAATCCAAATTCCCGTTCACGCCTCAGCCCTCTTGATATGTCCCCTAAACTCTAACAACATTGCAGACGCTCTCCAACTGTTCGTTTTGTTTAGCTTTAGGGCGCAATAAACATCTGGGGTCATATGTACCCCAGCCAAAACTACGGAGCACGAACACAGAGGGGAGTTAAACGACTATACGGCAGTCCAATGGACTGAATAGAATACAACTAAAAACAGGCACGTGGAAAAAGGGCTAAGAAACCACCATACAGAAATGGAGGCCCAAAGCTAAAAATTAAATGGACTTCGCCATATTGCTTCGGTGGATAAAAAGTAAAACGCGATCGACAGCCCGTGCGTCATTTGCCAAAACGGCTTATGAATCAGACGGCAAACCCAAGCTGGAATGCAAATTGTTAAAAAAGGGCATTACCGCAGGAAGTGGTGGCCATTTAAAATTTGGGCGCAATGTGTACAAAGTGGTGGGGTAGCGCCCACTTAGCAAATGACAATAGCTAAAAAGGCAGCGCCCAATACGCAGCCGAGTTAAAATAATCTCCTCCCGGCGGGAGGGTCGAGGAGGAGGTCGTCCAAGGCGCTGGGAGAGGCTTAAGAAGCGAAAGTTTATTCCTGTAATGGGAGGACCATTGGCGATGCCAAAGGGACACCACCTCCTGACAGGCGGCAACGCAGAGATCAGAGGGAATATAGGTACCTGCGGACTGCGGTACGAGGACTGCAGCCTTGGCAGCAGCGTCAGCAGCCTCCTTGCCTGGCAGACTGACATGACCAGGGACACACAGAAACATGACACTGGTTCCACGAAGAGTGAGCAAGTGACACTGTTCCTGGACCCGCTGCACTAAGACATGAGCAGTGTACAGCGCACATAGACTTTGGAGGGCACCGAGTGAGTCTGAGCACAGGACACAACTGGAAAGGCTATGTCGCCGGATGTACTCCGTGGCCTGATACAAGAAGAGCTCGCCTGTAAATACTGAGGAGTGTGCCGGAAGCCGATATCTAAAGACACGGCTGCCAATGACGAAGGCACGCCCGACCCCACGGTCAGTCCGAGAGCCATCAGTGCAGACAAAGGTACTATCGCGAAGTTCCATGCGAAGGTCGTGAAACTGGAGGCAATACACCAAAGCTAGAGTAGTGTCCTTAGGAAGCAAATGAAGGCCACGGTTAACATGGGCTGCTTTATGAAGCCAAGGTGGTGAATGGTTCACACCCGCTGGGAAAGTTGCAGGTAGTGTGAAAGTAAGCCGCTGTAGCAAGTGGCGAAAGTGGACTCCAGGAGGTAACAGACGATCAAAGGAGTCATCAAAGGAGGAGGCATAGGAGGGCTGGCCACGCATGCAGACAAACGGCGGTACGACAGTGGTAGTTCAGCAGCTCTAGCATACATACTCAACTGGGCTGGTGTAAAAGGTGCCTGTAGCCAAACAGATGCCATGATAGTGTTGAGATGGTGTAAGAGGAATGAGCGTGCAGATGCATAAACAAAGCACCCATAGTCGAGTTTCGAATGGACAAGGAACCAATACAATCGGAGGAGGGTGGTTAGATCGGCAAACCCCCCCCCCCCCCCCCAAGGAAGAACCATTGTCGACACGTAGGAGATTAAGGGACTGCCTACAGCCGGATGCCAGGTAAAACACGTGGGAGGACCAAGATAGTTTCCTATCGAGCATTAGCCCCAGGATTTTCCTAATTTCAGTGAATGGAAGGACAACAGTCCCAAGCTGTAAAGTTGGTGGGGGAAACCACTTGTGTCGCCAGAAATTCATACAGACAGTTTTGTTAGTGGAAAAGCGAAAGCCATTGTCGATGCTCCAGGAGGACAGACTATCAAAACAGTGCTGAAGATGCCGCTCAGTGAAACAGGTCCGTGGAGAACTGCAATAAATGGCAAAATCGTCTACAAAAAGAGCCGGAGATGCCTGGTGGGAGACAGGCCATTATAGGGTTAATGGCGATAGCAAAGAGGATGACGCTCAGGACGGAACCCTGAGGCATACCATTTTCCTGGATAAGGGTGTCCGACAAGGCAGAACCCACACGCACCTTGAAAACTTGGTCTTGTAAAAATGCCCGAAGAAAACAGGGCAGGCGCCTACTGAAGCCCCATGTGTAAACAGTAAGGAGGATACCAGTTCTCTAGCAGGTGTCTTAGACCTTCTCCAAATCGAAGAACATGGCCACAGTCGGATTTCCGCAGAAAACCATTCATGACATGGGTGGACAAAGTAACGAGATGGTCAACTGCAAAACGCCGTGCTCGAAATCCACACTGTGCATTCGTTAGTAAATGTCGAGACTATAGCCACCACACCAGCCAGGCATGAATCGTACGTTCCATCACACTGCAAACGCAGCTGGTAAAAGAGATGGGGCGGTAGCTAGAAGGAAGGTTGTTGTCCTTATCGGTGTTAGGTATGGGTATGACGTTGACTTCACGCCAGTGTCCAGAAAAAGTGCCCTCTGCCGGCGTCTGGCCCTGGGGCGGAGTATCGGGATGAACTGAGAGCATCATCTCCCCTCACAGTCAAGACGGCACTGTAGCACTCACGATTCGGAGAAGAGAAGGATATCGCCCGAGCCTCCTCCGCTCGTTTCCGCAGGGTGATAGAGGTAAGAGCTCGATACTTCCGCAAAATGGCGGCCCAAGGTGTTGGAGATAGCAAGAGGGTCCACGATGACATCGTTAGCGACTGTCAGGCTGGAAATTGGGGAATGGATCTTGGTTCCAGAGAGCCGTCCGAGGTTGGCCCACACGACAGAGGAAGGTGTGGAACTGCTAAAAGAACTAGTGAATGAATTCCAGCTAGCTCTTTTGCTATTCCGAAGGACGCGACGACACTTTCAACGCATCTGTTTATAATGAATGCAGTTTGCCATCGTGAAGTGGCTGTTAAAAACGCAGAGAGCACGTCTACGTGCGCGAATTGCGTAGCGGCATGCCACAGTCCACCAAGGGACTGGGACACGGCGTGGTAGAGAGGAAGTGCGAGGAATAGAACGTTCTGCAGCACTAAGGATAACGTTTGTGAAATATTCCACCTGGTCATCACAACTGGAGAAATCTTGTTCTTCAAACGTCGCCAGAGGAGTAAAGCTGCCAGTCAACCATAGGAAGCTGCCATTTAGGCGTGCACGCGGATGGGGTAGGGGTCAGCAAACGGAGAGCACACGGGAAATGATCGCTCGAGTAGGTGTCAGAAATAACGGACCACTCAAGACGATGGGCAGGCTGGGTAGTGCAGAAGGATAGATCCATATGGGAATAAGTGTGGGAGGAGTCTGAAAGGGAAGTGGGTGCTCCAGTGTTAAGACAGAAGAGGTTAAGTTGGTCAAGGTGGTCAAGCCAAGAGGGCATCTCTCTGACAGGTCCTGGGAGAACCCCAAAGGGGATGATGTGCATTACAGTCACCCAGTAGCAAAAATGGGGGAGGTAGCTGCCCAGTAAGTTGAAGGAAGTCTGATCAGGTGACAGCGAATGATGGAGGGACATATATGGTACAGAGGGGAAAAAGTCAGGTGGCGAAGGAAAAGGTGAACTGCCACAGCTTGAAGATTGGTAGTCAGCGAGATGGGTTGACTATGAATGTCATCCCGTATGAGCAGCATGACGCCCCCGTGAGAGGGAATGCCGACCTCAGGGGGAAGGTCAAAACGAATCGGTAAGAAATATGAAAGCTCAAAGTAGTCTTGAGGGCGCATTTTCGTTTCCTAAAGGCAGAGTACAATGGGATGCTGTGATGCTAAAAGCAGCAGTAAATCCTCTTTGTGGGACCGAAGTCCGCAAATGTTCCATTGGAGGACAGTCATGAGGAGTAAGAGATGTAGGGGTGTCAACTCGGTGGCCACCGAGTGACAACCAGTGCAGAGTCGCTACTACAGGGCACAGAAGCAGGAGGATTCTGCTCCATGGGGCGCACAGAAGCATCGGCTTGTTTGTGCGGTCGGTCCGTGGAGTCCAATGCTGAAAAATGGCGAGACAGAGGCCGGCTGAGCTAAGGTATCAGGTGCCGACACCATCGAAAAGGATTTTCAGGTGGCGAAGGAGAAGGCCGTTTGCCTTTGGAGGACTACTTCAAGCCTTGCCAGTTAGATGAAGACTCTGGTGTTGTTTGGCTGGAGGCACAGAGGGAGTCTTCACAGGAGTACTCCCCCTGTCCTTTCCGACCTACCGGTTGTGTAGCTGGTGGTTTAGCTCTTTGAGGTGAGAGAGTGACGAGCTGGACAGGGGAATGGCGATGCTACCTTGACACTGGGCGACTTCACGACCTCAGAGCTGAATTGGAGGTCGCATATCTAGGCGGGAGAACAAAGGGTTTGCGACTAGCCAGGAACTTGCGAGCAACTGGATATGGCACCTTTTCCTTTACCCGGATCTCTTGAGCAACCCACTCATCAAGATACACTGGACATTCCCGAGAGGCGGCGGCTTGACCGCCATTGCAGTTGATACAGCAGGGAGAATCGCCCTCGAGTGCATCCCCACCACAGGTGACGACAAGACGTCCTAGTGTGGTTAAAGCTATGACACTTGTAACAGCACATTGGGTTCGGAATGTATGGCCGAATGGTGATAATTTCATAGCCTGTTTTTGAACTTGGATAGAAGCACCAGTATCAAAGGTGAGAAAGAGTGCAGGTGGGCACTAAGGAGGAATCTACCTTTTTCATTATATGATGAATGGCAATGACACCCTGATCAGAGAGGTAAGATTGTATGTCGGCCTCGGTTAGACCGTCGAGCAGCCTGGTGTATATTAGACCACAGAGAGAATTCAAAGTTCTGTGGCCTCGACACGAACAGGGTAACCATGGAGAAGCGAGGCAGCAAGCAGTTATTGTGCTTGAGAATCAGAAGTGGCCTCCAAAAGCAAGGTGCCATTCCGTGAACGAGAGCAGGATTTCACAGGGCCAGCAATTGCGCCTTTCTGACTAATAAACGGATTTACCATGGCAAAGGACTGAGTCTTCTGTACGTGAGACCATGAGGAACTGTGGTGCAGCGGGAAGGGTCTTTGAATCCTTAGCCTCGTTGCACTTACGTTTTGCAGAAGCTGAGTGGGAAGATGATTGACTCATCACGAGGAAATCCCCATTATTGCCAGCATCTCCGATGGTGCGCTCCTTTCAACTGGGAGCCTCCTCCTTAAAGGGGCGCATTCGCCTTAGGTGATTGTTCACACCTCCCTAACACCTGATGGAGGGATCAATCGGCAATTTGAGAAGGTTACAGCTCAGGCAATCTCCCCTCCCTGGGCCTGGCCTGTACCAGGGGGTACGTGCGAACCCTATTGTCGACCCGGGGCTGGGAATTACGCGTTACCGAGTCACCTGTTACGCGTCAGACGTGTGGGCCGGCCTTCGGGAGCGTAAAGGGAGGAAGAGAAAAGAGAATCCTCAAACGCTGAAGCGGAGGAACGTGAGGAGAAAGGAAACAAACGAAGGAAAAGGTAGCGAAAAACAAAGGTGAGACTGTTCGCACGTCAGTGATAGAATGCAGAACATTCCCAATAATACGCCAGACACGTTCCCCAAGGGAGGGGAAAAAGAATAGCAAGAGGATAGACATGCAGCACCGAAGAGAAAAAATGCTGCAACGGCTCGGGCCCCGTGGTAGCCAAGCACGTACCCTCCAAAGAGTGGTGAGCCCCCTGGGGGCCTCTCCAACTGTATTGGAATAGTACCTCAGCATATTCCAACACAGCTGCAGAGCCTCTACCGTGGTGTTCGAGTTTAGGGAGCGTATCAAGTAGGCTCAGGTGTGAATGGGAATTTGTATTGCGGAGGGAGGCATGCTAGGGTAGTCCGTGCAATTGTGCAAGGCCACTGCACCTTAGTGGTTATCACATCTGTCTCGTCAGCAGGAGACCCGGTTGGAATCCCGGCTTTGGTACAAAATTTCATTGGTCACTTCAGTCTGTACATCATAGATGTTTGAGACTTTTAAAGGTCTCTGGGACCATGTAGTTTCATTTGATTAGGAAAACTGCCATACCAAAATCAGCTCTGGAATGTTTGGCTCACTACAAAGCATTTTTTAAAATAATCAGATTTCATGAAGTTTCTTCCAATAATTTGAATTGCGACCTAAATTGTCCGAGTTCAGATACGTATGATACATTATTTGCAGATAAGTACATTTTTTAAAATATGAATACTACCGTCAACAATCAGAGTTGTTGAAATTCGTGCTGGAAAACACGAAAGAGTTGACTGCGAAATCTGACATATGCTAATTTAATTGCATCATCTGAGTTAATGTCAATATTTAAACAGGTTGCTAATATTTAATGTCGATGACTTGTTGATACTCAGTTACTGGTAAACCATGTAGTGCAGTATCAGCAAACGCTGTTACTACACATGCTTTACAATGAAGTGAAACGCAAAATAATTTTTTTTTCCTTCACAAACCTCGATGTAATTAATATAATACGGATGGAAGTGCTGAGTTTCCCGGTTCGAAAAATTGTAGCAAAGATCTCATACTACGTCAGTGTGTTTTGCGTTATAAAATCTGATGTAGAAGGCTACCAAAACAGCAAAGGGCTAACTTGTATTGCCGACTGATTCGTGAGAAAATAATCGTGTACGTGCTGCACCTTGCAACTAAGTTCCAAAAGAACTCTTTGTAACATTCCTAGATACTCATGAATTTCAACCTTAATTTGAACGGAAAAATCTCTCAGCTACAACGTAAAAAAGGATTTAAGTAAATATATGTTTGCACCTGTTATTCAGAAGAGCTACCCGCTCCAGATTTTGCCACATGTAAAATAAATAGAACATAGCAGTTATGTCCTTTACTAGCCAATTGTTCTATTAATAGCTGTTGGCAGGCGACAGCAAACAACGCACAGGCCAGCGGCTGTAGCAGCCGTGCCAGGGATGTGCACAATAGGCGTGACCCCCTGTGACCCGGTGGCGAAGCGGCTACGGCGCCGGAAAGAGAACAACCTGACTTACGAGCTTTCGGAACAAGTGACTGTTCATCACTACGGAACGCAACAGCATCTTCCATACTACTCCATCGACGCAACCAGCATGTGGTGGAAGGCTCTGCCGTCGCGCCCCTCGGCATTTTCATTGTTAGAAGCCACCTTGGTGCATAGGGAGCATCTTGTGGTGTCTTACTATTTCGAACTGGTACACCCGACCTGTCAGCGATTGTGTTTGGCAGCCGAAGGATTCTCCTCCTTCCACGGCCAGACATTCGTCGACTCAAGGAACAATCATGTTGTTGTTTCCTGTGCGAACAAGCTAGCCTATCTCGTGTAAGACTCTTCGTCTCCGCATAGCTACTGCAACCTACAACCATTTCACGCTACTTATTGTAATCCAGCCAAGATCTCCTATCACTTCTCCAATCCCCCCCCCCCCCTCCAACCCACCCTCCACTACCAAATTTGACGATTTCTTCATGGCTAAAGAAGAGTTCCCTTCTATTCACCTAATCTCAGCTTTCTGTAGCATCAGATTTTAGAGGCTCCTATTCTTTCCTTGCCTGTATTGTTTATCGTCTAACTCATTCAGGCATCATCACAGGATTGAATTCGACTCCATTACCCAGGCTTTTTTTTTTATATAATCTCAAGACGTTATAAATTCTGTTCAACTGCTTTTCAAAGTCATTTGCCGCCTCTGGGAGAATTACGGCCCACGAAGTTTTTATTTTTTCACCATGAATATACATTCCGTTTCCTATTTTCTCCTTGGTTTCCGTTACTGCTTGCTCATTGTAGAGACTGAATACGACTGGGAATAGCGTACATCCTAGTCTCACAGCCTTCTCAGTCACGGCTTCCATTTCGAGGAGGAGGAGGAGGAGGAGATCAGTATTTAACGTCATGCCTACAACGAGGTCATTAGAGACGGAGCACAAGCTCGGATTAGAGACGGATGGGAAAGGAAGTCGGCCGGGTTCTTTCAAAAGAGCAGTCCCATTTATCTGAAGCGATTTAGGGAAATCACGGAAAACCTAAATTAGAATGGCGTCGCGGGTCTGAACTGTCGTCCTCCCGAAAGCGTATCCATTGTGCTGCTTCCATTTCAAATGCTACTCATGTACTTCTTTCTTCCTTCATCGCATCTGCCAAAATAAGTCGTAAGTTCAGTACTGCCTCATGTATTGCTGTAATGTTCACATCTATCGGCTCTTGTCTTCTTTGAAATTGGAGTTCTTATACTTTTCTTGAAGTCTGAGGGTATTTCGCCTATCTCCTGTAACTTGCATACCAGCTGCAATAGTTTTTTCGTAGTTGGCTCTCATCAAGTACTTCAATAAATTGTCTTACGAGTGTCGTCTACTCCAGATGCCTTATTTCGCCTTAGGTCTTTCAGTGCTCTCTCAAATTCTTCACGCTGTGTCTTTCTTACTTTCTCATTTTCATAGAAATACACACACGAAAAAAATTATGTTTCAAATGAAAGTTTGCGTGGGGTCCTCAATGTGAGGCACCAATTAACTGTCGCTACTGAAGGAATAAAATTACATAATTTACTTGGAAATGGAGGGAATGCCTGATACACCGAGAGATTCCTACCCCCACTCCTTTTCAAATCTTTAAATTTTGAGTTTTTTCATTGGGTACCAGTAAAGTTTTCTACATCTGGATCAAACCGGGGTGTCAGATTACTACAAAACAGACAGACGGGAACAGACAACAGCCCGCCGAGTGCAGCTGCTGACAAGAATGCGCAAGGTGGGCCGTGACACAGCAGACGACGCCTGCAGTAATGTGAACACGGCGCAATGCAGCTTCCGGCGACACTATTCTTACACATTGTCGCAACTGCATGAAATGAAACTACCGCAAATCTCAGCAGCAACGTGTTGCAGGAGTACTCGATAACTTTGTAAAATGTAGACCAAGGATTATAGCATGGCGAAATAAGGTGATACGGCATCTGAAACCCACACAGCGGAAGACGTGTAATTATTGACTTTCAACACGTTTAATATGATTTAGTTCCGTTATTTTCTTTCTGAATATGTCTTGACTGATTTGGGGATAATTTGTATTTTATTTACCTTTTACCAGTCCGGCGCTGCTTAGGTGTCACACTCAGTGTCTTCGATAATCTGTAGAACATGCCTACACACGAATTCAGTTTTCCACTAGATAAATCTGTCTCGTGTACCGTCGCACCAGTGCCGTTCTTCAGAAAAAGTTTTACCAGATATTTATTTAGTTACATTTTCTAATGCTCTTCGTTTGTCCACCGAAGATCCTCTCGTTGCATCCACTTTCAAATACGTACTTTCCCCACTTCCACACAGTGCTTCGACCTGGCTTACAGTTTAGTACCCGTTCTCCTACCTAAGGATTAATACTTTCCACTCTTTTCTTCCCTGTGCCATCTGCTTTTCTGTCAACTAGATTTCCAACGGTAGCATAAGCTTCCATCAATACAGTAACATTCTTTCACACCAATTTTGTGCCTTGCCCATTTTTCTTAAGCTTAGTAAGTCAGTACTTTTTCTGTTCATCTTCAATATCTATTTCTTTGCCTCCTTAATACGAATTGCTTACTTTGCAACGTGTGTCTTCCAGTTACTATTCTTCCTATGTTTTGACTAAGAGGATTATCTGATCTGTAACTTTACTACTAGTATACGTTTCGCTTGCATTTATCTCATTTTAAATTTTCATGTTCACTTCTTTCTTTGTTTCTTAAGGCTACAAGTTGATGAAAAGAGGCACATTTAGCCCTGTTTTATTGATTGTCCCTTGTTACTGCTCTCAAATTTATACAGAAACTGTAAATTACACGACTGTTCTTTTGAGCATCTAGCTCCTACTGGTGTTTTATCTAAATAAGAACGTTAGTGTTCGTTTATCGTTGTATTTATGGCTTCTTGGTTTGTGATTAGAATACAACTACAGAACCTGAATTTGCAGTAACAGTAAACAGGGCTCAAGGTGTCAAAGAGAGAGAGAGAGAGAGAGAGAGAGAGAGAGAGAGAGAGAGAGAGAGAGAGAGAGAGAGAGAGGGTTGTGAGGACATGGACATAGAAAACGGTAAGGAGCCTTTAAGCAGATTGAGCCACAGCAAAGCGTTACTGGGTACAGATAGCTTTTTACAGAATTACAAATGTCACGAAAGCTTTCTGGCATTCCCGTAATTCCTCCTTCCTTCAAGGAAAGAAGATGACAGTAAACGTCCCGTCGACAGCGCGATCATTAGCGACGGAGCACAAGCTCTGATTACGAAAGGACGGGAAGGAAATTGGCCGTGCCATTTTAAAATGGACCATTCCAGCATTTGTCTTGAGCGTTTAGGGGAATCACGGAAAATCTAAATCTGGATGGCTGGGAGCGTATTTGAACAGTCGTCCTCCCGAATGCGAGTACAATGTGATAACTAGACCACGGATTTTTAGGTCGTAAAAAAGTGTGTTTTAGGCACCTAAAATAGGCTGCTTCAGTAGTTCATTTAGGCTATATAAAACCTAATATAGGCTCTAAAAATGATGCAGAGAAAATAAAAATAAATTAAAATACGCAGTATGAACATCTTATTAGTCATTAAAACAAGGATAATGAATATTTACACAGTTACAGAGCACAACAATTTACAACATTAATGTTGAACATAACTCCAAATATTTTTGAGTTCCTGCAAGAGAAAGATCTCCGTAAAAGAGATGTGGCAATGGTTTAATTAATACATTCGTAGTTTCACATATTCTGACCATAGTTGGCTTCACAATAAATAACCAAAATCTTTTCTAGGTTTTCTAGTGAAAAACTGTGGCGCTTGTCAGAATCAATTCATACGCTGAAAAAGAACGTTCTACATCAACAGATGTGACAGGGGCGTACTTCATTTTCGGCACATGTTGGACAGGAATGCTGCAGTCAGGAGTGCTGTATTTTCCACTATGTCGGCAGTTGCACACAACTCTTTCAGGCCAGTGTTCCTCTGCAAAACCGTTGCATTTTTGCCCGTACTTTTTCCCCTACTTCACCTGGCGCTTCATTAATTTTCATTTTGACTTCTTCAAGCAAAGAAATATTGTCGTAGATAGGTCTCCCTGAGCCTTCTAATTGTGACATTCTTGCCATAAATGTGTAGTGGGCCCTAATGTAAGATAAGTCCCGTTTTAAAGAAGAATCTTTGAGTAACTCCATTGCTGCAGTTACGGATGCAGCATCCTCCGGTATAATTTCAACCACCTTCTGGACAGCTGAGAGATGCGTACTGTAGTATTCTGCTGCTATCAAACGTGCCCCAGCGGGTGACAACAGGCTCTGGGCTCTGGCGGGAATGGGGCATCTGGAAGCTGTTCTTTGAATGCCTGTATTCTTGATGGTGCCTTAACAAAAATTTTTCTTCACCATAGATATTACTTTATTTACTTTAGGAAATTGTAGCCTTACTTGCTCTGCTATGCGGTTGATCGCATGCACTACACATGTTGCGCGCAGCATCAATGGGTAGAAAACTTTTAATAGTTGAAACGCTGCTATCATATATACAGCAGCATCAGTGACGGCCAAAACCACCTTATTCTCATCCACTCCGTTTGGGTATAGCACCTTAAACCCATTGTTCACAAACTGTGGTATTGTTTGTTGATCAGTTTTTGCAAGCTGTTTTGAGTAAATCAAATGAGCCCTGGATGGGGCATCTGGATCTAGCTTGCCAATAATCAGGTTTTTAATGTAACGACCAAGACTGTCAGTAGTTTCATCCACAGAAATCCATATACAAGATTCTCCAACATCTTCTCGGATTCTGTGCAATGGAGCATTGTAAGCTGAATCCACATAATTCTTATGTAAAGTTGACTCTGCAGGAATAGACTGATGGCAGTACTTATCAAGAAAACCTCTGAAAATAGGGTTTTCTAGTTTCCGAAAGGGGATGTTTGCTGCCACAGGTGGATGACACAAATCACGGCAGAACTTGTTTTTTTTCGGAGGATTCGCCAGATTTATTGGTTAAAAGAGTTTGGTTCAATTTTGACTTTCGTTCAACATTAGCTTTATGTGCGATTCCATCTGCGTGCTGAGTTAAGTAAGATTTCTTAACATTCGAAACGTAATACGAGAGAAAAGGGAAATGCAGTTTAGAATCGCATATAAAGAGTATTTCGTATTACTAAAGGATAGCGATAAAAAAGAATCCAAAGTGATAGGAAAATAAGACGTCTAAGAAAAACATCAACTAACCTCCTTGTTGCATGCTTGGCAGAAAATTTTCCCATCTGTCGTATAATGCGGAAAATCTTGCAGCCAGTGCCTTATATGAGTAGACTTTGAACTAGCTGTTTTCGGCATGGCGTAGTATTCTCACACAGAAACTAGAATTTATTTTCCACTCAGAACGTCAGTAAGATTTTTTTTTTTACTGCGGTGCATGGGAGCGGTAGGTGAAGTACCGTACTCGTTGCAGGACACATGGCACCTGACAGATGGCCGCCCCTTCTGAACAAGCGAATGGAATCTACCGGTGCTTCAGATGAAAACATCTCACTACTGGCAAATTTTTTTCGAACCGGAAAATTCACGTATAATACCTTTCACGAAACACAGTAGTTTGATAGGACTGCCTATAGACAGCAGCGAGAAAATGCGCGAAGGGCAGTAATTTGGCTATAGAGGGCGTCTACGATTAACATTGTGATTTTTTAATTCGTGCTCAGCTTACGGCCTATGAAACCGTTTCTTTGCGAAAATACACAGCTGGCCAGAATCCTACGAACGAAATATTTTCAAATATAACACTTAGTACTCCCACGTTCGATTCTTATGTGTAACTCAAATCTTTGACCAGTTCCCATTCGCTCAGCGAAGTTAAGCACTGTCGCGCTCGGCGCGTACTTGGATGGGTGACCATTCAACCGTGCCGAGTGCTGTTGGTAGTAAGGCAAGCAAAGGAATTGTAAACAGTCTGTAACGACCTTCGCCTTCGACAAGACGTAAAGCCCTAAGTTTACTTTCTTTTTCTAATCTTTGAAAACACAAGAACTTTATGTCAGATTAACGAAATAGGTACTTTTTAGGATTTTGATGCCGAAATAGACAAAATTAGGCATCAACGTCGAAATACGCAATTTTAGGTCCTATAGAACTAACGGTATTCAGTGTAGTTAGTCATGAAACGCATAAGTACCAACTTATATGCAAATTGGAGCTTAGGAAAAAAAATAGGTTTTAACACAAAGATCCGTGATCTATTTTTTACATATGAATAATAAAACACCTATAAACAGTATTTGGTATTAACAGGGATAGCGACATACAAAAATAAAAAAGACCAAAGTGTTAGGCAAATGCGAAGCATGAGCTCATATCAACTAGCCACCTTGCTGCACGCTGGGCAGAAAATATTTTTTCCATCTGCCGTATAGTGTGGAAAAACTTGGAGCCACTGTCTTATATGATGAAATACGCACTTTTTAGGATATTAAAGCCGAAATAGGCAAAAATAGGCACTAACGTCGAAATAGGCTTTTTTAGGTCGTATAGAATTAACGCTATTAAGTGTAAATAGTCATGAAAGGCGTAAGTACAAATTTTTATGCAAATAGGAACTCAGGAGCAAAATAGGTCTTTACATAAAATTCGCGCTCTAGTGATAACCACTGCGCCACCTCGCTCGGTCACATTATTTAGAGGAAGATATACTCAGCTGGCACATTTAAGTTTCTTAAAAAGAGGATAGTACAAAAATGAGGTATTCACTTAACTTTCCGCGTGCTGTTCACTGCCGCCATCCGGAAGACAACATGTTTATCTGGAAATCTGAGGCCAAATCATCTTATCCTTAGATTTACACCATCACGTTTAATAACTTTGTTTCTGCACTACATTCTGCGTTTATTAACCGTGAACATCTCATCTATGGTTACTACCTTGTTTAAGGTTAGATTTACCACTATGGTGGCCGTGGTTGGATACTTAAAGGCACCGAAGTACCATGTCATCAGTACCTTTGCCCTCGAACAGACATGTCTACATGACACTAGATCAGAGACAGTCTATCACGCTAAAACCGGGGGAAGAAAATCCCAAGAACTACCGACGTAGCGAAGCGGAGGTAAGGGACAAACAGAAGAAAGAGAGAGAAGAAGAAAGGCGCAAGCAAGGTGCCGTATCTAGAGAGCAGCCGCAAGCCCCTGAAAGCAGAGTGCAATGTGGGGACATAATTCCCCTCGCCCCCGCCACTTACCAGAGGTACCGTACCCCGAGACTGCCTTGGAAAGACTAGCAACACCGACAGGACAAGAAGTAAAGAGAGGCAACACACGAACTAGTCTAGCACACCACACGAGAAGGGACGAAGAACGGTAAGAAGCAAATAGAATGTACCAGGGACTCGCGATCTCACTGCAGCGCTGTAAGATCCAAGCTTTTTTCTTTTGGAAGTGACGTTCGTTTTAGCTTCCCTTTCACCTCCTATCCATTTTTCTGTTTACTCGTTTCAGCATTTGCTCACTGCTGTGCTGTTTCCGCCCTGCCGGTTTTTGCTTACAGCGACAGCAATTTCTCCCACTGTAACTATTTTCCTCATTCGGGCCAGCTCCTACGCGGAACTACCTATATGCTTTGGCTATTGCTCAATGCATCTGGTAATTTCGTATTAATCTAATCATTTCTTAACTTACCAGCTTCCTCCAGATAGTGCCCCTTTTTGCTTACTTTCCTTCGAATTCGAGGCTACTCTTATTACTACATTTCTACAATAGCGTGCAGAACTATGGTCGAAACAATTTCGCTTTATGTGTCATTGCCAATTAACACAGCTCTATGAAATTTGAGCCATACATAGAAAGAACTGCTACAGTATAGTACACGAGGTAACGAAGGTAAGGAAAGAAACGAATAGAAATGGCACTTTCAGTTAGAGACAATAGTTACACTGACGTCACTGCGAGTCACGATTGTCCCTGGACATTACAAAAGGTGGGACATGGTTCTTAATACAGTGTGTAATCACCACGGACGCATTCATGCTCCGCATCGTGCTCCCGCGTCGGCCATAAGGTTAAGGACTTCTTGTGGTGGGGCGTTCCAGCCCCCTACCAGTGCGGCTGACAACGGCTGGACGGTTGCTGGTGAATTTGGTCGTGCTGAAATATATCTAAATCTACATACATACTCCGCAGGCCACTGTACGGTGCGTGGCGAAATGCACCTTGTGGCTACCACTACTAGTTATTTCCTTTCCTATTCCACTTATCTCCCAACGCATCCCACACGTGCTCGATGGAATCTTCAGTCTGGCCAACTGGTAGGCTAGTCCATTTGTCGAATATTCTCTCGTTCCAAGAGCTGCTCCACCTGCTCTTATCGATCCGGTCGCGCATTGCCATTCATAAAAGCTAAGCAATAGAATGCGCTCCCTGAAAAGACGCACATGGGAAAGGAGATCAGTCTCACAATAATGCTGATCGGTGGGCGTACCGTGTTCAAAGATTTGGAGGTCAGTACGCTCTGAAACATTATGCCTCCCCACTCCATAACATCTGGACCAGACATTCATGATCGACAATGTTCCGGGGTGCATTACGTGTTCCCAACATCGCAATATAAACGTGCATCCAGCAGCATCGAGCATGATCGTTCAGGTGATGCAGATGCTATTTGATCAAATACACTCACCGGTCAACTTTATTGCCGCACTGTACTACTGCTCCATGTGCGTCTTTTCAGGGGAGCTTTCGGCTCTGACTTCAGTCTTAAGGATGGCGATGCGCGTCTTCATCTAATTGCGCAGGCGGAGGAGCTCTTTGAGCGAGAGGGCATTCGGCGAATGGACTGGCTTGCCCGATCCGCAGACTTACGTCCCATCCAGCACGTATGGGATGCGCCTATTCGATTTCTGTGGAGCCCCAAGCCTGCCCTCGAGAAATGTTGGCGGCGCTGCCTCGATTAACGAGGTCATTGGATTTGAGTTCCGCCTCTTAATTCCCCCTGTAAAGAGGGCCACATATCATTCCACAGCGATGCTTCGATGTACACCATCTGCTAACTGATTTTCTCGCTATCCATTACCGAGCGAGGTGGCGCAGCAGTTAGGGGAGCAGAGTCCAGATATACATCCAGCATCCACATCTAGGTTCCGCATGGTTTTGCTAAATCGAGTAAGGTGATAGCGGGTGGTTCCCTGGGGACGGCACGGTAGGTGTCCTTTTACATCCTTGGGCTATTCGGACTTGTGCCAAAGCTGTCGAAGCCTGATGTTCCTTGCTTTCGATATACTTTGCTGCTGTTTACAAAAGTTTTGTGTAAGCCTTTGAGTTTAAGCCTGGTACGAACTTTAATGTCGCGATTTATTTGCTGATCTAAAGAGTGTCAGGTCACTTGTCCCAAATGGTTCCTCAAAAGAAGAATATGAGGCGACAACTGGACTGTAATAGGAGACCTTCGTCAATAGCCAGAAACGCCTTTGACGAAACGGGTCATTAACTCAACCATTTACAAAGTAAGATTATTCTAGGTGCTTTTCATATCAAGTTTTTTCAGTTCTAATTCCACGAGCAAAACATGTAATTTCAAACAGGAAGAAACATTAGGATTGCTCACGTTTCGTCAACGACGAGGTCGTTAGAGGAGCAGCAGAAGGTCGAACTGGGTAATGGAACCATCCTGGTATTTGGCTTAAGCGATGGAGATATGAACAGCTGTCCTCCAGAAAGCGATTTTGACGCCTTAGTTGTTACACCAGCTAGCCGGTATTCAGTTTCAGAAAGACTAGCCTTGTTAGAGCGTTGTCGTCGATTAAAATTAATATGAGAGTTCAAACTGTGAGCCGCCCTCTGTGGCCGAGCAGTTCTAGGCGCTTCAGTCTGGAATTGCGCGACCGCTACGGTCGCAGGTTCGAATCCTGCCTCGGGCATGGATGTGTGTGATGTCCTTAGGTTAGTTAGGTTTAAGTAGTTCTAAGTTCTAGGGGACTGATGACCTCTCAGATGTTAAGTCCCATAGTGCTCAGAGCCATTTGAACCATTTTTTTTCAAATTGTGAGTTGTGTCGCCACACAGATAAGATCACTATCAGTTGTACTGGAGCCTCACATGACAAAAAATAGTCCACTGAATTGTGATGCAGAAGTCGTAAAATTGAGGCACTGAAAGCACTGTTGATGTAAAGAAAGGTGTAGGTCTCTCGTGGCTTCATAGGCATCGACGGCCGCAGTCGCTGAAGGCTTACTTAGCTGGGTTTTGGCTCTCTTCGCTCGTCTCTTCTACTGCTGTCATTATCGGTGGATTAAAGAACGTGTGTCACTTCCATATGTATGAGGATAACTTTTTTATTTGTAATAATATACACAAACTACTTTCCTATGATTGTGGAGCATATAGTGTACATTATCAAAAGATTTTCGAACGCTCTTTTCATCGCATTATTTTGTCCCCGGCTCGTAATGGGTATTGCTACTATCGACACGGTTTGTTATTAGGTGCAGTACTACACAATCTTTCTATAAACACCGACCGCAGCAGTACAACGCTGCAGATATAAACGAACAACCAAGTGTTAATAACGAAACACTAATGCACATTGCGTAAAAACAACAGTGATCACTCATTACAATTCCAAAAGGAATTTTTTGACCGCTGAGACGCAGAAACGAAAATTTGCGGTCTAGGCTGGCAAATTTTTGTATCATGTCTAACAACTTAAAAAAAATGAGTACTGGCCGGTGACGAACGTTGCGGCTTTAACATTATCAGTGGCTGTTTCGTTTAAACATAGATTTTCTGATATTCATCTGGTCAATAAGAAATGATACGCATGTTCCAGAAAGAACAGCTGAGAGAAGTTATTTACAAAAACCTGTTGAGGCAACAGGTTATTTATCCCGTTCGTCGTCGTGCTCATATGCTAAAGGCACCATGTGTCTCGGAAAAGCTATGACAGATTTCTCGAGAATAGAAACTGACTGGCAGCAGAAGCAACCGCTCGCCTGGCGCAGCACAGTACGTTCCAACAACATTTCTTGGCCTGGGCGCATCTGATGCAGCAGCAAACACAGCAGTTTCAGACAACACTGCAAACATAGCCAGCCCGTTCCGTTTAACTTGCCTGCGCAAACTCTGCCATTCCACTTCACCAAATACCCACTGTGAGAGTGGTATCACATTCAAGAGGAAATATAGCCGACCAAAACGTTCCGAGACACGGCACAAAATA
Source organism: Schistocerca serialis cubense (assembly GCF_023864345.2). Taxonomy (NCBI): domain Eukaryota; kingdom Metazoa; phylum Arthropoda; class Insecta; order Orthoptera; family Acrididae; genus Schistocerca; species Schistocerca serialis. The sequence goes on along the minus strand of NC_064639.1, from coordinate 422,213,392 downwards.
GGAGAGTACTGTTTAGGGGGGAAAAAAATATTAGTTTGTTTGGCTTGCTTCTAGGACATTCTAAATGCAAAGAGGGAGCGCCTGAAAAAAGTACTTCAAGTTTTATTTTTTTTTAAACCTAATGTTCAAATGAGTCGCTACGAAAGAAAACAATGGTATGGCTCAACAGAGTAAGATTAAGAAATTGGAGTGGATACGCAGGTCTAAATATTTCGTTACAGGCTGTTGCAGCTCAAGTAAGCAGCCTTTCACTATGGCATCAATGATAAACGTGAATACCTCCTTCCCAACTCTAAGACTAAATGCTTTAGATACAAGTACGCCGATCTACGTAATCTGTGGGACAGTGAATGCTAAGCAGAGTTGCAATAGATAGTAGGGGGCTCCTGACATCAAAGACGCCAGCTACTAAAACTGCATCCATAATGAATCAACCTAGAAATCATGGACCGTATGATAAAAAGCTAAGCATTTTATTATTCATGATGAATAAGACCGCTTCAGTTGCATGATATGTTTTTATTTACGAACCAACTAGTTTCGCGGCTTTAGAGCCACATCAACAGGGAGATACACATTTTTCATAATGTATCCCGAAAAATGACCAGATGACCCAACATTCTTTGCTCAATTGCGATAAAATATTTAACCGTCAAGAGGTCTGCAGTCCAATCTAAAATAGAGCAGAAAGTAGGCACCACCACCACCACAACAGGAAATCTAAGGCTTAACATCATCGTGGCAACATGAGGTCGAAGCGACCACATAAACGAACTTCTTACTCAAGACACATTTAGATGGATTACACATTCTACAGATGACTGCAAAGAATTTCTACATTTGTAGTTCTCCTAGTCGTAAAATTGAAACTAACAGTAGAAAAAGGCTGCAGGCTTATAGAAATACATGAAGAAACTGTTGTATCTATTTGAGGATGAGGATCTACATCCTCGGCGGTGATATCAATACACGCTGGCACACTTGCAGATTTGTACAAAACGATGTATAGTAGTGGCATTAAAAATGAAATGCAACTTCGCATCACTCATGGCTCCCTTATATAATAGCTTTACATGGCTCGTGCACGTTCCATCATCAACATCACAGCCAGATTGTGCTCCTGCCTCTGACTAAGAACCAAAAAGTCTATCTCTTGCCCTTCCTGCGTCGTAATAGTTGTCTCTGCGTCTTTTACTCTCTTCAATGTCGCTGCTCTGTGCCTCTTATTTTTAGAATTCTGTTATATACTAACACTTTAATACTTTTTTTTAAATTTTTGGTTTCTCTGCGGAAAACCACCTGAAGGTTCTAAATCAATGCTCACCAAGATTTTTTTCCAAATGAAGTATCCATTCATAAATATTTTGTGAGAAACATTGCGTAACACCTCTACTCCTAAGCCTTTACTATTTTGTCCCGAAAACCTCGCTATTTACGTGTTTTCTTCAAGTAAAAATACATTTGATGGTTCATCCTTGATCAAAACACTATCTCTCCTTGTTCACTACTTCCTATACATGTTTTGGTGCCGTTATCAGTGCATTTCTTTCTTTTACCGTATTATAAAAGAAATGCCTTATTGAATAAACAACGCTTTGCGATTAAGGTCAACAGCTTCACTGGCATTTTTGTTACGAAGCATGTACCTTAGCAGCACGTCTGATGGCCCTTGCTGCTTTTCTGCCTTCTTTTTAAAAGTTACTTTTTAATATCATTCGTCGTCTGCAGCTAATAAAAATTTTTCCACTTTGACATACTTTCCCTTCAAAAGAAAGAACTTTGACCTAACAACAGAGTTATTGGTATTTCATCCTTTTCCCATTGCATGTTTTAGTTATTCATTTATTTTTACCGCCAAATTGCCGTTCTGTATCGAAAGTAATGCAAGTCGTCTTTATTAACCAATTTTAGAGCGTTCACACTGATTTGCACGCAGTTCGCATTGAAAGTGATGTACTTACATCATCTTTCAATACTACTCTACAACCGTATCCTATAATTCTTGTACGCTCTTTCCTTCCAAATGACTAGTCTTAATAAGAATGTATAGTCCGCTGATCTTAGGCGGTAAGTGAACTAGAATGGGTTAGGAAATTTGAGTAACTTTCAGAAATCATAGATGAGAAAAATTAGAAGGCATAATAATTAATGAAATGTAAAGAACTTATGGTTTCACTAAATACATTTACAACGTGAGCTGTTTTAGAAAAACAAAATTAAAACACTTTATTACAGTGGTAAAGACATTTTACGTACATGCTAGTACATAACGCAGAATTACAAAATGGATAGACTAGATGTGCTTGAAAGGTGGGGTGGTAGAAAAATAATGAGTGCAAGAAAAACAGAACTGTTGGAAAATGAGCAGCAACGAAAAGAGCTACCAAAAAAATGGTTCAAATGGCTCTTAGCACGATGGGACTTAACATCTGAGGTCATCAGTCCCCTAGACTTAGAACTACATAAACCTAACTAACCTAAGGACATCACACACATCCATGACCGAGGCAGGATTCGAACCTGCGACAGTAGTAGCAGCGCAGTTCAGGACTGAAGTGCCTAGAACCGCTCGGCCACAACGGCCGGCTTACCACAATATACTAACGTATTCCAGGTAATGACAAAATTAAGATATTCGTTTTTGGACGTCTCTACCTAATCAACGTGGGAAGGCTAACATAAATGGTCTAGTATTTCTGGAGAAAGAAGTCAGCGATAGCCTGAGTCACAGAAATAAGCAAAGAACTGGGAAGAAACATAAAAGGCAGAAACAACAGATCCTCAATGAGGACAGCTACAAAACCAGAAAAAAAGCAGGAACAAAAAGCAAAAATGGCAACCTGAGGAGAAGATTAACTAGCACAGGAAAAATAGGGAACACAAAAGGAAGTATATGAACTGAATTTGTTACGTGAACTCGGTTGTTCGGTGCGATGATAGAAAAATAGTTCTATGTCCATGTCTTGTCAAAAAGCATAACTCCATGCTAATCGCAAGCTGCTAATTTTGTTATGAATTCTATGGACTGATTCTTCACTTCCGGGTTGTGAAGATACGCCAGCGTTTCATCTTCATACGAACTGGCCTTTATTGCCTTCAAACGCAACAAGTGTAAGTTGATTTCTGCCCTTTTCCCCATGAATCACGTGTCTGAAGGCACAGTTTTTTGGACGGTATTCAACAGGATTTCTATCCGTTTCTGTTAACTTCATCCAGCTCATCCACGTGTGCACATTGCTTTTGGCAATTGGGACGTCTCGGTGTACATTTCTAGCGTCGTACGATGATCGACTGCCTGCACCGTTCCTTCGCCCACCGTATCTCCAGTTTTTTATGCGTGCAACCTATTGTTCAGTTCCAAGGTACGGAAAAAATCTCAAACTCCAGTACAAACTGAACGATTTTTACGATAGAGTGACCAAATGGCCTGGAAAATCAGGATTGTCCCGGCTTCCCATCGTAACACATGGTGTCACGCTTAATATTCCCAGAATTCAGTTTTTAAATATTTTTTATGAAATTCCCAAGTTTTTGGAGATTTCGTCCTATTAAACGGAATAACACACAAATTAATACATTTTCGCTAATTTCTCGGTCCTCCACAGTCCCGCAGTAGTCACAGCATCAGTATTGGTTCACTAAAGCAATAATTTATTGGCATGTACTGCAGCTGTTGATGTTTGTCAGAGAAGCTGTACCAGTGGCTTCTCGTATTAGCCGTATTTCTTTGCAATACCATTCCATAATCACACTGGAAAGAATACTGGTGTATCCTGTGGACTGACGATAGGAACAGAGTGGAGGAATCCTGCAGACCCTGTACAACTACAAAATCAATTGTGTAGAATTCTGCCACTACGTCTTAAAAGAACAAAGACATAATCAAGGAGGAGTGACAAACGTCCTTTTCTGAAAGAACAATCAACCCCATCTACAAGATATCAGTAATATTTAAAAATTAAGTTAATTTTATTTCATTAAGAATTAGGTGGCTATAATATTTTGAAAAATCATACGATGATTGTTTTTATCCTTCTTACTGCCCCCCCCCCCCCCCCGCAATTCCAAGGGGAGGGGGGGGGGGCGGAGGTTGTACTTTACGCCCACCGTTTGAAAATACAGTAGAGCGTCGATTATCCGAAGTAATTGGGGGACATGTGTGTTCGGAAAACTGGTTTGTTCGGATAATCGAACTATACATGTTTATTTCCCAAAAATAAGTACTGTACAGTAAATTTATTCATAAAAATCGGCATCTCTTTTAGTATTACAAAGGTAAGTCACGTACTTTTTTCACTACAGATATCTGAAACTGGTCACTTTCATCTTGGGCTTCAAACCATCGCAAGGCAGTATCTAAACAAGTGAACGCCTCAGAAGCTGTTGGTATACTTTCATCTTCACTTTCTGGAGCACTGATTGATGAGATGCTGGCGGTGTCATCTTTATCAGTGGCGACGTTTACAATCTCGCTGTCCTGCATGATTTGGTGTCCTGGATCTGCATCATCGATATTCATCCATTCATGAACGTCTTCTTCATCACATTCGTGGCAATCTATTTCTTTTAGCATACCGAGAATTTCGGACATATCATTCTGTTCGTTGTTGAAACACAGCGACTGGCGGCTTGGCCTGTCAGCAGCGCCTTGTGAAGGCCCCATTAGAAGCAATGTTCCGCCAGCGGTGGCCCAGTGCGGCGACTACTGTGAGAAACTTGGTTTGGGAGTGAGGGGGATGATGGATGGTAGGGTGGGAGAGTAACAGGTGCGAGCGAGTACACAGTTCGGTTAAGCGGTCGTTCGGTTTACCGACGTTCGGACAATCGACTCTCTACTGTACTGTAATTTAATCAGTTACTTTATATTTTAAAATTCTGAAAATGTTTAATTGTTTTTAATGAATTCTACTGAATTCTATATATGTGTCGAGTTTTAATGCTAAATTAAAAGAATTGATGTCTAAGTTGCAGATGTCACTTTCCCCAATGAATATCGTATTGAATATTTCCAGGTTCAGATCCTTACTTATACATCAAAATCTCTCTAAAAAGTATGCTTACAGTAAAAGTCGACAACAATGAACGAAATTTACATATTTTACATTTCTTGTGTGGTCATGAAGTCTGTAATAAGCGGTATTCAAAGTACTGCTAAGGATGTGCTGAAAGATATTTTCAGGTTGTGGAACTTGTTTACGCGTCAGTACCTCTCTAAAAAATACGTTGTTAATATAATCCCACAACAACAACGAATTTCGTTTTCCTTTACTTTTTGAGTGGGCGTAAAGTCTCCTCCTCCCCCCCCCCCCCCCCCGGTAATGCGCTTTGTAGAAAATGTCTTTGTACTGCTAGTAAATAGGCCACCATCGGGTCAACAAAATTTACTAACAAAGCAATATCAAAAATCAAAAAAGGGGGTACATTGGATGGGGGCGGAGATCCATTGGAGACCGGCTGGTTGTGTCCCGGGTTTCTCCGTAAAGGATTTGGTCATCCTACGTTACGATCTTTTCGTACTATATTGCGTACCGTCCTCGCATTTTTCAACGTAGCATCGACCATTTATGTTCGTGACAAAATGGAGAATTTTTACACTCCTGGAAATTGAAATAAGAACACCGTGAATTCATTGTCCCAGGAAGGGGAAACTTTATTGACACATTCCTGGGGTCAGATACATCACATGATCACACTGACAAAACCACAGGCACATAGACACAGGCAACAGAGCATGCACAATGTCGGCACTAGTACAGTGTATATCCACCTTTCGCAGCAATGCAGGCTGCTATTCTCCCATGGAGACGATCGTAGAGATGCTGGATGTAGTTCTGTGGAACGGCTTGCCATGCCATTTCCACCTGGCGCCTCAGTTGGACCAGCGTTCGTGCTGGACGTGCAGACCGCGTGAGACGACGCTTCATCCAGTCCCAAACATGCTCAATGGGGGACAGATCCGGAGATCTTGCTGGCCAGGGTAGTTGACTTACACCTTCTAGAGCACGTTGGGTGGCACGGGATACATGCGGACGTGCATTGTCCTGTTGGAACAGCAAGTTCCCTTGCCGGTCTAGGAATGGTAGAACGATGGGTTCGATGACGGTTTGGATGTACCGTGCACTATTCAGTGTCCCCTCGACGATCACCAGTGGTGTACGGCCAGTGTAGGAGATCGCTCCCCACACCATGATGCCGGGTGTTGGCCCTGTGTGCCTCGGTCGTATGCAGTCCTCATTGTGGCGCTCACCTGCACGGCGCCAAACACGCATACGACCATCATTGGCACCAAGGCAGAAGCGACTCTCATCGCTGAAGACGACACGTCTCCATTCGTCCCTCCATTCACGCCTGTCGCGACACCACTGGAGGCGGGCTGCACGATGTTGGGGCGTGAGCGGAAGACGGCCTAACGGTGTGCGGGACCGTAGCCCAGCTTCATGGAGACGGTTGCGAATGGTCCTCGCCGATACCCCAGGAGCAACAGTGTCCCTAATTTGCTGGGAAGTGGCGGTGCGGTCCCCTACGGCACTGCGTAGGATCCTACGGTCTTGGCGTGCATCCGTGCGTCGCTGCGGTCCTGTCCCAGGTCGACGGGCACGTGCACCTTCCGCCGACCACTGGCGACAACATCGATGTACTGTGGAGACCTCACGCCCCACGTGTTGAGCAATTCGGCGGTACGTCCACCCGGCCTCCCGCATGCCCACTATACGCCCTCGCTCAAAGTCCGTCAGCTGCACATACGGTTCACGTCCACGCTGTCGCGGCATGCTACCAGTGTTAAAGACTGCGATGGAGCTCCGTATGCCACGGCAAACTGGCTGACACTGACGGCGGCGGTGCACAAATGCTGCGCAGCTAGCGCCATTCGACGGCCAACACCGCGGTTCCTGGTGTGTCCGCTGTGCCGTGCGTGTGATCATTGCTTGTACAGCCCTCTCGCAGTGTCCGGAGCAAGTATGGTGGGTCTGACACACCGGTGTCAATGTGTTCTTTTTTCCATTTCCAGGAGTGTATATGAATCCGTGGTGTCTGTTCTTTGGGACGTGTCTGAAGGAAGACATCACGCAGAATCCGCAGCTGTTATACATATTATGTAACTGAAGGTTGATGAGGGGATAGGATGGGAAGGGAAGGTTGATGAGGGGATAGGATGGGAAGGGAAGGTTGATGAGGGGATAGGATGGGAAGGGAAGGTTGTTGAGGGGATAGGATGGGAAGGGAAGGTTGTTGAGGGGATAGGATGGGAAGGGAAGGTTGATGAGGGGATAGGATGGGAAGGGAAGGTTGATGAGGGGATAGGATGGGAAGGGAAGGTTGATGAGGGGATAGGATGGGAAGGGAAGGTTGATGAGGGGATAGGATGGGAAGGGAAGGTTGATGAGGGGATAGGATGGGAAGGGAAGGTTGATGAGGGGATAGGATGGGAAGGGAAGGTTGATGAGGGGATAGGATGGGAAGGGAAGGTTGATGAGGGAAGGGAAAAGAAGGGAAGGGAAGAGAAGGGAAAAGAAGGGAAGGGAAGAGAAGGGAAAAGAAGGGAAGGGAAGAGAAGGGAAAAGAAGGGAAGGGAAGAGAAGGGAAAAGAAGGGAAGGGAAAAGAAGGGAAAAGAAGGGAAGGGAAAAGAAGGGAAGGGAAAAGAAGGGAAGGGAAAAGAAGGGAAGGGAAAAGAAGGGAAGGGAAAAGAAGGGAAGGGAAAAGAAGGGAAGGGAAAAGAAGGGAAGGGAAAAGAAGGGAAGGGAAAAGAAGGGAAGGGAAGGTTGAGGAGGGGAAGGAAAGGGAAAGGAAGGTGAAGGAACTACTGATTGCATCGGGACTTGAGGAATCAGCAGCTACGAGTGAAAATGTATGCTGGACTGGGATTCAAACTCGGAGTCTCATGTTTACTATGCAGGTGCGTTAACCCTGCGCCACTTGCATACAGTGTTTCTCGCAAATGCGCATACTATCTCGTTACGCCTCCTGCCCGACCCACAGTCACTCACAATGCCACCTACCCGCAGTCTCTGTCCACGTCATTCATGCTCGCTACTCAGATTCCCGCGAGAGGTCGTACGTTTAGGTATACCCGCACTGAAGGTGATGTTCAGTTGGCGATTGAGGTGAATCAAGTATAAGAACGCATGGTGTCTTCTTTCGGACATGTCCGAAATGCGTGCTGTCAGTTATCTAGAAGAAAATACACCACGCATTTATATGAATGAATCCACCACCTTCAGAGCGGATGCACAATTATGTTCGACCTCCTGCGGGAATCTAAAATTAACGAGAATGGAGGACATCGACGGTGACTGGATAGGCGGCGCTGGGTCGGATTGTGGGTCGGGTGAGAGGCATACCGAGATAGTCCGCGCATTTGCGAGAAACTGTCCGAGTGGCGCAGAGGTTAACGCAATTGAATAGTAAACAGGAGATGCCGTGTTGGAATCCCCGTCCGGCATAGATTTTCACTCGTCGCTGCTGATTCCTCATAAAATCCCTAGGCAGCTGACAACAGTTCCTTCCCTCTCCTTTCTCCCCCCTCAATCTTCAATTTACATAAAATAGGAAACTGCTCCAGGAGGCAGTGCTAACGGCGTGGAGTAACTTCCCTTGCCGCGCCGTATCTGCAGCAGAAGACTGGCGTCTTTGTGCAGAAGTAAAGCGCTTAGCCGCTAAGCAAACCGGCTGGCGGAGAGCGGTGCGTGCTGGAGGGCTGTTGGCCAGTTTTCCGGCGCTGTCTCAACAAAGGCTCGCGGCCCATTGTCTGTAATCGCCCGCGGCCGTTGCCGCTGCCGGCTCCCGGCTGCAAAACACTTTGCTCTCTGCGGCGGCAGTGCCGCTCGGCGCTCACCCAAGAACTGCACGCCCATGTTTCCTCGCAGATCAGTGCACAGCCTTTCAGCGAGGGTGTGCACAGGTTCTCAGCTACGTGTAGTCGACGCAACTCATTACTTTCGTCTAAAGGGTGAACAAAACCAAGCACATTTCTTACGAAATAAAATTCAACTCTACTGAAAAATTATCAGTTTCCAAACATGCTAACGCTTCTTTTTTATAATAGTAAATCTCACTAAATGCTTATACATATTCAGCGTCAACCCTGGTTTTGATAGATTATTATCATTAGATAAGTCGGTCCCCCTGTGAAAGTAGAAATCCCAATGGACGTTGTCTCATAGCATGGTCTGACGCTGCCATCGGCCAAGCAATTTTTATTGGCTGTTAATAACGACTGGTCCGCCGGAATCACTGTCTATAGGGTGATTCCGCGTTAACATTACAGACTTTCGGGTTGATTGAGAAGGGTAAATGTATCAATTTAAGGTAAGAGACCTTGTCCCGAAACGACCTAGTCAAAGGCCGTAAGCGAAAATAGTTCTGTTATTTCTGACAGTGGACCCCTCCTACGGCAGTTTCCTTGCTTTCCATGGCTAGAGTAGCCTAAAAACAAGGTAATTATCTAGTGAACAACAATGTATATCTTAAGAATCACGTGCACTTTTTCAGTAGAAGGAATGTGTTTCACAGCAGCGAAAATGAACGAGTGCTTTTAGACATTAAGGTATGCGCTTTACTGGATATTTCGTTCATGTTTTGATCCATACTACCATCTCTGAAGATATGGAAAACAGAGATTGGAGAAGAGATACACTGTCAGAGGTATCAACTATTTTCGCTTGTAACTTTCGACTAGCTCGTTTCCGGCCCAGAATCCCTTGCCTAAAATTGGTACCCTTCTCCATCATCCACGGAAGATTGTAGTAATTAGTAAATGGCTAACCCAAGGCACTCACCCAGTTGTAGATCGAATATACATCATACAGCTATTGACTGAATTTAAAATTTTCAAATGCTGTCATCATCCTCTCATTAAGAGCTATAATCTTATATTGAAAGTTTAACACAGTAAGACAGGTATTACAACTAGAAACTGTAAATGTCTTGAGGCAGCGTAAATCACGGTGGGCAAATTATCCAGAATATATTCATCCAGTTTTTGAGAATGAAAGCACTTAGCGACTTCCAACAAACTTTCCACATAATTTCAAATCTTTTACAAACGTTTTCTCGCTTATAACTCATTTGTAAAATCAGACGTTTGAAACTATTTTATACCCGGTGGTTCGATTCTTGATGAATCTGAGCTAGGGATTTATTGGTAGCCACTAAACAGTATGTATTGATTGAAATAAGCTTTATACTGGAAAGCAATGTGCTCACTGATACTCTCAGGCAGTGACGTGAGAAATGTGATTACCAGGTTTAGCATTTTAGCGTGCACCTTTTTCTTAGGGTGAATTAAAAATGATCGGAAACATATAGTGTGAAATTTCATTCCTAGTTGCGAAAAGAGCCATTTTTTCACGGACCATTTTCCCTTTTTCGGGACCTTCATCCCTTTTTTCCTCAAACCGTGCCCATGATCCCCTTTTCCCCCTTTTTCTTTTAAGTCTTTTTTAAGTCTTCTGGAAACTGACACTGAAGACTACTTTTGGTAAAGATCTAAGCACTGACGTCAGATACCTTCGAATGCTGTCTAAATGTGTTACCGACAATTGCGTACAACGGTGGTTAGCAACATTACTCCATATCTAATCAGGTGCATCTAGCCTCATTCTGTGTGATGACGATATGCACAAATAATTAAACTGTCGCAGGGGTCCATAAAATTTTAACAGTTTCATTCGCGTTGACTTCGGCTCTTCAGTTAGTTCGGGAACAGGTCTTCCGCCTACTCAAGTCTTTGTAAATACGGTAACAACTTTAACCACATCGTTACTAATCGCTAGTTCCTCCTATATCAGTACCAGACGTATGTGGTCGGTTTTGTGCCAGCTTCTGTCGTATTTATTGTCTTCAATGTCGGCGGTGGACTCATACCATGAAGCACCTATATGATATATACTCCATGAATCTCCCAGTATGTTGGACTTTGAGACTATAGTACTCAGACCCTCGTCTTTTGTTGATTGTGCTCTTGCCAAACGAAGTATCCAGGTTCCCTTATCGCCCCGACAGGATTTGTACCACTTGTAAATATTTTTGCTGCTCGTGGCTTCTCTTCTATACACTCATATACACACCGCAAGCACTCCGTCGCCCATCCTTCAATTTGCAACAAGACGATGTTTATGCGTTGCTGCTCTTCGCCGGATACTTTAAAACTCGCTTAGTCTAGCTCACCGCAGCACACAAATCCACCCCACTGTTGTCGACGCTCCGTCGCGCTTGTCGATATTTTACTATGTAGTACGCAAGGATATGTGTACATTTTTTCCCATTTGCATAATGGTTAATTCACTGAACTCCTTCGGTACACACAATTTATGTATACATGTTTAGCATGCACAAGGTATTATTATATAATAATAATAATAATAATTTTTTATTTCCTGTGGCTCAATGGCCTGGGGCAAGTCTTTCGATTGGACACGTCTTCGGCGACTTGCGTATCCCTAATTACACAACTGGAGAACGATAACAGAGTTTAACATGGAGTCCGTCCCGTGTGTCGTTCCTGGTGAATCTCCACATCACCGAAAGGTGAAAGTTAGGATATAAGACATACTGAAAAAGTTAAGGATCCGATACCGCAATCTTTCGATTTCCATAGACATGCTTACCTGCTAGGCCAGGCCACCAGACCCGACACGCACAAGGTAAGAATATATTCGTACAAATGTCAATGGCTAGGCTCTCGGTGACACTGTGGGTGACATACTACAAATCCAGAAGTTTGGAGTTCGATCCTACTTGGGTTCTAGGATGTTTCTCCGACACTTGCTGCTTCTTCCGCCTTGACAATAATTGTCAATGTGATCCGTACCGAATTGCCGTGGTTCCTAGTCCACGCTAAACTTTAAAAAGTGAAATAAAATTCCGTGTCCTAACCTTAGACTGGCAAATCGGGCACGACCGTCCGCCATGTCATCCTCTGCCAAGAGACTCATTGGATGGGGTATCGAGGGGCGTGAGGTCAGCACACCGCTCTCCCGGTCGTTGTCGGAACCGCTACTACTCTGTCAATTGGCCTCATGGCGCTGAGTGGACCGAAGTCGTTGGCAGCACCAGGAATCGATCCCTCGTCCATAGCTGCGCTGACCACAACTACGGAGGACTGCGTTAAACTGTAGATCCACCTACAAACGACTAGTGCCTAAGGTTGGACCAAGACAAAGGCGCCATGCCTAGTGAAGCATTGTGTTGTTCGAAACCAACGTCACGGTTGACGACGTCTTTATTTACCAACTTGGTTTGCATATCCTCAGTCCATGTTCTGCTGCATCGATTAAAAAGAAAGCTGCTTTATATGCATAGCTTTGTAGAGTGAAATGTAAAGTAGCGCTAATCCAATGGTTGGCTGGAACACAGCATTTCTTTACTACGCGTGGTCCTACTGCCGATAAGCCCTTTGCTTCCTCCAAAATTTGAACTGATTTACACAGCCAACTGTAGGGTGGAGGGGGTGGGTGGGAGGAGAACTACACTTCGATGTGGAAACCGAACCACGGTACTGCAACTATGCACTTTTCATCTCAACAGATCGTTGCCAAAGGTGAAAGAAGCGATAATCGACAGGATAAAAATAAATAAAAATCCTGACACACATTGGGGTTTAACCCCAGATCTTGATAGTCCGAAAGCTACACACACTATATTACAATACTAATCAAAAAAGCTATCAGCGGTGCTCCGGCAACAAAGGTATTCTGCCGACCGCTTGTTTCCATTCTTCGCAGCAGGGCGTAATTTTAATAGTGCTTATCTAATCTGCGCTTTGTTATATGATGCGGTATTCCTGGAGCCTGGCTTCCACGTGCATATAGGACCACACTGGGAATGGCAGCATGATTTCTTCACTGATGCAACGTTCGCTTTCCTTCCATCTTTCAAAGATTGAAGGAAGACATTGCATGTTCTAAGTTCATTCTCTTCCTTTGCGAGTTCGTATTCAGCACTGACGGGGTCACTGATATACGCAGCGATTCATCATTCGATAACACGAATTTTCACAGAAATTGACAAAATTGTTTGGCAGAAACATGAGAAACGAATTATTTTTGCATAGTAACCAATGCACATTGTTATCTAGTTTTCCACTGCTGGGGGGGGGGGGGGGGGGGGGAGAGGCGAGATGGAGGTGGGGGGGGGGGGGGGGGGACTATAAACGCACAGTATGAACAATACTTGTCCACCATACCAATTTGTACTAACATTCCTCCAGTTGAATACGACAAATTCTTGGCGTGTGAGATTGCGAATCAGTGAGTTACTGGCTGCAAATCAAAGGTTACTTGAAAAAAGAGACAGCATTGGTCGTATATTTTTTACTATTGCAAAATCGATTTTCTGTCACTGAGTGACCATCTTCAGTGCTAGAAGTTACAAATTTTTTCACATTACGATCAGAGAGTACAACATAGAAAATCACAATTACATCTGCATATGAACATAACACTTGTTAGAAACAAACCTATATTGTATAACTTAAATTGGGATGCACTGTTGTCACTAAGCTTACGGCAATCACATAGACTGAGGTCGCTGTTTACCTGCACTTGTTCAGCAGACCTCGGTGTGACGGGGCTTGACACGCCCTCTATGTGACATGTGTCACGTGAAGACATAGTGTTATTGGTTTTGCGAATTATTAACACTAAATAACTCTTGTACTTTTGTGAATGGTGTAGTAATTCAAATTTAAAATGTGCGTACAACACATAGCAGACGCAGGAGAATATCTAAAATACATTGGCATATTGTTTTTTATAAACTCTAAAACATAAAATAGATCGATGATAAGTTGTTAGAGTGCAGAACATATACAAAGCAAAAGATAATGCCAAAGAATAATAAATGAACAACATAAAAAGAGGCGCAACACAGGTCTTTCTTAAAAACGTAACACCCACCATCTGGCGTGGGAAGTCAAAAGTACAACGTTCGTAATTTATGTAACAAACGTTAATACCAAGGAGTCAATATATAAAAAATAATAACGTTAATACCAAGGAGTCAAATATATAAAAAATAATCACAGTACGAAACTGCCGTTACTTAATAATTAAAATGCCGTGCAAATGTAAGGTGCGAACAAGTAGTATACATCAATCATCGAGAAACCATCATGAGGAAGGACAAGTAATAGTGTCACTTATACCAAAATGTACATTGTACTTTAGAGAAATTAAACATAGACTATGCACGATATCCAGCACTTATTCAAATAGCAAAAGAATTGTTAACATACATTAAAAATAATTACGTAAAGTGATAACCGGTTTGTATTACTTTGTGTCAACGCCTACGAGATGTCGCGCCTCTTTTTATGTTGTTCATTTATTATTCTTTGGCATTATCTTTTGCTTTGTATATGTTCTGCACTCTAACAACTTATCATCGATCTATTTTATGTTTTATAGTTTATAAAAAACAATATGCCAATGTATTTTAGATATTCTCCTGCGTCTGCTATGTGTTGTACGCACATTTTAAATTTGAATTACTACACCATTCACAAAAGTACAAGAGTTATTTAGTGTTAATAATTCGCAAAACCAGTAATACTATGTCTTCACGTGACATGTCACATAGAGGGCGTGTCAAGCCCCGTCACACCGAGGTCTGTCTGCTGAACAAGTGCAGGTAAACAGCGACCTCAGTCTATGTGATTGCCGTAAGCTTAGTGACAACAGTGCATCCCAATTTAAGTTATACAATATAGGTTTGTTTCTAACAAGTGTTATGTTCATATGTAGATGTAATTGTGATTTTCTACGTTGTACTCTCTGATCGTAATGTGAAAAAATTTGTAACTTCTAGCACTGAAGATGGTCACTCAGTGACAGAAAATCGATTTTGCAATAGTAAAAAAAATATACGACCAATGCTGTCTCTTTTTTCAAGTATACCTGTTACCTGGTCGTAGTGCACAAGACAACATGGAGTCGCCAATCAATAAATCAAAGGTTTCTTTCTTTGGAAGACACACGTCGTTTTCGCGAAACCCTGTTGCGTAAATTTAGATAACCCATTTCCGAAGTATGAGAAACAATAATGTTGGCTCCGTGGCGAACAGACCGCACCAACAGGATAAGAGAAATCGGGACGCGTACAGAGGTACACTTCTTACCTCGTTCCATATGTGTATCTTAACATTGGTATTAATTACCTTCTGCCATTCGCTGTACAGTTGCTTGCGTGTTGTATAAATGGACGTAGATGGTCGGCGGGTTTGTGAATCTTTTGTCCCGAATAAGACACCAGTAGCTTAAATACTGCGCCACCCCGTCAAACAGAACCAGGCCTAAAACTTCGTGAAAAGACAGGGAAGAGTCACTCAGATTGTTCGGAGTGACTGAACCGGTGAAAGAAT
Organism: Schistocerca serialis cubense; assembly: GCF_023864345.2. Lineage (NCBI taxonomy): Eukaryota > Metazoa > Arthropoda > Insecta > Orthoptera > Acrididae > Schistocerca > Schistocerca serialis. The sequence goes on along the minus strand of NC_064639.1, from coordinate 422,198,033 downwards.
GTTGTGTAGCGAAACCTAATTACTAGGGCTTTTTAGTGCTCACAGTTGGACTTCATTTTTCATCTGAGATTGATCAAAATTGGCTGAAGAAAGCGTTCAGAATTTGGAAGGTGTCGCCGTCCTTCATATTCGGAGACGTTTCAATTTAACGGATATCTAGCTCGTGTTCAACATATCGGAAGGTACTTATTGAGTGACAATTTCTGAAAACAATATCCGTCAAATGACTAATACACTAAGCACCACATAAGCTGAATGGCACCTACTGCAATCCACAGACACACAGAGATCTAGATGAGGTAAATGAATAATACAAAAAGTGGAGACTGTGCCCCAACCCCAGTGAAACAGATGTGTGCGTATTCCACCTAAGACCACCCTTCGCCTATATAAAACTTAATATGTTAACTTCTGTTAAGCACATTTGAAGTGCAACTCCTAACCTTAACATGCACGCGTAATACTTGAGCGTTTGACTTTCAGGAAACATCTTTAAAGGACATATTAAAAAATTAAAACTAGGAACAGCGTTATCAGAACGCCGGCTGAAACAAAATGGACCGCACAAGGAGATACTTTACTTACAGCAGCACAATCGATTGTCTTCTGTTGCCCAATACTGTGCTCCTCTGTGGGTCAGAAGCAGTCATGTCATCAAGACTGATGCTCAGCTTAACAACACAATGATTTGTCACAGACGCGCTAAAATCAACACCAGCTGCCTGGTTTCATGTCTGGTCTAATTTAGCACCACCAGGTCTCAGACTACAACAGGTGGTGGACCGAGTATAGAGTAAGATAGACAACGTGCATCAGCTCCTAGGAACAGTCCAATCAACCAAGTTTCTTCTCGTCTACCACACAACAGGCTAAAATCTAGAAAGCTCGTGTGACATCTCAGCAGGCGCCACCAACGTGTTCTCTGCTAGAGTAAGTCTGGAGATCTAATTTGATTGTTTGGCTGGTGAATCACATTGACCCAATCGTAGCATCTACAAGCACCCAGCCACAAGAAAAATCGCATCAGAACCAGTCATGCACGATGGAAATCATTGTTTTCTAAAGGGGCGATTGCACACAGATCCGAATGGGGCTGTAGTACAGTGGAGCAAACAGTAGATCACATTATTCGTGAATGTGCAACATGAAGAAATAATATAACAAGACTATTGCATAGTTAATCTCACTGCAATAGAGCAATGCAATATCCTCAGTACCAGCCATCCCCTTTTGTTGAACATTTTAAAAATGTACCTGCACAGAGACAGCCTGTGGCGAAGTCATAGGCGCTCGCAGGCAGGCAACTTCGACAACCCTCTCATTCCGGATGGCCTACCAGCAGGTGCAAGAGCAAGAGTGTAGCCTGCCTACAGGGGCCTAGGACTCTTGCCACGCGTTCTGTCTATAAAGATAGATTTTTAAGGTGCTCAACAAAGGTGGGCGAGTGGGACTGATGCTGCTGCCAAAGTGGGTGGTCTTAGAAGGACCCTTTGCCGTCTGATTCATGCATGTGTCAAGGTCGCACATCTTTGATCACGCCACGGGAGAGCGCGAAACAGAAGGGCTGAAAAAGCTTAAGCACCTGTCGCTGCTTCGGATCGCGTTCAAATTTAGTCGATTGATTTTGAACTATCCTTAGAGGCAACGTACACCAGAACAAAAATTTCGGTCGCAATGTACTCCAAAGAGTTGTATCCACATTCAATGGGGTTGCCGACACTCAGTGTCCTTACAGCACTGCTAAATCGCTCGCTGGTGTCAGCAGTGTCAAAGGCTGTGAAGCATGTTGTCCTTTTGTTCATCAGACTGCGAACTAAATTTTCGAGCGCTAATTTTGTAGGAATCAACACGTCAAGAGAGGGGTGGTTTTATTGACGCCCTTTCTGACACCCCCCTAAGGCCCTTTCGTGTCGATTCTGAGTGACAATGTACCTGAAATGTTTTCCTCGGTATTCGTGAGAAAACCTTGTGATTTTAACGGTGGGCGTCGCGATTCTGACCACAGCAGAGGCGTCAAAAGAAGGGGTGAAGTGTGGGTAAAAGGGGAGTGTGACGTTCGACTTGTCCACGGGGCGCTGGGGAGAGTAGTGAAATTTGGTGTCAATGTGACATCATTAACCCGCCATACACTTCACGTGAACTTCTGAGCTCTGCCTTTTATTTCCGCGCGTGTCGACAAGTTGCTGTCTGAAGCGGTGACGTCGCATGGGGGAGGGGGGGGGGAGGAGGGGGGGGGGAATCCTTTGGAAAGGACGTAGCCGATCTCTTGCTCCATCCATGTTCAATTCGAGATTGATTTTCCTTCGTCATACGTAGGCTGTAAGGCTGGTGTGAAATACCTGCAGTGCAGCTTGAAGATGCCGCGATTGCAGCTCAGATGTATGATACTTCCGATGCTCCATTAAACTCTGCGATTGTGACGCTGTACAAACGCTGCTTCCCTGCTTCTGGAGGACTCCCTTTATTCTTTGTTCCAAACTTCCCTGCTTGTTGCCCGAAATCTTCGCAGGAAATCGGTGGTGAGAGATTCCGCAATGACTTCTATATGATGAATCACTTCTTTAGCCAAAAGATTTTATTTCCTTCAACGTCACAGTGCGCGTTTACACAGCAGGGGTGGGCTAAGTTAAGAACTGTGATATATATAATGTTAGTTATCATAAGCAACAGTGCGTATGTTTCTAACACTGTATATGTGCTTTAGCTTGAGGGGGGGGGGGGGGGGGGCGGGAATAGCTTATCTACTGAAATCTGTATCTCATGATGGGTTCTTTCACACTTGCAGGTAAGCATCGTGTACGGAATAGCAGTCATCGTCATCAATCTGGCGTTCGTTGCCACGGACACTATTCCATTGCATTATAAAACCAATTTGGACTGCAGTGTCGCCTGCTTGTTATACCACCAGGCCGACGACCAAGCACCTCGCGGAGCATACACATTGCGCCTGTCTTGCGTAATTTAGTCGCTACTATTGAACAACTGATCATTCAATAAAATGACAGAGTGAAGAATATCCACAGGCCGTAACTGAGCCACGGCGTGGTGGATCCACGCTCCAACCTTCCTCAAATGGCTGTTATTCTTGCAAATTTCAAGATCTTTAACTGGCAATATAGCCGTATTCACCGGCAGTGATTAGTAATTATTTTCCACAGCATTAGATCAATTAGAGAATGTTTTTAGCACCAATATACGTAATTAGATGTCTGGAAAGACACGTTGTATTGCTGGGATCCAATAAATTTAACGAAATTCAGACGATGCTCCAAAGCACTTCGTGCGTTTTTTCCCTAATGTTTAAAACCAGATACGATGTCTGACAAATATTAGAGATTTTCATAATGTTTCCGCGGGCTTTTTTTTGTACATTTTTAATCTCCTTTAGAACACTACAGCTTCCTCTAACTCTGCTACATAGGTTTCATTTATTTATTTCAAGGAGGAAGTATCGCCATCGCCGAACAAAAGGATTCATTCGTCCAACTGCCCCCATTCAGATTTTCTTTATCATTTCAGACAAATGGTTGAATCACTTCTATGCAAGACAAGTACACTACCTTCCTTTCTCCCTGTCAGTGCTGTACTCCTTTCGGAAACTTTTCATGATATCGCCGTTAACACTTAACATCTGTTTGCTGGAACCCACAGTCCAATATCAGGCGTCCTGAATCTAACGAAACTTAATTGAACACCTTCTGGATTGAGATTTTCACTCTGCAGGGGAGTGTGTGCCGACATGAAACTTCCTGGCAGATTAAAACTGTGTGCCAAAGCGAGATACGAACTCGGGACTTTTTGACTTATGCGGGCGAGTGCTCTACCATCTGAGCTACCGAAGCACGACTCACGCGCCGTCCTCACAGCTTCATTTCTGCCAGTACCTCGTCTCCTACCTTCCAAACTTCACCTTCTGGATGCCTCTGAACACTTCATCGTCAAGCTCAGGCTTTGGCTCCTGGCCACGTTCATACGTCTTTCAAAGATTTATTCTTCTTGTCCGTCGATAGCAATGAAACAAAATTACGTAAGGGAATAAGTCTACGTCTTTCATGACAACTTACCCTTTGGAAATAATATCACTGACTTTCACTAATTTCTTCTCTGAGAGGGGTGAAAGTTCTGCTGGTGATACAACGGTAACACTGAGTACAATACCATCAGATTGCTGAAGGCAAAGCAAAGGACGTAACTGAGAAACTGGAAATTTCATCGCTATGGCATCTCTTCAACTGTTACACCATGCGAACTAATGGTAGCTCGGAAATTAGTTACGTAAATTTAAGAATTCCTATGGATATTGCTACTGTTAGTCGTAATTTAGATTTCTCTTACTTTTCATACCTTGACTCTGTAGAATCTAGGTTTTGCCTTACTCCAAAAAGGCATATAACGTTCAGACTAGAAAAGGAATATTACTGTCTAACCCAGCTCAATCTTTCTGCCCGTAAAATACAAAGATAACTTAGCAGAAGTTACCACTCCAAGCGAGCAGTGTAGAACTGTTTGCCTACAGCTCGACAGATACGCCGTGAGTTCTTGCTTTACCGAAATCTCTGTGGAGACTTTTGGCAGGCTCTGTTCCGAGAAGATTTGTCAATATAACTGTCTGAGCAGCAGAAAAAATCCAAACAATAGCAACAAACGACTTCAGTGCATGCGTACATGAGATTCGTTTCGGTAAATTTGACGAGGACAGGCAAAGTACAAATGGCAATTTGATGAATCTCTATAGTAATCCAACAAAACTGAAAAACATAAATCGGACAGTTCCAGTGGGTAGTGGATGACGAACTTATGAAAACGTGCTGAGCCCAGCTACTGGAAACGCAGCTTATTACATTTCATTCAATTTGATTGCACAGCAGTAACAATGCATTGAGCGACCTTCAGAAACTACGATTTTATCATTCGAGAGCATTACACCTTTAACAGACTGGTCTCCAGTATGTAAATAAGATTATAAAATAAGTCTACAAACTAAACTCCTCCCGAACAGGCCATGAAGGCCCAACGTTACCGACCGGCCGCCATGTCATCCTCAGCCCACAGGAGTCACTTGATGCGGATATGGAGGGGCATGTGGTCAGCACACCGCTCTCCCGGCCGTATGTCAGTTTATGAGACCGGAGCCACTACTTCTCAATCAAGTAGCTCCTCAGTTTGCCTCGTGAGGGCTGAGTGCACACTGCTTGCCAACAGTGCTCGACAGGCCGGATGGTCACCCATCCAAGTGATTAACTTCGGTGATCTGACGGGAAACGGTGTTACCATTGCGGCAAGGCCGTTGGCAAATAAGTCTGAAGATGGATTTTTAAAAATTTCTATGATGTGTGTCTTTTTACGGAGATACAAAACAAATTTATGGTTGGTGTTGCTTATTTCAAGTTAAAGTTCGTTGATACTGCATGTACAGTAGCTAGATTTGTTATCACATTCGTTAAAGACAAACGATCGTCCTAGTACAAACATCAAAAAAAGTTCTGCGTCAGATCGGTTCCGAGAGTTCCGGAACCTGTACAGAAAACTGGAATAGAGATCAACGTAAATATCATTTCGCCCTTTTTATTGCTCATAAAAACCACGCACTGAAAGTTGTACCGCCGTACAGCGAGAACTTAAGAAGTGGTGGTCCAGATTGCTGTGCACACCGGTACCTCTAATACCCAGTAGCACGTCCCCTTCCACTGATGTATGCATGTATTCGTCGTGGCATACTATCCACAAGTTCATCAAGGCGCTGTTGGTCCAGATTGTCCCACTCCTGAATGGCGGTTCGGCGCAGAACCCTCAGAGTGGTTGGTGGGTCACGTCGTCCATAAACAGCACTTTCCCATCTATCCCAGCCATGTTTGATAGGGTTCATGCCTGGAGAACATGCTAGCTACTAGTCGAGCGATGTCGTTATCTTGAAGGAAGCCACTTACAAGATGTGCACGATGGGGGGCGAGAATGCCTCGCCACTATACTGCCGATATGGCTGCACTATCGGTCGGAGGATGGCATTCAAGTACCGTACAGCCGTTACGGCGCCTTCCAAGACCACCAGCGTCGTACGTCAGCCCCACATAATGCCACCCCAATACAGCAGGGAACCTTCACCTTGCTGCACTCGCTGGACAGTGTCCAAGGCGTTCAGCCTGACTGGGTCGCCTCCAAACACGTCTGCAACGATTTTCTGGTTACAGGCGTATGTGACACTCGTCGGTGAAGAGAACGTGATGACAAGCCTGAGCGGTCCATTCGGCATATTGTTGGGCCCATCTGAACCGCGCTGCATGGTGTCCTGGTTGCAAAGATTGACCTCGCCATGGACGTCGGGAGTGAAGTTGCGCATCATGCAGCCAATTGCGCACAGTTTGTGGCTGCATGAGTGAGGCATGTCATCGACAGTTCCTATCTCTCTGTATCTCCTCTATGTGCGAACAACATCGCTTTGGTTCACGCCGAGACGTCTGGACACTTCTCTTGATGAGAGCCCTTCCTGGCACAAAGTAACAATGCGGATGCGATCGAGCCGCGGTATTGACCGTCTAGGCATGGTTGAACTACAGACAACACGAGCCGTGTACCTCCTTCCTGGAGGAATGACGAACTGATCGGCTGTCGGACCCCCTCCGTCTAATAGGCGCTGCTCATGCATGGTTTCTTTTTTTTACATCTTTGGGTGGATTTAGTGACATCTCTGAGCAGTCAAAGGGATTGTATGATACAGTATCCACAGTCCACGTCTTTCTTCAGGAGTTCTGAGAGCCAGGGTGATGCAAAACTTTTTGCTGTGTGTATTTCGGCAGCAGACAACAGAAAATATGTAATGTGAGGTTCATCTACATCTACATTTATACTCCGCAAGCCACCCAACGGTGTGTGGCGGAGGACATTTTACGTGCCACTGTCTTTACCTCCCTTTCCTGTTCCAGTCGCGTATGGTTCGCGGGAAGAACGACTGTCTGAAAGCCTCCGTGCGCGCTCTAATCTCTCTAATTTTACATTCGTGATCTCCTCGGGAGGTATAAGTAGGGGGAAGCAATATATTCGATACCTCATCCAGAAACGCACCCTCTCGAAACCTGGCAAGCAATCTACACCGCGATGCAGAGCGCCTCTCTTGCAGAGTCTGCCACTTGAGTTTATTAAACATCTCCGTAACGCTATAACGGTTACCAAATAACCCTGTGACGAAATGCGCCGCTCTTCTTTGGATCTTCTCTATCTCCTCCATCAAACCGATCTGGTACGGATCCCACACTGATGAGCAATACTCAAGTATAGGTCGAACGAGAGTTTTGTAAGCCACCTCCTTTGTTGATGGACTACATTTTCTAAGCACTCTCCCAATGAATCTCAAACCTGGTACCCGCCTTACCAACAATTAATTTTATATGATCATTCCACTTCAAATCGTTCCGCACGCATACTCCCAGATATTTTACAGAAGTAACTGCTACCAGTGTTTGTTCCGCTATCATATAATCATACAATAAAGGATCCTTCTTTCTATGTATTCGCAATACATTACATTTGTCTATATTAAGGGACAGTTGCCACTCCCTGCACCAAGTGCCTATCCGCTGCAGATCTTCCTGCATTTCGCTACAATTTTCTAATGCTGCAACTTCTCTGTATACTACAGCATCATCCGCGAAAAGCCGCATGGAACTTCCGACACTATCTACTAGGTCATTTATATATATTGTGAAAAGCAATGGTCCCATAACACTCCCCTGTGGCACGCCAGAGGTTACTTTAACGTCTGTAGACGTCTCTCCATTGATAACAACATGCTGTGTTCTGTTTGCTAAAAACTCTTCAATCCAGCCACGCAGCTGGCCTGATATTCCGTAGGCTCTTACTTTGTTTATCAGGCGACAGTGCGGAACTGTATCGAACGCCTTCCGGAAGTCAATAAAAATAGCACCTACCTGGGAGCCTGTATCTAATATTTTCTGGGTCTCATGAACAAATAAAGCGAGTTGGGTCTCACACGATCGCTGTTTCCGGAATCCATGTTGATTCCTACATAGTAGATTCTGGGTTTCCAAAAACGACATGATACTCGAGCAAAAAACATGTTCTAAAATTCTACAACAGATCGACGTCAGACATATAGGTCTATAGTTTTGCGCAACTGCTCGACGACCCTTCTTGAAGACTGGGACTACCTGTGCTCTTTTCCAATCATTTGGAACCCTCCGTTCCTCTAGAGACTTGCGGTACACGGCTGTTAGAAGGGGGGCAAGTTCTTTCGCGTACTCTGTGTAGAATCGAATTGGTATCCCGTCAGGTCCAGTGGACTTTCCTCTATTGAGTGATTCCAGTTGCTTCTCTATTCCTTGGACACTTATTTCGATGTCAGCCATTTTTTCGTTTGTGCGAGGATTTAGAGAAGGAATTGCAGTGCGGTCTTCCTCTGTGAAACAGCTTTGGAAAAAAGTGTTTAGTATTTCAGCTTTACGCGTGTCGTCCTCTGTTTCAATGCCATCATCATCCCGGAGTGTCTGGATATGCTGTTTCGAGCCACTTACTGATTTAACGTAAGACCAGAACTTCCTAGGATTTTCTGTCAAGTCGGTACATAGAATTAACACGATATCCTAATAAGGTTCAATTTATACCAATAATACAAACAGAAATGCTCCTGACAACGATTTCGAAGTCGTGGCTACAAGACCATGTGCGACAAGACTGCTGTTGAGCTGGGTGCGTAACGGGAAGGAAATATGGTGTTTGACTAAACTGAATAAGCTCGACGTAAGTAAAATATGGGATGATCATACCAGTCACAGTCTAAACTTTAGGCATAACTCATTTTTTTTAAATTGAAGTGCAAGGCGAATGTAACATGTGATAACTGTTTGCCGTACCAAAACTCGAACCCATATGCCTGCTGTGTGAGATTTTAAGCTTTCGGACGGCCCTTGAATCGTGTTCTGGTAGCAGCACACTACTCGTGCTAAAGCAACCTTTTGTATTGGAGTTCTGTATAGTCCAAAACATAGCTGGGCACGAGACAGTTAATCTGTTAATTAATGAAGTTAACTTTTCGAGTAAAGGATTAACTTTTAAGTCGCGTTTTAAAAAAAAACTTTAATGGATCCTTAACGTCCGTTAACATTATTTCAGACCGTTAATCGTCTTTTGGCATTGCAGCAATTGGGAGCGGCGTGTCTCAAGCTAGTGTGGACCAATGCACAGTAAACGCTTTTGTTATGAACAGAATTCCTTTACTAGTCATCGAATCGAAGACTGAAAAGCTGATAAAAACTTTGAACACCAGCAAAAGTTTAATTTAGAAGAGAACATTCGGCAGGCGCATCGTTGATGAGCATATTCCATTAAAGCAATATCATTAAGTAAGCGAATACCTGATCACTGAAATTCAGACTAGCCTACCTACGAGTATTTGATGATAACGAGTCATTACTTTCAAAAATTTCATTTTGACAACAAAGATAATCTTACCTTCTATTTTTACGAACTGTAGTGTAGTCTTTCTTGTACAGAGCCTTTACAACCTAATGTACAGACCGCCCATCAATTGAACAGTATAGATATTGAGATTATTACGTGCTCTTGTCTATTAGCAATTACGAGTTAACGATTAACTTCAGCTTCCGATAAATCTACTATCAAGTAACGCTTTAACGTTTAATGAAGTTAACTTTTTGGTTTATGTTGCCCAGCTACGATCCGAAAACAGTTCTCAAACAGTACAGCTGCAAAACAATAAAATATCGGAAACAAAACTTTGTAACAAGACAAAGTGCATATACAAAACGCATTCATTTCTCTAGAAGGAATTCCAATATTGGGCTTTAGTTTGTCTCTACGAAAACTAAAAACTTCCGCGAACGTGCCGATGCGTCTCATAATTGTGCTCCAGAAGAGTCTGGTTGTCTGCAGATGACACTTCACTGCTTGTCAACGGTGGCTATGAGGATAGTTTAATTATTGTACACGATTCGGTAAGATCTGAGAGTACCACATCACTTGAGAGAAGCCATTACATAGTACTGTATTCCTTTACGAAAGCAAATTCAAAAATGTCCTTTTAAAGCCCCGGATTGGAACTAATGAACAGCTGCATCATAATGTTAACGGTTTATATCACCTTAGTCTTCGAATTAAATGGTAGATGACTGCCCTTTATGAGATTACTTGTTCTGGCATACAGTCACATACGTCAGTGTCTACGCAGTAATATTTATTCTTATTGTACTGGAAACAAATTTTAACCAACGATGGGAAAGAAGTATCCAGAGTTCTAGACAAGAAAGACATCAACCATACGCATTGGAACTCTTACAAAAAGCTGTACGTATCTTGAACTATCTGTCATGAAATTTGTAACTATTTCGCCATTCACCGCGAAGTTAATATGAGAGCGCCCCACCATTCAAATCCTGAGTTCGCTTCGCTCTTTAAGACATATCGAAAATTTAACTGGTCCATAGCTGATGTAATCTTTTATCCCCTGCCCCTCCTGAAGAAGAGATTTAAGGATATTGCGAAATACAAATCTGAAGAGCTGACGTTACGTGCCACAGTGTTGTGCCCGTGTCATCTCCAATGGAATCTGAAAAACTGGTCCACACAAATTTCTGATACTCTTTAAAGTACAGCTTACATACCGTTTTCAGATACAGGCACTTGTTCTTACAGTGACGCAGCCAGTCCTTCTGCATGGCTGTCAAATATAAACTCAGTGTTCTAACAGGTGCTACACCTAATGTTGACCAGTGAAGTATAAGAGAGAGCATCCGGTGCTCCTGATTATTCTGGCTGAACTACATTGCGCGTTAACTCATATAAAAAGTAATGAAGTAAAATGAGGCTACTACGTAAAATCACATCAGATTTCTTTTGTTGTCCATTTGCTGTCCACTCATCAGGATATTTCTTGTTGTGCAATGACGCCTGAAGGACAATATGTCAACAAAGCAAGACTATGTATCAACAATGCGAGACGTCTCCCCTGAGAAACCTGTGATTTTTTTAAACTCCCAACAAAATGTGTGTGTGTGTGTTGCAACAAACCAGTCGGAACGACCACGTTACAGTACAGGTCATATTCTAAACGTGTGCGCAGAATATGCATTGCAGCACTGAAATAACACAGCAGTTTTCGTAATAGAACAATACACTTACCAAATAGATTAAGAAGAATAATTCCCGACTGTCTAATTATGAATCTGCTTACGTAAAGAGGAAACAAACCTGTAGCTTCTGCCAACGCCAAAAAGCATCACGTGTGAACTGGAATTATTGCTTAGTTTCATTAAACGAAATACATGGGTGGAATAATTCGTTGTTCTTAGTCGATTGCCTGCAACGCCAATTTCAGCGTTCTAATGAACGTCTCAGTACTTGCCAGAAGTACGCCCATACAGTGACATCCTAATCACGACAAAAAATATCAACATTCCGTTATTCTAATAGTGTGAAGCGCATCCAAGAATCCGTACACGTTTCCCCGACTTATATTGAGGCCTATCGTCTAGCGCTGAGCAATGCGTAATATGAAAATATAGAAATTACATTTCTCTAATATATACAATGGCAAATATAACCGCTTCACAGTCAAAATATTTTGACAAATTATACATCCAATTTAAGAGCGCTTAACATTGATGAAAAAAAAAAAAAAAATGAGCCTTTATGACTCCTAAATTCAGCAACGACGGGTGCTGCTTCGTGGATATTCATTTGATTGAATAACTTTTTAACTACACACATGGTGGCATAAACATGATTCCGAAACGCAGATTGCTGCCAGCAAAACGTGACAATCTACCCACTCGAGTTCTTATCTCCGTAGTGGTGTTACGGCATTTTGGCGCCAATTATGCGTCTGTATCCTGAGATCGCTATAGCGCTGCGGCAAATGACTGGAGTTACGTGCTATCATTACAGAAAAGGAAAAAAAGATATTACGGTGGTAGCTCGTAAATCTACATTCCTACCTTCAAAGCAGAAAATTTTCCTGTAGTTTAAAATAAGAACAATATTGATTTACTTAAAATTAAGATGGTAAACACGTGGTATTCGTAAAGCATAAATGGAGCACTAAAGAGAGTCGTGTATCACAGAATACAAGGCGACAGAAGGATCGCAGGTTGGTACTTCGATATACATTCATTACATAGACATTATAGCTGTTACAGACCTTTAACGTTCGTCACAGTAAGCAACGCCGGGCCTCACACTGTTATTCTCGCTGTAGCACTGAGAATTCAGATGTAGGAAACCTTGCACGACCTGATATCGATAGTCTACGATATATCGACTCAGTACAACGGTCATCAAAGTCAAGTCCGAAGTATGTAAATATTTTGTCAGTTTTAGGTACAAACTTACGACGGCGCAGCATATTGACATTTGCTGTTGTTGATTTACATATCACAAACGAATATTCTAATACGAATTTGCCTAGCCATTGACTTTTTTTAAATGAAGAGCCACACTTATTTCTAATGTATTCTAGTGTTACGTACCTATCGATGATCTCAAGCAATAAATGTCGAATTTCATTTCCATCACCTCCTGCGTAGGTACCAGTGGCAGGTACTAACCATATCAAACAAAATGGGCTTACAAATTTCTGTAATCAATAGAACGTAGGACGCTATGCTTTCAGAAAAATCTCTGGACACCTGCAAAGACAAGTACAAAAGGAAAGAGGAATGTTTTAGCAGAGAAAAATATTCCAAGCTTATAAACATGGAATGAGATACCCCGATTGCACAATTGCGGCTCGTGCAGTTGGTGGTAGTTACAGTATCTCTGGGTAGGACGGTGTGTTTATGTCTGCCGTAAGGAATGACAGGTGTTGAACATTCGTGTCTTTGAAGATATAGACTATTGTATCTAAATAAAATTAGTCATGGGGACTGGTAAGTATATGTCAGTAAGAATAAAAATTTACTCCGCGAATACCGTGTTTTTAAACCAGCTGTCTTTTTCAGGTGAGATGAGCGAAAGTGAAATGCTGGACGTCGTCGAGGCTCGGATAACACTGTTGGAAAAACAGATTTTGGGAAAGCGAGACGTTCCAGAAAATTACACGCCTGTATCAGAAGCAATTTCACGGACAAGCAGCCACTTGCAGAGTGCTATATCAGGTCGAGAAAAAATTACTGCCGTCATGAAAAGATTGTCAGAACTCGAGAAATATCTTAACCCTAGTAATGATATGTTGGGTGCGGCTGACATCGATGCTATGTATCAAACTATACTACTTTCTGAGCCACTGTTAAGGAATAATGTTGTACTTTTAAATCAGATAAAGGAACTAGAACCAGTACTAAATAGTGAACATACAAAAAATGTGCCAGCATTGTCTAAGCGACTTGAACAATTAGCTCTTACAAATTTAGAACTTAAAGATAAAGCAGACGATTTATGTGGAAACTTTCGTGATTATATACAAGAGTATAATAGCGTTATTACAGAAATATCGCGTGCACTTGTGAAATTTGATGCATGTCTTACTCGATTGGAGATTGAAGCTCAGCCTAAGGTCATTGATGACTGATGTTGCCGAGTTCCGAATGTCTTTCAAGCCTTTTATAGTGTATAATTCCTGTAGTCTAGCTATCAGTACTGGTATTGTAACGGACGAATTGCATCTGTGGACACAGTAGATCAATTTGTGCACACCATTTAATAACTTTGCAAATCTACTTGTGAAAACCAATTATACATATGTAATTGCAGGAACTTTGTGTTTAGTTCAATAAGCTTGCATTGTCAATCGATTATTTCTGAAAATGTGAATAAAAAGTTAACGTATTTGATGTGCTTCACTCACAGTAGGGCCCATTGGTCCCTGAAGCTTGTACTAAGGATTATGCTGTAAACTATGTTTCATTAAAAAATAAATAAAACTAGTGTAATGCTGTCATGTTTGCTTCACATATTCACATTCTCAATGAACAATAATGAAATATATTTTGTGATTATTTAAAAACCGACAGCAAATTCCATTTCTTGAGTGAAAAAAAAAAGTCATGAAATTTTGTATAGTCCTATTACTTCTGCAGAACCCAAAATTTGCATGTGATCTTTAAATTAAATAACTGCATTTTTACCTGCTGTTGTCTCATGAAGAATAACTAACAGAAGATTGTTATTATTATTATTATTATTATTATTATTATTATTGCTGCTGCATTAAATAGAGAAAGTGGCTAAAATTTGAATTCTTGTAGGGAGTCAATACACCTACAGATACTGAATGTTGCCTTTTTACAGTGATGTCATACATACACAAAAAGGAAGAGAACACATTACTTACTTGCTTTTATATTATGTTTGGCAATGTATGTTGCAGTGAGACACTGATCCATAGAGTAGCTTGAGATCTAGGTTAGTTTGAAACATGACAGAGTGGTTGTAAGTAAGCAAACTCAATGAATCTAACATGACAGTAACTTTCAATCTTTTTTTATAGTGCTTTACTGTGCATACTGGATTTTGCTGTGTTTTTTGTCAAGGCCAATGAGCGGTTTTGAAGGCTTCAGCTAAACTGTTTCTTGATAATGTTAAGTGGACTGTGTTGTGAAAATCTGGTATTTTTAAGCAAGTCTTATCACTTTTTGAGCTGTGTCAATGTTTGTTGATGTGAACAATGCTGAGTTGCACTGTGATTCAGAATCCACATTGAACTGTAGGTCTCTGTATAACTGGCTGGGTAAGTCAGATCAAAGGTTGGAGGAAGGCAATGGCTACCACCTCCCAGTGGACCATACCTTATCAATAACTACTCTGTTCTTTAGTTTCTAAGTCACCTATAACTGATCTATCTTTCTTAAAATTCAGTGAAATGCTACATAAGAATGCCAGCTGCATGTTAATTACATCTTCGATTCCGTGCTATATCAAAAACCAAATGAGTATTTTTTCATTCTATTCTAAAACAACCATCTTTTGCTGACAGCTGGGGTTTTCATCACATGCTGAACTGCTCTACACGTTTCTCTCCTAACTCTGACTCATGTTTATTTTCATGCTGGGCTTTTCCATCCTACCTTGTAAATCACTTTAGTTATACTTGTTTTCCTGTGATTTATCAGTGCAGTTTTCTTGTACGGTACTTTTCCTTAGAAAATTGTCGTATGAACTGTTTCTTATACTTCGATCTATGTAATTAATTGCAGCAGCACATTGTGACTACAGTGTCACTGACTTCAGTAACATGTTTTCAAGTTCCAGGCTTGATTCTATACAGTAATACTGTTAGGTTTAAGTATAGTGGAAAACAAATAAAGGAATTGGCAGACGCAACAAGTCACGTTACAAGGAGGTGCTGAATAATGGATACACACAGAACATTGTTCAAATTGTACAAACTGCTCTGAACTAGCACCAGTTCTTCACTATTGTGTTGTTGATTTAGATTCATTGGTGTGTAGGTTATTCCTGTTTGCAGAATAAACTAATCAAACCACCTCATGTGTCTGCACATGACATGAAACAAAATCTGATATTTTAGATATTGTTACCGATAGCCTTTGTTGTGATGACTATTCATGTGCAGTTTAGCTTCTTGTACACCAGTATAACACTATCCTTCCCATTACCATGTAATACACTTGAAGGAGGGAAAGTCAATGTTGTGCTGTAGTGATACGTCATAAGTTAAAGAAGACAGTATCAGCGAACTTACTAGTACATATAATACAATATTATATGAACATATTTAATGATATCTTTTGTACACATTTTGTGATATAGTCAATTACTTCTCTTAAGTTAATGGAAATTTAATTTTTACTTGATTTTTACTATTAAATCCTTCTGTTCAAACATTAGACTAGTTTAGAACACTAAAAATTCAGTTTTTTTATAGTAATGAGGAATTTTTCTTTTTAAAAACTTACCGTGTTTTTGATATCCTGTTGCATTCAGATAGGAAGCATGCTATAACCTTTTAATCCAGACTGTCTAACTCCCTTCTGATAGTTGTTAAAGCTTTGTGAAAATTCTGGTACTGTCTTTTTCCATAGGTCACTTATATATACTGAGGTGACACAACTTACAGGATACCTCCTAATATCATATCGGACCTCCTTTTGCCCGGCGTAATGCAACAAATTGACATGGCATGGACTCAACAAGTCGTTGGAAGTCTCCTGCAGAAATAGTGACTCAAGCTGCTGTTATAGCCATCCATAATTGTGAAAGTGATACCAGTGCAGGATTTTTGTACATGAACAGACCCCATAAATGTTCAATGGGATTTATGTCTGGGGATCTGGATGGCTAAATCACTCACTTGAATTGTCCAGAATGTTCTTCAAACCAGTTGCGAACAATTGTGGCCTGGTGACATGGTGCATCATTGTTTGGAAACACAATGTCCATGAATGGCTGAAAATGGCCTCCAAGTAATTAAGCATGACTGTGTCGAATCAACGATCATTTCAGCTGGACTAGAGGACACAGTACATGCCATGTGAACGCAGCTCATGCCAATATGGAGCTTGCGCAATGTCTTGTTGACAACTTGGCGTCCATGGCTTGATGGGGTTTGCACCACACTCGATCCTTACTGTCAGCTCCCACCAACTGAAATTGTGACAGGACAATGGTTTTCCATTTGTCTGTAGTCCAACCAATATGATCACAAGCCCAGGAGAGGTTCTGCAGACAGTGTCTTCCTGTTAGAAAAGGCTCTCTCGTTGATAGTCTACTGCCATACACCATTAAAATCAAATTTCACTGCACTGTCCTAACGGATGTGTTTGTCATACATCCCACATTGATTTCTATAGTTATTTCATGCAGCGTTGTTTGTCTGTTTCAGAATATTGAATTCCATAACAATTTCTGAAATGGAATTCCCCATGTGTCTAGCTCCAACTGCCATTCCATGTTCAAAGTCTGGTAGTTCCTATTGTGTGGTTATAATCACATCGGAAACCTTTTCACGTGAATCACCTAAGAACAGATGACAGCTCCACCAATGCCCTGCCCTTTTATATCTCTTGTATGTGATACTGCCACCACATGCATATGTGCTTATTGCTACCCCAAGACCTTTTTTCATCTCGGTGTATATGTAGTATAAATATTGTGACAGTCTTTAAAGACAGAGAATTAATGTTGGCATTTATTTCTCTAGCGTGCAAAATTTACCAAGAATATAATGGCACAGGGCTGTATAAAGTACAAGAATGCAAAGTAGGACAAGATTATTACTACGTTCCAGTCAACATAGTGACAGATAGAGCTTAATGCGAAAAGAGTTTTTGAGTAACTTGACATATGCTGAATCCACCATAAAATGATCAATTTGCCTGTCTAGGAATTTTATTAATAAAATTCTTAATAACATCAATTTCAGATGATTGCAGTTTCTTGGCTTCTGTGTGAAACTGCATCAGGATTATTTCCGAAGCTGTGTGGTGAAACTACGATTTGAATACTTGATTTGTTGTTTCAGCTGCAACATGCATTGAGTAACTGGGGCACTTTGATAATAAGTAGACGCCTAGCAAGTACATACGCTTCTTTTCTTTTTTTAATGTCTGGTTCATTCTGTACTCTTCTTGATGTTCTTTCACTGCCTGCATGGTGCATTGTTCAGTTAACAATGTGAAAGGTGATGCTTTGCTGCTACAAGCATGCATACTCAGATATCTGGTCTTTTCATAGTACATCAGTCACCATATGCAGATACACACATAAAAACATTGTGTGTGTTGGTTATTTGTGGTATATCAGAGGAGCTTCAAATATCTTATTTTGCAGTTACTAGTTTACACTGTTGCACTGCCCCATAAGTAGATATTTTTTCCCAGCTTGTCATACACCCTGCATGTGTGGTGAATGGTTAATCCACTGCTGTTATGCTGTTTTGGCGGTCTTAAGATTTAGAGTGCGTATGTGTTTATTGTGTGTGATACAGCCTAAGTTCAGGAAGAAGAAAGGGAATGCAGAAGGCAAGATGTATTTAATCGAGGTAGGTTTCCTGAAGGCGTGATTCTCAGATAGGCATCTAAAGTGTTAAACACATCCAAATTCAGGAAAATGTGTGGGAAGTACTTTCAAGTTTCAGCATAAACTGTGTTATGGCTCTGATGGAAAGTATGAAGAGGCTCTTCTCCAGTCACAAGGTAATGATTGTTCATGCCAGTATTATGGATGCAAAGACGTAAAATGCAGTGTCATTTCATCCATTGCTTTTATGATTAGGCATCCTGTTATAAACAAGCCTGAAGAGTCTCTATTTCATAATTCACCAGTTTTTTTCTTTTTTAAAAATCTATCAGTTAATAATTACTCAATTCCAAAAGAAGGTATTTGGCATTTACTTTCAGTTGACACCTCCATGATGTGCTGAAATATGACAATGAAACATTTAATTGATTTGTTTTACCAACACCTCTGTGTTCGTATTTACCTTCAGTGAAATGCCTAAGCATTCACAACAAATCCCAAGAGTCTGAAGCAGTCCTAAAGAATAGTTTTGCTCATATAATACTAAGTACAGAAAACTGGCTAAAATTTAAAATTGACAGAATTGTCTATTGAAAGGATACACTAAAAGGGCAACTGATGTGGTGTCTTTGTCATAGTAGGCAAGAAGCTAAAATCTGCTGAGATAGAAATTGAAGCTGAATATGGGATTTTTTGGTGAAGGCACAGCATTGTGGATGAGCATAATTTTTTAATCAGTTCCTTCTATTAGTTACCAAAGCTTTAGAGCAGATCTTCAGTTCACCAATGCATGTTTCTCAGTCATATTGTCATTTATTTTAAGGAAGTATGAATTGTCCAACAATCAGTTGAGATAATTATGGTTCTGTAAGTGGCGTATATGTGTGACAGGGTATCATATGAAACAATACTAAATACTTTCTTAGAAAATTACTTGTGAAAAATAGCTTGGAAGCTCACTCATAATTTGAATATATTAGTAGTCATGGTAAAAAATAATCCTGACCTGATTGATGATGTCTGCATTGAACTTATACCGAGTTTGAGAGGGAGTTATAGCAACAATATTTACTAAAGTACAAAGGGCAGTTACTACAAGTACAAAGGATAGATATGTACCTAATAAGATCAGTTATGATGATATACATTCATTATGGACTGGGGGGAAAGGAATGAAAGAGGAAGCCACCTGGTAGAATTTTCCACAGGGCATATTTAATCATCTTTAACATTTCTTTTAAGAATCAAGAAAGAAGGTTTTATACATAAGAGACTTGGAGACAGTGGAATGTTTCAGATAACGGTAAGACAGATATTTTGGAACCAGATTTTAAACTATAAGACATGCCTAGGGGCAGATGTGGACTCTGATCACAATTTATTGGTTATGGACTGTAGACTTAAATGAGAGAGATTGCAAAAAGGTAGAAATTAAGCAGATGGGGCCTGGATAAGTTGAAAGAAAGAGAGGTGGTTGAGAATTTCAGAGGGAGGATTAGCCAACGATTGACAAGAACAGGAGAAAGAGATACAATAGAAGATGAAAGAGTAGCTTTTGCGAAATGAAATAGTGAAGGAGGCAGAGGATCAAATAGGTAGAAAGACAAGGCCTTAGAGAAGGCTTGGGTAACAAAGAAGATACTGAATTTAATGAAAGAAGAAAATATAAAAACGAAGCAGGCAAAAGGGAATACAAACATCCAAAAATGAGAGACAGGAAGTGCAAAATGGCTAAGGAGGAATGGCTAGAGAACAAATGTTAGGATTTACAAGCGTATTTCACTAACAGAAAGACAGATATTACCTACAGGAAACTTAAAGAGACTTTTGGAGAAAAGAGAAGTAGCTGTATGAATATCAAGAGCTCAGATGGGAAACCAGTATTGAGCAAAGGAAGTAAAGGTGGAAGGAGTATATAGATGGTCTATACAAGGGAGGTGAACTTGGAGGAAATGTTATAGAAAAGGAAGAGGACATATATGAAGGCAAGATGGGACATGTGATACTGTGAGAAGAATTTAATAGAGCACTGAAGGATGTAAGTTAAAACAAGACCCCTAGAGCAGATGACATTCTGTCAGAACTACTGATAGCCTTGGGAGAGCCAGCCATGACAGAACTCTTCCATCTCATGTGCAAGATGTATGAAACTGGCGAAATACCCTCAGACGTAAAGAATAACATAATAATTCCAATTCCAAAGATAGCAGTTGCTGGAAAATTACCCAACCATCAGTTTAACAAGTCATGGTTGCAAATTACTAATATGAATTCTTTACAGAAGTATGAAAACACTGGTAAAAGCTGACCTTGGGGGAAGATCAGTTTGGATTTCAGAGAAATGTAGGAAGAAGCAAGGCAAAACTGACTCTACGACTTATATTAGAAGATAGGTTAAGGAAAGGGAAACCTACGTTTCCAGCACATGTATTCTTAGATTTCGACAATGTAGACTGGAATATTCTCTTTGAAATTCTGATGGTAGCAGGAGTAAAATGCAGGGAGCAAAGGCTATTTATATCTTGTAAAGAAACCACACAGAAATTATAAGAGTCGAGGGCATGAAGGGGAAGCAGTGGTTGAGAAGAGAGTGAGACAGGGTTGTAGCCTGTCTCTGATGTTATTCAATTGTACATAGAGCAAGCAGTAAAGAAATCCAAAGAAAAATTTGATTAGGAATTAAAGTTTAGAGAGAAGAAATAAAAACCTTGCTGTTTGCTGATGACACAGTAATTCTGTCAGAGACAGCAGAAGACTCAGAAGAACATTTGAACGAAATGGACTGTGTATTGAAAGGAAAATATAAAATGAACATCAACAAAAACAAAACAAGGATAATGGAATGTAGTGGAATTAAATCAGGTGATGCTGAGGGAATTAGATTAGGAAATGATACATGTGAAGTGACCGAAAGGGTTTTGCTATTTGGGCAGTAAAACAACTGGTGATGGCTGAAATACAGAGGATTTAAAATACAGATTGGCAATGGCAAGAAAAACATTTCTGAAGAAGAGATATTTGTTAATTTTGAACATAGATTTAAGTGTTAGGGTGGTCTGTCTGGCTGGTGGTGGTTGAAATCATCAGCAATAATACAGATGTTCCTTTCTGCTGATATCAAGATAATATCAATGTGTCCAGCTTGTATTAATGTCATCAACTTTCATATCAACTGCAAGGAATAAATATCAGTCATAACTTGAGAATGAATAAAGCTATACTCAAATATAAGGCGCAATTATTCTTCTTAGGCAATCCTGTTTGTATGATACATCAGATGACTGCTTTCCATTTGAAAATTAGGAGTTGCATTCAGGATGGCAGCCTTCAAAATGCCTCATAGGCCCGTCTCCCAACCTGTACAATGGATTAGGTGTACCAGCCACAGGAATTTATTTTGGTGAAAATTATGCCTTAGACTGGGACTAGACAGGTCCGTAGGCATTGTTGCTTGGCTGTATGCTCAAGATGACAGATAGTGGCTGTTGCATGTCTGTGGTTGCGGCTGATGCTGGACCATACTTCTGGCATTAGCAGCAAGGCTATCACTGACTTTTATAGCTTGCACCCATGCCCAAAGTCATGAGCAACCCTTCAGCACACAAAGTGCCTTATACCAGGCCTAGCAATGAAGTTTGAGTATTAACTTATCTCCCACAGTGTTTTGTAAAATGTGCTCTAGGTGTGTCCTTACAACTGACTGGCCAGCTCAAATTCTTCAACTTACCAATCAAATTATGTATTAAAATTGCTGTGGCATAGTGCCATCCTTCCTTTCTAAAAGTATTACATACATGAATAATTTTCAGTTAAGCAATGTCTGTAAAACCATCTCCATGTCCCGTTGGGACATACATTTTGTCATATGCCTTTGAATGGTGCCTCCATTGTACTCTTTTCACTGGTCCTACTGGCCGACAACTTACAGGATGCTCGTCTGGTCCTTGTGATCCGTACAAGAGTTCTCCAGCTTGCCTGAAGTGCCATTGTGTCAAGAAATGTTTTTGCCTGTCTCTGAGAGGCGTAACAGAAATTGCAGGCTAATTGGGAGAGAGTATCGTTCAAATCCACAAACCCAACATTAAATCTTGCCCGTAAGACTTTTTCTTTTACTTATTGCGCCGAAGTCCACCTTAGTTCGAAGTACACATTAGACTGTAGGTCCCTCTGTAACTGGCTGAGTAAGTCAGATCTTAGCTTGAAAAAAAGGGAGCCACTTCTGTATCAAATAAAGCACTATTGTGTCCAAACCAATCATCAAACTACCCTGTCATTTTATGTGGAGATTTCAGTACTAATTTCATCTCTAATCGAAAACACGTAGAGTTACTGATTTTCAACTTTGTTCTTTGTCCCCACATTAACATTCCCAAAATGAATCGAATAACGTAATAGTGATTGAGAGTTTAATTCTAAATTCCACTTTCTTTCATGAAATGTGGACAATACAAT
The DNA here is from genome assembly GCF_023864345.2 of Schistocerca serialis cubense. NCBI lineage: Eukaryota > Metazoa > Arthropoda > Insecta > Orthoptera > Acrididae > Schistocerca > Schistocerca serialis. The sequence goes on along the minus strand of NC_064639.1, from coordinate 422,175,638 downwards.
AAATTATTTGTCTGACCATGATGGTCTTTTGGCAGTGATAAAGCATCCCTACAAATGGATTTAGAAGTGAGAAGTAGAATTTCCCAGAAGCAGATGTGCTTAGACGGTCACAATACTTAAGAAATAATTTACAGATGAACAGTGGGAAGAAATTTATAGTGGCACACAGCAGACGAGAAATTTAATTCTTTCCTTAAAATGTTCTTACAACACTATGAATCCAGTTTTTCTTCAGGGGAAGTCAGGGGAAATCACAGAGGAAGCCAACAGAGAGGGTGGCTAACATCTGTGTTGGAAAAACCTTTTGCCATGGAGAGTGAACTTCATTTAATATACAGGACAAGGTATTATCAAAATGCACTGCAAGCAGTACTGCAAAATTCCCCACTCTGTCATGTGAAAAATAGAACTTGAGCTCTATGCACAAAATTTCATTAACAAAGTGAAGATTTAAAAGTATTACTATACATGAAATGAATAAACTTGAAAAGGCAAAATGTATTCACCTTTCTGATGACAGTAGCTGAGACAGACGACATTAGATTCAAATGTCTGGTCATTAAATTCAATGAATTCTTCCTAAAGTGCCTGAAAACACAGGGACAAAAATGGACTTTTGAAAGCAACTGCATCATATTTACTTAGATAGGCATGGTATACCTCACTAGAAGAAATAAATTTCTGTCAACTCAACTACGAAAGAGATCACAAAAAAAAACATGAAGTTACTGCAAATTAGTTACTCCTCTGGCTCTGATGGTATTTCAACCAAAGTACACGTGCCCACTGGATGACACCTTCCTTAACAACAGTCTATAATCAAGGTGCATTTCCTGGAAGGCTGAGATATGCAGGAGTAATACCCCTTTGTAAAACTGAAAATAAGGATGTTACCTCAAATTACAGGTTCATTTCCCTCCTTCCTTTATTTCTAAAATATTTTGAGAACTTAGTTCGTAATGGACTATTTAACATAATAACCTTTAAATCACTGTTCGTATTGAACTGCGCATTGACTGAATGACTGATGGTCTAAGGCGCCTTGTCACGGTCCTTGCAGCTCCCCCTGTTGGAGGTTCGAGTCCTCCCTTGGGCATGGTGTGTGTGTGTGTGTGTGTGTGTGTGTGTGTGTTGTCCATAGCATAAGTTAGTTTAAGTTAGATTAAGTAGTGTGTAGGCTTAGGGACCGATGACCTTATCAGTTTGGTCCCATAAGACCTTACCACAAATTTCCAGTTTTGAATGAGTGAGACTATGATTTCCTATGAGCTACGTGAGCTGGTGTTTAAAGTTATTTGCTAAAAACTGCTGGTAATTGGCAATTGGATACAGCCCTACATACAGGCATAGGGTTTTATTCCACTGTATCACCGTGTCTGGAATAATTATGCAGCAGAAAATAAGGGAGCACTAGGACAGCAGTTTCAACAAGCTAGCATAATAAAACATAATATAATTGAATAGATAAAAAGTCTGCTCACCAAGTGGTGGCATGAGAAAACATACAAAATGGAAAACATTTTCATATGATTTCTATAACCTTTATGTGTGTTTTCTTCAGCTGCTGTTTGGTGAGTAGATTTTTTTATCCATTCAGTATTATATTACATTTTCAAACATTAATTCTTTTCATTCATATGACATAAAAAATGACAGACATGTGGAGGGACAACACAGTTATATTATTCAATAATTATGAGAATCACATGGAAAATAAATCACTGATGAGTAAACAGTACTGTTCACTGTACAAAACAGGCCTGCCTCGTAATGATTCCAACAAATTATCCAAGAAATTTTAACTAACAATTTAGAATAGTGTCTGCCCCTTTCACAAGTAAGGTAATGACCACACAATCATTGCTTCTGACCCTAGGCAGCTTCTGACTTGAAAATCACACTTTAACACACTAAGATACTAATAGTCAAGACTGAAGTATAGATAAAAGATGGGAAAGAGCAGGAAGGCATTATGAGGAAGAGAACTGTGGAGAACTGTACTCCCAACATATGATCTTTATCTGGCTTGGGTGTGAGCTGTTGAGAGCGGGTAGCACGAGGCATTACTGCAGCACTGGCAGTGGTAAATTATGAATAACATACAGCACAGTTGGTAGAATTATTAGTGAGTAAAGGAATGCTTAACTTCCACAGCTCATGAACACTTGTTGCTAGCCACATCTGAATAAAACAAATATGTACGCCCTATGCTAACAACTGTTGGCCTAACAGTCCATCTGCTTTGTCCTATAAAGGATGACTCATATCTACAACTATGTGATCCAGATGAAGCCTGCACACCAAGTGAGGCAAGGTGTGTGCTCACAGTTTTATTAGATCATTTTGAGAAAAAACAGGAGACAACTCAAGTCTGCATGGTACCAACTTTCTAGTGACCATGCTGCCAGTGCCTGTCTCCACTCCCTAGCCCAAGGCCAGCCACAGTGTGCCAAACTTTACGCATGCAGGATGTGTGGGCCAAGTGTCATCTTGCGTCTGCTTTGCTCGTTCGTTCCTGGAAGTTTCAGTTCAAAGCACCCCTGTCCATATGCAGATGTGACTGATTGATCTGCTGTGTAAGTCCCATTGTAAAGACAAATACTTTTACATTAACAATATCCAGGACATCTTCACTGTTTTCCTCAGGGAGAGCTTCCACATCTTCATAATGAGTTTGAATCGTGACAAAATATTTGTCAGAATATGTGTTTGAAAGGCTTTTTTTGATTACGAAATGAAATAAGTCACAATTATGTGGGTAGTTGAGTGCAAAAATCTGTGAAATTATCTCTTTCTGTCTGTGTACCAACAGTTTGTAGCAGACAAAAATTATGTTATGTCTTCAGTGTGCCAAAACTAATTAAGTAATACTGATAATTCATTTGGTCTGTGATTTATGTTGTTAAGAAATATGAATCCAAGTAGTATGCAGTACGACTGCATTGCCATTTAAATAGGGCATGTTCACCATTTACCCCTCTTCCTGCTCATACATACCTCATACATACAGTGTGGTGTAGCAGTGGGGGAAACGTGCCATTTCACTGAGTGCTGCAGCACACAGGCCACAATTTGGCTGAATTTTTGGCCACCCCTGCCACCATGAGGGACCAATGTAAAGGCATTCAGTTGGCACTCACTGTATGTGGTGTATGAGAGCTGTTTAGTTGTGTTCAAACTTTGTAAGGAAGTTTTTGACAAAGTAGCTGCTTTCGAACTGGGCAATGGATGCTTCTCATTAGCTGCCATCTTTTGGGCTTTAATTAAATAATTGATGACTAATGCTGCCAAGCTGAAACTTTTGAGTACAATGACTCTTGTATATGGGGAAGTTATCAGTAACTCTTCTTGCTTTTTTCCAACATAATTAAACATATAAAATTTGACCATAAAGCTTCAATAAATCTAAAGTAATCAGTATATCAAAATTTAATTTACAAGACTATCATCCTTTAATTATTACTGATTAATTGATATGATCATTTATGGGAAAAACTTGATATTTGAGATGCTACACTCAGCTTCAGTTCCTTAAATGATTCTCTCTAGAGAAAGCAATCTACAAACTCACAAATCCACCTCATAACAAAAATTGCCATGTTAGCATTTTCTGTGACTTTATCAAGGCCTTTTGTTATGTACATCGTATACTTCTACAACGCAAATTAAAACATATGGATAGTAAGAGCATCTCACTTGCATGGATGGAGTCATACCTTAACAACATATTAAAATTATAATTTTTTTGTGGCTCGATGGACAAGTGCAAGTCTTTCAATTGGATGCCCCTAAAGTGACCTGTGTATCCCTAATCTACCCCACTTCTCCAACAAGGGAAAGGAAACCTATAATTTACGATGGAATCTGAACCACACATCGTTCCTGGTGACTCCTTGTATCACAGAGAGGTGAAGTCTAGGTTAGAGGAAAACTGAAAATTGTTATTTCCCAAAAAGGGTTTGATCCCACAAGCTCTCAGTTTCCAGGCACACTCTTTACCACTAGATTACCAGGCCTGACTCATATTAAAATAAAACCACAGATTTAATATTAAATATAGTCTCATGCAAGATTCAGTGTTTGGCCCATTCCTGTCCTTGATCTATGCAAATGATTTGCCAAAGGCATTGGAAACACATCCAAAACCGTGATGTTTGTCATTCATCCAACTAGGTCACCATTGTCATCATCATCATCATCTACATAATTATCATTATCATCATGTACATTTTTGTGCTAGACATCTTTGCCTGTTCCAAACCAAACAATTAAAAGCTGATCACATCATTTTCCTTGTTGTTTTTTTATTTTATTATTTCTTTGTTTGCTGTTCCTATAACAATCAGTTTTTGGATGTTGTAACTGATATTTTTTTGTTGCAAGGCAAACTTATGTTATATACACTGTTTTAAAGAGACATTACAACTTGAAATATAAATGAGTAAATTGATATATAAGGGGCATTCAAAAAGAAACAAGCCAGAGGCATAATTACTGAAACCAATACCTCTATGTTAAAAGTATTGACCCTGGCTGTTGAGACACTTGTCCCACTGTGACTCAAGGCAGAGAATGGCTGTCTTATAAAACTCCCGGGTCTGCAATGTTAACCAGTTCCGCAAGTACAGTTGGACGTTGTCGTCCGAGGTGAATCATTTGCCCCTTTAGAGCCTTTTTAAGGGGACTAAAATGGTGTAATCACAGGGAGAGAGGTCTGGACTGTACGGAGGGTGGCTGAGAACCTCCCACTTGAATTTCTGCAGGAGTGCCGTGACTGTTTGAGGCTTTGCATTGTCATGGAGCAGAATGACTCCATGGGTGAGATTGCCTGGGCGTTTTGATTTCATTGCTTGCAAAGGGTGGCCAAGGGTTGCAAGTAACGCTGGGCATTCACTGTTGTCCCATTCTGTAGGAAGTGAATAAGAAGAGGGCCATCTTTGACAAAGAAGAATGTCAGCATAACCTTCCCTGCACTTGTGTGGATGACCTTGGCTTTTTTTTAGTGATGGTGACCCTGGATGCTTCCACTTTGTCGTTTGATTCTGGTTCAAAGTGATAACACCATAACTCATCTCCAGCCACCACTCGTGCCAGGAATGCATTCCCATCCCAAGCATAGCACTGCAGATGAGCAAGACAGTGGGCCATTCGACATGCTTTCTGGTGCGGTTGAAGACTGTGAGGCATCAATTGGGCACACACTTTGGGCATGTGCAGTCATTCCTTCATGATGGTGTGAACACTTCTGATGCTCAATCCGACCACGGCAGCTATGGCTTTCACTGTCACTCGGCAGTCCTGGGTAATAGGTGCATTCACCAGCTGAACAACATCATCGGTAGTGCAATGTGGTGCTCCAGACTGTGCATCATTGGCTAACAACACCTGTCCTTCCCTGAAGGGCTTGTGCCATGCGTTGACCCTTGCAAGGGACATGCAGTGTTCACCGTACACTTGTGACATTCATCGATGAATGTCCGTTCCTCCTACTCCTTCCACTGTCAGAAAACGAACATCATGTCTTTGCTCTTCTTTTGATGCCTCCATGTCACTGTTTGCAATGTGACTGGCAGCATTGGATGATTGATGCATGCTGCTAGCTCTGTATAGTCACGTGACGTGCATGCATGCGATGGGCTGTGAACTTCCACGCTCTGGTCGGAACCACACCTCATTACACATACCACAGTATTACCCTCCTGTCACCAGTTTGCACATTTCAGACTCCAGCTTGTTTGTTTTTGGACACCCCTTACAGTATGTGAAAATCAGAAATTATCTTTTTTTGTTACAAAAAGAAACTTACACTGTTTTAGAAAGAGGACATTATAACTTGAAATTTTGTACTGAATAACAGCTTTTCACTATTAACAAATGCTGAAGTTTATTCTTTACAGTGTTTAAATTAGCTGTCTTGAGGTCAGAGGTAGTCTGTTATAGAAGATTGTTCCTACTGTATGTGGACTACGATCTGCAGCCCTTTTTTTTTTACTTGCAATTCTGTGAAAGTTTTCCCTTCCCAGTGTATTACTGTTTGTTTCATTATATTCTGGATTTTGTTTCACACACATTATTGCCTGCAGGATGCATGTTGAGTAGATGGTTCGTGTTTTACATTTTCTGAAGATTTCTCTACAAGGCTCTTTCTTGTTTACTTTAGCTACCACTCTTACTGCATTTTTTTATAGTCAGAAGAGCCCATCTGTATAGGTAGTTTGTGCCCCACCCCTTATCTCAGTACCATACCGAAGATTTGGATGTATCACTCCGAAGCATATTTGTCTCAAGCTATCATGGTCCAAGAAGGACTGTTTTAGTACATACACATTTGTACTGGTTTTCTTACAACTATGGTGTATATGTTTTTTCCATGAGAGAAGTTTGTCAACAATTGTACCCAAAAATTTGTGTAGCTGTTTTACTAACACAAGTTGAGTGGCTTATTTGATAGGCATATTTATGAGCTTCAAGGTTTAGTTAAGGGATCACTGTATTTTTTTCTGATCAGATTGTATTTTGTTAAACAGCAATTCCCAAATGGAAGAGATTTACGCAGAGTACCAGTAACACAATTAATGGTGAGAGCAGTGTAGTAACTTTCTTTTCAGTCATAAATTCACCACCATTATATAGCTTTACAATATGCTGCTAATGACAGACAGCAGCATGGTGCCACATTTACCAATCCAATCCCTTTCCCAACAACACTACAAAAATGGCTGATATTATCACACAAGCTATATATACTTCTCAACCACTGTGTATAGGAATGTATTTTACATAGAAGCACACATAACAACTGCAAATAAGTACTCATTTAATAAACTGAAAATAAGTCCAGTATATAAGCAAGAGCCCAGTGAAGTTACTTTGTCTGCTCATGGGACAGGACTGGACAGGAAATGCTGGGAAGGTACAATCTGTCTGTAAACTGAAAAGTGAGCAGCACTCGTAGTGGGAGATGTTACCTTTCGTGGAAGAATGCTGCAACTACCATACAGGATGACTAAAAATCAATGTCCCCATCCAGCAGTATAGAGCAGTGTGCAGAGATTTATGTAGATTCTGTCCATATGTGTTCCTTGTGTAGTATTATAGTGACATATATCTGTATTCTAGGTAATGTTAATGCATTCTGTATGAATTAAACAACACCCCCTCCCTCCTCCCACCCTGCATGTCTGTGCACTGCATCACTGCCAATGATTCATAGGGAGTACTGTAGAGGGTTGGTATAGCTTTGTGAAACATCCTGCAGTTGCTTCTTGTGACATAGTGGGGTAGGTAGAGAGGATAATCACCTGCTTGCTATTCAGTTTGCAGACCTATGAAGGAGGGAATTGCATGACCACAGTCCAGCGACCTACCTTCCTGCATGCTTTTACCCTCCACTGTGCACCTTCCATCCTGTTATACCTCCAGAACACACAATTTGCCCCTTGTCGCTAACATCAGAATTGAATTTAGGATGGACTGTGAAATTCACAACAATAATAAAAGACGTAAAATTAATGTCTATATTGACTACTTGTTTTTGTGTAAGGTTCTGATGGAGTTCTGTATTCAACTGCAAGAGTTTTTAACATGTTACTGACAGACATGAGCCAGGAAACTGAAAATGCCCAGATATTCAAAAAACAAAGAAAAAGAATAAGCTATAGAACTGCTTCCATAATTTATCAGAATATTTAGACTTAGGAATAAAAGTTCCAGTGTGGCATGTATTCACATTAAACTAATTTCAACTTTTCCAATATATGCACAACTGATAGTGTTTTCTATCAGTAAAGTTACATAGATTACTATACCATCAATATTGACAGGGCAGATTGATACTCACCATACAGAACAGCTGTTGATTCACAAACGACGCCATGAAAAAGAATGCTAGAAATATTCAGGTTTTGGACTAAGTCCTTCAACAGTAGAAGAAACATAGATTCACATAAGCAATCAACATAACATTTTTATATTAATTAGGTTGGTTGTTCTCAACATTACAGCTCCCTTTAGTGATCAATGACAAACATACTTTTATTGGACTTCATAATTCTTTTGTGCTTGAAATTACTTTTAAAATGCTACACAATCAGACACTGTTGATTTCACTATAATTAACTTCATGAAAACATCACTCCAAAAAGAAATACAGGTCAAGTACAGTCATACACTCAGGGCATCATGTTTAGTATATTTGTTTTGTAGCAATCTTGCCACACACACACACAAATAATCATTAATATAAATTAGTTTTCTCAAAAATTGCAAGTCTTATCAATGGTATTATAATCTTAGGAGCATCTTCTCATTTTTGCTGTGAAAGTATTGCTGCAGGTAGTCATCATTGCAGCTATTCAAGAGTTTGTGACTGCCTCATACTTCAAGATTCAAATATACATAGCACACTGTTGACCATTAAGTCATCCATAATCCATTCGTTAGATTGTTTAATTTTGTAAAATCACATTAAATATATCGTGTGAAATTTTTGGTTTTCTGGCTCTGTTTGGCCTGTCCACCCATGTAATATGGATTTAAGGAAGAAGGAAGGGGTGGGATAATAAAAACCATTAAACCAATCACAATTTGTTTAGTTAAATTTTACTTCTACAACTGTGTTACCAGTATAGTGTACCAAGTCAGACACACATGCATCTTTTAAAAATTGCTGATTGCTGGTTATTTACTGTCCAACATGAGGCTACTACTTAGCATCCAGACTCACCTTCTTTGGGTTATGTGACCACACGTAAAGGCCACCTTGGAAACTAGATGGGCACTTTATTTTGACACTGACCGAGTAATTGCCCCTTCTCCCATAACTTTTCCCCCTCTCCTGAACCTCCCCTCTCACCACACATAAAAAATAGTCTCTTGTTAATTGACACTCAGAGCATTCAATTCTACCCTGATATCAAGCCCCACCATGATATTAGTTCGAGGACTTGCGGATAGAAGCTTTGCCTTAATGTGCACCTGGATTGAACTATCCAGTTAGAGGCTACACCATGCCTGTTGTTTAAATGTAAGTCTCCTATCTCCTGATGTAAGCTGCTCTCTGCAATATTGACTAAGCATTCTACACTGTGTGCCTTTATAGTTCTTCCTTTCTTTTTCCAACAGACAACTGTTAATAAATATACATTTGTGGATAATGAGCATGTTTCATTAATACATCAGCCAAAATGTCTCATACTTTAACAGCATTTGGAACTATTCGTTGAACTGATCTTAATTTACAAACCATAGTTCGAGATGTTATATAGTTTTTCACTCATTTGTTACCAATTCCAGATATTATTCTATATTCTACTGATATAGAAATATTGAAAGTGCTTTCCACAGATGAAAATTTGGTTGTAAGCAATTAATATTCTTTCACTTTTCCAATGACATAATCACGAGAAATGCTTAAAATTATGGTCTAATATGAGATAACACCAAATAATCATTTACAACATCACAAACAAAAAGGTGGAAAAAAACAAAAATATTCTGGCAATTACAAAGAATATATTCAAAACAGTACATTATATATAGCTTAATATATTTCATTAATTTACATTCTATAAAACATAATTACATTATTTACATTTCAAGGCACAAATTTCTAATACAGCGAACATATGAGCAAATCTCTGCACAAGAGCTAAGAACCACAAAATTCTGATCTCTCTCTCTCTCTCTCTCTCTCTCTCTCTCTCTCTCTCTCTCTCTCACACACACACACACACACACACACACACACACAAGATCCTTTCTTACTGTATAATCATACAAGCCATTTTCTTAAGTTTGTAGAATCTGGATATACATATAGATATGGACTGTACATTTGATACATTCAAGAAGATTCACAGCTGTCTTTTTTTTCTCTGTTTTTAAATGTAGAAACAGTAGTTCGCAGTAGCTACAACAACAAGTTTCAGTTATGTACAGACAGTTGTGATTTCGCACTTTGTATGTCTTTTTCCCCTCAAAAACGACATCTATACACATTTCACACACAATGCGTACTATCACTTTGGAACTTCAAACACTTTCCTTGCTAATGTTCTTCAGTTGTTTTCACTATGTCAAGTATACACAAGCAACAAAATGACTATACATAGGAAAATGTCTTTTGCATCATCAGTCTTGTATTATTCAGTGTATGTCTCCATTGCACTTAATATGTCAGTCACATATTGCACACTTAAACAGTGTACGACAACTGTACACTTTATATCACACTTTCCACAAGTTGATTTGGAACAACAGTGTCCAATGTACATTCAGTCACAGTAAGTACATAAAGCACCCGTACTAACAATAAAACGTCAGTGGGAAAAATATCTGTTCCACAGTCCTGTGTAAACAGGCAGGTAGCTTCTACCTCACATTAAATGTTGACTTTTGTTCAAATCTGCTACCAACTGTTTTCTCAACCCATCCTCGGACTGAGGTGATAGAACTAAATATTGAGGGATGGTATCCTCTACCACAGTTGCTATGGTAGCTAAGTACTCCCTGGAGTTCCCATAGGCCTTCTTCACTTATGCACATAAGAGGAGCACCCTCATCATTCTGTAAAAAAAAGCACATACTGAACTTCTTGGAAAAGTGATAAATTAACATGGATAAGCTAAAAGGCAAATGATATGGAATTAATAGATTACTAAGCATAATGTTCCATTGCTGGATACAATGGTGCAACAGGACTCTTGAAGTCTGGAGTGGAGAGGCAGAGGTTTCTAGACCTAACCAAACATGTTTGCTAAGAACACTGAGGATCAACATTTGCATAAAAATTGGGAAACAAAAACAATTAATGGGTGTACAGAAAAGGCAAAGCATCATAATTTGAGCATTACAAGAAACCAACTTGTAAAGGGACACCCTTACAATGATGTGAGGGAGGGGTAGATTACAAACTGTACTAGATGGTTAGAAACAGTCTGAAAAGCTTGAAAGGGCATTGCATGTGTAAATTCAAACAGCCTGCCAGAGACAATTTGTGTCAAATGGCTCTGAGCACTATGGGACTAAACACCTGAGGTCATCAGTCCCCTAGAACTTAGAACTACTTAAACCTAACTACCCTAAGGACATTGCACACATCCATGCCCAGGCAGGATTCGAACCTGCGACCGTAGCGATCGCGCGGTCCTGGACTGAAGCGCCTAGAACCACAATTTGTGTCAATCGTTCTCACGGTGTAAATGATAGTGCACAAGATTGCTCAGACTTGGCTCTGGTTCAATAGTGACTACCACCCCATGTCCAATTTTTGCATCGCTCTCTTGTTCGGTTATAGGAAACCAAATGAAGAACACATTTGGGGACACTGTCTCTGGTGGGCTGCTTGAATTTTCACATACAAAGGCTCGACCGGCTAACTTCAATGCTAATCTTAACAATTATTTCTCAGCACAACCTACCCTGCAACACCATTACAAAAGCTTTTCAGACTGTTTGTGACCAGCTTGTGTATATGATAACTCAGTCTAATCTAAACACCAAGTGGTTTATAAAGGGAAACTGGGCATTAAACAACAGTACTTGGAACTACTTCACTGGCAAACAGAATCAATAATGTCTTACATTTCCAGCTTTACTCATTTTGATCAAGAAACAAAGAATATACTATCATCATGGCCCCATACACATGTGGACAATGACAATAAGAGAAATCCATAAAAAGTGGAAGAATTTTAGGAAGCATTAAAACATGAGTCATCAAAAATAATCCAAAACCATGCGTAACTACCTTCCAGCTCACAAACACACCAATAACAATAGCAAATACCTTATCCATGCCCACAAACTTCAATCTTTTTCTTAAATTACCAAAGAGGAACAAGACTTCATCATCCCCAAACACACATTTAGGCTTGTATCAGCTGTATCTGTTGAGATTCAAATTTTACCACCATTGTAATCTTTGGTGTCTATAGATGTCACCATGCATATGTTTTCAAGTCCAATTTTAGTATTTCTGTGTTATTCTCTGTGCAGTGATGCAGTGAGTTGCAGATAAAGTTGTTCAGTAAATACGTGTCATGACTGTTATGTTCCCAGGTTACGTGATCAGCAAAAATGACATTTTTCGCTTAGACAAAAATTCAGATTCGGGAGCTTAAAAGTGGAAATTAATGAGTTTATTATCAGAATGAATATGGTGCATACGACTGCTGCACATGGACTCCCATTAGAAACACTGTCACTCGTAATTTACAACACATGGAGAATATAAGTCAAAGCACTACTTACCAAAAATGATGATTGAGGAAATGTATCTGGATCCATATTGTGACCTGCAGTGTCTGGTAAAGGAGAACTGTTTGCTGTTGCACAAGTTGCATATAAAGCATGGGAAGCGGCAGACAGGAACATAAAAGCAGACTTGATATATCTGTCAATACCACTGAGCTGATGTAAATAAAGAATTGCACAACGTCACATCAATATGGCTTTACTTTTTATGGTGTTGTATCCTGTGACAGTCTACCACTTCCCAAGGATCTACTCAGAAAGCAACACTGCTCAAATACCTCATTCTTCACAAGATGCCACCCAGTGATGACATGAAACAAAATCTTACTGAATTCTTTGATGCTATGGATAAATTACAAGTAACGGATGTCAACATAAACAGTGATCTATAATCAATAATGCTGCTCTACAGTCTTCCTTATACCTATGACAGTTTTAGATGTGGTGTTGAATCCTGTGGCAGTCTACCAGATGTTGAGATGCTAAAAATAAAAATCTTGGAAGAACACAATGCAAGGATTCAGAATGCTGCGATGTTTATGAAACCAGCAAACAGTTTGTGAACAAGCCAGAAAATGCTGTGAGTGAGTGACAACTTGGAACAAAAATTTAAAAAAGGGAAACTGACATACAAGTGCAACTTTTGTAACAAGAAGGCACACAAAAATGAGTGCATTTTCAAGAAGAAACTAAGTGTGCAAGCTGTAAACAATGTCAATGAAGCCCACTGCTGTTTCTCTATGAATGAGCCTGCTCTGAAGTTTAACAACTCCAAAATTTTTTGGTGCACTGACAATGGTTGGACACACATGCAGAAACACAAAAGAATTTAATGCTTGCAGACAACAGTGCTATGCACGTAAAAAATAAGGGTGATGTTTGCATCACAACTGCAGCCAATTGCGGCAACTCCATAACGCAAAAAAACCTTTTGTGTATGCCTAAACTTGGGCCCAGTCTCATTTCAGTGGCAGAGATTGTGAAAAACAGCCATACAGTGACATTTGAGAAAACTCATGCAGTTGTATGAGATACTAACAATAAAATCAAAGTGAATGCAAACAGAGTTGCTAACTTCTTTTACTTACAAGTAAATGTTCCAAAGGCATGTCTCATTGTTAAACTGAAGGACACGAGAAGTGATATGCAAATCTGGTATACTTGATCAGGCCACTTTAACTCAGGAGGTATGCTCAGAATGCTCAAAAATGAATATATGACAGATTTGAAATTCAGCGACGTTGATGTAACAAGATGTACTAAGTGTCTTAAAGGAAAAAAAATCACATCCACTATCTACACCAAACAAGAAGGGAACTCAAACAAACTTCTGGAATTAATCCACTCTGACGTCTGTTGGCCATTGAGAGAAACATCTGAAGGTGGTGCAAATTTTTTATGATCTTTATATATGACCACAGCAGACGGTGTCAGGTCTATTTCCTTCAGCACAAAGGAGAAGTTGGTAACAAATTTTATTGAATTAAAAAACCTATTGAAAATCAGACTGGGCATAAGATTAAGTCCTTTCAGTCAGAGAATGGTAAGGAGTGTTGCAATGAAAGAATGTACTCCATCCTCAGAAAGGCAAGAATACAGTGGTGTCTAACAGTTCCATATACATCACAGCTGAATGAAAGAACTGCCTGTTAGTTGAAGAGACTCACTGCATGCTGCTCAGGTCATGGTTACCGCCATCATATTGGGCTGAAGCCATCAACACAGCTAACTACATCCAAAATTGTTGCTTAACTAAAATGTTGTCTGATGAAACTCCATATGAGAAGTGATTGAAGAGAAAACCTAGTATGTCTCACCTTCGTACATTTGATCAAAAGGCTGTCATCCTGGATAAATCACCAAACAAAGAAAAGGTCAATTCTAAAGGCAAAGGGGAGATTTTTGTAGACTATACTGAATTTTTAAAAGTCTGTCATGTATGGGCACCTAGAGATCACAGGCTTCAAGTGTGAAGTTTCTGGATCATAACAGTATTCAGCCCAAACAAAATTATCTGCACCTACATCAAACAATGGAAAACCCTGGATGGAATGTAACAATGTAACAGTATTATACGCAATGTGGTTCCAATTGCATGTGTGTGTGTGTTTGTGTGTGTGTGTGTGTGTGTGTGTGTGTGTGTGTGTGTTTATGCTTGAGCTCAGAATGTGTTCTAAGATTCTACAACAAATCTATGTGAAGGACATTGGACAGAAGTTTTGTGGATCATGTCTACTACCCTTCTTGTTGACGGGTATGACCTATGCTTTTTTTTCTCGTTTCAAGAACTGGGCATGTTTATTTGTTTGAGGAATCTATGATAGATTATAGTTTGAAGGGGGTCCAGCTCAGCCACAAATTCAGTATACAATCTGACAGGGATTCTGTCCAGCCCTGGAGCTTTGTTCAGTTTTAACGATTTCAGCAGTTTCTCAATGCCACTGACACTAATACCTATTTCACTCATCTCTTCAGTGGAATAAGAATTAAATTGGAGCAATTCTCCTAGGTTTTCCTTTGTAAAGAAACATTTGAAAACAGAGTTAAGCATTTCAGTTTTTGCATTGCTACATCCATTTTCAGTTCCTTTCTCATTCACTAGGGATGGGACACTAACTTCGATGCCACTAACAGCCTTTACAGATGACCAGAATATCTTTGGGTTTTGTGCAAGATAATTTGACAGCATTCTGCAATGGTAGTCTCTGAAGGCTTCACACATTGCCCTCCTGACAGGCAAATGTGTTTCATTCAGCATGTCTGTATCTATAGTCCTATGCTTTGTTTTACACATACTATGCAGTAGTCCTTGTTTCTTTACAAGTTTCTTTACCATGACTGTATATATGGAGGGTCCTTCCCATTATGAACTGTTTTACTAAGTACATATCTATCCAGTGCATTGCCAACTATTCTTTTAAACTTGAGCCATAGTTTCTCTACATGCTCCTGCCCTGTGTTGAAAGTTTCAGTTTCTCATTGAGATATAACACTGTTGATTTTTTATCTAGTTTACTGAATGTATGGATCTTTTTGATAGTTTTTCTTGTCCTTTGTACTTTGGTAATTATTGTTGCCACAATCACATCATGATCACTGATACTGGTTTTGATGTGGATATCATCAATGAGGTCAGGGCTATTTGTTACCTTTAGAGCCAATACTCCTAATTTCCATCATGAGTAGTGTTCCAAACTATCTGTTCCAGGTAGATTTCAGAGGAAGCATTTAGTAATGTTTCAGGATGTCTTATTATGTTCACCGCTAACAAAATTGTAGTTTTCCCAATTGTTTGTTGGATGATTAAAGTCTCTACCAATGATACAGCATGATTGGGGAACTTGCATACAAGTGAACTGAGGTTTTCTTTAAAGTTTTTGGTTGCACCAGGAGAGAAGTATGGTGGGCAATAAAAGGATACAATTACAATTTTATGACTGTCTTGCCCAAACAGTTTCACTTGCAGCTTCAGTTTCTATCTTGGTGGATCTGAGTTCCCAGCCACTGGAATGATCCAAATGTGACCGCAGAGCCCAGATGACAGACATCAATCATTTGTTCTAACATGTGCACAATTTGCAGTTACTTGCACCCTTTTCCCTCAATGATTGATGGAACAGCCTCTGCAACATGCTGAATGAGGCCCCCAGGCAGATGCACTGAGTGCAACTGGCATCCTTTCTTGTTCCTTGCCGCCATTTACCTAAAGGGTACCATCATTCGCCATATGTTTGAACTACTCATGCTTAACAGACGCGTACCCTATGGCATTTTCCACCTCTTGATGCTGGACACAACAGGTTTCTGCAAAACAAGTGAAGTGAGTCCCACTGGGTCAGTTTCTGTTTAGTGAAAGACAGCACCTCAAACCTATTGCTAAGGGAGAGCAGTATAACACCCTGAGCCCTCTCTGGTTCCCTTTGTCACAATACAGGATGCCTATATCTACCACTGAAACACCACTTGCAGTCAAATGGAGAAGTAATAACAGATCCTGTACTCTCTGCAGAGGAGACAGGATTCACAGGACAGGATAGTACTTGAGGTACCTTTGGTACTAGTACCACCACTATGTGATACCTCTGTTCAGATGAGAGAGATTATCAACAAAGAGGAGGCATCAACATGAATCCCACTGGAGGAGACTTCAATGGTGATACACTGATCCAGAACCATTGTCAGAGGATGAACCATTCCATGGCTCTGAAGAAAATGGGCTTCCAAGCACCACAGACCAAGAATTCAGTCCCAATGATGACTTATCATTTGATGAATTCAATGTGTCCAACACACTCAACAGTCATCTTCAATTCATGGTGCTAACTTCATGTCAAATGCAACAGGGATCAGTGCCGTGATGCAATACATGGTCCTGATCACTGAGACTGGTTTGAGGCTACATACACACAAGGAAAAAAGTTTTGCATCACCCCGCTTCCCAGAACTCCTGAAGACGGACATTGACTGTGGATATTGTATCACAGACACAGTCCCTTTGACTGTTCAGAGATGTAACTAAACACGCCCAAAGATGTAAACAACCGTGCATGAGCAGCACCTATTAGATCGAGGTGGTCCAAGAGACGATCAGTTCCGGTCATTCCACCAGAAAGGTAGTACATGGCTCGTGTTGTCTATAGTTCAACCATGCCTAGAGGGTCAATACCACAGTTTGGTCACATCCTCAATGTTACTTTGTGCCAGGAAGGGCTCTCAACAAGGGAAGTGTCCAGGCATCTCAGAGTGAACCAAAGCAATGTTGTTCGGACATGGAGGAGATACAAGGAGACAGGAACAGTCGATGACATACCTCCCTTAGCCTGCCCTAGGGTGTATAACCACTAACTATGGATTATGGGTCAGAGGAACCCTGACAGCAACCCCACCATGTTGAATAATGCTTTTCATGCAACCACAGGAGATCATGTTATGACTCAAACTGTGTGCAAATAGGCTGCATGATGCGCAACTTCACTTCTGACTTCCATGGCGAGTTCCATCTTTGCAACCACGACACCATGCAGTGTGGTACAGATGGGCCCAACAACATGCCGAATGGACCACTCAGGATTGGCATCACGTTCTCTTCACTGATGAGTCTCGCATATACCTTCAACCAGACAATCATCGGAGATGTGTTTGGATGCAACCCTATCAGACTGAATGCCTCAGACACACTGTCCAGTGAGTGCAGCAAGGTGGAGGTTTCCTGCTCTTTTGGGTTGGCATTATGTTGGGCCAATGTACACCACTGGTGGTCATTGAAGGCGCTGTAATGGCTGTACAGTATGTGAATGCCGTCCTCCGAGCGATAGTGCAGCATATTGGCGAGACATTCATCTTCATGGATGACAATTTGCGCCCCCATCATTCACATCTTGTGAATGACTTCCTTCATGATAATGACATTGCTCAACTAGAGTGGCCAGCATGTTCTCCAGACATGAACCCTATCAAAAATGCCTGGGGTAGATTGAAAAAGGCTGTTTATGGTCGCTGTGACCCACCAACCAGTCTGAAGGATCTATGCCGGATCGCCATTGAGGAGTGGGACAATCTGGATCAACAGTGCCTAGATGAACTTGTGAATATTATGCCACAATGAATACAGGCATGCACCAATGTGAGAGGACGTACTACTGGATATTAGAGGTACTAGTGCGTACAGCAGTCTGGACCACCACCGGCGGAGGTCTCGCTGTAAGGTGGCACAACATGAAATGGGTGGTTTTCATGAACAATAAAAAGAGTGGAAATGATGTTTATGTTGATCTCTATTCCAGTTTTCTGTACAGGTTCTGGAACTCTCTGAAGTGAGGTGATGCAAAACTTTTTTGATGTGTGTATGATGAAATCAGGTCACCAGTGAAAAATGATATCTGGGACATTGTAGACGTATCAACAAATGATAGGATAGTTGACTGTAGGGCTGTTTTGAGGAACAAATATAGAACTGATGGATCTTTGCTGAGGAGGAAAGCATGAGTGGTTGAATGAGAATTCAACTGGAGTTGACTTTGTGGAAACATTCTCCACAGTTGCAGAACAGAATCATTTTGACTACTCATAGCTCTGCCCCTCAAATTTGACTAGCATGTCTCACAGCTTGATATCACCACTGCATTTCTGAATGGTGAAATTGACACAGATTCATGGAACAGCAGGAATCACTGGTCAAATCATTACAAAAGATGAAAGATTTGGGAAAACGTAATCATATAGTCAAGAAAGCAAGTGACATGCTCCGAACACTGAAATCTGGTGGTAAAGTGTGCAAATTTAAAAAAAAAACTATTTATGGACTGCACCAAGCTGGTCGACTGTGATGAGCCATGTTGAATGCAAGCATAACAATAATTGGATTGCAACTCACAAATTCAGATCCACGTTTCTTTGTAGACAGTGTAGGAAATGTCCAGTCTTCCTACTCATTCATGTAGATGATATTATAACTGCTTCAGCAAACCAAGAAAAGACAAAACAAATCAAGAATGAGTTTTCAGCCAGATCTGATGTCAAGGATCTTGGGACAATGACCCACACTACTTGGTAATGGAGATAAAAATATAATTCCATCTGAACAGACTGATGCCAAAACCCAACAGCATCTTTATATTAGACAAAAAATTAAGTCAGAAAACAGAAAAGAATTTGTCAAAAGAACTACCAGTATGTAGAAGCCATAAATGATGAAACTTGACATGTGACACAGTGACAATAAATAGATTAATAGCCTGGGAAAAATGGAGTTTTCATAAAAAATGCTGAGACTTGTACACATTCACAGAGATTAGAAAAGAGACTTCAAAAATTATAATAATAGACAGATGGAAGCACTAGAAGAAAAAAATTTAGTCATTGCAAGAGCTTATAACTTGTGAGAAACCAGCAAAATGAGTACAGTTTGCACAGCCCCACAAGGAGAACTTACATCTAAAACCACCAACTCTGCAGCAAACTGAACACTGTTGTGATGAACTGTAATACAATAATTCATCTGTGAATGTGAGAAGTGCAAAGTACTCAGAAAACTTGCAGCTGTAACCTTACACAGAAATATCAAAGAATGCAGGGAAAAAGGAAGAATACCAAATGACTGGAAACAAGCCCTCATGACACAAAAAAAAACAATGCAGTCCAACAATTACAGAGGCCTCTCCTTACCACCTGTCTCTCACAGAATTCTATCAACAGCACTACCGAACAAGATAAAAAAATGAGCAGAACACAGAATTGGAGAATACTATGCTGGGTTCAGAAAGAAAAGAAAAAGATGTCTAGGACAAATTTTTAACCAGAAAATGTTCTTTAGAAATTGAACAATACATAGCTTCAACACAGCTGTCATTTTGATTGGCTTTAAAAAGCCCTAGAATTCCAGAGATAAAGTTACTCTTCACATTAAAAGAATTTAATATAGATATGACATGCAAGGAAACAAGGTCACAAGAAAATGGGAAAATGATGTAAAAAAGGACTTAGGAATCTACTGGTGACAAGAATAAGTGAGAGGTGAAATGTCTCAGTTTTGCCGCTGCTATTTTAGCAATTCCCAACAACATTTCAAGAGCAAAGATAATGGCAGAAAGTGTTAATGAAACTGCAACTAAAACTGCAAATACGTTATGGAAGACAATATGCTTTGAATTCAAAATTAGTAGAAAAAAAATGAAAGTAACACATATAATGTATCAAGGCGTAGGATGGGGAGGGTTAGCAGAGACAAATTTTGTCATTGAGCTATCCAATGCCAGGTTTTATGCTCACTTTCCAGTATGTGTTTGTACTCGTATTACGTGATACTATTTGTCACATTGTTGTTGGTGTTGTTGTTGTTGTGGTCTTCAGTCCTGAGACTGGGTCTTCAGCCCTGAGACTGGTTTCATGCAGCTCTCCATGCTAATCTATCCTGTGCAAGCTCCTTCATCTCCCAGTACCTACTGCAACCCACAGCTTTCTGAATCTGCTTAGTGTATTCATCTCTTGGTCTCCCTCTACGATTTTTACCCTCCATGCTGCCCTCCAATGCTAAATTTGTGGTCCCTTGATGCCTCAGGACATGTCCTACCAACCGATCCCTTCTTCTAGTCAAGTTGTGCCACAAACTTCTCTTCTCCCCAATCCTATTCAATACCTCCTCATTAGTTACATGTTCTACCCACCTAATCTTCAACATTCTTCTGTAGCACCACATTTCGAAAGCTTCTATTCTCTTCTTGTCCAAACTATTTATTGTCCCTGTTTCACTTCCATACATGGCTACACTCCATACAAATACTTTCAGAAACGACTTCCTGACACTTAAATCAATACTCGATGTTAACAAATTTCTCTTCTTCAGAAATGCTTTCCTTGCCATTGCCAGTCTACATTTTATATCCTCTCTACTTCGACCATCATCAGTTATTTTGCTCCCCAAATAGCAAAACTCCTTTACTACTTTAAGTGTCTCATTTCCTAATCTAATTCCCTCAGCATCACCCGACGTAATTCGACTACATTCCATTATCCTTGTTTTGCTTTTGTTGATGTTCATCTTATATCCCTCCTTTCAAGACACTGTCCATTCCATTCAATTGCTCTTCCAAGTCCTTTGCTGTCTCTTACAGAATTACAATGTCATCGGCGAACCTCAAAGTTTTTATTTCTTCTCCCTGGATTTTAATACCTACTCCAAATTTTTCTTTTGTTTCCTTTACTGCTTGCTCAATATACAGATTGAATAACATTGGGGAGAGGCTACAACCCTGTCTCACTCCCTTCCCAACCACTGCTTCCCTTTCATGCCCATTGACTCTTATAACTGCCATCTGGTTTCTGTACAAATTGTAAATAGCCTTTCGCTCCCTGTATTTTACCCCAGCCACCTTTAGAATTTGAAAGAGAGTATTCCAGTCAACATTGTCAAAAGCTTTCTCTAAGTCTACAAATGCTAGAAACGTAGGTTTGCCTTTCCTTAATCTTTCTTCTAAGATAGGTCGAAAGGTCAGTATTGCCTCACGTGTTCCAACATTTCTACGGAATCCAAACTAATCTTCACCGAGGTCGGCTTGTACCAATTTTTCCATTCGTCTGTAAAGAATTCGCGTTATTATTTTGCAGCTGTGACTTATTAAAGTGATAGTTCGGTAATTTTCACATCTGTCAACACCTGCTTTCTTTGGGGTTGGAATTATTATATTCTTCTTGAAGTCTGAGGGTATTTCGCCTGTCTCATATATCTTGCTCACCAGATGGTAGAGTTTTGTCAGCACTGGCTCTCCCAAGGCCGTCAGTAGTTATAATGGAATGTTGTCTACTCTTGGGGCCTTATTTCGACTCAGGTCTGTCAAACTCTTCACGTAGTATCGTATCTCCCATTTCATCTTCATCTACATAGTCTTCCATTTCCATAATATTGTCCTCAAGTACATCACCCTTGTATATACCCTCTATATACTCCTTCCACCTTTCTGCTTTCCCCTCTTTGCTTAGAACTGGGTTTCCATTGGAGCTCTTGATATTCATACAGGTGGCTCTCTTTTCTCCAAAGGTCTCTTTAATTTTCCTGTAGGTTGTATCTATCTTACCCCTAGTGAGATAAGCCTCCACATGCTTACATTTGTCCTCTAGCCATGCTTGCTTAGCCATTTTGCACTTCCTGTCGATCTCATTTTTGAGATGTTTGTATTCCTTTTTGCCTGCTTCATTTACTGCATTTTTGTATTTTCTCCTTTCATCAATTAAATTCAATATTTCTTCTGTTACCCAAGGATTTCTACTAGCCCTCATCTTTTTACCTACTTGGTCCTCTGCTGCCTTCACTACTTCATCCCTCAGAGCTACCCACTCGTCTTCTACTGTATTTCTTTCCCCCATTCCTGTCAATTGTTCCCTTATGCTCTCCCTGAAACTCTGTACAACCTCCGGTTTAGTCAGTTTATCCAGGCCCCATCTCCTTAAATTCCCACATTTTTGCAATTTCTTCAGTTTTAATCTACAGTTCATAACCAATAGATTGTGGTCAGAGTCCACATCTGCCCCTGGAAATGTCTTACAATTTAAAACCTGGTTTTTGTCACTTAGAAACAATTATTTAATTTTATACAGTTTTGATTTTGTAGAATCATTTATTTTGGGAATATTGTTTTCCACAAGGTGTAAGTATAATATTTTCCAGAAATTGTATCATTTATCTTGGAATAAGGAAAACAGTTGAAAACAAAAGTACAAGATATTTATTCAGTTAATGCAAGGGATTCCAGTACGGTGTGTTAACTTTAAATTGGCCACTCAGTTCCCAAATATTGATAATCCTGAACTGGTAGAATTTCATGTATGTTGGTAGGCTTTAGGTGGTAGTCATTTGCTTTTAGTTGCAGACAACTTTACCCAACTAATAGTAGTGTGTGAGGTAGTCATTGTTGATTGCATTGTTCACTTTATTTCATAGTGCTTCTTTTCTTGGTGATAAGTGTATGTAATTGTTGGAGTTAGGAGCTTTATTAAAATGTCAATACATAAGACAATTTCAGTTTTGATTACAAACAACATTTAAGCAATTTTTATCTCAATGTGTGACTTTTGCTTTTGTGGAAGCATGAACTACAAGTTAAAGTGGCAACACTGCGGGCGGCAGGTGAGGCTCCCCCCCCCCCCCCCCCCCCCCCCACACACACACACAGCTCTCAACCTGTGGTGGTCATGCTTGCACTCTCCACTTCCCACAATACTTACTTAAAGTGATATACTGCAATTGAACTGTGGGAAAAAAGTTGCCTGTTATGCAGAGGTGTGTCTTTGAATGTACTTACATAACAAGGAGACTTTTCAGCATCTGTGAACCCTGCACAAATTTCATTCTCAGTGATGAATCCAGCATAATGTTTTGTAGAATTACATTCCTTCAGATCTATTGTTGGCACTGGTAGATAGTGCAAGTACTGGGTAATATTTATTACTGCAACAGAAAGTAGTTATTTTATGTAAGTAGAAGGAAACATTCTCAGATTGAGGCAAATATAGTTTTCTAAACATTAATTAAGAACTCTCAAGACCAGATAAAATCTAATTCTTGCCAAAAAACATGAAATGTAAACATACCCATACATAAGCTGCACTATATCCTAGGAATGCAGATACAGATACTGAAGTTCAGTTTATAGAGGGAAAACAGTAAAAATGCCTCAGAGGGTAGCCCTGACATTTGTATGACTTCACAAACAACTTACCACCAGGTGATGTATAACCCCATCCTGCTGTGACACAAAGTTGCCGAGGTTCAATCTCCTTGGCAGGTAGACAGGCAGCTCCTACATATCTTGTAAACAACAGTGGCTTTGAGAGCTCCACAAGAGCAATATCATTATTGTACAAAAATTGGTTAAATTTTACTTGTGGGTGGGCCACTATGGAAAGAACTTCTCGAATCTGTGTGTCTGGCTTTTCATTGTCAAACATTGAACCACCAGCAAATGCAGCCCAGTTATCAGGCTTCATATCTTTGTCCCTGAAAAGAAAATATGGATGAAAATCATCAGATAGTTTTTATATTTTTAAGACATACAAAAACAAATGTGTGTACTTATGACTGACCAAGATGTTAAATTTCAGGCAAGAATTTCCTGTTTCCATGCACAATGAAATAATAAATTAGCTTGGGTTTGAGAGAGAGAGAGAGATAAATGGTTGCAATTGCCTATAGCCTTGACTACCACAGTGAGAACAATACAGTATAATGTAACTCATGTTTAACAATGCTGGTCATTATTAATCCTACATTGTTCACATGGATGCCAATAGACACAAGCAGCCAACATGAACTAACAACAATAAAGAAAACCTCAGATGAAAATATGCCTCAAAGCTGAAAAAACTGCACTTCATTTAATTTAATATTCCACTGTTTATCAAGCACATTATAAGGTAAATTGATGACATCTGACTAAACACGTAGAGATTTTAAAGACTCTTCCTCCCACATTCAGAAACTGTAACCTCAATTTTTCAAATTAGATCTGTATAAGGTATATAAATTTCTGTATAATATCAAGTTTTTAAAATAATTGTGGCAATGGAAAATAAATATCTATAATATAAATTAGAGCTATACTGTGTTCATCACAAGATTACACCTGACGTAAACATTACAACCTGTATTCTTCTGTGTTTGCCTGAATCTCATTGGATCTCATTTCACGTGAAGCAGAAGTCAAACAAACTGTATCCAGTACAGTCAAGTATGATCATAAGGATGCATTTTATGTTGTGTTACATGCACACAGACTGAGCGATAATGGGGGACAACAGCTTTACTGGCACATTTAACTTGGACAGCACTGGCCAGCCAGCTGATCCAACTAAGCTTCAGTGATGTGAGTAGTTGCAGTTCAGACTTAAAAAGAGAAGAGTGAAGAAACAGTATAGCTTCGAATGCCATTTAATTTCTTAAAGAGAATGAAATAATATGCAGTAAAACTCTAGCACTACCTCTTGCTTCTTAGGTGACCAAATGGAAGGCATAAAATGCTCTCATTCTCACCTAACATAGCATTCTAATTACAAACATTAGAATATCTTAAACTTTCATTTAACGTAACTCAGTAATAAGGTACCTAATACATAAGTAGGATCTGCTTAAAAGCGTGTAACAACACCAGTGTACATGTGTTCCGGCTTCTGACCAATCATGGAGTTTGTGTTTGTTTACGTCAGGTTCATTCTTATGATGAATAGAGTATAGTCCCCATACATATCTGTACAAATAGGTCAGCACTAGTCATAATTTATTATTGGCGTACTTTGCAGTTGATGCTTCTGCCTATTAGTGTATATCATGATTCATCTCACATTCATGAAGGATATGCATCATAATGGAATTTATGGAACAAAATGTGTGAATGAATGAATGTTGCAGTAAGGAGTAATTCTCTAAAAGAGTAAATATTCTAATTGTTTCAATAACACAGTTCAGCCACACCACATCACATAATTACACATCCTTAACATTTTTCATGTTGTTAAGTTCTGTGACACAGATCAAAAAACAGAATGAAGAATCAAGGCCCAAGCCTGGCACACTTAATATACAATGAACATGTTAAAATAATTTCATAACAATAACGGAAATTACTGGATGGAGTAATATGTAAAATACATTTACTGGACTGACACAGGGAGCACAGTAACACATAACACCAAACAGCATTCACACTATCTTTTGAACACTGGCTCTTTTTGCTGCAATTGGACACACTTTCACATACATAACCACCCAAACATACACACCCATCGCCAAGGTGGGGAGGGGGTAAGGAAGGATGCAGGGAGGAGCTAATAGGAAAGAGGCAGGTCTTTGGACAAATGTTTTTGTAGCTGCACAGTAATGTGGAAAACATATAGAGAGTACAACAAAATGAGATGCAGCATGAGGAAGACGTGGAGAGGGGAACTGAGAGGGGTAAAAATAAAGGGGAGGGGGAAAAGGAGAGAAACGGAGGGGAGAGAGAAGGGTGAGGGGCTGAAAAGGGGGCATGAGAGAGAGTCCACATGGGGGGGGGGGGGGGGGGGAGAGTGGTGGGAGAAAGCAGGGCATGATCTGGATGGAGGAGGAGTGGTATGGATAGAAGAGAGAAGGGTAAAGGCAAGGTGACACATTGGGAAAAAGTTAGTGGAGGTTTTGCCCATGGGAACTGTGAGAGTGCATGGAGTATTCATGAGATAATGCCAATCTGTGCAGTCCAGAGAAACTTGTGCTAGTAGGGAGCATCCGAATGGCCAGCATAGTGAAGCAGCTGTTGAAGTCATCTGTGTCTTGATGTGCTCGGAAACTGGATAGTCGGCAGTTTGCCATGTGCAACATGCATGGTAACTGGATAGTCAAGCTGGCAGTTTGCCACAGGTTGTTGGTGACCATTCATGCAAACAGACAGTTGGTTACTTGTCATGGTCACATAGAATGTTGTACAGCAATTGGAGCATCGCAGATCAATAACATGGCTGCTTTCGCTCATGGCTCAGTCTTATATTGGGTAGGAAATGCCTGTGACTGGACTGCAGTAGGAGGTGGTGGGTGAGTGGGTGTATGGGACAGGTCTTGCAGCTGTCCCAACCAAGAGGAAACAACCTGTGGGTTGTAGTATTGGGAGTAGGATTGGAAAAGGGAATAGGCTATTCTGTGTGTTGGGTGGGCAGTGGAACACTACTTTGGATGATGTGGGTAGTATTTTGAGTAGGATATTCCTCATCTCAGGACACGACATAAAGAAGTCAAAGCTCTGGTGGAAGATGCAGTTGACCTTTCAAGACCAGGGTGACAATGGGTGATCAGAGGGGTGCTGGTCTGTGGCTGGTTAACAGGCTTATTGTTGTCAGAGAAGTAGATGGCATGGGAGACATGTTTGTGGATGGATTGTATAGGATATTGCCTTTTAGTAAAGGTTCTGGTAAGGTTAACTGTATATTTCAATGATTCCTGCTTATCATTGCACATGCGGTGTCCACAGACAGTGAGGCTGTAAGGAAGAGACTTTTTGACGTGGAATGGGTCAAGCTGTCAAAGTGGAGGCACTGCTGGTGGTTGGTGCTCTTGATATGGACATACATATTAATGGAGCCATCTGAGAGGTTAACACCAACACCTAGAAAGGTGGCTTGATGAGTGGAAATGGACCAGGCGAAGCAGGTTTGGGAAAAGGTGCTGAAGTTATGAAGAAAAGATCAAAGGTTTGCCTTACCATGAGTCCAGATCATGAAAATGTCATAGATGAGACTGAACCAGACACGAGGTTTTAGATGTTGACTGGATATGAAGGATTCCTCCAGATGGTCCTTAAATAAGTTATCATAGGATAATGCCATCTGAGTGCCTGTGGCAGTACTGATTTTGTTTGTAGATTTGGCCTTCAAAAGTGAAATAATTCTGGATCGAGATATGGTTGGCTAGGAGGATTAGGAAAGAGGTGGTGGGTTTGGTAGCAGGAGGATGTTGGTGTATAAGGATTTCACTACCACAGAATGAACCAGAATGAACCTCTAACTTCATTGACCAACACCTCCAAACTGTTATCCATAGCCTCCCATCCTACATCCAACACACTGTGTACTTCCTCCACAGTTCCAGTCCTGTTGCCATCAGAATCCTTGGTGGTCACTGTGTATGCAACATCCTTACACACCAACATCCCACATGCTCATGGCCACAATGCTGACTTTCCCAGGGTTCTCTGAATACCAAACCCATTATATCTTTCCTAATCCTCCTAACCAACCACATCCTGACTTATAATTATTTCATATTCAAAGGCCAAATCTAAAAACAAATCCATGGTACTGCCATGGGTACTCACATGGCACCATCGTTTCCCATCTGGAGGAATCCTTCCAATCCAGGCAGCATTGAAAACCTCTTGTGTGGTTTAGATTCAGTGATGACATTTTCATGATCTGGATTCATGGCAAGGACAACCTTTGCTCTTTCCCCCATAATCTCAACAACTATTTCCAAATCTGCTTCATCTGGTCCTTCTCCATCTTAACTCATTGAACCACCTTCCTAGATATTGATCTCGACCTCTCAGATAGCTTCATAAATACATCTGTCCATATCAAGCACACCAACCACCAGTAGTACCTCTATTTTGACAGCTGTGACCCATTCCGTATCAAATAATCTCTTCTTTACAGCCTCACCATCTGTAGAAACTTTATGTGCACTGGAAAGCAGGAGTTGCTGAAATATGCTGATAACATTACGAGAGCCTTTACTGACAGGCTGTATCCTATGTAGCTCATCCACAAACGTGTCTCCCGTGCCATCTGCTCCAGTGAGAATAGTAAACATGTTAACCAGCTACTGACCAGCACTACTCTGATCACCTAGTATCACTCTGGCCTTGAAAAGCTCAACCACACCATCCATCAGGGCTTTGACTGCCCGATGTGGTGTCCTAAGATGAGGAATATCCTGCCCAAAATCTTACCCACATGCTCCAAAGCAGTGTTCTGTTACCAATCCAACTTACAGAATATTATTGTTCAAACCTATTCCAATACTACTTCCACTCCTGCACTCCATGTTTCTTCCCTCGTAGATGGCCTAGGTGCAAGTGCTGTCCTGTACATCCACCCACCACCTCCTAACACAGTCCAGCCACAGGTATTACCTACCCAATAAAACGCAGGGTCAAAAGTGAAAGCAGCCATGCTGTATAGGAGTGCTACTTCTGCAAGTTCTGCAGGAGAGCTTCTGTAAAGTTTGGGAGGTATGAGATGAGATACTGGCAGAATTTAAATTGTGAGGACGGGTTGTGAGTCATGCTTGGGTAGCTCAGATGGTAGAGCTCTTTCCTGCGAAAGGCTAAGGTCTCGAGTTCGAGCCTCAGTCTGGCAAACAATTTTAATCTGCCAGGAAGTTTCATATCAGTGCACACTCCTCTGCCGAGTGAAAATTTCATCCTGGAAACAACAGCAGGCTGTGGCTAAGCCATGGCTCTGCAAGATCCTTTATTCCAGGAGTGCTAGTACTGCAAGGTCTACAAGAGAGCTTCTGTGAAGTTTGGAAGGTAGGAGACTAGATACTGCTGGAGTTAAAGCTGTGAAGATGGGTCATGAGTCGTGCTTGGATAACTAAGATGGTAGAGCACTTGCTCGCAATAGGCAAAGGTCCTGATTTCGAGTCATGTTCTGGCACACAGTTTTAATCTGCCAGGGAGTTTCATATCAGTGCACACTCTGCTGCAGAGTGAAAATTTGATTCTGGTGACATGGAACCATTTGTTTACTTGGTAGAATGATCACCACTGAACTATGGCAAACCACAAACTTGACCATCCAGTTGCCTGACATTCTGCACACCACAGCACAAACAACTTTAACAGCTGCTTCACTTTGCAGACTATTTGGATACTCCCTACCAGCACATGTTTCTCTGAACTACACAGATGGGAATTATCTCTCAAAAACATCCTGCACTCTCACAATTCCCATGGGATAAACCTGCAGTAAATTGTTCCCAATACCTCACCTTGGCTTTTCCCTTCTCTCGTCTGTCCACACTACTCCTCCTTTGTCCAGATCATGCACAGGCTTCTCCCAACACTCTTCCTCTCCTACCCCATGTATCTATTCTCTCTCCCTCCCTACTTTTCAATCCCTCTTTCTTCTCTCTCCTTTCGCTCTCTCTGCCTTCATCTTCACCTTTCTTTCCTTCCCTCCTCATGTTCGTGCCCCCCCCCCCTCTTCTTCTCCCTACACCTCTTTTTGTAGTACCCTCGGTACTTTTTTCATTTTGTATAGCAGCCACGAAGTCATCTGTCAAACGACCTGCCTCTTTCTCGCTACCCCTTCCTATCTCACCCCACCTCCAGTAGCTTAGGTAAATGCTTCCAATAATTGAGTATCAATAATAGTCTGACATGTTCATGGGAGTGGGCATTTGGGTATCTGTTCAGTTGTGTTTGTGAACGTGTGTACTACTGCAGGAAAACAAGATAGTAGTCAAAACTAGCGTAAATGCTGTTTTCTGTTGTTACTGTGCCTCATGAAATGATTTACAAGTCAGTTACTGGCTTATTTTACTTATTCCTCAAAATAATTTTATCTATTTTGTATTCATTAAACTCAGTGACTATTTTCAATTGAAGAATGTTTAAAATTAGTTGCAACTATAATTTAAGAAGTATTTTTTTTATATATAGTCCTTAACAGGGGGCAAGAAAGGCAATTTTATTTTATGGTCAATCCCTCTCTCCCCTTCCCATCTCCAACTGAGATGTGTGTGTGTGTGTGTGTGTGTACTTTTAAGTGGTTTTTTTTGCCAGTTTTCAGTGATTTATTTTTCATGTAAATTTTTCCCAGTATTACATTGAAAATGAAGATGTAAGTATCAGTTACACTGTATTCATAAATATCAAAGATCACATTTATTGCAATTATTGGAAAAATGAAAAATTTACATTAAACCTAAATCTAATAAAATAAAAAATAACAGCAACCAAACACTAATGATTTTTTTTTTCAAAGGAAACCTCTGTCATTGCTTTCAAGTTCTCTTCTGAGACATTATGCTGCCAATCCATCAACTCTTCATTACATTATGGAAGCAGCCTCTTTGAGTCTATATCTGAATGTGGAAGAAAACCTGTCTTGAATAGAACAACTGGCATTTGGCAATGTTAATATATTCTGCTGACATGCAAAGCTATTCTTCCACTAAATTATGAAGCAATTTGTACCCCTTCAGATTAAATAGCCAGGGAGATCAGCCATTCTAGATATACATAACAGGCTCTTTGCCATGACATCTCACCAGAGTTCACCACTATCATCTTAGGGCTGAAACAAGAACCTGGAGCTGTGAACAAGCACCTGCATGGCTCTGTGGTCATAGGAGTTGGCAGGCTAGTTTGAAGATGCAACCCTGTTAGTTTCAGTGTTTCTTTCACCTAAAGTACTAGTTTCTGTATGGTTTTTAAATCTAATGGGTTTATCACATAATACTCCTTTTCTCACAACACAGAATCTGTCTTTAGTTGGTTTTAACTTGGAATCGAGTAACAGCTTTATTCATTGACAGCACCTTTCCTGCCAATTTACCACAGCAAATTGTTCCAAAAATGACACATTTTGGAGAGCTATTTAAGGCAGTGCATAAATTAAATTACTTATTTTTATAGTACACAAATATGCTTCTGTTAGTCAATCACAGCACAGTGTGTGTGACATCATGCAGATATTTTCCTGTTGGTACAAAAGAACATGGGAAATGTTTATTTCAGTATTTACTCAATATTATTTTTATTATCTTGCAAAATGTAGTTTACAGCCTGATCTGTGGGGTACCTCATGATCTGATTGGCTGTTAGAAGCAAACAGTCACGTTTTACATGTTTGCAAAGCTAAAGTATTTATATTTGCGTACTGTGAAGACATGCAGTTTAACTGATGCACCAGATTAAATATCTCTCTAGAATATGTCATTTTGGAATGATTAGTCTTGCAAAAGGATTAAGAAATAAGGCATCAATGGACGAAACTGTTACTGGAATGGGTAGGGTAATTTTATTTGATGTCATATCTATGGAATCAGTTCTCTATGTGGGAAATGAATGCTAATTTGAACATTATATATGAATCTCAGCTTTGAGAGCTGGAGATCTAATTTCAGTACTAAATATAATGAATTACTATTATGGTACTACTAAATTGCTGCCTTCAGATCTACAATTTTAAACAGGAACCAGGAAAATTCCAAATTTTGCAACTTTTTGAAAAGACAGCCAATCTGCATTCCAAATTTTGCAATACTTTATACATGTTTGCATTAAATTTTACAAATAATAGAAGTGTTAGAAATATTTTCTGTAACTAATTTTGAAAATTATTATTTATGAAATCTGGCATATGAATTACTTAATGAAGGTGCTTCACATACTGATTTGCATCTGCAAGAACACATTTTACACAAAAGATGCATATGCTGCAAACAGTATATTACAAGTTATTTCTCTTTGCTTGAGAGTAAGATTTCTTACATCATTTCTTCTTATAATAATTCTATGATAATACTCAAAATGAATGGTACAAACATAAAGTTGGTAAGTTCTTCACTGAAATGGCATACACAATAGTGTATACACAACAGTTTATACATGATACAGAATCTTCACAAGATTGTTACAGTAGTTATTTCTAGAGTCTAGATGTCATGGCAGGTTAGGATTTGGTGATGAGGCACCATTCAACCTGAACAGGAAGATAAGTCACCATAATGATAGGATCTACGGTACAGAAAATGCAGAGCTACTCCCCATTTCCTCCTCAATTTTCATGAAAATCTGAATGGTACTTTACAAGAATGCTATATGAAGTATGCACGGAATAGTGATATGTCTGATTTTTCTCTGGTTTACTGATCACCCAGTTTATCACCCAGCAGTTTGTGCCAGTACATCCAGGATGTTGTGTTTCTTTACCCATTAACATGTATTGTTTGGAGAATAGCAGATCTCATGTCATAGAGAAGTTGACTGAGATATGTAGGGACATGTCTCAGACAAAATTAACTGTGTTCTGATTTTTGGTATTTCACACAAAGTGATCATTTGCAGTACCTGTAATATGCCGAGAAAAAACAAGTATGCTTCATGCACCAATTATGTGCACTAAATAAACAGAGATGAAATTAACAGAGACTTTCTATCACTGAATGCGAATTTGCCTTGCATATGTCATTTCAATAAAGAAAGAAACAGCTTTACTTTTGCATTTTTCTTTTTAAGAGCTATGTACTATCTATATATTTTGCCCAATTTGTAAAACAAGAGGTCCCGGTACTGTGAATTTCCAGGACTGTGGGTTGTTTCTGAGTTTAAACTTCTTAAAACATTATTGTAATGCTTTTAAAAATGCAGATATGACTATTGTACTGTAATACCACATCTCAAAATCTGAGTTTCTGATTTTTGTTGCCAGAGGTGTGTGTGTGTGTGTGTGTGTGTGTGTGTGTGTGTGTGTGTGTGTGTCTGTCTGTCTGTCTGTCTGTCTGTAGAGGGTAACCTTCTAGCTCCCATAGGGATGGAGTGGGGGTGAAAAGGTTTGGTAACACCTGATATCCATTCGGGAAGACGACGGTTCAATCCCGTCTCCAGCCATCCTGATTTAGGTTTTCTGTGATTTCCCTAAATCGTTTCAGGCAAATGCCGAGATGGTTCCTTTGAAAGGGCACGGCCGATTTCCTTCCCAATCCTTCCCTAACCCGAGCTTGCGCTCCGTCTCTAATGACCTCGCTGTCGACGGGACGTTAAACACTAACCACCACCACCAACGCCTGATATCTCAGATGCCTTGCAGGACCAGCATGTTGAGTGAATAGTATCAGAATGTGTTCCAGGTGGACAGGCACAGCTGAGCAAAGAGAAAGGGGAGGGAGAGATGGTCAACGAGAGCAGAGAGGAGGACATGAATAGGGAGGATGGGGAGGTATAGGAGGCAGATGGAGGATGGAGAGGGGTGGTGGGAAGGTGGGAAAGGAAGCTGGTGTGAGGAGGAAGGTGAAGTACCGTGGGTAAAAGAGACCGCTACTACCCCTATGGATGGGGGATGGGGTTGAGAAGGAGGACCCTTGCAAAAATATTCTAAAAGTACCTTTTGGTATTTCTTTTCTATATTTAGTTGACTTGGAATACTTTTAGTATGAAGTGCAGATTGTCTGTAATTTATGCTGCTTTGTGTGTCGCCAAGATTCCAAGAATGAGCCAATATTTTTGTCAGCATGTTTAGAGACCATAGATCATGGCACATGGCTGAGTACCAAACATAAATTTAACATCATCCTCTCTGGGGTCGCACAGTGTAAGAAAACAGCAGAGACTGAGACATATATGTGGCTTATGTTTATGTGAGTGAAACTGGGGGTAAAACCTAGTATATTACAAAAATGTATGTATGTATCTTCCACATACCATCCTAAACCACTACACAGATTTTAATCAAACTTGGTACACATATAACTGAATTGAAAGAAGCACTGTGGGGGTGGGATTTAAAACAGTGTGACACAGGAGATGGACAGAGAGAAGGGAGAGGAAGAGATGGACAGAGAGAGGGGGAGAAGAAGATGGACAGAGAGAGCATGAGGAGGAGATGGACAGAGAGAGGGGAGGAGGAGATGGGCAGAAAGGGGGGGAGGAACAAGTCGACAGAGAGAAGGGGAAGGAGGGAATGCATAGGAGTTTGCTGGAAGATAGAGAGGGGAAAGGGTAGTGGGCAGGTGGAAAAGGAAGAGGGTGTTGAGAGACAGGTGGAAGAGAAACAGGGTGTAAGGTGGAAGAGACAGAGGCAGGTGGAAGTGGAAGGGTGTGCGTAGAAGGAGGTGGAAGAGAGACAGCGTTTTCAAAATTAAAACTGTAGCTAACATTTACCATCATCATGGATTTAGTTGACTAGGAACTCTTTAAAAGTATGAACTATGAACTGCAATTTCCTTCTTATTTGTGCTGTTCATTGTTTCAATCAGGTTACAAGAATGAGTATTGCATTGAGCCAATATTTCTGTTAATATGTTTCAAGACCAAAGATCATGTCATACAGCTGAAGAGCACAGATAAATTTAACATATTCTTTGGTGTCACACGGAGTAGAACAGCAGAGATTCAGACATAAATGTGTGCAATATATGTGACATATACATACTTTGGTGAAATTTTGGGTATAAAAAGGTAGTTTATGAAGAGATTCTATTATCAGTCAAAGAAAATAGCTCAATTTTTTCATCATATGTATACAAGCTAACAGAATAAGAATCATCTCTGCATAAAAACATGGTTACAAACATGCCAAGAGTTTAAAATAGTATTCAACTAAATAAAAATTATATCCAGTCACTGCTTACTACCTCATATGGATGCAGTTGTAAGATGAGATAAGCCATTTAGGGCTAATAATTGTGGCCGTGCAGCTAGTCCTCAATTTAGCATGGAACAAGAGTGCTACTGAGGGCCATTGGCCATTTGTTGCTCCATCTCCTCCAACCAGACGAGCAGCAATTCCTTCTGCTTGGCCATGACTGCCACAAGCTGACAAGAACACAAAGACATTCATCAACTGTTTTTTATTAAAAACTTGACATTTTTAAAATTTGGTTTAGGGCACTGACAGGTGCTCGGATGCCAAGAAAATCATAAACACAACATTTCTCAAAATGAATACTGGTAATGATGTAATTTATTGTGGCGGTTATAAAAGCTAGACACGATTCCTGTAAAATATCCATGAAATTTAGGTAGTAATATCAACAATATAGGAAAAGACAGATTGCTACTTACTGTAAAGAAGACACTTTTGTCTTTTAATTGTGCCTGTCTGCAACTTAATTAGATTCTGGAGTTGGCAGCCATATGAGCGTGAGGTGTGTTTGCTTGTATGTGTGAATGGTATGTGT
Source organism: Schistocerca serialis cubense (assembly GCF_023864345.2). Lineage (NCBI taxonomy): Eukaryota > Metazoa > Arthropoda > Insecta > Orthoptera > Acrididae > Schistocerca > Schistocerca serialis. The sequence continues at coordinate 422,140,465 of NC_064639.1, read as the reverse complement.
GTCTCTTTTACTGATGAAGGCTGTGGTCACAGGCTTTATGTAAGTGTCTTTTAGTTGTGTCTGTCTGCAGTCTGACATGTCTCCTTTAGAATAAGTAGCTATCTGATAAGAAGCTATCTGATTTTGAAGTGAAATACTGCCATTGTAAGTCCTTCTACCAATATTACTAAAAGTCATGAAGAGGAACACTGATGTTATACAACCAATATATCTACAAGTACTACAATGCCATACAAGGATGTACACAGAAAGATATAATAACTCAGAATTTTACAAAGATTTAATGGCATAATTCTGGTTGTGTAATGCAGACCATATCTGAAGAATGCATCCTCTGTTTTTCCTTCCATTATAGAATAACTCCTCAATAAGATCAACTTTTCCAGGCCCAATATTATTTTAACAGGTGTTTGCATCATTTAAAAATCTGGGACTGTCTTGCATGTCAGAACAAATGTCATTTCACTGACAACTGGTTCTGGTTGTGGCATAGATCATTGTCTTGTTCAGAATACAGTGCTTCATATTATGCTGTCTGACTTCAGTAGTCCACACCACTAATTTTACTATCTAACCTAGTAAAACATTATTCAGTGGCAGATAGAACTACTAATTTCCTTTAAGCAAGACACATCTTAAACAAAGCTATGTCTTCCTGATAATGCCATTTAAAATTATTAATGCTAACTATCAGTAAATTAAATGTTATTAATGTCATATTTGCTTAAATATTTTCCGGTGTGAGAATACTCACTAAATTCTGCACATGATATCTCCAGAATGCTGTTCGATGCACATGGCATTTGGTCATTTGTTGACTGCAAAGCAACTGTCAGTTTTGATCTGGTGTCTCTGCCTGTTAATGTATAATAACTGATGTTAGACTTGGATGTATTGTACAAGTTAGGAAGGGTCTCTGTGAATTCAGCTTTGCTATATCCAAGATTCTGACAAGCTAGATTACTCCAATCATTACTCCAATTGTCAGCACATACTGGATGCCAGACATTATCAGAGGACCTGAAAAATATGAAGACAGTGGAATTATTTGTAAGTAAGTGACATTATGTGAGGATCAGTGATATCCAAAAACCAAAAATAGCATTATTTTGTCTTTTAAGTTACTATTTAAAGCTTCACTGTCAAAGTGAAATTTGCAGATGTAAATATGTTGCTCTCTCCCTCCCTCTCTCTCTCCCTCCCTCTCTCTCTCTCTCTCCCTCCCTCCCTCCCTCACACACACACACACACACACACACACACACACACACACACACATACACACAAACAAACATCATTATCTTTTGAACACCCCAACATGGAAGTGAAGCTTCAGGACTATGAAATGATTAAAACACCCTGCTGAACTGAAACATTTTGATCTTGATAGTGTGTCAGCCACTCTTGATGTACACAGGCCATGTGAGAACAGGAATAGGGCAGCAGATGCCATCGTTTGGAGTACACAGTTCCTGCACATTATAAAGCATTGGTTTACAAACTGTCTGCTGGCATTCTGTAACATCTCAAATGTATTCTATTGAAATCTAGAGAGTTCGTGAGTTAATGCATCATATGAGGTTCCCCATGCTCCTCAAACCAACACAATACATTTCTGACCTTTAGGAGAAACGTAAAGCAGTCAACAGTACATTCCAGAGTGCCTTTCATAACAGCTGATCATTCTAGGTGAATGTTTCATGTTGCTCAGTACTGCTACAGCCAGGCCCTGCCCTCTCAAAACCCCACATTATTTTTCTGAATCCCTTGTATTCTAACTCAGTTACAAGCATGACGTAACAGGATGTGATAGTCACAGGAGCAGGCAAAAAATTTCCACTGTTCCATGGTCCAAGCACAATGTTATCATGAACACTGAAAGTGTCATTAATGATGGCACTGAGTCAAAAAGAGGACATATAAAGATTGGCCGCTGTACTGTTCCTTTTGTGAGAACATATGGTGAATAGAAGCACTTTTGCCTTCCTCAGTTTCAGTCTCTGCTATTAGCTGTGTCCGATATTGACATATTTTTCCTTGACATGGTTGAGTATGTCCAACAACTTGACCAGGGCGTCTATGCAGACAAGGAAAAAAAAAAAAAATCCCGGATTTTCCCCAGATTTCCTGGTTAAAAATAAATTTTCCCCTGGGTGAAAATACACTTTTTCCATGTTAAATGACAGTATACTTTCCCCTCGAAACTGTAAAAGTTATAAATCCTTTGAATGGCTATGGTTTTATACTCCAGTGTAGAATTTCTCAGCACTATAGAAAACGAAACTCGAGGGGGGGGGGGGGGGGGAGACATATTGTGGAAAGATCTTTGATGTGTAGCAACATGTACACTGCATATTTTCATATTACGAAAGTATAAAGGTGAATTCCACCAAACACCACATGTTACTTTCCAAAGTACTGAAATTGAGACTGCAATGCATTTTGTAAGCCAGCCACAGCTCATGTCACGTGATCTCGCCACCCAATGACAGCGCATGTTCAGAGCATAGGACACGTGATGTAGTCAGCCAAGAGGAACATCACTGTTAAGTGGTGTGACCACACAAATAGGAAAAGTTAATGGTTTAAATTAATATACACAGTGTTGCTTGAAGCAAAGTTTTGACGTATAATATTGGTCTCTAAGATTTGTGGCAACTAAGAACCACTGGCTCACCCCAAAATAATATCGCTACCCTACCGCAGTGAGAACAACTGTATCTTTACCAGATCAGTTCTCTGTAGTACGCACTCGATGCTACATGCATTGTGTATATGCTGCAAGAATAAAAGTATTCATGGTAAGTGACGGGAATGTGAGTGATTATTAATCATCATAATTACCACGCCTGCTCTCCACTGCCTATAGATTAAGAGGGTCCAAGAGAAGCTAAGCTTTCACATATAATCTTAAACTCTTTTGCGCATGTTACACTCTAAGATACATCACACAAATGTAATCTTATGGGCTTGAAATTCTTCTAAATGGCTTGTCCTCAAAGAGTTGATTTTTAAATGAGAGTCAAATGCTCTGCGATTTAAGAAATCAGTTTCAGCAGTTGTCAGAGAGCACCAGATAACAGGTGTCACTGCTCTTGCACAGCTACAATGATGTAGGAAGCCCATATGTACATATGTGTAAGACATTTAAAGATCGTACATTGTGTCAAAAAAGAAACAAGACATAGAGGATACTCCAAGAGCATCAGAATTTTGTGAACCATATTACAATGCATAATTCAGCTTATAGTGCACGTTCGCATGTCCAGATTCCCAATGAAGTAGGCCTCGACCTGACATTAAGCTTTACAGTGTAAATTTTCTTGGACTACTGTATTATCTCATGTTTGGTTCTTTATTATGGCATAATGCCATACAAGCTAGAAGATGAAAACGTGCACTTGAAATGCAGTGAGCAGTTGAAACTAGCCAAAGGTGTGGGATTAAACACTTCGTTTCAAATAAATTGACTGTCTCAGTGGAAAAGATTAATAAAAACCAAATCTCTTTAGCAAACTGACAAAAATAACTTCATTGTTCTGCAAGACGATAAGACTGTCAGAAAGGTGGAAACAAAATAAGATCTGAAACTAATATCATTTTAGCCCTCCATAATTATGTGAATGTATTTTAATTCACTTGATAGCTCTCGGCACAGAAATACGTTTTGTTTTCATTTGACGTGAGAGCAGTAAACAAAGAGGAAATGGCAAAATCACTAAACATAAATATGGGTCACGTGGAGACTACCCATCTCCCCATTACAACACAGACTGCTCTCCGCATCTGAACCGGATCTATGATATTTCCGAATCCCCTGTCCCCAATGTTTGAGATAGAACGCTTAAAATTTAAAAAATCGACTTTTAAAAAAATCTTCATATTGTAGTGCACATCATTCTGAACAGTCTGATACATAAAACACACATGTTTGAGGAAATGTAAGACATTATATTTGGACTTTAGCATGCAAAAGTGCAATGCTACACCTCTACACACAGCATTCTTCTATCGCATGTCACTGTATTTCGCACTGGGGAATTCAAACATGTATATTTTGCAAAAAAAAAAAAAAAAAAAAAAAAAAAGAGGAAGAATACAAATAGTACCCAAGACTGGTGTGATTTTTCAATCTGATTACGTCTATTTTGTCACTGTCTGCTAGATGAAATGAAATAGGCCTCTCTAATATTGCAGCAGTTGTAACACACACCAAATAAACGAGAATGACTTGGCACAAATGGTCATTTCTATAGCATGACAGAATGTAATTCATGAAGTACCAATATCAGATCGCCTATTAGGCCTACTAATAGCAAAAATCTTTATGTTAGGAGATAGTTTCACATTTCATTCATAGGCGCCAGCTTCTCAAGCATGAAATCGAAAAGTAGTAGTACAAAAGTTCTGTGTAAATTTGGAATCGTCAGTCCGCAGCTCATGGTCGTGCGGTAGCGTTCTCGCTTCCCATGCCCGGGTTCCCGGGTTCGATTCCCGGTGGGGTCAGGGATTTTCTCTGCCTCGTGATGACTGGGTGTCGTGTGATGTCCTTAGGTTAGTTAGGTTTAAGTAGTTCTAAGTTCTAGGGGATTGATGACCATAGATGTTAAGTCCCATAGTGCTCAGAGCCATTTGAGCCATTTTTTGGAATCGTCATATTTTTCCACAATTTGTGTGATGTCCTCGTTTCTTCTCCTTCCTCATTCCAACAAACGATCTTGTCATCACTAATTCTGTAACTATTCCTGCCAGTGTTAAGACTCATTCTCTGGTTAGCTTCACTAACCCTGCCACAATCACCGGTTTAGTTATCCATGTGAATTCTCTGGTTAGGCGCTATTACATGTCCATACAACGTGTTTTCTGTGCTACTCCCAGAATTGAAGTTAAGCGGCTGCTAGCTGGGGACTGTACACTAGAAAGTATAGCAATCTGGTCAAAACTTTTCTGTCAAAATTTCATTTTCTTGGATACACCGAGAAGATAATATGTAATCTTTCTTAACTGATATTCCTGTTTGTCATTTATTTGCACTCTGGTAATCTGAATCTATGGATTTCACTAGTAATTATAACAAAGCTGATCATTTGCAAACCCCATAGACCAAATAACAAACTATGATTCACTCAGAAATCAACTTGGAATATGTTCAAAAATGTTAAGAAATCAACAGTGATGCATTTCAAAATCATATGAATAATTGATAGACCAATGTGCATTGGATGCTAGATGCTTTGTGAAACAAGGATTTGTCCCTCAAGAATATGAATTTGGCCCCCCCCCCCCCTCCGCCAACCTAAAATTGCAGACACCCTGGTATGCCCCTCCGCCCCCCACCAAGGTCCCTAGATCCAGGCTTGATGCGTGTGCATGAATCTGGAAGCTTGGGTGTGCCAGTAAAATTGTTACGGGTAACATCTGTCTGCTTGCTGCTGCTGCTTATACAGCTAACAGCCACACTTCAGCAGCCAGAAGCAGTTAAGGTACTACTCATACGCGACTCAACTGCGCGTGCGCATGAGCCCGCTCGCAACTGCTCAAATGAATCTAATGTAAACAGCTGTGAAGTCACACTCATCGGAGGCAATCTGTTGTTATGAAGAATTGCATAGTCTTTCTAAAGCCTTTGACACATTTTGCTGGTGGCAGATGCTTTTATGAGAACTGTGTTTTGTTGTTGTATGTGGCGCATTTCCTTTGCAGCTGAAGTTTTATTTTTGTAATTTCTCTGGTTCACATTTTATTGCACCAGTATTATTCTGTAGTAAAGGGATACAGTAATATCCTTTGTTAGAGTATCGGTTCTTACCAGCCAAAATTACAGAAATTTACCTGAAAACTCAAACAATGAAAACTTCCCAGAATTCTAAAAAATTCCCGGGTTTTTCCCGGTTTTCTCTGGGATGAAAAAATTCCCAGGTTTTTTCCGGATCTCCAGCTTGTCCTGGGTCATATACACCCTGTTGACATTTGCTAACCAGTTCACCAATATTTGAGGTTTTAATGGATATTAATGATGGCAGAAACTGAATGACCTAGAATACTTGTTGCATCCATGACATTCGTTCACAAACATCAGGCCATCACAGTCTACCCTGATGTCAAAATTCCTGACAGATTTAAATTTTATGTAGGACCAGGACTCAAGTTTTAATATCCAAGGAAGTTTCCCAACAAAGCACACTTCACTGCACTGTGAAAGTCTCATTCTGCCCTGAAGTCATTTAAATTAATAGCATGCCTTAGTTTCTGCACGTGACTCAACCATATGATTCCTTTCATACCTTTTGCATCATTGCTACATACTCCTCACACACACATAAAAAAAACTTTTGCATCACTCTCGTTCCCAGAACTCCTGAAGACAGATGTTGACTGTGGATATTGTATCACAGATACAGTCTCTTTGACTGTTCAGAGATGTCACTAAACCCACTCAAAGAAGTAAACAGCCCTGCATGAGCAGTGCCTATTAGACCGAGGTGGTCCGACAGCCAATCAGTTCCAGTCATTCCACCAGGAAGGAGGTACACAGCTTGTGTTGTCTGTAGTTCAACCATGTCAAGACAGTTAACACTGCAGTTCCATCATATATGCATTGTTACCATGTGCCAGGAAGGGCTCTCAACAAGGGAAGTGTCCAGGCATCTCAGAGTGAACCAAAGCAATGTTGTTCGGACATGGAGGAGATACAAGGAGACAGGAACTGTCGATGACATGCCTCACTCAGGCGGCCCAAGGGCTACTACTGCAGTGGATGACGGCTACCTATGGATTATGGCTCAGAGGAACCCTGACAGCAACGCCACCATGTTGAATAATGCTTTTCGTGCAGCCACAGGACTTTGTGTTATGACTCAAACTGTCCGCAGTAGGCTTCATGATGCACAACTTCACTTTCAATGTCCATGGCGAGGTCCATATTTGCAACCACGACATCATGCAGTGGGGTACAGATGGGACCAGCAGCATCCTGAATGGACCGCTCAGGATTGTCATCATGTTCTCTTCACTGAGGAGTGTCACATATGCCTTCAACCAGACAGCCATCGGAGACTTGTTTGGAGGCAACCCAGTCAGGATGAATGCCTTAGACACACTGTCCGTTCCCTGCTGTTTTGGGGTGGCATTATGTGGGGCCGAGGTATGCCACTGGTGGTCATGGAAGGCGCCGTGAAGGCTGTACGATACGTGAATGCCATCCTTCGACCGATAGTGCAACCATATCGGTGGCATATTGGTGAGGCATTTGTCTTCATGGATGACAATTTGCACTGCCATCGTTCACATCTTGTGAATGACTTCCTTCAGGATAATGACATTGCTCAACTAGAGTGGCCAGCATGCTCTCCAGACATGAGCCCTATTCAACATGCCTGGGACAGACTGGAAACGGCTATTTATGGATGATGTGACCCACCAACCACTCTGACGGACCGGACCTATGCCGAACGGCTATTGAGGAGTGGGACAAGCTGGACCAACGGTGCCTTGATGAACTTGTGAATAGTATGCCACGACGAGTACAGGCACACATCAGTGCAAGAGGATGTACTACTGGGTATTAGAGGTACCGGTGTGTATAGCAATTTGGACCACCATCTCTGAAGGTCATGGTATAACATGCAGTGTGTGGTTTTCATGAACAATAAAAGAGGCAGAAATGATGTTTGTGTTGATCTCTATTCCAATTTTCTGTACAGGTTCCGGAACTCTCTGAATCGAGGTGATGTAAACTTTTTTTGATGCATGTATATCCTTGGCTTACGATAAAATGAAGAATAATGAGTATTTAATGTCCAGTCAATAGCAAGATCATTATAATATAAGCTCAGAGATCATTAGAACATAAGCTCAGATTAAGGGAGGATGGGGAAGGTAATAGGTCATGTTCTTTTCGAAGAAACCATCCTAGCATTTGCATTAATTGAATTAGGAAAACCACAGAAAACTGAAATCTGGATGCCAGATTGGAATTTCAATCATCTTTCTGTATGTGAATACAGTGTGTCACCACTGTGCCACCTCACTCAGTGTTGGAATGACAAAGAAATCCTTGTAATAGCTGAGTGACATATATGAACACACTTAATAAGAAGAATACCAGTTACCATACATCAGTAAAACAAGAGAGTGTTCACCTAACATGGCAATAAAAAGTGTCAAGTGCTGAAAGGATGATAATTTCCACAACAGGGAAACAAATATGGAAAAACTGTTCCTTCTGCTGTCTTTAGATATTTTTTTCTGCATTTTAATTCCTATCTTTCATTCTCCTTAAAACAACTGCTAAGAATCTAGATTCATCTTTGTTTAGTACAAACTATTCATTATAAATATTTATCTGTCCTAAAAGCATCTACCCTTACTTCAAATTTAATCATTGTATTATTTTATTGTATTATTTTTTGTTAAAACATTTTCAAATTTTTATTGATATGCTGTATACAGTATTAAGGAATTTCAATTTCATTGCTGTGATATCATTTTTAGTATGTCACTATTGAGTAAAAATTAGACAAATTGCAGCTATTCAAATCCAAGTAGTGATAATAAAGCAATAATGTCTATACTAGGACAATATACAAATGTGATTTGCAAAATTATGGTAAATTTCAAGAGAAATATCTCAAAGTTTAGTGCATGGTGATATTTAGGAAAACTGATTGAAGGCAGTCATTCATAAACGAATTTTGGTTGGCTACACAGAGTAGTACATGTTTTTAATTTACTGCATGTAAATATTTTTCAAACAGTAAAGAGTTTTAAAAGAAACACAAAAATGTACAGCAAATACTCACTTTTGTATGTAGCACCCCAAATTTCACATTGGTGGTACAACGTATGAAGGTGCTATGCAGTCAGATGCTAATAATAATAATAATAATAATAATAATAAAAGTAAAGGGGTTATGAGTGATTTAGTTACCTTATTTCCAATGTCATTGTACCATTTTTAAGTCGTATACAGTCCCATTCATCACTGTTGTCTGGGCAGTCCTCCACACCATCACATACTTGAGACACTGCTACACAACCACCTGTGTTGCACTGAAACTGATCCACTGTACAGTCTGAAAAATACAAACCAATGAATATTTGTTACTAGTACAGAGACCAGCCACAGCTATAATGACAACAAGACAACAATCGTAAAGAAATTAAACTTGTATATAATAGGCTGCTTATTTTTGTATTAAATTATTTTCTAATGAAATATTAAATAAAGGAAAGGTCAATGTTCCCATTACACAGAGGACAGTACTGGAGAGAAGTGGGAGCTGGACGGAGGGGGGCGGGTTAAAGCTCAGAACTGTACCCAGTTCAGTTTAGTGAGATAAATATCAACACAGAATGTGAAATAATCTATGTAGAACTGAGAATCAAAGACAGACCAAAGATTATATCTAGTACATTTATTGGCTGCACGTCTCAACTATCAAACTGCCAGAACCCTTTCAAAAACAGGTTGAAATTAATACATATAAGCCAACTAGTGTGGATTCTGAACACATCACTTATGTGAAACTGAACTCACACTTTTCTCATAGGACATCCTGAAAGCTATGGATCAAGACAGTTAGACAGATCAGTGGTTACACATTTCGAAAAGACCTTTGGCTTGGTATCACACCAACATTTGTTAACTAAAGTATGATTAAAAGAGGCATCAAATAAAATTTGTAACTGCATTGAAGACTTCTTGTTACGAAGGATGCATCAAGTCATCTTGGAAGGAGAGTCACTGACAGAAGCAGAAGTAACTTGGGCATGCCTCAGAAAGTACATTGGGGCCCCTGCTGTTTACACTATATGTTAATACCTGACAGGCAGTAGTTATAATAATGTCAAGCTTTTTGCAGGTGATGCAGTTATCTATAATGAAAGAATACCTGAGAAAGTGCACAAATAGCAAGCCCGATCTTGATACGATTTCAAAGTGGTGCAAAGATTAGCAATGTGCTTTAAAAATTCAGAAATGTAAAATTGTACAGTTTGAAATGCAAAGAAGGCAGTATCCTATGACTACAGTACCAGTCACAACTGGTATCAGCCAACTCAGAAATACCTGTGTGTAAAAATTTGCAGGTATATGAATCGAAATGATCACATAGGGTCAGTCATAGGTAAGGCAAGAGTCAGACATCTGTTCATTGCCAGGATAATGGGAAAATAATATAAGTATACAAAGGGGCGTGCTTACAGATTTTCTTGTATGCCCCATTTTAGAATAATGCCAAGTGTGTGGGACAATACTAGATAGGATTAAAGGGAATATTGTGAGTATCCAAAGAAAGGCAGAATGAATGGACACATATTTGTTTGACTCATGGGAGAGCATAACACAAATTTTGTAAAACCTGAATTTTAGGTGCTGAAGACAGACATCAATTATCTCACTGAAGACAGACATCAATTATCTCGCTAAAGCCTACTACAAAGTTTCAAGAAAATTGTAAAAATATAAATCAGCTCCCTACATACCTTTCCCACAGAGATTGTGAAGCCAAGACTAGATTAATTAAGTACACACAGTCATTCCTCCTGCTCTCCATATGCAATTGGAAAGGGAAGAAACCCTGATATGTGGTACAATGCATACGAGGTACTATGCCAAGTAGCTCCTGCCATGCACTTACAGTGGTTTGTGGAGTATGTAATTAGATGAAGAGGTAGAAGGCCTCTACAACGAGCTACAGAAAATGATATAGCAAATCCATGCAAAAGTAGACACAGCCAAGGGTATGATGGCAGAAATGAGGTGCATCACATAATAGTAGAATTTGTTGAGAAGAGCAACATATTTGTGCTCAACACACAAATAAAAATAGGCATGGCAACAACCAAATAAAACTGAGAACATAATTGACTAAGTTATTTTATGTTGCAATAAAGAAAGAACAGATGTAATAGAAAGATTTAATTACGACTATAATGACAACAGAATGTAGGCAGCTGGGACATGTAGGTAGGTGAATGGATGGTAGATGCACCAGGGCAGTTCTTTGCTGTATCACAATGGGCATGAGAAAGGTGAGACAACCACTTAAAAAGTGTGTGTGTGTGTGGGGGGGGTTACAAGACATTAGAAAACATACAGGAGCAAAATGGATGCAATGTACCTGAAGTACATAATACATGCAGAAGTATGGTAGAGGCCTTTACCTGGCAATGCTCATTAAACAGCTAAAAAAAGGTACTGACGATCAGCAATACAAAGTAATTGCAAACTGCAAGAAGACTTTCAGATTATCAGTGCTTGGTGGAAAGATGGGCAGATCGTATTCAACTAGGAGCAAATATAACATAATGCAGCAAAACATGTTATAATGTCTGACATACCACACTCAGTTGTTAGAGTCAATCACACGAATTGAACATTTAGATGTCATTACACAAACCAAATTAATTAGAAGGAAAACCAACATGAATCTCATTGTTAAGAAATATGACACAAGACACAAGACTAAGATTCATTGGATGATTTCTCAGAAACTGAAAGTCATTTGCAAAGGGGTCTGTTTAAAAAACTTTCATCCAATCCATTTATGGCATTACTATATTTGGGATCCTTGTTAACAGTTTCAATAAAGGAGATCGAAAATGATCAAACAAGAGCTGTCAGAATAGTTGACCAGTGTTTATATTGAGAAGGAAAATTTCCAGTAATGTTGAGAGGCACATTTAAAAATAAAAATAATTTTCCTACCTTTAAGAACTAGAATAGATTGGGGAAGGTTATAAAGAAGAGCAGGTTGTTTGGATTCCAACATGAGAAGGACATGCATGTTGTGAGAACAAGGAAAACAAAGATCGACTTGTAGCATTAACTTCCCTCCCCTCCCATTCCACTTACAAATGACGCACAGTACGATAAAATGCCACCATTTCAGGAAGATTTATATGATTTTATATTCATGGTGATTGCAATTATACAGTGGATTAAGAGCACTTACTTCTATTTACACATACGACACACATGATAATTTTTCCTTATAAAAGTTGAGTCCTGATAGGAATGGGAAGTGCACAACACTAACTCATCTGTTTATGTGCTGACTAATTTGCATCAGCATCAGTAGAGAGAAGAACAGCAATATGTCAAGTGTAAACCATCCACAGGACAAAGAGTCCCCACTACAAGAAGTTCGCACTATACAAAGGAATACCGAATGCTTACTGCAACAGATAAAGGCACGATATATTACATCTGTTTATAGTACGAAGGTGAACTATAGTTGACCTCACACAGACGATTCGTTTCAAAATAACAGTGCTTGACTAGGTATGAGCCTATTGGAGATGGTATGCCCTGAACTGACTGACCCATTTAGTGGCTTTTCTTCACAGACAGAGTTCACAAAATCTTAGGACTGACTGTGGAAGGAACATGAATGTTTGAACTTGTAGTCTGACACTAGCCCACCAACCCACAATTTTGAATCATAATGTAAAACATATACAGAAATTATTTGCACATAAATATACTAATCACTGAAGACATCATTTGAAGAAAAGTTACAATAAAAATATATATTTACCTGTCCCAGTCTAATCATGAGGGTAAAATCATAACAAATAATTATAAAAAGTTTTTTTATGAGGAAAAATGTTTGTATCATATATAAAGCACATCATATTGTTTTTTGCCCTGTGTGCATAATACTTATAACTGCATCTATTAACTTCTCTGCATAAAACTTCTTATATTTAAGAAATGACAACAGTTAGACCGATTTTGATGTAATAATCATCTAAGACATAAATTATAACGCACAGATAGAACAAAACAAACTTTGCTAATTTTTCTATAGGACAACATACCACAGAGTTTTTCATCTTCTCCATTTGTACATTCTGGGACACCATTGCATCTCCAAGTCATTGGTATACACCATCCTTCAGGGCACTGATACTCATGATTTCCACAAGATGCTGTAAAAAGTCAGACCCTCAAAAACTTTGCTGAAAATCTACAGCTATCTCAATAAAAACGTAAATGTTCATTTGTTCAAAATCTTATATCTGTGAATGTTCTTCATCGATTGCTTTGCAATTCTGACACACTGTGCATTCAAATAAGAGCATGTTTTTTACATACCTATTGGAGTGCCAAGTGGTGTGTGTGTGTGTGTGTGTGTGTGTGTGTTTGTGTGTGTGTGTGTGTGTGTGTGTGTGTGTGTGTGCGTGCGCACGCGCATGCACACGCAGGAGTGCCAGTTGTATACAAATACGTATATATTATACAGAGAGGTGCACAAAAACCCAGCCCCCAGTACTAGATTGCTCATTGTTGCCCACCATCTGCCACCTGTTGTTTTGAAGTTCTTGCGACTGCATTTTGGTTGCAGTAGGTACCTGGAGATGAAGAAGCTTGCACAGGATAGAGTAGCATGGAGAGCTGCAGATAACTACGTCGACTACGAAGTTTCTCTATAACAGGATTCCAAGCAGAGTTTAGCTGATAACCGTTATCTCGATTGATGAGAGTCTCATTGTCAGACAATCTTACTTCCACAGATTCATTGATAATCGTACTCCAAAAGTTTGATGTATGGGCCAAAATTTTTGTGTCGTCATAATCCATGAAATGGTCTGTGGAAAATACAATGTTTGGTGATTGCCGACTTGGTGGGTTGGAGAAGGCGAGTATGCCTTTGGTGTTCCACAATGCGTTCCTGCACAGTTCGTGTTGTTTGCCGTATATATGATTTGCCGCATTCACACGGAATTTTGTAAACATCTGATTTACGCAGGCCCAGGTCGTCTTTAACGGATCCCACCAGTGACGAAATTTTGGAAGGAGGGCGAAAGATAACTCTCACTTGATACTTTCTCAATATTCAGCCTATCTGTGAAGAAATATTCCCAATAAATGGTAGATAAACAGTTGACCTGAAGGCCTCTTCCTCTTCCTCTTCCTTGTTCCATCGTTTGTAGGTCTTCATCACTCTGTTCACTTGCCTAGGTGAAAAGCCATTCTTCAAAAATACTTTTTGCAGGTGCCAAACACCTTTATAATATTATTCTTTATTATGACATAACGCCATACATGCCAGGGGATAAAAACGGACACTTGTAATTCAGCAAACAGTAGACACTAGCCAGTACTGTGGAATAAAACGCTTTGTTTCAAATAAAAGATTCTGTGGAAAAGATTCATAAAAGTCAAATTTCTTTAGCAAATCAACAAAAATAACTTCAGTATTCTGAAAGGCAATTAATGCTTGACTGCCGAAAACCTGGAATTAAAATAAAATCAGGAAACTAAAACTAATAACATTTCAGTTTTTCATAATTATATAACTATTTTAATTCACTTGCTAGCTCTCGTCCACAGAAATTTGTTTTGTTTGCATTTGACGTGAGAGTTTTAAACAAAGAAGAAACAGCGAAATCACTAAATCCAAACACAGGTCACATGGAGACTACCATCCTCTCCACTGCTACTTAAACTGCTCTGCGCATGTGTGAATTTGGCAGCTTGGACTGCCAGAAGAATTTTTCCTGCTGTGTGTGACTGCTGATACAGCTAACAGCCATACTTCAAATAGCCATAAGCGGGAGTAGGTTCTGCTCATACGCGAATCAACTGCGCATGCACACGAGCCCGCTGGCAACTGCTCAAACGAACCTAATGCAAACCATTGTGGCCTCACGGTCATCGGAAGCAGTTTGTTGTTATGAAGTATTGCATAGTCTTCATCCTAAGGCCTTCGACACGTTTTGGTGTTGGCAGGCACTTGTGTGTGCACTGTCATTTGTTGTTGGAAACGGTGCATTTCCTTTGCAACTTAAGTTTATTTTGCTTTTCTTTCCCTTGTTTATGTTTTATTGCTGCAGTATTATTCTGCAGTAGTGGGCTAAAGTAAAATTATTTGTTAGAGTATCAGTTCTTACCAGTCAAAATTACAAAAATTTTAACTGAAAACTAAAACAATGAATAATTCCTGGAATTCTAAAAAAATCCCAGGTTTTTCCCGGTTTTCTCCCGAATGAAAAAATTCCCTGGTTTTTCCTGGATCTCCCGGTTGTCCCGGGTCGTGTAAACCCTGATGATGGTGCACATCCATACTCTGGAATTAATGTGCAACAGTATTTGTACAGAACATTTCCAGGAAAATGGCTTGGATGTGGAGGTCCAGTTCTATGGCCTGGCGTAAATCCACTGGATTTCTCCCTGTGGGGACACCTGAAGGAGCATGTGTACTCTACACTGCCGACAAATGTAGAACAATTCGTAGTGCATGTTCAGGCTGCTCTTGTTACTGTGGCTGCGGTTGTATGATCCAGCACAATGTTTGGACATGCAGGGAGGTCGCTGTGAGCATCTGTTGCTCTGAGGATAATGTATTCTGTTGTGAAGGTCATGCGGTTATTAATATGGTCATTATTATTGTCACTGGTTGCTAATGTGCAACATCTGAATGCTCATATTACATGTAGTATAAATGACAAGTAGATGTTGTGTTATTGTACTGTGCTATCATCTTTAGCATCTTGAAATTGATATAATTTTTGTAGTCCTTCTGTCCTATGACAGGTCATTTGTTTCAACTGTCTATTTATTATTTGTGTAACCACGTATTTGTTATGTTCAGCATTGCAAAGTCTGTCTCTCTCTCTCTCTCTCTCTCTCTCTCTCTCTCTCTCTCTCTCTCTCCTCCACTCTTTCTGTTGCTTTGAAAAATGAAGCCACAACAATGTTTGTTGTGCCAAGTCTATGTTCTGCCAAATGATGTTCCCTTATCCACATGATTACTTGTCTTGCTGCAAACAGTCCCATTTCCTGACCCAAAATATGTGACAACACTGTATGGATCCTGCATGGCTTAGCAAACTATACGATATTGCAGTGCCTGCATTGCTAAGGAGAATGACGCAATGTTCCTTTGGACACGCATGTATATCCAAAGGAACATTGCATGGGTTTTCTTAACAACACAGGCAATGCAACATTGAATTTATCTGCTGATACCAGGCAACGAATTTCAATTAAAATGTCCCTCCTCTGTGTGGGAATTACATAATGTGTGTATGACTCATGCTGTGACACAGGAAATTTGGGTCTGGCCATGAGTCGTGCACAGAAAGCCAAAACAGTTAAGGAAGCCACTCGCATAAAGTGGGAAATCTGTGTTTGAGTCATGGTCCAGCACACATTTTCATTGCTGTCATTCCCTTATACAACAATCCCTTATACAGCTGATACATTTCATGTATTTCAGAATGGCTGTAGTTGCCACAATTACTGCTCGTTCAGACATGCATGTATGTCTGAAGGAATCTTGCATCATTCCTCTTAACAACTCTGACACTGCAGTATTATATCTATCTGCCAGTACCAGACAGTAACTTTAATTTAAAATGGGAATTACATAATTTGTGTATGAGTACAGGTTGTGACACAGAAATTACAGCATATAGAAGCTTGGATCTGGCAGTAGGTTATGCATGGATAGCCAAAGTGGCTATGGCAACCACTTGCATAATGCAGGAAATCTGGGTCTGAGTCCTAGTCCTGCATGAAATTTCATGTAGAGCAAAAATAGGTTTATCTTCTTCAGAAGTTAGTAATGTGCTACGATTGAGATTCTCCTGAACCCACTGATTTCATATTCACATGACAATTGTGCAGTACCTCCGAACAAAAAACTACAGTCTTGATAAGGTGCATACTGCAATTATCAAATTCTGACACTTACTTCTAAATATGGTGTTACTCCTTCCTATTCTGTCAAGTTGCATTGAAATACTAACATTTGTATAACCAAGCACGCAGTAGACTTCAGGCCTATTTGAAGTTTGTTGCATGCCACCTTCCTGGTGTTGCAGTTTTGATGACCAGGAAGTATCTGGCCAGTAGTACAATGGAAATATATACACCCAAGGCTATTGTGTAAAAAGATGATCTTGTACCAGGAGAATGGACATGCTCATGAAAGACAGCCATTGTGATGGTAAAAGTGCATGAATGGACCACTTCAATAGTTTTCCACACACCAAATTATCCTGATTTCGGTCATGTGTCTTTTTGGTTTCCTGATCTTAAAAAAACTGCTTTCAGGAAAAAAATCTGGGCAAGGCAAGGATTGTCTTTACCATGAATAAATATTATACAGTATAAGAAACAAATTTCTTATCCAAGAAAATAAAAAAAGATGAAGATCTGAATTTTTTTGGACAATATGTGTTGTATACAGTGGAGGAACAAATTTTTATCTTTGATTAAAAATGTTATTTACTGACAAATTTATCGATCCCCTGCAGTATATTATTTACCTCACTGTTTCTAGTTTGTGCAAGTACAATTTAACAACTTTGAAATCTCCATTGTTTTGTTTCCTTTCTTCCTTCTGTCTAATTATTGATGTGACTAGTACTGTTTATTTTTTAAGTTTTAATGCCAGGTAATGTCCTTGGCAGTCACCAATATTGTGACAGATGAACACCTTGTCATTTTTAGGCACAAATGCAACTGAGATCACTGAGAAGTATTTGAATGGTGCAGCTTTATCTTTGTTAGAGTAATGTTTGAACTATCCACCGATGCTCAGACTTTTGCCAGTTCTTGATTTTATAAATTATGTCATACTGGTTGTCAAACTATCTCTGGGTGCTACTGAGGAGGCCAGGAGAGAAGTATTTTGTGTGTTGGTGAGGGCACATTTGCCTATAAGGATGATGTTCAAGCAGCTAGAAACCCAGTTTCTGGATGGCTTCAAGGGTGAGGTGACCTTGTAAGGACAATCACTATCATGCAACACCAACACCTTCTGTGACCTCATCATTTGCTGTGAACTGCTGGTTTAAGTCATTGTTGGTAAGCAATCCACAGTGCTAGTCTTTGTTGATGGTTTCCCCATCTCCATGTAATCTTCCAGTATAGTCCCTTTTGCATCCTGTCGATGCCGCCAACTTGAATTTTTTCTTCACTTGTGATTCAGGGTGCTTCCACTCCATGCTCTAGCATTTTGATTCTGGCTCACAGTGATGAACCCACATTTCATTACAGAACACTATTCTTTCCAAAATTGACTCGCCTTATCTATTGTAATGATCGAGTAAGCATTGGGAGATCTCAAGATGTTAGAATTTGTGTTCTTCAGTGGTTGTCATGGAACCACTACAAAAAATCTTTATGGAAGCCAAGCTCATCACAGATGATGGTACAGTCAGAACTGGTAGTAGCCCGCCTATTCATTGAAATCATCAATTGAGTTTGCTCCATTTTGTCGGCCATTGAGGATGTTGACAGGTGCCATACTCCCTGTTTGCGCATCACATTTCTCTGGCCACTTCTGAACTTCTTGATCCACTCAAAAACACTTGACAGTGGCAATGTACTGTCCAAATACTGTGCTAACAGTCTGTGACGAATTTCAGCCCATTTCACTCCTTCTGACCAAAGAAATCAAATCACTGTCCTTTGTTCTTCCTTTGCACAAACAGCTAGTCTAGTGGACATTTTTATGCTGCCGCTGCTGGCTCACTTCTGTTGCAATGAAGGTCAAGTGAGGCACATGCCACCACAATAATACCAACTGCCAGCACGCATTCACGGAACACAGTACAACTATTACAAAAGGCTTTTTTTAAGAAAATCTGGATAATTTTTGACTTGGCCTAGTAACTGATCCACAACAGTGAGAGATCAACACGTATGGATGTCATAGCACTGTAAGAAAACCCAAGTGGTGTGCGTATATATGCCCATAGCACCTGGGTATGTGCACACATGCCCACAGCAGTGAAAGGGTTAATTAATTGAAGAAAAAGTAATTAATAAGAGAAAAGAAAAACCATGATCAGGCCCTGAAGACTATGCGATAGTTGACTGGCCACCGTATCATCCTCAGCCATTCATCATCGGACGTAGTATCAAGGGGCATGATGTCAGCAAACCACACTCCTGGCAGTTGTCAATGTTTCGACCTTGTAGCCACTACCTCTCTTCGAATGGCTGCTCAATTAGCATCACGAGGCTGAGTGCACATCAGTCCAGTCCTCCAACAAAAGAAAAATCCTTGGCAGTACCAGGAATGGAAAATGGGTCCCCCTGCATGAGGGTTTGTCACGCTGATTGTTCAGCTATGGAGGCAGACAATTAATAAGAGTACTGGAATTAAAAAGAAAAAAAGCAGCACTCCATTTATCTAGTGAAAGATAGGCAATAATAAAGGAGTGTTTTTATTTTTGTTTCAGGAAAGCCAGAGTGAAGCTAAAGCTTAGTAGCATATGTTATGAAACTACAGTTACTAAGCTATGTGCTTTTGTAACGGAAATAGCAATTTAATAATAGTGAAACTAACAGCACAACAGTTTGCAGTATAGATACCATAAAACTCATTTTCAGACTAATGAATGGATATTTACAAATAAACTTACTTGGGCAGCTAAATTCATCAGTATGGTTGTGACAATCTGGTTTTCCATCACACTGCCACAGAACAGGGATGCACCTTCCAGATGGGCATTGAAATTCATCTGATTTACACTGCCATTTATCTGAAATATTGTATTTCTCTCAGTAGAGTGACTTATTGCATAAATCATAAAACACAAAAATCAGATTTTGCACAAACCAGTACAAAGACTTACCACACTCTTTTTCATCACTGCCATCATTGCAGTCAATGATACCATTACACACCAAATGCCGCTTGAGACACTGACCACTTGTGCACTGGAAATTTCCTGGGCAACCTTCTTCAATACATCCATCTTCATCTGATGCATCAGAGCAGTCATGTATAGAGTCACATTTTGCTGACAAACTAATGCAATAGGCACCTTCCCTTGTTGTACCATTAGTGCACTGGAACTGACCTGAAAACCACAAGGAAGAGAGCAATGTGAATACACTTTTTAAAGTTCAGATTCAAAAATCAATGCCTAAGAACATATGAATAATAGAGTAGAGCTAGTTTAAATGCAGACAGTGTTTCATCAGTTTGTTATGACCAACCTCCCTTTACTGCCAATAAGGATCTATACATTTAAGGCTCATTTCAAAGCAGTTTACAGCTAAAAATTTGCTAATACAATTCTATTTCCTAAATGTGATTACTAGAGTGTAATGTACTGTGCTGCTGATGCTTGTTTATTTAACAGTTTAAGAATTAAAGCAAAATTTCTTACAAAGATAAATGCAAATAAGCATGTTTTACAAGCATTATGACAAAGAGCAATGGAAATTGCCAGTTTCTTTCAGCCTAGTAACAATTTCAGTTTTCAGTTGTTACAGTAACAACTGATGTGCTTTGAGATAAAGCTACTAAATTTAAATTTCAAATAAACTTGACTTTGCAAACACGTTTCCATAGCAAAATGCAATTGCTAAGTTAACAACACAAGAAACAGTAAAAAATACTGCACAACATGATTTAAATAACATATCCATACCCTCTGATGAAAGTGAGTAAGTAAGAGACGCAAAAGTGGAGATGGTAACAAGGTAGTACAGTGCTTGCTAGCTTATCAGTTTGTTAATCTCATCATATCCATTTCACAGCCACTGTCACTGTGCTTCTTATTTGATACTTGCATTCAGTACATGACTTGAATGACTACGGGTTTTGAAAAACCAATAAATACTTACTAGTGTGATACTAATTAGTAGTTACCTCAAATATTAAATCTTCATTATTTGTACATTTTCAGCTCACTAACTATGGTTAATTACTAAAAAATTAAGATAATTTACCTGCTGCACACTTTGAGAAAAACATGGGCAGCTTTTCAGCTGCAGGCACAGTGAGAGGTTGGACAGCTTCATCTTCTGCTGCTTCATTTTCCCTTGCGTTTTCATCAGAGTCATCAATAGCTTTGTTACTGTTTGTTGTGTTAACAGTTATTCCTCCAAAATCATTCAAGGTACTACTGGTTGATTGTTTAGATGAGTCCTGCACTGTAACTGGATAAGGTGTTATGAATATTTCAGGAAGTATTGTGGATGAATAAGGTTTTGCTTCATTCAGTTCTGGAGGTAACACTTCTCTGGCTTCATTACTTGAGAAGAACAAGCCTTCTCTATCCTGAGAGATATTTACAGGATTTTTGAATACCATTTCACTAGTAGCTTCAATTACAGGCTGTCCACTTAGGTGCATATTCCCAGTTATTTCTTCAATCTTCATTGTAGAAATATGTGAACTTCCTGAGGAATTTAGTTGTATTGAGGAATTATCAGAGTTTATTACATCTGCCACAATGTTTATGTTTCCAGTCTTTTCTTCAGTCTCTGTAATGGGATTTTCAGTCTTGCTAAATGGCATATCTAATGGAACTTTGTTTTCTGTTGCTAATGGTGACTTAGATATTTTATAACTGATTGCATATTCTGTAACATTATCTTGAGAGATGCCACTGTTGTTAAGAGTAGGAGGCATTTCTGTTACCTGTGTACCTTCTGAAACCAGTGAACCTTCCTTTGGAACAACATTTTCATCAAAATTCTGTAGAATTTCAGTTTTCATATCTTCCATGCCTTCAATTGCACTGTAGTTTTGCACAGAAGAAACTGAATGATACTGAGATGTATTACTCACAAGGGTTGCACTTTCATTACTGCCATTAATTGTTTCCTCACTTTTACTACCAATCATCTCTGGACCTTTCAAATCATCTTTCAATATTTTGTAAGATTTCTCCTCTACATAAACATTTCCTGCAATTTTTGGTTTATTTTCTTCATTGTCAACAACATTTGTTTCATCTTCAGATTTTGAAATGCCAACATTGCTCTCATTCTGAGGGATCTGTGGTTCTGGTGTATGAGAAACCACAATGGGAGTCATTTCACTTATTGGTGAAACATGGTCTACTGATGGCAGTGTCATTGTCATTGTCTCTGATGGGTTATCTCCCAAAATTCTCCCTTCTGCCATTGGAGAAGACTCATTTTCAGTTGAATGCTTCAGCTCTATAACATGTGGAAGAATTGTAGTGTCAGGTATGTGGTCCACTTGTGCCGCTATTCCTCCTGCTTCTTTAGTATCATTTAACACTGACATCAGCAAATTCTTTTCAACTTTCTTGCTACCTTCTTTGTCAAACTTCATCAATTTCTCATTATTTTTCTTGTCAAACTGACCTGCTACCTGTTTTTCTTGGATATTTTCACCTGTTGAATCTGTATCTAGATACTGAAGGACTGATTTCTTTCCATTATTATTGAAATCTTTTTTCTTAACTTCATCTTTAGTGAGTGGTGGATTATTTTCTCCCTCCACATCAAGATCAGTTGGTGCAGTTTCAGACATTGTCATTTTTGGCATGTCAACATTTGTTTGAGTTAAAGTAGATCCATTCATATTCTCCTGTTGCATATTTCCAGGTATCCTTGGACTTAATTCAATAATACTTTGCGCTGTTGGTGGAATAATATTCCCTTCTGCACTTGGTTCCAAGCTGTGAACATGTTCAGGATTCTGAGTGGTTACTGAGGGTGCTTGTGGGGCTCCAGCCATTCCAATCAATAATTTGTTTTCATGGCTTTCTTCGACATACTCATTGTGAACTATAGGATTTACTAAAATGCTAGCAACATCAGAGCCATTAGTAAATGGAATAGGACCATCATAACTAACTACATGAGGGTATTCTGTAGGTATATTATCAAGGGTTTCAAATTTTGTAGTGACGTTTTGTAACTTTGAATCACCTATGTTCTCAGTAGAGTCTGTAGTTGTATTTGCATTGTTGCTTAATACACTTTCTTCTGTACTAAGTGGTATTACAGAAGGAACTGGTGATGAGCTGGGATCAAAATTGGCTACTACAGATAAAGGCGGTGATTTTACAGTTTCAGTTGTTTTCTCAAGTGAATCATTGATGATGTCATTTTCAATATGTTTAGCTTCTGTACCATTACGTTTTCCCAACATGTCTCCATTTTCATTTATTTCATGAAAAACAGGCATGCTTTCTACAGAGACTGTAGTCTGATTTAATGGTTCAGTATCACTATAAATATGATTTTCATTTGGATTATCTGCTCTGTAAGTACTGTTCTCAACAGTTCTGTCTCCAGAGATTTGAGCATTGTGGTGACCAAGTGTTCCCTTCTCCATTTCTTGAACTTCATAAATTGGGTGTGTTATGGCATCTGATGAATTTTTCATTTCAGTGACACTGGCAATGGAGCTTTCATTCAAAATCAATGGATCATTCATGACAACATCTGTGACCACATTAGCTAAATGACCCTCATTGTTGCCAGTGAACAGAGCACTGATGTTTAATATATTTAGACTATCCTTAGTAATACTAGAGACATTATCATTATCGGACCTGTGCTCTGTATCAAGTGCGACTGGAACAGTTTCATCATATTTGGCTAATGTAACGTTCTCCTTTTCTGTCCAGTCTTGTGAAGAAGGTACAATATCAAGAACAGAATTTTCATGTGATGTACCAACATCAGCTGGTGAATCTGTTGAGTTTACATGATGTGATTCACCCTCTGTTGTAACAATATTAAATGAAGGTGATGTAACAGGTTCAAACCCATATATTGTTGTTGCTATTTCTGGGGGTAAACTATCTTCCAAGTGAGAAGCAACATTATGAGTATCATCCTGTACTGAATTTATAGCTGAAACTTCTTGAACATCAGTGGTTTTAAAAATATGAGAGTTTGTTTCATTAGTAGGTGAAACTTCCATTACTTGTAAAGCTGGATCTGTTTTATCAGGAACCTCAGTAGCATACGTGATGCCAACAACATTATTCACAGAATGTAATACTCCTGTTTCTTCTACATTACTTGAATTTCTTATTTCAGTTACAGCCATATTATTAAGACCAGTAACACCTTCCACATTTGAAGATATTGGCGGATGCATAGTACTCTCATTTATATTTTGTTTATCATTAATCTGATCTTTCATAACTTTTTCTTGATTTGTGATGTCATTGAAGTGATCATTTTCAGTTGCTGCGTGTCCTGTTTTCTTTTCAGAGACCGATGAATTACCTTTTATTGTTTCATCAGCAGGGATACCTAAGTTTGCCTTTCCATCAAAAAATGGTGATTCAGTACCATTCTGCTCACTGTATACTATGTTTTTCCCATTATTATGAACATTTGTATCATATATCTCATTGTCATGTAATCTCGTTGGTTCTGTATGTGAGATACTCTCTGGAAAGCTATCATCAAGTTTTTGTCCCCCTGTGTTAGTAACAAAACTTATTTCATCATCCAGCTGGCTGACATTTTTATGGAGTGTGTCCACCACTGAATCAGGTTGTAAGGCATTTACATCATCATTAAATGAGAGCAATGATTGGGAAGTTGTTGTTTCATCTTCAGTGCCTTTTTCTGCAAACATACCTTCATTCATTTGTGTTGCTGTGTCAGACGTACTGACTTCCCCCATATCATCCAGCTCTGCTTTCTTTACAGCAATTTCAGGGAACATATTTTGTTCATTATCAGTAGAATTATTGATAGTTTCCATGTAATGATAATGAGGAACAAGTATTGGAGACTCTGTACTTAGATTCGCACTACTATTTTGTAAAATAAGGAGCTGATTATTAAATTCATTGTTGGGGACTGTCATAGAACTATTATTATTTATATGAATACTGTAATTTATATTTTGTGCTGTGCTGTTCTCATTTACAGTAGGACTTATCAACTGAGATTCATTTACCATAATCATATGGTCTTCCTTCCACATTATGGGCACAGCTGTGGTATAAATCACATCTTCTGCCCTATCAGACTTGTCTCCACCTGCTACAGAGATTTCTCGATTCTCAGTATGTTCATGTGAGTGTCTAGAGTGTGTTTCGGCTTCTGGTTGATATTCTATGTTATTATGAATATCAGAATGTAAGGAGATGTTGTGCTCAGCATGCTCCACATCCACAGTAACATCCTCTACATGTTCTTTCTCTTTGGTGACATCTTCTAGTGGCGTATTGCCTATTAATGCATCAGATGTATCATACGATGCTGAATTTTGCGATACATTAGCAGTTTCTGCCCCAGGTGTGTTAAAATCTGCAGTATCATATTGGAGTATGTCTGGTTTTGAAATATTTAAAACATTGCTGTCATGAATACTTGGTGTCAACATAGTAGTTTCGTTAGAAATATCTGCAGTTGGGGAAATTCTGTTAGGATCACTTACATCATTTTCTACACTGTGGAGACCATCTTCCAGGTTTGTATTTTCTGTCATCTCTGACATTGTAGAAGATGGTGTTGAAGAATGATGCAAGAATGCTCTAACATCTGAATTTATGTATGTATCTGAAAGAGATTTTCCAACAGATTCGTTCATTCTTTCCATTTCATATTCAGCTTCAGGTTTTACAGCATCAGCATAACTTTCATTACTTCTCAGTGACTGGTCAGGTGCAGGTTGAGTTACATATTCAGCTTCTTGGTGCACTTCATTTATGGCAGTTATCCCTGGTACCGAAATGTGCTCTGTAGCCACAAGCATGTCAGGAATTTTTGTTGTCATTTCTTGTGAACCATCAAATTCTGCCTCAGTCCCTTTATTTTTTTGTAACAGATGTTCCTTTAGAGTAACTCCAGAAGATTCAAACTGTGATCCTATTTGATATTCAGGTATTTCCCTTGATTCATGTGCTGTATTATTAGAAGAAACTGCCTGAATTATACTTACAGAGGCATGATCCATAATTGCTGATGATTCTGTGATCGGCAAGCTATCTGCTGACAGTGATGACTGTGAGCTTGTCATTAGTTCTGATTCATGTAATGGCTGTGATTCCAGAAATTGTTTTCCCAGTGATGACTGAAATTTCTCAGAAAGTTCTGCCTCTTGATGCTTCTGTAGTTCATTTGATGTTTTATTTGCATTTCCTGTTGCCATATCATATGATAGCTCATGCAAGAATGGTGTTATTTCTGTTGCAACATCTGAGTCTTGTTCTTGTGCTATAGGTTTCATCTCAGGGTAGACTGTTGGTTGCGCATCTTGGAACACAGGTACTTCTGTGTATGTTCCCAGCTCATCTCTTGTCTCAGGTTCTAAAACTGATGTATTTGCTGTTGCCTGATTCTCATTAACAGCCCAACTACCACCTTGTGCATGAGGATAATAGTCATGTTCAGTCTCTCTATGATGATGAATTACATCATGTTCCACCTCCATCACAGGTCCAGATGGAGTTGAAGATTCTGAAGGCAATGTTCCAGATGAAGGAAGTGGGTCTGATGAAGGAGAAGGCTCAGATGTAGAAAAGGGATGAAACAGAGATGATGATGAAGGTGTGGAGTTCATTTCAATTGGAGGATAAGGTTGGCCAGAAGAGGAGAGCTCAGTAGAGAAAACTGTTTCAGGAAGATAAGTATGTTCAAGCAAAGCAGAATGTTCAGAGTATGTGTCAAGTGAGGGAGATGGTTCAGCTGAAGGAGATGGTTCTGATGAAGGAGTAGGTTCAGGTGCAGGAGTTGGTTCAGCTGCAGGATATGGTTCTGATGAAGGAAGGGATTCGAATGGAGGAGATGGTTCAGGTGAAGGAGTTGTTTCAGGTGGAGGAGTTGGTTCATGTGAAGGCGATAGTTCAGCTGCAGGATATGGTACCAATGAAGGAAGTGGTTCAGGTGAAGGAGATGGCTCGGGTGAAGGAGATGGCTCGGGCGAAGGAGATGGCTCGGGCGAACGAGTTGGTTCGGGT
Source organism: Schistocerca serialis cubense (assembly GCF_023864345.2). Lineage (NCBI taxonomy): Eukaryota > Metazoa > Arthropoda > Insecta > Orthoptera > Acrididae > Schistocerca > Schistocerca serialis. The sequence goes on along the minus strand of NC_064639.1, from coordinate 422,113,795 downwards.
GAAGGAGATGGTTCGGGTGAAGGAGATGGTTCGGGCGAAGGAGATGGTTCGGGCGAAGGAGATGGTTCGGGCGAAGGAGATGGTTCGGGCGAAGGAGATGGTTCGGGCGAAGGAGATGGTTCGGGCGAAGGAGATGGTTCGGGCGAAGGAGATGGTTCGGGCGAAGGAGATGGGTCGGGCGAAGGAGATGGGTCGGGTGAAGGAGATGGTTCGGTCGAAGGAGACGGTTCGGGCGAAGGAGATGGTTCGGTCGAAGGAGATGGGTCGGTTGAAAGAGATGGCTCGGGCGAAGGAGATGGCTCAGGCGAAGGAGATGGCTCGGGCGAAGGAGATGGCTCAGTTGAAGGAGATGGTTCGGGTGAAACTGAAGGATCAAGGAAATAGGGTGACCCTGATGAAGGAAAAGGTTCAGGTGAAGGTGATGGTTCAGCTGAAGGAGATGGTTCAGTTGTAGGTAATGGTTCATATGAGAGAAATGGATCTGGTGAATGAGAGACAGACACATCATGTTCCTCTTCAGTGTTTCCAGTATTTCCAACGTGATGTGAGGGTTCCTTTGCCCATGTGCCTGGAACAGAAATGGTATTATTTACAATATTATTCATTGCAATTAGAGAAATGTTAAAAAAGTTAAAAAATATTGGGGTGTTGTCTCTGTAATAATATAATTACAGATGTTTCAGAAGTGCCTGACATTTTTCAGGAAATAAAGAATTACGACATTTTCCATGTATTTCATGTACCACAAAGTATTTAAGGGTCCGTTTAGTGACACACTATTTCACAAAATAAGGACAATGATAAGTAAATTATGCAACTTCATGTGTAAAATTTTCTAAGAACTGATTTCATTATAACCTGAGTGCCATTACAAAGCCACTCTCTCTTAGTAAGAACAAAAGTAATATTAAACTTCCTGGCAGATTAAAACTGTGTGCCCGACCGAGACTTGAACTCGGGACCTTTGCCTTTTGCGGGCAATTGCTCTGCCATCTGAGCTACCGAAGCATGACTCACACCCAGTACTCACAGTTTTACTTCTGCCAGTAGGGTTTTCATACTGATGTCAGTTTCTCAAAAACTTTTGTGAATGCTTGACTGTGCCATACTGTAAAAAGAAGAAGTCATTTTTTTTCACTATTATAAATGGCCTATATGTATGTAATACTGAGTGATACTCTACAATACACATGATATACTATAAATTTTTGAAGTGATATTATTTAACTGGAATCCCACAGTGGAAAAAATGGAGTAAAAAAATTATAATAAATATGTTCTTCAGTCTATTTAAGGGGAGTTAGAATGAAAATTTTTTTTCACATTTTCGGATTTTTATCTAATTCTAAAATTTGCAATTTTCTGAACAAACTGATAAACTCACATGGGAAGTACTTTATTTTATTTTTTTAAATATAATCTAAACTGATTGAAAATGTTAAAATTTTTACTTGCATTACTTCAACATCTAATAAAATCGGTAAGTTTTTATATTTGCTGTATTATAGAGGTTAAAATACGTGTTTGTACTGATAGCAACTGACAAAAACAGTGTCATATCATTGCATAGTATAAACATACATTGTACATTGAAGTGCTAACATTTTCCCGAGGAAAAGTGATGAACAGATCGGTAAATCTCTCAAAAGGTAAAGTATGATGCCAAAATGAAGTGTTTTTAAGAAACGTGGGTGTGGGTTTCATAACAGATTTTTGAATAAAGGGAAGCATTGTGTTCAACATGTGGCATGTGAAGTTACATACTATGAAATACAGGCAAACTCGTCAGTATCTACAGGAACACCCATCAGTGCTTTGAAGATTAAAATAAAATGTTGTAATACACAGTTTTCTCAAACTGAAAATGATGTACATGGTAGGTTAGATTATATTCTGATAGATTTACATATCGTAACAAGGGTGTCTTGAAAGGAGGATATAAGATGAACATCAACAAAAGCAAAATGAGGATAATGGAATGTAGTCAAACTAAGTTGGGTGATGCTGAAGGAATCAGATTAGGAAATGACACACTTAAAGTAGTAAAGGAGTTTTGCTATTTGGGGAGCAAAATAGCTGATGATGGTCGAAGTAGAGAGGATATAAAATGTAGACTGGCAACGGGAAGGAAAGCGTTTCTGAAGAAGAGAAATTTGTTAACATCGAGTATAGATTTAAGCGTCAGGAAGTCGTTTCTGAAAGTATTTGTATGGAGTGTAGCCATGTATGAAAGTGAAACATGGACGATAAATAGTTTGGACAAGAAGAGAATAGAAACTTTTGAAATGTGGTGCTAAAGAAGAATGCTGAAGATAAGATGGGTAGATCACATAACTAATGAGGAGGTATTGAATAAAACCAGGGAGAAAAGGAGTTTATGGCACAACTTGACTAAAAGAAGGGATCGGTTGGTAGGACATGTTCTAAGGCATCAAGGGATCACCAACTTAGTATTGGAGGGCACCATGGAGGGTAAAAATTGTAGAGGGAGACCAAGAGATGAATACACTAAGCAGCTTCAGAAGGATGTAGGTTGCAGTAGGTACTGGGAAATGAAGAAGCTTGCACATGATAGAGTAGCATGGAGAGCTGCATCAAACCAGTCTCAGGACTGAAGACCACAACAACAACAATAACAACAACAAGGATGTTAGGTGAATGTGTGTGTTGCAAAATATATGGAGAGCCAATTATTTTATGTGAAGACAGTGAGGTATCAAATGGACTAGCAAGGAAACTTATCATTAATTGTGCCAGTTGTAAATATACTCATTCATTTTGGAATTCTGATAAGTGTAAAGATAATTATTTTGAAGTAAATGTTAGGTGGTTTTATGGATTGAGGGCTATTGGCTAAGGACACACTGCAGAAGAAACAACGTGTGCCGTAATGAATTTGCCATGCCCACCTTGTAAAATTGACAAGTATGCGGGACAATTGGAGCTGCTGTGGAATCTGTTGCATGTGAGTCAATGAATGGTGCTGTAAACAAAGCTGCTGAATAAATGATGGTATGACTGACATACCAGTAGCTTTTGATGGCACTTGGCAGAAGCGCAGATACAGTTCTAAGAATTCTGTTGCTACGGTGATCAGTGTGGATACTGGAAATGTAATAGATCTCCAGATTTAACTGAACATTGTTAAATGTGAAAATCAGGGAATGAAGAAGAGCATATCTGTGACAGAAATTTCGAAGGAACAAGGCCTCTCTGCAGCAACTGAAATTTTTAGTCGATCTGTGAACAAAAGGGGGTTCTTAGGTTATGGAGACTCAAAAGCATATAACAGTGTAGTAGCTGCTCAGCCACATGGTGAGAAGATGGAATGTGTTGGTCACGTCCAGAAGAGGATGGGCACCAGGTTGAGGAAGTTGAGACAAAGTTTAAAAGACAAGAAACTTTCTGATGGTAAAACCATAAGAGGCAGGTGGACAGACAAAATGATTGATAAGCTACAGCAGTATTATGGGATGGCCATTAGAAATAATACTGAAGATTTGTTGAAAGTGAAGCAGGCAGTATGGGCTACCTTCTTCCACAGACTGTCAACTGATGAAAGCCCAGTACACCACCTTTGCCCTTCTGGACCTGATTCATGGCGCAATTACTGAAATGCCCTGTACTCAAACAGTTCATACAGCCATAAACATTCCATCCCAGCAACATTCATGGATATCATAAAATCTATTTACAGAGACCTGGCAAATCCTGAATTACTGAAGAAGTGTCTGCATGGTCAGACTCAAAATCTCAATGAGTCATTCAATAATCTTATATGGACTTGCTTAACAAAAAATGTTTTTGTTGGAATGAAGATACTAAAATGGGGGGTCAGTGATGCTGTTATTGATTTTAATGATGGCAACATTGGTAGTGTAAAAGTGCTACAGCATATGGGAATTAATCCTGGAGCAAATTGCATCAGAGAACTTGAATGGATGGACAAGGTTCGCATTGATAAAGCAGAGTATGCAGCACAGTTGGCCACTAAGGAGTCCAGAAAAAAGAAAAAAGAAAAAAAAACTTGTAAAAAGAACAAGAGGATGATATATGGTATGGTGCAGGATGCTTCTGAGTGACTAAAAATAAAAAAATAAGCATATATTATGCGAGTTAGAGTCTTCTGAAACTTTAGAAGCTGTTCCTGAAAATTTACATTTTCTATTGCATTTTTCTCTAAATCTCAGAAACCACTTCGAGTAGAGTATTCAAATTTTCAGAGAGTAATAACATACATATCCTGAGTCTACTGAACTAAAAAAAGAACATAATGTTATGTATAATTAAAATTATTTAGGATAACATACAAAAAAGGTACACAAAATTTTAACCACGTAATTAAAAAATTGTACTTCCAAAAGCACTGGCTGAAATGCTTTATTGTAGTTCAATAGACTCAGAACATACGGCTTAATGTCCTGTAAAAGTTTTATGTCAATGGCTACAGTGGTTCCTGAAATACAGGGAAGCCAAGTCACTAAATTTAACATTGTCAGGATAGGGCATTACAACTCCCTTTCACTGCAGCGATGTAATCTGAAATATAAACCACATATGATTTTAAATAAAAGAATTACAAAATAGATATGAATTACTTCTGTTATTGTTCTATTCTGCAACCAATTGTAGCCTCTTGCTCACATATAATTTCCTTAGGAGCTTGAAGAACTGTCTAATTCAGTCTCCTACACAAAATGTCATAGCAAAAGGTGATGCTGCATTATCTTTCATAGAAGTGAGCTATTATAAGGAATTCATTTTCAAGAATTAGCCATGTAAAATGTTAATCAGTAATACAGCTGCCAGAGATTGTGGTTGTGTGTGTGAGTTGCATTTGCATATGTGTGTGCGTGTGTGTGTGTGTGTGTGTGTGTGTGTGCGCTCGCTGTCTAATTTTGACAAAGGCCTTGTTGGCTGGAAGCCAATTGTGTGACAGTATTTTTGTTGTGCCTTTCTGCAGCTCAGAATCTCCGCTGTATGGTGAGTAGCACCTACACTTTTCATTATATGTTAAATTTCATCCTGGATTGCCCATGTTAGATCAATCAATAATAACTAGTCAACATTGACACAATGTTCAAAGCTAAGCTATTTGTTTGTAATGTCAAACAGTAACCTTCACAGAACATTTAACTCAATAAGCTGTAGGTAATACTGCATAACTGAGAAAAAAGAAGTTTTGCAGGTAGTAAGTATGGCTATTGTATCTCACTGATAAATTTTCTGGAATAAGGCTGTAAGATCTCAATGTGGTCAGCCTTATTTGCAAACTATATATGTCTATGTGCTAGATGTCTGTTAAATCTGAACAGTATGAAAAGTTCATATGGGGTGTTTTGTTCTCTCTCAACAATAGTTCCATGCATATGTTCGGTGAAACCACTGTGGCTATATTATTCTTCTAGATAGCAAATCTTTTCACATTAGTGATATTCTCCAGATCAAGATCTCAACAACGTATCAATTATTTTCTTCTTCTTCTGTCAAACCAAAACAAACAAAGTGCAGAACAAGACAAAAGATTTTATTTGAATGAGACTTATCCATGTTAAGGACTACTTAGGGGGCTACACTGGGAAATAGGGAGAAAATCTCTTAATACCAAAGGTGCAGCAGAGTAGTTACTAACTGTGTGTATTTTGAACATTTCACCTAATTTTCATGATCATAAAGCAGTGTCTTCCATTTATATATGGGTATCTGAATAATAAACTCTCATACATGATGGAAAAATTATGAATATTGTATGGAAAGAAAACTTCCAATCAGAAATTTGTTAAATTCATGAAGTCACAGATTCATATTTTCCTTTGTTTTCATAACCCTTACAAGTAAGCACCTGCATATTTCCTCCCCATTCTTATCTAGCTAATCTAGTCCTCTGTCCATAATGTTCATGGTGTTGATTAGACATTTATTCCTGTGGTCTTCTTGGATACTTAGAAAAAGACCAACACAAAAGAAAGAAAAGAATACTTAATTTCTGACTTTGAACTGTTTTACTTTGAGAAACACAATGCAAAACAGAGTCAAAAAGCTAAAAAAAGAGATGTCAAATAGTACTGGGCAAAGCAGAGTTCAGAAACATATATAAAAGGAATCTGAAGAACCATTTCCAGAAAAGTCATATTGTGCACTTTAACTGTCTCATGCAGAGCTCTCAATGCACTCATTTCTTTTACTAATATTAGCTGAATCAACAGTTTTCCTTCTCCTGCATTCTGGTTTTAAGGAACAAACTACTGAGCTAGACATTTTTCATCATTACTTTTTTGTTTCTGTAGTTGTTCCAGCTGGCAAAGTTGGTGTATAGGGTACTAGATTCCCTCAGAATTTTTTTTTTTTTTGTGAATTCTGATCATAACAAAGCCAGTGAATGAATTACTCAAAGAAAACAGGGGACTAGCTCTCAGATTGAATTCAGACTAGATTTTATGCTTAATATGCTGTGAAACCAGCCCATTTCTCATAGTATGTCACTCAATAACAACTGCCAATAACTGAATTCAGTCTCTTTCTGAATGCCTTGTCTTGACTAATGCTGGACAGTGATAACTGATCTTCTACAGACATGGCCATAGTGGCAATACAATTTTATGCAGTGTTGTTTTCAACAACATTTTGTAATGCTTGGCAATAAGGAAAGGGTTTGTTAACAACCTTTCTGCTGCCACACATAATTAAACCCCACCCCTTCTCACTTTCCTTTCACTCTCTGCTGAGCTCAATCCAATGGACATATTATGGTCAACAGTGTTACGTGTCTTCTCTCCATGAGACACTACAATAATGTTTGGAATCTAATTCCATCCAGTAACCAGGAATGTTGTGCTATCACTACTCTTCCCCTTGTTGGGCAAATGCTGATGATGGAAAATTTCAGTTACTACCAATCTTCAAACTAATTACCTCCAAGTTAGGTATCATCACACTGGACATGTAAATGACCCCAGTTAGGTAGATATTTAATTCCAGTAGCACTTTTTTATGTGTGTAAAGATGCTACAGTATTGTTTTCAAAGATCTCAATACCATTCCTGACAAATATGAGATTTCTGGTGCTTGCCAGATTGGCAATACAGAAAATTATATATAAAACATTATGAGGAATGGAGGTAAGAAAAAGGAGGAATGGGGGGTAAGAAGTGAAGTAATTTTGCAGCCCTTGATTATTTCTCCATATTACGCTTGAAAATGTGCAGAGGAAGTATCTCTTACCTTCATTAACACAATTTTTGCCAGAAGCATCCAAAATTAATGTGTCTGGGCACACACACTCAAAATCCAACTTCTTTTTGTAGTCAAAAACACAACTGTGTGAGCAGCCAGCATTATTAAGTTGGCAAGAATCCAGAACATCTACAAAGGAAAGAGAGCCAGATTAATGACTGTATGGAATTGTTGAAAACGAAGCAAAAGCCACAGAGTATAAATTATGGTAATTCAATTACAGTCTAACAGCTTGTGTAGTACAAAACAAAAACAAGTTTAGCTCTGCTGTTCAAAGATAAATATGTTTCACTAACATTATAACTAGAATAAAAGACTAATATGTTCATTTTATTACAAAAGTTCAGCCATATTGGTATTTAGTAGTCTGAAAACGGCCAGAATGTGGCCAAAGATACAAACAAATCTTGCAATATGCATCCCGTAATTGTCACTATAAATAAATTTTTTATACAGATTGTGGAAATGATCTACATCTAAATCTACATTTATACTCCACAAGCCACCCAACAGTGTGTGGCAGAGGGCACTTTACATGCCACTGTCATTACCTCCCTTTCCTGTTCCAGTCGCATATGGTTCACAGGAAGAACGACTGCTGGAAAGCCTCCGTGCGCACTCGAATCTCTCTAATTTTACATTCGTTATCTCCTCAGGAGGTATAAGTAGGGGGAAGCAATATATATTCAATACCTCATCCAGAAATGCACCCTCTCGAAACCTGGACAGCAAGCTACACCGCGATGCAGAGCGGCTCTCTTGCAGAGTCTGCCACTTGAGTTTGCTAAACATCTCCGTAACACTATCACGCTTACCAAATAACCCTGTGACAAAACATGCCTCTCTTCTTTGGATCCTCTCTATCTCCTCTGTCAACCCGAGCTGGTACGGATCCACACCGATGAGCAATACTCAAGTATAGGTTGAACAAGTTTTTTGTAAGCCACCTCCTTTGTTGATGGACTACATTTTCTACAGACTCTCCCAATGAATCTCAACCTGGCACCCGCCTTACCAACAATTAATTTTATATGATCATTCCACTTCAGATCATTCCGTACGCATACTCCCAGATATTTTACAGAAGTCACTGCTACCAGTGTTCGTTCCGCTATCATATAATCATACAATAAAGGATCCTTCTTTCTATGTATTCGCAATACATTACATTTGTCTATGTTAAGGGTCAGTTGCCACTCCCTGTACCAAGTGCCTATCCACTGCAGATCTTCCTGCATTTCGCTGCAATTTTCTAATGCTGCAACTTCTCTGTATGCTACAGCATCATCCGCGAAAAGCCGCATGGAACTTATGACACTATCTACTAGGTCATTTATATATATTGTGAAAAGCAATGGTCCCATAACACTCCCCTGAGGCATGCCAGAGGTTGCGTCTGTAGATGTCTCTCCACTGAGAACAACATGCTGTGTTCTGTTTGCTAAAAACTCTTCAATACAGCCACACAGCTGGTCTATGCCATGCTGAATGAACCAACTAACTCAGACCATAGAATCACATTGAAAAAGCCAAGATACAATATGAAACAGCAATACAGTCAGAGCAGTGTATCAAGAAATAAAGAAAAAACATTGGATGAGAATAGAATACAAAAATGTTGTTTAGCAACTTAAGATCTGACCTGTCCTGGTCCCTCTCTTGGTTCATACACACAAATTATAATTACCCCACAATTTTTGAACTCGGCTATTTGTTTTACTGGTTCCTTCCTTCCACTCCTACAATTATTGCTGTTTTTATACTGCTTGTCATTTAGTTTTCAATAACACAACCTTTGATTCTAGAAGCTCAATCTTAACAATTACTTATGAGTAGTCCATCACCAATGAGACACAATTTTCTCCCTGTTTAGCATCAAAACCTTCCTCGTTATCTCATATTTACACAGTAAATAATGCTGGATCTTCAAATAACTTACAGAGTGTTCACGAGCACTGTCAACAGATATCCATATGTATACTTACAATTAGCTCGAATAGAGCCCATAGGGATGTGAAACTGATCTAATGTTCCTCCATTGGTGGCCAAATGTTTTTCCAGTCTTTCTCGGACTTCAGTCAATTTAAGTGGTGGGCGAGATGCTTTTATTCCATCCTTAAACTGCCATCCTATTCGGAACTTGACAACAATACTACCTGGACTGAAAAATTATAAGCATTTTGGAATTATCTGTGATAATCTTACCTTCAATTTAGTATTGTTTTATAAAATTGCTTTTTTACTTACGAGAAGCTGAGGACCTTCACTAAAAGCTCTGCAGCTCCATATTCACGTTCTTGAAGAGTAAACAGAGCATGCAACAGCTGAAAGAAATGAAAATCATCAGCTTATGGTCATAATTACAATAATGATTTACATTACAAAAACTACTTGGACAAACTGAAAATGTACTCACTTTTTCCTCAAGTTGATTTGCCAGATTATTATATTCATCTGAATTTTTATCACTATATTCTTGTTTGAAGTCCATGTCATCTATTTTTAGCTCCCCATCCAGAGTTCTTGGAACTATAAAAAAGATAATTACTGGAATAAGTCTCTCCTAGGATTTTTCTTGACACCGAAAGATTAGGCAGTGTTGAGATTCTTGACTGTTCTTGCTTTCTCTTCTCAACAACTCTTCTCTGACAATAAATGATCCACCAAACATATGTACTGAAATCTACTGGTTAGAAAAATGTTGATTGGTACAATACTTGAGACTACACCACAGCATTTCAACAATTAGGTTCCTGATAGTTCAAAAGGTAATGGTCTTTGGAAATTTGGATTTTGATATGATAACTGATGACTATATTACTGAGGAACAGTTTCCATTCACAAGCCCATGTTATACCCATGTAAGCTGTTCTCAGAGGACATGCTGAGGGACTAAAAATTTACATCATCCCATGAAGTATGGCGAAATACTACAATGAAGATCCAACAACATTTTTCATCTTCTTCTTTTTTTCCATGACAAGAGTAATATAGCTTTAAAGTAAGTATTATGAATGTTATTCTGGCAAATGGAGTAGACTTGTTATTTGAGTAACATTTATGAATGTTTTCAATACTTCACTGTTGGACTCATCTTTTTGCAATTATTGCACATATTTCCCCTTTTACTTATGAGTTGCGTGCATGAGTTGCATGCATGACATAGTTGTGCCCAAATCTACCATTGTTGTGCGAAACTCTTATGAAGGACTCTACCACATATTGCTATCTCCACACAGATGTGAGGAATATATTATGCTATATGCTTACAATATTTTATAGTGAAGTACGAAAAAGAGGCAGCTTGATAATGTCCATGGAGGGGGCAGGGCAAACTTAGCTAAAGTCTAACTCATGAAATAAATTGGTTACTTCAAAAATAAAACAATCTGCACAGGAAAATGATTTCCCTCAAGAAAGCCACAGTAGCTGTCAGCTCACCCATACGAAAGACTAATGATTGTAGTATTGAATAACTGTAAATAAACAAGGCGAATCCAATAGCTATGTAACAAATGAGTTGTATTTCTTGAGGGAAACTGATGAAGTTTGAAAGTCACAGAAAGTAAATCATTACAATAAATAAAACTGATTACATTTTGACAGTTTTGTGATGCAAAGCATATACTAAAGTTACTTGAAAATAAACTTACCATAGAGACCACTCATGTCAGTAGTTGGCAATTTATCAGGTATACTTGGGAACAGTGGTGGTGGTGTGTATGATGATGATATTTGCCCTTCAGTTGTTGTTTCTAATGTTTTACTCCCTGTTGCACCTAACTGCCTACTGCTTACACTTGTATCACCAATAATGGGCTCTTCTTGTGCAAGAATAACTCCAGCTGAAATTTAAGGCATGAAATCTTTTAAAAATAGCAGACCTACTTCATTCTAAATGCAACAGTATAAATTGTAGTTTAAACATGCTGCTACAGTATTTTCAGCAACTCAAAACAAGTCCTCTTGTGTAATATTACATAGCTGAAAAGTCATCATATGCATAAAGTAAGGAAGTAAAAGTTTAAATACTTACTGCCTGCTAAAACAGCAATTAATATTGCAACGGCCAATAAAATAAAGGCAATTCCCCAACAGATGCAACGTTTCCATGACTGAGATCTCCTTTTGTCTTTTGTGACATAGAGCTTCTCACCTCTGAAATTGAATAGGCTTTTTAGTATCCTGTGATCCAATAGTTTCTTTACTGTGACTGCTAACACAAAAATGAGTCCAATTTTAACTATTTTACTGTTTACACTAATAGTAAAATTTGGACTAGGTAGATTTTGATAAAACTGATTACATATTTTAAAAGACACATTGATATATAAAGCCTAAAAAGTAACTGATCATAGATCAGTCAAAGGTAGCAGTTGTTAAGTGTGTTTAGCAGTTCATATAAATATAGACCAAAATTCTGAACCATTTCTACAATTTCAAATAAATGTAGATCACAAAAGTTGATTTTTTGTTTTCCTTAGTTATCTTCTACATTACATTTGGTAAGGGCTTCTCTTTTGTTTTGGGATGAGTCTTGAAGACAATGGGTTTTCACCCCATCAGTTTCTGTATGCAGTAATTTCATAACGGATTCATACATTCGAGAGGCTTCTTTCTCAATAATTGATGACATTTGTGTTGGTTATTTGATACTTCAAATTTTACTGTGTTTATGTGTTATTGGCATTTGTTTCTTCAGTGCTGGTGGCCATATATTGTTAAGTCACATTCTGTTGTGGTCCCAGTCATTCTTTTCCTAACTGGAAATTTTATTTTTCAGGTCTTTTTTACACTGGTAATAGCACAATTTGGTACAGATAGTGAAGATACAGAGTCTATCCTCATACACTTCATTATTATGTATTATTTTCATTGTGGCTGACTTCTCTTTTCATGTAAGCAGCAATTCCCATCATATTAATTAGTCTTATATTAACAATTCTTTTAGTTCAAACTGCTACAGCATCCTACAATGGCAATAACCACTGGAAATAATGATGCCTCTCCTATGAAAAAAATCTTGGTACTCTCACTTTTATTCTGTTTTGTGTAAATAGTGCCCTTATATCTTTTGTTAAAAGAAACCTTCACAGTCGTGACAGTTACTTTAATAATATTTATAAAACAACAAGTGTTCTTTGAGAATATTAATGCCTACTGACTTGCTGTGGATGTACATCATATACAATACTTCTGCCCTCCCCCCCCCCCCCCCCCCGCCCCCTCTCCCACATTTTTACAAAGTGCCCAATAACTCTAAATTTTTGCATGAGTACAAGTCACAAAATTTTTACATAATGTACTCCTACACGACAAATAATAGTCTTTACTTTTTTAAATTGGATTCAAAAAAGCCTCGCTCATATAATGCAAGAATTCTGTCGCTCATATAATGCAAGAATTCTGAAGACCAGGTATTGTTATCTTCCTTGTCTCCTATACTTTTACTAGTGTTCACTTGTAAAATAATGTTAAAATGATAGTATGCATTGTTTAAGAATTGAAGATGAAGACAATACAGTAACCATCTACAGAACCAATAGCTTATATAGCTGATCAACAAAAAATAAGATAACTTTCTTTCACCGCCACATGAAGAATAAAGTGTAAAGTAGCACAACCACAAATGAAAGCATCTCCAGTAAGAAGAGAGAAATAGAAGAAAAACATGTTAGTGAGGATCAGTGTAACAGAAGATTTTATTAAAAGTTAAACTAGAAAAAGACAATCAAAAATTAAAATTGCTGGACAGATAGGGAATAAAGACTGTACTTACTAAATACACACTGTATTTTGACTAATAACAATAAACAACAAATCAAAATTATTCTTTACTTTCTGGAAGAAAAGGTTTACAGGGCAGCCAAATGAAAGCATGACTTGTGAAAAAAGCGAGTAAATTGTTTAGTATTTTGAAATTAATTGCCATAGATGTTAATACAGCTATCCCACTGTGAGAAAATATGGTCAAAGCCTTCATGGAAGAATGTTTGCAGCTGCCTATGGAACCCAGGTATGCACTTCTTCATCCAAAGCAAATTGAAGGTCATGAATGTCTTTCTTCAGGGCTTCAAAAAAATGGATCTCACTTGGGGAGATATTGGGACTGTATGGAGGATGTGTAAGGGCTTCCCAGTGAAACTTCTACAGTGTATTTGAAATAATCTTGGCAACATGTTTGTGAGCATTATCCTGCAACAGAATGGCACTGCTTTGAGTACACTGCAGAAATTTTGCTGCAGTGACCTTATACATTCTCCATACAGACCCTGTCTTGCCCCATGCAATTTCCTTATTTCTGGAGCCCTCAAGAAAGAAATTGTGGCCGTTGATTTGCTTTGGATGAAAAGGTTCACACATGGACACAATCACAGTTCTGTTGGCAATCGCAAACATTTTTCCATAATGGCATTGACCATCTTGTCTCACAATGGAATAAGTGTATGAACAGTTATGACAATCACTTTTGAAATAATAAACAGTTTACTTACTTTTTTCCCATGTGTCTTGGTCTCATCTGACTGCCCCTTATACATTCTTCAAGTCAAAACAATACAGGAAAAGATGTAAAAGAACACGAAAATGAATTCTGGATCATGAATGAAGAGACATGCACACACAAAATGTGAAAACCATGAAGAAAATATTATTTCTGAATGGTAGTTGAGACAAGAAAATAAAGTATACACAATGAAGGTGCCATAAAAAAGAAATAAAATAAAAAAGAACCTTCAAACATTGAACTTTGCAACATGCATTCATCCATTAATTGTCTGTGTCTGTGAATTAGACTATATTACTTACATTTGAAATACAAAGCATTTACAACAAATGCATCCCTAATGATTATGCTTGAGAATGAAAATATGCCCGTGCCTCATCTCATTTTAGACTGCAAGGACAATGAGAACATATTTAAAAAAACTCTTGGAGTGACAATATTCAGTATATTTTACAAGTTTTGAGGATAAGAGTGTGCATTCTTCAGGAAGTACAGTACTACTAATAGTGGAAATTTCTTGATTATTCCCATGCAGTTAATAAATAGCACAGGTATCCAGATATTGTACTGTTATTCATAATGCAGTAAAGTGTTTTATGTAAGAAATGTACAAAATAATAATTGAGTAGATTTGCACACACAATGTTTTTCAGATGACATTGAAAGCAAGTTATAAATGTAAACAGTTATCTTTGCTGGGAACGATACACAGCAGTTTAATTACTTTGTGATTCTGTTCAATAAAATACATGTTGTTGTACTACAACAGAGTCTATGCAGTCTGTATTTGTTTATGTTTCCTATGTTTCCAGTTAAATAAAAATGTAAACTATTTTGTTTTTTTTAGTTCATTATGCACTCTACTTATAAGTGAAAGCAAAATATTTTACACAGCTGACAGCAATACACAAACATTAACACATGAAGCACAACATTAATGGTCAGTTTGAGGACACTGCAAGGACTAGGGAAAGGATAATAAGTGAAAGAGGTCAACCAAACTGCACCCAACCATATACAGGCAGCGTGCACTCAGCAGTTTATTCCCTCTACCCAGAAATTTAAATTAAAAGCAGAGACTCTTTGCTTATCCACTCTGTCAGAATCTCTGACCTCTCAGACATTTGCATCCATTCACGATAGTTGATGACCCCTTCCACAGGCGGGCTAACAGACAGGCCCGATCGATCCACCCCGGAACCGGGCACCTCCGGCTTGGGGAGCAGGAAGGTAATTCGCGACCGAGGTGGGTCTTCGGGAGTCCTTGCACTGTGAAGAAAGTATTGCGTGCAACTGACTAAACACAACAGACAGTGCAGGAAAGGTAAAGGGTTTCCAGATGTACCATGCATGTGTTAAGTGCCTTCTACATTTAGCATGTATTTACAGACCTTTTTTTTATAAAATCACTTTTATTACTCTGCAATCAAGATTTGCTATGACAGTATTAGAGTTACAGGAAACTAGAAGAATAAAGTATAGTACTTACATTGATTACAGAACACAGTGTACTAGAACCATTCAAAAATTACATTTTTTCAAATTATTGACGATATAATTTGATGAAGTGCAAAACTGTGTATCGTCAGAGAAAAGCTATACAAATAAAGTCTATTACATGCAGTTAAAGTATTCAGCAGAAATCAGTATGAGTGAAGTGATACACACTCATTACATTAATACACCATTTCTTTTTACTCCTTCTTTCCAAAATGTCTACAGTTAACTGTGCTTAATATGTACATGTTAACAGTTTTAAGATTACAACTTTCATAGCAAAAATGATGCATGTATAAGTGTTTCAATTCATGCAAGTCCCATTATAAAATTAGAATAGCATTCCAGATTTCAGTACATGAAGGTGGTGAAAAGATTCTGGCATCACTGTTGTTATTGGCACTTTCCTTATTTTTAACAAAAACCTATTTCTACAAACAATTGAAAACTCTTAAAAACAGCAATAATACAGGTGAACACCACCATACACTAACTAGTTGCCCTGCAATTCACTTGTCACTTCTGTCCAGTAGTCTGGTTAAAAACAGAAGCATTGTTTACCAGATGAACTGAGATGAAAAACCACTGGTAAATTGGAACGATTTTGAACTCAAAAGTAGTCAAATAGTAAAATGTTTACTTGATTGTCACATTTAACAGACATTAATGATGACTGATAGCTATCCAAAACGAATTCAAAATAAATACACTGTCTGAGAGTGTCTCGACATCAGCTGTGTTAGGTACAGATATAGAAACCTATTATATCTATGTCAGTGAAATATTGCACTTGACAGTTCATGTTATGTTAAGTTAGGTTGGCTATAGTGCAATAGCGATACTGCAAGAGCTGACTCTACACACACACACACACACACACACACACACATATACACACACACACACAGCAGACAATATGGATTTCCTTTCCATCTAGTAAATGTAAGCTACTGAATAATGACAGTGTACATAAGAATTCATTTTTGAGTTGCTACCACAATGACAGCAAATAAACAACCTTCCTGCAGACCCTACAGTGGAAACACTTTTCGCCACCAATCTTACCAATCAGACTCAACCTAAGATCAATACTGAACTCTCCTTCAACATGCAAACTAACCTTACCTCCACAGAAAGAACCACAATCCACTATCTAGAAACTGCTTCTGACCTTATAATCCTACCTGCTGACAAAGGCTCCACCACTATTGTTTTGAACCGCAAGTAATACGCTAGCTGTCAAATTCATCTACCTACAAACCCTGCCACATTGACCCCATTCCAGAAATCCAGTAGGATCTACAGTCTCTGTGCAAATCCTTCGGCCCATCCCACAACCTCTCCCCAGAGTCCATCTCTCTCCTCATTCCTACCACTCCCTGCATCCCTGTCCCACATTACCTACAAACCAATCCAAGGTACAGCTATGAACACGTGAATGGCACCATCCTATGCCAACCTATTCATGGGCCATCTAGAGGAAGCTTTCATAAATCCCCAGAATCCCAAAACCCTCACCTGGTTCAGGTTCACTGATGCCATCTTTGTAATCTGAATTGAGGGTGAGGACACACACATCAACACCTTCTCCCCCACTCCGTTCACCTTGTGCTACTAAATGCAACAAACCACTTTCCTCAATGTTGATATCCACCTCAAAGGTGCATACATCAGTACCTCCATCTGTATCAAACCTACCAACCACCAGCAATACCTCCACTTCGACAGCTGCCACCTATTCCCCACCAAGAAGTCCCTTCCATAAAGCCCAGCCACCCGTGGCCATCGCATCTCCAGTGATGAATCGTCCCTTGAAGTATACTGAGGGTCTCATGGAGGCCTTCACAGACCATAATTACCCTCCCAACTTTGCACAAAAACAGATCTCTCATGGCCAACTCTCAGGTCGCCCACCACCTCCCACAGTCCCACCATTCAGCCACACAGGAGCATTCCCCTAGTGACTCAGTACCACCCAGGACTGGAGCAACTGAATCACATTCTCTCCCAGGGTTTTGACTATGTCTCATTGTGCCCTGAAATAAGGAATGTCCTACCTACTTCCCTTCCCACTCCTCCCACTGTGGTATTCTGCCACCCAACGAACCTACACAATATCCTTGTCCATTCCTACACAGCCTCTGTTCCCAATCCCTTGCCTCATGGCTCATATCCTTGTAATAGACCTAGATGAAAGACCTGTCTCATACATCAACCCATCACCATCTACTCCAGTCCAGTCACAAGCATAACCTCTCCCATCAAAGGCAGGGCTACCTAAGAAACCAGTCATGTGATCTACAAGTAAGCTGAACCACTGTGCTGCATTCTATGTGGCCTGACAAACAACAAGCTGTCTGTCCACATGAATGGCCATAGACAAACTGTGACCAAGAAATGGCTGGACCACTCTGTTGCTGAGCACATTACCCAACATGACATTCTTCATTTCAATGACTGCTTCACAGCCTGTGCCATCTGGATCCTTCCCAGCAACACCAGCTTTTCTGAAATGCGCAGGAAATCACGCTGCAATATATCCTATGTTTCCGTAACACTCCTGGCCTCAACCTTCATTAGTCACTGCCCTTACCCATCTAGCCCTTTCCCTGTTCCCATTCCAGCATTAAAGAGCCCTCATTCCACCAATGCACCCACATTCTTTTCACTTCTCTCCTTTTCTGCTACTATCCTGCCCCCACCCCCATTCTCTGTTTAACCTCCAGACTGCACCTAGCTGCCCTATCCTTTCTCCACTTCTTCCCTGTATGCTTCCACAAGCAACACTTTATCATACCCCATCCCTACTCTGCTATCCTTCTCCCTCCCCACCCCAGCCTCCTCCTTACTCCACCATCCGGTTGCCTCTCCCATCATGCAGTGCTGCTCGCAGTCTGGCCTCAGCAGTCAGAGACCATGGTTGTGTGTGTGTGTGTGTGTAATTTGTGTCTACATGTGTGTGTGTGTGTGTGTGTGTGTGTTTTGTCTATTGCTGTTGTAGGCCTAGTTTGGCTGAAAGCTCACTTCCAAACATCTTTTTGTTGTACCTATCTGTGACTCATCATCTCTGCTATATGATGACTAGCAACTACCCTTATCTTGGATTTTCCATTGTTTGATTCAACCACATAATACTATAGGGATAGACACGAAGCCCACGCCTACCACAGTAGTACAAGTTTATATGCCAACTAGCTCTGCAGATGATGAAGAAATTGAAGAAATGTATGATGAAATAAAAGAAATTATTCAGATAGTGAAGGGAGACGAAAATTTAATAGTCATGGGTGACTGGAATTCGGTAGTAGGAAAAGGGAGAGAAGGAAACGTAGTAGGTGAATATGGATTGGGGGGAAGAAATGAAAGAGGAAGCCGCCTGGTAGAATTTTGCACAGAGCACAACTTAATCATAGCTAACACTTGGTTCAAGAAGCATAAAAGAAGGTTGTATACATGGAAAAAGCCTGGAGATACTGACAGGTTTCAGATAGATTATATAATGGTAAGACAGAGATTTAGGAACCAGGTTTTAAATTGTAAGACATTTCCAGGGACAGATGAGGACTCTGACCACAATCTATTGGTTATGAACTGTAGATTAAAACTGAAGAAACTGCAAAATGGTGGGAATTTAAGGAGATGGGACCTGGATAAACTGAAAGAAGCAGAGGTTGTACAGAGTTTCAAGGTGACCATAAGGGAACAATTGACAGGAATGGGGGAAAGAAATACAGTACAAGAAGAATGGGTAGCTTTGAGGGATGAAGTAGTGAAGACAGCAGAGGATCAAGTAGGTAAAAAGACGAAGGCTGCTAGAAATCCTTGGGTAACAGAAGAAATATTGAACATAATTCATGAAAGGAGAAAATATAAAAAAAATTCAAAATGGCTAAGCAGGGATGGCTAGAAGATAAATGTAAGGATGTAGAGGTTTGTCTCACCAGGGGTAAGATAGATACTGCCGACAGGAAAATTAAAGAGACCTTTGGAGAAAAGAGAACCACTAGTATGAATATCAAGAGCTCAGATGGAAACCCAGTTCCAAGCAAAGAAGGGAAAGCAGAAAGGTGGAAGGACTATATAGATGGTCTATACAAGGGTGATGTACTTGAGGACAATATTATGGAAATGGAAGAGGATGTAGATGAAGATGAAATTGGAGATATGATACTGCATGAAGAGTTTGACAGAACACTGAAAGACCTGAGTCGAAACAAGGCCCCAGGAGTAGACAACATTCCATTAGAACTACTGACAGCCCTGGAAGAGCCAGTCCTGACAAAACTCTACCATCTGGTGAGCAAGATATATGAGACTGGCGAAATACCCTCAGACTTCAAGAAGAATATAATAATTCCAATCCCAAAGAAAGCAGGTGTTGACAGATATGAAAATTACCGAACTATCAGTTTAATAAGTCACGGCTGCAAAATACTAAAACGAATTCTTTACAGACGAATGGAAAAACTAGTAGAAGTCAACCTCGGGGAAGATCAGTTTAGTTTCCATAGAAATATCGGAACACGTGAGGCAATACTGACCCTACGACTTATCTTAGAAGCTTGATTAAGCAAAGGCAAACCTATGTTTCTAGCATTTGTAGACTTAGAGAAAGCTTTTGACAATGTTGACTGGAATACTCTCTTTCGAATTCTGAAGGTGGCAGGGGCAAAATACAGGTAGCGAATGGCTGTTTACAATTTGTACAGAAACCAGATGGCAGTTATAAGAGTTGAGGGACACGAAAGGGAAGCAGTAGTTGGGAAGAGAGTGAGACAGGGTTGTAGCCTCTCCCCGATGTTATTCAATCTGTATATTGAGCAAGCAGTGAAGGAAACAAAAGAAAAATTTGGAGTAGGTATTAAAATCCATGGAGAAGAAATAATAACTTTGAGGTTTGCTGATGACATTGTAATTCTGTCAGAGACAGCAAAGGACTTGGAAGAGCAGTTGAACGGAATGGATAGTGTCTTGAAAGGAGGATATAAGATGAACATCAACAAAAGCAAAACGAGGATAATGGAATGTAGTCGAATTAAGTCGGGTGATGCTGAGGGAATTAGATTAGGAAATGAGACACTTAAAGTAGTAAAGGAGTTTTGCTATTTGGGGAGCAAAATAACTGATGATGGTTGAAGTAGAGAGGATATAAAATGTAGACTGGCAATGGCAAGTAAAGCGTTTCTGAAGAAGAGAAATTTGTTAACATCGAGTATAGATTTAAGTGTCAGGAAGTTGTTTCTGAAAGTATTTGTATGGAGTGTAGCCATGTACGGAAGTGAAACATGGACGATAAATAGTTTGGACAAGAAGAGAATAGAAGCTTTTGAAATGTGGTGCTACAGAAGAATGCAGAAGAATAGATGGGTAGATCACATAACTAATGAGGAGGTATTGAATAGGATTGGGGAGAAGAGAAATTTGTGGCACAACTTGACTAGGAGAAGGGATCGGTTGGTAGGACATGTTCTGAGGCATCAAGGGATCACCAATTTAGTATTGGAGGGAAGTGTGGAGGGTAAAAATCATAGAGGGAGACCAAGAGATGAATACACTAAGCAGATTCAGAAGGATGTAGGTTGCTGTAGGTACTGGGAGATGAAGAAGCTTGCACAGGATAGAGCAGCATGGAGGGCTGCATCAAACCAGTCTCTGGGCTGAAGACCACAACAACAGTGTTGTTACAAGAAAAGAAAAGCTTTCATATATAATATTTGTCTCTAAGATTAATAAGCTACAAGGGAAGCTAAGCTTTCACATATGATGTTGATTTTTTTATGTGTTTTACACTTTAAGATACATCACACAAATGTGCCCATAAAATGTTTAACACCGACATAAATCTCTGATCTTGTGAGCTCAAAATTCTTCTGAATGGCTTGTCGTCAAAGATTTGATTTTTAAATGAGAGTCAAATGCTCTGTGATTTAAGAAATACATTCTCGCACATAGTTCATCTTGGGTAATAGGAAATTTACTTCGAAACAGTATTTTTCAAACCACAATTTGCAATAAATAGATTTGTTCCAGCAGTTGCCAGTGTGTCAGATAAGAGACATCACCATGCTTGCACAGCTACGATGACGTAGGAAGCCCATATGTTCATATGTGTAAGACATTAAAAGATCTTAAATTATGTCATCAAAGAAACAAGACATCAGAGGATACTCCAAGAGCATTGAAATTTCGTGAATCATACTGAAATGAATAATTCGCCTTAAAGTGCTCATTCGTATATCCAGATTCTCAACGAAGTAGGCCTTGACCTGATATTAAGCTTTTCAGTGTGGTTTTTGGGAGTACCAGTACTGTTTTTTCTTATGTTTGGTTCTTTGTTATGGCATAATGCCATATGTGCTAGAAGATGAAAACGTGCACTTGAAATGCAGTGAACAGTTGAAACAAGCCAATAGTGTGGAATTAAACGCTTTGTCTCTAATAAATTGGCTGCCTCAGCGGAAAAGATAAATAAAAGGCAAATTTCTTTAACAAAGTGGCAAAAATAACTTCATTGTTCTGCAAGGCAATTAATGCCTGACTGTCAGAACGGCGGAAAAAAATAAAATCTGAAACTAATAACATATTTTAGCCTTCCACAATTATGTGAATGTATTTTAATTCACTTGATAACTCCCAGCCACAGAAATCACTGTTTTTTCATTTGACGTGAGAGCAGTAAATGAAGAGGAAACAGCAAAATCACTAAATGTAAACACGGATCATGTGGAGGCACACCTATCCCCCCCCACCACTACAAGTCAGACTGCTCTGTGCAGCAGCCCCGAATATACAATATTTCTAACCGGGGCAATACTAGATGGTTGTGTCCCACCCTCTGCCTGCCTCCCTAGAGCGTTTGAGACAGGACAGGGGGAAAAAAAAAAAATATATATATATATATATATATATATATATATATATATATATATATATATATATATATATATATATATAAACAAAAGTGCTGGCAGGTCGATAAACACACAAACATACACACAAGATTCTAGCTTTCGCAACCAACGGTTGCTTCATCAGGAAAGAGGGAAGGAGAGGGAAAGAGGGAAGGAGAGGGAAAGACGAAAGGATGTGGGTTTTAAGGGGGAGGGTAAGGAGTCATCCCAATCCCGGGAGTGGAAAGACTTACCTTAGGGGGAAAAAAGGACGGGTATACACTTGCACACACACACATATCCATCAGCACATACACAGACACAAGCAGACATTTGTAAAGGCAAAGAGTTTGGGCAGAGATGTCAGTCGAGGCGGAAGTAAAGAGGCAAAGATGTTGTTGAAAGACAGGTGAGGTATGAGCGGCGGCTACTTGAAATTAGCGGAGGTTGAGACCTGGCAGATAACGAGAAGGGAGGATATACTGAAGGGCAAGTTCCCATCTCCGGAGTTCTGACAGGTTGGTGTTAGTGGGAAGTATCCAGATAACCCGGACGGTGTAACACTGTGCCAAGATGTGCTGGCCGTGCACCAAGGCATGTTTAGCCACAGGGTGATCCTCATTACCAACAAACACTGTCTGCCTGTGTCTATTCATGTGAATGGACAGTTTGTTGCTGGTCATTCCCACATAGAAAGCTTCACAGTGTAGGCAGGTTAGTTGGTAAATCACGTGGGTGCTTTCACACGTGGCTCTGCCTTTGATCGTGTACACCTTCCAGGTTACAGGACTGTAGTAGCTGGTGGTGGGAGGGTGCATGGGACAGGTTTTACTCCGGGGGCGGTTACAAGGGTAGGAGCCAGAGGGTAGGGAAGGTGGTTTGGGGATTTCATAGGAATGAACTAAGAGGTTACAAAGGTTAGGTGGACGGCGGAAAGACACTCTTGGTGGAGTGGGGAGGATTTCATGAAGGATGGATCTCATTTCAGGGCAGGATTTGAGGAAGTCGTATCCCTGCTGGAGAGCCACATTCAGAGTCTGATCCAGTCCCGGAAAGTATCCTGTCACAAGTGGGGCACTTTTGTGGTTCTTCTGTGGGAGGTTCTGGGTTTGAGGGGATGAGGAAGTGGCTCTGGTTATTTGCTTCTGTACCAGGTCGGGAGGGTAGTTGCGGGATGCGAAAGCTGTTTTCAGGTTGTTGGTGTAATGGTTCAGGGATTCCGGACTGGAGCAGATTCGTTTGCCACGAAGACCTAGGCTGTAGGGAAGGGACCGTTTGATGTGGAATGGGTGGCAGCTGTCATAATGGAGGTACTGTTGCTTGTTGGTGGGTTTGATGTGGACGGACGTGTGAAGCTGGCCATTGGACAGATGGAGGTCATCGTCAAGGAAAGTGGCATGGGATTTGGAGTAGGACCAGGTGAATCTGATGGAACCAAAGGAGTTGAGGTTGGAGAGGAAATTCTGGATTTGTTCTTCACTGTGAGTCCAGATCATGAAGCTGTCATCAATAAATCTGTACCAAACTCTGGGTTGGCAGGCCTGGGTAACCAAGAAGGCTTCCTCTAAGCGACCCATGAATAGGTTGGCGTACGAGGGGGCCATCCTGGTACTCATGGCTGTTCCCTTTAATTGTTGGTATGTCCAGCCTTCAAAAGTGAAGAAGTTGTGGGTCAGGATGAAGCTGGCTAAGGTAATGAGGAAAGAGGTTTTATGTAGGGTGGCAGGTGATTGGCGTGAAAGGAAGTGCTCCATCGCAGCGAGGCCCTGGATGTGCGGAATATTTATGTATAAAGAAGTGGCATCAATGGTTACAAGGATGGTTTCCGGGGGTAACAGACTGGGTAAGGATTCCAGGCATTCGAGGAAGTGGTTGTTGTCTTTGATGAAGGATGGGAGACTGCATGCAACGGTTGAAGGTGTTGATCTACGTAGGCAGAAATACGTTCTGTGGGGGCTTGGTAACCAGCTACAATGGGACGGCATGGATGATTGGGTTTGTGAATTTTAGGAAGAAGGTAGAAGGTAGGGGTGCGGGGTGTCAGTGGGGTCAGGAGGTTGATGGAGTCAGGTGAAAGGTTTTGTAGGGGGCCCAAGGTTCTGAGGATTCCTTGAAGCTCCGCCTGGACATCAGAAATGGGATTACCTTGGCAAACTTTGTATGTGGTGTTGTCTGAAAGCTGATGCAGTCCCTCAGCCACATACTCCCGACGATCAAGTACCACGGTCGTGGAACCCTTGTCCGCCGGAAGAATGACGATGGATCGGTCAGCCTTCAGATCACGGATAGCCTGGGCTTCAGCAGTGGTGATGTTGGGAGTAGGCTTAAGGTTTTTTAAGAAGGACTGAGAGGCAAGGCTGGAAGTCAGAAATTCCTGGAAAGTTTGGTGAGGGTGATTTTGAGGAAGAGGAGGTGGGTCCCGCTGTGACGGAGGACGGAACTGTTCCAGGCAGGGTTCAATTTGGATAGTGTCTTGGGAAGTTGGATCATTAGGAGTAGGATTAGGATCATTTTTCTTCGTGGCAAAGTGATATTTCCAGCAGAGAGTACGGGTGTAGGACAGTAAATCTTTGACAAGAGCTGTTTGGTTGAATCTGGGAGTGGGGCTGAAGGTGAGGCCTTTGGATAGGACAGAGATTTCGGATTGGGAGAGAGGTTTGGAGGAAAGGTAAACTACTGAATTAGGGTGTTGTGGTTCCAGATTGTGTTGATTGGAATTTTGAGGTTTTGGAGGGAGTGGAGCTGGAAGTGGGAGATTGAGTAGATGGGAGAGACTGGGTCTGTGTACAATGAGAGGAGGTAGAGGTTTGCTGGAAAGGTTGTGAAGGGTGAGTGAGTTGCCTTTCCGGAGGTGGGAAACCAGGAGATTGGATAGTTTTTTAAGGTGGAGGGTGGCATGCTGTTCTAATTTGCGGTTGGCCTGTAGGAGGATGCTCTGAACAGCCGGTGTGGATGTGGGAGAGGAAAGATTGAGGACTTTTATTAAGGATAGGAGTTGACGGGTGCGTTCATTGGCTGAGTTGATGTGTAGGTGAAGGATTAGGTGGGTGAGGGCAATGGATTGTTCAGTTTGGAACTGGTATAGGGACTGATGGAAAGAAGGGTTGCAGCCAGAGATGGGAACTTTAAGTGTGAGGCCTTTGGGGGTAATGCCAAATGTCAGACAAGCCTCTTTCCACCTTCTAATACCATGTCACCCTCACAACACCCCCACAAAGACCCCATTAAGTTTTATTTACATTCCCTCCGCAAACATGCCTTCACCCTCTTTCCACCTTCTAATACCATGTCACCCTCACAACACCCCCACAACGACCCCATTAAGTTTTATTTACATTCCCTCCGCAAACATGCCTTCGCCCTCACTCCCATATTTTATTTTCTCAGGCTTGTCTGACATTTGGCATTACCCCCAAAGGCCTCACACTTAAAGTTCCCATCTCTGGCTGCAACCCGTCTTTCCATCAGTCCCTACACCAGTTCCAAACTGAAGCCAAGATGTGCTGGCCGTTCACGGCACAGTGTTACACCATCCGGGTTATCTGGATACTTCCCACTAACACCAACCTGTCAGAACTCCGGAGATGGGAACTTGCCCTTGAGCATATCCTCTCTTCTCGTTATCCGCCAGGCCTCAACCTCCGCTAATTTCAAGTTGCCGCCGCTCATACCTCACCTGTCTTTCAACAACATCTTTGCCTCTGTACTTCTGCCTCGACTGACATCTCTGCCAAAACTCTTTGCCTTTACAAATGTCTGCTTGTGACTGTGTATGTGTGGATGGATATGTGTGTGTGCGAGTGTATACCTGTCCTTTTTTCCCCCTAAGGTAAGTCTTTCCGCTCCCGGGATTGGAATGACTCCTTACCCTCTCCCTTAAAACCCACATCCTTTCGTCTTTCCCTCTCCTTCCCTCTTTCCTGATGAAGCAACCGTTGGTTGCGAAAGCTTGAATTTTGTGTGTATGTTTGTGTGTCTATTGACCTGTCAGCACTTTCATTTGGTAAGTCACATCATCTTTGTTTTTAGATATTTTTCCCATATATATATATATATATATATATAATAGAGGGAAACATTCCACGCGGGAAAAATATATTTAAAAACAAAGATGATGTGACTTACCATACGAAAGCGCTGGCAGGTCGATAGAAGCACAAACAGACACATACATACACACAAAATTCAAGCTTTCGCAACAAACTGTTGCCTCATCAGGAAAGAGGGAAGGAGCGGGAAAGACGAAAGGAAGGGGGTTTTAAGGGAGAGGGTAAGGGGTCATTCCAATCCCGGGAGCGGAAAGACTTACCTTAGGGGGAAAAAAGGACGGGTATACACTCGCACACACACATATCCATCCACACATATACAGACACAAGCAGACATATTTAAAGACAAAGAGTTTGCCCAAAGTCTTTGTCTTTATATATATATATGTATATATATATATATATATATATATATATATATATATATATATATATATATATATATATATATACATATATATAATGTTCATTTTGTAGCACACATCTTTCTGAAGAGTCTGATACATAAAACATATAACTTCAAGAAAATGGAAGACGTGTTATTTGGTCTTAAGTGTGCTAAAGTGCAGTGCCATGCGTTTTCACACAGCATTCTTCTAGCGCGTGTCACTGTATTTTGCACTGTGGAACTCAAATGTGTATATTTTGTAATGAATGCCATCAAACTATATTCAGGATAGTGGAAATTAAAATGTCCTGTGGTGACATTTATTCAGTCCTTGGCTCCTAGCATTTTGTTTCTGTCTAATCTTGCTATAGCTTTATATGGTGTGCTTTCCTCTCTTGTGAAAGAATCTATTACCTCTTCAAAATTTGTCAAACGTTTTGCTACATGAAAAATTGAAATGTCGTTGTCTAATACAGAAAAAGCTGTTAATACAAATAGTACCCAAGACTGGTGTGTTTTCTCCATCTGATTTCGTCTATTTTGTCACTGTCTACTAGGTAAAAGAAAATAGGCCTTTCTAATACTGCATCGATTGTAACACACGCCAAATATGTGAGACTGTTTTGGTAATAATGGTCATTTTTATAATAGGGCCGAATGCAATTCATGAAATACCAATATGAAATGCCTATTTGGCCTACTAAAAGCAAAAAGCTTGATGTTAGGAAATAGTTTCACATTTCATTCATGTGCTACAGTTTCTCAAGCATGTGATCGAAAAGTAGTAGTACGAAATTTTTGTATACATTTGGAATCATTATATTCTTCCACAATTTGTGTGTTGTCCCATTTCTTCTCCTTCCTCATTCTAACAATCTTCTCATCACTAATTCTGTAACTATTCCTACCACTGACAAAACTCATTCTCTGGTTAACTCCTACCAACCTGTCAGAATCATCGATTTAGTTATCCAGCGATTACTCTCCACTTACGCACTATTACATGTTCGTACAATGCATCTTCCATGCTACTCCCAGAAGAAAACTTAAGTGGCTGCTAGCTGGGGACTGTACAACTTGCCCTTTCTAGTGTAGCGATCTGCCCAAAAATTTTCTGTCAAAATTTCAATTTCTTGGATACACTGAGAAGATAATACTTAATCTTTCTTACCTGTTATTCCTGCTAGTTCTTTATTTCCACTCTGGTAGTCTGAATCTATGGACTTTGCAAGTAATTATAACATTTCTGGTCATTCACATACCCAATCAATCACATAAACAGACAGCAGTTGTTATTCACCCATTCGGCTTTATTCCACTCAGCTCGTATAGCCCCATCCCCTTTTGTCTGCAGGAAAGTTTATTTCTAGATGGGTTCCGCTGGCAGAGGCATTACATATACTATGCACGCATTCAAATATCAATTTATGATTCCTTCAGAAATCAACTTATAATGTGTTCAAAAGCCAACAGGGATGCCTTTCAAAATCATCAGAATAATTGATAGACCAACATGTGCCAGGTGCTAGGCACTTTGTGAAAGAAGATTTTTTTTTCCTCAAGAATAAGAATTTGCTGTCACAATATGCTCCTTTTCTAACAGGATTTTGGGTCCATCTAGCACTTTGTAAAGGAAACCCATACTTTTCAGCAAAATATTTAGTGATGTTTTCCCACCCCTGAATGCACATTTTCAACAGGATTTTGGGTCCCTAGTATTTGTAATGGAAACTGATACTTTTCAGTACAATTTTTAGTGATGTTTTCCCACCCCTGGAAATTTCACATTCTTTTAATGACACTATCAACTTTGCAATGTTATAATACTCTTTCCTGCTTTTGCAAGCATAAGTATGCCTGTGAACTGCATCAGTCTGGAAAGAAGCTAAGTTGGTGACAGGATAAAGCTGCTTTTTCTTCTTTCCAGGAGTTGCTAAAAATACATTATCTGATCCAGTCATCTCGGTATCGTTAAGCTCATATCTACATCTCTCAACTTTTGCACGAACATCCCCTTATTTACTACCATTCTTGCATTAATTCGAAGAGTTATTGAGATGTGTTCCACTACTTTATCAGCAAGAACTGACAGCTGTCCATATTCTTTCTCCTGTTTGTAAAACTCACGAGTTCTCCATAGTAA
This sequence comes from Schistocerca serialis cubense, assembly GCF_023864345.2. Classification (NCBI taxonomy): domain Eukaryota; kingdom Metazoa; phylum Arthropoda; class Insecta; order Orthoptera; family Acrididae; genus Schistocerca; species Schistocerca serialis. The sequence goes on along the minus strand of NC_064639.1, from coordinate 422,085,090 downwards.
CTCCAGTGCCTGGCAGTTTAGTGGCACACCTGGACACAAAGGATTATCACTAGAAGAACAAACTCTATTCTGTGGGATTTTCATGTATCAGAATTTTCTAAAGCAGAATTTAACACAAGCACACAGTAGAAATGAAACACAATGCACACTGTTTACGTACACACAAAACAAATCCAGCAACAATTGAGTTTTGACATCACAACCTAAAGCAATTTTATTGCACTGGGATGGGTTCATGTCCCATATCTGGCACCTCGGGCTTCCTGTTCTTCGCTTGTTAAACTGTTATACTGCCAACTTGAAATGCATATATCAAGTACAAAGTTTCTACACCTTGGTTTAGTACTACGGTATAGGTACATACACAGTATGACATATGGAAATTTGGGTCAGTCTTGGAGGTAGGCACAGATAGCCAAAGTGGTTGAGGTAGGCAATAAGTGGGAAATCCAGATTCAAGTCCAGTCTGGCAAAAATTTTCATATGTGACTAATAGGTACTATATCTATAGATGCCAAGATATTTGCAGTCAGTGAATTTATTTTGATGTAAAATGTTTCTCCTGTTGTCATTCGAACAATGTGGCAAGAATTTCTGACAAGACGTTTAGCAGCTAAAAGACTCAATTAGTGGATATGACACCTGGTTACCTGTGACATTTTCTGTTATGCACTTGAAAAAATACAATCACTGGAGGAGCACAGGAGGCTTCATGAAGGCAACTATCTATAGGTACTGATTATGTGCACCAATCACCACTAGATGCAGGGGAGAGTGCCTGCAGTCAGTATTTCGTCACTAAGTCGTGAATAAAGGATGGACCACTGTCTTTACATGTAAGTCCCAGTTTAGCTACCGCAGTGTCAGCAAAATATCTGGAGTGCATAAGAAGCTGGAATCTGTTGCTATCCATCAAACATCCATAAAAGGAATCCCTTAATATAAGAGAGTGTTTGTATGTGGTCTGCTTAGATCTCATAAAGCAAATATGGGCTGCTTCCAGGAAAGATTCTACTGTCTGTAGTATTCCTTTTAGGCCTTCCCTATCCTTAGAAGAAAGCTCTGAAGACAGAATGGCACTCACTTCATAGAGACACAACACATTAACAGCCTTACACGTCACTGTGAATGATGTATTCCTGCTCAGAATATCCACATTCAATACTAACAAAGCTTGTGTTATTCCAACCTGATTGTAGTATTCAAATAAAAGTTTGTTAGAGGGCCTATTTTACACAATGTCTATATAAATAGGTATTTTGTTTGAGAACAAATAGATTCTTTGAAACTTCCTACAGAGTAAATGGTGAGCCTGTGTGCCCATGAAAGGCACAACTGCCAGCTTTGTGTCCCAGTCCAGCACAAGGTTTAAATCTGCCAAGAAGTTTCAAATCAGTGCATATTCTGCTGCATAATGAAAATTCATTCTGAAATACATCCTTTTTATGTAACTGTGTTGGTATCTATTCTGTCTGTTATGGGTTGTGTTGTGAATACTGCTACTGGTATTCTAAACTAAAATGTTATAGCTTCTGAGTCAATCACAGTCTTTCCATTTGTACAATATACATGTTGGTAACCACACCATCATCAGCATATGAAATGCACTTATTGTGTTACTGCTCATAATAGAAATCAATCACAGTTTCTCATGGTAGTGGATAAATAATAATCTTGGAGTTGACACAAAACCTACAGAATTTTCATTTGGCACCATGTTTTCATGTTTATACTTTTAGCCCGAAGGTGTGCCTTCCACCCATCATGTGTGGAAATAATTCACAGAGGTCTATTTAATGAACTAGGGCTTCTTAAACTGATATTGCTGTACATCTTTTAAAATTTTTGGTTAACAGAATGAACTATGTAGAGAGGAGTAGCAGTGTCTATCCAACGAACATAAGGCTGAGTAACAATCTTTATATTGTATATGTAACCTTAGATCTGATCAAAACCCCAGTAAAGCTCTGCATATTACATTTTAAACAGACTTTTGCAACAGCTGAATGCTTTTAGTCACAAACTGACAATTTTCATATCCAAGTTGAAGGCTTTCCTGCTGGTGCACTATTGCTGTTATTTGCAGAGGTATTTTAGATCCTCTTACTTGAATAATGGGAATGGAATTCACTGAACTGAATGGAGTAGTGGACAATACTGTTTGTATATTGGTATGTCATGTCCACTTGATTAGGTTATGGTGGTTGTAGCTCAACAGAATGGCTTAAAAAGGGAGAAAAAACTTTTTGTGTCACTTTGGCTTGTCCCTAAATCCCGATTTGAGTTTTCTGTGGTTCTTTATAAACTATTCCATATGAATAACATGGCTGTTTTCAATGTGATTTTAATTCTAGAATGTGACACTTCAGGATTTTATGATTCAGAGTTTTTCCTCTTTTCTTAACAATTTCTGGATGTGTTGTGATGCACAATATGGCAGATTTCATCAACTTTGGTACATAACTGTTTTAATTATTGTTACACTGAAGAGCCAAAGAAACAGGTATGCCTGCCTAATGTCATGTAGGGCCCCCACAAGCATGCAGAAGTGCTGCAACATGACGTGGCATGGACTCAACTAATGTCTGAAGTATTGCTGGAGCGAACTGACACCATGAATCCTGCAGGGCTGTCCATAAATCTGTAAGACCACGAGGGGGTGGAGATCTCTTCTGAACAGCATGTTGCAAGCATCCCAGATATGCTCAATAATGTTCATGTCTGGGGAGTTTGGTGGACAGTGGAAGCGTTTAAACTCACAAGAGTGTTCCTGGAGCCACTCTGTAGCAATTCTGGATGTGTGGGGCGTCATATTATCCTGCTGCAATTACCTAAGCCCGTCAGAATGCACAATGGACATGAATGGATGTAGATGATCAGACAGGATACTTATGTACGTGTCACCTGTCAAGAGTCATATCTAGACGTATCAGGGGTCCCATGTCATTCCAATTGCACACACCCCACATCATTAAAGAGCATCCATCTGCTTGAACAGTCCCCTGTTGACATGCAAGGTCCATAGATTCATGAAGTTGTCTCTATACCCATACATGTCCATCCGCTCAATAAAATTTGAAACAAGGCTTGTCTGACCAGGCAACATGTTTCCAGTCATCAACAGTCCAGTGTTAGTGTTGACGGGCCCAGGCGAGGCCTTTGCTTCGTGTTGTGCAGTCATCAAGGGTACGCAAGTGGGTCTTCAGCTCCAAAAGCCAATATCGATGATGTTTGGTTGAATGGTACTCACGCTGACACTTACTGATGGGCCCAGCATTGAAACCTGTAGCAATTTGCAGAAGGGTTGCACTTCTGTCACGTTGAACGATTCTCTTCAGTCATCGTTGGTCCTGTTCTTGCAGGATCTTTTTCCGGCCCCAGCGATGTCAGAGACTTGATGTTTTACGAGATTCCTGATATTCACGCTACACTCATGAAATGTTCATACAGGAGAATCCTCACTTCATCGCTATCATGGAGATGCTGTGTCCCATCGCTCGTGGGCCGATTATAACATCACGTTCAAACTCACTTAAATCTTGATAACCTATCGTTGTAGCAGCAGTAACCAATCTAACAACTGCGCCAGATACGTGTTGTCTTATATAGGCATTGCTGACTGCAGCACCATATTCTGCTTGTTTACACATCTCTTTATTTTAATATGCATACCTATGCCAGTTTCTTTGGTGCTTCAGTGAATTTTGCAATTTTTCTTTGAATTACAGAAATCAATATAGCACGTTGATTACCAATTATACATATATGAAAGCTCATGTCTAAAATCATTTAAATATTTCATTTTATATTTTTAATCCTGACTTTTTACATATCTTGAATGCCCAAGGAGAACAAATTTGTACTAATACACTAATGGGGATCACAATAATACTAAAAATTTCTTACTTAAGCTCCATGGCACACAACAGAGAATGAAATAATTATTGCATGCGAATAGAAGGGCTGTCAGAAGAAGACCATGAGTATGCTACTTTTTGTGAAGAAGAAGAAGAAGAAGAAGCTTTGCCTCTAAATCAAGCAATCTACACATTTCTGTTGCTTGTGAAATAGTAGGATTGAAGTCAATACTGCAACTTACCATTATAAAATTTCTTTTATCTTAAACTGCAGAAACCAGCTGAAAGCTTACCTCATGTACTTTCGATGCTCATTGACAGGTACAAAGTACTCATCATATGGATCGTTTGCATAGGACTCTGCTGCTATGTCTGGCAGGTCATCTCCTCCTTCTTTCTTGATAGGAAGGCTACCAGCTGTTGTAGTATCAGCATCTCCATTGCCAGTAAATGGGTTCATATTCACAAGCTCTAGATTCACAGCTTCAGCAGCCACCTCTTTGTCTTTCGCACTTTTCCTGCGTTCCATGCTGTTCAGCTGCACCTAAAAAAAAAAGTAAATAATAATAATAATAATAAGGAGGATATAAGATGGATGATAAGATGAACATCAACAAAAGCAAAACAAGGATAATGGAATGTAGTCGAATTAAGTCAGGTGATGCTGTGGAATTAGATTAGGAAATGAGACACTTAAAGTAGTTTTGCTATTTGGGGAGCAAAATAACTAATGATGGTTGAAGTAGAGAGGATATAAAATGTAGACTGGCAATGGCAAGGAAAGCATTTCTGAAGAAGAGAAATTTGTTAACATTGAGTATAGATTTAAGTGTCAGGAAGCCATTTATGAAAATATTTGTATGGAAGTGAAACATGGATGATAAATAGTTTGGACAAGAAGAGAATAGAAGCTTTTGAAATGTGGTGCTACAGAAGAATGCTCAAGATTAGATGAGTAGATCACAGAACTAATGAGGAGGTATTCAATAGAATTGGGGAGAAGAGGAGTTTGTGGCACAACTTGACAAGAAGAAGGGACCGGTTGGTAGGACATGTTTTGAAGCATCAAGGGATCACAAATTTAGCATTGGAGGGCAGCGTGGAGGGTAAAAATCGTAGAGGGAGACCAAGAGATGAATACACTAAGCAGATTAAGAAGGATGTAGGTTGCAGTAAGTACTGGGAGTTGAAGAAGCTTGCACAGGACAGAGTAGCACGGAGAGCTGCATCAAACCAGTCTCAGGACTGAAGACCACAACAACAACAACAACAATTGATAGTTTCCTGTATATGGGAAAAGTAATGTAGTGAGAGGACAATGTCTGAAATGATTGGGCTTCATTTGGAAATGCATTAATTTAAGCGCAAAAGTGATGATGGTAACTACCTCCCTCAAAATAAATTCTGGACCACAGTACAACAGTTAACCCAACTCTTCCACTTTAGCTACTTTTATCTAACTTTATTTCCTTAATACATTTAGAAACACCAAGTATAAGAACCCACAGGAATGTGATCTTTGGGTAGAGAATTAGTGTATCTCTGGATTTGTTGCTACAATTTTGACTAAGATAAGATGTATTACAGGAAAGTTGTATAACATTGACCTGTTAAAACTGAACGAAAATTTAACAAAAGAGGAATAATAGAGTGGTAAATAAGTAACTCTTTTGTAAGTAAGCCAAATATGTAATACTTATCTCAGCATATAAAAGTAATAATCAGATGAGTATGTATTAAAAGAAAGATATAAGTAGTCATACATAAAATTCAAATTGCTTAAGGTAATTTTGATTCTCCATTGACTGTGTTTAGTCTACTAATATAATTTATTCAGTGCTTCAAAAGATTTAAAAGTGAGCAGGGAAGTGTCAGGGCACACTTTAGGGGTGTTGTACAGGCCATATCAAATGAGTCAGAAGACTGGAAAGAAAAGCCCATGCGCAAAAATCACAGAAGACAACTATGAAAATGTGTGATGCTGGCCCTTTCCCTTGAATGTCAACCTCATAATCTGTGCCAAGAAATGAGATGTGTGCCCTTACCTCAGTAAGAGTACCAACGACTCCTGGTGGCTGCTGCACAGTGGTGTTGAGGAATGGCCCGCCATTTACGCCATTGAGGTGGTGCTCATTGAAGCCACCGTTGGTCAGCTGCTGCAGCTGTGGTTGAGGTGGTGGTGGAGCAGGTCGGTGTGGTTCTGCACCAGATGTTGAAGTCGGCGTTGTGGCGCGGCCGCTGGCACTGCCATCATCATCCACGAAGCCCGGGTTGGAGACGCCACCTGAGCCCTTGGTGTCCACCTCGTCCTGAGACATATTGATAACCAATAGCGAGAAAAGTCTATGCCCGTCCTATCGAGTCATTGTATGGCTTTTTTCAACTATGCAATATTGTTACCAAATGTTTATAACTATAGATCAGTGTGGATGCAGTACACGATATCATAAAAATAATGTAATTCTGGTTTTGCCACGTAGTCTATTCATAGTGAATTTAGGAGGTGAATGGATTACATCTGCAATTTTGATGACATGATAGCTCACAGTAAATATCTGGTATTGCAGGTACATTACTGTATTTTGTTATAAGGGAACCATGGTATCCATTAGCATGTTTACATAATTATGATTTATTTTGTTTGTTACCCCAATGATCTTTGTTTCTGTAAAAACATCTTCACAAATGTTAAAAAGACTGTAAAACACAATCACCAGAATAGAGCTGGCTTCTCACAGGCACTTATGTACATATGTAACAGTGTGAATGTAAGTGAAAACATGAAGAACAACGTAAGTATCAGCTGTTCGAAAAGAAAGCCAATCATTCCACGTAAGTTGAGTATGTGACACAACCATCACTGTCAAACATTTCAAACTGTGAATTTTTGCTTATCCTAGGGCAGCTCACATGTAAACTCATACCCACGTATTTTGATACAAGTATGAAAGCACGTCTGGTGATGACAGTAAAATTCAAAACCAAAAACTGCAATTTTTCAGTAAGGTATACAAAATCAAACTGTGAGTGGTTGCAGCTGTACAGTACAAACATTCTGTTAGCAAAAGTGTGAGTGAATGGAAGAAGTTTGCAACCAGACAAAACAGATAGCACATGCCATCGACATTTACACTCTTTTGGAGATATTTTGAGTGCAACCTATATCTAAACTCCACAAGTCATATTATGGTGTAGTTGGAGGGTACTTTGTGTAGCGCACACTCCCCCCTCCCCCTTTTCCTGTGCCAATTGAAAATGGTACACGAGAAGGACAACTGTTGGTAAGCTCACAAGTGAGCCTGAATCTCTCCAATTTTAAGTCCAGTCTCATTTCTCAAGATATATGTAGGAGGAAGCAATATTTACTGACAATTTTTCTCAAGATATATGTAGGAGGAAGCAATATTTACTGGCAAGCTATTCTGTCACACGAAGTTTTTCTAGGCTATCTCTTTCGTTGATGAACTACACTTCCTGAGGATTCCTCCAATGAATTTCAGTCTAGCATTAGTACCAAAACGCAGTGCAATTAACAAATAATGTGTGAGAAACCCATCACACTGAACTGTATGAGATTAGTATCGGACTGGGTTAACATAACACAATTTATGTAATGATACACAGCCCATTTCTCTCAAGAAGCACTGTGCCGCCTGTCCCCACACTCCATGGGATATATGGGAGAGCAAAAGGTCTGCTGATGAGCAACGGTAAGCTACCAGATCGTCTCCTCTTACTGGCTGAATTTCATCAAAGAATGTTCCATCATCAGGTTTTGAACCACTCCCTCCAGAAAGACATTCACCTTGCTATTGCATGTTAAGGATTGTGGTTACTATAACATGTGGACTTCATTAGGATTCTTTCAATGAGTCTCATTCTAACACCTTCCCTCCCGGCAATTAGTGTTATGTGGTTGATGCACTTTATATAATCCCCATTTCCAGATATTTAAAGGATGTGACTGCTTCCAGTGGTTGTTCTGCAATCATGTAGTCATACAATAACGGATCCTTCTATCTATTTATGCGAAGAACATTACATTTGTTTATATTTAGGATGAACTACCAATGCTCGAATGAAGAGCAGATCCTATGCAGGTTTTCCTGCATTTTGCAGATATTTTCTAAGGTCGCTGCTTCTCTGCATACAACAGGATCATCCGCGATACACTGTAATGGCGGGAAGGGGGGGGGGGGTGGAGGGGGAGGGAGGGGTGGTAAGAAATCAATGCAGTTAAATCTGCAATGAGCCACTGGAGACAGTACGCACCTCATACCAAAATACTCAGGAAATGTGCCTAAACGAAATTTCGTCGGTTCGCCCCAATGCTGGAGAGCAGACGGCACTTACTTGGTTGATCATCATAACGATGCTGGACCTCTTGGTGTCGATCGTTGGCGGCGGGGGCGGCGGCGTGCTGGGGGGCGGCGGGGGCGGGTCGTGGTGGCGCGGCAGAGAGGCAGTGCTGGTGCTGTTGCTGCTGCCGCCGCTCGAGCAGCTGAGCTCGTCTTGGGCCTCCATGGCGGCGAAGTGCTCACGGCCGTGCGCTCATCGGTGCTCTGCAACAGAAGCGAGCCAGCTCTCAGAAGACGCTGCCCCGCCCTTGCGACACGGCGCAGCCACGCCGCTAGGGTGCCGCAATGTCACAGCTACCGCGGTTTAAGCTGTCGCTATTGCGGGACTACGACGAGCACTTCCCGCCACAATGATGGAAAATGAAATTTGAAGACCCTGAAGTAGTTGTGTAACAGTCACAAAGTTTGTTAGTCTACCACAATATTTTTGCACCTGGAAGTGAGTGTGCTTCTGTCGGCTTATCGCGAGTTTTTAACTGATATTTCACGAGGGCACGGTGAACCACTTGATAGTATATGTACAGCTGAACTGAAAACACTGACTGTGCGAAACTTTTCCATTAATCACCACTGTAAGGTCACAGTGTGTTTCCGATAGCGGCCACAGGAGGCAAAGTGCAAATAATATTTTGACTGTGCAGTAACTGCGTGCAGCAAGTATGTTGATGTGGCCATTTTCCGCAGCAATTACATATTTTTAACACTCTTTTATTGATTCAAACATCTTTTTATGACTGCACCCTTAATATTTATCTACGTTCCAGAGGGCTTTCGCCTTTTATATTAAGGCGTATTCAATGGATTTAATTCGGAATGATACAGTTTTGTTTTTATGTGCGATAATTATAGATTCGAAACTGTTCACAATCATAATTTTTAAAGTAATAAAATATTACTATAGCTCCTTTGTCCTGCCAAAGACTGTGTTTTCTTTCATCTGGTCGCAGGTTAGAGCGAGCACAGCTACTTAACTAATAAAAATTCGCCACGTACTCACGCCGAGATCTTCTTTTGGTTTTGAAGTTCTCTCTCTTTCTCACACACACACAAACGCGCGCGCGCGGAGGGAGGGAGAGAGAGAGAGAGAGAGAGAGAGAGAGAGAGAGAGAGAGAGTAACAGTCGACAGGTTGGCAACACTTGTGTACACAAATAAAAAAAAGATACCAAGTGAACAAATCGCTCGCAGTTTCCGTAAGATAAATCTGTAGTCCTTGCCAGATAAGTGGTGATGTGTTTCACATCATCTAGCTATCGAAATATGAAAACTTCATGACCAAAAGATTTCGATGTGAGCATGTGGCAACGCTTCTGGGGTGGGGCGTGTGACCTCTAAGGTACGACCAGATGACAGGAAACGCATATTTTGGCATTATGAACTAGTAACCGAGAAGTATTTTATTCATGTAAAAATTATGGCATAAACTTTTTCGAATCTATGATTACAGTATGGAACAACAAAACTGTATTATTCCCAATTAAATCCTCTGAGGATACCTTAAAATAAAAAACGAAAACCATTTGGAACGTAAATAAACATTAGTTTGCAGTAAAGAAAAGGTATCGAATTTACAAAACGAGTTTGTATAAGGCGAAAATTGCCTTGGAAAACGCAAATGCCATGTCTGATCTTGTGTAGCCACAAAACAGTCCTCCAATCAGGCGCGAGACGATCGTACAGGTGTCAGATGTCATTTTGGAGAGAAACTGATCCACACTACTCGCACTTGTCGTCGCAATTGGTAAAGGATATTACCGTAATATACAACGGCTGTGCATTAAAGTTACATAATTATTTCTTTGTTTATTTGCAGATACATGTTAGCATTCCTGGTACACATTGAAATCCCCACGCCGCAATAACGCAGCACGCTGCTTTATGAGCAAAACCAAAATGGCGCACTCACTGATAAAGTTAAGTATCACGTGCTAATTCGTTTTTGCGAACAGCACAAATGTTACGGATGTGTCACGTCGGAGTAATGAAAATGGAATTGTAAGTCCGACATACACAAGGATTGTAAAAACAAATCACGCAACGTATGTTATTAGCCAGTCGTGCACAGAAATCTTTCGTACGGAGAGCTGCTGCATCGTTTGAAGGTTAGTGTTCCGACCACTCGTTGATGTCTCCACGGCCCGGCTGGTAACCCGTTACGGAACTGCTTGGCATGCGACCGGCACTTTTCCTTTCTAGCGCCACCCAGCATGAGGCGAGACGGGACTGTCGTCCACAGAACCACAGGACGTGGCAGCGGTTGCGCAACCAGCAGACCGCTGGCTCCGCCGGCTCGAGGCCGCAGACAGGAACTCGCTCACCCGCGACGCTGACCGCTGGCTATCCTCTGCCGGGCCGGGCGTGGCCTTCCGCCCCCGTCCTTATCGCCGGCTGTCATCGTGCCGTCGTGGTTCATCCGGTTTCTGCTTTTTCTTTTTTTTGTTTTTTTTTTGTTTTGTTTACTAACTTTGCTTTTCAGTGTGAAGTCAGAAGGGAAACTACGTGATGCCAAATTAACCGTAGGGCAGTATTTAAATAATTACATTGTCAGGCAAATGCACGGTGTAAGCAATTATCTCAACGAGTTGTTAACTGGCTTAATTGCCAGTAAGCTGCAGGAACGGTAAGGTTAAGCTTTTCCTTTTCCATTTCATCGAAAAACTAAACTACAGCATAATCGCACATGCATCACTAAACACAATGTTAATATGTTAATCCCTACTAGATATCGCGCGTTTGCTCCGTCCTGAATATGACAAGTTGCACCACTGCATGCTTCGTCGTCAGTGTTAATACCAAATATTTTTTGTTACTAAGTAAATAAAATATGTGTGCACTGACGGAAGAAAATAGAAAAAAAAATAAAAATAAAAATAAAAAAATTAGTGTAATGACATTTCGGGAATACATTTCTGTAGGTAAAATATTTAAGTGATTAACGATGCAAGATCACAGGCTAATGTAAGCGCGAGATAAGGCACTCTAAATGTAAAGAAATGCTGATACATTAATAACTAATGCAGCCGCTAGAATGTTGAATCCAAGCATGTAAACGTGCATCCATTGTGTTGTACAGGTGCCGGATGTCAGTCTGTAGCACGGAATTTCATGCCTGTTGCACTTGATCGGCCTATAGAGGGACGGTTAATGTTGGTTGTGAATGACGCTGGAGTTGTCCGATGACGTCCCATGTGTGTTCGATTATATGGCGATACAGCAGGCCAAGGCAACATGTCGACGCTCTGTAGAGGATGTTGGTTTACAATAGTGGTATGTGCGGGATCGTTATACTGTTGGAAAACACACGCTGTTCATGAATGGCGGCACACCAGGTCGAATCATCAGATTGACGTACAGTTCGTGGTCAGGATGCTTGGGATAACCACGAGAGTGCCCCTGCTGTCATACGAAATCGCACCCTACACCATAACTCCACACACAACCATCGCTGGTACCGGGGAAGAATCATGCAGCTTTAACACGATACCACAGTTCATCAAGAGTAGTGACTGGAGTATTGTGACGAGCCAGTTTCTCGGCCGCCATTGACCAGACGTTTCCAATTGGTGAGAGATCTGGAGAATGTGTTGTCCAGGGCAGCAACGAACATTTTCTGTATCCAGAAAGGCACGTACAGGACCTGCAACATACGGTTGTGCATTATCCTGCTGAAATGTAGGATTTCGCAGGGATCGAATGATGGGTAGAGCCACGGGTCGTAACACAACTGAAATGTAACGTCCACTGTTCAAAGTGCCGTCAATGCGAACAAGAGGTGACCGAGACCTGTAACCAATGGCACCCCATACCATCACGCCGGGTGATACGCCAGTATGGCGATGACGAATACACGCTTCCAATGTGCGTTCACCGCGATGTCGCCAAACACGGATGCGACCATCATGATGCTGTAAACAGAACCTGGATTCATCCGAAAAAATGACGTTTTACCATTCGTGCACCGAGGTTCGTCCTTGAGCACACCATCGCAGGCGCTCCTGTCTGTGATGCAGCGTCAAGGGTAACCATAGCCATGGTCTCCGAGCTGATAGTCCATGCTGCTGCAAACGTCGTCAAACTGTTCGTGCAGATGGTTGTTGTCTCGCAAACGTCCCCATCTGTTGACTCAGGGATCGAGACGTGGCTGCAAGATCGGTTACAGCCATGCGGATAAGATGCCTGTCATCTCGACTGCTAGTGATAGAGGCCGTTGGGATTCAGCACGACGTTTCGTATTACCCTCCTGAACCCACCGATTCCATATTCTGCTAACAGTCATTGGATGTCGACCAACACGAGCAGCAATGTCGCGATACTTTAAACTTCAATCGCGATGGGCTACAATCCGACCTTTATCAAAGTCGGAATCGTGATGGTACGCATTTCTCCTCCTTACAGCAGGCATCACAACAACGTTTCACCAGGCAACGCCAGTCAACTGCTGTTTGTATATGAGAAATCGGTTGGAAACTTTCCTCATGTCAGCACGTTGTAGGTGTCGCCACCGGCGCCAACCTTGTGTGAATGCTCTGAAAAGTTAATCATTTGCATATCACAGCATCTTCCTCGTGTCGGTTAAATTTCGCGTCTGTAGCACGTCATCTTCGTGGTGTAGCAATTTTAATGGCCAGTAGTGTAGTTCGTTGTGTCACTCTGGTACCAACTTCTGCTCACATAGTTGCTGCAGATGGACTACGATGCTACAGAGCCATACGCTGAACACTATGGCCTTCCTTCTCGATAGTATCTAGTGGCCGTCTGGAGCCCGGTCTTCTTGCGGCCGTACATTCTCGTGACCAGCACTGCCAGCAGTCATGTGCAGTGACTACATTCCTGCCACGTTTCCACGTTTTTCTGCAATATCGCAGAAGGAACATTCAGCTTGTCGTAGCCCTATTGCACGACTTCGGTCAAACTCAGTGAGGTGTTGATAATGGCGTCTTTGTCGCCTTAAAGGCATAACACGAACTCAGCACGATCAATCACAAAGGTTCCAAGCGCTCAAGACCGTTACTTAAAGCAAACCTCATTTGTATCCTCGTAGTGAAGCTACTTGCGCCACTCTTGCGCGACTGGCGCTAAATATGAATAGACGACATCTTCCAGATGTAGAAACAAGCCTAACAACTTTAATGTATAGCGCATCTCTCTTTCTTGGTGTTGCGATTTTCTTTTCGTCAGTGTAGGTTCAGCAATGTGGAGGAACGTGGTTCGATCGACTGTAACCCCTGACGAACGGAGTCCACTCTGCCGTGTGAAGACAATCAGGAGATATTTGAAACTGAAGCTGCAGCTGCTCCTGCTGCAGTGACGGCCGGCATAACTTTGTCTTCGTTACTCGTGCTTACAGTAACGACGCCTTGTACAGCGGCTGAAGTAGTCGTGGCCAGTGACAGCCAATACTGTAAGGCGATACAGCCATGAAATTTAGTTTGAGAGTGAAACTCTGTGCGGGTAAAAGACTACTCGCTTCGTAAACACCAAATGGGATTTCAACAGGGCAGAGGGCTTTCTGCAATGCGTGAAACGTTCATTCTCACATGCGCTCCTGATCTTATAAGTATAATCAGACACCGGTCATCTGAAATGACGATTACTTTCAGCGCTGGTACCCGTAGTGTCTGATTCGAGGTAGGAATGTCGCTTCTCCATGACAATGAATTCTGGCGCCAAAACCGTTACTAGTTGCATTTAAGAGCTGAAGTCTCACAAAGCTACGTAAAGTGCTTTGTTTGCATGCAAGATGCTGTCAGATGCCAAGAAGATAACTTTTGCGCGAAACAGAAGCTGTTATTTCAGCTTCCACGTAAATTTGCCTTCGTTTTCTTTTCGTCATAGGATCGTCCTTAAGAAGCAACAGTAGTATTTGCTGACTTACAAGCATTCTCTATGTTGGTTTTTGGCTAATTGCATCTGAAAAGAAAATTTCCTTACCAATGAAAGATGAGAGATGTGTGATCTGTGTGTTTGTCCGTTGTGTGCGCCTTGATCCGTGCGTTTATATTAGTAGTTAATTGAAGTAGACATACGAATTTTCCTCGAGTATGAAACACTTTCTACAGTCACTCCAATGCAGTCTGGCTTTTTTTTTTGTTACAATTACAGAATATTTCTCTCTTAAATAAAAATTAGAGAACTACTGAACACCAGTTATTTCTGGAGAAGACTGTATTCGTAACAGCGCCGTCAAGACTGTATATCTTTATTGACGGACATAGACAGGTTATGAACTAGTTCGTATTATTAAGTCTTCGACTCAAATGGGTGTCACTGCCTCTGATTATAAAAACAGATCTTCAGCTTCTCGTGTTGGATATGTTTGAATAAAGGGTGCAAACGGAGTAACTGCGCTTCCTCTGTTTTTATCCATATCTTAGCTTCCTCGCACCATTTCTCTTCATTGAGGCGTCTTCGTGTGCTTCTAGGTCTTCGACGCGTTCTGCTGTCTTACGCTTTTATAGAGCAGCTCGTCATCTTGCTGTTTATGCATTTCCCATCTCCATTTTGTAACTGGATTCTCGAGCGTCGCGTCGGAAAATGTCCCTCCAACTGCAATGTTCGACCGTGCGCCTGCTCATCTCCAGGCAATAACGACTAATACAAGCGCTCAACAGTCTACAACGCTCTCTGAAGACAACTAGAGCGGTTCGTTAGAAGTCCTGCAGTTTTAGCGACACCATCCGATGTAATCCAATTATTAAGATGATAAGTCACTTAGTTACGCATTTTATTTTCTTCATTTTTAGACTCGCCTTATTTGCTCATTATTCTGCGATAGGTCTGCATTTTAAATCATCTTTGGCCCTTGGCGATTTGTTGGCGATAACGATTCATGGACATTTGGAGCTGTGAAAAGTTTGGTCACCCTTCATGTTTAACATGCATACTAACATCGAATATTCTTATCTTGGTTTTCTGCTAATAATAATAGTGGTCTTCCATATGCTGTAAAGACTGACTAACGAGCCGTTATCCTGTATCCAGCTGTTTTCATGCTATGTCCTCACGATATACATAGGAATTTACAGTTTTCACGAATGTTGAACGTATCATAACATTTTGGAAACGGCCACAGCGCTGGAAGCAGGTACATTAGAAGACTTGCAGTTCATGACATTTTTTTCTGTCAGCTAGGGGTCTTTCTCTACATGAATAATATAGAATATTATATAGGGTGTTCGAAAAAAGAAACATTCCAAGAAAAAAAAACAGTTCCTGTAAACAATGACTGTAAATCTTCGGAGTTATGGTCTACTACCTCTACTGTCAATGATCACTACGTCTATATGCAACTCTTCACAACATGTGCTCAATGTGACCGCCATCCATTGTAACGCAACCTTCTACCCTACATCCCAATTCGTTGGAACACCCCTAGTTATTGCTGGATTGCGTCTCAAGCACTGCAAGCACTAAACACATTTTCTCGCAGTGTGTCCGCATCATTTATGGGTACCATGCGGTACCGGTCTTTACACGACCACATTTGCAACATGGACGTTAATTAAGAAGTATGTAAAGTAGATAATTGTTAAGATTTGTCCTGTTATGATATAAGGTTCTTCAACTGGTCGTTTACCAATTCATGTTAATAAACATACAACAACAACTATAATTCAGAATAAAATCTGATTGATAGGGTAAAATTGGATACCTCGGAATGGTGTTTTGTTATAGAATGGTAAAATTATTAAGATTCTTATTGATAAGAATAGTGCAATAACACCTCCTAACTTGCTAGGAATTGATCGTAGAATTGCATATGCAAATAGGAAGTATCATTCTGGTTGAATGTGAACTGGTGTTACTAATGGATTGGCAGGTACAAAATTATATGGGTCTCCTAGAAGGTAAAGTCAAAAATCCACAAGACTATGGTTAGCGGGAACGGGCTGGTCAAAGTATTGGCCCTCACTGACCAACCCATCGCTCCTGAAAGATTTGTGTTAGGTGTCGCCTCATCCGAAGTTGAAAATGGGCCAGTTCCTCATCATACATGTACCACACTCATTCAGTGTTCGTCATAGCGGCCCCATTTCGCCGGCAATGTAGAAGATGAATGCATCGATCATACGTGCTTGTGGAAGAGATCCAACGAATTCTGTTATACTTGTAGGCTGATGCTCATAAGAACGACGGGGCACATAGATGATACGTGGAAAAAACTATATCTGTTATTACGTAAGTACATTTACTTTTTATAGCCATTTTGTACGCTATTTACTGACTTTTCCCGGACAACAATTCGCACGAGGATCACGAAGAGCCGCGGGCATCTGTGCATTCCACTTGCGACGCCACTTCGCAGCTTAACGAGCCGAGGAACCTAGAGAACCCTCCGCGCGAAGGAAGGACAAGAGACACAATGGCGCCTGTTGGGAAATGCGCAGTGGGCTGGCCTCCGTTACATCAGGCTCTCCGCGAGAATCTGGGGGAATGCAGTCGGGTTTCATTAGCACTTCGTTATACGTGCAACAGCGACGCAACGCTGGTGTTCCGAGACACGAATCTCGTCTCTCTCTGCGGCTCTTAATTGTCCTTCCGCCTGCTCTGCCGCAGACCAGAACGAGGAGATAGCCGCCCACCGAGTGAACGACCTATGCGCTTTTCCTGGGAAATATGGCGCTGCATCAAGTTTCTGAAGCAAACCACGGCACACCCAAGCAATCCTGTATGAAAATGCTGCAACAGTTATCCTGAAAGCAGTAACTACAGCCTCATTAGTCGTATCTGTTACAAAATAACAGGGTAAAATGGTAAAGCTGTCGTCAGCCTGAAGGCTGGTTGGAACTTCACAGTGCTTCATTAAGCCTGGATCTTTCTCCGACCTCTGAAATGACTTACCTGCCCTGTTACGTAGGGACCTACAGTTTAACGTCTACTCTGAACCGCTGCGCAACTCGTTTTTTTTTTCAGATTAGCTGACGTGATAACGCTGAATAAACAAAAATGAAAGCAGCCGCAATGGGTGAATTACTTGAAAATGGTAAAAAGAAATTGTTGATGAGATCCTAACGGAATGATGAAGTAAGATATTGACAATACTTATTCATGGGGCGGGTCCTTCGTTCGTATCTCCAACAACATTTTTCATA
Source organism: Schistocerca serialis cubense (assembly GCF_023864345.2). Lineage (NCBI taxonomy): Eukaryota > Metazoa > Arthropoda > Insecta > Orthoptera > Acrididae > Schistocerca > Schistocerca serialis. The sequence goes on along the minus strand of NC_064639.1, from coordinate 422,067,784 downwards.
CTATATCTTTGAAAATTTTTTAAGTGTTGGACGACATTTGACGCAGATGTATTCGATATTTAATGCAGAGGTACTGGTGTATGGCTATACAGTGTAGCTGCCTATGATATGAGGGAGCCGTGGTTGCGTCGTCATTGACGATGAGGATGGAAACCGGTGTCGCCTCAATTATCACATGGTCTCACATCATGAGTGACCATAAAGAGGTCTGATGTGGTAATCTGTAACTTTGTGCCTGTATCCACTTCCCGTTTCCGATCAAATGTCGACTATTAAAGCAACTGTCTCAGGAACACATGCCAATGCTTAAGCGTACGTTAGCGACCTCGCCTACGCAGCAAGATTTATGGCGTAAGGTAAAACGTTGCAATATTCTGCTTCTGCACTTTAAGTGAACATCTTAAAATGACAGATCTGGGCAAACGGAATGATACTCAAACTTCAGCTGTGGTGACTTGCACATAAGGAAATGCTACTAAATATTAGCCACCCTGACACGGCAGCGGAAGAAATATACTGTATACAAAAACGTGTTGCACTGCCCTACAGAACAACGGAACGGTGAGGCAAATCAGGCTCGTACTAAAAAGACTGCGTATACTACGCTTGTCGGTCCTCTCCTCGACTACTGATGCGCGCTGTGGGATCTCCATCACATAAGACTGACGGAACATATCGAAAAGTTCAAGAAGAGCACCTCATATTCTATTATCGCGAGATAGAAGAGATAGTGTCACGCATATAATATGAGAGATGGGGTGGCAATCATTAAAACAAAGGCATTTTTATTGATTGGCGACTCCATAGAGTGGCTAACGCTGATCTTCCTTCTAAAGGCATTTTTCGTTGCGGTAGAATCACCAACTTTCTCCTCCGAATGAGAATATGTTTTGTTGGTGTCCAGCTGCACAAGGAAAAATGTTCGCTGTAATAAAACAAGGCAAATCAGAGCTCGCACGGAAAGATTTAAGCGTTCGTTTTTCACGCTGTACGAGACTGCAACGGTAATGAGGTAGCTCGCAGGTGGTTAGATGAACCCTCTGCCAGACACTTATTGGTGAATTGCAGGGTAGTCATGTGGAAGGGTAATTACGCCGAGCCCAAAAAGAGTTTCTCAGCTGAATTTCCCATTCAGAGAGGCGTTTGAGACTAACAAACTCGGCGGCTGGGATTTCACTTTTTAGTCGGAAAATATTTCTTATTTTATCGATGGACGTAGCCTTTCACTTATAGTAGATCCGTCTTCAGGTGTTGTAATAATTGATATGCCATTGTACACGAATTCTCGCAGCTGACAACACAAATATGCATCATTTGCGCAATGCTGCGCTGCGTACCCTCTCAAATGTGTGTGTGTGTGTGTGTGTGTGTGTGTGTGTGATGCGCTGTTTCGATATGCAGACGAAAACATAATATATCCTTTTTGCACGTGGTCTGATCAGCTGCCAAAAACTCGCGCACGATCTTCCTTCGTGGGCTGGGGTGCCGTCGCAGAAGAATGACCAAGAACTTGGCCTCTTGGTATTCGGGTCGAATTCGGCGAATTCTTTCTCACAGACATAAAACTTACACAAAACGTGATGTATGTTGCCTCGCTGCTACACCACCATTTTCCGACTAATGTCAGACACGTTCTGTTACATCCATGGCCAGGACGCCTGCTGCAGCGATGCTAGTGCTTTGATCTTCTACACTGTTGTTATTGAAACTTCAAGGATCTTAATGGCGCATCCATTTCAAAAAATGTTCAAATGTGTGTGGAATCTTATGGGACTTAACTGCTAAGGTCATCAGTCCCTAAGCTTACACACTACTTAACCTAAATTATCCTAAGGACAAACACAAACATGCATGCCCGAGGGAGGACTCGAACCTCCGCCGGGATCAGCCGCACAGTCCATGACTGCAGCGCCTTAGAGCATCCATTTCAACTTACTTCCTTTCCTGTTGTTGTGCTATGATTCCATAACCAAAGTCAGTCCCACTCTGAGGCAGTAAAATGGGGTATAATGCGGGAACTCCACTTAGCTGTCTATGAAATGACTTAGCGGAGGTGGTTTGTCACGATTTATTCGACAGCAGAAACTAAAATAAGGGAGAGAGCGAAATCTGGTGTCGGCATACAGCCTACTCCACTAGAATGGTACTGGGAGGTTTACCTAGTTTGTCTTTCACTTCCGACAGCCTATTACAGTGTCATACATCCTCATTTTTCGAGACTCAATGAAGTGACACTGGACTTACCTTAGGAAAGTGGCTTAAGGAATAGAAACAAGGAATTTCAGGAGACTTTTTATGTATTACAGTTACATACTTGGTACAGACTACGACCTTGATGATTTATGGCATTGTCTCTCACCGATAACTTCTTTCATCACCAGACTTCATACCAGCTACTTCAGTGTCTACCACCACCGCTCTAGCATGTAACAGCGCCCCCAGGCGGGTGACTGATACTAGCAATGCAAAATCTTGACGGTTCATCAGCTGGTCTCTGTTCGCACCGTTGCTGCATGTGGTAACTCGATGTCATTCGTTCGAGGAAGTTAATGATCCTGTACGCCCCAATGTCGCTTACTGTGGAACGCCACACAGTAGTTTCTAAAGCAGATTTGGCACGGCTCAACGGCGCGTGTTCTGTGACCTTTCTCCGGCGAGTCGTCCTCCCTTATAATGAGGCGTGCGGTGCGGAGAAATGAGTCGGCAGTTCTCCCGGGTCCGGCCACCTGTTTGCTCTTGTGCCGCTAGGCGCAGCTAACAGACGCCGGCGTAGAAAGTTGCTGGACCGCTGCCAACCAGTTTGCAGTGTCCACCGTTGATGTTTTTCTTAACCCCCCTCTCCTCATGTTTGTCGAAAGTTCGGGCTGTGTGAACAAGCGCAGCCGTAACAGCGACACCACGGACCAAATTGTCAGAGAGGAAAATAGCAAGAGCTGAGCGGTTGTCGTTTGCGGCATGGGATCAAAAACGTGTACTCATTCTTTGTTAATAACTCACATCTTTTTGGAACAAAATGGAACGTAGTTAAAATTCTTCTGACATTTTTATGTCATTTCAGGTGCTCAACGACTTAATGGCATCCTTGCGCAACACTACTGATCAAACTATGACTGTGAGCTTGTCGAATATTCGTATGTTAGCTGCACAAGGCGCTTAGGTGCTTCCTCGTCCATCTGGCGTCCATTGAAAAATTTCATCACTAAGGTAAGACGCAGATAGAGATCGACATGTGTTACTTCTAGAGACCGTGGTGCCTATTACTCAGTAGCACCTCTGTGACTTATCCGTCGTCCATCTACAGTGTTATCCAATATCGACCAGAAATCTCACTAGCAGTGAAGTTGCGCTTCGAACCATTCGCAGAACCAAATACTTCAATCCGTACCGTCCTCGATCATAGAGCGCAGCTGTTGTATTGTAGTTCAACTTCCCACTTTGCAGCCTTCAGAATGCACCGTACAGCTCACCTAACTTTCACCTGCACGCTGATTCACGGTAGATACTGGAACAAGGCAGCACTGGAAGTCGGATTTATTACTGCTCGCGGTCGTCCAGACATTGGCTTATGACCAAGAGCAGTATCGTCGACGCCATTTATCTCTTCTAATACAACTTCCTGATGGCTAATTTCCAAACTCATAGCCGGCCGCGGTGGTCTAGCGGTTCAGGCACTCAGTCCGGAACCGCGCGACTGCTACGGTCGCAGGTTCGAATCCTGCCTCGGGCATGGATGTGTGTGATGTCCTTAGGTTAGTTAGGTTTAAGTAGTTCTAAGTTCTAGGGGACTGATGACCACAGATGTTAAGTCCCATAGTGCTCAGAGCCATTTGAACCATTTTTTCCAAACTCATACTGCCATTGTGGCTGTAGCTATTTAATGTCTGCATTCTTCAGCACCACTTCAGTAAAGCCTTGTTGCTCACGGGCAAATCTCCTTTGAGAAATTCTCGCTACCCTGCCTTCTGCTCGTAGCATCCATACGATTTTTGCCGTCGATTTAAAACACAATGAATCGCACTGCTATTCAAACATCGTAACTGCGTTGAACTTTCAGTCAGGTATACTGACTTCCAAAACTGAGATTTCTTTAAAAAAAAAAAAAAGATAACTATCCGAGTTAAACTTTTCCCCAAAATCATGTACATAGGCTATAAATAGAATGTAACGGTGCGAATGTGAAATTTTTGCTTAACGCCTTATAATTAACACGTGCTTATAAATGCTCTTCAGCTTAGTATGTAAAAGCACAGAAAGAAGAATCCAAGAAATATTAGACGGTGGTCAAGTTTGTCAATAAGATAAGTGAAAGTCCCTGAGGACAGTTCTGACGAAAGTCTGTGTAACGGAAGAAATCATTTTTGAAATTAACATTTGCGGACTTTTGAACATTCGAGTGTATGAAGTGTAATAAAAAATGGTCTCTTACATGAGAATGTGCCATGATACGCAAATGATGCGGCCTAACCTTACTTTATAAGCTGACACAGTGTCTTTACCACGTCTGATGGTTGAGACCAACCGAAACTAGTTATCAAATTTAATGTACATTGTTTGCGATCTAGGCAAATAAAAGATTTTGTAAATATTTTTTTCAGAAATTTTCTGAAAAACTTCTGGAGTTCCAAGAAAGATTTGGTGTGATTTTGGGGGTAGAAAAGTGCAGATACATATATCTAAAAACAGATTAACACGACGTTGTTAAAAGGTCATTTGAAAGAGTGCATTATCACAGATGGACAAAACACTCCGTTACGCCGGTTAGGATGAATGAAACATCGGTACTTTTCGCTCAGCTAATTTAGACGAACCACGAAAACAGGACGGGTTTGTAGGAAATTGAACCCAATTGACGAGAATGAGGGTACAATCTCCGAATTACTGTATAAGCGGGCCGCCACGAACAACGGACCCTGCCGAATTGGGATAGTTGTACCGTAGGTGAAACTGCATCCGAGGGATAGCTGTAAAGAGGCCAGATCAACACATATTTCCTGGGAGGGGCAGCAGCCTTTTCAGTATTTCCAGGGGAAGACTGACTGATCTGCCTTTGTAACATCAGCCAGTATGATCTTGCGATGTTGGTACTGCGAACAGTAAAAAGCAAGCTACAGCCGTTATATTTCCCGAGGACATGAAGTTCTGCTGTAAAACTGCGTGGAAAGCTGCATCAAAGAACCATTTTGACTAATGACCACAACAAGCACAGGTTCGTATTTATAATCACTATGATAATTAAAGGGACCATGACGCAGAAAAATCACTTTGTCGCGGCGGCAAGGTATGGACTATACTGTGGCAGGACTACGGAGAAACACATAAATGGTAGCTCTACCACTTGACATTACAGGTTGTTTATTCTACTGTACAATTATCATTTCGGCCCTTGCGCATTTTGAAGTACCACAGTGTTAAACATGATCGGACGTCTGTAAACGACGTCGATATATATTAAGCTTAGTTATATAATGCAGGTGTCACAGCATATAAACGAGAACATAATCACAAAGTGTCTGGCAGAATTAGAACAAACATATTTGTTACACATTTAGTAACTATGCCGTAAAATCATCACGAAAAACACGAAAAAGAGTCATTACATGTGCAGGCACTATTACCTAAAGCGAGATAACGGTGCCTGCATATTAACGACTGTTTTTCGTGATCGTTTTAAGGCATATTTGCTAAATGTATATCAAATATGTTTGTTCTTTCCTCCCAGACACTTTGTGAAGTTTAATATATTTCGACGACGACTTTGTTTACTCAAGTCTGATGATCACGCTTAACGTTGTGGACATGAAGATGGCAAAAGACCGAAATCATGATTACACAATAGAATAAACAATCTATACAGTCAAATGGCGGAACTTACATTTAAACAGTATTATATGATTGCGGCCTCAAGCAACGGAAAGATTTAAATGGCAGTCGACACGAGATTGCTTAGAGTGCCGGTTATACTGATTGGGAATGCGTGTCGTGAGCTTCTGAGACACCATATTCCATTCATTGAGGATAAGGATGCCTCAGCGAACACATATTGCATAAAATGACGTATTGGCCAATAATATTGCTAAGTACATGATTCCATGGAGTGAGGGAAATACAACTGGTAATACAAAACAGCATATGCATCGCTATCCACTCTTCACTATGACAACAATATGCTAGTGATACTTGATCCCCAGGGCGCTGACCTAACTCCCCGTAGGCGGTGCAGGTGTAGTGGAATGAGGAGGGCTACATGCGATGCGGCGTATTAAAAGCTCGTTACAGAGGATGGCGCGGCCAGCCATGAACATCGTTGCTCGAAAGGACGAGCTAACCGCCACCGCCAAGGCCGCGATGCGTTCCGCCAACGGCTGTCTCAGAAACAAATTGCGGCGGTTACTGGTTTGGCGGTCAACATTATCTCGCTTACAGGATGTCTCAGTCCGCAACGAACGACGTAAGAAAAGAGCGAAGTAAACTTACCATTAAATTACGTAATGCCTGGCACATCAAACTTCCACTTCCGGTAAATCGTGTGGCCTTTGTCCACCTGACGGTAACGGGTTCGGGTGATGGTAGTGCAATCTTCTGCCCATCCCTTGACTGAATGTCAATCAGCACGCCAACGTCTCACGTCAAGAAACAATTTCCAGATAGCACTGGCACTGTTGAAAGTCAGCAGCAAGCTAGAATCCAAAGGCGGGAGCAAGGACCCAGATCTTTACAGTGGATGACATCTTGCGAGTAGCCTTCTACTGGGCGCACAAAAATGTTGATTCTAAAGAGACAGCTTCCCAACTACAGTGTCACTACATAACAACCGTCAAATAAGTTCTCATTGTATTCGTGGCACGTATGCACGTCAACAAGAAGTTTAGATGATCCGATTATGACAGCAAGATTCTGTCCAAACCGGTCATTGTGAAATAAAAAATGTTAAGCAATCGTGGTTGCAGAAGATTTTCATATTCACCAAAAAAGCCATTAACAAAACAAATTATCAGCTGCTGTGTTGAAGCTAACATTAGCTTCAGATGTTCAGATGGCATGAATCGAAATGGGTCGGGAAGCAGCAATTGGGGATCTCAATTAGTGCTCCATGTTTACCAAAGTGGTTGAGCACAGTGGGGGAGAAGCAATAACGAAAGACCGGGACTCTGGCATATCTCTCGGCTGTCTACTAAATCTCGTTCAGTGTGAGTCGTGCATTTCTGCAAGACGTGCACGTAAATATTTTCCGAGAGAATTCTGAACGAATACTTCACGGCGAGTTGCACCGAACGATCATTTTGTGCGAAATGCGCATAACAGACTTTTGATCACTGTTCTGCCTGCAATCGAGAGGTGTGAGGCGTAGTGTTCGTCGAAGACACTAGACGTTGCAAGCTGGAGATGGCTCAGTGTTTCTCTGGGAATGTTGTTCCTACGTAGGGTGATCTTCTGGTGGGGATGACAAGTGCCTTGAGTAGCAAGTTGAACGCGTAAGAACACCCTCGTGTTACGACTGTCTCGCAAAGCCTGCGGACTGAACTGCGTTGAATATCTGCAGAGCTTGATGGAACAACGTGCCAAAAGCCACGGACAAAATCCAGGCAGTCCGGACGATATGCGAGGGTTGTTTTAGGACAAGTGGTTGGACACATTGTGCACTCCGGGTCACATCGAGTCTAGTGTCACTCACTGTTGCGACTCAGGTACATTTTTAATAACATGATTGGCCGTAAAAGCTGATGGGATGGCTGTCGATAACACTCTAATTAACATGTTACGCACCAGCATTTCCCTGGATTAAATTCGAAAACTCTTAGAGTCGACAGTTCAGCGTTAACTTTTGTCACACGACATTGATGGACAATTTTGATTATTACCATATCTCCCTCGTGTTCTGTCGTCGGCATGTTGGCGAATGGCCTAGAACACTGTGATTCAAGGTGAATCCTAAGGTAAGACGTTGACTTGTCGGTAAATAGTACAAGGGGCATTATGAAGCAAGATAAGACAAGATTCTTCAACATGCCGGGGTAGCAACTCTTTTTGGATGTATCTGCAAACTCGAGAATGTTGTCAACAGCCCATGAGGCATCATTCACGCTTAAACACTACGTGATCTCATCATTGCGGTTACAAACATGTGACCGTATTAGTGATTTAATATAATCTTCGTAGCTTCATCCCCCCACCCCTCGGTCCGCCCACGGTAGCTGAGTGGTCAGCGCGACAGAATGTCAATTCGAAGGGCCCGGGTTCGATTCCTGACTGGGTCGGAGATTTTCTTCGCTCAGGGCTGGGTGTTGCACTGTCCTAATTATCATCATTTTATCCCCATCGACGTGCAAGTTGCCGAAATGGCGTCAGATCGAAAGACTTGCACCTAGCGAAAGGTATATCCGACGGGAGGCCCTAGTCACACGACATTTACATTTTACTCCACCCCCACCCCCTAGTTTTGTCTCAACTTCCGGCAATGAGTAGTTAAAAAAATGCTTCGTTCCTCGACCCTCAAATTTGTCTGATAAAATCCTCAAGAATCACACAGACATTGGAAAATGTTTCGAATAGCAGGCAGCATCTTATGAAAGCAATCCAAATTTGATTAGCTTGTAACATCAAGGACTTCTGTAAGATAACCAGACCACCAGAAATACTGCCCAACCCTACTTCGACGCTGCCCTTGATACATCGCTTTTATTCATGTGACACGGGTGAGGTAGTCATGGGTCTACTGCTGTTTTAAATTTATTCTTCGTACCTTAAGTTGAACGGAAAGGAGGGTATAAGATGAACATCAACAAAAGCAAAACCATGATAATGGAATATAGTCGAATTAAATAAGGTGATGCTGACGGAATTACATTAGGAAACAAGGCACTTAAAGTAGTAGATGAATTTTGTTTTTTGGGCAGGAAAATAACTAATGATGGCTGAAGAAGAAGGATATAAAATGTAGACTAGCAGTGGCAAGAAAAGCATTTCTGAAGAAGAGAAATTTGTTAATATCGAATATACATTTAAATAATAGGAAGTCATTTCTGAAAGTATTTGTATAGATGGTTCAAATGGCTCTGAGCACTATGGGACTTAACGGCTGAGGTCATCAATCCCCTAGAACTTAGAACTACTTAAACCTAACTAACCTAAGGACACCACATACATCCACGCCCGAGGCATGATTCGAACCTGCGAACGTAGCGGTCTCGCGGGTCCAGACTGAAGCGCCTAAAACCGCTCGGACACCAGTGGCTGGCATTTGTATGGACTGTACTCATGTACAAATGTGAGGCATGGATGGCAAACAGTTTAGACAGGAAGATAACAGAAGTTTTTAAAACGTGATGTTACTGAAGAAGAAGGCACTGAATGGAATTGGGAAGAAAAGAGATCTGTGGCACAGCCTGACTGGAAAAAGGGATCAGTTGGTAGCACACATTCTGAGACATGAAGGAATCAGCAATTTAGTATGGTAGGAAAGTGCAGGGGGTAAAATCGTAGAGGGAGACCAAGAGATGAATACAGTAAGCAGATTGGGAAGGATATAAGTTGCAGTAGTCGTTCGGAAATGAAGAGGCTTGCACAGGATAGAGTAGCATAGAAAGCTGCATCAAACCAATCTTCGGACTGAAGACCACAACAATACACGTTCTTGCTTACAAGCTACATAGACAGTTTAAGTACTAACAGAAATGGTCTCAGCTGTCTCAGCAATGCAGTGGAGTGCTTCTGATATCACGTTCTCACGTCTGAATAAAAACGAAGAAGAGTAATTTATTATGAACAATGTGATTATAATATCTGTGGATGATCCCTGAAGGATAAGCTTCATGGTTGGTTCACTGGTTGGTTATTGGCTGGAATTAAGGTGCACATCTACGTCATCGACACCAAACTCCACTCTCGGACGATGTTTCAGATTGCTCATATTCTTGAGGTTCTCCTCTTATTCATATTTCTGCTTTTACGATTAACTGAACATTTGCTTTACTGGTTATTATTGTATTTATAGGTCGGAGTTTTAATGACCTATTGACTATGAGGTAATTTAAGAAGAGTATGACTCATTAAGTTTTGTGCCTACATTAACACACGAAAGCCACAGAAACCAAAAGTGACAACGGCAAAACCTGGGTTACAAACTATTTAGTTCCGTTTACAAGTATGTTATTTGACTACCTCACTTCTTTCTGACCTCCGGCTTTGTTTGAAATTGGTGAATGTCGAGGGGGGGGGGTCTGTGTATGTAATTTGATTTGTATGTACTTTCGTTTTGTTACTTCCACTATCTCATGCTCCAATGTAAACTATACGTTGTAACATGGATTGTGTAGCTGTTAATTAGGTGTTCATTTGTTCAGCCCGCTTGTTGTATGTGCTCTGTGTGGGAATTTCGAACTTTGTACTGACACCAGGCTCTGATGGGTGTGTCTGACTCTCTCCCTCTCTCTGTCTGTTCGAATGTAATGTATTTTTAATTATGAATTTGGATCTTTTGATAGTTATTTTAGCGCGAAGAACAGAGTTCCAGTGCACAGTACTATGTGCTCATTTTCTTCTATAATAGGTTTCTGTGGAGCAGTTAGTTAAACCTTCATACATACGACTGGGATAGCCACAATACATAAAGAAAGAAGGAACATGGAGTGAAGAAAAGTACAACACTGCAAGAGAGTTGAGTAGACCTGGAAGGTCAGTCGTATTGCTCAAGTGCAACAAAATCGTGTTCGTGAACGACTGCTTTGAACAATGAACAGTTTTTCTTGGAGCTGCACTGGTGCTTTTCAAATCAACTACTTTAGAATCACAGTTTCAAGCACTACGTCTGTACCGGCAGACAGACATTTTTTGTAGAAAGTCTCTTTCAAGCTTTTAGATTCCTGGCGCGACCTCATCACTTTCGGAGCAGCGAGGGATTTCGTCTGTAAGGGAAATCTTACGGGGCAAATGAATCTTCGTGCTCCGGTCACGAACTGAATTGAGGCTGTAAACGGCCTCCTGCCTGTAACTGTACCGCTGCTACAATCGAGTTCTGGAAAATGGCTCTGTAATGAAGCCTTACTGCCTATAACGTACTCTGCTCATGGCACAACTATGCAGAATAACCCTGAAATGCGCTTTTCTGTGCTCTTCTTATGGAAAGTATAGTGACTAAGACATAATTCTCAGAAGCGTACGCAACTGAAAGGGCTGTGCGAAAGATAACGAACGGTAGAACGACTACAGCGTCTCCTGCTGATTTTGCGCCATTAAAAAACTCAAAAATTCGAAGAAAATTGGGGTATACCTAGAAACTGTGTGCTAACAATGCAGTTTTACACTCTCGCCGAAATCGCTAACGCATGGTTGTGTGATGGCTTTCGATTCGGAGGTTCTTGGTTTGAAGCCTAGCAGTAGAAGAAATTAACAATCAGCTTTCGGTCAATAAGGGGAGAGAGAGGGCATGGCAGAAAGTCTCTACTCATCAGACTTCGCGCACAAGTCCTAAGTTAAACTGCGAACGCTTCAGTGGTGTCTCGAAGATTAAGATCATGGGACACTGTCGATAGTGATCCGTCTGGCGAATGGAGACGTAGGTCAGCTCTGGTGCTGTTTGGGATGCAAAGGCTTCCAAACAAGGAAATGAATCTTACTGAAAGTAAGTTCACTAAAAAAAATTTGTAGCAAATAAGTAAAAAAATAAAAGGGTAAATGATTGATGCTAACAATCTTGTATATATTTCAGAAAGATTTTTAAAAAGTCGGATGTGGGAAATATAGATCGCCGAATGATTATTGTAAGTTTACCTAAATGCAATTCACATGAAACTTCAGAAGAAAGTGCGGTGTGTCACTGTAGGTACCGTCGCTACAGTCTGTCAACGAACTCCAATTGTATTCAGCTTCACATTATAAAAAGAGATGGCATAAGTAACGTATGATTTCAGTATGATCTTATTTCACAAGCTTGCTCAAATGGAATTTGGATTAATTTGTAATTCCCGTTTTACATAGCTTTACAGTTTAACAACGAAGTGAAGTAAGAACAAAAAAAAAACAGTCTATTGACATAATGTCTGTTTTCGACCCCGATTGTCTGTTAAAATTATTAAATATGTTTTACAAAAACCGCTACTAGTGACAGTTGTATCTGTCTTACTACAGTGGACAGTCAAATGATAATGGTACAGATGGAAAAAAAGTAAGTAAACTGTTTGTTATTTCAAAAGTAAAAAAATGGTTCAAATGGCTTTGAGCACTATGGGACTTAACATCTGAGATCATCAGTCCCCGAGAACTCAGAACTACTTAAACCTAACTAACCTAAGGACATCACACACATCCATGCCCGAGACAGGATTCGAACCTGCGGTCGCGCGGTTCCAGACTGAAGCGCGTAGAACCGCTCGGTCACATGGGCCGGCATTTCAAAAGTAATCGCCACAACTGTCCTGCTGTGAGACGAGGCGGCCCGCTCACATGTTGGCAAGGTTGCTTCGACTGCGTTGCAGACATTTCGTTGGGAAGCCCTTTCACATCCTCCATACAGTCCCGATGCAGGTGCAAGCCCGGGTATAACAATGGTTCCGTAGGCAACTGCACACATTTTTTCATGAAGGCATTGAACACCTTGTCCACGGTGGCATAACTGTACTAACAGTTATGGCGATCACTTTTGAAATAATAAACAGTTCACTTACTTTCTCAATCTGTCTCGTTCTCGTTTGACTGCTCCTAATAATAAAACAGTTCTTTTTATAAAAATACAGTGTGTTTACGAGAATAATACAAACTTTCAGAGAAGATAGAGGAGGAACATGCATGGTGAGCATAAAGTCTTGTCCTGATTATAACACTTTATTACATAATAACCGTTTGACATAATGATTTACATTTGATGCCGTTGCAAAGTTAGTGTTACTAGTTTTTTTAAGACCACTTACGCTAGGAAACCTCAACGTGTGCTCCTTTGGTAGCTCGGAGAATGTCGCGGTGGTATTCCAGTTCCAGCCAGGTGTTTCGTAACATGTGTTCTGTCACAGTACGCACAGCAGCTTGTATCCTAGCCTTCAGTTCGTCGACGTCAGCAGCTGATGTAACGGGGACTCTGTCCTTCATATAGCCCCAGAAAAAAAAGACAAGGGGCGTAATGTCTGGAGAGTGGGGTGGCCAGGGTGTTGGACCGTTCCTTCCATTCCACCGATCCGGAAATGTTTCATCCAGGAAATCACGCACTATCAAAGCCCAGTGGGGAGGGGAGGGGGGGGGAGTGCTCCATCTTGCTGGAAAATTACCCATGGTTGATATTCTTCTACCTGTGGGACTTTGATAGTGCGTGATTTCCTGGATGAAATGAAACATTTCCGGATCGGTGGAATGGAAGGAACGGTCCAATACCCTGGCCACCCCGCTCTCCGGACATTACACCCCTTGACTTTTTTTCTGGGGCTGTATCAAGGACAGAGTCTTCGTCACGGAAGTGGTATTAAAAAAAAAAAAAACTAGTAACACTAACCTATGCAACGGCAACAAATGTAAATTATTATGTCAAATGGTTATTCTGCAATAAATTGTTATAATCAGGGCAAGACTTTGCGCCCACCCTATATAACAATTTGAGATAAAGGAGCCTAACCTGCAAACGTAAGAGCATGAAATTATAAGCGAAAGCGACATTTTCAATACACTGTCCTTCGGTCTGCAGACGATGATAAAAATACAAGGAGACAGAGTATTTAAACATTTTATCTGGATGACAGGTGTACAAAGCGGAGTGTTCCAGCTTTTACGCGGACATGAGACATCGCTGCACGAAGTTCTGTCATACTTGTTTCTTTCTTTTTCTTACTAAATAAAGAGAAAACGCTACCGTCGCTCAAAAACAGGCAGGAGAGTCCTTTCAAAGAGACGCTCTTTAGTTTCAACATGATCCCAGAAGAAAAACCAAGCAGGGTCGGATCACGTGAACGAACAGATTACGAAACAGGACTTCCTCTTCCCATCCACCTTGTATGAAATCTGGTTTACGCCTACACGAACAGTAGATCTGCGTATTCTAGTGTTTATTACACAGCAAAAACAACTATTCATAGGTTCTCGTATTTTGCCGGTGGAGATATCCCGCGATACGATTGTATTCGTAACTTTCGACATTTCCGGGCGAAAGTTTCCTATCTCAAAGTGATACATTTTTCCTCCTCCTCCATTACCCCCAACTGTTTATATCATCATCATGCAAAATAACTTCCTTTAACTAAATCGGATTGCTATACTGAACAAGTTGTAAAACTTAAAAAAAGGTGCCTTCTCATAATGCTATACTCACAACAAACTTCCCTGCAAAATAAAATTACTTCAACATGCCAATCCTGAAATATAGAGGAAATACGAAGACACTATCTTAGAATGAAACCTGCTTACAACTAAAGAGGCCTCCTCTTCTAGACAAGCTATTTCAACGACATTAAGCCAGATACGTAGCTGTTACTTATTAATGAACCGTGGATCTGGATGAAACAGATATGTGTATAACTGTAGAGAAAAGTTGTCCGCAATGAATATTACCATGCATACAACTAAGAAATATGGTATTACTATATTTCCCTTGACTGAATCACAAATAAGCCTAAATATCCAAGATCTTTTAAATGCACACTCCGATTTCGGTGACGGACTTCAACATTTATCCAGCGCTAAAATATTGCCAAAATCTGCATCAGCGAAAGAATTAAGAAAATAATCGTACAGTTCGAACTGTCACCCACTAAACACTTGCTGCCAGCATTTTATTTGTGATCGCGACTCGAATGTGAGGCAATGTAAAGGTCGCCCGTCCGCCAAGAGGTGATTCACGCCAGAAACTGGCCTTCGACCGGTTGCAAGGAAATCTGACGAAGCAGACGGAAACTATCGGATCTCGCCCGCCAGCCTTTCACATTCCTCGCCGCCACCTTCGCGTTGCTTGGAACAGTGCCGTCTTCGGTGACAGTGCCCAGTTCGGACCCCGCCCTACTCCGCATGTTCCGGTAGCCAGTGAAACGGAGCAGTATTCTGCCACAGGTCTTGAGAAACTGCCTGAGAACGTTGGAAGCACGCGTTCTCTACGATAAGATGCAAATAACACTGGAGGCCGCAGCACGTCGAGACTGCAGCGTTAACTGTGAACGTGAATTATATTTAAAAACAAAATGTACTGGGGCAGGAATACTACTATCGACTTCAGTAATACGAAGAATGACAGTGATTAGCGATCGTTTTATTCATAAAATTGTAAAGTACCAGAAGTGAAACACTTCAAGCAGCCACGTGCCTCTCTCAGAAATTGCGTAACATTCAACGAGTATGTTAGATATGGACGAAACTGGAGACAACAATGAATGGGCAGAACGCGAACTAAGGATCCCGTTGTTACACAAAATAGCAAATAACTGGGAAAATGTGGATAGGATTGTATTCGCCAAGATAACCGGCTACGTAATTATTTTCTTATTTACTACCAATTTCTGTCACTCAGATCATCATCAGTTATCTTAAATGTCAATCCAGCATATTTAACACGATAATACTTTGTCGTCAATAATAAAATATAACCTGTGTTAATGTTGCCGACGTAGTATTACTTAATACTGGATTGACATATCATGTAATTCATGACGATACGTACCGTCAAAACTGGCAGTACATAAGCATTTATAAGCTGCTAAATCTAGTTTATGCGACATTATTTAAATGTTTACAAGTGCTATCCCCGCGCATAAAATACACGGTACGTTTTGGAATAGACGGTGCACTACAGTTATCGAATTGGGCAATGAAACGATTGTCAATAATTAATAAACTACCCGCTTTTTAATTTTTTTAAATTTCGATGCATTTGAAGGGGGTCAGAGTAATAAGATGCCGGTCTCATCTCGAAGAAAGTTGCTGAGAGCATACATAACATACGCACAAATGATAAGACTAACGGGACTGGAGACTACAATGTACGAACGGGACACGAACTCGTAATTCCGGTAGTAAACATTGCCGCCAAAAATACCAGAAATGTGAAAACCAACATTACAGAGCTGTTGTCGACTTCGCCGATGTGGAGAATGGCAATAAATTAATAAAATATGACCCAAGACAAGGCGTTATTGCTGTGTCGTCCGAACAAGACACAGCCAGGGCAAAAGGACCACAGGCGCAATGACGCGAAGTGGTGTAGGGCCATAGAGAATCGCCACTTGCGCGAGTTCCACCAGCGCCACAGGCGGCGCTGAGGATGAAGATATCGACTTCGCCTCGGCCAATTACCGGCCGAGTAAAATCCGCCAATGACCGGACGACAACGGACAGAAGCCTACTCGGGAGATAGAAGAGCAGCTCTCACCCACTTCGTTATAGATCATCGTCCACGGCTGACTTGGACAGGGAACGTCGCTTAACGAACTCTTAGAAGTGAACAGACAGTAGTTGCAAACTGCATTTACTATGCGCTCTGAAGTTTACCTACGATTATATGCACTTAGCCATTGAGGACCTTTTTGTGTTATATTATACGCAGTGTTCCAGACTTAATTATTCATAAGTCACAAAGATAAGTAAACCTTTTTAACTCATTTTTGTGACTTTGTTACTAATTTGGTGGAGTGTTGTAGAACCTTCGTTCTCCTATCGTGTTACTTGAACCTGGGGCATAGTTGTGTAACAGTGGGAGGGAGAAATTGTCTTAGCGGTGTATTGCACCAGAGGACGTTTCACGAACTCACAAACTTACCGTAACTACAGTGGCAACTCGGCCTCCACAACAGTAGCGACGAGGCCTTTACGAAACTGGCGACGAGGAGTTACAAAAGTTATCTTAAGAGAATCTCAGAATTATTAGTAATCCATTCCGCCAATTATGCAACGGGTACTTTTTATTTATTCGTACCCATGCACACTGACACTTTGAGTATGGAAGCATTAGCCTGGGAATATTTAGTAGTAAATTCACTATATAATTCTTACTACCTATGACCAACCAAATTTCCAGAAGATATCTTAAAAAATAGCTGGTTCCCCGAATGCTGATATGAAGTACTGGAAGAAGGATGTTTCAAGACGCTGTAGACGCCTTGCCGGGCCCACAAGGACAAAAGGTGATCCTCCCGACGTAGCTCGCCGCCCAGCCAACAGTTTTTTGTAAGCTCCGCGCCGAGTGCCGGGGTAGACCGGCGGCGCTGCATACTAATCTGGACAACGATTATCACCGCCAGCCATAGGCCAGGAGAGAGCGCCGCGGCCACGCCCATAGGCGCGTGGCCTTGTTCTCAAACTGCCGCTGCCGCAGCCTGCCCACTGCACGGCCACCGCAGGTGCCCCTAATGGAGCTCTCTGTGTGGAGCCAGCCTTTGCTTACGTATTACACGCCAGTTCTCAGATGCAACATTTAGAGCACTCATCAGCTACGTTCGCTAGAACTGGACCATGCTCGATGTTGTTACTTTTACAAAACTAGAAGAAAATTACAACAATGATATGCACCATACGCTCCGTTTCTGGTAATCATTCCTCGGAGGTCTATCATGTGCATACTGTACTGCCCAAGCTCCTGTTACAAAAAGGGACATTCCTGTTAATCGACTACTAACTTCTACTATATTATCATATTATTCCAAAGGTCGAGAGTTCGTTGTCCAGATCCACGACAGCATCACGTTTTCTCAGCGCCCTTTGGTGATCTTCATAGCTAACAGAGCTCGCATTAAGCGAACTCTAAATGAAACACCAAGACTGTGAGGTGGTTAAGACATTGCTCGCAGTCGGAAGGATCAGGGTTTAGTCCCCTGTCTGATCATCCAGTATTATAATTTCCATGGTTTCCCTAAATCATCGTCATTATCATGATCATCTGGACAGCCATTTATGATCCTTTGCCGTAGAATATTATTCCATTCTTTCCTCTTTGGTGCCGAACTCCTCCAATTCTGAATTCGAATTTTCCTTATGTCCTCTTTGACACCTTCCTCTCACCTTAGCTTTTTCCGTCTGGTTTGTACACGAGTAAGTCAGACGGCTTACCGACGCTTGAGAAAGTTACATACAGTTGCCCACGTGAGAAACATAGAATTTTGCAAATTTAGTCCACACACTTGCAGTGATTGTCCCTGTGCCTTGTTGATAGTCATTAAAAATTGTAGTCGCACCAGAATCGCTAATCGTTTGTATTGGAATGACATATCTGTTGGAGTCATGGGGATGCGATTAGGAATATTTACATTTTCTATTCGTTTGTTATTTTTAGCAAATCTCAGAAAGTTCTTGATCGATTGATTTGAAATTTTAACGCAGTATTGCATTATAATATGTCTGTGGTTTTATATACTTTTTTAAAAATACAATTGCGAAATGTCTTGCGAATAGCTTCACTAGTAAAGAAATAGTAAAACAAAACGTCGTCGTGCCTGACTCTGCTGTTTCTCACGCATCTCAATGTTTATGACGTAATATCTCCTGAACTAATGGGACATGACGTAGATTTGCCGGTAGACTTAGTAATTTACACTGATTGGCCAAAACATTTAATCACCTGCTTAATAGCTTATTTTTCCGTCTTTGGAACGAAATATGTCACTGATTCTGCGTATCAGGGATCCGACAGCTTGTTGGTAGCTATGTGGAGGTACGTGGCATTAAATATCTACGCACACGTCATGTAATCCGCGCAAATAACATGTAGCTGGTTTGTGTACGCAGTGATGGCGCCCGACAGCGACCCGGATGGGTTCCAGGCTTTAAACCAGGCTAATTCTGTCGCCGATACATCAACGTGAGTTCACTATGATGCTCCTCAAACCACTGTAGCACGGTTCTGGCTTCGAGACATGGACGATTATACTGCTGAAAGATGACATCGCCGTATGGGAAGACATCAAGCATGAAGCGATGCAGGTGGTTCGCAGCTGTCAGCGTGACGTCGATTATCACCTGAGGTCATGCAAGCGCAGGAGAATGTGTCCCATAGCATAATACTGCTTGCGTCCGTGGCCAGCTGCACTTTTCGAGCCGCCGTTCACCTCGGTGAAGCCGTTTCTGGATATGACCACCGACCTAGTGTAGCAACCATGTGATTCATACCAAAAGCCGACACGTTTCCATCGATTGACGGTCGAATCCCGATAGTCTCGAGCCCACTGCAAACGTAACTGACGACGTCGAGTCAACATCTGAATACGCAGGGATGATCTGCTGCGGAGCTCCATGTTCAACAATGTATGATGGACGGTGTGTTCCGAAACACTTGTGCGTGCACCACCATTGAGCTCTATCGGCAGAGATGTCACAGATCACCCACCATCTAGCCTAGTTGACTAAGCAGCAAGCCTCCGAACCCGAAGTTCTGTGAAGAGTCGTGGACGTTCAACTATTGAGCGCCTAGTGGTAGTTTCACTGTCCTTCTACATCTTTCCGTAGATGCTCATGACAGTTGGTTGGTTGGTTGGTTGGTTTGAGGATTAGAGGGACCAAACTGCAGAGGTCATCGATCCGCTCATGACAGTAGCATGCGAACACTGGACCAGCATATCCGTTTTCGATGCACTTGTTCGCAGGCTCTGCGTAATAATATTCTGCCCTTTGTCAAAAATCTCAGTGGGTTTCCATTTCGCTAGGGTGATCCGCCGTCCGTGTCTGCTCCGCTTCCATACTTTTGTTAGCACGTCAAGTGCCTGGTACGCCACCTGGTGGCAACCAACGTCGCGGTGGGCGGTGGTCATAATGTTTTAGCTAATCAGTGCATGTGGATACTGTATGCAATATACGTTGCGAATAGACTTAGTAGTAACGGCATGTACAGCGAAAATGTAATAAGCCCTTTCCCTTTCATCATTTTGTGAAGGGTTGTCAGGGAAAAAAATTTTCGTGAAGGTTTGAAATTATAAATTATGTACGATTTGTTGCCATTCGCTAAGTTCCTCACTCTCAAATAGTGGATGAATATTTTCGCGCGGTGGAATTTCATTGTTCATGACGTTATGTGTCCTGAACAATGCGTCGAACTCTTTTTTATTATTATTATTTTGCCAGACGAAACTTCACGGGCGTATGGACAACAGCATGCGGGCGTACGGAGAATAGCTCACCCAAGTTTCAAAAAAAATTTCATTTATATAGATACAATTCATGGTTGAATCTCCTCCCCCATTTTCCTCCACTGGCCAAAAAAATTGTGTTCAGATCTTTCTTTCAAATATGCGTAGTTGCCGCATGTTAGTACCGGCCTGAGTAAACCTTTATACATCGTAACTTCAGTTATCCTAAATCGCTTAAGGGAAAGGCCGAGAGGTTGGACATCGCTGTCGACGTGAAGTTGAATCATAATCACTCTTCCTTCCTTTCAGTAAATGAAATAATGATCCTCACAGTGAAGTGTTACTTACGGGAACGATAACAATGTGGAAAACCCGACGCGTTGTCGTTTTCTTTTTCATTTTTCCCCACTACAAACAAATATTGATGGTATAAGCCTTTTGACCCACTTCTCATTTTCCTAGAAGAAAATGACGTAATTTGATCTAATATTTAATCACAGATCGGTCTGGTTTAAACTGTAAATGGGTTGACACATTATTTTCTGTCGAAATTAATATGTTTCTATGGTTGGAAAGTATATGCTGAAGCAAGCTTTAACACACTGCTGGAAGCAGCTCTCTTTTGGGAAAATGGAAGACAGCAGCATACTTCAGTTCGTAACACTAATCCTAACTCACAATTATAATTCGTATTATAAAATATAACACTTATCTGCACTAGGATATCACGGTCATTATGTTCTGAACTCGTGCACAAAAAAAGGGGAGACAATAAGACGATGGTGGTTGTTAGGCAGGTTTCGGCAAAAGAAGGTATCAGTGTCAGCGATATTTAATCGGCAGGGTCGGAGGGCAAGCAGTGTACACTTCTTAAACGTCTGTAACTTTGGAGACATCCCGAAATAAATCCAGAACCTCTCGCGAAGTCCATAGTAGCTACCGATAATGATACAGCATACATCGACAGTATACAGCGTATATCGACAGTGAATCGGCGTAGCACATTGTCGAAGGTGGTTTGGTATCAAATGGAATGGAGGCGATAGTCATTCCCTTACAGTATGGAGAGCTTTGCAGTTCCTTGGTAGCATTCAACAGGAGTGAGATGCACAGTCACGGGATAGTGCTACATCTTTTCTCATTCCGTCAATACCAAATTAACAACACTGCTGCTTTTTATATTCGCCAAAACATCACCGACATTAACCATTAACATTCAGTGCAGACTGTCCTAGTGGAAGCACCCCGAGTGTGAATACTACTTATTTTATAAGTGCTTGAATATCCCTTTAGAGGTGTCGTCCACAGTCACGCGACACTAACATTTTCATTCCTTTTTGTATTGCAATTTACCATGTCAGAGGGGTAAAACAGTAGAGAACTCCATAATATTTTATTTCACAACACAAATCTTACAGAAATTGCCATTGGACATGCGATGCCTCCTATTCGACCGAGACACAATGCATTTCATTTCTAGGGTGGGAATTTATTTGCAACGTCTGGCATATTCCGACAGATAGGTAGGTTTCAGCCCTCTCAGCTCAAGAGTGTGACACGCTGGATGCTGCGGCACGGAACGCCTCTGCTGTCCACGAGAAGCGCTCTCAGGCCGAGGAGAAAGTTTTCCGTTGCGCAACCGGCGGTGCTCTTCTGCCGCCCCGAGACGCGGGCGGGCAAGAAGCACGCCGGCCGGATGCGTCGACATTTCGCCCACAGCCGCAAAGCAGCCACTTCACGACGACAGCGCCCGGGGCGAGCCCATTCCGGGATTCTCGTACTGCCGCTGGCGAGAAACCACAGTGCTTCCTTGGCTGGATACCACACTTCTCCCAACTGTCATTTGACTTTTAAAGCAGTGGTGCAAAGCGCCAACCAACTTTACTTTCGACATTCACAGACGTAGTTCAACGACACAGTTGCAACGTATGTGCTTCTCCGTAAACTTGCTACAGACAATTACTTGGCAGTATAAAACAGCCCCAATGTGTTTACATTGACATCATCCTCATTTTTTAATAATAACTCTTTCGTTTGATTTAATTCTGTCCTGCACAGCTTCTTATAGCGTGCTAACTAACCTGTCCATCTCTCCATCTCAACATTCTCCACCTAATTTTCTCTCTCTTCATACCTACAGGGTGTCCAGAAAAGGACTCCCTGATTTCAAAATTAAATATCTCGAAAACAAAGATCAATAGAGGAATGCAGTAAACGGTATGTTTATTGTGAAAGCTGTAAGAAGTTTATACAGCAGTTTGAAATAATAGTTAGAAAAGCTGCTAACAGATGGCGCTGTAATCGCCATACGTAATGCCTAGTATAAATAGTGATCCGAAGCCCAGAGCGATCAGTTCCACTATTGAAACGTGAAAGGAGGTTAACGTACCGAAGGAAGAGATTAAAACCATGCACTCCATTGAACGACGCGTTTTTCTTGTGCTGGAGTACCACAGGTTAGAAGGAAGTCCTACGGCAACAAGGCGAAGTTTTGAAGCACGATTTAATGTTCCAAAAGGACCCGATGCGAAAACCGTTCGTACGCTCTTCGAAAAATTTCAACGAACAGGCAGCGTAACTGATGATCTAGTGGGGCATGTTGACCGCAAGCAAACCGCAGTTACGCCTGAAAATATCGCCACTGTTTCTGGAATTATTCAGCGAAATCCAATGTCATCCGTCCGTAGAATTGCATCTGAGACTGGTTTGAAGCGTTCCAGCACGCACAAAATACTGAGAAAGAGCCTACACAAGTTTCCATTCAAAATTCAAACGCACCAGGCCATACCCGTACGAGCTGTGCAACAAAGGGTTGCCTTTGCTAATCAGATGCTCACAATGATTGATAGTGAAGGATTTGATGTTGGCTGCATTTGGTTTACAGATGAAGCACACTTCCACCTGAATGGATACGTGAATAAGCAGAACTGGCGATTTTGGAGTTCCGAAAAGCCATATTGGTGTGAAGCGAAACCCCTGTATTCTCCTAAAGTTACTGTGTGGGCTGCAGTATGCAGCAGAGGCATTATTGGCCCTTTTCTCATTCGAGAAACGGTCACTGGTGCACGTTACGTTGCAACTTTGGAACAATTTGTCGCCACACAGCAAGCGTTAGAGGATCGACCAGGTACTGAATGGTTTATGCAAGATAGAGTCCGACCACATCGGACCGAACAAGTGTTTCGCTTTCTTGAGGAATACTTCGGGAATCGAGTCATTGCTTTGGAATATCCCAAATTTACTGGTGCAGGCATGGATTGGCCTCCATATTCGCCGGATTTGACTCTCTGTGACTTTTTTTTGTGGGGCACAGTGAAAGACATGGTCTACCCGAAGCATCCCGCCACGCTGGACGAGCTTGAATCGGCGATCTCTGTGGCATGTGAATCCATTTCGGTTGAGACACTACGAAATGTGATGGCGAATTTCATTCTTCGTTTGCGCCACCTCTGTAGTGCCAATGGTGAACATTTTGAAAACATTGTGATGTGATTGTTTGCAAAGATTATTTTCATACGATTATTTCACGTATGTATGCTCATATGAGCTGTACAACGTACAGCGCCATCTGTTAGCAGCTTTTGTAACTATTATTTCAAACTGCTGTATAAACTTCTTACAGCTTTCACAATAAACATACCGTTTACTGCATTCCTCTATCGATCTTTGTTTTCGAGATATTTAATTTTGAAATCAGGGAGCCCTTTTCTGGACACCCTGTACATCGTTGATGATGTGTTTTATGTATTCCAGTATGACTCTACACGCTATCTCCTCTACTATACACTCCAGGTAACTTTGCAGACCGTGTTATCAGAGTCTTCACTATTTCTTCTTTTGCCAACTATTTCCCGACTCTTTTTTCCAACTATCCCTCTGTATTTAGTACCTTGTTGGTTCAACTAATATTTGGCATTCGTCTTCAGCATCGTATTCGTAATCTTATTATTTTTCCCAAGGTTCACGTATCACAGCCACACATCCACATAACAGTGTGCTCCAGATGTACGGCTTCTGAAATATCTTCATAAATTCTGTGTCATTATATCATACCCACAGCTCACTTGTGTGAACCTACTTCTAAT
Source organism: Schistocerca serialis cubense (assembly GCF_023864345.2). Classification (NCBI taxonomy): domain Eukaryota; kingdom Metazoa; phylum Arthropoda; class Insecta; order Orthoptera; family Acrididae; genus Schistocerca; species Schistocerca serialis. The sequence goes on along the minus strand of NC_064639.1, from coordinate 422,043,687 downwards.
AACTTCAATTTTTCTGCCACCTAGTGTAACCTTGCTTCCTAGACAGCAGTGCCGTTTCATTTCTTCTGTAATATGTTCCCCAGTTTGATGTTACGCAATTTCGCTATTCTTCTTTCTTCTATCCTTCTCACCTTTCGTCTTCGTGAATCCTTAAACCATACGAACTAGGCAGATTGTTTCATCCAATTGTTCGTTAAGTGTACCCCTTGTAAATTTCTTCTCATCTTTTTGGCCACCTGAGGCCCATATTAATTCGGGTGAGCCTCGTTTCTTCTGGTCTTGTCCAATATTCTTCCATTCTCATACTTTATAACCACCAAACCTCTTCTGTCCAAATTGTTTTCGCCCTGGGTCTAATTCTATCCTGGAAATCTGTGACTGCTTGAATTTTTTATTTGAAAGTCGCCCTGTTGTAGATCTTTGTTTCCCATATTCCCATTTCTTCCAGATCCCTTGCTACCGCTTGGATCAAGCGCAATTTGGTTCTCTTGTTCACAGGAAACTGTATTTGCGTCAACTTCTTCTGGCCCTTTCCATGTATGTACCGAAGAACATGTTCCTTCCTTTCCTGGTGGCGTCCGAGATTTTCTGTATCTCGGTATGCAGTTCTCGACTGACTCGTCTTCTATACTGACTCCTCTTCTTCTAGATCCCCACAACCTTGGAGCTTGACATTGGTGGTAGTCTTGCAGACGGTCTGTTCTAACTCGGTTCAGACTTCCTGCTGCGTATATGGCATTCTGGCGGATCATGTCTGGTAATGTCTCCGTTTTACACTGATCGAAATTTTTTTATTACTGTGGATGTGCATAGCTTGTATGCCAAATTAATTTTGATTATTCGTCCTCCCATTGCTTCTTTCTATTGCAAGCCAGTTTCTGTCTATTCTAGGGTTTTTCTCCTCCTTCTTAACTGCCCCCCCCCCCCCCCCCAAAAAAAACCCTCTTCCTGTAGTCATATACCTGGAAACCGCATTGGTGTTCGCCATATACTGTGTGTTCTGGATATAGATCTGTAGTCCTGCATTTGACACTTGTGTCCGTAGATGGGTGGTTTGATTAGCCACCTTCCCTGATCATTTTATCACATACACAGTTAAAGAACAAAGAGAAGAGGAGGTCTTCCTGTATGATTCCGGCTTTAATCATGGAACTTGACCTTGGATGTCGTGTTGCTGAAGATCTCTTTAATCAGTTCACTGGATTTTATATCGAAACTCATCTCCTTCAAAATTTGGTACAGTATTGGTCTATGTACTGAATCACAGGCTTCCTTGAAGTCTGCGAATGTAAGCACGAAATTCTTGCTCCTCTGCTTTTGATACGTGATTACCAATGTAAAACTCAAGATTTGTTCCGTGCACTTCTTAAGGGTTTTTTTTTCGTTCTGTTCAGCAGTACTCTTGAGAATATCTTATACGTCACTGTTTTTAACGACATTCCTCTGTGTAATTACCAGACTCCGACCTATTTTGTTTTTTGTGTTTAGAATGCATTTGTGCCTTCGTATATGTGTCAGTTTGTTAATCGCGTTCTCGTTAGCACACTTCAAGAGTTCTGCAATGATACCATCTTCCCGAGGAACCTCATTTTTCTTCAAGATACAAGTATTTAAGATGCTCCGAACCTCTTCTGCAGTTGGGGTAAGTGAGTCGAGAGATTTGGTTCATTTTGGCTATAGCTGAACGTCTCAGACGGGCCCTTTGAAGTTTAGGAGCACTTAAAAGTTTGGGGAATCATTATTTCCATTATAAACTTTCTTCGCTGTTTCATGCACATGAAAGTTAAAAGCATAGTAGCGATAAGGTGCAGTTATGCGGTACAGGGCTTAACGTCCCGTCGACGATGAGGTGATTACAGATGGAGCACAAACTTGGATTGTGGAGCGGTAAGGAAGAAAATCTGCCTTCCTTTTCAGAGGAATAATCCCGGCATTTGCCATAAGCGATGTAGAGAAACCACGTAAAATTTAATTCTGTATGACCTGTATGAATATCGAGAACTCAGATGGACAACCAGTCCTAAGCAAAGAAGGAACAGCGGAAAGGTGGAAGGAGTATTTAGAAGGTCTACACAAGGGAGATGTACTTGAGGGTAATATTATGGAGATGGAAGAGGACGTAGAGGAAGATGAGAAGGGAGATGTGATACTGCATGAAGAATTTGACAAAGCAACGAAGGACGTAAGTCGAAACAAGGCCCAGGGAGTAGACAACATTCCATTAGAACTACTGACGGCCTTGGAAGAGCCAGACAGGACAAAATTCTTCCACCTGGTGAGCAACATGTATGAGACAGGCGAAATGAACTCAGACTTCAAGAAGAATATAATAATTCCAATTTAAAAGAAAGCAGGTGCTGCCAGGTGTGAAAATTAGCGAACTATCAGTTTACTAACTCGCGGCTGCAAAATACTAACATGAATCCTTTACAGAAGAATGGAAAATCTGGCAGTAGCCGACCTTGGAGAAGATCAGTTTGGATTCCGGAGAAATGTAGGAACACGCGAGGCAATACTGACCCTACGACTTCTTATAGAAGATAGGCTATAGACAGGCAAACCTACGTTTATAGGGTGTGTAGAAAGCTTTTGACAATGTTGACTGGAATATTCTCTTTCAAAATCTAAAGCTAGCAGGGGTAACACAGGGAGCGAAAGGCTATTTACAAAAAAAATGTTGAAATGTATGTGAATTCCTAAGGGACCAAACTGCTGAGGTCATCGGTCCCTAGACTTACACACTACTTAAACTAACTTAACGCTAAGGACAACACTCACACCCATTCCCGAGGGAGGACTCGAACCTCCGGCGGGATGCGCCGCACGAATAGTAGTGACATGGCGCCTCTAACCGCGCAGCCACTCCACTTTACAATTTGTACAGAAATGAGATGACAGCTATAAGAGTCGAGGGGCACGAAAGGGAAGCAGCGGTTGAGAAAGGAGTGAGACAGGATTGTAGCGCATCCCGATGTTATTCAGTCTGTATATTGAGCAAAAGAAAAATTTGGAGTAGAAATTAAAGTCCAGGGAGAAGTAATAAAAACTTTGAGGTTTGCCAATGACACTGTAATTCTGTTAGAGATACCGAAGAACTTGGAAGAGCAACTGAACGGAACGGAGGATGTAGGATGAACATCAACATAAGAAAAGTTCTATGAGGGGCAGAAAAGGACAAGTATACTAACTGTTCACGGAAAATGTGAAAAGAAACACTGCTGAAAATTAAAGTTTCAAAGAATAATTTTCTCTTGTGCATGGTGTTGAGCAATTTACACACTTACACTTATAAACTAATAAAAAGTCGAAAAACCTGTAATTTTTGTAATCTTCATAAAGTCGTAATTATTGGATGAAATTCTTACTTATTAATTCGTAATGGTTGGCGCGTCTGGAACAGTAGTAGGAGAACACCTTTTGTTCTTCATAGCAAAATACTTCACTGCTCACGTTACCAATTTCCTGCGCCGTGGAAGCAACAGTCGTAACAGTTTATTCGGACTAACGCTGTATAATTTTACGCGCACACAAACTTCATGCTGACATCTGAATCCTTTCAAAAATTTATGCTACGAAGAAGGGAAAAAATCTGTAAATTAACCGAATACTGTCTTGCTTCTTCGCACCGTTAATTAAAGAACGTTCTTTTGCGCGAATTGCAGTTTGTGACCACTGGAGTGTCAAAACACTGGAAGTGAAATTACCGGGATCACGGAGTTGGTCGCCGCCTCCGCCAGCGTTGCTCAGCGCCACAGTGGGGCGTGAGGAGCCGCCCCCAGCTGTAACCGTCGCCCGCGCTCTGCGGCCACTTGCCCAAGAGCTGCAAGCGCACGCTTTCAAAAGTCGCTCTCCTGGCAGACGAGCGCGGGTGTCTCAAGCCACGCCTGGAAACAAATTCCGGTCGCAATTGGGGGCGCCTCTTGCGGAGCCGGAGACGGAATCTGAGGGCATCGCGACGCTCTGTTTGGTGCTAGCAGGACGGCGGCCGTCTGTCGGCACACAGTGTTAGCCAACCAGCCAACCGGGAGGTAAGAGGACTCGCGCTGCATCTCATCTCACACGGGAGAGCTGGTGCCAGCGCTGTCGCGAAACGACTAGGCAACAGAAACTGCCTACTTGTACGCCACAAGACTCGGCGGCTGTGGGGTTGCCGCAACTTGCTTAGTATGTACCGACTGCCGTCTCTCGCAGCAAGTAGTGATGCATCTGTGGGCGGCAGAGGATCCTGCTAGCAACAGTTGAATAACAAGCAAGCATTCGCACCTCTCCGCTTCCAGAGACTTGCCTTCTCGTTAAACACCCGCTGAAATTGCACGCATGATATGCTTGGACATGCAAATGATCAGCACTTCTGCGCAAAAGTAGGTAGGAGTAATGTGTAAGGAAAGGTTAAGCAGCGGACTTTTCATTCAGAAATCGCATCTGAATGTTGGTTATTTGTTAGAAGGTCGTGTCGTGACTCGCGTAAGCAGAAGAAACATTTGTCAGCACATTTCGGAACCTGACAGCGGGACGAGAGTCCGGCTTATCGTTCAGCGATCTTGCTGCTCACGTAGGACGGGATCCGGCGTCTGACGTTGGAACACGAATTCTGTAGGTTGCGAGGGGCTGTACTCAACTCCACACCGGCCCTACACGACTACAGCCCACGAGGACATATTCCTCAGCCGTACAGGACTGTACGCGAATGTCATGTACACTGAATTAGGAAATGGGGTTGTTTGCAGCAATACACATATCCACACGGACAGTGCGACGGCACTTGGACCTCTGCTATCAACACGGCGGCCATAGCTGCAACTTTCCTTCGCATCACAACAGAGAGGGCGGAGCCTACGAGATGTACGGCCACTGCAACGAACTTGTGACGTCACACTAGTGGGCTTGTCCGCTACACTTCGCGAATGCTCGGCTCCGTGCAGTGTCCACGGAAAATCAGTATTTAATTGAAAAGATACCCACTAAAGGTCTTAATTTTATCGTATGCTAGCGAGAGCTTGCATGCATTTAAACACGCAGTCAAGAATAATTAAACTCGTTTGAAATAGTTACTCGCCCGCCGCCGGAGACGAATGCTGTCACCTGCAGTATCACCTGCTGTGACGTAAGGACCATGGCCTGTCTTTCTCGTGGGCCTCGAGAGAGAAGCATGCCGACAGTGCTGCTCCCAACGACGGCACTAGACACAAAAATGGCGTCACTTTCTCTTTTGACACGATTCTCGATTCTGCATATACGATCGTGATAGGTGTATCTGCACATGGAAGCACCAAGGAGAAGGAATGTAGTAAGGCATGTTGTCGGATTATATTCACCATCGTCATACACGCCAAGTACCTGGTGCGACAATATGGAGTACTATGGGACACACAAAAATATCACCTGTGTTTCGTATAGCTGGTAGACTAATTTGGACAGAAGACGTCACATTACTGATGTGTTAAGGAGGGTGACTGTGCCTCATCTTCGAGGTCTCACAAGGTAACACAGGGCCCCATGCTGCACGTGTTGTCCTGACTTACCTCGATACAGACGGTGTTCGGCTGTTACCATAACCCCCCCCCCCCCCCCCCCCCCATTCTTTCACCCATTGGAAATACCTGGTTATGAGGTGCCGTGAGATTGGCAAGCCATCACTACACATCCATGACGACTGTTGAGCTCTAACATAGAGTTGAAACAGCATAGAATAAGGCAGACGCGTCTCTCTTCCTAGCTCAGATCGTCTCGAGGCCAGCCGGCTTGGAGCCATCGTTGCAAGTCTACGTAGTAACCGCCGCGCCTCGTATACTACTAAATCACTTACAAATTTAATCGCGTATTCTTCGTACTATACTGAACAAGCACAATAATTAAACTCTCATTATTTTCAATCCATTAATGAGCAACAGTGTTATTATCTCGTCTACCCGAGTGGATAGCCGCGCATTAGTCATTTCCGGGATTCGGAGAAAGCCGTAAGCCTAGGATCGAATCAGCCCGGCGGATTAACGAGGACCGATGTGCCGGCCAGCCTGATAGCGGTTTTTAGGTGGTTTCCCATATCCAACTAGGTGATTACCGAGCTGCTACCCATGTCTCACCGCAGTTATAACGATTCGCAAACATTCAGAAAACATTCGCACGCTTTTACTTGGGATAATACCAGACGTAAGACAGCTGGGGTACGCAAATTCTGTACCGTAGGGCGTAGTGTAGGGGTGGGATTGACGAGAGGAATGGCACCGGCCACCCTCTACCAGTAACATTGCCAAATCAAAAAATTAACATGCTGACGCAGTGGAAATACGAGACAAGGCCAGGGAAAAGAAGAATGAAGAGTGTAGTTATTTATGGTTTCCCCTATGGATCTCCGCGATTATCAGTGGAAGTTATATTGAAGAAAAGCCCACGCAACTCGTTTCTCTTTCAGATTTTATTTAGCCAAACTGGTTTCGGACGGGATACCCGTCGTAAATCGTGTGATCATTTACACACGAGGACGGGCTTGCACAATTTGTAATATACATTGATTTCTTTACGAAAAGCTTGTAAAATGAATTCTCATATTATGTAATGTAGGCACTTTCATGCATGTTGGCTTTGCTTTTCATGTTATTTTAATACAGCCATAAAAATGTAAAACAACTTACGGTTACGTTTTGATGCTCTCTATTGTCAAATTAGAAACATAATTTGCAGAGAGTTAAAGTAAGAAAATTTACGGAACATATAATGTGTACCGTACCAGATGCTCTCCCCAGCTAAGGTGCAGTTCACGTGGCGACAGAGTTGTTCCGCTGCAGAACTAAATCTGACATATCCGCATCAAGCAAATGTCAGTCAGACTGTGAATCCAAGAACAGGGCAAAGCAGAGGAGAGGGGAAAGTAAAAGTTTTATGGGCCCATATAAGTGTTAGAATTTGACACAGAAAGACTCATTTGTTTGTAGAAACATTGTATTTAAGAACAATGGATATGTACGTTCACCCCTCCTACTTGGATATCCGGAAGGCTTTCTTCTTTGTCTTCACCGTTCAACGTGCATTTCTAAATACCAGATCGCCAACGCCCTGCAGAAGTATAAACTTATTAGCGTTGCTTGACAGACGGGCAACATTAAGGAGTACTCATTTATAGTGTTTTAGTGTTTCCCCTCTCGCTCGTCTCAACCATGCACTGGCTTTCTTGGTATTTTGTAAATTTTTGTTTTTAGCTGATACCACGTGAAACCATACACTGAATAGTAGTGCACTCTTTCCTCCCGACTTCAATGTGTAACATTCTTTTTCCTGTTTATTTGTAAATCTTAAATGCAGTACAGATTTCAGTTAACGGGCCACATTTGTGCTCCTCCCATTGTTATGATTGTGGTACGAGGCTTCACGTTCAGGTACGTCCCCCACGATACGCCTTGATTAATTGAAGTTAAAACTATTTGATTCAGCCTATAAGTATGCTCGAATTAATTGCTCCCAATATACCGGTATCGTCTTCTTTGGGATCCACTTGGTAGAGGAAGTGGGGTGGGGGTGGGGGTGGGGGGGGCGATATGTACTGTACCACAACAAGGGCTGGAGGCATGACTAGGCAGCTACCGGGCAAAGAAAAAAAAAATCTGGTTGGAATTCGGGTGCTATCCGTCAAAACATAGAAGCCAGATAGAAGTGCTACAAGAAGGCACTATTTTACTGAATGACTCTGCTGGAAGTAGAGAAACACAACGTGGTGCTACAGGCTCCTTCTCTAGCACCGAGAGTTCTCGTGCTTGTCGTTGACGATGAGTCAGTTACAAGCACGGGAACTACGGGCTGCGAAGAAGCGGCAGAAGCCGTAGCCGCCAAAACCACGGCGGGACAAAGAGCGTCCAAGGCCGGCCGCTGGTTGGCGCTCGCGTCATCACCGCCAGCTCGGCCACCCCGCGTGGGCCGCGCTCCCGCGCCGCTTCTGCCGGCGGCCGTCTCCTCCTGGACCACAGGCGCCAAACGCGCCCATGTCCGCTCATCAAAGCACGTGATTCAATGCAAACCCTTTGGACCAGGTTCTTACTTCCCCACATCTTATTCCGTCCCCGATGTAGAATCATCGTCTACATGTATAACAACACTGTGCGAGACATCTGGCGGAGGGTGGCTCTGAGCACTATGGGACTTAACATCTATGGTCATCAGTCCCCTAGAACTTAGAACTACTTAAACCTAACTAACCTAAGGACAGCACACAACACCCAGCCATCACGAGGCAGAGAAAATCCCTGACCCCGCCGGGAATCGAACCCGGGAACCCGGGCGTGGGAAGCGAGAACGCTACCGCACGACCACGAGGTGCGGGCGTGGCGGAGGGTACTTCAAGTACCGCCACTGTCACTTACCCCTTTTTCCTATTCCAGTCGTGAATGAATTAATGGAAAAAAAACTGAGTTAATGGATCAACCATGAACTTGAACAAGCATCATGGGGCGTACGCCCCGAACAAACAGAACGAACAACGAACAAAATGACGTTAAAAAAAGCGGTTAGTATTTAAGCTTAGTAAGATGAACATGTATGAGGCGACAGTTCAACTCCCGCTCAAACCTTCATTTTTTTTTTTTAGTACAAGTGTAAATTGTGTGATATTCAAAAAATTTGCAGCTTTCTACACTATTCGTTCTTGCTACATTAGCAACGTCTCGCCGCTATGCAGGTTAACTCTGTGTAGCTCGTAGCGTCGAGGTGCAAAGCAGTTCCGCGTACCTTACCAGATTGCATATACAAGGGATTTCGCAAATCACGACAGGCATACATTTTCAGGAAAACTCTATGCCTTTCTTCATTTACTTGTCAATAGTTATAAATATGTTTGTTCTAATGATTAAATTTAATTAAAAACGGTAAGTAGTGAAATAGTATGAAATTCACTAAAACTTCGCGCAAATACACGTGTTTTTTAATTTATTTCCTCTCAAATGTCATATAAATTAAATAATATGAACAGTAATGCAAAATATATAGATTCAATCGTCGCCTCATACATATTCTCCTTACGAAGCTCGAACGCTAACCGCTTGACCACCATACGCTCTAACATCAAGCTCCTACGTTCTGACACATCCGTTACATGATAGACGCGTAAAACTTCTCTTGCAATATTCTCGGAATTGCCAGAGTAGTTCACTTTACTACTTGCACGTTATGATGTTTTAATGGGTTACTAAAGACGTACAAAGTTTGAAGTAAATCTCTGAGTCCAACGTCGTGCCCTCCCGTTGTATAAAAAACATCGTAAGAGATTGTAAAGATAGCTGTATATATTTCGCGACGCTTACTGCTTAGAAAATAAACATCCCATGCTCCACTTTTAGAAACTGAGCGCGGTTTTTATTTCACCCGTGCAACAGTCGCCACATAGCGAACATTCTCGAAGGTCGCCACCTCACGAGATGGAAGTGGGGTTTGCTTCATTTAACACAAAAGTCCACACTTTGTCTTCTTTATGTCCTCCGTGTTTCTAAAGGTGACCATTTTTTCATAAGATTTCTCTGTACATTCTATCCTTCTGCAAAATTCCTTTCTTTCACCAACACACAATAATTTAGTCGTACTGGATCCACAAAGCGCCGGACCGTATTGGTGTAACGGCAGGGTCCGAGGATGATGCATCTTTCTCCACAGAATTTCAGAAATACTGGATGAGAACTGAAGTTTAGTGATCACAACTCCCAAGGGCAAGTTCCGTAGCCTCGGCTAATATGTGCTACTGCCGATTCATGCTTGCTATCAAGACTACAGTTTCCTTTACAGCTTCTAAACTTGTTAATAGTTATTTTATTGCCTTGCCTATGACTGCATATGGCTTTCGCTTCAATGTTGAGTTCAATGTCTGCTTGTAGATAATCACCCTGCAAGCCGCTGTAGGCTACCTGTTCGAAAGTGGACACCTCTTCCGTTCTATAACGGCATGAACACTGCTGCGGACACTTTCAGTGAGGTGAATGAATGTTTTTAGAGGAACGGCAGTCAGTCCCTGCTCAAGAGCCAAAATCAGAGAAGGTTGTGATATTGGACGCTGGGGTCAGGGTGCAGTTAACGTACTAATACATTGCAAACGTTCAGATCGGGACTCGGGACAGGCCAGTACTTCGGGAGCGTTATTGTCCACAAACCATTGCCTCGCAAATGCTGCTTTATGAGAAGATGCACTGTCATGCTGATACAGTCAGTGCATCCGAACTGTTGCTCTAGTGTACGAAGTACTAAAGCTGTAAAACGTGCCCTCCAGCGGATTGCTACAGTGTGCAGCGTGATTAATCATTCCAAATCACTGGTTTTCAGGCATCCACTGCCACATGGCGTCACTGTTTACACCACCTCAAGCGCCACTTAGTACTGAGTACAGAAAAGTGTGGCTTATAAGGAGCTGCTCGACCACGGTACCCCACTCTTTTCAACAACCTAGCCATAGTCACTGTGTTGGCTGGACTGCTGCAGCTGTTTAGAACTCACGAGTGACTCCTTCCGCTGACACTATGAAATTTTTTACAGCCGCCCTCCGCAACCTCAACGTTATCCGTCCGTCAGTAAATGAAGTCTGCCTGGTCTACTATAGCTGTGGGTGCTTCTTTGAGTCTCCACTTCACAAGTACGTCACCAATGGGTTCGTTACTCACGTGTCATCTACACCTACATCTACAGCTATATACATACTACGCAAACCACCTTCTGGTGCGTGGCGGAGGGAACTTTGCATCATTTCCTTTCCTGTTCTATAGAGCGAGGAAAAACGACTGCCTTTATAGCTCCGAATGAAACCTCATTTCTCTGCGAAATGTACGTTGGCAGCTGTAGAACTGAAGTCAGCTTCCTGCCGATTGCCGAAATTTTCTCAATAGCGTTCCGTGATAACAACTTCACTTTCTTACCAGGGATTCCCGCTGGCGTTCATTACGCATCCCGTTGGAGTTCACTAAAATCTCCGTAATACTGATGTGTTGATCAAACTTAACGGTAGCAAACCTAGCAGCCAGCCTCTGAATTACTTCGATGTCCTCTTTTAATACCACCTGGCTGAGATCCCAAACATCCGAAGGAAGAAAGAAGGAAGGAAGGAAGGAACGAACGAACGATGATTGCATTTAACGTCCCGTCGACATCGAGATCCTTAGAGACGGAGCAGACGCTCGGATTGTCAAGGATAGGGGAGGAAATCGGCCGTACACTTTGAAAGAAACTGGAGCGATTTAGGGAAATCATGGAAAATCTAAATCTGAATGGCCGGACGAGGGTTCAATGCGAAACCAGTGTGCTAACCACTGCGACACCTCGCTCGGTCCAAACATTCGATCCCCGGCGGGGTCAGGGGTTTTCTCTGCCTCGTGATGGCTGGGTGTTGTGTGATGTCCTTAGGTTAGTTAGGTTTAAGTAGTTCTAAGTTCTAGGGGACTGATGACCTAAGATGTTAAGTCCCATAGTGCTCAGAGCCATTTTAGCCAGCCAAACATTCGAGAACGGATAGCACTAGTGTTCCAAGAGCGATCTCGAAATCGACCATTTGTCTTCCCTGCTCCCGCCTTATGTGTTCGTGCCACTTGATATCACTTCGCACCGTTACACCTAGATATTTAACCGACGTGACTGTTTCAAGCAGTACGCTATTAACGCATTAACTTACATTTTCCCCATTTAGAGCTAGCTGCCATTCATCACATCAACTAGAAATGTTGTCTGAGTCATCTTGTATCTTCCTATAGTCACTCAACTTTGACGCTTTACCATGCACCACAGCATCATCAGCCAACTACCGCAGATTGCTGCTCACCCTGTATACAGAGAACAAGAGCGATCCTGTCACACTTATCTGGTGCACTGCTGACAATACTCTTTACTCTGATGAACATTCGCCGTCGAGGACAATGTACTCGGCAACTTAAGTATTCGAGCCACTCACATATCTAAGAACCTATCAAGTAAGCTCGTTAATTCGCTACCAGGGAGCAGTGAGGTACAGTGTCAAACGCTTTGCGGAAATCTAGGAATACTGAATCTGCCTATTGTCCTTCATCCATGGTTCGTAGCATATCATCTGAGAAAAGGGCAAGCTGCGTTTCACAAGAGTGATGCTTTCTATATCCACTGACTAGTCCCATTCGGCTGCTGTGGTATTTCTTCTAACAACACAACATTATTCATCTCCTTTCGTATTGGCGGGTCCGGCTCATGTGACCTGTAGTTGTCAATACCGCATTACACGGGAGTATCCGGATACTTTTAATCAGATATTGTCCATTGCACGGCAGATAAACTGACGGTATCATGGTCATATCACGTGTACAACTATTCCATTCCCTAAAACGGCAGGACAGGTACTCACACCCAACACAGAGTCTCAGGTTAAACTGTCCATCGATTTATATGAAACAGAATTTATTTTCAAAATATATACTGAGAAGTAAGCAACCAAAAACAGCATCTGATAACAGCAAAATGCAGTAATATCAGGGAGCACGAAAGAATGAATAATGATATTCGCGTTAGGCCGTCCTCATGTTGCAAAATATTACAGTGGTTAAAACGCTGGACTCGTATTAGGAGAAGCGGAATTCTAAACCCCGTTCAGTCATCCAGTTTCTGACTATCGGTCATTTCCATAAATAGTTTAGGGCTAATACCGGAACATTCAGTCCCAAAAAAATTGCGACCAGTATTCCGATCCATGTTTCCCCAATCCGAACGTGTGCTCCGTCCTAAGTGATGTAGATGTCGACCGTAGGTAAAACCACTGCCTCCTTCCTTCCGCGCACGTTGCAGGAACCTGACTCTGTCCTTGGATATCCTGGGACGGTAGGACAGAGTGCCTGCGAGGAATGCCGGACCAGTAAGGCAGCAGGCGGACTCTGCTGCCCTTGACATTTTGACCGCCGGTGCGACCCCGCTGCCCGCGGAGAAAGCCGCTGTTCCGCCGAGGATGAGCTGCTACAGCGGGCTCTCCAGGCCGAGACAAATCAGCGCCCGAGCTCTCCTGCTACTCTCCCCGACAGCGCCCGCCCCCTTTGCCGTTTTCTACAGCCGCTAAAGGATTATTTCTGGTAGCCTTCCAGCAGCGTGTAGAATGACGTGCTTCGGTTCTCGGATGTGTATAGCGATGCGTCTTCTCTTCCGCTATATACACTGATCAACCAGAACGCTATGACCACCGACCTACTATCGATATAAACCTGTCAAGGCGATAGTAGCGTCACCTGGCGAGGAATGACTGCTAATCAGACATATGCACGGTGCATGTAGTATCAGTGAGCATGATGTCAGTGTGTAGAATGGGGAAGGCGCGCGATCTGAGTTTGACCGAGGGCAGAGTGTGATGGCCCGGAGGCTCGGCACGAGCATTTCGGAAACTGCACGACTTGTCCAGTGTTCGAGGTGTGCTGTGGTGAGTGTCTTCAACATACGGCGAAACCACGTCCAAACGGTGTAGAGTTGAGCAGCCACCCCTCACTACAGATGTCGGACATCGTAGGCTGGGCAGACTGGTAAAACAGGACACGCGGCGAACTCTGGCGGAACTAACATCGGATTTTAATGCTGTATAGAGCACGAGTGTGTCTGAACACACAGTGCATCGAACCTACTAACGATGGGTTTTCGCAGCCGACGACCCATGCATGTGCCAGCACATCGGCAACTACGACTAAAATGGGTACGCGACCTTTGGCACTGGATGTTGGCGCAGGGGCAGTGTGTTACATAATCTGATGAATCCCGATACCTCCTTCATCATGCTGATGAGAGGGCGCGAATTCATTTTCTTCCAGGAGAACAGCTCCTTGACACGTGTACTGCAGGTCGGAGACAAGCTGGCGGTGACTCCACTATTTTCTGAGGAACATCCACGTTGGCATCCATCGGTCCCGCGGAGTTCTTGCAAGGGACCATGACGGCTAAGGAGTATCGTACACTGGTTGCACCCCACTTACATCCCTTCGTGACGATCACGTTTCCTGACGGCAGCGGCATTTTTCAGCGAGATAATGCGCCATGTCACAAGGCCAGGAGTGTGACGGAGTGGTTCGAGGAACATAGTGGCAAGTTCCAGTTCATGTGCTGGCCCTCCCAACTCGCCGCATCGGAACGCAATCAAACACATCTGGGATGTGGGATGTGATTGAGCTCATCGGCACCCCTCCCCGGAATTTACGAGAATTAGGCGTGTGTGTGCAGATGTGGTACCAGATCCCTCCAGCGACCTACCAAAGCTTCATTGCTTCCATGTCACGATGCGTCGCCACTGTTATCCGTGCCAAAGGGGGACATACCTGTTGTTAGGTGAGTGGTCATAATGTTCTGGTTGATCAGTGTTGATCTTTCTCCGTACGTCTAATTACAAGTTAACAACTAGCAGTGAAAATTATAAAATTATGTTTAAACCGACGTGTTAAACTATCTTCCTGACCATGGGGTACATGTACGATAAATCTTTCTACATCTACAGCAAATAAAGGCTTACAGAAAAGAACAGACAGCGTGCATTCATATAACTGTAGGCTCAATATTTCAGTTAAGACTGCGGCTAAGTGATGACACTCTCTTGGAGGATTTCTGTGTCTTGTGGAGTGAATCGTACGTGAATGAGAGGAGTGGCACAGCGGTTACAAATCTCGCCTCGGATTCGGGAGGTGCATTGTTGAAATCATCAAAAATGGTTCAAATGGCTCTGAGCACTATGGAACTTAACTTCTAATGTCATCAGACCCTTAGATCTTAGAATTACTTAAACCTAACTAACCTAAGGACATCACACACATCCATGCCCGAGGCAGGATTCGAACCTGCGGCCGTAGCGGTCGCGCGGTTCCAGACTGAAGCGCCTAGAACCGCTCGGCCACTCCCGCCGGCTTGAAATCATCGCTCAAGCATCCTGGTTTAGGTTTTCCATGGTTTCTCTGAATAAAACAAAAGGAAAGAACATAGAACTTAACGTCCTGTCGACATCGAGGTCATTAGAGAAGAAACACAAGCTCGGATTGTTTCAAGGATGGGGAAGGAAATCGGACGTATCCTTTCAATGGAAACAGCTCGGAATTTGTTCGGAACGTTTTACAGAAATTACGGAAAACGTAAATCAGAATGGTAGGACGCTGATTTCAGCGAACGCGAGTCCCGTCTGCTAACCAATGCGCCATGTCGCTAGGTTACCTAAATGCAAGCAGGACGCAAAACCGTACTATGACTGTCTTACCGCAATCTGCTATCTCTGGCGAATTTATAATGCGAACAGCGCCATGTGGCGTACGGCGTGATTTCAGATACAGACTACAAGATGTGTGGCAAACGGAAGAAAATCTTCACGCTGGTTGAGAATGGGATTAAAATATTTTTCACGCAGTTTCTGCATCTACAGTCTGCTGGACTACCATCGGTGTCGTAGCATCTTAAAACAGTCAATAAAAAGCCCACCTACACGAGTTCTCCAAACTGAAATGCCCCGACTTGTTCATTCAGGAGGATCACCGCGTTTGGTGGATGAGCATGGGAGGTTGTCACACGTGTGCGCACTCGCTGACGTCACCCCTGCGGTGGCCAGAAGGAGCGTGCAAATATTGACTGACGAAATCTGCGAGAACGCCGGCAGCGGTGACCCAGGGCGGCGACCGCTCAACGACGTACCGGCTGGGCCAGAACACGCCGAACAATGTTTGGGCAGCGCAGCTACCGTTGCAAGAATCCTGGCTGTCACGGTGAGCCTGTGACTTAGCTCTTCAACGTCGAGTGATACGCCGCTTCCCGATGTGGTGTACATCGAACGTTCCTAGAACAGGGGAGGTCAAACTGTTCGGTTGGAAGAATGCGCATACAGTCAGTTATTTACCACACAGACGTCTTAACGGGCGTTCTTGTGCTTCTTCCTTCTATTTCCCGTAATTACCAGAGAATCTGTGGCATAATATCTAGTTTTTATAGAACACAAAACAAAGAAAGGAGAAGGAAATTCTGTATTCCTCCCCACCATACAACGTACTTCCCATTGCCAATAAGAAAGTACACTGAGGTGACAAAAGTCATGGGATAGCGATGTACACGTACACAGATGGCGGTAGTATTGCGTATGCAAGGGGCAGGGCACTGACAAATTTGTCATTTGTACCCAGGTGATTCAAATAAAAAGGTTTCCGACGTGATTATGGCCGCACGACGAGTATTAACAGACTTTGAACGCGGAATGATG
Organism: Schistocerca serialis cubense; assembly: GCF_023864345.2. Classification (NCBI taxonomy): domain Eukaryota; kingdom Metazoa; phylum Arthropoda; class Insecta; order Orthoptera; family Acrididae; genus Schistocerca; species Schistocerca serialis. Next base: position 422,027,510 of record NC_064639.1, on the reverse strand, counting down.
GCTGGAGCTAGATGGTAGTTGGAGCTAGACGGCATGGGACATTCCGTTTCGGAAATCGTCAGGGAATTCAATATTTCGAGATCCATAGTTTCAAGAGTTTGCCGAGAATACCAGACTTCAGCCATTACCTCTCACCATGGACAATTCAGTGGTCGACGGCCTTCATTGAACGACCGAGAGCAGCAGCGTTTGCGTAGAGTTGTCGGTGCTAACAGACAAGCGACGCTGCGCGAAATAACCGCAGAAATCAATGCAGTATGTACGACCAACATATTCGTTAAGATAGTGCGGCGAAATTTGGCGTTAATGGCCTAAGGCAGCAGACAAGCAACGCGAGTGCCTTTGCTAACAGCACAACATCGCCTGCACCGCCTCTCCTGGGCTCGTGACCACATCTGTTGGGCCCTAGATTGAAAGACTGCGGCCTGATCAGATGAGTCCCGACTTCAGTTGGTAAGAGCTGAAAGTTGGATTCGAATATGGCGCAGATCCCACGAAGCCATGGACCCAAGTTGTCAACAAGGTACTGCTCAAGCTAGTTCTGGTTCTTTAATGGTGTGAGCTGTGTTTACATGGAATGGACTGGGTGTTATGGTCCAGCTGAACCAATCATTGACTGGAAATGGTTTTGTTCGGCTACCTCTCCAAGTAGCCGAACAAAACGATTTCCAGTCAGTGATTTGCAGCCATACATAGACCCCATCTTCCCGAACAAGGTGGAAATTTTCTGGATGACAATGCGTTATGTCGGAACACTCTGGATAATTCGAGCGAAGGATATGGCCACCCAGATCGCCCAAAATGAATCCCATCCAACAATTAGGGGACAAATCGAGAGGTCAGTTCGTGCACAATCCTGCAACGGCGAAACTTCCGCAATCATAGACGACTACAGAAAACAGCATGAATCGAATGTGTGTGAAATCTTATGGGATTTAACTGCTAAGGTCATTAGTCCCTAAGCTTACACACTACTTAACCTAAATTATCCTAAGGACAAACACACACACCCATGCCCGAGGGAGGACTCGAACCTTCACCGGGATCAGCCGGACAGTCCATGACTGCAGCGCCCTAGACCGCTCGGCTAATCCCGCGCGGCAAACAGCATGAATCAATATTACTGCAGGGGACTTCCAACAACTTGTTGTGTCCATTCCACGTCGAGTTGTTGCACTACGCCGGGCAAAAGGAGCTGCGATACGATATTAGAAGGTATCCCATGACTTTTGTCATCTCAGAGTATTTGGAAAAATTCCAAACGTCGCATTTCAATCTGAAAAAATACCAAGGAAAGATTTTCAGATTCGAGTTGAGCGGCGTGTGAGCGACTATAGTCGCGAATCAGCGTGGCACGTGCACTGAGCAGTCAGCGTTCGCTCCAAATTTTTACGGGGTAATCGAGGAGAAAGTTGCTGCTGTATTCCGTAACGCTAAAGCGAAAGATCGCCACAATGCGCTGTTTATCCTCAGTGGCGTCAATTATGTGGATGACCGCCCCTTGCGCTCTTCATGATGGACATTTTGATGACGCTACATAAATTTCGCCACGAAAGCTCTTGTCGTCCGAACACAACACTAGACTAAAAGTTGACGACGAATATCGATATATTCTTCGATCTCTGCGTTAGAAGACTTTATCACATTCGGGGCAAAGAATAATGAGAACCATTTTCAGTTCCTGCGACGAGGATTATAACGGCAATCCTTAAGTTTCAACTGCTGGAAAAGAGTTAAGAGAACAACATGGCAAGAGCAGTAAACATGGATCCCTCCAGAAGGGGTACACTAGGACTGACACTGACTGATAGACGGATGACAATAGCTGAAATCCAGGCAGCGGTTACTGGCAGAACGTCAGTATGAACATTCGGGAACAGATAACTGGAAGTTGGTTGCGATCTCGAGTTGGCTTACGTCGTTTACCGCTGATACCACACCACGGATAACAGAGACTTCCAGGGTGTCGGGAAGAGGTACCCAACCTTTTAGCTTACCTGGGCCACGTTGGAACAAGACGAGTATTCGTGTGATAGATACTTAGTTCTTGGGTCGCATCGATACTTGCTTCGGGCGCATGAGCCGCGCCCGCCGCGTGTTGGACAATTGATGTAGACGCAGAGACAACTGCGACATTAAGTGGCGTGCCGTGGCGATCTGTCTCGCTTCTCATTGTGACTGTCGCATTGACGTCAGTGTGTGCCTACACGACCTGGTGAAAGATCAGAACGCAGCGATCCTCGAGACACACACCCATCCAGCTCCTGGAATCACGGTGTGGGGAACTACTCGATACGACAACACGACTGATTTGTTAAATGTTGAACGGAGGCTCGTCAATAAATGCCAAAACCCATTGTCGTGTCATATTCCAGCAGGATAACGCAAGACTTCAGACAGCAGTTAACACCGTAACTACGATGAGCAACGTACACATCTCTGACTTGCCTGCTCGGTCGCCCGATTTGTTACCTATACAGAATGTCTGGGACGTGGCTGGAAGACGTCTACTTTCATACCAGGCTCTAGTCACAAATCTCGATGGAGTGATGACATCTTGTGTTCCAGGTATAACACGAAATTTCTCAAGATGGTATTTGGAGGCTGTTTAAATCCGTGCCGCAAGGGATACGATGAATTCGTGTCCATGGGGAAGGTCGGGGGCGGGGGTGAGGGGGCGTAGAGGTTGATGATAGTCACTCAGGATGAAAGTTTAATTACTTAATACCCGCTGCGTTATGAACATCTGCAGAAAGTTTGATAAATATCGGACTGTTGGTATTGAACATTATTTCCGCCAGTGTGTGATAATCTGAGCAGCCCCCTTAGATTGGTTGCAAATGACGCTCTAATTTACCGTCTAGTAAAATCATCAGACGATCAATTCCAATTACAAAATGATGTAGAGAGAATTTCTGCATGGTGCGAAAAGTGGCAATTGGCACTAAACAAAGAAAAGTGCGAGATCATCCACATGGGTACTAAAAGGAATCCGATAAATTTTGGGTATACGATAAATCGCACAAATCTAAGGGCTGTCAATTCGACTAAATACCTAGGAATTACAATTACGAGCAACTTAAATTGGAAAGACCACAAAGATAATATTTTGGGGAAGGCGAAACAACGACTGCGCTTTGTTGGCAGAACACTTAGAAGATGCGAGAAACCCACTAAAGAGACAACTTACATTACACTTGTCCGTCCCCTGCTGGAATATTGCTGCACGGTGTGGGATCATTACCAGATAGGATTGGCGAGGACATCGAAAAAGTTCAAAGAAGGGCAGCTCGTTTCGTGTTATCGCGCAGTAGGGGTGAGAGTGTCACTGATATGATAGCGAGTTGGGGTGGCAGTCACTGAAACAAAGTCGGTTTTCTTTGCGACGAGATCTATTAACGAAATTTCAATCACCAACTTTCTCTTCCGAATGCGAAAATATTTTGTTGACACCCACCTATGTAGGGAGAATTGATCATCGTAATAAAATAAGAGAAATCAGAGCTCGAACGGAAGGATTTAGGTGTTCCTTCTTCCCACGCGCCATTCGAGAGTGGAATGGTAGTGTAGTAGTATGAAAATGGTTCGATGAACCCTCTGCCAGGCAGTGTGAATTGCAGAGTAACCATGTAGATGTAGATGTTGATGCGTGGTTTTGTAACGCCGAACGAGTAAATGACGAATAATCCGGTGGATATACAAACAAGGAGTTTGACGGATCGTCTCCTTCACAATGTGACCAGTACCTGAAGACGCAAGCTCGAAATAGCTTAATGTAATGGTCACATCAATGAGCATACACGGCATTCCATGGCTACTGCAGCTGATAAGTAGAAACCGTACCGGGCGCAGCTAGTGGTAATAAGTGCGGGACAAGTATTTAGCACTTATCGGCGGCGCTGATTGAATGGGGAGCGAGTGGTCCGGAACGAGGGCAGCCCAGCGCGATAGCAGCCGGCGCCGCACCGAGCGGGGCACTTTCTCCGCTCCACATCGCTGCTGCAGCACCGGCTGCTGGGGCACGCGCCCGTCCTTCACGTGGCGGCGGTACAGCACCCCGCTTCCACGCGACCCAGAATATTTAATACCGTGTCAGCAGACAAAATTTAGATTGTCCGTGATGCGGTGGGGAAAGCAACGTTTATTTTCATTCTGTCTGCATCTCCATCCGAACTTTGTCACTCACTCTACATGAAATTGCATGAAATTTTAATTTTTGAAGCATCACTGTACCGAACCCATAGGTCTTCAAAATTGCACTGTTATCGTTTAGGTCTCCGGGATATGGAGGTTAGACGGGTGGACATTGTGTAAGAGCATGTGATTGAACCTTCCAGTCAGATTAACACTGTGTACTGGTCCGAGACTCGAACTCGGCACCTTCTCATTTCGCACGGATGTGCTCTACTGACGGAGCTACCCTAACACGACTCACCACCAACTGCCCTCGCAGCGAGACTTCCGCCAGTATCTCAGCTCCTACCTCCCAAACTTAACATAAGTTCTTAAGAACCCTGCAGGACTAGCACCCTTTCCACCAGAAGTGGTCGTCTTGCATGTCTCGCGTGAGAATTTCTGTATAAAGTTTGGTAGGTAGAAGATAGAGTACTGGTGGAAGTAAAGCTGTGAGTCTTGCTTGGGTAGCTCAGCTGGTAGAGCACATACCTGATAAATGTGAAAGTCTCGAATTCGAATCTCGGTCCAGTTCAGAGTGTTAATCCGCCTAGAAGTTTCACATCAACGTACATTCCGCTACAGAGTTGAAACTTAATCCTGTTTGTGGTTGTTTTGGAATGTGTTATCGGGTTAAACTGGTTCTTTATAAGAAGCTCCATTGTCTGAATGTTGGATAAAGAAGTAGGGCGACGTTAGTGGTTTTCGTAAAATTTGATTGACACAATAACGGTAGGTTGTCCTACCTGTTCTGAAATGTGTATTTTGGGGACGTATCTGCCAGAATCCATTACTATACGGAAGGCTTTATTCTTCGAGGAATTTAAGGAGCGAGATGCTGTTGTCAGAGTAACATCTTAGGTCTCCTCCCCATTCTCCACCCCCCTCCCTCACCGCCACCCGCCAATTGGCAGGCGGACCAGACAGCCGACGTGTGCGCGAAACTGGTCTGTCCAGACACGTGCGCCTATCTATGGACAACGGATCCGCGCCTAGGGCTGAGGTTCGGGTGAGTCGGTTCTATTGGTGGACCACTACGTGCTTAACCAGACCTCTACATTGAACCTATACTCTTTCAGTACGCTGCCACGCGACTGTGCAATGGCAAGTAGGGTCCGCCAGACAGTCGCCTGTGCTGTGGCCAAACACAAGGCAAATCCATTCGGCCCAGGGGTGGGCCAACTTGTCTGCCTTTGAAAGAAGCATTTACAGTCTGTGGCTAGCTATAAAATTTAAGGAGCGGTACAATCGAAATAAGAACGCGAAGCAGTTGTTTGCTGTACTAACAAAGCCACCAAACGGTGTACAGCAGAGGGTACACAGTGTACTAGTATCATTTTCCTTGCCCCTTTCGTGCACCTTCCTGTTCCTCTCTTGGATAACATGGGAAAGAAACGCTGTCAGTACCCTCTGTATGAGCAGGAATTCCCGTAATTTTATCATCGTGCCCATTGCGCGATATGTGTGCTTCGGTAAGTAGGTAGGCAGCTAAAGAGAAACACTGCGAGGGTTGAGGTCTGGTGCAGGGAAACTGTCCGTCCCCTTACTCCCTTCCACCCCGTAGCTGCCAAAGATCAGTGGTACTGGCCGTCTCAAAAATATTACCTTACTAGTGCACGTCAGCGTCAGCCTTGCTTCACTTTGCTGTGACTTGCTTCGTTGTTCGCATTCAATCATTATACCGGGTGTCTCTCCGAAGAATCATCAGGAGCATTTTCTCTGGTGTTCCGGCAGTCAGCCTAAACAATTATTGCTGGACCAGTGACTAACAACATGATTATTTAAATCCAAATTCTAAGTGCCCATTCGATAGAGTACTCCCAAATTAATCTAGTCCGATATTCTCTTTATCGATGCGAAATAAAAATAACAATATTTAACTACACAGTAGAATATAGCGAAACAATAACATCCGTGTAATATGGTGGTCACGAGCTGCTGCGCACGGCTGCACTGACTTGCTGATATTTTCTCAGTGATGCCCAACAGCTGGCAGCACTTGCACATGATGAGAAGGTTGAACATTCACAAAAGTGTACCTCAAGTTTTCATTGGGAAAAAATACTTCTGGTGCAGCTAACACATAGTAAAATTTGATGTACACAATCGTAGCCAGAGGGTCTGAAAGTGTTAGTATACTTACGTAGCTTTCATGTAAGCAAATGTCACGAAATGTTGGAACGCTAACACGAAAGACAATGTTTTAGAACAGCGCATACTATATTGCTGTAGACTACGACACGATGCTTACTTGGCTGGCTGCCGCATACCTGTCGCGTGCATACTTTTCAGCCGCGGACAGTAGCACGTTTCGTAGACGCGTTTTGGAAACTTAGCTCTCTGAAATGAGTTAGGGCTGGGAGATATACAATGCCTCTTGCAGTTTTTTTAGTCAGATAAGTCATGAAGATGTGCACAAACATATGTTGAATCGTGAAACTCTTCTTTATTTTCTTCCCCGACCGATGAGCAATACTTAAGCACTGATCTGATGAGGGTTTTTAGCCAACTTTATTTCTGTGTCCATAACACTTCCTTGGGATTCTAACAATAACTTTTGAGTCTGGAATCTAATTTTCTAAACGCCAGATTTGTGTGGTAGATTCACCTTAGATCCCTCTTGAGAAATACTTGAACTACAAATGCAGACAGGTATGTATGTATAATTCCAGATCGTTACCACTCCACTCCGTATTCAGGCCACAAGTGGCCCATCGGGACCATCCGACCGCCGCGCCATCCGCAGTGGAGGACGCGGATAGGAGGGGCATGGGGTCACCACACCGCTCTCCCGGTCGTTATGATCGTATTCTTGACCGAAGCCGCTACTATTCGGTCGAGTAGGTCCGCAATTGGCATCACGATGCTGAGTGCACCCCGAAAAATGGCAACAGCACATGGCGGCCTAGATGGTGACCCATCCAAGTGCCGACCACGCCCGACAGCGCTTAACATCGGTGATCTCACGGGAACCAGTGTAGCCACTGCGGCAAGGCAGTTGCCTCCAGATCGTTACCGGCGGCCGAATTTGGAATAAATCACATGAGGGAGGTGGGGGTAGGGAAAGTGAGTCACGTGCTTAGGTACGTGTTCGAGCGCTCGTAATGCTACACAAGAATAATTTCTTACTACCACGTTGCTATTTAATGTTGAATTTAAGTATGCATGGTATTTTAACAGATGGATCGTTGGTAAGCAATACATTAGCGTCAGCGACACACATTTTTACGATACGATGTATGATATTTTAGTTTGTGTGAAAAATGTTTTGAAATGGAGTAAAACAGCGCTCTTACCTCCCACAACGGCCTCGTCGTAACTGTGATAACAAACCCCCGAGTGCGCGCGCTCAGCGGTCAAGACTCGTCAGATAGGTTACACTCGCTCATACGTCGTAGTTATAAACAAGGGGTGGAGGGGATGGGGTGTCAGCGTGGGAATGGACGGTCCAGACACATTAATGTTCGATGTCACTGTGCAATTCACACTGACAGATCGCAGGTAGTAACACAACCAATGGAGTGTATATAAACCGTGTCGGAGGGACGCGGTAAAGAGTGCGGTTGTCAGCAATGCGGAAACGGTGCGATTTATCTGACGTCCAAAAAGGCATGATCGTTAGCTTTCGGGAAAAGGGTGGGACGATTTCCGAAATGGCTAAGTCTGTAAAATGGCGCTATCCAAAACTGGCGCTGAGGCAAGCGTGGTGCACGGGCCACAAACGACAGCGGCGAACAACAGCTGCGGGGATGTGCACAGGCAGGCAACTGTTGAGCAAATGAGCGCCGAGATGAACCAACGGGCTACCAATAGGCTCTCCTCGATCGTATCGCGCGGGGTAGTCGAGCAGTCTAGGCGCCTTGTCACGGTTCGCACTGCTCCCCCCGTCGGAGGTTCGAGTCATCCCTCGGGCATGGGTGTGTGTGTTGTTCTTAGTGTAAGTTAGTTTAAGTTAGATTAAGTAGTGTGTAAGCTTAGGGACCGATGACCTCAGCATTTTGGTCCCATAGGATCTTACCACAAATTTCCAAATTTCCTCGATCGTTCAGCGAACGTTACTGCAGATGGGCTTCTGCAGCAGGCACCTGGTTTATGAACTCATACCGAGTGCTGTTCATCGACGACGAAGCTTGGAATTTGGAAGGGAATACTGTCACTGAGTGGCAACAGGTAACCTTTTCAGATGAATCAGGTTTTATTCTCCATCAGACAAATGGCTGTTGGCGTGGACGGCCCTGTAGCAATCTTCGGAGGGCTGGAGCCAAAGCAGGCAGCTTTATGGAGTGGGGAATGTTTTCGTGGCATTCCCTGAGTGATCGTGTCATTCCAGAAGGTACAATGAATCAACACAAGGATGCATCTATCCTTGGGGAGCGTGTCCACCACCACTTGCAATCTGATTTTTCTTCTGTACGATGGCATCTACCAGCAGGACAATACAACGCGTCATAGTGCTCACAGTGTAAGTGCGTGGTTCGAAGAGCACCAGGATGGGTTCACCGTACTCCTGTGGCCACCAAACTCCCCGGATTTAAGCCCAGTCGAGAATCTGTGGGACACCCTCGATTGCGCTGTTAGTGCCATGGATGGTCAACCGAGAAACCCAGTGCAACTGGCCACGGAGCAGGATTCAGCATGGCTCCACATTTCTGTCGGTACCTGCCACACTGTAACGCCCCCTCTTTCGTACTTCACTGTTTGCACTACACATGAGGCCAAGTTAATGCCACAGGGTGTAGCGTGACTCACCAGTTCCAAATCACTCGTTTCCAGTCATCCAATATCCAATGGCGCCGATCTTTACGCAACCCCTCCACTCCGTCTACAGGCCACAAGTGGCCCATCGGGACCATCCGACCGCCGTGTCATCCTCCGAGGAGGATGCGGATAGGAGGGGCATGGGGTCACCACACCGCTCTCCCGGTCGTTATGATGGTATTCTTGACCGAAGCCGCTACTATTCGGTCGAGTAGCTCCTCAATTGGCATCACGAGACTGAGTGTACCCCGAAAACTGGCAACAGCACATAGCGACCTGGATGGTCACCCATCCAAGTGCCGACCACGAACGACAGCGCTTAACTTCGGTGATCTCACGGAAACCGGTGTATCCACTGCGGCAAGGTCGTTGCCTTTACGCCACCCCTAGCATAGTTTATCACTGACCACAAAATGTGGGGCTTATGAGGAGATGCACAACCACTGTACCACATTCTTTTGAACTCCCTAAGTACTTTGTGTTGATTGGAGTGCGGGTAGCAATTTGGAACTCGCGAATGATTCTTCCCGCTGATTTCACGTGACATTTTATAGTCACCCTCCGCAGTCCTCGACGGTCAATGCCCATCGGTGCATGAGCTACGCCCGATCATGAATTAGCTGTGCTTGTTCCTTCGCGTTTCCAGTTCACGATCACATCATCAGTAGTTAATTTGGGCACAGCGTGAAAAAGGTTCGAAGTCACTGACCTCTCCTGACAGACCCGCTCTGCTGTTACTGCTTCTTCTTTTACTGTGGGGTGTATGTTTCGCATGACATTTAGCGCTCAATTCCGTATTTAATAGGGGCGTCCACACACTTTTGAATAGATAGTGTAAATGAATCTAGAAGCGCAGAATATAACTTTTTCCCAATATAATGTCATTATTAAGTGCTTCCAAAAATTTGGGGGAATATATCGAGTTCATGCACTATTGGCCATTAAAATTGCTACACCAAGAAGAAATACAGATGATAAACGGGTATTCGTTGGACAAATATATTATACTAGAACTGACATGTGGTTAAATTTTCACGCAATTTGGGTACATAGATCCTGAGAAATCAGTACCCCGTAATAACGGCCTTGATACACCTGGGCACTCAGTCAAACAGAGTTTGGATGGCGTGTACAGGTACAGTTGCCCACGCAGCTTCAACACGATACCACAGTTCATCACGAGTAGTGACTGGAATATTGTGACGAGCCAGTTGCCCGGCGACCATTGACCAGACGTTTTCAGTTGGTGAGAGATTTGTAGAATGTGCTGGCCAGGGCAGCAGTCGAACATTTTAGGTATCCAGAAAGGCCCATACAGGACCTGCAACATGCGGTCGTGCATTATCCTACTGAAATGTAGGGTTTCGCAGGGATCGAATGGTGGATAGAACCACGGGTCGTAAAACATCTGAAATGTAACGTCCACTGTTCAAAGTGCCGTCAATGCGAACAAGAGATGACCGAGACGTGTAACCAATGGCACCCCATACCATCACGCCGGGTGATACGCCAGTATGGCGATGACGAATACACGCTTCCAATGTGCGTTCACCGCTAATGTCGCCGAACACGGATGCGATCGTCATGATGCTGTAAACAGAACCTGGATTCATCCGAAAAAATGACGTTCTGCCATTCGTGCACCGAGGTTCGTCGTTGAGTACACCATCGCAGGCGCTCCTGTCTGTGATGCAGCGTCAAGGGTAACCGCAGCCACGGTTTTCGAGCTGATGGTCCATGCTGCTGCAAACGTCGTCGAACTGTTCGTGCAGATAGTTGTTGTCTTGCAAACGTCCTCATCTATTGACTCAGGGATCGAGACGTGGCTGCACGATCCGTTACAGCCATGCGCATAAGATGCCTGTCATCTCGACTGCTAGTGATACGAGGCCGTTGGGATCCATCACGGCGTTTCGTATTACCCTCCTGAACCCTCCGATATCATATTCTGCTAACAGTCATTGGATGTCGACCAACGCGAGCAGCATTGTCGCGATACTTTAAACTTCAATAGCGATAGGTTACAATTCGAGCTTTATCAAAGTCGGAAACGTGATGGTACGCATTTCTCCTCTTTACACGAGACATCACAACAACGTTTCACCAGGCAAAGCCGATCAACTGCTGTTTGTGTATGAGAAATCAGTTGGAAACTTTCCTCATGTCAGCCCATTGTAGATGTCGCCAGCGGCGCCAACCTTGTGTGAATGCTCTGAAAAGCTAATCATTTGCATATCACAGCCTCTACTTCCTGTCAGCTAAATTTCACGTCTGTAGCACGTCATCTTCGTGGTGTAGCAATTTTAATGGCCAGTAGTGTAAATGAAATGTATTCGCAATCGCGAGAATGGACAACCCGGATTTCCCGCTTATCGCGAGCGGTCGCCTTAACATTTGGCCGTACGGGCACGACTCATGGCCGGCCCAAACTTCCGTATGTCGTCAACCACGTGTCTATAAACTGTTGGGTTGGGTTGTTTGGGGGAAGAGACCAAATAGCGAGGTCATCGGTCTTATCGGATTAGGAAAGGGCGGGGAAGGAAGTCGGCTGTGCCCTTTCAAAGGAACCATCCCGGCATTTGCCTGGAGCGATTTAGGGAAATCAGAGAAAACCTAAATCAGGATGGCCGGACGCGGGATTGAACTGTCGTCCTATAAACTGTACTCCTACATCCATTATATATATATTCCCGTACAGGAGGGACTATTTACTTGAATGTCGATTGTCCGGTGTCAGCTGATAAATACGATATTACACTGCCTGTGTTATTCCCAATTGTGATGTAATGTTCCTTCGGACATACATGCATGGAACATTATATGGTAATTCGGAATAACGCAGGCACTGCAAAATCGTATGTATCGAGTTTATTGCCTTGCACTGATAAAATGCTTCTCCTTGGTGGTGTATATCATGCAATACCAAAGTGGAACAATGGCCTTCATGGGGAAAGAGCACATTAGAATCAAAATTGTAATAAATCAGGAGATTTTAGAGAAAGTAAACCACTTCAGTTACCTTGAGTGTGAAGTGGCACACTGCTACAGCAAAGATATAAAAACTAAGCTTGGTCAATTCCTCCGGGAATGTGAAAAAATTAACAGAAACCTTAGAAACAAAACTAGGAAAGATATTCAAATTAAATTCTAGAAAACAGTTGCAGTCCCCGCGCTATTCTATAGAAGCGAGACCTGAGTGATTAGCAAAAAGCAAGACACCAGTATTCTGGCTCAAAAAATGAAATTCCTAAGAGGCGTTAAAAGTTGTGCAACAGAAGACAGACTAAGGAATCGAAATATTAGAGATTAACTAAAACTTTTTAGTCTAATTGATGAAATTCTAGATTATAGGAGAAAGTGGCACGAACACCTTGAAAGAATGGAGAATGACAGGCTCCCCTTAACGGTTAGAAGTTATAAGTGGCATGGAAGAAGAGTTAGAGGAAGACCCCACCATCGATGGGTACCGTAACAGGCAACTTCGCCTACTTCCTGAAGGGAAGAAGAAGAAGAACAAAACCGGACGAAGTGTGTACTTTAGCAATTGCAAGTTCATTTGCAGTAAGAATATCATTAATCATTTTCTTTTATGATCCTGTATTAAGAATAGTCATCAGCAAAAAGGGTTTTTTTATTTGTCGTGTTTCCAACGAAGCAGGCTTAGGACGTCAGAACAGGTGTAAGTGATTTACGCATGATGGCTGAGCGGCTATCGCGTGGTCTGCGAGCTCCGCACTGGCAGCGAGTGTCGCAGGGCGGCGTCCGCAGAGTGGTCAGGGCGGGCGCGTGTGATTACGCAGACCAGGCGTCCTTCTGCAGGTAGCAGCCGCCATTACGGGCTGTCTCTGTCCCGGAGGCTTCGCTTTGTCCGGCGAGGTCCGCCACGCAGCCGCCAACGGCGCGGGTCCGGCCTTACAGCAGGGCGCTAAGAGCACGCAGCTCCACAAAAAACAACTGTCGCACCACTCTGCAGCGCGGGACAGCGCGGACGCACATGACTAACACTCCGACTTGTTAGGGCTCACCCGTACCGTTTCCGTACGCCGTCGAAGCAAACTGCCGACACTGTAATGGTCTGAAAATCTGGCTCGTGGCACAATAAAACAAAAAATGCGGGTTCAAACAAAATAGCTCCTTCATCTTTAGAGTAATCTTCACTGACCACCATACATTTTCTAGGAGAAATCGGAAATTGTCAGTGAATGCTTATTTTGGAATCAATCGAAGCATTGATGTTGTTCGTATCTGGGTTGTGGCCATGTATACAAAATGTTTCCCTTACACGATTGCCGGCCGGTGTGGCCGAGCGGTTCTAGGCGCTACAGTCTGGAACCGCGCGACCGCTACGGTCGCAGGTTCGAATCCTGCCTCGGTCATGGATGTGTGTGATGTCCTTAGGTTAGTTAGGTTTAAGTAGTTCTAAGTTCTAGGGGACTAATGACCTCAGATGTTAAGTTCCATAGTGCTCTGAACCATTTGAACCTTACACGATTGGCTTTGCAGAACAGCAAGCAAGTTGCTCTTACGATCGAAACAAGTGATCGGGTATTGTGTCCGACTCCACTTTACGAAACAGCAGTGCCTGTGTTATTAAGAAGTAGACCAATATTCATCGGACATGTATGCGTGTTCGAAGGAACACTGCATCGGACATTCAATCGTATTCTTAATAACTCAGAATCTGCTATTTCGTGTTTATTCCCTAATACCAGGCCCTCGACTCTCAAAAAATATGTTCTCCCTGGAAGGGAGTATACGTAACGTAGGAGTGCAGGTTGTGACACATGGACAACATATGATAGGTCGAGTTTGGCCGTGATTCGTGCACAGATACGCGAAGCGTTTAGGGTGACTGCTCGCGTAAAGAGGGAAATTCGGGTTCGAGTCCCAATCTGGCACTATCCTGACTCCACTATACTGTGCTGTTCACTCTGGCTCAACGTGCTAGACAGCTTCATATTCGACTTTCAGGTTCGACTTCCTGATATTCGTGGCAGTGTTGAAGAAAGTGCTCTATATTGTTTAGATTTGAAGGCGACTAATTTTGCCATGTTGTAAACATAATGAGCATGAGCACCGTTCCCTCGACTGTCGCCTGTACTATGAATCGATTTGCTAGCGACAGGTCTCAACTCCTGCGATAATTTGAAAAAAAAAGTAGAAATCCTTATCACACGTATCAGTAAAATCTCCAACAGTTTGCATCTGCGTTGCCTTCTCTTCGAAAGTCAATTTGTATCACACAGTGCTCAGATATCCTCCACTTGCGCCGAATCTAATACCCACGTCCTTGAATCGGTAAATACATTCGTGTCCGTCGCCCTGTGTTGCACGTTGTATCAACACTTTTGCTCCTTTGTTCTATGACATTCGTCTTTACATTCGAGTTCGACTACCCGTAGTGGATAAGGCAGCTCCAACTGTGATCGACGGTATGTAAAGCTTCTCTATGTCTTCCACCTTGCACATTCACGCGTTTATATAAAATGCTCAAAAACGTTCTGCAGTAAGCTCGTCATGTGCATAGTTTATTCATTTAAATAAGGAACTTGTTTATCAACACTCTTTTCGCTACAGGAAAGTCTTATTCACTACGATTTCTGCAACAGAGGGAAAGGTAAACTTCAATTGTGAGTGCAGCTCAGGAGAGTGCTGTTTGTCTACAACTCTGAACGAAGCAGTGACGCTTGTTCAGTCCGCCAAAACTCGGTCAACATGCAGTTGTAACAGTGCACCCAACATGTGAAATTCAGCGTACTTCATTGTGATATAATACACAACATAAATCTGCAAAATTTACACTTGCACGTCTCTGTCGTGTCGACATCGCAATAAAAATCCTTACATAACGACCGAACACCTGATGATGAAGCTGTCCGAAACGTACACTGCTGCAGCAAAAACGCTCTGAAAGAACTGGATCTCATTATGAAGTCTTCTACTAGCAGCAATATCTATAAAGTGCTACAAATCAGTATGTACGTGCTCCATGTTTGCTAGTTATAGCCAGCCAAATGGGCAGCTTAAACGTTTCTCATTAACAACTTTGGTGTGAGTTGGGAGTTAAAAAAAAAAAAAAATACCTCCAGAATGGTCTTAACAGTTCACGTGCCGTCATCCGAAATAAAGCAGCATTCTTATTACAGGGAAAATGTATCAATTAAAATCCAATTACTTACTACCCTCTATCTGTCTTTGCTGATCCTGTTGAAACAGCTGCTATTACAACCTTCAGGAGGCCGGGACGCTCTCAGCACTATGAACAGACAAGATGACTACAGAGATGCCTGTGGGTAATGGTTCCAGGCGCAGCGGTTGTTCCGCGGACCTCTGGCTGGATGTACTACGCAGAATGGTATAATACGTCGTTACGGTAGGGGCGGCGCAGCGAGAGGACAGCCGCATTCCTGGGCGGCCGGAGCGCCACCTTTGGCATTAGGCCGGCGGCACGCGCCAGCGCTGCAGACTGCCGACTGCCCGTTACTGATGAATGGAGGGCCTCGAGGAAGGGTACACCAGTAACACAAAGCTGCAACAGGCACAGCACCAGAGTCCAGGGCACACGTAAACCCACTACGGGCCAGTAAATTTCCACTTTCATTTATCCTGTGTATGCAGTATATTAGGAAGAATACAGATTCATTTTTTAGGAGATTTATGTCTAACAGAAGATGTGAAATTTAGTACACAGAGCAGCCACCTGTGGCAGTAACTGTGGCTCTAACTCGGCTGGATGCCGTGCCAATCTCTCGACAGCCCACGACCAGATATTTTTAATAGGTGAGACATCTGGCCAGAGTAACAATAGAAAAAGTCTGTAGGTCAGGACACGACTGACAAAATGTGGTCTTCCGTTATCTTGTTGAAAGACAACGTCAGGTAGATTCGCATATAGGGCATTGACACTGGCCGTATCTCGTCAGAAATGTAGCGGCTGCTGTATGATGATGACAAATACAATCTGGCAACATTTGATTTCCTCAGAGCCTCCACTCAGAGATATATCCCTCGTGATGCCGAACACAGAACCGCGGCTCGCCTTAAAAGACGATGTTGTGCTATTCCTGTACCCAGTGCTTGTCATTGGGAGCACCATAGTCGGCACGCCACACTCCTTTGTTACGTGAAGGTAAACTGCAACAAAGGTCGCCGTGCTGACGTCGCATTGGTCGTGTGGATACATGTCTACCTGAAGTAAAGTCCACCTCCTGGCAAATATGTGACATGGCTGTACGATGCTGCACAGGGAACTATATGTCTGATCTCTCGGACGCTAAGATTCTACACGGCGTTCAGTATGGCCGCCCCGCACCCATCAGGTCCACATATATACTACGATCGTTTGATAGCGGCCAAGGCGAGAAGCATTACCGCAGAATGATCAACCGCCTTCTCGACAGATCACGATTCTACCTCTCACGAACTGGTAGACGTTTCTTTTTCTGAAACGAGGCATAATACGATCTTCTCACGAACAAACAACGTTCAAATACGATTTATGAGTGAGAAACTCTCTTGCAAGCTCTCCTTATACGCGGTCCTGTCACATTAAAGTGATCATCGCTTATGTGCGACGCCAACGTTCAATAACCACTCACTGATCCCAGGCGGCAGCACTATCAGTGTAGAGTATATTAAGCGCGTTGTGGAACGTAGAGAACAGTGCAGTCCTTGTCGTAATGCGGATACGAAGCGATTTATAATCACTGGCATTCGGGCCAGTGGTGGAAGCATTTCCGAAACGGCTATGTTTATAAACTGTGTGCATGCCGCCGTGATTAAAGTACAGGATGTCCCACTCGAACCTTCCTGATTTCAAGGACCCAGGAGAGAAAAACCATAGTAGACACGGCAGTAAAAAATGCACCACATTGGTAGAGCATCTCAAAGAATTTATATTCCAGCATCAGAAGTGCAAAGTATCGTCGCCAGAGCGCAGCATGGTCGCATGAAGTGAAAATGGCGACTCCACAGCAGTGCGCGCAAGCAGTGGTGTGGTTTGCAAAAACAAAACCGCCGATTACTGTGCAAAGAAATTATCACCGTGTGTATGAATGTGATCCACCTGACGTGAAAGCAATTAAGGATTTGTATAGGAAGTTTCTGCCAACAGGAAGTGTTCTGAAACTTTCTGGCAGTGAACGTTACGGAGTTTCAGAAGAGACAGTGGAGGACATCAAACAAATCTTTCTCAGAAGCCCACGCAAGTCAATTCGTCAAGCATCTAGGCAACTTGATGCACCTCGATCAACATTGCATCGGGTAGTTCACCAGCGTATTCGTATGTATGCTTACAAAGCGCAAATTCTGCAACATCTAACGCCGAACGACAAACCGCGCCGACAACAATGTGCAGCGGATATGCGGCACCATATTGATATGGATGCCAGCTTCCTGGAAAGATGTTTATTCTTAGATAAGGCAACATTTATCAGGAAGGGTTAATAGGCATAATGTACTGATTTGGGGTTCGCAAAATCCGCACGTTGTCAAAATGGTTCAAATGGCTCTGAGCACTATGGGACTCAACTGCTGTGGTCATAAGTCCCCTATAACTTAGAACTACTTAAACCTAACTAACCTAAGGACATCACACACATCCATGCCCGAGGCAGGATTCGAACCTGCGACCGTAGCGGTCGTGCGGTTCCAGACTGTAGCGCCTTTAACCGCTCGGCCACTCCGGCCGGCCGCACGTTGTCATTGAATATGTTCGTGATAGCTCTAAACTAAACGTCTGGTATGGGCTAATGCATGACAGGATCTTTGGGCCGTTCTTATTTACGGAACAAACAGTGAATGAGTCAGTGTATGTGGACATGTTGGAGCAGTTCGTGTACCCTCCGATACAAGACTTGCAAACCAACATAATTTTTCAACAATATGGAGCTATGCTGCAATGGTCAACGGCTGTTCGCAAGTTCCTGAATAGGAAATTTCCCAATCGTTGGATCGGACGCGGAGGACCCATTGTCCGGCCACCATGTTCACCCGACATAATTCCTTCATGTGGGGATTCTTGAAGGACCACGTGTATGCGACCAAAGTGGACCATATTTCTACGTTGCAACGTCGAATCACTAATGCGATTGCAATAAAAACTGAAGAAATGTTACAATGAACTTGTCAAGAAACTGAATATAGACTCGATGTTCTTCTTGCTACAAATGGTTCACATGTAGAGGTGTACTAATGATAAATAAATTCTTTGAGATGTTCTACAATGTGGTGCATTTTTTATTGTCGTATCTACATCTACATTTACATCTACATTTATACTCCGCAAGGCACTTACGGTGTGTGGCGGAGGGCACTTTACGTGCCACTGTCATTACCTCCCTTTGCTGTTCCAGTCGCGTATGGTTCGCGGGAAGAACGACTGCCGGTTTCTCCCTTTTCTGTTCCAGTCGCGTATGGTTCGCGGGAAGAACGACTGCCGGAAAGCCTCCATGCGCGCTCGAATCTCTCTAATTTTACATTCGTGATCTCCTCGGGAGGTTTAAGTAGGGGGAAGCAATATATTCGATACCTCATCCAAAAACGCACCCTCTCGAAACCTGGACAGCAAGCTACACCGCGATGCAGAGCGCCTCTCTTGCAGTGTCTGCCACTTGAGTTTGCTGAACATCTCCGTAACGCTATCACAATTACCAAATAACCCTGTGAAAAAACACGCCGCTCTTACCAAATAACTCTGTGACGAAACGCGCCGCTCTTCTTTGGATCTTCTCTATCTCCTCTGTCAACCCGACCTGGTACAGATCCCACACTGATGAGCAATACTCAAGTATAGGTCGAACGTGTGTTTTGTAAGCCACCTCCTTTGTTGATGGATTACATTTTCTAAGGACTCTCCCAATGAATCTCAATCTGGCACCCGCCTTACCAACAGTTAATATTATATGATCATTCTGTGTTTTTTTTTTTTTTTTCCTGGGTCTTTGAAATCAGTGAGGTTTGAGTGGGACACCCTGTATATCGGCCATGGCAAAATGGTGCTACCCAAATCGGCGCCGAGGCAACTATGGTGCACCACGAGCCATACATGATAGAGGTGAACGACGGCTGCAAAGATGTGTATGGGCGGATAGACATGAAACCGTTGAGCAACTGAACCAACGGACTACCAACAATGTCTCTTCAACGACCGTTCAGTGAACGTTGCTGCATATGGGCTCTGCAGTAGTTGGCTGGTTCATGCACAGGTGCTGACTGCTGGTCATTGGCGACGAAGGCTGAAATTTGCACGTCAGTACCGCAACTGGACGTTCACTGGGCGGTGACAGGTAGCATCTTCAGATGAATCACGTTTATGCTCCACGCCTAGGCAGGGAGCATTAGGGTCTTTCGGGCATTGTCAGGCCGATCTCGGCATTCTGGAAGGCACAATGGATCAACACAACTGTGCAGCTATCCTTGGAGACGACGTCCACCCCTACATGCACCTTGTTCTTTCTCGGCACGACAGCATCTACCAGCAGGACAATGCAACGTGTCACACAGCTCGTAGTGTACGTGCGTAGTTCAAAGAGCACCGGCACTCCTGGCCATCAAACGCCTCGGATTTAAACTCAATCGAGGATCTGTGGAACCACCTCGTTCGGGCTGTTCGCGTCTTGCATCCTCAACAGAGAAGCCGGCCGCTGTGGCCGAGAGATTCCAGGCGCTTTAGTCCCGAACCGTGCTGCTGCTACGGTCGCAGGTTCGAATCCTGCCTCGGGCGTGGATGCGTGTGATGTCCCTAGGTTAGTTAGGTTTAAGTAGTTCTATGTCTAGGGGAAAAAAGTCCCATAGTGCTTGGAGCCATTTGATTTTTCAACAGAGAAACTTAGCCCAGCTGTCAACGGCACTGAAGGCACGGAACCATAACCCTGTCGTTACCTTCCTGAATCTCATTGACTGTCTTCCTGCACTTCTCGCAGTGGTCTGTGCTGCAGATGGTTGTTATTCCGACTTTTGACAGGTGGCCACATTGTTGTGGCTGGACCGTGTGTATTTAATATATATAGCTTTACTGTCATACTTTGTGCAGTTGTGATGAAATGCTAATCAACAGCGTATCCAAGCACGTAGCAAACTTCATATGAATTTTACGTTCGTTCCTTTTTGTCTTCGCGGTGTAGCAATTTTAATGGTCAGCAAGTCTGGAAGTAATTCTGTACCGAACACTTTCGCTTGCTTCCCGCGTGGAACGATTAAAACAGATGTAACTCTTCTGTGACTACACTGGCACATACGGCACTGGGTAATGATACAAATATCTTAAAGGGCGCTCAACACGTCCCGGTTACGTCTCAGGTGAACTTGTGCTGGTTTACTTGCACAGATGTGATGCACAAATGCTACGATGAAGCTGACAAAATTTTCAACCGTGGCTGTGACAGTAAATTGAACCGAAAAAAACGCGTTGACCTCAGTAAACATATTACTAACATTTTTCATCTATTATATGTGTAAGCTTCGGGGTGCACTCAGCCTCGTGATGCATCCTGAACAGAGGACGACACAGCGGTCGGATGGTCCCGATGGGCCACTTGTGGCCTGAAGACGGAGTGCTAATATGTGTAAGCACCTTCTCGCTTTCCTCGATCGTGGTATTCTCTCGACTTAACTTTCTGTAAACAAAGTTGCGATTCATAATGTTCAATTAATTCCTAGGTGGTGTCATTCCTTTTACGGTTTGCGATGCTGCCAGACGAATACAATCTCAAAAACAATGCGCACTAGTAAGAGCATAGCAACTAGGCATAGCGCCAACAACAGCTTCTAAATTTTCCACTTGCCGACGAGAAGACATCGACCGAAGTGAGAGTTCCAGACCTAAAGCTGCACAGGGGACTGGGACACAAGCTCCAATCTGGTCCCACTGACAGATACACAGAAATGAATTTCGATTCTTCTTCGGTCTCGTGTACTGTCGGATTCGCTTCCCCAGTTTTGTTGTCATACGAGCTTTAGTTAGCCTGAAAGTGACAGGTATGTTAGGTGTGTGCAGGATTTTAAGGCTTCAGCTCTGCTGCTTGAGTACAGAGTGGTGGAATATCTGCATTTTGTGAAACAATGTTCACAAGGTTAGAGTAGATGTCCAGTTGTAGGAGAAAATGGGAATAATATCAGGAGCACTGAGGGCCATCTAAGACCCATACGGACAACGAACTGGTATAATAATATCTGCAACAACGCCGGCTTCACTATTTATTAACATCTTAACGCTAACGGCCTTAAATCCAGGCGTAGTACTGAAGAAAGTGATGGAAGAAAATGTGGGGTGCATCCAGAAATAGAAACTACAAGCCTTGCGACTAACTGAACCACTATGATGGAGCGCGTCGTCACACAAGAGAACTACACTGAAGAGCCAAACAAACTGGTACACCTGCAATATCACGTAGGGCCCCCGCGAGCACGCAGAAGTGCCGCAACACAACGTGGCATGGACTCGACTCATGTCTGAAGTAGTGCTCGAAGGAATTGACACCATGAATCCTGCAGGGCTGTCCATAAATCCGTAAGAGTATGAGGGGTTGAGATCTCTTCTGAACAGCACGAGAGTACGAGGGAATGGAGATCTCTTCTGAACAGCACGTTACAAGGCATCTCAGATATGCTCAATAATGTTCATGTCTGGGAAGTTTGGTTGTCAGCGGAAGTGTTTAAATTCAGAAGGGTATTCCTGGAACCACACTGTAGCAATTCCGGACGTGGAGCTGTCACATTGTCCTGTCGGAATGCATAGTGGACATGAATGAATGCAGGTGATCAGACAGAATGCTTACGTACTTGTCACCTGTCAGAGTCGTATCTAGACATATGAGGGCCCCATATCACTCCAACTGCACACGCCCCACACGAAACACTTTGTAACAGCAGTAATCGATCTAACAATTGCGCCAGACACTAGTCTTATATAGGCGTTGCCGACCGCAGCGCAGTATTCTGCCTGTGCTTTCGAGATCGTGCGAGGAAGGATAGGTTGACAGTCCTCCACTATAGTTG
Source organism: Schistocerca serialis cubense (assembly GCF_023864345.2). NCBI lineage: Eukaryota > Metazoa > Arthropoda > Insecta > Orthoptera > Acrididae > Schistocerca > Schistocerca serialis. The sequence continues at coordinate 422,005,583 of NC_064639.1, read as the reverse complement.
GTACTTCCGGAGCAAGTGGACATTGCCCAGACAATTTTCTGAGCCCGAGTAGAGAGCGACTGACATTTGGGTCGCTTCACACACAGAGAGGAAATTAAAAAAAAAAAGAAATGTTACAGCGTAATAGAACAAAATGCGGATGTCACGTGTCAGATGTTAAAAAAGGAATTTTTCCTTCGAAGTATTACAAAGCCTATAGTTAAATATTCCATATTTATTAATATTTAGTGTGGTGGAATCTATACACAGCCAGGCGGCGCAGTTGTTAAGGCACTGAACTCGTATTAGGAACAAACTAGTTCAAATTTGTATAACGCAATAGCACAAGGAATTAAAAGTGAAGAAAACATAAATGCACAACCTTCTAGTACAATACATTTGTCATTACAAAGATCTGATTGTGTAATCAAAGGATCATTCTAGGTGAATATCAGAGGAGATCGTTCGGCAAGGCCGCGCGAAAGTGCTCCCCTTGTGATCTCATCACTGATTACCAACCTAGGTTTGCTTGCTTTGGTGTATTACAGAATTGATTTTTATAATTCAAGCGGTGCGTCAAACTCAATGACATGTTGGACTGCATCGTCCAGTAACAGGTGTAGCCTTTCATTATTTTAGCCAGCACATCGAAGTGGTTTGGTATACTACTTCATTTTCTCCACGTTATTCTGCATAAAAATTTGTGTCATCAATCAAATGAAGAAAATACGTTTTACAAATTTATTACCAACGAAAACGAAAAAGTGTACAAGTCAAGGAGTTCATAGAATAACAATACGCATTCACATACTAGACCTCCATATTCCAGTGATTCTGAAACAGTAATCCCTTTCGAAATACTTCCAGTTTGGAACCTTCTCCCAGAGCACAGGAATATGGCTAAGAAGAGTAGAGCCCTCACATGGGTCAAAACTCAAATAGTTCGCTTTGCACATTAGCAAAAGCATTAAAAGTGAGGAAAACGTTGAAATGCACAACGGTACCTTGAAGTACAATATTTGTTGTTACAAAATCGGATTGAGTTAACACTTCAAGATCACCCCTCAGAAAAAATCGAATAATAGAAAAAGAAAAAGAATCAGCTTCTTTATAGTTTTTGCAACCACCACTTCAAAACAGCGCAATATTTAGATTTTTTTTGCATTCCCGTTATATATATAGCTGCTATAATGTTAATTTGTAATCCTCTTTGCAAGAAACAGTTTCACAGTGGCCCTACAACGGAGTACAAATTAACATTATAGCAGCTGAGATGGACAGCTGCACAGTCATACCAGCTTGACAATGTACTCATAACTCGATATATAATAAGGAACTGACGAACAATAAGCGAATATCGTTGGAGTATTCCTCTACGCTAGTGACTACTTATTTTTGACGATACTTCTACGTGTTTGTCATTTATGCAAGTAAGATACTTTAATGTGTCGAAAGAAATGTAGCGCTTACTAGCCATGATTCTAATTACTTATAAGAATACTGCTTGTTTAACGTTAACAGTTGGTGTGTCCGTTATTGTATTGTCAATGAAAAGTATCAATTTCTTGTGTCTGTGTGCGGAAAGAGCTACATACAAAGAATCTTGATGGACATGAAAGGCCATACCTCACGTTACAAAAGCCGACAAGGGATACGGAAACAAGCAATCACGACTGATCGCACGCTATCCTATTTGAAAAAAGAACGAAACACAAAGCTTCAACTATTGGTATGCAGTCTTTTTTTTAGCTTTTTCCCTGTTCCACTATTAAAAAGCAGGGTTCCCATGAGAAGTTTAAATCACCTTGTTACTTACAACAATTCATAGTGCCTACTTTGTCGTTCATCTGCGAAATTCTATCTCTTGCGAATTGTCATGTTTCTGAGAAAAACTGGTGGTGCAAGTTTTTCATCGAATTTTCTGGTACCAGCTCTCAATGCCCTGGCTTTTGAAACTTAGAGTAAAATCCTCTGAATGTATAATAATTTTTATTAAGGAATTTTTAAGAAGTCGAACCAGGTTCCACTTGCAAACACACTATCTTCTGGTTTCATCGCTGCAATGTTTTATGTAATCATCTCAAGTCTTCACATAAATTTAAAAAATAGGCTGTCGAACAAAAGTCCGTCTTCTTAGAACTGATATTTCAGCAGTCTGTTAGATGAGTCAGATAAAAATCAACGGAGGGAATTACATATACGAATTATTTTTGCGTAGCAACGTAAAAACAATTACAAAGAATTTCGAAAAAGTGTTACTACACTCCAAGTTTTTAGAAAACACGGTTTTTCTTTCATTTCTGTATTTCATTTTACCAGTATTCCAAACTCCAATTTTTAATGTGAAAATATCGCTAAGAAATTGGCGAACAACCACTCTTTGGGTAAATATAATTTCACGACAGACGGGACTGAAGTCTTCGGCCAAAGAAATGAAAATTGCTCACAGTACCTATAATCTAGTATGATGTTCATTTAAAAAGTAATGAGCATATCATTAGTAAAAATTTACTTGGGTTTAGTAAATATTTAACGCCAACTACATACGTCCATATGTGGCATAAAGAACGCTTGTACTGGTATAATCAGTAAATCTGTGAACATTGCACAATGATCTTGAACAAGCTGCACACTTATATGAAAGTCCACAACAGAATAGAGTCCGACAAGAGTCCTAATCCACACGGAAGGAGAATGGGTTACAATTTATCGTCCTGTCAACAAAGAAGTGATTAGGACGGAGAACCAGCAGCATTTTGAGGAAGATGAGATACAATGGAGTTTGTGGTTTTGATGAAGCAGCAACCAATTCGTCTTCAGTGATTTAGAGAAGTAGCATGAAAAGTAATTCATGGTTGACCGATCGTTTCTCACGAAGAGTCCAGTATCTTAATGTGAGCTCCGTCTCCCTGGGTTTCTGGTGTTGACTGGCCACAGACGCGCCAAACAGCCACTATCCGCTAGATGAAGGACATTTAAGCGGCAGATCCATGCGATTTACGAACTAAAAGCAAACTCCACCCGAAAAGATCACGAAGGTCCAACGTTACCGACCGGCCACCGTGTCATCCACAACTTATAGGCGTCACTGGATGCGAATACGGAGGGTCGTGTGGTCAGCACACCGCTCTCCCTATGTCAGTTTACGAAACCAGAGCTGCTATTTCTCAGAGAAGTAGCTCCTCAGTTTGTCTTCACAAGGGCTGAGTGTACCCGGCTTGCCAACAGCGCTCGGCAGACCGGATCGTCACCCATCCAAGTGGTAGACCAGCCCACAGCACTTGACTCCGGTGATCTGACGGAAACCGGTGTTACCACAGTGACAAGGCTATGATTTATGAAAGTAATTTATTAAAACTGTAGCGGTGGAAGATGGGAAGAGACAGACAAAACTGTATTCGTGTAACTTGTCAATAAGGAATCGAAGTTATTGTTTGTCATAGTGCACGGAAGCAAAACGTTATGTTTCGGTTTTTTCCGGCTACACAGTCTTGCACTCAGTTCAGATTGATTTCGTAGACTCATTGTCACAAGCCAGTCACTTGACTCCGTATTACGCATAAATACATGTTTTTATATTAATTTTATGACCGTACAGACACACAAATTAGCATGTAGTAACAGCACAATTACAACTCAAGACCACGCCCAAGGCGGGAGAGGAACGCGCAAAATCATCTTTTTGAGCCAGCATCGCTAGTGCCATCTATTACACTTTAGGGACGACAGTTATTTTTGCAGGGAACGTTATGACGGAGTGTGTTACTGAGAAACATTCGGCACCGAGCGACGTGACGTAGTACTTGGGACACTGCTCTAGAGTAGCAGGATTTGTATCTTTGTCCAGTCACGCGAGTTTAGCTCTCCTGTATCTCTCCTAATGTCGTGTTGGTTTCACGAAAACAAGACGACAGATTTTTTCTTCTTCCCCACTCTCTCTTATGGTCAACATATCGACGGGATCTTAAGCCGCAGCCCTTCTTCTTTCTCGTTCAGAACTGGGGCGGAACGTGGTCTTTCTGCACATCAGACGACACAGATTGAATCAAAGTGGCTGACGTACGTAACTGCACTCAAATCCTGAAACATCTGATTTTGTATGACGTCTTCGTCAAAAACACAAAGATTCACTGCGGTCACAACTAGAAGTCACATGTATCAACTCAAAGTAGCATTTAAGCATTATAATATTTTGACCGACGTTCGTAATTCGTTATTACGCCTTGGGTGTATAACACACGTATGGTCCAAGAAACGAACGAAGAAGTTTGCTGTGAGAAAAAGTTTATAGTCTACGTTTTACCCGGTAGCAATACTGATATGGTTTGCTGGAGCGTGATATTGCACTCCCACTCCCCGAAATCTTGTTTGTACAGCATTGCCCGAAGTGTAAGGTACGTTGAAAGATGAAGCCAATGAATCTGAATGCGAAATAAAGGTTGTGATAACAGATTGACCTATAGTGTAGCCTAATGTTTCCTTTCGCTGTGTACTTAAACACAGTTAACACACTTTTCATCATAAAAGCGGCAAAAAAATAAATTACGAAAAGTGCAAAGGGGTGGAGAGGGGGATTGTACACTACGTGACTTTTCACTAAATGGTTTAGCAGCAGTTTATTCATAAGATGGATTTTTTTTTTCCAAAACTACAATACACAGGTAAACTTTTGTGTGTATCTTCAATAATTACGCTTACTATATTTGCGATGCCAACTTTTAACTGGAAGATCCGTACTTCCCAGGCCGGGGGCTGTGGACGAGCGGTTCTAGGCGCTTCAGTCCGGAAACGCGCTGCTGTTACGGTCGCAGGTTCGAATCCTGCCTCGGGCATGGATGTGTGTGATGTCCTTAGGTTATTTAGGTTTAAGTAGTTCTAAGTTCTAGGGGACTGATGACCTCGGCTGTTAAGTCCCATAGTGCTCAGAGCCATTTGAACCATTTTGAACTGGAGATACATGTTGCGTATTCGCGAACTGTGATTTTAAACTGTGACAAATCACAACTAAAAATCGCAGTTACCGAAAAGTAGCGTTCACGGAAATCACTGATATCGGAATGTCACGGTTTAGCCCATCCCCAGTGGAACTGGATCGGTGGCACTGTACTACGGCACTAGCACGCACGCCGTGTCGCTTATCGCGAAAGAACTGGTCACTGCGTTCGGGAAGTTGAGAACTCGACGAAGTGGCGGTCGGTGCGGCGGCCGGGTACGAGCTCCAGCGCAGCACAGCGAGACGTCCCGCTCACCTGGAGTGCCGAGTGGAGTCTCCGCCGCAGCTGGTAGAGGCGCGGACCAGCACAGCACGGCACGGCACAGCGCGGAACAACACGGGCGGAAAGCCGAGCTCACACTGGCCGGCGAGCCAGCGGCGCCGCGCCGCCAGCCTCCGCTCCACTCCACACCACACCACACCACGCCCACGGGCGCCGGCCGCGTATCCTTGGTTCGCGCAGGTATTAAGGTCGCCCCTCTGTCACAAAGGAGCGGCCCCTGCCTGCTCCGTGGGGGTTGTCTCAGCGTCTGACCGCGCACAAAATTCGCAGCGCGCTACGCTCCCCATTCATAACTGCGCATCTGCCGCTTTGCCTCTGACTCTGAAGGGCCGCAGCTTCAGAGTGAAATTGACGAGCGTGTGTAAAGACAGGAATGTTTCGATATATAATGAATTCTGATATGCAGGTATGCACATGTACGGTAACTGACTGCATAATTTTAATTTCCCCGTAGTCATCAGACAGAAAAAGAAAGAAAGAGACAGAGAGAGAGTGGCAGAGAGAGAGAAGAAATGTCGTAGTCGTAATTCTAATTCTCCTTCGTTATGGCCGGCCGGTGTGGCCGCGCGGTTCTAGGCGCTTCAGTCTGGAACCGCGTGACCGCTACGGTCGCAGGTTCGAATCCTGTCTGGGCCATGGATGTGTGTGATGTCCTTAGGTTAGTTAGATTTAAGTAGTTCTAAGTTCTAGGGGACTGCTGGCCTCAGATGTTGAGTCCCATAGTGCTCAGAGCCATTTGAACCATTTTTCCTTCCTTATGTTTCACCCTATCGTTTCCTTGTCTAGCCTACGACAAAACGAACGAACAATTACATTAAATTATAATAATATTTCTTAGTGAAGTCGGTACCGGTTCCCAACCACACATCAGCAGTTTTACAGCACACAGCTCGTTTGTAGAGCCCTGTTTACTGTAACGTTCTGGCTTCTATTTCACTACACTTTTCACTTCTTGGACTAAGCTTACAAATGGTTCAAATGGCTCTGAGCACTATGGGACTTCTGAGGTCCTCAGTCCCCTAGAACTTAGAACTACTTAAACCTAAATAACCAAAGGACATCACACACATCCATGCCCGAGGCAGGATTCGAACCTGCGACCGTAGCGGTCGCGCGGTTCCAGACTGTATAAGGTTACAGCCTGCTTCATTGGAGCCTTTCTACATCACTTTCGCATTGGTTTTAACTAATCTTCCCGCATTCTAGTAATACTTCGTTTCCATTTTAAGCATATTTAATTTTATTGCGCCCCCCCCCCCCCCCCCCCACCGCCGGAGGTTCGATTCCTCCTTCGGGAATTGGTGTGTGTGTTTTTCTTAGCATAAGTTAGTTTAAGTAGTGTGTAGGCTTAGGGACCGATGATCTCAGCAGTTTGGTCCCTTAGGTATTCACACACATTTTTATTTTATTCATTTATACAATATGTATTAAGTTCTTATAACATCGTTTCCTATTTCATCTCCTTCAATTTTTCTCAAAAATTTCATTTCAGTTCACTGTATACCTTTTTTGTCTTTTTCAGCTAATGTTCGCGACTCCTTTACACACACACACACACACACACACACACACACACACACACACACAGACATACACATATGCAAATGGGAAAATTTCTGCTCAAAACACAGTATTGAGAAATCTCACACGTCACTCACTTGAAGTCACAGAACTGAATACAGGAGAAACCACCCAAACCACAGCACTAAACATAAACTCCAACGCAGGCAAAACTACGACAATACAACACCGTTGTTATACCAGAAGACTTGCATGTGCCAGAAACCACACTAGTTAAAGGGATGAGAAAAATTCATAACGTCGCCTCTCACCTAGACGGAACTTGGGTCAGAGGACCTAATGAAGAACTGTACCAACGCACAGACAACCTCACATATACATTTAAGAAGAGACCCCCTACAGTTCTACGAACACCTATGTAGGATGGACGAAAACAGATTCAAAACAAAAGCTTTTAACATGGTTGATGCAAGTAAATTAAAGATCAGCTGGATGATGGACAAAAACAGATCCAATAAATAACATTTAACATGGTTAATGCAAGTAAATTAACGATCGCCTGGATGAAAGAAACACAAGACCAGAAACGACTGGAAATGTCAGAAGTAGAAATTACGGACAGAATACATTCAGAAACAAAATTAGAAACAAGAAAATAGGACAAATACCAAGAAAAGAAAAAATAGAGAAAAAATGGACACAGGAAAGGAAGAACAATCACAACGAATTAATGAATAGATTTTGGGAAGAAACGCAAAGAGGAAAAGAAAGTGAAGTTGTTATTGGCTCAAGTCGCACGCTCCCCCAAAGCGGAATAATCGAGCATAATTATAATAATAATAATGAAAACCGTCACGGATGAACGTAGACGATAACAGAACCAGAAACGTTCCGGTAAACTTGGGTCCGGAAGTGAGCCGTTCGCGAAATAACTGAGCGTCTTGTATCCCGGGCTAGCAGCAACTCGGACTCCGATCTGCTGACATAGCCGCCCGTGCTGGAGGCGCCCGCAACCCCAAAGTGTTTCCCCACCTACGACCCGTGGCCAGTATATACGGACCTACAGTGGCCGTGCAAGTGCACGGCTGATCTTCAAGAAGCTCGGGACATCGCCTGGCCTGACAGTGGAAATCTGCCGTTGCCTGTGGACTCGATACGTACTGGATTACTATATTGCAAGACTAATGCTATTACATATGACGACTTGAGTTTGGATCACCTGGACATTCTGATTAAACTATACTGTCTGTCTGGGCTTTAGTGGACTTTGTCTTGGCACAGACAGGTATGACGTAGTTCTCTTTTTATACTGGGACTGTTATTTCTTTGTGTGGAATTAATCAGATTATTCGTCCAGTTTATTGTCGAATCCTTCACAGTGATTACGGGCCAATAATGAATTCACTACGAAATATTATCCTTTTTCATGTTATAATTGTTGGCTCATTTTGTCGTAGGCGAGACAGGGAAAGTGTTGTCTCCACCATAAGCGGTAAGCAGCGTTAGACTTCAGAGGGTGGCAGGCGGTCTCAGCAGTGCGCCATGCATAGTATAATCATTCCCCTACTAGTTGGCGCTACAAGACATTCAGATAGCTCATTCATCCGCCAAAGTTTTATCTGCCACCACTGACAGCTCTGAAATTCGGGGCTATTTGATGCATCTGTCAAATCGTCTGCATGTGCACATTAAGCGGTCGCACGCCGGCCGTCTATAGCAGTTGTGAGTAAGTTATCTACTAGAGTCGATTAGTCCCGGTCGTCGGGCAGTTAATGCCGTTTGTTGAAGATCAGTCGAAGTGGTAGTCAAATTTAGAAACACTCTAACTGCAGTCAAGGCAGAACTTCAGTTAGATACTGATCGTCTACTGTGTTACATTAGAGTACGTTCAGAACTTTTACGTCGGTGCCATGCCATATCAACAAAGCAAAAGCTGAGTATATTTTTTGATGTAATTTATGCTAATAAATGATTGTTTTTGTTTCTTATACGTTGCCCGAGCTATTCTGTTTACGATATATTGTCGTGTGAAGTGAAGACAACAATCGTGCAAGTACGCCAGTTTTCTACAGCCACGGAACTAAGTAGCTGGGGTTCGCTTCCCGCTATCTGTATGTTGGACACCTAATTCGTGAGTACAACAAAAATCATGCGGAGAAACATACAGTGCAGAACCACGAGGACGACATTCGCTCCCTCCCGCTCTCTAATAACTCAGGAAATGAAAATATGGACGATAGTCAACTGAGACATTTATATTAATTTGCCGCGCAACAGAATATGCTGCAATTTTGGAATTTGTCAAGGTATGGCAGTAGGGAAAAATTCTTGGACTGTACTCCCATACACCGGCCGGGGTGACCGAGCGGTTCTAGGCGCTACAGTCTGGAACCGCGCGACCGCTACGGTCGCAGGCTCGAATCCTGCCTCGGGCATGGATGTGTGTTATGTCCTTAGGTTAGTTAGGTTTAAGTAGTTCTAAGTTCTAGGGGACTAATGACCACAGATGTTAAGTCCCATAGTGCTCAGAGCCATTTGAACCATTTTTGATAGCGTGGCTGCCGAAGTGGATAGCTATTCAAATGGAAGTATGGCCGATACTGAGCAATGCTTACTTGTGAACTGACAGTTATCATTTTGTCAAAACAGTCCGCGTGCAACTGAAACATCTGGGCATGTACAATGCTTGCCTTGAGTTTTTATAATTTAGTCCACATACACGTAGAGGAGACTAGCAGCCGAAACGCTTAGTAGAGCCAGAGTGGAGTAAAACGACGCTGGCAGTGCGGCTCTCTTTTAGCCAGCCAGCGGGAGGCGCGCGCCTCTGCCCGGCTGACCTATACCGTGCTGGAGGATCTGCCGGTCACGGCGCGCAACAGTGTCGCAACGGCGGCCGCGGGCGCTTCCCCGCCGTACGTTCACTGCGCCAGCTGGCTGTCGCTTTCCGTTAGCACGGCGCCTCCCAACTCAGCATTCTGTTCTGTCTTCGTCCGGTGACGGTGCCAAGTTCCAAACAGCGGCCGATACACTTCATCCACATCGACAGACCCAGGCGCGGTTCCAACGTGAGAGGTGTGGTGAGGCGGGGAACGATGCCCCCTTCTACAGGGTGATTATAATTAAAGTTAAAATTTCAAAACGCTGTAGAAATAACGCCACTGGTCAGAATGACGTCAAATTGCCACGGAATATTATCGGAGAAGGGAGGAAACGTGTGGCAGAACAATAAAAATAGTGTGAAAATTAATCAATAAATGGCGCTGTATGTGTTAGAATTCGTAAATGAAAACACCTGTCATGCGCACGATCCACCGAAGTTGGTATAAACACGTCGGGTACACGGCTTTTCCTCCTTTCGCGTCTGCAACGTTCACCATGACTCTCTCAATGCAGGATTGCGCTCTGCTTGTAAAGCTGTATTACAAGAACGATGACTGTGTACACGTCGCTCTGCAGAAGTTCCGAACAATGAAGGGTTTGAAAAAAAGGAGCTAATCCGATGACTGCCGTGGGTCTGGAGAAAATGAGTCGGAAATTCGAGAAGACAGGTTGTTTTCGTGTCCAACCTGCTAGAGGGAGGAAACGAATTGATTCGACGTCAGTGGAAACAGTGGCCTTAGAAATGCAGGAGGAGACGAGTGGTGGTGTGCAAACGTGTAGTGAACGGTGCATTGCCCAACATTGGACATAGCCGTGAGCACGGTGCGTAAAATCCTACGAAACACCGTTCTTTGCTATCGATTCAAAATTACCCATGTGTACGAGTTGCTTCCTGTTGACCTGCCAGAAAGAGAGACCTTTGCTTTAGAATTTCTTGCTCTCATGGAAGTGGACAGTGATTGGCCGTGGAAGGTTTTGTGGACAGATGAAGCCTACTTCCATCTGACAGGTTATGTCAATACACAGAATTGTCGAATATCGGCAACGGAAAATCCACACGAAAATCAACCAGTACCACTTCATCCTGAAAAGGTCACTGTGTGGTGCAGGTTTACGCATCATTTACCATAGGGCCATATTCTTTCGAAGAGACAGGTGCTTCCAGTCCTGTTACCTATACCTTCACTGGTAAGCGCTATGAGTGTCTTTTGCGCAACCACGTCATTCCAGCTCTCCAACAGCGTGGATGTGTGGATGGGATCATTTTTATGCAGGATGGCACACCTCCGCTCATTGCAAATCCAGTTAAGCAACTGCTGAAACACCATTTCGGAAATGCTAGAATTATCAGCCCCCATTTACCTACAGTCTGGCCACTTCGATCACCTGATCTTAATCCATGTGACTTCTGGCTGTGGAGCTATCTGAAAGGTGTTGTGTTCAGTGTTCCGACTGCAAACTTAGCTGCACTGAAGGCACACATTGCGTAACACATTCTGAACGTGACCCTGGAAACACTTCGATCAGTTGTGGAACATGCTGTTTCTCGATTTCAACTTGTTGCAGAAAACGGTGGACAGCATACTGAACATGTTTTACGCCAGCACACGGAAATTAATAATCCGATTTGATTTTGATTGATACTTTTTATGCCGCTCTTTGCCTCAGTACAATTGAAAACCGATCTGTTTGGTGTTTTTCATGGGGTTTTTGGCATCAGGACAATTAAAAACCGACGTGAGTGATACTTTTTATGCGGTTTTTGGCCTCAGGACAATTAAAAACCGATTTTTTCACATGACCTTGCCGTGGTGGATAGGGTTACGTAACTAACAGTATCACACCTGTATGCCCATGCTCACTGAGTAGTACAGTTCGTTTAACGTCAAACGTACGCTTTAGGCATTGTTGTATGATTCATTTGTCATTTGTACTCTACCACTATTAAATTATGGTGCTTACAAGCGCCATCTATTGCTACATCTAGTAAGTATTTATTTTTCTTCTGCCATACGTTTTTCCCCTTCTTCGATAATATTCTGTTGCAATTTGACGTCATACTGACCAGTGGTGTGGCCGGCCGAAGTGGCCGTGCGGTTAAAGGCGCTGCAGTCTGGAACCGCAAGACCGCTACGGTCGCAGGTTCGAATCCTGCCTCGGGCATGGATGTTTGTGATGTCCTTAGGTTAGTTAGCTTTAACTAGTTCTAAGTTCTAGGGGACTAATGACCTCAGCAGTTGAGTCCCATAGTGCTCAGAGCCATTTGAACCATTTTTGAACCAGTGGTGTTATTTCTACAGCGGTTTGAAAGTTTAACTTTAATTACAATCACCCTGTACATCAAGAACAGTTTATTGAATATGTTTGTATTTTTACATTTATTAATTTCCAACTTTCTCATCTACCTTCCGGAGAATGAAATAGCATGGAAACTAAGTCGCAGCAACTGCAAGGATTTCAGTAAGTAATTTCAATAGGTGAAGGAAAAAATTTTTTTCTCTCGGCCAATTTCGTTTGAAAAAATCCGGAATTTATTGTGGAGCATAGTGGAACATTGCCGCTTCAGCTCCTACAGTTACCTGAAGTTCCGATACGACGCGGCGCTATACACAGGCTTCAAAATGGTGTCTACAACTGAGGTGCGTTCTAAGCAGAGAGCTATCATCGAGCTTCTTTTGGTGGAAAGCCAGAGCATCGTAGATAGTCCTGGGGGCTTGCAGAATGTCTACGAAGACCTGGAAGTGAACAAAAGCACGGCGAACCGTTGGGCGAGGCGTCTGTCATCATAGCAGCAAAGTCGCGCAAACCTGTCCGATCTCCCGTGTGCAAGCCGGCCGCACACACCCGTGACCCCGGCAATACTGGATCGTCCGGACACTCTCATTCGAGATGATCGACGGAGCACAATCAAGCATCTCGCTGCACGACTCGACCACGTACTGCTGACACACTCGTCCATCAGTTGGAATACTCTAAGAAGTGCGCCCGCTGAGTTCCTCGTCGCATTGCAGAAAACGTTCAAGAGAACGAAGGACTATCAGTGCGGAATTGATCGCGCGTTACGAGGCTGACCGTGGCAGTTTTTCTTTTTTTTGGTCGAGTATCGTCGGAGCTGAATCGCTTTCCGGGCATATGTTCTTTTAACCTAGGGAACAGGTGTTAGTCACTGGGCGCCAAGTCAAGACTATAGCGTGGGTGGGTGATTATGTTCCACTGAAACTGTTGCAGGAGAGCAACGGTTTGCCGAGCGATGTGTGGGCGAGCGTTGTCATGGAGAATGTGTACTCCCTTGCTCAACATTCCTCTTCTCCGGTTCTAAATTGCCCGTTTGAGTTTTTTCAGAGTCTCACAGTACCTGTCAGCGTTAACTGTGATCCCAGCGATTCAGCTCCGATGACGAGGTGAAAGAAGAGGTTCACAACTTTCTAAACAGCATGGCGGCGAGCTGGTATGACATGGGCATACAAAAACTGTCACAGCGTCTACAAAAATGCATCGGCAGAAATGGTGATTATGTCGAAAAATAGCTAAATGTTCAAGCTGTAAATTGATGGAAGCCATTGTAGAAATAAACAGGTCTATGTACTTATGAACAAATAGGAGACCTTACTTTTGGGATTACCCTCGTAACATGGGTTCATCACTTCGAGCCGGAAACAAAACGGCAGCCCATGGAGTGGTGACACACTATCTTTCCTCCGAAGAAAAAGTTCGAAGTCGCACTCTCAGTCGGTGAAATCGTGGCGCTGGTCTTCGGGAACTCTGAAGAGGTTATTCTGTTTGGTACCCTCCCTCGTGGTGCAACGATCAACTCTGAATTATGCTGTGCTACCCTCAGGAAACTGAAGAAACGACCGTCTCATTGTCCGTCAGAACGCAAGGCCTTCCACAAGTCTGCGAACCCGATAGGAGCTCACAAAACTTAATTAGACTGTTCTTGGTCATCTACTCTACAGCCCAGACCACCTTCCGACTACCATCTGTTTGGTTCAATGAGGGATGCACTCTGCAGGCAGCAGTACGTGGATGTTTGGGAGGTTATTGATGCAGTAAGACTTTGGCTCCGACGTCGATCAGTAGAGTGGTATCATGCGGGCATACAGGCCCTTTCAGTAAGATAGCGTAAGGCCGTCGCATTGAACGGAGATTATGCTGAAAAACAGGGGTTTGTAGACAAAAGGGTGGGAAATGATACGGTGTATTGGAATTCTGAATAAAACCAATCTGCTTTCAGAAAAAAAAACAGTTTTGCATTACTTATTTCACGCACCTCGACAAATTACAAGCAAACACAGGGAGGTCTCGCACGTGCATTGGCGTGCGCCAGACTACCTGCACAGAACATTCCTGTCACGTAAAGCCGCCGACGCACAGGTTGAACTGACAAACCACAGAAAGGTGAATGGGGCAAGACGGAATGGTAAATACCCCCTCATCCACACAAAAGACACACAAGCACGCACGCACTCTCTCTCTCTCTCTCTCTCTCTCTCTCTCACACACACACACACACACAGAGAGAGAGAGAGAGAGAGAGAGAGAGAGAGAGAGAGAGAGAGAGAGAGAGTGAGAGAGGCTAACTTCCCGAAGGTAAGCGGAAACGGCGGTAAGAAACAGCACTCCCTCCATTCATAAGATCATACTCATTGTCTGTATTCACAATCTTAGTACGAAGTGAAACACTAATAGTGGTGACTACACATTTCGGTGTTATGCCGCGTACGGTGTAACCTTGTCAAACTTGTTGTTATTACTGCAATGAAATCGACTGCATGACTTAGGCACTTCACAGATTTCCTCATAAATGCCTTTCAAATTGGAAATGAAACTACACAAATCGTACAGATCTGATTTTATAAATACCGGGTGATCAAAAAGTCAGTATAAATTTGAAAACTTAATAAACCACGGAATAATGTAGATAGAGAGATAAAAATTGACACACATGCTTGGAATTACATGGGGTTTTATTAGAACAAAAAAAAAAGTATTTGCTAAACGCGTGAAAGATCTCTTGCGCGCGTCGTTTGAGGTGATCGTGTGCTCAGCTGCCACTTTCGTCATGCTTGGCCTCCCAGGTCCCCACACCTCAGTCCGTGTGATATTGGCTTTGGGGTTACCTGAAGTCGCAAGTGTATCGTGATCGACCGACATCTCTAGGGATGTTGAAAGACAACATCCGACGCCAATGCCTCACCATAACTCCGGACATGCTTTGCAGTGCTGTTCACAACATTATTCCTCGACTACAGCTATTGTTGAGGAATGATGGTGGACATATTGAGCATTTCCTGTAAAGAACATCATCTTTGCTTTGTCATATTTAGTTATGCTAATTATTGCTATTCTGATCAGACGAAGCGCCATCTGCCGGACATTTTTTGAACGTTTGTATTTTTTGGTTCTAACAAAACCTCATGCCATTCCAAGCATGTGTGTCGATTTGTACCTCTCTATCTACATTATTCCGTGACGTATTCAGTTTTCAAATTTATACTGACTTTTTGATCACCCGGTATATAGACAGAAGGAGCTAGTGAAAATTTCTACCAAAGCCGGGAGTCGAACCCTGGTCTCCTGCTTACTGGATCAAGGAGGGAGGCGCGCTAGAGTAATTTGTCTAGTTGTACGAACCACTGTGACGACGTAGCTTAGTGGCCAACGCCTAGTAAAAGAGGGAGACCCGGGTCCGATTCCAAGCCTTGGCACAAATTTCCACTCATCGTTTTTCCAATGCCTCATCAATGACTGTTCCATGTGTGACACGTGTTTATAACAAAAATATTAAGTCTGTCATACTCTGTGAACACGCAAGTGCAAATTCGCCGCGCGGGATTAGCCGAGCGGTCTTAGGACGCTGCAGTCGTTAACTTCTGCGGCTGGTCCCGGCGGAGGTTCGAGTCCTCCCTCGGGCATGGGTGTGTGTGTTTGTCCTTAGGATACTTTAGATTAAGAAGTGTGTAAGCTTAGGGACTTACGACCTTAGCAGTTAAGTCCCATAAGATTTCACACGCATTTGAACATTTGAACGCAAGTGCGAAACATTTCCGGTCATTACCTAACAACTTGCTTCGCCGTTCAACAGCTAGCAGGATCAACCGTAAACAGTCGTATCCAAACAAGAAATGTGGAAGGACTGACAGGCGAAGGAAAGAAATGCCTAAATCATCACTTTTTAACTCCTTTGTTAAAAATATCCAAATCAGGATACGGATAGCAAAAGTCTTCTGAAAATTAGCAACATAGTTTGCTCCTGCTTATGCTTCTCACGCTACTGACTCTTGAACAAATTGTTTCAGCCATTAGCTGTACGTAGTCGATAGGATTCCATTCGAGGAAAACCCGTCAGCTCATAGATTCACGGCGGCTATAATCCGTTATATGTTCCGACACTTTACCTTTCAGTCACTTGCAGTAAACGATGAAAACAAAAATGTGGCAAGGCTGTCTCGTAACTACTTCCTGCTACATCGAACGAGCGGTTAACACTTCGGCATTTAAATTCCTTGAGCCAATGACGCACATAGAACACTTTTCAGTGACCAAAAATATTCCGTTCGTGGATTTTATGCTCCATTTGGACCATTATCTGCCGTTTCGGTTCCGAAAAACCATTCGGACAGATGGATTGCTGCAGCAACGAAGAACTACAGGAAAATACAGCCGTGGACATGCCGTTCAGCGCATTCCCATAAAAACAGAGATCTATTAATTATAGCGTAGATACCAATTTCCTTGATGCCACGATTAAGTAGAATTGATGTTTCAGTCTTTTCTGTACACACCCCCTGATGCGCGTAATTTAAAAAATTATCGAAGAAAAATAATAACATTTTTACTGGTTGCGTTAAACGCGGAAGGGGCCTACGTGATTACTCACGGCATTTGGCGCTATTTACATATACATCTACAATGTTAACTTCCAAAGTCAAATTCTTGTTTTTCGAATAATACTAGGAGCAATCAGTGTGTGTTACACAATAGTTACGTCGTACTTGCTTATGGCCAGATGTTTCGAGATACGTGGCTAACTAATGCGTATGGTTAATCTGTAGCAAAGACACAAACTGATACAGATGAGTAGGCTAGCAATGAGTATGACAAAGCATTACGCGTTTGATGAGACCACCAATTTTTGCTTTCATTATATGGCTCTGACGATGGACAGCGTAGGCGGATACCGGTTAACGTCCAGAAGCATTTTGTGGTTGTAAAAGATGAAAACCGAGTATTAACCATTTAATCAATCAAACACGGAGTGTTAGGTCTGTTAGTACATCTACATCTACATGGATACTCTGCAAATCACATTCAAGTGCCTGGCAGAGGGTTCATCGAACCACCTTCACAATTCTCTATTATTCCAATCTCGTATAGCGCGCGGAAATAATGAACACCTTCCGTACGAGCTCTCATTTCCCTTACTTTACCGTGGTGATCGTTCCTCCCTATGTAGATCAGTGTCAACAAAATATTTTTTCATTCGGAGGAGAAAGTTCGTGATTGGAATTTTATGAGAAGATACCGTCTCAACGAAAAACGCCTTTCTTTTAATGATTTCCAGTCCAAATCCTGTATCATTTCTGTGACACTCTCTCCCATATTTCGCGATAATACGAAACGTGATGCCTTTCTTTGAACTTTTTCGATGTACTCCGTCAGTCCTATCTGGTAAGGATGCCACACCGCGCAGCAGTATTCTAAAAGAGGACGGACAAGCGTAGTGTAGGTAGTCTCCTTAGTAGGTCTGTTACATTTTCTAAGTGTCCTGCCAATAAATCGCAGTCTTTGGTTAGTCTTCCCCACAACATTTTCTATGTGTTCCTTCCAATTTAAGTTGTTCGTAATTGTAATACCTAGGTATTTAGTTGAATTTACAGCTTTTAGATTAGACTGATTTATCGTGTAACCAAAGTTTAACGAGTTCGTTTTAGCACTCATGTGGGTGACCTCACACTTTTCGTTATTTAGGGTCAACTGCCACTTTTTGCACCATTCCGATATTTCTTCTAATTCGTTTTACAGTTTGTTTTGATCTTCTGATGACATTATTAGTCGATAAACGACAGTGTCATCTGCAAAAAACCGAAGACGGCTGCTCAGATTGTCTCTTAAATCGTTTATATAGATAAGGAGCAGCAAAAGGCCTATAACACTACCTTGGGAAACGCCAGAAATCACTTAGAAAATAGTGCGATCCATTTTCGTTGCTTGTCAGGGAATTGCACAGTGACAATGTATGCCGGATGTACTCACGTACGTAAAACCGGGGTCAATATTCGCTCCTTAGCTGAGTGAACAACGTGTTCGGTTACTATGCGGATGATTCGCATTCAATTCCTGGTAGACTGTCAAGGACCTCTCGTTGGTTGGAGGACGGGAAGAGGGTCCATTCAGCCTCGTGATGCTAACCAAGAAGCTGTTTGAATGATTAGTAGCAGATCTGAGGACTGGAAAGCCGACAACAGCAGGCTGTACAATGTGCTTACCCAACACACCGCATCCAAATGAGGCCATAAGGTAGAGGGTGACATGGAGCTCGGTCAGCTCTGGATGGCTCATCAAGCTTGTATTTGCATAAGCAAACACGAAAGGCCACACACAAATCACATTTCCGTCTTCTACTACATACTATTACCAATAGGTTTATAAATAATTACTTAAATTAGAAAAAATGGTGTATATCAGCGTCTAAATTCTTCGGCTACTATTTGCGTTGCCTCCGTTGAGATGGTTTCTTGCGGTGTCCCGATACAATTGTAATATGTGCTGCTGCGCTCTGTTAGTGAAATTGTCACACGACAGGTGCGGATTGGATGGACGGATCAAGAGAGTTCAAGCATTGTATTGCTACGCAATTTTTAGTGGACGTGGTCAAAAGTATCCAGACATCAATTAGTGGACATTAATATGGGTTGTGTCCACCCTTCGCCTCTGTGACGGCTTGAGCTACACAGGGGGTACATTCAATGAAATGTCTGGTACCGTAACACCACCGTCTCCGCACTTAGCTGTTGGCACTTCACCTGATGGCAGGTCATGTTCTCCAGGCATTCGTCAAACTCAAACCCCTTCATGAGATTGCCAAAGGGTACAGACCTCCACAGTCTATTGGCGTCGCTCTTTACGTCACCTCAAGCATCGCTTACCATTGACTACAGAAATGTGTGGTTTACGACGAGCTATTGACCATTGCATCCCATGCCTTTTAACTTCTAAGACATTGTGAAATTCACTAGTGATTGATTCTGCTGATTTCATTTGAGTTTTTACAATCACCATCCACAATGCTCGACACTCCCTGTCCACCAGTACATGAGGGCTGGGTTTAGCTGTAGTTGTTCCTTTACGTTTCCACTTCGCAATCGCATTGACAACGGTCGACCTGGGCAGCTTTAGAAGGGCTGAAATGCCCCTGATGGATCTACTACTCGGTGACACCCAATGACCAGTCCACACTCGGAGTCACTGAACTCTCCTGACCAAACCATTCTACTGTTGCTGCTTCTCTATTGATAACACAATTCCCATCTCCTTTTAAGATGGCAGGGAACACCTCCAATAATATCCAAAGATTTCTGATCAGGTAGTGTATAACCGAAACATTGTAATATATTTATGCTAGCTTTCCTCTGCAGCTTCGCTCGCATACGTGTTTGACACATACTTTGCACGTGTTTCCTCCTTTACCCATTCTTGGAGCAGCTCCTCTTTTCCCTCTATCTGACCGTCCCCTCCTTCCCCCAGCTCTCTGTCAATACCTTTCTTTTTCCTCTGTCCATCTCCTCCTCACCACTCTCTGTCATTCATCTATTTCTCACTCCCCTTCCTGCCAACATTCACCTCACCCCCTCTCTTCCCATCTCTCTCCCCTCTTCTGCTCATCCCCCTCCAGCTCGCCTCCTGTCCCTACGACTCCTCCTCCCCACTCAATTCATCTCATCCTCTACTCTCCCAGTCGATCTCCTTCTCCGCCTCTCCCTATCCACCTCATCTCTCTGTCCCCTCTCTCACAGTTCCTTCCCTCCCTCTGTCCACCCCCTCTATCTACCCACTCCTCTTTCCCCCTCTCTGCATATCCAACCCATCCTGTCTCCTCTTTGTCCATCCCCCTTTTTCTATTCATCTCAAACTTCCCACAGTCACAACCATCCACACAAACAGCTCCTGCAATGCAGATCGATAAAGCAGGTCACAACATGCCTGTGGTGCCGGGTAGCCCAATGTCAGGGGCTGTATAACCTGTTTTGCTCCTGATGCGCCGGCCGGGCTGGTCGAGCGGTTCTAGGCACTACAGTCTGGAATCGCGCGACCGCTACAGTCGCAGGTTCGAATCCTGCCTAGGGCATGGACGTGTGTTATGTCCTTAGGTTAGTTAGGTTTAAGTAGTTCTAAGTTCTAGGGGACTGATGACCTTAGAAGTTAAGTCCCATAGTGCTCAGAGCCATTTGAGCTCCTGATGTGTATGCTACCCCGCAAAGCAGGTCGATTAGGCAGACCTGTACTATGACGCAACACCCCTGTCATGTAGGGCAGCCTATATGGCAGGGGCTGAAGAAAAAAGTGTGCTTCCTGTATTTCTGCTCCTGCTGGAGCTAAGAAGTTACAAACACATTTTTTTTGTTGTTCTACTATACTGGATTAAAAATCGCTTTGTGACCCAATTGCACAGCAGTTTCTACGGTACACTAATTTGTGAGACATGGGACTGGGGGGTGCCAGCAAATCGAATCTGCAATTACAGGTGTATAACACACCGGAAAGCCTGAGTATAAAACTTGGGACTGTCATTTAGGCAAATATCGTCTTTCTTCTTCAGTTCCACCTTCACACATCGAGCAAGGTGGTGCAGTGGTTAGCACACGCATTCGGGAGGACGACAGTTCAAATCTGCATCTGGCCATCCTGATTAAGGTTTTCCATGATTTCCCTAAATCGCTTCAGGCAAATGCTGGGATGGTTCCTTTGAAAGGGCACGGCCGACTTCCTTCTCCAGCCTACCCTAATCGCTGTTTGGTCATCCCCTCCGAATCGACCAACCTATCAGCCAACCACCTACACGCTACATTGCAGTGACCCACTATCACAGGAATTCGTGGGCATTTTAACTGTTCAATTGTGGACACGACTTGTGTGAGTGTCAGTCAAAAGCAGTGTCGCATTTTTGTTGTTGCGGATGTGCTGCTATACAGCTGACATGCCAGTATTTGGACTCGTGCTGTGACACGGCAGGACGGGCAGGTCTCGGCCTGTGCAGCCGTTACCGCTGCGCGCTCCGCGTTGCTCAACTGAACGCACGCCGGCACGCGGCCTTGCGGGCCAAAGGTCTGCCTCCGGTGCACGAGCGCCGCTATTACTGCCGCCGTCTGGAGGCCGCCACCACCGCAGCGGATCGGCATTACTCAGACGCCTTCGGGGAAATGGAGGGGCAGTTTAATCAGCGGTAATACATGCAGCGGATCTCCGTGAGGAATCACCGAGAGCGCGAGAAAGCGATAAGGTTTTGTTGGTCTCAGCAGGGTCAGGCGGCAACCGCAGGGAGCAAGCAGAGCTTTCCTTTACGTAACGAGTCGCCTGCTCCTAGTTGCTCGAACTCTGTCCTTCACGCAGTGATGAGGCGGTCGTTTCCGTGACCGGTTTCCTCGCTCGCGGTACCGTGCGCTGCTGTTCGCTACCGGCGGCCACACTAATGAAAAGCGGCCTACACCGAGGCCGTGGAGGCAAGCGCACCTCCAGCACCGCTTTCTCCTGTGGCGTACTCGGTTTATACGCAGCGCTACTCTAATCTAATAACAAATCAGTGCTGATCTCGTGAATTTTTACTACGTAATGATGTCTATTCAGTACTAGCTGGTTTGAAATGCGGCCGTGAAACACTTTTCATTAGTGTTACTTTGACTGTTGATGGGCGGAGTTGTAATGAGCAATACTCAGGTCATAACACAATTTCTCCGACAGCTTCCAAATTACTTGGCACAGCTTTGAGCAGTTGGAATTTGAGCTGACCGTGAGGAGTTTGTGGATCGGATCGGTTAGGTTCTAAACCTTGGCAGTTGTGTTGGAACCGAAGAGAGCAGTAATGACGCTAGTGATAGAGAATTAAAAGCTGGTGATGGAGGATTACAACGTGAGCTCTGTGGAATTTGAGCAGGTGAGATATAATTGGTGGCTAGTCCCGAGCGAATATCACAGTCCCTTAGCCGGGGGGGGGGGGGGGGGGGGGTGGCCGAGCGGTTCTAGGCGCTACAGTCAGGAACCGCGCGACCGCGCAGGTTTGAATCCTGCCTCAGCCATGGAAGTGTGTGATGTTCTTAGGTTAGTTAGGTTTAAGTAGTTCTAAGTTCTAGGGGACAGATGACCTCACAAGTTCAAGTCCCATAGTGCCCAGAGCCATTTGAACCATTTTGAACAGTCCCTTAGCAGTCACTCACAGAAGGTCACAAACCTTCTGACTAATAATTAGTCGTACGATATGTAGGCACTTATGCACTGTAGTACAATGCTGTGTAATATACTGACAGTACCGACATATACGTCCACAATAATTTAGCCCCAATCGCTAGCTTTTGTTACTATTATATTGCAACCCCACGTGTACTTTCATGCGGTATCCTTCAAAGTGGGCGTTTCACAGGCTAACTGACAGGTTATGAACCGGACACTTTTCTAGCTCCCTCTCTCTCACTCACACGGGGAAAGATATCAATGATCATTTCGTTCACCACTTACTACGAAGAAGTTACGAAACATTTAATTAATATCAAATCCAAACGCAGATTTGAACTGTAGAAGAGATTACGAGTCAAATGACCGCAATCATGGGTCGATTGCATGCACAATCAATGAGTAGGTAAATTTGGAAGGCAAATTTACTCTACAAAAGTAATTTTCTCCGCGATTCCGAATTGACCGAGGCGTTGACATGGAAAAGGACCACAGGATGAGAAGGTGCGCTTAATGTTGAGATTACTGGAAATTAATTCATTAAAATAGTCCCAAGAAGGCGTGTTCGTTAGAAAGGCCGATAGGAGCTGTAGCGTTTAAACTTGGTACTTGGACACGCCGTCGCGGAAGAATACTTTCTTTTCATTGCCTCGGAATAACCACCACTCTGGCCTTGGCGCACGTAAGAAACTGAAGTCTCCCCTGCCGCTCAGCAATAAAATAGCAAGAGAGAGGTCAGCGCCGTCTCCCTTTGCAGGAAATTCGTAAAACCAAAGCGACACGCTCTCCAGCCCACTGAAGCAGTCTTATAGCTGCGATCGGTTGGTTTCGTTTTCTCACGAAGATTGGCGTGCACCATTTTAATTGCAGCATATGCTGAACTTCATTACCTGTGAGTCAGTGGTGTACATGAAACTCACAATAACAATCCTGTCGGATCTCAAGAGGGGGCAGGCGATTTCCACGATCGCTGTAAAAAAACGCACTCGCATCCGATTCTACACGCAGCACATAGAAGCTTCTGTGGTAAGCTACGCTGGCATGAACCCGTGGCTTTATCAATCTCATGACTCATTAACTTCTTATTTGTTTCCTTCGGTTTAGTTCACTCTTCCCTAGAGGCTGAAACTTACGCCCAACATTATTTTCTTTGTGTGCTTCTATATATTCTTTCCCTTGGATAGGTTGATTGTGTATTCATGCTTTTCGCCTTCTTTTAGTGCTGGAGCTGAAGGGCCGGAAGGGGGAGTTGACCCATCGCCTGGCCCTCTCGGTCTCCTGATCTGACTCCGCTGGATTTCAGTACTTGTGGGTTTATGAAGGACAAGGGTTCGAGATCTGGCAGATTCGAGACAACGTTTCGATGTCTGTTGAACTACAAACGGAGCCCACACTGAACTGTACCAACATACATAAAAAATGTTTGCGCTCCTGTGTGCAATGTAGGACAAATAAAGTTATAAACCGGAATAGATATTGAAATATAAACAAATGTTTTTGTATACCTCTATCCCGGTCACCCTGTGTTATATAGCAGTTTAACATTTGAAACTTGAGAGATAAGCGGAGAACAGGAAAGGAAACGTAGAAGTAAGTACGGTAATAGCAATACTTTCCCCGTAACCAAGCTCACGCTGTGGAATGTTGGGTGGAGTGCAGCTGATGCCTGCAAGGCGGGACACTTGACTCAGCCGGCACGCACGCGGAGGCTGTGGGCTGCAGGAAGCCCTGCCTCACAGCTTCCCAGAACAGAGCACTGGACCGCGGAAGGCTGTGGCGGGGGTCGCGCTCTGCAGCAGCTGTCCTTCGCAAATGCACGGCATTTCACAACTTCGTACTAGACGCCACGGTCGGGACAGGGCATCCTTGAGTCTTGAAGAACGTAGATTCTCAAGTTATTTCAGATCTCAGACAACGATTCCAGTACACCTCTGATTCGAATAGACGGTTGATATCTCACTTGTTCCTATTTGTGGCTTATAAACTTTTGACCGAATATGAGGCAACTCTGACCCGAACCAACGTTTGGTGGTACTGCTTTCTAAGGGAACTAATTTAACAAAGAACCATGAAAAATAAATCAACAAACTTTTTTTTCTAACCAATGTAAATGTGTATAGTAGGTAAAATCTAAAATAAAATAAAAAAATTCCAGTAACCAGTCGAACTAGTTATACTACTAACGACAATAAACAAAGAAAATTTATTTATTGTTCATATACAGTATATTACGAAAAATACAGGATTAAATTCGTATGCGACTCTAACCCCGCTGGGTATCGAGTCGAAATCAGCTTGGATGACAGTTATTCGATACAGCTTTTCAACAGAGTATGGATACATTAATCTCTGTGGCTGGTGAGTCCTAGAATGCCTGTTTTTCGGCAGCCCATGACCAGATTTTTAGAGTGGGTGACAGATTTGCAGAACATGGGAGGGAAAAGTCGAACACTCTCTTCATCGAGGTAGGTTAGGAGAACAAGGGGCACATGCAATGTTGCTTTATCTTACTGAAAGATAACGTCAAGGAGACTCGAAGACAGCCATCGGCTTTAACACCCCAGAAATGCCAAAATTATCGGCTATGCGAATCAGCGGTGATGGTGTAGACAGTACTGTACCCAATGGCACCCCATACAGTCACGCTAACTTTTGTGTTCGTATGACGATGACGAATGATTCCCGCAACGTTCGTACCCTTCATCCTTTGATTCCTCATTAACGTTCTGCACACACGCGTAGAATCACATCTGGTTTATTTCCAAATAACACACTACGAAAAAAAAAAATTCACCAAGGCGAGCGTAAAGCTTATAAACGTAAATTTCTGGTAGCTAAACGTACAATACGTGATCAAAAATATCCGGACACCCCCAAAACATACGATTTTCATATTAGGTACATTGTGCTACCACCTACTTCCAGGTACTCCATATCAGCGACCTCAGTAGTCATCAGACATCGTGAGAGAGCAGAATGGGGCGCTCGGTGGAACTGACGGACTTCGAACGTGGTCAGGTGATTGGGTGTCACTTGTGTGTACGCGAGATTTCCACACCCCTAGGTCTACTGTTTACGATGTGATAGTGACGTGGAAACGTGAAAAGACAGGTAGAGCACAAAAGCGTACAGGCCGACCTCGTCTGTTGACTGACAGAGACCGCCGACAGTTGAAGAGGGTCTTCATGTGTGATAGGTAGACACAGGCATCACACAGGAATTCCAAACTGCATCAGGATCCACTGCAAGTACTATGACAGTTAGGCGGGAGGTGAGAAAACTTGGACTTCATGGTCGAGCGGCTGCTCATAAGCCGCACATCACGTCCGTAAATGCGAAATGACGCTTCGTTTGGTGTAAGGAGCATAAACATTGGATTATTGAATAGTAGAAAAACGTTGTGTGAACTGACGAATCACGGTACACAATGTGGCGATCCGATGGCAGGGTGTGGGTATGGCGAATGCCCCAGTGCGATCTGCCAGCGTGCGTAGCGCCAACAGTAAAATTCGGAGGGGATGGTGTTATGGTGTGGTTGTGTTTCTCATGGAGGGGGCTTGAACTTCTTGTTGTTTTGGATGGAACTGTCTCAGCACAGGCCTACATTGATGTTTTAAGCACCTTCTTGCTTCCCACTGTTGAAGAGCCGATTGCAACTTTCAACGGCCTGTGGCGGAGTGGTTACACGACAATAAAATCCCTGTAATGGACAGGCCTGCACAGAGTCCTGACCTGAATCCTATAGAACACATTTGGGATGTTTTGGAACGCGAATTCGTACCAGGCCTTATCGACGGACATCGATACCTCTCCTCAGTGCAGCACGCCGTGAAGAATAGGCTGCCATTCCCCAAGAAACCTTCCAGCTCTTTACTGAACGTATGCATGTGAGAGTGGAAGCTGTCATCAAGGCTAAGGGTGGGCCAAATTCCAGCATTAGCGATGGAGGGCGCCACGAATTATTAAATCATTTTCAGCCAGGTGTCCGGATACACTGGTCACATAGTGTATAGCTCGATGTTAAAAGGACAAATGAAACGAAGTATTTCTGTTCATTGCGTAATCTCTACGGACCACTAGGAAGGTCGTGACACTTTTATGTAGCTTCCAAGCTCAGTATTACGTCGACTTCATTCTTCAATACTACACATGATCACAGTCCCAGAAAGGACACTGGCATAGCTATAAATGGCAGTTTTGATTAGCCCCTAGAGTACAGGTTTATCGTTGCAACTCAAGCTCAGAAGAGGGCATTTTTAACAAACAACGACCTACAAAACTTACTGTAGCCTTGCCTTAAAAATATAGACAGGGTGTTACAAAAAGGTACGGCCAAACTTTCAGGAAACATTCCTTACACACAAAGAAAGAAAATATGTTATGTGGACATGTGTCCGGAAACGCTTACTTTCCATGTTAGAGCTCATTTTATTACTTCTCTTCAAATCACATTAATCATGGAATGGAAACACACAGCAACAGAACGTACCAGCGTGACTTCAAACACTTTGTTACAGGAAATGTTCAAAATGTCCTCCGTTAGAGAGGATACATGCATCCACCCTCCGTCGCATGGAATCCCTGATGCGCTGATGCAGCCCTGGAGGATGGCGTATTGTATCACAGCCGTCCACAACACGAGCACGAAGAGCCTCTACATTTGGTACCGGGGTTGCGTAGACAAGAGCTTTCAAATGCCCCCATAAATGAAAGTCAAGAGGGTTGATGTCAGGAGAGCGTGGAGGCTATGGAATAGGTCTGCCTCTACCAATCCATCGCACACCGAATCTGTTGTTGAGAAGCGTACGAACACTTCGACTGAAATGTGCAGGAGCTCCATCGTGCATGAACCACATGTTGTGTCGTACTTGTAAAGGCACATGTTCTAGCAGCACAGGTAGAGTATCCCGTATGAAATCATGATAACGTGCTCCATTAAGAGTAGGTGGAAGAACATGGGGCCCAATCAACACATCACCAACAATGCCTGCCCAAACGTTCACAGAAAATCTGTGCTGATGACGTGATTGCACAATTGCGTGCGGATTCTCGTCAGCCCACACATGTTGATTGTGAAAATTTACAATTTGATCACGTTGGAATGAAGCCTCATCCGTAAAGAGAACATTTGCACTGAAATGAGGATTGACACATTGTTGGAAGAACCATTCGCAGAAGTGTACCCGTGGAGGCCAATCAGCTGCCGATAGTGCCTGCACACGCTGTACATGGTACGGAAACAACTGGTTCTCCCGTAGCACTCTACATACAGTGACGTGGTCAACGTTACCTTGTACAGCGGCAACTTCTCTGACGCTGAAATTAGGGTTACCGTCAACTGCACGAAGAATTGCCTCGTCCATTGCAGGTGTCCTCGTCGTTCTAGGTCTTCCCCAGTCGCAAGTCATAGGCTGGAATGTTCCGTGCTCCCTAAGACGCCGATCAATTGCTTCGAACGTCTCCCTGTCGGGACACCTTCGTTCTGGAAATCTGTCTCGATACAAACGTACCGCGCCACGGCTGTTGCCCCGTGCTAATCCATACATCAAATGGGCATCTGCCAACTCCGCATTTGTAAACATTGCACTGACTGCAAAACCACGTTCGTGATGAACACTAACCTGTTGATGCTACATACTGATGTGCTTGATGCTAGTACTGTAGAGCAATGAGTCGCATGTCAACACAAGCACCGAAGTCAACATTACCTTCCTTCAATTGGGCCAAC
This sequence comes from Schistocerca serialis cubense, assembly GCF_023864345.2. Classification (NCBI taxonomy): domain Eukaryota; kingdom Metazoa; phylum Arthropoda; class Insecta; order Orthoptera; family Acrididae; genus Schistocerca; species Schistocerca serialis. The sequence continues at coordinate 421,977,755 of NC_064639.1, read as the reverse complement.
TGGCGGTGAATCGAGGAAGTACAGTACATACTGACGAAACTAAAATGAGCTCTAACATGGAAATTAAGCGTTTCCGGACACATGTCCACATAACATCTTTTCTTTATTTGCGTGTGAGTAATGTTTCCTGAAAGTTTGGCCGTACCTTTTTGTAACACCCTGTATATATATATTCAGTCCTCTACTGCTTTGATGCGGCCCTCCACAAAGTCCTCCCCTGTGCAATCTTTTCATCTCAGAGTAGCATTGGCAACCTACTTCCTCATTTATTTGCTGGATGTATTCAAATTTCTGTTTTTCTCTACAGCTTTTTATCCTCTAGTACCATGGAAATTATTCCCTGATGTCTTAATAGACGTCCTATTATGCTGTCCTTTCTTCATCTCTCAGTATTTTCCACATATACGCCTTTTCTCGCCGATTCTGCGGAGAACCTCCTCATTCCTTATCTTATCAGTCCACCTACTAATTTTCAACGTTCTTCTGTAACACCACATCTCAAATGCTTCGATTCTGTTGTGACCACAGTCCATGTTTCACTACCATACAATGCAGTGCTACAAAGGTACATTCTCAGAAATTTCTTCCTCAATTTAAGACCTATGTTTGACACTAATAGACTTCTCTTGGTCAGGAATATACTTCTTGTCAGTGCTAGTCTGCTTTTTATGTCCTCCTTGCTCCGTCCGACATGGATTATTTTGCTGCCTAGTTAGCAGAATTCCTTAACTTCATGTACTTCGAGATCACCTATTATGATGTTACGTTTCTCACTGTTCTTATTTCTGTTACTTCTCATTAATTTCGTTCTCTTCGATTTACTCTCAGTCTGTATTTTGTACTCGTTAGACTGATTATTCCATTCAAGAGGTCCTGAAATTCTTCTTTACTCTCGGGCCGGATTGCCTTAATATACCAATAATAATTTTTTTTTGTTTGCTTACCAGAATAATGTCGGTGCACAAGGAAAAGGAAGTGTACATACGCAAGCTGTCAGTATCGCAGTGGAACCGTCATTGTTTCCGGCAAAGGTGGAAATGCTGTGTGCTTAATTTCCATCCTGTATACCCCCTGTACACTCCGAACTGCGACGCCTTGCGACGGTTCGCGCGGCTCCCCCCCGTCAGAGGTTCGAGTCCTTCCTCGGGCATTAGTATGTGTGTTGTCCTTAGCGTGAGCTAGTTTGTTAGATTAAGAAGTGTATGAGCCTATGGACCGATGATCTCAGCAGTTTGGTCCCATAGGAACTTACAACCACCACTCCGAAATGCAATACATATATTTTTTACACGCATGCTATTAAAGTTGCAAGAGCAAGGAGTATAGAAAATAACGACACTTTATTTAATATACATATTTGCTATACTCCCTGCTCTTGTAATTTTAATACCCTGTGGTATAGAATCGTCGCGCTTTTCCGTTTTCCCACGATTGACTAAAGATTTATTAACACAAAAGCCTGATTTATGTGGCTGAGCGTCGGATGGACGTTTCGAAAGGACTTGCAACAAATTCCGATTCATCACAGGAGGAACACTGCTAGTCTCTGGCTTCGAAAATGTAAACTGTACAAGTATTTCAAAATGAATATTTAGCACTACGTAGAAGAGCAACTGAAAATTTTCCATCTGGTAGTTATTATACTCTTCCACTTAAGCTTGCAGGTATTCGTGTCGTTGCAGTTTTTTGTACTACTTAAACCGCCTGAATTTTTGTTATTTATTTGCGCGAGATATTGCGGACGTGAGAATAACCCCATGTGTTGTGCTCGTCGGAAGGCCCGCGGCACTCACCTGGCACACAGCGCTGCAGGCAGCCCGGAGGACGCGTGTTCAGCCTTGGTGGCGCTGCTGTCTCCCTGCGAACAAAAAACAAAAGCCGCCGTCATCCCACGGAGTACAACACAAACAGGCGTGTTTGAGGTAGGCGAAAACGGCGCAAGCGTGCCAGTTAACGGCCTGCCGGCTGTCAGACACACGTACTTGGCCTCCTTGCACCTGCGGCACACGCTTTACGGCGAACTTGTAAATAGCGACACCAGTCGCCAAAGTAAGACAACTGAGCGACTGTAAAAGCGAAATAAGGCCAGGAAACGGCACAGTAGTCACTAGGAACGTCTAACCTGTGCTACGTATTGTGTTTGGCGTCTTTAGAGACGTACTGTAGAAATTCTGACAAACAGTTTCATCACCATCATTACTGCCGAACCGAGCGAGATGGTTAAGATAATGGATTCGCGGTCAGAATGAGCGCGGTTCCTATTCTTTGGGTCTTCTACGGTAAGAGTCAGATGAATTGAATGTCGTGGTCATTCCTTCAATAACAAAGGGCGATTACCTTCTTCATCCCTGTGCATCCCGAGCCTCTACCGACCACCTACTCTTATCTGTCCACCTCTCACGCCCACACGCAACTTCACGCACCCTGCTACGGCGCGTTCTAGTCAGATCTCTAGTCCAGTTCTACTCTCTGAACAACCTTCTCGTACATCTTTGTTGTTTTAGAAACGAAGATGGTCCAAGTTTTACGGTCCGACGATGTCAAAACAAGACAAGAGAAATTACGGCTCGCACGGAAGTATGTAAGGTAGTGGTTTCCCCCTCGTATCATTTTAGAGTGGAACAGCAAATGGAATGACTAGCAGTTATACAAGTTACCCTCCGCCATGCAGCGTGTAGGCGGAGTATATACGTAGATGTAGATAGATGCAGACAAACAAAAATGGTTCAAATGACTCTAAGCACTATGGGACTTAACATCTGAGGTCATCAGTCCCCTAGACTGAGAACTACTTAAACCTAACTAACCTAAGGACATCACAAACATCCATGCCCGTGGCAGGATTCGAACCTGCGGCCGTAACAGCAGCGCAGTTCCAGACTGAAGCGTCTAGAACCGCTCTGCCACAGCGGCCGGCCTGCAGACATACATTAGATATTGATCCAAAGAACAAAATTGTTGAGACTAGCTTGACTTCTTGTTGACGTATTGCCTGTTAGCTGCTGTCTCGAATTATTAAGCCGATATCTGTTTAACGATTTCTCTAACGTTTTCAAATCCGTCAACAGGAATGGACAGAGAATCTTTGACACTGCCAGACACTCGTGCTGGCAAAACGTCAGAAAAATATTTAAACAAATGTCGGCTGAAGAATCTGAGACAGAAGCCAACAGGCAATACATTGATCTTAAGCGTGCAGTGGACAAACAGGGGTAGAAGAAATTGTTTGGTTAGCTGATTTGTGGCAGGGAACCAAACAGCGAGTTCATCGGTCTCATAAGATTAGGGAAGGATGGAGAAGGAATGCGACCGTGCCATTTCACATGAACCATCCCGGCATTTGCCTGAAGCGATTTTGAGAAATCACGGAAAACCTATATCAGAACGGCCGGACGCAGATTTGAACCGTCGTTCTCCCGAATGCGAGTCCAATCTGCTAACCACTGCCCCACCGTGCTCGGTGGTAGAAGAGATGCCATCCCTTTATTTGATGTGATAACCCAGAATTTACGTCAAGTGGTTTACAAAAGCCGCAAGAAACCTACGTCACGAACAAAAGGCGTGTGAACCACTGCGTCAGCTCATACAGACCCTCAACAAGTTATATTAGTCGGAACGCACTTGCGCGGATAAATGTGAAAAGCACTTCGAGCTTCTGAGGTACTAGGCGGAGAACTCTTAAACAATGAGTCGAATGACAAATAGTAAATGCGACAAAAAAACAACTGAAATCATGAGCTTAGCAATGCGATATTAAGATCGAATTTCTTGGATCTATAAGAAGTTTTGACATTATAATGTGGAATAAGATCTTCGGTAAAGTAGTAGTAAGATGTCAACATAACACAACAAATAAAACAGAAAAATTGCTAGTGGGAGCAATAAAAAGTGGAAAATCACGGAAGACATACTCGTACTGAAAAGAAGGTAGCAGTCAGTTTTTTATTTTGTACGCAAAGCAAACGATGAAAAATGTTAAAGGAGTGGACACGGTATTTAAGGTGGATATTCTAGTAATTACGAACAGTACAAAGACAAAAATTATGCAAAACTAAGGGATGCACCACAGAAGAAGTGAAACGATTTAGATATCTAGAAAGATTATACAATCTTACTGAAGCAAAGTAGATATCGGAAGCAGAATGGTACAGCTGAAGAAATTTATTTTCAGACAAAAGCGTTGTACGTTATAAAATCTAATTATAGGATTGAAGGAAATGTTTATGACATTATAGGATTACATCTGAAGCATAGCATTGTTAGGGGACTTTATTAGGTGACTGAGCCGCGGGGAACCATCGCTGAGGAACCATCGCGGCATTTGCCTCACGCGATTTAGGAAAACAAAGGGAAATCTAAATCACGATGACCGGACGGAGATTTGAACTGTCGTTTCCTGAATACCAGTCCAGTGTGCTGACCACTGCGCCACCTCTCGTGACGCCGTTGTTGCAGAGGAGGAGAAAAACTGTAGGAAGTGTTTCATGGCACAGTGAGCTCTGTACCAGAAGGAGCAATAACAGGGAAAACTGTGGGCGAGGCAATGATTAGAATACGTATAATACTGTTATCGAGGGCCGGACCGTTCAACAGATCTGACCACCTTCAACATTGTTCTTTGGGGAGAGCTAAAAGACACTGTTGAGGGGCTGATGGACTCTTCGTACTAAAATCCTAATTTCTAACTTACTCTAGCTTCTGATTTACTCTAGCTTCATTTTGTTAATACCAGTGGACATTGTTTCGTTCTAATGATTATTAAAATCCGTGTTTGGGCTGTAATTGTGGGTCTTGGCCACACTTCTTTTATGTGAAAACAGTGTAACAGTAGCACCTTCCATTTCAGATGTGTTAGGAGTGTACGTTTTGCGTGATTTATTGTGTATACGTGAAGTAGTATTGGTCTTGTTTATTTGTGTAATTCGTTCAAAAATGGCTCTGAGCACTATGGGACTCAACTTCTGAGGTCATTAGTCCCCTAGAACTTAGAACTAGTTAAACCTAACTAACCTAAGGACATCACAAACATCCATGCCCGCGGCAGGATTCGAACCCGCGACCGTAGCGGTCTTGCGGTTCCAGACTGCAGCGCCTTTAACCGCACGGCCACTTCGGCCGGCTGTGTAATTCGTGATGTGTTTTCTTTCTGTCACCAGTCATAAACGCTTTGATAACAAAACACCCCAGCCGAATGGGCGCTAATACAAAAATCGCACCTAATGGTTCAGCAGGAATATGATTCGAAATCCTGTCAGGGGATTTTTCGTGGTATCGTTTAGACGATAAAAGATAATTGCTAGCCGATTTCCTTTCTCATCCTTGAGCAATCCGGGTGTGCGCTCCATCTTGAATTACCTGAACGTCGACGGGGCATTAATCCGTAATCTTATTCCCTTAAAGTTCAATGCAGGCTTAGAAACGCATGCAACAACAAGAAACTAGCAAATGGCGTTCTTGTCTGAAGCAGGGCTTGATACACTACCCGTTACCACTATGCTGTCACTTAAATCGTCACCCTATCTAATATGAAATGTTTCGCCACACCAAATGAGTCAAAAGACTGACTATAATGTACGACGCAAACTACTGGTAAAATAAGAGACAGGAGTCAATAACATCTAGTCAGCATCTTATTAATCTGCATACTCAACCACATCAGCAAAATGCTGATGGAGGGAAGGGCAGCGTGTTTTATAGCGATGTTGTTTGTGCCTTATAGCTCCAGTGCGTGGGCGGACGCGTGTCACGTAGCGGCGCGAACGACTTTACGATGCTGCTGTGCGGCGAACCGCGACACAGGAATGCGTGACGTGTGCCAGCTGCAGGCAGCGGCTGTGCCCACGCGGACTCGCACCCACTGCTGGGGTGTACTGAGGCCACCAGCCCGATCAGCAAAGTCGCTGCACACTACACGGCCTGATTCAGTTGCTCCCACCATGGATTTTACGCAACCCGCAACGCCTTCAAAGAACCACATGCGAAATTTTAGTATTTCTCACTTGCTTCGCGCGTACTATTACTCCCAGAAAAAATGAACAAGTTAACAGCACCTTTACGTACGAAAATTAACGTTGTTAAATTTTATGTTGGGATACGTTTTCGCTAGGGGCCATAGTATTCGAATTATTCAAGAAAAACTTAAAAAAGCTACCTACAAACTGGTTTCTTGAATAACTATTAAAATTGTGGCCTCCAGTGAGAACGTATACCAGTACAAAATTTTACTAGATAAAATGTCCTACAAAAAGGTCCTGCTCTTTTTTTCCTGTAAGAATAATAGTTTGTGTGTGGCGCGCGAGAGAACATGACATTTCCGCAAGAGGTTTTTGAAGGTGTTGCGGGTTGCATAAAACCCACAGGTGGAGGCAGATGATGCCTCACACGTTACATCCTTCAGATCTACACTGAAGCGCCAAAGAAACAGGTATAGGCATGTGTATTCAAATACAGAGATATGTGAACAGGCAGAATACCGCCCTACGGTCGGCAACGCCTATGTAAGACAAAAAGTGTCTGGCGGAGTTGTTAGATCGACTACTGCTCCTACAATGGCAGATTATCAAGACTGACCAGAGTTGGCATGTGGTGTTACAGTCGGCGCACAAGCGATGGGATACTGCATCTCTCACAAGTAGCGATGAAGTGACGATTTTCCCATACGACCGTTTCACGAGTGTACCGTGAATATCAGGAATCCGATAAAATATCAAATCTCGTACATCTCTGCGGCCGGAAAAAGATCCTCCAAGAACGGACCAACGACGACTGAAGAGAACCGTTCAGCGTGATAGTCGTTCAGGGTGATAAAAGTGCAACCCTTCCGTAAATTGCTGCAGATTTCAATGCAAGTGTCAGCGTGCGAACCATTCAACTAAACATAATCGATGTGGGCTTTCGGAGCCGAGGCCCACTCGTGTACTCTTGATAACTGCATAACACAAAGCTTTACACGTGGCCTGGGCCCGTCAACACCGACACTGGACTGTTGATGACTGGAAACTTGTTGCCTGGTCGGACGAGTCTCGTTTCAAATGGATGTGTATGGGTGTGGACACAAAATCATGAATCCATGGACCCTGCATGTCAGCAGGGAACTGTTCAAGATGGTGGAGGCTCTGTAATGTTGTGGGGCGTGTGCAGCTGGCGTGGTATGGAACTCCTGATACGCCTAGATACGACTCTGACAGGTGACACGTGCGTAAGTATCCTGTATGGTCACTTGCGTCCATTCATGTCCATTGTGCATTCCGACGAACTTGGGCAGTTCCAGCAGGACAATACGACGCCCACAAAATCAGAATTGCTACAGGGTGACTCCAGGAACACTCTTCTGAGTTTAAACACCTCCACTGGCCATCAGACTCCCCAGACATGAACATTACTGAGTATTTCTTTGGATCCCTTGCAACGTGTTGCTCAGCAGAGATCTCCACCCTCTCGTACTCTTACGGATTTGTGGACAGCTCTGCAGAGTTTATGGTGTTAATTTCCTCCAGCACTACTTCAGACATTAGTTGGGTCATGTCACGCCGTATTGCGGCACTTCTGCGAGCTCGCGGGGCCCTACAGGATATTAGGCAGGTGTACCAGTTTCTTCGGCTCTTCAGCGTATACTCACAGTGTGTGGTGGGAGGCACGCCACTTTTCACAGCATGCGCCTTATTTACCCCCTCCCCCTCACCCGTTTTCACGGTTACATTTAGGAATGGTGTGAGCAAAGAAGGAATGTTGGTAAACTTTCGTATGTGCTAGAATTTATCCTATGTGTACTGTCGAGATCATTTTGTGAGATGTTATAGAAAGTAACACATTGCCCGAGTCTTGTTGGAATGTACGCTCTCGAAATTTTAACTGTAAACTGAATACAGTAGTTGGATCACTCAGTGGCGCCCAATGCAGCATAATTTTATCATTCAGGCAATTCATGGGGACTGTAAATCCTGTCACAACTTAATTATTGAACAGTAGATGCACCTCTCTGGTAAGTTGACACTGGAGCATGTTGTGGTTTTCTGTTATGGTCTCGCAGATACTAAATGGATTCGTGCGGAAACGCACCGCTCTTATTTAGATCTTATCTCCTCTATTAAACTAACCTGTTGAAGGTATAAGAATTATAAGTCCGATAAGGGTCTTTCTAGCTATCGCTTTCTAGAGGAAACTATGTTTTCTCAGAATCACTCTATTCACGAAGTGTCCGCCTTTCGCAAAACTAGTTTATGTGTCACTTAATTTCAGGTCAGTTTCGAAGAACAATTCGATACATTTCCAGTGACTGATCGCAATCGTGTGATCTAACAATAATCTCTCTTTCTGCGTATTTAATCGCAAATCCTGCTTCTACATATGTACTCAGACAGGCAACATACAGTCTGCAGATGAAGGTATATACTGTTGCAGAACGTCACATTCATTCACATATCACATTCAGGAACGCTATGCATCAAATGGCAGTTTTGCTACTTTAGTATTAAAAAATCTAAATCACTAAATTATTATACCCAAACGCGATATTTGCTTTAGTTCTTTGGGCGTTCCGTGTGTTGTGAAACATCTCTTCCCATCACGTAATTGCAAACATTGTAGTCACTTAACACTTAATTTGTTGCTCAGAGTGGTGATGAAACTATGACGGTTATGATAGGCGCACAGCTCATACCCAGTAAGGTCCCAGTAACTAAAGGAGAGTGTCCGGGAGCTGCCACTCTGAAACTGTGCTTGCCCTGGAGTATGTATTCAGATATGTAGGTAGGGCTAGCACTCTAGTCAATGTCAAATACGTGAACTAACCGCCAATTTGCTGACGATATCGTATTCTAAGCGACGACCTGACGGAAGGAACGACATTGATTTAATAATTGACAATTGTCTTTACGTCAATCGATTCGATGATGAAATAAGAATAGAAACAAATACTCAGAGTTCAAACATCCTATTAATTATAAATGACCATAAAACTACTGACAATATCTCCGAATATATTTACGTTGGCGAAAGAATACAACTAGGACACCTGGCTTAAATTCCACCAAGAACAGTGTTGGGATATACATAACCCATACTACGTAAGCCATCATATGGTGTGTGGTGGAGGATACTGTGTGCTCACTGGCATTTCCCTGCCCTGTTGCAGTCAGGAATGCTACATGTGAAGAACTGGTGATACGCCTCCGTTTGAGCGCGGATCTCTCTAATTTAACTTCCACGCTCTTTTCGCGAGATATATGTACGAGGAAGCAATATATTCGTTAACTCTTTTAAGAACGTAAACCACACCGTGGAGCACAATGCCTCTCAATAGCGGCTGCCATTGGGGGTGGATGAGCGTCTCCGTGAACATTTCGCACGTACTAACGAACTGCACTTCCTAACGACCCTTTGAGGAAGAGCGCTGACCTTCTTTCGATTCTCTCTACTTTCTTCATTAGTCCTATCTGGTAAGGTGGTAGGGATCCCAGATTGACGAGAAAATTGACTCTACTTTCTTTATCAGTTCTATCTGGTAACGTGGTAAGGATCCCAGATTGACGAGAGTATTGAAGCATCGGTCGCAAGAAGGTTTTGTAACCTGCCTCCTTCCTAGATGGACTACACTCCCTGAGGATTCTTCCGTTAAATCTCACTCTGGCATTAGTACTAAAACGCAGTGGAATATACTAACAATGTGTGAGAAACAAACACAATGAATTGTACCACATCACCTCGGGCATGGATGTGTGTGATGTCCTTAGGTTAGTTAGGTTTAAGTAGTTCTAAGTTCTAGGGGACTGATGACCACAGATGTTAAGTCCCGTAGTGCTCAGAACCATTTTTTTGTACCACATCAGTGTCAGAGCTGGCTTCTAAAACCGCCAGAGACGGTGTCCCCTAATGTGTTGTTCGTCTGGCTTCCTAAACCGAAAAAAAGAGCGATTTAAAAGTTGGACATGGGACAGCAGTAAGAATCGAACCCGGGGCAAAGGCTAAGCAATCTCGTGTCCGAGCAGTCTCGTGCAATATAATCTATCTTATAAGAACAACTGACACTAATTGTCTCTGGCGCGCCGCTTGAATTTGCGTGAGCAATGTCCTGATTGTCTAACTGCAATGCTATGGCGCAATGTATAGAATTTTTTTCTTAACAGTTATTTCTCAGTACAACCTACCCAGCAGCATTCTTACAAACTTTTCAAATTGTTTCTGAACACCCTGTATAGTACAGTAACAAAATAAAAAAATGTGGGTAACACAAAGTCTGTTTCTCTCGAGAAGAACCATGCCGTCCTCGAGCTATGCGTCCCTATACGTCGCTCCGTTTGCATTCTCCCAGATATGAGTATGACTGCTTGCAGCAATTGTTCGGCGATCGTGTGATCATACAGTAGGTCTATTAGTGTTTTTATGCGCAATACGTTAATTTTTTTTTTTTTTTTTTTTTTTTTTTTTTTTTTTTTTTTTTTTTTGCCTCTACAGGTATTCTTTCACTTCGCTACAATTTTCTAGCGTTGCGAGTTCCCGCTATACAACAGCATAATTCGCAAACAGTCTCGCGGAGCATTCGATGATATCCATTTGGGGCAAATTTCAGCAGCATTTCTTCCTGGCCGGCATGAAAAGGAAAGCGTACAATACTCGTGTCCTACCGGTTCCATCTGATGTTTTGAAGAATCTGCGAGCCTGGGAAATTTCTCGACACCACTCGAGTTGTACCCATGGGGAAGCCCTCACTAAAACAGCGGACGGAACTGACCATACGGTTGGAGACCGAGATCCCTCCGTAAGGGTAGGGGCCGACTGTTGCGCTGGCCGGCGCGCCTTGTCCCTTCACCGCCCGAATGTCGGAAGCTGCGATCGAGGCCGGGTTGATCCGGGGAGCGCGTCCGCTGTGTGTGGGGCGGTGTCGGGTGTCGCCCGCCCGAGCCGAAGGAGGTCACTGGGAGCCGTGAGAATGGCGCTGCCGCTGCTGGCGCGGCAATTCGACACCGCGCGACACGCTGCCACCGCCGCCGCCCCGGCTCCGGTTCCCGGATCGCCTTGCAAACAGATCCTAATTATAAAAATGCGAATTTACTACCGCCCTTCCGAGCTGCCTGCCGACCCAGCGGCGTCCTGCACCCAGCGCGTGACGTATCGCACTATTCGCACCACTGCCCTCCTGCCACTAGCCCACACCAGGGAAGTTTCCTTCTTCGCCACGACATTGTCGTTGCTTCGTGTCATTTGCTTCTTTGCGATGCACCTTCGACATGACCTACCTCTTTCTGTGCACCCTCGAGTATTGGCCAGTCAAATGGAATTAAAAAGTCTGTCCGAACAGGCTTCGGAATCCCCAACGGTACCGACCGACCGCCGTGTTATCCTCAGCCGATAGGCGTCATTGGATGCGGATATGGAAGGCTATGTGGTTAGCACTCCGCTCTTTCGGCCTTTATCAGCTTTCGGGATCGGAGCCGCTGCTTCTCAGTCAAGTAGCTCCTCAATTAGCCTCACAAGGGCTAAGTGCATCCCCCTTGTCAACAGCGCTCGACAGACCCGGATCGTCATCCATCCGAGTGAATCAAGACCGATAGCGCTTAACTTCGATGAACTGACGAGAACCGATGTTACCACTGCGACAAGGCCGTTAGCATATGAATTAAGAGCAATAAATGGTCGCTTAGTGGGCGGTCATCCAAGATGTCTGCAGACCAGATATAGCTCCTGAAATCGTAACAAAATGTAAGTGAATGTCGTGATGTGTGCATGTGGTTGGATGGAAAATACACTAACTCTTAAAGCTTGTCCTCCTCGACATATTGCAGTGGTCATTATTGTGACCAAACAATGGAGGTAAGACGGTACACTCGTCGCGTTGCAGATGAAGTCCTTATTGGAGTCTTGAAGGCAACTGCAGTGGCACAGGATGGGAGAATATCGTGGCGGCACCGGGTGAAATAGAACGTAAAACAGATATTTCGTGGCAAATTGGTGGAAAAGTTGCAATATTTGTTCTCTTTGGTCTGAACACAACCTTCCTGATTCTTGGAAGACTATCCCACTCTCGGAGCACTAAACTTGGTACGACTAGATGATCAACAGTTGATAAGAGTGGCAGAACACTTGAATAAGGTGTGCAATAGTTTCTTTCATTCCTATGAGTAGCTCTTTAAATTAAAAATCAATGATCTGGAACGAGTAAAATTAACTGCTCATCTAGATCACATGATGTAAGCAATAGTAGTGTACTAATAATTAAAAGCACCGATGCACTAGCTAGTAAGCAGTTAATGGAGAAAAAAATCAGTTTGCAAGTAATTATACAGTAGGAATAATGAAATTAGTTGAAATCAAAAGAATTCTCAGCACATAGTTATTACATAAAATTATACACTAAACAGTAACTAAAGAATTATATCTACATTCTACATCTACATTTATACTCCGCAAGCCACCCAACGGTGTGTGGCGGAGGGCACTTTACGTGCTACTGTCATTACCTCACTTTCCTGTTCCAGTCACGTATGGTTCGCGGGAAGAACGACTGCCGGAAAGCCTCCGTGCGCGCTCGAATCTCTCTAATTTTACATTTTGATCTCCTCGGGAGGTATAAGTAGGGGGAAGCAATATATTCGATACCTCATCCAGAAACGCACCCTCTCGAAACCTGGACAGCAAGCTACACCGCGATGCAGAGCGCCGCTCTTGCAGAGTCTGTCACTTGAGTTTGCTAAACATTTCCGTAACGCTATCACGCTTACCAAATAACCCTGTGACGAAACGCGCCGCTCTTCTTTGGATCTTCTCTATCTCCTCCGTCAAACCGATCTGGTACGGATCCCACACTGATGAGCAATACTCAAGTATAGGTCGAACGAGAGTTTTGTAAGCCACCTCCTTTGTTGATGGACTACATTTTCTAAGGACTCTCCAAATGAATCTCAACTTGGTACCCGTCTTACCAACAATTAATTTTATATGATCATTCCACTTCAAATCGTTCCGCACGCATACTCCCAGATATTTTACAGAAGTAACTGCTACCAGTGTTTGTTCCGCTATCATATAATCATACAATAAAGGATCCTTCTTTCTATGTATTCGCAATACATTACATTTGTCTATGTTAAGGGTCAGTTGCCACTCCCTCCACCAAGTGCCTATCCGCTGCAGATCTTCCTGCACTTCGCTGCAATTTTCAAATGCTGCAACTTCTCTGTATACTACAGCAACATCCGCGAAAAGTCGCATGGAACTTCCGACACTATCTACTAGGTCTGCTACGGACACACATCTATGAGTGTATCAGCAAGAAATAAAGTAAGAAATAGAAACGGGCAGCAAAGTGGTCAGCAATCTGCCTGTTTCTCTTTTGCCTGTAGGGATGGACAGACTTTTCTTCACAAGCTAGTCGATATCAGCGAAGTAGCCGCATTTAGAACCGAGAGCAGGTTTCCGATAATACCTTGAGTTGCGTGTTAAGTGCATCTATTTGAGTGTCGGTGAGTGTAATGAGTGCATGTGGTGTAGTGCCATAGTTGTGTTGTATGACGCTGAGAGAAGGGATAGGGCGAAACCTGGTGCTGGCACGTAGCCCACTCGCCTCCAGCAACACCAATGGGACCGTCGGCTTTAACGTCCCCATCCGGCGGACGAATCACAACACGTCAACAATGGCACATGCCTTCATTCCAAGAGACTCCGCACACATAATCATCTTGGAGTTGAAGCTCTTTTTTTTTCCTTGTTTGCTTTAACAATGCGTATGTTTTTGGACAGGGTCCGCCTTTAGCAAAACAATTTAGTTTTTTAACCCGAACATGTTTCATTGCAGTCGCAGCGTCTTCAATGGGCTTTTATTTTTCATCTGTTTACCACATGGTAATCAGAAAAACCACACCATATGGTAAACAGATGAATAATTAAACCCCAATTAAGATGCTGTAACTGCAGCGAAACATGTTTGGGTTAAAAAACAAAATTGTGTTTTGCTGAAGGCGGACCCTATCCAAAAACATGCTCCGCAGACAGTTGGAATGAAATCTTAAACATTGGTGGAAAGTCTGGTGATAACAAATTTGCCCTTGTTAGCTGATAACGAACTTGTCCTTGCCGGCAAAATTCCGGCGGTGAAAATTTCTTCCACCAACAGTACTCTTCACCGGCTTACCTCCAAGTCGGGCACCACCGCAATGGCGAGCAATAACGCCCTGGGCAACGGTAGCGGGTTCTTCACCTCAGTGACTAATAGACAAATCAAAAGACGTCTGAGGTGAAATAGTTCGGTGTCTCACCGTGTACAATCACGTAGCATTTAGGGAGAAGTGCTGTGTCTGCCGATGAGTCATTTTTCTGGGAGGAGAAGGTCCTTGCCGTTCCAGTTGAGGCGCTCTGCGGCCAGACGGAGGCGGCACAATGCTAACTGACACGCTCACCACGGCTTTCCTGATCCTTGCGGAGCGATTCCCCTTGGCTTTTCTTACGGCCCCGCAGCCAGTTCCTGTTGGGACGTGGCCGCGAGAGCAAAAATGGCCGTCCTCTCAGGTGTGATGGGATCCTACCGCGACAAGCTTTTAGCTCAGACTGCGCAGCTTGACGCTATGCATCCATCCTCCGGAAAGTGACACAATTCATTCATAAGATTGAATAAGGACACTGGGTGGTGTTCAGTGGAGGACATTTGGACTACAATAAAGGCAGAATAACAACCTTCGGAGAAAACAGTAAACTCAGAAAAGTTACCAATAAAAGAAGGCAATACATGAAAGCAAAGGATGAGATGGGAAGCTTGCAGTGTAGGTAGCTTAGAAACGAGATCAAATGCTAAGCAGAAAAATCAGAGTTCCTGAGTAAGATGCATAAAGAAATTCACAAGTAATTTCAATTTCAGGAGGGTAAAAATTCAACATGTTAACGTTCTAAGTGGAAATAGAAATCCTCTGGCAATTGTATAACAAATGCCATATACATCGCAAGAATAATCGACAGAAAAAGAGGCGAACCAAAATGTACGAAATTACATACTATCAGGCTTCCATAAAAACATTGTCGTCAGAATGCCTAAGAAAATGCAAGTGGATAAGTACGGCAATTGTCAGATGACCAATCTGGCATGTCACTCCTCTCACAGATAATGCACACATAAATGTGAAGACTAATAACATGTAACAGTGTAGCAGCTTTACGCAGAATACTTTCAATCCATCCGCCGGCCGAAGTGGCCGTGCGGTTAAAGGCGCTGCAGTCTGGAACCGCAAGACCGCTACGGTCGCAGGGTCGAATACTGCCTCGGGCATGGATGTTTGTGATGTCCTTCGGTTAGTTAGGTTTAACTAGTTCTAAGTTCTAGGGGACTAATGACCTCAGCAGTTGAGTCCCATAGTGCTCAGAGCCATTTGAACCATTTTTTGTGGTGTGCTGGCCCCTCTATACCCGCATCCAGTGACGGTATCTTTGAGCCTTCATGGCCTGTTCGGGAGGAGATCAAATTATTAGATTATACTTTTGAATATCTACACTAATCATGAGCCCTGCCCACAAGCGACAAAGAGCTTTATTTATGCAGACGATGCCGCCCTAGCACCTTTTTGAAGAAGCTAAAGAGAGGCTCCCCATATAAAAAAAAAAAAAAAAAAAAAAAAGATGGAAAGAAACTGTAGGCAGTTGTTATCGGGACAACCAACTGAAATCGAATCTATCGAAAACACAAGTCTGTGTCCTCCACCTGAAAAGACATACAGCAAGACAAATGCCTATGATCTGGGAAGGTAACCCAAACAACTAGAGCTCTGCTTCACTTCTAAATATGTAGGAGTAACTCTTGACCTAATATTCACCTACAGAACACACTGCACGAACATTAAAGGAAGATATCGTCTCGAAAGGATCTGGATCAACCTGGGACACACATTCGCACCTTAAGCCTATTGTTATTCAGCTGCAGAATACGGCCATTCCGTCTGAGGATCTAGTTACGCGAATCAAATACACGTCACCTTAAACGAAACCTGCAGACTCGTAAGTCCACACAACTTGAAAAAAATTTACTATCCTGCAGGTATTCCACCTCTGAACATCTGCCGAGTGAAAATTCAGAATGGAGAAATGTAACGACCCATACTTTACAGGGGTATCAACAGACCAAGTTAAGAAAGAGCCTCCTTCATGCAACAGAAAACATCCCTGGGTCATCTTCACACTTCAAAATAAATTCATGGCCTTCCACACCCAGTCACTTTGCATGATAGATGATGCTTTCTGAAAGCCTCCCTTGAAGTTACGATGAAGTTGGTCAATATGGAACGCGTCCAACAGGCTGCGCTCTGAAGTTGACAGAAAGAAAATCAACGTGAGAAACCGGGGGTTTGTCTGCGACTCTATATCTTGCCGTAACTACATGCTCTCCCCACAACGTGACAGATGCCAGCAGTAAACAACAGAAAACCTATACAATATGCAACACAGTCGATGGACAAATAATGCGAAGCAGGAAATAGTGCTAGCATGGTATCTGTACCCTAGAGCACTGATAGAGGAAATAGAAAAGAACCGAAGAAGAGTAGCACGTTTCGTTACAGATTCATTTAGCAAGCACGAAAGCGTCACGGAGACGCTCAGCAAACTCTAGTGGCAGACGCTGTAAGAGAGTCCTTCTGCATTAGTTGTAGTCTGCTGTTAAAAGTTCCGAGAGCGTACATCCCTAGAAGAGTCAACCAATATACTGCTTCCTCCAACGTATATCTCGCGAAAAGGCTGTGAAGATAAAATTAGAGAGAATCGAGTCCACACGGAGAGTCCTTACCAGCATTCGTTCATACCGCTCACCATACGTGACTGGAACAGAAAAAGGTGGAAGTTACACTGGTACACCAAGTACTCTCCGCCACACACCGTAAGATGACTTCTGGAGTATAGTTGAAGATGTAGATGCAGGGAGTATATGTTAAAAAAAATTTTCAGTGAGTGTTAAAAAATTTCCGATCAAATTCTTGGAGACAGACTGTTACCGCAAATGCATTCTCGATCTCACCGACCGTTCACTGTTCGAGTTCTATTCATCATCATCATTAACTATTTGACACAAAGAGGTGTGTTCTATGCATTACAATCTTGGGTTACACGCATCCCGCATGTTTTGTAATCTTCTCTACTAAGGTCTCTAAATTTTCTTATAACTTGGAATCCAGCAGTGAAGTTCTCCCTGCCATCTACCACACATCTGGAAGGCTTCAAGCATCTTCATTTCATTTTCATTAGAGCACTAATTGCCTCTAGCGTAGACTAAAAAATGGTTCAAATGGCTCTGAGCACTATGGGACTTAACATCTATGGTCATCAGTCCCCTAGAACTTAGAACTACTTAAACCTAACTAACCTAAGAACAGCACACAACACCCAGCCATCACGAGGCAGAGGAAATCCCTGACCCCGCCGGGAATCGAACCCGGGAACCCGGGGCGTGGGAAGCGAGAACGCTACCGCACGACCACGAGATGCGGGCTAGCGTAGACTGTTCCCTGGTCCGTTTGTTTACCTTGCTAGGAGACTAGGCATTCGCAACACGTATCACTCCATTTTTCGCCAAGTATCGCTCGGCTCTTGAACCGTTAGAAATCCACATTTCACTGACATAATTTAAAAATGATAATACACACTGATTTCATAAATCTGTCTTCAGATACACTGAAGGCTTACTTTTAAATAGCCTATTCAGTTTGCCAAAATCTTTCTTGTTAATTTCTCTTCCTCTCACGTCTCTCCATTGTTTGCGGCAGAGCTACTCTCGGTTTTTTAACATGATTTTCGTTTCGAAAGTCCATGTCTCACAGCCATAAGACAAACCTGGTGGCAAATTTTCAGTTTCAGACACACTGGAAGCGAGGTCTGGAAAACTCTACTGAGATTACCAGACCTCTCGAGATCAGTTTCAGGCATCTGTTTACTTCTTTCGCTGTGCATCCAGTCGTTGCCTTCCGCTGCGCTCCACAAAAACTCAGTTGCTTAATGAACTCATTTTAAATCTCTACAATTGTCTTTTCGCATACTGGTTGTATATCATTTTAGTTTTGTTATAATTGATTTTATGGCCTATTTTTAGAAAAGGACGATTGAGTTCTTCCTATTTTTAACCCCTAGTAGTATCTGCCATTTTCAGAACAACATTTTTTTTTAACATCGTGAATACGAACTGCTGCATTAAGTTGTGGCTTTGAAATGCCCCTCACAAAAACAGGAAGTTTTATTTAGTTTTCGCGATTTCCACATATCAACAGGATTGACTCAGAGAACTTCTGCACTTTAGACCAGAAATCAACACTTAGACAAAATGTGCACATACAGATGCAAGTAAAAATAAAATAAAAATGAAGAAGAGAGATTAAAGATTCGTTGCAGGACGCTTAAAGAGCGCAACACAATTACATAGAGGTGAAATACACTTTCTGACAGCTCATCTATTCGTGTCGGTAACAGGCGTAAATGCACTCTTACCTGCGGGGTTTGAGCTTGTTTTCATTTAATTAGAGCAAATGCGAATATTTCTTTGTTACTGTAACTTCGTGTCAGTTACCCGTATGACACACAGACGCCCCAACACAAACTGACTTGCTTTCTATTCGTGAGTCCTGGCCGTCCGGTGGCACTCCACGTGCTCTCAGTTACTTTCGGAGCCATCAGACTACGCACGGGTGCTTTCTTCGCCCTCGGCTGCTGTTCCATGCTAGCGTTGAACTCTCCCGCCTCCTTTCGGTTTTCACTCAAAGAGGAAAAGAAAGCATTTTCATTAACACTGCTGTAACTCGAGAGGCACGTTTCTCGCAGAGGTCCCGTTGGCAGACGATACAACTTTCACTGGTGAATGCCCGTGCTCGGAATTCCAGAGAGAATCTCTACACCACTGAGCTGGAAACTATGCGGAGGAGACTTTTGTGAAGTGGACTAAAGACAACTGACCAAGACAATCAGATTTAAAGGCACAATGTTTACCACACCGTCACGCTGCAAAATGCGGGCTCTCCGACCAGCAGTGTCATCAGACTAGAATTGTTATCTTAGTAAAGTTAGTCTACAGTCAATTGTGTTCTACAATTTGCACTAGATTCTCAGGCGCGGAAAACTATAACGACTAGTTTAGCACGGGAAAAAATTATAAGGTTGATAGAAATGGCTCTGAGCACTATGGGACTTAACTACTGTGGTCATCAGTCCCCTAGAACTTAGAACTAGTTAAACCTAACTAACCTAAGGACATCACACACATCCATGCCCGAGGCAGGATTCGAACCTGCGACCGTAGCATTCGCGCGGTTCCGGACTGCGCGCCTAGAACCGCTAGACCACCGCGGCCGGCGGTTGATAGAAAGTGCCGTGTGGGATCACTACGTAAGTAACGTCTAGGGATAGCTACTGCCACCCAATTGCAAATGTCTTACTTTTTCTTGCATTTTACCATTTTTCCTTTGCGAAGTTGTGTCAAGTATAAATTTTATGCAAATGACTGTGGGTAACATGTGTAGAATGTAGTGTTGTCTAGTCGATAGTACTGAGAGAGGAGAAAACGGATCATTCCTGGGGGGATCATATAGAACACGCTTCTCGTATAGGACCGGGGGAGGGTTCAAAATGGCTCTGAGCACTATGGAACTTAACATCTGAGGTCATTAGTCCCCTAGAACTTAAAACTACTTAAACCTAACTAACCTAAGGACATCACTCACATCCATGCCCGAGGCAGGATTCGAACCTGCGACCGTAGCGGTCGCGCGGTTCCGGACTGAAGCGCCTAGAACCGCTCGGACACCGCGGCCGGCGGTAAGTAATAGCATCAGGACGACTGCTGCTCTCAGTATATAGTCAACGATTTAGGAGATATCATACTGAACCGGCACTCGATGCCACCCAGCCTTCCAAACACTGTTTCTGAGCATTTGTTACTCTGTTTCCTCGAAGATTTAACGGAACCTTCCGTCGATGACGAGGTCCTAACAGACAGACTACTTGGTCAGACTGAACAGGACTAGAAAGGAAAACCAGTACTAGGATCATTGGGATTTTCAAAGGAAGCATCCTTCTGTTTAGCGAAAGTGATTTAAGGAAACTACGTAAAAACCTAAGAGTGCCTTAACGAACGGCGCTACTTCACTCCGTAGTTGTCTGCTAGGAAGATGTTGTACACTTATGGTAATGTCACAAAAATACTGACAATTCTGAAACGTAAAGTAAACAATGCGGGTGGCGTGTTACTTCATATTTCTTAAACTTAAGAGTCTTGCTTTACCAGTACTGCTGACTAGAATCACGAACGCAGGAAAACGAATTATGTTCGCATAATACACTTGCAGTTCACGATGTATTGAGAATACACTTATGCTTTCAAATATACTGTATTAAAAAAACCGATTCAGGAAGCAGTTTTGCAAACTGGTCACCAAGTGCAGAATTGTTCACTTTGGCGGCCGACGAATGAATGTGTGAGACTGCAGCACAATTTCACCGCAGTGGGGGAGATGTCGATACCAGGGCATAAAGTCCTAGCGAATTTCATTCCGTGTACTGAGTTAGACATTAACTATGCCTCGCAGATAAGTGCATGAACGGTAAACGCGTATGTCAGAGTTTGAGAGACGACGTGTAGCTGGGTCGGAGTATTCGTCGAAACGCTCGGCATCAGAGTAAGAGCGATGCTACTATTCGAAGATGTTGGCAAGAATGGATGAGCCACGGCCGAACACAGGATCAAGAAGGAAGCGCCCGGCCTAGTGAGATGACGGAACGTTGAGGACTGAGGAGTCGTCAGAGAGGCACTCAGAGACCCGGGTTCCTCATTATCATCGATCCGAATGCAACTGGTGCTTCAGTGACCACAAGGGCCGTTAATAGGCATTTCACAGAAAGAGGTCTGGGATAACGACGCTCCCTGCGTCGACTACCATTGACCACTCTACACCAACAAGCCCGTTCACTGTGGTGTCGGGCACATTCGGCCTGGAATATCTTTGACTGGAATAGAATTGTCTTCAGATGAGTCCCGATTTCCAGTGAAGAGGTGTCTGGAGAAACCCCGGACAGTGGTGGGATACCAACCTGATTGTCGCCCGCCATACAGCCCGGCAGCCGGGAATGATGATCTGGAGTGTCAATTCATTTGATAGCACAACCCCTTTTGTTGTCATTCGGGGCACCAATACAGTATGGCGGTACATCTGCGGTATTCTATGCCCCGTTTCGTTGTCCTTCATGACAAGCCATCCAGGATTTATAGTTCAGCAAGATAATGGCCTGCCCCAAGGATCCGTGCTAGCTCCATTACTTTTTAATATATATACACCAGACCTACCAGAGACATCTTCTAAGAAGTTTATCTATGCAGACGATATTGCTCTCACATATCAACATCAAGACTTCCACAATTCCGAAAGAATCATTGAGGAAGACCTTATCAAAATGGATGAATATTTCGAAACATGGAGGCTCAGACCTAATATTTCTAAAACCCAAGTCTCCTGTTTCCACCTCAACAACAGACAGGCAAACTATGCACCCCACGTAGAGTTCAGAGGCCAGCTGCTTAACTACAATCCCCTCCCAAAGTATCTGGGAATTACATTGGACCGATCTCTGACGTACAAGGAGCACTTATACGAATGCGCAGCAAAAATCAAAACCAGAAATAACGTCCTACACAAACTCACTGGAAGTAGCTGGGGAGCAAGCGCCACAGTTCTCAGAACATCTGCTCTCGCACTAGTATATTCGGTGGCTGAATACTGCGCTCCGGTCTGGCTAAACAGCACTCATACAGCAACGGTGGACACCCAGCTAAACGACACCATGAGGCTCATCTCAGGCACTATTAAACCGACGCCCCACCAATGGCTCCCGGTACTGGCTAACATAGCCCCACCTCATCTAAGGCGAAGATCTGCACTGAAAAGGGAATGGCAAAAGTGCGCTAACAACCGTGACCTACCCTTACACGAAGACTGCGAGAATCCCAGCCACAGGCTCAAGTCCCGTAAGCCATCATGGAGATTAGGGCAACAGCTGATCGAGGACAATTATGATATCGACGAAGCCTGGCGTCGGGAATGGGATACGTCTAACCCTGATCACCTTAACTTAGTCTCGGACCCAACCGTACGGCCCGAAGGCTTCGGTCTTCCCAGAAAATCTTGGACAACTTTAAATCGTATCCGAACAGGCTATGGTAGATGTAATTACTGGAAGCACAAATGGGGACAGACTGACTCACCCAACTGCGACTGTGGGAATCCACAAACTCTACATCATATCGCAATGGACTGCCCTACGAGGAGATTCCCTGGCACAATGCAGGAGCTGCACCTCCTGGAGGGAGATGCTTCTGGCTGGCTGAGGGACTTGGACGTACAACCATGAGTCTGGTCTACTCTTCTCCTTCTGAAAAACCTATTACTAGATACTATTACTATAATTTCTATGTATTTTTGTGTATTTTGTGTTTTACTCCCTTTTTTAGATCTAATAATTGTTTGTTGTCTGTAACATTGACCATTCATTGTTTTTATACGTTGTTTGTGTTACTACTTACTTACTGCTGTATTCTATTAGCCATACGAAATATATATATGGCCGCCCACACACTGTGAGAATCTCTGTTGCTTTTCTTCGCGCTTGTCAAGCCCTACCTTGGTCAGCAAGGTCGCCAGATCTCTCCTTAGTTGGTAAAGCTTGAAGCAGTATGGGCAGGGCCCTCCAACCATCTCTGGATTTTGACGATCTAATGTGCCAGTTGGGCAAAATTTGGCACGATATCCATCAGAGGGAAATCCAAAAACTCTATCAATCAATGCCAAGCCGAGTAACTGCTTGTACAAGGGCCAGATGTGGACCACCAGATGTGGGCCGACGTCTTAGAGTGTAATATAGAGTATCCACGCACCTTATCTGTGCCGCAATACGAAGAAACGTATTTCGGTGATATCTATTTGTGTTTAACTTTCAGCACCGAGAAAGTTGTGGCGAGTACACTAAATCTTGTGAGTTGGAAATCAGAGAAAATGGAAGCTTGACTGATATCAACGTTTGACTACGGCTCCTGCAAATGACGCCACACTTTTAACACCTAGCAGAAAACAGCTTGCCTGACACTAGAATAGAAAGATAACCAGCAACTAAAATCCATAATTAAAATGACATAATCGCCTGGATTTGTGAAATTTGGGAAGTGGGGGAGAGGTACTGGCGGATGTGAAGCTTCGAGGACGGGTCGTGAGTCGTGATTGGGTAGCTCAGCTGATAAGAGCATTGCCCGTCAAAAGCAAAGTTCTGTGTTCGAGATCTGGTCCGGCACACAGTTTAGGTCTGACAGGGGGTTTCAGTAACTCGAATGATTCGACCTTGTCTTTGTTGCGTTATTACTAAAAACATTCATTTGATATTTGAGGTACAGTCACTGTATTGTCTTTAGATAAGAATTTCATTCGACAGTATTGATAGGCGTCATTTGAGTATTAATCGATTGTACAATAATGTCATATCTCTGCTCTCGAGCTGTTACAAGTGAGCGAGCAGCGATGTTGTAAGCTGTAATGCAGTGTTAGGTTGTCACCCTTGGTGTGCGAGTAGGGGCAGGGGCAGATAGTGGTTAGCCGTGTTAGTGCGGAAGCAGTTGTTATGTTTTAAACATCAAGTCTCAATTTATCGATGTGTTTAATTAAGATAATTATGTAATGGTAGCTGATCTGAGAAGGAGGAAGTGTACTGAAATCTTTTATTTACGTGGAGAGGAATTATAAGGTAATTTTTTTGAAGTCACTCTTTTATCATTGCAGCGCCATTTTTCACCTACCTTTCTCTTAAAATTTTTAATTGATCATTATGTTTTCAAAATGAGAAAAGGAACAAAGTGTGTTCCGAAAATATTTCGATTTGCAACTAACAGAGAACTCATTGCACGTCACGCGCGTCTCTGTGTAGGTACAGTAATTTGCAGCTTTAGCATAGCGGCGCGCCGGACAGAGCAGTACTGCAACGCGTTATCCAGATTTGCGCAGAATAGAGGTAAGGAGGAAATATTATGTTTTTTAATTTCAATGAGGGCCAACTTATGTCATTCAGAGACAGTTAGATTTTTCTGTGTTGTGTGTCAGTTTTAGATCTGGTATTTGGGATCTATATCAAAGTTCATTATTCAGGCAGTTTATACAGTTAAAAATCCTTGCAGTCAGATTATTCACTTTACCTGTATGAAAGGCTTGCCTTCTCATTACGACAGTTGAATTTTCTATTACGATTCATTATTACTTCCGTACAACTCTTCTTATTCAAAACAGAGTATGTCAGTCATATGTTTACCATTTAAAGAGAACTTTCAGTATGTTTATGTGACATAACACATAGCTGAAATCACTTTACTGATACTGACCCATATGACTCGATGGAAGAGAATCTAAATTTTTTGTGGTAAGCACCAACAAGAGTTCTCTTTTTCTCTAGCAGCATGCTCGTTAACTCATTTTGCAGCCTCAGTGTAACATGTTATCCTAGCTGTCCTTCTTGTAAGTCATGATCAGATCTACGAGACTAGTTAAGATCGTTTACTCGTAAGACCAAAGGTTTGGGTATAACGTATTTATTCGATCTGTCCCTGTTTGAGTTAACAGTGTGACATTTATTCGCGACAGAAACAGTCCTGCCTTAGATCGGTGTACAACAAATTAAAAACTAAGGCAGGTTGACCTAGACGAGAAGTCGTTCATTGCTGTGGGAACGGATTCTATCAACTCCCTATTCCAGAATTAGTTAAATAGTTCGCCTGCCGCAGAATAAACAACATGATTTGACGTAAAATAAAGTCTGCATCCGAACTCAATATTCAGATCACTTTATTACATCCTCCATGTTCTGGGTTCACTTTGTCACTCTTTATTCTTGTCTTGCTAAGTTCATAGGGTTCACGCGCGCACACACTTTCGCTACACCGATTTCAGGAGGAGATGATGGGAGTAGGAAAAGATGCCGTATTTTCTACGTGTATTCTTACCATTGAGAGAAAATGAATTCATAGTTAACGACCTCTTAAACGTATCTTATAATCGAAGCTGAATTTGCTTTATAAAATAACACAAACGCATAATGATATATCTCGCTTGAATACGCGTAACGAAATCAAACCAGGAGGAAGACTGAGCAATCTATGGGTTAAACTTACATCTACATCATCACTCTACAATTCACACTTGAGTGTGTGACGGAAGTTCACAGGAGCCACTATCAAACTAGGATATTGTAGTGTGTGTGTTATTCTGATTACGATGCAAAGTTCCTTTGGATATGCATGCATGTCCAAAGGAACACGCACTGCGGCGACTAGGGCCATTGTGAAATACATTAAATGTATTCGCAGTTACGAATAAGGACAACCATCGACTGTATCAAACTACTTTTCGACCGTTCCACTCTCTAACAGCACGCTGGAAAAATGAACGTCTAAGTCCTATCGTGCGACCCCTGACTTATTTTATCATGATGGTCATTTCTCGCTAATTAGGTGGGAGACAACAAAACGTTTTGGCATTTGGAAGAGAAAGTTGGTGACCGCAAATTCGTGAAAAGATGTCACACAATGAAAAACGCCTTTGTTCAAGAAATGCCACATTCACATGCTTGTCGTATCCGTGGCATTCTCTACATTGTTTCGCGATATTACAAAATTAGTTGCCTTTCTTTAACCTTTTTCACTGTCCTCCGTCAACCGTATCAGGTACCACATCACGCAGCAACACGCTAGAAGAGGATGGACAAGCGTAGTGTAGGCAGTCTTTTTAGATTTGTTGCTTCTTCTAAGTGTTCTGTCTATAAAGCGCAGTTTTTGGTTCGTCTTCCCCACAGCATTTTCTATGAGATGGTTTGACTTTTAAGTGTGTGTGATTTCTAAGTTCTCATGTGGGCGAGTTCGCCCTTTTTACTCTTCAAGGTCAAATTCCATTTTTCGTACCATATAGATATCTTATTTAAATAATTCATTTTGAGCTTCAGATGGCTTTACTAGATGGTAACGGCTACACCACCTGTAAACAATCTAAGAGGGCAGCTCAGGCTCTCTCGTAAATCGTTTATGTAGATTAAGAACAGCAAAAAGCTAAAAAACATCGCTGGAGGACCCCAGACATAACTTCGATTTCGCTAGGCGGCTTCCGTCAATTACTGCTACGTACTTTCCGACAGGAGAGCACGAATGCAGTTGGAAGGCACGCATTTTGATTAGATGCCGCTTCAGAGGAACGGTGACAAAAGCCTTATGGAAACCTATAAACACGGAATCAACCTATAATCACAATATCCACGGGTGTACTGCCGGTCTACAGTGTCCAACGGGCAGACCGGCAGTACACCCGTGGATATTTTGATTATCAAATACGCCGGGAGAAACTCAAGAATCAGTCAACCTAAGATCCTCTGTCGGTGACAGTCATTACTTTTCGTCAATATAGAGGCAGTTTCCATTCACTAGAACGATTAAATCGGTGATTAGCTGCACAGATTGTCGGCTACTGACGCAAATACCTTCTCTGCATGTCGTCTGGTGCCCTACCACTAAAGAATTGAGAGCGGATTCGTTGGGGAGAGGTGATCGGCTGTACTCAAGTACCGCTCCACCCTAACACTTTTTCCCCCTTACTCTACTCACTGAGATGTGAGGAATGTAGTTTCAAAAGCAAGTCCAGACGTTCGTGAGTATCCCCCCCCCCCCCCCTACCACGTCACCGCCTCTTACGTAAAGCGGCGACCCACTCCGTCATAAAACTAGAATTTATTGCACTACATACTTATCGCTGAAACTATCAAAGGTCTACGAATCTCACTAAAACTTTGCAGTAAGATTTACAGTAACGGCACTATATTCCGGATATCTGCCAACGTGCCAAGGTGGAAATAGTTGGCTGGACTCCAAAAAAATGCTTTTATTCTCGCAGACACAAAACTTAAGAATTCCGCAGCGCTCCCGCAGGTTCGTGCACTGACGATGCAAGAAAAGAGAAATCATTGTGGTGTCGGGCGTGCAAAAGGCTACTGCTGCACCTGAGAGAGCCTCCGCAAGGTACCGTAGCCCTACAGCTACACGCCGCGGGCGTTGGTTGGTTGGTTTGGGGGTGCGGACCAACAGCGATGTCATCCATCCCATGATCTAGGATGGCAGAAATCAAGGGAGGAATAACACAAACAGTACAGTCCAGTAAAGTGGAAGGGATAACGCGAAAACAAAGAGGGAAACGGGACGTTATGGTAGCAGGAAAAGGAAAGAACAAGAAGGGGGAGAGGGGTGGAAACGGGGAGGGCAGGGGTGACCCAGGAACGTTACGTGCGACGGGCCACCTGCACCGCCAACAAGCAGTCAGCACCGCCGCCACCATACCATTATCACGATACAACGGGGTCAACACCAGGGGAAGAAGACACAAGAAAAGGGGAAACAAGACATCACAACGGATCAGACAAAATGTAGGGCAAGACGAGGAGAGCCTGGCCGGTGTGGAGGCAAGGTCAAGGCCTCCATAACCAACGCCTATGCTAACGGAGGCATTCAAATGCCACAGAAAAATTCAAGGACTTTTGACTGAAAGCACAAATCACTTTCGCGAAGAAAACAGAGGACAGATGTAACTATGCTAACACCCGAAACAATATAGGTCGAAGAGCATATTTCTACATCTACATCTACATCCATATTCCGCAAGCCACCTGACGGTGTGTGGCAGAGGGTACTTTGAGTACCTGTATCGATTCTCCCTTCTATTCCAGTCTCGTATTGTTCGTGGAAAGAAAGATTATCGTTATGCCTCTGTGTGGGCTCTAATCTCTCTGATTTTATCCTCATGGTCTCTGCGCGAGATATAGGTAGGAGGGAGCAATATACTGCTTCACTCCTCGGTGAAGGTATGTTCTCGAAACTTCAACAAAAGCCCGTACCGAGCTACTGAGCGTCTCTCCTGCAGAGTCTTCCACTGGAGTTTATCTATCATCTCCGTAAGGCTTTCGCGATTACTAAATGATTCTGTAACGAAGCGCGCTGCTCTCCGTTGGATCTTCTCTATCCCTTCTATCAACCCTATCTGTACGGATCCCACACTGATGAGCAAAATTCAAGCAGTGGGCGAACAAGTGTACTGTGACCTACTTCCTTTGTTTTCGGATTGCATTTCCTTAGGATTCTTCCAAAGAATCTCATTCTGGCATCTGCTTTATCGACGATCAACTTTATATGATCATTCCATTTTAAATCACTCCTAATGCCTACTCCCAGATAATTTATGGAATTAACTGCTTCCATTTGCTGACCTGCTATATTGTAGCTAAATAATAACGGATCTTTCTTTTTATGTATTCGCAGCACATTGCACTTGGCTACATTGAGATTCAATTGCCATTCCCTGCACTATGCGTTAATTCGTTGCAGATCCTCTTGCATTTCAATACCATTTTCCATTGTTACAACCTCTCGATATACTACAGCATCATCCGCAAAAACCCTCAGTGAACTTCCGATGTTATCCACAAGGTCATTTATGTATACTGTGAATAGCAACGGTCCTACGACACTCCCCTGCGGCACACCTGAAATCACTCTTACTTCGGAGGACTTCTCTCCATTGAGAATGACATGCTGCGTTCTGTAATCTAGGAACTCTTCAATCTAATCACACAATTGGTCTGATAGTCCACATGCTCTTACTTTGTTCATTAAACGACTGTGGGGAACTGTATCGAACGCTTTGCGGAAGTCAAGAAACACGGTATCTACCTGGGAGCCCGTGTCTATGGCCCTCTGAGTCTCGTGGACAAATAGCCGTTTGCGTTTGGTTCGTTTTTTAATTCAGCTGGAGGACTACTGTTAATGTCGCTGGTTGCAACTCCTGCATAGTGTTTCGCATAAATACATGTACCAATTGACACTGATTTGGTTATAAGTTTGCCGAAAATAAATCTTCACGGAAGTATTTCTAGCACTAACGCTAACTCTTAAGGGATAATGTTCGTACTCATGATGTACCATAAAAATACATCTACTTCTCTTCATTCTGCGAATAAACTGCATCGGTCGATTTACTTCGTTGTTATTCTCAGGTCAAAATGGGTACAGCATTTCCATCCTACGTACCCACTTTTCATTCAACAGGTGACGGCACATAAGACGAGCTTTTTCCTACCCTCGCTTTGATATAGTTTTGCTTTTCAGAACATAAAGATAATTTTTAACTGTGGAGATAGGGACCGATGACCTCAGCAGTTAAGTGCCATAACATTTCACGCACACACAATTGCGGAGACCATGATAAAAGAGGAAGAAGAAGAAGAAGACGTGGAATGTCTAAAACAACGGTGGGGAGAGGTGGGCTCCAAGAAGCGACTGTCTTAGGGCGTCACCTGTTAGTCGAATGTATCCTGCGGGTTGCCCATCGCCGAAGGGGCTTGTGACACAGTGCGTTATCCGATAATTACCCAGGACCAGAGAGAGATTTGTGGACTCCGTGTTCGCAGACACAAATATGTAATTATCCTTAGTAGCAGTTTGTGATTGTAACTTAGTGCCACTTGTCTTTATTTCATTAAAAGTATATAAACTCATATCATCCTCACTGAATTATCTAATTTTGAGAAAAGAAGGAGCCACCTAATTTACTTGCTGAAAACCTTCTAAGACCAACGTCGCACAAATATTTCTTTATTTAAAACAACCAGTTTCGATAGACTTTGCTGACATCTTCAGGTCTTAAATTTTTTTTTGTTACGAAATGTGTTCATTTTAAGTTGGATCTCACACTAAGTTCCATGTGGATAAAAAACAGCAACTTATAAATGGTTTGTCAGAACTAAAATATTTGAAAACATAAAGCATCTTGCGCAAATGGCCATGTTCATATATATCACTGCTCACAGATGAATGTTATGTCACAAAAACACAGTACACAGTAGCACATCTGTTTACAATAGCTGGACATATTCCAATGTGCTGTTTTTTATCCACTTGACAACTTGACGTGACGTCCAATTTATAATGAACGCTTTCATAACAAAAAGATTTTTTATGGCCTGAAGATGACAGCAAAGTCAGTCGAAACCGGTTGTTTTAAATAAAGAAATATTTACGTGATCTTGGCTGTAGAATTTTTTTTTCAGTTCATACCATCCTGCTCATAATTCTTTTCGGTGTTGTGTCGCCCTCCACCTCTTCATGTCAGCCTCTATACCTGGGTGATTGTGTGATCATCGTGGGGAGCACTCGGTGGTATTGCCAGTACTGTCAAGAATTGTTTTCCTTCGTGGGAGGTTTGTTATAGCGTGCACTCAACCTCGTGAAGCTATATGAGAACCTGCTTGAAAGAGAAGTGGCAGCTTCGTTTTGGAAAAGCCGGCTTTAGCTGCCGGGAGAGCGCCGTGCTGACATCATGCTACTCTATCCCGACGTCCAATGTGGCCTTACTCAGAGGAGTATACGTCCCTCGTGAACTGTCAAGTCAGATGGCGGAGTCCCTTCCATTTCTTTATTTTACCTGTGCAAGTGTTCTTTGACGCATCCAGCCACCAGCACGTTGTTTAACTGTTATTCGGAAATGTGAAGTCGGCGTTACCTTCGTAAAACGTATAACAAAGAAGCTGCGTTACAACGAAAAGTTGCAAGTCCAGCTGCTATCGCTGTGCATTCCCACACTTAAGATGATCTCCGCAAAAATCTATGAATTGAATGTTCGGTGCTGCGAATAGTAGCCAAGGGCGAATGTGTGACTTGGCGAGGTGCAAATCAAATTTAACTATACTCTAAGCCATAATATGTTCTGGCGGCGATAAATCCTTAAGGTCGCGCGAACAAGGACGTAAATCTACTGGAGTTTAACGAATGACGTTGTCTGTCGTCGCATGTGTTTGAATTAACTGTACTAAATGCGGAGGTGTTGGTGAAAGATGATGTGCATCTCCATAAAGCGGAAATAGCGATTTTCTTAACTATTTCAAAGTTGCGCTCCACACCGCTACTATCGAGTTGTCAAGAGATGTTTTCAGTTTCGACCACTGTTTCTGTACTTACCAGCATTCGACTCTTTCTCCATCGCCCTCTTTCTCTCTTTTTTTTAAAAAGACCTTGATGGATGTAGTTCACTGACAAATGCGAGCTACAGTGAGATCTGCAACAATGAAGAAGCTGGGGAAAAAGAATTGGCCTCCTGTGTGCAGCCGTCACATCAGACACATTGAAAACCGTACCCTGTGGGCTTGGATGCAGTAATCAGGTTCAAATGCATATAGGTTGCGGTAGTTAGGAAGAGATCGAGAGACTTGTACAGAAGCGTTTTGCGTGAAGAGTTGAATCAAAGCAGCCTTCTGGCTGAGAACGACATAACAACAGATTGTTACAGCGACAATAGAATGATAACTACATTTCATTTTGCTTTAACGCTATTAACCTTCGAATCCTTATTACAGTTTTTGCTCCTTTACTTAGTAAATTGTCATAAAACTACGAAATTCATAATATGCAGGTTTCACATTTGCCGTATTGCTGTTACTACTTTATTGTCTGGGAGTAACTGTTGGTAGCAGCTGACACAGACAAGCGAGTGTAGACTAGGAGAGCAAAGAAAAAGTGCGAATATGCAGAGTGC
The DNA here is from genome assembly GCF_023864345.2 of Schistocerca serialis cubense. Taxonomy (NCBI): domain Eukaryota; kingdom Metazoa; phylum Arthropoda; class Insecta; order Orthoptera; family Acrididae; genus Schistocerca; species Schistocerca serialis. Next base: position 421,946,163 of record NC_064639.1, on the reverse strand, counting down.
ATGCAGTCAGCAGTGAACTGCACATGTGTAACAACGACTCTCTTCTGGTCCTCCGCAGTCAACTAGTCTTCAGTTGGCTCAAATGGCTCTGAGCACTATGGGACTTAACATCTTAGGTCATCAGTCCCCTGGAACTTAGAACTACTTAAACCTAACTAACCTAAGGATATCACATACACCCATGCCCGAGGCAGGATTCGAACCTGCGACCGTAGCAGTTCCGCGGTTCCGAACTGCAGCGCCTAGAACCGCACGGCCACCGTGGCCGGCAGTCTTCAGATGTCAAGCGCATGTTTCCATATACATTTCATTCAATTCGTATGGGTTCTCTATTACCTGTTTTCTATCTGACATCTACACTCCTGGAAATTGAAATAAGAACACCGTGAATTCATTGTCCCAGGAAGGGGAAACTTTATTGACACATTCCTAGGGTCAGATACATCACATGATCACACTGACAGAACCACAGGCACATAGACACAGGCAACAGAGCATGCACAATGTCGGCACTAGTACAGTGTATATCCACCTTTCGCAGCAATGCAGGCTGCTATTCTCCCATGGAGACGATCGTAGAGATGCTGGATGTAGTCCTGTGGAACGACTTGCCATGCCATTTCCACCTGGCGCCTCAGTTGGACCAGCGTTCGTGCTGGACGCGCAGACCACGTGAGACGACGCTTCATCCAGTCCCAAACATGCTCAATGGGGGACAGATCCGGAGATCTCGCTCGCCAGGGTAGTTGACTTACACCTTCTAGAGCACGTTGGGTGGCACGGGATACATGCGGACGTGCATTGCCCTGTTGGAACAGCAAGTTCCCTTGCCGGTCTAGGAATGGTAGAACGATGGGTTCGATGACGGTTTGGATGTACCGTGCACTATTCAGTGTCCCCTCGACGATCACCAGTGGTGTACGGCCAGTGTAGGAGATCGCTCCCCACACCATGATGCCGGGTGTTGGCCCTGTGTGCCTCGGTCGTATGCAGTCCTGATTGTGGCGCTCACCTGCACGGCGCCAAACACGCATACGACCATCATTGGCACCAAGGCAGAAGCGACTCTCATCGCTGAAGACGACACGTCTCCATTCGTCCCTCCATTCACGCCTGTCGCGACATCACTGGAGGCGGGCTGCACGATGTTGGGGCGTGAGCGGAAGACGGCCTAACGGTGTGCGGGACCGTAGCCCAGCTTCATGGAGACGGTTGCGAATGGTCCTCGCCGATACCCCAGGAGCAACAGTGTCCCTAATTTGCTGGGAAGTGGCGGTGCGGTCCCCTACGGCACTGCGTAGGATCCTACGGTCTTGGCGTGCATCCGTGCGTCGCTGCGGTCCGGTCCCAGGTCGACGGGCACGTGCACCTTCCGCCGACCACTGGCGACAACATCGATGTACTGTGGAGACCTCACGCCCCAAGTGTTGAGCAATTCGGCGGTACGTCCACCCGGCCTCCCGCATGCCCACTATACGCCCTCGCTCAAAGTCCGTCAACTGCACATACGGTTCACGTCCACGCCGTCGCGGCATGCTACCAGTGTTAAAGACTGCGATGGAGCTCCGTATGCCACGGCAAACTGGCTGACACTGACGGCGGCGGTGCACAAATGCTGCGCAGCTAGCGCCATTCGACGGCCAACACCGCGGTTCCTGGTGTGTCCGCTGTGTCGTGCGTGTGATCATTGCTTGTACAGCCCTCTCGCAGTGTCCGGAGCAAGTATGGTGGGTCTGACACACCGGTGTCAATGTGTTCTTTTTTCCATTTCCAGGAGTGTATTAATCCTGAACTTTATCTCTCCGATCAGTTTTTATGCACCTCAGATGCTGGCTTATAGTTTTATCCTACCGTCCGCCTTTCACTTCCATGTGCTGCACTTTCAGCCATTTAGCGTAATGTGTTTCACGTTGCGTACACGCGAGAAATTAGAGAAAGTGTCTTGTGACAGCTTGAGGCACGAGTGATATAAGGATTACGGTTGGAATGTGACGTCTGTAAGTGATGAATGTGTTGACTCTCGCCTTATGAATAAAATACGCCTCAGCTGTCCCCACAGTAGCCAGCAATTGCTCGTTACCTTTTTCTGTTGCTCTGAGAGATTGGAAATAAGGGTACCGAACTTGCTTCGGTGATCCTGTTACCACTGGATGTTCGGCGTGTGCTCTGTTAAATTTTACATGCGAAATGCTTTGTTCCAGTTTTCGGAATATGGATAAGAAACCGACATGTGTTAAAATACGGGTTTCGCCATTTTTGTTGCTTTCTGATGATGTAATTAAGGATAAATAGTTCTACGGTACAGAACTCCATTAATATGATGATGCCTTATGGGTCAAGTACGTTAAAAAAATGTAAGTTGCGCAGAAAAAGAAAAAAACGAGACTAACATACAAACAGTAACAATTAGTATATATTCTATATACTAATTACGTCTGGAAAACCAATTAACTCTGTGCTTTCGCGTCGAGAAAGAGAGTACGAACAACACAGCTCGTAGCATCGGCTGGAGACGACTGGTTCAGTCGACGAAATACCGTACAGAAAAATGGCATCAACAACGCGGCTCTACCACCATTACACCGTTACCATGACTATAAGCGTTCTAGAACCTGTTCTCAGACCTACCTGAGCTGTCTACAGAAGAAAGTCGATCACCTCAGCTATGCATATTTGCGGGTGGGGATGCTCATCCGCTAAATAATTGTTTAAATTCATGGGAAATCTTCAGCTGTCATTTGTTTTGCCCAATTCGCTACTAGTTTCGGACAATAACCATTATTTATGCCACCTAAGCTTTATAATGGCCCCTAACCGAAACTAGTCGTCAATTCTGGAAAATAAACGAGAGGTAAAGGTTTCACCATGAATTTTAACAACTCAGCTATAGTTGAATCGGTAAGTCGATGTCTGATAATTGTAGTGGGCTGGGGCGCGAGAGCTTCGCGGGCCTACCTCAACCAATTACGTAACGCTATTTCGTAAAAGTCTCTATGGCAACGCTTCAGTGTTGTCGCAGCTTTGTAGACGGCTACTTTTTTCACCTCCAGCTGTTAGCGCTTCGCAGTTGAAAACTGGCAACAGTGCTGCGTGCTGTCAGGGCTCTTCTAACGCCGTCTCGACTATAGCTACTGTGCTTTCCATCTAAAGGAAATCATTAAAGACAAAAGTCTGAATGTCTGGACACAGAATTAAACCCTGCTCCTCTCGAATGCGGGTTCAGTGCCGTAATCACATTCAAACAGTAGCGAGTGCTGTACTAACAACAGAGGCGTCGAGTTTCTGCTCGCCTCTACTGGTGTCGGCGCTGGGGAGCTGGTGACGGCCCTCTGCCCTTCCCGGTAGCTGAGAGTACCGAACCGACACCGCCTGCCGGGACACTCCGCACGGCTTCCCCGCTTCCCTCGCTTCGTCGGTGCACCTGCAGAGTCTCGCTAGGGCTTCACGTAGCTGTTGCCTGCCGACGACTGTGACTACTACGGGCGCAATGGTTATGTGTGGTTTAAATCGTCCCAACGCAATGCTTTTACTTTCAACCATTCTCTGCCTGAGTGACAAAAATCGTTTAGTTGCTTCGCTCTCAGTTGCGTTGCCGTCTTCCAGTAACCCTTCGTTCGAGTGAAGAATGTCCCTACAGCGACAGAATACCCTGTTTGTAAAACCTTCACAACTTAACCGGGTCACCGACAATTGCCTTTCAAGTCGTGGCCGCGTTACACGTAGAGGTAGCCGGTTATAATAACTGCGGCGCGAAATTTCATCGGCAGTAACTGGTAGACAAGTACAGAATTGGCAATTGACAGTGATCTGCGCACCGGATGGGAACTTTAACCTCGACGGTCTCCGTGATGATATTCGACTACAGTTGACTGTGAGACGTTCTATCTTCCCCAATCACAACACCAACACTGGACTACAGAGAATATGAGCTCGCTACCCCACGAAAACCATAAAGACTTAAAAATCAACATTTCATAACACTTCGGACCAAGATTACGGCCAATCTTGTACTCTACGCTCCTGATTAGGGCAGTACTTCTCGATTACTGCATTTTCACGAAGGCCAACTAACAAGTACATTAGCTGATCAAGAGTATGTGGACACGGCTTAGTGGACAATAATGTGGAGTGTCGCCGACCTTAATGATGGCTTGAGCCCTACTGATGACACTTTCAATGATATTTCTGAAAGTCTGGGGAGGGATGGCAGCCCATTCTTCCTCTAGAGCCGAAATCAAAGAAGGTAATGATGTTGGAAGCTAGGGTCTACAGCTAAGTTAGCGCTCTAGCTCATTCCAAAGATGTTCCATTGGGTTCAGGGTGGGCTTCGGGGCCGGCTAGACAATTTCAGGAATATTTCTGTCCACAAACCATTGTCCCCGGTGGCTACTGAAACTTGAAAGAAAAAGAAAAAAATCCCTGAGAATTTCAGATTTGGGGAGGAGTCTAGTGTCAAGGAAGGTCCATTGAACGAGGCAAGGGGCAGGAGGATATCACCACAATAAAGGCTTTTCTTTCTTCTTATCTGTGATACACCGTACTAAGCATAAGCAGTAGTTCACCCGCAGTTTTATACACCGATAATTTATATGGAATAATATTGATATTATTTTTCAATGCTAGGTTAAAAACATACAATTCCCTGAGATTTCATGAACTTCCAGAAATTCCCTGAGTTTTCTCTGATTTTTCCAGGTAAAATGTCATTCCCTGGGATTTCCATGTTTTCCAGACGAATCGCCATCCTGATTGCTTAACAACGAAAAACACCCCTATACTGTAACACCTCCATACATAGCTGTTGGCACTAAATATGATGGCATGTGATGTTTTCCAAGCATTCTTCAAATCCAAACCCTTCCGTGGGATTGCCACAAGATCTATAGAGATTCGTCTCCCCGTATCACTCGTTTCCAGATATCCACAGTTCAATGACATCGCTATTTACACCAAGTCATGACTCGCTTGGAACTGAGTGAAGAAATGTGTGGTTTGTGATAAGTTGCTCGACTACTGTATCCCACCCTACGCACAGTCATAGAGCACTTTGAAACTCACTAGTGATTCCTTCCGGCCTATTTCATGCGATTTATTATAACCACCACCGCAAAACAGGTCGGTCCTTGTCCGTCAGTACATACGGTCTGCCTGGTATTGGTTTGCTTGTGGCTGTTCCTAAGCGTTTCCACTTCACGGTCACATCACAAACAGTCAACTTGGGCAGCTTTAGCGGGGTCGAAATGTGCCTGATGGATTTGTTATTCAGATGACATCCAATGACTAGACCAGGTACGAAATAAGTGTGTTCCGCTGGTTGACCCATTGTACAGTTAGTGCTTCTCTACTGACAACACAATAATCCCCCACCTATTTTTACACTGGCAGGTCCGCCTCTCGTGGTGGCTAGTTGTCAATCGCGCATTACATAGTGGTGTCAGAAAACTTCTGATCAGATGCTGTACATGACTGACCCTGCCTTCTTGACTTATATTCCACAATTTATATTCATTTGGCCTCAGTCTTCCAGTGAACTGTGTCCGGAACTTGTATAGAACGTTATAAAGCAAAGCATCCCCCAAATACAAGGCAAAATCGTGAAATAATGTAGCCCAATACCGAGTGTCTCCCCCCGGCGACATTCTCAAACCTTCGGGCATTAAATCTGTAATTTCGTCACATGAAAGAAATACTGCTTATTACAGTTTCATGAGACGCCCGCTGCTAGCAGGAACAATTAGTCTTTTCCTTCTTAAAAAATAAAGATAAAATTTAAGTTCAATTTTATTCGTCATTGCGATAGAGCAGGGGCTCCCAAAATTTCCTTTCATGAAACCCTGAGAATCCTGTTACTTTGACGGAATGTTAAGAAAGAAAATTTAAAAAAATGAGGAAAACTTGTTTCATTCACTGTCTGATTAATTCAGTTTTTGAGCTAAAACCATAAAATGACAGCCAAACAGCGATGAGGTCGTGCAAAAAGTGCATACACTTAACCTTGCTTGTTCCAGCTAATATCCGTTATGCTACAGATCGCAGTTAGTGTTGAAATTAGCACAAGGTAACGGTTCAAACTGAGTAGTTTAAACTAGGCATACTTCAATTCTCATCCACGGCTGTTTCGTTTGAAGCGATTTTTCGGTGATGTACACATTATAAAGCTTGGCTTTCACTTCGACTACGCTAGAATCACTGTAATTCTACTAATGTCAACTTTAGATCATAAGTATTAACACATAAATCATAGCAAAACTTTTAAAAATGAATAGTATAGTCAAAATGTCGAATAAAAGCGGTGTTATTAGTAGTTTCTGCGGAGCACTTTTTCACTTCCGCGGAACACTGGTTGGGAAACGCTGTGGTTTAGCGGTCTCTCAGTCCACTGCAACGAACAGATTATGGCAGATATTGACAGCGACAGAACAATACGAAGAATAACCAGTGTCCAGCAGCGCTGAAGGTGGGTAGCAGGCAGGCAACGTGGCACCGCCCACCAGCGAGCATGTGACAACAAAAACACCAGCCCGTTATACCAAAACTACTTGCAGTCATATTGTGCTGGGATGTTTGGTACGACTACATACCTTACTCCATATCACACTCTAATGGACTTGATAGCAAAACACTTATCAATAGATCGGTAAACAAAGGTTAACCACTTCTTCGTTGCGCGACTAATCTACTTATTAGCCGGCCGGAGTGACCGAGCAGTTCTAGGCGCTTCAGTCTGGAACCGCGCGACCGCTACGGTCGCAGGTTCGAATCCTGTCTCGGGCATGGATGTGTGTGATGTCCTTAGGTTAGTTAGGTTTAAGTAGTTCTAAGTTCTAGGGGACTGATGACCTCAGACGTTAAGTCCCATAGTGCTCAGAGCCATTTGAACCATTTTTCTATTTATTACAATAAAAATTCATTTATGATTAATGCGGGCAAACAAACTGAAACACTCGGATTTCAGATTTCATTATTGAAAACTTTGTACCTGATATTACAGTACCAGATGTCGACAACCTTAATGCAATGCTGTTTTTGTACCGTATTTAATCATCTAAAACACATTATCAGAATTACAGTGCTTTTAGCGTAGTCGAAACAAAAGCCAAGCTTTATTCCGTACACATCGCCGAAAAATAGCTTCTAACGAAACAGCCGTGGATGAGAATTGAAATCATGCATAGTTTTAACTACTCAGCTTAAACCGTTACTTTGTGCTACATTCAACAATAACTGCGATCGTTAGCGTAACGAATATTAGCTAGCACAAGCAAGGTGATACGTACGCACTTTTATCACGACTTCATCGCTATTGGCTGCCATTTTATTGGCTTAGCTCCACAACAGTACTTTTCCATGGTCATGCAGAAAATATTGCTCGATTCGACGACTCCCATATCCAGCTTTGACATTAACATTGGGTGTAACGGGTATAAGTGTAGATTTTTTTATTCGTGCTACCTTAATATGTACACACATGAGTGTGTTGGTTATTTTTTCTCTGCGCCCACAAACTTTACGACCTGATGTTTTCTGTACGCTCGTAATTCACTGCTAAGCTGACTACGCCTTTCAGTACAGACGAACCGTTTTGCATACGCACTTCAACACCCGAAATGCTACCGGGGGGGAAATAAGCATTGATACACTATGTGATCAAAAGTATCTGAACATCTGGTTGAAAATTATAAGTTTGTGGCACCCTCCATCGGTAATGCTGGAATTCCATATGGTGTTAGCCTACCCTCAGCCTTGATGACACTTCCACTCTCGCAGGCATACGTTCAATCACGTGCTGGAAGGTTTCTTGGGGAATGGCAGCCCCTTCTCCACGGAATGCTGCACTGAGGAGAGGTGTCGATGTCGTTCGGTAAGGCCTAGCACGAAGTCGGCGTTCCAAAACATCCCAAAGGTGTTCTATAGGATTCAGATCAGGACTCTGTGCAGGCCAGTCCATTACAGGGATGTAACTGTCGTGTAACTACTCCGTCATAGGCCGTGCATTATGAACAGGTGCTCGATCGTGTTGAAAGATTTAATCGCCATCTCCGAATTGATCTTCAACAGTGGGAAGCAAGAAGGTGCTTAAAACATCAGTGTAGGCCTGCGCTGTGATAGTGCCACGCAAAACAACAAGGGGTTCAAGCCCCCTTCATGAAAAACACAACCACACCGTAGCACCTCCGCCTCCGAATGTTACTGTCGGCACTACACACGCTGGCAGATGACGTTCACCGGGGCTTCGCCATACCCATCCCCTGCCATCGGATCGCCACATTGTGTTCCATGATTCGTCACTCCACACAACGATTTTCCACTGTTCAATCGTCCAATGTTTACGCTCCATACACCAAACGAGGCGTCGTTTGGCATTTACCGGCGTGATGTGTGGCTTACGAGCAGCCGCTCAACCATGAAGTCCAAGTTTTCTCACCTCCCGCCTAGATGTCGTAGTACTTGCGGTGGATCCTGATGCAGTTTGGGATTCGCGTGTGATGGTCTGCATAGATGTCTTCCTATTACACAATACGACCCTCTTCAACTGTCGTCGGTCTATGTCAGTCAACAGACGAGGTCAGCCTGTACCCTTTTGAGCTGTACGTGTACCTTCACGTTTCCACTTCACTATCACATCGGCAACAGTGGACCTAGGGATGTTTAAGAGTGTGGAAATCTCGCGTAGAAAGGTATGACACAAGTGACACCCAATCACCTGACCACGTTCGAAGTCAGTGAGTTCTGCGGTGCGCCCCATTCTGCTCTCTCACGATGTCTAATGACTACTGAGGTCGCTGATATGGAGTACCTGGCAGTAGGTGGCAGCACAATGCACCTAATATGAAAAACGTATGTGTTTTGGGGTGTCCGGACACTTTTGATGACATAGTGTGCCTAGCCCTTGCCACTTTTAGTTTGAGGTATTAATCAACCTAAGAACATGCTGCCCCTATTAGCTGTAATGATTAGTCTGCAAATGTAAATACTGACATAATGTTGTTCAGCACACCGTCCTCAGTTACCAACAGAAGTATCTGCACTTGTACATACTACATAATGTCGAAAAGAATGCCATGTTATTAATAGTTTTTGCGGAGCATTTATTCACTTCCGCGGAATACTGTTAGGGAAACTCTGTGGTTTAACGGTCTTTCAGTCCAGTGACCTGGCGCATTTTTTCTAGTATTTCAGCAGATATGTGAAATTTCGTTTGTGCATGTATAGGCGGGATCAGACCAGACAGATAGTGCTCATCACGTCTTTCACGCGTCGCCGACGTTGACAGTAAGAGTCGGTTTGTTTCCCTCTACGTTTTATGTGCCTATTCGATAGAACAGCCCCATATTAGTCTATTACGATATTCGTTTTATCGATACGTATAAACAGCGATAGCAAAACTCGAAGAACAACCAGCGCTCCAGCAGTGGCAGCACTGCCCAGGCCCGCGCTGACTGCTACCGACAAGCATGCAGCACCATTGAGTCGCTCCTGGATTGCCGTCTATTCTTCGTGTTTTAGTGTCCTTGTGAATAAATATCGAAAAACGAATATCGGATTAGACTAATCTGAGAGGGCTCTATCGAACGGGCACGTAAAATTCCGGTTAAAAATAATTTTTGTAGTAATGGGAAACAAACCGACGCTTGGGTCGACTTCAGCTACACAATCCAAAAAGGAAATTGCGAATATCTGCTGTAACACACTAGACGAATAGGCAGTAGATGTAGTAGTTTATAATCTGCTGGTGATGGCGCAGTGCGATTTCATGTAGCGTGTATACCACGTGACGCACCAGCCAACAGCGTCGTTCTTCCGCTTCTGTCTGTAACATGCACTTCCAGATGCGGCTAGATCATATGGTGTTGATTTTCATGTTAGTTTATGTACGATCACGATACTTAGCCAATGAAGCGTTCCCAGCATATAAATATTCCTTGGTAGTGTCAGAAGGATAACCATTGTCCCTCTGTGGCGCTTCACTCCAGCGTTGGTGGTGGTGGTGGTGGTGGTTAGTGTTTAACGTCCCGTCGACAACGTGGTCATTAGAGACGGAGCGCAAGCTCGGGTTAGGGAAGGATTGGGAAGGAAATCGGCCGTGCCCTTTCAAAGGATCCATCCCGGCATTTGCCTGAAATGATTTAGGAAAATCACGGAAAACCTAAATCAGGATGGCCGGAGACGCGATTGAACCGTCGTCCTCCCGAATGCGAGTCCAGTGTGCTAACCACTGCGCCACCTCGCTCGGTCCAGCGTTGTCCTTACCATGGAAGACAACAGCCAAAGCACGTTAGGTGGAACAGAGGCAAAGCACACCGGCCACGCTTTATATTTCTCCGTCTCTCTGTATCTTTGCAGAGGGTATCATGCCCTCGTCTTCTTACTCGCACATCACTATAAAAATATACAACAGTGATTCAGCTTCGGTTCGAAGGTATCCAACCTATGGGCGCTTCTGCTGTTATCGAGATGCACTCTCGGGTTTCAAACACCTGCTTTTCATCAATAGGGACTGCGAAAATCTTGTTCACACACAATTACGTAACTTTAATAGTTTTTCCCTCCCAGTAACGATAGGACGGAACGATCATTTTATAATGTGTGATCCTCACGAGTACTGCAAAAATATCTCCGTTGCTGACAGATGACCTCGAGCAGCGAAAAAATTTTTCTTTATTCAGTGCTACACAGACACTTCAGGCATACAATGTAAGTTGCATCGTTGAAATTCAGAATAGCTTCCGCGAGAAAGGAGCGCATTTATGCTCCCTACTATAAGGAGAGGCACGTACGTCGATTCTCAAAGCGTTTTCGCCTTTCTACCGATTCGGCGCAGAATCCTCGCAGCTTGGCGGGTTCACGCCGAGGTGTGACTTTGCCAGGCGAGGAGGCAAGAGCCGCCTCAAGGTCAAGGACAGGATTCGCCGCCGCGCCTCCAGTTGGCTGGTGGCAGCTACGCAGGAGGGCACGGGGTTCCCAAAGGATGCGTCGATATTTAGCGAAACAGGCGCGCTGTTCAGCTACGGCGGTGATCAGTTCTGCAACTTTATTACGTTGTTATAGTCTTCTAGCATTATCAGCCGTTGATAAAGCACTACCATGTGAAAGAAATGTTGTTGTTGTGGTCTTCAGTCCTGAGACTGGTTTGATGCAGCTCTCCATGCTAGTCTATCCTGAGCTAGCTTCTTCATCTCCCAGTACCTACTGCAACCTACATCCTTCTGAATCTGCTTAGTGTACCTGTATTCATCTCTTGGTCTCCCTCTACTATTTTTACCTTCCACGCTGCGCTCCAATGCTAAATTTGTGATCCCTTGATGCCTCAGAACATGTCCTACCAACCGGTCCCTTCCTCTAGTCAAGTTGTCCCACAAACTCCTCTTCTCCCCAATCCTATTCAATACCTCCTCATTAGTTATGTGATCTACCCATCTATTCTTCTGCATTCTTCTGTAGCACCACATTTCGAAACCTTCAATTCTCTTTTTGTCCGAACTATTTATCGTCCATGTTTTACTTCCATACATGGCTTTACTCCATACAAATACTTTCAGAAACGTCTCCTGACACTTAAATCTATACTCAATGTTAACAAATTTCCTCTTCTTCAGAAACACTTTTCTTGCTATTCCCAGTCTACATTTTATAACCTCTCTACATCGACCATCATCAGTTATTTTGCTCCCTAAATAGCAAAACTCCTTTACTACTTTAAGTGTCTCATTTCCTAATCTAATTCCCTCAGCATCACCCGATTTAATTCGACTACATTCCATTATCCTCGTTTTGCTTTTGTTTATGTTCATCTTATATCCTCCTTTCAAGTCACTGTCCATTCCGTTCAACTGCTCTTCCAAGTCCTTTGCTGTCTCTGACAGAATTACAATGTCATCGGCGAACCTCAAAGGTTTTATTTCTTCTCCGTGGATTTTAATACCTACTCCGAATTTTTCTTTTGTTTCCTTTACTGCTTGCTCAATATAGAGATTGAATAACATCGGGAAGAGGCTACAACCCTGTCTCACTCCCTTCCCAACCACTGCTTCCCTTTCATGTGCCTCGACTATTATAACTGCCATCTGGTTTCTGTACAAATTGTAAATAGCCTTTCGTTCCCCGTATTTTACCCCTGCCACCTTTTGAAAGAGAGTATTCCAGTCAACAATGTCAAAAGCTTTCTCTAAGTCTACAAATGCTAGAAACGTAGGTTTTGCCTTTCCTTAATCTTTCTTCTAAGATAAGTCGTAAGGTCAGTATTGCCTCACGTGTTCCAACATTTCTACAGAATCCAAACTGATCTTCCCCGAGGTCGGCTTCTACCAGTTTTTCCATTCGTCTGTAAAGTAAACGCGTTAGTATTTTGCAGCTGTGACTTATTAAACGGATAGTTCGATAATTTTCACATCTGTCAACACCTGCTCTCTTTGGGATTGGAATTGTTATATTCTTCTTCACTACTTCATCCCTGAGAGCTACCTATTGTTTTTCTACTGTATTTATTTCCCCCTATCCTGTCAATTGTTCCCTTATGCTCTCCCTGAAACTCTGTACAACCTCTGGTTTAGTCAGTTTATCCAGGTCCCATCTCCTTAAAATCCCACTTCTTTGCAGTTTCTTCAGTTTTAATCTACAGTTCATAACCAATACATTGTGGTCAGAGTCGACATCTGCCCCTGGAAATGTCTTACAGTTTTAAACCCGGTTCCTAAATCTCTGTCTCACCATTATATAATCTATCTGATACCTTCTAGTATCTCCAGGATTCTTCCATGTATACAACCTTCTTTTATGATTCTTGAACCAAATGTTAGCTATGATTAAGTTATGCTCTGTGCAAAATTCTACCAGACGGCTTCCACTTTCATTTCTTAGCCCCAATCCATATTCACCTACTATGTTTCCTTCTCTCGCTTTTCCTACACTCGAATTCCATTTACCCATGACTATTAAATCTACGTCTCCCTTCACTACCTGAATAATTTCTTTTATCTCATCATACATTTCATCGATTTCCTCATCATCTGCAGAGCTAGTTGGCATATAAACTTGTACTACTGTAGTAGGGGTGGGCTTCGTGTCCATCTTGGGCACAATAATGCGTTCACTATGCTGTCTGCCGTCTGATTTTGTTGTACTGCAGCAACTGTCAGAAATCACACGCTAAACTTGAGTAATAGAAATAACCCCCCCCCCCCCCACACACACACACACACACTCCCATATAAGCACACTGCTGACATACACGGATCGTCAAATATCCAGACACGCCATAGGGCACCTGTATTATGGCTAAAGCAAAGGTGTCATCAATGCAAAGACTGGTTTGACACCACAGTGCTTAACTGGGTATCGTCGTGTTGGAAGTGGTATGCCTGCCTTCTTCCGAACTGTGAACTCACTTACTCAGCCAATTTTAGGGGGACCTAAAGTTTAATGTGGGTTCCCCACAATGGTGTAACTCAACATTTTTTGCATCAAGGAACATTGCTATAGGTGAAATAAGCTATAAGTAACAGGTAAAACTCGTAAGATCGACTGGAGGTCGAACCCAAGAACTCTGCAATTAATTTATCCACCGAGCGACCGAGCCACAAGCTAATGGAAATAATCTGGAAGTAACTTCACATTAATATACCGAATAAGAGCAAAATAACTTTTCCAGAAAAGTTATTCTGGTCCAGACACGCCATAGGGCACCTGTATTATGGCTAAAGCAAATGTGTCATCAATGCAAAGACTGTATTATGGCTAAAGCAAAGGTGTCATCAATGCAAAGACTGGTTTGACACCACAGTGCTTAACCAGAATAACTTTTCCAGTTGGCCTTAATATCTTACTTCCTTTCTGAACAAATAGAATCCTTGTTTTAATATCAGCTCGTATTTCAGTATGGTGATGAACGTCAAATGACAATTAATTTTCACGATTAATTTTTTTATATATTTTAGGCTTTGTTTCCCAATTTGTTGAAAGAGTTCAGCATTTCGAAGCCTTTTCCTCTATTTCCGAATGTTATGGCGTAAAGTCAAGCGCCGACAGGAAGGAGAATGTTGCAAGAAGAAGTCAGCCAATAGCACACTGACCGACCTCCCTTCCAAAAAATGGTTCAAATGGCTCCGAGCACTATGGGACTTGACATCTGTGGTCATCATTCCCCTAGAACTTAGAACTACTTAAACCTAACTAACCTAAGGACATCACACACATCCATGCCCGAGGCAGGATTCGAACCTGCAACCGCAGTGGTCACACGGTTCCAGACTGAAGCGCCTAGAACCGCACAGCCACACTGGCTGACCCTCCCTTCCAGGACGACAACGCGACAGTACCGGCCCCTATGTGAAGAGGACATAAGCGCCGCGCCCGAGTGGTGACGGCCACATGGATAGTAGCGTCAACGCCAGCCACTTCGATAGCAGTTCAGGAAAGGCTTTTGTAGTTAAAGATCAACAGTCACTGCAAAGACTGATTATTTTGTACGTCGCCCTTTGCTTGCGACAGATCTGTGTAATCAAAGATAAGTATTTGTAAATTTTCTTATTGTAATAAAATTCATTAATACGAGTTGTTTGATTGTTCGTCTAGCGAACCGAGTAAGCAGGAGTCCTAGACACAACACTGAGCTCTTTGTTCGACTACTTATTCACATTTGCCATTCCGTCATACATTCTCTTTTGGCCGCAGTGGCCGTGCGGTTAAAGGCGCTGCAGTCTGGAACCGCAAGACCGCTACGGTCGCAGGTTCGAATCCTGCCTCGGGCATGGATGTTTGTGATGTCCTTAGGTTAGTTAGGTTTAACTAGTTCTAAGTTCTAGGGGACTAATGACCTCAGCAGTTGAGTCCCATAGTGCTCAGAGCCATACATTCTTTTAATTTTCTTCGCTGCATCTTGGACGTATTGGTGCCTGGTAATTTTTGCAACTAGAACTTGAAACGGAGCTACACTATGCGCTGTACAATTAGGTGCGAAGTCTATGCAGATGTATGGAAGTAGACGATCAGAAAAGATTACATGCAAGGAGCAAACCATTTCTCACACAAGTGGATTTACGGATAAAAAAAGGAAACAAGAAATATGAAAATGACAACCAACCAAAATAGAAAAGCACCAGAGACATGAAACATAGGCGACCGTATAAAAAAAAAGCTTCTGTATAAGGAAACTTAAAGAAAACCTACGGTTCACATAGGAAGTGGAAATAACTGTTCTAAGCACTACATACCACTCTAGCGAGCGAGGTAGGGCAGTGATTAGCACACTGGACTCACATTCGCGAGGAAAACGGTTCAAACCCGCATTAGGCCTTCCTGATTTCTGTAATTTCCCTAAATCGCCTCAGGCAAATGCCGGGATGGTTCCCTTGTAACGGCAGGGCCGATTTCTTTCCCCATCCTTTCCAAATCCGAGCTTGTGTTCCGTCTCTAATGACCTCGTTGTCGCCGGGACGTTAAACACTAATTTCCTCTTCCTCCTCCATACCACTCTATCGAGGTAAATCGTGGATAACGTAAAAAAAGAACAACTCAGAACATATCAACCGTATTAAGAAAAAGATATACTCCCGGAATGATGAGAGCAGTGTTTCTCAAACTGGAAACTTTATGATCTCTTCCCCGGACTTTTACAGTAAGGATGTATTGTGAGTAGCCTACCTGGCACCGTCGATGGCTGTGCGGAGCACAAAACAGGAACCGCTTACTGATCGGTTAAGGAATCCCCACATCAAGCAGCAGGAAAAGGCAGTTTTATTTACAAAACAAGTATTTATATGCTTGCTACGGAGGATGGCCACACAAACAAATTTGTTAATCCCTACATCGTATTGTACACCTGACTAGACGTTGTCCTCATCCAACCCAACATAGAAGCGTCGATGGATGAAACTTTTGAGTGTTCTCGATACTATCGTAACTACGATGCTGCCCATTGCCAGCTGATAACTCTCTCCGTGAGTAACTCATTCTGAAGAGTCACGTTTACAGCTTCACAGGACTGATAAAGAGAGCGGATAGTATAGTGAGAAATAATACAGATCAAATACGTTATAAGAAATTGCTGGAAGAAAACTAGGTAGTGTGGGCACCATTTTGATCCGACAGCTGTTCTTGTGAACTCTAGTATCATTAAATAAGTTGGAGATGCCATTGTCGATGAGACTAAGAATCCAGCTGAGGATATCAGGCTTACTTATTCATGGTTATTGTTTTCTGTGGGGTATACGGTCATTTTACAAGAAAATGCACATTGCATCAATCTAGATGGCTGGAACACAGTTCTATATTTTCTGACTCGAAGCTCACTTGAATATATGTGGGACCAGCTCGCGTTCGCTGCTATTGGAGGCACTGTAGATAGTCGCAGGATGCTCCTGAGGTGGTGTGTCTGAGACAGGTATGTCGGCTTTCGACATATGAAAGAAAACAGCTTCACATGACACACCGAATGTAGCGTGCATGTAAAACTGTAGGCGTTTCTCAACAGATGTCTGTGTACTTACCGAGTTTAATTATTTGTTTGTAATTTCATAATAACAGACATACTATATATGTACACTGTCTGGGCAAAAGTGTCCGGACGCCATAAATGATGCGGCACTGACCACTCGGTGTCACAGAGGCGGACCCGCCAGTATAAAAGGAGGCGAATTGTACTCTGTTGTCAGTAGTGAAGCGGGAACAGCAGACTGGGTGTCAGGAAAGCTCAGTGACTTCAAACCTGGACTGGCCACTGAGTGCCACCTAAATAACAAATGCATCAGGAACATTTCGACCCATCTTCCGACGGAAGGATTTGGGTTTGGCGAATGCCTAGAGAATGTTACTGTCATCATTTTTAGTACCAACAGTGAAGTACGGAAGATTTGTTACAGTATTTGGGTGTTTTTCATGGTTGTGGTGCGGTCTCCTTATTGTGTTTAACGAAACTCTAAATGCATACAGTAGAGAAACAGTTAGGGGACGATGATTGATGGAATCAACATGACAATGCACCATGTCGCAAAGAAGTATCTGTGAGGCAACGTTTTGTGGACAATAACATGTCTGAAATTGACTGGCCTGTCCCGAATCCCTACTTCAACGCACTAGAACACCTTTGGGAAGAGTTAGAACCTAGACTTCGCTCCAACAACTTCTCTGGTTTCGGCTCTTGAGGAAGAATGGCACACCATTCCTTCACAGACATTCAAACACCTTACCTCAGTAGAGTTCAAACCATCATAAAGGTGAAGGGTGAACACATTCCATATTAATGTCCACTAACCGGTATCTGGACACTGTTGATCAGGTAGTGACTCACATATTTTCCTTACATTATAATAAAATACTGTGAATCGATAGTTGCATTATCATGCTTTACACAGTGTGTTACATTCCGCTTGAGAGAACGAGACGTTCGCCGTTAAGCTACAGTGGCGGCTAATAACTACCTTAACGCCATTGACATATTGAACCGGCAAAACACATACGAGTAAATCAATTTGTGAGATGAAGTATTAGTGGTATAATAAAACGTTATTAACCTTTGAAAACAGCTACGCTACGACGGCTTTTAATTTCAAACATTCGAACGACTTTTGGAAACAAGACGCTGGTGAGAAACGTCTTCAGTTTTGCATACATTGCATTGCGGATAATTCGAATGCTAGTAGGTCATCACATGACGAAAGGGAGGAAGCTCTGGTGACGGGTGGGGTTGTTACAAAATGAAATTTTGTATATTATTTTAGTGCGTTTTATGTAGAACCGCAGGCCTAGTGTTTGTTTGTACAGAACTTTAACGTAGTGTCGGGCGTGTAAGTGAAATGATTAAAATGATGTACCCTGACACCACACAGATCTTTCTTTTTAACAGTTTACTGTCGAAGGAAATACATAAGAAATATGGTGGATGTTTGTACGTATTCAGTTAATTCAGTTTCGACAGTGATGGAATGGAGAGTGATACCAGATGCTTATCAGATGAAACAGTGCAGTACAGTACATCTAGAGTTAACTATCTGAAAGCTGTGTAAAAGTAATTTACCGCTTTCTTTTATTCTTGGCCTAAAACAAATGCGAAAGCTAATTTGTTAGCTAATACAACTGACTTTTGCTCTGGGTATTTACTGTTGATCATTGGTTCATACAGAACTTCACACCAGAAATAAAACCACAGTCAAATCACTGTCTCAGATTTCTTTGCCAATAAGGTGAAAAAGTGATTAAGAAGTGAAGATTACTGCAATATACAGAAATCAACACTTATCACCACAACGTCTGCTAACAAAAAGTGCTTTGATTTTGGGGAACGTGACGTATTTTATTTAATATTTAAAAGCAAACAAACAGTGTGTTGTTCCACTAATAATCTTTTTTCTTTTAGCTTATTTGTCCATTATCAGAAAATTATATGGAATTACGGGCACATATTGCTATGCAATATTGTTTCATTCTGTGCCACTATTTCGTGCTTATTACTTTCTGATCAGCCTACTAGAGCTTTGCGATTTTCACGTTCGTACGGTGCACCACCGGTGTGGTCGCAGGCTCCTGTTGTCGACAGAATGCAGCCAGTGAAACACATTAGGAGAGGTGAGCGTCTACAGGGAGGCGGGCAGTTTTTGCAGTAATGACGCTGCTGGCAGTTTCGTGCTACTGAGGCCGTAGCGGGTGCCCTGGCCAAGCTGTGGGCGGGAGTTTTGACATTTCAGCCTTTTCTGGATGGACATCAAAGGTCGAGACGCTGTCGTGTCGCTTGACCAGCCTAAGAATTGTGGTTGTCCAGTCGATTTGAGTTGCTTCGCCACCGAGCTTGTAGCGAAGGGCCCAACGGATCGAGGAAGCAGTGCTCCAGGCTGGTAGCAGCTTCGTGTCTGTTAATGTGCGTTTTGTACGGCAAGAATGAGAAGTTTCTGCTGCGTTCCCTATGTTTTAGTCAAATAACCGACATTCTCGTCTTTTTCGTTGACAGCAGCACTGAGTCGCCTCTTCCACGTAGAATTTGTCGAATGTAGAGGGTGGAGAACTTTAAAGTTAGATTCTGGGCATTTGTCCCCAGCCGCCATCTGGTGCTGACTGGCACATGCTAGCTGACGCGGTGAAATGTAAGTGCTTCTATTTCGGTAACGCGATGTGCATTCAGCATCTCATTGCACGATTACTTCAGCACGCAATTTGTGTTGCTTAATTCCGTTATAATTTGTGGCACTTTGTTGTATCGTCAACTCTGAATTGGCGAGCTTGTGTTTTCGTCATGCTGCCTTCTATACTTTTTGATATCCTCCCCTCGCCCCCACAATGGTAGAATCATTTTGTAATTTGATTTGAGTTTTAGATAACTTCACTCTCTATTAACTGTGATTTATGTCAATCACTAGTGCAAAAAATAACTGTGAGTCTCAGTCCTGACTTAGATTTCAAGATCCCTCATTGTCCCAAGGGCTTTCCATGGTTAGGCGACCGACGAATAACAAATATAGCTCGAAGTACAGAGTACTTATTGCTCATATTGTGGCGGAGTTTTCGTTGTGTACAATGGTCAACCTCAACGATCAGTAACATGAAGAATTCGGAGGAAAAAAAAAAAACGAGTATTACACTCGCTCGTCTTGTTTGATCGAAGATTTGTTTTATGACGAGCATCGTACTTGGACAAATCAATACAACTTTCAACAACAATGAATATTAATGGACCAAACCATAGTTTTTCCATAAATATGAAATTGTTCCATCAAGTGGCGGAAGACTCAATATGACATATTTTACGTTTGAATGCTTGGAATCTTCACCTTATTCACCAGTTGTGAAATCCTTGGCCAGTATCTGTTCTCGCTTCTAAAGAAACTTGTATCTCCAAATGTGTCAGATGTAGGCCACAGTGCAACAAAACGGTGCCTACTCCAGAAAATGGGAAGTGTCCGTCACACCCAATCTGGGAAATCGCAACTTTAGATTTTGCCCCGTGACGTGACTCAGTAATGTTTGGAGTAGGATGATTAGAACAAAGAGGGAGATTTCGGATGACATAGAATCGCCGTTAAGAGTACTGACTGGGAGAACACGGAGCAGCTCCTTTGTACGACGCGACGCGGCGTGGGTAGCACAGCAGGCGACGGCTAACGGTGCGGCGGCCCCCGCGTGGCTGTGACGTCAAGGTCAGCGTCGCGACTGCTGCGGCCCGCGGGGCCGGACCGCCATCTACGGACAACGTGCGCGCGCCACACGTGCGAGCACGGCGCCTGCGCATGCGCGGCCATCTGGGCCGGAACCGCACGCAGGGACCGTGGTACGGTCACGCCGAAAGGGAGAGTGCTCGCTACCGAAACTCGCTCTCGTAATGGGGCTGCATTAATTAGTGAACAAAGTGGCCGTTTTTGTAGTCGTAACACGAAGTAACAGATCTTTCCTCCGTCCTCTTCTGTTTTAACGGCTTTATTTTAATCGATGAGGCCTTTTTTATGTCTAAGGTTAAATTATTACTAAGTCTTGTTCGTTGCTAACTAGTGTCAAATCGTGTTAATATTTGCAAAAATGGCAATAAAAAGATTGAAAAAATACCGTACTATCCATAAAGACGAACTGATTCACTTATTATTTATTACATATGTGCTCTTAATTTCTGTATATTTATACCCCAGAATCAGTTCAGTATTTCAGAATACCGTGACGATTTGGCTAAATCAGATGTCGAATTTAAACCGCCACTAGATACTACAAGCAGACAAAGAATTATTATAAGCTTTAGCGACAGAGACGATTTCAGTCCACTTATACATGCTTTCGTCTGTACCCTTATAGGAGCACTTTGCTGTCCACCTGTCTATCTGACGGTCCGACCTTTAAAACCCGTTTTTCGCAGGAATACGTATCAAGTTGACATTTTATGTCTCAATTTAAGATCTACTGTCCATTGGTGATGTAAAAAATTGAAGTTTCTAAGCCACCGTGGTCAATAGATACGGTCATTTACGCCACATGTTTTGATACTGGCAAATCACTCAACAAAACCTTCCCTTTGACCTAGAAACATGAAATTTGGCAAGAAGTCTGATTTCACAGTACAAGAAAAAGAAAAAAATCCCAAAAGTATTAATTTGTAAATATATCACGCGAAAAGTATTTGCTTTGTCACTTGTTACCCGACTTCAAACTTAAAACATTCTCGAAAGTCTTAGAACTCCTGGTGCCAATATCTTGCCAGTATCAATGTCGATAACAGACAAAAATGGTCCAGATTCTCGATTCACGGGATGGCTGAGCCGTCTGTATCCATAATTAAGCTTTTACTGAAGCTTCACAGTGCGAGTTCTACTCGCACCTTTTTAATTTTTTTATAATTACGTAGATAATTACTTGGTAGATATTATGGACTCTGTAACAATTATTTGTTGCTTTTTTTTATCTTTTGACACTTCGGCTCGTCGAAACAACTTACAGCATTGCGAAATGCTCATACGATTGAGTCATATAAAAAAATAAAAAGTGAAAGAACACAAACAATGGTGCTAGTTTTCTTCGTCCATTAGAAATGTTTGGTGAAAGCCTGAGACTGCACAAACAATGGATCTGTTTATAAAATAACTTTTTCAATGGCCAGTTACAATTTTCTTTGTCTTTTGCACGACGTGTTTCGGGAAATGGTTCGCGTTTTCAAGTACGTTTTTTTCCTGACTTATGGCAGTTATACGTGATGTTTCAGATGTATGAGCTGCCGGATTATTCTGTTGCCCTTATTGTAATATATAAAAACGGGCAGTTTTGTAGTTAATGATGCATCTTTATAGTATACTTAATTGCTACTGTTCCTTGTAGTCCACTTCCAGTTTTCTTGTGGCCAACTAGTACAGAAGTTTTCAGATATTAAACAACACTCACAAAATTTGCATTGCATAGTACACATATAATAACAAACAGTCACAAAGATATTTACATATAGTGAACAGAGATAATCCTATAAATCACCACTCGACTACCTATACTTTCTTCATCAAGAAAGGTATTTTTCGTACGCAATCGGCCTACGCATTAGTTATTATTAGCTACATGCGTAGTTATTTCTACGGATCACAATTTTATCCGCTTGTTTAAGAATCCTATGGAAGCGTCTGCAGACTTTAATTAAATCTTGTCACAGATTATGTACGCGGTAATAAATAAACGATCAGAATTGTTTGAGAAATTCGCTACTCTGTTAAACTGCCTCCTGCTAGGAATCAAAGAGGCCTTGTACGTGTTCCTTGCGAATCTCCCCCAATGAGATTTATGAGTGAGTGTCGCTGTTGGAGGACCGCGACTGACAATGTACCGATCAATCACATTCCGCACACGTCAGGTGAACGTTGGGGCCGGCGAAGCAGTCGTACTGCTCGTTCTTCGACGGTGACTCGCTCATTCCTCGTTACATGCGCCCATGCATTGTCGTGTGGAATTATGGCACGTGGAATTGCCTGAATGACTGGTGATACCTCGTGTCCCCAGCCTCCTTAACGTAAGGGCTACTGTCCAGAAGGCTTTCCACACGTAGTAATTGAGATAGCCTGCCGTGTACAAAGGTATCCCGTGACCCTCACTCCTCGTGTTTGTACTGTTCGCGACACGCTGCCAGATTACGGCCACCATGGCAGAGTACGAGTACGTGTTCAAGCACGAGTCTTACCAAAACACAACTTCTACATTTTACCACTCAGGTGGGGACGCCGTCAAACCGTGTATCCACTCCTATTGAGATGCTCCGACGTCGAGCAAACGAAATTGACGAAGCTGTACGGTCCCTTACCGCTGGGCAGATTGGGATTTGGGGGGGGGGGGGGGTGCTCATCGCAGTCTACGCTCTTGTTCCTTTTTCCAGTCTCCACTTGTCGTTCCATACCATCCGCTGTCATTCAATGGTGTCACGCAAGCATCACACTTGTAGCAGGGCACCGTACGAGCTGAAATGCGAAGGGGTGACGCAGCCATTTGTTCGAGACCGATCACAATATCCCGATTTAGCCGATTCGCATGCTGATACTGCGCCCTTTGACGTAACCGAGAGGTGCTGGCTCTTGTTTTCCTCTTTTACCCACTAGTCTACGACGAGGAATAAGATTAGGGTTTGACGTTCTGTTGGTCACGGACTTGGAGCAGAAGAAAAGCGAGTCGCGGTTTGAGTTGTCTGCCAAATGAAGAAAAAAAAATGAGCCTTAACTAGAGCGCAACGTACTCTTACTACTACACTTACCGTACATCCCCCTGAGCTCTGTACATACAGCCTCTGTCCGCAAGCCCAAAGTTCAGCATGTGGCGCAGCGTTACAAGAAGACGTCTTCCAATCCTCTTCGGCCGGCCAGGGTGGCTGAGCGGTTCTAGGCGCTACAGTCTGGAACCGCGCGACCGCTAGGGTCGCAGGTTCGAATCCTGCCTCGGGCATGGATGTGTGTGATGTCCTTATGTTTGTTAGGTTTAAGTACACTCCTGGAAATGGAAAAAAGAACACATTGACACCGGTGTGTCAGACCCACCATACTTGCTCCGGACACTGCGAGAGGGCTGTGCAAGCAATGATCACACGCACGGCACAGCGGACACACCAGGAACCGCGGTGTTGGCCGTCGAATGGCGCTAGCTGCGCAGCATTTGTGCACCGCCGCCGTCACTGTCAGCCAGTTTTCCGTGGCATACGGAGCTCCATCGCAGTCTTTAACACTGGTAGCATGCCGCGACAGCGTGGACGTGAACCGTATGTGCAGTTGACGGACTTTGACCGAGGGCGTATAGTGGGCATGCGGGAGGCCAGGTGGACGTACCGCCGAATTGCTCAACACGTGGGGCGTGAGGTCTCCACAGTACATCGATGTTGTCGCCAGTGGTCGGCGGAAGGTGCACGTGCCCGTCGACCTGGGACCGGACCGCAGCGACGCACGGATGCACGCCAAGACCGTAGGATCCTACGCAGTGCCGTAGGGGACCGCACCGCCACTTCCCAGCAAATTAGGGACACTGTTGCTCCTGGGGTATCGGCGAGGACCATTCGCAACCGTCTCCATGAAGCTGGGCTACGGTCCCGCACACCGTTAGGCCGTCTTCCGCTCACGCCCCAACATCGTGCAGCCCGCCTCCAGTGGTGTCGCGACAGGCGTGAATGGAGGGACGAATGGAGACGTGTCGTCTTCAGCGATGAGAGTCGCTTCTGCCTTGGTGCCAATGATGGTCGTATGCGTGTTTGGCGCCGTGCAGGTGAGCGCCACAATCAGGACTGCATATGACCGAGGCACACAGGGCCAACACCCGGCATCATGGTGTGGGGAGCGATCTCCTACACTGGCCGTACACCACTGGTGATCGTCGAGGGGACACTGAATAGTGCACGGTACATCCAAACCGTCATCGAACCCATCGTTCTACCATTCCTAGACCGGCAAGGGAACTTGCTGTTCCAACAGGACAATGCACGTCCGCATGTATCCCTTGCCACCCAACGTGCTCTAGAAGGTGTAAGTCAACTACCCTGGCCAGCAAGATCTCCGGATCTGTCCCCCATTGAGCATGTTTGGTACTGGATGAAACGTCGTCTCACGCGGTCTGCACGTCCAGCACGAACGCTGGTCCAACTGAGGCGCCAGGTGGAAATGGCATGGCAAGCCGTTCCACAGGACTACATCCAGCATCTCTACGATCGTCTCCATGGGAGAATAGCAGCCTGCATTGCTGCGAAAGGTGGATATACACTGTACTAGTGCCGACATTGTGCATGCTCTGTTGTCTGTGTCTATGTGCCTGTGGTTCTGTCAGTGTGATCATGTGATGTATCTGACCCCAGGAATGTGTCAATAAAGTTTCCCCTTCCTGGGACAATGAATTCACGGTGTTCTTATTTCAATTTCCAGGAGTGTAGTTCTAAGTTCTAGAGGACTGATGACCTCAGAAGTTAATTCTCATACTGCTCAGAGCCATTTGATTTGAACCAATCATTTTCCAGTTCCTCTACACTGATGAAAGGTGTCAAAACTTCTTTACATGCATTCATCCTTTTTATGCAGTTTCACACATATTCAAAGCATGCGATCTGAAACGTTGTCTCTCCAGTATCTGATAGCCTAAAAGTGTTTACCATTTGCGACCCGTAAGAAACTCTCCGACTTACTAGCAGTAACTGAATTGAGCAGTTAGATACACTGCGTGATAAAATCAGTGAAGCATCCAAAGAACTTGGTCGGACGTCACAGTAACTTCGTGGACGTACATACCATAATATGGTACACAAACGATTGAAGTTGTCATTCCCCGTGAAAAATAGAATAGCCACTAGTGTGCATTGGTATTGTACGTGTTTAGTGTCGTTACCAGGCTTAGGAGGTTACATAAGGGACGTGAACAACGTCAGATGTTGAGCGATCTCTGTGAAGGACACGGGGATGCCGCTTACTTGTATGAGACAGCATTATCAGCACCTAACAAGAGTTTGAAAGTGGTCTCACTGTGGGTCTCCATTTAGCGGGCTGGTCGAATAGTGTAATATCCACATTTGTAGGGCATTCGGACGGGACAGTGGTCCATTATTGGATTGCATGGGAACGTGTGAGCAGGCGTACTCGTCATCAAGTTTCCGGTTGACCACGTCTGACCACCGTAACAAAAATGGCTCTGAGCACTATGGGACTTAACTTCTAAGGTCATCAGTCCCCTAGAACTTAGAACTACTTAAACTTAACTGACCTAAGGACATCACACACATCCATGCCCGAGGCAGGATTCGAACCTGCGACCGTAGCGCGGTTCCAGACTGTAGCGCCTTTAACCGCGTGGCCACAACGGCCGGCCTCCACCGTAACAGAAAGTCACCACCGACTATAATTGTACGAGTGGGGTACCTATTTGAAATGAGACACAAGTTTTTTTCTGAACTGTTTAGATGAAATGATGATGATTAGGACAACATAACACCCAGTCCCTGAGAGGAAAAAATCTCCGATCCACCCGGGAAACGAAACCGGGCCCTTAGGATTGACATTCTGCCGCGCCTACCACTCAGCTACCGGGGGCCGTTAAAACGACCCGATTGTCAAGTATAATCTCTACCCCTACTGTTTCGCAGGAACTATCTACTTCAATTTCACTACAAAGCAAACTACTTCTGACAGCAATAAATATTCCACCACCGATTGTATTTAATTTATCCTTTCTGAACACTGTTAAGTCGTTAGAAAAAATTTCTGCTGAGCTTATTTCCGGCTTTAGCCAGCTTTCTGTACCTATAACTATTTGAGCTTCAGTGTTTTCTATTAGGGCTTAGAGCTCTGGTTCTTTCCCAACACAGCTACAGCTATTTACAACTACAATACCGACCGCTTCTACAACTAACTTATTGTTTTTTACCTGCCCACTTTTAGACGGATGCCCTTTCTGTGGCTCCCTGAGACCCTCTAACCTAAAAAAAACGCCCAGTCCCTGCCACACAGCCCCCGCTACCAGTGTAGCCGCTTCCTGTATGTTGTGCACTCCATACCTATTAAGCGGAATCCGGAAACCCACCGCCCGATGGCGCATGTCAAGGAATCTGCAGCCTACACGGTCACAGAACGGCCTGAGCCTCTGATTCACACCCTCCACTCGGCTCTGCACCAAAGGACCACAGTCGGTTCTATCGGCGATGCTGCAGATGGTGAGCTCCGCCTTAATCTCACAAGCAAGACTGGCAGTCTTTACCATTTCCGCTAGCCGCCCGAAACCAGAGAGAATCTCCTCCGATCCAAAGTGACATATGTCATTGGTACCGACATGAGCCACCACCTGTAGTTGGCTGCACCCTGTACTCTTTATGGCATCTGGAAGCAGCCTTTCCACATCCGGAATGACCCCCCGGTATGCACACGGGGTGCACACTGGCTTCCTTCCCCTCCTTGGCAGCCATGTTCCTAAGGGGCCCCATGACGCGCCTAACGTTGGAGCTCCCAACTGAGATGAATTTCTTTAAGATGTGTTTTCATGGTTTCTATTTCCTCTACAGCGAGGTTGACAGAGCAAGTAGAGCGACATCTTTTCTCCTCAGTCCAAAGATTATTTTAAATTTCTCTCCACACAGAAATTTTAATTCCTGAGAATTCACTGATTTCGTGGAATCTAAATTCTCTCTCATAATAATTATCGCTGTCTGCAGATGAATACTACATATGCCTTTTTGGAAAGCAGAAAGAGAATATCTATTACCTCTGTAACTGTGGATAAACGATCTACTATCAACTTCTTTCAACCATACCCATTAGCCTCCAACGACTTTTTTAGTTATTGCGCTAGTCTCTTCAAGAGGCAGGAAGACAATATTTTGTACATGACATCCAGTAAAGTGAAGACAAACGAAGGAACAGATTTTCTTTAGTATAGCGTAAATCTGCAGCTATAGCTCATTGTTTCCACGTAATCTCTATCAGTAATTTGAGTTCCCTACCTCCAAACATGCATACTCTAATAATTCTGCATGTATACTATCTTCTACAAAAGCTTCGCTGATGTTTAGCTTCCGCATTGCTTTTTTTTTTTCATTGCTAACACTACAGCAACTGCACCTCATCACGCAAACTGAAAAAGCAGGGATGTTGGGTTACTGCAGTTAAGCAATTCTGTTGTTTGTCCAAGTCAATACCGTGAACTGTACACAGGTCATACGGGAGATCCGATTTAGGTATAAAGAAAACTTAAGTCAGAGTTACGAGCTTTCAGACAATGCGTTCAAGCAGTGATGGAGTTGCGGACAATGCATGGCCATAATGCCTTTCCCGGGGAACCCAATGCTCCGACGAAATGCTGATGTAGACGTGCGCTCATAAACTGCGGACTTCATGGCTACAGGCAGCTTATTTAAGGTGACGTCCGTAGCCGTCGACCCACCAGACCAGTTTCGTTGAAAACGAGCGCGGAAGGCAAAATCGCCGGGTACCGGCTCGTTAATAAAACTTCTACTGCGCCCATTAGATTCGCTCCTTGTTTTACTTGCGACCTTTGAACAAGAAAGCGCTCAACGGACAGAATGTGGACCAACGTTAACCGCTTGGGGAAAGCACAGGGGACGCGGTTTGCGCACCGCAGGTGGAGCGATGGAGGTACGCCGTAAGTCCATCTAGGTATTGCCAACAAAACGATCCACAGTGTGTGTTCGATGTTAAGCGGCCACTCGCTTAAAAAAATAAAACTTGTCTGTCTTCTTCGTATTCAGGGAACATGCCGTGAAGCGAGCTACATTTCTCTTCTACCTATAAGGTATATTTTCCAATCAGGACAAGGGACATTCATATTTTATTGTTCTACTTTATTTCTGCGTGAATCTACCTAGATGCTGTTGCTTTGTATAAAAAGCCATGTGACTACTTAAGCTAAGAAAATGCATTAGAGACTGCAAATTTCTCACGCTGTAAACAGTTTAGATTTTTCGAGGCGGAATAACATTAATGCAATATATTACTGCATGCTGGACAGGGTTGTCATATGAATAAAGTTTGACACAAAGAGTGTTCGTACACGTCCTGAATGAAAATCTTCAATATTTTCGCTAGACAAATATCATTGTACGTCTATTAAATTTTTGACTGTTACTTATCTACCTACAGTTTAAATTTATATACTGAAACTGTGGGAATTAGAACTGCGATGGGGCCAGTTATTAAACTTGATATCCGATCAGAAACTATGTGATCGTTTGTTCCTACGTCTCGTCATAGGTCATTAGTTATCACATGCAGAAATGACTTATGCGCCAAGTGCTATCTGCGACTCAAAATATTGCCTTACTGAAACCTTACCTTGTTGAAGTTCTACTCCACATATGTTGTCAGTCAGGAGACTGGGAAAAAGACAGAAGAAGAAGAAGAAGAAGAAGAAGAAGAAGAAAGATCTCTTGCAAGTATGGCAGAAAGTGGAAGAAGAGAAGCATGCATTAGTAAACTGCGTGAAAGATAGCACTGAGTCACCTCCGATTGAAGTCAACGACTTAAAGCTTCTCAAGTTACAGCCAACCAGAATCAATCTGTGCAATAAAGTTTGGCATGGACAGTCTTTGAAGCAGACTAAAGATAAAGCAGATAAAGAAAAGGCCTGGTCTTGCTGACCATCGAAACCGTAAAGAAGGAAACTGAGGAACTAATTTTTGCTTCACAGGAACAAGCCATTAAGCTAACGCCATCAAAGCCAGAATCGAGAAATCATCAAAAGCCCTAAAACGCGTATTATACAAAGAAGTCGACGAAACAATTGACCAAATCTTGAGCTGTTGCAAAAATATGGCTCAGCCTGATTACATGGAGAGGCGCAACGACGTAACACGAATGATACATTAGCACTTAACGCCAAAATTACCATCTGCCAGTGTCAAGGAGCAGGTGGGACCAAAAGCCAGAAAAAAAGCTCTCGAAAACGAACATGCCAAATTACTCTGGGATCTACGACTTCAGACAGATCGAATACCGGGAACACAATATACTGAGATCTGCACGAATTTCATCACGGAACGCCAGATGCCTGGAAAGTGTCCAACTAGCAATAAAATATGAAATCCAGCATAGTGAATTCATTTGCTGTGTTCATATATTGGTGTGTATATACAAAATAATCATAACCTTAAAGAATACCGATAAACATATTACTACCCACTTTTCCATCAGAGTGTCATGGCAAAATTATTCAAATAACAGTGTAGCGCCTTTTTTTCTTTTTGAGTTCCTTGCAACGAACGAATGCTGTGTGTTAAAAATACATGACTAGCTTGTAAATTTGCCGGAAACAGTGTGTATGTTAACATTCTTTTAAGTGCCAGTGTGTTATTATGATGACGGTCGACTGTTGTAACAAAATGTAGTTATTGGGATACAGTTATGGTAAAACCATATGGCCCACATGCGGATTTTCATTCATGAATCAGTTGCCGAACATCTCGATGGAGAGAAATTATTTAATACTTCCTTCTCCTCCGAGATACTCAACTACAAACGGTTTTTCAACGAACATTTTAACGGATGAGGCAGCTAGTGAAAAGAATGGTATGCTATAAGATGCTGACGAGAAGTAATAGTATCGAAGACGACAAAGGATTTTGGATATAATCTGAAAGCAATGGACAGTGTTTTGAAAAGAGGTTATAAGATGAACACAAACAAAAACATGACAAGACAATAATCGAATAAAGTCAGGTGATGCTGAATGAATCGGACTAGAAAAAGAGACGAGGAAAGTAGTAGACGGGTTTTATTACTTGGTTAGCACAACAAATGATGATAACAGAAGTACAGATAATGTAAGATATAGAACAGCAACCGCAAGAAAAGCTTCCCTGAAGAAGAGTAACATGTTAACATAGAACATGATAGTGAGTGTTACGATGTCTTTTCTTGAAAGTATTTACTTGGAGTGTAACCTCATACGGAAGTGAAAAAAGAGCTATAAACAGTATGGAAAAGACAGGAGAAAATATTGAAATAAGCTGTTACAGAAAAATGGGGAAATTATGAGAGTTTTATGGCACAGCTTGATTAACGTAAAGGATATAGATTGATGGGTCAAATTATGGGGTATCAAGAAGTCAGTTCAGAGTGGGTGCTACAAATTGTAGGGGGAATACAACGAGCAGATTCAGCTAAATGTAAGTTGTAGTAGTTACGCAGAGATGAGTCTTAATACAGGATAGACCAGCGTACAGAGCTGTATTAAACCAGTCTTCGGACGGAAAACTTCGATAACAAGTACTCGTCCATATAGATGACAGCACATCCACCACTACACTGACTGTTCCTTCGGGTTCAGCATTATGCTGCGGAAAGCCACGACCAGGAGTGCTTCGTATCACAGAGGCTTATCATTGGCTTTTTCGTGTCGCGTACTCTCCACCTGTATCTATTTGTAGGTACTTCAAGCCAACAAGGTAGACAAGATTAGGAAATGGCGGTCTAGTAGGGACGTAAAAAGCCGAACGGTTTAAAACCAATACCACTATTTCAGTTTTGAATAAGCATTATTTTGCGGCACTAGTTTAGCCTCAGTTATAACAGGTGTTGTTTCTATTTTTTCCTACTAGCCTGATAAAAAACGATATATGAATTAGTCATAGCAGAGCTAAAGTTTTTATTTTTCGACCTGCACACTGAAACCCCGTTCAAAATCAAACAAGTTCAGATGTGTGTACTATACTTACTGTTCCTAAATTTCTTCATTGCTGCACTCCTTATTTCTGAACTGGCAGAAACAGGACGACTTCATGCTGTTAATAGCTTGCTTCTAACCAGTCTAATAATAACAGTAATAATAATAAAACTGTGTGCAGCACTGTATTAGCCATTCGTAGTTACTGCTGTGTCGTGCTGTCAATTATTTCATTTATCTGTTTCGAAGCGAGTAATGAAGCAATTTCTGGACTACTACAGGCACTATCTACAACATAGAGCAGACATTTTCTTGAGATATTTAGCATTTGTTACGTGATTGTCTCACTTTTATCATTAGCATGGGACAAAGCACATCATACGTATGTGGTGGGTGGACTACGTGAGAAATCTGTAACCTCCGCAGCATTAATGCTACTAAATGAGAAAAAATAATTATTGATAACTTATATAATCAATATTAGAGTCTTACAAAATTGTGATAATATTAATGATAATTTGAAAATAATTTAGTTTCGTAACTGAAATAGAATACAGTCGTTTAGTTTTTACCCCTCAGAAAATTTCATTTTGCACATCAGGGGGTAGTAACCCTCAGGTTGGGAAGCATTGCTTTAAAGGATTAAGAACGGGAGAAGCTACAACAAGCTTGCTATATCGTACACACATCAAAAAAAGTTTTGCATCACCCCGGTTCCCAGAACTCCTGGATATTGTATCGCAGACACAGTCCCTTTGATTATTCAGAGGTGTCACTAGACCCGCTCAAAGATCTAAACAACCATGCAGGAGAGGGTCCGACAGCCGATCAGTTCCAGTCATTCCACCAGGGAGGAGGGACACGGCTCGTGTTGTCTGTAGTTGAACCATGCCTAGACGGTCAATACCGCTGTTCGATCGCATCCGCATTGTTACTTTGTGCCAGGAAGGGCTCTCAACAAGGGAAGTGTCCAGGTGTCTCGGAGTGAACCAAAGTGATGTTGTTCAGACGTGGAGGAGATATAGAGAGACAAGAACTGTCGATGACATGCCTCGCTCATGTCACCCAAGGCCCGCTACTGTAGTGGATGACAGGTACCTACGGATTATTCGTTTTCATGGACGACAATTCGCGCCCCCATTGTGCGTATCTTGTGAATGACTTCTTTCAGGATAACGACATCGCTCGACTAGAGTGACCATCATGTTCTCCAGACATGAACCCTATCGAACATGCCTGGGATAGATCGAAAAGGGCTGTTTATGGACGACGTGACCCACCAAATACTGGAGGGATCTACGCCGAATCGCCGTTGAGGAATGGGACAATCTGGACCAACAGTGCCTTGATGAACTTGTGAATAGTATGCCACGACGAATACAGGCATGCATCAATGCAAGAGGACGTGCTACTGGGTATTAGAGGTACCGGTGTGTACAGCAATCTGGACCACCATCTCTGGAGGTCTCTCTGTGTGGTGGTACAAAATGCAATGTGTGGTTTTCATGGGCAATAAAAGGGCGGAAACGATGTTTATGTTGATCTCTATTCCTATTTTCTGTACACGTTTCGGAACCATCGGAACCGAGGTAATGCAAATCTTTTTTTGATGTGTGTATAAGGAGAAAACTAAAAACATAACAATTCGTTCATAGTTTACAATAAAAATAGAAAGTAGCTGAAACGGGCAAATTAACACAAAAAATAAGGTTCTGCAATCTCAGTTTTTCAATCTTTAGCACTGACTACTCGTAATGCTGAAATAGTAGTACGAGCATAGTTCAAAGAAATTAGAATCAACAGCATACTGGTCATTTTTTGAAGTATTCCGGCAGTTACTTTTCGAGAAAAGCAACGAACACAGACTATTATTTTCTTTTATTTACGTTCAATATTTTAATTCTATGAATCTTGAAACTGTTCTGCTCCAAGAAGCCATGAAGACCCAACGGTACCGACCGGCCGCCGTGTCATCCTCAGCTCACAGGCGTCACTGGATGTGGATATGGGGAGGGGGGTGCATGTGGTCAGCACACCGCTCTCGAGGCCGTATGTCAGTTTACGAGACCGGAGCCTCTAGTTCTCAGTCGAGTAGCTCCTCATTTTGCCTCACAAGGGCTGAGTGCACACCGCTCGCCAACAGTCCTCGGCAGAGCGGACGGTCACCCATCCTAGTGCTAGCCCAGCCCGACAGCACTTAATTTCGGTGATCTGACGGCCGGTGTTACCACTGCGGCGAGGTCGTTGGAATGTTGAAACTGAGAAAGTCAAAAATTTTCAGTCTTTGATCGATGTCTGTCTTTATTACAGGAAATAATGCGAATAAAATACCGAAAATCGGTTATTTCTTAAAAAGGTTGTTTTGAGCGGTTTTAACAGTCAGATTAAACTGGCTTTGAAAAAAGCGGTACAACGGACAATCGTTTGTTTAACCGATAACCGCCATCCCTACGGACTAGGAGCAGGCTGCAGCGTCGCCGCGTCCGCGGAGAAAGCGATTCCAGCGGAACGGGTTGCGGTGCGGTGTGCTGTGGTGTGGTGCGGCCGCGGCTGCGGCAGCTGCTCGCCGTGTCGTTGCATAAGCCGTAACGGGACGGGGCAGCCGCGGCGGTGGTGCCCGCTCTGTGCTACGCTGCGCGGCCTTGCCGCAAGGACTTCCGGCGCCTGGCGGAACTGGAGCCTCGGACAGCGCGCCATCCTCCCGCACTTGGGCCACTACTTCCCCCATCCTCCCACACTGGGCCTACTTCTCCGGCCCCTCGTGACGATTTCAGAAGCAATGTGTATGCAGCTAAATACGTTCCCCGCACTTCGCGGAACTGGAGCCTATGACAGGGTGCCACACTGTACTACTCCTCACACTGAGCGTTTTTATTTTTGTTAGGCTCGTGCTCATTAAACCACACTGCCAACAGTTTGGTACACATGAGAAGAATAAACGCAATATAAAGAGTACGAGCAATGACATGTGGAATAATCGGGTCTACTGCCGGATGTATGTGTCGCTCTGGCACAATATTTCGGCCACGTAACTCGTTGCCTTCTTCAGGTGCTACCCGAGACTGCCTCAGGAGCAGCACCAGGCGGGCGCGGACCGCGAACGGAACTCCCGACACAGGACGGGCCTTAGGCAGCTGCCACAGATGGCGATCAAGTCGGGCGCGGACGTCCGAGGGAGCACCGGCGGAGAGACAACACATTACTAGCAGCGCCAGGCGGGCGCGGACGGCAGAGAGAGCACCCAACACCCTCTGGGCATAAATACTGAACAAGATCCTCCAATACGGCAGTCTCAGGTAGCACCTGAAGAAGGCAGCGAGTTACGTGGCCGAAATATTGTGCCAGAGCGACACAAACATCCGGCAGTAGACCCGATTAATCCACATGTCAAGATCTCGCCGGGAAAGCCTGAAGAGTTACAGTACGAGCAATGATTTAATATTAATTTACAGAACTCAAGTAGGCATAACACTTATACATAATAACGCTTGAAATTGCCCAGGTGCGAGTAGGACTCGCGCACTGAGTGTTCCGTTCAAACATAGTTACGTATATAGACAATTCATCTCGTTCCGGAAATCGAGAATCTCGACCATTATTGCCTCTTATCGACATTGATACTAGCAAGATATCGGTCACAAGGACGCCAAGATTTTCGAGAATCTTTAATTTCAGTAATATAAATGTGAATATTTTTAGTATGGTGCAGCACAGTCAGTAGCTGTAAAATGTAAATTATAATAAATTTCAGCCTCCAGTTGCATAAGCAAAAATACTTTACCTAGGTTTCGGCTGTAATAACGTAGCCTTCTTCAAAAATGTCACAGTATAAAATTAAATTAAAACAAGCCAGATATTGTTGGCCTTCTCAAGCCTAAAATGTTAGTACTACAGTACATAGTCATAAGACTGCGTCAGTGACGCACTTTATTCTTGAAAAGTCCAATATCTGGCATGTTTTAATTCAATTTTATATTGAGACATTTCAGAAGAAGGCTACATTATTACAGCCGAAACCTAGGTACAGTTTCTTTGCTTATGCAACTGGAGGCTGAAATTTAATACAATTAATATAAATGTGTGCCAAAGCCATACAGGACGAAGGCGACCGTTATTACAGTAATCAGTAATTCTCCATTCTGACTGACTCGGTCTCAATGGTAAAAATCAAACATCAGGCACGGAATGAGTTCGTCGCTCATATGACGCGTTTCAAAATTGGATAAAAAGTGTCAAGACAAATATTTTTTCGTGTGACATGATCAGAAATTAACAGTTTTCAGATATTTTACTATACTTGCACTGTGAAACCGTGATTCTTGCTAAATTTCATGATTCTAGGCCAACCAGAAGTACCCTATAGGTTTTCATTGCATTCACTTAGAAACTTCAATGTTTTACGCTGCCAAGGAACCATAGACCTCAATATGGACATAAATTTCACCTTGATACGTCTACCCGTTCCTGAGAGAAAGGGTTTTTGGCAGTCGGACTGACAGACAGACGAACGGACAACAAAGTGATGCTATAAGCGTTGTTTCTATCGATTGAGGTACAAAACTCTAAAAAGACTCGCCAGAAAGTTGGGAGCATACACCAAATTTCATAAACATACATTGCTATGTCGTAGAAATTCAGTAAGGGCTCTGCATATTTTAATATCTTCTTGAGACAAGGAAACAGAAGCACGAGATGGCAGAGGCATCTTCAATCTCACAACGTTTCGCAATAATCAGTTTTGCTGTACTTCGAGGAAACCGCAGAAAAAATTATCCTCGATGCCTATCCGATGTAAGTGGAAAAAAGCTGAGCCATGGTTTGTGCGCATTCTTACCATCGGTTTCTTGTTCGCCTGAAATTTTCAGAACCTTAGGGAGGTTCTAATTACTGGTTGGATTCGAGGTAGCTTCTCCTGGAATTCAGAAGCGACACTTTGGCAGCTACGTACACGTACTCGCCCCACGCCACTCTTGCGCACGTGTTACACCGCAATGTCGTCTCAACTCGCAAAATTTTCTTAAAACATTTCATTTCCGACTCATACGGTAGTTTACCCATCATGCACTAAATTAAACAGAGTTCCGTTATTTAAAAAAAAAAAAAAAAAAAGCTGCACTGGTTAGGAAAGAAGACAGACCTGAAACTAAACAAAGGCCACGACTACTTAAAGTCACACTGGCTGTTATCCACGATGATGGTTTTTGTTAA
Source organism: Schistocerca serialis cubense (assembly GCF_023864345.2). Lineage (NCBI taxonomy): Eukaryota > Metazoa > Arthropoda > Insecta > Orthoptera > Acrididae > Schistocerca > Schistocerca serialis. Next base: position 421,909,890 of record NC_064639.1, on the reverse strand, counting down.
AATTTATGAACAGGTTTCTCAAGCCGTGACGGTTTGTTAAAATTTATCAACAGGGTTTTCAGAGACCGATAGCAGTCACAACTGTTTGTTGACTTGCTAACATGATTTAATATTTCCGTGTATAAACTCATCACAGGCAAAAAACGACAATACAAAATTATTTAATATGAAAATACGTATTATAGTGGAATTTGAGCTCTGTATTCGTGCTTGTAGAAAATAATATTGAATTAAGATCGTCTGCCGTCTTGCAAGAATAGTTTTGTTTTAAGACCGGGACAAGTTTCATCACAGTTGTGGCAACTTCAGTAGGTTTTTATTATATTCTGAAAGATATATACAAAATTCTAAGTTGATTAGCAATATGACGACAACCAAGTTTTTGTTGTTGTTCGGATTAGGTATGTCAATTGGATATTACCTTTTTTACATTGTGTGTTGTGGCATGTGACTGTCAATCAAAATTAGCCACAATTCTATATTAATACTGTTCTGGCGTAACCACAAGCGCCGGAACGCAAATGAAGAACGCAAGAGAAGAGAAGGCGGCGAAACGACGTCGGCCAATGGAGGGCTGATTATGACCGCACCACGACCGGAGCGGCCTCTACAAGAGGAGAACATAACCGCCGCTCCTGCCAGCCTCGATCGCTCAGGATTCGGTCAGTATACAGGCAGGCCTAGCAGAGAACTCTACCATAGCGGTTATTAGTGATCCACAAACTGTGTGTCAAACTTGCATGAACATTGTGTAATAGCAAAGGATTTATGTTGCATCTCGCCCATCGCTTGCAACACCTTCAGTATTGTCAACCTGCTTTATTGAAATAAAAAGTGCTAATGTTATTTGCTTGAATTGTTCTATAGCATTACGAGAACGCAGAATCCCTTTGCCACCCTACACGCGACAAGTGGCCAGGATCCCACATATACAGCATGTCATATGCAACACTGAGATATTAGGCCAACCTCTGTATTATACACTCCTGGAAATGGAAAAAAGAACACATTGACACCGGTGTGTCAGACCCACCATACTTGCTCCGGACACTGCGAGAGGGCTGTACAAGCAATGATCACACGCACGGCACAGCGGACACACCAGGAACCGCGGTGTTGGCCGTCGAATGGCGCTAGCTGCGCAGCATTTGTGCACCGCCGCCGTCAGTGTCAGCCAGTTTGCCGTGACATACGGAGCTCCATCGCAGTCTTTAACACTGGCAGCATGCCGCGACAGCGTGGACGTGAACCGTATGTGCAGTTGACGGACTTTGAGCGAGGGCGTATAGTGGGCATGCGGGAGGCCGGGTGGACGTACCGCCGAATTGCTCAACACGTGGGGCGTGAGGTCTCCACAGTACATCGATGTTGTCGCCAGTGGTTGGCGGAAGGTGCACGTGCCCGTCGACCTGGGACCGGACCGGACCGCAGCGACGCACGGAGCACGCCAAGACCGTAGGATCCTACGCAGTGCCGTAGGGGACCGCACCGCCACTTCCCAGCAAATTAGGGACACTGTTGCTCCTGGGGTATCGGCGAGGACCATTCGCAACCGTCTCCATGAAGCTGGGCTACGGTCCCGCACACCGTTAGGCCGTCTTCCGCTCACGCCCCAACATCGTGCAGCCCGCCTCCAGTGGTGTCGCGACAGGCGTGAATGGAGGGACGAATGGAGACGTGTCGTCTTCAGCGATGAGAGTCGCTTCTGCCTTGGTGCCAATGATGGTCGTATGCGTGTTTGGCGCCGTGCAGGTGAGCGCCACAATCAGGACTGCATACGACCGAGGCACACAGGGCCAACACCCGGCATCATGGTATGGGGAGCGATCTCCTACACTGGCCGTACACCACTGGTGATCGTCGAGGAGACACTGAATAGTGCACGGTACATCCAAACCGTCATCGAACCCATCGTTCTACCATTCCTAGACCGGCAAGGGAACTTGCTGTTCCAACAGGACAATGCACGTCCGCATGTATCCCGTGCCACCCAACGTGCTCTAGAAGGTGTAAGTCAACTACCCTGGCCAGTAAGATCTCCGGATCTGTCCCCCATTGAGCATGTTTGGGACTGGATGAAGCGTCGTCTCACGCGGTCTGCACGTCCAGCACGAACGCTGGTCCAACTGAGGCGCCAGGTGGAAATGGCATGGCAAGCCGTTCCACAGGACTACATCCAGCATCTCTACGATCGTCTCCATGGGAGAATAGCAGCCTGCATTGCTGCGAAAGGTGGATATACACTGTACTAGTGCCGACATTGTGCATGCTCTGTTGCCTGTGTCTATGTGCCTGTGGTTCTGTCAGTGTGATCATGTGATGTATCTGACCCCAGGAATGTGTCAATAAAGTTTCCCCTTCCTGGGACAATCAATTCACGGTGTTCTTATTTCAATTTCCAGGAGTGTATTTATACCTATAATACAACCACAAAACTAAGTATTCAGGTAAAAAGCTGGCGCATGTCTCGTTTGTCTTTTATCATTACAACAACTGATGTGTTCTGACCTGTACATGATTACTGCCTGGTTGCTAAATGTGTTGTTAGAGCGACCTGTGGGCGTAAGTAAAATTATGTGACTTTTTATTTCGGAGAACTGTTCGATATAATACCCTAACAAAATACAGACAGCCTTAACAATGAATATGCAAGGAATACTCCACAAGAAACAGTCGTTTCTCATTAATATAGTGATTATTTAGGTTATTTTTGAGCTAACAAAAAAAAATGGCTCTGAGCACTATGGGACTTAACAGCTATGGTCATCAGTCCCCTAGAACTTATAACTACTTAAACCTAACTAACCTAAGGACAGCACACAACAACCAGTCATCACGCGGCAGAGAAATTTGAGCTAACAACAAAGCATGAAACGAAGATCAAAACGACATTGGTTTCTTCTCCACTACCTGTTAAATCGTTCACCAACACACTCGCAAACTAAATCATGCGCTTTATGTCGCAAGAGACACCAAATATTTCTATACTGATCCACTTTGCAATCGCACGAAATAGTGCCCGCATTGCGCAGCTTCTAACCTGCGTCTGAGTCGAGAGGTCTACACACGCCGCTTTTAACTTGCTCATGCTTACCGGTTAGCCAAGAAGGAAAGCTTCCGCACGTTAGCAGCAGAACGCGAAGGCTGCTTTACTCCACTTTAAGCCAAGTTATGACCAACCTAGCCCGACCGGCTAGCCGCGCAGTCTAACGCGCTGCTTCCCGAGCGGGAAGGCGTGCCGTGCCGGTCCCATTAGTGTCGAGTCCCGGTGTGTCGGCCAGCCTGTGGACGGTTTTGAAGGCGGTTTTCCATCTGCCTCGGCGAATGCGGGCTGGTTCCCCTTATTCCGCCTCAGTTACACTATGTCGGCGATTGCCTCGCAAACACTATCTCCACGTACGCTTACACAATAATTACTCTACCACGCAAACATTTGGGGTTGCACTCGTCTGATATGAAACGTTCCCGAGGGGGTCCACTGAGGGCCGAACCGCACAATAACCCTGGGTTCGGTGTGGGGCGGCGGTGAGGTGGATGGACTGCTGTGGCCTGTTGTGGGGTTGTGAACCACTGAGGGCTACTACGGGACGAAGCTTCTCCGTCGTTTCTAGGTTCAATACACAACACACACACAATATGCCCAACCCAAGTAGGCTACGGCAATCTGGCCTGCCCTTTCGTCTTCTTGCTGTGCTACGCTATGTAGCAGTTTATTCCGTACGCTTTCATTGTGGTGTTACGCGCACGGTTCGGATGTTGATGAGAAGTCTTTTTTTAACCCGTATGTTCATTTTGGGTATCTGTATGCCACAAAATGATGCGTATTATGGCTCCTTTTTTCCTTTCAGTGTATTTCGGGCTTAGTTATTTATTTCTATATGAACGGATTTCTCTGCAACTTCATTTTCTTTCGAGTAGTACTGGCTAGTCTAAATTCGAACCATCATCAGGTCACATCAGAAACATGTTTTCTATAGTAAGCAGATCATCTCTGACGGTGGAGATCTTTTGAACCTAAGAACCTGAAGATGTTTATTATGCTGCAACGCCAACTGTAGTAAGGTTTTCTAGTTTATGTAACCTTAGCGTGTTCCAGCCGTATGTGACCCCACTTTATCAATTTTAACTACTTCTTCCGGGGTGTGTATTGCGGGTTCGCTGAATTCATTCTAAGTGGCCAAAAGACTTCATTTGAAATTCCCGAAGTGTGTTTTACCAAACACAAAGTTCGTTTTTCATATTATGTTAATCTAAAAAGTACATGTCTGAAACAAAAAGCTTTGCTCTCATACTAAGTATTCTTCGCAGTACGTTGCATATCAGAAGAATTTGGTTTTTAATATCCACTGAGTCATTTTTTTTCCTATTTTAATCAACGTTTGCCCTAAATTTAGAAAGCCTATATACTGTTAAATGGTTTCACGTCCTTGGCACACATTCCCACAAACTTGACAGCCACTAAGTGTGTGTCCTATTTTTAAAAAAAAAAATTTTTGGTGTGAGGGAACTGCCGGTCAAATTTACAAACGTGTCGTAACATACTCGAAGTTCCCAAACGAATGTTTAACAACTTTATACACAATTTGCACTATGAGACACCCACAGATTTATCTGAAACAAAAAAAAAAAAAATGTTCAAATGGCTCTGAGCACTATGGGACTTAACTTCTGAGGTCATCAATCCCCTAGAACTTAGAACTACTTAAACCTAACTAACCTAAGGACATCACACACATCCATACCCGAGTTAGGATTCGAACCTGCGACCGTAGCAGTCGCGCGGTTCTAGACTGTAGCGCCTAGAACCGCTCGGCCACTCCGGCCGGCGATTTATCTGAATCTGCCTCACAAATACAGGATAACTTGTCCCCTCCTGGACATGGGCTCAGTTTTGTGGCTGCATTCCACAATCCTTAATTTCTCCTCAATCTCCTTTAAGTATGATTTGTTAATTTTGCTGCTATCACCATTATGATAATTCAGCTGCGGTCAAACTATTTGCGCAAACATATGCCTGGCTAGTCACGTTGGACTGACAAGCTGAATGGATCCCGTGAAGCTTACCAGGCTTGCGGAAATCCAAGTTGGCCTGCTTAACACTGAACTTCAGTACACGTGTACTCTTGCGTCTCCGTGGCGGCAGGTTGAGCTGCTTTAATGGTTGCGGCTGAGATAAGGGGCATGCAGGCTGGAAGGAGAATTTGTAGAGCTCTGGTCTGAGTCACCTCATGTTTGACTAAAACCTCAGCGCCCTCCGTGCTGCGTTACATTTAACGTAACTAACGCCACACCTAGGAATGTACATCAGTATCTAATCCGGAAAAAATTGCTATAGCATCTAGTTCCTTATGATACAATAGATTAATACCCAGACACAATGTAGCCTCAGTTTACTCACTGAATATTTAGAGCCTACTAATTTGGCTTGCAGCTACAAAGCTAACGACTTCACCTTTTGGACGCTTCAGTCATTATCTTGCAAGCGAGCACCACATGTTATTTTCCTTTGCTTCAACGTATCAGTATGTCTTGCATAGAATTTCGTTTGCAGTCAACACACGGACGTTCGATCAACACACGAACGGTCGAATCCTGCACTTGTAGAGTTCATTTAAAACGGAATGTAAAAGGGTTCTGCATTCAACGTATTATGAACCCAAAGAAATATATGAAGTTAGCACGCAGACTATAACAAAAAGGGAATGAAGTAGAATACAAGTAGCAGAGGTGAGATTTTTAAGGAGTATGAGGTATCGAAGACAAGACAAGAAAGGATGGAGCTAGAAAAGAGATCACAAAAAGAAAAGAGTAGCTCAAAACTTCAGGATAAGATAGAAACAATAAAGTTTGAAGTGGTATGGACATGAGAATTAGAGAGGAGAGAGTGCAGAAAGCGTTTTCTGAAAGGTTAACTGGAGACAGACCACGAGGAGCATCCAACAAGAAGTGGACAGATACAGTGAGCGACTCCTGTATGGAGTAGAGGGAAATCATAAGATGTACTTAAGAAGAGAGAGGAGTGGTGGAGAGCAAGACAATGATGGAGGTCCTTGATTCACAATTCCTAGACTACAGTCTTTCGCTAGTTACCAAACAGTGCAATGAGATTTTCGCACCCTCTGTAAGAATCCTGCGTTTTGTTGAATTACACATTTACGTAACCAGTACGTATTGTATCAGGAAATAGTTAAAACGAAATGTACTTACGTCAGACATACAGAACTGAAGTCCATAACGAGTTAGAGGCTTCTTAGCTCACCAAAGCTACCTGTACATTGATAAACAGAAATTTCGTTGTGATGACAGAAAGTAATTCATGCTAGCCTTACAAGAAACGGATGGATACCTCACGACGGACGAACTCGAGTGTGGCTTGTAAGCTGTTTTTCACGCTTATTTAGGTCAACGATGGGCTGGTCGCCAATGGACAGTTTCGCCACATCATGAAACAGTAGATAACGCACAACGGAATAAACTCTAGGAAAGTGAGGTAGAGAAATTAAAACGAATATTTCGTGCCAAATTTAAATCCGGTAAAGGCTGACACACACACAAACACTAAACTAAAAGAAAGTAACTTTATTTATACGCTCTACAAATAAATATCCATTGATCTTCTGAGGCTGGTATCAGAAAAAAAAGCGAAAATTGGTGTGATATGTTAGATGGAAAACAAGTCACAATACTGTTACGAAGGGAAGGTGTGATGAATTAAGCCTGATGTTGAAGGAATTCTTTTTGCATTTTACAGAAATCAGATCAAGAAAGCCAGAAGAAGACATTTAAGAATGTATACAAATAGTAAACAAATTTTATTACTAACGTAAAAAAAGAAAACACATTTTCCATGTACACTCCTGGAAATGGAAAAAAGAACACATTGACACCGGTGTGTCAGACCCACCATATTTGCTCCGGACACTGCGAGAGGGCTGTACAAGCAATGATCACTCGCGCGGCACAGCGGACACACCAGGAACCGCGGTGTTGGCCGTCGAATGGCGCTAGCTGCGCAGCATTTGTGCACCGCCGCCGTCAGTGTCAGCCAGTTTGCCGTGGCATACGGAGCTCCATCGCAGTCTTCAACACTGGTAGCATGCCGCGAAAGCGTGGACGTGAACCGTATGTGCAGTTGACGGACTTTGAGCGAGGGCGTATAGTGGGCATGCGGGAGGCCGGGTGGACGTACCGCCGAATTGCTCAACACGTGGGGCGTGAGGTCTCCACAGTACATCGATGTTGTCGCCAGTGGTCGGCGGAAGGTGCACGTGCCCGTCGACCTGGGACCGGAACGCAGCGACGCACGGATGCACGCCAAGACCGTAGGATCCTACGCAGTGCCGTAGGGGACCGCACCGCCACTTCCCAACAAATTAGGGACACTGTTGCTCCTGGGGTATCGGCGAGGACCATTCGCAACCGTCTCCATGAAGCTGGGCTACGGTCCCGCACACCGTTAGGCCGTCTTCCGCTCACGCCCCAACATCGTGCAGCCCGCCTCCAGTGGTGTCGCGACAGGCGTGAATGGAGGGACGAATGGAGACGTGTCGTCTTCAGCGATGAGAGTCGCTTCTGCCTTGGTGCCAATGATGGTCGTATGCGTGTTTGGCGCCGTGCAGGTGAGCGCCACAATCAGGACTGCACACGACCGAGGCACACAGGGCCAACACCCGGCATCATGGTGTGGGGAGCGATCTCCTACACTGGCCGTACACCACTGGTGATCGTCGAGGGGACACTGAATAGTGTACGGTACATCCAAACCGTCATCGAACCCATCGTTCTACCATTCCTAGACCGGCAAGGGAACTTGCTGTTCCAACAGGACAATGCACGTCCGCATGTATCCCGTGCCACCCAACGTTCTCTAGAAGGTGTAAGTCAACTACCCTGGCCAGCAAGATCTCCGGATCTGTCCCCCATTGAGCATGTTTGGGACTGGATGAAGCGTCGTCTCACGCGGTCTGCACGTCCAGCACGAACGCTGGTCCAACTGAGGCGCCAGGTGGAAATGGCATGGCAAGCCGTTCCACAGGACTACATCCAGCATCTCTACGATCGTCTCCATGGGAGAATAGCAGCCTGCATTGCTGCGAAAGGTGGATATACACTGTACTAGTGCCGACATTGTGCATGCTCTGTTGCCTGTGTCTATGTGCCTGTGGTTCTGTCAGTGTGATCATGTGATGTATCTGACCCCAGGAATGTGTCAATAAAGTTTCCCCTTCCTGGGACAATGAATTCACGGTGTTCTTATTTCAATTTCCAGGAGTGTATATTTGTGTAACACAGAAGTATGAGGACGATAAAATAAAATAAAATAAAAAAGATAAAGAATGGAAATGGTGCTTAGTCTTTTGTCGAACCTGAGAAAGAGAGAGAGTGAGAGAGACAAGAAAGCTGCACTTACGAAAAATACTGTATAACGTTGATCCTTCAAAAGTAGTCTTCCGCAAGTGGAGCACCTTCACAGCAGCAGGAACCTGCAAATAAAAGCACATTCTTTTAGTCTCGACAGAGGTGTACAAAACGTTGTATAATTTTTATGATGTTACAGAATCAAGCCTCCGGCGTATACCTGATCAGAGCTCACCATTCTTTCCACTGACGCCGAGAACGTTAGAGAGGCCAGCCTACATTAGTAAGAAACCACAGCAAATGCAACAGCCAGGCAGGCACTGCCCTTCTGCTGGCCATCCGTACTTTTACGGGTTTAATTCCTTTCAGTACTCTCAACACTAGTAACACAAAGTGCACACAATTGCCATTTTTTCTTCCCCTTTCCCACCGCCCTCTCTCTCTCTCTCTTTCTCTCTGCGTGTATGTGTGTGTGTAAAGAAGCTGAACACAAACCGAAGTTAGCGTGTAGTTTTGTGTTCAGCCTAATTCTAGCGTGCAGTTCTGTGTTCAGTCTAATTCTATCTGCGTGATTAGAGGTGATACGTCGGCACTCTGATTCGACGATACAGTACTTGAAAACGATTGTGGCCAAATCTCCGATGGTAGTCCTACACAGAATGGGAGGAATGTCGAAACTTAGACCAGCAATATATTATTACTGTTTCCAAATAGTATCAATATAACCGGAATTTCTAACATTATTTTTTAACGCAAGTGTTACTGTGATTCGGTATGACTATCTACGAAATTTATACCATCATCTCGCTGCAATTTAGCGATTTCTGCCGCGACAGCTCTGTTCGTCTTTAATGAACCGCACAGACATTTCTCTCGGGTAACTGAGGAAAGTTACTTCCGAGTTCGGCGTAGCATTAGGTTCGCATTTCCCTGTCGCCCTGTTGAGTTATTCGCGAGCAAAGAACGCTTAGAAATCGCAGTTCGTTGCGCTGCGCACTGCACGCTCGGACTTGACCAGCAAAACGCAGGCGTCTCTGAAGCAGCAGGAACTTTCTCTGATGCTGCTTCTTACAGCCAGTAAATGACTTGTGCCATCTTTACTTCCCGTCGCACTTTCGTTTCGCACCACACGTTTCTCCAGGGAGCGCTCTTCGTAGTTCATTCGGCTACGGCGACAGTATGAAAACAAGGCGCACGATCAAACACTGCAACTGCTCGATATTCGCTTTTCATTCTAATTACAATATGATGGTACTGAGAAGATGTTTTGGGTGATTCGAAAGTCGTGTCCCACAGGACAGATATTTTGGACGAATTTTAATACAAGGTAACAGTCTGGCAATAAAGGGTGATTCAAAAGTCATGTCGCCATAGGACAAACAGGTTGAACCAGAACTCCACCGACAAAAGTTCAGAGGTGATAGTATGAGCCAAAAGCGGAAAAAGTCTCTGTAAACAAGGTCTCTAAAAAACACACCTCAAAGAGCTATGAGTACTTGTTCAGCAGATGAGATGTGTCTCAGGGTAGCTATTGCTCACAGTTTTTAGGGTATGCGTTTTAGAGATGTTTACTGGATCTTTTTGTTCGGTTTCGGTGCATACTGCCACCTTTAAAAATATGGAAAGCAAAGAGCCTGCATCGGAAGAGATTTGTTTCACAGTATCGACGATGAACTAGAGTTCATAGCTCGTAAGGTGTACATTTTAGAAGCTTTTTTTCTTGTTTTGGTCCGTACTGTCACGACTGAGAGTTTGTTCGCGGAGTTCTGGTTCATCCTGTATGTCCAATGAGACATGACTTTTCAACTATACAGTAAAATTTTTACTGCAACAATCACGCTTTCCCCAGAAATTCGGACTTTTCAATGAAACGTTGCTTGAAAAAGAGTCATGATAACATACACTAGCTCCCAGCTTCGCTTTGCCCTTAGCTCCCACTACAGTAATGATGGTGAGGTCCCATACTGCGAGGAGCGTAGGGGACGATGCGGGAGACCCACACCGCCGACTAGCAAGGTCCTAGCGGAGGTGGGTTACCGTTGCCGACATGAGGACGCGGTTACATACATGTGCGAAGGCCAAAAGGCGCAATTAGACACATTTATCCTTCACTTTAAAAAAAATCACATTTGCTAATCGTGCAGTTGGATTCATGACAGAACAAGTCACAAAAATTAATTTTTACGGTTTCGTATCTCAATAGGTAAAAACGGAACCCTTACAGGATGACTCTTTGTTCATCTGTTAGATACTCTTTTCTCACGAACTGGTAGAGGTATCAAGTTGAAATTTATGTCAAATGCTTCTACTGTCCCTAGGCGGCGTAAAAAAGTCAAACTTCTAAGTCAACGCAATAAAAAGATACGGCCATTTACGTCACAATTTTGGTACTCGCAAACTAAGTCATCAAAATCTATAGATGAGCTATTCATATACAAACTTAAATTTATACAGAACCCTTAGAGTGCGAGACCTATTCGAGCTAGCTTTCCCCGCCCCCCCCCCTCCCCCAAGAACGACATGATATGGAACTACGAGAAACTGTTGTAATGTAATTGTTCACATCCGTGAGCAACTGTTATATGAACAGTGGTTCACCGCAGCTGCTTTGTTTCTAATACATTTTAGCTTATGTAGATGATTTCAAAGTCGTCGCTTGTCCGATACTGGCTATTTGTGAATAAACACACATACGAACAGCTTTTTGTTGTGCAGTACGATGTGCAAAAAAAAAAAGAGATTTTTGCTGTCTAAAGGAAAGCATTTCGAGAGATGTTCTTCACTTCTTACTGAACACTGTACGTGGTGCTACACTGTTAATTAGGGATTAACTATGCAAAAAAAATGACATAAATACTAATGCGCTGTACCGATGTCCTCAGTGTATAGTCTTTGCCTATGGCTCTTGCACAAGGTTCGCTCCCTACTCCCCTTTCTCCAATCGCGCTATTAGTTCGAGTGGCAAATGAGTTACGCGGAGCAATATTTTGTAACTAGTAGCTGTTGTAGGATTTGGTTCAAAAAAAAATGGTTCAAATGGCTCTGAGCACTATGGGACTCAACTGCTGAGGTCATTAGTCCCCTAGAACTTAGAACTAGTTAAACCTAACTAACCTAAGGACATCACAAACATCCATGCCCGAGGCAGGATTCGAACCTGCGACCGTAGCGGTCTTGCGGTTCCAGACTGCAGCGCCTTGAACCGCACGGCCACTTCGGCCGGCTAGGATTTGGTAACGAAGGAGACTTTTAGATTCACTTTCGCCCCACATACGGGTCATTTTGTAGGACAAAACCTCAGTCACAGCTAACAGATAGGCTGGTGTTACACGAGCCAAAGTTAGCGAAAACTAGACAAGGAGTGGGCCGGCCGGCATCTCACGTTGCGGCCTCCGCACAGGATGTGGCAACGGTAAATCAAGACGCGACCTTCGGCGAAACAGGAAAGGCCTCTGCCGGCAGCGGCTACCTGCGCAACCGGACTACCAGCAGCTTAACACTGGTAAACGTGCCTGGCGCCCTCAGGCGCCGGCCAATTAAACCAGCAACAAGGAGAGAGAGTGGGAGGTGATAACACTGTGTCTGTGTCTGTTTTTGAGAGTGAGGAGGTGGGCTAATCCGTTCCCGCTCAAAAAATTTTAAGAGCAAAAATGACATGTGTAAAGACAAGCATTTCTTTTGCGTGTGGGCGCTACCACGTCGCCGTCATTAACGCGCTGTAGAATGGTGACTGTCTTCTTCGAGGTAGCGGTTCAGAACCTGATTATGGCGCAAATGTTCATCTTCTGAATTCGGCTTATTGCTTCTCATCAGAAGATTATGCACTCTTCAGTGTGTGCCATGGAGTTAAGAGTGTATGTCGGGCGGGGACGTATAGCTTGGACGACAGGACCCAATACTCATTTACGTACCATTAACTGCTCTAGTGGGGCCCTGGATTTTGTTTTGCTAGGTTGAGGTACAGCGTCACTGGTTGATCTCGGTCTTACTGTCTTGATGTAAGCGTAAAATTGTTCTATCCTACAATGATGTCATTCCAACGACATCATTTGAGTGCACGATGACATCACTGTAGTCCACATTGAAGGTGTGGCGATAGCACTTGAAGTCCCATACCACCCTCCGACTGTGGGAGTTCAATGTAGCAGGACATAGGTAACACGACTACTTAGGCATTTGTATTGGTGACGTAGGATGGTCGACACAAATCGAGGGGCTGTATCAAGACCGACACTTCGTCAGTGGCCGTAGGGGTCCTGGAGAACACCAGGCGGTATAAATGTAATACATAGTATGTGAATGGAACAACAGACGATGTTCCTCAGTGAAGTTATGCCGTTCAACCTGGGGAGTAGTATGCGGTGTTTCCTGTTATATTCTGTGAGATAAAGAGAAAGAGGTCACAGAATACCCCACCAAATATTTACGCAAGTTAGTTTTCATTCTCTCTATTAATGTTTTAGGCGAATGAAGTCTTGCAATACTTCGAGAAGAGTAAAATATCAACGAGATCCTTAATATTTAAAGTTCTGTAGGTGCGAAGGCATTATTTTTCAGGACGGTATCATCAAAGTCATTAAGAGATAAGTTGGAAAGAATAGTGAATGATCCTGCGTTTTTGCAACCTGATGAGGAGGGCACAGCGGATGTGGATGAATTTATACTAATTGGCCATGATTCCACATCTAGAGTTACGTCAGAAAGTAGTCGTGAAGAATCAGATGAAGAGGCGTGTAAGTGCGTTCCGTTGACAAATACTCTTTTGGATAATGCATTGCTACAAGTGGTCGAGTGAAGCTCCTTTTACAACCCGTACTCATGGTCATAACATAGTTAGCTGCCCTCCTTGGGATAGACGTGAAGTAAAAACGCTTGATTCAGCTGACGTACTATCTGCTTTGGAACTGATCATTGCTGAAGATTTATTATAAACAATGCGCACCAATACAAACGTCAAGATAGATGACGTGTTAAACGAATACAGAGTTCCACAACAAGCGTCCATAAAACCCCCAGATATAATAGAACTGGGAGCGTTTCTAGGCCTGCTTTATTTGTTTGGAATAACAAAATCTGTTGTTAGACTTTTTGCTAATGATAGGACTGATCGTGATGTGCTTCGAGCCACTATGAGAGTTAATAGATTTTTATTCATTTTGTCTTGTTTGCGTTTCGATTGTGGTGCTACAAGGGATCCTAGGAAGGCTGATAACACACTTTCCTCAATTAAAGATGTATGGGTGCTCTTTACGGACAACTGTGAAAAGTATTATCCTCCAGAAGCGAACGTGAAAATTGATGAAACGTTGGTACTCTTGCGTGATAGGTGCAATTTCACATGTATATGCTGAAGAAACCAGCCAAATATGGCCTCAAAATTATGGCCCTTTGTGGTGCGCCCACGTTCCATTTATGCAATGCATTTGTCTACACAAGCAAACCACATTATCAATTCCAACACTGGATATTTTGAAATTAGTAATTCCAATTAAGGAAAGTGATAGAAATATGATAGTCGACAGTTGATTCATGACACTGGAACTCTGTGGTTAAATGAAAGCCAATGACTTGACTGTCTTATGTACACTGAAGCTACAAAAACCGTAGATACCAGAAGAGTTCAAACAAAACAGAAAGCACTCAGTAGAATCTCCATTATTTGAGCATAAGGGAGGAAAGACAATTTGTTCTTATGTTCATCGGAAAGGTCGTGCTGTTCTGTTGCTTTCATATATACACCACCATCAGAACCTTAGTACTCAAGAGAACAAACCTTTATATGACCACTGCTTACAATGTAAGAAAAGTAAGAGTTGATGCTCCGGACCAAATGTGCGCTAAGTATTCGGTATCGCGGCGAACACCCAGGTGGCCAATGTCCATATTTTATGCCATTTTACTTCGGTGCATAAAAAGAAACTTATCAAACTAATGATTTAAAAGTAAGATAATTGCAACCGGGACTCGGAATGGATTTAGTAGAATCCCATATACAACGTCGAGATGTCTGACCCCTCTCTCGTGAAATGAGAGATGTTGTTATTGAACTTGCTGGCACTTCTCTTGCCTCAACATTTTCTGATCTAGAGCCCATGAGGAAAGCAAGATGCTACCTGTGTGTAAGAAATGCTGACAAGAAAACGAAAATGTGCGAAAAATGTTGAAAACTTGCTTGTCCCGATCACAGAGTTAAAATATGCCCAAACTGTTTGTAATCGTTATTTATAATGTGTAAAAATGTTTACAAATTTGATAATAAAAGTGCGATTCGACTTCAAATTTCTTTAAATTACTGTTTCGTTTTATTTATTGGCGTAACCAAGATTCCACTAGAATATTAGTGTAACAGCATCTTAGTAGAGTAGTTAAGAATTAATTGAGGCTCCACACACTGATCTTGATCACCTTCGATAACAATAACTGGAACAAATTGTTCAAAAAGATGAAGAAAACCGAAACAGATTTCAGGAACAAAAGAATAATCCTGCAGCTCTACAAGAATCAGAATGCTATCACAGGGGAGTGTGAGCCACAGACTATGACAATAAAGGCAGCAAGACATTATTATTTAACTTTTACGTAGAGAATGTAACTAAGAAATTCTCAGAAACGATCAGGAATAGGATAACAATGAATGGAAATTACTTCCAAAACGATCCGCTTTCCTGATATCATTGCCTTGTTGAGCAGAAATGAAGACGAGCTGCAGAAGATGCTTCACCAGATGAATCAAATCTACACAACATTGAGATCAACAGAAGTAAAACAAAAATCACGAAGTCCACAAGACATGGAAAACAGAACGCAGTCGTGTATCTTGAAGAATGGCACAAGTGACAACCTTCAAGTACCTCGGAAATTGTAACACAGCGGATGGTGGAAGTATAATAGAAAAGGACAGGCAGAAAAGAATACTACTTACGTCAGAGTTTCCTTGACTATTAAGAAACGATTCTTAAAGAACTATATGTGGAGCATGTGCTTGTACGGTGTAGAAACTTGAACGCTAAGAAACGCGGAAAACTAAACCTACACGCTTTTGAAATGTGGTCTTGGACGAGAATGTTGACTGACAGTCTAAAGAAAAGTAAGTGCTGAGACAAGCTAGGAAAACGGGAGCCCCCTCAAAACAGTCACTGCTAGAAAGAAGATCGTGTTTAGCCACATACTTGGCCACTCACCCCAATTCCCTACTCTGTGATTGAAGGTATGATGGTGGCGAAAAAGAGATGTTGTCCGAGGGAGGAATATAGGGACTCAACTAAAGCTGGCGGAAGATATGAGAGAATCAAGAGACAAGCCTCAACAACGTAGGGAGTATGAGCGAGCCCAACAACTTCTGGGTTGAGGAGAAAAAGAAATATACGTGAGGCTCTTCGAGAGAAATAGGCAGTGTGTCAGAATGTGATTTCTTTGTCTTTCATCCATATCATATTTATTTTAATTGCTATATTATGCAAGGACCCGCGTCTTGTTGCGAAAAATTTTTCTGTTAGCCCGCTCTAATATTAATCTTATGCAGTTCAATGGGATGATTTCTCGCACATTATTATTTTTTTCTCATTCCACAACGTTTTAGAACTAACGTAACAAAAGCTGTTTACGTTAAATAATTCACGAAAATAAAGGTAACAAAATAAACTACATTTACTACTATTACGTAATGACAGGAAACAAAACGAGCGAAGTACCACGATAAAACAGCAGCTTCTACTCAGCCGCTGGTGTGATGTGAAACTCGCAATAGACATAGAGTCCTACACATCTCAAATAGCACTACTCTGCGGATTCTATACCTATGGTCCTCTGCAGACCAACCTCCCTACTGGCAGTCTACGTCGGTCCCATCAACGTAACTAAGGTATTGTTGCAGCTGCAGTTACTCCGATATCAAGGAATCTCGCAAAATCATCTAAGCTAGCCAGCTGAATCGTCACCATGTACTTTACAAGAGTGCAGCGCACGAAGGGTTGGATTCGTCCGTCGAGAAGTGGCGCTCATGCAAAAACTTTGCACCAGCGTAAGAGGCCACTGATGGTATAATAAGAAAGCTCTTGAACTGAAACTCCAGCCCAACCATCCCATTATACGTGTTCTTTGTTGCGCTAGGCAAATGATGATTGTATTTGTTTCGTACCCTTAGGAACGATGCTATTACACGGATCAAATAAGAAAACACATTACCCGTTTGGCAGCTAGTGAGATCAGGCGTGAAGATCATTTCAAGGCAAACCTAGAAGTGAGTATGGAACAGGCTAGCTGCCGTTCAGGAGGACAATAAATCAGGCGTCCCAGCAGCGCATACATTAGGAAAGAAGAGCTACGATCTAAGTCTCTCTTCCAAGAACCGCAAGTATAGACTGCTAAAGCTATATCATTGTAGCACATCTCTGAATAAGATGTAAGCAAAGAATACCGAGTTTTAAGGCCCAAATTACACTACGTAGATGGCGTCATACTTCACCCTACTTGTGACTAATCTATTACATCGACAAGTCTCTCGACAAGAAAAAAATGTTTAATTTCTTGCTGTCTGCCGGGAATCACTCCAGTCTTTCACTTTTGATTTCACTCGCTGTTCTGCGCTAATTCGCCTTAAGGCCCTTAAGCTATCGTGTAAAAAGTACATCTGGATGGTGTGATGCTAGTTTGCTTCTTGATACCCTCGAATAACAGCAATAATGTCTTTAGTATTGCCTCCTCTCGCTCGGTAGTTATCACATAACTAGAATTGTTGCCTTTAGTTGTGTAAGACACAAACATTCCATAGAAATTCAGGGAATAAAAGACATAACTTCGAAGAAAACTGCCAGCAAACATTTAGTAAACAATACTATCTTGTAAGCAAAATGTGATCTGACACAAAGACTAAACATTACATTTCCAAAAGCAAATATGTAGTTACAAGTACACTGCGATTGTACGGGATTGTAGCTCAACAAATTGACTTTCAAAGGAAATCAGCTTTCAACAGATCACTGATTAGGTTGCCCATCTCGTAAATTTTACTCATAAATTTTACTTCTTGTTGATATAGAGCACTGTAATGGATTAATTTGAATTTCGATACCTGAGACAGACAGAAACATTTTATACATGAAATGTATTCGCAATTGAGAATAAGCACAACCATCAGCTGTAGAATGGAATTTTACGACAGTGAAAATTTGTGCCCGACACGCATGCATATCCAAAGGAACTTTGCATCGTAATCAGAATAACACAGGCACTGCTATATCGTATCGAAACATTTTATGTTCAAGTACTAGCAAGAGAATTGAAATTTGGAAGCTATTAGGAACATAGGTGAAAATACCATGCAAGGCTTAAAAAACGGAACACTGACGACGAAACAACGAGTGCGCTGTACAGTAGAATGTGCTGATCATGAAATGCTAGTTTCTTTTCAGAGAAGAAATGGAGGGAAGGACAAAAAATGTAGCGAAATATGCAAACTTTATTTCTAGAATAAACAAACGATATAGGACACTTCACACACGATACTTCTCGTTCACAACAGCACGAGATTAGCTGAAATAACAATGTAAATCGGATGAAGTGTTAAAACAAGATCATATCAACATAGATTCGTCGGCATGAGCAATTAGTGATACGGGAGTGTAGAACCACTTTGGGCCTACAGCGGTTGGGATTCGTCGTGGCACGCACTATACGAAACACTGTTAAACGTCTCATTCGTTGGCGTTCCACATTTGGTCAACAGGAATGGGGTCAAGCGGTCTGGGGGCCACTTACGCATATTCGTGTCCAAGTCTTGCCCAAAAACTACAAGATAAACAGGAAGTCAACGGGGTAGTGCATTGTCTTCCTGGCAGGTCGCCTGCAGGATGATGTAGGCGAACACACAGGGGTACAGGATCGCACTGGCTGCATCCATGCTGACAGTTAATTCCTTTGACGTGTGGCGATTTGAGGTATGAGGCGTTGGCTTCTCTGTGTCATAGAGAGGAGGTGCTTCTGGATGCTATGGCTGCTCACCGTTTGATGCTGTCCAGCGTTCAATTGTCTGGTGGTATGTCGGACAGCAGTCATCTATCCATTGTTGCAACCAGCAACAGCCTGCGTCGATCCTCGTCATAAAGAGCTGTTGCTCACATTAGTCGACTAAGGCGATGGCGATTGCAGTGTTTCCGGAATTGAGGTACTTGCGATACACCTTTGGCCAGTGCCTGCACGACTTCGGAGAGGGAGTTTCCTATCAGGCACCCACAATCTGGCCACATTTGATTTGAGTGTCTTGCCCGTCCTGCTAAGAACCAACACTGACTCAGTAAACAGAGATCTTCCAAAAGACGGCTCGTTCTGCTCGTCCATGGAATTCAGAGTGCCACAGACAAAGGAGCCCAGATTGATGCTGTGTTTCTTGACTCCCGGAAGGCATCCGAGTGTCGCACTAGATTTTTGACTGGATTCAGGGCTCTGAGAGACAGAACTCAAATGTTATTCCTAACTGGACGAAATCGACAGACGTGAAGGTAATTTCCGGAGTACCCAAAAGAAGTATTGTACATCTGCTACTATTTACAATTTATAT
Organism: Schistocerca serialis cubense; assembly: GCF_023864345.2. NCBI lineage: Eukaryota > Metazoa > Arthropoda > Insecta > Orthoptera > Acrididae > Schistocerca > Schistocerca serialis. The sequence goes on along the minus strand of NC_064639.1, from coordinate 421,890,977 downwards.
TAATGATCTACTGGTTAAGACGGAAGCTCCATCAGGCTACTGTCTTACAATAAGATAGTAACGCCAGAAGACTGTAGCGAAATGAAGGAAGACGTGCGGAGCATCGATGATTTGTGCTAGGACTTGCAGTTCATGCTGATCGTAAATAACTGTAACGTAATAAGCGTAATTAATCGAAGAGATCAATTACTGTTCGATTTCGCTATTTCTGGACACTCATTGCTAACAGTAACAACTGTAAAATCCGTAGGAGTAGCCGTCTGAAGCGACCTAATGTAGAAGGACCATGTAAAGTTGATACAGATGCCAGGCTGAGATTCACTGGAAGAAAGTAATTCATCAACGAAAGAGATGGCTTACAAAACATTTGTTCGGACGATTCTTGCGTACTGTTCGTCAGTCTGGGACACTCAAGGAAAAGGATTAACAGAAGAACAGATGATTCAATGAAAAGCGGGACGTTTCTTTACGAGATCGTCTAGTCGGAGCGACAGCGCTCAACAAACACCAGTGGCAAACGTTACAAGAGAGGCGTTGTGCTACACGGAGAGGTTTACTGTTGAAATTGCGAGAGCGTACCTTCAAAGAAGAATCGGGCAACATGTTACTTCTCCCCGAATACGTGCGAAATAAGCACGAACAGAAAGTCAGATAAATTAAGAGCTCTTACGGAACATCACGGACAGTCATTCTTCCCAAGCACCATTCGCGAATGGAACAGAGAAAGAGGAAAGAGTCAGGAGTACCAGAAGTACCCTGTGCCACACACCGTAAGATAGATTGCGCAGTGGAGATGTAGTCCGTCAAGCCAACGGCCAGTAGCACTTTTCAAGTCATCCCAGCCACGTTCTTCGCCGAACTAGTCCTTCCGCCGTCAAGACAGGAGTTGTTTCCCAATACAGAAGCTGTCTCTAACACGTTTGCTCACGACTGCATGAAAAAACTACACAATCATTTAATCGCCACTGTGCCAGGTTTCCTTTAGACAGTTGGATACATTTGTTAACTATTCACTAGGCTTAGCGACGCGTGCTTAATGTGGCGTTGAGAACGCGTTATCCGTGGGGGGGAAAGACTTCCCACATCAGTGGGAACAGTTCCGGGTCGACGACCAGCAGTCGTACGTTTCGTTGCTCGTACCACTGCCAAGAGAGCAAAAACCACCGCTCCTAACGAAGAAGATTTACGCTGCTGCTTCTTACAGGTGTGCAACCTTTCACTACTAGACCAACGTGCAGGTTCCCAGCTTTCTGTCACTTTCTTATGCCAATATTATACTCGTACCTAGTAATTGCTAGATGAAAGCGATGTAACATTCCACCAGTCTTGGATTTTTTAACGACAACAATTTCTAATAAAACCACAAGCTAGCGGTTGGTCTCGAGAAGTAAGGCCAATGTTTTTGTAGCGGATCACACAGATACTATACTTTTTTGAACAGCTCCTTGACCATCTCTCGCAGAAAACAATATAAAAATATTTTTTGGCGTTTCTTGTGTTTGCATCTGTGCAGGTATTTCGGAAGGGTGAGCTCAGTGCTACTTCGATAGGTATTTTTAAATTCTTTTACCACCAGTATGTGACGTGACATAGCCTATCTCGTCTTTGTCGAAAGTGACTGCATGGACCACAGAACAGTCGTGGTATTTCCGACGTTACCTGTTCGTGCACTACAGTGCTTAAAGGTAAAATACAGAGCGAAATACATTCTTATTCCTGCTCTATCCCTCATTCTTATCCCTCTCTGAAGATTACAGGTATTTAATCTACAGCTTACTTTCGCAGAGTGTTCAAGTGTATAATATTATCATATGTCCTCCAAAATTTGCAGCGAGAACGGGGACGTTGTTGTATACGAGATCGTTTGCCAATACACATGCAGACTTGGATACTTCAACTCACGTAAGTACAACTGCTACCAACCCGAAGGTTGGTTTGATCACCGCAGTTCTTTACTATCCATGGTACTATTGGAGATGATATGCCCTTGCCTTTCTCAGATTTCTGAGCTGATTTACCCATCCTGTTACGGAGGGTCCTACACTTCAACGTGACTGCGAACCAAGGTGCATCTCGGCATTTTTTACAGTAACAGATGTTGTCAGAGCTGAAGGAAGAAAGCGGCTGGAAGATATTATTGCCGGCCGGTGTGGCCGAGCGGTTCTAGGCGCTACAGTCTGGAACCGCACGACCACTATGGTCGCAGGTTCGAATCCTGCCTCGGGCATAGTTGCGTGTGATGTCCTTAGGTTAGTTAGGTTTAAGTAGTTCTAAGTTCTAGGGGACTGATGACCTCACAAGTTAAGTCCCATAGTGCTCAAAGCCATTTGAAGAGATTATCCATCGTGCCTGTTTCTGCAGTTGTTTACCCTTAGAGTATACGAGGGCTATTTTTTTTCTCAACCTCCTACCGATCGCGAAATGGAAACCACAGTGAAAATCGAAAATGGTTTATTTGCAACATTAAGCTACACTTTCCAGTTGCCTCTCTGCGTAGTCATCGCTCCGATTAGACATTTCTCGCGGCGTGGTACCAACTTTCCAGTAGTTTCATCATAGATGGTGATTATCGTCAATTTCCTGTGCTGGTCTGCACCTCGTTGTCTGTGCCAAAATGCTGTTCGCATAGCCAGCGGTTAATGTGAGTGAAAAGGTGAACATCAGAGGGTGCCAAGTCAGGGTGTACGGTGGTGAGTGATCAAACGCTGCAGGGACGTCTTCGTTAGAAGTGCAGTGTGCGAACGAGAACTGTCATAAAGAAGGAAATGTGTGATAGTTATCTTATGTGGGCTGCATGATATGATGTGAAACCTCTCAGCATGCACTTCACATTTCACGGGGGCAGACAATTTTCTATGCACCTTTACGTGCTCACATTGCGTTCTGAAATGAAAAGTGCTCTGTGATGCGATACACGGGCGTACTAGGGGCACTGCCCAACACATCTGCGCAAACTTCACCTGATGTTTTTAATTTTGCCACCGATCAGAGTTTGAAAAAAGAAATAGCCCTCGTATTACTGTGTTACATGACAATCTGTTCAAAAAGGAATGAATTCAATAACGGTTTCCGCATGTAACTCAGCAGCGTTTCGTTTGTACTGTATAGGTTCCGTAAATAGAATGCTCTAAAATTCCCCTTACAAACTTCTAGAACTTGTAGAGGGGACTAAGTAGACAATATTCTGAGTCAAAATCAATGTCCAGAAACGTACCGTTTTCGTGCTACAGCCGTTTGAAAACATGTTTGCGGGCTAACGTCATTTGACGTCTATTCTACCTCTCTCATCTGGGTTGAACCGCATTCACGTGTCTGAGGAAGTTACAGCAACACACTGGGTACACGTCTGCAGAATACACATACATGTCACGTCATGTTCGGGAACATCTGTACCAACTATTAGGACAGATAAATAGGCCGAGATGGTCCAATTGCATGGCCTCCACTATCATCGGATTTGACGCAATTGGACTTTTCCTTTGGGGTAAAATGGTTCAAATGGCTCTGAGCACTATGGGACTTAACATCTGTGGTCATCAGTCCCCTAGAACTTAGAACTACTTAAACCTAACTAACCTAAGGACATCACACACATCCATGCCCGAGGCAGGATTCGAACCTGCGACCGTAGCAGTCGCGCGGTTCCGGACTGAGCGCCTAGAACCGCGAGACCACCGCGGCCAGCCCTTTGGGGTAGAATGAAGAGTTTGGGTTATGAGAGAGACAGAATGAGATCTGGTAGCACGAGTTATGGTCGCTGCTGGACAGACTGCAGAGACGCCAGGTGTAATAAAGCGTGTGTAACACATCATCATTCATAGGTACAATGTGTGGACCGAACATGGTGATCGCCACATCGAACCTTACTTCTGTTGGATCTGAATGCTAATTCTCCTTTGTAAAGGACAAAAGCGGTTTAAGTTTCACTGTAAACGCCAATGTTTGTGAAAAGTGATTAAATTTCATTGAGTAATAATGAGTGGAGTTGTAAACAAGTGATGTACTCAGTCACGCCTAATAAATCACTTGTAAAGGTGATCTTGTGTTACCAACATGTTTTCAAATGGTTGTAGCACGGAAACGGTACGTTTCCAGACATGGGTTCTGATTGGGAATATTATCTCTCATGTAATTGAAAGAGTATTAACGACATGGTCACATTACCTGTTATTAGCATACACCCGCATCACATATAACAACCGCTACCCCTTCACTACATACTAATTTGTTGAACCTAACCATCCCCAAATTCAGAAGTTCTCCTGAAGAAGTCTATAGTATACGAAAACACGTTGTGTGACATGTGTATCAATGAAATGCAGACATTATATTCTTAACTACTCCACGAACTTGAGAACGAAATAAAGCTTTCCATAGTTTCTTTTTTGTTTTTGTGCATATATCTGAAATTTTTCTGTGAGCATATTTTCAGACTCGTTAATTACCGACTGCTCCTAAACAACCGTAATTTTCCAACGTCACCATAATCGAGCGCATTTTTAATGGTGATTCGATGGAATTATTTAGGTGGCTTATACTCTCTTATTTTTTCTTACAAGCCTAAACTGTGTAAAGACAGCAGGACTAAGAAACACGCCAACCCAACAAAAAAATTATTTCTCATTTCGGATGCTAGCTAACCGAAAAGTCTTAGCTATGTACAAATAGTAATTGGAGACTTCAACGCTGGGGCAAGCGACGAACACGCATAAATACTGTTGTAGTCAACGATCCGAAGACTTGTTTGATGCAGCTGTCCGCGTCCTCCTGTGCAAGGCTTTTCATTTCTGCAACGTTACTGCAACCCACATCCATTTATACACTATTAAAGCCTTCGTGTCCAACCAACTAGCCCTTCTTTGAATAAAGTAAAGTCATACATTTATTTTTCTCCTCAATTAAGTTCAGTATCTCTTCACTAGCGACGGGGAAAATTTTACTTTCTTAAATTAATCAGGCAACAAAACAATATTCTCCACTGATTAGTATATTCTGGCGTGTTCACAGCAAATTTCAATTCTGTCCGACGTAGTGAGCAGTACACTCGTGCCTGGGGCTTCGCTTAGGTGCCACATTCCTGAAGAGTTCTGCTAATAGTACTCAACGATAAAACCACTCCAAAGGCTGCAGAATACGGCAGACTGTTGCTAAGATAGTGTTCCACACCTCTCAATGCATGACAGCACATACGGATTGTCAGCGAGTGCAGCAGCCCTTGGCTGCCACTGGGTGAGCCTTCGGCGTCCCACCATTGTCGTTAGAAGTTGTTGTTTTTTCTATATTTTCAAGTCTATTGTTTCGAATGTTTTGATGCTCACTTCCATATTTTCCTACGGTGCGTTGATAATTCATCGCTACGTAATTACTACACCCAAAGACCCTCTACAATCAATTTTTCATATTCTATTCTTCCGCTCATTCCAGCGAAGTGTTCCTCTAACCTGACCCTTGTTTTGGTACGAGCCTTTCATCGATTTCTTTCCTAATCCATTCTTTTTAGTACTTCCGTAAGTTTACTTAACTTTCTTGGGCAGCACCATATTTCACCTGCTTCCAGGTTCTCCTCCGCATTTTCGGTTGTCCGCGTTTCATTTCTGTACGGCGCTGTCTTCCAGACATACATTTTCAGGAACATCTTCCTCGTTTATTTATCGATATTTGCTACCAGTAGGGCCCTTTTAATGAAGAATGCTTTTATCGCCTGCGCCAATCCATTCTTGGTATCGTATTTACGGATGGTTCCATCTCTTCTTGGTTCTACTAGTATTTGTTTATTTCGAGTCAGTTTTCGTCTTATTGCAACTTGTACCACAATAGATTTATGATATACCTTACTCTGGTTTTCCTCATAGCCTCTATTCATGCATACCATGAATGACTAGAGTTCGATTTGACATTTCTCACCAAATGTCACGCTAAAGATTCTGCATGCGTTGATACGATCTTTGTTTCTAATGTTTGATTTCCTACACACTAGTGTCATTTTTGAACGCCAGTCAGTTGTTTCCCACGATGGATCAATAAGCTGAAAACCGGTTCGAAATAAACACAAATTAGAAAACGCATTTTGCTATCTTCCCTGCTTCGGCTTTTCTACGTAATTTCACTTTCTACATATGACAACCGTCTCATCTCTTCCATCACTGAGTCGTTCCCAGTTTTGATGTTAAGTAAGCCGTTATTCTCGTTTCTACTCCTATTCATCACCTTTATCTTTGCTTTGTTTATTCTTAAGCCATATTCTAAAGCATGTGTGGTCTCCATTACTTTCAACAGGACAATGTCGTCTGCGAACCTTAGCATTGTTGTTTGTTCCTTCCACTTCAATTTCTTTTCTTCTTTTATTGATTCTTCGATGTACAGTTTGTACAACAGTGAAAAGCGGGACACTTAATTTACCATTTCTTAACAAGAATTTCTCTTTCTTGACCTTCCATTTTTATTGCTCCTACTTGGGTGTTATCCGCCCTTCTCCGGAGTCTAGCCCTAATCTCCTGTGGATTTTGGACAACTTATTCCACCTTAAATAGTCAAAGGCTTTCTCCATTACCAGAGATGCTCTCCACGTATCTTGGGTTTTCCTTCAATCGACCTTTTATTCTACTAACTGCAGTATCAGAATTACTTTTCTGATAGCTTCCCCCTCCCTCAAAGCTGACTTTATTGAGCGCTCCGTCAAATTCTGGGTGCGTTACTGGGCCACATACACCTTCCAGAACTACCTGTTTCTCTCTTCCCTCGAATACCTTTGCCTATTTCCTTTCCATCGTACAAGCCTTCGATGTATTTTTACCATTTGTTTGTCAGTTCTCTTACATTTAACCGCAATCTTCCATTTGTACATCGTAGGTAAACAACTTACATTTTATTTCTCCGATGTTACTTCGTTATCTTTCTGTAGGCCGTATCGATTTTTTCCAAAATAATATTTTTTCAAAATCTATACCTTTTTTCTCTCATTCATTCTGATTTAACCTGTTCGCACTTTCTGATAACCTATAATCCTAATCTACCCCATTCTTACGGTTATTATTCAGTATTTTGTTTTTCATCCGTAAGATTATTGTTTTATTCTTTCATCAACAATCTCGATTATTTTCTGAGACATCCATGGTTTCTTCGCCTCTTTTACTATATCTATAGACTCCTGTCCTACCTTAATTATTTCCTTCTTTCTTCTTCTTTGAAATAACACATTTGGCGGGTAAGATGAATCAACTTTGGCTACTCTTCATTGTATTGGACTCCCTTAGTTTCCAAATTTCCTTCACCCTTCGTTATTATTTTTCATTCCTCTTCGCCTCTTTCGCTATATATATCGAGTTTTGTCCTACCTTAATTTTTTCCTTCTTTATTGTTTTTCATTCCTTTTCTACTGGGCTACTCTTCAAGCTCTTACATTTGTTGGCACTGACTCAAAGGTTTTCTAGTCATTCTGTAAAAGACTTACGATAATTATACCATTTCATAATATATGCTGCTACATTTTATTATTCACTACTGCATTATGGTACTGAGTACAAGTCCGCGCCTGGGTATGCTTTACAGGGAGAGTGATGTTTGTCGAAATATTTTTCAGGCTTTCGCCACTACCCAGGCATGTAGTAGATGTTTAATACATAGGGTTAGTCTAAATGATGGGTCCATTTTCAAAAATATGTATTCAAGTACAAATCCAAAATGAACAAGCTTTATACCAATGAAAAGAGGAAGTTTCAAAGTTTTTGGTGGGCGGCGGGCGGGTGGTGATGGTTTCAGAAGCGTCCGGTAGAGTTCGTGGGACAATAGGGCCGACATTCCGATTCACTGTCAGCTGTGAGTGAGATGACGACTCTGGAGATTTATGGCCTATTTTTCTTTGCGGAAAGAACTGTAACGGGTATCACAAAGGTGGACATGTTGGAACAATGGCTGTTCTCTCAAGTTACAGAAGATTCTCAGGACTTCATTTTCCAACAGGATGGAGCTCCGTCCCATTGGCACCGTGATGCACTAGGCTTTTTGAATGACTCCCTTCCTCAGCGCTGGGTTGGTCGCAGAGGACTTGAGGACCTGGCTCTGCACTTCTGGGCACCGAAATCTCCTGATCGCACACCCATAGATTTTTTTTAAAGGGTTTTGTGAAGGAAGCTGTTTACATCCCGCCTCTACCAACCACTCTGAACAAGCTACTGAACCGGATCACTACTGTCGTGCACTCTGTAACAGCAGATACGCTTTCGCGTGTGTGGAACGAGTTTGGCTACTGCGCCGATGTTTTCCGTGCAGTCAACAGTGGCCACGTTGAACGTTTATAACATTTATCACATTACTAATCATTAACTAATTATTAAAAACTAATTAATTACAAATTATTAAAGTTATTATATTGCTATCAAACATTATGAACAAAACTTTGAAACTTCCTCTTTTCATTGGTGTAAAGGTTGTTCATTTTGGATTTCTTCTTGAATAAATAGGAAGTTTTGAAAATAGGTCCTAAATGACAACATTCACTTTATGTGCGCTGTAGTATTTTTCTGAAATTACAAAAGTTACTTTGGAAAAGTAGGGTTATTCCAAATGAGGAAAACTGTTCCAGCTTACTTACGAACAAATATTCGATTCAAATTAAACAATGTTGCTATCAAGAAAACCTTGTTCTTATTGTATTTAACTCTCTTTTAATTATTGTCTACAGCAGACCAAGAATAATGAAGTTAAATCAAATTAAGGAGTATTATCAAAAACCAGTTACAAGTTAAAAAATATTCTGAAACAGAAACTACTGGCCACAACAAAAAAATTAATTTTCCAGACGGGTTAAATTGTAACACCTTAAAGAAACTCAGTTCATTCGCAAATCTCACGTGTTCCATGGTAGAAGAGCACATTCCATTACAGGGCACAAGACGGTTCACGGCCAATGAAGTCTCGCTTAACCGTTCTGACGTTATGTAGCTAGTTTTAAAATTATACAGAATTTTACTCATCGTAAAACTCTGTAATTGAAGAATTAACAATATTTCCCAAATAGCTTTAATGTGTTAAACAGCAATTACATACGAGTACGCAGAAATCGTAAATTTACAAATTCTGCACAAAACAAAACCTCATATCTCGTGTCAATAATAAAAAAAGTAGAAAATGTCGGAAACTGCTTATGATGGTCTCTAGTGCGTATTCTTTCACGTGGTTACGAAAATCAATCACTACATTGAAACTCCGACCAGGAAACAGCATGTGTTCCTAGATACGCTGTTCTCCAGGTACAACACTCTCTCCTACTCCTGCATTTGATTCCTAAACGTTTGTCTAATAACGACGTAGTTGAGTTGATATCTGGCTGTGTCTCCAAATCTTTACAAATCTTGCTTCTTCTGTTGTGGTTTTCAAAGAGCGTCTTCCCTGCAACAAGACGAAAACTATGGTAGAGATAACCCTACTTTCTGTTCCCTCCTGTATAATAGCTTTCGAATCACATCATGACTAGATTACATCATGGTCAGACAGAGATTCCAAAATCAGATACTGAACTGTAAGGCTAAGACGTACCCAGGAATAAGGAAGTACAAAAATGTTCAGGGACATCCAGGAATACAGAAAGACAAGTCCTCGAGGAATGAAATAAATAGGAAGTGTACAGAAGCTAAGAAGAAATGGCTGCATGAAAAATGTAAAGAAATCGAAAAAGAAATGATTGTCGGAAGGAGTGACTTAGCATACAGGAAATTCAAAGTAACCTTCGGTGAAATTAGAAGCAAGCTTGGTAACATTAAGAGTGCAATGGGAATTCTACTGTTAAATGCAGAGGAGAGAGCGGATACTTAGAAAGAGTACGCTGAAGGCCTCCATGAAGGGGAAGAGATGTTTGACGTGATAGAAGAAGACACAGGAGTCGATTTAGAAGAGATAGGGGATCCAGCATCAAAATCAGAATTTAAGAGAGCTTTGGAGGACATAAGATCAAATAAGGCAGAAGGTATAGACAACATCCCATCAGAATTGCTAAAATTATTGTGAGAAGTGGCAACAAAACGAATATTCACGTTACTGCGCAGAATGTATGAGTCTGGTGACATACCATCTCACTTTCGGAAAAATATTACCCACACAATTCCGAAGACTGCAAGAGCTGACAAGTGCGAGAATTGTCGCACAATCAACTTAGCGGCTTATGCACCCAAGTTGCTAAAAAGAATAATATACAGATCAACGAAAAAGAAAATTGAGGCTTGTTAGATGACGATCGGTTTGGCTTTAGGAAAGGCAGAGGCGCCAGAGAGGCAACTGTGACGTCGTGGTTGATAATGGAAGCAAGACCAAACAAAAATCAAGAGATGTTCATTGCGTTTGTCGACCTGGAAAAAGCGTTGGACAATGTAAAATGGTGCAAGACGTTCGGAATTCTGAGAAAAATAGGGGTAAGCTTTAGGGAGAGACGGGTAATATACAATATGTAGAAGAGCCAGGAGGGAATAGTAAGAGTGGACGACCAAGAACAAAATGCTCAGATTGTAAAGCATGTACGACAAGGTTGTAGTCTTTCGCCCCTACTGTTCAATCTCTACATCGAAGAAGCAATGATCGAAATAGAAAGTTTCAGGGACGTAATTAAAATTCCAGATGAAAGGATATCAATGATACCATTCGCTGATGACATCGCTGCCCAGAGTGAAACTGAGGAAGAATTATACGATCTGCTGCATGGAATGCTCTAATGAGTACAAAATATGGATTGAGAGTAAATCGAAGGAAAACGAAAGTAATGAGAAGTGGCAGAAACGAGAACAGCGAGAAACTTAACATCAGGATTGATGGTAACGAAGTAGTTAAAGTTAAGGAATTCTGCTACCTAGGCACCAAAATAACCAATGACGAACGGAGTAAGGAGGACATCAAAAGCAGACTAGCACTGACAAAAAGGGCATTCCTGCCTGGCCAAGAGAAGTCTGCCAGTATAAAACATATGCCTTCATTTGAGGAAGAAATTTATGAGGATATAAGTTTGAAGCACAGCACTGTATGGTAGTGAAAGATGAACAGTGGGAAAACCGGAATAGAAGAGAATCGAAGAATTTGAGATATAATGCTACAGACGAATGTTGAAAATTAGGTGGACTGATAGGATAAGGAATGAGCAGGTTCTGCGCAGAATCGGAGAGGAAACGAATATGTGGAAAACCCTGACAAGGAGAAGGAACAGTATGATAGGACATCTGTTAAGGCATCAGGGAATGACTTCCATGGTACTAGAAGGAGCTGTAGAGGGTAAAAACTGTAGAGGACGACCAACATCGGAATACATCCAGCAAGTAGTTGAGGTCGAAGGTTGCAAGTGCTACTCTGAGATGAAGAGGTCGGCAAAGGAGAGGAATTCATGAAGGGCTACATCAAACCGGTCAGAAGACCGATGACCGAAAAAAGTAACCCTAAGAGCAATCTGAGGTGAAAAAAAGAGAGAAAACAAAAGACTATTAAATTTTTATCCTATTTCACATAGTATCTGAATTTCTCTATATCCTTCTCATGTACTGTCACTGTTTTTCGTCATCATCTTTCGTGTGGACGTGAACATCTGTAAAGTGATGTTCGGACTGACTTAGTTTCTATCCTCAGAAGAAAATATCGATCACTGAGTGACTCATAACGACTCACGCCGTTCAAAAAAATGTTCAAATGTGTGTGAAATCTTATGGGACTTAACTGTTAAGGACATCAGTCTCTAAGCTTACACACTACTTAACCTAAATTATCCTAAGGACAAGCACACACACCCATGCCCGAGGGAGGACTCGAACCTCCGCCGGAACCAGCCTCACGCTGTTACCCACCTTTCTATTCATAACTATACCAAACCCTGTTCCACAATCTACGAACTAGGAAAGGACGGATATTTGTGTTTGACGTGTCTATTTTCCCAATAATTTTCCGCGACACTTCGACGAACGACAGAAACGTATCGAAGCCATTTGATCGAACAAGTTATCTCATATGTCTTCTCTAGTTCTCACAGCTCCATCTCCGACTACTTAGAAATATACAGCTGCCTTTCATGAGAAGATGAAGCTAGCAAATAGGATACGCTTGTTTCCGTTTTCCAGATCTGAAAATGGTAATACATCCTTTAGAGTTCACAGAGGAGTGGTGGACTTGCTGTTTCTGGATGAGCGTATGAAGCATGCATGGGTCGTGCAGCATCTGTGCCGGCGGCAGCGTAGAGCAATGCAGGCCGTCCAGTACGGGTGGCGGACACGAGCCGCTGCGGCAGCTACCAGTACCAGCACTCGCTTACTCGCTCCGCAGATGGAATGCCGTCTGCAGAGCAAGGACGCGGCCACGGAGCTACTTCCCCCCCCCCCCCCCCCCCCCCCCCTCGCCTGCCTCTCTACTGGCTGATCGCCCAGTTGTTCCACAGAGGCGAGTACAGTTATGCTGCTACTTGCAAACAAACACACGTCCATCACATATAAAAAGTGCCGGACAGTGCTCATTGTTATGAAGGTATGACAAAGTCACGTAGGAGTCCTTGGACCGTAGTAGTAAGCATGCGTAGCTCTGTAGTTAAGCTGACTATGTCCCATGACCCGTTTTTCAGAATTATTTCCATCTTTAGATGTCCAAATATAACAAACGAGTTGATATACGAAAGTACTTTATAATAGCTTTCTAGATAGTAATAACTGAATAATATTGAACAAAAGTGCAAATATAATGCATTCCTATCTAGCCAAGTGCAAAGGCAGCACAAGGACAAGAGCGTTACCAGTTGGGTACTTAACGTGAGATGACACACTACTAAGCGAGTTCTCATAAAAGGAAGACAAAATCGCCACTAGGTGGCTGCAGGGTAAACATGGTGACGTCGTGTCATATGTACTATGATAACAAATATCACAAAATGACAGCTAAAAGTGATATATCAGTACACATGGAAATAATACAATGTAATGAACTGTTGTAATAACGTAATAAATGAAACATTTAAAAACGTTTCGTATAGATCACATAATGCAAGTTCGTGGCGCTAGGTCACTGACCACTAATCCTAAGAATGGTATAATTTACGAGAATATAAAGGGCAACAAAACAACAGGTATTTGCAATACAACAGGAGTGTGAATGCACGAATAAAATAATAAAATGTTCTGCGTTTAAAATTTTATACTACAGATTTAAAATACAAAAGCAAGAAATAATTAGCCAGTTAAATAATATGTGGCCGATGGGGCTCGGGGCGGGTCGGTGGGGTGGACGGGGGTTGTTGGGGGGAGGGGGGGAGAAAGATTCAAATCCATGCAAGTTCTCACTTGCGAGCGACATTTCAATTGGGACCGGAGCGGAACAGACATATTGCGACTTTTTTCTGCAAGTATTCTGTATCCTTGTATCGTGTTGAGTGACAAGAGTCTTGATTGATCTTTAACATCTAATGCTGACACGTATTCAAAGTGTTCGCACACTTTTTCCTCTCAGGCAGAGAGCAGTGTCACGTAAACACTGTTTACAGTTTACTGATATCCCATAAATATATTTGAGAAAAGAATACGAACTGAAATCTGTTTTAAGTATTAGCATACAAAAAATCTAATAGATTTATCCATATGTGATTTTTAATTAATTTCCACAATGTGTCTGAGTCCTCATGCGATCATCATCAGACAGATCTCAATGTTTTTACATCCGTATAACGTGCTTGTGGCATGCAACTGTATTATGTAGGTGACAGACAATGATGTCGGTTGCGTGTGTAAAAACTATATTAGTGCCATTTACAAGACCTGGAATACGTTTCACTCATTTCAGCAGCTCTGCAGATGCTATAATTACATTACGAACGAATGAATGCAGTTGTTGCACGCTACCATAGCGCGCCACACGTACATCCTATTGTCACTAAATAAAAATAATTTTGGAAGTCTTACAATGCAAAAGGTGTTAGCTATCACAAAAATTCTGGATATTGTCGAGAGATACTTTAAATGAATTAAGATACATTGAAGTTATCGAATTTTTTGTTCTACGTAACATATCTCAATCTGTTTCCAATTTCTATTTATGTTTAGATTACAAGCAGAAATAGGCTACATATATGTTAATTACAGTTTACTAATTCAAAATAATATCTTCAAGAAATATTTAAAGAAATTATTTGAGTTTCAATGGAATATAAAATGAAGTACGAAACGGGTGTGCGCTTGCACTGTCCAGTCACATTAATGTAACCATCTGTCAGAAACCTGAATAACCACCTTCTTCAGGGCAGAGACGTGCAGCGAGGATCAGTTAAGTTATGGACGGTACCGACAGGGATGTGGAGTCATGCCAGCGAGCTCCAGTGCCATGGAAATTTGCGCTAGGTTAATCGGTTGAGGCTCCATGACACGAACAGTCCGTTCGAGATGGTCCAACATATTCTCGACTGGACTTAAATAGGGGGATTCGGTGGCCAGGGACGTACTTTAACTCATCCTTGTGCTCTTCGAACCACGTATGTACACTACGAAGATGTGTGACACGTTGCATTGTCCCGCTGGCGGATGTCGTCGTGCAGAGGAAAAAGAAACTGTATGTAAGGATTGAAACGGTTCCCAAGGATATATGGATACTTGTGATGAACTACTGTGCCTTCCAATATGACGACATCACCCAGGGAATGTCATGAGAACCTTCCCCGACCATAACGCTCCCTCGGCCTGCACGTGGACCCTTCCTGCGATTATTGCAGGTGTTTCCTTTCATACGTTTCATGCCGATGTAGCATAAAATGTGAGTCATCTGAAAAGATCATCCGTCGCCAATCCGTAGACTTCCAGAAGAGGTACTGGCGTGCAAATTCCAGCCTTCGACGCTGATGAACCGCAGTCAGTACGGGCACACGCACCAGGCGATTGTGGCGAAGGCCCACACGCAGCAGCGTTCGCTGAACGCTCGAGGAGATACTTTTGGTAGCCTCTTAGTTCGTCTGCGTCGTCAGTTGTTCAACAGTTGGTCGTCTATTCGCCCGCACACATCTCCGCAATCGCTGGTCACCCCGATCGACTGTGGTGCCGGATGGCCCCTAGTGCATCACAGTGACCTCTGCGCCGGTATTGGATTGCGCCACTTTGCCTTGTACGGTATACGTTAGCCAAGGCTGTACGCGAACAGTTTACAAACTTAGCCATTTCGGAAATGTTTCGGCCTTGGACTGAAAGCTAATGATCATGCTCTTTTGGACGTCAGATAAATCGCTCCGTTTCTGTAATACAACAACCATAGCAGTGTTCTCCGCTTCCCCCCGACACGCTTTATGTAACCTCCTCTGCTAGTGTTGCCACCTGCCGTGTGTGAGTGGCTATTGCACGTTGACGTCGAACGTAGGCAATGATCAGCTTAATGTGAATGGACCATATAGTAAATACAACGTAATGTAGCCTAATGTTGTATTCAGCTGCTGCTGTCTCATTAAACAATACAATAGTGATCAAAATATTACGCCTGTTTGCTGCAGTTTTATTCAGGGAATGGCAACACAGTAAAGGACAAAGAACACCACCTCCTTCCTAAGTGCGAAAGACTTTACAAAAAGTACATAGTAACATGCAATTATGATTATGTAATTTCATTACACTCGCCGTGACCTACACGCATCAACTTTCCTCTGTATCTTCGCTACTCGCTGTCTAAGAAAAGTTTAAATAAAAAAAATGGTTCAAATGGCTCTGAGCACTATGGGACGTAACATCTATGGTCATCAGTCCCCTAGAACTTAGAACTACTTAAACCTAACTAACCTAAGGACATCACACAACACCCAGTCATCACGAGGCAGAGAAAATCCCTGACCTCGAAAGTTTAAATAGCACAAATATTTGCAGTTTCATTTTCGTATTCTTCGCTTCCTATGCTATGGGTAAAAATATGTTACAGAAACTGATGGTGCTGGTCACTCGATAAAGAAGTTTCCATTTTCACTAGTGCATTGTGTGATGCTGAAAGAACTCTGTCTTGGTTTAACCAAAAGCCACCTGAAGGTAATGAAAGTCGAACATAGGAACACTGTCAACATTTTCGTTAGCAGACGCTTATATAATACAGTGAAAATGAATGATTATCGGTAATCTTATTCATTATTCGACAGTTAAGAGTTCTACACCACCTGATGCTTTCACTGTATTCGTCATTACCTAAACGGTGAACTGTAGTCTCTTGGTATTGTTTCGCGCCCGCCAAAATATGTGGTTGGGCTCTACAGAGCTCACACGCGGGAGCCGCGATCGCTGGCGAGTTTGTCTTGAACACAGCAGCCTGTGTGTACTTTGCTCTCTCGGTCTGCACGGGTGGCGACTCGCTTTCACCCAGCCGAGTTTTTCCCCGACCCACGCGGTTCCACCCGGTATGTAGGCGGCACAGATCGTGCAAGGCGATCAAATCGTACAGATTGTGCCGTGAATGTCTGCGGGGAGGTAGCATTTAGTTAACAACTCCAGTTTCACCCAAACAATGTGGAAGCAGCAGATAACCGTCTGGTAGTCGCGGCATGTGGAGCAGATTCGAGAGCGAGAAATACGATGTCCTTACTGTGCCCAGGGATCCTGTGAACACGGTTGAGGCGGGTCGGTATTAACGGGGATTAATGAAGGAACAGATGAACCTAGAAGCAGCAAGGCACCATATTTTACTTCGTGTAGCTGTTATGTGGAAGTGGTTCAAATAGTCACGTATGTAATGCTCACCGTTCCTCATATGCGAGAGGTGAGAGGGGTGAGGAGAGGGGAAATGTTTGCTGTGTGAATTTCAACATTTTCCCTTGCTGTAGATTAATAGAGGGTACAGGGTCGTTCTTGATAGGGGAGAGTGTTGTACCTGGACGATAGTGTACCTAGGAAACAACGATGTTTTTCTGTCTGTACTTCAGTATAGTCACTGATTTTAGAACCACGTGAAGGAATCCACACTAGACCGCTATAAGCAGTTTCGAACATTTTACTCAGTTTTCGTTGTTGTTAGATATGAGGTTGTGTTTTGTGCAGCGTTAGTAAATACACTGACGGAAAAAAAATCGCAACACCAAGAACGAGTTGTGCGACATAAACGAAAGTTAGTAAGGTTGTTTTTATTTCTGATAGATGATGTCCATACAAATTTCGCGCCAGACGCATAACAGCGACGCTAGTAGCGCCACCATGAGGATGCAAGTTTTGCTTATAAACGTGCTGCAACGGTCGTGAGCTTCAGTTGTCTACGACACTGAAGGTAGTGCGATGATGTTAGTCAAGGACACCTTTAAGGCGCCAAAGACGCCATTATAAACACGTCACTAAGTTTGAACGAGGTCCTGTAATAGGGCTACGAGAAGCTGGATGTGCCTTCCATGATACTAAAGAAAGACGTGGCACGAATGTAGCCACTGTACATCATAGCTGGGCTCCGGACGGTCACGTGGCACTACCGAGAGGGAGGCTACAGTCTTCGGCCTGTGGCTCTGGCGCATCGCACTGCGTCTTCAGTAGCAATCTGGGCAGCATTTGGCACCACAGTGACACAACGAACTACTACACTACTGGCCATTAAATTTGCTACACCACGAAGATGACGTGCTACAGACGAGAAATTTAACTCACAGGAAGAAGATGCTGTGATATGCAAATGATTAGCAATTCAGAGCATTCACACAAGGTTGACGTCGCTGGCGACACCTACAACGTGCTGACATGAGGAAAGTTTCCAACCGATTTCTCATACGCAAACAGCAGTTGACTGGCGTTGCCTGGTGAACCGTTGCTGTGATGCCTCGTGTAAGGAGGAGAAATACGTACCATCACGTTTCCGACTTTGATAAAGGTCGGATTGTAGCCTATCGCAATTGCGGTTTATCGTAGCGCGACATTTGCTGCTCGCGTTGGTAGAGATCCAATGACTGTTAGCAGAATATAGAATCGGTGGGTTCAGGAGGGTAATACGGAACGCCGTGCTGGATCCCAACGGCCTCGTATCACTAGCAGTCGAGATGACAGGCATCTTATCCGCCATCGGATCGTGCAGCCACGTCTCGATCCCTGAGTCAAGAGATGGGGACGTTTTCAAGACAACAACCATCTGCACGAACAGTTCGACGACGTTTGCAGCATCATGGACTATCAGCTCGGAGACCGTGGCTGCGGTTACCCTTGACGCTGCATCACAGACAGGAGCGCCTGCGATGGTGTACTCAACGACGAACCTCGGTGCACGAATGGCAGAGCGTCATTTTTTCGGATGAATCCAGGTTCTGTTTACAGCATCATGATGGTCGCATCCGTGTTTGGTGACATCGTGGTGAACGCACATTGGAAGTGTGTATTCGTCATCGCCATACTGGCGAATCACCCGGCGTGATGGTATGGGGTGCCATTGGTTACACGTCTCGGTCACCTCTGGTTCACATCTTTCATTCGATCCCTGCGAAACCCTACATTTCAGTAGGATAATGCACGACCGCATGTTGCAGGTCCTGTACCGCCCTTTCTGGATACAGAAAAGGTTCGACTGCTGCCCTAGCCAGCACATTCTCCAGATCTCTCACCAATGGAAAACGTCTGGTCAATGGTGGCCGAG
The DNA here is from genome assembly GCF_023864345.2 of Schistocerca serialis cubense. Classification (NCBI taxonomy): domain Eukaryota; kingdom Metazoa; phylum Arthropoda; class Insecta; order Orthoptera; family Acrididae; genus Schistocerca; species Schistocerca serialis. Next base: position 421,872,419 of record NC_064639.1, on the reverse strand, counting down.
CAACTGGCTCGTCACAATACGCCAGTCACTACTCTTGATGAACTGTGGTATCGTGTTGAAGCTGCATGGGCAGCTGTACCTGTACACGCCATACAAGCTCTGTTTGACTCAATGGCCAGGCGTATCAAGGCCGTTATTACGGCGAGAGGTGGCTGTTCTGGGTACTGATTCCCCAGGATCTATACACCCAAATTGCGTAAAAATGTAATCAAATGTCAGTTCTAGTATAATATATTTGTCCAATGAATAACCGTTTATCATCTGCATTTCTTCTATGTGTAGCAATTTTAATGGCCAGTAGAGTACTTCAAGGACAGCCCTGAGCCAGACGCCCTGTAATGGGCATTCCAATGACACCAAACTACCGACATCTGCGACTTCATTGGTGTCAAGCGAGAACTCGTTGGTGGGCAGAGTCGAGGTCCGTAATGTTTTCTGATGAAATTTGGATCTGCCTCGGTACTAAAGACGGCCGTGTGTTGGTTAAAATCAGGACCACGCGATGGAAAAGAGTGTCATTACTGGGACTGTGGCTACCACAGGCAACAATGTTCGATATGCCTCTTTTGGTCGACGCCTTTGAGCTTATGTTCAGAATTTCTGTAGAGACCTTGAAGCAGTGTTCTTCCCTCAATACATTCACTGTTGCTGACGAGGTGACGGTGGCTGTGGGCCAACTTTCTCGAGAGAATTCATAGTTTGTCCGTGAGATTCAGCGCCCTTGGTTATTCAGCTCCCTGTTCTTGCATAATGTTCTTCAGGCGCTGTTCCACGAGGAAACGTGTCTTCGTCCGTGAGAATGAAGCTACAGAGCCACGAAAGATTCCAAAACTTTCCTTCACAATTTTTGTACATTAGTGTCTTAGAGAGAAGTCGAAAAGCAGAGTTCTTGGACTTATCATGATAATCACCCGGACCATTAATCACCTTCCTTATAACTGTGACGTCTCATTAAGTTCTGGGTATTTTAATGTTTTATTCTTTTCACTATTTTGTTTGCAATAAGGTCCACTCTGACAGCAAATTGTCTGAAAGATAATATTTTACCACAATGGCTGTCACGTGAAACATCCTTTTTCTTTGTTTCTGTTACTGTACGATCGCAGCTGCAATGCCATTTTCAATCATGCATGTATATCCCATCAGAAGACCTGTACTAGACTCCGAGTCCAATGACTCATCAAACGATAAATGAAACAATATAATCGTAAAAGGTTGGCGACATTATCAGACTTCACAATCAAAGGCATAACAACAAGTGTATCTAGTACGGTAGGAGTCCAGCGTAGCACTTAGAACTGTATTGACGTATTAGCTATTAGAGCAATTGCCCGCGGGAGGCAAAGGTCTCAGACTCGAGTTCCGATTGGGCACGCAGTTTTAATCTACCAGAAAGTTTCGAATTATTGTTCTCGCCAGAATACGTTGCTTCAAGTAGGGATTTGTCTTCATTGGGGTGGCGTGGCGGGAGGGGGGGATCATCCTTGTCCGACGATGCTGGGCCCAATCGCGTTATCGCGCCGGTCAGTTCTTCACCGTAATCTGACAAGCTGCTCAATGAGAGGCAATGAAATGCAGTGCATGGCCTTGGGGACATAACAGTTCGACACTGTGACTGCCATCGCGAATTGGTTTTATCGAAACGTTGGTGGCTGAAGCTATTAGGAAATTTAATAATTTGGGAAGGTAGAAATGTCGGAAGCGTTTCATTTAGCTATTTGGCTTTGAGACTATTTCGTGTGGCCACTGTACACAGTCCATGACTTCCAAGATGTCACACGCAACTGCTCCTCTCGTAGGAGCACCTTTATTCAGACGTGAGGTCACACTTTATTCCACTCTTACTCCTCTGGCGACGGTAGTAGCTTGGATGATCAGCTGCCTTTGCATTATTACATGATTGATGGTACTCATCTGTATTACACTGCAAATATCACTTCCGACTACGACAGGCTCTCGAAATCGCGGCTTAACGACAGTTTCGTGTTAAGACACGATGGTGGTGTTGGGAATACCTCTGCCAGGCACTTAAGTGTGAATTGCAGAGTAACCATATAGTTGAAGGTCAAACCGCTTGTCATTACACGCTCTAGTAACTCCACTACATACGAGGGTTATATTGAAAGCTGAGCAACTCATTATTATTTACATTATTTATTTTTTAGGCAAACCACGTACTTCATATTAATCAAGCGTCTTTTCTATCACATTGCTGTAAAGTCTCAAATTTGTGCACACATTTTTCCCATGGTTCTATACGTCTGAGAAATGCTTTGCGATATAAGTCCGTTGAAGCTGCCCAAATACTGAGTCACAATGCATTCTGAGTGTCCTCCAACTTCTCGTAGCGTTGATCTCGCAGCCATTCTTTCAAAGGACCGAAAAGCTTGTAAAATTTGGGTCGGCGGTGCCCTACAGCTCGTACACATTGAAAGAAAGTCAGTTTAATGTAATATAAACCTTTGTTTTATACCAGTTTGAATATTTATTATCAGGCAATATAAAAATGATTCCTACGTCCCATATAGCATCATAGTTGCTGTGGTGTCAACAATTATAAGAAGTCACCATGCATCATTGTCGTAAAAGGATGAGATACGTTTTCGAATGTGAAAATGTATTATACCACTTTGAGTACGCAGCGCATAACTGTTTCTCATAATTTATTTTTATTGTTGATATCATAGCAGTAACGAGGCCACACAAGTTGCAAAAACGATATTTATGCCGCCTGATGATGCTCAGATACAGTGAAACGGGTAGCAAAAAAAATGTTTGTTTATTAGCAGCTCATGACTGTACAAAAATTACGCTTTTTTTAAAAAAAAAATTGGTAATTGGAAGGTGCTAAGTCAGGAGTATAGAGACGATCTGGGAGATTTTCCCTTCTAAAAATTCTAATTGTGTCCTGAGTGACACAAAAATTGTGGCCGCGCGTTTTCGTGCCGCAGAATATTCTTCCTAGGACCTTTACTGGGCAACGTAGTTTCGAAAGTGTCTGCATGTAGCGGACAACATTTTTGGTCTGTCTACGTTCACGACAATCGACCACAATGCAAGGCTATATACCGCAGAAGATGCTTCCGCAAGTTTCCTAGCAGATACGATCGTCCTTGCATTCTCTGTTGATGGCCAATCCGAATTGAGCCATTTCGTAGTCTACCGTTTTCTTTCGGGTTTATAATGATGGAACTAGCCTTCGTCACCACTCAAAATGCTCCTGTAAGTGGTTGATGATTCTTCTGTTTAGTAAGCGTGTGACACAATGGGCACTGGCTTCGATAAGCTCTGAGACACTACCTGCGTTGCACTATGTGGTATTGCAAGTTCTGTTACGATTTCATTCACAATGTGACTTTGTCTTCGCTAATGAATGCACCACCTCTTTCGTTGCTGCGTACCATGCTTCTGTGAAGCATCTCACCCATCTAACACTGCTGGCGCCCAGTTAGACATTTCCAAATCGACGGTGAAGTGCGAGATGAAACACAGCAGCATATATTGCCTCTTTAGCAAGACATTTAATGACAGCACGCTTTGGAAACGAAACATTATGCGGAAACGAAACATCGATGTCGATCATTCGTAAAAATACTTTATGGTTAACGCGATATAAGTTAATGAGGCCACAACGTATCAGAACATTAACTGGATGCTTTCGGATGGACAGTCAAGCTTCTGACGCCGTTTTACGAGCAATACGGTATTTCCAGGACGGCCCCAGTCGCCTTCTTCACGTGCTGCGAGTCGTGTAGCAGTACGTACTCGCCGCCTGGATTCCAGCAGGAGTTTGAAGTGTTGCTGGTGCCGCGCCGCTGTTTATTAGAGTAGGATTCGACTTCCGGCGCCTACTACGTCCTTCGAGGCCCATTAGATTCTCAGAGCCGGCGCTATTGTTCCGTCAAACGCACATTAACTTACTGTTTTTCAGCCATGATGGATGAGATGACCTGCGAATATTGGGCCCCAAGTCTCGTTTAACTTGAATCCTACGTCCTGTTTATACTTCCAGACATCTTTCTTTCAATTTACTCCTTAACTGCGTTGTCACAGAAACGCAGCGTTTGCGACACGATTTCGGCATCTTCGTATTACAGTCCGTCAAAGGGCGTAGCAGGCGCCGGGGTCAAACTCCGCTATAAGCAGCCAATAAAACTTTACAGTCTGATTGGAGCCTACGCAGCGAGTACGTATTACAACACAGCTCGCAGCACTTGAAGAAGACAGCTGGTCGGTTGTCGATACATTTATGCATAAAATGGAGTAAAAAACTCGGCAGTCGCCCCCCCCCTCCCCGAAAGTATCCAGTTATAGTACTGACACGTATCACAAACTTATATCACATGACGACAAACTACATTTGGAAACGGTCGACATCGATCTTTCGTTCGCACGGCAATGTTTCCTTTCCACAGCGCACTGTCATTGAATTTATTGTTTGATAGGTAACATCTGTTGCTGAAATTCATTTGAGACTTACGCGTGCATATACAAATGCTATTTTTTTCCCCAGTCATCAGTTATCAGCCTTCTGACTGGTTTGATGCGGCCCAGCACAAATTCCTCACCTGTGCAACCTCTTCATGTCAGAGTAGCACTTGCGACCTACATCCTCAATTAGTGTATTCCAATCTCTGTCTTTCTCAACAGCTTTTGTCCTCTATAGCTCCCTCTAGTACCATGGAAGTCATTCACTCATGTCTTAATACATATCCTATCATCCTGCGCCGTCTGCTTGTCATTGCTTTCCAAATATTTCTTTCCTCTCCGATTCTGCGCTGAACCTCCTCATTCCTCACCTTATTAGTCCACCCGATTTCCAACATTCGTTTGTAACACGACATCTCAAATGCTTTGATTCCGTTCTGTTCCGGTATTCCTACAGTCCATATTTCACTACCATAAATCGCTGTGCTCCAAACGTACATTTTTAGAAATTTCTTCCTCAGATTAAGGCCTGTGTTTGATACTAGTAGATTTCTCTTGGCTAGGATTGCCCTTTTTCCACGAGCTAGTCTGCTTTTGATGTCCTTGCCCCGTCCGTCATTGATATTTCGCTGCCTAGATTGCAGAATTCCTTAACTTCCTTTACTTCCTGACCATCAATCCTTTTGTTTCTCGCTGTTTTCATTTCTGCCTTTACTTTCGTCTTTCTTCTACTTACTCTGAATGCATATTGTTTACTCATTAGACCATTTCATTCAGCAGACCATCTGACTCTTTTTCACTTTCACTCAGGATAGCAACGTCATCAGCGAATCGTATCATTGATGTCCTTTCACCTTGAATTTTAATTCCACACCTGAACCTTTCTTTTATTTGGAACATTGCATCTTCAATGTACAGACTGAACAGAAGGGGCGAAATGGTGTACTCGGTCAATACTGTGCATCTAATGGAGTTACCACTCGGCTGTACTCCCAGAAGAGCGAGAAAGGCCAAAGAGATCATGTCAGCCAGTATATTACGATAATGCAGTTTGTCCTATTACTATGTTATTATTGCAGTTTTAACAAATGGTTTCCGAAGAATTGCCCTGTTACATCACTGAAACCCATCGATGAAAGTAGAACCTCTACAGCTACGCCGTATGCAGTCGGTGAGACAGGGAATAGTTAGTAGCGCGACGAGAGAGGGCTTGAGCGTGTGAGGCCAGACACACGTGTGTGCCGTGGGTACGGGTAGTGTATGTGCGATGCCCGGGGCCCAGTGGCGCGGCTGCTGCTGCCGGCAGGGGTCATTCGCCGCAGCCGGCGGGGGACTGACCGCACCGCCTCTGCCTCTGCCGCCCGCACCCTCCTCTCCGGCCACAACACGGCCGCTCCGCCGGCGGCGGCTACGCGCACCTACTTGCTGCCGCTGACGCTGCACCAGCCACAACTCGTCTCGTACCGAGACGTGCAGAGCACGCAACGAGTAGCGTTCCCTCCTCCTTCCGCCATGGCCATCCACATATGGTCCAAATGATGTTCGACCCATGATCTACATTCCGCTATTCACCTCTTCGGCGTGTGGTGCACGGCAAGGATGTCCATCATACCCGGGGGCCTTCCCTAGATGTCAAGCAAATGAAAAAGATATAGTGAAGTCAGATGTTTTTATTTCAAGGAAATGCTTTCAAAGACTACAAGTCACCATAGGTCTTTCACAATACTAAAAATATCCCATATCTCCAGGTCTAGCGTCGCCCCCCCCCCACCCCCCTCCACACACACAACCGAACTTAGGCGCCCTTGTCGGCCGGAGTGGCCGTGCGGTTCTAGGCGCTTCAGTTTGGAACCGCGCGACTGCTACGGTCGCAGGTTCGAATCCTGCCTCGGGCATGGATGTGTGTGATGTCCTTAGGTTAGTAAGGTTTAAGTAGTTCTGAGTTCTAGGGGACTGATGACCTCCGCTTTTAAGTCCCATAGTGCTCAGAGCCATTTGAACCATTTTTTTAGGCGCCCTTGTTGGATGGTGCCACCGTCACTTCTCCATTTCTTTGTTCCAGTCACGAATTGTGATTAGGACTAAACGTCCGTATGACCTCGAATGTCTCTAATTTTATACTCATCATCTTTTAGATATGTAAGGCGCCATCAAAAAGTTCCCGTTCGAAGGCCGTACAGTCCAGATTCGATATATCAGTCAGCAAAATAGCCGTGAGCATTGAGGCATTCATCCCACCGACGCACCAGGCGAAGATATTCGTTTGGTAAAACACCATGCGATGGTGCGTGAAGAATTCCGCAACTGCCTGCTACACATCATCGTCCTACAGGAGTCGTCAACCCTTCAAGGCCTTCTTTAAAGGACCGAAGGCGTCATAATCACGTGGGGAGAGATCAGTACTATCGGGCGCTTCCTCCAGTGACTCCCACTTGTCCATAATGGATGAGGTTGTCCTCCCAGATCGTCTGGCGTTTTGTATCGAAACGCAACCAGCACGGAACATAGCGCACCATTCCACAACGGCGATTTTCGACGGGCTTGCTGCCCCAAACACATTCTTCATTCTCTTATGGATGTCTACCGGTGTTTCTCCTTCGGCAGCCAAGAAAAGAATAAAAGTACGTTGGTCCTACGTCCACGCACTTGGTAATAACGTCACCATAGTTCACGTTTCCGCATTTATCGCAGAGCGTTGGCCGTCGGAAAGACACGAATGACACACTAATCTGTTGCCTACATGCTGATGCTTATATATCCGCAACGTGGTCGCACTTCGTTGAATGTATCTTGCTTATCGCAGTATAGAAACGAAAAGAACTTTTTGAAAAGCTTTCATAAGTTTTTCTGTGCAGGCAGATTCTTCGGCCGCTGCCCTATTCTCGCCCGGCTATCGGCTGCTCGCAGCTACTCGGTTTACCGATCCTTTACCAGCAGCAGCGCCCCATAACTTACTCTAGCTTTTCCGCAACCGTTTTCAGTTTCCATTGACAAAATGAAATTCCCCTCTGCTCTCTACGTAACTTCTCATTCTGTCTTACACACATACCTGGGTTTAATAATTTAGGACGGTCGATATAAGCAGCCCGTCACACACTGCATCCGACACCTTACGGAAGTCAGGTCAGAATCAACCTGGGCGGCCATATTTTCTCCTGCGCTAAAGAAATTGTTTCATCGGTGGATCCGCTTTCTCCTCGAGAAATTGTTTTAATTGGGGCTAGCAACCTTGCTATGATCGGCTACACAAAATTAGTTGCTATCTGACTGCGTTCAGAGCTACTAATCTGACCACCGGAACGCAAATTTTACACCGCTAACAGGTTCTACTTGATTGCCTCACTTGCTCCCTGTAACGTCCATGTATAAGACAAGTGAAGTAATTGAAATGTGCGATAGTCAAGCCGGCCGAAGCGGTTCTAGGCGCTACAGTCTGGAACCACGCGACAGCTACGGTCGCATGTTCGAATCCTGCCTCGGGCATGGATGTGTGTGATGTCCTTAGGTTAGTTAGGTTTACGTAGTTCTAAGTTCTAGGGGACTGATGACTTCAGAAGTTAAGTCCCATAGTGCTTAGAGCCATTTTGCGATAGTCAAGAGTTACCCAAAAACAAAACTCTTGATTGGGAGGATGGCGTCCCTGATGTCTGGTCTGGTGTACCTTTGGGTACCTTTGGATTTATCCGGGTTAGCTAACAAATGTTTGCAACTTAATCTACGGAACAGTACGTTACGTATTTTGTCTCGGGCGCTGCACATCGATGCGTGTGGCTGGATTCTATCCGGAACGCAAATGGGATTTGGTGCGACGCCACGGTAGTTCCTAGTTCTGACGAAAGGAAAGTTTCTGTATGAAACACTGCACTTACAAACCACAACAGAGAAATCGAAGTAGAGCGCATTTTCCGTGAGATTGTGCAGGTGTTCCGCGTCTTTGCCTTCCGGCGGAGCAGAAGCAGAAAACTGTTGGTCCACTGCTGCTTAGTAGTTGGGCTGCGTAACCTGAAACTCGTTCAGTGGAAGAGTTGGGGCGTTTCGTGGACGTCGGGAGACAACAGCGGCAGCTATTCCAGATATCTGGGGAGAAACGCAACCTGTCCGGCGAGGAGCCGCGCCAGCCAGACTTTTGCAACGGCCAGCCGCGTTGCGCAAGCGGGGGACCGCGGAGAAGCCGCCCCCGCCGCCCAGTGGCGAAACTCAGCGGGAGAAACCGGAGGCGAGGCGAGGCAACGCGACGCCTGCTCCACACCTAAGCGCAGCAGCCGCTGCCGCTGCTCTACCTGCGCTCGTCCCCGCGAGATTTTAAACCCCAAAACATGACAAACGAATCAGTGATTCTAATTACGAAATACGCCTGACACGTGAAACAGACAGTGTGCTTGGAGGCTCTGAAATGTTCCTTGGACTCGGCCTCAATGATGCCGTGGCGTCTCGGAGAATCGAGTGCTCCAGAGTACTAGCCATGTGCGGAGTACCAGTCATTAGTTTTATAATTACCACAGTAAGGATGTTGGGATAAATTAACAGGATACAATTGTGGTAGTAAGTCACATCGATAACAGCGCAAAGCGCCTGAAGATGAAGCCGTAGCTGCTTCGAAACCGATGGCTAAAAACACAGCTAAATGGGAGAAAAGTAATAGAGAACATCCTCTGTACTTCATAATGGAGTTATGATACTATGATGCAACGAGATCGCAATGAAACGTTTATCGACAGATCTAGATCAAATATCATCAACACTCCGAGTTTGGCTCGCGAATACGTTTAGAACTTTCTAGACCGACTCCACCACCAACGTATTGTGACGAGCCAGTTGCTCGGCCACCATTGACCAGAAGTTTTCAATTGGGGAGAGATCTGGAGAATGTGCTGACCAGGGCAGCAGTCGAACATTTTCTGTATCCAGAAAGGCCCGTACAGGACCTGCAACATGCAGTCGTGCAATATCCTGATGAAATGTAGGGTTTCGCAGGGATCGAATGAAGGGTAGAGCCACGGGTCGTAACACATCTGAAATGTAGCGTCCACTGTTCAAAGTGCCGTCAATGCGAACAAGAGGTGACTGAGACGTGTAACCAATGGCACCCCATACCATCACGCCGGGTGATACGTCAGTATGGCGATGACGAATACACGCTTCCAATGTACGTTCACCGCGATGTCGCCAAACACGGATGCGACCATCACGATGGTGTAAACACAACCTGTATTCATACGAAAAAATGACGTTTTGCCATTCGTGCACCCAGGTTCGTCGTTGAGTACACCATCGCAGGCGCTCCTGTCTGTGATGCAGCGTCAAGGGTAACCGCAGCCATGATCTCCGAGCTGGTAGTCCATGCTGCTGGAAATGTCGTCGAACTGTTCGTGCAGATGGTTGTTGTCTTGCATCTGTTGACTCAGGGATCGACACGTGGCTGCACGATCCGTTACAGCCATGCGGATAAGATGCCTGTCATCTCGACTGCTAGTGATACGAGGCCGTTGGGATCCAGCACGGCGTTCCGTATTACCCTCCTGAACCCACCGATTTCATATTCTGCTAACAGTCATTGGATCTCTACCAACGCGAGCAGCAAATGTCGCGATACGATAAACCGCAATCGCGATAGGCTACAATCCGACCTTTATCAAAGTCAGAAACGTGGTGGTATGCGTTTCTCCTCCTTACACGAGGCATCGCAACAACGTTTCACCAGGCAACGCCGGTCAACTGCTGTTTGTGTATGAGAAATCGGTGGGAAACTTTCCTCATGTCAGCACGTTGTAGGTGTCGCCACCGGAGCCAACAATGTGTGAATGCTCTGAAAAGCTAATCATTTGCATATCACAGCACCTTCTTCCTGTTGGTTAAATTTCTCGTCTGTAGCACGTCATCTTCGTGGTGTAGCAATTTTAATGGCCAGTAGTGTAATTACACTTTCGCTAGTTGAGAATGGCCCCCTTGTAAACTACTTATCGTAGGACTATAGAACTTTGTGTAAACATATGTAAGGACAAGCGGGAAAGAACGAATAACCCTTGAAAGAAACACTATCGTTTGCGTACCATGTTTACATTCCAGGTTACCAAAGTTGCTCACCGTGACGACCATCTGCATCCACAACACCCCTGACCCGTACCAGAGAGTGCTCTACTGCCGCCCGAAACATCTTAGGTGGGATGTTGGCTGCCTCCCTCGCTATGCTGATCTTCAGCCTCCAACGTGTGTTAGTGTCCCTTTGATAAACCCTGCCCTTTAGCTAACCCCACGGCCAGATATCACACGGCTTCAAAGCTTGGTGGCCACGCTGTCTGCATCGATCGGTCATTGAGTGGGTTTCCTCCAAACTTGTTACAGAGTAATCGAGTGACCTCAAGAGGTGGAGCTCCATCGTGCATCAAAACAGTTGATTCCGAAGCAGCTCTTTTCCTAGAGCAAAGGCCACATGTTAGCGAAGCACATCACAGTAAAGTGTGCCTTTCACGCTGCATGTCCTTCGTCCTTGGGTTCCGAATTCCTCCCTACATCGCCGTACCAGTAGCTGCGCCTAACGGCAAGTCAGGACACTAACACTACTAACAACGCAAATCTTGCAGCGCACTGTCTGAACATCATACCTATGAAACTGGGTACCCATACGTTAAATAGTTTCTCGTCTACACTGCCTCAAGTAGCGAAAGTTTAATTATACCCACCCTGTGTGCCCATTACGGTCAATAGAATCAAACTGGTTTCTTGCAACTTTCGCAGAAATTTCCAGAAAGGCAGTATACTTGAAACCAATACCTTTAATTAGCTTCAATTAAACCTCACCAAATCCAACGCCTTTTATTAGCTACAATTAATCCTCACCAAGTCCGTCTCTTCCATTAAACATCTCCATCAAGCTGATAGCTCTGGTATTTCATACGAATCCTGCTCCGACCAATTAAGAAGGCATGCACTACGCCACGATACTCGCCTATAAAACTGGAAATTAACGAGAATTCCAAACCCGCGCACACGAAATTACTTGGGAATTCTTTTATGCTTTGGGCGTATTGGCATTATAATGTTATGGATCACGGAGACTCTAACTCCCGATTAAATGTTGCGGTATTTTTTCACCTCCATCCCACAAGGCCCTCGACTTCTTGCCTCCTGCCTCCAGGAGCGTTGCCAACCGACTCCCCACTTGGCGACCTCCAAGCTACTCGCGAAATTGTTTAAACATTCGGGCCTTTCAGGCAATGAGCTTCAGGAACAGAATGTTGACATTCTCATTGCTTACCCCCTTATCCCCTTTACAGCACTTCTCTGGAAAGTGCAGTCTTCTTTCGAGACTTCTTGCAATATTGTTAAAGGTGCTGGGACAATACATGAAGTCAACGCAAAGCCAAGGTGAAGTCTCTAGCCCTACAGCGAGCCTAGTAGGATCAGGCCAGAACACACCGTACGCATGGTGCGTCTTCCCTACAGCCGGATAACACAAACAGCACAAAGGCCTGTACGCGAGCGCCTGCACCTGATGGCGCTCGGGGAACATCGTTCGTTGCCACCTCTTGCGTCGCTAACAGCAAAGATGTATTCAAGGCGAAGCAGAAAACAAATTCCACCCAGACAACAGATCCTCTGATTACCGGCCCCTTTCGTCTGGGAAACAATGCGTTGCAAACTAACATAGTCTCTCCAGAGACTGTACGGTTATTCGTCGGTTGACAGGACTTATTCAAAACGAAGTGACGAGGTCTTATCGATCACCCATTCGACCGTTTGTCGTGATTTTACAGGAAGTCCGAGTCAAGCAAACACACTGACAACATATGTACGATCTGTACTGAAACTGATTTACAAAGTAACCGTGACGAACACGTGCATCTACTGGCTGTATGCAGCGTCTTACTCTGTTTATACACATCGCAGCTTTTACATTCGTTAGTGCTGTTCCCGCGATAGTTTACCGTAAGACGAACACGTGACGTGATCGACCTGCTTCCTGCTGCAAACTTTCCACACTAAGCACAAAAAGTACATAATTTTCGTAATTTCTATCGGGAGGTCATGGCGTGAATCATTGAAACGCTTAGTGACTAGTTATACGTATTATTCTGTTTTATTTATATTTTTGTCTTAACCATTACTTATCTCACTCTTTCCGATACTGAAAATGTAGTTCGGTGTAACCTCTAGCAATGATTTTCGATCGAATCGGGTCGTTTCCGAAAATCATCTTTAATTTTTGTCGATGAAATATTTCAATGTAATTACGGCCTAGCAAATGGATATAGAACGCTGTTATTTGTAGTTTATCCTCACTAATTACCAATTTTTATACCGACGGGAATTTTTAATGAATCATCGATATTTATGTTATGTTGCATACACTTCTGCATTTACAATCTTTCCAAGCTGTCTAGTTTGTATGAGTTACAAGTCTTACCTTGCTTTTAGATTCTGTATCACTTACTTTTATACATGCACTCTGCAATATTTTCATCACATGTTTCGGGGACACTGTTTGCCAAATTATATCCCGCAGCATTTTTCTAACAACACAATCACATACTCTCACAAATTTTGGAGGTGCCGGTTATGTATGTTACTTAAGTTTTTCTTTCTTTTTCAGTAATATTATCTGGAAGCCGACGTTTATAGACAATACCCCGATAATGTACATCCATCAACGAACAATCACAGGTGTTGTTGTGCTCTTCAGTCCAGAGAATGGTTCAAAAATGGTTCAAATGGCTCTGAGCACTATGGGACTCAACATCTTAGGTCATAAGTCCCCTAGAACTTAGAACTACTTAAACCTAACTAACCTAAGGACATCACACACACCCATGCCCGAGGCAGGATTCGAACCTGCGACCGCAGCAGTCCCGCGGTTCCGGACTGCAGCGCCAGAACCGCACGGCCACCGCGGCCGGCCCAGAGAATGGTTTGATGCTCTCTCCACGCTAATCTGTTCTGCATACGTCTCTTCATTTCTGTAATCTACAGCCGGCCGCGGTGGTCTAGCGGTTCTGGCGCTGCAGTCCGGAACCGCGGGAGTGCTACGGTCGCAGGTTCGAATCCTGCCTCGGGCATGGGTGTGTGTGATGTCCTTAGGTTAGTTAGGTTTAAGTAGTTCTAAGTTCTAGGGGACTTATGACCTAAGATGTTGAGTCCCATAGTGCTCAGAGCCATTTTTTTTTGTAATCTACACTCCTCCGAACCTGCTCAATGTGCTCTAGCCATGCTCTCCCTCTGTAGTGTTTACCCTTCGCTATCAAACTAACGATTTATTTCATGTCTTAGAACGTGGCCTACCTAGTCAGCCCTTTTTTAGTAAAGTTGGTCCGCACATCTATTTTTACCCTAATTAGATTCAATACCTATTCATTAGTTACGCGTTCTGTCTATCTAATTTTCAGCATTACTCTGTAACATCACATTTTAAATGTTTGTATTCTCTTATTGTGTGATCTGTTTAGACTACAATTATTGAATGTCAAAAAAAAAAAAAAAAAAAAATAACGAAAAAATGCTCATTTTCATTAGATGAAAACTGCACGTAGTAAAAAGGGCATTTGGCAAATCATAAGACAACGAGCATTCAAAAGTCTTATTTGAGTATTAATTAGTTCAGAGAGCTGTGACGAGGAGCGCTGTCGATGTTAATGTTTGTTTCACAGTGACGATGCCACAATATAAATCGTTTTGCGTACATTAATAAGCAAAGAGTGAGTCTACTCTCCAAACGTAATGCGTTTCGTCACTACTTCAATATAGAACTTTCTCGTTAGAATCAAACTATGAATACACGAAAAAATTGTTGAAGGATCTTGGCTTCGTAAACATACGAGCACTGTCTGACGACTGACGCAAAAAAGAAAAAAAGAAAAAACAAACGGTGTTGCAAGATAATATCAAATTGTTTACTGACGTCTGGCATGTGGTCATACAGCCAGCTCATATTAAGTCTATTATATTGCACTCGTCACACTTCACGGCTGATCAGATTTAAAAGCCGCATCCATGGATGAGACATGTTGTTGCCTCTGCTTCACGTAGCAGTGTCGGCCCAAAAGCAACGGTAGCCTAATGCAAACAAGATTCTGATAATTTCATGCAAGGCTTAGTCCTACGGTGCATTTAGGTGTTAGCCACATCATTCCAGAATATTGTCCACTGTTGTGACCTACCAGGTCGCCAGAAGCCACATTGCAGGGTCTTGTCAAAAGTTCACCTTCACAAGTGAGACGTAGACTCGCTCCCGCTGTGAATTTAATGTTTGACATGTTATACAAAGATATCACGAAGATAGGCATAACAAAGTACAGGCCGTCCCTCTTAACATCTTCACGCGCATTTCCTCTGGTGTTTCAACAGTTGTTTGCAGTGTTTTTGCAACGTGTTGCTGGAATCATCCCAAACAAATACTGCTCATCACGTCTTTTATGTGACACTCAGTGTCGACGGAAACCATCGGTTTGTTTCTTGTTACGAACGAAATAATTTTTAAAGCGGAATTTTACATGTCCATTTGATATAGTAGTCCCATATTAGTTTAGCATGGCACTTGTTTTGCCGATATGTAAGAATAATTAGTACGCCAGCAACGAGAAAACTACTCTGGCCCATGCTGACTGCTACCGCCATGCAACAGCGCTGCTGAGTCGCTGCTGGGGTACTAGTTAAGGAAACAAACTGACGCTTTCCACCCACACTGTGCGTCCCACGAAAGAGTAGTGAACAGTATATGTTCGGGTTGACTCCAGGTACACATTGCAGAAACGAAATCGCAAGTATGTGGCGAAACATCAGGGAAAATGCGTCCTACGACTCCTAGGAATGACACCCAATATAACTTGTATAAATTTATGCGTAAACCTCGTCTATATCACGTATACTCTGAACATGAAACAAGTTTAAAATCATATCCTTCTTTTTGAAACACCCGATATTCACGCCCTTTTCGACTAGTCACGGCAGCACTCTATCTTTGAAAATATTAACGAGACATGTTGACTTTAAGTGCTCTATTTTTATTCAGATACCTGACAAGTTTTAACATGAATTTCTCGCCCAGCATACGAATTATTACTCTGCATTTTGTATATAATCATATAAATAGTGAGGAGAACCAATCCTAATAGTCTCCAGGGACCACTCACAGTGTATTCGGATGGTAAACGTGGCAAGCAAGTGACGGGTAAACAGCATATGCTAGCGTGGCGAGACGATGTATACTAATACCAATAAACATTAGACACGAAGAGTAAACATTGCGTTGCGTAGCTGCGGACAGCTGCATCATGTAGCCCACATGGTGGAGGACGGTCGCGATTTGAAAGATACGAAGTGTATTGCAAGCAAGTGATCGCCGAAAACTTTTAAATAATAGAGCAGGCTTCCGATTATCTGGCTTGCCGATTATCCGTGCATCGTTGATTTTTGAAAATCTGAGACAATAAAGGCCGAAGTATTCTGTTACAACTGGAACGAATATTTTCGTTTAGAATAAAGTTTTCGACTTGCGATGACGTAGTCGAGAAAAATGAACGCGAGTGGTTAAATAGCGACGGCTATGAAATTGAATTTGAGTGGCTTAGTGATGCAGATGTAGTGAACAAGGAGAGAGCGAAGATGGGGCGATTGTGGAACCGTTTTGCACAGCGAGGCAATGAAATGCGTTGATATGTTACTCGAGTATTCAGGACAAAATTTGTATGACCATATCGATGCATTGACTCTCCGAAAAATGAGAGGCGTTGTCAGGAAAAATGACAAATGAAAATTGGATTATCACGTCCCGAAAGGGGATGGGAAGCAAGTGATACGAGATACAAAATGTTACAAGTGTAATTTTGTACATAAGTTGTCAATTTCTGAGGAATAAGCTTAAGTATTGCATTGGGCTTTCTAATGTGACATGTAATATGCTTCTTAAATACAGAAAATAGCACCTTCCAACGAAAACATGTGTATTATCGATCATCGGTACTTTTCGGTTACCCGACCTCGGGTAGGCAACCGAATAATAGGGAGCCCCCGAATCGACATTGGAATGGGGAGGGGCAATTAAATGACTACTTTGCAGAGTGCAGCGAGTACCTGTACATAAACATGTCCAGTCACTGGATAGAACTGTCAACATATTAGTTTACAAGCTCCGACATTGTCGCGAAAAAACAGTGACCCGTATATACAATAAGTTTCCTTTAATTTACGTCTATGGTCACAAACTTTCTGTTAGCAGATTACCGGTTTCGGTCTTTAATGACCATCATCAGATCTGCAGTAAAAATGGGAAAAATATATATACACTCGCAGATTATCTACAGCTTAAAAAAATACATTGACCATAATGAAAAGTAGTACTGACAATATATACATTTTTGCGCTTTAAGTATGAAGAAGCATACCTGTTTCATAAAAATAAAGTCCTAATGTACTGCAGCCACAGTGGCATCGTCAAACGAAGTGAAATCAGAACTCGATAAAAATCTACAATACTGCGTTTCTGCAGTCACAGACCTGACACGAAATACACACAACGTGAACTTCCACGTCCACATGTCATTTGTTCTAGTCGCTGACCATCGCGAAGGGCGCAGTAGCAAGATGGCGAGCGTGCGGAGATCACGCTGTGTGGGCTGTTGAGCAGTGCCTCGGCTTTGTGCCAGCACTGCGCTTGAAGCTTTACGTTCCCTCATTACCAGGCACACACGATATCTGCCATCCTATGATGACGTCACATGGCGTGGTCCTCTGCAGGGTTTACGGCTCTCTTCCCACACGCATGCGTCTCAGTAGCAACTCGGTAGTTGCAAAATGCGCCGTGCTGCGCAGGAAATTTCGTGACACGAGAAACCGCATCAAAAGTTCCGGCCAAACGACACAGTTCGCACTTTGTTGCTTAGAGTCGACAAAGCGTAGTGATCTCTCATACCAAATTCATCACTACAACGATTGCAAAATTTTCAGATCTTCAAAGAGGACAAGCCTCCTGAGATATTACCCTGAAATACGAATATATCTCGACTAATTAAAGTTGTGGCAGTCACCTTAACCAAGGCCTTTTACAGATGGTCATATCGTTCTGTAACAATATCCTGCTCAGTCTAAACTCCTTTCAAATTTGATATTTCTGTTAGGTCTACAAAGTGGATTCAATAGCGAAATCCCCTTTGATCAGAAAAATCAATTTTACTATATGTACGTTTTGTACACTGTGAAAGGAACTCTTAACAGACTGATGAAATTTTATGCCAGATCTGCTGCTGTTCTAGAGCAGTTGCAATGGCCGCCTTAGCCAACCCAACTTCTATCAAAAAGTTGGAAATATTGGTCTGAGTCCTGAATTTTCATTAGTCACGATACATTCTTTACGTTGCAGGTTCAGCATTCCTGGTTGGTTTTCAATGGTATCCTTCCCTGTAACTGGTTATTCATTGATTTCGTTCCTGCCATTAAATAATTTCATTCCAACGAGTCTAATTCAACTGAACCTTCTAGAACCGTCGACCAGATCGAAGTAATGTTCTTCACAACTGATAATATCGAGATATGACGCTTCTCGTGGTTCGGCGAGAATATTTTTGCGGGAATACATGGAAAAAGCGCTATATATGACCTCATGGTTGCAAAATATTGACACGAGTTATATACAGAAGAAAGAAGTGATAGGAGCCACCCTCGAGAATATCAGTTTGAGTTTTGGAGAAATGTAGCAACACCCCAGGCAATACTGCTCGTAAGGGTTATCGTAGAAGGCAGTCTGAAGAAAGGCAAATCTACATTCATAGCAATTGAAGATTCAGAGAAAGCTTTTGAGAACGCTGATTGGAATACATTGTTTGAAATTCTGAAGATAGTACAGTATGTGTAAATACAAAGAGTGAAAAGTTATCTTCTACTTCTATAGAAATCAGATCCCAGTCATAAGGGTCAAACGACTTGAAAGGTGAGTACTACCTGAGGAAGGAGAGAGACACGGCTGTAGCCTTCTCCGATGTTATTCCATCTGAACACTGAACAAGCAGTAAAGAAAACAAAGAAGAAATTTTGGAAAAGGAATTAAAGCACGAGGTGAAAAAATTAAAACTTTGAAATTTGTCTATGACATGCAAAATATGTCAAAGACTACAAAGAGCTTGCAAGAGCAGTTGAACAGAATGTTTTTAAAAGAGGTTGTAAATATCATCAAAAATAAAACCAGAGGAATTGGGTGTAGTCACTTAAATCACCGACGCTAAGGGAATTAGATAAGGAAATGAAAGAGTAGTATATACGTTTCGCTATATGAGCAGCAAATTAACTGATGATAGGAGAAAATATAAAATGTGGGCTGGCAAAAGCGAAAAAGCGTTTCTGGAAAGAGAAATTTATTGACATCTCTAGCGCGGTTCTAGGTTATCGTTGATGCAGATGGTTCTCACATTGAACATCGTTTGTAACTTGGAACGTCAACATTGTACCCAGTTAATAAATGTTAGCCTCTCACGAGGAAATTAAAATCTGTTTCTCTTCCGCATATGCTTAAAAATGTTTCCACAAAGTATTTTTCGTGGGGGCCCTCTCATACAGCGATTGTTTAGTTATAAGTATCCTATATGTTATTTTACTACAGAAAGCGGAGTTACAAGCCAAATATCATTCGCAAATAAGGAAATAGACATCGGAGGCTTGTAATCCTAGTAAGATGAAGTGCAATTGTATCGTACGTATGTATGCGGTGATTTCTGTGTATGAAATCTACATCTACATCTACATTTATGCTCCGCAAGCCACCCAACGGTGTGTGGCGGAGGGCACTTTACGTGCCACTGTCATTACCTCCCTTTTCTGTTCCAGTCGCGTATGGTACGCGGGAAGAACGACTGCCGGAAAGCCTCAGTGCGCGCTCGAATCTTTCTAATTTTACACTCGTGATCTCCTCTGGAGGTATAAGTAGGGGGAAGTAATATATTCGATACCTCATCCAGAAACGCACCCTCTCGAAACCTGGACAGCAAGCTACACCACGATGCAGAGCGTCTCTCTTGCAGAGTCTGCCACTTGAGTTTGCTAAACATCTCCGTAACGCTATCACGGTTACCAAATAACCCTGTGACGAAACGCGCCGCTCTTCTTTGGATCTTCTCTATCTCCTCCGTCAACCCGATCTGGTACGGATCCCACACTGATGAGCAATACTCGAGTATAGATTGAACGAGTGTTTTGTAAGCCACCTCCTTTGTTGATGGACTACATTTTCTAAAGACTCTCCCAATGAATCTCAACCTGGTACCCGCCTTACCAACAATTAAATTTATATGATCATTCCACTTCAAATCGTTCCGCACGCATACTCCCAGATATTTTACAGAAGTAACTGCTACCAGTGTTTGTTCCGCTATCATATAATCATACAATAAAGGATCCTTCTTTCTATGTATTCGCAATACATTACATTTGTCTATGTTAAGGGTCAGTTGCCACTCCCAGCACCAAGTGCCTATCCGCTGCAGATCTTCCTGCATTCCGCAACAATTTTCTAATGCTGCAACTTCTCTGTATACTACAGCATCATCCGCGAAAAGCCGTATGGAACTTCCAACACTATCTACTAGGTCATTTATATATATTGTGAAAAGCAATGGTCCCATAACACTCCCCTGTGGCACGCCAGACGTTACTTTAACGTCTGTAGACGTCCCTCCATTGAGAACAACATGCTGTGTTCTGTTTGCTAAAAACTCTTCAATACAGCCACACAGCTGGTCTGATATTCCGTAGGCTCTCACTTTCTTTGTCAGGCGACAGTGCGGAACTGTATCGAACGCCTTCCGGAAGTCTAGGAAAATAGCATCTACTTGGGAGCCTGTATCTAATATTTTCTGGGTCTCATGAACAAATAAGGCGAGTTGGGTCTCACACGATCGCTGCTTCCTGAATCCATGTTGATTCCTACAGAGTAGATTCTGGGTTTCCAGAAGCGACATGATACGCGAGCAAAAAACATGTTCTAAAATTCTACAACAGATCTACGTCAGAGATATAGGTCTATAGTTTTGCGCATCTGCTCGACGACCCTTCTTGAAGACTGGGAATACCTGTGCTCTTTTCCAATCATTTGGAACCTTCCGTTCCTCTAGAGACTTGTGGTACACGGCTATTAGAAGGGGGCAAGTTCTTGCGCGTACTCTGTGTAGAATCGAACTGGTATCCAGTCAGGTCCAGTGGACTTTCCTCTGTTGAGTGATTCCAGTTGCTTTTCTATTCCTTAGACACTTATTTCGATGTCAGTCATGATACAGGCCATGACAGGTCACATCCCATCATAACCAATAGACTGTCATCATCAACTGTGTCACATTCCCTGACTCCGTAAGACACTATGTTTGGTATTAACCAACGATTCTTTCTTTCTTTATTGGGCCTTGTGCCACGTCACGCAGAGGCGGCCTCGTTATTATGGATTTGGCAGCGTTAGTTGAAGTGGGTAGCAGGATGCCCTTCCTGCCTCTACCTTGTACACCCCCCAGGACGTAAGTACGAGACTTGTTTGCGTCTAGTGTAAGCCATGAAAGAGTGCGAACGTCTACAAATGTCTGTGAGTCGTGTAACTGGGGCGGATCGTGGGGACCAGCCCGCTATTCAGCTAGCGGGATGTGGAAAACCGCCTAAAAACAACATCCAGGCTGGCTGGCATACCGGTCCTCGTCGGTAATCCGCCAGACGGATTCGATCCGGGGCCGGCGCGCCAGCCGAGCCCAGAAAGAAGCGCATTAGCGCTCTCGGCGACCCTGGCGGGTGGTATTTAACCAACGACTATGGCACATAATTTAGTAGTCTGGAACTGACACCATCATTTGTCGGCCAAGTATTACTGATGAACTCTTCTCCAACCAAGAGAATTCGAGTCGGCTACTTCCGGGACTAATGCAACAGTAGTAGCATTCGGTCGCGGCCTCTGTAACGGAGAAGTAACTACATTAGGTATCGCGCAGGACTCGCACTGCCGCTTCCTCATGGCTGCACTTCCAGATAAAGGCACGTGAGCAAGTGCTCCGTGGAGCTCGGCCGGCCTTGCCAGTGGCCGGGCACCTCCGCCTACCCGCCGCTCGTGCCAGCCAGCCGCATTCACTTTCCCCACTGCTGCTGCTGCCGTTCTGTCCATACACAGCTGTCTCTGCGCTGCCATTAGCTGCCGCCAGCCTTTCTAATTAGCTCCACCGAAGGAGTTCTGTGGGCGGCACACACGTTTCCAATGAGTGTTTTCTGTACATAGCATCCACAGTGGCTATCTAATGGTTTACAAAGAAATGTCGAGCACTAGGAGCTATACATGCACAATATATCTCCGTCTAGCTCACCTCTGAGAGTGTGCGAAAGTGACGTATTTGGCGTAGCCTCTCGGACGGATGCGTGAGCCTTTGTTGCAGAAGACCGTCGTTTCGGCACTGACTTTCCATCAGTGAAACATACAGCTCCTGAATACCACAGAAAACACTTGACCAGACAGAACCCAAAAACTCTTGCTAAATGGACATACAATATTAGCGTCAAGAAAGTTAGCGTGCGTTAGCACGTCCGCTGACGAAGCTGTTGTTTCCAGGGAAGTAACATCCTAAGTGATCGTAAAAAAACTCACAGAGATTTAAGGTAGTATTTTCACTTGGCATACCACATGAAATCTCTTGTTAATGTAAACTACTGCAAGGTCACTCACTTTAACAAATTAAAAAAAAAGTATCCACCACAACGTTAGTGTTAACTTTTGCTGTCAGCCGCGTTATATATAAATAGCCAAAGAGTAAATAAACTAGAATGAACATGAGACGGTAAGAAAGAAACCGAATGGAAGCCATAGGTGTGTTGAGAGCATCTGGGAAAGCGCGACGCACATATTAAGAAAACTTCATACCAGACGCTATTTCGATCTATTCTGGAATTCTAGTGCCCCAGTGTCCGGATCTGAATGGAGTCTGCCTGCCAGAGAAGTGCTGGTAGGACCGTGGCTAGTCCGTGTGCGTAATTGTAAAGGGGTGTGCAGGGGACTTCAGTGGTAATATCTGGAGGAAAGTCGGCGTTGTTCTTGCGAAACCTTAAAGCGTAAATTTAGAGAACCAGTATTCTAAGTAGGCTGCGCAAGAAGCACACAGCCTCAACAGTGCCCACTCAAATAACTGGTTTGTGTATCTGGTGCTGTCATGTTTCCCCGTTGCGAACTGTGGTGGTAATACTGTGGTAGCTGTTGTGTTTGGAGATGTGCGTGTTTGAAGTGGTCGCCATCACATCGTGGTGGTCAGCTCTACATCTTCTCTTTTGCATCTAAGTATTTTCGAACTGAAAATAATCAAGGTTGCTCTATTTTTTTCTCGAAGTTTTAAGAATATCTTAGAATTTTATAGAAAACACAACGGAGACAACACATATCGCACTGATAGGCGCTCTGAAAAAATCGTCTTAACCGATGAGATGTACAAGGCACCAAAGACAGATGAACAGCTCATCGAAAAAAATGTACCCACTGGTTACAAACTCCGTAAACAATTATTATTCGCTCACGCAACAATTAGATTAGATTAGATTCGCAGTTATCTAGATCAAAAAGCAAATCATCGAATACAGATAATGATCCTAGGGGAAGAAAAAATATTTAACTCTACTGATACGATGAAGCAGTCCGCTACGGAAGCTGAGGGATGCTGACACGGAAGCTCAAGAGTGTTCGGTCAGCGGACTGGCCACCCTCCGTAATAATAATAATTATTATTATTTAGAAAAAAAATACCTGAGTGAGGTCTCTCATCGGTGGAAGGTGAAAGATGCCACACGACATCTGCACAGAACCAGCGACGAGAAAAAAAATTACGAAGAAACAGATCATAAGAAAGAAGACAAAAATAAAGCGGTGAGTGTGGATGGCTGGCATGTAGAGGAGCCGATACGATTTGCATTACTGCCAAGGATTTTTCATTGGTGGGAGGACTGGTACGTGGTGCATTCAGCCTGGTGATGCCAACTGAATAGCTACTCTATCGAGTAGTAACGGCTCCAACGTCTGGAAAGTCTGCAAACCGGCAAGGAGAGCAGTTTTCTGACCAAATGCTCCTTCACACCGGATCCCCATCACGCCGCATGGCAGAGGACGACGTAGCAGCTGGTCGACATCCCTTGGGCCTTCAAGGCCTAGACGAGCAGCTCATTTTTATATGATTAAGCAGAGAAGATGAAAGTATAAAATTTCCAACAGACTTCCCAAATTCACTCAATATTCCAGATATGTCCGTAAAAAAAAAAAATCTAAACATCACAGAAGCGGAAATATTAACCAGACAAGAAGGCAAGTCAGAATTCATACCACGAATTCCACTCATTTCGAAAAACTTACCATTCTGCTTTAAAACGCTCCGTACGATTATCGTGAAGTACGACTATCAATAAAACACAAGGGCACAAATTCCAATGTTGCAAAATGAACTGGTCTCACGTGTTACACAACAACAAAACCTACCCATCTTCACACCCGAAAGCGAAACACCAAACTTAACTGATAACAATATACGAGGGCGTGCTGAAGAGTGATGCCTCCGATTTTTTTAATAACAAGTCTTAAAGCTTTTTCAATGAGTCAAACGTTACTAGCATTCTACAACTTTATTATCCATGTCTACATATTTGCAGTCCTCTGCCAGTAGAGGTCTCTAATGTAACTATGTCGGTGCAAGAGAAACAGCGTGCTGTAATCAAGTGTCGAATTACACTAATGGCCATTAAAATTGCTACACCAAGAAGAAATGCAGAAGATAAACGGGTATTGACTGGATAAATATATTATACTAGAACTGATATGTGATTACATTTTCACGCAATTTGGGTGCATAGATCCTGAGAAATCAGTACCCAAAACACCACCTCTGGCCGTAATAACGGCCTTGATACGCCTGGGCATTGAGTCAAACACAGCTTGGAAGGAGTGTACAGGTACAGCTGCCCATGCAGCTTCAACACGATATCACAGTTCATCAAGAGTAGTGACTGGCGTATTGTGACGAGATAGTTGCTCGGCCACCATTGACCGGGCGTTTTCAATTGGTGAGTGATCTGGAGAACGTGCTGGCCAGGGCAGCAGTCGAACATTTTCTGTATCCAGAAAGGCCCGTACAGGACCTGCAACATGCGGTCGTGCATTATCCTGCTGAAATGTAGCGTATCGCAGGGATCAAATGAAGGGTAGAGCCACGGGCCGTAACACATCTGAAATGTAACGCCCACTGTTCAAAGTACCGTGAATGCGTACAAGAGGTGACAGAGACGTATAACCAATGGCACCCCATACCATCGCACCGGGTGATACCCCAGTATGGCGATGACGATAACACGCTTCCAATGTGCGTTCACCGCGATGACGCCAAACACGGATGCGACCATCATGATGGTGTAAACACAACCTGTATTCATACGAAAAAATGACATTTTGCCATTCGTGCACCCAGGTTCGTCGTTGAGTACATCATCGCAGGCGCTCCTGTCTGTGATGCAGCGTCAAGGGTAACCGCAGCCGTTGTCTCCGAGCTGATAGCCCATGCTGCTGCAAACGTCGTCGAACTGTTTGTGCAGATGGTTGTTGTCTTGCAAATGTTCCCATCTGGTGACTAAGGGATCGAGACGTGGCTGCACGATCCGTTACACCCATGCGGATAAGATACCTGTCATCTCGACTGCTAGTGATACGAGGCCGTTGGGATCCAGCACGACGTTCCGTATTACCCTCCTGAACCCACCGATTCCATATTCTACTAACAGTCATTGGATCTCGACCAACGCGAGCAGCAATGTCGCGATACCATAAAGCGCAATCGCAATAGGCTACAATCCGACCTTTAACAAAGTTGGAAACGTGATGGTACGTATTTCTCCTCCTTACGCGATGCATCACAGCAACGTTTCACCAGGCAACGCCGGTCAACTGCTGTTTGTGTATGAGAAATTGGCTGGAAACTTTCCTCATGTCAGCACGTTGTAGGGGTCGCCATCGGCGCCAACCTTGTGTGAATGCTCTGAAAAGCTAATAATATGCATATCACAGCATCTTCGTCCTGTCGGCTAAATTTCGCGTCTGTAGCACGTCATCCTCGTGGTGTAGCAATTTTAATGGCCAGTAGTGTAGATGAGTTCGTCCAAAGATGCAGCACCCTCTCCTTCAGCATGACAATGCCAGACCACACGCGTACGCTGCGACATCTGCAGCAATCTGACGCCCTAGGTTCATTATCATCGTCCACACAGTCCCGACTTCATCCCATCCAATTTTTTATCTGGTTCCAAAACTTAAACAACACATTCGAGGACTTCATATTCAGTGATGAAACGGTACAAGCAGAGGTGTGGTTGTGACTCCGTCAACAAAGTCAAACATTCTACAGTGACGCTATCAGCAAACTGGACTCCCGTTGGGAGATATGTGTTCGTCGCTAGAGTGATTATGTTGAGAAATAAATATGTAGTCATGGAGAATAAATACGTAGAGACTTATCAAGTTCGTTTCATTTAACATGCTTCAATTGTTCTCAAATAAAAAAAATCTGTAGGCATTACTTTTCAGCACGCCCTTGTACTTTGTATAAGTTAGGCGCTATAGGAATGAGATTACTACACCTTTTTCTCCAATTCTCCAGATGGTAGCTGTAGCAGTGGAGGATATACTAAGTCTGTAGGTGGGGAGGGGAGGGGGGGAGGGAGGGGGGGAAGGACCTGGAAACAACGCAGTCGTTATCGTAATCCGGAAATGGAGTGACTTTTCTGACGTCCAAAGGGGATGATAATTGGCTTTCGGGGCAAGGGTGAAACCATTTCCCAAACGGCAAAGTTTGTAGACTGTTCGCATGCGATTGTGGAGAAAGTATACCTTTGATGCAGAATAGCACTATCCAAAGCGGCGTCCAAGTAACTATGGTTCATCATGGGCCGTAGATGACAATGGTGAACGACGGCGGCGGATACGTGTGTGGGCGAATAGACGTGCAACTGTGAACCAACCTGGATAACCAAAGGGCTACCAACAGTGTCTCCTCAACGACCTTTCAGTGAACGATGCTGCAAATGGGCCTTCGGAACAGGCGCCCGGTTCATGCATCCATGCTGGCTGCTGGTCATCGACTGGAATTTGCACGCCAGTAACGCAACTTGACGTCCACTGAGTGGCGACAGGTGGCCATTTCAGACGAATCATGTTTTATGCTCCATCGGACAGATGACCATTGGCGTGAAACGTCTGAAAGCAAACACTCTGCAACCAGGAGGTAGCGTTACGATCTAGGAATGTTTTCGTGACATTC
Source organism: Schistocerca serialis cubense (assembly GCF_023864345.2). Classification (NCBI taxonomy): domain Eukaryota; kingdom Metazoa; phylum Arthropoda; class Insecta; order Orthoptera; family Acrididae; genus Schistocerca; species Schistocerca serialis. The sequence continues at coordinate 421,845,714 of NC_064639.1, read as the reverse complement.
CCTGGATCAACAAAGTATGCACCTATACTTGGGGACGATGTCCACCCACAAATGCAATTTTCCTTTCGTCGGAACGATGGCGTCTACCAGCAGGACAATGCAACATGTCACACAGTTCGTAGTGCAGGTGCGTGGTTCGAAGAGCACCAGTATGAGTTTACCGTACAACCAGCATTTAACCCAGTCTAGAATGTACGGGACCACCTCGTTCCGGCTGTGCGCACCATGGATCCTCACCGGGAAACTTAGCGCTGCTGGCCAGGTCACTGGAGGTAGCATGGCTTCACATCCCTGCCGGTACCTTCCAGCACCTCACTGACTCTCGTTCTACACGTGTCGCAGCGGTATGCGTAGAAAGACGTGGTTATTCCGGCTTTTGAAACGTGACTGTCATCGGACAGCTTAATCGAATCTTTATAAAAACTCTGATATAGGAGAACCAAATATGGTGGTTTCTTGGTCCCAGTGCACGCTCTGTTACTGCAGTTTTATCCATGTTACCCAGAGAACTGCTCTTGTGTTCGTTAAGCCTGGTGTTGAAACATTTTTCAGTAGTTCCTATACACACCATTTGCAAGGGATTTTGTATACTCTTGACATTGCAAGTGGGGTCCGCAGGTCCTATGCAGTATTCAACAGCACCTTTCTTGTCTGTTTAAACATTGTGTCAACACTGTGTCCTCCGTGTGATTGGAAAAACTTTCCATAAACTAGACTGGAATAAATAGGATTCCGGTGTGCGCAGCGAACGTTGAATATAGCAATGTAGAAAGGAACAGCATTCGATTGCGAGATCCGTCATTTTATTACAGCAGATACAGATTTTAACCATTACATAGTCATATTCAGTGCATATACCAACAGGTGATGTTGCTTCAAAGTGCCACGTAGTAAACAATAATGGCTGGTGTAGAACACATAGGAGTCCACTCCACAGGACTCATTTTAGACTCCTTTAAGTTTTATATCAACCAATATTTTTTTACTACGTGACACTTTGGACTAAAGTCGCCTATTGTTTCGTGCACTGAAGACGACTATCTAACAGTTGAAATATAGATCCGCTGTGAAAAAACTGCGGATTTAGCAATCGAATGCTGTTCCTTTCTCCATTCCCATTAACTGGTTTGTTTTCAACAGAAGCCAGAGATATTATTGGACGTAGTGCCCTGTTTATCATTTTGTTAGAATCCCAAGTCTTCTAAATGAAATTCTTAAGTGATCGAGCTCTTCCTCCGAGTACTGTGAATCATTCATTTAGCCGGGTCCACCAATGTCTTTATAGCTCCTGTTTCTTGTTTCGGATGAGGACCGGACTTCATGAGGAGGTATCTATCCGCCTGAGTAAGTCGAGTCTCAAAGAATAGCTGACCATGCCCTAGACAGATGTGTACCCACTCGGACGGTTTATGATGGAAAGGACCCTGCGTGGTATACAGTCACTTTAAAGAAACTTGTAGAGAAACAGACTATTGCATCATAGGCTAATATAAAGAATAGAGCTATATGTAGAGAGATCCAAAGAAATTCTGCTCCGTTAAGTATTGGCAGTTAATGGCGCCAAAGGTAGTCGCTCATGGAAGAGTCAGGAAACGAAACTGAGAAGTGCAAATAAAAAGCACAAATGCTTAACTCTGTTTCCAAATGTTCCTCTACAAAGGAAAATCCAAGATTAATGCTCTAATTTAATTCTCGTACCACTGAAAAGATGGCTGAAATAGACATTACGTTACTGGCGGTGAGAAACAGCTGAAACCTCTAAAACTGGATAAAGCCTTGGGGCCCGATGGTGTCCCAATCAGATTATATAGTCAATTTGAGGTTGAGACAGCGCCTCTGTTAGCTACCATATGAACTATCGCGGGTCCCTTGAACAAAAAAGCGGCTCCAGTAGCTGGAACGAAGCACAGGTCACTCCGATCTACAAAAAGAGTAGTGGGAGTGATCCACGAAATTACCGTCCAATCTCCTTACACCCCTTTGTTGTACAATTTTAGAGCATATTCGGAGACCAAACGTAATGACGTATCTCGAACAGAAGAGCCTCCTCTACGCAACCAGCACGAATTCCGAGAACACGCGAAAGCAGAGTCTGAAAGAAGTAGCACAAATATTGAGTCACACCGATGTATCGGTGGGTTATAATTGAACTTTCCCTATTTAACACGTTATAACACGGACACTAATTACCGTACGAATACCAAACTAGGTAGCATTAATGTCAAGGACATGGGGAAGAGAAATAATGCAGAATCGTTTCAACTGAAACACTTTTAATGTGCTGCTACGGTACGTCATACCATTACTGCTACATTACCGGTACCATTACTACTGCAAAAGGGGCTCAATACGGCGCCCATTAGTGTCCAGAGAGTCTGAAGGCGCGGCATTGTATTCTGCACAGCAGAACGAAGCATGTCCTTAGGTATGCTGGCTACCTGTCTTGATATTCTGCGCTTCAGATCAGCTCATCTGAATGTTCTCCTGATGAACCCTGTCCTTCAGGTAGCCCCACAACCAGAAATCATAGGGAGTGAGATCAGGTGGTCGTGCCGGCCAAGCATTTGCAAACGATCGGCTGATAATTCGATCGTTTCCAAATATGTTTCGGAGAAGCATGTGAACTTCACGAGCGATGTGCGGTGGGGCCCTATCTTGCGTGACAACATTTGATTTCAATGTGTCTGTCTCCTTAGAGTGGGTGTGACATGCTGGCGAAGCATATCGCAGTAGCGCTGCCCAGTCACACTGCGCGTCTTCGATCCTTGACCCCCAACCTATTCAAAAAAAGATTGGGCCAATGATAAACGTAGCCGTGAAGCCACACCATACGGTGACATGTTCCCATACAGAGAAACTTCATGTACAGTGACTGGGCAATTCTGTGTATTCACCTCACACGTCACGGAAAAATGAGCTTCATCTGTCCATAGGATGGTCCAGGGCCAGCCCTCGTCAACTTCAATCCTTGCGAGAAAATGGAGAGCGAAGTCAACATGTAGTTTTGCGGACTGTGTTGCAAGCTGCTGTACGATATGGATATTGTACGGATACGATTTGAGAATGGTTCGAAGCACCTTCCGTACAGTGGACCACGGGATGTTCTACTTTCGTGACAGCACGCGCACTGCCTGACGATCGGGAACTGCGCGCAGCGTTGTGTGCCATAGCAACAACGATTTCATCAATGAACTGTGGTGCAACTGGTCGTAGGTCTCCGCCCTGAGCGACGTCCAGTTCTCCAGCTGATTCGAACTTCTTCATCATGTTCCGCACACCAGATGGAGGAAGAGGACCTTTTTGTAATTCTTTCACCGGCAATATTCTCTAAGTGCAGCGGTAGCATTACCGTTGTTTTGAAAATAGAGCTTCAACATTAATGCCCTGCTCCCTTTCGCTAAGCTCATGTTGACTCCTCAACAATGTGTGAAGCATGATGATTGATCACGGAACCTGGTGGCCGTTTTTGGAATTCGACGGTGGCACTGCGACGCATGGATATCATGCGCCCCATACTCTGGAAATTAATGCCACCACGTTTGGTACTCGTAGTTTGTGTGTTATAACGTGTTAAATAGGGGAAGTGTAATTATAACCACCAGGTAGAACTATACGAACTTTTTAGCGCAGTTTCAGAAATGAATAAGTGGAAAATATTTTTAAATTCTTGAATATATCATTATAGACTGAACTAAAAATGTCACTTTTGCGAAATACACTTAATGAAACTTCACAGATTACTACGTTGTTTTGCCTTCACGACTGTCAAAAACAGAACTGTATGCGAACTCCTTTCCCCATCCCTTTTCGTAACCATTGCGTGATATCACATGAGACAGCTACAGATGGTGCGCTTGCGTTTGCTACCCTACAGCAACGTAAAATACACCACTGACCACATACTTTTTATGGTTCAAATGGCTCTGAGCACTATGGGACTCAACTGCTGAGGTCATTAGTCCCCTAGAACTTAGAACTAGTTAAACCTAACTAACCTAAGGACATCACAAACATCCATGCCCGAGGCAGGATTCGAACCTGCGACCGTAACGGTCTTGCGGTTCCAGACTGCAGCGCCTTTAACCGCACGGCCACTTCGGCCGGCCATACTTTTTACATTTAAGTGGAGATTATGACTTGTGTCATCACAAGTCCGATCTGTATAGTGCAGCTTGAAGAAATAACATTTCTTTTCGTCTTTGTGGGCTCCGACATTTCTTAGATACCAATATTCTCAATTTTACTGCCATTGTTTGTGTGTGTTACGTAGCTAAACAAGAGTGTCCGCTTTCGCTCGGTTTCAGCGTCTTGGGCAATGAAGACAAAGGCCGCATCTGACGCCTCGGTTAATAAGCTGTTCGGAAGTAGACAGCTAAGATAAAGTGAGCATCTGCAATGCGCCTCAATTGGAGGGCTCATTGTTGTTAGTGAAAGGAGCTGCGTAACTGGAACTGAAGGGAGCGCTATCGAAATTCAGATGATGGTCTGGCGAAAGCAGACGATCCCAGTTGACCGACATTCCCGGTGCAGCAAATGGCGTAAGATCAGAACACTATGCGCGGAAGCGGAGTGCTCGTTACTTGTATTGAAACTGCTACATTCGCAGAAAAAAGGAGAAACGGCAATTTTCTGTAATGTGCGCTATTCGCTTGCAAAGAATGTCTCGCTATTCGCTGCGATGCACGCACGCAACTGCGCGCATTCGAGTAGCGTGGCTGCTGTCGAAGACGTACGAAGAAACTCGCCGTGGGGAACGAGGGTCTGCATCTGGAAATGAAAGTGGGCTCCTTAGACATCTGATCAGAACTGTAAATCATTTCGCAACAACAGGTGGCAACTAGCAATCGCATATAGTAAACAATAGAAAAAGACAATTTGAAGTTCTTCTAAAGTCGAAAGAATACCATTTACCGATTAGAAAATGAAGAAGAGTAGAGTTATCCAGCGTCTGAACGTTTTTACGTATAATTAAATTACATTCGAGTAAACTTGCCCCGTTTTGATATATTTAGATGTATTCCCGAATTGTTTTTATCATCATGGAGTAGAGAGACAGAAGGTGTATCTGTATCATTTTATCTCGTTTCCATTTCGTGTCCAAGAAGAAAGATCGTCGATACGCTTTCGTATAAGGTCCTATTAACCTAGTTTTAGCGTCATGATCATAACCTAATACACGTATGAGAAGAGGTAAAATGTTTCTTGAACCAGAATGTACGCTTTCGTAGTTTCAAAAGTAAGTCATTACGTAAAGCACAACATATTTTCTGTAGTGTCTTTCAACCGCAGTTTGTAGAAAACTTCTGTGCCATTCTCGCATGATTTAAAAAACTCTTGAAAAATAAAGCAGTTTTTCTTTGCGTCTTCTCTGTCTTTTTCGTTAGCTCAACTCGTTAGAGAAACCACACTAATGAATAATACTCAAGAATTTGATGGACTAATATGTTATAGGTCATCTCCTTCACGGCCAAATTGCAATAACATAAATATTCTCCCAATGAACTGGTGGGGAATTTGGCTTTCCCGCAGGTATATGAGGCGGTTCCAGCGTCGCTCGTTCAGAATGGATACCTCTAGGTATCAGATTACAGTAATGAATTCCGTAAATACTGTTGCAGGTTGTCAAGAAATGTAGGTACTTCTCCTGTTTACCTGTACAATACTCTGTTGTTTGATAAGGATCAGCTGGCGATCTGTCCCAAAATCTGAACATCTGCGGGTCTTGATGCTCACAATAATTATATTACGATGACCCGCCTCCGACATCACTGCCTCTTCAAAGAGAAGCATGTAACAGCTACAGACATTAAAAACCAGATCATTTACATATTCGATGTTTTTAGGGTCCGTACCGGAGTAGTTAAAAACGTAACCCTTACTGGATTACTTTGTCGTCCGCCTGCCTGTTCGACTGTTAAGTCTCATCTTTCTCAGGAACGGGTGGAGATATTAAGCTGAAATTTATTTCACGTGCTAAAGTGTAAGGTCTATTCGTGGCGAGAAAAATTTAAGCTTCTAAGTCAGTCCAGTCAGAAAATACGCCCATTTATGTCACATATTTCGATACTAGCAAATTTACTCATAATAAAAACCTGTAGGGTACTTCCAGTTGACCTAGAACCATGAAATTTGACAAGAAGCAAGGTTTCACAGGACAAGTAGAGGTAGAGGGGAAAAAATCCGACAATTGTTAATCCACATAATTTTTTTTTTTCGTTTATCTGTCTGCTCGTAAGTCTAGACCTCGTTCGCCTTATATGGAGAAGCGGGCGCCGCCACGGAAATTAGTGTGTGTAAAAATTGCAACCGCTGAAGGCAGCAGCCACGCTCCTGCGTTGTCAGTACGCCGCAACCAGTTACTTCATCTAGGTGGCACAGAGCGTGTCAAGTTCTGAAGCCACGAGATCACTATTCCAGATTACCACGTATTCGAAAACATGCCTCTCAAGATCCGCAGTTCAAAGCTTAAGTTTACGGATAAGGCAGGCTTCACACAAAAAGTGTGGGTAGATGCAAATCCTAGAGGCACCGTGCAAGCAAAATATCAGTTTCTTTACGGCTTGAACATGTGGGTGCGAACTGCGGATGACACTCTTAGGGGCGTGTACTGTAGCAGGTTTTCCTCGTCTAACACGATTGTGCTACAGCCTTCAATGAAAGAAATGTTACTCTAATTCGAAGCCCTACTCAAACGGTCGCGATGTATCTAATCTGACAACAGACTCTTATATCGCGTAAAACGAATCGCACTTCTTTGGAAAGGAACAATAAAATATGATAACCATAGTGGTTCATTCTTGCTGAGGTGTCATACGGAATGCGGCACGGTTGTCACTGCCTTGAGATGTATACTTTTATAGGCAAGCCACTTTCCTGAAGCAATTGGAGGCTCCTACATTGCTAGGGGGCCAGAGAGAAATATCATCTCGTGAAGATTGTCTTACTCATCACTTCCTGGTACTACATTAGTTCACAGTTCCGGCATTCGTACCTACATTGAACCAAGCATAGTTTTGCGTCAAAAATATCTGAACACCCATTCTTTTTAAAGTATCACCATTATTATTATTATTATCATTGATAATCAAATGTGCATGTCAGAAAGTGTAATTCATACAGTTTGCTTGGTATGTACTATGTTGCTCATGCTTTTATGCTATACATGACCACAAATGCTGTCGGTCTTCCAATAACGAAGAAGAATTGTCAGAGTAATGACTTCACTACAATAACTTTTTAATATGCACCTAAGACGTCGATAAATAAATGTTCATAGCATTACGATTCCTTATTACATTTCGATTATAACCTTGTCACGAATGCAACCCTATGATTTCATAATTGTTATTGTTGTTCCTCTCAGAAGAAACATGGTTCATTGAAGTGACGCAAGTGTTTTGTGAGAAATGATGAAATTTGAAAGCAGTACGAGCAGACTTCCAGTCAGCCGCCTTAGCCGGTTGCGCTAACGCCTCTACTTGACAGCTGGCTCTCTCTAATGGTTTCTACATGCTCGTATACTTTTTAACCTCGATTCCTCGAAAGTGTTTGAGGAGTGCATCATACTATAGCAGCATTTGTTCTCTCTGTTCCGCTTGTTGTATCCTTTCTACAATCGAGCTAAGATGAACAAAATCGGTGACGCGTGGGTGTATGCTTTCCTCGTCAGCCCATCAAAGAATGCACATGCGGGGCGGGAAGTCGACAAGGAAGAAATTACGATCAGACCTATCAAGAAGTGGCGCTAACCTAAAGTGAGGAGAAACTGTAGCAAGTGGTCGGGTACGGCAGTTGGCAGGGGCGTTGTCGCAGACCAGACGGTGGGACGTTTCGACAGAGAGAGGCGCGGCAGTGGCAGCAGCAGGAGAAATCGCAGCCGCCGGCCGCACCGTTAGCGACATTCGGAGCGCTCTCCACGTGGGCGGGAACGGCGTCGTACGTGTCCTGCCGCAGCTCGTAAAGGGCGGCCGGCGCTTCATCGGCGACGCGAAGGCTTCACAGCCAATGGCGGGACGAGCTTGCTACCAGGGGTCGGGGAGCCGCTCGAAGGTCAAAAGCGCAGCCGTTCCGAGTGGCTACTTATTGCTTTTCATGTGTACACATCTTCTCAGCATTATCCGCAGAAGCCCACGATATAGCCACATTGACTTAAACTACAGGGTGGCTGAAAAGTCGCTCCCTAGTTTTAAATGTTCTTAACTTTTGTAACTGTTGACATTTATTTATGAACGTTGTGAGACGCCCTGCTAAACCCGCAGGACAGGAAAGTTATGGAAAGGGGCCAGAATAAGCGGCTGTCAGTTACACTCGAACATACAACTTCTTATTTAATTAAACATTACAAGAGCAAAGAAAAAATTTAAGAAACCACGGGTTTAGTTTTGGAACTTAATTATCGGCTGAATGCGCCGTACAATTTGATGCCGCAAGGGCAAGACCACTTTAATTTGAAAACGGCTGAAAGCCAATATCTTATAGCTAAACCAAAATCAGAAATTTAAAAGGCAAAGCCTTATTTTATAACAGTTCCGTAATTAGGCTGAAGGCGCAAAGAATCTGACACTTTAAGAGCAAACAACTTAAATTCAAAATCGGCTGAAGGCCCAACACTTAAGACTCAATAACATTAATTTTAAAAATGCCAAAGGCTTTACGTAAAACAGTTCTTAAATTAGGCTGAAGACCCAAACCATCTGACGCCTTAAGGGCAAAACAACCTTAATCTAAAAATCGGCTAGAAGCCATACAAGTAAAAACAACAAGAACGAACAAGAAAAGGCAGTACACCCAAGGGCGCTCACTAGTTCTGAGGGTCGGCCTGGCATTCAAACACTAACGCTCGCTTAGGTGAGACAGGCAGTCGGCCCAACCATTGTCCATCCGACGACAACCCAACCGTCAACGGACCCACGGACAAGCTAACCTTCACTTCACCCGTCCAGCACATAATAGGGAGTTCAATGGAACAACTTAGAAGGTATTGGAGCTGTCAAACTATACACCGTGCTGGACAGCGACAACACGATGAGGAAAATACACTGCCTGAATTTATGTTAACGGCCAGGGCAGGTAACTGGAATGTTAACGGCCACAAGGCAGAAGATTCCGCTGGTGCACTTCAATTCAAATAACCAAGCACTGTTAAAGTCCACTGGAGGGTGGGTTAAAATTTGCCAACTTGAAAACACACGTTGTTGCTCACGGGAATATCCCAACAGCCGACAACAAACTATAAGCGCCAGGTCAAAGATAGTCCAAGGTGCGAATATCCATACACACCGCTGCTGGCACCCGCGGAAGAGAGGATAACAGCATAATCGCGACAACAGCGGTGGCTAAACACAGAATAGCAATCAAGGTTTAATCCAACGCATAGCATGAGCCAGCCATGGCTCACGTTGTTTTGTTTTTGTTGTAGAATGTCTGAGAATACCTTGACCGTCCGTAGGATCTCCTAAAGGTGAACGATGAGACGCCATGAAAGTTGACATTTCAAGAACGCTCCCAGATCGCTTCGCGTTTTGAAGGGTGGCGATCTGTAGCTCTTGTTCAGCCAGCGATGGTAGCGGGATGTTCATGGCCCTCATGCTACACTTGATGCTAAAACCAGTACGAACTGTCGGACATCTTCACACGCAGTCCTGGTAAATCAACACGCCAGGCAGTTCGTGAGAGTGGAGTCAGCAGGCGCACGGTGCATGGTGTGTTAAAGAAGGACCCGATCTGGGAAACCTGGAAGCCCCTTTATGGTCGTTGGGGTATTGTGACAGGTGGATGGAACGTGGGGAAATTACGCTGCCATGGCATAACGATAGGCCGGATTTGTTCAACAGCATTATTTGCAACGATGGGGTGGTGTTTCACGTTATGGGATTCGTCAATTGACTCAACTGACACTACAGAGCAGAAACAAATCCGGAATGACAATTGAAAACTCACAAAGTCGGTCAAAATTGACAGTCTGGTGAGGTATGACTGCGGATCGTCTCATTCGTCCACTCATATTCCGAGACACCATGAACAGCGACTAGTATCGCCAGATGATAATGAGTACGCGTGGCCACAGATATCCGTGTGGGACAACGTTGCGGATATCCTTTTTTCAGTAAGATGGAGCACCACCTCATTTTGCCTGCTTCATTCATGACTATCTGGACAAATACTTTCCAGGATGTTGGCTGGGACGCCGAGGAGCACATGAATGGCCTCCGAGAAGTCCCGACCTCACTCCTTGTTACTTGTTGTTGTGGGGTTGGACCAGAGAAGTGAGGTAGTGAGCAAACCAACACACTCCGGAGGAGAGGATCACAGTTGTCCTCGGAAATGTGCCAGTGACGCTTCTGCACAAATCAGTTGATGACGTTCCTATCCGTATACGAAGTTTGGTCGACATCGCAGAAACATATGTGGAATTGCAGTGTATTACACATACTGTTATTTTCCTGAGAACCGACTACAACTTGTTACGTGTGCAAATACTCATTAATAGAAAAAAAATATGGACGTTTAAAACTAGGGAGTGACTTCTCACCCACCCTGTATTTCAGTATTAACCATACACTGTGTGTAAATCTTCAGGACGAAAGTAACTTTTGCAGATGTTCCTCTGCCAAGTAACATAGCTCGATGAACCTTGGACCATATATGGAAAGAACTGCTACAGTACAGGAAAGAACAGTACAGTACAGTACGGTACAATACAGAAGGTAACTCAAAGAAATACGCAATGAGACGAACATAAATAACATTTATATTTAAAGACAAAATTACACTGAAGTCGCTGTGATTCATAACGGTCCTCTGGGTACTACATGGTTCTTAACACGGGGCCTGATCACCACGGACGAAGAGGCAGGCTATACAACACGCTCCCCCGATGGTCATAAAGTCTCTTCTTGAGGCAGGGCGCTGTACAAAGGTTGGGTAGTCCCTGGTGCAGGTGGACGAGCTGCAACACATCCCACACATGCTCGATGGGATTTAAGACGGGAGAACGGGCAGGTCAGACCATTCGTCCAAGATACTCTCTATCCAATAGCTCCTCCATCAACGCAGTTCGATGCGGTCGTGCGTCTTCATCCATAAACGTGAACTGAAGGCCAAATGGACCCCTGAAAAGACGCACATAGGGACGGAGTACTGCGTCACAATAACACTGACCAGTGAGTGCACCGTGTTCAACGATTTGGATGTCAGTGTGCACTGCATGCATTCATAGCAGATATTTACCTTTTTATTTTTTCATCGATATTACGCCGCTGTCTAAAACATGTTTCTGCGCCTAAAGTTTCGTCTCCTAATTGTGCAGACGTCATCACAGGCTTTAAAGACTCGGACAGGTAGTTTCCTACTCAACAACCTCAGGAAGCTGAACTATTTATACGTATCCACACAACGGTCCAATTGTAACGTCGCCAGATCGCTTCCTAAAGCCATGGAGTAGCACCGACGTCTGATATGTACCTTTCAATGTTCGCTGTATTTACCATAAAGGCTCCCAACATGTCTAATAACAAATCCTTCTTCTTTCCGGTTGAAGTTGTTTTTGTATTTTTGAGCTCCTATGCCCGCTTTCTACATTCTAGCATAGTAATGATTGGATCTGGATAAAGCCACCGTATCGGAGAAACGCATTTGGCAGTTCCCTGGTTCCAGTGCGTAATCTGCTACTGGCGATTTATCTGTGTTGTTGTCCATACAGTAAGTACTCTCCTGCTCTTTTATCCGAGTGCTAATGTTTCTTTTAGTATTTTCTATTTATTTGTGACCGCATGTCCAGGGAATTATGTATATCCCTGCTGTAGTATGCGGCGGGCGTAAGTCCTTTGCAGCGCCCAAATTATCATGCACCTTTCTTGTCGGTTTTGACAGTATGTCAATATCCTGTCCGTAACAACATTCTGTTGCTATCTGTGACTATTCTTATAAATGGGAGAAAAACTTTCCCATTAGCTGATTCTTTTATCACTGCCCTATATCCTTTAGGACGTACTTCCCTATTTGTCTCTTTCTCAGAGCAGCCACTTCTTCTTAAAGTAATTCTTCAGAAATCGAGCTTTTCTATTTGTTGCCTTCAATACGAGAACTGACAAGTGTTCGGTTACAAACTACTCCCGAGAAATTGTAATCTTACTATTTAAAGTGCGATATATAATTGCATTTTACTCCTAATAACGGTGTGTTGTAATATTTAAAAAATATTTGTGAACAGTGCGTCCAACATCTATCTATGTTTTGTATATTTGGTCTCCACTATAGTTCACTGTAGGCAGATGATTTGCTGTTTCCATCGTAGTTATGGATGCATGCCGATTTTTCTATGCTGCCAGTAGAACTGGTGATTTTTGACCGCCTTATAAATTAATTTCTTCAGTTTTCGCCAGATACACTATTCAGTCGGTTTTAATTACAAAATGTTACTTTTAGCCACAGAACTAAACTTTATAGCCGATTCAGGCTTTATCTCACTGAGACACATCAACTCGCCAAAAATGGCGCAATATGAAGAGACACTTACAGAATTCAAGTACTTAAATCGACTGCTTAAAAAAATATTCTATTTTATATAACTGATATACTATTTAAACATTTTTAAGTCAATAACATGTGTCCATAAGCATGATAATTAATTTCATAAAATTGAAGTAAACTTTTCAGGATTTTATTATTTTTGTAATGTGCTTTTCATGGTTTCCCGAAGGATCTGTTGCAAAAACACTTCACAGGTTTGCCGCCGGATCGTAATGTGTAACTCGCACAATATTTCATTCATGCAACTGCTCGGCGTCATCAGATGGTGGTAGCTGCTGCTGTCACTGCTCCAAGGCGCGACTGATGATAATCGCGCGGCGGCGTCAAAATTTATCATGTCGGGAGCAGGCAATGCACTTGCGCGGGAAGATGTCCGTAGATGGAGGAAAGCGGCCCTCCTCTTGCCCCCTGCTGAGAGCCGCAGAAAGGCCATCCGCATGTGCGCTATGGTCAATGAGTGCTGCCGGACGCTCCGAAGTGCTTTGCGTCGCGCGAAGTTCTTGATTTCCCTGTATAATATTTCTTGGCCCGTGCTAGCTGGTAGGACAGGATTGATCAGCTGATCGGTTCAACGACGCTCCTACTGTTATTGGTTTAAAACGAAATATTTATCCCTTGACTTAGCGTTGCTCCATGGTGAGCGATGAAAAGTAACAAAATCGGAATGTGACTAGACTTCGTTGCGAGACAGGATAACGAGAGGACATGTATGAAGTCCGTGCAATGAAACAGGCATTGTTAGCCGCCAAAGTGTATAATTTGTGTTTTTTGAGATTCAAAAGCTATATGTAACGTTAATGTAGAGTTTAGTAAAGGCCATAATGAAGTCTGTTGATTTTCGAAGGTAATTGCGCGTATTTAATTTTGATCAAAGGACTCTGTGATGAACTATTATGTACTAAAAGCTTGAATAGGACTTCGAACATTTGGTGGTCGATGTTTGCTGTAGAACCTGCTTCAGTAACACGGTCAAAAGCATAGAGAACGTTTTCTAGGCTAAAAAGAACTCATTTCTCTCGCAGACAATCATCGAATGACCAAATGTGAATGGCAGTGTTCCAATTCGAGAAGATGCTGTAGAAGTTTTCTGTCTCTTACATTTCAAGAATTTTACAGGCAACCGTCGGAGTCTGCAGCTGTTTTTATTTAATGGCAGCCAGTGCTGGATTCCAGGCGGCCCTTAGTTGAAAACTTGTATCCCTGTTCATAAGATCGTCCGCCGTGTGGATATGTATGGCCTCCTTAACAACACAGTCCCAGAAAGATTTTTGTAATGTTATAAAAAATATAAATATCATTATACAGTTGGTTTGAATGACTCAGGAAAAACCCATAAGCGATATTTCATTTTAAAAAATCAAGAAGGAAAATTAAATGATCTAACAGAACGTCACGTCACGGAAATGATGAAATGAATTGATCGATGCTGCGTTGTGGCAGTAAATGTAAATACCGATACTCAACTAAGCGGAAAGTCATTCCCATAAAACCTTTGCAAAGCGATGTAAAGTGCTCGAACAACGCATCGGTCAAGATCTTCAGCTTCATTTAGACAAGCGACTCGTGTCGGAGCACTTGCTAACAGAACAAGACCAATTGTTCGTCGAATTTGTGAACGTTCTCGGCTGTCAGACGTGTATCGGCTTCCTTTTGTTCGCAGCCTCTGCATCTTACCGTGGGGATTCTGGCAACGGTTCACTTGATCTGTGCAAATCCTGCTACGGAATACTGGGAATGTCGAATCACTCAGCAGCCACACACATCACGTGAGACGACGGTACGGTGGACAGCCGAATGGAGGGAACTCTCGCTGGGAAGCTTCTTCCGAAGTGAAAGTCTGTTTGTGACACGTGAAGGGACCGTGCTCACGGATGCATGTCAGCAGACGCCCAGCTGGTTATATTTAGCGTGCTAATACAATGAATCAGGAGAGATCTGATGGTATACTGTAGACCTGATAACCGTAAGGCAAACGAGGTCTGTGAAAAACAAATTCTGGCCTTCTAAAACTGCATATGCGTGATAGAGAGAACCAAATGACGCGAAATATCAGATATGACGTACAAAAAAATGTCTGAAATCTGATGGGACTTAAGTGCTTAGGTCATCAGTCCTAAGCTTACACACTATTTAACCTAAATTATCCTAAGGACAAACACACACACCCATGCCCGAGGGAGGACTCGAACCTCCGCCTGGACCAGCCGCACAGTCCATGACTGGAGCGCCCTAGACCGCTCGGATAATCCCGCGCGGCATATGACGTACATAAAGGCTCCATTTTGTCCTCATACCATTAAATACTAACGTGTGTTCAACCAATTTTGTCTGGTATAATAAAGGTAATGAACACATTGTTGAAGGAAACATATGAGCTACCGTTGAAGTTGAGCTCTACATAGCTAAGTAAAGTAAGTTATCTATCCCCTACAATTTAATATAAAGCGGTCTCAAATAATTAACAAAGGTTTCAAATAAATTTTATGTGCGTGTTCAATACATGTGAAAAGAAATTCTTCTATCTCATCGAGATGGACACAGACTCATATCAACAATTCAACATAGGAGACACAGTTTGCCATCAATATTTCTAGAAAAACTATCGGTAAATGACACTAATGCATTTCAGAAATGAGCATAAGAAGAAGAAGGAAAAAACATCGGAATCGTTTTCCAGCCGTTGAAGTTACTGAAACATTCTGCACTTTCCATAGTTTATTACTCGCATAAATTTCATCCGAAACTATGAGATCAGGTGTAAGTAGTTCCTCAGTTTGAATATGCGATTCCTTGGATTTACAAAGCTGAATAGAACATGAACGTATATTCTAGTATCGTGAAAGTAGAATACGAAACATGAGCACCTAAATATGAGTTTTTACCAAAAGTACTTTAAAATGATTTCAATACATTATTATGCTTAATTGGCACTCTGCAACCATGTCAGAACGGATTTCACATTTGAGTGGAAGAGACATGTTACTTCACAACGATTATTATTGCTTAAAAGAAAGGGGGATTCATGCTTATCTGCAAAAGAAAGCGACATTTCTGTCACCTCAGATGTTGCACGAACAGTAATGAAAGCGAAACATCATAAATTATCTCGCATCCTTACTCGAGAGTTTCAGGAAACCCAGAAAGGTTAAAACGGGTATTGTAAAGCACTCGAATCCTAATTTCTACTTTTCAGAGCAATGTCCTACAACTGAGCAATTTTCGCACATTTCAGAACAAACTCTCTTTCTCTCCGTTTCTGGCTGTCTTTGTAAGGAGACCAGTTGACGACGATGTTATTTCAATCGGACCGCTGACGTAAGTTGGACATTGTTGCGAAAGAAGTGACCGCTACCTTGTTGAAGGACGCACGTGATTTAATGAGACTATAGAAAAGAAACACAGTGCCACGAACCCTTCGTGTCCCAGACCGGAGACCAATGTCTTAACTAAAGAGCCATTTCACTCCGTATATATTTATTTCGAAAACTTAATGATAATATAGTCTCTACAATTTCGTATGTGTGCCATCACAACCTTCTGAACTGCAATTATGATGATACTGCACTGCGCAAAAATGTCACTTTCTCGAAAACCCGTTACTGTCTCCCATTGAGACGCATAATTCAGCTTGCTTGCAACCTGCCTTTCTAGTGGTGCAAAAGCGTGGCGGCCTGCGACGTCATCCTCGGACTCGTCAACGCTTCAAACAAGGTGTCGACACATGCGAAAAAAGGCCAGAGCTCCGAAGTTCACGTACGTGTAAGACTGCTTAATGACCTCACAATGACACGAAATTTCACCACAATTCTGCCCAACGCCATTGTGAGTCAGTCACAGTTAAGAGAAGGTCGCCACGACCCCTCTTACCTACATTTCGGCCCTTCTTTTGACGCCTCTGCGATGGAAATTAGAACCGCCACATCCAGGGTTGAAATCACAAGGTTTTTTTATGTGTGGCCGAGGAATACATTACAGACACACGCTCAGAATCGACACGCAAAGATCTCGGGTGGTGGCATAAAAAGCCTCAATGAAATCAACCCTTCTCTTGTTGATTCGCAAACATTTTGCGGCCGACAACTGCAGTTAGCTGTGCATGAACAAAGGATGACGTTTCTGACAACGTTCGACTCTACTGACATCCCCCCCCCCCCCCCCTCTCCACAGACGATTAAAGCGGACATGATCTGGGCAGTTTGAGGTGTGCCCGCAATTTTTGCTGCTGTTTACAGCGTGGAACCAGTGGAGACTATTCAAAACAATTCGAAGAAATTTGGAAGTAATCCAGAGCAGCAAAGTGCTTTTATGCAGTTTCAGATCTCCTACTTCATGCCCTTCTGTTGCGTGATAAAGGAGAAGAAGGTGGGAGTGTAACATTGACATGTGTGTGAATAAAACGCCAAAGGGTCCCTCTAAGACCCTTCAGTTCGGTAACAGCCTCGGTGCCACCCATGCATCTCTGTCGAGCACGTTAAATATATACCTGTCAGAGACTTCTGCACCCATTCAGGTGTGTGGTGCCTCGGGCTGCTCTAGCGCCTGTGGGCAGGCAACCCCTTCTCTTATGTGGGGTTACGTGCCCTCAGGCGCTAGGGCAGCAGCGAGGCACCATTCAGCTAAATGGAGAGAGAATTACAGAGTTTAGAAAAAGCGACACATTTTTTTGCAGTATATAACCTTCCACAAAAACGCGCTTCTTGAGTGTTGACATCACAATGAAGATCCTTGGATGACCAACTGAAGCCTTGATGATGAACCTGTGCGTCCCTGTGTACAGTATACTGGAGAAGTAAAATGCTATTAAAAAGACAGTAACCAGATTTTGTTAAGTTCCGCGTTCATTTCACTCTTTCGGTTTTGAAAGCATAGTTACTATGTTTGCTATGAAATACTTTTATCTATAGTCAGCAATTTTTGTGCTGGTTGGACGCTGCACCTTCTGCCATGTGCCAATGTTCTCGACTCCGCGTACTTGCTGTATCCGGTCTCCTCAGTACACTATATTCCCTAAAACGATCTTATTTCTTTCTCTTGTACGCTGGTTGGTAAATTAACTCTTTCCGTGAATGTATTAAGTCACACCACCAGAACCTAATCCTCCTCCTGAAACCAATTCTCATTCCATGCAATATTTTTTCAATTAATTTTCAGGTTCTTTACATAGTACCACATATAAAAACGCTTCCAGTGTATTTGTACCCTATGTTTCTTCTGTTCACGTTTCAGTTATGTATCTTTTTTTCTGTGACATTCAAGCTTGGTACATTTGTTCAATAATTCTGGAAATTATCTGGGTCAAAACATAGGTGCTGTGAAATGACTGACTGGAAGAGCCAGGGAGGCAGATTCATTCGCGTAACAGTGAAGATCTTTCTGTCATTCGCGAAGTGTGAGAACTGCGTGTCAAGTGTATCTGTTGAGCGTAGGTGAATTTAATGGTGTATGGGCACAATATGGTATTATGTTTGTGTTGTGTGATGAGAAGGGAGAGAGTGGAACTCGATGCCAGTACGTAGTCTACTCCCCGCGGGCGCCGAGCTTAAGCCTCATCCGAAAGACGGATCACTGTCAACAGTGTCACACACCCTTATTTCACGAGACACTAGAGAGGTTTGGAACTGAATACAGGACACTGTCGCCAAGTCTTGCGATGAAGAATTTTACGCTACCGCCTTTCTTACCACTATGGGCCAAATACTTTCGGCGAAAATTTCTTCGACAGCCAAGATTTGAACTGGCTATCTCCGAGTCGAGCGCCACCACAAAGGCGAGCGTTAGAGACAACGGCTTCGGAGGCGTAATTAAGTTCTTCTGCAGTGTTGGTAGAGAGCCGCGTTCTAACTGCAGCCTGCACCCATTTCTCCTTACCGGTAGCTTCACTGCCCCACTGCGCAAGAAGGAATTAATTATGAAGCAAACCTCTCTCGTACGTGTCACAGTGTTGTACAGTTTCTGGAAAAGTTGGACATATGCAAGGGCGGACTGAAGCGTTCGGCAGTCCAGAAACTTGTTTCAAAAGTTCAACTGATACAGCCGTTGCGCTCAGTTCAGTATGCATACTTTTTGTAATGAACTCGTCAGCCTGGCTATGCGAGGTCAATGTGTCAGAAGACAGTAGTAAGAGCGCGTGTACTGTTCCACGGATTGTGCATTGTGTGAGTCCCCCTGTTTCACAAGCCGCGGCTGGCCTGGTGCCTGCTAGCGGCAGCTCTCCTTGCATTTCCGTGTCCCCGCTTCCGCGAACCGCACAGCACGCGCTGCTGGCAACGGCTGTTCGGCGATAAGGGATCTAAACCGGGCCGCCTGGAACGGAACACTGCTGGCGACGGATGTGCCCCCTCTGTTTCCCCGTCCCGTTCTGCTCCCTGTAGGAACACCGCTGCGGATGGGCAACGCTGGCAGTCACTGACAAGAACAAGACAGGTGCCATAACGCTATTTCCCAGAAACTTTGCTCAGTGGAAGAAGGGTCAAAATAAGCCAGCCGGTGTCTCGACTTATTCACAGATACTCGACCGTGAAATCTTCAGCAATGGTAACGATGTTTCTTTCCCAAGTGAGATTTATACAAAGAAATGTCGCTGTGGCAACCAGCCTCCGCGCAATGATTGTAATGTTCCGAATTTCTGTGTTTCAAATATTTTTACCATAGGTATAATCAAAGAGAAAGCACAAAATCTTCCTGAAGAATAAACATAAGAATATAATATAAGAATTAAGAAACTATATAAGAATGAAATACAAGTATATGAGAATTTAAAAAGACTGCAACCCCTAAAAATACGATACACAACACATATTATATAATAATGTATAACACTTATTATGAAACCCAGCTGTAATTGTATACTTAGTATAACGCTCTCGTATCCCCTGTGGACATAGGCAGCTAAATGGAAATAATTTAAAAATACAAATAATAATCGGGTTTCGAACACAGGACACAAAAGTGAGAGGCCGTGACGCCAGCCACTGTGCCACCAGTTGGGCCCCCCATCTGAAGTACGTCGAGAACTTTGACCGTCGTTTTCTCAGAAACTGTCGAATATATACGGATAACCGAAGCATATGTTCGTTTATTTTGACTTATTCTACTGAGTGAAGTACCTGGGAAACCGAGTTATGGCACCTGCCGTGTTCTCCTCGTAACAGAATCCGGATATAGTACGCACGAGTCCAAGTACTGCCAGTCGAAATTCCAAGCTTGGAGACTATCTGACAATGTTCTGTTTCTCCTGAAAGCGGAATTGTATTCTTGTTGATTTACTTATCCACACAGTTTATGGCCACAAGGACCTCTCTTACATTTAATCAGCCAGTCACTACACTACCGGCCTTAACATTGCAGCACCATGAAGACTTCGAGCGTTAAACTGCAATAATATCTTGAATAAACAAATAATAAGCATTTATCTGCAACAGCAAAAAGTACGTAGAAGTAATTCTTGAAGTTTTCCCGGCGGATATAATGTTCCATCATCTTTCGGGCGTGCACTCGGGACAGCGACAATTCTTCTTGCGATATTTCGGCTAGAAACCTTCCAACCATCTTCAAGGCGAGTCGGAGACTGAGTTCATAGCGTTTGCGCGTGCCTATTTATACGGAGAGTCATGTGATACAAAGCTGCTGAGGATTGAAAGCGCATGCGTCAAAGATATCGAAGTCGCCACTACTGCGCTAGTCGTAGATAAGATGTATATAGCAAAGATAAACATATAAGCGCAGAGTGCAAACAAAATAGTGCTGCTGCGAATCCACCGTGCTTGTAAATAAATAATTAATCTTTAAAAGTGGTAACATCTGTCGGAAGTGAAGATGCAGAAATTCTTTCCGAACGAAGGTGTGAAATAAGCGGTTTCATCTTGACAATGCTTGGAAACCGCTTATTTCACACCTTCGTTCGGAAAGAATTTCTGCATCTTCACTTCCGACAGATGTTACCACTTTTAAAGATTAATTATTTATTTACAAGCACGGTGGATTCGCAGCAGCACTATTTTGTTTGCACTTGCGCTTATATGTTTATCTTTGCTATATACATCTTATCTATGACTAGCGCAGTAGTGGCGACTTTGATATCTTTGACGCATGCGCTTTCAATCCTCAGCAGCTTTGTATCACGTGACTCTCCGTATAAATAGGCACGCGCAAACGCTATGAACTCAGTCTCCGACTCGCCTTGAAGATGGCTGGGAGGTTTCTACCCGAAATATCTCAAGAAGAATTGTCGCTGTCCCGAGTGCACGCCCGAAAGATGATGGAACATTATGTAGAAGTAGTTCGACTGTTTAGCTGGGTGATAACGTGCTCGCCTCTCATGCAAGCGGTTCGATTTCCGGCCGGGTTGGGGATTTTTCTCCTCTCGGGGACTGGGTGTTGTGTTGTCCTCATCATCATTTCACCCTCATCACCGGCGCGTAAGTCGCCCAATGTGGCGTCGACTGAAATAAGACTTGCACTTGGCGGCCGAACTTCCCCGTATGGAGCCTCCCGGCCAACGATGCCATACGTTCATTTTCATTTTCCATGCGGAAGTAACCCCAATCACAATAACCGATCAATTTAATCCGGACAGCCTTTAGTGGACATTAATATGGAGTGTGCCTAACCTTCGCCTTTGTGAAGACGTGAACACCACTGGGAAGACTTTCAATTATGTGCGTGAATGTGGAGGAACGGCAGCCCTTTCTTTGTCATGAGCCGAAAGCAGAGGTCATGCTGGACACTGGGATGCGGAAAGAAGTCGACGTTCTAATCCCAAAGCTGTTACATTGGGTTTTGTCAGGACTCTGCGCACGCAAATTCATTTCAGGAATGCTATCGTCCACAAACAATAGCTTCAGAGATTCTGCTTTATGATAAGGCCCACTGTCACGGCTAATATGAACAATTATCTTCACCGAACCGTTCCTCTGCCCCACGCAGTACAAAATGATGTAAAACGTGTTCATATTCTTCCGCATGTGGCATTTTCTTAAGCACAATAAGAGGATCACAAACTAACAACGCAAAACATCCCTATATCGTAACACCATGTCCTTCGTACATCACTGTCAGCATTACACGCGATGGCAGGTAACGTTCTCCAAGATTTCGCCAAACCCAAACCCTTCCATCGCATTGTCACACGGAATGAGTGATTTATCACTTCAAATCATTCATTTTCAGTAATACGCTGTCCAGTGGCGACCATCTCAAACGTTCAGATGGGCCACGCGCCATCGTCTCATCAGCGTCGAGCAACCAGCGCCCGAGAGGACGTATGTATTGTTCGACTGCGCAGGTTCGTACAGCCACTCACATACGTTGAGTCTCGTGGTCTCGTCCGCAGCAATACAAATATCTACACGGACAATGATACGACGTCTGGAGCGCTAGGAACTGTTGCGACTTCCGTTCAAGCGTAACCAAAAAGGCATGCCGACAGTGGTGGGTCCGACGTCATCAGTGGACACACGAGCGCCACGACGTTATCTTTTCAGGTAAGCCCCGACTCTGCGTACACCGTCGCGATGGACGTATCCGTCTATCGAGTCTTCGAGGGGAACGAACGTTTACAGATTGCATTCGCTCCTGTCATAAGGCACTTGCACTTGGCGAGATCGTATGGGATGCGGCTTGGTACACAACACCATCACAGCTGGTTCGCAAAGTCGGTAGTTTGTTTAGCACATATTTCATTTCTAACGTGTTGCGGCCGGTGGCCGTGCTCTGTTTCCGCAACGCTATCTTTCAACAAGTTCACAATGATGATTGCCCCTGCTGTCCTGACCTACCCCAATACAAAAGATGTTCGACTGTTGCGCAGACTCTTACGTTCTGTAAGTCTCGGACCCTCTCAAAACATGTGGTCATGGATTACCGAGAGAGTGGCACGCAACCCCAAGTCAGCCAATACGATTACGAATTTTGGAAAGAGCTGAAGCAGCATGGGATTACGTACCCGTTCCTGTTCGTGCGAGCTCAAATGTGTGTGAAATCCTATGGGACTTAACTGCTAAGGTCATCAGTCCCTAAGCTTACACACCACTTAATCTAAATTATCCTAAGAACAAACACACACACCCATGCCGAGGGAGGACTCGAACCTCCGCCGGGACCAGCCGCACAGTCCGTGACTGCAGAGCCCAGACCGCTCGGCTAATCCCGCGCGGCTTCGTGCGAGCTCAGTTTTATTCAGTGAGAAGGCGGATTAGAGCCGTTGTTGCTGGCAGAGGTAGCCAGCTCTGTGTACTGAATTTCGCACCCCATATACAGATTTAATCTCTAATTCTTTCTACTATATGGCATACGTATAAGTAAAAAATATGGTTATTAGCGATCCTTTCGGATGTTGCAATATTAATGGCCAGCGCTGTACATTACATTCATATGTTTTAAAAGTTCTTGTGCTTAATAAGGAACTCAATACTTGCAACTGGTTACGACATACTTAACGAAAACACTAACACCTACAAAAAAAGGCTCTGAAAGGTAGAATATTCGAGACAAATTACATGCAACTTGATCTAACCTGTAAGAAGGGCAGCATTGGACATGAGAGAAGGGTTTGGGGGAGGAAGAGAAATGTGGAAGAACAGAAATAACAAAGGGTGAGGGGGGGAGTGGCGTGACTGACTGAGACTGAGCATCTTCCTTCATCTCTATGTTCGTTCATTTTTGATGTAGTCTATCATTCCAAATCTCTTCCTACTTGTTCCTAGCATTGCTTCCATTTTTCCTCTATAAGTCTTTGTTGGAGACAATTTATATGCAGTATATATCACAGGCAAGATTTTTTTTTCTCGTTCTGATCACTTCCAATAACGTATCTTGCCCGTTTTCTTCGTTACTTCTTCATACTTCAGTCGACATCACCTTAAGCATTCTTCTCTGTACCCACACATCAAAACTCTTTTAAATGTCTTTCTTCCTGTTAGTACCTCCTTCACCTTTCCAAATGCTCTCTTTCCCATTGATATCCGCCACCTTAATTCTTCCGTACACTTTCGTTCCGTCTCATTAAACTTTACAGGTACAGATAGGATTTTAGTTCATCTACATCTACATACATACTCCGCAAGCTACCGTGCGGTGCGCGGCAGAGGGTACCATGTACCACTACTTGTCATTTCCTTTTCTGTTCCATTTGCGAATAGAGCGAGAATAAACAACTGTTTATATGCCACCGTACAAGCCCTAACTTCTCGTACGAGGGTAATCTTAAAAGTAAGATCTCCTATTTTTTATGAGTACATAGACCTGTTTATTTCTACAATGGTTTACGTCAGTTTACAGCTTGAACATTTAGCTATTTTTCTACATAATCACCATTTCTGTCGATGCATTTCTGTAGACGCTGTGGCAGTTTTTGTATGCCCATGTCATACCAGCTCGGCGCCATGCTGTTCAGAAAGTTATTAGCCTCTTCTTTCACCTCGTGAAATGGTGATTATGTGGAAAAATAGCAAAATGTTCAAGCTGTAAACTGATGTAAACCACTGTAGAAATAAACAGGTCTATGTACTTAGAAAAAAATAGGAGACCTTATTTTTGCGATTGCCCTCGTATCTTTGGTCCTTACACGAAATGAGCGTTGGCGGCAATAGAATCGTTCTGCGGTCAGCTTCAAAAGCCACTTCTCCGAATTTTCTCAACAGTGTTCTTCGAAAAGAACGTGGCCTCCCCTCCAGGGAGGTCTTCCTTTAAAACGACCTGATGAGGATCCCACGCACCCGAGCAGTGCTCAAGAACGTGTGGCACTAGTGACCTACACGCGGTCCTCTTTATAGATGAGTTACGCTTTCCTAAAATTCCCACGATAAGCCGAAATCGACCATTTGTCTTTCATTTCGTTTCGCTTATTATAATAACGCCTAGATGTTTAATCGACGTTACTGTGTCAAGCAGCGCACGACTAATGCTGTATTCGAACACTATGGGTTTGTTTTTCCTACCTACCTGTATTTACTTACATTTTTCTATATACAGAACTAGCTGCCATTCATCACAACTAGAAATTTTGTGTGAGTCATCTTGTATCTTACTACAGTCATACAACTTCGCTTCCTTACCGCACGCCACAACATCAGCAGCAAACAACCGCAAATTGCTGCTCACCCTGTCCGTCATATCATTTATCCATACAGAGAATAAGAGCGGACATCACATTACCTGGGGCGCTCTTGACGACACCCTTGTGTCTGGCGGACACTTGTCGTCGATGTCAATGTACTAGATTCTATTACTTAAGAAGTCTTCGAGACACTCACATACCTGCGAATTTAATTCGTATTCTTGTTTGCTCGTTAACTGTCTGCAGCGGGGCGCCGTGTCAAACGCTTTCCGGAAATCTAGGAATATGGAAACAGCGTTTAGCTCTCCATTCATAGTTTGCAAAATATCATGTGATAAAGGAACAAGCAAGTTTCCCCACTAGCAATGCTGATTAATCCGTGCTGATTTACGGAAGCTTTTCTGTCTGAAGGAAATTTATTATATTCGAACTCAGAATATGTTCAAGAATTCTGCAGAAATCTATGTTCAGGATATTGATCTGTCATTGCGCTGGTCCTTTCCTTTACCCTTCTTATATACGCGAGTCATCTGTGGTTTTTCCCCAGTCGCTAGGGACTTCGCGCTGGGCAAGAGGTTCACGATAAACGCAAGATAAGTAAGGGGCCAATGTCATAGATTACTCTCTGTAAAACCGATTTGGGATTTCATCCGGACTTGGCGACTGCTTGTCTTCAACTCTTTCAGTTGCTTCTGTACGCCAGGAATGCCCATTACAAAGTTCTCCATACGGGAGTCTGTGCGTTGGTCAAATCCCAATATATTTGTACGATCCTCCTGCGTGACCGGCTCTTAAACTCAAAACTTGGAACTTCAGTTTTCCTTTTGCTATGTTCTATCTTTTTTCCGTCTAAGAATATGTTAACTAGTGCTTCCTTCTTGTTTATTATCATCACTTTGGTCTTCATTCCATACCCCTCGCCCCTTCTTCAACATCTTAGCTCAACTTCATTGACAGCAACATATTATGCAATATGCACCAAACACAAAATCAGAGCCATTTTTCCTTGCAAACTTTTTCGAATCACACGAACTATCTTACTTAAACGAAAGTATCACAATAACTCTGACCATTAACGAAGTGATGGGCATGTCATAATAAAGCTGATACATAAAGCTATAATAACCCAAAATATTTTTTTTACCTGTTAGTTTCCATAAAATCATCCGAGAAAGATTGTAGGGCGGGCGTCTCGATTCTGCCATCGCACGGCGTCGCCGATCACACAAAAGTGGGCAACAAAGTCGGTGTACCCTTCCGAACAAACGAACTCGGCAAGCGTTTTACAAGAAATCTGGGCACTGTGCATCGGCCAACGTATTCTGCGCGGACTCTAAATAGATCCATAACTGATTTCGAAGGAAATTTTGTTTTGTAAATAAAAAACGCCTCCTCGAATTACACTATATTTTATTTCTCCCAGATACGTTTCGCCTTTTTTTTTCACGTTAAGACGTCATCTGTGGGTTCTAGAAAGATGATAGTTTTGTTTTGATATGTGTTGTATAACAGTTCACGTCTCGTTTTTAAGCAAATTATTTACACAAATTATTTACATGAAACACGAGACGTGAACTGTTTCACAATCTACATACACTACTGACCATTATAATTGCTACACCACGAAGATGACGTGCTACAGACGCGAAATTTAACCGACAGGAAGAGGATGCTGTGATATGCAAATGATTAGTTTTTCAGAGCATTCACACAAGGTTGTCGCCGGTGGTGACACCTACAACGTGCTGACATGAGGAAAGTTTCCAACCGATTTCTCATACACAAACAGCCGTTGACCGACGTTGCCTGGTGAAACGTTGTTGTGATGCCTCGTGTAAGGAGGAGAAATGCGTACCATCACGTTTCCGACTTTGATAAAGGTCGGATTGTAGCCCATCGCCATTGCGGTTTATCGTGTCGCGACACTGCTGCTCGCGTTGGTCGAGATCCAATGACTGTTAGCAGAATATAGAATCGGTGTGTTCAGGAGGGTAATACGGAACGCCGTGCTGGATCCCAACGGCCTCGTATCACTAGCAGTCGAGATGACAAGCATCTTATCCGCATGGCTGTAACCGATCGTGCACCCACGTCTCGATCCCTGAGTCAACAGATGCAAGACAAGAACAATCTGCATGAACAGTTCGACGACGTTTGTAGCAGCATGGACTATCAGCTCGGGGACCATGGTTGCGGTTACCCTTGACGCTGCATCACAGACAGGAGCGCCTGCAATGGTGTACTCAACGACGAACCTGGGTGCACGAATGGCAAGACGTCATTTTTTCGGATGAATCCAGGTTCTGTTTACAACATCATGATGGTCGCATCCGCACGGCGTATCACCCGGCGTGATGGTATGGGGTGCCATTGGTTACACGTCTCGGTCACCTCTTGTTCGCATTGACGGCACTTTGAGCAGTGGACGTTACATTTCAGATGTGTTACGACACGTGGCTCTACCCTGGCCAGCACATTCTCCAGATCTCTCCCCAATTGAAAACGTCTGGTCAATGGTGGCCGAGCAAATGGCTCGTCACAATACGCCAGTCACTACGCTTGATGAACTGTGGTATCGTGTTGAAGCTGTACCTGTACACGCCATCCAAGCTCTGTTTGACTCAATGCCGAGGCGTATCAAGGCCGTTATCACGGTCAGAGGTGGTTGTTCTGGGTACTGATTTCTCAGAATCTATGCACCCAAATTGCGTGAAAATGTAATCATATGTCAGTTCTAGCATACTATATTTGTCCAATGAATACCCGTTTATCATCGGCATTTCTTCTTGGTGTAGCAATTTTAATGGCCAGTAGTGTATTACTCATACCAAAACAAAACCGTCATTTTTCTAGATCCCACTGACGATGCCATAAAGTGAAAAATGGCGAAACGCGACTGGGAGAAATAAAATACAGTGCAGCAAGAGAAGGTGTTATTTACTTTCAAAACAAATATTTCTGTGCTTGATGGGATGGACGGTCACGCAAACAAACTCGTGATTCAGAATGAGTTTCGGTTCGGCATGCAGAAGCAGTAATACAATCGTGCTAAGCTAATTACGTATCGAGCGTTATTGCTGGACAGAGACGTTCCCGAGCCGGTAACCAGCTGGCGACTGGCAGAGCGGAACCGGGGCGAGGAATGCGCGCCAGCTGAGCCAGGCGGCGGGCCGCAGCTCGCACCGGCGCCGCACGGCGGTGACGTCAGCGAGGCAGTGACCGCTGGAGCAGGCGCGCCCGCCTTGCCGGGGGTTCGGGCTGGGCTCCGACCGTCTGCAGGAGGCATGGCCAACCGGAGGGAGTGATTTAGAAGCTTAAGTTAGCGGGCTACATCGTCACGCGACGCGATAGCAATGCTTCTATAGCACATATAAGTCGAAACGATATCTTCCGCCATGGGGTAACACACCGACATGAATGGCACCCCTTTCCCGACATCCTCACCAACAAATTATGCCTCAAAACACCCTTTTCTGTGAGTACATTCAACTTATGTCTTTAGATGTTTACATTTATTTAGGTGTCGCGAACACTGTTTCTCTACTTACGACGTTTTAAAACAGCTGTCTAAAACAATGTTGACGACACGCAAATAAACGTAAACATGTGGAGATGGATGCCAGGCATCTTGAGATGTCATCACGAAAAATTATTGGTCAATGTACAGACTGAACAATATCGGGGGATAGGCTACAACACTGTCTCACTCCTTCCTCAATCTCTTCTTCCTTTCATGCTCCTCAACTATTATTACTGCCGTCTGGTTTCTGTACAAGTTGTAAATAGCCCTTTCCTCCCTGTATTTTACCACTGCTACTTTCGGGATTTTAAAGAAAGTACTCCACTCAACATTGTCAAAAGCTTTCTCTAAGTCTACAAAGGCTGTAAACGTAGGTTTGTCTTTCCTTAATCTATCTTTTATGAGAGTCGTAGGACCAGTATTGCCTCAAGTGTTCCTGTATTTTTCCGAAATCCAAACTGTTCTTCCCCGAGGTCGGATTCTACCAGTTTTTCCATTCTTCTGTAAACAGTTCGTGTTACTAGTTTGCAAGCATGACTTACTACATTGATAGTTCGGTAATATTCACATCCGTCATCACCTGCTACCTTTGGAATTGTAACTATTATATTCTTCTCGAAGTCCGAAGGTATTTCGCTTGTCTCATACATCTTGAACATGAGATGGAAGTGTTTTGTTACGGCTGGCTTCCGAAAACTATCAGTAACTCTGACGGAATGCCATGCATTCCTGAGGCCTTATTAAGTCTTTCACTGCTCTATCAAATTCTTCTCGCAGTATCATATCTCCCACCTCGTTTTCACCTGCGTCCTCTTTCAGTTTTATAATATTGCCTTCTTGTTCGTCTCCCTTGATTCTCTATACAGGGCGTCACATTTATCTTGACCACCTTAAATAACTGTTTGTCCAGATGCAAATTACAAAATGTTTCAAGCAAATGTTACTTAGCCGTCAGGGGGTCATCAGATCAGTATGATTGCCTTGGTTGCAGCATTGTTTCTTACAAAGATATGAACAGCGTATGACTCTTTTAAGTGGCACCCTGTATTTTTTATTCGATAATTCATTTCCTCTCCAAAAGACCTATTCAAAAATGTATCACAGTGTACCATTAACTGAAACACAAAGCTATTAATTACATAATACATCATTGACATTGACGCTCCCAGCGCTTGGTGCAGGTACTCGGGGTAATGGAAAACATCCTCGTGCTGACGTTGACCGAGTACAAATGTAAACATAAGTAGAATGCCCACCCGTCATTCCGTCAACCATCGTCAGCTGAAGAGTTGTGAAAGTAGAATGTACACCAACTAAGAGAAGGTAGAAATGCTACTCGTCCAAGGGGAACGTAAGTTCGCAGAACAGTAATTGCAATACCGTTTTCTTATGTACAGGTACATTTACTACAGTAGTTTAGTCCTTTTAAATATTGTTGTGTAGAGTAGGCATACAGTAAAGGCTGCCCGCATCTCGTGGTCGTGCGGTAGCGTTCTCGCTTCCCACGCCCGGGTTCCCGGGTTCGATTCCCGGCGGGGTCAGGGTTTTTCTCTGCCTCGTGATGGCTGGGGTCAGGGTTTTTCTCTGCCTCGTGATGGCTGGGTGTTGTGTGCTGTCCTTAGGTTAGTTAGGTTTAAGTAGTTCTAAGTTCTAGGGGACTAATGACCTAAGATGTTAAGTCCCATAGTGCTCAGAGCCAGCCAGTAAAGGCTGTCCTTCCTACAAACTGCATCGACATAACGTTTCTTTTATTGTTGTTGTTCAGGTAGGCGAAATGTTACGCAGGTAGCGGAACTGTACAGAGAGCGATATCCTGACAAGAACCCACCTTCCTGACGGATGTTTTCTCGTCTCGTTGCGACGTTCCAGGGAACGGAAAGATTCAACCCACGACAACGCAATCGTCGTAACACTCTCACAGACGAAGCTGCCGAAGTTAACTGTTCTCGCTTCCGTTGCCATGAATCCACATGTGAGCACACGACAGCTTGAACACGAGCTTGGCATCTCTAAAACCAGTGTACATCGTATTCTTACACTTCACCGGTTCCATCCTTACCATGTACACCTACATCAAGAATTGCATGGGAATGATTTCAGGAATCGTGTACAGTTATGTCAGTGGACACAGCAACAAATCCTCGCCAACCCGAACTTCTTCTCAATTGTTCTATTTACCTTCTCAAACAAAGGGCAGGTAAATACAAGGAACATGCATTATTGGTCCAGCGACAACCCACGATGGCTTAGACAGGTGGCACATCAACGTCAATGGAGAGTTAACGTTTGGTGTGTAATGCTTGGTACTACAATTATTGGCTCTTAAATGTTATGGTAGTCTGAACGGCACAGTGTATGCCAACTTCCTGTAACGAATTCTTTCTCCTCTTCTGGATGAAGTGCCGCTCAGAACCAGAATGCTTGTGTGGTATCAACACGGTGGATGTCCAGCACATAATGCCTTGCGTGCACGTCGTATTCTGAACCGAAGGTATCCTGCCAGATGGATTGGTCGAGGAGGAACAGTTACTTGGCCTATTAGGTCTCCTCATTTAAATCCTCTGGACTTTTTTCTTTGGGGATGCATTAAAGACGTTTTCTATTGCGATATTACAACAACTCCAGAGGACATGCAGGAACGTATTATGCTTGGTTGTAATTCTCTTCAGTCAGCAACACTGGAAGAACTAAATAATTCTTTCATTCAACGAGTGCACCAGTGTGTCGGTGTCCAGGGTCACCACTTTGAGCACCTTTGAATGTTCTACTCCTGGGAAATGGTACAGGAGAGTCAAAGTCAATTTTGTATCATGTCTTTACTTGGTGTTAATTTGTTTCCTGACAACTCCAGCAAGTGGACGAGCTTGTGATCCTGGGCTCAATGTCAATGTTGCGTTATGTAACTAATAACGTTGTGTTTCAGTGAATGGTACACTGTGATACATTTTTGAATAGGTCTTTTGGAGAGGAAATTAATTACAGAATAAAAAATAAAGGGTGCCATTTAAAAAAGTCATACGCCTGTTCATATCAAGCTACAACGAAGGCAATCAATGCTGATTGATGTGCCCCTGACGGCTGAAGAACATTTGCTTGAAACATTTTTTAATTTGCATCTGGACAAACAGTTATTTAGGGTTGTCAAGATATATGGGATACCCTGTATACGCCTTCCACTTTTCATCATTCTCTTCTTTGCTTAGGACTGGTTTTCTACCTGAGCTCTTAATATTCGTACAGTTACTTCTCTTTTCTCCAAAGGCCTCTTTAATTTTCCTGTAGCCAGTCACTATCTTTACCCTAGTGATGTATCCTTATGTTTGTCCTCTAGCCATTCTTGCTTAGCCATTTTGCACTTCCTATCAATCTTATTTTTTAGACTTTTGTATTCCCATTAGATTGTTTCATTTGTCGCAGTTTTATATTTCCCCTTTAATGCAAGAAGAACAAAACCCGGCAATGAGACAGGCAGTTCCAGTAGACAAACAGTTAGGATTCATCTGGCGCTTTTTGGTTACAGGCAGGTTATTCGAGTATGTTCATATTGGGAAACATTATTAGCAAGCATTTTTTAAGTATTTGCCCACAAATACTTTTGATAACTGTTTGCATAGGCATAGCTTGTTTCTGTAACATTAAATAAAGTGAGGCTTCATTCTTTTATTTCTTTTAAATGGCTTAAATGTCTAAATCGCTTGAACTTATCAAATATCGACTGTATTATACAGAAGCCAAACTAGAAAAATGCGAACAACAGACTGACGAATTGTCAAAAACCGATAGTGCTCGCGCTCACACGCTCAACACGTATTGCTAATACTGAGAATATGTTGGTCTGTCTCAATACTGTTCATCAGTATTTCTATTATTGCAACAATACACAGTCTCAGAGGGTCATTATGCTGACATATTGAATTCACACTGAACGTGCAAAGGGCCCTGAACTAACTCTCCGTCCCACGAGTTTCTTCCGCGTGCCAGACTGAAACAGCCCACCCGTAAATTTCGCCTTCCATATTATGCAGACACACGCTGTCGTTCATCAACATTGATGCAGTTATCGATTTTCTTGGAACAGACAAAGGGCACACACATCGCCGCTCTGAAAATCGTTATAACCTACGTGGCATAATTTGTTTTTAATGTACAATGTATTCTCGTTTCGTTTAGGAATGACGTGAGAGAAGAGCGGTTGATATGCATCTGTTCGAGTGTTGTTAGTGTAGGTTTATGAAAACAATGGTTCAAATGGCTCTAATCACTATGAAACTTAACAACTGATGTCATCAGTCCCCTAGAATTAGAACTACTTAAACCTACCTAACCCAAGGACATCACACACATCCATGCCCGAGACAGGATTCTAACCTGCGACCGTAGCAGCAGCGCGGTTCCGGACTGAAGCGCCTAGAATCGCTCGGTCACAGCGGCCGGCCCGGCGTAGGTTTATCTCGGGAGAAAAGTAGTAGAACATGCACTGACAAGAAGACCTCTTATGTTTTCGCGACTACATTAATTTCGCGGTAGCGTCGCTGTTAGATGAAATGGAATTCATGGAATCCATTTCCCCTTGCGAATGAATTTTCATTGCGCGTTTACTGTGTGAGTTCTATAGATGTAGAATGGAAAAGAAAAATAAGAAAATAAATTGTTATAAGTAAATACAATGTTTGATGGGTATATCCAAGAATGTCCACTACACTGATTATATTGCTGAGTGGACTAAGCGTAATTAAAAAAGGACCATGAATCATATTTCACCTTAAATTGTAGTAGATGTCAAAGCGCGTACAGTACAGGATTGTGGTGTTGGAAAGAGCCTCCAGACTGCCGCCCATTTTGTTTCCGTACAGGGTTTAATTACGGGCGGTGCGCGTAGAAGGAGCGCTGCTGGACAAGCGACAGGCTTCTGCGAACGACTTTCCTCGGACTCCTCCCTGGCTGTGGGCGTTGTCCCTAACGATGGTCGACGCGAAAGGATAGAAAGCCGCTGCTGCCACTCCCTTCTCGCGTCGAAAGGCAGTCAACAATAACGACGAACCTTGTCTGGGACCAGTCCGCGGCCATTTGTTACGATGGGTAATTATCACAGTGAGAAAATAAAATTAGGTACGGTAGTTCATTTATTGTTTATTTGCAGATACGTGTCTGCTGTCTAAGTACACACGGCAACAGCCCCCCTTCCCATTACAGCGACCGATACCAGCGGAAATGTCGCAGCTGTTTCAGGCCAATCCAGATTACTTCTTTGTGTTTCGAGCCCTTCCAATATACACTACCCCCCCCCCCCAAAAAAAAAAAAAAAAAAAAAAAAAAAAAAAAAAAAAAAAAAAAAAAAAAACACCGACATAATATGGAGGAATTGTCTGAATGGGACAGAGATAGGTAGATGTGATGTACATTTACAAACTAACAAATGACTACAATTGACAAACTAACAAATGACTACAATTTCACTAAATTAGATGATTTATTAAAGAAAAGGAGCTTCACAAATCGTGCAAGTCAATAACGCGTTGGTCCACTTGTGGTCCTTGTGTAAGCAGTTGTACGGCTTGGCATTAATTGTACAAAGTTGTTGGCCGTCCCCCTGAGAGATATCGTGCCAAATTCTGTTCAATTGGCGCGTTAGATCGTTAAAATCCCGACCCGGTTAGAGGGCCCTGCCGATAATGCTCGAAACGTTCTCAACTTGCTGGCCAAGGTGGGGTTTGGCAAGCACGAAGGCAAGCAGTAGAAACTGTTTGTGCACGGGCATTATCTTGCTGAAATGTAAGCTCACGATGGCTTGCCATGAAGGGCAACAAAATGGGGCGTAGGATGTCGCCGACGTACCGCTGTGCTGTAAGTAAGACGCCGCTGACAACGAAAGGCGTCCTGCTATGAAAAGAAATTTCACACCAGCCCATCACCCCTGCCTGTAGCGCCGTTACACGGGTGACAGTCGTCCTACCGCAACCCGGGGCGCCCCCAGACACATCTTTGCTAATCGACGGGGCTAAATTCGAAGCAGGACTCTCACTGAAGACAATTCTAATCCAGTCAATGAGATTCCAGGCCGAATGGGCCCGACACCATTGTAAATGGGCTTGTTGGTGTGCAGTGGTCAATGGCAGTGGGCGCAATCCTTGTGGTCACTGAAGCAGTAGTTCCACGTCGGATTCATGATAATGATGAATCCGAGGCTCTGAGTGCGTTTCTGATAGTTGCTCGGCCCTCGCGTTCTGTCGTCTCTCCAGATCGACCGCTTCCTTTTTGAAGCTGTGTTCGGCCATGGTTCACGAATTCCTGCCAGCATCGTCGAATAGTGGCGTCGCTCCTATTAAAATGTCGAGCGATTCGCCTGTTACCTTAACCGCCTTCTTTGAGCCAACTACATATCCTCTCTGAAATGCTGACATTTGCGTACGTTATTCACGCCCCTTTCTGCGAGGCGCCGTTACTGTCCAACTGAGTACACGGAATATAATTTGCGAAGATTTTATGCCCTGGTATCGACGTGTCACCTATTTACTATACTTGCCAGCTCCGCGGTGAAAACTGCGCAGCAGCGGCAGCATTCATCAATCGGTCGAAAAGGCCTATAATTTTGCATTTTCCGTCTGTACATGATTAATAATTTGTGACCAATTTGCATAATTCCTTCATGGTGTGTCGCTTTCTTTGTTGGAGAGTGTGTATCTTCCTTAATGATCAGTACGGTAAAGTTGAAGAGGAAAGGGGAGATTAAGGTTGAATGTTCCTTCGACTAGCATGTATTTAGCGAGCGTTCACAATTTCGGACTGGCAAAGGATAGCGAAGAAAATCCTTTGTAACCGTTCAAAGAAACTAGCCCGGCATTCGTCTTAAGCCACTTAGGCTTAATCTGGATGGCCGGGCGTGGATTTGGATCATCGTCCTTCCAAATAAGAGTACAGTGTTTGTCGACTGCACTGACACGCTCATTGGTACAACTGGACCTTATACAGAGAGCTACCGGCAACCGTTCTTTCCGAGTAGGGAGTATAAAATGGGGACATGATTATGGTATACTATGTTCCATCTGCATCATTCTCTGGGACGGCTTGCGAAGTAAGAATGTTAATGTACAACCGTTCCAGTGATCGCATTTTGCGTCTTAGGAACACACCGAAATTTGAATCAGTGCTTTCGAATGCTTGTCGAGAATGAATCAGCCTATTCGTTCTGGAGAATAGTATCGAATACAATTGCGGAGTGAAGGCGACACTGGACTCTTACTCTTTGGGCCGATGGTTGAAATCACCAGCCGACGATCTGGTTTCATTAAATCGCTAAGGTGTGTCCATGTGCATTCTTCGAAAGAACAGAGCCCATCTCCTTCCATAATCCGAGCTTTTTCTCCGTCTAATGACCTCGACACAGACGGGACGTTAAAGCTAAACTTCCTTCCTATCTTCCTTTTAGAGGAAGTCTGGTCTGAGTGGTTCTGATTCCAACGCCGATATTTGAAAGAAAACAGTCTCTTGCGTAACTGCCAAGTTCACAACATAAACCGGGGTTACAAACAGCTGACAATAATAATAAAAAAGAACTGTTAGTTATTGGGAGCAGAATGAAAGTGGTTCATGACGTGAGGTATTCTGCAAGTCGTGCACCTTGTATCGGTTGAACAGCAGATTGCGAGATGGCCCAGTCACCGTCACAACTACGTCGCAACTTGCTGACGAATGAGAGAGACTGCTCGGCTCTTCTGCAAACGCACACCTTCCGACAGCTGAGAGAGTGCCGGCGTGGCAGAGCGATGCCAACCCAGCAAGTTGCTGTCGGCCAATATCTGGACTATAGCAGAATATTCTCGCTATTAACGTACTCAACTGTCTTAATATTATCTATCTTATGGATAAGAGTTCGCGATCATTAAGTCAGTCATATTTATTTAGTGTACACCCACTTAGTTACGAACCATCTTGAGAAGAAACTTTAGTATTTATGTCGAAGTAAACTGGTTCCTTTTTCAATTACCGAATATCTTCGGTGGTTTCAAGATCTCAGCTACGAATTTAGCTTTTAATTATTTCTCGTTAAAGTACACCAAGGCGTGTCTATGCGTATTAAGAACCTTATTTTATCAACTTACAACAATTCGTTTTCTTACTGAGTGCTAGTTATGTTCAAATGTGTGTGAAATCTTATGGGACTTAGTAGACTAAGTTCATCAGTCCCTAAGCTCACACACTACTTAACCTAAATTATCCTAAGGACAAACACACACACCCATACCCGAGGAGGACTCGAACCTCCGCCGGGACCAGCCGCACAGTCCATGACTGCTGGTTCACATGGCTCTGAGCACTATGGGACTTAACATCTATGGTCATCAGTCCCCTAGAACTTAGAACTACTTAAACCTAACTAACCTAAGGACATCACACAACACCCAGTCATCACGAGGCAGAGAAAATCCCTGACCCCGCCGGGAATCGGGCGCGGGAAGCAAGAACGCTACCGCACGACCACGAGCTGCGGACCCATGATTGCTAGTTATGTTTCCTGGAAGTTGTTATCCATTATTCAGTGTATGTGTGTGTGTGTGTGTGTGTGTGTGTGTGTGTGAGTGAGTGTGTATGAATGGTTATGTTCCAGAAAACTAATTCTCAGCGGTATAACATTGTTGAATGAATGAACGAGACAGGGGCATAATTGCTAGCTGTTACCAACGGCGTATTCTGGCGGGTGATAATTTTTTTTTATTTTCGTGTCTGATGTAAGCATTATATTTCACACGTCTCCTAGTTATTAAAAAATCAACAGTTTTCTTCTTTCGATGACTGTCTAACAAAAACCGAAGCAGTGAGATGTGCTCCTAAAAGAGTCAAAAATTCCTCGAGGAACTCATTTATCACATATCCAGAAGGATCATTTACTGTAGTCATTTTAGTACTATTGGTTATAATGTGCGAGGTTTGAGACAGTTTGCAGTACGCCGCTTGCAGACGATAACTTCTCACAAATAGACGCTTTGAGAAAGCGTAACTATAAAACAGATATAATTAATTTGATTTAGAAAAGAGCAACCAGCCACACATCTCCTTCACCTTTTTACTGAAAGAAGCATGACGACCCCTTTCAAGTACATGAAATCTTTGAAGCAAATGATGCTCGTTTTTAAAACCGACTGCTGCAAGCAAGACAAAACACTGCTTGTAACACTTCATTTAAGTGGACTGCACAGGCTCAATAACAGGGTAGCGACCCATCAAAAGATTTATGTGATTTCGAGGTAGAAATCTCAAATTTATCTGAACTTTTTTTTTGTGAGTGCATGTTTCCCTCTACTATCTTTCATAGCCGAAGCCTAATAAAGCTGCAGGGTTTTGGCAGAAAGTTTAGATATTCTGCCAGGACACGGAAAGTTAGAATAGCTGAGAAACAAACTTCAAGTTGTTGCGTTACTTATAAGTGATTACTCCAAGTTGAGATAGTACTTAACACTTTTGCCAACAATTCTGTAAGTTGTAAGGTCTTGGCGTCCCAGGAAATTATTTCTTTACTATCATACATCACCCTTCTGTGCCAAGCTGCTTCATTTTGCAATAACCTCAAGTAAATGAAAAATCTTCGCAGGAACACAGTTCGAACTGACATGAAAACTATGTCTACCAATTTTAATTTTAAAAATTTCAGTATGTTCATGTCATGTATGAAGTAACCACAGATTTTCCTCGTTACTGAATCATTTACCAGGCTGTGGGTGCCATTGCTCGAAGCCATTCGATATAAAATTTAAAAAAAAGATGTCACCGGAATGTTACATCAATAGACTTCGATAGCAATGACGCGCCATGTTTCAGAACGGCGATCTGCACACTACGGTCACCGTTGGCTTGTAACATGACCGTGAGAGACGTCTAAAAATTTCTACATTAAGTTGAAATTAGTCAAAAAGATTCGAAGACTGAATGTTCATTGTTGATCTACAAATCATGGATGTTCAGTTACAGATCTGTTTTTATATCATTTTATAAACTGGTCACCAGTAAATGTGACTCGTAAAATATAGACTGTATTTCTAATTACAGTTGTGAAATTGAAAGCTGTTTTCCAAAATATTTTCAAAAGTATGAAACTGAATTTCCTTGAGGTTTCCATATTTTCCAAGTTTTCCAGAGAAGTCGCGCCCTGAGTAGTAGCGTACACATAAAATTCGTCACTGCCATGTGCTTTCTTTACACACGACGATTTCATCTTTCACGGTCATACTCCTTGATCTGATTCATAAACTGTCCTCCCAAAATGCACACGGACAATTATGTAACGTCTCATCAGTACTACTACGTTTTTTGCTGTTAATGTCAAGGTATCACACTAGCAATAGACTAAAATACGAGGCTTTAATGAATGGTTAGAAGTGTACATCTGTGTCAGCATCTATACTCTGCAAACCACCGTTGCGTGTCAGAAGGCACGTCCCATTGTACCAGTTATTAGGATCTCTTCCTGTTCCATTCACGTATGGAGCGCAGGAAGAGCCTCGGAGCGTGTAGTAATTATTGTAATTTTATCCTCACGATCCCTATGTGAGCGATATGTAGGGGCTTCTAGTATCTTCCTAGAGTAATCAATTAAAGCCGGTTCTTGAAACTTTGTTAATAGACTTTCTCGGGATAGTTTATGTCTGTCTTCAAAAGTCGTGTTCCTTCAGTATCTCTGTGACACTCTCCCTCGTACTAAAAAACCTGTGCCCATTCGTGCTGCCCTTCTCTGTATACGTTCAATATCCCCTGCTAGTCTTACCTGATACCGATCCACACACTTGAATAATTTTGTGGCCGCGCGGTTGGAGGCACCATGCACGAATCGCGCGGCCCCTCCCGCCGGAGGTTCGAGTCCTCCCTCGGGCATGGGTGTACGTGTTGTCCTCAGCATAAAGTTAGTTTAAGTAGTGTGTAAGTCTAGGGACCAATGACCTCAGCAGTTTGGTCCCTTAGGAATTCACACACATTTGAACATTTGAATGATTTTCTAGAAACAGTAGCACGAGTGATTTGTTAGTAGTCTCCTTTGCAGACATTGCACTTCCCCAGTGTTATACCAATAAACCGAAGTCTACCACCGTATTGGAAGTCGTGAGGTAGGTGCTTCTTAAAATGGGAATTCAAACAAATTTTCTGTTTTTAGGCAATTTTCCGATGTATCATTTACAGAGCGAAGCGCGAGGTAATGAATTTACGGGCCGATGCCTGTGGCCACGTGGGCGCGCCGTCCGCCATCCACTGGAGGTCGGCCTGCGCCGGAAGCGGAAGCCCGCAGTTTCGCCAACGGCCGACGGACACCAACACGGCACAAGTAGCGCAAGCTGTAGCTGGCTGCGCATCGCTCTGACCGCTCGCGGAACTTATGCGCGCCTAACAACAGCTGAACCTTTTCGGCCCGCACAGCTGAGCGTCTGATTGCCACGCCGACGGCCGGGGTCATTGATACACTGACAATGGTATTTGGAAGAGGGAATTAGCACAGCGCCGGCCGAGGTGGCCGAGCGGTTCTAAGCGCTTCAGTCTGGAACCGCGCGACCGCTACGGTCGCAGGTTCGAATCCTGCCTCGGGCATGGATGTGTGTTATGTCTACAGGTTAGTTAGGTTTAAGTAGTTCTAAGTGGTAGGGGACTGATGACCTCAGCAGTTATGTCCCTTAGTGCTCAGAGTCAATTAGCACAGCAACAAACATTTTTGCTCAAGACCCAATACTGACATTGTAGGCTGGTACCACGAGCCGTATATACACCGGTCTCATTAATTAGTAACATACATAATTCGGTACGTCGTGGGGCCCCATCGTAAAGGCGCGATAAGTTGGCCGCCAGTCAGTAGATACTGATCGGTAAAAGGCGGCACTTCGTGTTAACAATGGTCTGTTTCAGGTTGGTGCCAACCTCAGCGACACAATAGTTGCGTGGTGAAGTGTTAACAGTACTTGTGCTTTAAATTCTTTATTGAATACGAGAGACCATCACGAAAGTTGATTTCAATACCAGTTATAAATGTTGGAAATGTTAGCGGAATTTAAAAGCTAATATAAAAAGTTAGCAACTTTCATATTTGCATTTAATTGGAATTGCGCAGTGCGTTGTATTACAACAGCCTGAATCCAGATAATGTTCCTTGCTATATATAAGATGTGCATTTGAAGATGACCATCCCTACGATGCGCATTCATGAATTCATGTTACTCCCATGTCAAATTTTACACCATAGCAGCTCATCGATACGAGCCGCGCACGCCCGTGAATTGTCAGTACTGGAACACAAGCAACAAAACCTACCTCCTCTCACTTCCTCTAATTAGCAGTGTCCCCGCTACTTAACTCCCGCCAGTGAGGTAATCGGCCAATTTAACTTAGCTCACGGCCGAATGGACCAAGAATTAAAATGAAACTTATCTTACATTTTTACAGCCTCTGTATTTTTGTTTGGTGATCAGCAAGAAAACACACTCTTAAGAAGCTCTTAACGGTAGTTGACGTTTTTGATTCGGCTATTAGTTGCTAAAAGTATATTACTGTAGGATACGGCTGAGAACCGCGGGCCACACGAATATCTGATTCGGTCTAAAAAAATGCAGTTGTCACCTCCCACACACTGTTTTATAACGTGCGACAACAGTGCACCGAGGGACCAATAAATCACACTACTGAGGACGGTATCTGATGAATGCGAATAGCATCGACTTACCTGCAGCATGGTTTTTACACAAGGAAACACATGTACCGCAATAAATTGCAGCAACGACAAATAAACTCACACGAGGATTCTTTATAGAATCGATCTCCTATGTAGAAAGCATCATTTTCCCAGACCTGTGTCGTACAATGATATAATTCTGCAGCTACATTCAGTGGTAATGAGGATAGTCTACAAACTGTGTTGCGAATAGACTTAGTAGTAAAGAAGCTGTACATTACAATGTTATACCTGATGCTGCAGCAAAAATTTACCAAGCGATAAAATTTTTCCCTTTCATCATTTTGTAGGGCGCGTCGGTGAGAAAAATGTTTCGTAAAGGTTTGAAATTGTGTGTGAAAATTGTTGGAAGTTGCTAGGTACTCTTATTCTCAAATACTGGATGAATATAGTCTCCGTAATATGTGTGCCCAGAGTTACGCTGCCAAAAGACAAACACACAGTTTCTAACTGTCCCGCGGCTCTCATTCAGGTGATAAGATATGCAGGCGGTTCCCAACCTGCGGATAACTACCCTCTGACAGGTAAAAACTAAACGATTCGTTCTGTTTCTGTCACAAAACTACATTATTTTCAAAAGATGATTACTAGTATCACAATTTTGTAAGACTAATACTGATTATATAAACTATCAACAATTACTTTTTCTCAATTAGTAGCATTAATGCGATGAAGGTTACAGATTCCTCACATAGTCCACCCATTACACACATGTGTTTTGTTTTGTCCCGAACATCGCTGATGATAAAAGTGAGGTACATACTAACAAATACTACGAAGCATCTCAAGAAAGTGTCTTCTCCAAGTTACGCATAATACCTGCAGCAGTCCAGAAATTACATCGTTACTCGCTTCGAAACAGATAAATGAATGAATTGGTACCACGACACAGAGTACTATAACTACTATACTGCTGCACACAATGCTATTATTATTATTATTATTATTATTATTATTATTATCATAATTATTAGAGTGATCAGAAACAAAGCATTAACAGCCTGAAGTCTCCCAATTCCTGCCAGTCCAGAAGCAAGGAGTGTAGCAATCAAGTGATTTACGAACAGTAAATATAGGGCACACATCTGAACTTCCTTGATTTTAAAAGCGGTTCCAGTGTGCAGGCAAAACAAGTGCCACAATGGGGAGGAGTAATGCAGGGGAAGCGCTTTTTGTAATAAGTGAGTACTCTCACTGTGCATACTTAGCTTTGTTTTCTGAGAAGGAGTTAGCACTTGCGAAGCACCACGAATTCCTTCGTCATTAATTTTAACGCACACACACACACACACACACACACACACTCACAGACATGCACACACAAATGACTAAATATCATTCGCTTCTCATCATTTTAAAAATAAATGCAATCCAAAAAAAATCTTTCATTCTACAATTTAGTTAGGTGTTAATGTTGGTGATAATGTGGAGGAGGGGGCAAATGGTTCAAATGGCTCTGAGCACTATGGGACTTAACTTCTGAGGTCATCAGTCCCCTAGAACGTAGAACTACTTAAACCTAACTATCCTAAGGACATCACACACATCAATGCCCGAGACAGGATTCGAACCTGCGACCGTAGCGGTCGCGCGGTTCCAGACTGAAGCGCCTAGAACCGCTCGTCCGCAGCGACCGGCGGGGGTACCAGCTAATGTATGATTGCACTCAGGGATAATGGTCTAAACAAGGTTGGGAACCACAGCAGTACGCGATACGATACGCGATGCGACTGTCGTTACATTGGTGGAGCGCGTAGAAACATAGAAGAATTCTGGGACGACAGCGATACAACACCAATAAGATTCTCTGTCGTATAGTTCGGCGCAAGGGGAGCTGCTGAGCGACTGTATCGATCGGTACATGGAGAGGAAAACTTCAAGTCACCTTATGTGCCCAAAAAGATACTTTATGTAGACGAAGCAATGCTACATCCGTATCTCAATTAAACTTTTACTTTTCGCAAAAAAATAAAAGCCTGTTTTGTAATTCGTGCGTGTTGTCCTCTATGCACTCCTTTCCATCTGATTCTCAGCAAACCGGAAAAAACTGAGTTTTTTGCATCTTTCAGTCTGACATCACAGTTTGATAATGGTTTTCTTTCCGCTGTTGCCCATAGTTACTGTAATACTTCCCGAAATTAAGTAAAACACAGTGCATTTTTTGAAAAGTCTACAGTAGAAACATTAGTCAGTGGTCATTTTACGTTGATGCGTTTTAGTTAATACAATGCTACGTATTAAATGAAGCCAACATAACGTAATTGTTTTTAACGCTGTAAGGACCGGTTTCCAGTCTCCACTAAATAACTGACACAGGCTATTTGGAAGCTGTCCGTGGTGAGGCTGGCAGCGACGGGCCACTCGCGAGGCTACTGCCGCCTGCTGCATGTCTCGTTTTATCGCTGGTGCTGGTTGGACTCCAAGCAGAAAGA
This sequence comes from Schistocerca serialis cubense, assembly GCF_023864345.2. Lineage (NCBI taxonomy): Eukaryota > Metazoa > Arthropoda > Insecta > Orthoptera > Acrididae > Schistocerca > Schistocerca serialis. The sequence goes on along the minus strand of NC_064639.1, from coordinate 421,802,476 downwards.
ACTGATTGGGGCCATCGTTCGGTTTCGTCACATACCGGATTTGTCGGGAATACTTGAGAATGAGTGGACGTGATGACAGCTCAAAAAGTAGCAACAGTCCTTCACACAGTGAAAGTAGAATTATATCCTACTACAATTTCAAAAGAACAACTTCAAATGTTTCTCGAAAATTGTGAAACAAAAATACAAAATAAAAATATCGGCACTCGATATAGCCGTTTTGAATCCGATATATCGAGGAAAAGTAATATCGCCGGTGTATATCGACGTTTTTTAACGTAGATTAACGTTCTCCTAATCCATTCTTGGATAGGGCAGGTATCTCTGTCACATATTATTTTTATATCTTCGTATTATCTACAGGATCGATATGCACCCGGTCTAGGGATAATCGAAGACACCAACATGAAGTCATATTTTCAAATTACGTTTTGACCAGGAAATGTTTCTACTGACTACCACATCAGATTTCTCGTCATTTGGCACTGTCATCTTTTCATCTCTTCCAGACGTTCAATATGTATCACAGTCCAAACGGATACAAATTCGATACACTCCATAAAAATTCCTGAACAGACAATGTGTGTTTTGCCAAGCGATTGCTCTTACTGACAGTCTACAATTTCTCAGTATCTTAACACTAAATCGAAACCAGCAATTTACTTTACATACAACTGAGTTTATGGGAAAGTTAAAAAAAATTGTTCAAATGGCTCTGAGCACTATGGGACTCAACTGCTGAGGTCATTAGTCCCCTAGAACTTAGAACTAGTTAAACCTAACTAACCTAAGGACATCACAAACATCCATGCCCGAGGCAGGATTCGAACCTGCGACCGTAGCGGTCTTGCGGTTCCAGACTGCAGCGCCTTTAACCGCACGGCCACTTCGGCCGGCTATGGGAAAGTTCTCTTTTAACAACAGGCTCAAGTATTTGTCTCACATAATTGAATCCACATGACACTCTTTTTTTTCTTTCAAGAAGTGCTTCATACATCAATTTTCTGAATTGCAAACTTCATTTTCATTCACATTAAGAGACATTTGTCAATCTCTGTATGGTGCTATTTTGTCAAAATCTGACTGAATATTATCACCATGTGTGCGGGATAATCCAACCGAATTCTCCGTGGAAAGTCCGTGATTGCCTTTAATACAACGTGTTGCGCGATTATCTCATAACATGAACGGTAATAGCCTTACCATTATTCCCTGGACCACACATAAAATTACTAGTGTAGCCGTGAACGGTCCATGATAACATGCTGCCTTCTGCCTTACCAGATGTGGTATCATATATCGCACATATTGATGCCACCATATGGGCGTCTTTAATTTCTCAACGGAACTGCAAGTTTCCGTCAGATGTCAATAGCGATCGTGCGGGATCTGGCGGGTCCAGTGGAGCACGCCCACTGAGCCACGCCTCCAGCGGGTCCATACCACGGGCACCCTCTGACGCTGCAGTACAGCACAGTTGGCACCAGCCAGACAGCCCCAATCGGACTTGACGCCACTTCGCTAAGTGATGCTACATACACGCACACGCCCCCTAGCGGCTCTGACACCATTGTTCGTGCTTTGGGTCAGAAAGTTTCTCCTTAGTTTTCATTTGGACTCCATTTCTTGCTGCATTAATTGTAGTGAGACTTCATACGCTTGGAGAAGTGTAAGTCACGTAAATCTTCAGTTTATTGTGTTAACTTTTTCGTTAATCATTTCTGCTCCTGTCCAGCTGACCAACAACAACAACTGCTGCACCACTCTTTAGCCCACCTCTCCTTACCACTGTGTACGAAGTCGTACACAACACAGGAGGTCCTCAATTCAGTCACAAACCACAGCCTGAGCCTGACTGTCACACCATAAGGTAAGACATGAAAATGTATTTGAAGCCAGTGTTCTCATTAACAAATCTATTACTTCTGCCACACGCAGATGCTCACAGTTTATTGTTTTTATGTCATCAAAAGTAATCTGGAATACTTTAATTTGCTACAGGTTTTCCGTGATATCAAGTGTACTGATACATACTAATTATATTACGCGTTACCTTTTAACTATTAAACTGGACGATGAGAGAAAAAGCCCTGCATCCGTTTACCTGAAAATAAAGAGAAAGCATATTAATATCAACTCTTGCTTGTTTTAAACGTAACATGCAACATCAGTCTACAAATTCAGGTGTGGAAATTGACTTTTGCCAACCGATTTTCTATATTTACCTTACAAAAGACGCATTTTGTTTTGATTTCCAAACTTTCGGCGTTAGTGACATATACATAATGTACAAAATTTTGCCATCATGTACATATTTTGAAGGACATAGGGTGCAAAAGCAGTTGGTTGTTGATTGTTGATAATGGAACTATAACTTGCTTTTTAAACACTGACAAATTTTCTTCACGTCCCTGATTCCTCTGCTCTTCCACGCGTAGAGCACTGTGCACGGATCATCGAAGTTTCAGACTCTATAAAGTCACATCATTCCTGCCTACATATTGACGACGTTGCAGTACAGTGCGGCTGAGAAAACGTGTTAATCCAAAATTATTTTAACGTGTGTAAGTTACAATTTCTGTTCTCTTACTGCTGTCTACTCGATTACCGAACAGTGTTTTCCTTTCTTCTCGTGATCTGTAGCGATGTGCGCAGCAGCGTGCGCCTCATGCTACTTACTTTTGCTATCAGAACAGTGTTTGATTTGAGACATTGCACTGTGGTTTTTTGTGGTGCCACATATATTTACGCTGTTACTAATTTGATGTTATTATTTGTCTAATTCATTAATACGCATCGTGCTGAAGCGTTTAAATATCAGTACGAGAGATAACAATATAGTGAATGTAATTATACACGCTGTTGAACCAACTTCTATTGAAAATAAGCCATTTTTGTGTTTCTACCTCTGTTGACCAGTAACAAAGCGCTTGTGCAGATAGTATTTTAATTAATACTCCAAGCTCTGGGAAATACTATTGTAGTTTTCACTTCAACATTTCCTCTATACACTATACGTGTTCACATACGGCTTACGACCTTATCACTAGCTGAGATCTGCGTCACACTAATAACATCTCATTAAAATGCGCACTGACTATTATTCAATGCCACTTGTTATCAGTTTTGACGTGTGGAAGCCAATAAACCTTTCATTTTCCCTGAGAAATGATAGAACATTTATTTACAGAATGGTGTTTTTTAGAGAGGAATTTTCGATTTACAATTCTCATTCTTCGGAGATCATAATGGAATTATTCTGAAGGAAGAGTCTGAGGGAGTTTGTTGATGAAATAGCCCCAATTTTGGCAATCATATACAACGGTACGCTCGACGAAAGTTCCGCACTTAAAGTCTGCAAAGTTGCACATGTCACGCCAATACACAAGAAAGGAAATAGATATAATCTGCAGAATTATAGACGTATATAACTGAGCCGGCCGGTGTCGCTGTGCGGTTCTAGGCGCTTCAGTCTGGAACCGCGTGACCGCTACGGTCGCAGGTTCGAATCCTGCCTCGGGCATGGATGTGTATAATGTCCTTAGGTTAGTTAGGTTTAAGTAGTTCTAAGTTCTAGGGGACTGATGTGTATAATGTCCTTAGGTTAGTTAGGTTTAAGTAGTTCTAAGTTCTAGGGGACTGATGACCACAGATGTTAAGTCCCATAGTGCTCAGAGCCATTTCTGAACCTATATCACTGACCTCGATTAGCAGTAGGATTTTGGAACATATTTGGTGTTCGATCACTATGATATACCTCTATTGACACATAGCCAGCATGGATTCAGGAAATATCGTTCTTGCGATATAAACGGATCTTTATTCACAAGAAGCAATGAGAGCTATCGACAATGGACTTGAAATTGATGCCACATTCCTAAATTTCTAGAAGCCTTTTCATGTCGTCTCCCAAAAGCGTCATCTAATAAAGTTTTTTGCCTATGGAGTATCCTCTCAGTTGTTGCACAAGATTCGTGACATCTTGTCACAACGGTCGCAGTTTTTAGTAAACGACGAGAAGCCAATGAGTAAAACAGTAGTGATCTCTGAGGTTTCCCAAGGAAGTGCAATAGGCTCTCTGTCCTTCTTAATCGATTCAGGATGAACATTAATAAAACGGACAAACTGCAAGGGCGGATTCCCGACTGGAAGTGGAGGAAAAAGAGGTTCTACGAACATGTGTCTGGAAATAGACGGTGTGCGTGTGACAACAAATGGTCCCGGAACACAGTACAGAGCTGCATCGCATTCGTTTCACAACAAGTGTTCAAAGTGATCTCCATGAGATTGCAGGTGACAGGGATAGTAGCGGCTGTCATCCGGGATACACACAATTGTACTTTGGCTTACACCATATTGACGGGCCACTTGCCTGGAGCTTGTACTAGGGTTCATCTCAATGTCCTGTAGAATCCGGTCCTCCACATTTAGCGTACGCTCAGTCCGCCGCCCCCCTGCATGTTCTTCTGTCTGAAAGAACCCACGATCACACCAATGCCCAAAAAAGGGCTTGAAATGTTGTGTGATGTGGCTGGTGTCTGTGAGGGTACTAGTTTTGGAATAGGCATGCTGCCTCTCGACCGTTGCCATCCGCTTGGCCGTAAACAAACACGATCACAAGTTGTTCGCGACATGAATACTGGACCATTCTGTTGCTTTCAGTACGCTGCATCAATCACACATCCTGTAACACACACGGCACGTAGTCAGATGAACTGTCACTCGTGAGCACCATGTACCTTGCAACATGGCATTTCTAGACACATGTTCATAGGACCATTTTCCCTCCATTTCCAGGCAGGAATCCTCCCAGCAGTCTGCCGGTTTTATTACTGTCCATCCCCCGTATTGGGGGCCGACCTGAGCCGCCTTCTTAGATTGTTTTAGATGATGTTTACAGTCTCGTAAACTCATCAGTAGGTCAAAACCAATTACATTACGATTTCGACAAGCTATCTGCGTGGTGCAAAAAGTGAAAATTGATACTGAACAATGAAAAGTGTGACAGAGAATGCTGTACGCATAGCGAGGCGAAAAACTGCATTTTATTAACAGAACACTTAGAACATGCAACAAATCTACTGAAGAGAGTGCTTACACTGCACTTGTCCGACCTCTTTTGGAATACTGCTACACGGTACGGTATTGTTACCAGATAGGACTGACGGAAGACATTCAAAAAGTCAAAGAAGGGTAGCTTATTTTATGTTCTCAACAAATAGGGGAGAGAGTGTCATGGATATGATAAGTGAGTTGCGATGGCGTTCTTTGGACATGGACGTCTTTCGAAGTGACGAGACCTTTTCACGAATTTATTGTCACAAATTTTGTCAATCGAATGGCAAACCATCATGGCCGGATAGGGTGGCCGAGCGGTTCTAGGCGCTACAGTCTGGAACCGCGCGACCGCTACGGTCGCAGGTTCGAATCCTGCCTCGGGCATGGGTGTGTGTGATGTCCTCACTTTAGTTAGGTTTAAGTAGTTCTAAGTTGTAGGGGACTGATGGCCTCAGAAGTTAAGTCCCATAGTGCTCAGAGCCATTTGAACCATTTTTCAAACCATCATGTTGTCTCCACCTACAGTAGGACAAATGACCATCGTGATAATATATAGAGCTCAGAGTTCGCATATAAATATTTAGGTGTTCATTTTTGCAACGTGCTATTTGACAGAGGAACAGTCGAGAAACGGTCTGTAAGTCCCTCTACGAAGCACTGAAGTTTGGACTGCAAAGCAGTCACGCAGATGTAGAACACCCGAGTCGCCTTATTGAGGTGCTGATTGGACTCCAAGCAGCAAGAGTACACATAATACCACAACCTGCAGCACCTAAAGAAGATGAGAAATATTATGCATAAAGTGGAAATGACAACTCGGCTGTGAACCCATAATCACGCTGTTAATAGAATATATTGCATTGCGAATAAACCATAAGTTTCTTCGTAACAACGGTCGACTGCATCTTCATCAAGTTATTATGGGACATGAGTGTTGGAATGACAAGCGGTTACCATATAGCTGTCTTGGTCATTAACTATGCGATCGAGACCGAAGCGACTACTTTTTCCTGAAGCAGATTGCTAGTGGTTCTCAGGAACCTGAGTGGCTGCACGCTTTTATATTGACATTTCGTCACGTATTACAAATAATCTTGATATTCATCTCAACCGTTGGTGCAGTGTCTGGCTAGTGAGAAACAGTTGGTAGCATCTCCACTACCTACCGGATCGGCGCTAAAAACTGTCATGGAGAGGGTTCTTACTGTTTAACATTTCGTCAACATTGTACCATGAGGGACGATGCGCTTGCCTAGCTAGGCAACAGTGGAGGAGGGAATCTGCTGTCGTTTTTGTCGAAGAAACCGTAAAACACTCAGCTCAGCACATAGGACAATCTACGGGTTCGGGCTGACAAGAGCCACGAAGCTACATTGCCAAATTTTTGGGGGGAAAATTAAAAAATGGAAAAAAAAATTATTCAGGGTTACCAGAGCATAATATGTAGCACGGATGATAATAGATCACTGCCACTGAATTATGTGTATAAGCCAAAGTTTAAAGAATACATTCGTCGTAATTCTGCTTCATTAAACCGCATTTTACGACAAATAATCGTCATAAAGATTTTATTTACATGTTCCGTTTTACTCTGGTCTACTGTGCCTTATTATGAACTTGTGCGTCATTATTTCCGGCAAAGATAATTTGCTTTACACTCTTAACAAAGCCCCTAAAAAAATAGTTTGTTGATAACTTTCCCACCAAACTGCGCAGCCATTAACTGGAACACTTGGACAACCAGAATGCTCACTAAGTCCGATTTTGTTTTAAGTTCCTTTTAGTAATGTGGAATTCAGTCACAGTGTGCCTTTACAGTAAGTCTGTCTGCCATGTTCCAACGCATTTCTGTAAAGTTTTCATGAATGTTATAACATTTTAACGTTCATTCTCTACTGTGGAATGATGTGTTCAGTTTCAGAATTCCATCGCTAAGCACGACGTAGATCAAGCTTTCCCAATCGGTTTGTCGTGACGTTTAACCGTATGATATAGTCGTACATGGGAAATCTTAGTTCTATCCAGAGGTCTAAATTTTATTAATACGACTCATTTTACTATTTTACGAGAGCTTTAATAATTAATCATCAGACTGGAGACATGTCTGTACAAGTCAGCACTTGCAATGGCGTCTGTCAGTTAGACTCGTCGGCAAATTCAACGTTGCGACAAAACTGGGATAGTAACTGCTTTACTCTTTCCATTTAGTGAAAACAAGACTCTTCCCACCCAGTGAAAACACGACTAAGAACATCCTGATCATTTTTTCCAAGACATACACGGTCTAAGTAGGGAGTGATTTTACGACGCAGAGCCTTATTATTCGTAAACGGTGGTCCATCTTTGCCACTTGAATAGAACTTATTAATGGAAGTTGTGACGGATAGGTTTAGTGCCTTGAGTAATTTTTAATATGTTGATCAGATAATGGTGAAAAAATCAAAGCGCACACACAAGTTATGAAATATTATTAGACGTTACCTTGACATATTTTGAAAAGTAATATGTCTACAAAAGTATGAGTACTTTCTGCTGAATAAGGGCTCCGGAGCTGATAATGCCACGGGCTTTGCACAACCTTAAGACGGCCCTGATTCAGCTTTATGGTTTTCTTTAATCATCTGTCTGGGTATTCGCCAATGACAGCTACTGTGCTACGTTTTAGAACAGATGCACAGGGTAAATGCAGAGCACTTGCGGGCAAAGTGTCCCTCCAGACTGAAATCTGGTGGATGATGGACGTCGGAAACCCACCGCGTGCTTGGTACGAGACAAGGGCGGTGCAGCAGGTAGTCGGGGGCGTAGGCTAACAGCAAACCCGTGTTCAGCGTCCGGCGGCCCCTCCTCAGACGAAAGACAGGACACAGCAGTGCGCGCGCACGCTGACCAATAAGCAGGAAGCGGCCGCTATAAACCTCACCTGCAAAACAATCGCCACCGGAAACTGCGACATTCCTGCCCGTCAAAAGCTGCGAGGTTTGGCCGGAAACAACAAACAGCAGGGGCTAATGGGAAATGTGTGTTCGTCTCTAGGATAAGTAAAAGGAAGACTTAAGAGCACAGCACGAAGAAAGGCCCTAACTCCTATATTTCTATGTTAAGTGACCCTCACACTTTCAACAACACTGTCAACCGTCAATATATTGACCGTCTGAGGTCGTTATTGGCGTATTGTCAACAATAGAATTTTTCACAAGTAGTACTGATGGCTCTCAAAATTTTCCGTTCTGAGTACTGTCAATAAATACTGAACGTGTGAGGTCACAAAACATGGTTCAAATGGCTCTGAGCACTATGGGACTAAACATCTGTGGTATCAGTCCCCTAGAACTTAGAACTACTTAAACGTAACTAACCTAAGGACATCACATACAGCCATGCCCGAGGCAGGATTCGAACCTGCGACCGTAGCGGTCTTGCGGTTCCAGACTGCAGCGCCTTTAACCGCACGGCCAATTCGGCCGGCGCTTCACAGTGCCTCACATATCTTTGCCAATTGTGTTTACTGATGTTACAGAAGTAAACATCGAGCATTCGAATCTTTCGCCAGATATCTCGAAGTTACTCCTAATCTCTCGTCAACAGCGTCTGATCTCTCTTACTGTACTTCCCTCTCCTTTTTATTACGTATCGACATTAATCATTTCTTGTACGATACGATCCAAGACTGATCAGAAAACAGTTTTTCGCAAACTTGACTCTGATTTCAGTCAATAAATTAACATTCGACAAGTCGTTCTTCTTTTTCAGCCATTTTCTGGCTAATTTCCTCTTTTTCGTAGTTTTCTGTTGTTGCGACCAATTAATTGTTCCATATGCTTTCTTTTAGGTGTTCCGACATCTTAGCCCTGGAAAATCGCGTTGGCAACTGATGGTATGTAGGTTGTTTCAACATATTGAATGTTTGATGATGATGATGAAGTCCCATACTCCTTGACAGAGCGTAGGGGAACAATGCGGGAGACCTGCACAGACGTACTAGGCAAGGTCCTAGTGGAGGTGGTTTGCCATTGCCTTCCTCCGACCGTAATGGGAATGATGATGAAGACGGCACAACAACACCCAGTCATCTCGAGGCAGGTGAAAATCGAACCCGGGAGCCCGTGCTTGGGAAGCGAGAACGCTACCGCGAGACCACGAGCTGCGGAACGGTGAATGTTTAACAAACTAATATTGTCAAATAGTGAACGTGTGCAGACCTCTTTAGGTTTCTCTGTACCTTTCCGTTTCTCACGAAGCGTGGGAGTATTTCTATTAACGCTGGGTGCTGAGAAATAGAAAATAGAGTTCCTTAAAGATAACTCCCACCATCGATGGGCTGAGCGTGCACTTGTGCAGCTTGCCACAAGCGATGTCTATACCAAGGACCTTCAACTAATTATGTCAATAGCGATCTCGCTCTAGATATATGTCGGACGTGCTGGTGATACCCTTGTATTTGGGATTTTACTGATCTAGAATGTAACGAAATATGACTCGTGACCATAACGTCAATTTCGTGAATATAAACCGCTTATTACCACTGCCGCGTCCTACCACTGCTAAGAGCCACACAGTTCAAGACAGTTAACCGCATCTCAAAAGTTCGTCTACCGCCCAGTCGACTCATCTGAATGTCCTTCCTGTCGCATACGAAGGTGAGACTCTCAACGTTGAATTACAATCGAGATATACGAACAGATAAGCCTCTGTTATTCTCGGCAGCAACTGATGTACAAAAATTTTGTTAACATTTAAAGAAATGCAGTGTTGACGTATTACAATTCATCATTAAATTATCATCACATTACAACTGTCATTCAGTTAGCCGAAAATGGAAAGTTCTTAATCATTAATCGATCCAATGACACTGGATTATCATGAACTCAGGTAAGCAACAAAGGTCAGGGGAGCCAACACATCATTTACGAAGCAAAATTAGGCAAAGCTGGTGAAGAAAGAGCGACCATTACAAGGAGGAAAAGCTCCCTTAATACAAGAAATGCTTTGCAGTCAGATTAAGAAAGAACTTCATAGAACATTGCGTTTAGGTAAGGTATAATGAGAAAAGTATGGTGAATAAAGCCTAAGAAACAAATACCAATACCATTTCAAATGTGAATGTCACAGAAAAAATTACGGTAAAATCGGGAAGTAAAGCTTTGGTGAAGAGATAGGTGAATAATAGGACAACATCGAAAAACCTTACTCAAAAGAAAAATTTCCTAGCGCCCATACGATAATTTTAAAACTTGTCTGATTCGCTGAGGGTCAAGTGGAGACGTGATCAAACACGAGAAAATACAAAACAAATCATTGATGGTGTTGAGTGTGTCAAGTGTTGACAAAGAAGGAACTGGCACAAACGAGCAAGTATGAAATGATAACACAGACGAAACGGGAAAAACGATGTCTGAAGAAGTGTCTTATACAAATGAAAGAAACATACCACTGGTTTAACATCAGTTTACTTCATTTACAGCTGTTCACTATTCGGCGCCCCCCTGAAGACTCTTCTGCTTCATTGAGGTTTCCAGAACCAGAGAATTATTCGCAGATTTATTGCGTAAAGACTGAGGATTGTCACTGTATGAGGCTGAAAGAGGAGCACGGAATCCGATAACCTGTCTGCCCATTTTGTCTTCATTTCCTCGTAGGCTGCTAGAACCGAGGTAAACATCAGGATGTGTGCTGCAACAAGCCCACAGGCGTTTCTCTCCCCCCGTCTGAGCTGGATCTCCATGTGTGATTTATTAGTTTTCGAATGGAATTTTACAAAATGGTTCAAATGGCTCTGAGCACTATGGGACTTAACTGCTGAGGTCACCAGTCCCCTAGAACTTAGAACTACTTAAACCTCACTGACCTAAGGATATCGCAGATATCCATGCCCGAGGCAGGATTCGAACCTGCGACCGTAGCGGTCGCGCGGTTCCAGATTGTAGCTCCTAGAACCGCTCGGCCACACCGGCCGGCGGAATTTTACAAAAGATGCAAGACGGAGGAGCAGAAGGAAAACAAGGAATAGCACCCACAAAAACCGATCAATCTACCTGTGCTATCATTAACGAGCAGAATTTTATTTCAGAAATGGGCTGCTACGCATCTTTGTCCGGCTTGAGAGTGATACCCCCCGCATACCGCCATGAGATGCAAGTAATTATTCACTAACGTCAAACTCAGAGCCGTTATGAGTTTCCGTACTTGGCTCCGCACACCGCTATCGCCATCTAGTAGTAAAAACCCGTCAAGTGTCGTGTAAATGTCGATTCGGAAAATGAAAAACGAGTGAGTGCGGTGAATTAGAGCGCCTTTTCGGCCTCGTTATAGCTCCCAGAGCGGTCTGAGAAGGTCGGCGCGAGGCTGTTATGGCACTTGTGACGAGCGGCCGCGTCCGATACAGGGGGCTCTTAGCGCTGCCGTGGAGGCGGCGGCTGTTAAGGAAAAAGGAAAGAAGAGTGCGGGGTGGCCAGGCGAGGCCTCAACCTCTGCCTGGGAACCCACAGGCGCCTTATCTCAGGCCGCAGGCCCGGCCGTTCCCACGGTCTACCCAAACTCCTACGCCACAGGTGAGCTCGCTGCCAATCGAGTGCACTGGTCCTCAACGGAAGGAGAGAAAGTCTTTACACTGGCGGGAGGGTGTCTGCTAACGCCGGAGTTAACCTAACCTCCCTGCGCTCACTCGTTTTACCGTAGTGGTTTTTGTGCTTTTATGTCTTCTTAGGATCGATTCGCACCAGTTGTCACGAAATGAACGTCGAAACATTCCACAATGAATTTCAAATGGCTACATTCACGCAGATCGCGTATGTCGTCGTCGTCAAGGATTCTCAAGATGGAAGTTTTTTTGATGTGGGCGTCATTTCTGACATTGAAAGCTACCGAGCGAGGTGGCGCAGTGGTTAGCACACTGGACTCACATTCGGGAGGACGACGGTTCAAACCCAGGTCTGGCCGTCCTGATTTAGGTTTCTCGTGATTTCCTTAAATCGCTTCTGGCAAATACCGGGATGGTTCCTTTGAAAAGGCGCCGCCGACTTCCTTCCCTAATCAGATGGGACAGATGGCCTCGCCGTTTGGTCCCCTCCCCCAAATCACTCAACCGGCCAACAAACATCGAAATATAACCTGATCTCGTGCGCTCACTCGTGTTAGAGTAGTGAATTTTTTTATCTGTTTAATCCTAATTTTCTTTCCAACGGATGGAGAATACTATGGAGAAGACTGAATGAGGACTGTGGTATTACTTCCGCTGTGTTTTTACACAAATCTTAGCTCACAATCCTAGGGTTTTTATCGCTCACTGATCACTTGTTTCATATCTGCCAATGTGTGTCGTTGTGAAAAATGCAGAGTTAAACAGTGCTTCGGATTCCACGTTAAGTTAAGAGTTCCTTCTACAGACGGCAGGATGAGTCAATTCGTAGTTCGGAGGAAGACAATGGAGTACCACCTCCAATAGTCTTTGTCTAGTAAAGCACTAAGTTGTTCAGAGACTTCCTAGAATAGTGTAACTGTGTTTTTCTTGTATCTGTAGTTTGGCACTACCCTCTCTTCGGGCGTCGGTGGTGTGCTTGTTCTGGTTACCGTACCGTTTGGTTCGGCGGTACCTGTGCCCAAGCGGTTCGAGCCGAGCTTGCCAAAACGAGTCCAGAGCCACAGTTCACTAACCTGAACGAAAGGGCCATGGAACGCTGGGTCAACCGTGGGGATATCGCCTTGTACCACTGGCTCCATAGGTCAAAAATGGTTCAATGGCTCTGAGCACTATGGGACTTAACTTCTGAGGTCATTAGTCCCCTAGAACTTAGAACTACTGAAACCTAACTAACCTAAGGACATCATACACATCCATGCCCGAGGCAGGATTCGAACCTGCGACCGTAGCGGTCGCGCGGTTCCAGACTGTAGCGGCTACAACCGTTCGGCCACCCCGGCCGGCTCCATAGGTCAGTTGTTATCATAGTAAGTGATCTTTTTGTGAGGGTCTGTCAAAGACTTCTGTGTGTCTCGTTCCGGAGAACTATATTGCCACATAGTAACCACAGTGAACGCAGTAATCCGGAGATGCTGTCAGTGATGTGGGAGGGTCTGACTATCTCCGGGATGTTTGTGATGCGTCTAGTGGAAGGCTCACAGAGCATTTGTGATAGATAAATGAGATGTTTGATTCTAAACGTAACTGTAAAAAGTACCAAGATTGTATGTGCGTGAATGAAAAACATATACCCGCGAAATATCAGATTAATTCTGAAAATAAAAACTTTGTTGTCCCCACACCTTCCACTCTGCCAGTACCTTGGTGTGAGGATGGGTCCTGAGTCGTGCTTGGGTAGCTCAGCTGGTAGAGCACTTGCCCGCGAAATGCAAAGGTACCGAGTTCGTGTAGCGGTCCGGCACACAGTTTTAATCCGTGCGGAAGTTTCGTATCAGCACACAATCCGCTGCAGCGTGAAAATCTCATTTATCATTATTACCTGTTTCTTGGTCCACATCAGGGTCCAATATATTTCGCCCTACTGTAGATCGGAAATATTTATTTCGCGCTACGATGTCTTCGGTACTGTATACAATTTCCCTTCCTAAACGCCAAACAGCGACACAAAGCCGGAATACAGTGCGAAGGATGTAGAAGCGTATAGTGCGAGCCAGATGGGGCACAGTGCAGCGGCAGGGGGCAGGCGTGTGCGGAGAGAAGATAAGAGCCTGAGCAGCGCGCTTTGTCTGCCGGCGGTGACCTCGGCCCGCCTCCTCTCTGTGCAGTGCGCGGCGCTGCCTGCAGGAATGCGGAGCGGCGGAGGAGGCAATGCCTCCAGCCGTGTGGCATACGCCATTCCCCGGCACCCGCAGACACGTGCAACCACGCCAGGTCACAGCTTGACGTCTGGTCCACGTCCGATTATTAGCGACGCACCACAAAGTGAGCTAGTCGACGATACCCGTTAACGGGTGAGTAACTGGGTGTTTCCGAGTACTGAGCTCTATCCTCCAGTATCTCCGCTATTGAAACAGGAGGTGATGAACGACCCGGGGATGTTCAAATGTAAGTGAAATCTTATAGGACTTAACTTCTAAGGTCGTCAGTCCCTAAGCTTACACACTACTTAACCTAAATTATCCTAAGGACAAACACACACACTCATGCCCGAGAAGGACTCAAACTTCCGCCGGGACCAGCCGCACAGTCCATGACTGCAGCGCCCTAGACCGCTCGGTTAATCCCGCGCGACAACGACCCGGGGACCGCTCAGAGAAAACGTAAGGAGCAGGCGTATGACTGGAGTATACAGTGTCTGATCAAAACTATGTGAAGACCCCTGTGTAACGTGGAATTAATAACTAGATGCGACTAGAGGCGGGTCCGCCACTATTTAAGAAGCGAGAAGTATTATGTTGTAACTAGCGAAGCTGTAACAGTAAAATGGGCAGGTCGTAAGAGTTCACTGTCTCCAAATGTGGACTGGTCATTGGATATCACATGAGTAACAAATGCATCACGTACTTGACCTGTTGTTGTTGTGGCCTTCAGTCCAGAGACTGGTTTGATGGGTCGCGCGGTTCCAGACTGAAGCGCCTAGAACCACTCGGCCACACCGGCCGGCCCGGTTCCATCCTTATCATGTACACCTATATCTAGAATTGCATGGGAATGGTTTCCTGAATCGTGTACAGTTATGTAAGTGGGCACAGTATCAAATCCTCGCCAACCCGAACTTCTTCTCCAATGTTCTATTTACCGATGAATGTTCCTCCTCAAACAAAGGGCAGGTAAATACAAGGAACATGCATTATTGGTCCAGCGACAACCCACAATTTCTTAGACAGGTGGAAAATTAAACTGATTCTTACATTGTATTGTTGATTGCGTTTACTTAAACTTGTGGACTGAGTTTTTTCGTGTCATAAACGTTTATTTTTTCTCTTATTACTTTTCTGTTGTAATTTCATGTACTGACACGTTCCATGACCTTGAAGATTTGCTCCTTAATTTGGTCCCACGGAACTAAATAAATAAACATTAGCGTCAATGGAGAGTTAACGTCTGGTGTGGGATGCTTGGTCCTTATTTCATCAATGGCAATCTAAACGGCACAGCGTATGCCAACTTCCTCAGACGAATTCTTTCTCCTCTTCTGGATGAAGTTCCGCTAAGAACCAGAATGCTTATGTGGTATCAACACAATGGATGTCCAGCACATAATACCTTGCGTGCACGTCGTGTTCTGAACCGAAGGTATCCTGCCAACTGGGTTGGTCGAGGGGGAACAGTTACTTGCTCTGCTAGGTCTCCTGATTTAAATCCCCTGGAATTTTTTCTTTGAGGATGTATTAAAGATGTTGTCTATCGCGACATTCCAACAACTCCAGTGATCCCTGCACAGCACAGCCCATTTTCACAACTGCTGTCATCACGTGAGCAGACAGCATGGAGTGCGATCATCAGGGACAGCGCTCGACGACGTGGCTTGTGTGACAGGAGGGTGTATACCCTGCGGATTTTCACAGGCGACTGGTGGTATTGTGTGGAAAGGGTGCTCTGACAAGAAAAGTGCTCTTTTAACACAGCAACGCTCGTCCTCAAACGGGTCGGAAAACCACGGCTGCCATCGTTGAAATGGGATTCCAGGTACTGCCACACCGACCGTATTCTCCAGACGTGGCCACTTATGATTACGACGTATGAAGAAACCTCTGTGCAGACATCGTTTTGCACACTTCCAGCACTTCTGAGTGTCTGCCCTGCGGTTGATGCGATACACACCTGAAAAGTGGTTGGAACTGCGGTCTTGGAGAGATCCTTTATTTATTAACGCATGTCAATGCCGAACCCCCCAACCACGCCTCAGGAGAGTGCGGAACAGGAGGACTGAAACAGCGTGTGCACCCCTTGCTGCTTTGGATGACGTTCAAATTTTGTCGATTGGTTTTGAACGGTCCCTAGTGGTTCCTCACTGTACACCAGAGCAGGATTGCGGTCGCGCTAAGAGGTCAGATCACGTTCGCTGTGGTTGTAGACTCACGATGTCCTTAGAGAAGGGTTGAATCGTCCAGAAGGTGTCAGCAGTGACAACGTCTTACTGCAAACTGTCGTTTTCTACTGCGAAATACGTTTAAGGGAAAGGGGTGGTTTCATTGACGCCCTTTATTCCACTTCCCGAAGCCTTTTCGTGTCTGTTCTGTGTTGCAGTGTGTCTGTAACTTATTCCTCGGCCACCCGTGAGAAAACAGCGTGATGTCAAAGGTGGGCGCCTCGGTTCTGACGTCCAACGCAGAAGCGTCAGCAGAAGGTGTGAGATGACGGTAAGTAGGAGAGTGACGACCCTCCCATCGTGCGACACGTCCACGGTGGCGTTGGGCAGAACTGTGGTGAAACATGGTGCCATTGTGGCGTCGTTAACGCTCCTCACACCTTTCACGAACTTCTGAGCTCTGGCCTTTTTTTCGCACGTAGCGACACCTTGCTGTTTGAACAGTCCCCGCGTCTGAGGATGACATCACAGAGAGCCAGGTTTTTGCACCGTAACAGAGGAAGGTCAGAGGCGCCTTTGAGCCCAAGTTCAAACTTCTGTGTAGCAATGGTGGAAAACGACTGGGTCTCAAATTAGTGACCCATAAATTCTTTTGCGCTATATGTGGGCGGTCCAACTGAAAGGTATGTGCTAAGGTCTGATCAGGGTAGATCCAGAAAATAAAGTCGATAGTTGCCAACCGCAAGGTTGAATGAGTATATCTTTGAGTAGACGCGCGCGCGCGCGCGCAGTAAAAAAACTCGGGAGTCGCAACTAACTGCCCGGGGGAAGCAGACGTGTGGTGATAGCTTGAAGGTAGGATTCGCGCTATATATATAGGTTGCATACTGGGCAAACTTTAGCACGTTAATGGGAGAAGCTATATAATGATTTCAAAATGGGTTTTGTTAGATAATGTTCAGAGTTAGGGTTTGCATGTCCAAGGTTTGACGCAGTAAGCGTTTTGTAAAATTTTTTGTAAGAGTGATTCGTGCTACAAAAATGTTGGAAATGGTAGTTTTTGTATATGACTTAATTTTTTAACAATGTATATATATATCAACATTGTGTTTAAATCTAACAGCCTGAATCATAATCCACATCCTTTGCTAGTATTGAAATCGATTTTGGTATAACTAAAGTTATCAGAGCAAAGTTATTTCAAATAACTAATTTTATGCCATTGCACAACTGGCATTATTAACGCCAAGATATAATTTCATTAAGTAAACAACAGGGCCAAAAGTTAATTTTTCAATACCATCTTAATGCCATTGCACAAACGGAATTATTCTCTTAAACTTGATTGCTGAGTCAAATACATGTTTCATTACAGGCAAAATGGAGGAGTGCACGAAACAAGTTCGCAGACGCAGTCAGATGCAGGTTTGTTGAATAATTATTTTGGAAAAATTATATCTATGATATTTCCCAATGTCACAGCCCATAATAATTAATCATCACATCGAAAAAATCAAGCAACGACCATTAAACATTGTGTTAGACCTTCTCTACATACTCACCTTTTAATGCGACCCATTTTCCTCAACAATGGATGACTTAGCAGATAATTAGCATTTAAGTTAGCTGATTATGCCTTTGGCGCGGATATTGAAGCGGCTCGCCGGATACAATTAACGTCAGTTGTCCTGTTGTTCTCATAGCGTAGATGATAGCGCACAAGACTGCTCATCCCCTGACTCGAGTTAGATTCTTACTACCATCCGATGTCCAGTTTTTGTATCGTTCTCTTGTTCAGATTTAGGAAACCAAACGAAGACCACGTTAAGGGACACCGTCTCTGGCGGGCCGCTTGAATATGTGCAAGCAACGGTCTGTTTGGCTAATTTCGATGTTAATTAAGTCGGAAACGGCGCAACGTATTGAATTTTTTTTCTTAACAATTACTTCTCAGAACAACCTATCCTGGAACATCCTTAAAAGGTTTTCAGGCTGTTTTTAATCACCACCTGTATGTTTTGTTGCATCACACTACCGATTTCGGGCACTCTGCGTTCATCTTCAGAAGCATCTTCTATTTTTCGAGCCACATTCCCCTGTTCTTGATAGAGTTGAGCACGTGGTAAAATGCATTTATGTTGAAAGTAATTTGGTTTGCAGACAGAGATTCCGAAATCAGATACTGGATTGTAAGGCGTACCCAGGAGCAGACACAGATTCAGATCACAATGTGGTAGTGATGAAGAGTAGGCTGAAGTTCAAGACATTAGTCAGGAAGAATCAATACGCAAAGATGTGGGATACAGAAGAACTAAGGAATGAGGAGATACACTTGAAGTTCTCTAAGGCTGTAGATACAGCAATAAGGAATACCTCAGTAGGCAGTACAGTTGAAGAGGAATGAACATCTCTAAAAACGGCCATCACAGAAGTTGGGAAGGGAAACATAGGTACAAAGAAGGTAACTGCGAGAAACCATGGGTAACAGAAGAAATACTTCAATTGATCCATGAAAGGAGGAAGTACAAAAATGTTCTGGGAAACTCAGGAATAGAGAAATACAAGTCGCTGAGGAATGAAATAAATCGGAAAGGCAGGGAAGCTAAGACGAAATGGCTTCAGGAAAAATGTGAAGACATCGAAAAAGAAATGGGTGTCGGAAGGACAGACTCAGCATACAGGAAAGTCAAAACGACTTTCGGTGACATTAAAAGCAAGGGTGATAACATTAAGAGTGGAACGAGAATTCCACTGTTATATGCAGACGAGACAGCG
The DNA here is from genome assembly GCF_023864345.2 of Schistocerca serialis cubense. Taxonomy (NCBI): domain Eukaryota; kingdom Metazoa; phylum Arthropoda; class Insecta; order Orthoptera; family Acrididae; genus Schistocerca; species Schistocerca serialis. Next base: position 421,783,694 of record NC_064639.1, on the reverse strand, counting down.
GATAGGTCGAAAAAATACATTGAAAGCCTCTATGAGGGTAAGATTTGTCTGATGTGATAGAAGAAGAAACAGGAGTCGATTTAGAAGAGGTAGGGGATCCAGTATTAGTATCAGAATTTACCAGAGCTTTGGAGGACTTGAGATCAAATACGACAGAAGGGATGGATAACTTTCCATCAAAATTCCTAAAATCATTGGGGGAAGTGGAAATAAACGACTATTCACGTTGGTGTGTAGAATGCATGACTCTGCGACATACCATCTGACTTTCGGAAAAGCATCATCCACACAATTCCGAAGACGGCAACAGCTGACAAGTGTGAGAATTACAGCACAACCAGCTTAACAGCTCATGCACCCAAGTTGTTGACAAGAATAATATACAGAAGAATGGAAAAGAAAATTGAGGATACGCTAGATGACGATCAGTTTGGCTTTAGGAAAGGTAAAGGCACGAGAGAGGCAATTCTGACGTTGTGGTTAATAATGGAAGCAAGGCTAAAGAAAAATCAAGACACGTTCATAGGATTTGTCGACCTTTAAAAAGTGTAAGATGGTGTAAGATGTTCGAAATTCTGAGAAAAGTAGGGGTAAGCTATAGGCAGAGGCGGGTCATATACAACATGTACAACAGCCAAGAGGGAGTAATAATAAGAGCGGACGATCAAGAACGAAGTGCTCGTATTAAAAAGGGTGTAAGACAAGGATGTAGCCTTTCGCCCCTACTGTTCAATCTGTACATTGAGGAAGCAATGATGGAAGTAAAAGAAAGGTCCAGGAGTGGAATTAAAATTTAAGGTGAAAGGATATCAATGACCCGATTAGCCGATGACGTTGGTATCCTGAGTGAAAGTGAAGCAGAATTACATGATCTGCTGAACGGAATGAACAGTCTAATGAGTACAGAGTATGGATTGAGAGTAAATCGAAGAAAGACGAAGGTAATGAGAAGTAGTAGAAATGAGAACAGCGAGAAACTTAACATTAGGATTGATGGTCACGAAGTAGATGAAGTTAAGGAATTCTGCTACCTAGGCAGTAAAATAACCAATGACGGACGGATCAAGGAGGACATCAAAAGCAGACTAACAATGGCAAAAAGGGCATTCCTGGCCAAGAGAAATATACTAATATCAAAAATCAGCCTTAATTTGAGGAAGAAATTTCTGAGAATGTACGTCTGGAGTATAGCATTGTATAGTAGTGAAACATGGATTGAGGGAAAACCGGAACAGAAGAGAATCGAAGCATTTGAGATGTGGTGCTACAGAGCCCTTCACACTTCCGGCTTCTTACGGCCACTTAACTGACTTACGCAGCTTCTTATTTAAGGATCTACATTTAACCACGTTTGCAGCTTGGTATTTTTTATATTAATAAATCATCGTGAAAGCAGGAAGAAGCGATAAATAACAGAAGAAAATACCGGGACCGACGGAGGATTCATAATCTGATAGCCACACACTTAGCAATCAAGCGGCATTGAATCACGAAAATATTTTGAAGAGAAAAGGAAATGAACAAAGTGTGGGCAAAACTTATCAGAATAATTGGAGCAAACGCTCCTTGTCTTCATACAATGAAACAATGCAGAGCATCAATAAAATGGCTCTGAGCACTATGGGACTTAACATCTTAAGTCATTAGTCCCCTAGAACTTAGAACTACTTAAACCTAACTAACCTAAGGACATCACACACATCCATGCCCGAGGCAGGATTTGAACCTGCGACCGTAGCGGTCACGCGGTTCCAGACTGTAGCGCCTAGAACCGCTCGGCCACACCGGCCGGCGCGCAGCCCTAGTCCGCACATGTTTGTGACCCCAAACGTAGATGCAGTAGACTTACAAGTGAGACACGGATATGAATCTCCTTTTTTGTCGTTTACAAATGACTGTTTCAGATATTCTGAGGATCAGTCACGTAAACCCTGAAACCCTGAACGAGACATCCGTGTCGTCTTGTGTGGCCTTCACCCTACTGGCCTCCAGTAAACATAAATTTTGGAGAAATTGCAATATTTAACGCCCGCGCATTACATTTCATTGGCTGGCTCTGAGCACTATGGGACTTAACATCTATGGTCATCAGTCCCCCAGAACTTAGAACTACTTAAACCTAACTAACCTAAGGACAGCACACAACACCCAGCCATCACGAGGCAGAGAAAATCCCTGACCCCGCCGGGAATCGAACCCGGGAACCCGGGCGTGGGAAGCGAGAACGCTACCCCACGACCACGAGATGACCGCGCATTACACCTGGCGATAATGAATCCCCAAAGTTAGAAGACATGTACAGTATATTAGCAATAGGGGATTACGACTGCAGATACCGTACAGAGACATCCCTCCCAGTGTCACCACAAGGGTCAATATTGTCCAGCGAGTACGGAGTCGCCAAACAAAGTGCAAAAACGGTAACATGGGCCAAAAAATATGTTCAAATGTGTGTGAAATCTTGTGGGACTTAACTGTTAAGGTCATCAGTCCCTAAGCTTACACACTACTTAACCTAAATTATCCCAAGGACAAACACACACCCATGCCCGAGGGAGGACTCGAACTTCCGCCGGAACCAACCGCATAGTCCATGACTGCAGCGCCTTAACATGTGCCAATGCGGCTCTTCCGTGGAGTCCGTATGTAATACCATGGCATATCGACTTGTAGTCGGCATATATCCAGGACCTTTTTCGTTCCATGCCATGGAGCTTAACAGTCCTGATTACAGCCCGTGGGAGCTACACATCTTCGACTTCTGAAGATGACGTGCTCTGATCTCTAAGTGATCATGTACAAATGTTAGCGTTTTGCCTCGCCTGCTCCTGTAAGACACTATGGTAGCGCAAAGGCAGCAACGGGGCACAAACAACGGACGGGGTCTATCACTGAGCAGCTGACTTGGCGTGTAGCGGAGCGTGGCATTGCGGAGGCTTTGCAATATGAGGCCAAGCCCACACAGCCTCCGGGTGACATTGGTACGACACGTAAAGCAGCCGTGGAATATGCATGCTGCACCTGTAGTCGACAAGCTGGTGTTCCAAGCTCCATTTCTATTTGCATGCCAGTTGCCTGCAATATAATGCAAATTCCTGCACTCAGGGACGTATTTTGGAAGCAAGGGGGTAATCCTGTATTGCTTCACTGGTGTAAGAACAGATGGTCTGTCACTGCCTTTCGCTTATATTTACATGATATGTCCGAAGTATACCTCCCTATTGTAAGGGAAGGACGACGGTTCAATCCCGCGTCCGCCCATCCTGATTTAGGTTTACCGTGATTTCCCTAAATCACTCCAGGCAAATGCCGGGATGGTTCCTCTGAAAGGGCACGGCCGACTTCCTTCCATAATCCGATGAGACCGATGACCACGCTGTCTGGTCTCCTTCCCCAAACCACCCCCAACCACCCCCATACTGAATACTTATCTGCGTCGGCCGGCCGGTGTAGCCGTGCGGTTCTAGGCGCTTCAGTCTGGAACCGCGTGACCGCTACGGTCGCAGGTTCGAATCCTGCCTCGGGCATGGATGTGTGTGCTGTCCTTAGGTTAGTTAGGTTTAAGTAGTTCTAAGTTATAGGGGACTGATGACAACAGCTGTTAAGCCCCATAGTGCTCAGAGCCATTTGAACCATTTGAACTTATCTGCGTCAGCCTATATTTTTCGTCCCCGAATGAGTTTCTTCTTTATTTATTTCATACAGATATTTCTACACTGCCTACAAAAAAACGTGAAGCATCATGAAGGGGAGGAGGACGCAAAATGAAACTCCACGAGTTGAGCCGGTATGTGATGTTATTTCAGTGATTACAAACTCGAGTAAAATTTACAAAAGAACATGACGGTGTAAGACCCACTTGCCTGTATAACGTGGAACCCATCTAGCCTCGATGTATGCACTGCTTCTGTTGGGAAGGGTGTCATAAAGCCCTTGTACTCCCTCCTGAGGTCTGGCCCGCATATTTTCTATGGGGAACAGACCTGTCGTGTCACGGCAGTATCACATAGACAGTTCGTTGAGGCACGTACCAAGTGTGGGCAAGCATCGTGCTGTCGAAAAACGGGACCACGACAGTGTCGCTCGAGAGGTAACACATGAGGGCGTGTGATATCTGCGCGTACTACAGGCCGTCAGAGTTCTCTCATTCACTACCAGCCGTGACACTGGAGGAGCGGAACCTCTCCCCAGATCACCGCCATACTCGCCGAAGGTCGTCTTCTGGGGTAGTGCACAGCCGCAATTCATCTCTGAACACAGCGCTATGGCATTCATCAGTAGTCCTTGTTTCCCAGTCACGGCACTTCTTCAAATGCAGCCTTTCGTTTGTGGTATTACAAACAGCAAACACATGAGACGGGTGCTGCTAGTCTCCAGCCAGTAGCGCAGGGTGGCACAGAATATTGCAGGGAATCCATTACTTAATGTCAGATGGCAGTTGCAGATATTAAGGGGTTACGACGTGTTTGGTACACATACGGCCATTTTCTCTTGTGTTGGTCAGACGTCGTCGAACGGGAACCTGACGACGAGTATGCGTGCCGTCAGGTTCCCATGCAGTTCAACATCACATCCGAATGCCCCACAGATCTGGACTTTACACGATTCGACCAGCCGGCCAACTGGAGACCCACAATAAAGACCCTTTCAAATTCTGTCAGGAGCATCTGCCTGTCCTTCACACTGATCACTCAACATCTGACTGTTCACGCCCCCTCGTATTTCTTGCTGGATCTACGAAGAACGCTAATACACTGTGGTGGGCATTTTACGTGTCAAAGAGAGTAACAGCTCTAATCGGTAACACACCCTGTCCGCAGCTCGTGGTCTAGTGGCTAGCGTTGCTGCCTCTGGATTACGGAGTCCCGGGTTCCATTCCCGGTCGGGTTGGGGATTTTCTCTGCCTGGGGGCTGGGCGCTTGTGTTGTTTTCATCATCATCATCATCATTATTCGTGACAGTGGTTCAAATGGACTGTATACAGAATTGGACTGTGTAAAAATTGGGTCTTTGTATGGGCGCTGATGATCGCGCAGTTGAGCGCCCCACAAACCTATCATCATCATCATCATCAACATTAACACACCCACTGATGGTGTGTATGAGTACGAAGTTATACTGACATCCGACCGTCTCTTCTGGGTGCTTCACTTTTTTTTCACGTACTGTGCATATAAATATCTTTATTCATTCTAATGATACGTTCATTCTATATTTACGAGGCGTATTTGGAAAGTAACGTGCGATTAGGAGAGAAATGGAAACCACTGCGAAAATCTGACGGAACTTTGCACAGATGTCTTAGTCAGCGCCTTTAGTGTGCCTGTCAATCACTTCACGTCGCTCTTTTCAGTTCAGAGTGCACGTAGAAATGCCTAAAACAACAGTGTCTCCCGCCAAGTATGTGGGTCTGGTGAGAGATTTCGCCTGAAGCTACACGGCCCACATAACATAAATTTCATGCGTTTCTTTCTTCAAGACAATTTTCAGCCGCATTCTTCAGGGACAATGACGACGCTCCTGCGGCGTCTTCGATGGGAAGTGTTTTATCACCCACAAGACAGTCCTTAACTGGCTACCTCCGTTGTTCATCTCTGCTCACATGAACCGTTGGCTACGAAGACAACATTTTGGCACAAACAACGAAAGGTAGACCAGCGCAGAGAATTGGTGGAAGGCACAGGCGGCTGGTTTCCGTGACGAGGGTACTGGAAAGTTTGTACTACGCCACGACAAATGTCTAAGACGGAGCGGCTACTATTTAGAGACGTAGCTGCACGGTGTGATTAAATGTTGCGAATAAATTTTTTTATTTATTTTCAGTGCGATTTTCTTTCCGCGACCGATCGGACCTTACTTTCCAGACAACCCTCGTAACAGCAGCCAACGACGGACAGTATAGCTGAGGAGGAGGATGGAGGCAATCATTTAAAGCGTGGAAGCTTGGTTTTTTTTTTTTTTTTCAGTTTGACGTGCCAAGTAAACTGAGAATTTTTTTTTTTATTCAACGACGTACAAAGTTGTAAATGACTACCGCAATTGGAGAGTTTGAATAACAGTCATGCCAGAGGAAGATTCATGATTTTGAGTCCAGAAGTTAAGGTCAGTGATGGGGAGGTATTCAAGACAACTGAAGACGCCTAAAACAACTATGCGAAAAATGTTTGGTTAACAAACACGTGACAATCAGTATTAAAAGTCAAGTCATTCTTATTTATATCTACAGTATTAACAACATTATACAGTTACCAGGGAATGGTGTAAGAATCCTGGTGAAGTTACCGTAGAGAAATAGAAACCTAAAGTCACCCAAAAGCTTCTACATTCAGCTATACATACATCCTGTGATGACACGTGGCAGCCAAGTATTTGATTTTTACAAGGACATACCCATAAGGTCTTACACGCATTCATCATTATAACGTCAATAATGAGGATACAACTAGGAAAGATAAATGCAGAGAGAGGCGACAGTGTACAGTAAGTGAATGCTGGGATTTTCCTGCAATAAGGCTCTCGCTGATTTCCTCTCCCATTTTCCTTCAGTTACGTTTATGCTCTTTAATAGCTGCGATTTCGACGGAGCGTTAAATCTCTAACCTTCCTCCCCGTCCAACAACGTTTTACAACCAGAAGAAACATTGGCTTCTTTCGCTGTGAGCACGTATTTTGTAGGCAACATTAAAACCTTTCCTTCCGTATCATAAGCACGTCAACTGGAAAGCTGCGTGAAACAGGCTGGTTTCTGGGAGCGGTGAGAGTTACTGCACGTATTCTGACGGACAACGATTTTGCTACTGATGTTGCGCACAGTGCAGCATGAAATGGTACCGGGAAGCAAACGCAAGAATTTCGCCCAGACGAAAAGGACTGGACAAATAAAAAGTATTACTGCTTAAACACATATTGAAATTTTTTCTGCCTATAATCTAAGCGACAGATGCAGACTAAAGATACCGTTGACTGGAACAGTGTTCTGGTAGAGAGAGAGAGAGAGAGAGAGAGAGAGAGAGAGAGAGCTAAAAAATGGTCAAAATTACATTGTTGATTAATGTGACTTTAATTGATCCTGATATCGAACATATCGATCAAAGTGGCTTGGGAGATAAATGGATTTACCAGCACATTAGAAGCTTAGAAACATCGTACATTGCCTTTTATACCAAACCAAACTAACGTCCGTCGTAAGTCACGAATCCCACTTTTCCGAAGCTGTTCGATGCATCCCGAACCCTGGTGCCTTATCTCCAGGCACTTTATATCAGCTTCACACACAACTTTCTTTCCGTTACCCTTCCTAGAGAAACCTTAGTGCCGCATTTCACTACGTTAATCGTTATACTCATACAACCATTGTAGGTAAAGCTTCTACAAAATACCTAGGGATGAGATCTTCGGGGTTTTAGATTCAGCGACCAGTTCCAATAAATTCAGGATTATGCCTAAGGACAGATTATTACGAGACAGTTTAGACAAATATTAACGACCGTTATCCACAACTTATTCCAGTGTATAAAATTAAATCTTCTCCTTCAGTCACTCACTTTCACCGCGGAAATAGTGGATGTGTGTCATCATATGTATCTAACTCCCAGCAACGGGAAAGCTCCTCGTACCCCACGCCACAAATCAGCGGACGTGAACGTAAAAAGTTATAAGATCAGAGGTCGCATTCACCAGAGTGAGCATGGTCTCTTTTTATCACAGCTTTATTAGAAAGCTGCAACAACTTTACATCAAAAGTGTAGCCAATGATTTTACATCCGGCTGGGGAAGAGAGAAACGACTACACGCGTGTTGATTCTCCAGGCATAAGGTATCGAGATAACAGGCGTCTGCTCATTAAATTCGTGTCTAATTAGCTACAGTACCTTCACCTATTATAGATACGAAATTGAGAACTTCCCGGAAACAGGGAGATTTGCAAGCCCGACTCTTCCCGATGCCTATTCCACTCGAGCTGAAACAACAGTGCTTTTAGTACTTAACATTTTTGAGTTTACGAAATCTTATCTATGGTTTCTGGCAACGGAACGGCGAACTTACTTAACAGGCCAGTTATTGAAATGGGCGGCATGTCCCGTTGCGTAAATACAGCTACCTAAATCATCACAGCAGCATAACAGCGCTGGTGAGAACGACGGATGATATGAAACAGGCTTTTTGTCGATCGACTGCTGGTTTCAGTAAAGCTTCGACATAACACAAATGAAAAATCTTTGATTTCCTGCCACAGCCAAAAAATGATCTCAACAACTGGAATACAACTCAGTCGATAGATATAACAACAAGTGTTCCTGAAAGGTCAGTTGCAGAACTAGGAATGGGATAAACCGTCCAGTATTTTAGTTCTGAATAGCCGGTACTTTTCAGTATTTGTTTGGTGTCGGTTGTAAGAGCTTGTTATTTTTAAATAATTACTGATAAAAAATTGAATACATCAATTTGCCGTAAAATGTACTAAAAGTTTTGGTTTTGTTTTTCTTAATGAGTAATGTTTATTCGAAAAAATTCCTCTTTCTTGCTGAAATATAGGGTTATTATAGTATACAGTGCTATTTCAACAATGCCGACAGTTAGAAACGAGCATGTAACACATGATATAAGATCGGTGCGGCGTTGCTGAGACAAAAGTAAACTTTTGCATTGTGGCGTAGCCTACTAGACGAGGCGCGTGTACGAGGCTTGCCCACGTTTGGTCTACCATTGCTAACAAGACAATTATGTAGGCCCCCTACCTGTTGCCGTATAGCGGAGCCCACGACAACGTCGAGTTAGGTTCGTTCTGCGCACCTACGTCACACGTTCTCCGACAGCCAATGAGCGTTTAATAGAGTTCTGAGCGCTCTGCTTGTGAACGTCGAATTTAATCTATCACAAGTAATCGCAGTGAGTTATTTAGCGACTTTTTATTCCATTTGTTGCGAGTTGTCATGCCTGATGATGGTGGTATGCGCAAGTGAGAGACATAATCTGCTGAATACACTCTTGAATCAGGTGCAAAGCACGTGTAAGCCCGTACCGTAACTGTCGGTTGGAACCAGCAACAATCCATTCCCCGTCCGTTTCTCGATCTGCGCGAACCACCATCGTCCATCGTTCGTTGATCGGACTATAGGCGTTACGCAGGTACGTGCAGTGTGCAAACTTGCCCCCAGCTAGTCTATAGTTCTCCCTGTCCACATCGGACATCGGATGTATTGCAGAATGACACCACCCTCGTCTGGATACATTTCACGAAGCTCAGGAGCAATGAAGTAGGCCTACAATATTCCAGTACTGAAGTTTTGATTGCTGTAGTGGAATTGTCCTTGGTAAATGCTTTATTTTGCCTACTAACTGAATTGTTCATTTCTTTTGAAAGAGCATTTTTAATTTAGTTGGCACCAATCAATTGTATTCAAATTCCTGTTAAGAAATAAGGCAAATAGATGTATCTGACTATAAAACTCGTTTTTCATTTCAAAAAATTAAAGAAAAAAACGCTACTTATACGTCCTCCATTTCTATAATATAATAAAAGGGAAAGTGATTTGTGGCGACAGAAGGATTGTTTTCTTTTATTTACCTATTTTGTCTGATATTTTGATTCTGCGTATCTTGAAGAGAGTAATGCAAAAGTCTGAGGGAGTCTTAGAATTTTTCAGTCTTTGTTCGATGTCTAAGTTTACTACTGAAAAGAACAGCAGCAAAAAACTGAAAATCTGTTGATTCAGAAATCAATTATTTTGAGCGGTTTTAAAGGTTAGGTTAAACTGGAGATGAAAAAAAAGGTATAACTGAAAACAGGTTGTTCCTGCAGTAACCGTCATCCCTACTTAACGCACTGGGTTCGCGATCCTGATTTCATCTCTGTGATTTCTCCAAATTCCACGATGGTTGATTATATGATGAACACGACATTTACTCTTCTCTATTGTTTCCCAGTCCGAGGTTATTTCTAATGACGTCCACAAGACATTAAATCCTTCTTTCCTTTCTTTTCTTTTCTTTTTGCTATGGCTCTAGAATACAATTTCCTGACAACGGTTCAAATGCAGCCCATCTTCTATTGCTCCGTTACTCCACAACAACATACAAAATACAATTTGAGCTTTACACACCCACCGGTATAGGCAATTATCACTTCCTGGGAAGAAACGAAGATGCCTTTTAATCTACAACCCAGATGTGCGAGTGCAAACACATTATCTTTGCTCCATCGTCGGCTCTATCAGAACCTCATCAATCTGTCTTCAGATCTATCACTCCCAAAACACGAGACACTCGGGCAATAGTCGAAATTATTTTCGCCCCTCCGTCAGACGACAAGAGCTTACACTAATTACATATGGGGATGCATGTACCTGACTATGGATTTACTTGCAGCGCAACTTCAAAAAACTTTTGCAGTTTACGACTTCTGCGTTCCTGTACGATGCAAACTGCAGCCTCTCACAAGTACCTATCCAAAGTTATTAATGAACACCATAACATTGAGAACGTTTTACAGTATTAATTTATTTAGTTAGCCAGTTTTTCCCTTTCAAGACCATTATGGGACTACAATAGACTATCGTCACCAAACAGGATTCAGTGATGGTGAAAAATACTGAAAACGATATTACCATGGGCACAAAGTAAATTTCGTTTTTGATGCAATAATAATAATTATGTAATTGAAAATATTACGTCCAAACAGTAAATAAATGCAAAAGGAACGAGCCAAAAACCATTTACTTTCAATTTACAGCTATGAGGGCATGCTGTAAAGTAATGATCTCCCAATTTTTTATGTGGAACCTCTTAAAACTTTTCTAATAAAACAAACGTTATTAATATTCTTCATCTTTATTCATCATGTCTACATATTTAATTCTCACCGTAGTTATCCTGTCGACAAACAAATTTCTCCCAACCAGAAACGAGTTTGTTGATACCTTCACTACAGAACGGTTGACTTCGTTGGCGGAGCCACAACTTCGCCTCTGTTTCTACCGCTTCGTCACTATCACAGCGAAGTTCTTGAGGATGTTCTTTAACTTTTGGTTAAAAATGACATCAGATGGGGCCAAGTCGGCGGGCGATCGATGATAGTGAACCGGAGATGAGAGATTGTTGCAGATGTCGCAAAGTTCGTGTGTGGTCTGCCAAAGTCATGCTGAAAGAGAGGGTGCTCCCCGCTCGGACGAACGCTCCGAATTGAAACTTGATGACAGCACGCTGTTTCTCACGCACGACATACCCGTAGTTATGTTACACACCACCATGTTAGACTTTTCAATCCTGAGCCCCATAGCGGCAAAGCGCTGCAAATGGGTAGACATGAAGAATAAAGCTGTAGAATGTTAATAAATTTTGTTTTATTTAAATAGCTTTACAGGTTTTCACATATTGGGCTGGTGCATAAGTTGGTAGCCTTCTTTCCGCAAGTTTAATAAACACAACAAATACACCTAACAGAGACTCAAGTCATCAATAATGTATTCCCCTTCACTATTTACAATAGTTGCCAACGCTGGTGTAACTTTTCGGTTCCGCGACTGTAGAAATCAGGTGGTCTTAAGGCGAAGAACTCGTCGAGCTACTTTCGGAGTGCCTTTTCATCCGGAAAGAAGTTTCTTGAAGGTTGTTGAACAGAGAGCGGAGAAGATGAAAATCTGAGAGCTCAAGATCAGGTGAATAAGGTGGCTGTGAAGTGACTTCCCAACCCAAATACTGTGTAGTGTTTCTTGTCAGTCCAGCAGAATGTGGGCGGGCGCTAGCGTGGGGTAGCATCACTTGACGCAGTCTGGTCGTTGTTCTTGGATTGCAGCTACAAGACGTCTCAGTTGTTGGCAATAAATGTCAGCAGTGATCGTTACACCTCGGGGAAGCAATTCGTAGCACACTATTCGTCGCTGTTCCACCAGATGCATCACGTTATCTTTTGTGGATGAGTGCAGGTGTTTGTACGGGGAGATGCTGTTTTGTTTGGGCTCAACCATCCATTTCTTTTCCTTATGCTAGCATAGATAAACAATTTCTCGTGACCAGTAACGATACAGGATAGGGATGGTCTGTGTTGTTCACGAGCCAATTGATGACGATCAAGCAGAGATGCACATATAGCCATCTGCTGATTTTTGTGATTTCGGCTTACAGCATGTGGTAACCACGCACCCGATTTTTGAATCTTCCCCGCTGCATGCAAATGTCGCGCGATGGTGGGATAACCACAGTTCATCACATTTGCCAGTTATCGAATACAATGATGTGTATCATTGTGGATTAATGCATCTAAACGATCTTCATTAAACCCCGAACGTCCTTCTGAGCGTGGAGAGTTACTGATATCAAAGCGATCCTCCTTAAAACGAGAAAATCATTTCTTCCCGTGTTCCGTCCAATGGCATTATACTGTTTCTGGTTGCCTCGGTTGCTGACATCCCTCCACTGAACTCAAGCAGAAGAATATGTCGGGAATGTTACAATTTCTCCACTTGGCACTATATTTTCTAGCGTCCACAGCTCCAGTCACCAACTCTAAATGACAAAATGACGATATGTAAATTCAAATAGCAACAGTAAACTACAAATGAAAAATAACAGTCAGTAAATAAACCTATATCATGCGTAATATCAACATGCAAAATAAAAACGCTACGAACTTACTCGACCGCATAATAAAAATTTTTATGTTATGGTTATTCTTCAGCAGAAATCCAAAACTCCGTCCCTAATAACTGGATATCGTCGGGCGTTTAATCTCTAGAGCCACAGTTCTTGCCCCACCTTGTCTTATTTCTCCACTGTGACGCACGAGTTAAGCGGCTGTGGCGCCGCTGATATCGTGCAGAACGCTAACATATTATTACTCTTTACTCAAACAGCCCCACACGCTCCAGCTACAGAGAATGCTGTTTATCGCTGCAGTATAACGGTTCCGAGTAGCGCTTTTATGGCGGCCGCGCTGTGCCGATCAGAAAAGTGTAGCGGTTTTCCCTTTCAAAGCGTTCTGCACAAGCGGGCGCCGTGACGGAGCCGTGAAGGCGCGCCGCGCCGGTCGTCGGTCGGATAACGCTCATTAGGGCTGCCGCAGCGGCCAGTCTCCGCTTTGCTAATCCACTTCCCTGTTCACAGACAGCTTCTGGGAAGCGGCGGACAAAAAGCGAGCCAGTTCGTCTCCCTCTCTTTTTCCACTGCAGCCTCCCAACAACTGGCACCCGTATCTAAAGAGGCTACCAGCGAGTAATTCTGAATGAATATTTGCGCCCTTCACACTGTACCGCGACAAACATTGCTCTCTCTACCTTCACAGGAAGAAAAGCCCTCAACAGCTATGTAATCACATTACGCCTGGTTCAGAGTAGCAAAGTGAAGGCGCATAATTCTCTTGCATTTCTATCAAGGACTGTCTGCGACTCCACGCAGATTTAGCATAGGCGACCGTGAGGAGAAATAGTGTGGCTTCAGCAACCACAATATGTCTGGAGTTTTGTAAGTTTTCACGACAGGACACCAAAGTACCAGAAGTATGTTACGATACGGAAACAGAGACCGACAGTAACGCACCGAATGGCTTGGCAGAGAACTTCCAGCTCAGGAAAATATGGCACGATACTCCGTATATTGATTTGCGAAATACTACTACTAACTAATAATATTTTTCATTTATATTTTTTGGCTGGATCTGGTAGTGTGGTGGTAAAGCATATTTATTAATTTTGTAAGACCCAATATTGCAATCGAGACCTCGTGGCTGTTATCAAATGGAAATCATGTTCCTGATTACAATCTTCTCGTGCGTATTGCATTCTTTGAAGTACACTGTAAATATGTTGCTCTCACCCGTAATATTACATGGAGTAAATGGTTTCACATTTGTTTTTGTTTCTTATGAAACAGAAGCTAGTCTCGTCGCACAGTATACTGCGAACTCATGTCAATTTGTTACTGCATACGAATCCGTCTGTGAACTTCTCCATTTAAATGCGTTGTAAGTATAGTGCTCGTATTCTACATTATTTTTGTTCCTATCCGTTTCTGGTACTCCCGCGTTTAACGGAGGCCACCGAAATTTTAACTGAATTCTGCTAAAATGTGTTGTTTGTAGTACCTCTTAATAACGTGTGAAAACAACTGCGTAACAACTCTCGCATTTTTACTAGCATTAACAAGCAAGAATGCCCTAGTCTCCAAGACTACACAGCGTCATCATCTACTATCATACTGGAGGTTTGAGCTCACTTCCCATGCTTATTATTATAATCATCTACATCTACACCCATACCCTGCAAGCCACTGTGAAATGCATGGCACTCATTGGCATGAATCAACACCATTCAAAGCAGAATCACACAATCATTCCGTGACAAGATGTAATAAAATTCAATACCAGTAGTGCTGTAACCTGCTTACATCGAGTAATCCATTAAATGCACCAAGGTATGGAAAATGGATGCAAACGAAAATATCGTAGAATATCAGGAATATACTTACAATGATTTAAATCGAGCAGTTCACACACAGATTCGTAAGCAGTAACAACTACTCGCACATGTACGTTCACAGAAAACCGTGCAACGAAAGTAGCTCCTGTTTTATACGAAACAAAAAAAAAATTGGAATTATTTACCTCATCCATTATTACAGTTGCTAGAAGGATGCAACCACAATACGAGCAACTTATTTTCAGTGAAATTCAAATAGTGCAATTCAGACGAGAAGTTGTAATCAGAAACTAATTTATGTTATCTATGAAACGGAAATGAGCAAATCAGCAAAAAGAAAGCAAGATGATGAAGTGATAAGCTTGAAGCGCTCCTAGTGGCCTGGCAGTGAACCTGGTCGTGTTACAGGAAGTCTCTATATGAGTTTCACCATCGTGGTTGTCACTCTATTCACAAGAAATTATGTCTTGTCTATTCTTTGATGCGACTGTGGTTTCGACGCTGATTCGCAGTCAAGACGGATATGACAAAACGGGAAGAATTACCTTCGTGCAATTCTAGGCTGCTAAAAGTTGTTCTACTGGCCACTTTCAGTAAGGTTTTGGGACGTTTTCTACACTCATCTAGTTATACATTACCCCTAGGACACAATGTACTCGTACATAAATGTAGCTTTAAAAATACATTTTTTTCCAACTTCACTTATGCCAGTCGACACTAAAAAATAAAATGCAATAAGTCCACTATGTGAACAAAAGTGAAGTTTTATAATCAAATGAAATGTTATAGATGGCATTAATGTAGAACAACCCTTTTCTGAGGTTTTTTTCCCTGTTTCTCCACTCGAGGGTTATTAATGTCGTATTTTAGTGGCTATCTAGCTGAATCTGCTAAACCATCCTGACCTTTTCCCCCTATTTCAGAATTTTAATTTTCAGTTCCAACCCAACATTACAGGAATATGAATGAATAAATTATTACCGAGTGAGACGGCACAGTGGTTAGCACACTGGACTCGCATTCGAGAGAATGACGGTTCAAACCCGCGTTCGGCCATCCTGATTTAGGCATACTCTGGGATGGTTCCTTTGATAGGGCTCGGCCGATTCCCTTTCCCATCCTAACCTAATGTATTTTGCATGTACTATTGAAAGATGCTTATGATTCAGGTACTAAAGTAATTTATCTTAAAATACAAAGTAGATAACTATATATTCTTCTGAGATATAAAAGGTTTATGTGCTTCTTTTTAAACAAAGTTCTTGGGGCACGATACGTTGTCAAACTCACCGATTCATTTATACTAAAATTAGAAAGCTTTGCACTTTACCCCTCTTGAAAAAATTTTTGGAGATCCACTTGGCTGGCTGTGGCACCATGCCGAAAACGTTCGCGCATTCCTCGTTGTCGCGTAATATTGAGTTCGATTTTTAGTATCGCCATGTCACGTTCCCGCTTAATTTCACTTTTAGCTTCACACAATATTTTGTGTAAAAGAAAACATGCCACCAGGGAAACAAAGCACATAAAGATCGACACAGACAAATCTTCAGCAGCGGACGATGGATCTTTTGATAAGCCTAGTATCGTTTCTTGACATGTTGTGGACAGCTGCAACAGGTCCTAAACTTCTTGTAGTACAGACCGCAACAGATTAACAGAACTCAAACACGTTCATCATTTTAATCACTTTCTTCAGAGAAAACCGCTGGAGAGGAAATTATTTTTTGTACCAAGTAAACCACATGCAGCATCAGGGCTTCGGGAAGGAGCTGAATTGCAGCAATCACAATGAGAAAATTGACAACTTTTAAACGTATTGCTCAAGTAACACTTCGGCGTATTCACAAATGATGAAGGCTGATGTTTCTTCTTTTGAACATCTATAACAGGCGGTGAAACCGAAGAAGAGTAGGTTCTATAATTATCACGTTTAGACATCTCTGTTCTTCAAATTTCTGAACACTTTCCGTCTCTTACTCTGTTACCTTACTTGCAAAGACGTTCAAAGAATGTGCGTAGAAGAAGCAAACAAGACCACGTTAGGCCCTCAACCAAAACAAAGGTTAAGACCAAGTGGGAAAGAGGCCCAGCCCAAATAACGCGAACATTCACGTGAAGGGAATTGCGGAACAAATAACTGAGACAAACGAGAGGACGTACTAATCAGCGCCCTCCCGATTCCATGTCCATGTTGACGATTTCAAAAATAGTCAGTTGGTGTCTTATTCACTTCTCCCGAACGCTGGCCACCCTATCATACCGACTCCTGATCGCTCTATGCTCTTAGTAATTTAATATTGTGGACACAAAGACCTGCTTGAAACTTAGTAAACTCTATGACACCAGTCCCATTTCTCCAGTGTAACATATGTATGGATCAGAACTACTATAAGCGAATTTCTTGGAAACCAGACAGCTCATTTGACCAATGATTTCAAATGTAAAGTTTTTTATAACAATGCGTGTACGATAAAGTTGTAACATCGTGGAGGAACTTGACTTATGGTGTAGCACTGAAGCATATTTTTGCAAAATTCAGGTATTTTATGAAGCTGAAGTTTGTATATCTCTTGTTCCTCTGGCGGTGACAGTACCAGCAGGTCACAACAAAGAAACTCGATTGAAACATCTGAATCCTGAAATAGAGTGTTCGCTCCGTAATACACACAGGTAAATAAAAAAACCAGACTAAAGATAGTGGATGACTTTCACTTAAAATGTATGTAAAAAGATGTCATCGAGAAGTTTATGTTTGAGGGCGTTGCTGGATTGTGTATGCAACCTAGCGCTATCTTGATGCGCGTGTATAAGCACCGACATGTAGGCAAAGATGTTAATGTGGCATTCGTGTCTTCCTGAAGTGCATGCTGTACATGCGGAAACGTGGACTATGGTGACGTAGTTACCAAATGCGTCCATACAGGACCAACGTTCTGTTATTCTTTTCTTGGCTTCCGAAGGACTAACACCGATAGACATCCATTAGAGAATAAAGAATTTATATGGGGCAGCATGTTTGCCGAAATCCACTGTTGTGAAATATTGTGAAAAGTTCCGCGCTGGTCGCAATTTGACATTAAGACGCCGGTCAATCTGGGACTTACACCAACTCAGGTGAGAGCGATTATCAAGCCTTCGGTTCTTTAAGAAAGGCCTTGAAGGGTCGACGATTGCGTCAGACGAGGATGTGTAGCAGGCAGTTACAGAGTTCTCCACGCAGCAAGACAAGGTGTTTTACCAAATGTATGTGTTCTACGCATTGCGTCGGTGGGACGATTGCCTACTGCTCGCGGAGATTTTGGCTGACTGACATACCGATTCTGGATTGTATGGCGTTCGAACGGATACTTTTTGATCGTCTCTTATAACTCTGGATTACGTTTGGCACTATTTCAGTACATAAGACGATGGTGAGAAGGAACCTCCGAAAGTCCATAGTTTACTTCCTTTCACTTTGAAAGGTTCCTTTCGTCCCTACGTCGAAGCTTCCGTGGAGCCACGCAAAATCATACTCGCAGCTGTGGCCAGAATCGGAGCTCTTCTGGCGATGGGCGGCAAGCGAGATAAATTACGAGACTTGTTGCTCCACGGTAAAGTTTATCGGTGGATCCGGATTAATTCTCTGCATTCCCCCTGTGTAAATCAGTCTGAATAAGGGCCGATCGCTTCGTTTTGACAAACAGTCCTAACGTTGGACTGAATTTGTTCACCGCTAAGAGCTCTTTAATGCGCTTCCATCTGGCTCCTAACAACCTCGGCCGATAATCTCAATAACAACAAAGTAGGAAAGGACTTCATCGCCAATAAGGGAAAAAAAATCACACAAAAAACATCACTCAAATTTCCGCGGAAACTAATACAATTTAATATAGAGCCGGCCGCGATGGCTGGGCGGTTATAGGCGCTTCAGTCCGGAACCGCGCGGCTGCTACGGTCGCAGGTTCGAATCCTGCCTCGGGCATGGATGTGTGTGATGTCCTTAGGTTAGTTAGGTTTAAGTAGTTCTAAGTTCTAGGGGACTGATGACCTCAGATGTTAAGTCCCATAGTACTCAGAGCCTTGTGAACCAGCCAATTTAGTATATTGGCTTCTATTAAACATTGCGAAGTCCGTCTCCTCCACTAAAACACAAACGTTCAACTAGCTACTGGCTCCGCGATCTGATGTGAGGACGCATCCAACAAGGTATCACTAGCCTAGAAAAGCGGAAAGATACAACCAGGAACCCACACGCGCATATGGGAACGCTCTTTCGGATCCTATCAGTTTTTTGTACTTTAAGAAGTTACAGGGGCGGTGACAAAGGATCACATTCTCACGGCTTTTGAAACACATTACGAAAGCACCACCTCTGCCACAAAGGGTACACGACTTCCAAACCCGAAGAGGACTGCCGATGAACTCCGATTTCGCGAGCTACCGACCGCTCTACGAAATTATATGACGTTCATCCCTTCTGGCCAATCAGAAGCCACATACGGACAATATCAATGGCCATGCAGATGAATAGGAAAAAGAATCCTGTAATGTTTGAATACTCCATTAGTAGTGTAGCGCTTGACACAGTCACGTCGATTAAATATTTGGACGTAACATTACAGAGCGATATGAAGTGGGACAAGCATGTAATGGCAGTTGTGGGGAAGGCGGATAGTCGTCTTCGGTTCATTGGTAGAATTTTGGGAAGATGTGGTTCATCTGTAAAGGAGGCCGCTTATAAAACAGTAATACGACCTATTCTTGAGTACTGCTCGAGCGTTTGGGATCCCTATCAGGTCGGATTGAGGGAGGACGTAGAAGCAGAGGCGGGCTGCTAGATTTGTTACTGGTAGGTTTGATTATCACGCGAGTGTTACGGAAATGCTTCAGGAACCCGGGTGGGAGTCTCTAGAGGAAAGGAGGCGTTCTTTTCGTGAATCGCTACTGAAGAAATTTAGAGAACTAGCATTTGAGGCTGACTGCAGTACAATTTTACTGCCGCCAACTTACATTTCGCGGAAAGACCACAAAGATAAGATAAGAGAGATTAGGGCTCGTACAGAGGCATATAGGCAGTCATTTTTCCCTCGTTCTGTTTGGGAGTGGAACAGGGAGAGAAGATGCTAGTTGTGGTACGAGGTACCCTCCGCCACGCACCGTATGGTGGATTGCCGAGTATGTAATGTAGATGTAGACATTCCCTGCTCGCGCTATTCACTCCACTGCAAAATATTGTTTGTTGCTAGGGTTATTCAAATGTTTACTTCCCATAGCTGAGTCGGCGTAAGCTGACCAATGACAATCATAGTGGTCTGGGCGCAGCTGCAGCGCAAGCATACCTAAAGCAGTAACGTAACGCGATTCTGTGTCAACTCATCACTTTTGGCACAGCTCCGTAGACGGCTACTGCTTTCGCCTGGAGCCGTTGGCGTTTCACTATTGAAAGTGACAACAGCGCTGCGAGTTATCAAGTAGCTTCTTAAGCCGTCTCTGCTATAGCAGGCGCTTGGAAATAATACCTGCCATCCAAGGAAGATCACTCGCCGTTGAGCCAGCCTTTTATGTCCTCTCCACAACCCATTTAGGATGATTATGGCAAGGCTAGCCCAGCAATTCCACGCCGAAGAAAACAAGTACTTGGAAACTCTCTTATCCTGGGTAAATCACTAGCCCTTGAGACAGGCTTGTAGGCCTTCTCCACAACTCATTTAGGAAGATATGGGCAAGAGTGTGCCAGCAGTTCCAAGGCAAAGAAAACAGTTGCTTACAAATACCTGCCATTCTGTGTAAGTCACTCACTCTTGAGCCAGCCATTTGGGTCTCCTTCACGACCCATTTAGGAGGATTAAGGCAATACTGGCCCAGCAATTTCAGTACGAAGAAAGGAAGTACTTGGAAACCTTTGCCATCATGGGTAAATCGTGCGCCCTTGAGTCAGCTTTTAAGTCTCCTCTACAACACGTTTAGAAAAACACCCTTCGCCCAAAAGCCGGCTCCGCAGTAGACAACACCCACAGGAAGAGCGCACAGGCGCGCTCAGGAAATAATATGCTGCATTTCTTTTTGCTCTCTGTCTTTGACTCTGGTGCCACCGAGACTGTAATCCAATACAAGTTCACACAGTGACGAGGCACTTAGAAGCCGTTTGTGTCCAGCTGAGAACAGCGGCCTTGCACAGCAGTCGTGGCAATAGCCAGAGAGTGGGCTAGTGGCGTTACGTGGCTCGTGGCGCTGGTGCAAGCTGGCACGAGCCGCGGCCGGACGGGACCAGGCGGAGCGGCTGCCGAAGGCCGGGCCCGCGGCTCGACGCCCGCCACTTTCACCGCCGCTGCGCCGCCGCTGGCACGCGCCAACTCGGTTTTCCCGTTCTGCTGCTCTCCCCCTCCCCCCACACGCATGCACACCTGTTGCCAACGCAGGAAACTACCAGGACATTTCAACTTTGGCGCATGTTTCTCTTCTACTTCTCTAGTCTATCCCATATTGACAAAATCTTTTCTTTACATTAATCAGTGCAACGCACTCGTTCTAAGAAGTGAAAAAGGAAGTTTTTTTTCACCCTCAGCAACTTCCCATGAAAAGTCGGCTGCAACTGGCTGAAAAATAACTAAAATTAAAAATTAAATACGACCAGACACAAACATTTTCACAAAAGTTAGGAGCAGTTATCATCATACTCCTGCAGCCTTTTCGTGACCTGCGAGATGTATTTACTTATTTATTACTGCTGAACGAACGTGGGGCGACCTGTTCAAAATGGTTCAAATGGCTCTGAGCACTATGGGACTTAACTTCTGAGGTCATCAGTCCCCTAGAACTTAGAACTACTTAAACCTAACTAACCTAAGGACATCACACACATAAATGCCGGAGGCAGGATTCGAACCTGCGACCGTAGCGGTCGCGCGGTTCCTGACTGTAGCGCCTAGAACCGCTCGACCACTCCGGCCGGCAGCGACCTATTTATTCACTTCATGCGCAACGTGCTGTCTTGTGAGACAGAGAAGTGAGCCAGATCCGGTTCGAATCCGCGGCACATTAACGACTGTTGGTCAGATACAAGGACAGCCTGAGTGTTCAGTAGGTTTCACTCGCTCATTTAACCACATCCCCAATCTTTGCCTCAGAAAATACGACGCACAAACACTTAAAATACGATTCACACACAGATGGCTCACTCTACTTTTCTCCTATAGGAGAATTCGCGACAGTAAATGAATTCGGGTACAAATAAGTTAAAATAAATTTGCCACATCATGAATACAGCGTACCCCTTACAACGGTGCAGGGCTAGGAAAGAAAGACGGAGAGAGTTGTACGTACGTGGAGCGCAGTTCTTAGCAGCCTGTCGAAGCCATGTCGCTGGATGTCAGCATGTGGAAGCCAGTGTGTATTTAGGCAGCAAGGGAAGAACGATGCGCACCAGCACTGTATGTGACCGGATAAATATTGAAATCATCGTACGAGTGACCACCTACGCCACTGTTACAACGAGTTGCTCCACCATGTTCACTTGTTGGACTAGGCTCAGCAGCCATGATTTGCACCCCATGCAGTGCAGCACCCTTGTGATCCCTGAAATATCCGGAAGGGTCGAAAATTGGCAACGAGAGCAACGCTCCGCGGAAAGACGAAGCCGCACTGTGACGCAACACTGGGTATAAATAATCGTGTCAAACGAAAGAACTTAAGCTCCTCATCTTGTATATAGAAAGCTGAGTAGAAACGATGTTTCTCAGCCTATTATCAGGTTTGAGTTTCAGTTGTTAGTCATAAGAAGTGACTGTTACTCAGCTGGCTCGACGATAGTAGGCAACACTTCCTACACTGGTCACCTACCAGACCACCTAAAACTATTAAGAGTTCAACAGCCCCAACTGTTGTCTCGGGTATTATAAAGAAGCCTCATGCTCTTCAGTTCTACCACAGAATACTCAGATATTTTAACAGCGAAAAAAACTCTTCATATTGAACAGACAAGTCATTTACACTAACATGAACTGTGAAGTTTCCCAGATTATTTTTTTCATACAGTATATTAAACCTGTGAGGCATAATTTAAAGAAGATTGTCCCCTTACGTAAGTACAGGGTGATTCAAAAAGAATACCACAACTTTAGGAATTTAAAACTCTGCAACGACAAAAGGCAGAGCTAAGCACTATCTGTCGGCGAATTAAGGGAGCTATAAAGTTTCATTTAGTTGTACATTTGTTCGCTTGAGGCGCTGTTGACTAGGCGTCAGCGTCAGTTGATGCTAAGATGGCGACCGCTCAACAGAAAACTTTTTGTGTTATTGAGTACGGCAGAAGTGAATCGACGACAGTTGTTCAGCGTGCATTTCGAACGAAGTATGGTGTTAAACCTCCTGATAGGTGGTGTATTAAACGTTGGTATAAACAGTTTACAGAGAATGGGTGTTTGTGCAAAGCGAAAAATTCTGGACGGCCGAGAACGAGTGATGAAAATGTATCACGCATCCAGCAAGCATTTGTTCGCAGCCCAGGAAAATGTTAAGGATATGGTGTTTCGGCCACCTCTCCCAGCCACCATTGATCATTTGAAAAGAGAAATAACAGCAGCTATCCAAACTGTTACGCCTAATATGCTACAGAGAGTGTGGAACGAGTTGGAGTATCGGGTTGATATTGTTCGAGTGTCTGGAGGGGGCCATATTGAACATCTCTGAACTTGTTTTTGAGTGAAAAAAAAAAACCTTTTTAAATACTCTTTGTAATGATGTATAACAGAAGGTTATATTATGTTTCTTTCATTAAATACACATTTTTAAAGTTGTGGTATTCATTTTGAATCACCCTGTATATCACAAAATATGGTGTATCTATGGAGTCGGTAATATTAACAGTGTCTTAGCACAGTTCATAGTTCGTGTGTTTACATGTGTGTGCCTCATCCGCTCATCATTTACCAGAGAGTTAGCACGGAATGACATGGCGTCGTGGATAACATAGATCAGTCTTATTCGGGAGCAGGTAGGACAAAATTTTCGACCGGTAATCTTGACTAGCTTGAAGTGCGAGCGGCTATATTTTATTAAAGCAAAAGATTAATTTGTTGCTGTATAGTTACTATTTATCCAAACCAACCGACGTAGTCGTCTGCCTAAAACGACTACCACTTGTCGCTAAGCTCTAACTTTCTTTCCTTCCTTCCCTTGTTTTCCACATGTACCAGTCACAAATGTAATTAAATAACGAGGGACTACGGAGAGCAACGTGCGAGCGAAAATCATCCTTTTAATAATTCTGTTACCGTCAAAAGAAATTTTGTGCCTTGTGTTACTGATAATTCGTGTTGAATTGCTGTTACTGTTTTTAACTGAGAGACGTTCCATACTGCTTTACTCTTATTTTTTCCCATCATTCATGGTGCGTCATTTGCCTCATCATTACAGCTGAATTTATGTAGTATTTTGATCTAATTGTAAGTGTGAGGATAATCATTTGAAATACAATCCCTGCACAGTACAGCCCATTTTCACAACGGGTGTCATCGCGCGAGCAGACAAAATGTAGGGTGATCATAAACGACAGAGATGGACGACGTGGTCTTTGTGGAGGAAAGGTGTAAACACTGCTCATATTCACAGGCGATTGGTGGCAGATTATGGAGAATGTGCACCAGCATGGAAAGTGCTCTTGCAACGCGACAACACCAGTCCACACATTAGTCGGGAAACTACCGCTGCTATCGCTGAAGCTGCGTTCTAGGTACTACCACACACACCATATTCCCCTGATTTGGTCTCAGTAACTTCTGTAGGCCCTCCTCGAACCACTTCTCTGGTTTTCCGACTCATATGGGGACGAACGTTGTTGAGATGCACGAGCACTTTTCGTGGCGATGGACATTCACCACACACTGCCCCCCCCCCCTCCCTCCTTTCGCCTGTGAATATCCGCAGTGTTTACACCTTCCTTCCACAGAAACCACATCGTTTAGCGCTTTCCGTGATGATCACGCTCCATGTTGTCCGCTCACGTAATGACGACATTTGGGAAAATGGTCAGAAATAGTCAGTATTGTGCAGGAATTACACTTCTAATCACTTTCTTGCCACCTACGGTTAGACCAGAAGCCTACTTATTTGCAGTTGTATGGATTTGAAGAAATAAAGTATAAAAGCTCCTTGGATTTCCGGTAATTTTTGATTCACTGGGTACGTTAACAAGTATATATCAGCTCTTAGTCACATAAATTCTCTCAGCATCCTGGCTCGCAGTTATGACAAACATAATCTTTATTTAGCGTCCGAATACTCAGATTTGCGTTTTCCGTCGGTTTTATAAATCGCTCTTGTATAATGCTGGGTTGAGTGCTTTGAATCCTTCCCAAATTCGTGATTGTGCTCTGTCCCTAATGACCCCGTGGTTGATTCGATGTTAAACCGTAATCTTCTTTGCTTCCTTCCTCCAGAGCATTCAGTAGCTGACTGTAGCGGCCGTAAAATCCCTGCATGCACTATTGGCGAGGTCCAAGTGTAACGCATTTTCTTTCTTCTGAGATCAGCCATGACGGACCAGACATGTAACTGTATCATGTGGTCCACCGATAACTACTTGAGATCTCGTCCTTGTTTTGCACTGATCAGAATGGAAATGGAAACGTGAGCGTAAAACCTATTACTGACACACAGTCTAACCCCACTAAAAAGCATATAAGCACGTCCCACACATGTATATCCTTCAACATGGTGCCATGCCCTCAATCTGACATTGTGTAATGGCTTGATATGTAACTCAGAGGTGCCAGCTGCCTGCT
The DNA here is from genome assembly GCF_023864345.2 of Schistocerca serialis cubense. Classification (NCBI taxonomy): domain Eukaryota; kingdom Metazoa; phylum Arthropoda; class Insecta; order Orthoptera; family Acrididae; genus Schistocerca; species Schistocerca serialis. The sequence goes on along the minus strand of NC_064639.1, from coordinate 421,758,520 downwards.
AATTCAGCCACCGAACACGTTTAATGAGCCACTAAAACGTATTTAAAAATTAATGCCTTCCATAACAGCTTAAATTCTCCGAAGCTGTGTACAAGAATGATCACAGCCTGTGGACTATGTTATACATGATGCAACATCGTCCGGGAATAGCTACCATCTGGCAGCAAAACATGCCACCGGAACTACGATTTTACGATTAAATAACCCCTGCAGGACACCTACGAATGTTCTGGAACGAACATTATCTGTAACTGAATCCATGTGCAGTACAAATATGTGAAATTCACTTGAAGAGACTCATTAAATGCCTTTTACTTAAATTCACGTCGGCCGGAGTGGCCGAGCGGTTCTAGGCGCTAGAGTCTGGAACCGCGCGACCGCTACGGTCGCAGGTTAGAATCCTGCCTCGGGCATGGATGTGTGTGATGTCCTTAGGTTAGCTAGGTTTAAGCAGTTCTAAGTTATAGGGGACTGATGACCTTAGAAGTTAAGTCCCATAGTGCTCAGAGCCATTTTGAACTTAAATCCACGCCTGATCATCCTGATTTAGGTCTTCCGTGATTTCCCTCCACGCAAATGTTGGGATACGCTATAGACACGGCCGACCGATTCCCTTCCTCATTCTTGAAACAATCCCAGCTTGTGCCCCGTTTCTAATAACGTCTTGTCGACGGTGCGATAAACCCTAATGTTGCTTCCTTCTACGTAAGGATGCTGAAGGGCCACTACCAAGATGTTGTCGTCGGTTGTGTAATCGTATTTACAACGACAGCGTACCTCCGGCAGAGCAACACACACCACTGTCACGGAGTGGGAGCAGACAAAGCGCAGATCACCTGGGAAGGCCCATACAGCGGGCGCCGTGCAATACGCGACCTTGAGGCGGGGCTCGATCCAGCGACCCACTTACGGACAGTCTCGACGCTGTGCTCTGCTGTTGTTAACATGCTCAGCTTGCCTGTTCGTGGCCGAGCTCTATTACTGAATCTGTCCTGGTAGCCACCTGAAGTCAAAAATGGTTCAAATGGCTCTGAGCACTATGGGACTTAACTTCTGTGGTCATCAGTCCCCTAGAACTTAGAACTACTTAAACCTAACTAACCTAAGGACATCACACACATCCATGCCCGAGGCAGGATTCGAACCTGCGACCGTAGCAGTCGCGCGGTTCCGGACTGAGCGCCTTAACCGCGAGACCACCGCGGCCGGCCCTGGCAAGTCCTTTAGGGAATTACACAGTCTAACATTCCGCTACACCAGCATTATGGAAACCGACATACAAACAAGCGGTGATATTATCTGTGTGGCACAAAGTTCTGTTTTCGCAGCCTCCCACTCCAATGGCACGGAAAACGCGTCAGATGGGGATGACCAATGGCCCTCTAGAGGGTAAGTACGAGAGCCGGCGGATGGCTCTGAATGACAATCCACAACGTCGGACGTGTCCAAAAGAACAGACACCACGCCTTCATCTAAATGATACGCCTAGCTCGGCAATGGATCCACCTTCTTCAGTGCGGATGCACAAATACGTCCGACTCCTGTGGGAATCCCAGAGTAGCGAACATGGAGTCAATGGACGGTGACTGCGGGTAGGTGGCGCTAGGTGGAAGTGAGGCGTGCCGAGATAGTCCGAGCAGTTGCGATAACGCTGTGTGCCAGACGGCGAAGCCGGCGCGTCCCCTCAGCGTGTTCGGTCAGAGGGCGAACAGCCCTCTGTAATAAAACAACTAAAGGAATCAACGATCAACTTGAACGGATGTCTTGTGACGTTCGCGCAGACCAAACGCAACGAACAATACCAAACAAAATGAACAAAAAAAAAAAAAGAAGGAAATGTGGCGTAGTAGTTGACGCACCTACCTTAGTAAGCAGATCCTGGGTTCGAATCACGATCCGGTACACATTTTTCACTCGTCGCTGCTGTTTCCGCATAGTGTCTCGCTGCATCTGACAGCAGTGATCCCCTTCAATTTACTTATAATCCACAACTTGTAACATAACGCAGTACGTCACGCTATGATGCAGAACTCTTTCGTATTTTTCAATAATGTTCTGTTATCAAGAATGTAAATATTTTCGTTATTCCTTTGTCAATTATGACCATTTGTAATACTGTGGTATTAATTTTATGTAAACTACTTAAAACGATTTTATAAATATTTTAACGTAGACACACACAGTGCCAGAGACGTAGCATTGTATAGAGTCATAGGTGGGGTACATAGTATCTGTGTAATTCGTTACAGCGGAGTGTCGGGAATACGCAATGGAAGCGACTGGACGCAATGTACCTGCGAGGAAACTGAAACTGAGTGTGTATGTCTACGGCGTTGTGATAACGTATGTAGCACGGCTTGGTGGATGTGAAGGGCATGCAGTATTGTAGGTCACATTGCAATGTTAATTAATAAAGAGTTTTTAAGCGCGTTATAAAGAAAGAGTACTGTGTACGGCAGGTAAACCGCCTATTAATACATCCCGCCAGCAGCTTCCCCTCAATTAAGACTGTACCATTTCAGACAAGCACTGGGAAAACTTCCCAGTGTCGCAGAGTTTTCTTAGGATGATACATTGAGCGCCAGAAGGTTAATCATAATGCTTTAGTAATTACTTTCCCAAGTCATTATTGCCGTTAGCTGTGTCAATATCCTATTATCCTAACAACCGAGAATCGCGTTATGAATAAGAGAAATATTTCAATATAAAAATGATAAATGTGAAAGAAAGTAAATGTTTCGCTTATACTGAAATACCACTTCTCGTTAGTCAAAGACATTAGGTATACTTTTCACCACAGCAGTATTAATCAACTTTCTGACAGTAATGTTCATTAACTGTTGAAATTATTCAATTTTATGTGTTTAGTAATTTCATGTATCGTTCTCTTGGCTATCATATTTTGGCACTGACTTACAAATTTGCTGCTAATTGTAATGCCATTTATACTTCATCGTTCTGTTTTTGGTAAGAATTTTGACTATTCGAAAAGAGTGATTAGTTAGACTCAGTGGCAACTGAACATTACCGTGAGGCCTCAGGGGACAATCGGCCAGTCAGTTTGATTTTAAATAATTCTAAAGTGCTGAATATATTGGAAACCACATAAATTTTGCGATAGCCTACATTTTCAATTGAACGCCCGCGTAAGTAATGAACGTTACCGTCCACGCGCCTATCCTTCATTGTTACATAAATTCAAACCCACTCTAATCCATTTAGTACTAAAACTTATTCTCCACTTCATGGCTGGCGACCACATTATTTCGCCCTGTAAGTACAGTCACTCAATTGGTGTTTCTTAATTAGTCACTCGAGTAATTAGTCAAAATTAATCGATATAATTACCCGTGTCTGCAGCAGGTCGTTACTCGTTAATCAGGTACATTTGATGACAGTCGATTGAACAGATACCGAAAGGTGTGGGAAGGCTATACACTATCCGATACATCTAACAAAAAAACTAAAAAAATCTTGGATGAACGCTAGGTTAAAAAGCTAACCTGCAACCTTCATCTTCTAATGATCCAAACGAAAGCTGGCAATAGGCTAAAACTACTAACCGGCCAAAATCAAAATGTGGATTCAATCCGACAACCATCATCATATAAACTTATCTTTCCCCTCATCCCCATCTATGTCTAAATCTTGGAACGACGTGCTCTCCTCCTTGCTTTCCGTGTCCGACTATCTTTTCCCACTCGTAACCTCAAACAACAAGAAAATTTTCGCCTCTCTTATATCTCCCCTAAACATGACTCTCAATACCCCATAGTCTCCTCGATGCTTGAGAATAATGGCCTGCTTCTGCGCCTCTGTCTACGCATCCCATCTTCATTTCATCTCTAACTCTTTTACACCGTAATTTCAATCGCCTTACCCAGAGATGACCTCATCTCTGAAATACCCTTCCTTCCAAACGTAATCTCCTCTACCCATCATCTCATCCCAAAGCCGCATCCCATCCTTTTCTTGCCCAGCTGGTATCCCATTCATCTCGTAACATCCATATCTCACCAATCATGTTTTTTCTCCTTTCCTATACAATATCCTCCCCAATACTCCTTACATCCCAATCCCTACCCACAGTTATCAGTAGCCCCATCACATAATGCTAGAATGAAGAGAATCTACACTACACCACCGTCGTTTTCCCATAAACACACCACATCACCATCTTTTGTCATTAATATCATCTATTCTACTTCTAATTTTTTTTATAATTAAGTTGTAAAATTTTATAATGCAACAGCTGAACAAGGGCAATTTGGCTGCTGCTATCTCGAAATGGATCGGCAGTTATTAATATCTTGTCATTGATGGCTTTGTTACGCCGATATCCGAACACAGCTGCTACCTCACTTCTCTGATCGTGGCCACTGATTTCCTATTCCGTTTAATTGAATGTTGTCGCTTAGGAGGCTTTTGGCTTTTATTCATCGGTACTGGTTTCAGCTCACGATACTTGCGGTCGTAACGTCCGCTCTCCACTCCGTTTTCGGATATCCATTTAGCGTCGATCTTGGTTCCCACACGAAATATGTACCACGGCAATGACGTGACTAGTCTGTCAGGCAATGAAGCAAAAATCCATGTGGACAGACAAAGATCCCCATCACTCAGCTCGATGTTTCGTTTCTCTGTTCAATAATTATATCTCCTTATTGTTTCTACCAGCGGATTCATAGCCATTCCAAAAATGCGTTACACCAATGGTTGTCAATGAGATTACACTTATTTTCGTAAGTATGGTTTTCATTTTCCATGTTGCAACATATATATTGGAACAACTTAACAACCTAGTATGTTTTCTGTTCATAGCATGTCCTTTTCCCATTACATGGAAATTCCACCATTCTACTATGTAATACACACAACCTTAGACCGTGGTCTTTTCCCTACTGGCAGCCTTCGCTTGACCACTGCCCACGAAGGAGCCTGATCAGTAGGAGCCTTGATCATCGGAGTTTTTTGCTGAGCAGCCAGCCGCAATGGATTCGAAAGGTCGCACTTCCGGGGGACATACTTTGTGTGTAATGTTTCTGTTACCTTCTGTTCCTGCTCGTTCTTCCGACTCCGGGAATACATTTCGCCACATTAAAAATGTGTGTCCTGAATTTCTACAAGGATTTCAACTGTTTCTTAGAAGCACATAGGCAGAAATATATTCTTTACGCTCCAAGTCATTCGAGCCCATGAAGTAGTCTGCTAAAACAGCCTACATCTCATGAAACTTGGTTGTGGGAGGCTCCAAAGAACCTACCTTATTTACTATATTTATTCACGAATTTTCTTGTCGAAATGGTGTTCTACGAATATAGTTCTGTTCTACCGTACGGAAGGAACCAGCCAGGCGTTCCAGTGGGTAATAGGACAGCAATAAAGGATTAAGAGGTCACCAACTAAAAAGGACGACTACAGTAATTTGAAAGAATGTTCTGAGACGCACTAGTGAACAAGGTTTGGACAGCCTGCCACGAAACTGTGTCAGAAAATGAGTTAAGATAGCGACTGATTAATAGCTATCATTTTAACTATGATCATGATTCGAATGTAACTTTCCCGTATTTGTCCACAGTTGTTGTCTTCACTGGAAATATAGGTTCATTACCCTGCATCATCAAAGACGTTTCCGAACTAAAAGACAATATTTATGGAAGAAAATAATGAGGAACAGTAATGAGGAATAACCCGTCGCTGTAGACACATACCGAACAAAAATAAACTAGTAGTCTGTCATGAAAATCATTGTCCATCCTTCGTTTTTACGATGTTTCTTGGTTGTAAAAAGAAAATGGGGCGGTAATAACACTGCCAAGTTGCACCGAACGTGTTTTTTTAAGTAATTTGTGTGGGCATCATTGAAGCATATCGCCATTTATATGTTTCAGGTTCGCTAATTACCTTGCTAAAAATGTCAAGAATGATCTACAGGTGATAGACGCCACCGTCTTTCAGACCGACACACTGTGGAATAATGTTTCTCAGACACAGCTCTGCATTACAAAATTACGAGAGTCAGGTTTGTGAGTGTTATAATAGGGCACTATTACACCAACGCTATGAAAAGATTGTTAATAGATCTAGGGCCTATTTTCAGTAAACTAAGAGGGGACGGACGAGAATAATAATTGAAGAAGCGGATCATATTACTGACTGTACAATAAAAATGAAACTTAAAACTTAGTGGTGCTTGTCTGTAAGCCAGATATGTGTCTGTGCGTTCACTTTGAGGTTGCTATGGGCTCGAAAAAAGGCAGCGATCAAAGTTAAATGATAAGATTTAAGTGCTGTTTAGGAGCGAATGAATTCAACAAAGGCGTTTATACAGATTTTTAAAAAGAATTCTCAACATTTTGATGGCAAACAAGCGAAGTAATTCTATACAAAAATTATTGTAAAACCAATTGTACCAGTGGGGTTGGTTTTGGAATTGTGGTGGAAGGCTAAGGTCGTGCAGCAACCACTATATCACATACAGTAGTGTTCAGGCTGGTGAGTTTTATGCAAAAGGCGAGTGTTCAATTTATGCAGTAGTACATAAAATAGTGCGCAACATTTAAGGATCGGATTACTTAAGCAAAAATAAGTAGGAAAGGTGATATTCTGTCATTTTCTGCATTTTATGAATTGTTCACGTCTCACACAAAACACTTCAAGAGCCCACCTTCTGTCTGAGCGAAGGCCGCAGCTCACGCCGCAGGGAGTTCGAACACACTGTAAAAAAACTGGCGTACTAGTTTCTTTCTTATATGCTTCCACAACGAAGAGGTACTCCATCACTGACAGATCGTGCGTAAACCGTTGATTTGACGTACCACCACAGAGAGGAGACGAATATGTTTGGTAAGATGAGAAGGGACAGCACCACCACCGCCCGTCCATTAACCAAGGTACCATTCACTAAGGTGCACTCTCGCCTGCATACTGAAAATGTGAAGTGCATACCTGCATGTTACCCAACTAATAAGGGAATGTTTTGTGTAAGAAGCATTCGTGTTTCATCTCTTTAAGCCTGTTTTCCATTACACAAGGTTCAAAGGGCCGCTCAATTTTAAATGAGGAATATGATCAACGAGTACTGTATGCGCAATGTAGCCCGGTACTTTTCGCGGAGCATGCAGGGAGCTTTGGCACGCGATCGCCGCCTTGTACAGTGACTGCTGAAGAAGGAGGAGAGATGTGGGTGAACAAGCCTCGCCTCCTCCGCGCAGAGCAAGCAAAACACTGGATTTGACATTGCAACACAATGCCTATTATAATGCTATATTGCTGCATTGTTTCCTAGGTAAAGTTAGCAACGGGCGGAAAAAATACGTAGCGGGCCATAGTCATCCGACGTCCATCGATTCCTCCACCCTCATAAAAGTGCCAAGTTAGTGTGTCCGCCAATATTGACTGCAGGTCGAAGTTTATTTGCTAGCTCGTGGTCTAGCGGCTAGCGTTGCTGCCTCTGGATCACGGGGTCCCGGGTTCGATACCCGGCCGGGTTGGGGATTTTCTCCGCCCGGGTGTTTGTGTTGTCCTCATCGTTTCATCATCATCATCATTCAGGAAGTGGCGAGACTGGACCGAGTAAAGGTTGAGAATTTGTACGGGTGCAGATAACCGCGCAGCTGAGCGCCCCGCAAACCAAACATCATCATCATCATCATCATTTATTTGCTACTACATGATTTTCATGCGATCATTTGAAACAGAACTGTTGTTCTGAATCTGCTAATTAAATACATGGGCGTGCAAGCAAGTGTTCTAAGTTACAATGACTTTGGTATCAAAACCATGAAAATATATTAAATTTTAATACTTCTACCAGAAGTTCCTTGTTACCGGGTGATAATTAACATGCTAAAATTCTGTACACCACTGATCTTGAAACTGCATAACCGGCTGTCGTAGACTGTATACTTCTGATTTCGTGCATGAGTCATGGACAGCCACTCTTCATACTTTCCCAACTTTCCATGAGTTTCCCGACAATGGTGAGGGGACAGTACCTTCCGGAGGATAGATACAGAGAAGCATGCTAGTCCTGTAGCATCGAGGAGGAGCATGTTTGGAGGCTGTAAGAAAGAAAGGAAAGCCAGTGCTAAGTTGGATACCCGCCGTCAAGCGTGGCCGCGTGGGCCAGTTCCCCAATTTCATCCCTGGTCCGCATACAGATTCTTCATAAATAGTCATCACTGCGTACATTTCACAAAGAGTAAAAGTACTTCTTCTTCAATGAAAACCACTTGTGCAACACCGTGTATAAACTCTAACCTTAAGCCAGGTTTTCCTAGGAACAGGAATTTCGTGCCGAGCGAACAGGACCGGGCATATTATGCAGGCAGCGACGCAAAATTTAAATACGTAGCGCGTTTTCCAAAAAAATTGACACTGCAAGCGCATTAACTATTTAGTCTACACGTGACGTCTGAAAGTACATTGCGTGGAAGCTGATTTCGCATAGTTGTGGTGAATGATGTTTATTATTTGCAAGAAATTCAATGACAAAATAAACGTTTTATAGTTTTGTGAGGCACAACAATAAATCTCAGCTAAATACAACCAGAAAATATTAATTTTCAGTGAGATTTATATAGCAAAGAACATACTGAAAATTACACAAAATATTGTCTTGTTCTGAGTTATTGATCGTATAATTATTGCTCATCGATATGGTCATTTAGTGAAAACAAGTGCTTGAGTGACGGTGACAGCTATTTGAGTAACTTCACCATGAGGTTTTATAGGCGTATCAGCGATGGACCTGGGTAACGGTGCTGCGAGAACGAGTGGCTTCCATTGCAATCTACAGTTGGTGAACTAGAATCGCATTGACGCTGTTGATTTAATACCTCCAATTCTGCGACGAATCGAGAAATTCCAGTCTTGGTCTGGATAACGGTATCTGGCCGAAAATTTTTCATGGTCATAGCCATGGTTTTGAAGAACATATCTGTTTCATTCTCCTATGGTGGCGGTTTCAACAGCTTTCCCAGATAATTTTTAAAGTGGTGTCTGTTTTCTTTGTTCTCATTTAAATGTTCGAGAAGAGCATCACTATCTTTCCTCTTCTTGGTCGGAGAACGTTAGCATGTGGCTAAATGAGGTGGTTCCGATGTTTGCGGAGGTTCTGTGGAAAGTGGTTCACATTTAATCGTTTCTGGGCAGTTATCGTCAGCGTTGCTGTAGAAGCCATTACTGGGTTCCGGCGACACGTTAGGGTAATTTTTCACATTTTCAGTGTGCAGAATAACATTTGAGAAATTGTTCGTTTCATCTTCCACACATGCTAGAAATCTCAGCCTGTCCCAGGTATCTGTTCTCTGGCGATTTATCTGGTAACCAATATGCTACTAGTCGCATTTTTTGTTTTGTTTTTTGATACGATTTATTGTGCCATAAACATGTTTTCGAGCCACTGCAGACTCATCATCAGATGGAGATGTTACAAGAACATTATGCTGTTGACTAAGTTCTTGTAACACCTCCGTCTGACGATGAGTCTGCAGTGGGTCGAAAACATGTTTATGGTACAATAAATCGTATCAAATAACTTAAAAAAGCGACTGATTGCATATTTATTTCCAAATAAATCGCCAATTTAAATCACAGTCTCAGTTCTTCGTCCACAATGGATATGCTGATAATCTCTTCTATTTTTCCAGCACATCCTGTGATACGTGTTTATCCTTTTCCCTGCATTCTGTAGTGATCTCAGGTGCTCATTCAACGTCTTTGCCACTCCTTCACTAGGACGCAATGTGCAACGCACCAGATTCCTTCAGAACCAGCTGACCGGTCGAGCCTGAATGGGAACGGTGGCTCATTAGCCACAGCGCTCTGACGGAAAACATGTGCACTCTTTTGTTACTGTTGAGTGGACGACGCAGTACGCAAAATTCCTGCTGCTGGGAAAACTCGGCTTTCTGTTGTGCGATAGGTGCGGCGTGGATGTCTGCATAGAGTAAGTAGCCTATCAGTTTAACGGAAAGGCGCTAGTTCCGCTAGACGCCGAGGAATGGCCTAGCCGCCGGCGCAAGAGCGTGGCGTGTTGCATGCCAGCCAGGGGCGCTACCCAGCACCTGCGGCTTTGGTCGGTTTCTCCCAGCCGGCAGCAATGCGGGCGCTAATCGCTCCGGGGAGAAAGCAAGCAATACGGGACTCCGCGACGGGTTCAGAGCAGATTAACAATCCAACGCTCTCTACCACAGAGAGCCGCGACGCTGGCTATTAAAGCGATAATGACGGGACGGGTGCAATACAAATTGAGAAGCTGGAGATGTGACGGAAGGTATTGCAGAAACTGAAACTGAGGCTATAGAAATGCCAACTGCGTGGACCCAGCATCGGTAACATCAGCGGATAAAACTCCTATGAACGCCGAAAAGCAGTGTTACTGTCAGCTGTTGCTTCGATTTTTTACTCCCTTGCCCTGGAATGAAAGTATTCAGCGTCTACGCTGGCGTCTGCCACAGGTAGAACGCACAGTTCTTTAGATTTAGTTATCACTTCGAAAAAATAAAATTAAGAGATTAATTTTTAGTTCCAAATAAATTCACTGAATGCGAATATCTTGTATTAGGTATAGGTACACCACCTATTAGTGACGTATGAAAATCAGAATGCAGGGGACTCTGGTACAAGACGGATGTGGACAGCGTTATATATGGAAGTTTGGATCGGTACGGGAGCCGTGCGCGGATAACCGAACTTGTTAAGGTGACCGCTCGTGATAAGTGGGAAATACAGGTTCAGGCATTTCCTTTCCTGTCCCACTCGCAATTGAGCGAGGGATAAACCACTGTCTATATGTCTCCGTCTTTGCCTTAATTTCTCTTTTTCTCGTGACTCTTACGCGAAATGTACGTTGGAGGCAGTAGAATCATTCCGCAGTCAGCTTCAAACGTCGGTTCTCTAAATTTTCTCAGCAGTATTTCTAGAAAGGAACGTCGCCTTCTCTCCAGGGATTCCCATTTAAGTTCCCAAGGCATCTTGTTCCAAACTACCAGTAACAAATCCAACAGCCCACCTCTGAAATGCTTCGATGTCTTCCTCTAATACGACCTGGTGCGGATCCCAAACACTCGAGCAGTACTCAAAAGAATAGTTCGCACCAGCGTCCTATATGCGATCTCCTTTACAAACGAACAACACTTCCCCAAAATTCTTCTAATAAACCGAAGTCGACCATCTGCCTTCTCTACCACTACACACGCACGCTCGTTCCACTTCATAACGTTTTGCAACGTTACGCCCCTATATTTAACCAACGTGGCTATGTCAAACAGGACACTAATAATGCTGTTTGTTTTCCCTATTCATCCTCATTATCTAACATTTTTCTACACCCAGAGCTAGCTGCCATTCATCATACTAACTAGAAATTTTGTATAAGTCATCTTGTATCCTCCTACAGTCACTCAACTTCCGACTCCTTAACGTACACCAAAGCATCATCGGCAAACGACCGCAGCTTGCTGCCCATCCTCACCTCCAAATCATTTATGTATACATCTGACACCAAGATATTTGCTCTCGTGTCTCGAACTGGTTTCGTGTGGCTGTCGATCGTCAATAATGACTATTATTCTAGTACGAAATTATTTTTTGTTTGTTTGCAAGTAGTGTTTGCAGCCCACGTGCGGCACACATTGAAACCCCATGCGCCGCAACCCACCCCCACTATATCAGTGGGCTGTGCCGTTCTGTTTTCTTTCCTCTAGCGGCACGTTACGGTACCGTGGCGTCCGTATTCGCGCTTATGGCGTCATCTATCACTCTGCAGACATGCATCTGCAGACAAACAAATATTTACTTGCGTACTTTTATTTATTTTGTTTTTTTCTACGTGAAAACTGAAACTTTTTGACTACCCCCTACGTGATCCAGAAACGTAGTGGACCATAACGTGATTCTGATTCGCTTCAATGGCTCCCGGGATGAACTCTAATGAAACAGAGAAACCTATGAAAATACGGTTCTTTATCATTACATCTGTATTTCGTGAACTTTTCACATAATATTGTTTAACTGGGTTACATTCCTTTCAATTATTTCTTCCGTTTTTCTCTACCTCGCGATGGCTGGGTGTTGTGTGATGTCCTTAGGTTAGTTAGGTTTAAGTAGTTCCAAGTTCTAGGGGACTGATGACCATAGATGTTAAGTCCCATAGTGCTCAGAGCCATTTGAACCATTTCTTCCGTTCTTCTTGGGTGGCATGGCTTGTTTACATAACACGGAAAGGGACCCTCAGAGAAATCGGAGGTAACATTGTGTCCAAAGAGGAGATGAGTTCAACTCCGCACAGCGAATCTTGCCTCTAAATGTGGCTACGACAACTGTTGAGAGGTGGGGCATACAGCGAGTACTCAGCTAACACCTTCACTCTATGATATCCCGTTCTGACAGATTGCTAGTCATGGTAGTACGTTGATCTTTTACTACGCTGTAATGTGAAAATCCTGTATCTATTATTATTGTATGTTATGTATATTATTGTTATTATAGTCAGACCAGCTGACAGGTTTAAGTGATTTTTCGAAACTCGGCTTTCATGGGTGGTGCTAATGCCGAGTGAGCTATACACCCCAAGACACGTCTCACAATGTCAACGTTACATGCCTCCTCCTATGCGCAGTGTTCACATATGCCACAAGTAAATATCACACATAAAGTAAATAATACAATTTTGTGTTAACTGTCTTCATTAAAACCTGTTGCATACTATAGAAAATTACTGACTTTGAGTCCAATTGGAGGAAAACCAGAATTTTTCCTCGGCATAGTATGTCTCCCTGTTTTTGTTCTAATGAAGTTACAGTCACTACTGTATAACCACATTATTAAAACTCTTTTCAGTTTTGCCCGCCGTTGTGGCCGAGCGGTTCTAGGCGCTTCAGTCTGGAACCGCGCGACCACTACGGTGGCAGGTTCGAATCCTGCCTCGGGCATGGATGTATGTGATGTCTTTAAGTTAGTTAAGTTTAAGTAGTTCTAAGTTCTAGGGGACTGATGACCTCAGATGTTAGGTCCCACAGTGCTCAGAGCCATTTGAACCATTTTTTTCTTTTCAGTTTTAGAGCAAATGGCCTTGCCGCAGTGGTAAAACCGGTTCCAGTGAGATCACCGAAGTTAGGCACTGTCGGTCTTGGATGTCCGGTTCTGCCGAACGCTGTTGGCAAGCGGGCCGCACTCAGCTCTTGAGAGGCCCATTGAGGAGCTACTCGGATGACGAGTTGCGGCTGACAACGGCCGGGAGAGCGGTGTGCTGACCACATTCCGCTACATATCCGCATCCAGAGACGCCTCTCAGCAGAGGATGACACGGAGTCGGTCGGTAACCCTGGCCTTCCCAAGCCTGTTCGGAGGGAGTTTTACTTTTAGGCCTCCGTAAATAAACACTGGTTCTTTAGATAACTCGAGTGGCTCTTTCAGAGATATTTTCCCTTTTGTCCTTTCTGTTTCCCAGCACTGCCTATTGCCGGACGAGGTGGCGCAGTAATTAATACACTGGAGATGCATTCAGGAGGACGACGGTTCACATCCGTGTCCGGCCATCCAAAATTAGACTTTCCGTTATTTCCAGAAATCGCTCCAAGTTCCCTATCCTTCAAACAGTCCAAGATACCATTTCAGAATTGTTCGCAGCATTTTTCGAAAGGCGAACCACGGAACGTTCAACTGTCGTGATACGCTGGTTGAAGATCACACTTTGCGTCCAGCATTCTCAGCGATAGCAAGCACAAAGTCGGCGTTCCACATCATCCTAAAGGTGTTCTACAGGATTCAGATCAGGACTCTGTGCAGGCCAGTCCATTAAGGGATTTAGTGTCCTGCAACCACTCCACAGACCGTGCATTATGAACAGGTGCTCGATCGTGTTAAAAGATGCAATCGCCATCCCCAAATTGCTCTTCAACAGTGGGAAGCGAGAAGGTGCTTAAAACATCAACGTAGGCCTGTGATGTGATAGTGCCACGCAAAACAACAGGGGGTGCAAGCCCCCTCCATGAAAAACACGACCACACCGTAACACCACTGCCTCCGAATTTTATTATTAGCACTTCACGCGCTGGCAAATGGAGTTCACCGGGCATTCGGCATACCCACACCCTGCCATCGGATCGCCATATTGTGTACTGTGATTCGTCACTCCAAAAATGGTTCAAATGGCTCTAAGCACTATGGGACTTTACATCTGAGGTCATTAGTCCCCTAGAACTTAGAACTAGCTAAACCTAACTAACCTAAGGACATTACACACATCCATGCCCGAGGCAGGATTCGAACATGCGACCGTAGCGGCAGCGTGGTTCCGGATTGAAGCGCCTAGAACTGCTCGGCCACAGCGGTCGGCTTTGTCACTCCAGATGTGTTCAGATGTGTGTGAAATCTTATGGGACTTAACTGCTAAGGTCATCAGTCCCTAAGGTTACACACTTCTTAACCTAAATTATCCTAAGGACAAACACACACACCCATTCCCGAGGGCGGACTCGAACCTCCGCCGGGACCAGTCGTTTGTCACTCCACACAACGTTTTTTCACTGTTCAGTCGTCCAATGTTTACGCTGCTTACACCAAGCGAGGCGTCGTTTGGTATTCACCCGCGTGATGTGTGGCTTATGAGCAGCCGCTCGACCATGAAATCCAAGTTTTCTCACCTCACGCCTGTCATAGTACTTGCAGTGGATCTTGATGTAGTTTGGAATTCCTGAGTGATGGTCTGGATAGATGTTTAATTAGACATTACAAACCTGGCGGTCTTTGTCACTCAGAAGATGAGGCCGGCCTGTGCGCTTTTGTGCTGTACGTCTCCTTTCACGTTTCCACTCACTATCACATCGGAAACAGTGGATCTAGGGATGTTTAGGAGTATTGAAATCTCGGTACAAACGTATGCCACAAGTGATACACAATAACTTGACCACGTTCGAAGTCCATGAGTTCCACGGAGCGCCCATTCTCCTCTCTCCCGATGTCTAATCACTACTGATGTAAGGGACCGATGACGTTGCAGTCTGGTCCCTTTAATCCCACAAACCAATCAATCAACTACTGATGTTACTGATATGGAGTACCTGGTAGTACGTGGCAACATTTTGCATCTAATATGAAAAACGTATATTTTTGGGAGTGTCCGGATACTTTTGATCACACAGTGTACGTAAACGTGGATGTAAAGCTGACAATTTTAATCTTGCCTCGCTAGTCAATGCAAGGCTGGCGTTCCTTATTAAGACCGTTTAACAAGTACAGCCGCGCCGGGACTTGGTCCCTATAGTCGTCTCCTTGGGTAATCCGGCGTGTAATGCGTCGAGTAATTTATCTCGGGTGTCGTACACGCTCAGGAACGAGCTGGTACTGGCCAGAGACGTGCGTGGGGCTCGGCGCTATAAAAGATCTCAAGAGACGAAGGAAGGAATGTTTCCAAGTTAGGGTGTCGTAAAGACTCGGATACGTGCACCTAGCGTAGGGCAAGCTGCAACAGGTGTGCCGGTTGCGCCGGCGGTGGGCACGCGAGTCGGGAGAAAGGGTCGAGCAGCCGGTAAGACCGGCAGCGAGTCGGGCTCGGCACGGCACGCCAGGCACGCGGGCCCGGGTTTTGCAAGCGGCGCGGGTCGCCGCTCGGTGCCGGCGCGCTGGCCCAGTTTGCCACCGCCAGCGTCCCGATCCTTCCGCGGCGCCACCAGTTGCGCGGTTCTTCACCCCAACGTCTGTTCTGCGCGTACCACGTCTGGTGATCATTTTTGTGGGATCCATATGTGCTGACACTGAACCTCGGAGCGCTGGCTGGTTGTTCATCGCTGCGATACCGAGAAACACCATTTTCTCGAGGGTTACTAAACCGATTCGCTCTGTTACATACGCTCCTTCGAAATAAGATAATTTTATCATTGGGAACGCACAAAATGCAAAATGTCTCGAAGAGATAGCGTATGGAGCTAGGTTCAAATGGCTCTGAGCACTATGGGACTTAACTTCTGAGGTCATCAGTCCCCTAGAACTTAGAACTACTTAAACCTAACTAACCTAAGGACATCACACACATCCATGCCCGAGGCAGGATTCGAACCTGCGACCGTAGCGGTCACGCGGCTCCAGGCTGTAGCGCCTAGAACCGCACGGCCACTCCGGCCGGCCTGCTCACAGTCATTTGAATTTTGTCATGTGGTATTCACATTGAAATATTTTGAAACTCCTGCCAGACGATGCCGTCAAAGTTGACACTACGAATGGATTTCAGAAAGTAAGTTACACATGTCGTCCCATGCTACGACTATTGAGCAACAAGACTTGCGCATTACAGAAAAGAGTACATGTTGTGGGTTCTTTATGGACACAGTTCTGCTGCGACACGGATAACAGGTACATCACAGCGTGGAAGCAAAATAGTGCGGCAACTGGAAACCAACTCCGAAGTTGAAGTACGCAGGACAATGCAGTTCTTGTGGGAAGAAGGTCTAAATTGCACACAGATCCATCGTGAAATTGTGGTGGTAGGTGCACCAAATGCAGTGGTGGTAGACATTGTGCGAAGAATTTGAGCAAGGAGGCACAGACGCGGATGATGCTGTTCAGGATGGAAGACCATCGACAATGACCACAGACGGCATGTCAAGCAGTCGAGGAATTCATTCGCAGCAATAGCAGATTTTACACTATGAGGACGTTCACATGGCGATTCTCGAATGACTTCGTGACCAACGAGCGGATTTCTGTAGTCGAGGAATCGAACGACTGGTAGAACATTCCGAACGTTGTCTAGAAAGGCCTAGTGACTGATTAATGCTGTCACGTATTTACGTCACTTTGAACTGCAGAGCAGCATTCAATAAAAGTTACTTGGCTTGCCATAATAACGAGTAACTTACATTTTGAAGTCCTATCTCAGTTGCAGAAAATAGAATTAAAAACTTTTAGCGTCTTCTTGAAATTTTATATATAGCTGAGTTTTAAATATAATTTATTAAGGTATTAGACGCACTAAATACAATGTTGTCAGCTAGCTGAAGATATCAGTGTCCAGAAAGCAGTCTCATGAATTCAACTTCCACCATTTCAGTAACTCGAGTCAACAACTGAGAGTCTTATTTGAGCTGCTTATAGTACGAGGGGAACGCAGCCCAATCGAACGCTCAGCTCTCTAATTAATAACATGGTAGTTATAAGCAATCGTGCAGCTTCCATACTCTTAAGCAATGGACAACTCTGAAAAAATTGTTACATTGTTCAAAACAGAGAATCAGACGGTATTTTTTTTACATCTGCTGGAAAGATAGGCTTTTAACTGTTTCTTGATGGGCCCGATGATCTAGTGGTAAAGCACGTGTCTGAAAACCGAGTGGTCACGGGATTGAATCACACGGGCGCACCACGAACGCTTTCAGTCTGACTTTAATCTAGTCTTCTCAACGATGTGAGGAGCCGCCAGCAACGAAACATCATCCGGATTTCGCGCTGAACTGTACGTCCCCTTTCACTAATTCGATAACTGGGGTAGGTTAGGGACACACAAGTCGCAGAAGTGGCGTCCAATTGAAACACTTCCACGTCGCCATTGAGCCACACACGAAATTGATTCTTAGGTTACACAAAGAACCAGATATACTTCCACGTACGGTACGATATGCTGATGCAGATGCTCTGCACATTCTTTAATTAATGCAGACATGCACCAACGCACACCGGGCCAAGTGCCACAGTGGGTAAGACACATTAAGTCGTAATATGGGGAGTTCACACGTCCCACAGTATCAAACCAGTCGACAGAGTGTGAAATTTGGGAAGCAACAGAGATACTGACGTAAGACCCGCCCGGATAGCCGTGCGTAAGCGTCGCTTTCGGAACGGGGGAATGCGCAAGCCCTAGATGGAATTCCCCGACGATAGTCTGTATCCCGGTCAGCCTGGATGCGGTTTTTAAGCGACTTCCCACATCCGACTAGGTGAATACCGATCTCGTACCCACGTCCCGCCTAGTTATACGATTCGCAGACATTTATAAAACGTTCGCTCTCTTTCACATACATAGCACTACACGCAGACACTTGTGGAGGCAAAGGAGTGGCGATAGGAAAGCCATTCGGCCATCCCTTAATCTTGGCAAATCCGTAGTAACCATGCCGACCCTGTGTGGATGCGGGACAAAGAAAAAAAAAAAAAAAGAACTAGAAGAGAGATTCTGACGTAAATCAAGTTGCAAGAAGACAGGTTCCTGGTTCGAGTCCCAGTTCGAGACACAGTAGTCTGTCAGCAAGTCACAATTAGGAGAACAAGAAAATGCATCAGGGAGCAGACTGAAGTGGAATGTGTAACTTTGGTTGACTTGAAAATGAGTGTCAGGGCATGTAGATAGGCGAATGAACGGTAGATGGACCAAGGTGGTTCTTTTCTGGATTCGAATACAAGAAAAGACCGAGGCTGCGACGTAATGGAAGGTGCACGGTTGACGTTCAGAAACATTCAGGGGCAACAGGGATGCTTACAGCCGAGATCTTTACTGCAGGGAACGGTTGCCAAACAACTAATGATGATAATAGTTATGATACTGATTCCTTGTGAAAAGTTTGTTGCATGGGGCATAACGAATCTTACTGCCAGCTCATACAGGAATGACTTTCATTACAGCGGAGTGGAACATAATTCGCCGGTTGGTTTGCAGGTGCTGTACTAATCCTGTGACTTTCAACAGTGACGCGCACGGCAAAGACTTTCGCTAGCCTTCGGCATGGAGGATGCGGCGATGTTTGGGAGGACCGACGAAGCGCGGGCTCACCCGCTTTCCCCATTGTTCACAAACACTGGAACGCGCCATCGGCAATCCAAAGGGCGTATCATTCCGCTCGTAAAACTGTCGCCGACTTCTTCAAAGCGTTCCGCCGCCGCTGCTGCCGCCTCCTTCTGTACACAGTCGCGCTTCCTTTCGTCTGTGATTTGGTGAACGGTGATAGTTATGTCTTTCTTGCAGATTCATCGACACGATTACTATTACGTTCGTTCAAGACTTAACAGTACGTCAAACCACGGATGCCAGTTATCACGATTTAGGCAACATAGTTCCGCTTGTTGGAAGCAGGACTCCCGGTTAAATATAGTAGGGATTGTAAGAATCTTACACCAAAAGAGATAATATTTCACATAATTCAGCCCGCTCATTATGCGAGTGTTTAAATTAAGCGGCACTCTTGATCGTAACTGAAACTAAAAATTCAGCTTTTAGTCCAAAGAGAGCTATGTTGGCAAACCTGTAGTTAACTATTTATACATCGAACTTACTCGTATTCGGTAGTGAATCAAACATTCAAAAAAACAATAGGTTATTGTTACTGTGTATCCTGTTATTCATCAAGCATTTTTATAAATGGATTCGACTTGAGACAGCGGCAGTAACGCAGCGTCGATCCCGAAGAAGAAACAGTATTGGCAATAGGTTAATAATGTATGATGTAAGGTTGCTCATGGCTCCCTTATGTTTTAGAGTGTCTCACGGAAAGAATTTTTAGCTTCGTGAGCAACAATTGGCGAATTACTAGAAACTTTCTGTCAGTGACCACCTCATCTCAGAAGCTGAATAAATGCTGAAGAAAAACTGTAAATTTACAGGCCTGCAGTTCCGTCGTTTTATCGAAGGAGAAGAAGGTAAGGTTCTACTAACGAAGTTGAAAAGCTAAAAGAAATGTCAATAAGATAGAATGTAACGCTTTGCTTCAATTCGGCTTGTTCATAGAGTGTTATCTGAGTTGTAAAACCGATAACTGTTGTAATACATACGAAGGCGTGCTGAAAAGTGATGTCTCAGCATTTATTTATGTGAAAACTTTTAAACATTTTAAATAAACAAACTGCACTAAAATTCTACGTCTTTATTCGTTATGTCCACATATTTATTTCTTAACGTAGGCACCCTGACGACGAACACGTTTCATGCACCGAGAGACCAATTTGTTCATACCGTCAGTGTATTAAAGTTTGACTCACCTCTGCCTCCACCCTTCACCACTATCACAGTGAAGTCCTCGAAGAATCAAGGAGAAGGCTGGTTAAAAATATAATACGGTTAGTTCAAGGACAAACGAAGCAACGTTATCCAATCATCAGCAAATGGTCCGCCCCGATAGATGAGTGGTCAACGCGACAGAATGCCATGCAAAGGGGAGCGGATTTGATTCCCGCTGGGTTGGAGATTTTCTCCGCTCAGGGACTGGGTGTTGTGTTTTCTTCACCATCATATCATCCCCATCAACACGCAAGTCGCCGAAGTGGCGTCATCTAGAAAGAGCACCAGGCGATCGGTCTACCCGACGGGAGGCCCTAGCCATACGGCATTTCATCAGCAAATGCAGACAGAGATTTTGAAATCTCGTACGTACATGGAAGTAATAACCATGAGATCTGTTAATGTGAAGCAATACGAGCGTATGTACAGGAAAGGGCTGCTATTGTAGACGAGATTGCTAATGCTACGCTTCGGAGCAGTGAAAGGGAGGCTGGTGGGATACTTAGCTGCAGGCTCCACCCATGGTGGCTAAGTGCAGATGTAATGGAATAAATTGTTTACATTAAATAACTAAAAGAAAACAGCTGCGCGCAGGAATTTGACATCTTTGAAGAAATTGTATTCTCCGCAGGGGATGGGGAAGGATTAGCCGATGGCAAATTAGATGAAAAAAATTACTTATTGCAAATAAAAAAAACTCAAGTAGGAACATAAATTCTTTCAAGACATATAATTTAGTTGTGCTCGATCACAAAAAAGTTTATTTGTCTACATCGTTCCGAATTTCCTTTCGCTCAGTTCTCACTGCGTCAGATAGAAAAGCAGTTCTGCTTTCAGGTGAGGACATAGAACACTGTAGATCACATTCATCCCATCAATGGGAACACTTCGTTTGTAATTCAAACTATAGCAGCGTCTAGTCGCGGAGAATCCTTATATGGAATCAAATACAGCTACACCGTACAGACTAAGTACGAAGGTTAGCGGGCATACTACACTACTGGCTTTCGCCATCGGTATTACGCGAAATCCCGGAACTTCGTTAGTCACGACAGTTGGTTCGTGCATGAAAACAAACCATTCTCTGAAAAAACCACTCAGTACAACAGCATTATTTGCTTATTAACGACAATGATGTGTTGCCCCATAAACAACTAATTCTCAGAACTAACTGAAATTGCACAGAACTGAAACACACAAACTTTATACTATGTATAGTTCACAGTTAATAAGTCTTTTTATTCTTCTTCCTAAGGTAGAGGAGTGATATACACATCGTGATACAGATGCCTTTAACGATGTCGCTTTATGCAAACCGCAATGCTGTATCTGACCATGAAAAACCACGTGTGAGCTGCGCGGTCTCAGGCACCTTGCCCCGGTTCGCGTGGCTTTCCTCGTATTTTCATATTCTCTCGCTCATTACGCGCAAACTATTAGTCCTACAGAAAAAAAATGAACAGGAAGTTTAGTGCAATTAAATTTCGTACTGGGATACGTTTCCGATGGAGGCCGCGATTTTTGAGTTGCTCAAGAAAAACGTACAAAAGTGGCCCTCAAACGTACCTCCACTGCCACACTCATCCCTTACCAGTCAAGATTTGTAGTACATTGATCGTGTCCCTCCCTCCTACCACCGCTCAAAAATTTCTAACCACATGAACTATTTCGGATAAGCAGCCCTTTCTGATCTGTCAGCCGTTGTAGCCGAGCGGTTCTAGGCGCTTCAGTCTGGAACCGCGCTACCGCTACGGTCGCAGGTTCGAACCCTGCCTCGGGCATGGATATGTGTGATGTCCTTAGGTTAGTTAGGTTTAAGTAGTTCTAAGTTCTAGGGGACTGATGACCTCTGAAGTTAAGTCCCATAGTGCTCAGAGCCAGCCTTTCTGATCTCTACTGATTGGGCTATTGTGCCGCAGGCAGTGTCAGTTATTTCGCTAACATTAGTAATTTCAACGTGCCAGTGAGGATAATGAAAGAAAAACGACTTTTGTAAACGTTAAGCTAAAACTAATTACTTTGACAATTGGATCAATACTTAACCCTTACAAGCACAATAGTTTCACAGTCAGAAGGCCTGACGAATACAACTATGTAATTATTTTATGCTGTTAGAATTCACGAAATTGTTAGGTAAAATTTACACAAACGTCAATTTTACAGTTTGCAAGAGCTCGACAGAAGCTTATCTTTCTTTTAAAAAATCACTTAGAATAAAGCTTTTTATTTCACTAATTTCACCCCCGTCGATTACATTCATATAATTCCCGTGAATTTAATTCAGCCGATGCACCACCCAGTGAGGTGGTAAGCCCCACAGTCCTCTGATGGTGTTACTCCCGGAAGGAGGGCGTCTGCGGAGCAAAAGATACCTGGCACTCAATACTTGGATAACTCGCTGGAGGCGCAGTCGGGCGACTGATTAGTAAAGGCGGCTGCCTGCGATAAACAATAGATGCGGGTTCGAATACGGCGCTTGCAAAACCTTATTTGTAACGAGTAATCAATTTCATCTTCCTGTCTGCACGTTGTCATTTCCTATAGGAGTCTGGCTTTGCAAGGACATGTGTCTTGACAACGAAATGCCTCAACTCGTATACAGGTATCCATTTTTATAGTTACTGCTCTAGCGAGCTTTTTATCCAGCATTCCTTCTACCTACAGGGAGCCGAGTACACCACAGGAGGGGAATGTACGAATGTAATGAAGAGAGAGTTCACTTTCTAAGGCAGCTTGCAACTAAAACTGGGTTAACGCAACCACCTTTCATACTTAATGTAAGCGCACAAACCGCAACAGGTTGCAGATTCCTTGCTTTTTTATTAATTCGTTCCGCTCTGACAATGAGACTGTCTTCAAGCATTCACTGCCTGTCAGCTACAAGCCATTCATAAGTTCAGAGCTTCGTGCAGCACCATCGTCAGACACTACGTGATGCTTGGATGTGCATATGGTGCAAGTAAGAAGGATCAGGGAGGGCAGCTTTAGCTATAATTTTTCCGTGGTTTCCATAAATCACTTTTAAGGCGAATGTCGGGATGCTTCTCTTAAAAAGAACACAGCCGCGTGTTCTTTTCGAAAGGAGCAACCTGACATTTGCTTTAAAAGTGATTTATGGAAACCACGGAAAAACTAGATCTGGGTGGTCGGACGGGGAACTGACCCGATGTCTGCGCAAATGCGAGTTGCCTGTCATATCATGACGCCAACTCACTCGGTGGCAGTCAGCATTCAGACCGTCGGTGAAATGTGCGTAAGACCACGGGAATGAGGTTCTTCTCAAATGCTCACATAATTCCAATGAGAGACAACTATCACTACCTCTCATTACTACTTCTGTAGTCAGGAAAGACCACGTATTTGTACAAACTCTCCATAGCCGAGTACAACGTACATCAGCTTTCTTCAAATCTGTTCACTATTGAGTATATACAAATGCACTTCGTCACAGAATATGAATGCTCTGAACACATTTTTCACAACTCAGCAAATAATGAGTTTCAATGAACTCGAAACCTGACGACGAAACATCGAACGTTATTCAGGGATAGTTTCTGAGAATTTTGGTACAAGTCTCTGGCAGTTCTTCACGGAGACTTTCTTCATTTTACTTTGGGTTTATACCATTTAGTACGGGGTCTTCGTTTTCAAGACTTGGCAGATTTTAATTTTTTGTTTAACTTTGTGACGGGATGCCCTTCTTGACGCCACAGTTGTCAACGTAGTTTAAGGGAGTAAAGTCGTGCGCGCCATCTGTGTGTGAATCGTGTAAATTTTGTTCAGAGTGTTACTGTATTTTGACTGTCTGCATATCGTATTTTCTGACTTCGAGAAACAGAGCCCAGCATTTGTCTAAATGAGCGTGGGAAATCACCTAAACATTACACTCGGGCTGGCCAATGAACCAGGCTACAGTCGTTAAACTGCCCTCGTTAAACCGCCCGCGCGAATTCTATGCGCATCTGACTCATCTTCCTGTCACGCAAGCTAGCCCGCTCAGCGTTACGGAGTCATAATGTAAATATTATGTATGCGGTTTGTTATTCGACTTTAGTTTGTGTGAAAATACCGTAAAACAGTGAAAATGCTTGTTACATATAGGATCAAAACACACCCTGTTGCTCGTAGTCGCCTATGTGCAGACAGAAAAGCAATGTGGTGAGGTCGTTGCTGCGGAAACAGCGCAACATAGCGTCCTTGTACCGTTCTCCCGGTCTCGCCGGCCGGCCGCACACCGTGAAATACGATAGTGTGATCACTAGTAAAACGCAACCGCTTTCGCGGCGTGAGGCTGGGCGACTGCAGTGCCCGCGGTGCGGGTGGCAGGAGGTCCGCAGTAAATGTAGTACAATTTGCCGCTTCAGTTATTGCTGACATACATAACATAAACAATTAAAAGAAAAGTAAATTACTCACTCATATAAAGCAAGGAGATGGTCGAACTGCGTCATTTCGTAGCTCAAGCATTTCTAACACCTGCTCAGGAAATTGCTCGTTGCATTCTGCAGTTCCCTCTGAGAAATGACAGCAATTTCTTGACAAAGGTCAGTTTTTAAGTTCGTCTAAAGTGTGGAGATCTGATTTGTACACATCCTCCTCTAATGCCACTCAACAGATAAAAATCGCAAGCGGCAAAATTTGGGGAACGAGGAGGTCATATGTTGTTTGTGATAACTATGCCTCGAACGCACGTGCCGTCTCTGAGTCTTGCCGAAAGACCGCGAAAGCACATTCTCCCTCAGTTAATTGGACAAAACATTTGCATAATGTTTTCCACGTATCTCTCACTGTAAATCATTTCCCCGAAAAAAATAGGTCCTATTAGTCTCCAACAACGCTTATTTCGTGAATTAACGTCTCCACTCAGTTAGAACCATGATTCGTCCGAAAATTCTCCGTCATGCAACCTATTCAAAATCCGTTTACAAAACCGCAACCTTTCTGCAGGGTTACCCAGTTTAAGTTCTTTCACTGCAGTTATTTTACAGGACAGAAGCTTCAGTAGCTTTGCACCCGAATGGACAGAGCCATGCGAAATTCCCATTTGCTGAGGAATATATATTTTCTAGGAGAGCTTACCACAGCTTGCTGAGTGTCATCCAGAGTTTCTTCTGTGAGTACTGTACGTGATTGTTTATTTTTCCTGCCAAGAACACTTACTGTTTCACGAAATTTATTTATCAGTCAATGAATCGTATCTCGATTAGGAACTTGAACATCAGGAAAATCCTCATGAAATAATCTCCTTACTGGATGTGCTGATACTTTACGCACGTATGTATCACACATGAATAAACTTTGGCAAATAGAGTACTTGTGCACTATGTGATCAAAAGTATCCGGACACCCCAAAAAACATACGTTTTTCATATGAGATGCAAAATGTTGCCACGTACTGCTAGGTACTCCATATCAGTGACATCAGTAGTCATTAAACATCGGGAGAGATCAGAGTGGTGCGCTCCGCGGAACTCACGGACTTCGAACGTGGTCAGGTGATTGGGTGTCACTTGTGTCATACGTCTGTACGCGAGATTTCCACACTCCTAAACATCCCTAGGTCCACTGTTTCCGATGTGATAGTGAAGTGGAAACGTGAAAGGACACGTACAGCACAAAACCGTACAGGCCGACCTCGTCTGCTGACTGATAGAGACCGCCGACAGTTGAAAAGGGTCGTATTGTATAATAGACAGACATCTACGCAGACCATCACACAGGAATTCTAAACTATATCAGGATCTACTGCAAGTACTATGACAGTTCGGCGGGAAGTGAGAAAACTTGGATTTCGCGGTCGAGCGGTTGCTCATAAGCCACACATCACGCCGGTAAATGCCAAGCGTAAACACTGGACGGTTGAACAGTGGAAAAACGTTCTGTGGAGTTATGTACCACGGTACACTATGTGGCGATCCAACAGCAGGGTGTGGGTATGGCGAATGCCCGAGGAATGTCATCTGCCAGCGTGTGTAGTGCCAGTAGTAAAATTCGGAGGCAGTGGTCTAGGGGTTGCACCCCTTGTTGTTTTGCGTGGCACTATCACAGCACAGGCCTACACAGATGTTTTAAGCACCTTCTTACTACCCACAACTGAAGAGCAATTCGGGGATGGGGATTGCAACTTTCAATACGAACGAGCACCTGTTCATAATGCACGGCCTGTGGCGGAGGGGTAACACGACAATAACATCTCCGTAATGGATTGGCCTGCAGAGTCCTGATCTGAATCCTATAGAACACCTGTGGGATGTTTTGGAACGCCGACTTCGTGCTAGGCCTCACCGACCGACATCGATACCTCTCCTCAGTGCTGCACTCCGTGGAGAATGGGCTGCCATTCCCCAAGAAACCTTCCAGCACCTGACTGAACGTATGCCTGCGAGAGTGGAAGCTGCTATCAAGGCTGTGGCTGGGCAACACCATACGGAATTCCTGCATTACCGCTGGAGGGCGCCACGAACTTTTAAGTCATTTTCAGCCACGTGTCCGGATACTTTTGATCACATAGTGTATTTCGCCAATTCGACAGTATCACCCAGTACATTGCATTGTCGTCTCACAAAGACGTGCTTCCTACGCAAATAAAGGCCTCGCAGCCAGCGCGGCAAAGCCAAGAGGGGGAAGAAAATTCCCGCCAGGCGATTGCGTTAAGGATTGATCACTACAAAGAGGGTGAATCACCTAAAACTTGCACCGCAAAATTTCGGAAATGGAAAGTGCTGTTGTTGTGTGGTTTTCACAGAATGGATTGGTAATCAGGAGCTCTTATTGTTAGCCAGACACTTGGAAAGTGTATTTTTGTGCGCCGGCCGGAGTGGCCGTGCGGTTCTAGGCGCTACAGTCTGGAAACGAGCGATCGCTACGGTCGCAGGTTCGAATCCTGCCTCGGGCATGGATGTGTGTGATGTCCTTAGGTTAGTTAGGTTTAATTAGTTCTAAGTTCTAGGCGACTGATGACCTCAGAAGTTAAGTCGCATAGTGCTCAGAGCCATATTGTTGTGCAAACACACACTTTTTCAAATGGAACAATGCCTATTGACACTAGCAAACTAAAATTAAAGTAACTTAGAATTTCAACAGTACTTCTTGCAGTACTCTAATGCGAGCCGTTTACGAGATACCGTACTTCGAAGAGTTCCCACACCGACACTAGTGCAATACCTGTGGTAGCATACACTAAAGAACAATACATGTGCATACACTGCTTATATGACTTCTGACCTGTAAAGACAACTGACCATCCCAGGTTGGGTTCAAAATGATCTACAGACGAATTGTCTACAGACGAATAGTGCATGTTTCGGCGGTTTCACTGCCCATGATTGGTAAATGTGACTTCATCAGTAAGCAAGATAAAGGATGCATCTGGAGTATCCTGAATTAATGCCCATGTACAGACGTTAACAAGAGTCTAATAATACTTTCCATGCAGCTCTTGATGGAGAGAGATGTGACAGGGATAGAACCTATGTGTAACACACTTGTCTGAGTCACGCCACTTCCTCGTCCGATTGCGTTGGAGCTAACGTGCGTATCAACTTCATCGGCAGCAACAACATTAATTTCCCCCTGTTCTGCCGTCACTTTTTTCCTTCTATTACGTTGTCTAGGTGTTACACCATCGCTTTCACGAATATGGTTGAAGAGGTTGTAAATAACTGCCGAGGTGGCTGACGTCTATTGGAATATCTTGCCGCATGCACTGTACAAGAACTGCATTCTTCCAACACTCTACATACACCATGAACAGGTCGGCTTTTTCTGCATTGGTGAATCCCAGCGTCCACTCACAACCTACTGCTTCGACTGTCACACACTAACTGGTAAGCAAGTCGCAGTGCACGCAGGGAACATATAAGCACACTGTAACCAAACATAACAACATCGTACCTTGCAAGTATGCAGGTTGAATGGCATCTAGACGTATCAGGGGTCTCATATAATTCCAATTGCACACACGCCACAGCATTACAGAGCCTCGACCAGCTTGAACAGTCCCCTGCTGACATGCAGGGTCCATGGATTCATGAGATTGTCTCCATACCTGTAGACGTCCATCGGCTGGATGCAATTTGAAACGAGAGTCATCCGACCAGGCAACATGTTTCCAGTCATTAACAGTCCAATGTCGGTGTTGACGCCGCCTGGAGTGGCCGTGCGGTTCTAGGCGCTACAGTCTGGAGCCGAGCGAACGCTCCGGTCGCAGGTTCGAATCCTGCCTCGGGCATGGATGTGTGTGATGTCCTTAGATTAGTTAGGTTTAATTAGTTCTAAGTTCTAGGCGACTAATGACCTCAGTAGTTAAGTCGCATAGTGCTCAGAGCCATTTGAACCATTCGGTGTTGACGGGCCCAGGCGAGGCATATAGCTTTGTGTTGTGCAGTCATCAAGGGTACACGGTAACGACAGCAGCACTGTATTCTGCCTGTTTACATCTCTCTGTATTTTAATACGCATGCCTGTACCAGTTTCATTGGCGCTTAAATGTATGTATGTATGTATGTATGTATGTATGTGTGTGTGTGTGTGTGTGTGTACACGTATTCTCCGCCTATGCCGGGCTGCTGGTTCGCGTCCCGTGCAAGCGGTCGGTGAGAGTGTGCCCCGGAGACGTCCCGGCAGCGGCAGCAACAGGTCTGGCCTGCGCTGTCGCGCCCTGCCGTTGTTGTGTCTGCGGCGGCAGTGGGAGGGCGTCGCGCATTCCTCTCTGCTGGCGGCGGGCGCCGGCTGTCTCCTGCCGAGTTCATTAAGTGCCGCATCCGCCACTGACGCCCCGTGTCTTGTACCGAGGCCCACGAGAAATACGGGCCCCACTTGTCCGCCGTTCTTCGCGAACGCTCGGTTCCGTGCAGGGCCCACGGGAAGTCAGTGTGTAATTGAAATGGTATCCCGTACGCGCCATGGCCTGTCCTTCTCGTGGGCGTCGCTCTCGCACGAAAAACTTCAACACCAGAATGGCGAGCTGGCTTGGGCTGGGGTCGCAGTGGCGCTGACGTCTGTGGATTCCGCCTATTGCCAACATCGGCCGCAGACAGCCTATCTTTTAAAATTCGTATGTCACTACGACGAGCGGGTTCACGTAACAGCCGATCCTATAGCCTGAACGTAGGGACTTCGGGCGACGATCGATGAAATTCGAAACAGTTCGTTTTCTTGGGTGGAATGGGCCGACGTTCTCGCCACGGGAAACGTATAAGTCCTCAGTATCAGTTTATCACAAGTGGGTGGAATCTGTGGACTGAAAATGTACATTGGTTGAAACCACAGGTTTATGGAAAATTTTAGGCGAAAATTATAACTTCAGAAACGTATTTTTTCAAGCGAGGAAGGTGATGTATCTTATGCTTACAGTTACTGTTGTGGACATTTTTTGCGTTGTGGTATGTGGGAATTAGCTATCGACGATTTATTATTTCTGTTTACTGGCGTTTCTACGCCAGTAGGATGGTGATTCTGTTGTATAAACTGATTTAAAACTGTGGTGTAGGCCTGTGTGATTTCGTTTTTCAGTGCTCTAGACGTTCAGAGTTTATTTTCTAAAACTCGTTTGTCTTTCACACGTATGCTGGTTGAATGACTGTCACCGAAGGTTTTACTGAATTTATTTGAAGTTGTGCATTTGTGTTTTATTGAAATTACCTAAAGTTGTGCAGAGTGTTTGTGATCTTGTTTTTCAATGTCACCACGAATAATCTTGAGTATGTAATGGAAATTTCTCTCTTCACCTTATATATCCGTAAAACTTGTCTGACTATTCCAGTAACTGAGGAAAGAGTGTACAGCACTCGCCGCGGTCTTTTCGAAACATATATAGCTCATTCACATGCATTCAGCGTCTTTTTAATACTCGTCTTCAAGGACAGAGCCGTCGTACCAACTCAGCCAACGAAGTTAAAACAAATTATAACCTCCTTGATGAATAGATTCTAACCTATCCTAACCTCCTTGATAGCGCCCTGGTGATAGCACCTGGCAACAAGTCTCAAGATGGCTATTGGTTATTGCACAGGCGATACTGATGGAAATTGTGCAAATGGCTCTGAGCACTATGGGACTTAACATTTGAGGTCATCAGTCCCATAGAACTTAGAACTACTTAAACCTAACCAACCTAAGGACATCACACACATCCATGCCAGAGACAGGATTCGAACCTGCGACCGTAGCGTTCGCGCGGTTCCAGACTGAAGCGCCTAGAACCGCTCGGCCACTATGGCCGGCGGCGATACTGGTAATTCTATTCAAAAAGTTGCGCGATCAAAATAGTTAAATAAAAATTATACACTGGACTCGAATCAGGGAAGCTTCTGGTTCAAACTCGCGTCCGACCATCCACATTTAGGCTCTCCCTTGCTTTCCTAAACCGCTTATGGCCAATGCCGTACTGGTTCCTTTGTAAGGACACGGCCATTCCCTTCCCCATTCATTCCATTCGGCGATCGTGCTCCTTCCCTAACGACCTTGTCGGTAGATCATTTAATCATCCTTCCTCTCGAAACACTTCTGTCTACATTTGTACACTGGACTGGTGCGTGGAGAAGGGAGTTGGTGTAGGATCGTCATAACAGCCCTTCCCAACACCACCACCCCTTCCTTCATCTTCCATTTGCGGGTGATGCACGGGAATAACAAAGGTCGGCACGGTTCTCGATAAACACTTAATTTTGTACTGTTATGGTCACTACAACATATGCATGTCGACCGAGTAACGTAACGTACATTAACGGATGTCTTTAACCGACGGGGCGAGGGTTTGGAATGGAAGGAGAAGTAGTGATATTCTTTTCGTGTACTGACATGTGATACAACACATTTATTTATACCAGGATGAGCAACAGCACCAACCATTATCTCTGGCCTTCTTGCATTTTACCATTTTCAAATCCTACGATCTTTGTGAGTAGTGACTCTGGACTACCGTCATATGGCGAGAGATGGAAAAACGTAATGCAACCATGGAAATTGTTGAATATGATTGTTTTAGTGGTCCAGGTGTTATGGTGTGAGGAGAAATAATTTTACAGCTTATACCGTCCTTCAAACCTGTGAAAGCGGTACGCTCATTGGTCGACGTTATTGTGACGCTGTACTCCTTCCCCACGTGCGTCTTGTTAGGGATGCATTCGGTCTTGACTTCATTTCCAGGGATGACAACGCGCGACCGCATCGAACTGCGCATGTGGTCCTCTTGAAACGAAATGATATTCGGCGAATTGTCTGGCCTGCCAGTTCCCCCGACCCAAATCCTATCGAACACGTGTGATGCCTTGGGAATATATAATCCAGGATGTCCACGTGGACCAACTACCATCCAGCAGTTGTCCACAGCACTGGTGGAGCGAGGGAACGCCCTATCACAAGAAGTCCTCACCAACCTTGTGGCCTGCATGGGAGCTTTTGCTGCACAGGACGCACTGCTGTCCGCGGTATTAACACACCATGTTAAGACCCATGATCCGCCGTTTCTAATATGCAGGGGACCAACACTCCAGTGCAAATTACTGTCTTTAAATATAAAGGTGTCATTTCTATTCTTTTCATTACATATTTCTTTCAGTTAGCAATTACTTCTATGAGGCGTGTTTTTTAAGTAAGTAGCGTTTTGAAATTAAAAAAAGACGTGCCAAGATCTCTGAATAATTTTATTTTTACATGAAAGCCTGTACCTTAATCTACTTTTCTACGTAATTTCCGTCAATATTGAGGCACTTGTCATAACCACTTTTGGAATACCCTCCTCATAGAAGCCTGTCCCCTGACTTGTTAACCACTGCATCACCACTGTTTTGACTTCGTCATCGTCTTGAAGACGCTGACCACCCAGGTGTTTCTTCAAGTGCAGGAACAGATGGTAGTCACTGGGCGCAAGATCCGGGCTGTACGCAGGATAATTTCGAGTTTCCCATCGAAAAGACGTGAAGAGATCTTTGGTCTGATTCGCCACATGCGGACGGGCATTGTCTTGAAGCAAAACGATGCCCTTGCTCAACTTCCATGGACTGTTGCTTTGATTCTGGTGTTTCGTAGGCCACCCATGTTTCATCGCCTGTAACATTTTGGCTTAAGAAATCATCACCGTCGTTGTGGTACCGCTCAAGGAAAGTCAATGCACTCTCTAAACGTTTGGTTTT
The DNA here is from genome assembly GCF_023864345.2 of Schistocerca serialis cubense. Classification (NCBI taxonomy): domain Eukaryota; kingdom Metazoa; phylum Arthropoda; class Insecta; order Orthoptera; family Acrididae; genus Schistocerca; species Schistocerca serialis. The sequence continues at coordinate 421,726,399 of NC_064639.1, read as the reverse complement.
GTGCACATCCGTCAACATTTTCGGTACCCAACATGCGCACAATTTTCGGTAATTCAAGTGCTCGGTCACAATGCCATACAAAACACTACGAGAAACATTAGGAAAGTCATCCCGGAAGGAGGAAATCGTAAAGCGTCTGTTTTCTCTCACCTTGTTGTCCACTTCCTGCACCAAACTTTCATTAACGACCGAAGGACGCCCTCTCCGTGTTCATCATGCACATTTGTGCGGCCATCTTAAATGCTCTCACCCGCTTTCTTACCATTTCATCACTCATAATGTTTTCTCCGTAAACTGCACAGATCTCTCGATGAATATCGATCGCTTTTAGGCCTTTAGCACTAAGAAATCTTATAACAGTCCGTATTTCACAGTCGGCAGGGCTCACGATTATCGGAGGCACCTTAAACACTCAGTACACAACGTAAACAAGGAAGACTCAGACTGTAATGGCGGCAGTGCGTAGATTAAGGTACAGGCTTTCATGTAAAAATAAAGTTATTTAGATATCTCAGCATGTCTTTTTTTAATTTCAAAACGGTACTTACTTAAAAAACACGCCTCGTATTTATGGTCCAAGTTTCACCATAGATCTGTGTTACTTGGTAGTGACGCATAGCTACTTTTGTTCTTAAGTTTTGCACATCAATTTATTTCATGAAGTCAATGAAAAGTGATTACTGTTGCATAAAACGTGGGTACTGTGAACAATACGATAGAAGAGATCCGGCACCTGACTCACCGTGTGACAGGACCATTCTTAGGCATATTTGAGAAAGCACAACGTTTTATTTTGCACGAATAGTTAGCTTTCTTAAAAAAAAGTTACCAATGGATTTCGCACAATTTGCGTGAAGCACAAGAAGAGGTTCGCGTTCTTAGGTGTAAGGAAATGCTGAAGAAACTGAACCGAGGAAATGCAAAATCTGTATAAACGTCGCAACAGGAGACGCAATTTAGGGTATCTCCGTACGAACCGGAGATTAAGCACGAATCAACTGTTTCAGTGTTACAGGGTGCATGGAAACCAACAAAAGTCTTTCATTCGCTAGGAAATGGTTGCTTGTGTCTTTGGTTACACCGTAAATGTGGCGACCACGGCTTTAGACGATTGAACGGTTAGTACTGAATGCTAAACAACGATTTGTTTGTCATCGGTGAAATATGGCAAAACTACCGGAAATGTCGCATAATTCTTCATAACGACAACGCTAGTTGTAGCACAGCACGTCACAGGATCATTTGGCGGAGAAAATTACCGAATTAATGTCTCACTTGATTTCTCGTTTAAGATCCTTTCGTTCCCTTACGTCAGACAAAAAAACGTATGGACAGCGTTTCTCATCATCTCAGAGACCTGTTGAATCATTCCAGAAGCATGTTTCTGAGGTACTAGCGTCAGAGTGAGAAAAAGTTTCACAAATCGATCGACCTCGAACAACATCAATTTTAAAGCTCAAGTTTATTATCTAATAGCAACTGCTATCTCCAAAGACAGCAGTTGCTATTAGATAAGTTGCAGTGCATTCGCAGATTTCTAGTCGGGGCAACCTAATTACGTGACACGTACTTATATTTACACGAGATTATTTTAAAGTCGCGATGAGTTCGTTCCCCAGAGTGTAATTTCTTGCCACAGTAGTCCTGAACTGACTGACTGCTCAGCGCTGGCAACGTCAGAAATTCGGAAGTGGCAACGGCCGGCATCAGTTATGAAATGAGCTACGTGTCCTTCCATGTATGCCGTTCTGAGCAGCGACAAATCATGTTCCTTTATTTCCTCTTCTTTTTACACCAAAAGTTCAATATTAACCGAATTACATTTTGTAGTTAAGACACTTCATAACGACACTGTTTCCAGTCTACAGGCACGAGTTAATTGTACAAAAATTACCTACTGTTAGATCACAACCTCCATACCATCACACAACCTCTTGTCGTCAGTGACGAATTTAGCGAATATCTTCTGCAATGCACAGAGGAGGCTGATATGGCTGCAGAGCGAATATTTCGCTCTCCTGAGGATTCTGCGCTGTCTGACATTCACCTAAAAACTTACACTGTGTTCCTGGCTGAGCTTCGGACTCAGAAACTTGCCTTTCGCGGGCGATGGTCTGTCGACTGAAGTATTCTGGCTCGACAAAAGACCCGCCTTCGCAGCTTCAGTTCTACGACCACCTCCTCTTCTACCTTCGAATCTTCACTGACTCTCTCCTGCACACCTACTCGAACTAGCAATCCTGGATGAAAGGATATCGCAAAGAAGACGCTTAGCCGCAACACAAGATTGTTTTCAGAACTGCCCAACGGATTGTTTCAAAGCACCACATACTCGTTGAAGACATCAAGTTGTGCAAGCCACTGTCTGCGGGGCATTACTCCTCAATGAGAGCATGTAGACTCGTCTAGACTTATCAGTTGACAACAGTTTTGTCAGAGGCCAGTAGCAACCAAGAAAATGTAGCGTTAATTAGCAAAGAACATGCTGATGCGTTTGTGTTTGTGTGTGTGTGTGTATGTGTGTGTGTGTGTGTGTGTGTGTGTGTGTCTTTCTGAAAGAGAAAAATAAACTGCAGCCCTTTTAAAGAGCAGTAGGGACTGTGTAAATGACGTACGCATAATCAGTCTCAGTACAGGATGATTATTATTTGTCATTTAGTTGCATTCATTGTATTTATCAGTAGTAATTGCATACACAACATGAAACGTCGAAATCGTTTCTACAATATTCCCTAGATGTTTGTAACCGTTGGAGACATGTAACGTCAGTGCACAAGGAAAACTTTAGTTCAGATCCGACATATGCTTCAAGAGACATATGTACCCATACTGACATAAGTATCTGCACACTCGTTCGGTAAAACATAACCAGTAAAGTTCGAATTAACGTCTAATTAGGATGTAAATCAATAAGAGTACTATGATATACTTTCAGGCTAATAGCAGTAATCTGGACGTCTACAGAACGTGAACGCCGCTAGTGCAGTATCTCTCTGGGTACATGCCGTCTCGCGACGATTTGGAAGGAATATCATTAGCACTTACGGTTCAAAGATTTTGCTTGAGAAAGCTCCATTACAATGATTATTTTATGAATAGCAGCAAAGTGATGATCTAGCTGCAAACAACGCTAAGTGCGGAGCGTAGATTCTCAAGGTCGGTCACTACGGGGTTAATGGACAGGGTCGTCCTGTTTCGTGCTGTAGGCGCCATTACACCCGGTTCCGGAAATTATCTCGCTGCTTCCGGCAGTGAAAAGGCGCGGCGGCGGAAACCAAGGGCTCCACGTCAGCGCTCAAACAATAGACCGCCTTCCTGCCAAACACTGTCTGTCAGCCGGCGGGTTTTCGCCAAACGACTCCGCGCCACTAACAGACTGCTAGTGGCGCCACGCGGTGCGGAAAATTTGGGGCACTCTACACGTGAACTGAGACGGTTCCCTTGGATTTTAAGAATGGCAATAAATCAGCGGCGGTAGTGTACCGTGCCGAATTGAGGGCCGTTAATTGTCGACGGCAGAGTGAGACAATGGCGCGGCGTGGGAGGGAGAGCGTGAAGCGCCGGTCCACGCCTTCATTTACGCTTCACAAGGTGGACCAAGGTCGCCGCCAGCCTAGCGACGGCCGGCTGATGCGCTGGCCCGTGGAGCGCCGAGTTCTTACCAGCCTGCCTGCCTCTGCCCACCCGCATCCTGGTTCCTTTGTCCTTGTGGCCGGGCTGCATTGTCTTTCAGAAGCGCCCGTGCTACCCAAACAGTAAACCTACGTCTGTACTCAACACACTACCAAACAATGTATGGCTCCGCTATCTGGAACGAGACTAATTGACCCTCATTACCTCTCCTCAGTAGATGCTGCATGGCAAATAAATTGAATAAATGTCACATAGAAACCAAACAACTTCCTGGCCTATTCTTGCAACGAAACCTCGAGGAACTGCCTGCCAAAGTGCTCTCGGTAATACACCAAGAAGTTTACTTGCATTTGTTTTATTTCCGTTTCTACCTTGCGTGTTAACGCCGATTGTTCAAAAAATGGTTTAAATGGCTCTCAGCACTATGGGACTTCTGAGGTCATCAGTCCCCTAGAACTTGGAACTGCTTAAACCTAACGAACCTAAGGACATCACATACATCCATGCCCGACGCAGGATTCGAACCTGCGACCGTAGCAGTCGCGCGGCTCCAGACTGTAGTACCTAGAACCGCTCTACCACTCCGGCCGGCCCCGACGTTTGTTAAACATCGGCAGTCTCAGCACGATTACAAGCCAGGACGCGAGGAAATTTTTAATCGGACCAATGCCTAACTCTAGAGCACCTTGAATGGAATAAATTACCTACTGGCGGACAATTTTATTCTCTACTGGTCATTAATTTGTATTAACAAACGGCTAAACGATAATTTGAAGGTGCAAGTTGGCTATGTAACGACATCAAGAGGCAACAAAAACCGGATTTTCAGTACCGGTACTTCACATAAATCCTGTCCGAAAAAGGTTTAACACAATAAGTCAAGTACTAAAGACAGAAACTGTGAAAATATATTGAGGCAGCGTTAACTTACGGCGCGCAAATTACTCAGACTGTGTTAATCCAGTATTTGAGAATAAGACCGCTTAGCGACTTCCAACAAAGTTCACACATAATTCCAAATCATTTCGGAACTTTTTCTCAATACAATGAAAGCAATACAATGAAAGCAAAAAGTTTATTGCTTACTGCATTTTCGCTGTTCATCTAGCAAAATTCAGCATCAGTCACGGCATTTTAATTTGTTACTTATTTACTAATAACTCTATTCCGAACACATTTTGCAGATAATATCCACATACACCACTGACCGTGCCTACAAAATTGTATCATAATGTGACATGTAGTTTAGTTGACATGGCGTCACAAACGTTGAGACTTACGAAAAACTACCTTTCTTAAAACGGAGCTACGGAGCTCATATTACATGCTACACCCATCCAGTATTTGACAATAAGAGTACTTAGTGTCTTTTAACAAACTTTAAACATAAAATCAAACGTTTTCTCGATTTTTTCTCGTTTACAATCCTACAAAATACTGAAGGGAAACCAGTTTACCGCTTACTGTTGTTAACTGTTTATGTGGTGAAACTTAAGCATCAATCTACACCTGTTGTTGTTGTTGTTGTTGTGGTCTTCAGTCCTGAGACTGGTTTGATACAGCTCTCCATGCTACTCTATCCTGTGCAAGGTTCTTCATCTCCCAATGCCTACTGCAACCTACATCCTTCTGAATCTGCTTAGTGTATTCATCTCTTGGTCTCCCTCTACGATTTTTACCCTCCACACTGCCCTCCAATACTAAATTGGTGATCCCTTGATGCCTCAGAACATGTCCTACCAACCGATCCCTTCTTCTGGTCAAGTTGTGCCACAAACTTCTCCCCAATTCTATTCAATACTTCCTCATTAGTTATGTGATCTACCCATCTAATCTTCAGCATTCTTCTGTAGCACCACATTTCGAAAGCTTCTATTCTCTTCTTGTCCAAACTATTTATTGTCCATGTTTCACTTCCATACATGGCTACACTCCATACAAATACTTTCAGAAAAGACTTCCTGACACTTAAATCAATACTCGATGTTAGCAAATTTCTCTTCTTCAGAAACGCTTTCCTTGCCAGTGCCAGTCTACATTTTATATCCTCTCTACTTCGACCATCATCAGTTATTTTGCTCCCCAAATAGCAAAACTCCTTTACTACTTTAAGTGTCTCATTTCCTAATCTAATTCCCTCAGCATCACCCGACTTAATTCTACTACATTCCATTATCCTCGTTTTGCTTTTGTTGATGTTCATCTTATATACTCCTCTCAAGACACTGTCCATTCCATTCAACTGCTCTTCCAAGTCCTTTGCTGTCTCTGACAGAAATACAATGTCATCGGCGAACCTCAAAGTTTTTATTTCTTCTCCATGGATTTTAATACCTACTCCAAATTTTTCTTTTGTTTCCTTTACTGCTTGCTCAATATACAGATTGAATAACATCGGGGAGAGGCTACAACCCTGTCTTACTCCCTTCCCAACACCTATCCTCTGCAAACCACTGTCAAATGCATGACGTTCTAATTTATTATTTCTTTACTACTGTCTTTCCTACCTAAATGATAGATCCATTATCAAAAATTCGTATGTATTCAGGCACAAATCCATAATGAACAAGCTTTATACTAATGAAAAGAGAAAGTTTCAAAGTTTTTGGGAGACGGCGGCGGGCGGACGGTGATGGTTTCAGAAGCGGCCGGTAGAGTTCGCGCGACAATAGGGCCAGCTAGGGCCAGCATTCCGTTTCACTTGTAAGTAGTGAGATGGCGACTGTGGAGCACAAGGTTTTCTGCGTTCTTGAGTTCGCGAAAAGTGAGTCGCAAATTGCAGCGCAAGGGGCATTTCGTACCAAATGCGATATTCAACTACCAGCTCGCAGAAGCAATGGAAAAGAGAAAAAGCATGGGCCGACCGCGTGTTTATTACAAATTATTACATTTAATAAATTGATATCCAAAATTATGAAAAAACTTTGAAACTTCCTCTTTTTATTGGTATAAAGGTTGTTCATTTTGAATTTGTACTTGAATAAATATGAAGTTTTGAAAATGGGTTCATCATTTAGAATAACCCTGTATTTTACAGACAGAATCCACACATATCACTGAAGATACTTACACATTGATTTTGACTTTTTCCATCGTCTGTGAGTTAATAATACGAAATTAATAAAACCAACATAATTAGGGTGTTGCATCTTCTACCAAAATGGGTTTACATGCTTAACATCAAAAATTTAACACCTTATCTCCGTTGTGAAGCAATCAAAACTGTTAAGCTTTTCAACAATACACGTAGTCCGCCCCCGGTAGCTGAGTAGTCAGCGCGACAGAATACCAATCCTAACCACCCGAGCTCGGTTCCCGGCTGCGTCGGAGATTTTCTCCGCTCAGGGACCAGGTGTTGTGTTGTCATAATCATTTCATCCCCATCGACGCGTAAGTCGCCGACATGGCGTCAAATCGAAAGACTTGCACTCGGCGAACGGTCTACCCGACGAGAGGCCCTAGTCACACGACATTTACATTTTTACCATACACATACCCATTCCTTCTTTCTCTGTTGTTTTTGGATTGTCAGTCACTGTAATTAAAATAACCACAACGCCAACGTTCAAAATGAGTAGCAAACATTAGCATTCTTTTTACATCGTTCCTTTCCTGTTCCTCCCATGGTGAAGGGCTGTTTCTATCGCAGTCAATAAGTGTGGACAGAAGCTACCGTAAAGACAGAGGGAGACTAGAACTATATTTATGCTTGGAAGAACTAATTACATATTGACATAGTCAATGGTATTTCTTTCGTTTCCCAAAAATTTTGAGTATTTCGATTTCCTGGTATCGAAAAGAAGATGTACATTTAGTTACAATGGAACAGTAGATGGAAACATGTTATTAGTTGCAACTACTATATCTAAAGTCTGTCTATATAGTCGGACACTATCAATAATTACATCAGTATTTTCATTCATTTGGCAACGCGATTTTATGAAGCCAAGAAGTCGAAGGAGGAGGCCCCTTATGTAGTGGCTGGGTCTGGTAAGAATCGGAGACGGCGGCTTGAAAGCGGACATGACGAGTACGAGGAAGGACCTCCCAACCCTCAGGAATTGACGCTCAAAATATCTGGCAAAGGAGCGACCGCAAATTTCCGGCAAATATGCCAACCGCAAATGCCCGCGATCGTTAACTGTCCGTCATTTCTGCAAACAGTGTCGCTCTCCCCTCGTCTAGCGTTGCTGACATCTCTTTCGCTAGTCTGCAGTTGTACGGGTTCCTATAGATATGCAAAGCTATCATTTTTCCCTAACTTACCATTATTTTCAGTCGGCTATGTAACCGTGTGGCTGCCACGCAGGGAAACCTAGTTCGATTCCCGGCACTGCCAGGGGTTTTCCCTTGGTGGGAGGATTGGTACGGGGTGGCTTACCACCGTGATGCCAGCTGATGAGCTACTAGAATGAGAAAAGTGAACAAAACGACCGGGAGTGCAGTGCCCATCCACACCGCACCCGCATGACGCCACATGGGACAGGATGATATGGCGGCCGGTCGACATCCTTTGGAACTTCAGAACCTGGACGAGCGGCTCTTTTTTTATCTACCGGTGTCAGTATTCCTAGACAGAATCGTGAGATCGTCAGCGAAAGCAAGACTGTTTATCTTGACACCGCATCTGATTCCTCCAATGTGTACTTGTTTGAGCACCCCTTTTCGTCTAGCTTCTTTTCCTAATCGCGGGTGATCCTCTTGAACATCTGAACAGTACGAGGGACAGATCGTCAATCTGCTTGACCCTCCGTTTCATATCACACTGTTTGGAGGGCCCCCACTATAAATGGTACCTACGCAGTGGTCCCCTGTGGTTTTGGCCTATACACTAAGATAGGAAAGTAAGAAGTCAAAGCGTTAAGCTCAACCATCAAAGAGTTCCGTGATGATAAGTTTAAGAAGGAGCACACACTGTCTTTGACGGTAGACTGCAATTGTGCAGTGTTCCCAGCTTAATACTTCGAACACGTAATATAATTCGCGGCCGCGTGCCGCCCGCTTCCGAAAGGCATATATGGACGTATGAAAACGTAGCTGCCTCGCACGTGAGCGCTAGGATGGCGGCGGGTGCTCGCAGCACGCATACCGTGGGAAACGCCGCCATGCAGATGAGCCTGCGGCCGAGCGAAACTCATTTAGAGGCGCGCCCGCCGCCAGCTAATCTCGCGCCTCGACGTGTTGCTGACGCGTCTTCGCCAGCAGGAATGTGGGTACGCTCGCTGGGCGCTACACTCGTCTCCCTGGCTGAGGTGGCACCACCCGGCACCGGACTCGATCCCCAGTCACGGAAACAAGTGTCACTCACCGAATGGGAAAGAGATCGGGTGCAGAAATGTACAGTTCCTGGTCTCCGGAGTGTTGCTAAACGCCCTCTGCGTTTATTAATTAGGACCATCAAGAATTGCCGGGCTACGAGAAGCATTTCACTTCACTGGCTGCCTCCACATCAAATGTTCAAGGCATTCTGCAGAATAGTGTGCGGAAAGAAAACCACTACCTTAACGTTTAACCATTTTTTAAAAATACAGTCTCAGTATTACAGTCCAAGAACACATTCAAGTCTCACCTGAACGTAAAGGTTAGTAAACATACCGAATTTAACAGTTAAAGACATGGTACCAAGTACATCTCGATCTCTAAGATATAGTTTGCCCCTTACGTAGACCACTAGTACTTAAGTGGTACATCAGATCAGTACCGTTCAACATACAGTTGGCCTCATACATTTATTGCGAAATATGGCAATGCGGCCAACTTCCTACATTTATAAGATTGTAAGAAATAATGAGTCCTTGGACTCTAACGCTGATGTGGTTATATTTCGACAGTTGTATTTAAACAAACTTCTAACGATGGCTTCATAGTCAAAACTGTGCAGCAATGGAAGCAAAATAAAGCGATGTTTCAGTCATACAATGGCAGCCATATAGCGGAATGTAGTAGTTCTGACAATTTGTGAAGACTGTGGGCTCTGTTGAAGTTAAAATATTGACTGATACTGTCTTTGAGTTAGCGGTGGTCGCCTGCCCGACCGAAGTGCACCAACTCCTATGGCGTGCCAGACAAAAAAATGGTTCAAATGGCTCTAAGCCCTATGGGACTTAACATCTGAGGTCATCAGTGCCCGGCACTTAGAACTACTTAAACCTAACTAACCTAAGGACATCACACACATCCATGCCCGAGGCAGGATTTGAACCTGCGATCGTAGCAGCAGCGCATTTCTGGACTGAAGCGTCTAGAACCGCTCGGTCACAGCGGCCGGCCGTGCCAGACGGCGACAAATTTTTTTTTATTACGCTCGTCTGTTTCTTCGATGCTTTTTCAGAGTTGTGAGTTATAATTTGCCACCAGGGTTTAATCGCTCCATTCGTTTCAATACATACTTGAACACAACAGTTCAAGTAAATAACAAATCGCTAAACTTACAAGGGTTTGAAATTTCTAGAAGTGGGAATTACGCAGGTTACAGTAAGTAAACAAATCGAAAGTTCATCTTTTTGTTGGAGCTCACTTTTCGTCCATGTTTGCTTCCTGCTACATAATTAAGGAACCGAATTTGCTGAAGGCAGAAACATATTTTTTCAGTTTCAATATTTTGTTGAAACAGGAGCAGCAACTTTTTAAACATTTCATGAAACGTTTGTTAAGATATCTGTCGCAGTTGCAGTACATATATTTGCCGACTAGTTTCGAACCAATGGTTCATTCTCAAGCCTGGCCTACTGAATAAAATGTTCGCAGATGACTGTCACAATCAACATATGCCTACTTAACATGTCAGAATCAAATTCTGATTCTGAATTGCTAAGGACAAGGTGACTATTATTGAACTATACGTTAAAAACACGTAAATTCGTGACAAACTATGGCACACATTTTATTCAACATGTAAACGTCACTACAGATATTCGGATTTAGGTTATGACATGTTTGATATGCCTCCCATCATTGGCGATCATGGGGCGCAGGTGAATAGCGAAATTTTGCATGAATGGCTACAGTATCGGAACATCGATGCTCTTGATGACCTCCTGAATGGCTATTTTCAGCTCAGAAATGGTTTTCGGGTTATTGCTGTACACCTTGTCTTTAATATAGCCCCACAGAAAGGAGTCGCATGTGTTTACATCCGTAGAATATGGCGGCCAATCGAGGCCCATGCCAGTGGCCACTGGGTAGCACTGAGCCAGAGTGCTCCTCCAGGACATCAAACACTCTCCTCCTTCGATGGGGTCGAACTCCGTCTTGCAATAACCACATCTTGTCGAAATCAGGGTCATTTTGGATAATGGGGATGAAATAATCTTCCAAAACCTTCACGTACCAGTCGATGCTTACCGTGCCATCAAGGAATATCGCACCGATTGTTCCGTGACTGGACATTGCACACCACACAGTCACCCGTTGAGGGTGGAGAGACTTCTCGTCTGCGAAATGCATATTCTCAGTCCCCCAAATGCGCCAATTTTGCTTACTGACGAAACCATCCAAATGAAAGTGGGCTTCGTCGCTAAACCAAACCATGCAGACGCAAACTAATTCCCTTCATGCCTCGCAGCCGACCGTGCAGTTTGAACGCCCTAACGCATACCGTTCAGAAGTAATGACGATTTTATTTTATGTAGTTCAATGATTGTCACCTGTAGGCACATGTTAACTGTGACAGTCATGTGCGAGCACCTATTTATCGAACTTTGATTCTGACTTGCTAAGTAGACACACGTTGATTGTGACAGTCATCTGTGAACATTTTATAAAGCATGTATTGCCATTCTGATGCATGTTATTAATATGAGGCGCTTTCCGCGCAGCATCAGTAGGCCAGGCCTGAGAAGATGCCTTTGGTTCGAAACTAGTCGTCACACGCATGTATTGCAGCTGTGACACATTTGTTAGAAGATTCATGAAAGAACCATATTTCCTCTAATATATGTTCGTTACGTTCTGAAATATCCCGTACAGGAGCAGATCCATGCTGTTATAGCTAGTGGACGTACCGAACAGAATTGAACTGTGTGCGTTACAGCCTCTTTGAAAGCGACATTGATATCAACATTTGTTCAGTGACGACAGAAAAGTTATGAGATGGGAGGAAACGTAAGCCACTGCCCAATTTCTAGTGGTAACGTTTCGCGTTCGCCGAACAGAGCTCAAGGCGAGCAACTGTGTTTATACGCGATGCAACGTACTGAGCAGCACCCTCTCGTAGTGATCCCGTTTAACCTTAGCAGCTGCAGCTCCCGAGCCGCTACAAAGGCCTGCGAGGCACTCTCACTATTTACCACTTCCGCTGGAACTAGCTACCTGACGTAAGCCTGCTGACCCAAATGTCTGCTCGTGCTGCGTTAAACAGAGCGCTATGTCAAGGACGGCTGCGAGGCTGCTACAGCGTGCTCGGGGCGTAACACGAACCACATACACACACGTCGTGTGAAACCGGACCTTAATCTCTCAAGGTACCACTGAACGACAGCGTGCAGCTGTTTCACTATTTATACACGATCAGGTTCGAGGATAACATCGTCCACACTTGCGCAATTCCACAAATATATCAGTGCCATTGTAGTGTACACGTAGCCGGTAATCAGACGGACAGGTATGTCTTCCTGGCACCCACGTGCTGTAGTTCACTTTAATCTCTTCGTTCACTGATTCTTCCAGCATTACAACTATTTTTAAGATCTTATCACAATGTCTTTTCTTTTACCAGAATAAATGTTCGAACATGCCATCCTGGTTGCATGCTCTTCAGCACCCAGTAACATTATTATTTAGCGAGTGTGGTTGACATAATTTAACGTTGTAAGAAATTAAAAAAAGGAAGTAGCTGGATGAGTGCAACTCTCATACACATACACAAATATAATAAGAGTTATGTAAGATGAAATGCTTCTTGAATGAATGTTGTTGTTGTGGTCTTCAGTCCTGAGACTGGTTTGATGGAGCTCTCCATGCTACTCTATCCCGTGCAAGCTTCTTCATCTCCCAGTACCTACTGCAGCCTACATCCTTCTGAATCTGCTTAGTGTATTCATCTCTTGGTCTTCCTCCACGCTGCCCTCCAATACTAAATTGGTGATCCCTCGATGTCTCAGAACATGTCCTACCAACCGATCCCTTCTTCTAGTCAAGTTCTGCCACAAACTCCTCTTCTCCTCAATTCTATTCAATACCTCCTCATTAGTTATGTTATCTACCCATCTAATCTTCAGCATTCTTCTGTAGCACCACATTTCGAAAGCTTCTATTCTCTTCTTGTCTAAACTATTTATCGTTCATGTTTCACTTCCATACATGGCAACACTCCATACAAATACTTTCAGAAACGACTTCCTGACACTTAAATCTATACTCGATGTTAACAAATTTCGCTTCTTCAGAAACGCTTTCCTTGCCATTGCCGGTCTACATTTTATATCCTCTCTACTTCGATCATCATCAGTTATTTTGCTCCCCAAATAGCAAAACTCCTTTACTACTTTAAGTGTCTCATTTCCTAATGTAATTCCTTCAGCATCACCCGATTTAATTCGACTACATTCCATTATCCTTGTTTTGCTTTTGTTGATGTTCATCTTATACCATCCTTTCAAGACACTGTCCATTCCATTCAACTGCTCTTCCAAGTCCTTTGCTGTCTCTGACAGAAATACAATGTCATCGGCGAACCTCAAAGTTTTTATTTCTTCTCTATGGATTTTAATATCTACTCCGAACTTTTCTTTTGTTTCCTTTACTGCTTGCTCATATACAGATTGAATAGCATCGAGGAGAGGTTACAACCCTGGCTCACTCGCTTCCCAACCACTGCTTCCCTTTCATGTCCCTCGACTCTTATAACTGCCATCTGCTTTCTGTACAAATTGTAAATAGCCTTCGGTCCCTGTATTTTCCCCCTGCCACCTTCAGAATTTGAAAGAGTATTCCAGTCAATATTGTCAAAAGCTTTCTGTAAGTCTAGAAATGCTAGAAACGTAGGTTTGCCTTTGAATGAATAGAAGAAATTAATGACGTACAGAACCGGCATCCATTTATCTGCTAAGATGTGGCTAGGTAATTACCAATAGAAATAGAAAAAGAGATCATCACTTTGATACACATCGAACATATGCACAAGTAAATTTGGAAAAAATTCTGATAGCACATAGAATATTACAACCAACATTACGCTCATCCAGTCGTCACCTAATCCCAAGGATGCCCTACCGACAGAAAAAGAAATACAAACACTAAAATGTGGCGCACCAAAAGCGAGAAAAATGTGAACAGCGAACATTGGTGGAGGAGGAGGGAGCCCTGTTTGGAACGCGGAGAGAGCATCTTAATTACATCTCAGTGGTTAGGTAGAGGAACATCTCGGCCGTGTCGGCCCCCGTAGCGCAGCGGTAGCATTACCGCCTACCACGCAAGGGGGGCCAGGGTTCGATTCCCGGCAGGGACTGGGTGTTGTGTGTCCTTCATCATCACTGACGCGCAAGTCGGCGAAGTGGCGTCAACTAAAAAGACTTGCAATAAGGCGGCCGAGCCCCGAAGGCCAATAAATGCCATACGATCATTTCATTTCATCTCGGCCGACAGGTTTGTTGATTTCTCCGGTCGCAGCTTGACGCCTCGGTGCCACCCAGACTCCTATTAGTACATGACGCATCAACTCAAGAGCGCGGCAGGGAGACTGTGCAGCGGATTATACAGCGCAAACAACGCAGCTCCTCCGTTGCACTATCTGCAAATTCACGTTCCACGACTCGCATACAGTCTGGTACCCAGTTTCCACTACCTATGCAAGCTAATAATGGCTTGTTAAACGTTTTCGTTGTTCATATTGAGATGAGAGTGCTCACTTTTTATGTCTGTGTTTGATTCCTCAGCAAACTATATTTTGAACGCATTCTTCATTGGATAAAACACATTTATTTTCGACTGTTTTAATCACGAGTACAGTTGGTAAATGCCATGCAAGATGTTCGTCGTATTGGAGCAGATTTACTTTTGCGCCCTACCACATCTCATATGCTCCACCCTTCTCAGGGCTGTATGATGTAATATAGTGCATTCATTGGGAGGATAAATCCTGAGGTCACATTTCTAAAGAATGGTGGAGATCCAATCCAGCTTCCTGATACAACCCACTAGTGTACACTAAATCAAGATTCGACTATTACTATAAATGTTATAAAATGCGAGATTAAAATGTAGTTTAAGGTTTGAAGAACGAAATCATGGATCAACCAAACACTGTTCTCTTTCTTCTATACACAGTGCGGCACAGCTCCGACGTACTTAAAGAACGGCATCATGGAGCCATCGAAAGCTGCTGTAAAGTACATTTTATCCATAGGTAACCAATTTGGGTCAAGTCATGTGAGACAGTATTATCAGCACGTGAAAGTTTGAAAGGGGCCTCGGTTACGGAAGGTTCACCGACGTCAAATACATAAATCATTTTAGCTGAAACATCTGCTTGCAAATAAAAATAATTGTGTAGTTGATACAGAGGAAACTTCATTAAACACGATGTAGTATTAATCCATAACAGGAAGATGGTCGCTTGACCGAAACATGGTATCTGCGTATAACACACAGTCTGACACAAAGAAGACGCTCCCAGAAAGCATGGTTGGATGTCAATGTAACTTCATATATGCACACACCATCGGCGGGTATGTATATGATTAGATTTGGAATTCTTGTGACAAGTAGAATGACTAACAGAGTGCACTGACGTTTAGTATTGTCATCAAGCCCAGGTAGGAATACAAAGGGTGTGAACAGTGTCAGATGTGGAACGATCGTTGTGGTGGAGACGGATATACCGAATACTCCTATGAGACAGCATTATCAGCACGTTAAAGTTTGAAAGGGGCCTCGTTGTGGGTCTCCATTTGGCCGGCTGGTCGAATTGTGCAGTTTCCATATTTGTGGGACATTCGGATGTGACAGTGGCCCAATCTTGGACTGATGGGAATGTGAGAGCAGTCATACTCGTCTTCAAGGGTTACAGTCGACCACGTCTGACCACCTCAAGGAACCATCGCGTGACTGAGCACTTAACTCATGGCCTTTCGCACCGGCGCATGCCATCCGAAAACAAGTAATGGACTCCTTGCAACATAGTGTATCATCTCGCACCGCGGGTGAGAGACTAACAGCAGCCGGAATAGGGATCGCCGTCCATGTAGGCTACCGTTAACGCCACAACACAAACGACTGAGTTTGGAGACATGCACTCAGTTCAGCGATGAATGACCATCATCTGCGAGTATGGCGGCGACCTGGAGAGAAGACCCATTCTTCTAATCTTTTGGAGAGGAACAGCGGTGTTACTCATGGCTTCACGGTGTGGTGAGCCATCGAGCATGATTTGAGGTCAAAGCTGTTAGTATTTGAGGGAACTCCGTCGGCAGAACAGTACGTCACAGATGTCCTGAGTCCTCTTGTATTGCCTCTCAAGCGACAGTACGGCGGCGCCATTTTTCAAGAGGACAATGCTCGTCCACAGACAGGCCGTACCAGTGTGAACTGTCAGTGTGATATTGAGATACTCCCGTGGGTAGCAAAATACCCAGATCTGTCGCCGACAGAACATGTGTGAGACCAGCTCAGAGGACAACTCCGTTCCAGTGTTAGCATCACAACAGTTGCAGGTCTGGGGATGCAACGGCTTTATGACGCCTTTCGCAACCGAATAAGTGCACATATGGGTGTAGCGTCGTACTAATAAGTGGGCCCATACTGCCAGTTTCTTCACAAATTTGACCCGATATTGTAATCACTAAAACAACCTCACACAGCCTCTCAACCCGTGAAGTTTCATTTAATTTCCGCCTCCCCTTCTGGGCGCTTCACTCTTTTTATCAGGTAATGTACATTATAGCAGCTTTTGCTGGTTCCCTGCAGGCGTTCTTTAAAGACAATGGAGCTATGCGACACCGTTAACAGAAATTATAATTCTGTGATAAGTCTGTCAATTGCACGAATCTCACTTTGTTAATAACGGTATTAAAAAGTAAGCGGATATTTAGAATGGATTTCTTACTCAGCTGCACATGCTCTCATGTAACGACCTCGGCCGTTAAGCACTAACCTAACTTGAATCATAATGGAACATCACAAGCTCTCGAAGCGCTACTCGGCACCGTAACTGATCCCCAGATTGCTAGAAATAAAGGGTATAACAAAACGATGGGACAAACTAGGAGAGATTGTAGAGCAAACTTCGAGGAACAAGTTGGGGTTATGAATCTACGTCCAGAAATGTTAGCCAATGACATTGCAGAGCGTCGAAGATACCGGGGCCAATGCCTGCCCTTTGGCCACGCTTTCCGTAACAAACGTGAGGTGGTATGCTGGCAGACCGCAAACGCACTTTCCTGCAAGCAGAGGCTAGCAGTCAGGACGTTATAGTACGGACCTATAGCGTGGCATTTTTGGGGTGAAGGTGTTTTGAACTACGATTATGTAAGATACCAGTAGAGATTGGGTCTGAACTACCTCGTTCATGACACTGCCAATGTCAGCAAGTATTTGCGCATTAGCGTCAAGTGATTTATAAACTCCTCTTTACTCTGTGTGTCCGCCCCGATCGCTGAGTGGTCAGCGCGGCGGCTTGTCACGCCAAGGGGCCCGGGTTCGATTCCCGGGTAGGTCGGAGATTTACTCCGCTCAGGGACTGGGTGTTGTGTTGTCCACATTATCATCAGTGGACGGCAACGGGAAACCACCATTGGAATCACTTCCCAAGACGCTAATGCGGCGGACGTCTCTGACGAGGCTACCCCATGACAAGACCTGCCGTACGGCAGAACACAAAAGTTTACTGTGTGTTGTTAGTCCTTTTCTTTTCTGTGAGTGAAGAATGGTCCATGGTGGCGTTCGAGTACTACCCTCACGACACCAGAAGGGATAGGCGAGTCCTATCACCAAGCTTCAATTCTGCTTTCACAGAAGCTCAGATCACGGGTGTAGAGACAGCCTACGCGCGCTCGAGAGACGGGGCCTCTCATCCTCCCTCCCTCCCCCCCCCCCCTCCCCCGCCGGCCATTCTATTTTTCGATTGTTTGCGTTCTCGGCCAACTGCCACGTTAAAATGTCCACGCCTTCCACGACAACACTGTGGAGGTCGCTACGTCAACGTACAAACTCAGGTTTGCTATTTGGGTGGACGAGCAGCAGCCTCTATATCTCTGACGCTCTGTATAGTCATTGGCTGGCGTTTTCTGTCCTTTATTTGTTCCTCGGGATACCCTCTACGACTAGAAGTTTGTCTGCATCGCCATTTCACACTTTTCATAATTTCTCCCCCAAGAGGTTCTCACGTGCTGTAATGAACGGCACACAATAATTAATTGTGATACAAAGTCGAACGAAAATAACAGAAGGAAAATAGAATAAAGAATGTCGATATATAGCTTCCGATGCAGGATGGTGGGAAGAGAATGAAGTTATGCAACTGAATCCCTCATTCATCAGTGATTTCAAAATAAATCCTCTATCTGTGTGAACCGATGATCATGTAACCAATAACACTTCACAGAACAAGTGACGGCTGCTTGCCATAAATATAGAACACCAACGCGGTGTGAGATAATGTTGTCCAACTCACGTCTGATTGCTCTCCGACAATTTAGCATGTGGTAAAAGTCCACATCTAGATTTGTTGCGTCTGTCGGTGCCTTACCTGCAACAGGTAACATAATAAATATTAATGCGTGCCTGCTAAATATATTTAGCAACAACGAAAAACGAAAGAGGTCGTAAGAGACAGGAATGGAATTATAAAGGGAAATGGAAGATTACACCATATGTGTAATTAAACAAATACGTAACTGAAGGTTAAAGGCGGAGAAAAACAGATACAAATGTTACTAGAAGTTAATAATCTCTGTGAAGAACAATGAAATTACGAAGAATGTAAAGGGAGAGACACTGCATATGGAGCCAATTTGTGAAGCTGGACTGTTTTTTATATTGTTTTAAAATTGTGACTGTCATTATTTTCATGACAAAAATATGCTTCTCAGATTACATAATTATAGCCTTAACACTTGAGTTGCTGAAGCATAGCTTCCAACATTGCCCACAATTTATAAACTAATTACAGCTTCAGTTCTGCAATGATGCTGTTGTCGAAAACTTTGTACAAAAATAGCTACACACTTTCGTAATCACGAATATTAACTTTAAAGGAGTCAGCGGCATTGTCTGTTTTTAACGTATCGAACACAAAACATATTACAATATTTGAAGCGTAACTGCAAATGCATGATTGCCTTCGTTGTAGATTTGTTTTTTACAAAGATATGAACAGCGGTATGAGTTTTTTAAATGATACCCTGTATCATTTTTTCGGTAATTCATTTCCTCTCCTAAAGACCTATTCAAAAATGTATCACAGTGTAGCATTCACTGAAACACAACGTTATTAACTACATAACACAACATTGACGTTGACGCTCCCAGCGCTTAGTGCAGATACTCGGGATAATGGAACACATCCACGTGCTGATGTTGACAGAGGACAAATGTAAACGTAAGTAGAATGCCCACCCGTCATTCCGTCAACCATCGCCAGTTGAGTTGTGTGAGTAGAATGTACACCAACGAAGAGAAGGTAGAAATGCTACTCATCTATGGGGAATGTAAGTTATCAGAATAGTAATTGCAAAACTGTTTTCTTATATACGGGTACATTTAGTACAGTAGTTTAGTCCTTTTAAATACTGTTGTGTAAAGTAGGCATAGAGTAAAGGCCGTCCTTCCTACAAACTGCATGGACATAACGTTTCTTTTATTGTTGTCGAAGGTAGGCAGCGGAACTGTACAGAGAGCGATATCCTGACAAGAACCCACCTTCCTGACGGATGTTTTCTTGTCTTGCGACGCTTCGGGAAACTGGAAGTTTCAACCCACGACAACACAATCGTCGCAACACTCGCACAGGCGAAGCTGCCGATGTTACTGTTCTCGCTTCCGTTGCTATGAATCCACATGTGGCACACGACAACTTGAACACGAGACTGGCATTCCTAAAACCAGTGTACATCGTATTCTTACACGTCACCTGTTCCATCCTTACCATGTACACCTACATCAAGAACTGCATGGGAATGTTTTCCAGAAGCGTGTACAGTTCTGTCAGTTGGCACAGCAGCAAATCCTCGCCAACCCGAACTTCTTCATCAATGTTCTATTTGCCGATGAATGTTCCTTCTCAAACAAAGGACAGGTAAATGCAAAGGAACATGCATTATAGGTCCAGCCACAACCCACGATGACTTAGACAGGTGGAACATCAGCGTCAATGGAGAGTTAACGTCTGGTGTGGGATGCTTGGACTACAATTATTGTTTATCGGTAGTCTAAACGGCTCGGCGTATGTCAATTCCTCAGACGAATTCTTCCTCCTCTTCTGGATGAAGTGCCACTAAAAACCAGAATGCTTATGTGTATCAACACGACCGATGTCCAGCACATAATGCCTTGGGTGCACGTCGTGTTCTGAACCAAAGGTATACTGCGAGATGGAGTGGTCGAGGAGGAACGGTTACTTGGCCTGCTAGGTCTACTGATTTAAATCCTCTGGACTTTTTTCTTTGGGGATGCATTAAAGATGTTGTCTATCGCGATATTCCAACAACTCCAGAGGACGTGCAGGAACGTATCGTGCTTGCTTGTAATTCTCTTCAGCTGGCAACACTGGAAGCAGTGAATAATTCTTTCATTCAACGAGTGCACCAGTGTATCGGTGTCCAGGGTCACCACTCTGAGCACCTTTGAATGTTCTACTCCTGGGAAATGGTACAGGAGAGTCAGTCAGTTTTGTGTTATGTAATTAATAACGTTGTGGTCAGTGAATGGTACACTGTGATACATTTTTGAATAGGTCTTTAGGACAGGAAATGAATTACCGAATAAAAAATACAGAGTGCCATTTAAAAAAGTCATACTGCTGCTCATATCTTTGTAAAAAACAAAGCTACAACGAAGTTAATCATGCTGATTGATGTCCCCCTGACGGCTGAAAAACATTTGCTTGAAACATTTTGTAATTTGCATCTGGACAAACAGTTATTTAGGGTGGTCAATATAAATGGGACACCCTATATACAGTAAAACCAACATAAAATATAACGCATCGTTGTCTCTCTTTTGTTCACGTAAACAGGTTTAAGCAGGCCGTTATCGAGTCATAATATGGTTCAAATGGCTCTCTGAGCACTATGGGACTTAACTGCTGAGGTCATCAGTTTCCTAGAACTTAGAATTACTTAAGGGGGGGGGGGGGAGGACGTCAAACGGGCTTACTTAGAGCAGGAGAGGCACCACAGGACATTTTAATTTCCACTGTCTATACTTTTACGAGTAAATTCATAAAACTTTGTCAGCAAGACCAGGGAGGATTCAGGATTCACACTCATAGCAGCGGAAGTTCAAAAACATAAAATAAATTCTTTTACGTGTGAAGTTTCATCATTTTTTCACTTACTATTGGCTGCATTTGCTGCTATAGGTACACATTTCTTCATAAGTAAGAGAGACTGTTCGATGAATTTTGCACAGCATACAAATCATACTTACAGGTGTCTGAAACTCTAGAATCTATTTAACGTATGAAAAAATGAATGAGCTGTTACGTTTTAAACTTTATGTTAAGAAAAGATCTATTTTTGTAGTTAATTATCTCAATTTTTACCACAGTTTTTAATAGATTTGGAAAATTCTAGAGTTTCATACATTTGTAAGTATGGTTTGTATGCTGTGCAAAATTCATCGAAGAATATCTCATACTTGTGAAGAATGTACCTATAGCAATAAATGCAGCCAACATGAATTTATTTGTAAAAGTATAGACAATGGAAATTAAAATGTCCTGTGGTGCCTCTCCTGCTCCAAGTCGTCCCGTTTGACGTCCTACTCCCCTTAAACCTAACTAACCTAAGGACATTACACACATCCATACCCGAGGCAGGATTCGAACCTGTGGCCGTAGCCGGTGCGCGGTTCCAGACTGAAGCGCCTAGAACCGCTCGGCCACACCGGTCAGCGTGTCATAATAATTTTCAGGTAGAATAATAATGAAAATGATCCGGAGGCAGCAACGAAAGTATTAAACAAGAATACGTAAAGCGAAAAAAAAAGAAAGAAAGAAAAGAAAAGAAAAGGAGTGTCTTGTATAATGCGGAATCTCAATCCAATTAAAATTTAAGTAAGTCTTACCCGGTGTATTTAGCTAAGGCACCTGTTACGTAAGATCAACCTTGCGAACACTACGATGTGCAACGTAAGACTCAGCAGGATGCTAGTGTCAATAGGTGGAAACAAGAAAACACTGTGGAAAAATTAGGAGCCCAATTAATGAAGTGGCACTGCGACTTATGAAACAGTACTACAGCAAATAGTCTGGCTTTTTTCTGCAAATTGGCGAGGAGCCTCGTGTTAAAGTTTTCTGGCAGGCAGACGTTCTACCTGCGTTGTGCGCTTGGTCGACCTTGAGAGCGGACGGCAGAGCAGTAGGCTGTTGGCTGTCGGCTGGTGGGCGCCTGGACACCGGCGCGTCTCCCCTGCCCAGTCCCCCACACCTGCCAAACTGCCCTGCCCGCCGCTACGGTAAGCCGTGATCCGGCGCCGACTCGATTTGGTTCGCCCAGCAGCTGTGAAATCTAAACCGGGACAAGGTCGCCTTAGAATACATCACTGTTTTCCATCTTCGAGGCTTCACACTCAATTAGTTCGTCGATTCAGTAATGTATCGCCACGTTATCTCGATTGTAACTGTGTGTCAAGGCTCCATAGATTGTTCTCACCGACCATCGACGTTAGATACGCTGGCTTAGTACTCTGTACCGAAGTCGGCAATTTGCAGTTACTTCTGATTCCATCTGTTATGGGTTAGCGGTTACAATCTTATCTTAGTGAAACAAAATTTAGTACCAACCCTCCTTCCCGCGGGCCTCCCTTGGTTGTAAGGCCATTTCTTGATTTCCTCGTCATTAATCTGTAGTCACGTTAATAAGAACAATTTATCTTTTAATAAACAACAGACTGGTGCCTTCCAAACATCAGCGAAAGCGAAGAGGAAATACAGGACACAGCAATGATATGAACGGCATGCAGTGTAAAGAATATGCATTGAGAGTAAACCGAAAGAAGACAAAAGCAATGAGGAGGAGCAGAAATAAAGTTAATGATAATGATTGGTACCCACGATAGAGACGAAGCAAAGAGGTCACAAAAAACTGACTAGCATACACAAAGAAGGAACTTATGGCAAAAGGAAGTCTACTGGAATCAACTTTAGCCTTAATATGAGCATAAAATTTCTGAGAATGTGTGTCTGCAGCACAGCATTGCATGGATGTGAATCATCGACTGTGACGAAACCAAAAAGAAGAGAATTCAAGCGTCTGATGGATGGTGCTACAGAAGGATATTGAAAATTTGGTGAACTGACATAAAATGAGGAGATTGTCCACAAATCAGCGAGGCAGCAATATGTGGAAAACTCTGATTAGAAGAAATGGTTCAAATGGCTCTGAGCACTATGGGACTCAACTGCTGTGGTCATAAGTCCCCTAGAACTTAGAACTGCCTCGGGCATGGATGTGTGTGATGTCCTTAGGACAGTTAGTTTTAAGTAGTTCTAAGTCTAGGGGCCTGATGACCTCAAATGTTTTCCATAGTGCTTGAGAGCCATTTGAACCATTTGAAAATTCCATTACCCTCGTGTTTCTTACACTGACAGTCATCTTATGAACTGTTTTCTAGAGAGTGTCCATTCCACTCATCTTCCAAGCTCTTTGTCGTCCCTGACAGAATTATTTTATTATTATTACTAGCCAACCCAGCAATGATTCGCAATAACTAAATATGGTTGGGATTGGATCTACATTCTAAATTCATTTCAGTCTCCTTCCCGCCCCCGTATCTCTGTGCATCATCTCCCCCCCTCCCCCCTCCCTGTACATTTCCTCCTCCCCGCTCTCAATCTCTCCATTTCCTCCTTCCCTCTTTATATGTCAATTTCCTCTCCCCTCTATGCCTTCTCCTCTTCTCCCCTCTCTCTGACCTTGAGCCTTGTTTATTGTTATTGCAAATTAAACTTTTACTGTGAACTGAAGTCGCCTAAAAAGAGTGGATACATCGGTTGGGATCAATGATATGCAAAGTGTGAGACAGACCTCTCCAACTGCTGGATTTGTGAGGATAGGACTTTCAATGAGAGCATTTCGCACAGTTTTTATCTGTGAGTGTGTAGGATTACAAAAATTTCGGAAGATTTAGATTCCGCAGCAGTGTTGTAATCATAAGCCGATATGCCATAAACACAACTTACCTGTTTTCTGTAAAACCGACATCGAGAAAAAACCAAAACAGAAAATTGTTTTGTTTACAGTTATATATGAGAAGAATGAATATGTATGGGAGAAACAGTCTGTCTACTGATTTACATTCTCAGACCGACTGCGAGAAAGAAAACGGCACAGTGCAGCACAGCATTTTCTTTCTCACAGTCGGTTTTAACGGAAAACCTGTACATTATCATTTACAAAATGTATGTCGGTTTGAATGTGTATCTATACTCCCACATCAAGATGGCCGGGCAGATCAACTTCATCCTCTTGACATATGAGATCAGTGTCTAGCTGCACTGCTCCATTAGGTTGGTCCCTATTGCAGAATGTTTAGATTTACACACAATTCGTTTCAGGTAACTCGTAATGTAAAACACAGTTCCGTTCTCCATCGCCGAATACACTAAGGACACCCACTTGCGACCCCTGGTGTGTGAAGATGCTGCAGTGCCCCTTGCACCACCTCTAGACTGGTCAGAAAGCAGATACCATTCCCGTACATATTCAACTACGCTGCACTTGGAAAACTGAGTCAGCTTCCCCTGTGATGAGAGAAGACATTACTGTCATGCATTTTACGTCGTGACACATTTCCTTGCGGAAGCAGTAAACCATAATCGCGTACTAATATATGACAGGATACTTTAGGTATCCCCTTTCATTTCACGGTACTCTGTGTCCTCTACCTCTGAGAGGCGTTCAACAAGTAACGCAAATCACTTTTTTTTCTGAAGCTAGGAATTCAGAATTACACACGCGATGTTACTCCCCACTCTTTCAGCTAAAAAACCCCGTTTTTCAACCTAGCCTTCGTACAATGCGACGACCTTACGCTACATTACAGGGAGCGCCTATATGATCGCATGGTATCGCTCTACAGGTCCATGTCAAGAGCCAGCGTTCTGCCGCATCAATAACCTCCCCATCATCGACGTACTGCTTCCAGCAGAGTGCATCGTTCATTGGGCCAAACAGATGGAAGTTGGAAGGTACGAGATCCGGGCTGTAAGGTGGATGAGGAAAAACAATAAAGTCTTGTGAGCTCCTCTTGGATGGGCAGACTTGTATGAGGCCTTTGTGTTGTCACGGAGGAGAAGTTCGCTTGCATTATTGTGGCGACGAATGAGATGAAGTCGTTTCTTCGGATTCCTGTAAGTAGCACAATACACTACAGAGTTGAATGTTCCACCATGAGGGAGGAAATAAAACAGCTCCTTACAGGCTGAGGGTGCAGCTTTGAACTCCTTCGGAGGAGAGGTAGTGTGGCGCCGCTCCATGGATTGTAGTTTGGTTTTGCGGTTCGAAGTGATGAACCCATGTTTCATCGCCTGTGACTATGTTCGACGTAGAATTGTCACTATAGGCCTCGTAACGTTACTCTTAATGGTCTTCGGTTGGATGGCGAAGAACCCAGCGACCGCACACATTTGGTTATCCCAACAGGCGGACTAGTGTATCAGTGTTACCAAAAGGGACGTCATGCTGAGCAGTGAGATGTTTGACTGTGATCTGTCGATCATCTCTAGTGAGAGTGTCTGCACGTTCCAACACTGCGGGAGACCGGGCAGGTTTGGGCGACCGTGTTGCGATGATGACACGTCACGCCCAACGACTGAGCGTTCTTCTGTTCACTGCCAGGCCTCGGAGACATTCTGCAAACGCCTGTGAATATCTGCATAATCTGGTTATCCGCCAAAAGAAACTCAATGACAGCTCTCTGCTCTGAACGCACCTCCGTTACAGAGGCCACCCATCGGAACTTCAAGAAACTACAGGCGCTGAAGTGGGAATATTCCACGATGACTCACAACAAATTCTGCATTTTTTCAGCAGAAAATGGCCGAGAAAAAAAATGTGTCGCATTGTTTACTGAACGCCCACCGTACAATGAAACTTCCGGACATCCATAGAAAGAAGGATCCTTTATTGTATGATTGTATGATAGCGGAACAAACACTGGTACCAGTTACTTCTGTAAAATAACTAGGAGTATGCGTGCGGAACGATTTGAAGTGAAATGATCACAAAAAATTAATTGGTGGTAATGCGGGTGCCAGGTTGAGATTCACTGGGAGAGTCCTTAGAAAACGTAGTCCATAAACAAAGGAGGTGGCTTTCAAAACACTCGTTCGACCTATACTTGAGTATTACTCATCAGTGTGGGATCCGTACCAGATCGGCTTCACGCAGGAGATAGAGAAGATCCAAAGAAGAGCGGCGCATTTCGTCACAGGGTTGTTTGGTAAGCGTGATAGCGTTACGGAGATGTTTAGCAAACTCAAGTGGCAGACTCTGCAAGAGAGGCGCTCTGCATCGCGGTGTAGCTTGCTGTCCAGGTTTCGAGAGGGTGCGTTTCTGGATGAGGTATCGAATATATTGCTTCCCTCTACTTATACCTCCCGAGGAGATCAAAATGTAAAATTAGAGAGATTCGAGCGCGCACGGAGGCTTTCCGGCAGTCGTTCTTCCCGCGAACCATACGCGACTGGAACAGGAAAGGGAGGTAATGACAGTGGCACGTAAAGTGCCCTCCGCCACACACCGTTGGGCGGCTTGCGGAGAATAAATGTAGATGGTTTCCTTTACTGCTTGCTCTGTTTACAGATCATCGAGGATAGGCCACAATTCTGTCACATACCCTTCTCAACTACTACTTACCTTTCACGTCCTTCAACTGTAACAATTAATCCAAAGGATTTCACTAGACATGCTCTGCTTCCCCAAAGGGAAATTTTGAAGCCACCTCACTGTGACGAAGGTGACGGAACTGGTGAAGCAGGACGTCCAGGGGCAAGAGAATTGAGGTTGCTTCTGTCTGAAAGGACTCTTGAGGTGAACATCGAGGTGTAGCACGGCAGAAGCAAAATAGGACCGGCCGCTGCTGGTGGCTGCCTCAGCGCCAGCGACTGGCTGTTCGCGCACAGAGCGGCAGGCGGAAGGAGTGCCGGCGATGACAGCCGGCGAATAATGCCGGGCGGCTATGGGCTGCCTGTCTGCAATTACGGTCCGCACCGTTACACGGCTGCCTGCGAGCGCTCGCTGCTATCGACTGTCGCCTGCCGAGCTAGCTAGGTCAGCGCTCCCAACTACGGAAGACGACGCAGGGGAACGGCCATACCGGTACACTTCCTACAATTCTTTCTCCGAATGCACAAAAATAAAAGGAGTTGAGAACTAAATATGTCTCAGACAGAAGATCGGGACTAAACTACGGAATGGAAGATATACATCGATGTATTAGAAACACTCGATATACAGTATCGATGAACCGAATTGAATCGATGTTTCCAACTGCATGATACATATTTCACGGTTCGATGTTTTTCTGACGTTCCGTACCACAGTCGGTAAAAACGGGAAAACTTTTTGGACCACTTTGTTGCCCGTCTATCTGTCTGTCCACCTTTTAAAAACCAATTTTCCTCTGGAACGGCTGGACGTATCAAGTTGAAATTTGTGTGATATGTCCCATAGTGCTCAGGGCCAATTGAACCATTTCTACCGGCTAAAGAACTCTGAAGTTTGGCGGAACACAGTCAACGTTCTCGAACTCAGTAATTCCGAGAGAGTCTGGGTAATGGAGTGGCATTTAAACCATAACATTAGCGTGAAATCTGGTAAGTTCCATTTTACCGGAGCTACAAACATCTCCCGTTGTGTTCATTCAAACCGTTTAACATCGCTCGAGGACCACAACATCAGCGAGCCTAGGTCCTCACAACTGCAGGGTGGGGATGGGAAAACCGATCGGTTAAAACCGATCCAAGTATTTTAGTTCTTAGTAACTGTTAGAAATGGTTCAAAAGGCTCTGAGCACTATGGGACTCTGAGGTCATCAGTCCCCTCGAACTTAGAACTACTTAAACCTAACTAACCTAAGGGCATCACACACATCCATGCTCGAGGCAGGATTCGAACCTGCGACCGTAGCAGTCGCGCGGTGCCGCACTTAAGCGCCTAGAACCGCTCAGCCACCGCGGCCGGCTAGTAACCGGTAGATTTCGATATTTGTTTGGTCTCGATTATAACAGGTGTTTTTATTTTTCATTAATAACCGTGTGAAGAAACCAAAATATCACTTAGCCCGAGCAGTAGAGCAAAAATTTTTCATTTTTAAACGAACTTTTATAAAGAAGGAGTAACTTAATTTGTAAAATTTGCATTGCTTTGAAATACTGCTTTATTATTGAAAACGAGAAAAACGATCACTGTTGTTTTAATAACAATATCTACAGAAACGAGTAACAAACAAACGGCGGCAGTGTGCAGTGTACTTTCTCATTGTCGTCGTCGGATATCATTTGTGTTACAGAATGGCACGATGCCCAGTCTGGAAATATTTTACGAAGTGCGGTATAAGGTAAGTACAATCTGCATCTACATCTACGTGGTTACTCTGCTATTCACAATAAAGTGCCTGGCAAAGGGTTCAATGAACCACCTTCGCCGGCCGGGGTGGCCGAGCGGTTCTAAGCGCTACAGTTTGGAACCGCACGACCGCTACGGTCGCAGGTTCGAATCCTGCCTCGGGCACGGATGTGTGTGATGTCCTTAGTTAGGTTCAAGTAATTCTAAGTTCTAGGGGACTGATGACTTCAGAAGTTAAGTCTCATAGTGCTCAGAGCCATTTTTTTCAACCACCTTCAAGCTCTCTCTCCCATTCCACTCTCGAACGGCGCGAGGGAAAAACGAGCACTTAAATTTTTCTGTGCGAGCCCTGATTTCTCTTATTTTATCGTGATGATCATTTCTCCCTCTGTAGGTGGGTGCCACAGAATGTTTTCGCAATCGGACGAGAAAGCTGGTGATTAAAATTTCATGAGGAGATCCCGTCGCAACGAAACACGCCGTTCTTTTAATGATTGCCACGCCGATTCACGTATTATGTCTGTGGCACTATCTCCCCTATTTCGTGATAATATAAAACGAGCTGCCCTTTTTGATCTTTTTCGATGTCATCCGTTATTCCCACCTGATGCGGATCCCTCACCGCACAGCAGTACTCCAGGATAGGGCGGACAACCGTAGTGTAAGCACTCTCTTTAGTAGACCTGTTGCACCTTCTAAGTGTTCTGTCAAAGAATCGCAGTCTTTGGTTTGCTGTACCCACATTATCTATGTGATCGTTCCAACTTTGGTCATTTGTAATTGTAATCCCTAAGTATTTTGTTGAATTTACAGCCTTCAGATTCGTGAGACTTACTGCATAATCGAAATTTAGCGGATTTCTTTTAGTACTCATGTGGATAACTTCACACTTTTTTTTATTCAGTGTCAACTGCCACTTTGAGCACCATACAGATAAATTATCTAAATCGTTTGCAGTCCGTTTTGGTCAAATGATGACTTTACAAGACGCAAATGACAGCATCATGTGCAAACAATCTAAGAGGGCTACTCAGATTGTCTCTTATGTCTTTAATATAGATCAGGAACAATAGAGGGCCCATAACACTTCCTTGGGGAACGCTGGATAGTACTTCCATTTGCTTTAATAGATTACAAACGGGAGGACCCACAACAAACTTGCTGCATAATATAGGGAGAAAAATTAAAACTTAACAGTTCATTCATGGCTTACAACAAAAATATAAAATCACCTGATCTGCTGCCTGTGTCTACACAACAGCCCTTTATCTGCGTTTAGCCGTTGAAAACGGACAAATTAACACTAAAAATAGAGCTCTTCAACCTCAGTTTTCACCTTTCAGCGCTCACTATTCATAATGTCCTCATTGTGGTATGATCCACGATTACGGCATGATTTTTGAGCAGACTTTCAAAAATTAGAATCAGTAGAAGAATACTGGTGATTTTGCTGTTGTATACAACTACATATCACTTTCCGAGAAAAGCAGCGAACGGTGGACGGGCAAAGTTTTATTTAACTATTTAATTTAACATTTTGATTTTATGTATCTTGAAACTGAGGGAGTCACAATTTTTCAGTTTTAGTTCAATTTCTACGTTTATTAAAGGAAATAATAGGAGTAAAAATTCGAAAATCGATTATTTCAGAAACCGATTATTTTGAGCGTCTGAGCGTTCAAAAATACCGATATAAAGAAAAACCGGTTGTTTTAGCGATAACTGCCATCCCTACTACAGAGACAGGTGACCAACTCTAAACAGGGATGTTGGTTATCGCTGCCACAACCGGTTACCGATTGTGCCCGTTATTTTCATTTTCAGTTTAACCTGAGTGTTAAAACAGCTCAGTATAACCGGTTTCTGAAATAACCGATTTTAGGTTTTTTATTGCTGTTATTTCCGGCAAGAAGTGTAGACACCAAGCAAAGACGGAAAAATTGTAAGACTCAGTCAGACTTTAGCATCAAACGTTCCAAGATACATAGAATCAAAACATCAAATAAAATAGGTAAACTGAACAAAACGTAGTCCATCAACTATTCGCTCCTTTTCTCGAAGACTAATGTGGGATTATTACAAAAAGTTAACCGGTATTCTCCTACTGATTCCTAAATTTTTTTTTCTGCTCAAAAATCATGTTATAATCAAGGATCATTCCTCTGTTGGGAATCACGAATGGTCAGTGCTAAAGGGTGAAAACTAAGTTTGGAGAACTGTCAGACTGCACGGGGTACAAGCAGGTAAAGACATGTTATGAAGACACAGACAGCAAATCGGCTATTTTCTATTTTTATTGTAAACTGGGAATGAATTGTTGCGGTTTTAATTTATTACTGCTCCAACAATTTCCTTTCTATTTTTTATTTCATAGAAATGACCGACAAATAATAAACCTTCATGTTAAATTTTTAGTATTATTTTTCTTTAATTTTTTTGAACGAAAAAACCGTTTTCAGTCAAATATATTTCATTTTGAATGGGAATATGAATACGACTGATTTTTTTATTGACAAACCATGAAAACTCTTTCAAAAAATTCAGAAGAATAGTTTAGATAATAGGAAACTATAGCATTTACCAGGACAGTTACATGACAATGGCTAAAATTTCAGAAATGAATGAATGGTCAATATTTACTGTCCAGTGTGATCAGAAACACTCGTTATGTAATATGTTGGTCTGTAAGCTGACTCCTTTCGTAAATATCATTCAGCGATGGTACCAGTCTTTCAGAAACCACAGGAATTCCTACCAAACGAGTTTTTCAAAAATAAGTTTTATTTAAAAACCAAAAACTTAGCACCATTGCTGTGGCAAATTGATATATCGGTTTTATATCCGGTTATTAGTAAAAGATAATAATATGCTATAACCGAGCCCAAACTAATACCAAATAGAACTGAAATACCCGTATCGGTTTTAACTGGTCGGTTTGTCCGATCCCTAACTCTAAATACTAGTGAGCGGCTATTGGGAATCAACGCCTTCTCTGGCCATGTATACGCCAGCAGCAGTTCGATGACAATGAACGGAGGCGTTGCGAAAGATGCGTGACCGGTTGGAGGTAATAGCCGGCCTGCAGGGGCCGCGTTTCCGCTTACATCGGCTTTGAGCGTCAGCAGAATATCGCAAACAAGCGGCTGTTGGGAGACCAACAAACCCAGCCGCCACCACCACTCCGCTAAGGTGCGATGGGAGGAAACCACTGGCTTGGCAGCAAAATACAATTATTCTACTCTCATTACAGGTAGTTTATCCTCCGCTGTTTACAGCATCTCATAAAGTCGATAGAGTCTGGATGTATACCGATTCCACGGGAGTCCTGCTATCGCTTATGAGCATTAGGGTGATGCTCAGCCGACTTTAGTGGCAGACGCTGCAAGAGAGGCTTTCTGCAGCATGGCTTGGACTACCGTAAAAAGTTCCGAGAGCGTAAGCTCCTAGAAAAACCGGCCAATATATTGTCTCCTCCTCCGTACATCTCACGAAAAGACGATCAAGATAAAGCCAGAGGGATTCGAGCCAACACGGAGGCTTACCAGCAATCATTCTCCCCGCGAACCATACGCGACCGGAACAGGAAAAGGGGGAAGTGGCGGCGGTACACAAAGTACTTCCCGCCACACACAGTTGGTTGGCTTGCGGAGTACAGAAGTAGATGTAGTTGTAAATGAGGGTAGCTTTTGGGGACTTTAGGAAGTACCTTACCATCTACATTTATACATACTTGCGGTGTGTACTACAGGCACGGTTCCCTTTTTCTGTTCCAGTCCGCATCCGTGTGTACATCCACTGCTACATCCATGTCTACAAAGACACTCCGCATGTCACGGTACGGTGTGCGGCTGAAGGTACCCTGCTCCACTACTAGCCTTTTCCTTTCCTATTCCACTCGAAAATAGAGCGAGGGAAAAACGACTATCTATATGCCTCCGTATGGACCCTAATTTCTCCAATCTTATTTTCGTGGCCTTACACGCAATGTATGTTGGCGGCAGTAGAATCATTCGACAGTCAGCTTCAAATTTCGGTTCTCTAAATTTTCTCAATAGTGTTTCTCGAAAATAACGTCGCCTTCCCTCCAGGGATTCCCATTTGAGTTCCCGAAGCATCTCCGTAACACTTACTTATTGTTCGAACCTACCAGTAACAAATTTAGCAGCCCAGCTCTGAATTGTTTCGATGTCTTCCTTTAATCCGACCTGGTACGAACCCCAAACACTCGAGTAGTACTCAAGAATAGGTCGCACAAGCGTCCTACGGGTGAACCACTCTTTGCTAAAATTCCCAATACGCCGAAATTGACCATTCCCGACTACAGTTCTCACATGCTCCTTCCATTTCATATCTCTCTGTAACGTTACTCCCAGAGATTTTAACGACGTGACTGTGTCAGGCAGTGCAACCGAACATTACAAGTATGTTCTTCCTCCTCATTCGCATTAACTTACATTTTTCCACATTTAGAGCTAGTTGCCATTCATCCATACCAACTACAAATTTTGTCTAAGTCGTCTTGTATCTTCCTACAGTCACTCGACTTCGACACCTTATCGCACACCACAAAGTCATCAGCAAACACCAGCAGATTGCTGCCCAACCATTCCGCCAGATCATTTATGTATATAGAGAACAACAGCCGTCCTATCACAGTTCTCCTGGGTCACTCCTGACGATACCCTAGTCCCTGATGAACAGATGCCGTCGAAGAAAACATACTGGGTTCTATTATTTAAGAGCCACATACATATCTGTGAATTTATTGCATCTGCCTGAACATTCGTTAGCAGCCCGCAATGGGGCACCACGTCAAATGCTTTCTGGAAATCTATAAATAGGGCAAGCTGGGTTTAGCACGAGCGAAGCTCTCTAAACCTATGCTGATTCGGAGACATAAGCTTCTCAGTACGCAGTTCACTTGTAGGTCTCTGGTCCTGCATTGGTACACTTTAAGTTTTGTATGTGTAGAACGAGACGACTCATTCTCCTCCCCTTATTGTCACTCCACAATGATTAGGCGGCAGACAACTTGTTCTATAAAAATACTTCATTCCGTGATATACAAGGTGCTACTTCGTATTACTTTACAAATTACAGTGCTTGGTTGTCCCAGACATACTTCCATTCAATGTGGTGTCTCCAGGCCGCATGGCACATCCGCTCTCAGTGGTCGGCTCAAGAGTACCTGCGTGCACAAACGGCCTCGAAAGTCCAGTTGAGATATTGCCTACAGAGAGCAGCAAAGACTGGGGAAAGTAAGCTGTCCAGTTTGCAACAAGCCACTAGATGGCACTTGGAGTGGCAAAGTAAGTTATTTTCATAACGCTGTCGGAGGTCCTCCAGCCTCCTTACTTTTGCCTCCTTGGTATTTTCGCGAGATACCGTAGAAGGCAAGAATATATTAGTCGAACCAAGATACTACGCTCTCGGAATATCAATAGAAAAATCAAGTCTTGATTCATAAAGCCTTCCTGTAGCATCTGCCGCTGGAGTTGAATGAGCATCTCTGCGACGCTTTCGCTCTTTCTAAACGAACCTGTGACGCAACGCGCTGATCTTCTTGGGATCTTCTCTGTTTAATCTACCAAGCCTATCTGGTAATGGCACCTGACAGACGACCAATACTCAAGTGTCGGTGGAACGATGTTTTTGTGAGCTATCTCCTACGCGGGTGGGGTACTCTTCTTCAGGGTTCTTCCAATAAGTCCGCCTTTCCTACGATTAATTGTATGTAGTAGATCCACATCAAATCGCCCCGAGCGCGTATTGACAAATATTCATCGATATGACTGCTATCAGTGACAGTTCGACTAACGTGCAACGGGACTTTCTGACTACTTATATTCAATGCGTTGCATTACGTCTTGGAGCTTACAGGTCGTTTATGTATACTATGAACACTATTGATCCTAAAAAGCTCCTTTGGGTACACTCGATGTTACTTTTACGCCTATAGATTTCTATCTCTTAAGAATGACACACTATGTTCTATTTGCTAGTGATTCCTCAACCCAATCACAAAACTGGCCTGATACTATATTTTGTTTACTAAGCGACAGACCATCGAACGCCACATCAGAGTGGATGACATCCATAATGGTTTCGTTTCCAGTGGATACCGAGCCACAATGGTATAACTGCCAACGAGCGCAATGACAAACTTGTCCAACGTTTAACACCTCTCACCTCTAGTTTCTTCGTTGCTGCGCTGTGACTACTATCGTTTACCGGCAGTTAACGCAAAGGCGTTCTGCACAACTTTCTGCGACCAGCTCATAGCTTCGAAGGAACGGTCTGTAGCGCAAGGAGACTGTAACCATCAGTAAGACGACAGCAGAGCACGACTTCTAACAAAACTAAAGGACGTTCAAATTTTCTGTTTCGGGTTAGTGTTCAGCTGAATAGAACATCTCGAAATTTTAGTGCAGTGTCTTAAGTATGAAGAATAGACAACAAAAACACTGCACGATAGATCTTAAATTGTTGATTACTTCTCACTTCAGTTAGTTCTAAATTTGTTGGACATTTAAAATAAAATCTGATCCTATGTTCGTGAATTCATTAACCGTTTCACAAGAAACCATGTTCAATTTCAATTTTTACTTCTTATTTAATCTGATCATTAGTTTGACTAGCTTACAACTTAACTTTCAATAACGTAATATTAAATTTGTCTACACTTAGGGAACGAGAATGTACAGCTATTACGTTTAAACCATCCAGCGGGTATTAAGGCTTATAACCGAAATAACTTTAGTTTAATTTTGTCATGTGTAGCATTAACTGTGTATTTCTCTATGTGGGTTATTGTATAAAGCCATTTAATTATAGGGATTAATTAACGTACTTGAGTGGCAAAGGCGGCGGCACATCGCTCTTTCATCTCTACTGTCAACGAAAACTGGGATATCAGATCACGAATTGATGGCTTGGATCCTGGATAGAGGATGTTACATGGAATGTATTGCTAGAAGTTTTGCTGCACACATTAGCAGGTCTTAATCACCGTGCTCCTCTTCACAGGCCGATAGATCCATTAAAAGAAACCACACTGCTTAATATTTTCGCAGCTGGTGCAGTTACGAGGACTGAAAAACACACCAACGTTCTCGTTCCTTTGCGTTCGGTAACTTGTATGATATCTTACTTCGAGTTCATGAATTTCATGTTAGGGACCTCCAGATACCATACATCTGTTGGTAGTTGTTTCCATGTTATTCCTCACTTCTGCTGTCCATGAAAGTGTGCGCTCTCGTTTTAGTAAGATGGAAATGGAAATGAGCGTTTGGAGTCATTGTCCGGTAGGCACCTTGCGGGGCAGGTTCGGCCTCCTTGGTGCACGTCTTATTACATTCGACGCCACATTGGGCGACCTGTGCGTCGGATGGGGATGAAATGATGATGAAGACAGCACAACACCCAGTTCCTGGGAGGAGAAAATTTTCCAATCCAGCCGGGAATCGAACCCGGACCTGTAGGACGGCAATCCGTCACGCTGGCCCCCTTTTTTTTATTTTTATTTTTTATTTTTTTTAGTTCGTGGCGGATACAGTAAGATCATCAGTGGAAATCATTTAAGGGTTGCGATACAAGTTTTGAAAGTAAGCTGGGAATTAATTACAATAATACAGTTTTACACCAATTAGACCGAAAGAACATTACAAATTAACACTGAAGACACAGAAGCAGTTGATAATTTTTAAAATTAAGGCAGTTAGAGACGACTGAAGGGACACGAAAAGAACTAAACAAAAGAGTGAAAATGACGTGAATTGGTTTTGGTAAACTAAATAGAGTTTTTAACGTTAAACTTTCGAAGGGCCTCATAAAGAAAGTTTTCTATCAATGTGTATTACCAGTTTATTATATGACAGTGAGAAAACGGCATTTGTTGCTAAAAGCATTCCAAAATTGAGGGTTGTCTGGGTAGCATTGCAGAGATGCGTGCTGGAAGTTACAAGGACAGTAGATCAGTGTGGAAACTTAGAGTGGAAGAAATATTTATGACTGTCATGAAAATGAATTGATTTTAAGAGTACCTGATGAGTGTTTGATTGAAACTTCACGTGTTACTTTCGTAACAAGATGTTTTAGTTCTGATGATTGAGATCTACAGCTGAATATGTAATTTATCTATCCAACTCGATCAATACAAGTTTGGAAAGAAGATCACGTGCTGCAGCTGACAATGTCAAATTTCATGAAGTTGAAATTGAACTGGTGGGACGTATGGTCAGTGCTTAATGAACCAAAAACGATCATAGCTAGATTCCAACAGGTAATAAATTACGTTAGCAGTAGACGTCCGGAATGTAAAACAGCCTAAGACGATGGCAATGTAATGCAATCCAAATATGTGGAGTTATATTCGGGGTGGAACTAGAATCTTGTCTATCACTTAATGTAGTCTGTACCTCCGGCATCACATTGTTGGAATCCTTAGGGACTTGCTGCAGATCGTCACAGAGGGTTATTTGCGGCAGAAAGCAGAAAATAGAATCAAGCGGAATAGGAGCCTTGTAGCTGCGCACGGTCTTCTGGGTCTGATCGAGTAAAGAAGGCAACTAGTAACACGTTGTTTATAGACAAGCAGCATCATCTTAACATTTTTGGTAAGCTTATGGTTTCATCATGACACGATAGTTAAGTATGTTCTCTGGTTAGGGTAGAACACAGTATATAACCTCCAACAGCTCTATAACAATTAAAACACTTTCGTGTAGGCAGTTAATTACGCACTTACCTTATGTAATTACGTATTTATTTTATATAATAACGTATCTACTCTATCCGACATGAACTGAAATTTCATTAGAACCACGATTATGTCAAACAGAATGGGAACATACTAGCAAGTCACCCTATATCTTCGTTTCGAATAAACTCCAATATAAACAGTATACATTCTATTAGGATGCGCTCTTTCTTGACGGTTGCGAAGCCGTGAAAAAACCTTTTCTTACACATTTTCTGTAATTTTGCACTGCTACAATACGCTGAAAGTAATTGCAACGAATTTTTTCCGAAGTGCATCTGTATACAATGTCCCGCAACGTCCGAAATACTCTGAGCTCAGCACACAAACTAATGTTCTGCCAGCGTCACAGAACATACGCCGCGTAAGTAAGCGTCAAGCCCCATATTGTGACGTAGGCGCACGTTCTGTGCAACGTAAACACACGTGGTGTCAATTGCTTAGCTTCTGCAGCTGTGATCCAGCTGACATCTTAGCAACCTTAGCCAAGAGATTTGCCTGTCGCCGTCAAACAGGTTTCGGAATTGACCATTTCGTCACAGGTAGAGCGTCGGAACAGTGTTGCTGATATGTCTCTGTTTGTATTACTTTATGTTCGGTATCTTCTCTGTGGAAGTCGTATTTGAAGATCTGAAGAACATTACTTGAGTTCCCCCTGAAAATTTGTTCTTGAAGTTTTCTAGTTATCGTGAGATAATAAGCACGTTTTCGTAGTTCTATGAGAGACCGGACGTATCAATATTTTTGTTGCATTTTTCCGTGAGACAAGTAAGCTTGTCACCCATCGTTCTGTTCCTCCTTGTGTACGATTCACGTATTTTTTCGTGCTGTCATGTATGGGTCCTACATTATTGTCCAATATTGTTGCACATCGACTAGAACCTTTTATAACATATCTACCGCAGAAAATTGGACATTCTGCGTATCCTATCAACGAACTGAAACCTGTAGTTTAGTTTACCTCCCAGTATGTATATGTTATTGTTTTCCCTTGTACCCCAACTACATTTGCTGCCAAGTGTTGGTATTTTGATTGTATTTCATATATCGTTTCTTTATTACTACGTCATTAGCAGAAAGTCTGAAACTGCAATCAGCCAAATCCCCGCTGCCGTTAATTAACGATAGTGATGCTATGGCACTTCCTTAAGGAGCATACGAAATTACTTCAGTATCTGTGAATGACTCCCCGTCTCATGGGACTTTCTCGAGGATAAAAATGTGAAGTTTCTCAATGTCTCAATTATTCAAGGACACTGCTCTTCACGTCTGAATTTCAACCCGTGCACATAGCGTCTGTATTTCAGTCTGCTATGTTCTGTCCGGGAGGATGGGTAGTTAAGGTACACTTACGTTCTGTCTTTTTATTTTCTTGTTTGTGGGGAAAGGAGAATTCTCATGGACGAAGGAATGAATGAATCATTTTCTGGAAGTGTTAAATTAGTGTATCCTGACTACTTCTATTTTTAGTTCATAAATAACTCCCTTTCTATGTCCAGAATCAAGAAAATCATTGCACAGTTCGATCACTTTTATTACAAATAACCATGTAAGGGGCACAGTGCGCATTTACCATGTAATGTCTCTTTTCTAAACTGGTAGGAATGATTTGCCAGAGGGGTAACTATTCCATCCGGAGCGTGCTTGTGCATGTATTAAGTGCAGGACGAGAGAACACAACAGACTGAAAGGAGGGCAAGGACATGGTGACGACTTTTCGAACCCCGTGGAATTTGAAATTAGTCCTTTACTTGTAGCTTTGAACTGATGGTGTGGATTTTCCCATAATCGGAGCGAAGAGTATACGCGGGAGAGACTGACTGGACAGTAAATCTTTTGCCGGAGTTTTGCGGCGAACCCTGTGCAACCAGTATTCGTAGTGTCTCTTGTGACGTATCGGAAATTGCTCTGGTCATTGGTTTGTGATAGAGGAGACTCAACCAAATTGAATGGCCTTTGGTGAGAAGCAAGCCAATCATCCTGCAACCAATGCGCGGCCTGGCACTGCCGAAAAGCCCAGGTCTCTAGATCTGCTCTGTAGTCGCGAAAACTGGAGTGTGCGTCGAGGGGGGCAGCGGGAGAGGCCGCGAGTGTTATTGCTCTTTCAACGTTTTGTAGCCAAACTGTATCTCTTTAGTGCAGGCGCGTGATTGTATAGCGGCAGCGTTACTGTGGTAATTGTTGGTGTAACAGACGATACATCGTATCTCTTTGGGTAAACAATAAACGTTTCAGTAATTCGGAAATATCGCTTCTTTCCACTTGGACGGGGTTTCCACAAAAGAAGAAAAACAAGAAGAAATAAGCTGAAGTGTCGTACTACTAGCAAATATACAATCAGAATAGTGCGAATAAAGGAAGACGACCAATGACGCTAGTGCTAAAATACACACATCAACCGAGACACACAAGAACTGTACGAGATGTAGAAATTAGAGGAGGATGTCTCTTCCAAGGAGAAATCTACAGTCCCCGTCCCTTCAGGCCGCTGTGAGAGGAGATGCCGCAGAACACGGAAGGCGATGTGACGCCTGCGCCACCATTGGACGCGCTTAAGCAGGTTAAAGCGTCAGGCGAAGGATGCCAGAAACGGCTCTCTCTGCTGAAAGCCGCGGCCGTACAGTCCGACCAAGTACCCGTCGAGCTCAACAGTGCCCGAAAGGGGGCACAATGATACTTTACACTCTTATCAGACATCCAAAAGGTTGATATGCCAAACAGAAAGTAACACGCGAAGAAATTTATTCACAGAACTCCTCATGCGGAAACGGTATAGGTTCCTGTGTCACAAGTAACCTATAAGCGGTAGCTCAGAACTCGATAGTAGAAGTAATGAGGCAGTATGAGTGCGAACTAAGTTCACTGTCTGATTGTCCTATTGTTTCCACTCTCGTCATTGAGAATTACTTTGAGTCTCCAGCTGTTTATTCCACATACAAGTTTACGGTAATGCTATAGGAAGTTAGCTCTGAAATACAAATTTACTCGTATGACGTCGCTTCTGAATTTACTGTCACAAATTTATTCTTTAACGGGTTCGCACAACAATCCATCACAGCCATATGACCGCCAATGCCGAATGTAAATTTTTTCCATGCGTTACGGCCACCAGTAATAGGCATTTCTGGTGCTCCTCCATCTTTTCTAACGAAAGTTCCATTAAATCGTCGCTTCGGTGTTTTGTTATCTGTCCGTCAAAGACATCCTTGATCCGCCTACTAAGCGTTGTATGGCTACACGACCTGCCACCGCTAATTCATTTCCGTTACAATCATAATTACGTCTTCCACTCCCTAATTCATCCGTTTGTTTACCGATCTTTCAGTAATTTCCTAGGTGCATCTCTCCATTACGTGAAAAGTAACTCAGTTCTTGAGTGGTCATCACATAAAGGTCCAAATCTCTGTACCGTAAGTGACTGATCGTCTGGCCATAGACTAGGGAAGGCGGCTGAATCAACGGGTTTATGGTTGCATCGTTTAAAGGCCAGTTTAACGTGACTGTCAAAACCGCTCAAAATAACCGATGTTTGGTTTTTTATTGCTGTTGTTTCTTGTAAGAAACTCAGAAATAGAACAAAAATCGAAAAATTTTGAGTCGCTCAGTTTCAAGATACCCACATTCAAAATGTTAAATTAAAGAGGTTGGTAAAAGAAAACGTAGTCCGCCCACCGTCGTTGCTTTTCTCGAAAAGTGATAAATGGTTGAATACTAGAAAAAATCTCCAGTATACTCCTACTGATTCTAATTTTTTGAAACACTGCTAAAAAATCATGTTGTAATCTGCGATCAATCGCTATTTGGGCATAAGGGTGAAACCTGAGGACGAAGAATTCTAATTTTCGTGTTAATTTGTCTGTTTTCAAGGGCTACAACCAGATAAAGGGATGTTGTGTAGACACAGGAAGCAGATCAGCTACTTTCTATTCTTATTGTATACTGTGAATTAACTGTTTTTCTTTACTGTTTTATTATTCCATAGGGATGAAGGA
The DNA here is from genome assembly GCF_023864345.2 of Schistocerca serialis cubense. NCBI lineage: Eukaryota > Metazoa > Arthropoda > Insecta > Orthoptera > Acrididae > Schistocerca > Schistocerca serialis. The sequence goes on along the minus strand of NC_064639.1, from coordinate 421,685,291 downwards.
AATCTTTAATCTTTCGAAGCAAATAAAGCATTGTACTTCATTGCTACATAAAAATATTGCCAGGCTGGGGTTGGTGCCGTTCTGCAATACAATGGACGTCCGCGCATGGCGGCGAGAAACTAGCGTATAGACCAGACACGTACACCCCTACCGTAATCCATGATACACGGCACTGGGACACAATTATCTCAGCAGTGCTGTACTAATTCTTATGCTATGTGTTGTTGCTCGTTTCTGTTGACATTGTTATTAAAATAGCACTAATCGATTTTCTCATTTTCTATTATAACTCAATATTTAAAAACAACGCAAATATTATGAATAAAAATTACTTCTTTTTAAAAAAAAAGGCTCAAAGAAAAATGAAAAATTTTACCACTGCTGCTATGGCTAATTGATATTTCAGTTTTTTAGTCGGTTATTAGTTAAAAATAAAAAAATACCTGCTATAACCCATACCAAACAAATACCGAGAAATACCGGTTACAGAACTAAAATAATGGTATCGGTTTTAACCGGTCGTTCTTTCCCATCCGTACCAGTCAACATGCACTTTTTTTTATGGTTCAATATCCATTCAAGATTGTATTTTAAATATGATCGTATCTGTGGAAGGATATAGGATGAATGCACAATTGACCAGTGGGGAAAATTGTATAGGCGCTAGCGTATATTATTGAGACATCTTTCGTAATGTCTGATTATGGACGGCAGGTTCTGAGGTTAAACCCAATTTTCCTTTCAGCTGACGCCATGAGCCCGAATGCAGTGGTATAATATCGATGAAGATATGTGGGGATTAATAAACATAAATCAGCCCGCGTCTTCTAGTTCATCAATGCAAGCTAGCGACAAGCGTAGAAAGAATACAATTGCAATACACTTATGTTTATATCGTAGACAAAATGACTAACCGACAAAAACATTGCTTAAAAGTATAACTACCAGTAAAAAAATAATGGTCAACCATTTCTATGCCACTCAGGCAGTTTACTGCGATTGAGGAACTGATGGAGGAACGAAAAAAAGGAGATATTAAACGACGAGAGAAGCCGAAATTGCGAATTCACCAATCTTCGCGCTATGGAGAAGTAGACGAATAGAAAACAGGTGCATGACCCTCAACCAAAGCTAACCAAATGTCTCACTGGTAAGCCGTCTCATAAGTTGGCGGAAACTGCAAAAATTATGTGAGAAGCCTCACGGACTGTGAGAGGACCAAACTGAAACTAAGCAGACGAACAGGGTAGAACGAGAAACTATGTGTTAAAAAACATCGACAGTGCCTCTATTGAAGGAGAAGCTGAGAAAAGCAGGTTTTGCTTGGTAATACTGTATATGGCCCGACGGCTTGACGCCCAGAACTGCGCTGAACCATGATTAGAAATCCGGTTTCATTTTACGACCGGAGGTGCAACGTCAATTTCTTATTCCCTTGCAGAAGACCGCCCTCACTGTATTTCTCAGTGAAAGCTCTTGTATTCTGGTAAGAGATTTTTTCGTGGTTAATTGACAATCAGGTACGCTTCTCATCTAACCGTATCTGTATGGTGTCCACGCCTATCGAATTCATGGCATGCACAGTCGTGGTTCTTATCGTCTCGCTTTCACTTTCTTTACACATAACGGCCAGACTGAACGTATATGAGGCTCCCAGTTCAAATCACTTTGTATAACTTTGTGCGGAGCAAGGAAGTTTTTAAAGAACCGATGTCTGTGTGCCATGAGTGTTGAAACGATTTAAACTGAGGCAGGTTTACTACCTCAGTCCATGTTTTTAAGCCCTGTCTCTGGCACTGCGGAGGTATTTGGAATAGAACACAAATGTATGGTTCATGTACCTCTCCAGCCTGTCCGAATTTCAAATGTAAAAACTTCAAATGTGGGGGGCGGGATTGAATAAATTTCGTTCGAAGTGGGCGTTAGGATGTCGCTAAGCGTCAAGTGAACTCAAAATAGGACTCCTATTTGGGAAGATAGCGGTCCAAATCCCTATCTGGTCTTTCATATTTAAGTTTCTCTACATCCCGTAAGGCAGATATCTGAATGGTTTCTTTGAAACTGACAGGGCCGATCTTACTGCAACGAAAGTTTGTAATCCGTCTGTAACGACTTCGTCGTCGACGGGACATTAAGCTCCACTTTTCCTTCCTCTTTGCGTTACTGAGCTCCAACGGAGACGGATATACCACGGAGCATTCAGACCAGAACCTGTGAACGAATCACTCGAACATAGTATGTGACATCGTACATGCGAGAAGAGAAAAAGGAAACAGATGAGGATGTAACACCCTTCTATAATGAGAGCATTAGGGATGGTGCATTCATTCAGTTACACGAGGAGGGGCTGTGACTTTGGAAATGGAATCGTGCAGACAGTCACCTGTTGAGATTTAGGGAAACCAGGTGGGGGATGGGTATATGAACCCGAGTTCAATCTAAAATGGTTCCTCCACCTCGCTCGACACATGGGAAGAGGTTTCACTCAAGTATTAAGAAACACAGTGTTTCTTCTGTTATCTGTGTAGACTCTTATGTACCATCAAAAAAGTCCTAGTCGTTATTTGAAGTCCGAACAATACGACCTACTTTATAGGCATACGCGGAAGATACTGAAAGAGCCATCGTCCTTGTTTTTCCGACAGCGTGATTTTACTAGGGTGTATTAGTCTCATTTGGATAGCTAAGGTAAATGATAGCGCAGTGTATCTATTATGACTGAGTGGCAATGAAAGAAAAACAGAATGTGAATCTACTGCATTACATGCTACAGCAGCCACCGAGAATAATGTGCCCATACGACAGACGGATAAGTCATTAGTGTAACATGCTATAATTTAGTAAGACATTGCGGAGAAGTTTGGGGCTTAACCATGACATTGTCGCACGCTCTGATCATTGGGAACGGTGCACCACCACCTCTCCATCCCACAGTAGCCACTGACTGGATACGAAAATTTTGTTGCCCATCTAGCTTCGAACTGGCCGCCTTCCGATCCAACATTCTTAAAGTCTGTAGAAGCATGTAATACATATTTTATTGCGGAAACGTAAAAGTAATTCGAGATACAAATAAAATACGAAAATATGTGTGACACTGTTCCTCCCCTTTAATGAAAAATGAATTTGCGTTCTGCTGGACCTTGTAAGAACTTCCTGTGAGAAATTTGTCAAGAAAACGATAAAATTAATTTTGGTAACATTTGAGGCATCATTATTGTATCGTGTCTCGCATGAACGTCATTTTACTTTCGAGAGACTCAGTGTGCGACAGTGCGCACGTACTTGTATGCCGCCATCAGGATTTTAGTTCCGAGGGCTCGCCTTAATACGACCGAGAATGTTTCCTGCCTCCCAATTTTTTTTTATTTGCAGTTCTTACTGACCTTTCATCACTCTACCCACCATATAAATCATCGATATACGCTTAACAAAAATAGCCGTATATACTTTCAGGCCAATATTTCCGTTGAAGTTGACCAAAATATATTCTTGCGCGTGATTTTGTGAAACCCAGTTTTATAGAAGTACACTACAAGAGTATTGCCTTCACCATGCAGTAAGTGCATTTTACTCGAACTTTGTTCTTGTTGCTCCAGTATGTCTGCATTCGATTAAAATATTTTGTTCAGGATTATATTTTCGGAATAAAAAACCAAGTATGCGAGAAGACAAAGAACGGAGGTCTCTGAGCCAGAATAATTAATATCTTCACGGAGATCATTTTGTATTTTTTTGCTGTTGGATACTCTCCCGGCGTAATAACCAAGTACACTTCTAAACAAAATTTCATTGTGGGAATCGTCAAATTCTGTAGATTTCCTTTCTCGTTTATATGCCCTTCATGGAGATTCGAAACACATGTTTTTATTCGGAGATTCTGCCGATTTTACTCATTTGTTAATACGGCCTACACTCGACTTGGAAATAATCCACGCTTTTACTGTCAGTTTATGGACTTGCGCAAAATTTATATTATTCCTGGCTTCGTCACTTTTGGTCAGATCAGCAAACAACTTCAGTACATTTGAAACGACAATTTTAGATTATTTTCGAATGTCTTTTCGCCCTTTACGCACACTGACCGTTGTAGCACTACACGAAGGCTCTTGCCCCTCATATTGTTATCAAACACGTATCAATGCACCGTTCCACGGAACACAAATATTTTACGTGAACATACAAATCGCACCTGGGGATGACCTTTGCACTGTCAACAGTGGCAACAAAGCTATGAGGTGAGCGAATCACAGCGCTTAGTGCCGGCGGACTGCAGCAAGCGGGTGAGACCTTGAGCGATTTCGTGACGGCCATTCTAGTGTAATAATGGGCCTCGATTGCTGATACGGATTCCATAAAATCTCTCTCCGAATAGCACCTGAACAGTCGCTGGCTACGGCCGTACGCAGCTTACCAGATAGCAAGGAGTAGTCAGTGTTCACAGGATGGGAAGCAATTGTTTTAACGTAACGATAATGGCTAAGGCCTTTAAGTAAACAGAACTAATAGGAAACGAGGAGCGGCGTCCCGCACATATGAGAAGCCATTACTGGCTGCGGGGTCTGGCGGCGATAAGGTGGCGCCGTAAAGCGACCTGCGGCACGCCTCGTGGTCAGACTGACCCGGCGCTCACCGCCGCAGACGCCTACAGCACCCAGAAGGGCGCTCACTGCCACAGAACGGCGAACAGGCGAGTTGCTGGACTAACTCAGTACGTCCTTAATACTGCTTCAGTTGCTAAATAACAACGACCCACTTGTCACAGAATTGTTATTGACGCGATGCGGGCAAGCCCCTTGATATGCTCAATAATGTTCATGTCTGGAGAGTTTGTTGGCCACCGAAAGTGTCTAAACTCAGAAGAGTGTTCCTGGAACCACTCTGTAGCAGTTCTGGGCCTGTGGGGCCCCGCGTTGTCCTGCTGGAATTGCCCAAGTCCGTCGGAATGCACAATGGACATGAATGGACGCAGGTGATCAGACAGGATGCCTACGTACTTGTCACCTGTCAGAGTCGTATCTAGACGTATCAGGGGTCCCACGTCACTCCAACTGCACACGCCACACACCATTACAGAGCCTCTACCAGCTTAAACAGGCGACACAGTAAGAGACTGTAAGGGGAGAAAATACTTCTTTCTGATTTAATTGGGACGCATTTAAAAAGAAAATCATATTGTGGGACAAATTCAGGCAACAGTCCAGTTCCCTAAGCTCACTGGCGTTAAAGAAAACGTGAGGCTTGGAAAACTCATTGTGGCCTTGAAAGAATTTCAAGGACTCTCTCCCAAACCTTTTAAGAACGCTGTCAAATCTTACATCTGTTTTCGATAGCGTTTGCCGTTTCAGTTTAAAGCGCTCCTCTGCATCTGCAGATGCGAGGGCTATTCGGAAAGTAGAGTCCGATCCGGCACGAAGTGGAAAATACAGTGAAAATCTCATGAAGCTTTGCACAGACGCGTTGGGCACTACGTCTAGTATGCCCGTCGATCGCATCACGTTGCTCTTTTCAGTTCTGAAATCACAGTGAGTGCGAAAAGATGGTTAGAAAGTAGTGTCTCCCGCAAAAGCATGAGTGCCTGGTGAAAGATTTCGCCTGAAGCAAGGCAAACCACACAACATAACCGTCAGGCGTTTCGTTCTACACGACTGTTCTCGGCCGCACTCTGCATGGGCAATGAAGATGCTCCTGCAGCGTTTTCGATGGGAAGTGTTTGATCACCGACAATTCAGCCCATAATTGGCTACCCTGATATTGATCTCTGCTCACATGTACTGCTGGCTATGAACACAACCTTTTGGCACAGACAACGAGCTATAGATTAGCGCAGAGAATTGGCGGAAAGCATTAACCAGCTGAAATGTAGGGTTTCGCAGGCATCGAATTAAGGATAGAGCCACGGATCGTAACACATTTGAAATGTAACGTTCACTGTTCAAAGTGCCGTCAATGCGAACAAGAGGTTACCAAGACGTGTAACCAACGGCACACCATACCATCACGCCGGGTGATAACGCCAGTATGGCGATGACGAATACATGCTTCCAATGTGCGTTCACCGCGATGTCGCCAAGCACGGATGCGACCATCATGATGTTGTAAACCGAACCTGGATTCATCCGAAAAAATGACGTTTTGCCATTCGTGCACGCAGGTTCGTCGTTGAGTACACCATCGTAGGCGCTCCTGTCTGTGACGCAGCGTCAAGGGTAACCGCAGCCATGGTCTCCGAGCTGATAGTCCATGCTGCTGCAAACGTCGTCGAACTGTTCGTACAGATGGTTGTTGTCTTGCAAACGTCCCCATCTGTTGACTCAGGGATCGAGACGTGGCTGCACGATCCGTGACAGCCGTGCGGATAAGATGCCTATCATCTCGACTGCTAGTGATACGAGGCCGTTGGGATACAGCACGGCGTTCTGTATTACCCTCCTGAACCCACTGATTCCATATTCTGCTAACAGACATTGGATCTCGACCAACGCGAGCAACAATGTCGCTATACGATAAACTGCAACCGCGATAGGCTACAATCCTACATTTATCAAAGTCGGAAACGTGATGGTACGCATTTCTCCTCCTTACACAACATCACAACAACGTTTCACCAAGCAACGCCGGTCAACTGCTGTTTGTGTATGAGAAATCGTTTGGAAACTTTCCTCATGTCAGCACGTTGTAGGTGTCGCCACCGGCGTCAACCTTGTGTGAATGCTCTGAAAAGCTAATCATTTGCATATCACAGCATCTTCTTCCTGTCGGTTAAATTTCGCGTCTGTAGCTCGTCATCTTCGTGGTGTAGAAATTTTAATGGCCAGTACAAACCATAAAACAGTCAAAAAGACATTGTTGACACTAGCTTACATATGAAAATTTTATGAACCAACATTAATAATAATAATCCTAAACATTAATAAAAATTACCTAACATACAGTGCGGTACTTTTTTAATAGGAAATATAGGTTGTCGAGACTTCGTTAGAAAACAAGTAGAACCTGGTCTGTCCACAAATTTGATTTTAGAAACATCTACTTCTTTTTTTCAAAACGTTGTCTCTGTGCTTTGGGACCCTTATGGTTCTCTGCGCCTCGGTTGATAAGGATAATAGGTGTCTTGAAAATACCACGTTACAGCGCGGGAAAGGTAGGTTATGTTAATTGAACACACAATTCGAGGTATCTGTCGGGAACAGAGTGTAGGCAGTAGCAGCGGCTAGGCGAGTGGAAGGTGTCGCGTGTGTTGTCTGTCGTATGCGCGACATTTGCGCAGCCTTGAGGTGGCGGTGGGCGGCCCGTGGCTGCAGAGGCAGACCAAGGCCTCCGCTCCAGTTGCTGCCTGCTACCCGCTGCAAGCGTGGAAAGTTTCTGGCCCGTGTGTCTGCCTGGAAGCTGTCTCCGTGCTGTAGTGGGTGGCCTTACTATCCACTAATGCAGAGCCCTATACCAAATTTCCGCGGATTCTACCGGCTTTTCAAGAGTGAGGGGCCGTGAAATTAAGATGTAAGCTGCTGGTATTCACTTTTTCTTCAGAGACCCAAAACAAGGCATAGATCCCAATCATCCAAAACATGGCCAATAAAATTCTTTAGGTTACGTGACGGCATTGTCAATATGTAAAATTCTCCCACGTCTCGGCCAGTGTTGCAAGTGGCTTTCCGTATGGTGTTTTGCTGACCCTGAGGAAGGCCACTTACAAAAGTGGCCGAAACGTCGGAGAATTTTGTATGGTGACAATGCGGTCACCCTGAAGAAATCTATTGACAGCGACAACGGCCACAGAAGCCTACGTTTACATCTAAAACATGATCAGGCTCCACGTGGTGAATTCTCAACGTTTCTGACTTAAACAGTACGCACTGCTTTGACTACCGGTACCATCGGGTGTTATTTAATAGTACGAAGATTCGAACACAGAGCGGCTAAGAACGCTCTGCTTGCGAAAGCAGAGAACACGAATCCGAGTCCCCGTGCACCACACCCAGCCGTCTTCCAGGAATTTTCAAACCCCAAAACACTGCACTGAAGAGAGAAATCATTCATATTGAGAAGAAAAAATGTTCTTCGTTTATAGAAATAAGTTGTCTACAGGCGTGCCCTACTGGAAGATCTAAAAACTACCTATGACGGCTGATACAACCTCTCCGTTTGAGCTACTCGCCCGTCTAGTCGCGCGTGTTACGGCGACCGCTTCCGAATCTGAGAGACAAGTTGGCCACGGATTCTATAAAATAAAAAAGAGGTAATTAAATAAATAAAACTTACACCCATCCACCTACACACACACACACACACACACACACACACACACACACAAAATGACAGATATACCCCACAAAGATTCAACTCCTGCCCAGAAAACATTCAACTGTTCAGCTGTCCGCCATCTTGTTTCTGTAGTTTTAACAGTGACACGAAAAGTTACTTAGCGCAGACCTTCACAGTAAAGGTAATGGGAAACCAGCAAAAGTAAGTCTAACATATTGCGAACACACACAATCTTCTACATAGTATTAGTCAATAGGAGAACCACCATAACATAGCCACTTGTAAATTTTCGAAGTGAATAACTGTTCTGCATCAAAGTCTATATGGTTGCACATGACAAACTATGAAACAAAACAACTGCGTTAAATTACGTAAAATCCAGGCAATCCACAGCATATGGTAACAAGATATACATACAAAATTTTGTCTGTTCTTCAAATATGTACTGTCTTAAAAACTCAAAGTAATATGTGTTGTTTCTGTGCAAATCTGAGAGTAATGTTGTTTTGAGTGACCCTTTTTCCTTCTGGCTTTGAACTATGACCCTGCTGTAAGATGTTAAGCCACCGCCACTCCGGACGAATAAGCTACAGTTGACGTGGCGCTGTACGTGTTTAGTGACGTCACTTCCCGCTTTTTCTCGTTAAGGAGCTAGTATGTCACTGAAATACAAAATAAGTTCTGCGACCCCTAAAACGCAATAACGCACTCTACGTCACAAGTAGCGCTTGCGAGGCGCCGTATTCCATTTGTTGTGTTCAGTTGAAGCCCATATTTGCTGAGTTTTGTACTATAACTTAAGCTGTCCAGGTTGCACCCTGTGATATATGCTGTTTCTAAGTGCTAACACATTGAATCTCTCGAGAAAGCGTCATTATTCAAAAGTCATATTGGTAGTTAATGAATTTCCATATTTGGTTATTTTCGTATTATAACTGTCGTGTTATGAAAGTTTCCCGTCTTAAGTCAACGGCACATTCGAAATTCATCAAAAACCTGTCGTGCTTTGTAGATTTGGTATAATAAATGTCAGTTAATAACGTATCGGCGATTAAAGCCTTCAGAAGACTGTAACATAAAATACAAGGTCGCTCATTGAATAGCGTAGTTAATAGTTGCGCCATGTTACCAAATAGTGATCAGTGGGTTTGCGTCCCTGATTTTTTTTCCACTTTCGCGTTTTCTAAGGGGTTGTGGGACTTTTCTATTAAATTAATAGAAATAATTTCTGTAATATTTCATGTAATGTGAATATAAGTGCACTATGTGTCAGGAACGATTTTGTTCGATTCTCTGAACTTTAATAAGCTGATGCCCTTACTGAATGGACATTACCTTTCCTTTTCGTCTTATTACATGTTCACGGATATAGAAGTTTTTGATTATGCATGCTGCACACAGAACAAGATGACTTGCACATGGACAAGGAAGAAAATGTACGTTTACATAGAGCTGACGTAGGAACTTAATGCACATCAATTTTCGTAAACAAGCTGTGCCGTTTGCGAACCAAATAAAGCAGACAACTTCCGCTGGAGAGCGCTGAGACCGCAAAATCAGTTAACTACTTAGTCCCGTGTGGTCACGGCGCTGTGTCTTGCGGCGTTGTATTTCCGTCGGCTACCAAGTCAACGTTAGCTGCCCTTGTCGCGTGTGAGGACGGCTTTGGCAGGTTATCAACGACATTTGCTGAAAGCCAGCTGAAGGTGATTTATTGAACTGTTAGCGACCAATCCTTCCAGTTCAGTGCTCGGGTCTCGGAATCTTACGTGATAGCAACAGGGTTTTAATTATAGTCGCATACACGAACGATGGTCTGCAGCTCGTGGTCTTGCGGTAGCGTTCTCGCTTCCCGCGCATGGGGTCCCGGCTTCGATTCCCGGAGGGGTCAGGTATTTTCACTGCATCGAGATGACTGGGCGTTGTTGTGATGTCTTCATCATCATTCATCCTCATTACGGTCGGAGGAAGGCAATGGCAAACCACCTCCGCTACGACCTTGTCTATTCGGCGGTGCGGGTCTCCCGCATCATTCTCTACGCTCCTCAGAGTATGGGACCTCATCATCACACGAACGATGTAAAACCAGTCTAAAATAAACTGACAGGGTTAGCGGTTTTAGCGGATAGCGCACGTCCAGACATGGACGCGGATTGCATTGTTGACGATTCCAAGCGACAGTTGCGGTACGCGCACGCGCGTGCTTCCCGGTTGAATAAAGCGTATATCCTGAAAGTGATGTATCTCGCTTGCTTATGCAGAATTTATGACTAACCACCACAATCAGCGATGACAACTCGCATCGAATGGAATCGAAATTCACTGAACAACTCGCCACGATCACGTTTAATGCTCGCAGCAACTACAGCACTCACAGCAGAGCGCTCAGAACATGCTGAACACTAGTTGGCTGTCGGAGAATACGTGACGTAGGAGTGCAGAACAAGCCTAAACTCGACCGCCATCGTTCATGACTCCAGCTATAGTAACTTTTGAGCTGTGAAATTTAACCCTATCAGTTTATATTACGCTGGTTTTACATGTGTAAGAAACTGGCCCACATCTGCCCATAACGGTTTAATCTCAAATCTGTGGCGCAGTTCGCGCCGCACATAGACAAATGGGCGTCGCTTCTAACCACGACCGCGTGTGATTTCGCGCGGCGCCACGGAAGCTTCGATGACGGACGAGAGATACCTCTCCAGTTTTCGATATGAACTTCTCTTAACTCTCGATACCGGCCGTGCTTGTAACCTGGGATCTCGGGTAATGCAGGTTCCACATTAAGCGGCTGGGGAGCAGAACAGGCGATCTGAGATGGCGGATAGCGGTACCTGCCACTGGCGGGGAGAAACGTGCGCCGCGCTCTGGCTTTCCCAGCTGCATCCACGAGTCTGCGATTACCATCTGAAGCAGCGCAGCCGTTACGGGCTGAGACGGTGCCGGAGGTGGGAACGACGGCGGCCGGAAGAGGGCGGCCACCGACCGAGCACCCCGACACTGAGCAAGGCGGCGCGCCTCCACCGGAAGCTGACACAGGCTCCCCTCAGACGCGGACCCGCCTACCGGCTCACGAGCAGCTGCCGCGGCCCGGAGACCGCTCTGCGCTCTACGACCCATCCTACGTCAGGCCCTGCCCGCAGGTGCAAGAGCTGCACCGGCTCCACAAGGGCGCCGACAGCCGAGCGCACGATCCATCATCCAGCTACATATCAATTTGTACTCGAACTGCTACACTGGTACCACTCCATTTTGGCTGTCTGACACAGCAACCAGTTATGAATATCTTTGAATAAAACAGCCCTTGTTGCGAGATTGTACTTATTAATGAGTACCTGTTGCGCCCTTATAAGGCATCGTCAGCTTATGTAAAAACGTAGTAGGAGAAGCTACACTACTGGCCATTAAAATTGCTACACCAAGAAGAAATGCAGATGATAAACGGGTATTCATTGGACAAATATATTATACTAGAACTGACATGTGATTACATTTTCACGCAAATTGGATGCCTACATCCTGAGAAATCAGTACCCAGAACAGCCACCTCTGGCCGTAATAACGACCTTGGATACCCCTGGGAATTGAGTCAAACAGAGCTTGAATGGCGTGTACAGGTACAGCTGCCCATGCAACTTCAACATGATAAAATGGTTCAAATGGCTCTGAGCACTATGGGACTTAACATCTATGGTCATCAGTCCCCTAGAACTTAGAACTACTTAAACCTAACTAACCTAAGGACAGCACACAACACCCAGTCATCACGAGACAGAGAAAATCCCTGACCCCGCCGGGAAACGAACCCGGGAACCCGGGCGTGGGAAGCAAGAACGCTACCGCACGACCACGAGCTGCGAACTTCAACATGATACCACAGTTAATCAAGAGTAGTGACTGGCGAATTGTGACGAGCCAGTTGCTAGGCCACCATTGACCAGACGTTTTCAATTGGTGAGAGATCTGGAGAATGTGCTGGCCACGGGAGCAGTCGAACATTTTCTGTATCCAGAAAGGCCCTTAGAGGACCTGCAACATGCGATCGTGCATTATCCTGCTGAAATGTAGGGTTTCGCAGGGATCGAATGAAGGGTAGAGCCAGGGGTCGTAACATATCTGAAATGTAACGTGCACTGTTCAAAGTGCCGTCAATGCGAACAAGAGGTGACCGAGACGTGTAACCAATGGCACCCCATACCATCACGCCTGGTGATACGCCAGTATGGCGATGACGAATACACGCTTACAACGTGCGTTCACCACGATGTAGCCAAACACGGATGCGACCATCATGATGTTGTAAAAAGAACCTGGATTAATCCGAAAAATCACGTTTTACCATTCGTCAACCCAGGTTCGTCGTTGAGTACACCATCGCAGGCGCTTCTGTCTGTGATGCAGCGTCAAGGGTAATCGCAGCCATGGTCTCCGAGCTGATAGACCATGCTGCCGCAAACGCCGTCGAACTGTTCGTGCAGATGGTTGTTGCCTTGCAAACGTCCCCATCTGTTGACTCAGAGATGGAGACGTGGCTGCACGATCCGTTACACCATGCGGTTAAGATGCCTGTCATCTCGACTGCTGGTGATACGAGGCCGTTGGGATCCAGCACGGCATTCCGTTTTACCCTCCTGAACCCACCGATTCCATATTCTGCTAACAGTCATTGGATCTCGACCAACGCGAGCAGCAATGTCGCGATACGATGAACCGCAATCGCGATAGGCTACAATCCGACATTTATCAAAGTCGGAAACGTGATGGTACGTATTTCTCCTCCTTACACGAGGCATCACAACACGTTTCACCAGGCAACGCCGGTCAACTGCTGTTTGTGTATGAGAAATCGGTTGGAAACTTTCCCCATGTCAGCACGTTGTAGGTGTCGCAACCGGCGCCAGCCTCCTGTGAATGCTCTGAAAAGCTAATCATTTGCATATCACAGCATCTTCTTCCTGTCGGTTACATTTCGCGTCTGTAGAACGTCCTCTTCGTGGTGTGGCAATTTTAATGGCCAGCAGTGTAGGATAAAACGCTTTGATTTTGTGTTAAGATTAACTGCAGGTAAGTGACAGCTAAATCTGTCTTAGAATAGTACTGGCCTCTTAATAACTTTGGCAGCAGCTTTGATGGACATGGATTCGAATAACACCTACATTTGAATGAGCATTAATAGGTGCTTTAGCATCGCCATAATCCAAATTGTATCGTTAGCCTTTTTAAATACAACTAAAGTTTGCGAGTAATAAATACAAAATATATTACATAATGGCCGTGTCTTTTGATTGCACTAACTTAGAAGCTTCACTTATTTACATCGCCAGAGAACCTTAGAGCTGAATATGTGACAAAATTTTCTACTTCATACGTCTACCGGTTCTTGAGAAATAGGTTTCTGAACAGTCCGACAGACAGACGGACGGCAACAAAGTGATCGCGTAAGTGTTCCGTTCTTACCGCTTGAGGTACGGTACGGAACAGTAAAAACTACGATATTAGTAATTTCATATTACACAGACACACTGCCAACAGATCCGTTTTTTTATAGGCCTGACATGGGACCTGTGTGTCATCCCTCGGGCATGGGTGTGTGTGTTTGTCCTTAGGATAATTTAGGTTTAGTAGTGTGTAAGCTTAGGGACTGATGACCTTAATAGTTAAGTCCCATAAGACTTCACACACATTACAACATTTTTTACTCTCTTCACTGACGGCAACAGAGTGCCATTCCCTTTACCAGTGAACTCTTTCAAAACACCTGAGCAGCCGTGTTCGGCGGCGTCAGTGATGACCTGGCCAGAGGCAGACGTGATCCTGCTGCAAGCGTCCGTTTTCCAATGGTCCTCAGGGACACAGAAAATGCAACCTGAACCCGGACTTCCTCCCTGGATGATGTTCGGTCGGCCATCGCTGCTCATACAATGCGTCGATCTTGACGTGCGTCTGTACTCCTCCGATTGCGAAAACATTCTGTTTGCACCCACCTACACAGGAAGAAATGATCAGCACGGTAATATAAGAGAAATCAGGGCTCGCAGAGAAAAAGTTGTAAGTGCTCGTTTTCCCGCGTGCCGTTTGAGAGTGGAACGGTAGAGAGACAGCCTGAAGGTGATTCATTGAACCCTCTGCCAGGCACTTTACTGTGAATAGCAGAGTAATCTCGTAGATGTAGATGTATTGCGCGAACGACCAGAATTGGCCTATGAGTGTGGGAATGTTGCGCAGACCACAGCGACATACCACCGATACATTGTGCCCAAAGTGTGCAGAAAAACACTATTCATCCATTCGATGGCACGTGCCGAGGGAGGTCAGGCTTGAACATTTTTACTTGCGACGTATTGACCTAGTAGCAAGTTAACACAGACCAAGCCGTAACAATTCCTACCAAAGTTTTTAATTACTGTTCTTTCGATGTAAAGCAAATACTAGGCGTGCCACTCCTAACGAGGCAACACCTTTGTGATTTTACATTTTCCCGGTCGGACCGCCTGAGAATGGCAACAAGATAACTTGGCAACGCCAGTCAGCTGATTAACCGAGATGAGTTTTATGAAAAGCTCAGTTACCCTAACTTCAGTGAACTGGAATCTGGATTTAAAAAAATAATAAAAGGCAAAGAGAGAGAGAGAGAGAGAGAATGTACGTGGTCCACTTTGGCAAGGATTGGGAAGAATCGACGGTTCGTTAATCACCTTCAGTACTCATCTACAGTTTGGATAAATCTTGGACCGCGGAGTTTCGTTGAAAAAAAAAACGAGGTCAGTTGTTCCGCCTTGGAGTAACTGAAGTATCTTATAAAATTTCGCGGCATTATTTCACAAAATATGTAATTACAATAAAGATTCAGTTGTATTTGCGTTACTCTGACAGTGTGAAGTAACGAAAGGCCCCGAGGAAGAGTGCAACCGTGACTGATTACAATCTTGGCAATACACTACCGTTGCTGTTTCACTGCCAAGAAAATGCATAATTCTCTGCGAAAGGCGGAAGTGTCATTGTTGGCCACGATCCAGACATTGTTCAAGGAAGAGAATTGAACTGTGCGCGGCGGGACTGCCCAGTGGTTGCGTCAACTCATTACAGTTCATTGGATTGCGATTTTTCTTAGTGTGGTGCATAAATGGCTGTCAGTCAAGAAGACAGATTGACTTTCTCCCACAAGCTAGCCCCCCCCCCCCCCCCCCCTCCTGGTTACAGTCGTAACTCGTCTTAATTATTATCAGTTAATAATTCGCATTAGTCAGGCGTCCGTCGACCTTGCTGTTACTGAGTTGGCAGTTTTTAGTGCGACAGGTTAATAAACCAGCAAACTACTGTATATGTCACAATGCGTACCATTTATTTACAAATCAAGAAAAGTTTGCAATGCGTGCACGTGAATGTAGCCCACTGCTATAGGTGCGTCTGTTGTGCAGCAACGTAGTATCTGGGTGAAAATGAATTCACCACTCACAGTTTCTCAAGAGGATGCAGAATACTGAGGGACATATTTATACTGCAGTTTCTGTACAATTGTGTAGCTGCATATATTGAAACATGCTACATCAACTTAAACGAAATGTAGGCCTATAATTTATAGTCATCAGCTTTTATACCTCCCTATTTTCTGCGTCGGGCAGTCAGAAAGCTATAAGCGTACAGGGGCCTATACTAACGGAAGACTATGTCGAAGATACGTTGAACTATAAATATCTTCATTTTGTTGCTACTGGCCTGTTGTTTCTAATACTTCGCTAAACCAATACCACCTGGACTAGAAGCGTTTACTAAACTCATTCAGCATTCCTAATAATGCATACGCCGCCGGCTGTACACCTTAGAGGTAAAATATTTCTAACGCTCTGCTGTATACTTCCGTAGCCCTATGCAGTAATGATTTGATAATGCTTCAAATTATTATTTCAGCATGTATCATATTTGTAAGTAGCGGTGCATCAATGACAGCAATAACGAAATTCGAAACGTGTTGGGTAATGACAGCATGTTGTTTGCGTGTTACTGAATTTCTGACGTGCTGTTCTCTTTCGGCAGTGTTACACCACGTGTAAATTACGTTTCTCGTGAGGAACTATGCTAATCAACATGAAACATCAATTTGTGATACTACGCAGTTCTATCTTTCATACCTTACCGACAATTATTATTCCCACCAAGACCACGGAGCAGCTTACAATAAATGACAATGGACTGCTATTCTTCCGCTTCTGTGGATTACAAAACATTCGGCTCCAGCCTCACTGGTTAGGGTTCTCACAGACTAGACATGCTGCCTAATGTAAAAAAAAAAAAACACTTTTTATTGCATTTTCCTGTCTGGAGAAATGGTGTCATGACCAGCTTCGACTGTGTGGTAAGTCGCCGTCAGATGATCTGTTTAAAAGGAAGAAATGGAAGATAGTAAGGTATTAGCAAAGGTATTAAGAAACTAAATTATAATTCCAGCTAAATTCTACGTACTATTATAAGCACTTGAGTACGTTATATAGTGTACAGAATCTAGTTTACTTTTCTAGTGCTTTACCAATGCCCTTTTTCTTTCGACTTAAAACAGAGTATCTGACGATTTATTAATCAGTTGAAACTGGCCATGATACTATTTGTGTGACCCGATATACTGTACAATAGAAACGATATGACACAGTTTCAGAGGCTTTACTAGTGTTATACAGATGCAATTTTATGTATAGAGACTGAAGTGGAGAGTGAAATTTGTTCCAAGGCTGGGAATCGAACCCAGATCTTCTGTTTACTAGGCAGGTGCGTTAAGACTAGACACCACCTTGGCACAGCGTTTCACACAGCGGCACGGACTACCCTGGCACGCCTCCCTGCTCCAACCAAACTCTCATACATATATGTAAAATCATATCTGTATGTCACCAGCGAAGTCTCTGAAACTGCGTCATTTCATTTCTGTAAGTACTTGCTCCTGATTTTCAGGCTGGGTCCCCCATTTACGTTCGATGCTGACAAGGGAACCTCCCCATCGCACCCCCCTCAGATTTAGTTATAAGTTGGCACAGTGGATAGGCTTTGAAAAACTGAACACAGATCAATCGAGAAAACAGGAAGAAGTTGTGTGGAACTGTGAAAAAAATAAGCAAAATATACAAACTGAGTAGTCCATGAGCAAGATAGGCAACATCAAGGATAGTATGATCCCAGGCGCGCCGTGGTCCCGTGCTTAGCGTGAGCAACTGCTGAAAGAGAGGTCCTTGGTTCAAATCTTCCCTCGAGCGAATACTTTATTTATTTTCGCAAAGTTATGATCTGTTCATTCGTTCATTGACGTCTCTGTTCACTGTAATAAGTTCAGTGTCTGTGTTTTGCGACCGCACCGCAAAACAGTGCGATTAGTAGACGAAAGGACGTGCCTCTCCAATGGGAATCGAAAACATTTGATCGCAAGGTCAGAGGTCAACCGATTCCTCCACAGGGAAACACGTCTGATATATTCTATACGACACTGGTGACGGTATGTGCGTCACATGACAGGAATATGTTGTCGACCCACCTAACTTGTACACTTGGCGAATGGGTAAAAGGATTCTTCTACCTTGCCCGATTTAGGTTTTCTTGTGGATGTGATAATCACTCCCAAAAAAGTTATGAAAACATAAGAGTTTGTCACATAAACTGCAGCAAATGAATGCAACAGTTTCACAGTCGCACAGTTTTCCCTGTGCTCTGTCAAAACAAATGTTTTTAACGTTTTAAAATTTTTCCGTGTGTAGACCGTCAAATCCTGCAATGTCCAAGCAAATCTGAACATGTCGTGGAATTTTGATGAGCGAAGTTGATTATATAAAAAATTAAACTTTTCACGCGAGGGAACACTTGAACCAAGCACCTCTCGTTCCGCAACTGCTCACGCTAACCACGGGACCACGGTGATCCTCAGGTCACAGTGTCCTTGATGTTGCCTATCTTGCGCATGGACTACTCAGTTTGTATATTTTGCTTTTTTTTTCATAGTTCCACACAACTTCTTCCTGTTTTCTCGATTGATCTGTGTTCAATTTTTCAAGGCCTATCCACTGTGCCAACTTATAACTAAATCTGAGGGGGGTGCGCTGGGGAGGTTCCCTTGTGAGTTGCTATTCCAGAACATGGAGAGCCTCGGCAATTCTGTTGCTGTGTAAGGGGGCTTAAAAATAGACAGAGCGGGAGTGAGAATTTGGCTCGAGGAGGGAGGCGTGCCAGGGTAATCAGTGCAGTTGTGTGAACCGATATGTCAAGGGGGCTTAGTGGCTTTGGAAATTTGTGGTAACGAGTATGGGGCCAAACTGCTGAGGTCATCGGTCCCTAGGCTTACGCACTACTTAATCTAACTGAAACTAACTTACTCTAAGGACAATACACACACTCATGCGCGAGGGAGGGCTCGAACCTCCGAGGGGGGCAGCAGTGCGAATCATGACAAGACGCCCCAGACCGCACGGCTACCCCGCGAGGCAGGTTTAGTGGCTAACGCAACTGCTTGGTAAGCAGTAGACCCGGGTTCGAATCTCGGTCTTGGTACAAATTTTCATTCGCAGCTTCAGTCTGTACACATAAAATGTACAACAGAATATTTTTTTTTCATTACTGCTGTAATTATAGGAAACATTAACACGTCCATGATGACTAACCACCGAAAATATGGTAAGTGTACAGCTTCGTCAAAGAAGGATATGTTTGTGACGTGCCCGTAATGCTGGAAATAACCAGGGGGCGCAACTTTCACTTGGTGCTGCGCGCAGCGGGCGCAGCCTCGCGGGAGAACAGGTTGCAGCCCCGCCTGCAGAACTGCTTACAGGCCTGCAGGCAAGAAAGCCAGCGAAGCCTCGTCAACATTCGTGTCTTCCAGTACGCTAATAGTTATTTCGTATTCACGCCTGAGTGCTGAAATATGTGCCCGTAAGACACGCATACGGATCCCGCTGACAACAGCGTCAGAAACATCGGCTGGCACTCATCGGCGCCAAGATTCTCCCGTTCACGCTGCCATTCGCTTTCTCCTGCTTATTTCCCCAGTCACTGATCTGCTAACCAGATAGCTCCAGAGAGGTAGTCTCTATCCCACAAAGCACCTGTTATAAGATGTCACACTATTTATTCGTACATCGGCTACAAGTTCATCTCTTTTACCGTTGTATTACTTTATGTAAGAGCACGTATATTGTGAAGAACACTTCAACGCCTTGTACAGAGCTTGAAGACCGAGCATGGGTAAAATAGTACGGAGCTACAAAGCTGTGAAACCGGTCTCATAATAAATTTCATAAACAATCTGGCTGCTTGGTGATCTTCTTCCTTTACAAGGGGAACACAACACTTGTGCTCCGTTACGTATCGCTGAAGAGTCTGTTCCAGCAAACTAATATTTCTATCTTACGTTTATTTCGTATGACAGAGAGAGGGAGAAAGAAAGAGACGTATTGGTTTCAGTACTATCGAAACTATACACACACAGAGCTACTAGTAATGTTTCATGTTTGCTTTACAGTTCTAAATTGTGTAGCTTAGGTTGTGTAGCCGAGGTTGTGTAGCTGATCCTTCATATTATAAAACTTCAAATGCGATGTTCACTAAACTGCATTTTAAAAACGATAATTAGTAGCTATTTTTCAGCGTCCGAGTTGCAAACGAAAGACTGTCAAGAGCCGTAGAGTTTGATTCACACAGAATCTCGAACGCCGGCTTTGATACCCTGTGAGTTTGGTATAACACATGAAAACCACTGACGTAATCCTCAGTGGCAGATTGGATCGTAGAGCAGCCAGTGCATTGGTCTGTAAGGCGTGCTCGGATCTGTTCAATCGGAAGAGTACTAGGGCTCAGGTCTGGATTTGAGTCTCCAGCACACAATTTTGTCACAAATGATCAGACATAGGTTGATTCGTTGCCAGAATTGGACGACGCCCTGTTGGAGGTAGAATGGCTCACAATTTGTCGTGATAAACAAGTTCAAAGTAGCATTTTGCTATTTGGCATTCGTAAACGGTACACAAACTATTAAACAATGGAAAGTCCAAGACGGAATAATGACAATATTATGAAAAGGATAGACTGATATTTTCCATATAGCGGAGATGGTGAGTCGGAGACAGGCACAACAAAAAGACTACTAAACATGTAAACTTTCGTCCAAAAGGCCTTCTGAAATAGACAATACACACACACACACACACACACACACACACACACACACACACACGCACACACAAA
Organism: Schistocerca serialis cubense; assembly: GCF_023864345.2. Taxonomy (NCBI): domain Eukaryota; kingdom Metazoa; phylum Arthropoda; class Insecta; order Orthoptera; family Acrididae; genus Schistocerca; species Schistocerca serialis. The sequence continues at coordinate 421,664,813 of NC_064639.1, read as the reverse complement.
CATTCACCCAAAAACGAGTGTGAGCTGTGTTGGCATGAATGTGTGTGTTGTTTATTTCAGAAGGCATTCTGGCCGAAAGCTTACATGTTTCGTGGTCTTTTTGAAGTGCCTATCTGCGACACAACATTTCCGCTACGTGGTGAATAGCAATCTATTCTTTTCATAATATTGTACACAAAGCACTGTGTGAAAGTGTAGCCAATTCAAATGTGATCGTACAGCGTATGAGACCTTAACCTTGGAATTACTGACATTCAGCTCTATTAATAAGCTGGAAGCACGAGTACCTGTAAATAGTCATATAATCAATATGATGTGGGCTACTGCGTATGATGCTATTAAGTATTTAAGCCTATCAATTTACTTAGACACCACTTACAGGATGATTATTATAGCAAAATCTGTAGTGAATCACGTCCGTTATGATATGATTAAGACGGCCCTTAATATAACAAACTTGAGCAAAGGCAGTGACATCACAGAGCTAACAATAAGTTCTTCGCACGACTCAACAACGCGTCTAAGACTCAGCGCTCTCACCATCAGATTTTCAAGCTTAGCTCGTGAGGCTAAAATACCAAAAAGTCAACCAACGCATTTGGGGCGTTCATATAATACAATAGGATACGGTACAGAAGCCGCAGTTGTGTTGGTTGACTTTTTAGCATTTTAACCTCATGAGATAACGCTTTTTTGTCGGAAATTGACATGTTGAGACCGTGCTGTAATACAGTAAGTTTATAACTGAAACAGCAACCAAGCACAAGGATGGTTTATTTTTGTCAAACCATGACTGTTTCGGATTTTTTACACATTCATCTTCAGATGGTTGTTATACGTTTGGTTTTACTTTCTTGCTGGTGCCTCATTTTGTATCCGCTAGGATACTACAAACAGCATAGTGAACGCATTATTGTGGCCAAGATAGACACGAAGCCCACGCCTACTACAGTAGTACAAGTTTATATGCCAACTAGCTCTGCAGATGACGAAGAAATTGAAGAAATGTGTGATGAGATAAAAGAAATTATTCAGGTAGTGAAGGGAGACGAAAATTTAATAGTCATGGGTGACTGGAATTCAATAGTAGGAAAAGGGAGAGAAGGAAACATAGTAGGTGAATATGGATTGGGGCTAAGAAATGAAAGAGGAAGCCGTCTGGTAGAATTTTGCACAGAGCATAACTTAGTCATAGCTAACACTTGGTTCAAGAATCATAAAAGAAGGTTGTATTCATGGAAGAATCCTGGAGATACTAAAAGGTATCAGATAGAGTATATAATGGTAAGACAAAGATTTAGGAACCAGGTTATAAATTGTAGGACATTTCCAGGGGCAGATGTGGACTCTGACCACAATCTATCGGTTATGAACTGTAGATTAAAACTGAAGAAATTGCAAAAAGGTGGGAATTTAAGGAGATGGGACCTGGATAAACTGACTAAACCAGATGTTGTACAGTGTTTCAGGGACAGCATAAGGGAACAATTGACAGGAATGGGGGAAAGAAATACAGTAGAAGACGAATGGGCAGCTCTGAGGGATGAGGTAGTGAAGGCAGCAGAGGATCAAGTAGGTAAAAAGACGAGGGCTAGTAGAAATCCTTGGGTAACAGAAGAAATATTGAATTTAATTGATGAAAGGAGAAAATATAAAAATGCAGTAAATGAAGCAGGCAAAAAGGAATACAAACGTCCCAAAAATGAGATCGACAGGAAGTGCAAAATGGCTAAGCAGGCATGGCTAGAGGACAAATGTAGAGGCTTACCTCACTACGGGTAGGATAGATACAGCCTACAGGAAAATTAAAGAGACCTTTGGAGAAAAGAGAACCTCTTGTATGAATATCAAGAGCTCAGATGGAAACCCAGTTCTAAGCAAAGAGGGGAAAGCAGAAAGGTGGAAGGAGTATATAGAGGGTCTATACATGGGCGATGTACTTGAGGACAATATTATGGAAGTGGAAGAGGATGTAGATGAAGATGAAATGGGAGATATGATACTGCGTGAAGAGTTTGACAGAGCATTGAAAGACCTGAGTCGAAACAAGGCCCCGGCAGTAGACAACATTCCATTAGAACTACAGACAGCCTTGGGAGAGCCAGTCCTGACAAAACTCTACCATCTGGTGAGCAAGATGTATGAGACAGATTAAATACCCTCAGACTTCAAGAAGAATATAATAATTCCAATCCCAAAGAAAGCAGGTGTTGACAGATGTGAAAATTACCGAACTATCAGTTTAATAAGCCACAGCTGCAAAATACTAACGCGAATTATTTACAGACGAATGGAAAAACTGGTAGAAGCCGACTTCGGGGAAGATCAGTTTGGATTCCGTAGAAATGTTGGAACACGTGAGGCAATACTGACCTTACGACTTATCTTAGAAGAAAGATTAAGGAAAGGCAAACCTATGTTTCTAGCATTTGTAGACTTAGAGAAAGCTTTTGACAATGTTGACTGGAATACTCTCTTTCAAATTCTAAAGGTGGCAGGGGTAAAATACAGGGAGCGAAAGGCTATTTACAATTTGTACAGAAACCAGATGGCAGTTATAAGAGTCGAGGGGCATGAAAGGGAAGCAGTGGTTGGGAAAGGAGTGAGACAGGGTTGCAGCCTCTCCCCGATGTTATTCAATCTGTATATTGAGCAAGCAGTAAAGGAAACAAAACAAAAATTTGGAGTAGGTATTAAAATCCAGGGAGAAAAAATAAAAACTTTGAGTTTCGCCGATGACATTGTAATTGTGTCAGAGACAGCAAAGGACGTGGAAGAGCAGTTGAACGGAATGGACAGTGTCTTGAAAGGAGGATATAAGATGAACATCAACAAAAGCAAAACGAGGAGCATGGAATGTAGTCGAATGAAGTCGGGTGATGCTGAGGGAATTAGATTAGGAAATGAGACACTTAAAGTAGTAAAGGAGTTTTGCTATTTGGGGAGCAATATAACTGATGATGGTCGAAGTAGAGAGGATATAAAATGTAGACTGGCAATGACAAGGAAAGCGTTTCTGAAGAAGCGAAATTTGTTAACATCGAGTATTGATTTAAGTGTCAGGAAGTCGTTTCTGAATGTATTTGTATGGAGTGTAGCCATGTATGGAAGCGAAACATGGGCAATAAATAGTTTGGACACGAATAGAATAGAAGCTTTCGAAATGTGGTGCTACAGAAAAATGTTGAAGATTAGATGGGTAGACCACGTTAACTAATGAGGAGGTATTGAATAGGATTGGGGAGAAGAGAAGTTTGTGGCACAACTTGACAAGAAGAAGGGATCGGTTGGTAGGACATGTTCAAATGGCTCTGAGCATTATGGGACTTAACATCTATGGTCATCAGTCCCCTAGAACTTAGAACTACTTAAACCTAACTAACCTAAGGACATCACACACATCCATGCCCGAGGCAGGATTCGAACCTGCGACCGTAGCAGTCGCGCGGCTCCGGACCGAGCGCCTAGAACCGCTAGACCACCGCAGCCGGCGTAGGACATGTCCTGAGGCATCAAGGGGTCACAAATTTAGCATTGGAGGGCAGTGTGGAGGGTAAAAATCGTAGAGGGAGACCAAGAGATAAATACACTAAGCAGATTCAGAAGGATGTAGGTTGCAGTAGGTACTGGGAGATGAAGGAGCTTGCACAGGATAGATTAGCATGGAGAGCTGCATCAAACCAGTCTCAGGACTGAAGACCACAACAACAACAACAGGATAGACGGATAGTTTTGGTTCAATATATGGTTAAGTTTATGATAGATTTATTTCTTATGACCTCTATCAAAGTATATAAGACGTGAAATGTGGTGAAAACTTAGGTACTGTATGATTCCGTGGAGCGAACACAACAAAAACACAGGGCGATTTCGTCACATAGAAGCATTCAGCACATATGTTTCCACCACATTTTACGTTTTAATAACTTTTAAAACTTTTTCATAAATGCTTTGAAAGAGATCACGAAAAATAACTCTACCGTAAACTTTACCACATAGTGAACCAAAACTTTCTGTCTATACCAGTACAGCAAACCGATAACAAATACAGAACGAGGCCCCAGCGAGAAAACAAAATGAAATGTGCAACAACAGTCTGAAGATGGAGTTCTAAAAAAGTCCGAAACCCGTTATGGTTTGATCCAAATAAACCTTGTTAAACCATACTTGTTGCTGGTTGCTGTTTCAATTACATATATCATGAGCTAAGCTTGACAACGTTATGATAAGAGCATCGTCTCTCTCGAAACGCATGGTAAAGTCGTGTGCAGAACAGAAAACGGTTGAATGCTGCAGATTAATGCTGTTCGAATTTAACAACCGCTAGCTCACATAATATTAAAAAAGAAGTATGAAACAGCGCGACTAACAGCACGCGGACGCGAGGCTGTGGGTGGGCACGGCGACGCGACTTGGCGCGCACGGTGCACCAGACAATGGCTGGCCCCGCATCCTGCCGCAGCAACAGGTAGCCACAGCCAACACGTCGCCCTGCGACGGCGAAAGTGAACCCGGTGTCCGGCAGCTGTGCCTCTGCGGAGAACATTCGTCACATCGCAGTGTCTGGCTGCACAACAATAATGGCCGCCACACGAATTGTTGTAGGCGTCTCCATCTACATGCCGAGGAAAACATCCACGTTTTGAACGCGATACTTCTATTCTGCGTGGCTGCGTTGCTTTGAAATCAGCAAGTTGGAGGTTAGATCCCCTGTCGATATCCTCCTCTCACTTTCTGTGTGCGAAAAACATTAACTGCACTGTCATCCTGGGCCAGTTTTCAACGAAAGTTTTGAAAAATTGCTAAGACTGTCGTCTCACATGGCGAAGGAAGATTAAAGAACACTATCTGCAGTAGGAGTATGCTTGGTAAATTAATATCGTTTTCTAACCAGCATCGATTCGATTGCTGACGCGTTCTGGTGCAAACCTAGTTGACTACTTTCTATTTTTCTTGCCTGATGAGATAAACAGAAGCCGTCTTCTTTATATTAGCGTCGCATTGAGGTAAAGCTGCTGATACATTCGAAAATGGAATGGTTAGTTAGTTGGTTGCGTGTTCCATTGATCAATCGCACGTTACAGTAGCCATTATGATGTGGAACGTGTCAAGTGATTATGTTGGACTGGGACCGAATCTGCCGGCTCATTCCAGCATTGGCGAAAGAACTGGGCATTGCGAGAAAGATTTCAGCTCCTCTCGACATGAGCCCATTTCTTTTTATCATGGTGGAATTTCGTCCGCAGATGTCAACGTCGAATGACAAAGTGTGTCCGATGCAACACATCACTTTCGAGTAGCTTCAAACGCAAAAAAATTAGAGGATCTTCATAAGAGACCCGTATGTGTGTCTCATAGTGTTTACAAGATTCGAAAATGTTCATTACAGTCCTTGGTTTCACACAAAAAAAGACGTCGCGTTAAAAACAATCAACTCGACAAAGTAGGTCCAAAGAGACGTTATCGCTAGCTAATTATTACTAGTCGGTATTTGAAGAACATTATGTTCACCGTATAAAATAATTCTTACCTTAATCAGCTGCAAATTATCCTCTCTGAGCGGTAATGTCACGCAAGAGACACGAAATTTCGGCCCGCGGCAGTTGACAGAAAATGCGGTATTTTTTTGACGCAAACGTCACTGACACTTCAGAGCGTGAAAGCCTACACCGGGCAGTGGCAGTCGCCTCGGATGAGTTATTACTAGTACGCGACGGAGACAATAAGACGAGAGACGAGCTGCCGTTTGCCGCTGGTCCGTCCGCGACGTGCAGGAGTTGGAAGCAGACTGGCAGCGCGGGGCGGCCGCCCAGCTGCACTCCGATGCGCCGCCACCAAAGAGAGTATGCGGACAGATACCAACACTCCTCCCACCCCGCTCGCAGGTGAAAATACGATGCGTGCGGGCGGGCGGCCGGTGCCATCGTCTGCACCACAACAATGCTTTGATTCGCAGTATGCTGAATTGCCATTGTTGGCTGCTAGCTCGTGATCTTCGAAGTTCAAAAATATGGTATTTGCCTTTCTGCCTGAGAAAGGGATTTGCGGCTCGCTGGCAGTTTTACGGCTGTATTCATCGCTCCCAATGAGATTAAAAAATATTTAAATATAAGTCTGAGTCGTTATGACCACCTGTTAAACAATAAAAATCTTGTAAATACAGATTTGTTACGGTAGATCACACCGACCAAGCAAGCAAAATCTTGTAACTACGTTTTATTATGTTTCGAGGAACAAGGCATGAAGTATGTGCATAGCGGTATTCTCTTTATATATGCATCACGAAATACAATTTAAACGCCCGCTCGATGTCTTCGAATTTCGATTAATTTGAATGGTCGAGACATAAAACTTATCGATCATATTTTAACTTATCGGTGAAGTGAGTAAATTACCGAATTACGCCTCTTTCTACATATTCCGGTGTTATCGCTTCCTTTTTCACTGGAATACTGGAAGGAATCTTGTTCAACATTATACGCTTTGAGAAGAAGAATCTATAAGAACCCATTAAATTCACAACCTGGCAGAGGGTTCACCGAACCACCTTCACAATTCTCTGCTATTCCAATCTCGTATAGCGCGCGGAAAGAATGAACACCTATATCTTTCCGTACGAGCTCTGGTTTCCCTTATTTTATCGTAGTGGTCGTTCCTCCCTATGTAGGTCGGTGTCAACAAAATATTTTCGCATTCGGAGGAGAAAGTTGGTGATTGGAATTTCGTGAGAAGATTCCGTCGCAACGAAAAACGCCTTTCTTTTAATGATTTCCAGCCCAAATACTGTATCATTTCTCCCATATTTCGCGATAATACAAAACGTGCTGCCTTTCTTTGAACTTTTTCGATGTACTCTGTCAGTACTCCGACACCGCGCAGCAGTATTCTAAAAGAGGACGGACAAGCGTAGTGTAGGCAGTCTCCTTAGTAGGTCTGTTACATTTTATAAGTGTCCTGCCAATAAAACGCAGCCTTTGATTAGCCTTCCCCACAACATTTTCTATGTCTTCTTTCCAATTTAAGTTGTTCGTAATTGTAATACCTAGGTATTTAGTTGAGTATACGGCTTTTAGATTAGACTGATTTATCGTGTAACCGAAGTTTAACGAGTTCTTTCAGCACTCATGTGGATGACCTCACACTTTTCGTTATTGAGGGTCAACTGCCACTTTTCGCACCATTCAGATATTTTTTTCTAAATCGTTTTGCAGTTTGTTTTGACCTTCTGATGACTTAATTAGTCGATAAACGACAGCGTCATCTGCAAACAACCGAAGACAGCTGCTCAGATTGTCTCCCAAATCGTTTATATAGATAGGGGACAACAAAGAGCCTATAACACTAGCTTGGGAAACGCCAGAAATCACTTCTGTTTCACTGGATGACTTTCCGTCAATTACTACGAACTGCGACCTCTCTGACAGGAAATCGCAAATCGAGTCACGTAACTGAGACGATATTCCATAAGCACACAATTTCAGTACGAGCCGCTTGTGTGGTACAGTGTTAAAAGCCTTCCGGAAATCCAGGAATACGGAATCAATCTGAAATCCCTTGTCAGTAGCACTCAGCACTTCATGTCAATAAAGAGCTAGCTGTGTTTCACAGGAACGATGTTTTCTAAACCCATGTTGACTGTGTGTCAGTAGACCGTTTCCTTCGAGGTAATTCATAATGTTCGAACACAATATATGTTCTAAAATCCTGCTGCATATCGACGTTAACGATATGGGCCTGTAATTTAGTGGATTACTCCTACTACCTTTCTTGAATATTGGTGTGACCTGTGCAACTTTCCAGTCTTTGGGTACGGATCTTTCGTCTAGTGAACGGTTGTATATGATTGTTAAGTATGGAGCTAGTGCATCAACATACTCCGAAAGGAACATAATTGGTATACAGTCTGGACCAGAAGACTTGCTTTTATTAAGTGATTTGAGTTGCTTCACCACTCCGAGGATATTTACTTCTACGTTACTCATGTTGGCAGCTGTTCTCGATTTGAATTCTGGAATATTTAGTTCGTCTTCTTTTGTGAAGGCATTTCGGAAGGCTGTGTTTAGTAACTCTGCTTTGGCAGCACTGTCTTCGGTAGTATCTCCATTGCTGTAGAAGGCATTGATTGTTTCTTGCCGTTAACATACATAACATACGACCAGAATCTCTTTGGATTTTCTGCCAGGTTTCGAGAAAAAGTATCGTTGTGTAAACTGTTACAGGTGGCTTGCACTGAACTCAGCGCTAAATTTCGAGCTTCTGTAAAGCGGTGTTGCTGAGTACATATAAATTGTAATGTATTGTCAAGCATTTCATACTAAAACTATGCCAAGCTATTTGTATTACTTACTTTACCGACAGCCCGCTAAAATTAACTGCTAATGTGCATTTGTCCTGGATTTGTGGAAGAGAATTACGTTTACCCTGTATATGCATAGTTATCCTCCTAAACACTTCAGCAGAGTCGAACATATTTACGACTGAGTCTAGCGCGTGCTAACATAATGACAACGGTTTCTACAGTGCGTTGCAGAAGGAAAAGGCCGTTAAAATGATGATAGCCATTGTTACTACGGAGACATCTGAAGGAGCTGATCAAAATCGTAATTGTTACTAGCAGTCTTCAGTTTTGGTTTGAACCATTGTTTCCGATCAGACTGTAATATTCGCTTGACAGGTATCTCGGAGCAGGTCTCTGTGTAAATTGGCAACATTCAGATATGAGGTCATTACTACTGCAATAATGGTTAACTGTTAGACACAGCAAATACAGATATCACGACTGTGTAAGGATATCACCTTCCTTCGTAGTCGACGTCGCTGAACACGTGTCTATGTAATGGCGTTCGACTTCGAGATGGTGACAGTGGAAGAAGTTTTCAGCATCAGTATTTGGCCGGGAAGGAGAGGTGGTGGCGTAAAATTCTTCATCACCAAGCCATGAAGCAGGATTAGCTTTCAAACCTGTCCTCACTCCTCGAGTGAGGCCATTTACCACTGTCGGTTGTGATGTCCGTCGGATGGAGACGCTATGCTTGGAGTCCCCTTAAAGCCATTCGAGGAGGGTAGATCACATCTCAGAACTGGTTTTCACTCTCTCTCTCTTCTCTCATCGTCATAAAACACAAAAATAATACCGCACTATTTTGTTTACAGTTCGCTACACTCAACAAATAGATACCGGACGAGGAAAACCTTTCAACACACAGTGTAATTCGTCTCTAGCCCTCTTTGGCGTATGGATATAAGTACTCATTACGAAAAGAAAGAATGCTCAGCCAGGTGTCATACGGATCATCGGAAACTGCGGTTTACAAAGGGACCCTTGCAGTGCCAGGTATCTCTAACAGGCAAATGTAGATTTACAGTGAAATGATGAATAGAAATGGTGTGAAATCGACCAAACCGTTCCATTTGTTCATCAGTAAATTTTTACACGGGCTACAGAACACTTTTCGAAACGAGATTAATGAAGGTGTTGTTTTAAAAGCACCAACTCGGCCAACGATAGACGTTCTAGATATCATGTAGATAATAAAAATTCGTCACTTCCCGTATTATTGCTCTTCATTTCATTCACTACAACGTCGTAATTGGTTATGCGTTGTCGTAGTTCATCATATGAATCAGTGCATGCCAGTATGTACAATATTTTGAACTGACAAGGGCTGTTATGCATTTTGGCACTATCGGTCTCTGGTATATAAACCTATTTTCAGATCGATGTTGCAGTATAAGGAAAAACAGTGGAAGATTCACTGTAATCTGCAAGCTCTTCTAAAATAACCTTGATCATACAAATATCAAAGAGATTGAGTATTCATAGAGAGGCTGTAACTTGTTCAGCGCTTCCTGCTGCGTCACGCTCTATTATTACCTACCATACTTTCGGAAGTCATTGTGTACGACTGACTGAAATGAGAAGGTACTACCGCGTGCAACTGACGTTCGGATGGCGGTCATGTGGTGTCAGTTAACTTGCTGTGTGGTGCGATCTTTGTCTTGACCGCTGAATTTACCAGCTAAATATTTATGACAAAGAAGACTATAAATATGTTTGCTACTCGTTTCATTCATAGCAATTCAAGCTCTGCTTTTAGTTTCCTTCCCATTCACACTCTCGGAGATCGCAGCGTATTCGGAAATAAACAGCCAATTATTTGTGACATGCAAGAACATAACGAGAGCAGACAATGAAAGCATAACTCCATCTGTCTGTGAAAATCTCCTAATTCCAGTAACTAGAAACTCTGTTATCAAAGAGAGATTTGAAAGTGCATTGATTTCTTTGATCTGTCAATAACAAGGTTTCTACTCTAAGCAGACAACCTTGCAGGTAGGGCAACCACAGCAATGAATAGTCGTAAATCCAGAAGGAATAACAACCCTGAGATATACAGTGGTGCTTTGCTCTTAGTTTCTTTGCTATTCACAAGTTACCATACCAGTGATTATATCAGTGTTGTTATTCCTTCTGAATTTATTATTGTATAGATGTGCACCTGAAGATGTGGTTTCAAATGCCACAAAACCGCTAGTGATCCAATAACAAAGCACTAAATACAGCTGAAGCGATTAATTAACACCCAAGATTCTACTGTATACTTACACATGTAGCAACATTATTTGTATCACTTTATACATTCCTTAAGAAGTCGTTTTCGCGTCTCCTGTAAAGTCTAACAAAACAGAATTACGAGATTTCCATTGCTTACCGTCGATAAATGTCATTGCTGCTTGTTTCACTCGCAACAATTGGATTAGATTCCTACCTACCTAACCACGCCCGTTGAAATCGCGAAATAGTCGGAACATCATTGCTGATTGTTCCACTCGCAGCAGCAACATTTTTCTTTTTCTAATCCGAAAGAAGACACGGGATCGAAGAAACTCATTCCTGATAGAGCACGCTCTTATATGCAGATAACATCGAATGTTGCAAAATAGAATTCTGTCACATGAAGAAGAAAGTCCCAGAGTGTGTTACAAACGTGAAGATGAATAAAAAGTAGGTACTATGACGCGAACACACTTCCTTCGTCTCCACTATTGCACGTCTCTAACCTCATGACCACAGCGATCGGTGACAGCTTCGAAAATTATTATCGTTCGTCTTAGAATCTCCTAAGGCCTTTTGCAGTTGATGTGTCCTTAACTGATATTTAATTTCAACAAATAGTATCAAGAGTGATGTGTTTGTAGTACTGTAAACATTCAATGCGCCGTTGCCTTGAAACAGCATGCTGTCATAAAATGCAAGTTATAATACGGAAATAACGAAATACGACGAATCCCCTCAAAATTAACGGACGTGGGACGTCTTATGACCGATTTCCGTTTTCAGACGAAATGCAGTCGTATGCGGTTGTGGCTTCCCCATTATAGTCACTCGTCATTCTGTAGTTGTTTTGAAAGAGAGATAGTATCTGTGCGAACTTGTAAGACATGCAACTGCCGAATTACTTTTCAAAATCATGCCTAAAGTTTTCGCAGCGTATAACTGCGCGCACTAAAGCAGTAAAACTACGAATGTATCTCATTTCATGGCGCATTGTTTAAAAATATTGTCTGTTAGTGGTTTTGTTCACCTGTGTTACACACCTGCACTGAAAAACTTTCATGTGCTTTTTTTCATGAATATATGAATTTATTATTTTAGGCTAGGTTTCGTAACTTCCTTACTCACTATCATGTACCATGGCACTTTGGTTTGACTTCCAATAACATGGCAGATGGCTGGTTGTTGAAATGCTTCACTCTGATCATAGTATGGGTAATTCTTGTTCCACAACAATTTCCGCAAACATGGCGTCATTTAGACATCATGTGCAATATCGACGACTGCATGATCGGCTATCGACTTTGTGACAAGGAAGCATATGAATATTATTGCTCGTAATTTCAGCTGTCATCTTAGGTTCCTGCCTAACCACACACTAGAAAGTCTCTACATATTCGTAAATAAGACAAATATTTGTGAGAAGAAAAAGTAAAATTTTTCTGCAGCTCGTTATAGTCACAGCATTTAAAGCTGTACTCTTAGGTTTCAGCCTAACCACACGCTCGGAAATCGTTACATATTCGGAAATAAAGAGCGAAAAGTCAGTGAAAAGGCAGAATATGAATTTTATTGCTGCTCGTATCAGTCGCAGCAATTAAAGCTGAACTCACAAGTTCCTGCCTAACCCCACCCTCGGAAAACGCCACACATTCGCAAATAAACAGCGAAGTATTTTTGACAAGGAAGAATACGAATGTTAATGCTTCTCGTTTCACTCGCAGCAATTTAAACTACTCTCTTTCGTTCCTGCCTAACCACACGTTCGAAAGACGGCACATGTCCGAAGTAAAATGCCAAATACGTATTTGTGAGAAGGAAGACTGTGAATTTTATTGTTGCTCGTTTCAGTTCTAGCAATTTAAGCTGTCCCATGCAAAGAGATGCGAACCAACAACTTTATATTCCAGAAACCACGACGTTTTTCATTAGCGATTTGATGTTTAATTCCGGTCTTGGTTATCATACTCTGTCTTCAAGGCTTGTATCGTTGATGCCTTATTAAATAACATTTAATGATAATGATGATGTGTTTGTGATAAATTTTCAATGGTCCGTTACACTGAAACGGCATACTGCAAATTATAAAACAACTGTGTTTCATTCTTAATTTGTACATTATTGACGATAATAACTCATTCATTCTTGTATGAAGGCATTAACCATCGATAAATTACTACATGAAATTTTATTATAGCAATAATTATAATTGATCATTCTGAGAATGACGTGTTTTTGAGAATCTCCAGTCCTCGCGCATGAAATCTTGGGAGAGGCCCGTATCGAATCCTAACGTAAATCGATGGCCGATCATGCAGTCGTTGGTGACGTGTGACGTCGAGCGTTAGCCTCGTGGTGTGGTACTACCTCTCTATGGTACTTATTTCTTTGATAAAAGCTCTTTGTGGTTCGTTTTGTTATTGAATCGTTCGTATTCTATGAATAAATCGTTTTAAATAAGACTGTGTTGGCCAAATTTAATACTTTTATAACAAGTTTTGGGTCCACGTGACAGAAAGAAATAGTTTTAAAGAAAAAGTTGAAGAAACGCAGGGTACGTTCGTGGAAGAAGTTTTTCCGTGACGAAACTAGTTACAATGGGAAAATGGTTGAAAAGCATGGGTACCAACAACTGTGAATACAAAGTCAGTATTGGTAAACCTGAAAGATATCACGGCTGGACCTTTTAAAGCACTATACAGGCGTTAAGTAAACTAGCTGCTGAATTCGTGTTGATGCACAAACAAGCTAAAGAAAAATTGTATTTGAGCGTAATAACACACAGCTTTTAAACAGGTTTGTTAAAGGAAAATTTTTTCTGTCTAATCAGGACGAGACGGTAGATATTAGCACACATGTGAGTAAGCTACAAAAGTTATTTGCAAGCCTACATTATTAATAAAAGAAACACGCAAGAAAAATCTTCTTAAAGAATATGAGGTGGTGACATATTATCTACAGTTGGAAAGATTTCGAATGGTAATGTCAAATATGATACCAACTACCACTGGACGTGGAGTGAAGTGAACGATTAAGAAGAAACAATTTCGTGCTCTGTTGCCTGTTGAGAATCAGCTGGATGTCTTGAGCGTCTTTCGACAGCAGCTTGTCCAGATGTCACTTTTAGTGATGAATAAAGCTGCTTGATCTGTGGGAAAGTCAGCTAGTTGGCACTCCGAATAGAGTGAAATGCATATACAGGTGTTTGAAAAGCACGTTAAATAATGGTATTATTTGTGACGGACAGGACCTAACGGGACTTTACAGAGACAGATTTCAGTGGTGACAAGCGAACAAGAAGTTCAACAAATGCGATTGCGACAAAGTACTTTGGTGTAGCAGTATCATGGACAAGTAATTTTCAGAAGCTATTGGCCACAATCACAGTTAAAGCACAAACTATTTCAGCAAGTGAAGGACTGAAAAAAGTTATTAGGGGTTAAAAACAAGAAGTGGTAGATTATCTATGACTAGTTTAGAAAGATGACTGCGGTTAGAAGAAAAGAAGGACCAAAAAGTGAGACAGTATTTGAAAAGAGGGAGCTAGGATTGCAGTCTATCTCCCATGTTATTCAATTCATACACAACACACGAAGTAAAATAAGCTAATGGGAAATGTAGAATGGGAATTAAAATTTAAGGAGGAGAAATAAAAATCTTTAAGAATTATCCACGACACATTCTGTTGGAGACGACAAAGAACTTGGGAGCTCAGTTGTGGGGGTTATACGAAGTGGAATCCAAAATTTTCGGGACTGGTGTCGACATCTGGAAAGTAAGAATAGTAGATATTTGCACCGCTAGGTGGCGATAGCTGCATATCTGATGAGTCAGTGTGCGGAGTGGTACTCAGCTGGGAGGACGTGTTGCGTGTCCATAGTAGTACTCTGTGTTTGGTGTGTGGCGATTTTACGATGGATCCGCGAACAGAACAGAACAGCGCGTGTGTATCAAATTCTATGCGAGTCCCGGGAAAAGTGTTACGGAGGCCCTTGCAATGGTTCAACAAGTGTTTGGGGGACAGAGCATGAGCCGTACGCGTGTGTTTGAGTGGCTCTCCAAGACCCAAAAAAGTGAGACAGGTGAAGAGCAAAGTGAAGAGCATGATCATCGTTTTCTTTGATACCAAGGGAATTGTGTGCAAAGAATTCGTCCCACCCAACCAAACAGTGAATTCCGCGTACTACTGTGACGTTTTGCGACGGCTCCATGAAAACATGCGGCGATGACGACCCGAACTTTGACGTCAAGGGAATTGGCTGCTGCATCACGACAACGCTCCCTGTCGCACGTCCTTGCTCACCGAGAAGTTTTGGCAAAAAACAATATGGCGGTTATACCCCACCCACCGTACTTGACAGATTTGGCACCTTGCGACTTCGCGCTATTCCCAAAACTGAAACTCAAGTTAAAAGGCTGTCGGTTCGATACTCTAGAGAGGATTCAAGAAGCATCACTGGCGTTGATAAACACCCTCAAAGAACAGGACTTCCAGAAAACGTTTGACCGGTGGCAGAAGCGCTGGGACCGGTGTGTACGTGCGGATGGGAACTACTTCGAGGGTGATGGTCACCATTAGTCCTAAGGTAAGGTTTTCAACAGATGGCAACACCAGTCCCGAAAATTTTCGATAGCTCCTCGTACAGTATAGTGTCTTGAACAGAGGTTATTCGATGACCACCAACAAATGTAAAACAAGGATAATGGAGTGCATGAGACTGACTAGCGTGGAGCTCTGTTTCAGACTGTTCTTTGGACTGACGAGTAAAAAAGTTGTTTGTCGAACTCTTCTCTTTATAACGTTTGTACATTATTACTGAATACCACCGACAGACAAAAGAGTTTAAAACTCTGCATGGCTATTGCTGTTCTACATTGATAAGTTTTTACACTACTATGTTCGTCAGATTTTTCTGAGTGGTGTAATTGTACTAGAACATATCCATGAAAAGAAACATTTGGCTAATCACCCAACAAATACACTGTTTCTTGTATTTTTTGAAAGTGCTTTTCATTCTCTTCCACTAAAAGTAAATCTTTCTGTTCGAGTAATGACCCACTGGAGTGGTGGGGAACTTTCAGCTACATACCAGTCGGTCCGGTAGCGTGTCTGGTGGGTCCCAATAAGAAATATTTTGGAAGGGGTTTCCGGTTCGGACATTTGCCCTACAACCAAAGGAAACATCCCCGAAAACATTGGTCAGAGCCGGAGGATGGAAACTATTTTAATTTTAATTCTGAGGCAATATGTTCCAGACAAAAAGTGTGTAAGCTTAGTGTATATAGGTGTTTGTTAATATAAATGAAAGGTAGCTGATTTGCAGTGCATCTGCGCCGCTGCCTATTGCGTGATATGATGAACGATATCACTTAAACGAGTTCAATTTAATTTTCCATTTACAGAGATTTTCCATTTTGTGAATCTGAGTTTAATGCTTTCATTGCGTTTTCCGTTAGGAGGATGTCTTGCAGTAAAATAAAAAATATTTTGGGGCTCATTGAAGTCCGTACACTGTTTCAAGTTCTTGCGAAATATTGACCTTGTGAAAACCGTATATCTCATGAACAAATCTTTCATTAATATAATGTTATCTATATTTTAGAACGTTTTTACGTTCGAAAGTAACATTCATAGAGCTTCTCATACATAAAGAAGCTCTTTTTGACTATGAACCAGGGGGTACTTTCGCGGCTTTTCCGTCTTGGTACGGTAAAGCGCGTTCGTCCCTTTCAGAGATATTTATTATTGCGATTTTCCAACTGTTTCTCATGTTAAGTTGCAATTTAATCTACTGTACTCACACTGTGACGAATTATCCTCTATTCATATGCTGATCTTCTGTGAACTTTTGGCCGGCCGGAGTGGCCGTGCGGTTCTCGGCGCTGCAGTCTGGAGACGAGCGACCGCTACGGTCGCAGGTTCGAATCCTGCCTCGGGCATGGATGTGTGTGATGTCCTTAGGTTAGTTAGGTTTAATTAGTTCTAAGTTCTAGGCGACTGATGACTTCAGAAGTTAAGTCGCATAGTGCTCAGAGCCATTTGAACCATTTTTTTGTGAACTTTTGCTTACCAAATATAGCAATGTATTAACAATTTTCGAAAAACCTACTGATAACTTCGAAAAGTATGAGTTCGCTAATGAATTTCTACACAGAATTGATGATGAAGTCAATTTTTTTAAAAAAAAGGTTCTGTTTTCTGATAAGGCTACAGTTCATGTCAGTGGAACAGTTAATCGTCATAACTGCAAAATTTGGGGGGCAGAGCTTCCACATGAAGTTATTCAGTATCAATGTGACTCTCCCCAAGTTCATGTCGGGTCCGGCTTGATGGAAGATCGTGTGATTGGTCCTTTCATTTTTGCAGAAAAAACAATAAGTGGGAACGTTTACTGTGACATGTTGACAGAGTTCGTCTTTCCCCAAATGGACGATATTGAGGAGGAAAAGGTGCTTGTGTTTTTCCAACAAGATGGCGCCCCACCTCACTACAGTAATCATGTGTGTGCGGCTCTTTTTGAGACTTGCTTTCCAGGAAGGTGGATAGGCAGGGCTGCCCCAATACCTTAGCCACCACGAAGCCCAGACTTAACCCCACTGGACTTTTTCTTTTCAGGCCACTTAAAAAATTTTGTGTACAGTGAAAAGATCAGACACATCAATAATTTACAGGAAAGAATCGTCGAGTGGTTGGGACAGTTACACCTGACATGTTGGTGAATACCTGTCGAGAAGTGGAATATCGCCTCGGCGTGTGCAGGGCAACAAATGGATCCCACACTGATGTTTACTAACGTTAAACAAAACTTGAAGGATTTTCTTTCATGATTTGTACTCATTGATTTTCATTAATTAAATTTATACTTAAAACTAGGGAGCTCTTTTTCAAACAACCTGTAATAATAATATAAAGTTATCACCTATTTCTTCATATCAAGGCTTTCACTTTCTACAACACCCACTTTGTTTGTTGGCCACCGTGTCATCGAGTAATATAAAATGGCTGACAAATTATTTTGGGGGGTTGTTTTTGGAAGGAGACAACGAGGTCATTGGTCTCATCGGATTAGGGAAGGACGGGGAAGAAAGTGGGCCGTGCCCTTTCAAAGGAACCATTCTGGCATTTGCCTGGAGTGATTTAGGGAAATCACGGAAAACCTAAACCGGGATAGCAGGACGCGGGATTGAACCGTCGTCCTCCCAAATGCGAGTCCAGTGTGACTGACAAATAGAAACTGTTTCTCTTGATGTTTCAGTAGATTAATTTAAGGCAAAAGCTAGTAGCAAATGTAATGTAGATTTACATTTGTTATTGAAGTAGGTTTCAGTGATCGTGTGCATGATGTAGAAGGTAAATTTGTTTACTCATTATATTGACTCACTCGCTTTTACAGCAGATTTTAATCTGTAAATGATTAGCACGAAGTTACATACACAAATATATAGTATAAAGGCGATCCGTAAACTAACATGTTTGCATCATATAAATGACACCAGTGACTGTGGAATGGAACACGGAGTTCACTCACCGTTTCCGAATTACAAACATTGTCTCGTCAGAACTAGGAGGTGTATCAAGATTCTGTTTCACTTTTCTGATAATTTACTGATCTGATTAATGAGCCAATGGCCTTGTTGCGGTAGTAACAACAGTTCCCATCAGATCACCGCTGTCGGGATTGGCTGTACTGTGTTCATCACAAGAATAAACCTTATGCAAACATTACGCCATGTATTCTTCCGCTTTTGCTTGAATCTCATTGTCCACAGCTCGTGGTCTAGTGGCTAGCATTGCTTCCTGTGGATCACGGGGTCCTGGGTTCGATTCCTGGCTGGGTTGGGGAGTTTCTCTGCCCAGGGACTGTGTGTTTGTGTTGTCCTCATCATTCCATCATCATTCATGAACGTGTCTATATTGGACTGTGTACAGACTGGAAAGGTGTACTGGCGCTGATGACTGCGCTGTTGAGTGCCCACAAACCAAATATCATCATCATCATCATCATCATCATTGAACCTCATTGAATTTCGTTTCATCTGGAGCGGAAGCCAAGTTGTGGCCAGTACACTCAAGTACTATCATAAGGGTACGTTTTCTGCTGTGTTACATGCACATGGGGTGAGCGATAACGTTTAGGACAACAGCCTTAACGGCGCATTGAACTTGGACAGCACTGGCCAACCAGTGGTTCTACTCGCCTGCAATGATGTGAGCCGTTGCAGTTCAGATGTAAAAATAGACGGGCAAAGAAACAATATAGCTTCAAATGTCATTTAGTTTTTAAAGAGACTGAAATAACATTGGGCAAAGCTCCAGCTCTGCCACGCGCTTCTTAGGTGACCAGACGGGAAGCATAAAATGCTCACGTTCTCACCTGACATAGTGCTCTAATTACCCGCAAGAGTGATTCCTAACGCAAACACAGGGTAATTTTTCTGAGCGGGCTATGTGTGATGCAAAAGCATACTCCAATGATTTCATCGAACTGTTGGATACTGAAGCCACTGATGGTAGTAATTACAGTCAGTCGTCTGGTAATCTCTTAGCTCCTTCCTTATCCGAATTCTAGAAATACGTTTCAGCACTGGAACTGTCATCTACGTTGATAACAAGTCGATCAGCAACAGAATCCACGAAGCCACCCAGGCGCCGCATTTTTCTCCTCTCCTTTTATGACGTGTCATTCTGTATCCCGCCAGCGTTCGGCGTTATTTCCAGTACGTCTGACAGCTTAACAGTCTTTTTATTTCTCGGGCCAAATCCCTTAACTTGGCTCCAGATCAGTTCTGTTGGGTTCATATTGTGATGGTACAGTGGTAAATTAAAAAATGCAGCATTTGTATGGTGTGCTCGATGCTGTGAAACTGATTTTTTTGTCATGTTTCTACGACACATATCTACTTTGAGGTATAAAACAGTGTACATAGTCCAAACAAAGAGTATTTGGCTTTTTATTTTTGCCTTAAAAATTAAATTATGTTTTCTCAATTCAAGCAACCTTTATTAACAATCTTTCGTGAAATATCGGTAACTGAGAATTTATATTTGAAATGAAAACAGGTATTTCGCGTGCAATATGTAATTAAAAACAAGAAGACGTGTATCATTAATAAAAAGCGATGATAAATTTTACAATTACGAGATGTAGATATTTCAAATTGAACGGGGAAAAAAAGACCTTAGCGAGATATGAACCAGCGAACATTGTACTGCATGGAATTTGCAAGCTACGAAACTATCGATTCTGCTCTAGAGAAGTTCAAAAATGGTTCAAATGGCTCTGAGCACTATAGGACTTAACATCTGAGGTCATCAGTCCCCTAGAACTTAGAACTACTTAAACCTAACTAACCTAAGGACATCACACACATCCATGTCCGAGGCAGGATTCGAACCTGCGACCGTAGCGGTCGCGCGGTTCCAGACTGAAGCGCCTAGAACCGCTCGGCCACACCGGCCGGCTATAGAGAAGTATGGGTTTGAAAGTCAACTGTATCTAATCCAGTCCCTCATAAAACGACAAAGCCGATTACCTTAGTAAATCTATGAGAACATTAAGAACAACCTGTTTCTCGTCACCTTTTCACCGTCTTCTACACGCGTGCTTCACTACGGAACAGGAAGCAGCCTCAGGCATTTTCATTCCGCGTGTTAACAGCACGTCAATCGGAGCACAACAGTGCAGAGGCTGTGACTATACACGATTTTTAAAATAAAAACTACATAACTATAGCGTGATTAAGAAAAACGTTGATGGCTGGTAATACATTTGAATATCTTAAAAGTTGCATTTAATGTAACTTACAATTAGTAATAGGTATATATCTAAAACATAAGTAGGACCTGCTTCCAAGAGGATATCAACCTATTTCCAAGAGCGTAACAACACCAGTGTAAGTGTGCTACGGCTTGTGACCAATCATCGCGTTTGTGTTTGTTTACATCAGACTTATGATGAACGGAGTATAGTACTTGGATGAGTGACTGTCAGGGTATTCCGAACGCTGTTGGCGAGAGGTGTTGGCTGCACTCAGCCCTTACCAGATCAATTGAGAAGCTACTTGATCGAGAAGTAGCGGCACCGGTCACGGAAACTGAGAACGGCCGTGGGATCGGTGTGCTGACCACATACTCCTGCAATCTACATCCAATGACGCTTATTGGCTGAGGATGGCACGGCGGTCGGTCGGTATCGTTGGGCTTTCTGAGGCCTGTTCGGACGGACTTTAGTTTAATAGATTGATTTATGTACGATATATTTCTGTGTGTTGTAGAAAGTAAAAGCCTTGATGTAAAGAAATAAGTGATCACGTCATATAAACAAATGATGTTCTTAATATTGTTACAAATGTTCGCTGTACGAAGAAAGTAGTATCTGTTGAAAACATCTACCATTCTGTGTCTAGTTTTTTCTTTCCGTTTGTTTTTGCGTGTACAAGAGAGTGAATAGCAAAGTTGCCTTCTTAAAATAACACGCAGCTGAGCTAAAATTATAAACGTTCGTAACTACCGTCAACACCATGCTTCCAGGTAACAATGAACTTAACTTTACCAATCCACAAAAGACCGTTAACAACTCGATTTCGCAAGTACGCAGTACTATCCAACATTCGTTAAATATTTAGAATTCTTAGCGAATCAACGTAATAGCTGAAGAAAGCTTGGTTGGTGTATCACCAGCAGGTTTTCCCATTGTTTCAGTGTCCTCTCGACAGTTAATAACTATACTCGTAAGCAAATGAGCCAAATTAATAAGCACTGCATTCCCGTGACATCACGGGAAACCCTTTGAATACCTTTTGCAAAAAGCTGGTTCAAAGGTGTGTGAAATCTTATGGGACTTAACTGCTAAGGTCATCAGTCCCCAAGCTTACACACTACTTAACCTAAATTATCCTAAGGACAAACACACACACACCTATGTCCGAGGGAGGACTCGAACCTCCGCCGGGACCAGCCGCACAGTCCATGACTGCAGCGCCCTGGACCGCTCGGCTAATCCCGCGCGGCAATACCTTTTGCAGTGAACAGTGAAAGCTTCCCTGACTGCCGCTCATTACTTGGAATTTTTCCCGAAACAGAATAAAGAAGTGACTCATAGGTAGCTGTTTACGAAAGAGCTGCCTTAACAACCGACCAGAGAACAAGCGCCTTCAGTTTCGTTCACCGTCGCACTGTGCACAACAAGTGCGGCCACTAACGTAAACTTTGTTATTCGATTTCATTTGTTTGCGCTGACTCTTTTACGATAATACACAAAAGTCGATCTTGATAAGATTTCAGAAGTGATGAAAAGACTAGCAACTTACTTTAGATGTTCAGAAATGCAAAATTTTGTACATTGTTTGACGGTTGTCAGGGAACTACTGACACTTGCTAAGGGACAACTGCCATTTGTTACGAAACAACCGCCGACATTTGCCACTGAACACCCGACCAATGACAGTAAAAGGAAATGTAGAGGTCGGGACGTGTTAACAGCAGAGTGAACGCTCTGTATGCATTCGCATTCGTCTGTTCATGCAGTACGGTGTCTGACGAAGGCTGTTGTGTATCAGATTAGTGGGACATTCCATGTGATATGGCAATGTGTGTGCAAAATATCATTTGAGTGCTTACGGTCGTGGACGAGCAGTTGGACGGCTCGAAGCCGGTCAAATAGTAATGGGTGGAAATAGTAATGGGTGTGTCCAAAAGTGTCACTTCGCGACTAAGAAAGGCCGCTGAAGATGGAAATGCTGTGCCAAACCATGATGGCGATCGTAGGCGGACCACCACACCCCAAGAGGATCGATACGTAGCCATAATGGCGAATATGAACAGATATCTACCTCCTCGACAGATCGCTGCAGACCTTGCAACTGCTACCGTTACACGTGTCTGCCAGAACCATTGCACGGAGATTAAATGAGGCTGCTTTGTATGGTCAGAAGTCTGTCAAATGCATCCCACTTCATCCACGCCATCAACGAGAAAGAGTTCGTTGGTACAGGGAGCATGCTGATTCGGGGTCAGCAACAGTGGTCCAGAGTGATGCCCTCCAACGAATCTCGTTTCTCTGTGGCAAGTGATTCTGGTCACCAGTTAGTATGGAGAGAGAGGGGAACGCGTTAGATACCACAGAATGTTCATGAACGTCACTGATATGGCCTAAGCGTTATGGTGTGAGCAGGCATTATCACACAGGCCGAACGTCGCTGCATATCTCTGCGCGAGCTATCGTTACAGCACAGCAATAATGCCGAAAGTTATTGTGGATCATGTCCGTCTGTTTAGGAATGCTGTAGGTCCCAACAATGCCCGCCCACACAGGACCACTGAGGGGTCAGACACCTTGGAAAGTGATAATACTGAACGCATGGAATGGCTTGAGTGTGAATGCTCCTCGGGCCTAAAACCTACAGCATATGCTTGGTATGCTCTCGGCGGACGGGTTTCTCGTCGAACACTCCGTCACTGAATCGTACAAGAACTGAAATCCATCTTGAGAGAAGAGTGTGACATCTCCCAAGGACTCCTCAACAGTTAGGTAGCCAGTATGAGTAACGGGTGCAAAATGCGCATTAGTGTCCGAGGAGGGCATATTCCTTACTTAGCGTCCTTTATCAATCTTTATTTTGGGAGTCTGACCCGCGCCAAACATGAACGTTATTTGTGTCTGTTATACCGCTTTCCCATGTTGCGAAGTCTGTATCATTTTTCGTTACAAATATGCCATTCCACCTCAGTTACACATGTGCTGTGTTTCATGTCGTCCATAATTGCCTGTGATTATTCCTGTCCAACAATGCCTCTGCTCCTTTGCAGTTGTCAAGCAGTGTATTTAATATCAAAGTGTCGCAACTGGAATCTGTCGGCACATACACACACATGGGTGTAGCACTTTGCAGAGATATGGAATGGAACGACGACATAGGCTCAGTCATAGGTAAAGTAGGTGGCTAACTTCGGTGTCAGACTAAAGAAATGCAATTAATCTACGAAGGAGATAGCTAATAAAACACTTGTATTATCCATCCTAGAATACTGTTCAAGTGTGTGAAACTCTTTATCAGATAGGATTAACAGGGGATATTGAACGCATACAGTTTATGAATAGACTATTGGTTGCAGCATTGTTTGATACATGGTCGAGTGTCAAGGAGGTGCTGAAGAAACTGAACTGGCAGGCTCTTGAAGATAGACGCAAGCTACCCGAGAAAGCTTAATTACAAACTTTTAAGAACCACTATGTGTCACTCCCATAGCGGTCGCGAGGACAAGATTAGAGCGCACAGATGCGTTTAAACAATCATTCATCCTGCGCTCCACATATGAATAACTGGTACAGTAGGAAGTACCCTCTGCCTTGCGCTTCACAGTGGTTCAAAATGGTTCAAATGGCTCTGAGCACTATGGGACTCAACTGCTGTGGTCATAAGTCCCCTAGAATTTAGAACTACTTAAACCTAACTAACCTAAGGACATCACACACATCCATGCCCGAGGCAGGATTCGAACCTGCGACCGTAGCGGTCGTGCGGTTCCAGACTGTAGCGCCTTTAACCGCTCGGCCACTCCGGCCGCCTTTCACAGTGGTTTGCAGGGTATTGATGTAGATGTATACAGGAAAGAATGTCTGCAGTTTCTGACAAGACTGAGCAGAAATGTGATATGGTTTTGACAGTCATGCAACGCTGTTTCGGTACTGTATGTTGATGGGAAACTTGTAAAGAAATTCAGAACTGAATTTCTCCGCTGTTGTTGCCGCTGTTTGTCAGTCATTTATTTACTCTCATTCAGATTAAGGGAAAATCCTTCTGTCTCCATAAAGGGCCCTATGTCCCGTGCAGAACGGGAAGTCAACCTGTCCGAACACACAGACTTTCGATTCCTATGGTTTGCATGCAGTAGTGTTTCATCTGTAATGATCTTCATGTCTAAGCAAGGAATGTTAGGTTTCAACGTTTCGTTGACGAGGAGATTGTTAGAAACGGAGCGCAGCCTCGGATTTAACAAGAATGGGACTGGAAATCGGCATCGACCTTCGGTAAACACGCTGGCTTTCACAACTGATTTAGGAAAACAATGAGGGGGTCTGTGAAGCTGAACAAGCACTTGAATCACGTTCCTCCCGAACTCAAATCCAATGTCTTAATCTGTGCCACATTCAGCTCAGTCACAGTCAAATCACTTCGTGAAATGCAATGAATGTAGAACTTCTACTACTAATCTAAAACTAACAAAACTGTATCATTGTAGGTCCCACTGATGATGCCTGAACAGGAAAAGGCGAAACGCGTATGGGATAAATAAATTAACTAGCAGCAGGAAAGGGCAGTTTTATTTACAAAACAAATACTACACAGTCACTTCGTGAAATTGCAATGAAAGTACAACTATTACACAATCTGAGATTTATGCCATTGTATAAATACCTGCCACCATCGGTTACGCTGTTACACGAAGAAACCACATATTACACACTTCACCAACAGACAGTTAACTGTATTACATTACGTCCTTATCAAGTAATAAATTAGAGCAGATTCCGCAACATTTATGCTCGTCATATAAACTGATTCTCTTGTCGTTGCTTGGTAGGAAAATTCTACACTTGTGAATAAAAATACACAGTACGTGTATGTGCCGTATGTTGTCTATATTACTTAAACTGAACATCCTAGACAACTGTTCAGTTTGCCACAACCAGTGATATCTATATTACTAAATTACTAATCTGGTGCACGGTCATCCGTTTCCAGTAGCAGATTACCTATCTAAAGGCTTCCAATGCACTCCGTCTTCAGGCCACGAGTGGCCTACCGCGACCATCCGACCACCGTGTCATCCTCAGTGGAGGATGCGGATAGGAGGGGCGTGGAGTGAGCACACCGCTCTCCCGGTCGTTATGATGGCATTCTTGACTGAAGCCGCTACTATTCGGTCGAGTAGCTCCTCTATTGGCATCACGAGGCTGAGTGCACCCTGAAAAATGGCAACAGCGCATGACGGCCCGGATGGTCACCCATCCAAGTGCCGACGACGCCCGACAGTGCTTAACTTCGGTGATCTCACGGGAACCGTTGTATCCACTGCGGCACGGCCGTTGCCAAAGGCTTCCAAGAGCAACAGAAATTTGATTTTCAATATTTCATATAATTGCTAACTGACCAACCAGGAATAGCCTCGGTGCTAGTTTTTTGTTAGAAACCAAAACAAAGATGAACTGTATTTATAGTCTTATATCGAAAAAAATTCATTTCCATATATTCGTAAAAACACATTTGAAATTATGAAACAGTTGTACAAAGAAATATGCATAATGTTCAAATATAAAAGTACAGTATCCAAATTAACAACCATAGTATGCAAAGTACAAATTGTCTGTAATATTTATTTAAGGCGAACTTGATTATAAACAATGTTACTAGTTACATGTATCGGCAGCTGGGCACCTTCTTAGCGTGTCTACAAAACGTCTCTCTGGCAACGGCTCGCCGGCCGGAGTGGCCGTGTGGTTCTGGGCGCTACAGTCTGGAACCGAGCGTCCGCTACGGTCGCGGGTTCGAATCCTGCCTCGGGCATGGATGTGTGTGATGTCCTTAGGTTAGTTAGGTTTAATTTGTTCTAAGTTCTAGGCGACTGATGACCTCAGAAGTTAAGTCGCATAGTGCTCAGAGCCATTTGGCACATTTGGCAACGGCTCTTCATAGCGGTATAGAGGGCTACTCTTTTCTTCTAGAGCCGTTTGCGCATAGCAATTGAAAACTATCAAAACCGCTGCCAGATGTCAGGGATTTTCTTAAGTTGACCCGACTGTAGTAGTGTCTTAGTAGTAAAGAAGCAACGTATTAAAACTCTATGCATGAAGCAGCTTTTTCATGCATGTCTATGTTGATGTCTGCGAAACATGTTTGGAATACAATTAGTAGCAAAGAAGTAAAGAATTTAAACGTCATGCATAATGCGGCAGTTTCTCGGGCATCTCAGTGTTTTTATAAGACGTCATATGCCACAGAGTTATGTTATTTTTTGGTACATTCAACTCTTCCTGTGGATACAGTCTACAAAATGTGTTGCGAATAGAGTTTGCAGCAAACAAGTAATAAATTTAAACGTCATGTACAATGTGGTAGTTTTTCACATATCTCAGTGTTTAGGACATCATATCTCCTGAACTACGTGTGGAACCATGATTTAATTTTATAGGTCCACTTAGCGGCATATATGGATACTGTCTGAGAAATATGTTTGGAATAGAGTTAGTAGCACAGAAGTAATAAATCTGAGCGTTAAGCATGATGCGGCAGTTTCTCACGCATCTCATTGTTTATGACGTCATATCTCCTGTACTATGATAGGTAGGTGGTTCGTACCCCAGCAACGATTGTTCCCTTTCAGTAAGCGATATGTGTACCAAGTTTGATCGAAATCGATCCAGTGGTTTGGAAGGATATGTGAAACATATACACACACATTCACACATACACACACCCATCCATGCATTTAGACAATATGTGCGCACTGACCAAATTTAAAATACTGTCTAATCTACTCCTTACCAGGTATAAACTTTAGTTAAAAGTTTAACACGATAGGACAAGTATTACAATCAGAAACTGTGTGTTTGTCTTATGGCAGCTTAACTGACGCCGCGCAAATACCCGGGCTTTATTAATTCAAATGGCTCAAATGGCTCTGATCACTGTGGGACTTAATATCTTAGTTCATCAGTCCCCTAGAACGTAGAAATACTTAAACCTAACTAACCTAAGGACATCACACACAACCATACCCGAGGCAGGATTCGAACCTGCGACCGTAGCGGTCGCTCGGTTCCAGACTGTAGCGCCTGGGACCGCTCGACCACCACGGCCGGCTTTTATTAATTCAGTACCTTAGCGACAATTCCACTCCCCCGCTTCCCCCGCTCCTCTAGTCCCCAGAACGATGAAAGGAGAAAAGTTTATCTCTTACTACATTTTCGCTGTTCCTACAGCACAACTTCAGCATCATGTTTGACGTTATCATTTATTACTTTTCTACTACTAACACATTTTGCTAACAGTATCCACATATACCACTGAATGTACCTGCAAAATTATTTCATTGTACGACACATAGTTCAGGAGATATGGCTCAATAAACGTGGAGGTGCGTGAAAAACTAGCTTTTGCTGAAAACGTAGTGCAAAGTGCCCAGAGTGTACTCATCCAGTCTTTGATAATGGAATAATTTAGCGACGTCCGATTATTTCGGACATGTCATATTCGCTTCCCGCTCAGACTGCTGGCGAAACGGCGTGACGTAATTAGGGGCACGGGGAACGAGAAGCGAGAAGCGGAAAGCGAGTAGACTACATATGCATTGTTCATGCAGGAAAATCCCAAATCTCTCTGTTGAAATAAATAGAATGCAGTTGGTTATTAGCTGTTCTTCTTGCTGGCCGTTGTAGTTCTAATAGCAAAAGCAGAAATCATTGTGCTATTGCCGCGCAGGATTAGCCGAGCGGTCTAAGGCGCTGCAGTCATGGACTGTGCGGCTGGTCCCGGCGGAGGTTCGAGTCCTTCCTCAGGCATGGATGTGTGTGTTTGTCCTTAGGATAATTTAGGATAAGTAGTGTGTAAGCTTAGGGGCTGATGACCTTGGCAGTTAAGTCCCATAAGATTTCACACACATTTGAACATTGTCCTATTGCTAAATCCAAAAATGCTTCACGTAAAACTGCGAATATCGTTTATTACCGATTTCTGAAAGAGAGAGAAACTGGAGCGCAAATGTGTCACGCTGTAAAAAGCTAATCTGTTACTGTGATTGATGCAAGGATTTTCTGAAATCATTTCGCCCCAGAAGATTATGAATGGCTCTTAAAAAATGAGCTTCTGGGCTTTCCTTTGAAAAGCAAATTAGAAAGTGTCGTCGTGACGTTACAATAAATTCCAAATTGACATGGTGATGCGTTCAAGGTTGCTGCAAGCACCAGCAAGGGCAACATTTAAGAATTGTCAGATACTCATTCTCTTCAGAGATACGTCTCTATGTTTTGAAAGTTATCGTGCATTGTTCTTTTATAGCGATTACAAACGTTTCATTTCTAGAACAACAACGATAATGCTATTATAAAATAGATTTGCATTTATTAATAGTTAACGTGAGCAAGATATCGCCATTGCTAGAAAGGAAAAGTACGAATGAGAGCGCTGTCTACGTTAGAAGCTTTTTTCCCCGAAGAAAATGAAATTTGATCAGTCGATCAACACAGAAGCAGTTCTTGGCCTTCACGTTATTGCTAAAGCGGAAATAGATTAAAAACTGAAATACAACTGCTGAGGAAAGAAAACTACTTCTTGAAAAGAAGTAACAAGATCCTGAAAGCCAAGTGTTCGAAGTATATTGTGGAAGTAAAGAGACGTGCCTTTGATGGGATAAAACAATAGAGATAACGTAAATAGCATTTTCTCTCAGTGTTTCACACCAGCAGAATCACTTTTACGTTTACAGTTCCTTGGGTTCAGTCTCAAGAGAAACTTCTACCGGATTCAGATGACATCACTAGTAGTGACTAGCTCTCTGCAATCTCTAGAGGCAGGCCCGCTACTTCTTCAACTGGTTGGTTCAATACTATGAAGGAGTTTGAAGTGATATGTTGCAGTTTTCATGTGCGACATGTTGCCAAGTGTGACGTAGTGAGGCAAAAGTTAAGTTCTGCAATAACATTGAAGTTTCCCAAAATCCATCACAAAGTGGTTTTTGTCTACTAAGGCCAAGAATTAGAATAAGGTGTCTGAAGACAAAAGCTAAGATAGTAAAACATAAAAAACTTGTCCAGAAACAAAGTCTGAAGTCGGTAACGTCGTCATCTTTCTGTGTTGCAGTGAGTACTTATGACCGCAGTAAGATGCTCTAGCTCTTAATATTAAGTCTTTGAAGGTGGCTATTATTATAACGTAAAAGTATTTATTTCTTGTAATTGTAGAGTTAAACGATGCTTAATAATGTGCGTCAGCTCACGACGCTGGTGTTAAACTTTCGCTGCAGAACAGTACCCTCCGATGACGTCATACACGTTAGCCAATAGCAACGTGGCTTCGCTCCCCCCCCCCCCCCCCCCCGGATGGCCTACCCCCCCCCCCCCCCCCCGGATGGCCTACCAGATCGTTTCTAATTGCATTGGTAACTTCCAACAAACTTTAAACTTAATTTCAAATATTTTCTGATCATTTTACTGCTTAACGTGAACCACATTAGTTTTTTTTTTTTTACTATAAAAATACAGCGACCAGCCACTTTTTTTAATAGATTTTATTTATGCCAATATGCATTGTTTGTGACAAAAAGTGTTTGTGCTGTTACAAAAAAGAAAAAAAACAAGAAAAAACAAGGAGAGGAGAAGGTAAGTAAAATGAACAGCTGATAGTGCGTAACTTTAAACTCGCGAAATTGAAGTAAATGATTGGAATCGTTGCTTTTGCACAGGCCAGCTGCAGCATCCAAACTGCTGTCGATATTGTACCATTGTAGAAACTGAAGATACATGTAATTTGGCAGCTGAAGATGGGTACAAACCCGAAATGCATATTGGCATAAATAAAACGTACTAAAAAAAGTGGCTGGTCGCTGTATTTTTATCTACGGCCACGGAGCTCAACAGTCCAAATAGAATGGACAAATTGTTATTGACACATTAGTTCATCTGTGAAGTAATAAGACATTTGAACCTGTTTTATACATGGAATTTCAGTTCTTTAAAGAATCGTGGATTTACAGGTTAGTGCACAGTACATTATACATATTTTAAGAATAAATTCCTATGGGTCTGAGATGGAAAATTCTTTGCGTAATACCAATTTACGATAGTGAGATACGAATTTTTAACGCGAAAACCATTAAATAACTAAGGCTAGCTCAGCGACGGAAGAATTGTATATTGGGAATAACTAGGAGAGACAGAAAAACAAAGGGACAGATGGAGCGGAAGACTGTGCTATGTAAACACAAAGAAATAGTTGACAGGCAAAATAGTCAGGTAAGTGGATTACAGATGGACCAAGAAAATTCTTAGCTGCATTTCAAGAAACAACAGTTATATGATCTGGAAGGAGCAACATTGTTACGTCGGGTGAACACCGTAAGGCATGTAAAAACATAGAGAAGACTTTTGTCTAACAGCGGATGGTCGACTTGTCATTTGGCATTTACTTGTGTTAAGTTCTGATGCGAAACTGCATCAAAGACTAGAGAGGAATTGGACATTTTGTGAAATACAACACAAGTGTAAATTTGGGGACAGCCTTGATTGAAAAATGATTCTTGTTTCCTTCTTTTGCTGTGGTTGATGATAACTACCGATCATTGTAAAAATAAAATCAGTGATTGTTGTCAGGTGTAATAAAAATAAGAAAAAATACGACTAGGTTTTAGTGATTTCAGAAAACAAAACTGATGTCTGCCTTAATGGTTGTGCAATCCGTTAGACTTCGCTTCATTATTCTCAATTTATCCTCTGATGGAATTTATTTACTTCTTTATTTGCGTTATAAAAGGGGCAAATTATCGGGAACGCACTCGACATTTAACTTCCCGCTGGCAGTGGTGATGTTGGATATAAGTATTTCAGTGATGTCCGAAAATTAAGAATAGTTAAGGACGGCATAACGATGAGGCTCAGAGAACAAGTAAAAGTTCATTACATTTGGCGAACAGTAATAACAAAAACAATTTAAAAAGTGCCTTGATCAAAGAAACACATTGAAATAAATATAAATAGGAAAAATATCTTTCTCCAGATAACAGGGGATATGGTTAACTCCAACTGCTTCACAAGTTGGGCAGTGGCATAATATCCTCATTATGAGATGGTCAGGAGGTCTACTGGCAATCAATCCCGTTCCTGAGAAGCAGCTTTTCATCAAATGCATGGTGGCCATTGACGGACGAGCCATCTTCCCATTGCAACTGCAGATGTGGCTGCGGTTGTAGTTGCGGTTCCACATCGCCCTACCTCGGAGTTCTGAAAGTATTCCTCACAACAACCGCCAAGGTATGAAGCTCCACACCCTCATCCAACATTACGTCTTCCCTCGTTCTGACCTGTATAGTTGCCTCGTCATAGAGCTGTTTCTTACCCTTGTGAGATCTGTGGACGCGAGCAGCGGTCACCGATACATGAAGTGTCGGCACCATTCAACACCAAGGAGATGCAGCTTTCTCTTTTAAAAGTGACTCAACCATTCTTACGCATCGTTTCGGCGAACTTCGCACTTAAGACAGATATGCAAGTAAAGGAACAGTTATTTTAAAAAGATTAATTTCATGCGTAAGAGACGTATTTGTTAAAATGTTGCGGGTATAAATCGTCAAGACTCTATGGGCTTCTCCACGTAAAACGATACACGTCGTCTGCGGAGGGCCATACAGTAGCGACATGATGGTAACTAATTGAAATTTAACTTGAAACAAACAAAAAAAGGAGGAAAAACTACTGTAATTGCACCTCTGATTTTGGTTTATTTATGCTGTACGGAGTTTGTGAGAAATTTACTAACGTGTCTTTAGTTGAAAGGATCTGTGAGATTGACTTTCTAAAAGATACGACACATCGGGCCTTAACCCGTGGAGAAGTATAATTAGAAGTGGGAATATTAATTAAATTAAAAACAACGATTTATGTTATCAGAGATCGTCGCTAGTTGCGACCATAGGCTTACTAAATAAAAACTAGACCGCGCATTGGCGCTAGTGTCGCGTCCCCACACTGAACGTGATAGAAGGCGCCATTTGCAGGGAAACAGTGCGTAAACATGGTTCGTTCGTGTGCTAGTTTTAATTGTAACAGTAAGAATGGAAGCAAAGACGAAGACGGAAACAATGTTACATTTCACAGGATAGTCATTTCTGGTTATTTGTTACCGTCTATTACTTGTATATAGTATTTTCATGGAGAAATAATACATCATGAGCGTTTGTTTTTGTTTAGGTTTCCCCTTACAAATGATTTTCTAAATCGGAAATGGATAGTTGCTACTTGGAGAGAGAACTTCCAACCGACAGCATATCATTTGCTGTGCTCTCTTCATTTTGAAGAGAATTGTTACATGGAAAATTATGTAAGTAGACGTCAACTGAAGGACGATGCTATACCGACAGTATCTGGATTTCCAAATCATTTGTAAATGGTATGAAGTGCCATTTCGTTTCATAGCAGAACCCATTTTGTTGTCATCCGCGGCATCCGTACAGCACAGCGGTACGTCGACGATATTCTACGCCCCGTTTTGTTGCCCTTCATCGCAAGCCATAGTGTCCTGGAAATCGTGCAATGTAGGCCTAGGTTAAATAGCGTGGAAATACTGCCAGTGTGTATAATTTTGAACGTTCCTTTTCATGGGTACCAAGGCAAGGAAACCTCCAAAGCCAAGAAATGTTGAGACAGCAGAAAACGTGTGTGTCGATGTGCACGTTTCTGATTACACTGGAGACCACAATCATTCATTTCAATCAAGTCCAAGTAAGCTGAAGGAAAAGTTCGAAAAAATTGAAGAAAGGAAGGAAGTAAAAGTTGTTCAATATAAGACTAAGTTAAATACAGTGAACAAAAAGAGCAAAAGACAGACGCAGAAGATTTGCAAATTAGCAAATATTTTAGAAGAACTAAAAGCTAAAAACTTAGTAAACGATACAGTAATCTCGCTTATTAACGCTACTCACAGTGACATGTTATTGGAGATAGCCATTACAATGTTGTATGATGTAAATGTCAGTGTGTTAGCTGTTACTTGTGATGGACTTTCCATTAATATTGCAATGGCAAAGGAGTTAGGGGCAAATATAATCGCACTGTCTGCTACTTTAGAAGTTTCATGTAATTATCTAATGCAAATAACTCGATGTAAACTCGCTCCACCTTGTCAGGAAAGGGCCTTACATTCTTAAATTTCGCGTCTCTATGCAGACGTATCTCGGAAATTAGGAAACTTAATCCATTTAAGTATACTTTTAAAACAGACTGGAATACTCAGTATTTTTTTAAACAAACATGTGATTAATTTGTGCTTCAATTAGCTCTTGTTGCGTCTCATATACTTCAAATCACAACCCCAGTCCTAGGATTCATCCCTGCAAATGGCGGCGATCAGCTGCTTCAATTGGGGGACAGTTGCCTCGCTTCTCCGCTACGGCGTGGTAGGGGCTTGGTTGCGACGTAGCAGATCACTATTATCTCTGGATTGCTATAACCATGGAGGTAGAATAAGGGGAAATGGCGCTACAGACTTACGCTGTACGTTGTTTTGAAGCCAGTAGGCGGGGCCTGCCGCCATCTTGGATCCCCAAAACATTAGCAGACGAGTGTCTACAATTGCTTCTCGTTTCTCGTTCGTCATTTCTGTCGTGTGCACGCGATATTTGTTTTATGTAGTTAATGTTGCACTGTTTTAGTGAAGAACACAGCATAAGGAACGCAACTTCAAACGTTTTTCTGGTTTTAAATGCGTATTCGATACAGTAATACGACACGAAAATATGACGCTTCTGGCCTCAGTACTGTAATACCGTTTTGATTACACACCTCGAATAACCGAGAAGAGAAGTATGTGCTATGAAAAGCGTGCTTTCGTAATCCATTTCTATTAACTTTCATTGTGTTGGTGTCGATAATTGATAAAGCCAGAACTCCAAAAGCAATGATAGTTTAGCGGCACCGATTTGTATTCGTTGCATTTTCAAGTCAAATGCAAAATTTAAATGTTCAAGCTTGCAAGAAACTTACCTTATTTCCATTGGTGTCCCATAGATGTATGCAGGGATGATACAAACAAGCCAGTTGCCATGTCAACAAAGTAAAAGATTCGTTAAATTACGAAGGAAAAGAACTGAATTTAAGATTGTCAGGCCGATTGTAGTTTACACATCTGCTTTGTTTTTAAATTGTACCTACCAAGTGACATTCAGTGTGGCAAATAACAGCAATTTACAGGCTAACACGACAACACAGTGATTAATGTAATGATCTAAATAGCCTGGACTTAGGTAGGGAACTTCGCTTTAACAAATATATAACACTTTAAGTACTTATAATTAAACCATTGTAACAGGTGTTCCACACATTTTACTGAAGATTTAATTAATTACATGTAGTTACATTACTTTTGTATTAAGTCATTGCATTTTAAAATATTAGTCCCCATTTCCAGGATATTTCTTGCCAGGACTTTTCAGTTACTTGGGAATAACCAAACAATGAAAACCAAGTGTATTGCTCATCCCGAGAGAGCTCTTCGGGTTGAATTGATAGGAAATCTAACGTCAAATCACAGAAATAAAACCATACTGTAAAACTTTACAGTGCATCAGAATTTCAAGTATATATAAGAAAATAGTGCTTAAATAAGCCCTCTTACGAATGAAATGTGATTTGTATAAACTTTAGACTACAATCAGAACGATTAGTACACCAATCATCCTACGGAGATACACTCGTGCTTCCTACAGACAGGTGAGCGAATTTCAAAGGGTACAAATTGAGGCATTCCGAGTGAGGGGGTGGTCCTTTGCGAGAATTTCCAAACAAGTTGGACGCGCTACGTCGGTTGAGCAAGTGGTCACGTGAACATTTTCACACCGTAATTGATGTTTAGCCGTCCACACAGCTCAGACACCCTCCAGGATCGTCTTATTGTAAGGACAGCAGTGGCAGATCATACAACTAACACAGTACAGATAAAAGGGCTTGTGAACACAGACGTGTCAACGCCAACTGTTGTGAACTGGTTACTATCAGTGGGACTACAGGCACGCACACCTCTAGCGCGTCTTCCACTCATGCCACCGCATCGCCCTGCACGGCTCGACTGATGCCGCACGAGGGTCACTTGGAAGATGGAATGGCGAGCCGCGGTCTTCAACCGTGACAGCAGATTCTGTCTCCACAGAAGCGATGGTCGTTTGCGTGTACGATGCAGACCTGGTGAGCACTGTCTCGTATAGGGCCTTCGTCGAAGATACACTGGTCCTACCGCAGGCCTTATGGCCTGGGGTGCGATAAGCTACAAGTCTCGCTTACCTTTGCTGTTTCTGGAGGGGGCTCCAATCAGCTCTCGGTACGTGCAGAATGTTGTTAGCCCCATTATTTTGCCGTTCTTGCAACAGTAAGATGATGTGTTGTTGCAACAGGATAAGGCTTGCTCATACATTGCCCGTCAAACTCAACATGCTCTGGAACGCTTGCATTAACTTCCTTGGCCAGAGCACTATCTCCGGACTTGTCTCGAATCGAGCAAGTATGGGATATGATAGGACGAGAAGTGTGACTTGTCAACAAGCAAACCTTGCAGAACTACGTGAAGAGGTCGAGCTGGCGTGGCGTAACGTAACCCAGGACTAATCGACTGGATGCCACAGTCGGCATCTACATTGCCACCCGTGGAGGCTACACCACTAATTAATATGGGTTTTTCAGCATGGGTCGATACCTGGTACCTCGGAACTGCCAGTGCTATTGATCTGTAAATATGTGCCGTTGCAACGATAAATCTTGAGTGAACTGGAAACCTCTAAAAGGATGTAGTAACTTTTTCCGGCAATGTGCATGAAACCTCTAAGACAGTACATTGGTATCACTTTGTAGATTACATCATATGCCTTCTAAAAGAAGCACCCAGTCGCATCTGACAACTCCACATTGACCTAAACACAGTCCATTCAAAAATAAAGTCCACCATAAAACAGAAAATGACAAAAAGTTAAATTTCCTTGACTTAGCAATGTGTAGACCAGCATAGCCATACACAAAATCTTAAGACACCCTATTATTCACAAACAAACCGTTTCTTATACGTGTTGTGTAGACGAGATAAAACTCTACTCAAGGAAGACAACTACAAAAGGAACTACATATAATCAAACAAATACCTGTGGCGAATGGATATGATGCAAACATTACAGATAGAGTGAACCTCAGAATTAAAACAAAAATTAAAGGAACACACTACACGTAAAACAAATAGATCATCACCAACACACACACAGGCAAAAACAGAATATAAACACACAGAACACAAATACACAGAACATACACACGGACACACAAGTACAAGAGGCACCCACAACAACAAAACAAGTGTCATAACAACAAAGCAGTTTACAAGACAGGCAAAATACATAAGAAGGACTAAATTTGTCTACAGAATGGATAATACACGTTAGCAGAGAAAAATTAGGCAGTACCAGCACGGAAAAACACAGCACAATTGGTATTTATCAACTGCTGTCCGCAGCTCGTGGTCGTGCGGTAGCGTTCACGCTTCCCGTGCCCGGGTTCGACTCCCGGCGGGGTCAGGGATTTTCTCTGCCTCGTGATGACTGGGTGTTGTGTGATGTCCTTAGGTTAGTTAGGTTTAAGTAGTTCTAAGTTCTAGGGGACTGATGACCATAGATGTTAAGTCCCATAGTGCTCAGAGCCATTTTTTATCAACTGCTGTGTCAGCATTGCAATTCAATTTATATTGGGCAGACGAGCAGAAATTTCAATATTATGTACACAGTACACAGAAGAGCACTAAAAAGTAACAGCTGTCATTTTTGTTCGCTGAACACGTTATGGATATGAACCACAGACCAAATTAACCAGACAAAATTCACAAATGCAGCAACAGCCCTCCCAGACACTAATAACTGAGGAGAACTACCAACTGCAGGAAGCCATTGTTGAAGGAGGAAAAGAAATAATGAACAAATACGCATCTCTCTGTAACGTAATTTCATTGTCTGAACTCTAAGAACTGTTAGACGACCCAAATCCATACACACACAGACACACACACGCACACATAGATACACGGCGTCAGACACTCCTCTCAAAGCCTAAGACCAAAACAAGATTCATAACTCTAGCCGGAACATATTCAATTGTCCGCCAACTTGCTTTCGTATCTTACAAACAGTGATAAAGTGCAATTTTTAATGCAGAGTTTGGATAGTGAGATAATGAGCACACCAGAAAAAGTAAGTGGAAAAATATTGCATACACAGACACAAACCCACGCGCATAAACACAGAATAAAACAATGCTAACCAAAACTGCCTAGTACGAAAAGGTTTTCAAATACAAAAGTCACAATCGATTAATGGTCAATATGGGTTGAAGTTATTAAAACAGCATTAGGCCGGGAAAAAGGAGGCCCGACACTATAGCAGTAGGTATCCCATGACTTTCGTCACCTCAGTGCATAGTGATATTAACGTACAAAGTTATCTTCAATGAAAATAACATTGTACACTAAGTTCTACAGATGACAAACTCCTAAAGAAAAACACCTATAACGCAAAGTACAGAAAGCTACAAAAACTACAGAATGTGGTATAAATAAAGGTATCTATGAATTTTTTTTGTTGGTTTCCAGGTTTGTGAATCGTTTTCTTGAAAACTGAACTGTCTGTATGTACAGACAGTAAAGCGCAATTTTCCTGTTGTTTGACATAAAGACACTAAAAAACTCACTGATAATGCTGTAACTTCAGCAAAACATGCGTTGGTGAAATGAGGAAAAAAACATGTATTTGCTCAAGGCAGATCCTATTCAAAAACAAAGATGCGCAGTTTTTTTTGTGAAACTTCATCTCCTCAGGGCCCTTAAGCTGCACAGGCAATACATTTTGCAGACATCGTTGAAAATCATCGAGCAGCTAACTCCAGACATTGATCGATCCTGTTGTGGTGTGACTACTGCTGATAGGCAATGCAGTGGCGTCCGAAGAACACTGATTGCGCCTGAGAACCGTAGGAAAAGAGATAACTTTGCGGCGCATTCAGTTCTTTTAGACTGCGCTATGTATCCCATGTACTTAATAGGTGTCAGAACATTCTTTGCTGCAAAAGAAGTTTAAAACACCACATACCCGACCGAGAGATTACACTGTGCTCATAAAGTGCACGCATTACTGAGCCATTGCGTGCGTACTTCTCTTGTTTCTTCATCTTTGAATCGTGTGACTGTTCGAAGCAGGGAGTACTCGTTCCCACACATAACAACATCCCGATTTGTGACAAAATCTCTACGATCATTTATGGTGAACGCATATTTTTGTTCTTTCCGTTATCCTCCTCTACCTGTCATGCAATTTGGGGACATCTTGGAGATTCATTTTAGGATATGTGGAAACTAGCCCTCGTTCGATCTGCACATACCTGAGTGACATGAACGTTACCATCCGCGTCTCAGTCACGTTACACAAGATGTATAGCCCTACATGAGCAATGAACCACAGCTCGGTTTTAGGTCACGTTATTAAAACGAAAAGTAAAGACACTATTATCGATTTCGAATTTACAAAGGACAACAAACGTGTAAAACAACCCACCATCTGTGCTGAACGTAAAATGATGTAAACCGTCTGAAGATAAATTCTGAAAATTCCGTACCGATGGAAGACTATTTTTTTCTCTTATTTTGTAATAATTGAACTATCGTTGGTTGTTTCTTTACGCTGTACACTGAAAAATGTACGTTTCAAATATGACTGAAATTACGTAACTGAGAGTAATCTGAAACACAACTGTTAGAATGGGAATGGCATGTGAACGTGTACTTTATCTCATTGCTTATGGGCTTTGCCCTGTGCTGAACTTTCCTGACTGCGAGAATGTAAATTTAATTTAGCTGCGAGAATGTAACCTGTCAATAACTTTAAACCAAACCAAAACTGCATGGATTTACGTAACTCAAAAACTGAATCTGATGCAACACTACTGATTTGAAATTGACCCTGGTTATTAAACAAAAATTGATCAGTTTGAAAATAATGTTCCCTGTGTTTAATGAATTCTATTCCTGGAATAATAAAGTTTCTTACCTTTGTCTGTGCAATAGTAACGCTCTTTGCACTGACCCCTGTTAGTACTTTAAATTGTATAGTTAGCAAACAGCTATTGTGCAAGGCTGTTGCTTAGCATACATTTTAATTAAATCGAATGACTGAGATAATAACTTCTTGAGGAAAATAGTTAATCAAAAATGACATGGATCTTGAAACTGGTATCGATTTGGGGTAAATAGCTATGTGGCTATAACTTTAAAGCCTGTATTTTGACTCTTTGAAGATTAATAAAGCTCACAATTAACACATTCAATAAACTGATTAAATATTAAGAATTAGCTTTACAAAACCATTGTATGTGAGTGCTATACATTGTCTCAATCATCACTTATGAATACGCGCATTGCATTAGCAACAAAACAACTTTCTTTACCTTAATTATTTCCGTCTTCTGTTGAGATTCGTTTTACAGTTAGCTAACATTATAGTATCTTGCAAATAAAAAATCGTTGCCGCCTGTAGCTTGTAACAACAACAACGCTGTACTATTGTACATATAATATTTTCTTCTTCTGATTTTCGATAAATTAGTGTAATCGATGTTCTGATTTCATGTCTTTTTTGTTTCATGTCATTATGTTAAGGAAACTGTAAACAATTTTCAATGTGAATATTGATGTTTATGTCAATTGTCAAACAATATTGTAACAGAATTGAAGTGTAAGAAATGTCGAAACTGTTGTAACTTGTTTAAAATTGTAATTGTGCGTCTGGTCCATACGCAGGCATTGTATTAGGATACGTAGAATGCAAAACTTCGGGTGAATACCCTGTCTGTAAGGGAGCGGTAATAGGTGGATGGCAGGCGAGCGTGGGAAAATGCACACGGGCGCTGTACGACATAACGGGCTCAGCAGTGGCAGTTGGAGTTTGGCATTGGTCTGAGTAACACGTTCTGGATCGAGGAGGCGCTCCTGGAAGACGTAGCTTCATTGAGCCTCGGATATGCCGTTCCGACGCCTATACAGCATGGCAAAATTCCATAGGCACTAAATGGAAAAGTATTGCGACGCTAAGAAGAAGTAAAGCGCCGATACATCAAGAGCCATTGCTGTGATTGTATGTGTGCTCTGTGCCTCGCCGTCTTGCCGCCCGCCAACCGCCACATCGATACAAACAGGTTGAAACTTTTAGTACTGTATTCGTATGGACCAGTGTTACTTTTGTTCCATACTATTCAATAACAACCTAAATTTTACCAGAACTGTCCTATCATTTAATTATCCTCACAACTAACCTAGACAGGGTCCTTTACAAATGTTGTGCAATCCGAGTGTCCCGAGATGAAAAATTAAAGTTTGTGTTAATAATAATTACCTGCAGACCTAGCTATGTTAGAATGATGCTTAAAGAACTTTTTTTGTTAATGAACTAATAGACGAATAACAAAGGTCTGACAAAGTTGGAAGATAATTTTGATATCGATTTAGAAATGAAGTTTAATTATTTTGAGGCAGATATAATGGTATTTAAATGAGCAGGAAATAAGATAAAAAAGAGTAGTAAGTCATATATTGGAAACCTTGAGTGCATAATGATTTCAGTATTTAATTGTTTTAATACAGTGATCATAACAGTTTCAAGGTCCCCCCCCCTCTTTTTTTTATTCATTTGAATTCTGAAGTGTTCTAGACTGATTTGATCAGCAAAGTTAAAGTCAATATAAAAAACCAAAATTTATCAGTGTTTTACCTTTATCAAAATTGACATTGTGTGTGTGATTCGAAAGTGCTATCTCTAGGGTAACCTAAGCCCGATTTTAATCAGATCAATAGACAGTACGAAGTTTTGTAGTAAACATTATAGTGTAGTGTTATGTATTTATGGTTTATCCCTACCAGTACAGAAAGTGAAATTATCAGTTGAATAGATTTTCTGGTTCTAAAATTTACCATATTATGCTGTATTACTGTGTGTTGTTTTGCTTG
This sequence comes from Schistocerca serialis cubense, assembly GCF_023864345.2. Lineage (NCBI taxonomy): Eukaryota > Metazoa > Arthropoda > Insecta > Orthoptera > Acrididae > Schistocerca > Schistocerca serialis. Next base: position 421,623,475 of record NC_064639.1, on the reverse strand, counting down.
AACGTACATCAACTTGTACAGGGAAGAAACTCAGTTAATGCCTAATTAGGCATTAACAAATTGGTAGCATCTTCAGTGTTGTTTTTGTCCGTCCTGACATGTAGTTGCATTTCGGACTTGATTGACGTATCATTGTTATTGCAGAGTGGGTGTAAGTCTGATTTGCCTCCATTCAGGTACACACGGTCAATTTCTATACAAAAATCCTTTCTCATAAGGTGAAGCCCGTCAACTTACCATAGTACAGTCTTTAATGAGTATCGTGCCCCACAGGCGGCAGCGTTACAGGGTCCAGCACACATACAACACGTCTCTACAACTGTGAGTCCTTCATACATCTCTCGATCTAAAGTTACTCTAACACATTACCCATAACACACTGAATCAGGGATCGCTGTTGAGCAGCAACACTACTACACGATCGATACTACGTTTGACCATACATGTTGTGATCCGCTGTGCCTTTCAGAATGACCACATCACCCTGGGAACGACATCCGGCCTAGACACTTCCGACAGTTGTTGCAGATGTTTTCTTTCAGACATTTCACGACTTACACGCCAACGGCCATCTGTCCTGTGGAGCATAAAACGTGATTCATCTGAAAAGACCACCTGTCGTCAATCTGTGGATGGCCAATTGCGGTATTGGCATGCAAATTCTAGCCTCCGTCGCCCATGAACAGCAGTCAGCATGTATGCATGAACCAGGAGCCTGCTGCGGATCGTGGTCGTGCGGTAGCGTTCTCGCTTCCCGCGCCCGGGTTCGATTCCCGGCGGGGTCAGGGATTTTCTCTGCCTCGTGATGACTGGGTGTTGTGTGATGTCTTTAGGTTAGTTAGGTTTAGGTAGTTCTAAGTTCTAGGGGACTGATGACCATAGATGTTAAGTCCCATAGTGCTCAGAGCCATTTGAACCTGCTGCGGAGGCCCATACGCAGCAACATTCGCAGAACGGTGGGTGAGGTGACACTACTGGTAAACCCCTTGCTTCTTCTGGACGGTCAGTTCCTGTATTCTATTCGACGGTGCACGTCTCCGCTAAGCTGTTCACCCCTCTCATCTATGGACTTTGGCGCACCACAGATGCTTCGGCGACGGCTTTGGACAACGTAATTTTGTCATGCACAGTATACTTTAACCATAGCGGCAGTCGAACGATTTTGAGACTTAGCGGTTTCGGAAATGCTTCCATCCTTGGCCCGAAAGCCACTGATCGTGATCTTTTGGACGTCAGATAAATCGCTCCTTTTCCGTATTACTACAACGATTGGACAGTGTTCCGCATACCCCGAAACGCGTTGTTGCCCTTCACTGCTATTGTTGCCACTTGCCGTCTGTAAGTGGTTATTGCAAGCTGGCGTCGAACATATGCACTGGTGACATGAATGTGACTGGACTGTGTAAATGTTCTGTGCCACATAACTTCAGTTACGTTTAAGAATAAGCATTGTACTTCAGTAGTTGATACTGAGACCGCTGCTGATGCCGATTATTTGTCGTTGTATCGGTTTTTTGGAGGTCAGATTGGACTCTGGGACAGCTCTCTGCGGCGCTGAGGGCCTTACGCTATCTGGCCATCGGAGCGCGGTGCTTGTGTGTTCGCGGGCGAAGATGTGGCCCTGGATAGCGCTGCCCCGCGGCAGGAGTTTGGGGACAAAGCGACCAGCCCGGACTTGGCCCCGCGGATCGCCGCATTCCGCTGTTTTTTGCTCCACTCTGGCTGCCGAAACGTCCGCGAGCTGCAGTCTTGGCCAGCCTTCGGCGTCTCACCCGCTGCCCACCACATACGGAGAGCGTCTGACTTCATCTGCCAGATAGCCGCTGTGGTAGTGCACGCAATCAGTCCTTCCGACTGGTAAACTGTCGCACTGCGTCACATTGACGTACACTGAGGTGACAAAAGTCATGCGATTGTACGTATACAGACGACGGTAGTATCGCGTACAGTAGGTATAAAATGGCTGTGCATTTGGGGGAGCTGTCATTTGTATTCAGGTGTTTCATGAGAAAAGATTTCCGACGTGATTATGGCAGCACGGCGGGAATCAACAGATTTTGGACGCTGAATGGTACTACAGGCCTGTGGCATTTCATTTCGGAAATAGTTAGGGAGTTCAATATTCCAAGATCCACAGTCTCAGTATGTGCCGAGTATACCAAATTTCAGGCAATATCTCTCACCACGGACAACGCAGTGGTCGTCAACCTTCACTTAGCAACCGAGTGCAGTGGCGTTGGCGTAGCATTGTCATTGTTAACAGACAAGCAACACTGCGTGAAATAATCGCAGAAATCAAGATGGAACGTACGAAGAACGTGTGTGATAGGACAGTGCGGTGAATTTGGCGTTAACGGCATATGGCAGCAAACGACCGACACGAGTGCCTTTGCTAAAAACTCCTGCAGCGCCTCTCCTGGGCTCGTTACCGTATCGGTTGGGCTCTAGACGAATGGAAAACTGTGGCCTGGACAGATGAGTCCTAGTTTCAATTGGTAATAGCTGATGGCAGCGTTCGAGTGTGACACAGGCCCCACGAATCCATGGACCCAAATTATCGACAAAGCAACCTGATGGTGGCTCCATAATGGTGTGGACCGACTTTACATGGAATCCAACTGAGCCGATCACTGGCTGTAAACGGCTTTGTTCGGGTACTTGGGGACCAAACAGCGATGGATTTTTCTTTGTTTGCAATGTCTTCTTTTTCTTGCTATTCACCAGGCCGCAGTTTTTTTGCGACAGGTGTGAAGAAATACCTGGACAATTAGAGCGACATGAATCGCATCGAATGTTTTTCGGATTTAATCGAAAGGTCGGGTCGTGCACAGGATTCTGCACCGGTGACACTTTCGCAGTTATGGACGCCTATAGAGGCAGCATGGCTCACTATTTCTGCAGGAGACTCCCAACGAATTGTTGAGTCCATGCAACGTCGAGATGCTGCACTAGGTCAGGAAAGGATATCCGACAAGATAGTAGTTGGTATCCCAACACCTCAGTGCATAGTGATATTACAAGCGTCCCATATGTTACGGGACACAGTGCTCTGTTCATAAAATCTAGAGAAGAATGTCCTATCAACATATTTGTGGAATGAAGAAACTATCTGGACGTGGATCATTCTGTCTGTTGACACTAAAAAAGGGGCTGCATGTGGTTTCCACTCATTCTTAGACATCCTTCAACTCACCTCCTCAAAGCGCAGGACTCGTGCGAACCGTACCAGGCTGATGTCCTGTATACTGCATCCAGTGAATTCTGCACCCAGAAAGGATCGAGAAAGGGTCCACTATTATCCCCGTCCGAACTCCGTGACTTGCCCCGCAGGCAGAAGAGCGGATAACCCCTCCCGCCCTGCCCTTACTTGATGTACTGATTAAGACGAATGGAGATGCTCGAACAGGAACTGTAATGCCTAAATTCCTATAGTCGAAAATAATTATATATTTTTTATTTTGTGTCGGATTCAGTGATACTTCGTTTAAAAAAAATTAAGAGCAGATCTTCAGAAAATACAGTAATGAAATGATCTATGGCATTGTTGTCCGGGAGGCCCCATTCGGGGGAGATCGGCCGCCGTATTGCAAGGCCTTTTTAGTTGACGCCACGTCGGCGACTTGCGAGTCAATGATGATGAAAATGATGGAGAAGGTCACACCACAGCCAGTCCCCTGCCGGGAATCGAACCCGGGGTGTTAGTGTGGGAGGCGGTAATGCTACCGCTACGCTACGGAGGCGGACAGAAAATACAGTGGAAAACATTAAAGCCCAATTACAATCACGGATTTTAAATACCCAACAAAGCATGCTTCAAATGGATCAGTATATGGTAAATGTAATGTAAATAAAATGCGTTGTCATTCAAACGAAAAGGCCAATTCGGATGAGTACAGGATGAACCAGAACTTCGACAAAATTTCAGAAGTTGTCCACGAATGTTTTCCAAGTATTCTGGTATGAGGGACCCTTGGTCTCCAGTATTTCATTACAGCAGAGCAATTGCATTTCGTTTAATTTCTTATCCCCGTGTACCGGCATTGCATTGAAAATACCTGCTCAACAGAGAAAAAGTCGACAGTATGCGCTGTGTGTCTTGTTTGGAAACAAACTTTTTCTATTCACTCACGGTAGCTGCTGTTGATAACGGTATGGACCACTTTACCCTTGGCCATCAAGCTTGCATCCGGTGTTCCTTAGTACAGTCTCGGGTTGGTTTCTCCGGCAGTGTTAGTTTTACATCAATAGTGAAACACAACCGTATGGATACATCTACTGATGAAAACTCGGCCGATATGCATCTCCCTATGTGTTTACTGAATGCGCTAGATACAAGGAGTAAGAAAGCAAACGAAATGTAATTTCTCTGTAACGAATCACTGGAAACCAAGCGTCATTTTGCCAAATACTCATAAAAAGTCACTGGACAAACTCCAAAATCTTGTCGGTTGATTTCTGAATCATTCTGTATAGGTGACATGAGCTGCACGTAGCTTTATTCTCCGACTCCTAGCGCTACGTGTGCGCGCCCTCTATACCTCTCTGTGACTTAAAAAGATGAAAACGATTTTCTTTATAATTCTACATCTGCATCCATACTGTCCAAATCATTCTAAAGTGCATATCACAAGGTACCTTACGTTGTACCAGGTATTAAGGTTTCTTAACGTTCCATTCACGTATGGAGGACGGAAAGAATAACTGCTTAAATGCCTCAGTGGATGCTGCAATTAGTCTATACTTGTCCTTGCGATTCCTACGGGACCGATACGTAGGGGGTTGTGGTACATTCCTAGATTAATGATTTGTGGTTGGTTATTGAAACTTAGTAACTAGGCTTCCTCAAGACTCTGTCACTTCAGTTTCATCAGCATCTTTGTGACACTCTCCCACTGGCGAAACAAACCTTGGACCATTAGTGCTGCCTTTATTTACTTCGTTGAATATCCCGTGTCAGTAATATATGGTACGTGTCCCACAAACTTGAGCAATTTTCTGCAGTGTGTCGCATTTGCAAGAAGTCTCTCTTGTAGACTGATTGCATTTTATTAGCCTCCTACCAAGGAAACGAAATCTGCCCTGTGCTTTACCTTCGACAGAGCTTATGCGATCGCTTCATGTCCTTACAAATCGTTATGCCCAGGTATTTGAACGAGTCAGCCGATTTTATTTGTGACTCGATATTGTAGTCAGAGGATACCACGTTCTTTGCGTTTTGTGAAGTGCACAATTTTACATTTCTGAACATTTGAAGCAAGTTGTCAAATTTTCACTATTTTGAAATCTTATCAAGATCTAACTGAATATTTGTGCAGTTTTTTCAGATAGTATCTCATTATAGATAATTACATCATCTGCGAAAAGCCTAAGATTACTAAAATATTGTTTGCAAGACCCCAACACACTTTTCTGGGCCACACTCGAAGTTAATTCTACTTCCGTTGATGACTCTCCATTCAAGGTACCTTGCTGCGATACCCTCCCGAAAATTCTTCAATCCAGTCACAAATTTCGCTTGATATCCCGTCGACCCTACTTTTGGTAGGAAGTGTAGATGTGAGACTGAGTCAAATACTTTTCGGAAATCGAGAAATGTTGCAACTACCTGACTGTCGTGATCTACTGGCTTCAGGTTGTTATGTGAAAACACTACGAGTTGGGTTTGACGTGACCAATGTTTTCGGAATCCATGGTTCGGCATGGAGGAGATGCCTCATTACGTTTGAGCTCAGTATACGTTCTAAGATTCTACAAAAAGTGGATCTCAAGCATATTGAACGTCATTTTGTGATTCACTTCTGATGCGCTTCTTATAGATGGGTATGACCCGTGCTGTTTTGTTCGAGGAATCCGTTATGGATTTAGGTTAAAAGACGGTTCACTCAGACGGATATCTGGTATAGACTCTAAAAGACATACCATCGTAATATCTATATCACTTCTTTTTGCAGTGATGGGAGAACTACGCAGGGGCGGTACTTCTAGATAATTCTGCATATCATTGTTATTATTGTTAATTGAAAGATACAGGGACATTATAAAACAATATTTTAAGTAAGATGAACTTTAAAAGACCTGATTATTCACCACAACTTACGTAATATCGTAACTTACGTAACGAAGGAGCAAAAATTTTCAAAGTGACAAAGCATAACGAGTTTTTATATTAGGACAAAGTATACATGTCAATGTTACTGACGGCTATACAATTAAAGAGGAGTTACTAAATAAGGTTTTCCGAAATTCTTTCATCAAAGAAGACGAAGTAATTAGCCCAGAGTTAAAATCAAGAGCTGCTACAAACATGAATATTTTAGAAGTGGATGTGGTCGGTGCAGCTCGACAACGCAGATCACTTAATAAGGCAAGTCTTCCGGCCCAGTATGTATGTTAATTAGGTTACTTTCAAAGTATGGTGATGTTATAGCTTCATATTTAGCAATCATGTACAACGTCTGGCTCGCCGAAAGATCGGCATCTAAAGACGGGGAAGTTACACAAGTCACACCACTGCCGAAGAACGAAAATATGAATAGGCCATTGAATTATGGACCTATATCACTGTCGTCGATTTGATGTTGGATTTTGGAACATGCACTGTTAGAAAATTATGAATTACATTCAATAAAACGATCTACTGACAAATGCACGAATTCAGCATAATCGTTCTTGTGAAACACAACTAGTCCTTCATTTTCATGAAATAGTGAGTGCTATCGACAGAGGATCTCAGATTGATTCCATATTTCTAGATTTGCAGAAGGCTTTTGATACCGTTCCTCACAAGTGACTTGTAATCAAATTGTGTGCGTACGGAGTACCGTCTCAGTTGTGCGCATGGATTCGTTATTTTCTGTCAAAAGGAGAATCATCGTGTAAAACGGAAGTGATATCTGACGTTCCCCAAGAAATTGTTATAGGTCCTTTGCCACTTCCTTATCTACGTAAATAATTTACGAGGCAACGTGAGCAGGCGTCTTACATTGTTTGCAGATGCAGTCATTTACCGTCGAGTAAAGGCCATCAGAATATCAGAATATCAAAACAAAATTGCAAAATGATTTATACGTAATTTCTGTTACGTGCGAAAAGTGTAAATTTTGATCCTAAATAACGAAAAGCGTGAGGCTGTCCACTTGAGTACTAAAAGGAATCCATTAAATTTCGGTTACACGATAAATCACACAAATCCAAAGGGTATCAGCTCATGAAAGTATCTGGGTTCAAAAATGGTTCAAATGGCTCTGAGCACTATGGGACTTAACTGCTGAGGTCATCAATCCCCTAGACTTAGAACTACTTAAACTTAACTAACCTAAGGACATCATACACATCCATGCCCGAGGAATGATTCGAACCTGCGACTGTAGCGGTCGCGCGGTTCCAGACTGTAGCGCCTTGAACGAAAGTATCTGGGGGATATGTATTACTAACAACTTTAATTGGAACGATCACTGTGATAAAGTTGAGGGGAAGGCGAACCAAAGACTGCGTGTTATTGGCAGAGCCCTTAGAAGATACAACAAATCGCTTAAGGGTTGGGTTATTTTTGGGGAGGAGACCAGACAGCGAGGTCATCGGTCTCGTCGGATTAGAGACAGACGGGGAAGGAAGTCGGCCGTGCCCTTTCAAAGGAACCATCCCGGCATTTGCCTGGAGCGATTTAGGGAAATTACGAAAAATCTAAAGCAGGCTGGCTGAACGCGGGTGTGAACCGTCGTCCTCCCGCATGCGAGTCCAGTGTGCTGACCACTGCGCCACCTCGCACGGTAACTCGCTTAAGGAGACTGCCTGTAACAAAAGTAGACTTGTCCATCCTCTGTTAGAGTATTGCTGTACGGTATGGGATCTTTACCAGACAAAATTGACGGAGGACATTAAGAAAAGTTCAAAGAAGGGCAGCTAGTTTTGTATTACCGCGAAATATTGGAGAGAGACAGTGCCACGGATATAATAGGGCATTGCGATGGAAGCGATTAAAACGAAGGCGTTCTTCGTTACAGTGAGATCTTTTCACGAAATTGCAATCTCCAGCTTTCTCCGCCGATTGAGAAAATGATTTGTTGACTCCCACCTACATAGAGAGAAACCATTTTGATAAAATAAGAGAAAGCAGAGCTCGCACGGAAAGATTAGGTGTTCATCTTCCTCGCGCGCTGCTCGAGACTGGAACGGCAGAGAAATAGTGTGAATATGGTTCGATGAACGCTCTGCCAGACACTTAAGTATGAATTGCAGATTGGTCATGTAGACGTAGATGTGCATTATGAAAGAAGAAAAAGTAGAATATAAACGATAAAACAAATAGAACCAGTACCATATGCTTATGTAAGAGAGAATATCGTAGAGCGGTGTGTAGAGACAGTTGGTGAAGCTCTTGCTCTTCTTCCAGCTACACTTTGTTCACGGTTGGTCATTTGCATGACTGGCTCGGACAGGTCGGCGCAGCCCGCCATCGCGGACGAGGACTGGCGGGTGCAAGTAGGCTGTGACGTAGTGAGCAGGTACTTGCAGGTAAACTGGGTGCAAAGTTCACAGATTTCTGATTGAGTACAAATCTCTCTGGATGCAATTCTCATTTATCCGTCATCGGATGTGGCCACATGGATGCACCATTAGCTTCTATATGTCCGCTTCCAGTGGTTGTAGCATGTACGAAAGCCTTTAAGTATCCCATAATCCAACAATCCAAATGATTAAAAGATAAGTGGATTTTCAAAGCTGCTGCAGCTCCGGTCAAATTATCGTTCATTACCCCCTAGGTAGTGTCATCTGATGTGTACAAAACATAATAGTGTCCTGTCGCGCGTAAGTCACATTCGTTATCTTTCACTGAGGGTAGCGTTCTCTAAGAGCACGGAAAATTTTCACGTAGAAACTGATGAACAACATCTGCTAATGTTTCCCAATAAGTGAATGACCCTATCAGTCTGTCTCACGTAATTCCTGACAGTACATTAAAGATCAAACGAACCTGATGCTCGAGTAATTGCATCTGCTCACTTGCGATATTGCTGCCAATTTATTATTCAGACAACACTCAGTTCGTCAATGAATCGCATGCAGTGAATTGCGCATGTTCAACGCTTCGTTTCGGGGCTGAGTCATCCTCAGAAAGGTAATCAGGCTGTAATAAATATCAGCATTACAGTCAGTGGAATAAGCACATAGACAAACACAACCATTAAGAAAACTGAAATGAACTTCACGCCAGGAAGACAACATATTCCACAAATAAGAAACGCTCTCGACAGAAGTAAAATAGCCCATATCTCGAAAGCTGTTTCCAGGCATATGTTTAAAGGACTATTTTCTGTCTTGAAAACGTAGGGCTTTTTTAAACACTCTGTACGAGTAATAATATGATGAACATTTACGAAGACCAGACTAAACGCTATCCGCACTACACGCAATATTTACGCGAATATGCAAGAGTTAGGGATACAGGGTACTTTTCTGGCACAATATTGTGTAAAAATCAACAGCTGTTTCTTTCAGGCACTGTTCATAATGTATATGTTTTACAGATTTTTTGTTGATATCAGGTAATGCAGCACACTTTCTAAACAAATTAGAAGTATTTTTAATGTTTTTGAACCTGCTTAGGCTTATTTAAAAAAATTACAAAGAAATTGATGTATTTTTTTTCCCAGAATGCTCCCTCAAATGGAGGTACCATTTAATTCAATGTTATACTCCTGAAGGACACCAAATTTTTACCAGATGTACATGACATGATGGCTGAGGTACTAGACCTATTTAATTCCTCCTATTATGTATATTACAAGGATAAAACAATATCACATCTTATATTTTAATTTTAAAATTTTTTCGTAATAAAAATGTTATTTTTCTATAATTTAGTTGATTCTGCAATAAAGCTTAGGTCTGCTACATAAGTATGGACTATTGCAAGCTAAGAGAAAAAATTAGAGCAATTCTTTATAAACTTTAGGAAACATTTGTACCTGAATTGTGAAAAATACAACTTGTGGGAAATTGCGAATGAAGATATGAATCCGATTAAACTGTGCCTCAGAACATTCCTGAAGCATAGTCTTCATCCTATAGCATTTCTTTATCTTCAAGCTTCCTCTTGGCATTCCTTTTAGCACTTTTTGTTTCTTTGGTAACTTGAAGAGCAAATCTTTCAGCTTCAAGCACCGATTGTCTGTCACACACAAGCAATTGATCTTCCACATTAGAGCCACATTTTATGCCTAAATTTCTCAGGACTTCCAATCTTCCTATCACTCCATCATTGAAACATATCAATGCACCTAGCACACTAGCTTTTAATGTTTTTATTCCTACAAAAACATACTTGGGTAATCTTCCCCATATGCAATGATTGAAACTTTCATTTGTGTTCTGAGTGCCCCCATGAAGACATTTCCTAAGCAAAACAGGTTCACTCAGGTTTCTAAAAATTGGTTTTATTTCATTCATAACAGGCTCAGGAACAGAGTGCTTATGATGGTGTATTTGACCACTTTCTTTTGCTTTTTGGTAACCACACCAAGAATCTGCTCCTTTAGGGCAAAGTCTGCGAACAGGGTGGTAATCTGTGGACAGCTTATGAAAATAGGTGGCCCATACAGCTTTGGGCCCGACCATAGTAACTCTGAAGTTAGTGTCATTCTACCTCGGCCAGACAGAGATTTTCCATCAGATAGCAACTTTCCTCCCATTTCTCTTCGTAGCTTCCTCAATCTAGCGCCCATCCTCTTTTGCACATGTCCACAACACTCCAGTTTTGTTACCAAGGTATCATCATAAACATTGAACTTATTAATTTTATTGAAAGCTTTAGAGTCCCATCTCTTAGGTACTTCGTATATCTAACGTTATATATAGCCCGCATCTCGTGGTCGTGCGGTAGCGTTCTAGCTCCCCACGCCCGGGTTCCCGGGTTCGATTCCCGGCGGGGTCAGGGATTTTCTCTGCCTCGTGATGGCTGGGTGTTGTGTGCTGTCCTTAGGTTAGTTAGGTTTAAGTAGTTCTAAGTTCTAGGGGACTTATGACCACAGCAGTTGAGTCCCATAGTGCTCAGACCCATTTGAACCATCTAACGTTATAAAGGGGCACCGACCTCTGAAATATTTGTAGAGCTTCATCACACTCCATACCTTCACTGTAACCATCATAATTCTTAGAACACTGATGTTAAATATGTCCTCCGTGCTGCCATGGCACGTGTGGCAGTACTTAGATAAACACTCGACATCAACTACTTTTCCATTCTCCAGACAAGTAGCACTTACAACACCATTCAAAGAACGATATACTTAACGTTGCCATGTCCCAACAAGTGCAACAGCATGTCCCTGGTTCCACTAATATTTACCGTTTCTTCTACTGCTCGTTTCATAGATGCTGTAGACACAACCGTCAAGGCACCTAAAAGTATTTTTGTGTACTTGCTGAACCTACTGGGAGGAGGAGGAAGGTCCATCAAACCACAAAACGTTTGAGCAGCCTTTTTTCCTTTTCCTATTGCACCCATTGCATACACTAACTTCTAATTCACGTCATATGAATTGTGCACAAAGTTCAAAGTCGTTTTCGAGGTAGATTTATTGCAGGATCTACACAGAACAACTAATTTTGACGCTAAACCCTTCCTGCTACTTTGTTGTTCAGTTATCTCCAGCCCACTTCCTTTATCAAAGAAGATAAGATGCCCACATCATCAACAACAAATCCACTACAAACGGCGTCACTGGTAACACAAAAATTTGAATCACCAGGAGGTGTGCCATGTGGGAGTTTCTTCCCTGAAGAACTGATACATAGGTTACTTTCAACAGTGTGGCTTGCTTTGTTTGTGAACTGGTTACTTCGGAATTTCCTGTTATTGAATTTCTTGATGCATGGTATAGTCCGTAGTTATTACACACTAACGGATATGTACTTCCACAAATATATGTAGCACTTGAACAACAAACATTCAGTAACACGTGAACAAAGTACTTCAGCGAAACAAAAGTAAATACCAGAAAAGATAATCATTTACAGACACTAGAAACCTCCACTGTCACCAACATATACAATGTATCATACGTATAATCGTTGGGAACGGAAAGTTCACAGTTCTTTTCGAAATAATACTGATTTCTGTAACAGAAAGAAAGGGGGCGTGGTGGCATACATGACAGTAACTTTAAAATTTAGTATATATGTAGGTCAGTTTTATTGTCAGTACATATCAATGTAATCAGGAAAGACTATAGAATTTAATAAAGTCATAAAAAAAATTCGGTTTTTCCACCATTCATCAGTACCCTGTATTCTTAAGCGCAGTCAGGAAAGAAGGTAAATGGAAAGAGAATACACGAACAATCTCTGCAAATACCCATCAAAATTCCCTCGCAAACCGAACATATGCTGTCTTTACAGGAAATGTGTATTTCAAAAATGGTTCAAATGGGTCTAAGCACTATGGGACTTAACATCTGAGGTCATCAGTCCCTAGACTTAGAACTCCTGAAACCTAACTAACCTAAGGACATCACACACATCCATGCCCGAGGCAGGATTCGAACCTGCGACCGTAGCGGTCGTGCGGTTCCAGACTGTAGCGCCAGAACCGCCCGGCCACCCCGGCCGGCCGTCAGACTCACATATTCTACACACTACCGTCAATAATGGTTTCGTTGCCACATCCCCCAATGCGATAGTAGCAGCAGCGCGGTTCCGGACTGAAGCGTCTAGAAGCGCTCGGCCACAGCGGCAGGTGAAATGTGTACTTCCCACTTCGAATAACTACGTAATTCAAACAAAAGCCAGTGAATCAGTCTTAAAATCTCTTAACAGCGATTGACTAGGACATGGCCGGTATCTTTCTTCCACATGCAACAAAATCGAATGACATCTGCGAGATAATTGTCTCTGGAGAAGGAGTTTCCCAACAAACGGTGCACCGGAGAGACAGCGCGTGCCTAGTTCACGAGTATGCAGAGACTAGTCCATTGTTGAGTAAGCAACAATGAGATTAGATCGTGAACTAATGGAAGAATGTGCTCTGCACCAATAGTTTCTGATTCTTTCCACGTTCATTCTCGATCTACAATCTTGTAGAGGGAGAAAGGTAACTGCAATATTCCTAGAAACATCTCAGAAAGAGAACAGTTTGGTGATGGGAGGGCACTGGTGTACGGTGACGTCACGCTGGATGAAAGTACGGAGCTTCAGTTCTTCTTCAGGTTCACGAATCAAAATAAACAGTTTACTTGCTATTTTCCATCTGTCTCGTTTTAATTTGACTGTCCCTTATACTTAGAGAAGACAGATAGGTCTGTAGTTTTTATGTCTTACAGGTCTCGTTTTTATGAAGGAGAATAATTGCACTATTGTTCCAGTTTTGAGTAACTGCCTTCCTTTGCAGACATTCTGAAAACGTTTTTGCAAGTTCTTTTTGTATTACCTTTTTCTTCAGCTTTAAGCATTTGTGTTGAAACACCATCATGCCTAAACATCTTTCGTTTTATCGTATCTCGAGTTGCTTTAAAAAATACGAGAACTAACAGTAATTAATGTATACAAACCGGAGCTATCTCTTGGCCTCCACAGGTCATCCCGTTACCACAACACCCCGTCATATACCTCGGAGATTTTAACAACCATCATACTCACTGGAAGTATAAAGAAAGTGATGGAAATGGTGAAGCCATTGTAAATCACGCGGAAGATAATAGCTTATATTTCGTGTCTGATGCAAAGGATGAAGGAACGTTCGTTTCAGCAGCTTTGAGACAGGAGTATAATCCCGATCCATTCCTTGTAACAACTAATGAAAATAAATTACCTCATCAAAGTTCGCGGTTCGTATTGCAAAACTTCCCACATAGCTAACACCGTCCAATCTTAATTGAAATAGGGACAAGTATCCGACTCGTTTCAACCTTTCCACGGCCCTGATGGAACTTCAGGAAAGCAAAGTGAGATGTATTTGCTAAATATCTGGACAAACGTCTTGGTTGGATTCCCCCAAAAGCAAAAAACCATGAGAGCCTTTTTGGAGCTATGATAAGTGCAGCAAAGAAGGCAATCCCTAGGGACTACCGGAAGCAATATAATCCAGATGGAGTGAAATTACTGTGAAACAGTATGATGAACGTCTAAAAAGCGGGGACCCGGAAATACCGGATAACCTAATTAATAACCTCAATATAGCCAGACGAATTAGGTGGACAGAGACTGCTGAGTCACTCCATTTTCTAACATCAAGTAGAAAAGTATCGTCATTACTAAGGAAGTTGGATGGTTGGATGGAAACAAAGTTAATGTAAGGAACAACACTCAAATATCAGTGAACAGGATTGCTTCACATCTACTGTCCACATCAAGAGCACCAAGGTATAAAACTCATGCAAGATACACCAGACGCAGACTTACATTGCTCAAAAAGAACACGAAGGAACAATCTAACTTCTCAAGAACTTAATCTATACCTGAAATTTCTGCTGCTCTTAAAACTCTAAAACCCGGAAAGGAACAGGGAAGTGACGGAATCCACCCAGAATTTATTCTGCATAATGGGCACCTCGCAAAAAAGGTGGCTGGCGGATTTCTTCTCTGTTATTACATATCTGGTTCAGTCCCACAAAAAATGAATCAAGCAAAAATCGTAGCAACATTCAACCCCGGCAAGACACCAGATCAGCCTAAGAACTACCGCCCAGTATAGGGTGACCAAACGTCCCGGAAAACCGGGATTGTCCCGGTTTTCATCGCTGTGTTCCGGTGTCCCGAAAATTTGTTTCGGGACGCTCAAAAGTCCCGGAATTCAGTTTTTAAATACATTTCGTGAAACTTTCTCAAATTTTTGGGATTTCGCTAAATTAAAGGAAATACAACACATGAAATTAATATATTTTAGCTTATTTGTCTAAAACCTCCATTGTCCCATACTAGTAATCACAGTGTCAGTATTGATACAATCAGGCAATAATTTACTCTGAGCGGTACTTTGGCCAACAAGTAGTAAGTTTTAATATTGTAACAGAGCTATGAAACCGTCCGATTGTCGCGCCACTTACTCACACACATCACCAAACTTATAGATCTAGTCATTGTACTAATAAGCTTAACAGCATTATGTTTGATGATTCTTCCATTGCAAAAAAGTTTAGTTCTTCCTGAACTAAAGTGTCAGCCCTAGTGAAAGGAGTTATTGCTCCCCAGAATGTAAAGGAAAGCCTTGAATACATCAAAAAATCTTCTTTCTACGGGATATCCACTGATGCCAGCAATCATAAGGCCACTAAAATATTTCCGTTTGTTGCTCAGTTTTTCGATATTAATCAGGGAATTCAGACCAAACTTTTGAAGGTGAGTTCCCTACCTAATGAAACATCTGACGAAATTTCAAGATTTTGTATGAATACTATCGAAATGTTTGATCTTGAGAAAAATAAATGTGTGGAATTTTGTGGAGACAACCCAAACACAAACTTTGGTGGTTTAAAAAGACAAGGCAAATGCAACGTATTTACCAAATTAAAGGCAACATTGCATGAAAACATTGAAGGCATAGGGTGCCCTGCACATGTTTTACACAATAGCGTGCGGACATCTGCTGACAGTTTAAGCTGTGATGTTGAAACTATCGTCATGAAGGTATACTCACACTTTTACATATATACTGTTACTGTTAAGGAGTTCTTTGACTATGTGGGAACTGAATATATGAATGTAATGTGTCACTCGAAAACTCGCTGGTTATCACTGTTTCCAGCAGTTGAAAGAGTAATCCGCCTGTTTGAATCGTTAAAAGATTTTTTCCTAAATGAAGACAAAGCCCCCAAAATATTGGTTCAGTTTTTTAGTAACCCTTTAAGTGAAGCCTATTTATGGTTCATTTACAGTCAGCTTAGCACTTTGCAACATGGGATAAAGGAAATTGAGGGAAGCACGAAAAGTGTAATAGAGGTAAATGATGTTCAGAAAAATAGTCTGGAAACTGTTACTAAGAGGAGAGAACAGCAGTTCATTTCTTTTAATGTTAAATCTGTCTTTAAAAGAGCAGAAGTATCAGAAGCAGCGGAAAGGAGTTTTAGAGAAGAAGTTAACAAGATTTATGACACTTGTGTAGAATATCTCAGCAAGTGGAACGCCTCATATTTACACTCATCGCCGGTGTTTGGATGTTACTGAAGAGAGTGCCAAAATGGGAATGTGTTGAAGAGACAGTTTCTAATTTGAAGAGTAAAGAGATTGAAATCGATGATTCCATTCTCTTTGATCAGTTCGGCATAATGACAAATTTTGTTGAAGAAAGTCTTCACAAGTGGAATGATGAAAAAAAAACACCATTGGAATGTCATGAGAAGTGGGTGAGTTTTTTTAAAAGCTGTGACTGTCTTCAGCATTACTATGATTTGGTAATAATTGCAAGGTATTTATTTGTAATCCCAGCCCATAATGCCAATGTGAAAAGAATATTTTCGTTCATGAATATCCAGTGGACTGATGAAAGATACAGAATGGAGGTGGACTGTCTTGAAGCAATCCTGCAGATCCTGTACAACTACAAAATGGATTGTGCCGAGTTTTATCACTGTGTCTCAAAGAACAAAGACATGATCAAGAAGGCTGGAGGCAGTGAAAAATAGCCTTTTCTCCAAGGACAGTCAATTCCATCTGCAAGTGCTCAGTAATATTAAGGCTCATGTTAATATTAATTGATTAAAAGTTGAATGGCTCTAAAATTTTGTAAAATCGTAATTCATTTCTTTATTACTCTCTACGTTTATTAAATGTCATTAATTATACAGATAATCTAGAGTATATCAATCTTTTGTATCCTCTTATTAGTTATAATAATCGGGTTAACAAAATGTATCAACAAAACATGAATATTTAAAATTAAGAAACCTGGGTACGTGTGGAATGAGGTGTCCATTGGCACCCGGGTGAATGTGTCCCGGTTTTCACCGAAAATAATTTGGTCACCCTAGCCCAGTAGCACTAATGGGCACTATTTATAAGTTCTTTGAAATAATTATATACGATCGGATTAGTCCAGTAATCTTCGAGAATCTTCCTCTTGAGCAAGTTGATCAAGCTAATTTCCATTCAGGATGGAGCTGCACTGATCAAGTCTTATCTTTAACAACATTTATTGAAGCAGGATACCAAATGAAGCAGATAACATCAGTTGCTTTCGACGATCTAAGGGCAGCATATGACACAGTTTGGAGGCATGGACTCCTTTATAAATTATTGCAACTTGTCCCATGCAAACAGGACAACAAAACTAATTGAGAACATGTTAACTTGAAGGACATTTACTGTGACTATAGAAAAAGACACAAGGCGCCCAAAAGCATTGCGTAATGGCTTGCCACTGAGATCCGTCCTTGCTCGTCTCTTGTTTAATTTATATATATCTGATATCATCCAGCACAGTCCACAAAGTTTGGCTATGCAGACGACTGGGCAATAGCTATCCAACACAAAACTTTTAAAAGAACTGAAGAAATCCTCACTTCTGATCTATATATCTTAAGCCACTGTTTCCGCAAATGGAGGTTACAACCAAACTCAAATAAAACAGAATTTTCATGTTTTCATGTGCAATAGAATGGCACATAGAGCCCTCGATGTATATTTTGAAGGAGACAGCCTTCCTCATAATATGCAACCAAGATACCTTGTGATCACGTTAGATAGGACACTTTCTTTTAAGGAGCGCTTGACACGAACATCTGCTAAGCTCAAAACCAGAAACAACATTCTCCATAAACTCTGCGGCTGTTGTTAGTGATAGTCAGCATACACTCTCCAGGTATCAGCACTCGGTTTGGTATACTCAGCAGAAAAGTACTGTGCGCCTGTCTGGCTTAATAGTCCACACATAAAAAAAGATAGACATACAACGTAACGATGCCATGTGCATTGTTAGTGGGTCAATACCATCTACTCCCACATATTGGCTACCTATCTTGAGCCACATTCCACCTCCTGATATCAGACGGAAGAAATGGACGACGTATTTCCTGCGGAGCTAAAAGGACTAAGATCAGATATCCCATTCTCACATCGTAGCCAGGACTAAAAATGGTTCAAACGGCTCTGAGCACTATGGGGCTTAACATCTATGGTCATCAGTCCCCTAGAACTTAGAACTACTTAAACCTAACTAACCTAAGGACATCACACAACACCCAGTCAGCACGAGGCAGGTAGCCAGGACTCTCTCCGAAACTGAATTCAATCCCACCGATGAATGGAAACGCTGCTGGCAAGAAAGTTGTTCCCCACAATGCCTGAAGCAGCCCTGCACCCAGAAGAAACCCCCTGGATTCGTCCAGCCTTGGGCAATTTGGACTATCTTGAGCTGCATCTGAATGGACCACAGACGATGCGCAGACACTCTCTACAAGAGGGGCAAATCTTCATTACCGTCCTGTGACTGTGATGCGGAACGACTGACAGCTCCTCCCGCTCGTGACTACAAGCGTCCTTTCGAAGATTTCAGTGATGTTATAGAATACATATAAGACCTTGATATCCATCTATAGCTGTTGTTATTTGTGTTATTTTATGCTGGAGAGTGGTGCTTAAATGTTGATGTGTAGTAATTTCTAATCTTTATATATGTATTGCCATACGATAAACAAATAAATAAACTGTATTTTCCTGCATCCTGTTGATATTTATTTAAACTAATTCTGTCACATTACTATTACAGTTTGCTTTACTCTTTCACCTTTCCGTTAATAGCGCCCTTTTTATCTGCGATATTTTTCGCATAAGTACCTTTGTTAAATAATTACCTCCAAGTCTGTACAACCTTCATTTTCTAAGATGCTGAAATTGTTGCTCAATTAATGCGGTTTATTTTACGAAATTTATGTTGTGCCCAGTAACTATAAAGCTCTTTATTTTTCTTGTTATTACACTGAAGCGCCGAAGAAACTGGTGTAGGTGTGCGTATTCAAATACAGAGATAACGTAAGCAGGCAGAATATGGCGCTGCGATCGGCAACGCCTATACAAGACAAGTGTGTGGCGCAGTTGTTAGATCGGTTACTGCTGCTTCAATGGCAGGTTATCAGGATTTAAGTGAGTTTGAACGTTGTGCTATAGTCGGAGCACGAGCGATGGGACACAGCATCTCTGAGTTAGCGATGAAGTGGGGATTTTCCCGTACGATCAGTTCACGAATGTACGGTGAATATCAGGAATCCGGTAAAACATCAAATATCCGACATCGCTGCGGCCGGAAAAAGATCCTGCAAGAACGGGACCAGCGACGATTGAAGCACAACCCTTACGCAAATTGCTGCAGATTTCAGTTCTGGGTCATCAACAATTGTCAGCGTGCGAACTATTCAACGAAACATCATCGATTTGGGCTTTCGGAGCCGAACGCCCACTCGTGTACCCCTAATGACTGCACGACACAGAGCTTTACGCCTCGTCTGGGCCTGTCAACACAGGTATTGGACTGTCGGTGACTGGAAACGATGTTGCGCGGTCGGACGAGTCTCGTTTCAAATTGCATCGAGCAGATAGACGTGTACGGAAATGGAGGCAACCTCATGAATCCATGGGCCCTGCAGTTCAACAGCGGACTGTTCAAGCTGGTGGATGCTCTGTAATAATGTGGGGCATGTGCAGCTGGAGTGATGTGGGACCCATGATACGTCTAGATACGACTCTGACAGATGACACGTACGTAAGCATCCTGTCTGGTCACCTGCATCCATTCGTGTCCGTTGTGCATTCCGACGGACTTGGGCAGTTCCAACAGCAAAATGCGACACCCGACACGTCCAGAATTGCTACAGGGTGACTCCAGGAACACTCTTCTGAGTTTAATCACTTTCGCTGGCTATCAAACTCCCCAGACATGAGCATTATTGAGCATATCTGGGATGCCTTGCAAGTGCTGTTCAAAAGAGATCTCCACTCTTGCAGATTTATGGGCAGCCCTGCAGGATTCATTGTGACAATTTCCTCCAGCACTACTTCAGACGTAAGTAGAGACCATGCTGCGTCATGCTGCGGTACTTCTGCGTGCTCGCGGGGGTGGTGGTGGTGGTGGTGGTGGTGGTAACTTCCTATGGGACATAACTGCGGAGGTCATCGTTCCCTGGGCTTACAGAGTACTCAGTCTAACTTAAACTAACTTGCGCTAAGGGCAACACACACACCCATGCCCGAAGGAGGACTCGAACCTCCGACGGGGGGAGCTGCACGAACCGTGGCAAGGTTCGTCAAAACGCGCGGCTATCCCGCGCAGCTCCTCGCGGGGGTCCTACACGGTATTAGGCAGGTGTACCAGTTCCTTTGGTTCTTCAGCGTAGTTATGTGGCATTATTTTCAATGGTACATGACACTTTATGCAACAAAAGCGACAATCGTAATGCATTCACAGTGGACCAGCATGGCAGAATTCGAATCATCGCGCAGCTGACAATGGGAAATACTTCTCATCTGAAGTCAGGAAGAAATGTTGCTGTTTGCCTTTCTTCTAAAACTTCAAAGTTACGATCCCGATTTACTCTAACAAATGACAAACACCGTGCGGATGCTGAGAGAGAATCTTCTACTATATTCCAGAGTACACGCACTTATTCGAAAGAAACGGTTAATAACTTTTATTGGAAAGCAGATGAGTGGTTTCCTGTCTGAGATATAACACTACCTAGGAAAATCGGGTATCAGATAGTTTTAACGCATTACTTTTAATCGGGTTACTCAGAATTATAGTGTCAATTTTCTAAAATTCCTTGCTACAATTCTTGTAATGTTAGTTGGATCAGGAACTGAAATTACATGAAATTTCTGAAGCATATAGAAAAATAAATCATTAATTACACGTGCACGCATATTTTTCCCAATTCAGTTTGTAATCATAATTGTTCCATAATTACAGAGAACTGACGATAAGCTTATCACGCATCTCCTTTCCGGTGTTCAAACTGATGCACGCTTAGTTTACGCCGACCGAAATTGTTGGTCGGTATTCTGCAACGCTCCGCTGCCTTCTCGTGAGAAAAACCGGTTAGGTTATTAATCGCAAACGAGATGGAGAGTGTTGCTCTGCCCACGCTGCGCTCTTTCTTTTGTGCTGTTTGCTAAGTAACACAGGTTCCCTTTGATAGTGGGTGCAATCCGTTCTGTGGTACAAATACTATCGAACTGAAACGTTGTTTTGCGCCAGTTTTTCACGCACACAATGCAGTTAGATTAGCGTAACATTCATGTTGTTAAATCTACAGAATAGGGATTAAAATGAAGAAATGACATTATGAGGTGGAAACTACGAAAGCATAAAAAAATCAGCAAAACACACACCGTCCGGACTGATCTTGGAGGAAGGAGAGGCACACAGCAATCAGTTCAAATGGTTCAAATGGCTCTGAGCACTATGGGACTCAACTGCTGTGGTCATAAGTCCCCTAGAACTTAGAACTACTGAAACCTAACTAACCTAAGGACATCACACACATCCATGCCCGAGGCAGGGTTCGAACCTGCGACCGTAGCGGTCGTGCGGTTCCAGACTGTAGCGCCTTTAACCGCTCGGCCACTCCGGCCGGCCACAGCAATCAGTCGCAATCCCATTAGATTTTATTACTCTTGCAAATCTAGATTTCTGCTATAAATAGCCACCTTCAATGCATTTTCGTTTAATTTCAACAGACTCGCGGTAGTTCATGTCACCATATGTCCTTGCAGGTGTGTAGGAAGAAGGACCTATTTGTAGCCGAAATGTAGATTTGGAAGAATAAGAGAAGCTAATGTGATTGTCAATGAATGCTGTGTGACTCTCCTTCCTTATAGTCTATGGTCGCTGTCCCCAACGGTTAGTTAGGACTTGAAGGCTCGACGGTACCGGCTGGCCGCCTTGTCATCCTCAGCCCGTAGGTGCCACCGGATGCGGGTACGGAGGTAGTGTGGTCAGCACACCGCTCTCCCGGCCGTTGTCAGTTTTCGTGACCGGTGCCGCTACTTCTCAATCAAGTAGCTCCTCAAGTAGCCTCGCAAGGGGTCAGTGCTCCCAGCTTGCCAACACCACTCGGCAGAGCCCGGACAGTGACTCATCCAGGTGTTAGCCAAGCCCGACAGCGCTTAACTTCGGTGATCCGACGGGAACCCGTATTACCACTGCGGCTAGGCCGTTGGATTACGAAAGCATCCACTGGTTTTAATGTATACCGACGGAAAAAACCGCAACACCAAAAAATGATTAATCTAGGTAATGAAACTTTGGGACTACATTTGTTTAGGTAACATATTTAAGTGATTAACATTGCAAGATCACAAGTTAACGTAAGTGCGACATAAGCCGTTGCAAATGTGAAATGCTGACACGTTAATAACCGGTCTAACGTCCAGAAGGTTGCATCAAAGCCTGCATTGTGTTGTGCACGTGTCGTGTGGCAGTTTTGGGATGGATCTCCACGCCTGTTGCATTTGGTCGGTCAGTACAGGGACGGTTAACGCTGTTTGTGGATGACTCTGGAGCTCGCAAATGGCGGCGGTTTGGAGTCAGTGGAATGCACTCGGAGCTGTCCTTGAAGTCTGGCTCGGAGCTGTCCTTGAAGTACCCGATTTATAACAGCTCGTTGCGTCACTGTGGTGCGAACTGCTGCGGATGCCGTACGATGCTTCAGAGCCACACGCTGAACACATGGTCTTCCTTCTGGATGGTATCTCGTGGCCGTCCGGAGCCCGGTTTTCTTGCGACGGTACATTCTGGTGACCACCGGTGCCAGCAATCAAGTACAGTGGCTGCATTCCTGCCAAGGAATGCTGAAATATCAGCTTCTCTGTATCCAGCTTCTCGTAGTCCTATTACACGACCTCGTTGAAACTCAGTGAGGTGCTGATGATGAAGTCATTGTCGCCTTAAAGCCATTCTTGACAAACATCAACTTATAACGCCCAATCTCACAGGCAACTAACGTTCACAACCGTTACAGCTTGTATTTAAAGCAAACCGGATTTGTATCATTATAGCTGCGCTACTAGAGCATCTCTTATGCGACTAGCACGAAATTTGAATAGACATTATCTTTCAGATGTAGAAACACGCCTACCGACATTCGTTTATGTCGCACAACTCTTCTTGGGGTTGCGATTTTTTTCCGCCAAAGTACATTAAACATAAAACAGATGACAGTGAAAAGGAGAACTAATCAGGTGCAGACCATGTGTGGTTGTGGCCATGTCATTTGTAATTTTCTTGGACCGTTAAGTATGTCAACACAGACCCCATTGTAAAACGTATAATTCTCTAAATTTATTTTTCTTATATACATTGTGTGCTAATCAATGAAACCTTACCATTTCTGATTCTGCTCTTCAAATGTTTATTACTTATCAGTTTCGCACAGGAATCTGCAGAACGTTAGTGTAAAATTATGTTATTTCTTGACATCTTTGTCTACGGACGTTCAGTGACTGTTGAACTTAGACTAGGACGGTTATAGTAATACTGTACCGTCTCCAGTTACTGTTAGGTTCATTGATTGCCCTATGTCTGATGAGCTTCAGAGATAAGCTCCATTTTTAAGGACTAAATTTTGGGATTTTCAGCTTCTTATACCCTACATTTTTTACATACCTGTAGACCAGACGAACAGCTGAACGTCTTACATGAAATTGGAGGAGAAGGAATTTGTGAATATGAGTTTGCAATGCTTTTCTTTCCGTCGCTGAACGTCTTACGACTGCTTCTGCGTAAAATATCTGCATTTGGCTTATATTTCACGAAAGATGACATTTTCTTTAAATACTGTAGGATCTAAGTTTTCGTAAAACATTTCTCTCTGATCATACCTGTGATATTCGGCAGCACACCAACAGAAACTACATACATTTCGTTAATAGGTACAGGGCTAACGTGATTTAAGTAAGACGATCATTTGTGATAAATTACGTATTTCGGCCCGGAATTTCAATCAGATAGGGTGAGATGAATTTTACACATTAAATATGGAAATGAGTCACCTGATCCCCTAAATTTGTAAGTCGACAATTCTGGAAATAATGGAAGATAACAGCACGTGTTGTTAGTTGATATACCGCCGAAATACCACGTAAAGATGAATTCTGTACTTGAGGCTAGCACTTGAAAAAATAATAGCAGGTTTTAAAGTGAAATCCCTTCAACTACTGCATAATAGCCTGGATTATCTTATTAATTGTGACAATTATGTAGCGCACGTAACGACGCAGAACTTATACACGGGAAACAGGCAGGTAACAAAGACGCTACTTTCCCTATACAGACACATCTAATTGTGACTTCAGACGCATGTAAGGCATTTGAGGTAAGTTAGAGAATACACAGTGAGACACTGAATGGTAATAAAACACGTATGAACGCTGTCATCGTAGAGTACACCACAGTCCACTATTCAAGATGTACTCCGTTTTGAAAAGGCATTGACAAGAGGGATGGCACGCTAAATTCCCCATAACTAAGTGAGAGATATTGAGTTGAGAAACATGATCTTGTTTTGTCTTTTCGAATGTCAGGTGCACTGGAATGAAAGGTGATGACGTGCATCAAGCGATATAACAGTTGTTCCGTAAGCTATCAAATGTTCTTTTACTCTTGAAATACGTACTTTTGTAGGAACCAGAGAATCTTAAACGACGGTGACGGAAATTATTCAGAAAACGTGTTAACACTGTGCATCTCATTTGAGCACAAAAAATAATGCATTGATATACTCAATATTTTTGTTGACTCGTTCTTGAATATACGAGGTCTAACTATTAAGATGATAACATGTTCTGCGAAATATCTATATGCCTGTGTAATTGAACATTTGTAACCAGCTAAAAACCATACTGGACTGAAACTTAAATCCGAATGCGTCCACCTGTCATGCTCAGAGCTTTCAGTCAAGTCAGACCCCAGGCACCAATTGGAAGTTTCTACTCGCCACCTTTTAAATAAAATCAGGAAAGAATTAAAATGTTTCTTCTACACACTTAATCCAGAGTGTTGGGGTTGCCACCTCTGTAATTGCGCATTGCAGTGCTGTGTGCTAATATAGCCTTGTATTTACATTAATACCCTTGATGTTATCAAAATGTAGCCTTTTCAAAACATATTATGTTTTACGACAAAGAAACAATTGATTGGTAGATCAGATGCCGCGCGGGATTAGGCGAGCGGTCGGGGGCGCTGCAGTCATGGACAGTGCGGCTGGTCCCGCCGGAGGTTCGAGTCCTCCCTCGGGCATGGGTGTGTGTTTATCCTTAGGATAATTTAAGTTAAATAGTGTGTAAGCTCAGGGACTGATGACCTTAGCAATTAAGTCCCATAAGATTTCACACACATTTGAACATTTTTTGGAGATCAGCTAGATACTTTGTGTAATCTAACGTAGCTATTTCCTAGCTTTTTGAATCTCACTTCAGACAACTAGTCTGTAAAAACTCTCTCTGTCGTAGTTTCTACATATAAGAACGAACGCCAGTTGGTAATTCCAGTAAAACTTACGTGATTATTTATTGCTCTTCAAGCCTTTACGTTTTGGGAAATTTTCAGACAGCGAATGCGGTAATTAACAATTAAATTTCACGAACGTTTTTATGCATTCTCTGATTACTGCTTTCTACACCCCACACCCTAAATAACGTGATTTATAGCTTATTCAGATCAGCAGGAATTTGATGACCCTGTTTAGAACAAATGTTTATTACGCTATCAATCATTAGATTTCAGTTCTGAAACAACTACCGGGTGTGAATCGGACACTCAAAAAAGCTACGATCCCCCTTGAAAATGTCCTCCGCAGGGACGAAAAGTCGGTTTTAAAGTGAAATACCTTCGACCACGGGATAATAGCCCGGAATATCTTATTAATTGTGACAATTCCAGCCGTAAAAGTTTACATTTTAAATTACGAATACCATATGTTTCGCTGACTATATGACTGTGTTGATCTATAGTGAAGTTCTTTTTCAACATTATTCGCTTGGACATATTTTTTAAGTGTTTCTTCCAAGAGTGACATAAAATCGATTGCGGTATTTTATTATCATGCACTTGCCCTTCAGACGCTGATCGTTTTGCTAGCCGGTCTGCCTTCCCATTACCTCCAAGGCTACAGCGTGTCTTCGCCCATGTGAGTACCACAAGCTGTCGTTTAATCTCGAGTCTCTTCGCAGCCCTGAGAATAACAATAAATAAATAAACAAATAAATATCTGAACAGGGATTTGAGCTCCGGACTGCCCGAAAGCGGGTCCAGTGTCTGAACCGTTTCGACAGGTAGTTCAGTTATTACACAGGAGTAGAGTTATGTATGGTTGAGGCTGATTGAGATTCGTTGGCGAAAAGTTTCACTCTGTTTTCATCTCGTTCGCCTACATAAACTTTAGAGAACATTGATTTGAAGCGGTGAAGAACCACGATTATGGAACTCATCACCATCATTTAATGTTCACCCCCGGTAGCTGAGTGGTGTGACCTGCCTAAAAAAAATAAAAATAAAATTAAAAAAAAGTGGTCAGCGCGACAGAATGTCAATCATAAGGGCTCGGGTTCGTTTCCCGGCTGAGTCGGAGATTTTCTCCGCTCAGGGACTGGGTGTTGTGTTGTCCTACTCACCATCATTTAATTCTCATCGACGTGCAAGTCGCCGAAGTGGCGTCAAATCAAAAGACTTGCACCCGGCGAAAGGTGTACCCGACGGGGGGCCCTAGTCACGCGGAATTTTTTACATCATTAAATGATGTGGTCTCTGCGAGTATTGAATTCGGGTATGTCTGCAACTTCCTCTTCCATGAGGAACGGTCTTGGTCGATATTCCGTAGGTCTTTGCCCCATCGGTCTGGTGATCTTCCTCGTGGTCTATCCCTGCCTCTTGGATTCCATTCCAGCATCGCCTTTGTCAATCGGTTATTATTTTTTCTGATAACATGGCCGACCAATTGCAGTTTCATAGTGGCTGTTCTCTTCAGGGTTTCCTTGGCTTTGGTAATTCATTTGATGTCTTCTGCCGTTTTATTTGTCTTTGCCTGTAAAGTCCAACACTGACATTTCCATGCATCTCTGTGCACTTGTAAGATCCGTCTTGTACATTCATCAAGTGTCCAGGTTCCGCAACCATAAATCAAAACTAGGATGACACACAGATAAAAAAACTATTTTTTCAGTTTTATTGGCATGTTAGACCTGAAGATAGCCGAATATCTCCCACTAGCTTGACGCGTCGAAAGATTTACAGTCTTATACAGAGCTACTCTTGTAGTATGGCCCAGACATTTCCGGTGGCATGTGTGGGAACGATTCATAGTAAGACTTCATACATCAGAATACTTCACATTTAGGTGTGATCAAAAGTTCGTCGTTGAAGATATGCAGTTCCTGAATGCACGTGTTCTTAATGTTTTACGTAAGTAAGGAACAGAAAAGTCTCACGGTTCACGTACTTCTGGTTTTGAAATTAAGTCATCACATTTATCTCAAAATTTTCTCTTCAACTGCCCCGTTGTTGGCTATTGCTTTTAGGGAAACTATTCAAACGAAAGCTATTGGAACGAACTTAATTTGCCACATATATTTTCAGTTGAGCAATCGAAACAAACCAAACAAAATCCACATGTTTTAGGCCTAGAATAGATAAACGATCACAAACTTTGTACTACGCTTTATAGAAATAAATCCCACCCACAGCAGATAACACATTGGTGTCGAAATATGTCAGGGCGAACAAAGAGAAATAAATAGTGTTTTCGTAAGGCGGTTTAAAAAGACAGAGTTTATGTACGCGTATATACGTTTAGTATCGTGTCTTGCGCTGCTGCGTGCAATCCAAATCCGTACGACTTTCTTACAAGCCGTTTACGTGAATGTTTCGCCTAGTCATTGCAACCAATTACATTCCAAGCGGACTGAATGCTGGATCGTTATGTCAGTGTGAAAGCAATTTTCACGCTGAATTTAGAGTGCGTGAATCAGCGGTTCATCTGTCGCGATTTATGGTTGTCTCCTCTTCAGCAACGTAACTGAGGTGAAGGTAAAATCCTGTAGGTTGTTACGCCACGTCACGTTCCTCTTCAGGTTCTTCTACACGATCGACGTTTCGACTCCTCTGCCGGAATCTTCTTCGGAAACTTCCGATTACCTCCACACTGCGGGAGTCTATAAAGTGACGTGTGGTTACGGCAGAGTGTAGGGGCTATAAAGGTGAAACGGAAATGCCTGTAAAAGAACCCTTTAAAAAGCACGAACACCACACCCGGTTAAAACAAAGTGTGAAATCTGCGGTAGCGGAACTTCAAGAGAAGAGCGAACTGCGGCCAAAACGTTGATTTCAACAACGTACGTGCGTTGGACAACGTAATCAACATTCGTACAAGGAAAGTCCGAGAAGCGATTGAAATTTCAAAGAACGAATGAAACTTTGATAGAGAAGACGGATACAGGCTTGCAGTTTCGTGGTTGCCAGTCATCATGGAAGTAAATCCGCAACCACGGCGCCTCGACCAGAAACCTCTGGGACACCTCAGTAATCTTTTGACAAACATGCCCCCTGTCTTGCTTTGCCTGTTTCGTTTTCTATCCAGTGAACATAACCCACCAACATTATCTGGAAGAACTGACCCAGTAATCCTACTTCTGCAGCATAAATGGTGGAAATCTCCCCTTTATAAGTGAAAACGAACTATTTCTTGACAGTGTTCAGCTAAACCGGGACGTTTGCATTTTGATGGCAAGGGCTTTATTACCACCTTCCTTTTTTTTCGGAGTGCCACCTTGCCTTGGTCAGGAGGTTTGTGCTCTCTTCTTTGACCCTGAGAGCTATGCTGGAGGGAGCGCAAGCTTCTTTCAGGGCTACCCTAACCAGACATGTAGTTTGAGCAAGAGTCAAACGGTGAGCAGTCCACAGCACATGGAGGAGAGTCTACAGAGGATATAATGTTAATACTTACCATTTTATGGTAATATCAAAGCTAATAATCCCACAGTGTAATGAAAGCACAGTCTTAGGCGCAGGGAAGCCGACCGTCCTAGACGAGACAACCTTGATTAAAAACAGTGAGGGACACCACACAAAACTTGCAGTAGTGAAGGTAACCATCTAAGGGAGACAACCCTTAAACAAAAATAGCTGTGGTGGGATACCTAAAGGTGGCAGCCCCACCACTTAGCTACCCTAGATACAGGTCGGTTCCTTGTAACGGGGAAATTACAAGATTACTCACAAAAATCAAGGAGAAGAACGGACTGATCTTTTAATGAGGACCAAAGCGAGGAAAAACGTTAAGAATAAAAGAAGTGGGAAAATGTTGAAAATAGCCACTTGGAATATTAGAGGAATGAGCACTAAAGAAGGAAATTGAACACTAAAGAAATTGGTATGTCTGTAATATCACAAACAAAGAAAAAACTGCAAGGCTCTAAAGAAATTAATGGTTGCATTATGGTATACAGAGGAATAAGTAGAATTGAACGGGCAAGTGGTAGTGTTGCAGTTATGATCAAAAGTAGCCGTAGAAAACGGTTGCAATTGTGTAAGTTCATGAGTAAAAGACTAATTCGTTTAAGGATAAGTATATTGGGAAAGCTGGTGAATATAACTGGTGTATATGCGCCAGAGGAGGGAAAGAGAGAAGAAATGCACGCAACCTACGAATGCATGGGGAAGACGATTAATGGAATACCCAAAGCGAATGTTTAATAATTGCAGTGGATTTCAATGCGGGTGTAGGTAAATCTTCCATTAAAGGAATAGTGGGGCCTCATGAATAACATACCAAAATCGAAAATGGAGCTCGGTTAAGAGATTTTTCTGCCTTGAACCATTTAAGAATAACAAATACTTTTTCTCCAGTAAAGATATTCGTAAATTTACATTTGATGCTACGGGTACTAGATCTATAGAAGACGATGTTATTGCAAATGAGAAAGCCATCCTATTAACATAAGACGTCAGAGTCCACAGATGATATAATGTTCTTACTTACTATTTTCTGGTAACATCAAAACTAATAATCCCACTGTGTACAATGAAAGTACAGGCAAGAAACAAACACGAGAAGAAGTCTACAGAATAAATTTACTACAAGATCCAAGCATCAGATGGCTATTAAGAATCGTTTAGATGAAAAACTAGAACATGTGCAAGAGAAACAGAACACTAATGAAGAGTGGAGAGAAATAGTAGCAGCTGGAGAAACTTTAGGGAAAAGGATGAAATACAAAATCAAAAGGAGACTCCCAATTTGGAACCAAGAACTAGCAGACATTATAAAAATGTAAGAAACAGGCCTACCTGAAATATCGATAGTCAAACAAACAAGAAGATTGTATCGAGCATAACGGACAATGTTAGTGATCAGAAGAGAGACAAGATAAATAAAGTATCAAAGTTGGGACATTTTCTGAATGAAATGGAGCATGATGTACATGGGCAACAAACTAAAGCCTATATCATGCTGAAACAACTAAATAAAGATGAAGAAGAGATGGATCGTGAAAACTACATTTAGTGACGAGCAGGTTGATCTTGTATCAATGGAAGAACTAAAGGTAGTTTAAAAACATCTAATAGCAGAAATCCCCAGGGGAAGACAACCTGAATGTGGAATAAATAATAATTGATGATAAAATAATAATTGATGATAAGCCGCTAGAACAAATGATCAAGAATACAAACTGCAAAAATTCCGGCAGTTGGTAGGTACAGAACCTTGTAAAAATAGTTCCCAATCACCCTCTGTCACTGGCTCACTCAAACCTTATCGAACTGTGGGAAATAAACTACCTGATACCGAATGTAGGGGCCGGCCGGTGTGGCCGTGCGGTTCTAGGCGCTTCAGTTTGGAACCGCGCGACCGCTACGGTCGCAGGTTCGAATCCTGCCTCGGGCATGGATGTGTGTGATGTCCTTAGGTTAGTTAGGTTTAAGTAGTTATAAGTTCTAGGGGACTGATGACCTCAGCAGTTAAGTCCCATTGTGCTCAGAGCCAATTGAACCATTTTTGAATCGAATGTAGAGTCCGGCGCCAGTTGTCAAGGCATCCCTCTTTCGTCTCTCACCAGCTATCTTACACTTGATTGTAGTGTGCCTGCATGACATCCACCCCAAGGATATCCCTTACCCCTTATGCACAATTTAATCACAATAGTAGTTTACATTTTGTCCGTGGACAAACAAACCGTTGACGGTTTGCCAAGGTTACTTTTAGTCTTATACGTCAGAGGAATTGTGATAAACTTTGATAACGAAATGACCGTGTTACGTTAAAGGTCTGTTCATCTACGTTTCACCTGTGATCCAGATGGAACATTCAGAAACAGAAAAACCTTATTCTACATTACTAAAGAGAAAAAAGCGTGAAAAATGTTAAAAAGATGTCTGCTCCAGAAGTTAGCACCTTCTCGATCTTTAGAGTATTCAACATTGTGCAACATGCAGACTCATCTAACTTCCTGGCTGATTAAAACTGTGTGCCGGACCGAGACACGGGCAAGTACTCTACCATCTGAGCCATCCAAGCACGACTCACGACCTGTCCTTACAGCTTCACTTTCGCCTGTACCTCGTCTCCTACCTTCCAAACTTCACAGAAGCTCTCCTGCGAAACATGCAGAACTAGCACTCCTGGAAGAAAGGATATTGCAGACACATAATTACAAAGTTATCATAGTTGTATAATAAGGTGTTAACTGGGAAGGTGAGGGCGGTCTTGCTGGTCCAATGCAGTTAACGATCGGTTCTACGTATCAATTTGAAGATAATTTTGGCAGGTTTTTCATATTCATCTGGGTTCCCCTTTACACAAACAACTAAAAAAATGTCACTTCCAAAACAAATTTCATCAAGCCTTAACTACAGCAGTCGACATTCAAATATAAAAGATTTGAAAATAATGCAAGAAATATGTTAACATGACCAGATGTAAAACAAACAGTATTATAGATGGAATTACAGCTAAGTAATGCTCTTTAAAAAATTTTAAACTAAAATTTTAAAATTAATTTCCTATACCTCCACTCCGAGTACTGCTTAATAGTATTTTTTAGCTACATTTGTTGATATCCAACACGAATTTCACATTTCTGCTTCTCACAATTGTGACATTATTGTCATCACGAAGTGATATTGTTTCATTTTCTGTATCTTTTTCATGGTTATTTCATTGAGAATACGGAACATACAGGGTTGGAAGGAAGGCTCTGAGTTATTCGCACTCGTAACGTGGTCTCAGGATCCCGTTATTGGCAGAAGGCAGTCAGTGAATCTCTTTAGGAGAGATGACCTTGCTCAGGAAAATGGGCATTTTTTGCAGAAGTGAGGCGGCGACCAGCTTCATACTTCTGTGGCAGACCTGGGCCAGATCTAGCTGAGAGCAGGGGATGCTGTACCACCACTGAAATCTCCAGGGAATAACTCAGTGTTACTTTTCACCCCTACCCCCATGAACCATGGACCTTGCCGTTGGAGGGGAGGCTTGCATGCCTCAGCGATACAGATGGCCGTACCGTAGGTGCAACCACAACGGAGGGGTATCTGTTGAGAGGCCAGACAAACGTGTGGTTCCTGAAGAGGGGCAGCAGCCTTTTCAGTAGTTGCAAGGGCAACAGTCTGGATGATTGACTGATCTGGCCTTGTAACAATAACCAAAACGGCCTTGCTGTGCTGGTACTGCGAACGGCTGAAAGCAAGGGGAAACTACAGCCGTAATTT
Organism: Schistocerca serialis cubense; assembly: GCF_023864345.2. NCBI lineage: Eukaryota > Metazoa > Arthropoda > Insecta > Orthoptera > Acrididae > Schistocerca > Schistocerca serialis. Next base: position 421,590,795 of record NC_064639.1, on the reverse strand, counting down.
TTCCCGAGGGCATGCAGCTTTACTGTATGATTAAATGATGATGGCGGCCTCTTGGGTAAAATATTCCTGAGGTAAAATAGTCCCCCATTCGGATCTCCGGGCGGGGACTACTCAGGAGGATGTCGTTATCAGGAGAAAGAAAACTGGCGTTCTACGGATCGGAGCGTGGAATGTCAGATCCCTTAATCGGGCAGGTAGGTTAGAAAATTTGAAAAGGGAAATGGATAGGTTGAAGTTAGATATAGTGGGAATTAGTGAAGTTCGGTGGCAGGAGGAACAAGACTTCTGGTCAGGTGACTACAGGGTTATAAACACAAAATCAAATAGGGGTAATGCAGGAGTAGGTTTAATAATGAATAGGAAAATAGGAATGCGGGTAAGCTACTAGAAACAGCATAGTGAACGCATTATTGTGGCCAAGATAGATACGAAGCCCACACCTACTACAGTAGTACAAGTTTATATGCCAACTAGCTCTGCAGATGACGAAGAAATTGAAGAAATGTATGATGAAATGAAAGAAATTATTCAGATAGTGAAGGGAGACGAAAATTTAATAGTCATGGGTGACTGGAATTCGAGTGTAGGAAAAGGGAGAGAAGGAAACATAGTCGGTGAATATGGATTGGGACTAAGAAATGAAAGAGGAAGCCGCCTGGTAGAATTTTGCACAGAGCACAACATAAACATAGCTAACACTTGGTTTAAGAATCATGAAAGAAGGCTGTATACATGGAAGAACCCTGGAGATACTAAAAGGTATCAGATAGATTATATAATGGTAAGACAGAGATTTAGGAACCAGGTTTTAAATTGTAAGACATTTCCAGGGGCAGATATGGACTCTGACCACAATCTATTGGTTAAGAACTGTAAATTAAAACTGAAGAAACTGCAAAAAGGTGGGAATTTAAGGAGATGGGACCTGGATAAAGTGACTAAACTAGAGGTTGTACAGAGTTTCAGGGAGAGCATAAGGGAACAATTGACAGGAATGGGGGAAAGAAATACAGTAGAAGAAGAATGGGTAGCTCTGAGGGATGAAGTAGTGAAGGCAGCAGAGGATCAAGTAGGTAAAAAGTCAAGGGCTAGTAGAAATCCTTGGGTAACAGAAGAAATATTGAATTTAATTGATGAAAGGAGAAAATATAAAAACGCAGTAAGTGAAGCAGGCCAAATGAATACAAACGTCTCAAAAATGAGATCGACAGGAAGAGCAAAATGGCTAAGCAGGGATGGCTAGAGGACAAATGTAAGGATGTAGAGGCTCATATCACTACGGGTAAGATAGATACTGCCTACAGGAAAATTAAAGAGACCTTTGGAGAAAAGAGAGCCACTTGTATGAATATCAAGAGCTGAGATGGAACTCAGTTCTAAGCAAAGAAGGGAAAGCAGAAAGGTGGAAGGAGTATATAGAGGATCTATACAAGGGCGATGTACTTGAGGACAATATTATGGAACTGGAAGAGGATGTAGATGAAGATGAAATGGGAGATACGATACTGCGTGAAGAGTTTGACAGAGCACTGAAAAACCTGATTCGAAACAAGGCTCCGGAAGTAGACAACATTCCATTAGAACTACTGAAGGCCTTGGGAGAGCCAGTCCTGACAAAACTCTACCATCTGGTGAGCAAGATGTGTGAGACAGGTGAAATACCCTCAGACTTCAAGAAGAATGTAATAATTCCAATCCCAAAGAAAGCAGGTGTTGACAGATGTGAAAATTACCGAATTATCGGTTTAATAAGTCACAGCTGCAAAATACTATCGCGAATTGTTTACAGACGAATGGATAAACTGGTAGAAGCCGACTTCGGCGAAGATCAGTTTGGATTCCGCAGAAATGTTGGAACACGTAAGGCAATAATGAATCTACGACTTATCTTAGAAAATAGATTAAGGAAAGGCAAACCTACATTTCGAGCATTTGTAGCCTTAGAGAAAGCTTTTGACAATGTTGACTGGAATACTCTCTTTCAAATTCTGAAGTTGGCAGGGTTAAAATACAGGGAGCGAAAGGCTATTTACAATTAGTACAGAAACCAGATGGTGTTTGACGTCCCGTCGACATCGAAGCCATAAGAGACGGAGCACAAGCTCGGTGTGTGTCAAGGGTGGAGAAGGTAATCGAAAGTGCCCTATCAAAGGAACGAACCCGGCATCTATCTGGAGCGATTTAGGGAACTCACGGAAAATCTAAATCTGGATGGCGGGACGCGGGTTTGAACCATAGTGAGTCCAGTGTGCTAACAACTGCACCAACTCGCTCGGCAAAACAAAAGCACTCAGGTTTGCAAAAATTGCAACATGCAGAAAGAATGGTGTGAAAGAACCCAGAGTTGGAGGATGTGTTGAGCAATGTATATGTGATTAATATTGCAGTGAGAGAGTTACATGTTGGCCCAGTGACACCGTCCTTCATGTGGCCGAATAGACCAGCAGTGGAAAGCAGCGGGACGAAGAGGATATATGAAAACAAGTGCAAATATAGCTCGCATACATAAGTATGATATAAGCCAGTGAGTAAATTATGGCAGGTCGATCATTTTCGCGTAATAGTTACCGCAGTTCTGTGCATAGCATCAGCTGCAAACAATTTAGTTATTTTTTTGGGGTTATTCTGTGGTGCACCCTGTAAGTCTTCTTTATGTTGCGGGTGAGCGAACCAACGTGATCAATAAGCGGCCGCTGAGAATGCTGGAGCATGGGTTTCTTTAGCTACTTTCGTTGTTGCTTTGTACATGGGTAAGGTATGCTTTGGTGCTGGTGGCCACTCAGGTTTAGGTTTTCCGCGATTTCCCTAAATCGCTGAAGGTAAGTGCCGGTATGGTTCCTTTGAAAGGGCACGACAGATTTACTCTCCCATCCTCTCGTATGCCAAGTTTGTGTTCTGTCACTAACGACCTCATTGTAGACAGGGACGTTAACCTGTAATCTGCATCTTCCACGTTTGTTTTGGCTTTCGATCATAGTCACCATTCTTAACATGCAACGTTAGAGAGAAATACACACCGTCCTGTCACATTAATGTGACACCCTGTCAAAAGCGTGACTGCTGCGAGTCGTGCAGGAAGAGTCATTGAAGTTCTGAAAGGTACCGAAAAGTATCTGGAGTCATGTCGACTCCAATGCCGTGTCCATCTGCGCGGGTTTCTCGGTGGACGATCCATGGTACGAGCAGCCTGATTGAGGTGGTCACACAGATTGTCGAATGGATTTAAACCCGGGGAGTTTGGTGGGCAGTGGAGTACGGTTAACTCTTCTGGCACCCTTAGAGCCACGCACGTACTCTACCAGCATTGTGACACGCTGCGTTGTCCTGCTGGTAGATGTCACAGTGTCGACGAAGAAAAACTGCATGTAGGGGTGGAAATGGTCCTCGGTGATAGTGCGTACTTTTGTTGATCCATTGTACCCTTCAGAATGCTAAGACCACACAGGAAATGCCACGATAACATTCCCCAGACCATAACGGTCCCTCCTTCGGCCTGGACCCTTCCGACGATTGTTGTAGGGTGTTTGCTTTCAGACTTCTCACGCCGTTCACGCCAACGACCGTCTATATTATGTAGCATAAAACGCGACCATCCTGAAAAGCCACCTGTCGCCACTCAGTGGACACCCAGGTATAGTACTGGCGTGCAAATTCCACCGTCGTCGCCGATTACCAGCAGTCAGCATGAGTGCATGAACCCGGCGCCCACTGCGGAGGCCCATAACAGCTACGTTCGCTGAAGAGTCGCTGGTAGCCCTTTAAGAGGCACTGCTGGTAGCCTCAGGATGCACTGTTGGTAACCTTTTTGTTCATCTGGGTGATTAGTAGCTCAACAGCTGCACGTCTATTTGCCCGTACAAATCTTTCACAGTCGTCGTTCACTCCAGCCTTGGCGCCGGTTTTGGATAACATTATTTGGTCATGCACGCTAAGCACGGCACGCCACGTCACTCGAGCAGTTTAAAAACTTAGTCGTTTCGGAAATGCTTCCACCCTTGACCCGGATGCCACTAAATGTACCAATTTGTACGTCAGACAAATCGCTCCACTTCCGCGTTACGACAACGGCTGCACTCTTTTCCGGAGCCCCCCCCCCCACTGGACTCGTTTTATATACCCTCCACTGCTAGTGCTGCCACCTGCCGTCCGTGAGTGATTATTCCACGTTGACGTCGAACATAGGTGGTGGTCACAATAATGTGACGGAATAGTGTGTGTACTGCTGTAGCCAGAAAACGTCATAGCACAGCTGTGAAAGGCATAGTTTACGTCCATAATTAATGTATTGCTCTTAGAGTTGCTACAAAAATTCTGTTAAGTACCAAAGTTAACGATCTCAGCCTCATTCTTATTTTTTTTCTTCCCATCGCTCTTTCTTCCTTTCCTTTCTTTTCATTTGAATCTTACACATAGTTAATTAATGTAAAATAATTTTGTGTTCGGTCTTAAACTACACTACAAGCCAAAAACAAAACAGACACACCACGAACGTATTATTCGAATGGGACGGAAATAGATAGATGTGATGTACATGTATAAGCAAATTTTTACAATTTCAGACAAACTGGATGATTTATTCAAGAGAAAGAGCTTCACAAACTGAAGAAATCAATAGCGCGTTCATCCATCTCCGGCACTTATGCAAACAGTTATCCGGCTTGGCGTTGATTGATAGAGTTGTTGGGTATTCTCCTGCGGGATATCATGACAAATTCGGTCCAGTTGACACATTAGATGGTTAAAATTCCAAAGTGGCTGGAGGGCCTTACCCGTAATTCTCCAAACGTTCTCACCTGTGGAGAGATCTGGTGACTTTGCCGGCCAAGGTAAGGCTTGGCAAGCACGAGGACAAGCAGTAGAAACTCTAGAACATCTTCGACGTACTTCTACGCTGTAAAGGTGCCGCGGATGACAGCCAAAGGGCTCTACTATGAAATGAAATGTCATCCCAGATCATCACTCACGATTGTGGGGCCGTGTGGCGAGCGACAGTGAGGTTGGTATCCCACCTCCATCCAGGGCGCCTCCAGACACATCTTCGCTGGTCATTGGGACTCAATTTGAAGAGGAACTCATCACTGGAGACAATTCTAATCCAGTCAGTGAGATTACAGGCCGCAGACGTGTCTGGAGACGCCCCAGACAGTGGTGCGATACCAATCTGATAGTCGCCTGCCATATGGCCCGACAACCAGGAGTGATGGTCTGGTATGCCATTTCTTTTCATTGTAGGACTCCTTTGGTTGTCATCTGCGGCACCCTTCAGCACAGCAGTACGTCGACGATATTCATGGCAAGCCACCTGGGGTTTACATTTCAGTAAGATAATGCCTGCCTGCACGCGGCGAGAATTTCTACAGCTTGCCTTCGTGTTTGCCATCTCTCCCCAACTGAGAATGTTTGGACAGGACCCTCCAACCAGCTCGTGATTTTGATTATCTAGCACTCCATTTGGACAGAGATTGGCTTGATATCCCTCACGAGGACATCTAACAACTTTGTCAATCAATGCCAAGCCGAATAACTGTTTGCATAAGGACCAGAGGTGGACCGACGCGTTATTGAGCTGCTCAATTTGTGAAGCTCCTTTCTCTTGAATAAATCATTCAGTTTGTCTGAAACTGTAATCGTTTGTTTGTCTCTACATGTTCATCACATCTAGTACTTTTCTTCCCATTCGGGTAATTGCTTCATGGTGCGTCGTTTTTTTCTTAGAGGGTATTTAGAAAGTGAGCAAAATGTCGTTAATGTATTGTGGATTGTAATAATAGTAATAATAAATTCGAAACACAGTGTGTAGTAACTTTTCTAGTGAAACAACTGCTAATGAGTAAAGTTAATGACAAATTATTCTTTAAAAAGGCTGACGCTGTGCATTTTTGCAGTTCTAACTGGATTGAGCCTTTACAAGAAGATTTATTTTATGTACTTATTGTGTCGTCGATTAATTAATTATAGCTCATATTTTGCTTCAAGGGCTCTGTTTCATTTCCGTGTCATATTTAATTCAGTTCACAGAGTAAAGAGACACTAATCGAGAAAAATTGTTTGATTGTTTCCCTAAATCGTTTACTGTAAATGCCGGAATGGTTGTTTCGAAAATGACACCGCCGATTTTCCCTGTTTTTCTCGAATCAGAGCTAGTGACGCGTCTCGAATGACCTCGCTGTGGACAGGACAAGAAACCCTAATCTCTCTTCCTTATGGACGGAAGGTATTTAACAGCGCACAGAGGTCAGTGTCACCAGCAGATAAGGCGACGACTCAGAAGGCGGTCTTATCTTCCGCACGCCAGGAGACGTGCGAGAAAGCTGATTCACTCACATGGCTCACTGCTCGCGTCCTCGAAAGTGGTCGCAGCCGTGTACTCGCGAGTTTATTTCTGCTGGGAGATAAAAAGAAAAGTGCAGGAAGGTAGCGCTATCAATCACTCCTCGGTCATCTCGGGGAAGAACATTCCAAGAATTTCTTCGCCTCCTCAGGATATGAGCTTTCCAGTGAAAAACTTCGTCCGAAAAAAAAAAGACAGTTTCTCTTCGGCTATGAAACTACATTCGTCTGCAGCTTTCCACACACCTACTGGGCAGCGTCCTAACTGATAATGTAGGGAGGGGTTATAAGGATGGATTCATAGTTTTGGTTGGTTCTTGACTAACTGAACAAGACGACTCTTTAAGTTTTTATGGTATACATTAAAACATAATTTGAGAAAAAACTTTAAATTTAATCATGATTTGGAAGTACAATGTGGAGACAAAAGTCATGGAATAGCGATATGCACATATGGTGGTAGTACCGCGTACACGAGTGTGAAAGGATGGTGTATTGAGGGAGCTATCATTTGTACTCAGGTGATTCATGCGAAAAGGTACCCGACGTAATTACGGCCGCACGACAAGAATTAACAAACTTGTAACGCGGAATGGTAGTTGGAACTAGACGCATGGGACATTCCATTTCGAATCGTTAGAAAATTCAATATTCCAAGATCCACATGGTCAAGAGTGTGCTGGGAATACCCAGTTTCAGGCATTACCCCTCACCACTGACAACGCAGTGTTCGACTGCTCTCACTTAACGACCGACTGCAGCGACATTTGCACAGATTTGTTAGTGCGGACTGCGCGAAGTAGTCGCAGAAATCGATGTGGGACGTACGACGAACGTATCCGTTAGGACGATACGGCGAAATTTAGCGTTAGTAGGCTATGGCAGCAGACAACCGACGAGAGCGTTTTTGTTAACAGCACGACATCGCCATCTCTCTTGGGCCTGTAACCATGTCGGTTGGACTATTAGACGACTGAAAAACGGTGACCTGATCTGCAAGTCGAAAGAAATTCTCTGATCCTCTCAAAGGAAGACATCCTGAAGTGGAAGTAAATGTTTTGGAATTCTTCCGTGAAAGCATTAAGAATGGGGAACCAGTGGCTAGTGACGCCATAACTTAAGAGAGCAAAAGAGGTAGCTGCAGTTCCTACTGAGTACACCGAGGCAAGGGTTTAAGGATAGCTGTAAGGGTGTGATCGCTTTATGAAACGGACGGACTTATCCCTACGTCGAGGCCGGCCGTTGTGACCGAGCGGTTCTAGGCGCTTCAGTTCGGAACCTCGCGACTGCTGCGGCCGCTGGTTCGAATCCTGCCTCGGGCATGGATGTGTGTGGTGTCCTTCGGTTAGTTAGGTTTAAGTAGTTCTAAGCCTAGGGGACTGATGACCTCAGATGTTAAGTTCCATAGTGCTTAGAGCGATTTGAACCATTTGAACCCTACAACGCCTTAGTAAAGAGAAGAATTTTTCAATGGGCGGAATAGGCAACGCTGATGAGACGCCAGTTTGGTTTGATATGCCACGTAATTACTCGAGTGATGGGAAGGGAGCAAATGAAGTAACTATCTACACATGAAGACATGAAAAACGACCGGTAGCTGTAATGCTGCAATCACAACAGATAGGCGCAAAATTCCCCCTTTCTTCATCCTCAAGAGGAAAACAAGCCCCAAGATCCTTAAAAATGTAAAACTGTTCCCTGATGACGTCATTGTTCGAAATCAAGAGAAGGGATGGATGACTGAAACTTGCGTGACTGGCCCCGAAACGTATGAGGACTCCATCTTGTGGGCTTTCCATACTGCCATGAACGCTTTGTCTTGATGCGTTTCGTGGTCAGCTCGCTGACAACGTAAAAAAGAAGATGCACAGCTTAGCCAATGACCTTTCTATTTTCATGGAGGAATGACTTCTGCGTTACCACCCCTGTTACGTTCAGGAGCTGTACGAAAAATAGTTTTGCGAACCGAACCGTGAACTGACTCGGACAGGAAAAATTTAGCACGCTGCACCCATTGTTATTGCACGCTGAATTTCGGCTGCCTGGAAAAGCACTGAAGCACCAATGATCATAACATCATTCAAGAAATGCTGTATTTCAGATACTCTGGACTGCAATGAAGATGATATGCTCTGGAACGACACCGAGGATGCTGGGGAAAGAGGAAACAAATCTTTTTCTGGTGCAGTCTCTTCCGAGGATACCAGTAATGGTGACATTAGTGAATAATGATGAGTAACACCTGCAACTTACGTAGTGTTTATTTGCGTTTTATGCAAGTAATTAAGTCAGATGTTCTTTTTTTTAATAGTGACTGTGTAACTTAACAATGAGACACTTAAAAAATTTTGTTGTTTGGATAGTTGATGTATACATTCATTGTTGTGTAAAATAAATTTAGCTTACCAGTAAGAATACAACAAACTCTTTTGTTATGACTTTAATCTTTAAAATTAGGGTGCGCATTGCATTCCATTACGCATTAGATTCGCGCAAATACGGAAGTTCTGAACATAGTCTGTTCTTTCTTTTACAGGTCCTCGTGTTCACTTCTTCAGCGTAAAGCATTCTAATGCGCAGCATACTACAGTCTTAATTACTGTTGCACAATGTTGGGGTTTGCACATACGTTTGTTGTAGTGGGTTTTTCATCTAGGAGGATATACAGACGTTGTCCTAGGAGTAATCGTCTATGTTCAGGGATATGATGGAAACGCCGATTCGAAGCAGAAAGGCCTAGTAAACAAGACCTCTAAAATGCAAACCTTCAGAGCAAAACAAGTAAACAATGCCCAGTAAGGATGGGCTCTGAGCACGCATTCAATCTGTGCAACTGTGAAACACAACACTTCTATAGAAGAAGTCCTCATACCTGTTACGCCACGCATTTTAGAGCTCACGTTTACTAGACGTTTTTGCTTCGCATAATCATTTCTGTCATATCCCTGAATGTTGACCATTCCTCGTGGGACAACCTGTATATACCGCAACCATTGTACAGTGTGTGGCTTTTGGTATTTACCTACATACAGGGTGTTTCAAAAATGACCGGTATATTTGAAACGGCAATAAAAACTAAACGAGCAGCGATAGAAATACACCGTTTGTTGCAATAAGCTTGGGACAACAGTACATTTTCAGGCGGACACACTTTCGAAATTACAGTAGTTACAATTTTCAACAACAGAAGGCGCTGCAAGTGATGTGAAAGATATAGAAGACACCGCAGTCTGTGGGTGCGCCATTCTGTACGTCGTCTTTCTGCTGTAAGCGTGTGCTGTTCACAACGTGCAAGTGTGCTGTAGACAACATGGTTTATTCCTTAGAACAGAGGATTTTTCTGGTGTTGGAATTCCACCGCCTAGAACACAGTGTTGTTGCAACAAGACGAAGTTTTCAACGGAGGTTTAATGTAACCAAAGGACCGAAAAGCGATACAATAAAGGATCTGTTTGAAAAATTTCAACGGACTGGGAACGTGACGGATGAACGTGCTGGAAAGGTAGGGCGACCGCATACGGCAACCACAGAGGGCAACGCGCAGCTAGTGCAGCAGGTGATCCAACAGCGGCCTCGGGCTTCCGTTCGCCGTGTTGCAGCTGCGGTCCAAATGACGCCAACGTCCACGTATCGTCTCATGCGCCAGAGTTTACACCTCTATTCATACAAAATTCAAATGCGGCAACCCCTCAGCGCCGCTACCATTGCTGCACGAGAGACATTCGCTAACGATATAGTGCACAGGATTGATGACGGCGATATGCATGTGGGCAGCATTTGGTTTACTGACGAAGCTTATTTTTACCTGGACGGCTTCGTCAATAAACAGAACTGGCGCATATGGGGAACCGAAAAGCCCCATGTTGCAGTCCCATCGTCCCTGCATCCTCAAAAAGTACTGGTCTGGGCCGCCATTTCTTCCAAAGGAATCATTGGCCCATTTTTCAGATCTGAAACGATTACTGCATCACGCTATCTGGACATTCTTCGTGAATTTGTGGCGGTACAAACTGCCTTAGACGACACTGCGAACACCTCGTGGTTTATGCAAGATGGTGCCCGGCCACATCGCACGGCCGACGTCTTTAATTTCCTGAATGAATATTTCGATGATCATGTGATTGCTTTGGGCTATCCGAAACATACAGGAGGCGGCGTGGATTGGCCTCCCTATTCGCCCGACATGAACCCCTGTGACTTCTTTCTGTGGGGACACTTGAAAGACCAGGTGTACCGCCAGAATCCAGAAACAATTGAACAGCTGAAGCAGTACATCTCATCTGCATGTGAAGCCATTCCGCCAGACACGTTGTCAAAGGTTTCGGGTAATTTCATTCAGAGACTTCGCCATATTATTGCTACGCATGGTGGATATGTGGAAAATATCGTACTATAGAGTTTCCCAGACCGCAGCGCCATCTGTTGTTGAAAATTGTAACTACTGTAATTTCGAAAGTTTGTCTGCCTGAAAATGTACTGTTGTCCCAAGCATATTGCAACAAACGGTGTATTTCTATCGCTGCTCGTTTAGTTTTTATTGCCGTTTCAAATATACTGGTCATTTTTGAAACACCCTGTACATTCAATATCCAGCACTACAGATCACGCGCTGCTTCCACAAACTATCGCCGTTCCTTTCTGTTTACTGTTCGGTTCGCCCAAGTGTCTTAAATCCTCAGGGCTTCCAGGTCCTGCGCCAGGTCGTCCATTCAGCGCTGCCTTGGTCATCGTATGGGGCATCAGGTGTTTGGTTTCCCCTCAAGTGCTTTCTTCATTTGTCTTTCTTCTGGCATGTGGGCTACATGGACTGCCCACTGAATTCTTTTGCTTTTCAGCTTCTTTAGGATTGACGGTTGTTGCATCAAGAGGGAGATTTCCTCATATTTTACTCCTTCTCCACTCTCATTTATATCTTCCTTACTACCTTCTTCCAGATATGATATTTAGTAGCAATGTTAACGATTTTATTTTCTATTCGATTCACATATTTCTATTTGATTCACGTACTGAATGAGTCAAGTGATGGTAGCAACGGAATGGACGGAAAGTCTGCCTCTAAATAAAGTTCTCTAAATTTACCCAACAGGGTTTCTCGTAAATTACGTCGCCTTTCTTCCAAAGGTTACTATTAAAGTTCCTCAAGCAACACTGTTTCATTTTCATATGGGGTGTGCCGACTTGTGACGATCTGAGCAGTGTGACTCTGAATTCGATGAAACCAACCTTTAGCTAGGTTTCAGCCCAAATAATTGAGCCTTCTTCGGAAGATATACCCGAATCTATAATTTGTCTAAGAGGGCATGTTTTAGAAATAAAAACTAAAACAACCTGAATAGGCGTAGTCACATTTTAAAAATGCGGTACACAAGTACTAAGTCAACACCAAGACTTACGTAAACGTCTAGTAAACGTGAGTTTCACGTGAGCTCCCGAGGCCCATCGCACGGTGTCCATGGAGACGAGGCGCGCGCCAGAGCTTAGGTTAAGTCTTGGTGCTGACTTAGTATTTATGTACCGCATTTTTAAAATGTGACTACGCCTGTTCAGGCTGTTTTAGTTTTATTTCTAGAAAATGCCCTCTTAGACAAATTATAGATTCAGGTATATCTTCTGAAGAAGGCTCAATTATTTGGGCTGAAGCCTAGCTAAAGATTGGTTTCATTACCGCAATCGAGACTGATAGTTTCTTATATATTAGATTATCACGATTGCTGACTGTGCTGCAATGTTGAAAGTACAAAGAAAACAGTTTCACTTGTATTGTAAAGGACTCCACAACTCAATTTCAGGGTTAATCCTAAATGATTATACGATTTCATGTGCTTAAAATATTAACTGGTAATTTTGTAATCAGATACTATCTGGTTATTTCCCTTTGTTATAGGCATTACGTTATTTTCATCCACATTTAATGAGAGATGCCTCCAAGAGGAAATTCTGTCGAAGTCATTCTGCAGTTCTTTACGATCGTCCAACGATATTACGATATTACACCACAGGATCGTCAGTGAACAACTTTATAGTGCTGCTGATCCTATATAGCAAATATTTTATGTACATTGAGAACATGAGAGGTCCTATAACACTTCCTTGGTGCACACTATATACTACTATCATTTCTTTGGAACATTCGCCGTCCAGTATAAAGTACTGGGTCCTATCACTCAAATATTCCTCAATCCGGTCACGTGTTTTTTAAGGCGCTTCGTATAATCGTATCTCGGTTACTAATCTGTTGCACAGAGTGGTGCAGTGTCGCCTTTCGGAAATCTAGGAAGACAGCATGTACATGTTACCTGCGTCTGTAGTTTGCGAGATATATGTGAATAAAGCAAGCTGTACTGCACGCGAGTGGTTTTTCCTGAATCTGTGTTGAATGTCTGAGAGAAACTTTTTTTCCTCCAGGAACGTAATAACGTGTTAACTGTGAATATATTCTTGGGCAGGCCTGTTCAGGAGGCGGATAGCCGAGCACGAGCGCTCACGCTCGCTCGCCGCGTGGGTAGTGACCGCTGGCCGTAAAACGTGGCCGTGAGACATTATGTAGTACAGGTCAGGTGCAAACTGTGCGCTGCTTTCAGAGAAATGGCCGTATGTTAAGTTCACCGTAGCTTTAGCCCCAAGCGCATACACCTAATGGTGCAGTGCGAAAAGAGGAGAGCATATCTTTTAAAATCGGTGGAAAGCAGCATGATGGCCATGTTAGGAAGGACAGAACGAATGTTAAACATATCAGTATCAATTTTTAGCTCATCAGTGCAAGACATCCAGCTACAGTTAGGACGTACAGACTTGCACTGCGAAAGGCAGTCCCGTGATAAGTCTCATAATAAAATAAATCTTGTAGGCTAGTAAAAAAATTTCTTCAACATATATTCCCACGACTTCACCAATCTGCAGCCGCGGTTATGTCGATGTTTAGAGCTTCTGCAGTAAAGAGAAAGAAATCTAGCCAAAAAAGCTCACTAGCAGACTTCAACTTAAAAGCTTACCTTTGTAAGCACTGTTCGGAAAGTGGCACAATAAATTCATAATTTAGTAAACACAAAATAAGAAATATTCATTGAAATCCATTGTTTCTGTTGTGACCAGACGAAACTTCTTTTATCTTGCCATACGAATGGGTTCTTTGATTAACATATGGAAAGGCTCATCAAACAAAAACATGTGAAACATTAGTTCACATTGTTACATAAATGAATAAAAGATTTACTTCGCCACACTTCTTTGTCACAGGATTGCTGTATAATTTGCAACTGTTATTGAATGGCAAAGTACCACTTGATGCACTCATTAACAAGCTCTTGCAGTACAAAATGCAATATTTAAGTAAGTACATTTCATCAGAAACTTAAACAACTGCCATTATCCTACACAATGATCTAACTGAGGTCTCACAAGCAGACTGGTGGAGACCTCTTCCAAGCTCGACTCTATATTGACCTCAGCGTGAGGGCCCTGCAGTGCTGGGGGAGAGGCGTGGCCCTTATGAGCGCCTCCCATGCGACGTTGCGGACTGCAGCGAGCCCTCACTAACGTCTGTGGTATCGCTTCACGTTGCCTACTTTGCTGTGACATCGCGACTCTGGACAATACCACAGTTTCTATGTTTAATATGTGAACAAAATAATCACGAAATAAAATTCGATCTCAGTTTAAATTTTGTCCCAAAACGACACTCATCATAGGGTGACATCAATCATAAGAAACACAGGGTGTATCAATAAGAATCATCCGATTTGGCACGTCTATATTTCTCAAACTAATAAACATAGACAATTGATTTTGTTTTTTGATGAACGAGAAACTCAATAAGTTTTTCTCATACCTTTTCATAGGTTTTCAATATGCCCCCTTTGAGATGCACGTCATGTGCCAATGCGATATTCAAATTGTTCCCACACTGCAGTGAGCATCTCTTGAGTTACAGCTTCCACAGTTGCTGTTCTGCGATGTCACAAGAAATAATCATATACAGTCACGTCCGGTGACCTTGGAGGCGAGCAATGTAAGGCTGAAACATTTGGTCCAGTGCGACCGATCCATCGTTTAGTAATCCTTCAATTTAAAAATTCTCGCACTTCCAGATGCCAGTGTGGCGGTGCCCCATCCTGTCAGTGAATGACGTCGTTGGAATCAGTCTTCAACTGTGGGAAAAGAAGTTCTCAAAAATATCCAGATACGTGCTTCCTGTAACTATGTTCTTGTCAAAGAGAATTGGACCATACACCTTTCCCCCTGAAACTGCACAAAACACATTAAATTTTTGAGAGTTCCTCTTATGTTGTACAACTTCATGTGGTTGTTCGGCACCCCATATTCTCATATTATGACGGTTCACCTTTCCATTTAAGTGGAGTGTTACCTCGTCACTAAAAATGGAAGAAAACTGTCAACCTCCGCTGGCAGCTGTGGCCGAGAGGTTCTAGGCGCTTTAGTCCGCTTCTCAGTTGCTGATTAAGGCCTTCCGTGGCAAATTTATTTCCTAAGACAGTTTCATTGATGAGAAATGGCAGTTAAATGAAACTTACATTTCTTTTAATTGATAGGACGAAGAAAATGGGGGGCTGAGAACAAAACATAGTACAGGACGTATCAAAAAAAATCATCCAATTTTAAAAAATCATAGCTAATATGTTATTTGAGATATGTGCGTGAGAACGTATTGTTCGAAAGAGCAAACCCTCGAGTTTTATATGGTTGCCGCTAGATAGCAACAGTATGTGCCCACTTCAGTTCTAATAAAAACGGTGTCGGGACAACAGAAAGCGTTTTGTGTTCTACGATTTGCGCAATGCACGTCAGTAGTAACTGTTCAGCGTGACTTTCGTTCTAGCTACATTGTGGACTCCCCTACAGCACAGAGCATTAGACGATGGCATAAACAGTTCCGATGAAACAGGTTGTTTGTGTAAAGGCAAATTTCCATGCCATCTGTGATAGTTTCACAAGGAATCTGCAGAAATACGTTCGCCGTGCAACATGCCCCCGATGTCCGTCTGCCGTGTGTTACGTCGGCGTTTGAACATGAAACCATACAATATTCAGCTACTGCGAGCTCTTCGTGAAGGTGACAAACAACAACGTGTATCCGGCCGCAGTGGCCGAGCGGTTCTAGGCGCTTCAGTCTGGAACCGCGCGACCGCTACGGTCGCAGGTTCGAATCCCGTCTCGGGCATGGATGTGTGTGATGTCCTTAGGTTAGTTAGGTTTAAGTAGTTCTAAGTTCTAGGGAACTGATGACCTCAGAAGTAAAGTCCCACAGTGCTCGGAGCCATTTGAACCATTTGAACCACAAACAGACAGTTTTGAAGCTTCATGTTCTCACTATTTCCAAGAAATTAGGATCATTTTCAGTGATGTTCAAAGTGTTAGTAGAAACTATTTCACGAGATTGTTTTTGTTCGATCTTGAGAACTGTCGGCACACACCACTTTTGTTATGTTGAATTGGTTATGTAAAATTTCCCTCGCGCATTCTTTGTCAGTACCTGCAGTTTCAGCAATAGATCGAATACTCAACCGTGATCAAGTCGAATTAGGTTACCCACTTTTCTATATTTTCATCGGTTTCATGATGTTGAAGGGCGTCCCGGGAGTGAGTGATATTCAGCATCTTCTCAGTCAGTTTGGAAACGCTTGAACCAAAACTCGCGTACTTGGTGAACAGTCTTCGCCATACACTTCCTTTAGCAAAAGATTGGTTTCAGTAGCAGATTTTCCAAGTTTCACGTGAAACTTCGCGACATTTCGTTGTTCTATTATTACACTTATCATTTTTCCGGCAAAACAAAGTAACAGCTCGTACATAAACGAACAGAGGGCCAACTGATTTGTCTACAGGCCCAGAGATGCCGCATTCGACAGAGAAGGCTTCATGCTTCACAGCTATTGGTTGTTCATCTTTGGCGCATGCGTACTTTTTGTATCAGTCCCATTATTCTGTAGCCACACGTCGCAAGCACTGCAGAATATCAGCACGAGAATAGTGTTGAAATAACATCAAACAAAGCTGTGCGCGAGGGTGACATATTACGCACTCATATTACTTAATACACTCATGCTCATAAATTAAGGATAATGCTGATACATGGTGGAACAATGCTCTGGTGGGCTGTTTGCGGGTTTAAATCACCTCGGCGTATGACCATGCGGTGGATTTGACCTGCGGTCGTCGCACGGTGGCGGTGGCAGCAGTCCAAAATGGTTCTGAGCACTATGCGACTTAACTTCTGAGGTCATCAGTCGCCTAGAACTTAGACTAATTAAACCGAACTAACCTAAGGACATCACACACATCCATGCCCGAGGCAGGATTCGAACCTGCGACCGTAGCGGTCGCTCGGTTCCAGACTGTAGCGCCTAGAACCGCACGGCCACTCCGGCCGGCAGCCGTCCACATACGCAGAAGTGTGTTGGTGCATGACAAAGTACGGTGCAGCGAGTAAGTGTGCAGACGTTTTCAGACGTGCTAATGGTGATTGTGTGTTGTAAATGGCTCAAAGAACCCTTATTGATGACGTTATGAGGGGTAGAACACTAGGGCGACTGAAGGCTGGTCAAACACAGCCGGTCATAGCGCGGGCCCTCCGTGTGCCACAAAGTGTGACCTCAAGGTTATGGCAACGATTCCAGCAGACAGGAAACGTGTCTAGGCGCTACAGTACGGGACGTCCACAGTGTACAATACCACAAGAATACCGATATCTCACCATCAGTGCCCGCAGACGGCCACGGAGTACTGCAGGTAGCCTTGCTCAGGACCTTACCGCAGCCTCTGGGACAGTTGTCTCCATACACAGTCTACAGACGACTGAAGAGACATGGTTTATTCGCCCGGAGACCTGTAAGGTGGCCGGCCGCGGTGGCCGAGCGGTTCTAGGCGCTTTAGTCCGGAACCGCGCGACTGCTACTGTCGCAGGTTCGAATCCTGCCTCGGGCATGGATGTGTGTGATGTCCTTAGGTTAGTTAGGTTTAAGTAGTTCTAAGTTCTGTGGGACTGATGACCTCAGATGTTAAGTCCCATAGTGCTCAGAGCCATTTGAACCTGTAAGGTGCTTTCCACTGACCCCTGGTCACAGGAGAGCCCGCAAAGCCTGGTGTCAAGAACACATACATGGTCATTGGAACAGTGGTCCCAGGTTATGTTCACGGACGAGTTCAGGTTAGTCTGACAGTGATTCTCGCCGGGATTTCATCTGGCGTGAACTAGGAACCAGATACCAACCCCTTAATGTCCTTGAAAGGGACCTATGTGGAGGTCGTGGTTTGATAGTGTAGGGTGGGATTATGATTGGTGCACGTAAATCCCTGCATGTCTCTGACAGAGGAACTGTAACAGATCCGGTGTATCGAGACGCCATTTTGCACCAGTATGTCAGCCTTTTGAGGAGTGCAGTGGGTCTCACCTTCCTCCTGATGGATGTAACGTACGGCCCCACCGAGCTGCCATCATGGAGGAGTAACTTGAAACAGAAGATATCAGGCGAATGGAGTGGGCTGCCGGTTCTCCAGACCTAAACCCCATCTAGCACGTCTGGGATGCTGTCGGTCTACGTATCGCTGCATGTCTTCAAACCCCTAGGACACTTCAGGAGCTCCGACAGGCACTGGTGCAAGAATGGGAGGCTATACCCCAGCAGCTGCTCGACCACCTGATCCAGAGCTGCCAACCGGTTGTGCGGCCTGTGTACTTGTGCATGGTGATCATATCCCATATTGATGTTGGGCCACATGCGCAGGAAACAGTGGCGTTTAGTAGCACATGTGATTCGGGACGGTTTTCTCAACTTATCACCAATACTGTTGACTTATAGATATGTGTCGTGTATGCTCCCTATGTGCCTATGCTATTTGCGCCAGTTCGGCACCACATTCTGCAATTATCCTTAATTTATGAGCATGAGTGTATTTTTTGCGTAAAATAACGTTTACTCGAACAAAATTTCAATAAAACATTAAAGTGATATGTGCACCTTTCCGCCTCCTATTACCCCTAGCCTTCAACATTCCGCGAATAGGCGAGCTGTCGTTGTCACACCAGTGTACGGTATTTCGCGCACACGCATTATTCTGCAATTATCCTTAATTTATGAACGTGAGTGTATTTTTTGCGTAAAATAACGTTTACTCGAACAAAATTTCAATAAAACATTAGAGTGATATGTGCACCTTCCCGCCTCCTATTACCCCTAGCCTTCAACATTTCGCGAATAGGCGAGCTGTCGTTGTCACATCAGTGTACAGTATTTCGCGCACACGGATTTCGTGGCGCGGTGCAGTGGGACGAAGTGAGTGATGGGGACGGGAAAAGCCGACCGGTTCAAAACAGTAATGGGGTTTTAGTTCTGAATAACCGGTATTTTTCGGCCTTTGTTTGGCCTCGTTTGTAAAAAGTGTTTTTTTTTTTTTAATTTTACTAATAACCGGAAAAAACGGAAATATCATTTAGCATTGCTAAAATTTTAGTTTTTAAATAAACCTTTTTAAAAACGAGTAATTTTTATTCGAAAATTTCCATTACTTTGAAATGTTGCGTTATAAAAGAAAATGAAAAAAGCGATCAGTGCTATTTCAATAACTACGCCGAGAGAAATGAGCAACAAACACATGGCATAACAATTGACACACAATTGAAAGAATAATGTACCTGTTACTATGTGGTGAGACCTATTCGATGGTACGCCTGTACATGCAGTGTGCAAGACTTGCATCGTGTGGTCTATATGGTAGTCTCTCAATGTCGTCTGTTGGGTTACAGAATGGCACTATCCCTAGTGTGGAAGCATTTTACGAAGTGCGGTATGAATGGAGTACAATGCTATAAAAGATTACAGATGAGAGGAGCCACAACAAACTTGCGACATCACTTTAGGAGATGGTTCAAATGGCTCTGAGCACTATGGGACTTAGCATCTGAGGTCATCAGTCCCCTAGAACTTAGAACTAGTTAAACCTAACTAGCCTAAGGACATCACACACATCCAAGCCCGAGGCAGGATTCAAACCTGCGACCGTAGTAGTCGCGCGGTTCCGGACTGAAGCGCTTAGCCACTCGGTCACCGCGGCCGGCACTTGAGGATGAAACCTAAAACTTAACAATTGATTCATAGATTATGATAAAAATAGAAAGTAACTGATCTGCTTCCTGTGTCTACATAACAAGCCTTACCTGCTTGCAGACCTTGAAAACGGACAAATTAACACGAAAAATAGACTTCTTCAACCTGTTTTCATCCTTTAGCAATGACAATTCGTAGTGCTCAAATAGTGCCATAATGAACCTCGATTACAACGATTTTTGAGCTGAGTTTCAAAAAAACTGGAATTAATAGGAAATACTGGCGATTTCTTTGTGGTATTCGACCATTTCTTACTTTTCGAGAAAAGCAGCGAATGATGGACGGTCTTATTCTTCTTTTATTTGTCTGTTTAATTTAATATTTTGGTTATGTATATCTTGAAACTGAGAGAGTGGGAATCTTTCAATCTTTGTTCGATTTCTACGCTTCAGAAAAATGTGTGTGAAATCTTATGGGACTTCACTCCTAAGGTCGTCGGTCCCTAAGCTTACAGACTACTTAACCTAAATTATCCTAAGGACAAACACACAAACCCATGCCCGAGGGAGGACTGGAACCTCCGCCGGGACCAGCCGCACAGTCCATGAGAATTATACGTTTATTACAGGAATTAGTAGCATTGAAAAACCGAAAATCGGTTGCTTCAGAAACCGGTTAGTTTGGCGGTTTGGCAGCAGGTTAAACTTTCGTTGAAAAAAAAAAAAGCGGTGTAATCGAAAACCGCTTGTTTCAGCGATAACCGACATTCCTAGTGAATGACAAACAACCTGTGTGCGCAGAAGATGAGACGCTGTACTTTCAGGAGGCTGTAAGAGTGTACTGTCACAGTTATGGCCCAAATTTTCATGCGGTATCTATTGCTGGGGCTGATGTCTTCCAAGTGTGTTTGTTTCTCTATAACATATGCGGTCAAGTTGGTGGTGTTCCCTTGTCAGTTTCGTTGGTGTGTTTGCGATTTTCTGGCGCAGACCAGTGTGTCTGAGCAGCCAGCGAGACACGGGTGGTCCTGGGGAAGACAGCCGGGCAGGTGCCCGCAGCCGGTGCGGTTGGCGGGAAAGCAGGCCGGCGCGGCGGCAAGTGTGCCGGAGACGTCCGCGGCTGCGGCTGCGGCTGGTTGTCCGTTTTCGCCGGTCTTGACCGAGACCCGCCGCCACGGCTGACCCCGCGGCCTTCAGCCCCGGACCAGCAGTTCACGGACACTGCTGCTCTGTGGAGGATCTCTCGAAAGGCATCTGACACCGCGAGGAAAAGCAGTGGACAGGTTGCGTCCACACTCACCCAGATTCTTGGAGTGTATAACACCACGAGGACGGTCGACCTAAATTTAAATAGTGTAGACGACAGTACAATCAAGTGGTGACTTTATCTCCTTACTTCATAATCTTGTAGTGGATGAATGTAAACGTGTTAGTAAAGAGTGATTAATACCACGAGTGGGATTCTGAAGAAAAAGAATGAAATTAAACTTACTGTCCATTTAAAAATCAATAAAGCTCTACGTACACAGACTTCCCGTATTTTTACTCAAGCATGCAAAAATCAGGATTAAAAAATAGAATAAACATCCTTCTCTGATATTAAATATACTTCCATAACTGTATAGTAACAGTGTCGTTGAATGTAGTAGACCATCGATTATCCGAAATAACTGGCGGACATGAGTGTTCTGAAAACAGGTTTATTCGGGCAATAGAACTCTATACTTTTATTTACCAATTTACCATTGAAAACTGCGTATTATGTTTATAACAACATTAATATTACAAAGGCAAGTACAGTAGGAACATATATAGTACAACCTAATAAACAAAAACATGTCATACATTCGCCTGTACAGTATAAACGTATAGAATCTACGTTTAAAAAAAAATTAATTTTGGTCTGTCCAAGAAAACTTACCCAATTACGAACGGCTATGTCAAGAATTTTTTCAGAACAGGTATCAGATACTGGTCGCTTTCATCTTGAACGTCGAACCGTCGCAAGGCATTATCCGAAGATGTAAAAGACTTAGAGGAATCCGGTGTATTTTCATCCTCATTTTCCGGATCTCTAGTTTATGAGATGCTGGAGGAGCCAGCTTTATCAGTAACAATGTTTACAATTTTGCATTCTGCATGATTTAGTGACCTGAATCTTCATCGTCGATACTCATTCATTCTTGAACGTCTTCATCATAAAATTCGTGACAGTTGAGTTTTATTAGCATATTGAGCGTTTCGGACATAGCATTCGGTTCGTCATTTTCAATTAGATTATGAGACTTTCTGCCATCCCCGATCTTTTATTCCAGGCTCTTTTCAAATTCTGTGTTTTCTTTTTACACTATCACATGCTGCTCAAATCACGTAAGACGCATCTTTCAAATCAATATTTGTTTAATTTCTTCACAGACTTTCTTTTCCCTGTTCTTCTCTTTCTAACAATTAGTTACGTAACAATTCTTTTCCGTAATATCATTTGAAAGTCTGACTAACGCCTCGATCCACGAGTTGTGATATGGAGGTTACACTAGGAAGAAAACACAAGGCTTTTATAAACTCGTCCTTTTCGTTTAAGGTATCACATGATGCATGAGTTGGTGCGTTTGTCAAAGAGCAGTAAAGGTTTCGAGAAATTACTGCAGCCAGCTGCCTTTTGTTTTATTCTTCAGTTTTTATTTTCCATTACCGGTATCGAATCGCCTAGAGATTCTTCATCAGATGGTACATAGCCCGACGTTCGAATAAGCGACGCTCTACTGCAATTACAATACATGTACCCAAAAATGCACTCAGTCAATCAAAATATATTGGCGCACCCAAATCATATAGCTCGCATAAAGCTGTAAACAAACCGGTTCCAGGCAATGACACACTCCTGTACTGCCGCAGCTATCGTCGGGAGTTTGATGTCGTGGAACTACAGATACTGACAAGGGGAAGGCCTCAGACACGGCCAAGCGATTCGGCTCAGATTTGGTAGGTCCTTGTGTACAACCTAAAACGAAGGAATCTAAGATATTTTGGGTCAACACCCCCACGTTTTTGAGAAAATCACCCCTAAAGGTTATGACGAGCGATCGACTCAAAATTGGCGGGATCGATAGATAATTGTAAATACAGCATTTTTCATCATCAGGTATGGCGTCCGAAAACGCATACTTTTCGAGAAATCGAGGTAACAAAATTTTACAACTATCGCGTCTGTACCCACATGGTCAACGCTTTAAGCCGACAGCACCGATAGCGCAACGGCCAAGGTAACTGGATGCGAATCTCGAAGAAACGTAGTGGATGCTATTCTTTTGGTTTGTATTTTTCCATATCTCAATTGATATGGATAGGAGGGTTAATAAGGTAAGTAAATCAACAAGGAATGATATTAAGACAGGCAAATAAATTGCTCAAACCTGTCCGCAGCTCGTGGTCGTGCGGTAGCGTTCTCGCTTCCCGCGCTCAGGTTCCCGGGTTCGATTCCCGGCGGGGTCAGGGATTTTCTCTGCCTCGTGATGACTGGGTGTTGTGTGATGTCGTTAGGTTAGTTAGGTTTAAGTAGTTCTAAGTTCTAGGGGACTGATGACCATAGATGTTAAGTCCCATAGTGCTCAGAGCCATTTGAACCATTTCTTTGCTCAAACCTCTTGGGATAGTAAACAACTAAAATGTTACTCCAGGTCACTTTACATTGGCTCTTCCAGTCACTGTTCCCTCTGACCGAACACGCTGAGCTACCGTGCCGGCTGTATCGGCGCTGTCGGCGACAGGCGTTAACCATGTGGGTACAGACGCGGCAGTTGTAAAAGTTTCTTACCTCGATTTCTCGAAAAGTATGCGTTTTTGGGCCCCATACCTCATGATGAAAAATGCTATATTTACAATTATCTATCGATCCCGCCAATTTTGAGTCTATCGCTCGTCATAACCTTTAGGGGTGATTTTCTCAAAAACGTGGGGGTGTTGACCCAAAATATCTTACATTCCTTCGTTTTAGGTTGTACACAAGCGACCTGTCAAATCTGAGCCGAATCGGTTGGCCGTCTCTGAGGCCTTCCCCTTGTGAGTGTGCGAAATTTGAAACACGTCACATTGACGTATTTACGTAGTATATTTGTCTATAAGATGTTATTCTCCATGGCTTCTTGCGAAACATTTTCAGTTCACTGAGTTACACTACGCAGTTCAAAGCTTATTCACATCAAAGTACTGTTTTCGCAGTGTTCAAATCTGATATCGCGCATATGCATTGTTTCGTCAGCGAGCTATCGATAGGCGTCCCTTGCACACGCGAAAGCTGTCTTACAAGGAAATGGTCCAATCCGACATGTCTAAACCCGCCTGAAATTTTGTTATGTAGGAAGAATACAACGAAAGAAACTGCCAAAATTTTAGGCGCTAGGACGTACTGCAAGTGTTTTGTAAAAATTGTTAAAGTTACTCATTTTTATTGCACGAACTGCTTATGACAACGATTTGTGTTGTGCTTTTTACGTTCATATCGTCATACCTGACACTGCACACCTGAGATCGCTGTATGAGCACGTCCTGTAAACAAACAGAAATAAATAAATAAAAAATTTTTTAAAAAAAAGTCAGCAACCCGCGCACCAGGATGTAGTTCTACGACGCCACCAGTTGTTTACACCTATTGACGGAATAACATGTCCCTGTAGCTCACTAATGTAACCTTACGAGTGTCTCAAATCAACACCAGAAATGACAGCCAAAGGCCGGCCTTTGTGGCCGAGCGGTTCTAGGCGCTTCAGTCCGGAACCGCACTGCTGCTACGGTCGCAGGTTCGAATCCTGCCTCGGGCATGGATGTGTTTGATGTCCTTAGGTTAGTTAGGTTTAAGTAGTTCTAAGTCTAGGGGACTGGTGACGTCAGATGTTAAGTCCCATAGTGCTTAGAGCCATTTGAACCATTTTTGACAGCCAAAGAAGAAAAGAATCTAGCACCGGATATTTGAACATTTGAATAATAGCTTTCAGGGCTAAGACTTTGCTGAAAACCGTGGTAAGAGGAATTCCCGTGAAGAAGATCGATTTTTTTGTCCGGTAAGCTTATTCTGCAAAGACAGCGATTAAGACAACCATCGTAACCCGTCTAACAGCATTCTTTTCTTTGGACTAACTAGCAATCGAATACAGCAGAAACCCTTTTAAGACCAATTAATTTTACAGTTAGCCTTAATCTTGATATTGACTGATGTTGTCTTTAGGGGCTACCAATAGAGAGTTACGACGCCACTGTGCAACTTTCCTAGGAACTTGGCCATTAGCTCGAAACACAGCTCGTTCCGCTGACTCGTATTACTTCTGGAATGACCACAATTTACTGTCAATGATATGCATTTCCTTGCACAAACGTAAAACACAGGGACTTGTTGTTGTTGGCTGTTTCCAACTGTTTACGAAGCAAGGTCACTGTTCTCCGCTGACCATAATGAAGATAATACGCCAAAATCGCAGCAAATACCCGATAAATCGAAGAGGGAAATCAAAAATGCGTTTCACACGAAAGAAGACGAAACACTTACAACACGAGACGTGAGGAGAAAGACGAGACCAACTAAGCGACATGAGACACTGACTGGTGCTGGACCACGAGACGCAAATCTGCAAGCTGCAAATAAGACGGCCTGGCTCTATGTAGGATAGCTCAAACCTGAGACAACACCGTAATCAATAAAACAATCTCTCAATAAGAAAGGAATCAAAGAAAACGTGTAATGTGAGGAACTGGCAAACATCAATAATACGAAATCCTTTAAAGTAGGCATCGCCTTTCACAGCTTAGAGCTGGCGGTTAATGCTGAATTCTGGCTAGCAGGAATCACTGTCAGACGCTTTCGTTTTTCCTGGTTTTTTTTTGTTGAGAAAACCGAGGGGTGTCTCTTCCATAAGACAAAAGAACGCCGTCCAAAAAAATGCAAAGAAGCAGGAGCAGTAGGAACCTTAAAGATCCTCCTGTGGAATATAGAAGGTCTAAAAAGTGCAATGAACACAGCTACAATGGATTTTCTACTGGGATATGACAAAGCAGTCCTAACAGAAACATTTTTAACCGAAAACTGGTAATACCCAGAATTTTACTGCACTCATCTTCCTGTAAAACAAGGCGACAGAGGAGACCCAGTGGAGGAACAACTGTCCTCATACAATCGGAATTAACACCAATAACTGCAACTATCAAACGGTTTCATACACTCCCGACAGAAACGAAACATATTACAATAAAATCAGCATACTTCCAACTGAACAAAACAGCCATTGATGTAATCGATGAAATAGGCCAGATGAAACATAATAAACCACTAATTGTTGCTGGGGAGTTAAACTGCAGATTGGATATACAAAACTATAAAGCAAAAGAAATAGTGGAAAATTTGCAGGAAGAAGGCATTATCCTATTAAGCAATCCCAGCATACCTACATATATTTCCCACAATGGCAAAAGGACAATAGACATTGTATTCATAAGGGGACCAAACAGGTGGAATATATCATCTCTCTGGACTGCAGACCACACACCACTTCGGAAACATCTCGCTCTGGAAATAAATCTTCAAGGAGCACGGCGAGAAACGCAAGAATAAGAGGAAGAAGTACTTTCGAGAACAACAGATGTCGGGATAGTGGAAGCAAGGTCATACGACATAAAACAAATTGAAATGCTAATAAGACAATTCGCGACTAGAGGAAGCAACAAGAGCGGTAGGAGAACTCCTAAGACAAGCCGCCAGGTACAAAAGAAGAGCGAAAAAATGATTCGACACAGATTGTTGCTGTCTAAGAAAAGATGTACTAGAAAGCCTACATCAACTAAAACAGTGCGCAGAGAACCTATACTACTCAGGACTTACGCCGAAAGACGAAATATTTATAAGAAAACTCTAAAAGAAAAGAAGAGAACATACTGGGCAAGAGCAGGAAAGAATCTACTGGAGGAAGCCTCAAAAGACCCATATATTGCGCTACCCCCCCCCCCCCCCCAGAAAACGAGCTGAAACACACTACATCGATACGAAAATATGGGAGACGCACTTCGACAACATACTGAACAAGGAAGTACTAAGATGGAGACCAGAGGGCAGAGAGGATACAATGCCACAAACAACTATGGAATGGATCCCATTCGCCACAGAAGAGATCAAAGATACCTTTAACGGGACCAAGAACAAAAGAGCTGCAGGCCCTGACAGACTTTATAACGAATATTTAAAAGACAAAGCCCATATTCTAACGCCAATGCGGACAAAACGCTACAATAAGTGCATAGAAACAGCCTCCAGCAAACAATCGATGAACACCTGCCCGAAAGCCAAAGGGGATTCAGGAAGGGAAGATCATCTCTGACTGCAATAGAACTCCTGCTAAGGAGCGTATGGGAAGCCCTTGAAGACGGAGAAAAGTTTTATGTAGTATTTGTAGACTTCACGAAAGCCTTTGACTTTATAAACAGAAAATTAATGATCAAGAAACTAGAGTAAACCCTAGGAGAAAAAAAAAAAAAAACAAATGAATACGAATCATATCGGAGCCGATACTCCAGTCAAACGGAATACTCCAGGGAGACCCAGTGAGTCCTCTGTTATTTAACCTTGCAGCAGAAGAAATCGTAAGAATACCCCAAAGGGAGGGTGTAATCTCATATGCATATGCAGACGATATGGTAAGAGGCGGAATGATATTGCAGAGTTACAAGAAGCGATAAACGATATGGAAGACTGATGTGTCGAACACGGCTTCGAAATGAATGTGGCGAAAACAGAAATAATGGTACTCAGAAATAAAGGAAGAGCATCAACATCAGCTGAGATCTTCATACGGGAGAAGAAATTGAAGATTGTACTAGACTTCAAGCACCTAGGGGTCACAACATAAACAACTGCAAAATATTTCACAAACCATGTAACAGAGAAAGCAGTGCAAGCAATAATGGCATTCCATGAAATACAATACATCAGATGCCTTAGCGCAGAGGTAGCAACGGCACTATTCAGAGCCAAAGTCTTCCCAATACTGACGGACGGCATAGAAATTATCGGACCACATCTCACAGTGAAAAATCTAACGACAATAGAAAGAGTGAAGGCGACCTATATAAAGAAAGCAATAGGAGTGTCCAAAATAACACGATCCAGACTTGTATACCTGCTGGTGAGGGAACCCTTCCTCACTGAAGACTTACGGAGAAACCTGATGCAACCCAACAGCAGCGCTTTGGAAAGTCTACTTAAAACATCGAAAGAAAAAAGAGAAGACGTACCTCCAGAATTTTACCGCACAGGCGCCATGATTGACCCAAAATGGACAAAGGAAAACTTCGAAATGGGACACTTGATCGCCTGAATGGCAGGGTTTCCACTATCTTATTTGCAACAACACTTCATATCATGAACCAAACGCAAACTGTGTCATCAAATATGCTAATGCTACCAATTAGACCTCTACACCAAAAAGTCACGATCAATAAGTGACTACGCAAATTACAATATGTAAAATTTCTGAAACTTCCTGGCAGATTAAAACTGTGTGACGGACCGAGACTCGAACTCGGGACGTTTGTCTTTCGCGGGCAAGTGCTCACCAACTGAGCTACCCAAGCACGACCCATGAGCCGTAACCACAATTTTACTTCCACCAGTACCTCGTTTCCTACCTTCCAAACTTCACAGAATTTCTCCTGCGCACACTCCGCTGCAGAGTGAAAATCTCATTCTGGAAACATCCCCCAGGCTGTGGCTAAGCCATGTCTCCACAATATCCTTTCTTCTAGTAGTGCTAGTCCTGCAAGTTTCGCAGGAGAACTGTGAAGTATGGAAGGTAGGAGACGAGGTACTGGCGGAAGTAAAATTGTGGTTACGGGTCGGGAGTCGTGCTTGGGTAGCTCAGTTGGTGAGTACTTGCCCGCGAAAGGCAAAGGTCCCGAGTTCGAGTCTCGGTCCGGCACAGTTTTAATCTGCCAGGAAGTTTCAAATCAACGCACACTCCACTACAGAGTGAAAATCTCATTATGTAAAATTTCTAATTTCGCTTATTGTTATCATTGTGCTTTGAACTTGTATGGCTTCTTGGCTGCAGTAAACTTATTATAATGAAAATAAAAGTCAGAATTTAAATTTTTCTTGCAAACAACACGTTTCTAGCGTTACGCTGTACCCTGAAGTGGCAGTTTCAGCTATAGTTAGGAAATGTTCAGTAGGCTAATAGGTAGCTATTACTTTAGAGCTCCCCATATGTCAGTACAGTGCGTTTCTGCACTTTCAACGAGTGTAAAGTGAGCAACAAGAAAACTGTTACCGCTTATGTTTTGGGTACAGGAAAATGTTAGAAGACAACGAATAAAAACTGGTTATTGCACTGTCTGGCTTTAGCAATGTTCAAGAGGAAAGCAGTAGTGATTTTTACTACATTAAGTAACCGTAGCTGCGGAACGAGAATCTGTTGATTCCCTGAAATGAAACACAACCTGCCTTAGTGCTAAATCGCACTTTCACGTATAGCCCTCAATGGGAGGCTTTTGTCAGCGAGTCTGAAGGTATCAAACAGCCAATCTACATAGGGTGAGTATTCTAATACTGTGTGGGCCGAGGGTATCGTGTGACTTCATGGAATATTTTCTGGTCGTTAATTCGCAAACGTAGTTTAAGAGTAATTCTGTCAGCCGGAAACGCTAACTAAATGAGTAGTTACTAATAGAAGATGGGGCTCAACTAATGAGAATGTCTCTCAACAATAAACGAACCAGTCACAATGCTATCTCTGTAATTTGTCAGTTGCTCTGAACTTGGGAAATTCGTGCAGTTGGTCTTGCGCCATAGCTAAGTTAGGGGGTGGGCCCCGTGGGATCAGGATATGGAGTGACGAATGAGGTCTTCAAAGCGTGAAAGCGCACAGTTTTACGGTGATTGCATCGCCACACTGCCTGACAAAAAAGGTGAAGCACCCAGCAGGATAGGAGGCAATGAAATGAAGCGTCACTGCTTAAGAGAGGAGATGTGATGTTATTTCGGCGATTACAAAATCGAGTCATATTTTCGGAGAGCTTGGCAGTATGAGCCCACTTATCAGTATGACTGCACTTCCCTGGTCTGAATGCAGGCACTGACTGGATTGGGAAGGGTGTCGTATAGCCGCTGTGTCCTCTCCTGATGGTACGTCGCTGGTCCTTGATATCCTGGGCATTGGCACTGGGACCTCCGAGCTGGTTCCTACCAGCTGTTCTACCAGCGATAGACTGAGTATGTTGCTGAGCGCAGCAGTATCACAACATAATGTATATATTTCACAGAGACGCGTGGCAATGCAGATGAGCATTGCCCCATTGAAAATCTCAGGCAGCACCTGAGGACACGAGACGTCCGTGGCATATGGCTGTGTTGTCTCGGTTTCCTGAACCACTACCAGCCGTGTGCTGAAGTCATAAGCGATGTCTCTCCACAGCGTGACGACAGGAATGAAAGCGCTGTGCCTATCCAAAACACTGGCCGAACGAGGCCTTCGCCCACGTAGCCGCCATACTCGCTGACAATGGTCATCGGAGGCAATGCACAACCGCAGTTCATCACTGATGACAATGCGACGCCATTCATCGGCAGTTCGTGCTTCTCGGTCGCAACACGACTCCAGGCGCAGCCGTTCGTGTCGAGGTGTTAAAAACAGGCGGTAATTCCCCAGTACGGCTGCTGCTGGTCGCCGACCAATGGTGCGGCATGATGCAGAATGTTGCAGGGAGTCCATTACTCGTTCTCTGATGGCAGGCGCATAAGTAAAGAAAAAGCAGTCTGTCGCAAATCCAGTCTGTATTTCATTGCAGATCTAGATCGCAGCTACTGAATAGCTGTCCTCAGTGCGTGTAAATCGAGACATATAGACTAGTCAACCTTGGGTCAACGCATGTCACTACACAACTTTACCGGGTACATAGCCATTGTCTTCTTCTTGTTCTTCATTTAAAATATTAGGAATTTTTATATTGCAATACCTATTCGTTCTGTCTTCGTTCTTTGTCCTTCACGTTCATATCTTTTGATCTGGGGGGGAAATCGTTGACTAGACATC
The DNA here is from genome assembly GCF_023864345.2 of Schistocerca serialis cubense. Taxonomy (NCBI): domain Eukaryota; kingdom Metazoa; phylum Arthropoda; class Insecta; order Orthoptera; family Acrididae; genus Schistocerca; species Schistocerca serialis. The sequence goes on along the minus strand of NC_064639.1, from coordinate 421,560,339 downwards.
CTGTTACGTTTTTTTTTCTATTTTCGTTGATATTATCTTTGTACTAGGATACGTCCAAATATCTTCACTCCGATTTCTCTCTAATCTACTTTGATCCATCGCCACTCTCGTCTCGTTAGTGATGCCTGAATTCTACTCTGCTCTTTTCTTACAACAGCAATATACGATCAGTGATTGTCTTGTGATTTTTGTTTACTTTGTTTCTTACGTATGAAATATGGTACGTTCTACCGTGGTTCGGTTTGCATGTTAAAGTATAAACCAACTCCTCCCCCTTTTAACTGGTAAGGGGATACCATCTCCAATAACACAAAACCCAGTAAAACTCTGCTACTCAAACCAACTTTTGAGTCGATGGCAGCTTTACCCCTTTCCCTTTCTCCAGCTATCATATTACTTTGATTATTCGCTGTCTCCACCCTCCGCCACTTTTATTAGGTCCATCACATCTTCGAAGACCATTTCCTTTTATAGCTCTTCCTACCTGACGGAAAAGTAAAAATGGTGAAGTAATGGTATTACAAACCTTGATCTTTAATCGGTATGACAAGGTTTTCATATTTCACCGACTCCTTTTAAACAGAAACTGAATTCATTGCGTATGATGAACCAACATCACACGTGCCTTAATAACTCCACAAATTTGAGAATTTAATATGCGTGCCGGAACAGGAGTCTGAGCGTGTTCCAAACTAGGCATCATCATGGATTCGGTTGTTATGATACTGACAAAGGAATGGTCCAATCCGACATATCGAAACCCGAAACCTATCCTGCAGTCTTTCGCACAGAAGAATACACCGCAAGAAATGCACTGCCAAAATTTTAACTGCTAAGGCGTACTACAAGTAATTTTTGAAAATGTTAAAATTGCCTGTATCTGCCGCAAGAAGCGCCGCTTATAACAGCAGTTTGTACAGCCTTCCTGACTAGCGCGGGAATCGACGAATTGGCGCGCATACAGCCTGACAAGAGAACGTAGTGCCGTGTAGCGCCAAGTGGACACACGAGAATTTTGAGCACTTAAACCGTACCAAAAAGGCGTAAAATCATGATGTCTTTCAACGAATTGCAGTTCATACCGACAGATAAGCTATTATAGATATTAAATGTTTATTTGACACTACAGTAGTGAGGCGACAGTCACAGTACATAAAATTTTACTTTAAAAAAGGGGTTACATTACCGGTTTCAACGAACTACGTCCTCATTTTCAAATGTAAAACACCAGTTGGAGAATATATAACGGAAATTGTGACCATAGATTTGACAACAATTTCGAAAAGTAATGAGACCAGGCAACCGAGGAAATGGTCTCATTATTTTTCGTTATTGTTGTCAGATGTATGATCACAATTCCGATTATATATTCTGCAACTGATGTTTTACTTTTGAAAATGGCGACGTAGTTCGTTGAAACCGGTAATGTAACCCCTTTTTTAAAGTAAAATTTTATGTACTGTGGCTATGGCTTCACTGTTGTAGTGTCAAATAAACATTTAACTTACAGTCACACTCCTTTACGACAATTATGTCGCAATATACAATATTACAGATGTAATTGTTACACAAGTGTCTAGCAGAAGAAAGAAAATCAAGGCGCTTCAGACGACTTCCATCAATCGGGACTTTAATTTTTTGATATGAGGTATATTATGGCAATTCCTGTAGCACCGCTCTAATGATAAACTTTGAAAGATATGTAATTTATGAACTTCTTTATTCTCTAATCGTCACAAGAATGAGAAGTTTCTATTGGATGATGAAAACTAACATTCTCCTTAGACCAGGCCCCACCTTCTAAAAGAAACGTGGTGATGCAAACTGACAATGCACAAATGTCTGAAGTGTAACTATATTGCCTCGCTAATAAACCTGAAGTGATAAAGAGCTATTAGTGATTCTATCGTTCTACAACTTTCTGAAAAATGCTTTCCACTGTAGAAAAATTTCTTTATCGTGAGGGTGAAGTATTTGTCCCAGGTGGAATTCGAATTATATTTACAATCTTCTCGTCGTCCCCCTAAAGATAAGGGTATTTTTACGTCCAGGCGAAGAGTCCAACAAATGCAATGCGCTATTTTCTGCAACTCTTAAGAAGATGCTAGAAGCCATCGCGTGTATTTAATCATAAAAATGTGTCTGAATGATGCTAAATGCTGTCATCTTTACACAAAGAAAAGTATTATCCTCTCAATAAATCGTGAGCTACACCCTTAATTTTTATATTATTTGAAATTAGTGAATCTACTCATGGCACTTTGGTTGCCTATGCTAGCGGTCATTTTCAGAACTCAGATTAATAGTCAGATTAATTAATTTAATAACATTGAACCTCGAATTGCTGGTGTACCTATGTACCACCACTATAAAATAAACAATGAACAGTTAATGAAGTACGAATGAGAACAATGGCGTATTTAAGTTTACAAAAATAATGACAACTTTCATTAATGTTTTTATAATTACAACGAGCTGATAAATCTTAAGCAAAAAAATGACCATCACAAATCAGGAGACGAATGGTGCTTGATTGTCATATCATTCATTGGAGTTGAAGCTATACAAATTCTCCCCCTGAATTAATCCGCTTTACAACGCAATTTGACTTTGTATACATAAAACCATTGTGAGGCCCAACTCTATTCAAATGGAATCAACCAGGACCAAGTATACCACAAACTACGGTTCACCAAAGAACAAGGCACTGTGAATATCATTTGACAACCCTACGCTGGTGCAGCAGTATTTTACCCTTTCACCTTGATTCCGGTGGCAGCAGAAAACGGTGCGCTATGGGCGAGGAGCGGCGGACTGCTGTAGCTGTAATGTTCTGACGCGTCCACGAAAATTTGCAATGTACGCGGACTAGCGTTCTGATTATCAGAACGCGGGAAATTTCTGTATGAGAGCTCTGAAATCCCAGCAGATTTCAGTGTGAGGTGAACCCATACCCTGTTCTGGCCAAACCAATTTGACTCACAGGCATGACGATGTGTGGTGGAATTGTTAAACGACAGATGGGCGACTAAGGATGAATAAGTTCACCCCCGCAACACAATATATGTCCGAGATGATGTGGACTTCCACTGTCGGTATAGTTAGAAACTGCTACTGGCTCTTAGTCCACCACAAGGTACAGACCACAAGTCTCACCGATAAGGGAAAGATCTGAAGTTCTCCACCAGGGGAGGACCAGAAGACGAAGAAGGCAAATAATCACAACCACTTCCCCCTCAAGCATCAGTACAGGGGCTGAATTAGCAAAAAAGAAACCACCCGACATTGTACAAACCAATCGAACTAACCTCTACTCATTAAATCTCCCCTGTTGACTGTTCTTGGCCTGGTAGCCAATCCAGACACAGCTGCCAGGTTCCCAGACTCGGAGAGCAAGCCCCTACTTTGCTTATCCTGAGAGCAGCCACTCAGCGACTCCAAATCTCTCTTGTCTGAGAAAGGAAGTTTTAGACTCGGAAGGTGTCGTTCTCACTGTAAGCATGGCCATGATTTTGACAAAAAAACATCTACCTAGACGGGATCACAGTCCCTCATTTACGGTGAGATCTAATCTTTCCAGAATGACCATTTAAAATTTCTGAAAGAAGGCTGTTAAGCTTCTCAGAAATACCTAAGTTTTTTTGCCACTCGCGAAAAGAACCTGGTGACTTCCTGGCATCAGGGGAGCTATAGTCTTGCCTCCACTAAACATGTGCACCAGCCACTCTGTCTGTATAGCCCCAGCTTTCAACATGGGAATGCACGGAGTTTTATGACCTTCCCATCATTTGCACAAAGGCTCAGTTTACGGCAGTCTCTCTTAAATGGCTTCCTCCTCCCACTTTCCGTCAACTGGCTGCCTTCGCAATGGACTGCCTCCTGGACCAGGTAAAATGTTTTGCGAGCTGGCACCTTCCTGCTCTGATCCTAAGTGAAAAGAGGGGAGTGCTACTGGCTGAAGCCCCTCTGCAGATACAATCCACAGAGCGCTGCTTCCCAGAATCACTCGCACAGCCAGGTCGCTCCACTCAGCATTCATAGCCTGCAATTCATCTCTCTCCCTGTTCTCTGTCGCCTCCACTATGGCGCCTCGGGTACAAGTTCTCTACAAGTTACACATGCAGTTGCAAGAACATTCTACCTTCAATTTCCCCATGTACAAAAGTCATAAACCACATATACCGAATGTAATACTGGGGAACACTTAAAATATCAATATTAATCTGACTGACAGTGTTGTTGAAGTGAGAGAGCGGCGTGCCACCTCTCAGTATAATGTTACTACTTATTCCCTTCCAGTTTTCCCGACTTTGCTACGTCGATTACAAGGTTTTTGCAGCTAAACGGTCGTTTCTTAAATTCTGTGTCCTAATTTTCCTTGAGATACCTGAAGAAAGATATAAAGCTGCGGAAACAATAATCCGCTGATGCTCATCAATGGCACTGTCGTATACGAATGTGTCATAGAATTCATCAACTTCTGTCTTTCTTTTTTTGCTCGAAACGATAAATTGCGGTTTGCTTGCAGTTCCTGCACGAAACCCGATTGATCGGTTTTATACATAGCATATTAGGGGAATACAGGAAGCTTTGTCTTACGTCAGCTGTGAATTTCCCTACAGTGTTACCCAGTAATAACGTCTCTACACGTTGAGTTGAAGTAAATTTCCTAATTTTGTGGCTGCGTCGTTTTGTATATAATTTCCTGATTCTAACCAGGTTGGGCCTGGAAACCAATAATGTTCATCTCACTTGCAATTCAGAGGGCCCAGTCTTTTAGATCTCTCTCTGTGAAGGCGATTCTCATGAGCAGTTCTAAATCATTAGAACAATTTTCTTCCACGCTATAATTCAAGTTCACATTTTGTGAAACGAAATAGGCTTTGCATTCGTTCAACCAAAAAATTTACAATCATTTTTGACGGTTAAAGCTGTTACTGCAACGTCTTCTTCGGGCTAGTACGGTACTGCATTTTTTTTCTGGACTTAAATTGGCACTACAGTCATCAATCAAACCTCAGTCCACAGAATCTTCAGAGTTATTCCTGTTTCTTCTAATTCTTCTACCACAATTTCTAACGAAATGTCAAAATCATTCTAAGGAATGTCAAATAAATTAATTGCAGAATAACACATATGTAGGCCTTAGGAGAAGTAGGCGATTTCGACTGCATACCATGTTCTTCGTACATTGACGGAAAAACATCGCAATACCAAAATATAATTAATGTAGAGTAATGAAATTTCGAGGATACAGTAGTCTATGTCACATATTTAAGTGATTAACATTGCAAGATCACAAGTTAATGTAAGCACGAGATAAACCACTGCAAATGTAAAATTATAGCGCAATAACAACCGGTATAACCGTCAGAACGTTGAAAGCAAGCATGCAAACATGCATGCATTGTGTTGTACAGGTGCCAGATGTGTTTTTGGGACGGAGGTCCATGCCTGTTGCGGTTGATCGCTTAATACAGAGGCAGTTAAAGCTGTTTGCGGATGACGCTGGAACTACAGACGAAGAAAACATTTGACACTCTGTAGAGCATGTTGGGATACAACGGCGGTATTTAGACGAGAGCTATCCTGTTGGAAAACTCACCTTGGAATATTGTTCATGAATGGCTGCACAAGAAGTAGAATAACCAGACTGACGTACAAATTTGCAGTCAGGGTGCTTGGGAGCGTGGGATAACCACGAGAGTCTTCCTGTTATCATACAAAATCGCACCCAAGACCTTTACTCAAGGTGTAGGTTCAGCATGCAGATAAGCTGGTTGCAGACCCTCAACTGACCTCCTTCTAACCAACACACGGTCAGCGCTGGCACCCAAGCAGAACCAGGTTTCATCAGAAACACAACAGACCTCCACCCTGCTCTCGCTTGACACCACTGAAGTCGCAAATGGCAGTGGTTTGGGGTCACTGGAATGCACACTACAGGGCATCTGGCTCGGAGCTGTTCTTGAAGTAACTGATCTATAACAGTTCATTGTGGTGCCAACTGCTGCCCACATTGCTGCTGCAGATGCACTACAATGCGCCAGAACCATAGGCTGAACACAGTGGTCTTCCCTCTCGGTAGTGCCACGTAGCTCTCTGGAGCTTGGTCTTCTTGCGACCGTACATTCTAGTGACCACCGCTGACAGCAATCATGTACAGTGGCTTCATTCCCGCTAAGTCTTTCTCCAATATCACAGGAGAAACACCCAACTTGAGGTGTTGATAATGTCGTCTTTGTCGTCTTAAAGGCGTTCTTGACTAACAGCAATTCAGCACGTCCAATCACAAAGGTAACTAACGCTTATGATTTACTCCTCATAGTTGTGCTACTATCGGCAGTCATATGCAACTGACGTGAAATCTGAGTAGACATCATCTTTCTGATGTAGAAATGCACCAACCTACTTTTGTTTATGTCGCAAAACTCCTTCTTGGTACTGTGATTTTTTTCCGACAATGTGTAATCAGTGATGGTTTTATAAGGTTTTGTGTACATTGTATTTTGTGATTCGGATTACACGTTTAAGTGTAGCTCAAATGGCTCTAAGCACTATGGGATTTAACAACATCTGAGGACATCAGTCCCCTAGACTTAGAACTACTTAAACCTAACTAACCTAAGGACATCACACACATCCATACCCGAGGCAGGATTCGAACCTGCGATCGTAGCAGCAGCGCGGTTCCAGACTAAAGCCCGTAGAGCCGCTCGGCCACAGCGGCCGGCGTTTAAATGTAGACCTCCCTTTTCTCTCCCGTTGACTGTCTAAATCAGTTCGCGGGTAAGAAAAGGCAAGGAGATACCGTCTGCAATAACACCATGTTTAGTAAAACAGCTTTTCAAACCAATCCTAGAGTCGATGGCAACTTTACTCTTTTCCGTTTCTCCAACTATCATATTTTTCTGATTATTCACTGTCTCCACCCTCCGCTACTTTTATTAGCTCCACTATTTCTTCGAAGTCGATTTCTTTCTTTAACTCCTCCTACCTGACGAAAAAGGAAAGATGAGAAACTGATGGTATTACAAATTTTGATCTTTGTTCCGTATGAGAACGTTTGCGTGTATCACGGAATCCTTTTTAGTCGAAATTGAATTCACTGCATATGGTGAAGTACGTTCCCAGGTACCTTAACAGCTCGAAAAATTTCTGGGTCTATTGCACATGTCGGAAGAGGAGTATGGTCGTGTTGCATACAAGGGTTCAATACGCGGTAATAGACTCCTAGATTCGGCTGTTTTTTTCATCCGTCTTTTGACTGTTTTGAAGGGGCCTTTCCTGTGCCAACTTTTTTATCTCATAGTAGCACTTGCAACCTACGTCATCAATTATTTGCGGACTGTATGCCACTTGCTGTCTTCCTCTACAGTTTTTACCCTTTACAGCTCCATCTAGTACTCTAGAAGTTAATCTCTGATGTCTTAACACATGTCCCTTGTTATTGTCAGCGCTTTGCACATATTCCTATCCTCGCCGATTCTGCGGAGAAACGTCTCGTTTATTGCCTTATTAGTACAACTAATTTTCAATATTCTGTAGGACCACATCTCAAAGAATTAGATTCTCGTCTCTTTCGGTTTTACCACAGTACTTGTGTTACCACCATACAATACTGTGCTCCAAACGTACGTTCTCAGAAATTTCTTCTTCAAATTGAGGCGTATGTTTGATACTAGTACACTTCTTTTGGCCAGGAACGCTCTTTTTGCCAGTGATAATCTGCTTTTTATGTCCATCTTGGTCCGTCTGTGTTGTTTAGGTAGCAGAATTCCTTAACTTTATCCACTTCGTGATCACCAATTCTGTTGATAAGTTTCTCGGTAAATCGCATTTCTGCTACTTCTCATTACTTTCGCCTTTTTCCGGTTTGCGCTCAGTCCCCATTCTTTAGGCCTACTCGTTACACTATTCGTTCCATTCAGTAGAACCTATAGTTCTTTTTCTCTTTCATTAAGGATAGCAACGACATTTCCGAAGGTTATGAATGATATTGTTTCATCCTGAATTTTAATCTCACTCTTTAATCTGTGTTTTATTTCGCCACTGCTTCTCGATGTATAGATTGAACAGTAAGGGCGAAAGACCACATCCGTATCTTGCATCCTTTTAATTCGAACACTTCATTCTTGATCTTCCACTCTTTATTTTTCCCTCTTGGTTCTTGTACATATTATTTATTACCCGTCTTTCCCTGTACTTACCCCAATTTTTCTAAGAATGTCGAACTTCTTCCAGGTCGACAGAACCTATGAACTTGTCTCGATGTTACTTCAGACTTACTTCCATTGTCACCCGCAACGTCATGACTGCTTTTTTGGAGCCTTTACCTTTCCTAAAGCGAAACTGTCGTTATCTAACAGAGCCTCAGTTTCCTTTTCCAGTCTTCTGTATGTTATTATTGTCAAGAACTTTGATGCATGAGCTGTTAAGTTGATTATGCGATAATTCTGGCATTCATCAGCTCTTGCTATCTTCAGAATTGTACGGACGATATTTTTCCGAAAGTCTGGTGGTATATCGCTAGTCTTATACATTCTACACGACAACGTAAATAGTGGTTTTGTTGCCACTTCGTGCAATGCTTTTAGAAATTCTGGTGGGATGATGTCTATCCCCTTTGCCTTATTGTCGTGCAAAGCTCTTTTAATTTCTGACACTAATACTGGATTCCCTGCCTCTTCCCTGTCGACTCCTGTTTACTCATCTATCACGTTATGAGACAAGTCACCAGTTATTCCGCTACTGAATTCCATTAATCTTCTCAACAACACATGATTTTTCATGCAGGAAATAGGTTCATATATTGTCGTGTCCTGCGTGAGAGCCCAATTTGAAGCCGCTACCACGGTTGCTTCACAGTACCAGTGCTTTCTTTTCTGTTGCTGTTGAATATATCGGCAAATGCAGGTTGGAGTAGCTCCAGGTAGTACAGCATACAACCGCCACGCCCGCGCGCTGGTCGGGCGCAGCAGACGGGAGGTGACGTCACCGGTGCTGTAGGCTGCAGGCTGGCGGCGGGTGTTGGCGAGTGGCGGCTGCACCTGGCGAACAATTGCCGGCCGCAACGCGCCAGCACGCCACGCTCCACGCTTTGTCCGCACGGAAAGTTTTCAGTCGCCGTCGGACAATACGCTCCTCAGTCTGCGAGGTGTGGCGTGAAGCAGCCGGGTCATCGCTCGTCATGCCTTCGTCTGCACGGCGGCCCATCGACCCTCGTAGCAATCCGCGGAGACGGCGGCGACCTCTAAACGACAATCAGACGCCAGCACGTTGCCGCACGTCTCCAGAACTGCTTCTTCCAGTATCCATATATCCGTGCACGTTAACTGCTAGTGTACAGAGCAGAAGCGTGTACCTTCTGGATTCTGGACGAACAAATATTTGTTCGCCGGATGGCCAAAACGGTATTATGTAGACTTTTTAAAAATTGTTATTATTATTTTTCTTTTCGTGTAGATATTATATGTAGAATGTTCCCCCTTAAACAGCATAATGCTTAGTTATTACTAACACATTTGAAATTGTGTTAAAATATTATATGCTGTATTCATGTCAATTCAAGTGCAACATTCGGACTTTTCTTGTATGTAGATAACAGCGTAAAGGGAAATAGGAAGTAAATAAAACTTCAATAAAATCGGCTAAGCTTACTTGTGACTTTTAAAGAAAATTTGCTGCTACTTTTCTGTTTGACATTTCTGAAGTAACATTTAATGACTTGTCAACCGCCGTATCTGGAATATTCGGTACTGTCCCTACACATTTTGCGCACATATTCTATCGATAACTCAGCCAGCTAACTGGCAGCGAGATATGGACTCAGAAGGCATAACTTGGAGAGGGAGATAATCATGCAAGCTAAAGTTTAGCAAATGGAAAGATAAAAAACTAAAAATCACTCCAAATGGCCCTCACGAATTGCTCACGAACCGTCATTTTGCTATCTCCATGGGAGAATGAATACTACTCGCTTCCAATAGTCGTATGTTTCAGAGATGACAAGCAGAAGTTGATTTCGCCCATAATGCCTCAAATGATGTCTGAACTTTAACTGTGTGCAGAGAGTAGTCTGTTGCCATAGGTTACAATGTAATGTAACAACAATGCCGTTTGGTTCATGTTTTTGGCCTGAGACACAGGAACATTTTCTATGGGCATCAACTCCGGTTTGTCGTTCAAACCTTGCTTAATACACTGTAACATAGCTACAGTAAGACAAATGCTCGAATGGCTATACAAACAGCCGTTGGCCAGGGCTAAGGCAAAACTTTTTTACCACATGTTCCTAGCTCAGATGGCAACGGAGCACCAAGACCCCTTGAAACTACTGAGTCTTTATTTATTTTTATCATTTAAGACACTGACCTACAGAATCTTCCCTGACAAAGACAACTCAAACTTCACCTATTCATTTATTACCCACAGCATGCAAGCGCAACGCAATCTGACTGCTATACAATGACAACATGGGATTCAATAATTAACACAAAAGAATGGCCCTGAATTGCAAGAAATCCTAACAGTAACCCAGACTTTTTCATAAGTCACTTACCTCACAGAAAATCTTCATAAAACGAACTACAGCAATTACAGCAAGCAACAACTACAGTCAGCTAAATTAAAAAGATTCTAACTACTATAGCCTCTAACTGCTAGGAGACATATCGTTAGCAAAAGAAAGATTTTGTTGATGAGCCAACAGTGTATTTAGAAGATTTTCCCTAATTCATGTGACATCCAGTTCCAAAAATTATATAGTTGTCAATAATTCCACTATCCAAACATTACCAACTTCATCCATCCTCATTTTACAATGCATGTCCTACCAACACTGAGTCTCCACTAAGAAAATCATGTCCATATCCTTCCATATCCACTCGCTAACCGCTAGACCGTCCAACCACAGAATCTCTTGCCGAGGGCGCAGAGCGCTGTCAGCGATATTAACACTGTCTATAGCGCTGCCAACATACAAACGGGCTACTTACACCCCCTCCAAATTCGCTATTCTGGCCTTCTCAAATATAAATTGTTATATTATATTTCTAGCGATTAGGACCATATCGTATGTAGTATCAGGCAGCTGTCGGCATGTGAATGTTGTGAGACGGCAAAGTCGTGACTTTAAACATTCACAGACGGGGAGAGCCACATTCTCGATGATCACTAAGGCCCATCACTCCCGCTTCTGCCACCACTGCTGGAACTAAATCCATGCACTCATCCAGATGCGAAGACTCTACGGCTCAGAAACAGTTATCGTTACGTAATTCAGCCACTTTTGTTGTGTGATGTAACAGGTTTGATACGGCCCGCTGCGAATTCCTCTCCTGTGCCAACCTCTTCACCTCAAAGTAGTACTAGCACCCAGCGTTCTCACTTATTTGTTGCATGTATTCGAATCTCTGTCTTCCGCTACACGTTTTATCCTCTACAGCTACTAAACCAGAATTCCTACAAGCTCAATCCACCCGCTAGGTCTCGTTATAATTCAGATCACAGCGACGTCTCGGAGGATGCAACTCTGCATCAGGAACATTTACAGTGATAATAGTAATTTAATTCATTTTGCCTATATGGTTTACTTTCGTCATTTATTTATTTCTTGTATGCTTAGCTATACATAGCCATAGGTTTGTAAGTCATGAAACTATGTAATACGTAATTAATGCTTAAGAAACCTATACGATGAGCTGTAGCAATGACTTATGAAACTGTTCAAGGGGCCCGTTTTCGTTAACTAGGCAGCACATGGACGAAAGTACTGTAGCAGCAAAAAAAAAAAAAAAAAAAAAAAAAACCTGCGAAATTAATAAACTGACCAAGTTTAGGTGTTGAATCGAGTCACTGACCACCATTCATTCACACTTAGCACCCATACGCACCTGCGTCTTTGTGTGTGTGTGTGTGTGTGTGTGTGTTTGTGTGTGTATGTATGTGTGTGTATGTATGTGTGCATGTTTCCGTGCAGAGAGACTGGTAGATACAGGCAGAGGTCAAATCCCTGGAACTACCTTACCAAATTAGCTGTAAGTCTCACATCCATCAAGCGACGTGTTGAGTATAGAAAGCAGACAGTGTGAATGTTTCCTGAAAAAGATCCCTGAGAGTCTATAGTACATGTTATATACTCCAAGACATGATAGAAGGCAGGCACTCATGTTTTGCAGAAAACAATTTAGATACCAGAACAAGTGCCATTTGTGCATGGAAGATTATCGCAAGAATAGTACGAGACACTACTGTAATCCTTGCAGAGTACAAAACTAACAGAAAAAATGAGAAAACAATTGTCTGAACTCGAACACATGATCTGTGAAGAATGTGATAACTTTTATGGTCCACGTAACACCCAAAAATACTATATTTTAACTGACCCTGGTTTATTATAACCAGCAATAAGGACAGACAAGACATGAACTTACAGCGTCTATGATGGCCGGAAGTAAGGACAGAGAAGACGTCATACTCAGTGCTGAAGAAAATATTTAATTTGACAAGAATGCGTACATTAATGTACACTGTTTTGTATGTTACAGCTGTAGGCAAAACCTTTCATTGACTTTCATGGGCGTGGTAATTAAAGTGATGTCACAATGTCCTGTGCACGAAATTGAGCGCATTAGCGAAAATTTACAGCAAATATTTAAATTGCGAATGATTGCACTAGAAAGGACCGATTTAGCGATGTTGTTGTTGTGGTCTTCAGTCCAGAGACTGGTTTGATGAGGCTCTCCATGCTACTCTATCCTGTGCAAGCTTCTTCATCTCCCATTACCTGCTGCAACATACCTTCTTCTGAATCTGCTTCGTGTATTCATCTCTCTGTCTCCCTCTACGATTTTTAACCTCCACACTTCCCTCCAATACTAAATTGGTGATCCCTTGATGCCTCAGAACATGTCCTACCAACCGATCCCTTCTTCTAGTCAAGTTGTGCCACAAATTTCTCTTCTCTCCAATTCTATTCAGTACCTCCTCTTAGTTACATGATTTACCCATCTAATCTTCAGCATTCTTCTGTAGCACAACATTTAGAAAGCTTCTATTCTCCTCTTGTCTAAACTATTTATCGTCCATGTTTCATTTCCATACATGGCAACACTCCATACAAATACTTCCAGAAACGACTTCCTAACACTTAAATCTATACTCGATGTTAACAAATTTCTCTTCTTCAGAAACGCTTTCCTTGCCATTGCCAATTTACATTTTATATCCTCTTTACTTCGATCATCATCAGTTATTTTGCTCCACAAATAGCAAAACTCATCTACTACTTTGAGTGTCTCATTGTCCACCCCCAGTAGCTGAGTGCTTGCCGGCACGGTAGGTCAGCGTGTTCGGTCAGAGAGCCGGTCGGCCTCTGTAATAAAAAACTGAGTGGAAGGATCAACCACCGAACTTGAACAGGATGTATTGCGACGTCCGCAACGACCAAATACAACGATTTTTTTTTTTAAAAAAAGAAGTCGTCAGCGCGACAGAATGTCAATCCTAAGGGCCCGGGTTCGATTCCTGGCTGGGTCGGAGATGTTCTCGGCTCAGGGATTGGGTGTTGTGTTGTTATAATCATCATTTCATCCCCACCGACGCGCAAGTCGCCGAAGTGGCGTCAAATCGAAAGACTTGCACCCGGCGAACGGTCTACCCGACGGGAGGCCCTGGTCACACGACATTTTTTTAGTGTCTCATTTCCTAATCTAATTCCCTCAGCGTCACCCGATCAATTCGACTACATTCCATTATCCTCGCTTTGCTTTTGTTGATGTTCATCTCATATCATCCTTTCAAGACACTGTCCAATTCGTTCAACTGCTCTGCTCTTCCAGGTCCTTTGCTGCCTCTGACAGAATGACAATGTCATCGGTGAACCTCAAAGTTTTTATTTCTTCTCAATGGATTTTAATTCCCACTCCGAATTTTTCTTTTGTTTCCTTTACTGCTTGCTCAATATACAGATTGAATAACATCAGGGATAAGCTATAACCCCGCCTCACTCCCTTCCCGACCATTGCTTCCCTTTCATGCCCCTCGACTCTTATAACTGCCATCTGGTTTTTGTACAAATTGTAAATGGTCTTTCGCTCCCTTTATTTTACCCCTGCGACCTTCAGAATTCGAAAGAGAGTATTCCAGTCTTCATTGTCAAAAGCTTTCTCTAAGTCTACAAATGCTAGAAACGTAGGTTTGCCTTTCCTTAATCCATCTTCTAAGATAAGTCGTAGGGTCAGTATTGCCTCAGGTGTTCCAACATTTCTACGGAATCCAAACTGATCTTCCCCGAGGTCGACTTCTACTAGTTTTTCCATTCGTCTGTAAGGTATTCGCGTTAGTGATTTGCAGCCGTGACTTATTAAACTGATAGTTCGGTAATTTTCTGTCAACACTTGCTTTCTTTGGGATTGGGATTTAGCGATAAAAGTGTAAAATATGCCATTGTTGTAGTCGATAATGTGCTGTTGATATTAATGAAAACATGTTCAATACTTTCAAAGTGCAAAAAAGCAAGAAAATAGCTAAACTGGCGACAAAATTCAGAAAAATTGCTACTAAGAGGACTCTAACCGAACGACGTATGAGGTACATTTCAACTAAACATTTCAATTAAAGAAGAGGGAGAGGATGGGGTAGTTGCTATTAAGTATATTTAGATACTTTCAGGCAAAAATTTGACTTCAAATGATATTTGGTCGTTCCCTCACTGTTACAGAAGACGACTGGGTTTTAAGCAGTCAGAGGTCTGCGGTGGGGGAGAGGCTATTCTACTTGTCGCGTGAGTCGAATTTGCTTTTCTCTTATATCTTTCTGTCTGGTGAACTGTGTATTTAACACACCTCGAGGTAGCTACAGGTAATAGGTGCTAACTGTGGCAAAGAGAATCCAGATGTTACCAAAAAGGAAAAAAAAATCTTTGGCCACCGACCCTTAAGGCATAAGGACGCTACTTCGGTTTTGTAATCTAGCAGTCTTTGAGTACACCCATCACAGAGAAATTAAAAGTTTTATTGCGGCAGTGTCATCATTCGCAAGTGATGCTCTAGCCGCCCATGCAACACCCCCAGCCGCAAGTTAAGAGAGCTTTGAGACGTATGAAACAATAAGAGGCACGAAAATAATGGGTGTTCTAAAGTGGGTTCTGCCAAGTGGTACGTGACTCAGTGACGTGGATGCAAGATACAACCGAGAATCCACCATGGGCTGTGGACGGCACTTATTGTGTGTGATGTCCTTTCATCAGCTGAAACAGATTAATTAAATTCGCTTCACAAACCTCACATGTGCGCTATAAACACATAGATGTGCTTTCAGTTCTGAACTGAAGACGCACATTATTCTGTGAAGCATATAAGCAGCTTCTAGAGAAAGGACGAGCCAATTTGTTCATTTATCTCACTTGTACAAGTCCTTTCCCTTACCCTTTCATTCTAGAAATGATTATGAATGAATGGATGTATGACTGAAATGTGTCTGCAGCCACCAGAATTAGTACCGGGTGGTTATAATTAAAGTGCAGTTACTTACAGAGGTCCAGTGTGAGCTGTAATTACAGTATGGAAGTGAAGCTTGTAGATATGCTAATGCGTAATTAGGAACCAATTTCCACTGGAAAAGAAATTAGTTCCGATCTTGGCCAACAGGTGCAAATCTGGCGCTGTGCAGGCTCTTGTTCATGTCTTCGATGCTCATAGCGGAAAACTGTGCAGTTGGCGGTTAATAATAAAATCAACATTACTCCTTTCTGTCTTGTTTGACCTTGTCTACCCACATCCAGTTTCCAGTCAATTACATGTGGAAAATAGTCCTGTAAATATTTCTTGTATTCGCGGCGGCAGATTTATTTCTGGTGGCAAAATTATAAATAATTTTTTACTGCATAATTCTGTTCCTCATTAACACATTAGAATATATACCAAGTTTCGCTCCCATCTGATAACTTCAGCTAATAATGGACCTCTGTGAGTAGTTGTACTTTAATTATAACCACCCACTACAGCTAGCGATTAGGACTTGCTATCTTAAACTGGTAGCAAGGTATGGAAAGCAATAGGCGGTGTCAAAGATAAACACTCGGTCTCAATGAGTAGTGGGACAAGGCCGGCGTCAGCGCATTTTGTTAGTATGGGTTACCTACTTCATTGGCAGGTATACATTCAGGAGAAACTGTGTAATCTCTTTTGATTGTCAGGTTCTTAACCAATTGTTCTGCTAGGAGGATGTGACCCCCTGGGGATGATCCATCGTTTTGATTGACAGGCCCTTAACCAACTGTTCAATAAAGTGGTTTTCAATGTCATCCTCACCCCTCCCCCTCCTCCCCCCCCCCTCCTGCTCCCCCACCCTCTGGGAACTCACCTCAGGATACAAACACACTTTTTATATCAATTTGATTGAGTAATTAACTAACTCGATCAATTAATTAACCCCTCCCCCTCTGGGACAGCCCCCAGCCCTCGCCCTTCCCTCCTCCACATGGAGATTGGCGGGGATAAGTCTCAGTTGATTGACTGTGTGGTGGGGAATCGATTGCAATGTATGGAATATTGTTTAAATAATTTAGACTGTGTGGAATATTGTTTATTTAAATGTTTTATGGAATTCTATATTTGGAATATAGTTTATTTATTTAGTTAAAGAATTTCTCAGGAAATTGATGGCAGTGTATGGAATACTGTTTATTTAAACGATTTATAGGATACAAGGTGGTGTATGGAATATAGTTTATTTAAAGAATTTGTCAGGTAATCGATATGCTGTGTGAGGAATATTTAAACAGTTGTGGAACTTTTTTTATCCCGATCACATAAGGAAACACATAGTTACACTATCAAAGTTCGCTTGAACATACCTGAAAAACTCTCTCACATCTCACCACCTGTGCAGGCTGCCCAGAGTTGGGGCCCATTGGATGCTTTTCTGAGCCAGCGGGCTTGCTGCACCACTGTCACCTGTCAGAAACTTCACAGCTACATGAGGTACCACACTAATCCCTGAACAAAAGTGTCATGTGGTGGCAAACCTTTGACATTGATACCTGAGAAATTCCTGTTGAAACAAATGCTCTCTCTCTCTCTCTCTCCTCCCTCCCTCTCTCTCTCTCTCTCTCTCTCTCTCTCTCTCTCTCTCTCTCTCTCAAGGGGCCACACCCTGTCACATGCCACTGCCAGGCTTCACACACCATTGGTCATGATCAGATCTCAGCTGTGGATGTCTTGGAAATATTCTCTCACACTCTCAGATTGATTGACTAAGTAATTAAACCCATACTCTTCGTGTGGAACAGCTTTTCCTTGGTTTCTGTTTGTGTATATTAGGATCGGAATATTTGGCAGGATTCGATCCAGTAACCACCCAGCTGGACTACATTTTCCTTTCCTCCTATCAGTGGACACTGACACAGTTAGGTCATTTGGCTTGAAGTCCATTACCTTGCAGGCAGCTGAAAATTTCAAATATCGGCTCAGTTGTATGCTACATCCTTAATAAATTTGTGTGTGTGTGTGTGGGGGGGGGGGGGGGGGGGTGGACAGATCGACAGATGCATACTCGCAATACAACAATAAATTGATCAATGTGGAATCTAACGTTGCTACTGGGTTTTTGAAGCACTGTAGAATTCATAAACTAGTTCTTTCTGCTACCTTTGGAAGGAGGAGGAAGGATCCGCCATTAGATGTAATAGTGATGATGACAACAACAACAAGTGCCTTTGCAGGACAGAGTCCACTGCGATGTATTGAGAAACACTAAACACAACCACTTAAACCCTTATCTAGTTCCTAGTAAAAAAAAAAATTGCATGGCTAAATGTCAGAGATCGCTATCAATCGGAATTTGACGCCATGATTGGGTTTTTAAAGCACTATAGAATTCCTAAATTGGTTCTCTCTACTGCATTCGGAATGAGGAAGGGCCTACCATGTTATGGGGTAGGAACAACAACAACTAATACCACTGTCTACTGCTATACAGAGTCAACTGTGATGTACTTTGAAGCACTAAACACAACATACTTAAACCACAATCCGGTCCGTAGCAGTAGTTGTTATGGTTAGATGTGGAAGATAGCTGAAACACTAGCACATTCTGTGTGATCATGTCCTGAGGTCCACATGCACTGCACCAATCCTTTCACATGTCTCCATTGCGAACGCTCAGAGGTCAGTGAAAACTACCACCATGGCCGCAGCCGCAATTGTGGATGCGAGTGTATGCCAGAGTGCACCACACCCGGCCATGAAGGGCATCAGTGGTGATGGTGATTGGAGTGGTAGGAATTTGGATGTTATCAATATGCCCAGCACAATCTCCTCTCGAGTAACATACGGACCCACTTCTATCCCCACTCACCCTGCACATTGGTCACTTCACCTGCATGACTACCGCAGACAAGAGCAGACAGGCAAGTGCATTCATTGTACCTAACTGCCTGTCATAGGCTGAGCTAATCTGTGACTTCCGGTTGCTGACTCCTCGTTACTGCCCTTGCAGCCTGCCACAGTGCACTGCAAAACAAGCAGCTGTGGCTTGGATGAATACAGTAGTTCTAACCAATTCCACCCTGACATAGCTCCCCTACTTTAAAAAAATCCACTTTACCCAATCCCAGGCAGAGATGTTGTAGACCATTTCTCACATGAAATGTAGATTTTTCCCTTTTATACAAGTTATTTTCAAAGATGGAAAAAACCAGGGCGTACAGACTTTTCATATCACTGAAGTATCATTATTTGTTGTGATAATCCTGTAATGGTATGGCATAGGGTGCATTTCCTGTAAGCATTTTCTCATCAGGTAGAAACAAATCTGTTCTAATCACTTAATTTCTGTTACGTAATGCATCACAGGACTAGAATATTAAACTCATTTTTGGCTCATGACGGAGTGCTAAGATTTACTGTACTCCCTGAAAGTAGCCAAATGCCTTGCCACATACAAAGTCTCTTAAGGTAACAGCACAGAGAAGTTGAAAATATCAGGTTTATTCTACAGATCATTTTATAAATTGGGTAATATATATGATTTTATTACAATGGCTGTCTCTTCCTGTGTACGTGGGAGATTGAAATTTCACTAAAACATATCGACACAACGAAAAAATCGCTTGATTACTGCTCCAAGTTAAGAATCATATCGATGGTACCCTACTATCGCTTCCACCCACCAGATGGCACGTCATTCATATCAAATTGATAAGCTAGTTAATTAAATTGATTATGAAAGTCACTTTGCATGGAAAGTAATTTTTTTTTTTTTGGAGCAGTTGAATTACACTCATCAGGTTGTTCAAATGAGAATCGCTAAAGGGAATACGATGTTGTTTTTGAGGAACACTTTTGAGAACCAACACTTGAAGCTGACTGCAGAAGGATTCTACCACCCACAACATGCAATTCAGATACGACTGCACTATTAAAAACATGATCACATTGACTATGGCACACACAAGTCGCTGACAGCATTACAGTTTATGGTAGAAATGCTCTCTGTGATTTGGAATCAAGTCTATCCAAAGCTTTCGTCTTTAGCACAAGATAGTAGAAAAGACAGTATGAACAGTTATGGGAACTGGAAGAAGGAAGAGAATATTGCTACTCCATTGTGGTACTTCTCCAAACTACATACAGGTACTACAGTCTGAAGGAAATCTGCCTTTCAAGGTGCATTCATGTATGTCAACCAAACATTCTCTTTATTCTCGTTATTTTGTACCATCCAACAGAGAAAAACTATGAACTGTAAAGACCCCACTAATGTCGCCTGGTAGAGAACTCGAGAAGATACATCAAAAACAAATACCATATGCATGTTAAAACGGACCGTATGTAGTGACTCAATTAAATATGCATTTTGGTCTGTTGGTGTAGCTGGCCAGTGATTCTAGTCGCTTAGACAGAGCAGCGTAAAGTTTCATTGCTCACCCTACCGGAGGAAGATATCCCACAGAGCATCAGTCCTAAATGAGGTTGTTTTTTTCCACTGTGACTTCGAGGTCTGTGTCAGGTGCTAAACTGACATTAACACGTCTCAATCCATTGGCTCTCACAGAAAACTGGATACTGCATGGTATAAAATGTGGTGCTGCTACTCTCATGACACACAGGACAATTGAAATAAAAGACAGTATGCCACTTGCGAAGTGAAAGAATTTTGTAGCATTGTGGAGTGCTTCTGAACAGCTACTCAAATGTGTTTGATGACCTCTACATTTAAATTCACTATCCATAGTGACAGGGTAACAGATTTCTCAATGTTCTGTTTCGATGATGTCTCATATTGCAGTCATGTACACAATCACTGTTTTGTGCAGGCCATCCCCGGAAGGTGTTGCTCCAGCAAGGAGTCTCTCTCCATCCCAAACAAGCTATGTCAGTCAATCATTACATAGTAATCAACAGCATATCAGTGGGTGGATGGGATGGAAAAGACACCTATGATGTACTGTAATAAGCTCCTTGGCTAATAGTGAGATCAATTTTAGCTATTTCACCAGTTTTTCCGTAATTTCAATACTGAACAGTGACATGACAGCAAGCTTCCCAATTTCTGTATCATCGCTAAACCGTCCATATATATATATATATATATATATATATATATATATATATATATATATATATATATATATGACAGTGTCCTATACTGATCTACATATTTCTAGCTTTTCGATCATAGTGCGTAATTGACAATTACGATTGCCCATCTTTCCCCTATGCAGATAGGAGTCATATAGCATTCTCGCATTCTTAGGATAAGGTTAGAGATTGAAATATCTCCCCACACTGTCATTGACTGAACCTCCCTATAACACTATCGCCAATATAATTTGCAGCTGACCAGAAGTATGAGGGTACTAAATGGCTACATCTCAGTCTCGTGAAGGAACAGAGTGTGATGAGTCCATAATTGCTATTCAGCGAACAATATTCTGCAACAATTTCACTCATGGCACACATCCCCTTATCAGTTTATAGTAGATATCAGAGATGGTATAACAGACAGTTAAGAAGAAACGTGTGGTGTTATGCATGATGGACCTCCAGTTTTTCAAGCATTTTACATGAATCAACTGCGCTATCAATTCTAAATTATTGCTCTAGTGTTTGGGGTCAGTATCAAGAAGATATAAGTAAGAGAGAAATGACTGTGTAACATAAACATATGCACTGCTAATGGTACATGGTTCTGCACTTCAACAAGGTACAATGTTAAAGCCAAGTGGTTTCTAACATATTAGTCATGTGGATTGCAATGATATCAATATTCCAATGTAAGAAATATATTTCTGCAAGTTTCTGTACGATAAACTATGGTGACAAACTGTGAAGTGCTAAAACTTTACCTTGCACACCAAAGAAAACATAGATTCTTTGTAATGCAAACACTACATAGATTTCCATAGGTGTATGAAACCTGTTATTTATGAAGTTCAAGCGCAATTACAGTTTGGAAATTGTGATGTGTTCACAACAGTCCTATAAAATGATTGCCAGCAGCCGAAAATGCATACGAAGAAACAGTGACATCTTACGAGGCAATAAACGCCACGATCAGTAGCCATAGGAGATGTAACTGTCTTACTGCAGTTTACCACCACCCCTGGTAACCTTCCTCTTGAACACAGGAATCATATTCCGATGTTAGGTTGTATTGTTCTTATGCAGGATAATACTGCTGTCTTGCATTGATGCCATATCTCTGAATGCCTCCTCTCTCCACTATTAAGGTGTGCATATGTAGCATCAATCTACTCTCCTTCCCCAGAAAATGCAGTTTTATTGATTTCGCTCAGTTCTCATTTCATGGTATTTTCCTCTGATTTTATGTATTCACACTCAATTTCCGTAATTTTATTAAGTTTTCGCGATTTTACATATTTCGTCAAACTTTCCTCAATTTTTACGTATCTTACAATTATTTTTCATGGTTATACCAGGTGTTTACTCGAATTTTACCGGTTTTATGTCATTTTTCCTATTTTTCCACAGTTTTTCATATGTATGTGGTCATACCACATCTGTTGTTTGATTTTCTACGAGAATTTTATCGATTTTACATTTCTGCCAATGCGATGTTGACATCATTACTCACCATGTATTCTAAAAGTGCTGGTAAATGTAGTGCAATTCTTAACACCTAGCCCAAATGCATTATTTTTCTGGTTGGATGGCATAGTATAGCAGTGTATTCAAATGTATCCAGTCAACTCCAACCACATATTCTACAGTTACACTGCGTTTGCTCTGTTCTCTGCATGTCTGTGTCTGCACATGTGTCATGGATGGCTCCCATGACCCAGAATAGACCTGAGTTAGCATTCGAGTATGGATCCGCCACGCATTATATCCATAGTGCTATTTGGATGTGGATCTACAATATTCCGCATCTGGGATAGGGTTCGGAGGTGGATCCACCATGAATTACATATGAAGATGCATTCTATGTCCGAAACTGGATCCACCAGCTGTACGACTGGATCATGGGAGTGGCCCATGACACATGCACAGACACAGACGTACAAAAAACAGAGCAAACGCGCTGGAACCATAAAATATGTGGTGGGGGATGACTGGATGCCTTCCAGTACAGTGCTGTACTGTGCCATCTGACCAGAAAAATATAACATTTGCGCTTAGTGTTGACAACTGTACTACATTTACAAGCAATTTTAGAATATGTGGCGCGAAGTGATGTCATGATGTATGGGCAAAATTGACGTCAAATCCATAAAAATATGAAAAATGACAGAAAATACATGTAAAATAAAGGAAAATTCGCCAAAACGCGGGGATAATGGAGGGGGAATGAGGGAGTACTTGCATATCTTCTGTTTGGTGCAGGAAGATTCCTGTACATAGAAATGAGTATGTGACAGCAAGAGGAATACGAGAAAAAGTTGACATGGAAGCACCGGGAACAAGGGAAACAGTCATTGTTCATTGAAGCAGTAAGACAGTTGGAAATGAATGTGTAATGTGGATGACCACAAAATCCAGAGTAATAAATATATATATGTTAGATCACAAGCCCAGGTGTGACCCCCAAGTTGTCAGGAACCGTGTTATAAATTTTTGTAATTGTTGTCAGCTAAAGAAAGTTGTATTACCAGTTGGGGTGACTGCAATCTACAACTACAGAATGGATTGTGTGTTTGACTCCGTACAGGATTGTTTAGGTGTTGTAAACCCTAACAATCAGTATTTACTATATGCTTCTCTGTACTCTTCGCCAATCATAACCATGTGGTGTCAGCTTACAAATATGTTACGAGCAGTTGGTTGGATGATTGATTTGGGGGGAGGGGACCAAATAGTGAATCCATCGGTCCTATTGCATTAGGGAAGCGTGGGGAATGAAGTCAGCCATGCTTTTTCAAAGGAACCATCCCAGAATTTGCCTGAAACGATTTAGGGAAACACAGAAAACGTAAATGAGGAGGGCTGGACATGGATTTGAACTTGAACTTTCATCCTCCCAAATGCGAGTTCAGTACAAACAGTTGCTGAATACTTTTTCAGCAACATTGTCCTGTATGTCCATTGAGGTAACAGTGACACAGGCAAGTTACTGCTGTCTTTGATGCTTTCCTGGAAAATAGAGCCGTCTTCCCCTAAATTGACATGGATTTGCACTAAAAGATGATAGAAAGAAGGAAGAGTAATCAGTTGAGAGGGGTTACAACGACGTATGATTTAATGGTAGACTGATGGTCCATTCTAGAGAGAGGGAGTCATTTATCATGCATTTAACCACTTTTTCCTTTGTTTCTCGGGGTGTGTCAGTTGTGTGGTATAACTTGTGATTGACTCATGTACAATAGTGTGTTCTGTGTGTGACTTAGATCACTATGTACCTGCGATCGTTAACAGCAAACCTCTCCATACCACAGTCATCAGAGAATTTACAACTAATGTGTGATGAAACATGTTCATCAATGGAAAAACTGTTTCGGTATCCTCCTCTAGACGAATGAAGATGCATAAGAAGTACTCCATCTCTCTGTCACCCCTTGGACATAAGTCGAGTCTTCAGTTTCATGTATGTAAAAAGCGACTATTATTATACTTCTCATGTTTATTCTATCAAAAATGCATGCATGTGGATCATTGGGGAGAGACCAAGTCTTAGAACTTTTTAGTAGGTAGGTGTATAAAATGCGCAATCATTCTCATAGAAAATCAACCAGCACATGGGTATATCAGCAGCATAACCACATACATATCGAAAATTGTGGAAAAAATATGAAAAATAGCGTAAAATCGGTAAAATTCGAGGAAAACCTGGTATAATCACAAAAAATTGATGTGAGATACGTAAAAATTGTGGGAAACTCGATAACATATGTAAAATTGCGAAAACCTGTTAAAATTACAGAAACTGACTGAGAATACATATAATCAGAGAAAAATACCATGAAATGAGTACTGAGCGAAATCAATAAAACTGCGTGTTCCGGAGGCAGACAGTAGACTGATGTTACATATACACTCCTTAATAGTGGAGAGAGGAGGCATTTTAGAGATGTAGCCTCAAGGCGAAACAGGAGTATTATTCCACATAAGAGCAGTACAGCCTAACATTGGACCATGACTTCAGTGTGCAAAAGGAAGGTTACCAGGGATGGTGGTAAGCTGCAGTAAGACTGCTACAGCCTGCCCGGTTAGTCAAGTGGTCTAATGCACAGCTTTCTGGAGCAGGAAGGAGCGCCTGATCCCTGGCACGAATCCGCCTGGTGACCTTGTGTCGAGGTCCGGTGAGCTAACCAGTCTGTGGATGGTTTTTAGGCGGTTTTCCATCTACCTCAGAGAATGTGAGCTGGTTCCCCTTATTCCGTCTCAGCTACACTATGTCGGCGATTGCTGCGCAAACAAGTTCTCTGCATACACGTACACCACCCGTACTCTACCACACAAACACAGGGATTACACTCGTCTGGTGTGAGACGTTCCATGGGGGGGGGTGTCCCCCGGGGGCCGAACCGCACAATATCCTGGGTTCAGTGTGGGGCGGCGGAGGGGTGAAGTGGACAGTGGTAGTTGTTGTGGGGTTGTGGACCACTTTGGCTGGCACGGGGAAGGAACCTCTCCATCATTTCTAGGTCCCTGGTTAACATACAACATACAACAACAAGACTGTTACATCTCCTATGGCTACTGATCGTGGTGTTTATTTCCTTGTTAGATATCATTGTTTCTTCGTATGCATTTTCGGCTGGCGACAATCATTTGGTAGGACTGTTGTGAGCATTTCATAATTTCTGAACTGTAAATGGGCTTGAACTTCATGAATAACAGGTGTCATACACCTTTGGAAATCTATGTAGTGTTTGTATTACAAAGAATCTATGTTTTCTTTGGTGTGCAAGGTAATAGTTTTGTCACTTCATAGTTTCACTTCCTTTTCTTTTTAACTGTCTGTTGTATCGTCACAACACTCTGATATTTGCTATACGCCGGTTAGGTGTGCTAACCTTCTGGACATGCATACATCTGGAGAGATATTGTGCAAATTGTTTAAGAAGATAGCACCAATTGAACTGAAATTTGAAATTTTCAGCTACCTCCAACTTAACAGACTTCCTGCCAAACGACCTAACAGTGTCAGTACCCAATGACAGGAGGCAAGAGAAAACAAATCGAGTACGGTTTGGAAACCGGATGGTTGCAGGATTGAATGCTGCCAATTACTACTATCCTAGTATCCACCAAAGAAAGCAAGGAAAAACTGTCCCACACAAAGGGTATCGATTTAATTAATTAGTCAATCAATCTGATTCAGCGAAGGAACATTTCCAAGGCATTCACAGCTGGGGGTTACCAATTAAACATTGATTTGTTCATGGTTCAGTGTGACTTCGACTGATGGCGCATGCAAGCCTGACAGGGTGCGGCCCCTTCAGAGAGAGAGAGCATATGTTTCGACAGGAATGTTCAGTTATCAGTATCAGAGGGTTGCTGCCACCTGATGCTTTTGTCCAGGGATTAGCACGATATGTCACATAGCTGTGGAGCGAGACGCTGACAGCAGTGCGACGAGCCCACTGGCTTTACTAAATCTCTCCAGTGCACGCCGACTCTGGAGCATCTGGTGTGGGTGGTGAGATGTGACAGTGTTTCTTATATGTTCAAGCAATCTGTGACAGTGTAATTACATCTTTCCTTATGCGATTGGGATAAAAAAGCGCTGCAATTGTTTAACTATTCCATACACTGCAGTCGATTTCCTCACAAATTCTTTAAATAAACTATCTTCTGTACACCACTTTGTAGCCCACAAATTGTTTAAATAAAATGTTCTCCATACCCGGCAGTCAATGTCCGGGCAAAATTCTTTAACTAAATAAATAAACTACATTCCAAACATCGTCTTGTCTTCCATAAAGTGTTTAAATAAACAGTATTCCACATCTAAATTGGCTAAACAGTATTCCGTATATGTAAATGATTTCCCACCAAATTATTTAAATAAAGAAATAAAAAATATTCCACACATTGTCTAAATTGTTTAAACAATATTCCATAAACAGCAATCGATTCACTGCCAAATAGCCAGTCAACTGATTCGTTTTCCCACCAGTTTCCATGTGGTGCAGGTGAGGGGGAGCTCTGAGGATTTCCCAGATGGGGAGGGGTTAATGAATTGATCGATGTAATTAGTCAATGAAATTGGTATCAAAAATGTACTTGTAATGGCGAGGAGAGTTCCCAGAGGGTGGTGGATGAGTAGGGGGACGAGGAGGGGTGCAGAAGGGGAAGGAGGGGTAGGAGGGATGGGGGCAATATGAGAAACCAGTTAACGAAACAATAGTTTAGAGCCTGTCAATCAAAAGGACAGATTATTCCCAGGGGATCATAATCGTCTTAGCAGAACAAAAGGTCAAGGACCTGTCAATTAGAAGAGAACGGTAAGTTTGCCCCTGAATTTATACTTGCTGCTGAAGTAGGTAACCTGCGCTAAAAATCTGTGTTGATGACGGCCTTGGATGTTATTGGGATGTAACTCGTCGCATTTATCTTCTACAGTCAACCTGTTCGAAAAAGGAATCGTTGCAGCCATGTGCAGAGAGCTTTGAAATGTCCCCTTAGAAAAATTATAAATGACTGTGATTAAACTGACACACATTAATTTTAGCGCAACGCAATCTGACTTTCAAAAATCCCTACAAAAGAATGGCCCCGACTAACAATAACCTATACCTTTCATGAATCACTTAACTCACAAAAATCTTCGTTACTCAAACTACTGCAATACAGCATGTGCCAATACTGCCAGCTGAATAAAAGATTCTAAGTACTGAAGGCACTAACTACTGATAGACATAGTTAGCAAACGAAAGATTTTGATAGAGAACAAACAATGTATTTACCTTAATAATGTTCAAAAGTCATAATATATATATGTATCAGTTCATGACATCCAATCTCACAAATTTACTGTCTCTTATGGACACACGTCCAGATCATCCGCTCTCAAAACTCCATCTCTCTCCCCGTATCCACCACTGCTGGCGGCTCACCTCCAACTGCGCAACGCTACGCGCTGTTAACAGCAAACTGCCCAACACTACAATAGCAAATTCCAGCAATGCAAACCAGCCACAGACTGCACACAGCACAGTCAGTGATTTTCATATAGAGCGCTGCATGACGTTACCAACACAAAAACCTAAACAGCCTACTTACAGCTTTACTATTGACATTTCGAATTTCGAGAGAACACTTTCCGGGAGGCGTCGGACAACATATTCCTCCTCCAGCACCCAACATACGTCTCGCGTAATGACCAAGAGGAGAAAATTCGAGATACTAGAGCCAATATAGAGGCTTACCGACAATCACTCTTCCCACGCGCTGTTCACGAGTGGAACAGCGTTGAAGGGATCAGTTAGTGGTACAAAAAGTACCCTCCACCACACAGCATTAGGTGGCTTACGGAGCGTTGTGTAGATGTAGATGAACCTTTTCCGCCACTCTTGCGGCGATTTGGTAAGTGGACGGACGTGCTCTCCTGAGCAGTCTTGTCTGACTGAGGGGTATTTGAAAGTGATGTATCTTGCAGCAGTGCTTAATCCGTTTACTTCAGATCTCTTACCTTAAGGAAACGTATATTTTGTGTTCCTTCGTTTAATTTTGAATGTTTAAAGGTCATGGTATGTGCTTTGTTCCTTTTGAACACCACGTGTGAAATTCGTCTGAAGCACTAGGCATTATGAAATCCTCTTTTGCTAGCTTGATTGTTTATTACCTCATGAACCTTGTGGCGAATATCGTATTAAATTCATTATTATTTTAACTGATTAACCTTTGTGTCTCGTGTTAGTACTTTTGTCTTTTAGCTCCCCACGTATTCTCGATTTCACAGTTTCCCATTAGAGTCACTATGTATATTAAAGTGCGTGAAATTATGCACTAAATGAACACCTGTATGCACAGAGAATTTTCTTTCGTCATCTATTTTTCGATTCTTAACACAATTTTTGCGACCACTTATCTCTGTCATAATGTCACTTACTGTTCCCTACGTCCGTTCATTGCTTGGCTAAATGGGAGTAGATTGTAGAAATAAACATTTCTTACTCTCTCGCCGTATGAGTGTCTGTGGATTAAACGATCCTTCGTCCATCAATTTTGCAGCCTCAGTGTCTGGAACATGAGGCTAATGTCCACGTAAGATAGAATTAATGTTTCCTTCACATCTCCTGTTCCTAAAAGTTAAGGGACTCTTATTTAACGATTAGGAATGTTTGTGTTTGGAATATTCAGTACTGTAAATTTTATACCGAATGTATGTCGTTCCAGGTTTGATTAAACTTTCACCGTTTATGATCTGTTGTTGTGGTCTTCAGTCCTGAGACTGGTTTGATGCAGTTCTCCATGCTACTCTACCCTGTGCAAGCTTGTTCATCTCCCAGTACCTACTGCAACCTACATCCTTTTGAATGTGGTTAGTGTATTTATCTCTTGGTCTCCCTCTACGATTTTTCCCCTCCACGCTGCACTCCAATACTAAATTGGTGATCCCTTGTTACCTCAGAACATGTCCTACCAACCGATCCCTTCTTCTAGTCAAGTTGTACCACAAACTTCTCTTCTCCCCAGTCCTATTCAATACCTCCTCATTAGTTATGTGAACTACCCATCTAATCTTCAGCATTCTTCTGTAGCACCACATTTCGAAAGCTTCTATTCTTTTCTTGTCCAAACTATTTATCGTCCATGTTTCACTTCCATACATGGCTGCACTCCATACAAATACTTTCAGAAATGACTTCCTGACACTTATATCTATATTCAATGTTAACAAATTTCTCTTCTTCAGAAACGCTTTCCTTGCCATTGCCAGTCTACATTTTATATCCTCTCTACTTCGACCATCATCAGTTATTTTTCTCCCCAAATAGCAAAACTCCTTTACTACTTTACGTGTCTCATTTCCTAATCTAATTCCCTCAGCATCACCCGACTTAATTCGACTACATTCCATTATCCTCGTTTTGCTTTTGTTTATCATCTTATATCCTCCTTTCAAGACACTATCCATTCCGTTGAACTGCTCTTCGAAGTCCTTTGCTGTCTCTGACAGAATTACAATGTCATCGGCAAACCTCAAAGTTTTTATTACTTCTCCATGGATTTTAATACCTACTCCGAATTTTTCTTTTCTTTCCATTACTGCTTGCTCAATATAAAGATTGAATAACGTCGGGGAAAGGCTACAACCCTGTCTCACTCAGTCGTGTGAAGTTAGCACCCCTTTTTCGAGAAATATACATTTTTTTCAGAGTTCTTGATAGATATGGCATAGTTCTAGAGTTCTTTGTACAAAATTTCAATAGTTCTGCAAAATTTAGCGACGAAAACAATATTCGAAAAAAATTTCGTATCGAAGACATTCTTCGTCAATTTTCGCAAATTGTAAATAAGTACAACAGTTCTGAGCACAGTTCTGAACAGAACTCCAAGAGTTCTATCGAAAACCCTATTAACATTTTTTTGTGCAGCTAATAATTTACGAGATAATTGCAATTTAAGGAGAAAATCTTTTCACTTACTGTGAAGTTGGCACCCTTTTTTTCAGAAATGTATACTTTTTTCAGATTTCTTGATAGATATGCCATAGTTCTAGAGTTCTTTGTACAAAATTTCAATAGTTCTGCAAAATTTAGCGACGTAAACAATATCCGAAAAAATTTTCGTATCGAAAACATTCTTCGTCTATTTTCGCAAATTGTAAATAAGTACAACAGTTCTGAACAGAACTCCAAGAGTTCTATCGAAAACCCAATTAACATTTTTTTGTGCAGCTAATAGTTTACGAAATAATTGCAATTTAAGGCGAAAATCTTTTCATTTACTGTGAAGTTGGCACCCTTTTCTTCAGAAATGTATATTTCTTTCACAGTTCTTGACAGGTATGCCATAGTTCTAGAGTTCTTTGTACAAAATTTCAATAGTTCTGCAGAATTTAGGGAAGAAAACAACAATACTCGAAAAAATTTTTCTATCGAAATCATTTTCTGTCAATTTTCGCAAAAATTAAACTGGTACAACAGTTCTGAGAACAGTTCTGAACAGAACCCCAAGAGCTCTATCGAAAATCCTAATAACATTTTTCTATGGCGATAATAGTTTGTGATAAATTGATTTAATGTGGGACACACTTTCTCTACAGAAAATATAAATATATTCGTACAACAGTTCTGATGACAGTTCTGGACACCACGTGAAGAGTTCTATCGAAATTCCTAGTAGAATTTTTTAGTGCAGGTAATAGTTTAAGAGGTAATCGCAACTTAATTAAGAACCCCATAAGAGCTCCTACTGTGAAGTTCTTGATAGATAAGTCATAGTTATAGAGTTCTCGGTACAAAATTTCAATAGTTATGCAGAATTTAGCGAAGAAAACAACATTGTATAACAAAGCTGATTCAGGAACACTTACCTTTTGATACAATTCTTCCTGTTGCCACAATAAATCACTTGTGCATAGATTCCAACTACTGATCATTACAAAAATACAACCATTGACCAGCGGCGCACATTTCTTGCAGCGTTGTACAAAGCATTAGGCTTATCCGCTGTGAAAATACCACACTTAACGCTATTTTAAAATTTACGGTGGATGGCTTCCGTTCATCTACAATGTCAGCATCTATCGAATTATCTTCATGCAAACGTGATGCCTGGATCACTCACTTCCCCTTTTAGGTACGGAGGAAACTAGAGTTCAGTCTTGTGGAAGTCAAAAAAGGAAATGTGGGCAGCCCTTCTTTTACTGATAGCAAACTCTAGAGAAATCTCCACACTTGTTTTTCTTCATCATGCCAACAAAAGAAAAACTCTCCCTTCATAACTCTATTATCATTCCAGTACTAGTAAACCAGTTGTCCGCTTTCACATTTCGACCTGACTGATATATAGGTTTACACAATCACAGAACAACATCAAATTGTTTATTGCTCAGTTGGTAAATCCTTCTGGTTGCAACACAGCGTATATTTCCAAATTGTACAGGTAAAATACTTAAGAATCCACACTTAAGAATCCATACTCGTTTGTTTTGATTGATACATATTGGCGAAAACTGTACCTTCCACAGAATCCTTCCAGCTTCTTGCCTACTGCAACATTTTCTCCAAGGGAGTAAGATTTGTGGTAGTTGCGTACAAACACAGTAAATATTTCCCGAATAGCTGTTACCTTGTGTATTTGTCTCCTTTCATGACGAATAGCGCGACTGTAAAATCTAAGTCTCTCCAGAATAAATTTGAAACGTTTTATGTTCGTTTGCGAGGTGAAATTTTTCAGTGCCATCACCATCAGTTCCACACAGATCTTCCAGGCTTTATCTGTTACTTTTGTTAACAACAATTAAAAACAAGAGACTGATGAAGGCTTTCAATTCAATATCATCTATTGATTTTACCCCTCTCTCACGCTTAAATGAGGCTTTGATGCTCTCAAAATTCTGATTGGAATACAAAACTACAATACACAAATATCGTTATCTATGAGGTAATTACAGCATCACAAATGCTGCTTTGGCTGCACCTATTGGTACAGGTAAATTTCGAATAATATTATGCTCTTCGAACAATATGCTTCGAATTTCTTCAACATTATCTAGTACTTCCCACTTAAAATAATAAAATTCCTATAAAATAACGCAACCAGGCGCAGTGTATTAATCTGATATTTGACGTTCAGACAGCGGACACTGACTATTAAACAGTTCAAACAGAATTTAAGTGCAGTTTACATTCTGGATTAGCTTTGTACTACTTACTACGTTGATAAACAAATAAACTAATCGCTGAAATGAAATACGAAAGGGCACAGTGGATAAAAACGAGCAATCGGCTCATATCTCATCAAGAGAGCATTAGCGTCGATACTGAATCATACATACAACAATGAAAGGCACACATGAAGTGTATATTTTTAGAATCAGGAAGAACCAGATGAATTTTATCACGTAAAACAGTAATTGTTTTGAACTCTCATGACATCCAGGACCCACTAACAGCTAAAAATATGCCCAGGACCCTCATGGATGAAAGTTATATTGCAACATCACCAGCCGCTAGGATACATAAAAACATGTGCTGTGTGTAACGAATAAATTTGAAATTGATGTCGTTAATATTGTTGCAAACATTTGTTCTAGTTAGAAAGGAAGTGTGGAAGTTTGATGAGTTACACTACAGCGGGAGTTAAAAGTCTTTACAATGTATAGAAATGTAAGTATATTTACTGAATATATCGTACAAACGTACTAAGTAGTATGTTTAAATCCTAATTCAATACATGACTGATAGAGAGGTTATAATGTTGAGGGGATACAGTATTAAAGTTAATAAGAAGTTCGAAATTTGTAAATAAAAACCTCGTTTATTTGGTCCTCAATAATCCGGATTTCCGGTTTATCCGGATTCATATTTTGTGTCCCTTGGTATTTTTCTCTTTTTTTTCTTATAACACGAAGATGTGTAGTCGGTGAGGTACATAGGCTGCTTATCACCAGGCCGGTAATTTAGTCTAGTACTGAGTGATAAGGAACTCGGAGTGTGTGAATGACATTGTTTCTCAAGTATTGTACATTAATATAACGGTGTATTGATGCCCATCAAGTAAGTTGCATAGTAACCACGCCAACAGCACTCCACCACAGCTCATTGTACCTCTGGTGCGATTCTCGACAGGTGTGACACCATCGGGTTAGTGGCGCGTGTGAATGTATCTGCTCTCTCAGCCATCTGTTTGTTTTGCACTGACGAGCCTTCTCTCCTTGAATCATCTAAGCGTGCACATCCCACGCTTCCACCTATAGTTACTACAGTCAGTCTTAAGAAGGTGTACTGGCATTTGTATAGTGCTGAACATTTAGACTTTTTGTATTTAGTAGAATATACATCCGGTTTTCGATTTTCGGTTTTCCAAAATAAAAGTGAGAATTTACGATCGTACTCATAGCTGTACTTCCAGCAGTACTTCATCTCCTGCGTTCCCAATTTCGTAGAAGTTGTCCTACGAAAATTGCAGAAGAAGCACTCCTGGACGAAAGGATATTGTGACGATATTCTTTGGTCACAGCCTGGGGTTAGAGACCCGGTCCGGCACACAGTTTTTATCTGCCAGTAAGTTTCACATCGGCGCACACCCACTGCAGAGTGAACACACAATCTATTTCATAATCTACTGGCACCATAAAAATGTTATGAGGGTTTTTAAAAGAACTCTTTCGGTGCTATCCAGAACTGGCAGCAAAAGGGTTGTGCCAATTTATTATAATGTAGACCAAGTGGGTCTCTCGAAAATGCTATTATCTCGTAACTGTTATCCCCACAAAAAATGTTATTACAGTTGTCGGTAGAACTCTTAGGGTCGTATTAAGAAATGCCGTCAGATCTTTTGTACGAATTTATTACTTTTACATGACAAAAGTGAGTCCCACATTAATTATCTCATATAATGTCATCGTCACAAATAATGTTATTATAGTTTTTGGTAGAACTCTGTGGGTGATATTCAGAACTGTCATCAGAACTATTCTACGAATTTTGCTATATTAGATAAAGTGAGTATCAGATTAAAACAATTATTGTATAAACTATTATCGCCACAAAAATGTTCTTATCACTTTCAATGCAACTCTTCCGGTGCTATCCAGAACTGCCAACAGAACTGTTATACAAATTTATTTTTTCCAAACTGACAAATAATTTTTTACCATAACAAAATTTTGCCGTGTTATTGTTTTCTTCCCGAAATTCTGTAGAACTATTCGTGTTTTGAGCAGGGAAATCTAGAACTATTGCATATATATCAAGAACTGTGAAAAAAATTTATATTTATCGTAAAAGGGGTCCAAACTTCACGGGAAATGCTCATAAGCATTCCTTAATAATGGCAGTTACTACATAAACAATTACCTGCACAGAACATGTTACTAGTTTTTTCGATAGAACTCTTACAATGCTATCCAGAGCTGGCATCAGAGCATACGAACAGACATAATTTATTTTTTTGAGTAAGAGTGCCCCACAATTAATCAATTACCATACAAACTATTACAACCACAAAAAATGTTATTATGATTATAGATAGAAGTCTTGACGTGTTAACCAGAACTGTTCATCAAAACTGTTGAACGAACTTACTTTTTCTGTGGAGAAAGTGGGTCTAACATCAAAGCAGTTACCGTATTAACTATCATCGCCACAAAAAGATGTTATTAGGATTTTCGATAGAGCTCTTTGTGTTCTGTTCAGAACTGTTGTACGAATTTACTTTTTGCGAAAATTGACAAAGAATGTATTCGATACGAAAAATTTTTCGAGTATTGTTGTTTTTTTCGCCAAATTATGCAGGAATATTCAAATTTTGTACAAATAACTCTAGAACTATGACATTTCTATCAAGAACTCTGAAAATATATATATATTTCTGAAGAAAAGGATTCCAACTTCACAGTAAGTGAAGAGGTTCCCTAATTAAATTGCAATTATATCGTAACGTGTTAGCTGCACAAAGAATTGTAATTATGATATTCTATAGAACTATTGGGGTTCTGTTCAGAACTGCCCTCAGAACTGTTGTCCGAATTTACTTTTTGCGAAAATTAATAACGAATGTTTGCTATACGAAATTTTTTTCGAGTATTGTTGTTTTCTTCGTTAAATTCTGCAGAACTATTGAAATTTTGTACAAAGAACTCTAGAACTATGCCATATCTATCAAGAACTCTGAAAATAATATACATTTCTGAAAAAAAGGGTGCCAACTTCACAGTAAGTGAAAAGATTTTCTCCTTAAATTGCAATTATCTCGTAAACTATTAGCTGCACAAAAAAATGTTACTTGGGTTTTCGATAGAACTCTTGGAGTTCTGTTCAGAACTGTGCACAGAACTGTTGTACTTATTTACAATTTGCGAAAATTGACGAAGAATGTTTTCGATACGAAAATTTTTTCGAATATTGTTTTCGTCGCTAAATTCTGCAGAACTATTGAAATTTTGTACAAAGAACTCTAGAACTATGGCATATCTATCAAGAAATCTGAAAAAAGTATACATTTGTGAAAAAAAGGGTGCCAGCTTCACAGTAGGAGCTCTTACGGAATTCTTAATTAAGTTG
Source organism: Schistocerca serialis cubense (assembly GCF_023864345.2). Lineage (NCBI taxonomy): Eukaryota > Metazoa > Arthropoda > Insecta > Orthoptera > Acrididae > Schistocerca > Schistocerca serialis. Next base: position 421,524,692 of record NC_064639.1, on the reverse strand, counting down.
CAATTACCTCTTAAACTATTACCTGCACAAAAAAATTTCACTAGGATTTTCGATAGAACTCTTCACGTGGTGTCCAGAACTGTCATCAGAACTGTTGTACGAATATATTTATATTTTCCGTAAAGAAAGTGTGTCCCATATTAAATCAATTTATCTCAAACCATTATCGCCATAGAAAAATGTTGTTGGGATTTTCGATAGAGCTCTTGGGGTTCTGTTCAGAACTGTCCTCAGAACTGTTGTACAAGTTTAATTTTTACGAAAATTGACAAAAAATGTTCTCGATACGAAATTTTTTTCGAATTTTGTTGTTTTCTTCGCTAAATTCTGCAGAACTATTGAAATTTTGTACAAAGAACTCTAGAACTATGCCATATCTATCAAGAACTCTGAAAAAAAAATATATTTCTGGAAAAAAGGGTGCCAACTTCACAGTAAGTGAAAAGATTTTCTCATTAAAATGCAATTATCTCGTAAACTATTAGCTGCACAAAAAAATGTTACTTGGATTTTCGAAAGAACTCTTGGAGCTCTATTCAAAACTGTGCTCAGAACTCTTGTACTTATTTACATTTTGCGGAAATTGCCAAAGAACGTTTTCGATACGAAAATTTTTTCGAATATTGTTGTTTTCTTCGCTAAATTCTGCAGAACTATTTAAATTTTGTACAAAGAACTCTAGAACTATGCCATATCTATCAAGAACTCTGAAAAAAATGTATATTTCTCGAAAAAGGGGTGCTAACTTCACACGACTGTCTCACTCCCTTCCCAACCACTGCTTCCCGTTCATGTCCCTCGACTCTTATAACTGCCATCTGGTTTCTGTATAAATTGTAAGTAGCCTTTCGCTCCCTGTATTTTATGCCTGCCACCTTCAGAATTTGAAAGAGAGTATTCCAGTCAACATTGTCAAACGCTTTCTCCAAGTCTACGAATGCTAGAAACGTAGGTGTGCTTTTCGTTAATCTAGCTTCTAAGGCAAGTCGTAGGGTCAGTATTGCCTCACGTGTTCGAATATTTCTACAATCGATAAAACTGTTGCCTTTCTAGGAACATCGTGCACATTGAATTCTCTCCGGTGCGCCCGTTATATTGTAACCAATGAGTCTTCCAATACGTTTTCACAACAAAGACCCCATCTCGAAGTATGTACTGCATCATTTATGATCTATAATGTTTTATTCTTCTTAGATGATTTTTGTATCATGCATTCCGATCTCTATCTGTTCACACATGCCTAGAAAAAATACAGCTGATGTTAAGATGTAAATAAAGAAGTAGCAACTACAACAAATTAGACGGAAAAATGAAATAAAAAATTCTAGAAAGGAGGTAGAGTCAATGGGGCAATGTAAGAATGTAAATAATTGAGCAGCAACTGCAGTAAACACAATTGAAATTTAATGGCAGCAAAAATTAAAAAGAAAATAGAGCCATTAGGAGAACGTAGCATGTAAATAATTAAGTAGTATTTGAGTAACACCACATCTCGGAATACAAAGAACTTGATGCTTGGTCCCGGGTGATCGGAGTCAATGCCATGGGTCTGCAGGACAGCGTGTTCGCCTTGTGCCCTCCCCTCTCCTCCCCGCCCCTCGGCGCTCGCTATGTACTCTTCCGCAGATAAGGCGTGGATGCCGCCACTTCCTGTTCTCACGACGGAGCGGCCACATACCAATTACAAGGCGGCCTCATCTGAGAGCACCAGGCCGGCGCCTGCAGCAGTGGCGCAACTCGCCGCGCCGTCTTACACCACTCGCTCAAGATTCACTCTCGGCAGAATTGCAGGACAAGCTGTTCCTGTGAGGCATACAGAACGATCCATATAAATCTGAACTACTTCAGTGCGTCATTATTTCCTTCCGAGAGCACGTAGAAACGGGAAAGTTGTTTTAGCGATCTCAGTAGCTCTGGGAGAGTCAGAAATACCGCCTATTGTTTGCAAGTCGATTATTGTTTCTGCGCATGACGTCCTTTGTCCGCTATAATCGTATAACGCCGCGATTTCTCGATTCGGTTAGTTCGTCGTAGCCTCGTCGGTCGCGGTTTTGTGAAGTCCTTGAGTGTGAAGTTCGGGTAGCGTGACAATAAAAGAGTAAATGATTGTTTCTTTCGCAGTTTTTAGTTAACAGAAACATGGAGTACGCACTTCGAGATCGGGTCTTTGTTGTGAAAACATATTGGAAGACTCATTGGTTACAATACAGCGGGCGCACCGGAGAGAATTCAGTGTGCACGATGTTCCTAGAAAGGCAACAGTTTTATCGAATGTAAGGAACCTGGAGACAAGTGGTATACTAAAGAGTGACAGTGGTAAATATAGACCATCACTGAATGCGGAGTTTATTGATAATGTTTGAAGAAGCTTGGAGAACTCTCCAAGGAAATTGTTGCGTCGATTGAGCCAGGAGGCAGGCACTTCAAATGCCACATGTCAGAGTGCTGCGACGAAATCGCCATAAAGATGCAGGCATTGCAAGATAAAAATGGTTCAAATGGCTCTGAGCACTATGGGACTTAACATCTAGTGTCATCAGTCCTCTAGAACTTAGAAGTACTTAAACCTTACTAACCTAAGGACATCACACAACAGCCAGTCATCGCGAGGCAGAGAAAATCCCTGACCCCGCCGGGAATCGAACCCGGGAACGCGGGCGTGGGAAGCGAGAACGCTACCGCACGACCACGAGCTGCGGACATTAGAAGATACAGAACGTGAGAAAGGAACGTATGACTGTCGATCGTTTCAGGGTTTATTATCTAAGGTCCAGACGCTCTCTCCATATTAATTTACAGATGAGGCATGTTACCATCTGTCAGGTTACATCAACGCACAAAACAACAGATACTGGGCCGACATAAATCCCCATATCATCCACCAAACACCAGTGCATGATGAAGACTTTGGAGTGCGGTGAGCGGCGGTATCTTCCAGAACTGTTGGCCCCATTTTCTTAGTTACGGTTGTATATATCTTCAATATATTTGTGCAGCAGCTGGAGGACGTCGAACTTACGGAAGGCTATTTCCAACAAGATGGAGCATCATGTCACACGTCAATGCTTCCAAGCAACTTGTAACCAGTTTATTTGGTGACCGAATAACGTCAAAAAAATTTCGGCCGACCCGATCACCTGCCCTAAACCCGCCTCCGGATAATTTTTTGGGAGGTATCTCTAAAGCCAAGTGTTCAAGTATAGACAACGTATAATTGCAGAACTTCGTGAGACCATCACACACGAAAAGCATACGCTTCATAGAAGGTCGCGGAATGTAGTGAAACGAGCATAGTTGTGCATCGATGTTGGTGGAGAGCACATTTGCTGTGAAGGCTTTATATGTATATATGCAATCTCCCAAAAATGTGTCCTATTATTGGCTCAAATATTATAAAGCATTAAAGTAGTTTAGGTTTATATGGATCGCCCTCTACCATGTGCTCCACGACATTGCCCTATAAATTCTAGGAGTGCGAAGTGAAACCTTATGAGCCTCGCGCAGTAATGGTATAAATACAACTTGCATTTTAAAAAATTCAGGAATAAATCTTTCACTCTGCAGCGAATTGTGTCGATTCTGAAACTTCCTGCCATAACTACACACTTGGTGGCAGTATCTCTCTCAAACTTAACAAATTGCTGGACAGCGCTCACGGAAGAAAGCAAGTTTCCGAGAATTCTTCGCCACAGCATAAGGGATACAGGATCTTCGACTACCATTCCGAAAACTTTTCGCCTTGCTCTCGCATCACTGTAGCTTATGTAATTAACATTTGTCTACGAATTATAGATTCCATAAGTGTGACAACACCATCTTTCATTTCTATTTTAATCATAATTTGCAGTAAAGAAACTAAATTTGTAGGAAAGAAACTAAAGCTATACAGAGACTGCAGGAGGTGAAACTTCCCGGCAGATTAAAACTGTGTGCCGGACCGAGACTCGAACTCGGACCCTTGCCTTTCGCGGGCAAGTGCTCTTGGTGAAACTTCCTGGCAGAATAAAACTGTGTGCCGGACCGAGACTCGAACTCGGGATCTTTGCCTTTCGCGGGCAAGAGCACTTGCCCGCGAAAGGCAAGGTCCGAGTTCGAGTCTCGGTCCGGCACACAGTTTTAATCTGCCAGGAAGTTTCATATCAGCGCACACTCCACTGCAGAGTGAAAATCTCATTCTGGAAACTGCAGGAGGTGATGTGATCAGCAATTTCTTATTTTTTACTGAAGATGGAGGCTGACTTTGTGGATTTTTTTCTGCTTCTGATTCCGATGGTTTCAAGAATAAATTTATTTTTTAAGGGCGAAGATTTTGGTTAAGCTTTACCGTGACTGTTACTGGTATCGAATAAAACAACAAGTTTACTGTGACCAGTCACAATTTACTTATATCCACAACGCTTTTCAAAGGTTTAAACTTCCATTATCAGGTGGATTTATATGCGTTAATGGTACGACTTTGGGGTAATGCGGCACTGGCTATTGGAAAAACAAAACACTATTTCAGAACATGGTTTTGGGGAGGTTTCTTACTAAAAACTAACTGTAAATGTGAAAATAAAACAACTGAAACAGAAAATATTTAGTGGTCATGGGCTCCTTTCTCTGTCGTAATACATCATGTAAACAAAGATGGGGTCTGAAAACTGCTAGGCGCAAAGAATATATAATAAAAACAGAAGTATTATTTCCAAGTACAAAGAACATGCAGCAAAAACATTTTCATTTTACAGTAAGTTTTAAACCATTGTGGACATCTGTTATTATAGGTTATCTGTCTCGAGCTGACTGCAGTGTAATTAAAAAGCGTTACATCGGACGCGTTTCGCTTTTATTTACAAATCATCTTCTGTGGTATTCTGTAAATTGGATACACACGTTTGTACATTTATTTTTTGATTCTTTTAGGTTAAAAGCAGCGTTTTCTTTATGAAGTTAATCTGCAAGCTACTTACGGTGTTTCTTTACTTAGTCTACCCCTTCCCCTCTTGTTAGCAGTGTTTGGTACCGACAGGCATTTCACATCTGCAATTTTTGGCATTTTCGTTGTGTCTTGCGCTGCACTATTTATAAATGACTTTCTTAATTGTTTTTCATTCATCACTGCCACAGTGTTTATGCCTATTTCTTTCTTTTCGTTCACGTTACGAGTGTTGCCAACCTATGAAATGATTGTGTGTGTGTGTGTGTGTGTGTGTGTGTGAGAGAGAGAGAGAGAGAGAGAGAGAGAGAGAGAAATTGTCTTGTATGTAGGTAGAGACGTGAGAGGTGTGGTCGATTTTTTTTTGTCAAGAGGGGGGGAGGGAGGAACGACAGGGATGGCCTGGACAGTGACTTTGGGACAGATCTGGGAGGAAATGGTAGTGGTAACTGGAGTACTTTTAATGCTATGTTAAATGGTCAATCAGTTTAAAGACTGTGTGGTTTGCCAATTTGATCTGATAATTTATGAGTTGTTTCTTTTTTGTTATGGTTTTTTGGATGTGGTATTTTTCTTGTTAGGTGAGGAGGTGTTTTCTGTTGTTGTATATCTTTATGATTTTCATGTCTGATTCTCTGGTTGTAATTTTACGTTGGTGTTGGTGTAAGTGTTCTGCAAAAGTTGAATGACTTGTTCTATATTTCCGTGCTCTTAGATGTTCTTTGTGTCTGTAAATGTCCTGGTTTGACATATGTATCTTCTATCTCATGTATTGCATGTATATTCCTGATTTCTGATGCAGATCAATTTTCCTTTTGTTTTGGGGAAGTATTTCTGAATTGAGTTGTTGGTTTGGTGTGCTATTCTTATGAGTTAATTTTTTAAAATATTGAATATTCTGTGTGTGTTTTTGTGGTTGTATGTCATTGTGTACCATCTTTTACTTTCTGCTTCTTTCACACTTTGTGTTTTTCTATTCTTGTATTTTGTGTATTTGTTTGTGTGTGATTTCGTCCTTGTGTTGGTGACAGTTGGGTGTTTTTTCATTTCTGTTTCTTGATTTTCTTGTTCAGCTTTGTTACTAAGTTCTCTTTGTATCCACTGTTAGTGGCTATTTGTATCATAGTATTCATTTCTTTTTTGTAATTGTTTGTGTCTAACGGTACTGTGTTCAGTCTGTGCAGCATGTATCTAAGTGCTGCCTGCTTTTGAGAATTGCGGTTTGTGATGTCTCATGTATAATTGTGTCTGTTGTTGTCGGTTTTCGGTACATGGTAAATGTGTGTTGGTTGTTTTGAATCTTTATGGTGATGTCCAAGAAATTTAACTGTCTGTTTTGCTCTTTCTCTATTGTAAAATGTATCTTATCATGAACAGAACTGATGCCTGTGTGTAACTGGTGAATTTCATTGTTTGGTTCATCTATCAGGCACAAGATAGCATCTGTATATCTAATCCAGATATGATGTTGTACCTATATGGCAATATTATGTTAAATATAATTTGTTCTACTTGCTTGATAAATATGTTTGCTATGGTTTGGTTACAGACACTGGGGATCCCACTGCTAATCCTTCGCTTTGTAAATAGAAATCATTATTGAACTGAAAATAATTCTGTTCTGTTATTAGCTCTAAAAGCCTGACTGTTTCTTTGATGTATTCATGTGGAAGTGTACTGTGTGTCTTAAGATTTTGTTCTATAAGGTTTATTGTTTCAGTCATTGGTATATTGGAATACATATTCTCTACATCAAATGACAGGAGGGTGGCTGTGTCTGGAACTTGTATGTCTTTTATGTACTGAATCAATTATATGGTGTTCCTTATAGTTTTGTCTTCTTGTAATTTATAGTTTTCTGCTAAGATTTTCAACATATATCTTGCAAGTGGATAAGTGGGAGCGTTCCTATAATTCACAACAGCTCTGATTCTTGTGTAGCTTTGATTGGCATCGGAGGGTAGGTGCATGGGATTTGTTTGTATCAGTTTTCCTTTTTCATTGTTTTCTATTGTATGTTCAGTGTCTCTTAGAATGTTTCTCAGCTTCGTTTGGAATCTGTTTGTTGGATCCGATTTTAATTTTGTGCTGAGCTTTTGTGTCTTACTGATATATTGTTCCTTATCCATGAGAACCACTGTGTTTCCTTCATGTGCCTTCGTGATGATGGTGTTGTGTTCCTGTAGTTTCTTTCTAAGTTTTGTCAGTGTTTAGAATCTGTATTGTTTCGATTTCGTCTGTTTTCTTTCTCCCGGGTTCGATTCCCGGCGGGGTCAGGGATTTTCTCTGCCTCGTGATGGCTGGGTGTTGTGTGCTGTCCTTAGGTTAGTTAGGTTTAAGTAGTTCTAAGTTCTAGGGGACTTATGACCACAGCAGTTGAGTCCCATAGTGCTCAGAGCCATTTGAACCATTTTTTTTTTGTTTTCTTTCATCTGTGTTATTATGTTTTTGATTTCATTACTGACTAGCTCTCTCGTTAGACCAATGTTTACCTCGCTTGTTTCATTTCTGTTTTCCTGTGTGAGAAAGCCTTCTGATTCAACTATGAGATTTTCTATGTATTTTCCGTCTATCTGTGTGCTGACATTGTGTTTCAGACCTTTTTCGAGTAGTTTTATTTCTTCTGAATGCAAAATAGTGCCATTAAGGTTAATTACATTGTAATCAGCTAAAGACAGATATCCTATTATAACAGATGTTAACAGCTGCAGCGGAACATGGACACACAAACAACAGCGTTGTGGAAATCTTTGGTTAATTTGGTGAATACATACATTAGAGTAAATATTTCAAGAAGTATAAAATTTCTTTTGTGTCAAGTTTGTATAGCTTAAATTTCGTACTATTTTATGTAATCAGGAGACATGTTGTAAACGTCAAGTGCAATAATTATGTTGCCCACGGTAGTAACGTGACAATTTTGACTGAGGTTTAGAGTTTTGCGACAGACAGGGTTATGCTGGAGCTGTGGGTTTGTGTAAACTTACGTGTGTTATGTGTTGTAACTAAGGAAATGCTGAAGTAATACATTGCTACAGAGTTAAAGATACGCAGAAACATATACTCTTAATAATGTAAACAGACCTGGTGTGCGAACACTGTTACTTTTATTTGGATTTATATCGTGAGTTAGGGCAGTTATTATTAATTTTGAATAAGGAGACATTTAAATAACTAAATTAATTCTCGGGAAATATGAAGCAGAGGAAGGAGGCAAGGAGGGAGAGAGACTGAGGGGGATATATATATATATATATATATATATATATATATATATATATATATATGCTTTATACTTACTCTGAAATAAGACTGTTGTTATTGCTGTATGATCTTTGTTCTTTGAAATAATATTTCTGTTTTTGCCACAAGTTCTTTGTACCTTGTAGTTTTCAGACAGCATCGTTGTTTACAAAGTGTGACAGTTTATGTGTGAAGTGTTACGACTGAGAAAGGAGCCTGTGAACACTAGATGTACTCTATTTTACTTGTTTTATTTTCACATTTACATTCAACTTTAGTTTTTAGGCAGAAACCTTCCCAAAACCATATTCTGAACTTACATTTTGTTTCTCCACTAGACAATGCCTCAGATTACACAACAAACACATGTCGCATTAACACATATAAATCCACGTAATGAAGGAGCTTCAAAGCTTTGCAACGCATTGTGGATATAAATAAACACTGTCTGGTAATAGTAAATTTGTTGTATCATTCGATAGCGAATTTATTTATAATTATATATTTGATAGTCTTGTCAAATTTACAATTTACAAACACGACTTTTAACTCTAACGGGGCCTCTTATTTTGTGGAAATGTAACTAACAAAAGACCTCTATTATTCTTTTGTTTATCGAAAAGTATCCATGTTACAGGTGGTTCACGTCTTTTTAGTCACTGCGAAAAATTATCATTTTCAAAATAAAAAGCGTATAATATTAAGATTATTGACTGACACCTTCGAGTGTAAATTTCATTGTTAATTGCTGAAAAAATGTTTTAGCATAGAATAACATCAAAACTTGGAAAAATTTTTCAGGTTCACACTCTATGATAATTATCTCTTTTTATAATGCGATCTCGTAAGTAGCAGATAATTACTGTCTGCGACGAGACGGACCTTAACCAGTGTTGACTTAAAACGGTAGTCAAAGAAACTGAATGGGTACATCTCCAGGTATGCTTTACAGAATTGTTTGACTGGAGAGTGTGTCTGGCTCTTGCTATTCTTCAGAGCCAACACTGAATCATAACGCCTGCCCACAGGAACTACTGTGCCAAGTCCATCAGAGAACACTTTCAGGGTCACATTCAATGAATGCACATGTAAAATGCTGCAACGTGGGCTCACGTTTAACTGTTATTGCCCAGTGACATAGAAAATGTATTCAAGAACAACCAAGAATGCAATTCGAGTGTAAAGTGCTACGACATCGCATACTATTTGCTTCTGGTTTCATTCACTGTCAGTCGAATTCGAAGCTTCCTCTCAGAATCGACAAAATGTCGATGGAATCTTCATTTCGCATAAAAGCCCAGAACCGTTCATCGCATCTGATTTAGTATCCACCTGAGTATCCCACTTTCTTCTTCTCGGAACTCAAAGGCCTTTTTAGAGTCTCTACAATGGAACACAAAAGACTTTAACGGGTAACTGACTCTGTAAACGGACTTTCTCGTTTGTGGCAGCCCATAACTTTTCTTACACAGGAGAAATATTTGATTAGCTGGCTAAATCCCGGATGTGGATTCGTCAGCCCTCTAAAAACCGTTGCATGACCTGTAAATTCGATGACCTTAGCGATGCGGCCTGGTAGAATGGTGGACTTTTGCACAGGGCATAATTTAATTCTAGCTAACACTTGGTTTAAGAATCATGAAAGAAGGCTGTATACGTGGAAGAGACCTGGAGACGCCAGAAGGTTTCAGACTGATTATACGGGTATAATGGTAAAGCAGACATTTCGGGACCAGATTTTAAATAGTAAGACATTTCCAGGGCTAGATCTGCACTCTGACCACGATTTATTTGTTATGAACTGTAGATTAAAAGTGAAAAAACTGCAAAGAGGTAAGAATTTAAGGAGATGGTACTTGGATAAACTGAAAGAACAAAAGAATGTATAGAGTTTTATAGGGAGCATTAGGGAACGGTTCACGAATACACAGGAAAGGAATACTGCAGAAGAAGAATGGGTAGCTTTAAGAGACGAAATAGTGAAGGCGGCAGAGGATCAATTAGGTAAAAAGACGAGGGCTAATTGAAATCCTTGGAAACAAAAGAGATATTGAATTTAATTATTGAAAGGAGAAAATATAAAAATGCAGTAAATGAAGCAGGTGAAAGGGAATACAAACGTCTAAAAAATGAGTACGACAGGAACTGCAAAATGGCTAAGCAGGAGTGGCTAGAGGACAAATGTAAGGATGTAGAGGCATATATCACTAGGGGTAAGACAGATCTCGCCTACAGGATGATTAAAGAGATCTTTGTAGAAAAGAGAAATACCTGTATGAATATGAAGAGCTCGGATGGAAAAACAGTCCTAAGCAAAGAAGAAGGTGGTAGGAGTATATAGAGGGTCTATACAAGAGAGATGCAATTGAGAGCAACATTATGGATATGGAAGAGGACGTAGCTGAAGATGAGATGTGAGATATGATATTGCGCAAAGAATTTGACCTTAGCCAAAACAAGGCCCCGGGAGTAGACAACATCCGATTAGAGCTACTGATAGCCTTGGGAAAGACAGCCATAACAAAACTCTTCTATCTGGTGAGCAAGATGTATGAGACAGAAGAAATACCTTCAGATTTCAAGAAGAATATAATAATTCCAATCCCAAAGAAAGCAGGGACTGACAGGTGTGAAAATTACCGAACTATCAGCTTCATAAATCACGGCTGCAAAGTACTAACACAAATTCTTTCCAGAAGAATGAAAAAACTGGTAGGAGCTGACGCCGGGGAAGATCAGTTTGGATTCTGGAGAGACGTAGGAACACTAGAAGCAATACTGACCCTACGACTTCTCGTAGAAGATAGGTTAAGAAAAGGCAAAGGCAAACCTACGTTTCTAGTATTTGCAGACTTAGAGGAACCTTTTACAGTGTTGACTGGAATACTCTTTTTCAAATTTTAAATGTGGCAGGGAGAAGCAGTGATTGAGAAGGGAGTGAGACAGTACGGTAGCCTATCCCCAACGTTATGGTTTAAAGTCCAGCGAGAAGAAATGAAAACTTCGAGGTTTGCCGATGACATTGTAATTCTGTCAGAGACAGCAAAGGATTTGGAAGAGCTGTTGAATGGAATGGACGAAAGGAGGATACAAGATGAACGTCAACAAAAGCAAAACGAGTATAATAGAATGTAGTCGAATTAAATCAGTTGAAGCTGAGGGAATTAGATTAGGGAATGAGACACTTAAAGCAATATATGAGGTCTGCTATTTGGGCAGCAAAATAACTGATGATGGTCGAAGTAGAGAGGGTATAATGTAAACTGGCAATGACAGGAATAGCATTTCTGAAGAAGAGAAATTTGTTAACATCAAGTATAGATTTAAGTGTCTTTTCTGAAAGTATTTATATGGGGTGTAGCCAAGTATGGAAGTGAAACATGGACGATAAACAATTTAGACAAGAAGAGAATAGAAGTTTCTGAAATGTGGAGGTGTAGAAGAATGCTGAAGATTAGATGGGCAATTCACCAATTTAATACTCAAGGGAAGCGGGGGGAGTAAAAACGGTAGAGGGAGACGAAGAGGCAAATACAGTAAGCAAATTCCCGAAGGATGAATGTTGCAGTAGTTACTCGGAGATGAAGAGGCTTGCACACGATAGAGTAGCATGGAGAGCTGGATCGAACCAATCTTTGGACTAAGACCACAACAAAAACAGCGATGAAGTACGACGACTCGGAACCGCTACAGGATACGTGTTCTGCAATGGCAGCTATGTGTGCATACTCTCTATCTCTAGTTAGAATATGGAGGATGTGATGCATTTTCATAGGTGTCAGTGGAGTATTGTGAGCTACAAGTGCAATTTCACCCTTTTTCCCAAAGTGCAATGTGTCTGCCGAGTATATGTACTTTGTAGACAGCTGCAAAAACTATTTGTCTAGTCCAGTTATTTTGATTTGCGGTAATCAAAAGTCCAGAGTGGATGAAACCCAGCGCTGATATGGTGCATTCCTCTCAAGTAACACCAAGGGGATCATTTATCAGCCCGATCACTGTCAGAATTATGATGAGCCCACTCAGTACAGGGAAGACGTTTGACACTTACCTCAGCACGACTACGCGTCGTCTAGTGACCAAAAAGTGAACGCTAATATTGCAATACGACTGGATTCAGCAACCCTGTTACTTAGCGAGGGATCTACATGTTTTATTCGCTGCATTTGCGGGGCACTGAAAGGCAAAGGTTACGATAATAATCCTGTGAAGGGAACACACAACGACAGAACGACTAGCTGGCGAAACTCCTGGATGCTATATAACTATTCTACGGGTTTGTTTGATTTTATAAAACAGGAGAATAGCGATGTTGCTCGCACTTCAGGTTGACAAGCATGTTGCTTGATGTAATAAAATAAAGGCCTAATTCGAGAATGAAAATGCTCAAAACACGCTATGCTGTGTGGAAATGATAGCAATAATGTTTAATCTGTGACAGAAAGTGAGATTAGAATTGATTTTTCGATTGAGATTTAGTGCTCAGGGAGCTAATTTTCGTGAACTATTACGCCATTACACTATTTTGAGTACACTCTGTTATTGGTGTTAATAAACAGCTCAACGAAAGATTTGCACCACTGGAGTAGTTTGATTGGAAACGTTTTTCTCTGTATTGGTTTGAACGCAGGAAATCGCTGCTGATTGCCACCTGTGCAATGGCGGCGAAAGTAAACCTGCATTCTCAGTAGAGTTTAGTATTTCGAGCTGCACCTCCAATCGTGAACGAGAGAGTTCTGCTTGTGTACGCTGTTCAGTCCATCAATGTGACACAAAGAGAAGTTTAGAACGTAGGCCCTGAACGCATTGTCACTTCAAGGCAACCAGTGTTGACAGAGCAGGAAGTTGCCCGCCGAACTGGCGTACACCACAACGATGTCATTCGCACATTTAACCACTATCGTGAGACGAAACACGTCGAAGATGTGCGTTCAACAACACCAGCTGATTGCCACTATCTACAAGTAGTGGCTCGTAGATAGCCCGAGGAAAATGCAGCGTAAGTGCACGTTGTGTTTTTGGAGACAGACAGGTGGACAGTGTCTACTTAGTGTACAATCGTCTTCACACAATGAATCTGACAACTAGGAATCCGTTATGAAGAGCAGTACAAATTCCCCAGCATAGTGGTACGCGATTAAGATGCACCAGAAAATATCCTGATTGGGACCTGAATCAATGACGTCGGGTTCTCTTAAGCAATGAGTGGAGGATTTGTGTGACGCCTAATGGTGGTAGTGGTTTGATTCCTAAGGTACTGAACAAGTCGCGGTATCACAATTTTAAATTATTATTTGTGTGAACAACATTACAAATAATAATAACATTTTAGCCTTTAAACTGTGATACTGTGACAAGTTTATATCCTTCTGAAAGTGACCCACGGAGAAATCGAATTATTACTACTACTACCGCGTGCAGATCGGCTCATAAGTCTGAGTATAAGCTGAAAGTGATCCATGGAGAAATCAAATTATTACTACTACTACCGAGTGCAGATCGGCTTATAAGACTGGATTGGCAAATTTTGGACAGGAAATACGCCGTGATTTCGCGCTAGCGTCACGTTACCCAATGAATGTTCTACTCAGCAGGTTCCCTAATCAGCATTTCATACGAGCAAACCAACTGCGACTTTATCTGATGTTTCTGGCACCTTAGGGAACTGGGTGAATGAATAAATAGTTCGACAGTGTCATAGGGTCGAACAACACACGTCTGCTTTAATGCCCAGCAGCTAACTTGCTGCAAGTAATGACCTGTAGCTGTGTTCCCGCATTGAAATAACCTATGGATTGGCTACAATTGGAAATTAACAAAATAAACAGAAATGTTAAATAAAAGACAAATGGCATCTTAATGAAAAGCGTTCTGCTCTGACGTCAGTAATTGATGCAGACGTCACCAGAGAATTCGGTTGAATAATGTTTATTCAAGAAAGTAAATACCTATCTTCTCACATTAAACACCTATCATCATTCCACAACCGCAATACCAGATCGGATACGTCTAGCATCTTGGCTGTAACTTTACATAACACAAAATCTTTCTCCGTGTCATTCTCCATCTCAGCCATACGACTATGGAACGCACTCCCCTGTGATCTGCGTCTTACCCAGAACCACTCAACATTCAAGAGGGAACTCAAGACTTACATATAAGGGACGGTATAGCCACCATTGTTGTGCCCCTCTCATCTTTTTCTTTCTCCTCTCCATCATAGCTTCGAATTTTACCATTCTATTTCTCTTCCTCTAACCTATCTACCTCTTCTATATCTCTTTCACCCCATTCTATCGTCTTATGTCTCTGCTTGATGAGAATAACTCACAAGCTGCAAGAATATAACGAGAAAATTCCCAACTAGCAATAGGACTGACATTCATAAAAGAAAAATATGTTTACTCTCGTATACATAGTCATTATTATTATTATTATTATTATTATTATTATACAAATTTGGCCGTTAAAGACCGTGAAAACAGTTATTTCTTGCGCTTCTGGGAAGTCTTCTTTCTCTCAGTCTACACTTCTTTCATTCTTGCGCTGAAGGCGGCTTTTCTCTCTTCAGACCATTTAGTTCCTCAAGTCTTCTTAATTTTCACACCGTAACCCGTGAATGAATTCAGTTTTTTTCTAAAAAGGTTTCTGTTAAATATTGTTTCCTGATCTATGTCCATTTCTTTTAGATCTCTTTCTGTGTTGATAAACCATAAATTTTTATTTTTTAGATTTGCGATGTACGAAAATATTTGTTTTGTAAGCCTATTCGGGTTCATCCTCATGATGTGAGCATAAAAGGAGCATCTCCTTTTTCTAATTTCGTCTGTAATTTTGCTGCACATCGTATACATTTCTTTGTTGCTTTTTAGTCTGTATACAGGCTTGCCTTGATCATCTGTTATTTTCCTGTGTCCAAGAATTGTCCTCACACTTCTTCTTTCACGATTTTCTATCTGTTCTGCGTATGTAAAATTTGCCAGTGTTTCTGATGCATATAGTATCTGCGGTCTAATGACAGTCTGGTAGTGTCTGAGTTTAATGTTTTTGGATATACATTTTTTTGAATACATTTGTCTGCGGTAGTGAGTTGCTGTCTCTGGTTTTTGTATTCTAGCCCTGCAGGCTGGATGACCTTTTGCCACAGGCTGAATTAGTTCACCAAGATATTTAAAATGTTTAGATACATGTATTTTCCCGTATTTCGTAGTTATTTTCTTCGGTGGATTTTTGATATTTGTAATGATTTCTGTCTTTTCAAATGAAATTTGCAAGCCTGCTTTTTCAGCAGTTTCTTTAAGTAATTCTGTTTGTTTTATTGTGTCTTTTTGTGTGTAAGCTAAACAGGCGAGATCGTCAGCGAAGGCAAAACAGTTGGTTTCAATGGCTTTGTAGCACTTCCCTCCAATTTGGACTTTCTCAACTCCATGTTTTTGCGTGAGTTTTCTCCATTCTGCTATGACTTTATCCAGAACACAGTTGAAGAGTACCGGGGACAGCGCATCTCCTTGTCTGACGCCGGTTTTGACCTCGAAATGCCGTGAAATTTCTCCTTGGAATTTTACTTTTGATGTTGTATTTGTTAATGTTTCTTTGATTATGGTGATTGTTGTTTCATCTATTTCATATTCTCGAAGTGTTTTGATGAGTGTGTCCCTATCGATTGAGTCATAAGCTTTTTTGAAATCAATGAATGTTATGAAATATTTCTTGCTCCTTGTAGATAAATAGTTCATTGTTGTTTTGAGGTTAAAAATTTGTTCGGCGCAGGATCTTCCTGGTCTGAAGCCAGCTTGATATTCTCCAAGTTTTCCCTCTGTAATTGGTGATACACGATTGAGCAGGGCTTTTGATAGAATTTTGTATGGGACTGGGAGAAGCGATATTCCACGATAGTTGTTAACATCCCTTTTGTCACCTTTTTTAAACAAAGGGTGAATTAGGGCAGTTTTCCAGTGACTTGAGATTTTCTTGGTTTCCCATACTTGTTCAAGTTCTTTGTGTAGTGCTTCTACTGATGTTTCTCCCCCAAGCTTGAGCATTTCTGCTGTAATTGTGTCTTCTCCACATGCTTTCCTGTTTTTGAGATTTTTGATTATGTTTGTGATTTCCTCTCGTGTCGGAGGTGTTGAATGTGTTGGTAATGTTTCTGGTTGCGTAAAACTGAGTGTCTGGATGGGTGTTTGGCAGTTTAGGAGTGTCTCAAAATATTCAGCCAGGATTTCACAGTTTTCAGTATTGTTGGTGGCGAGAGTCTTCTTATTTCTCATAAGGTTTAGGCAAGGGGACTGGTATCCTCGGAGTTTCTGGTTGAATATTTTGTACCAAGCTTCCGTGTTGCATTTCTTGAAATTCTCTTCGATTGAGTCCAGTTGTTTTTCATATTGTCTCTTGGTGTTGCGAATAGTTTTCGAGGCATTCTTTCTGGCTTGCTTAAATTCATCAAAGTTGTTTTCAGTTTTATGTGAGTTCCACTTTTTCCAGGCTATAAGTCTTTCACGCAGAACTTCATTACAGTTGCTGTCCCACCACGGGTGTCTCGGTTTGCTCTTTTTTGGAAAGGTTGGTTCTGTTGCCTCAATCAAGTTGTTCTGAAATTCTTGGAGGTTTTGTGAAGGGGAGAATGTCTTTAGTTTTTTCTGAAAATCCTTGAGGTTAGAGTTGGACTTAAGGTTGTAATTTCTCAGGGTTGTAAGATCAAAATTTATTTTATTTCTGTTTTTATATTCACCGTTTCTGCTTTTCTGTTTGTTTTGTGGGATCAGTTTAGTTTTTATTTTCGTGAGATAGTGATCGGAGTCGAGGTTTAGAGATTTCCGGACACGTGTGTTCAATATTTCTTTTTCACATTTGGAGGAGATGGCAACGTGATCTATTTGAAATTCTCCGATACTCTTTATCGGAGATACCCAGGTTTTTTGTTTTCTGGGAAGATGTTTAAAACGTGTTGACATTAGCTTCAGTTTAAACTGCTTACAGAGCATAATTAACCTTTCTCCATTTTTGTTGGTTCGTTTGTGTGCGGGAAAGTTGCCGACAATATCGCGGAATTTCTTTTCTTTTCCAATCTGAGCGTTAAAATCTCCTAGAAGTATTTTTGCATTGTTTTCTGGGATTTATGATATATGATCCTTAAGATTTTCCCAGAATTCATCTGTTTCTTCCCTATTTTTAGCATTATTTTTGTCATTTGTGGGAGCGTGAACATTGATTAATGTGTATTTTTTATTTGGACATCGAAAAGTGAGGAAAGATGTTCTCGATGATGATGACCAAAAATGTTCGACAGAGTTCAGAATTTTTGTGTTTACAGCGAAAGCTGTGCCAAGCTGAGGGCATTTCTTCATTACAATTTTTCCAGGTTTTCCTTTAAATATTCTGAATTTGTTTGATTCAAATTATTATTATTATTATTATATTCTTGATTGTTATAATTATTTTTTGATTGTTATAATTATCATTGTACTACTTTTATAATCTCTATTTTTTTCTTTAACATTAATACTGTATAACATGTTATATGTTCTTAATGTTCTGTAGAAACTGAAATTTGTTGAATCTGAGTATGCCTGGTTAGGTGTGAGAGAGGGCCTGAAGGCCCTAATCTTGCCAGGTAAAATAAATGCATAAATAAATAAATAAAAATAAATCTCAAATATGCGGAAAAGTAGCAGAAACCTCAAGCTAAATGTCATCCAAGACTCGCGAAAATTAAGTTCATCTCGTGATCACAATACACAAAATGTTCACCAGCTCACAGTTGTTACAAATTAACGCACACGAAATAACGAGTAGGAGCTCATAATCCGTTTAGTCTCAGTTCCATAACGCAACTGGAAAAAGACTCCTACACGGGAGCACATTCAAATCTCACGAGAGTTACGGTCCCTTCAAAAGCTAAAGTGCTGTAGCAGTCGGTTGCCGCTCAGAATCAATCACTTACTTGACTGAATATTGCACCATACCAAATGCAACTGAGCCTTCTTCAGGAACTCGTGTGAAAGAGCCCAAAATCACCCCCTTGAGTGCACCACTCTAAAAGTGTCTGTTTCGTTGCTGAAGAGCCTTCCCAAGAAAATTACATCGTTCTTATGTTTTACAGGCATGATTTTGACTAAAGCTGATCTCTTTCCGTGCTAAAACAATATATTACAACAATATTTACGTAAAGAAATGTTACAAACATTCTGTCACAGATGTAAATGAACGTTTGCTCGTAAATAAGTAAGCTAGCATTCTTGTGCAAGTACGCTCAAGTTAAAGGAGATATAAGAAGTCGTTAAATATTGTTTAAACTATCATTTGCACTTGCTTTACAGAAACGGCTTTTCGTACTCTTTTCAAAGGCGCAATGATGGTGTCAGCTAACACATGGGATTGACCACTTTTAATTTACAACAGTTTTTTAATATCCATTGTAATCAACATTTAAATAAACTTACTGGCAAAACAGTAAAACATTCACTAAACAATTACGCAATAATGACATGATATGAGGTATTCACGCAGCAATCAGTTGCGGTGTTATTGTGGATGGTACAGTGTCCTGACAAACATTTGAATAATGAAAAAGATATAAAAAACAAAATAGATCAATAAATACACTACTGGCCATTAAAAATGCTACACCAAGAAGAAATGCGGATGATAAACGGGTATTCATTGGACAAATATATTATACTAGAACTGACATGTGATTACATTTTCAGGCGATTTGGGTGCATAGACCTTGAGAAATCAATACCCAGAACAACCACCTTTGGCCATAATAACGGCCTTGATACGCCTGCGCATCCAGTCAAACAGAGCTTGGATGGCGTGTACAGGTACAGATGCCGATGCAGCTTCAACACGATACCACAGTTTTCATCAGGAGTAGTGACTGGCATATTGTGACGAGCCAGTTGCTCGGCCACCATTGACCAGCCGTTTTCAATTGGTGAGAGATCTGGAGAGTGTGCTTGCCAGGGCACCAGACGAATATTTTCTGTATCCAGAAAGGCCTGTACAGGACCTGCAACATGCGGTCGTGCATTATCCTGCTGAAATTTAGGGTTTCGCAGATATCGAATGAAGGGTAGAGCCACGGGTCGTAACACATCTGAAATGTAACGTCCACTGTTCAAAGTGCCGACAATGCGAACAAGAGGTGACTGAGACGTGTAACCAATGGCACCCCATACCATCACGCCGGGTGACACGCCAGTATGGCGATGACGGGTACACGCTTCCAACGTGTGTTCACCGCGATGTCGCCAAACACGGATGCGACCATCATGATGCTGTAAACGCAACCTGCATATGCCAGAAAAAATGACGTTTTGCCATTCGTGCACCCAGGTTCGTTGTTGAGTACACTATCGCAGGCGCTCCTGTCTGTGATGCAGCGTCAAGGGTAACCGCAGCCATGGTCTCCGAGCTGATAGTCCATAGTGCTGCAAACGTTCGTGCAGATGGTTGTTGTCTTGCAAACGTCTCCATCTGTTGACTCAGGGATGCCATGCGGATAAGATGCCTGTCATCTCGACTGCTATCGATACGAGGCCGTTGGGATCCAGCATGGCGTTCCGTATTACCCTCCTGAACCCACCGACTCCATGTTCTGCTAACTGTCATTGGATCTCGACCAATGCGAGTAGCAATATAGCCATACGATAAACCGCAATCGCGATAGGCTACAATCCGACCTTTATCAAAGTCGGAAACGTGATGGTACGCATTTCTCCTCCTTACACGAGGCATCACAACAACGTTTCACCAGGCAACGACGGTCAACTGCTGTTTGTGTAAGAGAAATCGGTTAGAAACTTTCCTCATGTTAGCACGTTGTAGTTGTCGCCATCTGCGCCAACCTTGTGTGAATGCTCTGAAAAGCTAATCATTTGGATATCACAGCATCTTCTTCCTGTCGGTTAAATTTCGCGTCTGTACCACGTCATCTTCGTGGTGTAGCAATTTTAATGGCCAGCAGTGTAAAATAGTTAGAGATACTTAGTCTTCAGAGATGTAGCTTTAGTGGAAACTGATCATATGAGATATCGTTTGGTGAAATAGCATGAAGCTTTTAAAATTTGTCAATTCAAAGGTTCATTGTGAAAATATTTAGTCATTGTACATTATTAACTTCGTAGTTTTTAAGATAATGAAAATATTTTTGTTACACTGGATGCGCCTCATTTTTCTGAGATCGCTTGTGTGTTGAGATTTGCTTTGTTGCGAAACCGTCATTTATTATAGATTTTCTGACAGCTGCAAGAAACCATATTTCAGACTATTTCATACTCTGACATTTCTGGCGAATCTTCTGCACAAAGGCCATGTGAGCAACCGCCATCAAAATTATAATTAAAGTTTCCTCTGAGATATTTAAGTCTCTTCTTCTGCTTCCATCATTATCACCATCAAAATTGCAAGCTTTGGTATTAACCCATTCCCGGCTACTCGCTGCGTGCCTTGGTACCCGTGCTCGTCTGGAGTAGACGCGTGACTTCCGCGCTCCACCGCCTCGCACTCAGCCAAGCAAGCAAATTCATCCCTCCTCAAGCCAGTTCTAGCCGCCAATTTACTCCCTGCATATGCGTAAAATACCGGCAGTCGCCTGAAGTAATTTAGGGAAGCCGTGAAAAACCTAGCTCAGAATAGCCAGCTGGGGATTGATGATCGACTGAGAAAATTATGGAAACAACCAGGTACGAAGCACGACTGAAGCATTGTGATGTCATTGGTTCGGCAGAGAGGTGTTTATGTATTTTGGGTTGTCCATGTAGCCTTGGTGGTCTAAGGTTCATTACATACATCATTACATATATCAAATACATAAACCATTAGTTCCTATCCGCCCAATGGTGAATAGCATAGAGAGCCCAACATATCTCATTAGTCAAAAACTAAACAACATACTATAAAAATATTATACATACGAGACAAACTATACGATAAGAAACTAAAGATCATTAGCAAAGCAACTACAAGACATAAAAATACCAACAAATGGAAAATTTACATCCTTTGCTATAACAAACCCTTACACTAACATCCCAGTCAACGAAACAGTAACCATAATTGAAAATAATTTACTATAATATAGGAAAACTTCAGTAACTGTCACTAAAGAAATTATAGAATTACTCAAATTGATACTACATCAGAATTACTTCTTGTGTAATGCAAAATTCTACACACAAACAGAGGGAGTTGCCATGGGATGCAGCATTGCAGGAACTATAGCAGATATATTCTTAAATTCATTAGAAGAAAAACTTTTCAACAACACAAACCCATTATTTGAAATAATTGTATATTACTATAGATACGTTGGTGACACCCTAATGCTACTTGAAGGAAATACCACAGACATCCAGCTAATATACAATGCGCTAAATGCATTACATCCAAAAACGAAATTTACAATGGAACTAGAAAACAACTTAGCGATGAACTTTCTAGACCTTACCATTAAATATGTCGAAAATTCACGCAAATTCGATATATACCGAGAACAAAAGATATCATTATACATGCTACTTCGTGCCACCGAAAAGCACATAAATACGCCTACTTTCATGCCATGATCAATAGGATAATAAACCTCACACTAGAACAAGAAGCAATACATAAAGAAATAAAAATTGAAAACTATGTGGCACTACGAAATGGTTATAGCCCAAAATTGGTTAAACAGATATATGACAAAAATACCACACCATTAAAATCAAAAATAACACTTCAGCGAGAAACACAAACCAAACAGAAATTCACATATATACTGACAACATATATAGGTAACATATCGAACACACTAATGTTAAAGCCGGCCGCGGTGGCCTTGCGGTTCTAGGCGCTGCAGTCCGGAACCGCGGGACTGCTACGGTCGCAGGTTCGAATCCTGCCTCGGGCATGGATGTGTGTGATGTCCTTAGGTTAGTTAGGTTTAAGTAGTTCTAAGTTCTAGTGATGACCTCAGATGTTAAGTCCCATTGTGCTCAGAGCCAGTTGATTTGAAAACGGATAAACAATCAAAGACATAAGCTAAGCCAAACCAATCACACATTCACAGATAAAAATAAACAACACGGTAACTAAGGGAAATCGATAAGTAACTGCTCTAATGTAAACTTATAACATCGCTGGTTAAAGGTCAAACAAAAAATTGTCACACACAACAAATAAAATTCAGGCTATAACTTCCAACAAATGTTGCCTGTGTAAGCTACGTCATAAAATAACTTAAAAAGACCTAAGAAAAACGCTTAAGTGACTAATCAGCGATGTTATAGGTAAGTTAAGAATTTCATAAATGTATGCTTGTCAATCTCATGTATGACAAGTACGCTACCGTCTGCCCTAGAAAATAGTATACAATAAAACCATTACTTTCAGATCGCCTGATGATGGCAATAGTGCTGAAACGACCTCTCGTGATTAAATAAACATCTCAAAAAAAGAAGCAGCTTTTTTGACTTAATTCATAATGCCTTTACACGACTAATATCGAGCTGCGAGCCCTTAAAAAAAAAAAAAAACTGGGAATACGTAGACACGGTCAAGACGACTTGCTGAACAGTTGGTGACGTACGTATATCGTGGTCGATCACCATGCACGCTGTCCCAAGTATCGGTGAGGTTCATTTCATGCACTAGCAGCTTGAGTTCCTGGCATGTGGTGAAATGGGGGTGTTGGTTCTTCTGGGATAACACACAATTGAAGTCACCGCCAAGAGTAATATGATTGCAGCGGCCTACAAACAAAGGAGCGACCTGTTCTGAGTAGAATCGCGACCGTTCCCGTCGCTTCGCCGTGGCAGAGGGAGCGTAAACATTGATGATTCGAAACCGTGGACAGTCACAGCAAGACCCCTAAGCCGATGGTAGGTAAATCACGTCGTCTACCTCAGTGTCTTCCTTTAAAATAATAGCTGTCCCACTGCCACCGTCAGCACACGGCGTGAGGTAAGAAACATAGCAATATATTAGGAAACGTCGTCAGGCGAACTTCCTGCAGAAGGGCAACATTGAGGTCCGACGCCCTCAACATCTCACGGACCAATTGTAGTTTGACAGGGATGCCAGTGGTCCTCAACATCTGACGGAGCAATTGTAGTTTGACAGGGATGCCAATGGTGTTGACATTGACGGAGCGAATCCTGTAAGCTTGTCACGAATTGGGACTTCTGGGGCTTTCACAGAAGCTTTAAATGCAGCAGCAAACAGGAACTTGTCCCAGCAGGCTGCACATCCCCATCCAGTAACCCTTTCGATTAGCAGTCGTGGGTTGGAGCACCAGCATTCGCTGCTGTCACAACGGTGGGTATTTCGTCGTCTACAACGTCAGACCACGCAAAGGTGCGTGGATGGTGTGCGTCCAGTGGAGTACCTGTGGAGTCCGAAGGCGGAATCACGTCAGCGGTGGAAGAGTGGTTCTGGCTCAGCTGCTGTTCAACGTCCATAGGTACAGCGCCTGGTGAAGGCAAAGATGGTTGTACCTCCGACGGGGGCTAGACTGGTGACCCACCACAGAATCGTCCATCGGGGGAACATCTTGATAGTTATGATCCTCATCGTCTTGAGACTGCGCCCTGCAGGTGTCAGACGGTGCGATCCGCCGTTTCCGCCGTCTCTTCGGCGACCGTTGCTTGCGCTCGTGATCTTCAGTGTCCGAAGACGCCTGGGGATCCGGATGGTCAGGCACAACCATGGAGTCAAGGGCCATCCCCTGCCCTAGAGATTGCTCACCACTACACATGTCGGGAGGAGGAAGCAAGGGCGTCGGTCCGTCCGCAACAGCCTGAGGCATTAACGGAGACGACGATGTGGCTGTAGTAGGAACCAGTGGTGGTCGCGGTCGGGGGTCGTTGTGGAGAACTTCGACAAACGCCAGCGATAGTGTTGTCGAAGCAGGTCCCCAGGAGGTAACTGTGTGATTGTCCGTTGCAGACAGCTGGAACGGAGGAGCCTTCTTTGCCACATCCCGAGCATGTCTTCGGCTGGCCATCATAACTTATAATTGCATGGCAGCCACCAATATATAAGTAGGACGGCACATATTTGGTTAGCTCTATGCGCATCTGTCGTACTCCATTGATAACCGGATATGTAGTGAATTGAACCTACTTTTCAGCTGTATGACTGATCACCTTTCCATATGGGCGGAATGCAGATACCACTACCTCTGAAAGTATCTCGAAAGGGAGTTAGATACCCGGATCGTCCGCAGTCCAAGTTCCGCATGTTCCACAGTTATGTCACCGATATGTCCGTCAACGTGGCGGAACTTAAGACCACTTCGAGTTGCACTTAGAATTTTGTCACATGTGTCTTCGTTCGCCAGTTTCACGTATACCATACTGCTCACTATAGACAGATGGGTGCCAACAAGATCATTGCAATCAATCTTGACTTCATCCCTGATAGACTGTTCGATTTCAAGTGATTTTGGTCGGGCATATTCAGGTGCGAAACTAATCTGCAGTGTCGATTTTCTGTGGGCGTAAACTATTCTCTTTCGAAGGAAATACAGCGCGCTAAGACGGCAGAATCACGCATACAACTCCGCGAGTGAGCTGCGCGTCGAGGACGTAAACAAGACGCCCGTGCCACTAGCGTGCCGTAAGGCGACTACCATTAGGCTATCCGAGCATGATTCATGGCCAAACCCAAACTTCCATACATCGTCAGTCAAGTGTCTACAATCCGCACTCGTACATCCATTATGTATACTCTCGTACAGGGGAGACATTTTAATTGGAAGTCGTTTGCCCGGTGGCGGCTGATAAATACGATGTTGCAGTGCCTGTGTTATTCCAAATTACATGCATGCATGTCCGAAGGTACTTTGCATCGTAATTTTGAACGATACAGGCACTACAATATCGTATCGTATCGTAAGTTGGCGTTAAGTTCGTGTCAAGTCGCCAAGCACGACCGCACCACGCCTACCGTGAATACTCCTTCCTCCACGAGGCAGAAATGAATCTAATGGTTACCTGTTGACATGAACCCAACTGAGTATACGTACTTGGGACCAGCTGTAACCCGTCTTCACAGGAGCACTCCTCACACACTAGATGGCGTCAAGAGCACCGCCGTCAACGAACGGCACACATGCTTGAGCACCAATGTCTCCATGACAGCAAACCAAGGAGAATCCAAGCTCGTTACAGTGCTACAGGGTAGAGAAAAACAGCACTGAGCGTATCCCAGCAGCAGATTTTGATATAAAAAAACAAAGAATGCACTTTCGGACAGATTGCTTTTATGTTCACAGGAAACATATTTTTGTTTCTGTTATAACTACTTTAGCATACAACCACTTATGTTAGGAACATAATCCTCAGTAACACGCTTCGGGAATCAAGCTCCCATCATCTGGCTGTCCGTATTAACCCTACATAAAGAAGCACTTAAAGAGCACTGAAAGTCAGAAATAACAGAAACAGCGGGATTTCTATTCCACTTATCACTGTTACCATCCATCCACCAAAGTGTTCCTCACGTACAACGACAGACACCAGGCACATCAGCCTCTAGTCCTACCAGCTGCCTCTCCATGCACTACCTAGTTCAGTAAACACGTTTACGGCTCCTACACGTTACACTGAACCATCGCCTGTTCCACAACAGTCTAAATAACCGACAAGACAATCGCAACACCAAAAAATCATTAACGTATAGTAATGAAATTTCGGGAACAGAATCGTCTAGATAACATATTTAAGTTATTAACATTGCAATTTCACAGTTAATTTAAGCGCGAGATAATCCTTTGCAAATGTGAAATCTAGTACATTTAATAATCGGTGTAGCCACCAGAATATTGAATGCAAGCATACAGACGTTAATGCCTTGTGTAGTACAGATGCCGAATGTCAATTTGCAGGATGGATTTTGATGCCTCTTGCACCGGGTCGGTCAATACAGGGACGGTTAATGCTGTATGTGGATGATGCTGGAGTTGTCTTCCGATGATGTGCCACATGTGTTCGATTGGAGACAGATCTGGTGATCGAGCGGGCCGAGGTAACACCAACGACGAGTAAGGTGTCATCACGTCTCCTTTGTAATTACAAGTATTGTTGTAATGCTCTTCCTTTGTCGTTGCTGTAGTGACCACCGTAAACATGCTCATAACGCCCGCCACCAGAGTCGCATGATCGATTTACAATATCACGTTCGATATGTATCGTTTTGACCCCGCGACTTCGATAGGCAATCGTTTGGAGTAAGTGGAATGCACGCTACAGGGCGTTTGGCTCTTAGGTGTCTTTGAAGTAACCGATTTGTAACAGATCGTTGCGTCACTATGGTGCCAACTTCTACTCACATTGCTGCTGCAGATGAAGTACGAAGCACCAGAGCCATACTCCGAACACGATGGTCTCCCCTCATGGTAGTGCCATGTGGCCGTCTGGAGCCCCGTTTTATTGCGTCCATACATTCTCTTGACTACCCCTGCCAGCAATCATGAACAGTGGCTACGTTGCTGCCATGTCTTTCTCCAATACCGCAGAAGGAACATCCAGCTTCTCGTAGCCCTCACATTTACCGCTAACCTTAAAAAAGATAAAAAAATTAAAGGAAGCTTACAGTTTTAAACATGGCTGTTGCTCAGCAACCGTATACCTCTACTAGTTTGAACATAGAAATACACAGCCAGCTGGTTGCACACAATTGGTAGGTACATTAACCTAGGTTTCGTCACCTACTGGGAGTGTCATCAGAATGATATTATGATGGATTCTAACATTACATTGCTAAAAAGCAATGGCCAGAATTTAGAGCAGCTATGCTCAAGTCAAAAGTGAAATAAACCGTTCTAGCGTTTGCAACGTTTGACCAGCTGGGAACAACATCAGATTGATGTTATTCCCCGCTGGGCACACGTGGCAAAAACTAGAACGTTTTATTTCACTTATGAATTGAAAATAGCTGCTCTTAATTCTGACCATTGTTTTTTACCAATGTAATTTTACGATTTATCATAATTTCATTCTGATGTAGACACCCCTAGTAGGTGTCGACAACTAGGCCAATGTACACACCAGTTATGTGCCAACGATTGTCTGTGAAATCCTTTGTTGAAGTTGAGATTAAAGAAAGCATTACCACTCTCGCCCGTTAGTACGTTAAATAAATTACCAAACTTAACTCGGTGAATTTCTGTTTCAAGTTGTTTAAGTAGATCAAGCTACTTTGCTTCCTTTTCTACGTGCATCACCTCTCAAACGTGCAGTTTGGCCGGCTGTGGTGGCCGAGCGGTTCTAGGCGCTACAGTCTGGAACCGCGCGACCGCTACGGTCGCAGGTTCGAATCCTGCCTCGGGCATGGATGTGTGTGATGTCCTTAGGTTAGTTAGGTTTAAATAGTTCTAAGTTCTAGGGGACTGATGACCTTAGAAGTTAAGTCCCATAGTGCTCAGAACCATTTGAACCATTCGTGCAGTTTGGAAGTGCTAACGCAAACCGTTCAGAAGTTATGACGATTTTATTTCATGTAGTTCAGTAATTGTCATCCTGTATGTGTGTCTGCAACCAGCTACCTACCGTAATTGCCAAGTGCAAAAGCGTCTGCCTGCTCACTAGCATCTTGTGTTTATAAAATATATTCTACGTAGTGTGACGCGAAATATATGGGGCAGATGGGGAGAAATTTTGGACAAGATATTAGGATGCGTGCAGACGCTTTTACTCTGGGTAGTTATGGTAGATCGGTGGTAGCCAAATATGTGTAGGTATGAAAGATAGTTTAGAGCTTATGCACGTAGATAAGAAAGAAACGAGGAAGTTGAAATAGCAACTCACAGAGTTAGATTTGATAATGTACTTAACGTACAAAGGGGTGGGAGTGGTAATACTTTCTTCAATTGTTATTTGGATCTTTTTTATGGTTAACGTTAGTGGTGTAAGTCAACGGTTTCGCCTCAGTGGAAACACCGGTTTCGGTTAGACCACCGGGTGCACTTGGATGGGTGACCGTACAGGTTTGCCAAGCGCTATTGGCAAGTAGGATGCTCACAGCCCTTATGAAGGCAATTGAGAAGTTACTTGACTGAGAAGTAACGGCTCCGGCAACGGAAAGAGACAATGGCCAGGAGAGTGCTGTGCTGACCACATGCCACTCTAAACCTGTATCCAGTGTTGTACATGAATTGTGGATGACACAGTGGTCTGTCCATACCGTTGGGCTTTCGAGGCCCGTTGGGACGGATGTAGTTAATATGGTAAATGTGAACGGTTTTGCTTAGATAATACCAATTCATGTCCCTTATAACGTCTTTGGACTGCTATGGAATGGCTGATGGTTCAGTATAGTCTGTCAGAGCTGTGCTCCTGTTTAGTGAACTAGCCGGTATACGGAGAGGCAGCTGATGGAAGTTGTGGTTGATGTGTGTGGTGTTTACTGGTATACGGAAGGAACGCTTTGGTTGTTGTACCGTAACATGGATAACTGGAGC
Source organism: Schistocerca serialis cubense (assembly GCF_023864345.2). NCBI lineage: Eukaryota > Metazoa > Arthropoda > Insecta > Orthoptera > Acrididae > Schistocerca > Schistocerca serialis. The sequence goes on along the minus strand of NC_064639.1, from coordinate 421,496,082 downwards.
ATAGAATCTAGCGTTGCTGCTTTTAAAGTAAGACGAGGACATCGTGTTCGAGAACATGTTTACGTAGTGTTAACACAGAAAGACAGCTGATGGGAGCTTGACTACCGAAACACGTTGCTGAGGACTGTGATAAAATTAGTGGTTGTATTCTGAAGTAATAATGATTATCTTCACAAATACTTCCTTCGTTCTTTAAGAAGGACAATATTAGAATTTTTTATTTTGTTTCATAAGGTTTATTCAGTGTGGGACCACTCACTGACGTCTTCCTGAGATGTTATCCTTCTCCTAATCCATGCTCTCTTTGAGTCTAACTTTCGCAGGTATACACAGGTGGTACAAAAAAAAAATTTTTTTTGAGTACTCTGTGTTTTTGTGATTGGTGCAACAAAACCGTAATGGCATTATTATTGTAGGACACCTCATAGTCAGTGTCCACTTTACGACACAGCTCGCATTTCAGTTACTTCAAGAACCCGCAGCTTTTCAATTAGATGGACGAATGGACGATATCGAAGGAAGACGCTGGTGAGTGATCCTTCACTGATACGGTTAGTGGTTTTCTATAATCTTATTGTGAAGAAGCACGCGATTACTTGTAACATCCTTACAGCACAGTGTAGGATGTCGCCCAACAGCTTTCATTGTAGTGCCAGATATAGAACTCGATGAGAAATTAAGCATATTATAGCATTTCCCAGTCTCAAAGAAATACTCGTGATACTGTTTACTTCCAACAGCAGGAATAGAGGTGACTCTTAACACGTCTGCGTGTACTGGACGACTTGTCTACTGATGCAAGAATACCAGTAAACAAGGCATCGTTTAATGAGAGGACTAATCAAAATTTCTATTTGTAGAAACATACAGTAAACCCTAGATTGAAAGCGTGTACCGCTAAAACTTCTACAGATGTTTATAAGTGATTTATGTATTTAGTTTACTATCTACCTGGAGCAAGTTTTGACCAAAATAATAACTATTTCTATATTATGATCATTGGAACATACTACCATTTGATCATAGTAAGGAAGTTTCTATTTTTCAGAGATGTTTTCTAGAATTTTCTCTTCCAGTTTCTTCCAGACAGATGGCTTTATTTTTATCCGAAGTAATACGTCTGTCTACTACTTTACCATGTTCAGTTCTTACGCCTTTCATGCATGTTATTTTCCAGTAGAAGGTTTTAATATTGTTACGAACATCATCGTCAAATTGTCTTTCGCATACTACTCTCACTGATATGGCGAACCACATAAAACACAACCCTGTGTTTTTCCATGCCTACAGTACCTTGACCTGGCTATTTATACAGTTTCTCACTATTTCTCTTAACATATATTTAGTAATTGCCTGATTTGGGTCTCTCTCTCTCTCTCTCTCTCTCTCTCTCTCTCTCTCTCTCCCTCTTTGAGGCTCATTTTCATATCATACGATTTTTAGTGCAGCTTTAACTCTTTGCAACCTAGTGCTGATTTTTTCATTCCTACCATATTTTATCGTAAGTGTCAAACTCGGGGCCATTTCTTCACACTGTATTAGGATACAATGTGTTCTTAATGTTGTGTGTGTGGTACCTAATCTAGCTTTCTACACGTTAATGTTCTGTGAAGCTTTTGTCGCTACTCCAAGAAGTCTCTAGCAGTTCCACCTTCTATGTGCGCATAAACAGATGCTGCTGAACTTTGCGTGTACAGATCTGCATACAATAGGTCTTGGGCTCCCATTATCCGCACAGCGGTTGCACAGATCCGTTCCCTGCTGGAGCTACCTCGCCTACCGTTCCATACCGGACAACTGTTTGGTGACGTAAAATAGCTGAGATTATTTTTACTGCATGGAGAACGCAATTACATGTGTTGTTAAGACGCATTTATCGCAAACTGAACGTGGAAGGTACTTAATTGCGCACATCTCCTACCACAAACAGATATGTTTCTTCTTTCCGTCTTTCTAACGTAAGAAACATTGATGTACTTTCATTTTAAGGTGAAAGAAAAGACCACTCCCCACGAACGGATGGATACAATTTCAAAAAAATAGAATGATTCATTCAAGAGAAAGAGCTTCATAAAATGAGCATGTCAATAACGTGGTGGTCCATCTCTAGCTCTTATGCAAGCAGTAATTCGGCTTGGCATTAATTGATACTGTTGCTGCATCTCCTCATGAGGGATATAGCACCAAATTTTTTCCAGTTCGTTACATTGTCAAAATCCCGAGATGGTTGATGAGCCCTGACCATAATGCTCCTAAAGTTCTCAATTGGGGACAGATCCGGCGACGTTGCTGCCCAAGGTGGGTTTTGGCAAGCACGAAGACAACCAGCAGAAACTCTCGCCATGCACTGCTCATTTCGAAGCAGGACTCATCACTGATCACAACCGTAGTTTAGTCAATGAGATTTCAGGCCCAAGACGTGTCTGGGGACCCCACGGACAGCGGTGGGACATTAACCTGACTGTTGCCCCCCATACGGCGCGACAACCAGGAGTAACGGTCTGAGCTGCTAATTCTTTTCATAACAGGACCCGTTTGGTTGTCATTCGCGGCACCCATACAGCTCAGCGGTACGTCGACGACATTCTACGCTCCCTTTTGCAGCCCCTTCATGGCAAGCCATCGTGAGTTTACGTTTCACCAAAATAATGCCCACCCGCACTTCGTGCCTGCCAAGCCTTGTATTGACCAGGAATCTCTCTCCAAAGGAGAATGTTTGAAGTATTATGGGCATGGCCCGCCAACCATTTCGGGATTTTGGTGATCTAACCCACCAATTGGACAGAATTTGGCACGATATCCTAACTCTGTCGGTCAGTGCCAAACCGAATAACTGCTCGCATAAGGGTCAGAGGTGGACCAACGCGTTTGTGCTCAATTTGTGAAGCTTTACTTTTGAATAAATCAAGAAATTTTTCTGAAATTGTAATCATCTGTTTGTCTGTACGTGTACATTCCATCTATCTATTTCCGTCCACTCGTATAATTCCTTCGTGCTATGCAGTTTGCAATATGCAGTTTTTTTCTCTACATATTTTTTTGCTTGCCTTATTGATGAATTGTATCTTCATCAGAGAAAAACTACAATGCTGTTGCATTACAATTGGAAGAAACCTCAACGCAATCGCCAGTTTTATCAATTCACATTACATGTCTAGCATTTTTAAAATATGTACTGTTCAAGCTGAGCTGGCAGTATATTATTCGAAGTCTTTCGTACTAAGGTATCGAGCGTTGCGAACAAAGCAGATATTCCAGAATGAGATTTTCACTCTGCAGCGGAGTGTGCGCTGATATGAAACTTCCTGGCAGATTAAAACTGTGTGCCGGGCCGAGACTCGAACTCGGAACCATTGCCTTTCGCGAGCAAGTGCTCTACCAACTGAGCTACCCAAGCACGACTCACTCCCGAGATCGAGTCTCGGTCCGGCACACAGTTTTAATCCGTCAGGAAGTTTCAAAGCAGATATTTCCCATCGCTTGCCTTTGGTAATCAGTGGAGTGAAGAAGTGTGTGATAAGAAGGTGGATTCAAGAGGCGTTCTGCGTAGAGAGACAAAGACAATTGTCAGATCGCAGGTGAGCACTTCTCTGCTCCGCGCCACGTGCTCACGCTGTTCTCTCCCCACAGAGATGAAAGAGCTGGATGGAGTGGGAGGGGAGGGGGCGGGTTGGGAACTGCACGTGATGACACTGTTTCCGCTTATATCGAGATATTTACCTAGCACTATAACTTAGATTTCATTGTGTTTGCGTTGTCACACTTATGATGAACGGATAAATGGCAAAAGGCCATCACTATTCGGCGGCTCTTATTTTTCAAGTTTCAGTTTTTCTTTGTGCCACAGCCTAGTTTGATTCCATTGCACTAAACAATGAGTTATGTGTAATTTTTGCCACCATAGGAATAGGGGATGCCGTGCCACTAGTACTCTGCAAGCGAAAAAAAGCGAAAATAATGTAAAATCTCATTTGCTCTTTATGTCAAAAATATTTCACTGGCAGAGGTGATTAATTCCTTTCAGCGTGATTATTACATTTGTTGTATTAATTGTAATAATTCTATCTATAACACAACTAACTACAATGTTCATGAGACAAACAGATTTTCTTTTGCTTATTCTCTGCTAGTCTGTTTTTCATCCCCTAGAAACTTACTTCGATACAACTTGGAGCACATACTGCTTCTGTCCCTACTTTTTCGTAAATAATTTATTGTAGGACTCTGTGCCTCCTTCTGCCGGATCATTTACTACATTTATTGACTGAGTGTAAAGCGCTGATAAAATATTCATTTTCAAGCTATTGTGAAGGCACTGTCTCAAGGTACTCGTCTCTCAAATTAACTCTGGTAAAAAATAACCTTATTTCATTAAAAACAAACTGTTCAGTACCATTACTGTTCATTTATAGAATTTGATCGATTTATACCTGAATCCGCATATTTTCGTCTTACGTTTCTAGCTCATGGTCCAATTCATTGATAATTTTCATTTCTGAATCAGAATGCAAATCACGATCAAAGAAGTCAAATACGACAGATCCAGGAAACAGGTATTACTTCACTTGTTTTTCCAGTTTTTGTAAAGGCGATGAGAGATGTCAGAATCGACAACCTGATATTCATAAGGCTTTGCAAGAATGCTGAAATATATATACGGTGCCTTGGCTGCAGAAACGACAGGGAATCACACTTCAGCATACATATTACGAGGGCTGTTCGGGAAGTAAGGTCCGATCGGTCGCGAAATGAAAACCGCAGTGAAAATTAAAAAAAAATTATTTGCAACATTTAGCCACAACTTCCGGATACCTCTCTAAGTAGTCGCCGCTCCGACTTAGATATTTGTGGTGGAGTTGTACAAACTTTCCAGTACGCTCGTCAGAGGAAACAGCCGCCTGTGCTTTCCGCCAATTTTCTACGCTGGACTGTCTTTCATTGTTTGTGCCAAAATGTTGTCTTCGTAGCCAGCATTTCGTGTGAGCAGGGATGAACAACGGAGGGAGCCAATTAAGGGCTGTATTGTGGGTGATCAAACACTTCCCATCGAAAACGCTGCGGGAGCGTCTTCATTGCATCTGCAGAATGTGGCTGAAAATTGTCTTCAAGAAAGAAACGCATGAAATTTATGTGGGCTGCGTGCCTTCAGGCGAAGTCTCTCGCTAGAAGCACATACTTAGCGGAAGACATTGTTGTTTTAGGCATTTCTACGTGATCACTTTGCGCTCTGAACTGAAAAGAGCGACGTGAAGCGATCGACAAGCACACTAAAGACACTACCCAACACATCTGTACAAAGTTCCATCGGATTTTCAGTGGTTTCCATTTTTCGCCTAATCGGACCTTACTTTTCGAATAAGCCTCGTAGTATGGAAAATATAAATGTCACAAACTGCATTCTCTTCTTTTGGTCACCAGAGAATATATCAGGAAATAAATGGTTTTTGCTGTCCAACTTGCGTGACGGATAGTCCCTGGAGGGCGGAAATGTTTTCCCAAAGACAATGTTTCGCTAATAAATATCGCAGTTAGCTCTGAAACTTTGTTCACGTTCATCATCGGCTGGCAACTCATTTTATTGTAAGCTTTTGAAGTGCACAAAACAGACAGAAAATGTCGATTGACGCTACAGGCTTCAGTGACACATGATGCTCTGTAACTGCAGGGGTGTATCTCCCTATCATACTTCTCCTTAGGCCGGTATTACACTATCAAATTTCTTTTTCAAGGATTTGATCAAAGATGTGATCAAATATTCCGTCGAATATATTTGACAAAGATCTTTGACGTAGCGCTAGAAGGGGTATTACACTGTCATCATATTTTTCGTCAAAGTTCAAGGTGGCTGACAACAACAACTTGTTATTAATCACAGCAGTTGCATGTACCACAATTGCACTGTGTGCACATGCGGAAGAGAAGCGGGGAGGGGCGGGGTGGGGGGGGGGTGGGGGGGAAGGAAACATACCTGGGTGAAGCCGTGGGTTTTACGACGACACGATAAAAGCATTCAACAAAACTTTGTTATGTGAGCTTATAGTGGAAGATGTCAAGTCGTACATCAATTACTTAAGAATGGATGAGCATACATTTCTATATGTGCTCAGTGAAGTGTATGCTCATATCACAAAATACAATATTCACTTAAGAACGGCTACGTCTGCAGAAGACAGGCTCACTGTAACACTCCGATACTTTGCTACAGGAGAAGGTTAGGTTAGGTTAGGTTAGGTTAGGTTAGGTTAGGTCTCCAATCTTCTTAATCTATTTATGTATTCAGGGTGCCTCACGTTGTAAAGCGCCTCATCAGCTTCATACATCTCTATTAAATTTGTAGTTGTCGGCCCACATCAATTGTATTTAGCGGAAATGTTTATAAAAGCACTACAGACGACAGAACACTGCAGCGATGCCAGCGCTCCATGTGGTAACATGTCACATTGCAGTGAACAGAAGACAAGCGACTTCTTTGATCAAATGTACAGCGACGCCATAGATTTGATCAAATATTGGACGACATTTGACAAAGTTCCCATTACACCATCAAATATCTTTGACAAAGATTTTTGACAAAGATATTTGACAAAGAAATTTGATAGTGTAATACCGGCCTTAGTTGCATACTACTTCTGGTGGAGAAGGTTTCTCGTCGTCTTCCCCAAACCTGTTAATAAGTTTAAAATGAATATCTGCATCGCACTTACCGTTGTGATAGGACAGGACTGTATAGTGTTTATGTTGTGGATGAGTATGGAATGAACGATCGTAATGGATTAATCTCTTTGCTAGCACTGATCCATCCTCCGTAACCAACTGATGGGGGGATCAACATCCACAGTCTACCATACTCTCACTCTGCGAGAGACTGCAGCTAGGCTTAGGTTTGACCCCAGAACGACACAATACACTGTATCAGGAAAGAAACGTAACTGCGGTATCGATTGTATCTATCCCGACCGCGCACGGCGTAATGCCCGCAGCCCCCATCCCAGCAGAAGACGCAGCACATAGACTGGCCGTCAGCAGGCACATTCCGCGTGTCACGCACGATACGGAATCGCCGTATTCCTGCGGGTGGCGCTAGGGACGACTCTAGAGCACGTTGCCTTCGGTTCCGCTGGCCGTGATTCCTGTATCCGCCCGCGAGTTTTCTTAAGATGTCACTCACTGAGTGTCTACCTCCGCACCCTCCACATACTCTATCAAAGAAATTTCAACCGTCTTCCCCTCCCAGATCATGAAATCCGTCCCGAAATTTACCCATCATTCCAACTTTAAATCCATCCCATCCATTCTACTTCCTCACCTCTCCATATTTCCACGCCCCTTCACTCCTCCCCCCACCTTTCTCTACTCCCCTTTTCCCCCTCAAATTTTGGCCTCATCGATAACTTCATTTATCTTCCCCCACCCCGTCCCCCTCCATTCTCGTCTCCAAACAGCCACTCTTACCCCATCGATACCATGCACCAGTCCTCAATCCTTACCTCGTCACCAAACCTAATCCCTTTCAACATAGGCTTCCAATCATAGGGGAGGTCCTTCCAGTTTCCAGTTTTAGTGATAGTGAAGTATTTTTAACCATATTTTAACAGTTGTTAATTGTAGCCTGTTGTTTCTATTTTATCCTTTTATTACTACTATTTTTATTTTAAAGACGAAGAACTCCTTGTTTCATGTATATAGATTTAAGATATACCTATAGATGTCTACATAGAAAGAGATGCTAATATAAATTCAGTAGTAAATTTGTGACAATATTTGAAAGTAGTTTTCCTCAAATATTATTCAGAAATTCCATTAAAAGAATAAGTTAGATGTAGATAACTAAATGGATTAAAATGTCATGAAAGAGGAAAAAGTAAATTTACATAAAAGCTAAAAACAAGTCAAGAACTTGTGTTACTTGTTTTTTAAAAAAATGCTGTAATATTTTAACGGAAGTCATTAAAATGTCTAGAAGTATGCAGATGATGACAGAAATGTATAATTCACACACTAACATTAAAAGTATATGGCACATTGTGTTACTGGGGACAGGCTGACAAAACATTGCACAGCACACTCTTTCAATTAAAGAGAATGACAGTGACAATGTTGTAACTAGTACTTCACAAGTGCCGGCTGCGGTGGCCGTGCGGTTCTGGCGCTGCAGTCCGGAACCGCGAGGCTGCTACAGTTGCAGGTTCGAATCCTGCCTCGGGCATGGGTGTGTGTGATGTCCTTAGGTTAGTTAGGTTTAAGTAGTTCTAAGTTCTAGGGGATTTATGACCTAAGATGTTGAGTCCCATAGTGCTCAGAGCCATTTGAATCATTTGAACTTCACAAGTTGCGAGTCAAAATAAGATTAAATGGTTGTGTTAAATAAGTAAGAGTGTATTAAAATGTCATTCCCCAAAACTTTAAGCAACTAGTAGTAGCATCAACTTATTTCACTGACATTAGTATACTTATAAAACTTCTCAACCACATAAGTTCATGTGATGTTGATGAACTTTCAAACAGCATTCAGAAGAATTGTTCTGACTTAACAAGTAGTATTGTTATTGATGTACGTAATGCCTCCCTGGTAAAGGGAATTTTTCTGAACAAATCAAAATATGCCACTGCTAAACCTCTTTATAACAAAGGTGACATGAAAGATTTTCATGATTTTCCCCCAGCACCCTTTGTGACTAATTTTTCAAGAACATTCGTAGAAGTTATGTAGTCAGTAACAATACACACTTAAACAGAAACAATTTACTTACAAATCACACTTCAGATTCCAAAAGGGTTGCCAGATTGAGAATGCTAGTTATATATTAAAAATAAAATATGAGGGCTTTTCGGAAAGTAAGTTCTGATCGACTGTGAAATGGACTACAGTCTGGAGGCGAGCGACCGGTACGGTCGCAGGTTCGAATCCTGCCTCGGGCATGGATGTGTGTGATGTCCTTAGGTTAGTTAGGTTTAATTAGTTCTAAGTTCTAGGCGACTGATGACCTCAGAAGTTAAGTTGCATAGTGCTCAGAGCCATTTGAACCTTTTTTTGTGAAATGGGGGCCACTGTGAAAATAAAACATTTAATCTGCAAATTCCAGGTACTTATCTACATAATCGCTGATCTGACTTAGATATTTGTCGTAGTGTTGTACAAACTTTCCAATACCCTCGTCATAGACGGCAGCCACCAGTGCTTTCCACCAATTTTCTAAGGTGGACGCAGCCCATTGTCTGTGCCAAAATGTTTTCATAGTCAGTGGTTCGTGCAAGCAGAGATGAAACCAAGACAGAGCCATTTACTGGCTGTACTGCGGATGATCAAACACTTCTCATCGAAAACACTGCAGCAGCACCTTCATTGCTCCTGCAGAATACGGCTGAGAATTGTCTTGAAGAAGGAAATGCATGACAGGTATGTTAAGTGGGCTGCATAGCTACAGGCGAAATTTCTCACCAGGCCCTCGTACTTGGCGGGAGAAACTGTTTTCTAGGCATCTTTACGTGCTCACTGTGCCCTCAGAACTGAAAAGAGCGACGTGACGCAATCGATGGGCGCACTAGAGGCACTGCCCAGATCATCTGTGCAAAGTTTCATGGGATTTTCACAACGATTTCCATTTCGCGACCGATCGGAACTTACCTTCCGAATAGCCCCCAATTACAAGCCTTAAATAGTAAAATATCGCCAGTTGATACTTTTTGTGATCTGTCCAATGCATTTTATTGTGTAGATTACTCTCCTAGAAAAACTTATATGTTATGGAACTGATGACTTTATAAACAACTGGTATGACTCACACTTACTAAACGCAGTATAAAAAGTTGTGCTTAATAATTCAAACATCGTTGGAGGGACAAAAAATTTCAGTAGCTGAGGAGTAATGACGAAGGAATCCTCACAGTGTCCAATTTGTAGTCGACTCCTCTGGGTTATACAGGGTGCAACAGATTGACGTTTTAAAAATTTGAGAGATTATAGAGGATGAAATTTTGAACGTTTTTATATAATAAAGATATAGCGAGAAATGTGAACTAAAGTTTCTACAACACTAAGCACTTTCTACACATTCGGTAGGCTAAATAGAATATCAGAATAAAGTAGTTTGGAAAACGTTTGACAGAAAATTTTCTTCCTTAACTTAAGGTCTATATTTGATACCAGTGACTTCACCAGTGTTCAATAATGCGCTCCTTGCCTGTGCTAGTCTGCTTTTTATATTCTCCTTGCTTCATTTGTGATGCAATACTTTGCTTCCAAGGCAGCAGAATTGCTTATCTTCGCTTACTTTGAGATCACCAGTTTTGCGGTTAAGTTTCTCGCTATTCTTAATTCTTCTCCTTCTCATTACTGTAGTCTTGTTTCAGTTTATTCTCAATCCATATTCTGTACTCGTAGACCGTTCATTCCATTTAACGTATCCTGTAATTATTCTTCGTTTTCACTGAGAATGGTGAAAAGTTACATCGGGGAAGGAAGGATGTAATGTTAGTTAACTGTATGCAAACTGACCCTCTTAATCTGACATAACTAAATCGTTTCCTTCCAAATTCTAGATCAAGGAAATCGTTATCTCTGAAATTAAACAAGAATCACAACTCATTCAGCTTATTACATTAATGTGTATGATAAATGATCTGACAGACATTGACAATGTTAAACTAAGTCTGTTAAAGAGATCTCGGACCTGATTCTAATAAAAGGGTATCAGGACAGAATACCAGCCTTTGTGGCCGAGCGGTTCTAGGCGCTTCAGTCCGGAACCACGCTGCTGATACTGTCGCAGATTCGAATCCTGCCTCGGGCATGGATGAGTGTGATGTCCTTAGGTTAGTTAGGTTTAAGTAGTTCTAAGTCTAGGGGACTGATAACCTCAGATGTTGCTTAGAGCAATTTGAACCATTTTATGAGGATAGAATAATTTGCAAGGTTGCGCCGTGATTTCCGGAAGATTAGTATTAAAAGGCAGAATGTGCTGCACAAGCATATGCGTTTGCATCTGTGTCCGGAGTTGAAAGCATATTTATTGTACAACTGCAAGCAAGTCTTCGGAATGAAGCTTGAAATTTCTGAATCTCAGTAAAAACGATTTGGTTGCCCCTACAGTTTATCTCGCTGTCGCAGCTAGATTTCATCGTGTGAATCTGCAGTGTAAACTGTAGTGGCTGCAGAATTAGTCATTGGTTTCGTACCAACAGCTTGCCTCTGTGGCTAACTTCAAATCAGGTGGAAAAATTTGCAGGCCTATCCAACAGCGAGCAGGTAAACTTTCCCAACCAGCTGACCAAATTTTACTAGCTATATGCGTGAGTGCGTGAGACTCGGCCATCGTGCATCATACTTGTTTCGCACTCTCGTCCCATCTCCCACCTGCATCACTCTTGTGCATCCTTCCAACGTGTTACCTGTGTGGTCTTAGACAATTTACAAAACATCTATTCACAAATCGCCTGTTGGCTCTAAGCACTATGGGACTTAACATCTGAGGTCATCAGTCCCCTAGACTTAGAACTACGTAAACCTAACTAACCTAAGGACATCAGATTCGATACATTTCCTCCTACATATTTCCACCTAATAAATTCGTTTATTACTCATACCGTGGGTTCTCAAAAGTTGTGACCTTCACAAATCTGGAATATAAATACAGGCGTAATGCTGCTCTTTACATGCACATGAAACTCACAATACAACAATTTACCTTATGTTATTCGTTTCTTGTTATTGTTTTCCATACCTTACCATCTGTTAACCAAGTTTGTTGCTTTTATTCACACGTCCTATGGTTCGTGGCTACTCTCTCCTTTAGTGTAGCGCCAAAAATTAACCACTCCTTCCCTCAAAATAGGTCATGTTCAGTTTAATCTTTCTTTATCCTCTTCCGCTTTCGTCATGATTACTCCCAACGCCATACTTTCATCTACTAGCAAATACTCATATAAATCGGCGTGTTGTCTTCTCGTCAGTCATCCCCACATGGCAGCGCTTCTTCACGTCTGCTAAACCTGCTAAAAAAAAAAAAAAAATCAGTAGCGTATCTTCATCAGGGTAACTACTACAGCCAGTGATCTGTTCAATGCTTCTCTTCTCACTATCTCCCACACGTTCCTCTTGACTTCTGGTGACGAACCTGTTCCATGCGAAAACGCTCTTTTATGACCTCATTACTCTTATATTTTTTTCACAGGATCGCTTCATGTTGTTACTGTTACATCATCTTACAACAGACCTGAGCCTGGATGTCGTGTCTCTGGTTATTCCTTCAACGCTTCTCATTCTCTAAATATCTTCATATGTGCTGGTTTCCAAGCGACTAGCGAGTACGTAGTTTCTAATTCTATGACGAACAATTGTCCTCACGCGGTAAGACACAAAAAATACGTAAAAGAATCACTCTTCGGTGATCTCTTTCTTGATCGTACCAGAATGCCGCACGTAGTAAGAATCATCTCGCTTTACGATAACAGGTGGATCGTCTGTAATTTCTCTTTCTAACATTACACTACACCAATTTTTGTTTGGAGTGACTTCACTACGTGTCTTCACATTCCTGAAATTCCCAACGCATATTTTCTGACAGCTCTTTTATACGATCAGGTTACGTCTCAGATTGTCTCCGTAATTGCTATCAGATACCTCTTTGCTGCTCTTCTTTTTATTCTCTATTCTGACCAGTACTACGTCCATCGCCTGAAATATCTTCGTTCTCGCTCGCTTCCTCTTTGGATGCGTTTAACAGAGCGTCAACGAAGCCTCTTAAGTTAAAAACTGGAAAATCCTTTTCTACCATGTTGCAACATGCGCGCTCCATCTGTTCAGACCCACTGGTGTCCATACCTCTTACCATTCATCGTCGTCTCTGACATCTTCTATCCCATTTGCCGTCTGCAAAACAGCTGCAAATGAAACTGGAGTCCCATCTTCCGTCAAATTATTACTTTCTGTCATCGAAGGCAGAGTGACATCCTCTGTTACATCATTTATCTGGACATCCTCACAAACTGTCGTTGGTTCATGGCTAACTTCGCCTTCTGTTCTTCAACCCATTCCTCTTTGTTTTCTGCTGTCATTCCCTCTTCTTTTTCCGTGACAAACAGGCCTAATGAGGAACTACCTTCTACAGATGTTTGTACATTGTCTACAAATATTAATTTAATCTTCCCTTCATTCAAACTAACAAGCACGAACCTCTCCTTCAAATGCATTATGATCAGGTAGTGTTGTAGAAAATCGAGTTCAGGTATAATTATCATCATCAAATTTTTGGCGATGAAAAGGTTTGCACTTAATATAGGCGACTGAACTCAAAATCTGCTCATAATTACTCCTTAACTTCGAGAGGTTCCATGCCCTCTTTTGCATGTCGTCTCTCATTTTCATCAATTTTATTAATGTTTTATGTCATTGCACGGTGGTAACAGGCCGAATAAGGTTATTGTAATGAGGATATTTGTACTGAGAGCTCAAAATACGTTTCACTTGATGCCTATACATGTTAGGTTACTTCCCTGGGTGGCCTGTGTGAGGCAAGCATCGGAGGACGTGGCACACTGCGTTTCCGGTTGGGGGCTGCACTTCTCCGAATACGGAGATGGTCGTACATCAATAGGCTTAAGCGCCTGGCGAAACGACTGACGTCGGTCGACTTTCGCCTGTTGTATGCAGGCGAAACGATCTGCGAGATCTCTGAGTGTCGCCGCAGTTTGTGTTTTTACCGTTCCGGCATCAACTGACTGCATTGTCCTCATGATTCTGAGAATGCTTGTTGACTATGACCTTCTGGGTGCGACTGTCTGGCGCCTGATGGCTGGTGGTCTAGGCATGCTGTTTTTGTAGCCGGTCAAACGGCAAGTTCAGTGCCCTCAGCTGAACAGCAGAGGTATGATAGGTCAACTTAAACTGAGGCTAATTGACGTCATAAAACGCTGCTCGAAACTGGAGGGAACGGTCGCTACTGGTGTGAATGATGTTCTGAGACAGTGTGGGGGAATTTTGGAATCAGCACAGAATGCTAATTCGCAGTTTTCGAGGAGAGTACGGAGTCGAACAATATTGGGTTTGCTTTTGCGTTGCGCAGGGGATACGGGATCTGATCTTCGTTGGAGTCGGACGAGCTTGCGACTTAGTCACAGTTTTTCGACAGAGCTTAGAATTCTCGGACAGACTTCGAGGCCAGGGGTTGAAACAGAATTGCTGCACAGCAGAAGTCGGAGCCTACATCATTAGAACGCTTCCTACCGACGACGTGCTGCAGATTTCATGTCTGGTACAGGGTTTTACGGCTTCAGCATTGTAGGACCTATCAATGTGATACCATGTCCCTCAGCAGCACGCGCGCTCGCTTTGCTACAAGTCCTCCTTGCTTGTTTCTCCATGTGATCCCATTTGAGCTCTCACTACTAATCGCGATACTGCTATACAGGGTGGTCCGTTGATAGTGACTGGGCCAAATATCTCACGAAATAAGCATCAAACGAAAAAACTACAAAGAACGAAACTCGTCTAGCTTGTAGGGGGAAACCAGATGGCGCTATGGTTGACCCGCTAGATGGCGCTGCCATAGGTCAAACGGATATCAACTACGTTTTTTAAAAATAGGCACCCCCATTTTTTATTACATATTCGTGTATTACGTAAAGAAATATGAACGTTTTAGTTGCATCACTTTTTTCGCTTTGTGGTAGATGGCGCTGTAATAGTCGCAAACCCACCAGTGCGGACGGTATTTGCTTCGTGATACATTACCTATGTTAAAATGGACTTTTTCCCAATTGCCGAAAAGGTCGATATCGTGTTGATGTATAGATATTGTGATCAAAATGCCCAACGGGCGTGTGCTATGTATGCTGCTCGGTATCCTGGACGACATCATCCAAGTGACCGGACCGCTCGCTTGATAGTTACGTTATTTAAGGAAACAGGAAGTGTTCAGCCACATGTGAAACGTCAACCACGACCTGCAACAAATGATGATGCCCAAGTAGGTGTTTTAGCTGCTGTATCAGCTAATCCACACATCAGTAGCAGACAACTTGCGCGAGAATCGGGAATGTCAAAAATGTCGGCGTTGAGAATGTGTAACCTCCCCTTCACTTATCGACCTTAGTGAAAAATTAAACCGCGTGTACCTAATGGAAATTTGGGAAAAACCATCGTCACCGAAGTTAATCCGTCGGTAAAGAGGGAGGAAAGGGTTACATCTAAATGAAAGGAAAAATGCAAATGAAACTGGTGGAAATTAATTTTGAAAGGGGTAAAGTTAATAAAGAAAGTAAATGTGTGGCCGTTACGTCAACAATTAACTAGCGGTAATTAGATATTTGAGATTTGGGGGAAATTACGGTCGCCAGTCCTAAGGACAATTACTATAGTAACTGAAAAAGAAAGGTTATTACACATATAATTAGCACTAGAAGCGTGGCAACTGAAGGTTGACACGTGTCGTGTGAAAACTGAAAGTTTGTCAGAAGTAATAAATTTCGCTACACTCTGACTTAATTTAGCAAAACAATTAATAAAACGGGAAAATTGAAAGTTAATTTAGTGACTGAAATTAATAGTGAACTTTGTTTCTGAAGCATATCGAAATTCAGTAAAATACAGTTAGTCTTGGGCTACCTCAACAATCATTTCAAAAGCTACTTGAATCTACGCAATTTAGAAATAAGAGATTTAACTTTGAACTTGAATTAAATGATTCTGAACAATTAACAATAGTAAAATTTAGCACGTACCAAGCTGAGCTGCAGTCACAGGTAAGCTAAAATATGCTAACAAAACTCGCACTCTTAATTTGTGCTCGTGTAATCTAAATATTGTAGCCAGCTACGAATACTTGAACTGAACTTTGAAATTAAAGCAGTGAAATCGAATTATATTATTTTAATGCTGGCGTTTGAATTTCAACGACACTCGGGTTCATTTCGGAAAAGGAAGGGACCCTGTTTGGCAATGCAATTGGGACAATGAGCTACAAAGGTTCATGCTAAGTTGCTGTAATTTTGTGATGCAACAATTTTAAAAGCTGAGGTCTGCCATACAGTTCTGAAACTTTACGTGCTTTTAGTCTTCCTTGTTGGTTGATTGAAGGGTTGAAGCCGTCGATCGAGGAGGTGGCGACAGTCACTCATTGTCGGCCGTCGCTGTTGCAGAAGCTGGATGTTGGCGCGCCTTCTTCTCGACACGGTCACCATGCGAAACGGGTTCTTGATGTGCGCCAGCTAATGCTTCCCGTCCGCGACGCCGTGTCAGAAACTATCATAGCAAGTCGAGCGCAATTACATGCTGCCCAACCCCGAAAGCGCGGCAACTCGCGGGAGCGTCACACAACACACCTGATCCATTGCACCACCCCAGCCAGACTCTCTCTCTCTGCCCACGCTCCACGCGACGGAGTTAACACTACCAAAGATCCTAAACACTTTCGTTCTCCACACGACCTATCGATGTATTCGTTCGATAGTATAGTTTTCCCTAGGCCAGACCCAGCGTATAAATACAAATAATATTCACAAAACAAACCAATTATACATCGACATAAATGCATAAATATATACAAATAGTAAAACAATTACAATATACAAAGACACAGAAATGTTGTATCTTCAGGTAACAAAATAAGGAAAAAAACTTGCAGTGCAATAGATGGAAATAGGAGGATATGCATTTCCGGCGTTACAAATGCACCCGTACCATATTTTTATGCACCAGGAATTGCATGTCGGTGACTTTGAACGTATGACCTAAGATGTTGAGTCCCATAGTGCTCAGAGCCATTTGAACCATTTTTGACTTTGAACGTCGTGTACATTCCTGTCACTGGGCACAAGAGAAATTACGGGATGATGACAGATTTTTTGCACGCGTTCTATTTAGCAACGAAGTGTTATTTAACAGCAGCGGTAACGTAAACTGGCATAATATGCACTATTGAGCAACGGAAAATCCACGACGTCTGCGACAAGTGGAACATCAGCGACCTTGTCGGGTTAATGTATGGTGCGGCATTATGGGAGGAAGGATAATTGGCCCCCATTTTATCGATGGCAATTTAAATGGTGCAATGTATGCTGATTTCCTACGTAATGTTCTACCGATGTCACTACAAGATGTTTCACTGCATGACAGAATGGTGATGTACTTCCAACATGATGGATGTCCGGCACATAGCTCACATGCGGTTGAAGCGGTATTGAATAGCATATTTCATGACAGGTGGATTGGTCGTCGCATCTGACGTCCCCGGATTTCATTCTGTGGGGAAAGTTGAAGGATATTTGCTATCGTGATCCACCGACAACGCCTGACAACATGCATCAGCGCATTGTCAACGCATGTGCGAACATTACAGAAGGTGAACTATTCGTTGTTGAGAAGAATGTCGTTACACGTATTGCCAAATACATTGAGGTTGATGGACATCATTTTGAGCATTTATTGAATTTATATGATATTTACAGGTAATCACGCTGTAACAGCATGCGTTCTCAGAAATTATAAGTTCACAAAGGTACATGGATCACATTGGAACAACCGAAATAAATTGTTCAAACGTACCTATGTTCTGCATTTTAATTTAAAAAACCTACCTGTTACTAACTGTTCTTCTAAAATTGTGAGCTATATGTTTGTGACTATTACAGCGCCATCTATCACAAAGGGAAAAAAGTGGTCCAACTAAAACATTCATATGGTGCTGGTGCTGCCCTTTGTGATGTGATTTCGTTGTGTGTTGACAACTGCTAGATGACACTGGTTAATACTCCAAAATTCTATGTGTTCGTGTCTATATGCTTCATATGGGTATCAAAGGCTTTTGCATGTGTATCAAAGTTCTTCATGTGGATCACGGTATTCTTTCTGTTGGTATCAATTTTGTTGTGCTGCTGTCAAAAATCTTTCTTTTTTCCGTTTGTTGTTCCCTTAGTACTCTCATACTGAATTCTCGTGCCTGTTGATCTACTATCTTCATAATCTGTTTATTTACTTTGGTTTTCAGTCTTATTGTCCAATGTTTTGATCTCCTCATCACATTTCTTCACATGATCATTTAGTGTCTGACTCATGGCTGCTACTTGTTCATCTGTATTTTTGTTTAACTTTTAGAATTGTTTCATATTTTTTTCAAATTGTGTTATTGTGTTATTCTTCACTTTTGCTGAATTGCATGTCATTTTTCTCTTTGCTTTTCTTAAATCTTTTATCAATGTTGTTCTTGTTTTTGCGTAATATTTCTTCACTTTTCCTGAGTTGCACATTATTTTTGTCGTCACTTTTCTTTAATATTTCTTCACTTTTTTATCACTATTCCCTTCAATTTCTTCGAATTGCTCCTGTTTTTCTTGAACTATTCAGTTAGGAAGCTCTGCAGATCGAATGCTGCAGGTGGTTGAGATGTAGGTTCGCAAGTGGTATTACCACATTCTCTTCGCCTGTTATTTTAGAACTTTCCGTTAAATTTAAAATCTCTATCATCTTCTCACCTAAACTCATTGTGTTGTGTTTTTGGTGTTTCCGTATTTAGTCCAACTGTTGTATGAGATAGACGAAAACCTCACAAACTTCAACACTGTAATCAACTCAATAGCAAAGAAAATAGATGCTGACACGTGTCTTATCGATCAGTTATTTTCATAAGTCAAAACGGCAAAATGCTAACTAGAGATATTTACAAAAGAATGGGAAGACTGGTAAAGTCGAACGGGTAAAGAACTGACTCGATTCAGGAGAAATGCAAGCACACACGAGATGGTACTGACACTATTTTGGAAAGCAGATTGCTGCTGTCGAATGGCTGGTGGTGGTGATACGAATTTTGCTGCTGTGCTGTTATAATGTAGTATTTAGTAGTTTATTGTAGATGTTGCTTTTTATTGTTCAACAGACTGCAGCGAGAGTAGATCAGCGTTACCATCTGTGGTGGGTCAACTGTCCAAACGACACAGCATTTTAGCTATCGGATGGTGGTTTGTAGATGAGTGGTACAGATGACTTCACGATCCTATATCAGTTCAGCTGCATTTTATTTCATAATAAAAGCGGGCAGTAAAAATGTGGGTAGCGGCTGAAAGGTTGAAAGACGATTATTGTTAATGAAGTAAAGATCCACACAGTGAACACCAAGTGAAAAAGCTACTCCTTATGTTTCTGATCTAGAGTGCCGTAAAAATGCAAAGGAACTTTTAATCAGAACTCAGGGAGAAGTTGTAGTCTAATTCACAATCGATTTATTGATCTTAAACATGACAAGACAACAAAATTATTAAAGAAACATCATACAAAAAATATTTATTTAACAAAAGCCTTACTAAAATGGGATCTATGGTGGACAAAGTGATCTGCTGGAGATCGACACACGACCCTAACCAGAACACTACTCGCCCTATCTCACTTCATACACGTGAATCCAGGTTATGGAATCAAACTACGCCACCACCAAGCATCTATATTCTACCATACAAAAAAAAAGGAAAAATATGGTTCGAAAGAACAGGGTGCTGAAAAATAGATATTATAGCCCTGCATTGCAGTAGCGAACACTTTACCGTCCTGCTGGTCAAGGCGGCCCACCACGATGCGTTCCGCGACTGAAGTCATGGACGGCAGCAACCTGTTATTAAATGCGCATTCCCGAAAAATGCAAGTATGCGGTCTTGCAATTGATTAATTCAGAACGCAGGTACTTCCTTATGAGCCTCTGAAACCCCGATGGATTCCAGTGTGCAGTGGACCCATTTGCTGGTCTGCCAAACCAATTTGACTCCATGCTATGACTGTGCATGTCAGAATATGTCAAATGTTTAGATGGCCGAATCAAGACAAATAAGTACACTCACGCATCGCTCACTGTGACTGTGATGACATAAGCAGTACCTCTGATGGTTCAGAAGGTGACTGGCAAAGGCTCTAAGTCGCAACCTAGCAAAGGACACAAGTCTCACCATTTAGGTAGAGACCTGCAGTTCTTTACTATCGAAGTGCCAGTACAAGAGACTTGTACAAGAGTGCTAATCTTCCTTCCTCTCTGTTTCCTCCTCAGCTTGGTTCCAAAAGCACATTACTCTTTTTGACTTCCCCCACTTTCACAAGCTGGAGCCCGGCATTCTAAGCTCAGAGAATGGTCTTTGCACTGCAAACTGATTTGACCAATCAGTGACTTTAAAGTTAATTGGCAGGAAACAGAAAAAAATTCAGCTTTGCGGCCTCCTTTCCACACGTTTGCCATGTCTTTTGCTAACACAATACAGGGTGGAAGCACAGCCCTCCATAAACAGCTTGTTTTCTCCCCTGTTGCATCCATTTCAAAGTTTGCAAATAACGGCCATAAACACGCAAACAGCTTCGTGCATTGACAAAAACATGTTTTGAAACGGAGTCTGGACGTCTGGGCGCCAGTTTCCCTGTGCCACGGACATTTGCAAAATGTTTACATTTCTTTTGGCGGCTTGCTCGCTAACAAGGCCTACAATGCGCTGTCGGCGACTTTTCGGCGGTAGACCGTATACCTGGACATCTGCCCCCTGTCTGGCGCCAAAGCTAATGTGTTTTGCACAATGTGACTGCTGCACGCGGCCGTCTGGAAATGTCTCTTCATCGTTCCCCAGAAAAAACGTGCTTTGTCGGCCCACCAAGACCGTGCTTTTACTGCAGTCGTTTAAGTTGGCACCCTGTTCCTTTGAAGGCAGGCAAAGCTTACTGTATTTCGTTCCCTAGAGCACGCAAACAAGACCATAAACTGCTGCCCACGATTTCATCACAATGTATGAAGTCAAATCGCTGTAGATCATATTCCCTACACCTAATCAGAAGTGAGAGTGCCCTGTAATCTCTCAAGGTCCTCATGTAAGCAAGGGGATTCTGGGGTATCCCGCACTTACTTTTGGGATATGGCAGGAAATCCTTCTGGGGTCTTGGATGGCAGTCTGAGGAGGTTCTCAGGGTATACTCGCCATACTCTGAAGCAATAGTTTATGGCTGTAGAGCAGCTTAGCTGCAGCTTGACGGGTCAGGCAAGCCACCAGCCAACCATAGCCACAACCCATCAGATGTGTAAGGACAATGGCGATAGCTTGGCAGACCCTACTTGCCTATACCCATAAGTGTGAGATGGCAGGCAGCAGTCAGGGTAAGCTGGTGGAACCGTCGCATCTGAGCCACAGACGTGGCTGCGAGCCTATTGCCCACACACAGTTGATCGGTTCAAGGTTGACCCAGTATACGTTTAGCAGCATAATTATACCGCTTCCACTTAGTGCCAGACACAATTACACCATATCGGTACTGGCTCTGATTCAATGCGGTGGACACGGTATTAATTTTGGCACACAATGACGTGACAAAAATTCATGTAATAGCGATATGCACATATTCAGATGGCGATAGTAACGCGTACACAAGTTATAAAAGGTCAGTGCACTGGTGGAGCTGTCATTTGTGCTCAGGTGATTCATGTGAGATAGGTGTCTGATGTTATTATGACCACACGATGGGAATTAACAAATTTTTAATCATGGAATGATAGTTGTAACAAGACGCATGTCACATTTCGTTTCAGAAATCGTTAAGTAATTCAATATTCGTAGATCAACAGTATCAAGAGTGTTCCAAGAATACCATCTTTGAGGCATTGCCTCTCACCTTGGACAATTCAGTGGCAGACAGAGCAGTGGCGTTTGTGTAAGTGGTCAGTGCTAACATACAGGCTGACACTTACTGACCTATATGAAATACAATCGTCATAACTTCGGAACGGTTAGCGTTAGGACGTTGAAACTGCACATTTGGCTGCGGGGATTGAGGGGAAATAGTATGTGCTGTATGCTTTGGTTCAGTGACGAAGCCCACTTACATTTGGATGGGTTTGTCAATAAGCAAAACTGGCGCTTTTCGCGAACGAGAAGTCTCTTCACCCTCAACGAGTGACTGTGTGGTGTGCGATGCCGAATCACGGAATAATCCGTGTGATATTCCTTGATGACATAGTGACTACCGAACTGTACGTGAAGATTTTGGAAGATGATTTTATTCCCATTATCCGAAGTGACCTTGCTCCTGATCCGAACACTCGCGTCTCCTTTTTGTGGGGCTGTATCAATGACAAGATTTACAGCAATAACCCCAAAACCATTGCTGAGCTGAAAACAGCCATTCAGGAGGTCTTCGACAGCATCGATGATCCGACACTTCAGTGAGTCATGCATAATTTCGCTATTCGTCTGCGCCACATCATCGCCAATGATGGCATGCATATCGAACATGTCAATCTAAATCCGAATACCTGTAGTGACATTTACATGTTGAATAAAATGTGTGCACGTCGTACTTTGTAAGTAATTTACGTTTTTTTCATGTAGTTCAATAATCACTCCATACCAGCAACACAGCGTCAAATAAGCGCAGAAATCAATGTGGGACGTACTACGAACGTATCCGTTAGGTCAGTGCGGCGAATTTTGGCGTTAACGGGCTATGGCAGCAGACGACCGACGCCTTTGCTAACAGAATAACGTCGCCAACAGTGCCTCTCCTGGGCTCGAGACCATATCGGTTGGACGGTACACTAAAGGAAAACATTGCTCAGGTGAGTCCTGATTTCATCTGGTGAGAACTGATAGTAGGGATCGAGTATGGTGCAGACCCCACGAAGCCATTGACGAGTTGTGAACAAGGCACTGTACAATCTGGTAGTGAATCCATAATGGTGTGGGCTGTGTTTACATGGAATGGACTGGCTTCTCTGCTCTACTGAACCGATCATTCGTTGGAAATGGGCATGTTTGGCTACTTGGAGACCATTTGCAGCCATTCGCGAACTTCTTGTTCCCAAACAACGATGGGATTTTTAAATGTTCCATGTTATAGAACATTCTGGACAATTACAGCGAACGATTTGGCCACCCATCATACATTATGGGACATTATCGAGAGGTCAGCTCTTGCAGAAGATCCTGCACTGGAAACACTTTCGCAATTACGGACGTCTATAGAGGCAGGAGGGCTCAATATTTGTGTAGGGAACTTCCAACGTCTTGTTGGGTCCACGCTACATCGAGGTGCTCTGCTACGCTGGGCAAAGGGAGATCCGAAACGACATTCCGAAGTAGCACATGATTTTTGTCGCCTCAGTGTATGCAGTTGCTTTGTATTATAACTAGCAGTATGCAATTTCGAGGCAGTGAAACATTGACAGTTCATCATGATCACGTCGCCCTTATCAGTAATTGTCAGTTAATGATGCACCAATAGTGCAAACCTTCAAGAGATACCACGATAACCGTGTAGGAGAGGAAACTAATATGAGCCAGGCCTAGCGTAATGGATAATGTTGTGTATTACAAAGCCGAAGGATGTCTGTGTTGTGCTATATGCTAATTGTTTTTTCGTTTAGTGTTGTTAACTCATTCTGGTCTTTCTTATGAATGTAATACACCTATGTTCTGCTCTGTTCGACGTTATTTACGTTTCTGCCTGATTATAAAACGCAGGATGAAAAACATGTGGCTGTTTATTTCCGAATATGTTACGATTTCAGAGTGTGTGCTTAGACTGGAACCTAAGAGGACAGTTTAAATTTCTGCGAGTGGCACGAGGAACCGTAACATTCATATTCATCCTCGTCACAAATATTGGCTGTTTATTTTCTAATGTACTCTAAGATCACGAATATACAGATACTTCACATGTTGCAACCAATGATACTTCTGTTTGGTATATTTCTGCCACTTACGACATGTGGCTGCCCCGCTCGGCGAACGGGTCGGCATACCAGACTTGCGTATGGAGAACCTTAAGGGTGCCTTAGCCCCCAAGTGCCCACTTTCTCTGCCCGGGGATTGGTTGTTTGAGCTGTCATCATTTCTTCTTCTTCTTCTTCTTCACAATCATCATAGACAGTGGTTAAACTGGACTGTGTAAAAATTGGGGCTTTATACGGGCGTTTAAGACTACGCAGTTGAGCGCCCCACAAACCAAACATCATGATCATCATCATCAAGTGCCCACTTGATATGTGACAAGTATCTAGTCAGCATGGATGTAAACGAGAGTCCCACGTTTTCATTCCCATAATACACGAGAAATTTCGTACTATCTCAACAGAATTTCTGCCCGGCCGTCTGCCTGCTTAGCTGGGTGGTAACGTGCTCGCCTCCCATGCAAGCAGGCCCGGGTTCGACTCCCGGCCGACTTGGAGATTTTCTCCGCTCGGGGACAGGGCGTTGTGTTGTTCTCATCATCGTTTCATCCTTATCCCCGACGAGCAAGTCGCCCAATGTGGCGTCGACTGAAATAAGACTTGCACTTGGCGGCCGAGCTTCCCCGGATGGGGCCTCCCCGCCAACGATACCATAAGCTCATTTCCATTTTTTCTGCCCTCCAACCCATGTACTAGACATTACGCGTACTATGTCAACCAATAGTAACAGACCGTTCAGATTTGGTACCAACCTAATAATTAATTTATTCATATTTGTACAACATGTCAGGGAAACTTCGGCAGTGTTACCCTCCATTTCTGGCTTCGAAGAATATTTTACGTTCATCACATTCGCTACAAACATGTTGTCGTCCCTACTAGGAGAGTTTGGGCAGAGAACAGAGAATTTAGAACTCTTATTCGTCCCATGTTGACTGTGCAGTTTGAAGACACAAATATTGTTGTTTGCAAATTGCGTGAGGTGTTAATTTTATATGTCAGACCCCGTAGTTTGAGCAGCTTTCATATGGTTGGTTCTTTGTGCATTTTGAAAACAGAGTTCATTGGGTTATTTCTCTTGCTTATTTGACTATGCGAGCTGACCGGATGAGGAGCTCTGTATTTGTTCTTCTTTCAGTCTCCGTAGCGATGTCGATCGAAGTTCCACATATTTAGCTTCAGTCTTTCATGTTAGTGTTCTGAGTTTTTGTAGCACTGCAGAAGATTCATTGTCAGTTATATATTTGAATAAATGTTCGATAATTGTGAAATCGACTTCCAGTTATGAACCCTATTTCCTACAAAATACGTGATTAGACGACCCTTGTTTAAGAAATAGAATCAGGAATCCAATAAGTTGTTGTTTCAACGTGATGGTATTACCGTTGTGTGCAGTGCCCAAACTATGGATGTTATGTTGCACAGCCGGCCGCGGTGGCCGAGCGGTTCTAGGTGCTCCAGTCCGGAACTGCGCGACTGCTACGGTCGCAGGTTCGAATCCTGCCTCGGGCATGGATGTGTGTGATGTCCTTAGGTTAGTTAGGTTTAAGTAGTTCTAAGTCATAGGGGACTGATGACCTCAGATGTTAAGTCCCATAGTGCTGAGAGCCATTTGAACCATAATGTTGCACAATATGCAAAGCTGTTAATTGTGGTGACGAGTGTGTAGCACTTGCACTATTTTATTTCAGGGCTCAAAGCAGTCAGTAATGCAGATTAGTTGCAAGTGTTATTTTCGTGCGATGAATAAAATATTGAGAACCATCAGGCATAAACGTATGATAGAAAGGTGTTAATCAAGAAGGAACTGAAGCTATCATCGTATTTTTGGCTTTGCTTAATGTGCACGATAACAGGATGCCGAATGACGGTAGAGAAACCCCAGGTAAATTACAGCAACTGTTACGACTGCGAAGTGTCTTGCATTGCTGAATTAAATGCAACTGAATGGTTAGAAACGTAGAAACTGGACATGACGTTATTTTGCGTGAAGAGCGCGAGTTGGGTTTCACATGATTAATGCTTTTAGAATTTACTCTGGTTAAAATTTGTATCTTTGGCTAGATTATTCTGTTCTTATATGGTGTTCTGCAATTTTTCTACAGCTAAATTTACCGAACATAAGAGCCCTATTCGTCGCTTGCAAATCCTTCATGGCAGTAACGACGTAGTGTCTCCATATCTGATCTCCTATTCTTGTACTGCACTTCTAATGATTCGCTTCCGAGTATCTATAACAGATGTTTGAGGTGTAATGTTCTCATATGTGTCATCAAGAAAGAGGTGTGTACGAACTCAAGCAACAAAGAAATTTGAAGATTTCATTCACTGTCTTTTTCACAGCCAAACAAGTATCTACTAAATTTTTTTTTCTCGACAGATAAACTCTTTGGTTTAAGTTCTTATGGCGTGAGGTGGAGGGTGCATTTGTCTCTGCACCATTTCGCTCCCGTGACACTTAATTCCCTTATGGGGTCTGGAATAAACGAATTCTGGTACGCATCTATGTAAGCCCAAAGGTCTCAAATTTTATTTTGGTCCCCACGGAATATGTAGCGGAAGAAGCGTGTTTCTGATTTCGAAACGTAGGCTATAGGAAGCTGTGAGTCTCTACGCTATGCACGATGTCACCCGCCGGTGTCAGTTAAGAACTTCGGCAGTTAAACAGACCTTTGATGTATCGAGCTACGAATCTTTGAATTTTCTTTATATGTTGAGTTAATTTAAACGGATAATCATCTCAAACATACAACAATACTCAAGAATCGATAAAAACATTTTTGTAATAGTAGTTCTTTTATTGAATCTCAACCTAGCATCTGATTACCCCGAATCGAGATTTATGTGACGGTAGTATCGTGAAACGCTTAAAACTGATACTGCTCGGGGACAGCTGCTGAGATTTGTAACTGATTATAATGTCAGCTCGGCAGTACTTTACATATATCTTTGCGCATTATATTACGTTTTTTAAGATTTAGTAGGATATGAAGGAAGACTAGTGTTGAACACCCTGTCGCTGAGGTCATTAGAGACGGAGGACATCTATGTGACATGTTAGGAAGATAGGCGTTGCTCTCAAAGAAACTATCCCGAAATTTATGTTAAGCAGTTTAGGGGAACTGTGGAAGACTTAAGTATGAACGAGCAGAGGCGCCGAATGCCAAATGCGAGCTAAGTGCCAGCTGAGTCCCCTCGATCTGTGAGTAAATGGACACCAAGCGTTAACCACCCATCTGTACGTCTTCCTGCACTTCCAGTAACTGTATAATGATATGAGCTACATGATCCACGTAGAACGTTAAAGAGCTACCGACCTGTACCAGGTCATTTATATTCATGACGAACAGTAACAGTTCTATCACGCTCCGACGACGCAACTCTAGATTACTTTCGCTTCTTCCCATTGAGTGAGACTCACAGAACGTTGCTTACTGAGTAGCTTTCAATCCACATGCTTGGTATGTTGTTCCGCAAACACATGTTTTATTTACCAGGTGACATTAGCTAACTGTGTCGCATGCCTTCCTGATGTCGAAGCGGTGCAGCGTGCCATGTGTTATCTGATTGACTTCAAGACGAGCTGCATGCGAAATGGCGGCTTGCAGCATTTTTCAACGGGGTGTATTGAAACACGGAATTGTCCTCGTTTGTGCTCGCTTCCGTTCGTCTGCAACTATTTACTGCGGCAGTGGAAGCATGCTCTCTCACTGTCGACTGCCGATCAGTCGTATCTTGCTACGTTTGTCCAGCAGTAATGGTTCATAATTTTAACAGCAGTTTAAAACTGCATGAAATGATAATCTGCTATTACAGACCGTTTCTACTGAAGCAACGACTGAGTGTCCATGCGTTTCTTCTCGCCTCTCTCTTCATTACAGTTTAACATTTCCTTGACACAGACTCCGTTCCCTTCTGTTGCCTCTGGATTTCACTCCAGTGCTGGATGCCATTGCCCCCAAGAGAAGTGCACTCTAGGAAAATTAGGTGGGTTGGATAAAAAGTAGAGGTAACATTGTTATAATGCACTCAATACAATCGCACCACCTTCCCCCATACAGATGGAAGGCGGCGTACACCGTCAGCGCGTCCATCTCTGTCGCTGTCTCAGAAGGGCCGCCCTGTGGCACAGATGATCTCTCCTCTTGTGTTGTAGCCCAAGCCACGAACAGTTTCCTTCGTTTTGGCAAACAGATCGTAATCGCACGGACTCATATTGGTTGAATAAGGTGGTTGTTCCAGTGTCTTCCACCTCTATGTACGCAGGAGTTCCTGCAACAGAATTTGCCGTGTGGCGTCGTGCGCTGTCATGGGGGATGATGGAATGCAGTCCATAGACGATGCACGCACAGCAAGGAGACAAGGAGCTTAACTGTCATGTTACCCGTGGGGGGGGGGGGGGGGGGGGGGGGGGGGGGGAGGGGGCACCAGAAGGGTGCGGTTGTCGAATGACATCCCACCCATCCTGAAACACTTTCAGCCATATCGCCACAGTACAATGTGGCAATGCTGCATCATCACACGCCTTACGCAGTCCCTGAAAACAGTGTTCTGCGCTCCGATGATGTTAGGGCGCTTGAACTGGCCTCACGCACAAACGGCACACACTGCAACTGACTCAGACACAGCTGTTGCCGTTCACTGCACTACAACTGACGTGCTATCAGCTACAGATAGCGCGCATGCCACTGGATGCAAATTTTTCACGTTACGGCAGTGTTACCACCACTTTTCACCCAATCCTAGTATTACAGCTCTGTGTTCAGTCTCAGGCATTCTTATTTCGTAGTTTACGAGTGTATTTATCTATTAATACTTCGCGTTATCGACAGTATTACGTGCATTCTAAAGATACAGTCAAACCGATCATCGTATTCTTATTCGCTTTATGTGTACCGGACTCGGTCTTTCCCTCGGCGAGAAAAGGTCATGATTTGTTTCGCCTATGACGTTCTCCTATGACAGTCCCATTTTCCAGTCTGCTTGACTGACATTGCCTTCGAAAGCTGGCGATTTAAATAGCACCACACCTGTGTTGAAGATTCTATACATAATGTGTAGTATTTGTTTCTTTCATCCATGCTTAGAGCTGGACTGTCCATTTTCGAGATCGTCCACTCACAGACGTCCATTATCATCTTGTCACACATTACAAGTTCTCCACACAAAATTTACCTAGTTGTGTGCTGAAACACAAGATAATAAAAACAGGAAATCCGTAGCATGTGATAGGCTGAAATTAGATTATTTAATTATTGTCTCAGAAACCGAAAAACATGGAGGATGTTACAATTCGTCAATGTGAGTGGAATGAGTGAAAGATTGCAGAGCGAAGGTAATGGGAAAGATGATTGACATCCCTGAGAAATTATAATAAGCGTTAGCGACATGTATACAACAATCACATTTATGAATTCCATCGACAAGAAGGCAATAAAATGGATATTACACTCCTTAGGAGCCGATGGAAATGGAGGATCGTATGTAGATCCAATCTACAATGAAGTAGGCTCATATAAAGGCGCAGAAAATATCATTTACTAGCTTGTGTGCTGCGTTTAGGTTATGCGAGGGCGAGACAGATGACCAACACTGCGTAGCATAGTACAAGAAAAATAACATACTGTACCAATTAATTTGATCATTTCTGTCAAGTCTTTGCTCTGGGTGGTTATAATTAAACTGATGAAGTTTCGAGAGCTGCAGTGCGGGCTGTGTACGTCGCAAGACGCTGAGACATTAATAGGTGCGCTCGTGGAGTATGGTGAAAAAAATGACAGTTTCACTTTCTACCACCAGGTGAATAAATGGCGCTATAAGCAGGTTCAAATGGCTCTGAGCACTATGGGACTTAACATCTATGGTCATCAGTCCCCTAGAACTTAGAACTACTTAAACCTAACTAACCTAAGGATATCACACAACACCCAGCCATCACGAGGCAAAGAAAATCCCTGACCGCGCCGGGAATCGAACCCGGGAACCCGGGCGTGGGAAGCGAGAACGCTACCGCACGACCACGAGATGCGGGCTTATAAGCAGGCAGAATGTGAAATGTTTCCTCTTTTGGAGTCAGTATGCTGCTTGTCGCTTGGCGATGTGTGTTGATTTCTTTTGTAAAGTGACTTTTGGTGTAAAGGATTTAGAAGACTGACGTTTTCCGTACGAAATTCATTGGCTATTGAAAAGAAAGGCCGTGCACAGCTGGTAAAGTTTGTGATGTTACAAAATAGAAGTTATGTTGCTATTCAATGGAAAGTTGGAAATTGAGATTTAACTAACTGTTTTATCAATCACAATTGGCGTAAGAATCATGGATTGACCATTGTCATAAAATATTGCATTATGAGATGTGAATAGTTTTTACTTGCGGTTTCGCGTGGCTTGAGACAGTCACAACTAGCGTGCTATTGATTAAGAAGTTGCGTTATCGTCTTTCTAATTACTTCATGATCGTAGATACGATCATACCCGGTTGTGAAGTTATTGTTATGACAAAAAAATTTCCTAAGGGACCAGAAAGTTCTTAAGGGCGCAAAAACAACTGTAACATCACACAAAAGAGAAATTCAATATTAAAGCTGATGCAAGAAGACGATAAAACAGTTTTCTTTTTATCAATGTAACACGCACATTGGACTGCTGATCTTGGAGTCTGTAATATTAGCAAAATGCATAATTAAATGAAAATAATACTGAGGAGATAATAGAAATGAGCACTGCTAAATGATTCAGTATTCCCAGAACAAATATTTATTATAACTAAAACATATATCGTACCTTAAGCTTAATACTACAATGATGGTAGATTTTTATGTCCATATCATGTCCATTGAGCGCTCTTTTATATAGCCATTGTCCTCTTGAGTCGCTCGTGCTTCGTCACGGTAAGTTACAACAGTTCTTCTTCCTACACTTCACTCAAAACTTAGACGGAACACGTTTTTATTTATTTAGTAAAAATAATTAGATCAGACCGCCTCAAATCTGTGTCCGTCTTACTCGAGAAAAACAGTAAAAGTCTTCTTAGCGCTCAAGGCTTCATTTGTTCTCCAGCGAACAAAATAGTGAAGGATCGCATATCTAACCGTATTTTTCTGTTTGCCGTCCAAAGACGACGAATTACATTATTTAGAAAATTCCACCGTCGCCATGCGACGCCTTATTATACATTAATCATTATTTACAAACAAGTATTTGCCTTCTGGCTGAAAGTATTAACTACTCGTATTTGCTGTTTTAATGAAGTCAAAAATAGCGAATATCACATTGCCTCCCATGAGGAGAGAGGGAATGCCGAAGGATTACCTCGATCCTCATGTCCTCATGAGATATTCGTGATTTTTGGTGTAACATTTACATAACGTTACTGGCGTACAAAGTACATAAATTGAAATCACATTTATAAACATATATCAGATATTTATCATTTTTCAAAATAAAGTTTTTCATTCTTTGTTCATCAGTCACTTCATTCCATAATACCAAGACTAACATTTATGTACATTTTTAAGTTTTGTCCATATTTGCTTATAACAATAAGTGAACGTTCATTTCGCACTTCAGGGGATAGAATTCAGGAATTACTTTCTCTTGAGCTTAACAACTAATACATAAGTACAGTGAGTGCTTATTTTCACTAAACTAGAGTGGACAATGTTCGAGCATCTGTTGACTCATTGTGGTTCAATTACAGTTTAATAACGTAGCACTACACTTCGTGATGCTTTCACTTTCTGTGTTAGCTGTCTACGGCGTTCATCATGCAGTACATCTGTCCTTTCCACTGTGGTGCCAGGAATTCAAGTAGCTTCCCGGGTTTTTATTTACAATATGAAACAGAAGAAGTGGAAAATTATTAGTATAACTTACAACCTATTGGATACATTTGTTAAGGATCGGGACTGGTCTGGAGTTTAGGGTCTTCCTATAGTGCACATTCATTTTCTTTGTCCATCAAGAGACAGGATTATAATTCATTTTAGCAGTGTTCAGGAGTGCCGGTATTAATGGCTTTAAGGCGTGAGTAATCTAACAATCTACTTCTCACTCATCTTAACTTCAACTCAAGAAAATTGCTTAATTTACATATGAAGATGTAGTCACACAAGTGTACAAATGTCTTTCCTCCAGTATGTACGATTGAAGTCATGGCGGTTAGCAGTTTAAAGTTTGGATTGTTTCGTCACCCACACGTCAGCCACTCACAGCGGCTGCACAGTGTTGCGTGAGCTCCAATACTTAGTATCCGTTCGCGCTAAGGCTGTAACAGAGCTGCTGGTCGTCGATTGCTCCCTTTTTTTTTTTTTTGAACTTCGTATCACACGAGTGCATCGATACAAACACCTCGCGCGCGTTTTCCATCGGAGGAGCCAGACACTGAAGCTGCCTCCATACTTCTCTGTCAACTGCCTCCCATGAGGCTCACAGGTAAGTGACGACGAATGTTTTAGCTGTCGCTGCACAACACTGAACTTTGCGTTGCACCTGTTGTCGTAGCCTTGACTTCTTTTTTTTACACTTGCAGTACAACACTACCACTAGTATACAGTGAACAGTTATTTTTATTATGCACGTCGCACTTTAGTGTGCATCTTCACACAGCATTCGTGCTTAGTTCCTTCGCCGATGGCGTTCATTTACAAAACAATCAATTTTTCAGGTTTCCTCCATTGGTACAGAAAGACTTATATTCTACTATTTACAAAAGATCACTTACGAGCTAATATTTACAATTAACGGCCACTCCTTTTGTTAAGTCCAGTGAACAACTGCTTTATGAATGGACTCTTTATATCTCAAGGTTTACTTTCACTAGTGAACCTAAAAATATTCTTTCAAACTTTCTTTTAAGGGCTCATCTCCTCATTATGAAAACTACAGGTTTCGCAACACTCGTTGCATTTATTCTTTAGTGCACCCAAGATCATTTTCTACTGCCACGCAGCATATCTACTACTTAACGAGTACACATTTAACGCTGAATCTTTTTTTTTCTTTTTGTGCTTTCCTTTGTGCTTGCCAAAATTTTTTTTATATTTGAGGGCAGACTGGATAACAATAGTTCTCCCTCTTCGCTTCATGTACTCAGCAATCGTTCTCTGTTAAAAAAAATAGGGTAACGCGTGTCTACTATTTTTTTGCATGAATGGAATTACCGACAGTTCACTGGGTTTACGCAACCGGTCCATAACAAACATTACCAAAGCTAGCGAAGTTCATCACGCTACGTGTCTCATTTCTCATAAGCACTGCTTTGCTTCGAAGCACACGTGCCTTTTACAAGTCGACCCTTGGTCTGGGTTAATGAACCAGGATCAAAAGGAACGGGCAGAAGGAAAATGGATTTCATAAGAGGAGTGTCTTAGGAGACATTTTTGCAATAAAATCGGCATGTAAATTAAATTATCATAATAAACATAGGCACATATATAAATTTCAACCTCTTTCATTACAGCATACTTTGCTACTTCTACGTCTTACTCAGGTTATAGTCAATATTAAGTTTAAATATCACTGCATTGCATGTTCTTTAGATTAGCCTTCAATTAGGGTATTGAATGGTCGCTAGATTACACTACAAATCTTCTGAAGATCTTTACTTGGACTTTTTTATGATACAGGGGGCTTGCTGTGTGGTTATTTAGTACCTCGATTCTACTGAAATCAATTCGTCAGCTAACATTCCTCATATACTCTTTACATTGGGCTCAGATCACAGGGAAATAGTTTACTTTCATAGCAATTAATGGCCTCGTGGAGTACTTACGCTACATTATTGATGCTTCATGGTTTGCCTCCATTTGTACTGTATTTCACCTTACTTAGTTTACTACAGCTTATTGTCTCCTTGCGTGAACACATGCGGGTTACCACTTGTTTTTCCATTTAACAGCACGCTTTAACTGAACTTTAAGCTATTTCTTCTACTCCTGTCCACTGTCTGGAGTGTTTGAACATGTACCTTTTTTTTTTTTAAGCAGGTAATTTGGGCTTTTACAACAGAACTTCAAGTACTTACATTACTAAAAATAAATCTGTCTTCTTGTACCTTGAGAGAAGTGCTTATTTACGCATCCTTCTCCATTTCTCACCTTTACATATTTATATAGCTCCGGGCAATCGCCTCGCAAGCACTTTTTTTTTCTTAATACTAACTTAAAATTAAATTGAAATTCTTGGTGCAACCCCTATTTCCTGCTTCAGCTTGTTGAAGAAATATCAGTTCAATGTCCATCACTATAAACAATTTTTCCATACTTAACATTTAATACTTAAAGTTTACATGTAGTAGCCGTTACCATGTAGTCAGTGCGCTGTTCAACACAATACTTATCATTAACAGTTCACACAAGGGAATTTCCAGTACGCAAGAGATTCTATCTGCAGTTGAGGCTGTGTCTGTAAACTAACTCTCTGTTTCAATGGACCAATCGCTCCCGATATGGAGCAGCCCTGAATCGCCAATGATAAAACTTGTGAAACAGAAGACACCTGTCTGAAGAAACATGGTGACATGACATTGATGTTTGCTCCTGTATCAACAACGGCTGTGAAAGGAATGTTGGCAATAGAAATCTTAATCGAAGCCTGGACCTGTTCATCATAAATGTCGTTAATGTCTTGAGCTTCTTTGTCAGGTGCAAGGTCATCTCGTAAGTCGGTCTCATGGTCGTACCGTATCGCATTAACATACTCAGAATCAGTGTATTCGTTAGTACCCCCACTGGAACCGGCAGCGACCTCTAGGAGGCTGAAAGGTGCTGCCTCTAATTTTCCGCAGGATGTTTAACCTGTTTGTCATTCATGGCCTTAAGTGTTTGTTCCGTTTCATATTGGTGCTGGTTATGTGGTACAAATGCCGGTGTAGAGGGGTAAAATCCACTGGGTGCATTCACTTGTGAATAAAATACTTGAGACGGCTGCTGTCGCCCGATCTTTTGGTTGCCGGCAAAACCATTTCCTTGTGAAGGAAAGTTCGCATTTGGTGCCATTTGAAAATTGTTCCGCGGTCCTCTATTCTGTGAAAAGTTGTTCTGATGTGCTGGGTGGCCTCCGCCTTGCCCATGCCACTTGCTATTTTTCGACCTATAACTTCGATTGTACACTGGTCCATTTGAAAAATTACCAATCGTTTGTGGAGAATTTCCATACTGCTCAGGCGCAGAATTAAAGGGTGGGTTTCCGTACTGATGTTGTACCTGGTGGTTGTAAATTGGGTGGTATCTCTGCTGATTACTGTAATTGGTTTTCTGCTTCCGTTTAAAGTTATTGCCGTTTGCGTTTTGATAACGGCTGGCAGGTTGGTAACAGCGGTCGCAGTAGCTCGCTCTCTCCTTCGGCGCATTGTTGTCCGCGTGCGATGCATTCTGCTGGCTGCCAGGGAAGAATTTGCCGCTGCCAACCTTGGAGCGCACATCCTCGCTAATTAAATCTAAGGAATCCAGCACAGAAAGGAATACATCCGTGTCCTCTTCGGACACATTTACTAGTTTCTCTCTAATAGACACAGGGAGTTTGCTTTTGAGAATCATAATTACGTCCTTGGAAGAAATCGGAGAATCCCAGAATTTAATTTTTGCTAGATACTTCTCAAAGTATCGCCGGAGACTTCCATGCTTCTCATTGAAAATTTCCGCACCATACACCTCCTTCCTTAATCTTTGCTGTACCCCATTACTCCAAAATTTTGCCAAGAACATTTTCTCAAACTCTTCATAATTCCTACACGTGTCTACCATTTCCGTTCCCCATAATGCTGCATCACCAGAAATAAAGCCAGTGACGAACTGAATACGCTGTCTGTCTGTCCAGCTCCTGGGAAATATGCCGGAAAAATTCTTTAGGAACACGATGGGGTGTATTTCTCGCTTCTGCGGATGAAAAACAGGAAAAGTGCGATGCTTAATCACACTTTCCTCTTGCATTAAACTCACGATTGTGGGCGGATCATTTATTTTCCCTACTCGGGACTCAACAGGACTGTTGTTTTGCATGTAATCAGGCGGTGAACAATAAGGAGTTGACTGACATTCGTCACCGTCTAAAGAGTTGTTCCCTATAGTTTGCGTATGTGTGTGCGGATTTTCTACCCAGTTTCTCAGCATTCTGACTTCGTCCACTACTTGCTGCTTCCACTCGGGAAGATCCCGTGTAAGTGTCCTCCGAATCTGTCCCAATTCAGAAACCACTGTGTCTCCAGACTTACCAGGAGCAGCTAAGATTTCATAAGTTACATCCTTGACAGTCTCCCTAAGCTCCTCCCTGACCTTCTTTTCGATAAAAATATCTTTACCCTTTATCCATTCACTGTAGTGTTCCGACAATGCCTCCGCGTGTGCTTTCACGGTGCTCTTAACCTGTTCTTCGATATTGATTGAGTCTATCTGCCTCGACAGATCCTCTACTACACCTTCAATGTCAGATACTGCATTTCTAACTGAGTTTATTTCTTTGGTAGCTGCCTGAATTTTTGTGTTTAATGTTCCAGATACTTCAGCTATTTCACTTTTCACCTGTTTCTGCATTTTCTGAATTTGATCACTGATCTTAGTTTGCACTTCACCCAAATGGGTATTTAATTCAGCCGTAATTTCTTTACGCAGATCTGTTTTGATTGTGCCTAGCTCTGTTTTTAATGATTCGCTTACAGCATCTAGTCGGGCGTTAACAGTCTCATTTTGTGTTTTTATAGTCTCATTTTGTGTTTTTACTGATTCGCTTACAGCATCTAATCGGGCGTTAACAGTCTCATTTTGTGTTTTTATAGTCTCATTTACAATTTTTGGTCAAGTCCCTGTTCGGGCGCCAAGTGTGATGTTACAAAATAGAAGTGATGTTGCTATTCAATGGAAAGTTGGAAATTGAGATTTAACTAACTGTTTTATCAATCACAATTGGCGTAAGAATCATGGATTGACCATTGTCATAAAATATTGCATTATGAGATGTGAATAGTTTTTACTTGCGGTTTCGCGTGGCTTGAGACAGTCACAACTAGCGTGCTATTGATTAAGAAGTTGCGTTATCGTCTTTCTAATTACTTCATGATCGTAGATACGATCATACCCGGTTGTGAAGTTATTGTTATGACAAAAAAATTTCCTAAGGGACCAGAAAGTTCTTAAGGGCGCAAAAACAACTGTAACATCACACAAAAGAGAAATTCAATATTAAAGCTGATGCAAGAAGACGATAAAACAGTTTTCTTTTTATCAATGTAACACGCACATTGGACTGCTGATCTTGGAGTCTGTAATATTAGCAAAATGCATAATTAAATGAAAATAATACTGAGGAGATAATAGAAATGAGCACTGCTAAATGATTCAGTATTCCCAGAACAAATATTTATTATAACTAAAACATATATCGTACCTTAAGCTTAATACTACAATGACGGTAGATTTTTCTGTCCATATCATGTCCATTGAGCGCTCTTTTATATAGCCATTGTCCTCTTGAGTCGCTCGTGCTTCGTCACGGTAAGTTACAACAGTTCTTCTTCCTACACTTCACTCAAAACTTAGACGGAACACGTTTTTATTTATTTAGTAAAAATAATTAGATCAGACCGCCACAAATCTGTGTCCGTCTTACTCGAGAAAAACAGTAAAAGTCTTCTTAGCGCTCAAGGCTTCATTTGTTCTCCAGCGAACAAAATAGTGAAGGATCGCATATCTAACCGTATTTTTCTGTTTGCCGTCCAAAGACGACGAATTACATTATTTAGAAAATTCCACCGTCGCCATGCGACGCCTTATTATACATTAATCATTATTTACAAACAAGTATTTGCCTTCTGGCTGAAAGTATTAACTACTCGTATTTGCTGTTTTAATGAAGTCAAAAATAGCGAATATCACAAGTTGTTTCATGAGAACGGCAGCAATAGCAGCGCTGCATTGCAAGTATATCGCCGACAGAAACAGCTGCGAAGAAGCCCCGTGTGCTAAAGAATATGATCAAGAAATTGGAAAAAAACCGGTGAATTAGCTGATGCAGCAGGGAGAGGGAGGCGGCCCATTCCCAGGGCAGTTCTTGATGAAGTTGCTGTAGCTGCAGCATATCCGACCGTGCACCACATGCCTCATTCTGCAGCCAGTGCTCGAGGTGAGTCATGAAAATTGTCTCTGCCCTCGTCAATAGTTCTAAAGATTTTGTGCGTATTTTACATTGGTAGCCCCACAAGATTCAGAATGTGCACCAATTGAAGCCCCAAGATAGGTTATAATGCAGTGACTTCGCCATTTGTTTTCTGGCACACATGGACGTGGATGACATGTGGCTGGGGAACGTTCTTTGGACGGACGAGGCACATTTTATCGCTGCACGGTGCGGTGAATGCTCAGAACTGCCGCAGATGGGGTTCTGCTCTGCCGCATGTTGTGCACTCAGCTTACGTGACTGTGTAGTGTGGTTTCACAAGCTCCTTAATTCTCGGTCCGTTTTTCCTGTGAGGGGATGACACCTTACGGATCTGTTAGGTGTACAGGGACATCTGCACATTTAAAGGACTTCCTTGTGCAACACGTGATTCCTAATTATGAAACATGGGGCAACACCACATGTCACTTGCGAGGTAAAAGATATGGTTCGAGAATCCTTCGGTGATAGCCGCATCATCTCTAAGCACTTTTAAGATGCGTGGCCTTCCGAATCCTCCGACCTATATCCGTGTAGGATACCTGAAAGATTATGTCTATTATGGATATATCCAGACTCTTTCTGATCTGAAGGATAGCTTACGATGGCAAAAATGGTTCAAATGGCTCTGAGCACTATGGGACTTAACTTCTAAGGTCATCAGTCCCCTAGAACTTAGAACTACTTAAACCTAACTAACCTAAGGACATCACACACATCCATGCCCGAGGCAGGATTCGAACCTGCGACCGTAGCGGTCGCGCGGTTCCAGACTGTAGCGCCTTTAACCGCTTGGCCACCACGGCCGGCTTACGATGACATATCGCTGTAATTACACCGGATATGGTGTGAGCAGCTGTCGACCATGCCGTCTTATGGATACAGCATGTTACTGAGTCGGGAGACCATACTGAACACATGTCGTAACTTGTGGCCATATCCTAATAAACGTGGCAGAATCACCGTTATCACATGTTTGATCTTTCCTCCCCTTTTCCCCCATTCTCACCACATTCTGACTGCTTATTGCACCATATTTTTCACCTAATGACAGAAAGTGGAACTATAGTTTTCTCAGATACTTCGCGAAGTCATCTGTTAATGAACGTACCTGTGATGTTTCAGCGTCATTTGATGTGTACAGTCGGGCCTGCAGCATTTGAAACACCAGCAGTTTAATTACAGCCACCCCGTACAAACAAACGAGTACAAACTTGCTGGCAACAATAAAGCTCTGTTGTGTCCCATTACTTTTATTGTCTCATCTTCATACTAATAGAATTTTACAAGGTTAAGAAGCGGACGATGTGCTAGTAACGAATTTGGTGAAAAAGATCGCAATGTAATGCGACACAGCATAGTAGAGCACTATCAGTATTTTATATTAAAAGCGGAATGGAGTACGAAATGCCAATCGACCGGAATGACAGATTTAAAATTATGTGGATATTTTGCTATATAACATTACGAATCTGCCATGTTAGTCTGTGATAATGAATGGATGATTGTTCTTCAAAAAAAAAAAATGGTTCAAATGGCTCTGAGCACTATGGGACTCAACTGCTGAGGTCATTAGGCCCCTAGAACTTAGAACTAGTTAAACCTAACTAACCTAAGGACATTACACACATCCATGCCCGAGGCAGGATTCGAACCTGCGACCGTAGCGGTCTCGCGGTTCCAGACTGCAGCGCCAGAACCGCGCGGCCACTTCGGCCGGCTGTTCTTCAAAAGACGGAGATTGTGCTAGTATTCACGGCAACAAGGAGAGTTGTGGAGGCAATTCAGTGCACGGTCCACGGTGGCTCCCTGCCCAAATAGAGACCTATGTGTAAAGTAACTTACACTGCTGTGTAAATACGAGTAAAATACTGGAATAATTAAAGCAAATTTATCAGCACAATCTTAAAACAAAAAAAAAAAAAAAAAACAACTTTATATTGCTTCCCTACACAATCACCGTTAAGATTTAAACATTTGTTACATTTCTTGTGATACTGACAAGTTACTGTGCATGTAATTCTGTCACTAATACTGCGACCACCCATGACAGCATCTTCAAGTTTTTCGTCAAGTCAAAGCTACGGGAGGTAAGTTGCTTTTTCATATGCATTGAGATATGCAAACCACTTGATCACAAGTATGCGCTGCAGACTGGATGTTAAAAATCGTCCCAACTGGATCGACGCAACAATTGTTATGCGCATCAGGCAGTGAGTGGCCGAAGGAGCGCTTTGGTGCAAAGTCACTACACTGTCATTTATTTTCTTAATGTTTCACAGTAAGCTTAGAACTAATTGTCCTTAAACTTTCGATAAAATACTCAAACAGGTTTCATTTAGTGACCCAAAAACCGGAAGAACGGGAAGCTGCGTAGCAGAATTTGCACAGAGTGCTACGTAATCAACGTTAACACTTGGTTTAGGAAGCATATAAGAAACCTGTATTCGTGGAAGAGATCAGGAGACGATGAAAGGTTTCAGATAAATTATATAGCGATAGGATAGATATTTTGACACCAGCTTCTAAACTATAAAACGTTTTCAGG
Organism: Schistocerca serialis cubense; assembly: GCF_023864345.2. Classification (NCBI taxonomy): domain Eukaryota; kingdom Metazoa; phylum Arthropoda; class Insecta; order Orthoptera; family Acrididae; genus Schistocerca; species Schistocerca serialis. The sequence goes on along the minus strand of NC_064639.1, from coordinate 421,455,714 downwards.
AGCGGCTGTGGACTCTGACCATAATTTGTTGGTTGTGGAAAGCAGATTAAAACTGAAAAAAATGCATTACGGAGATGGGATCTGGATAAGCAGAAAATATAGTTTTTGAGAGTTTCAAAGAGAGCAGTAACCAAAGGCAAGGGAAAGGAATGCAGTAGTTGGTGAAAGATATGCTTTGGGGGGCGAAATCGACAAGACAGTAAAAAAAATATTCAAAGACAAGGTTCAGTAGAAATCCTTAAATAACACATGAGATATTAACTTCGGTCGATAAAAACAGAAATTATACAAATGCACCAACTGAAGCAGCCAGAAGTTCATATAAAAATGAGATAGGATGTTCATAGTGGTAAAGCAAGGATGACTAGAGCAGGTGCAAAGGTGTACAAATAAGCGTTCTTGTACGAAAGATAAACATCAAGTAATGGAAAATAAAAAGACCTTTTGCAGAGGGGAGAAGCAGCTGCATGTATCTCTAGACGTCAGATAGCAAGTCACCACTAACTAAAGAAGGAAGGACTAAAGGTGGTGGACTACATCAAAAATGGTTCAAATGGCTCTGATCACTATGGGACTTAACATCTGTGGTCATCAGTCCCCTAGAACTTAGAACTACTTAAACCTAACTAACCTAAGGACATCACACACATCCATGCCTGAGGCAGGATTCGAACCTGCGACCATAGCAGTCGTGCGGTTCCGGACTGAGCGCCTAGAACCGTTAGATCACCGCGGCCGGCCTGGACTACATCGATGGACTTTATAAAGGAACGAAACTTGAAGACAATATATGGGAAGTGAATGAAGATGTGACGGAAGATGCGATACTGTGTCAAGAATTTAACAGAGCTTGAAAGACTTAAATGGAAACAAAGTGCCTGGAGTAGATGGTTTTCCCTCAGAATTATTAAGAGCCGTGGACTAAGTTATTGCACTTGAGGTGCACAAGAGACAGACGAAATATATTCAGACTTAAAGAATGTGATAATCCCACTGCCAAAGAAAACAGGTGTTGACATGTGTGAGTATTATCGAATCATTTTCTTGGGAAGTCACTGTTAAAAAATACTGACACAAGATACGAACAGACGAATGGAAAAATTGGAAGAAGTCATTCTGACTGAAAATAATTAATTTGGGTTCAAGAGAACTGTAGGAACACGCGAGAAAATATTGACCCTACAACATACCTAGGAACAAAGTTTGAAGAAAGGCTAACTGACTTTTATAGCTTTTATATATTCAGAAGGAACTTTTGACAATATTAATTTGAATACGCTCTTTTAATTTCTGAAGGTGGTGCAAAATACAGACTGTGGAAGGTTGTAACTTGTGCAGAAACAAGACTGCAACCGTCAGAGTCAAAGAACTCGAAATTGGAGACAGTTGTTGAGAAAGCGTGAGACAGGATTGTAGCCTTTTCCACAAGTTATTCAATCTGTACCTTGAGCAGTCGAAAAAGAAAATCAGGGAGAAATATGGAACATAAATGTAAAGTACAGGGAGATGGAATAAAATTATTAAAATTTGTCGAGATCGTAATTGTATAAAGCATCCCGGAAGGACTTGCAAGTTCAATTGAACGAGATATGGCATCTTGAATATAGCTTATAAGATGAACATCAATAAAAGTAAAACAAAGATACTAGAGTGTAGTCGATTTACATAGGACGATACTGCGGAGATTAGATTAGGAAATGAGATACTAGAAGTACAAAAGAAGTTTTCTATATGGCTAGCAACATAACCGATGATGGCAGAAGTAAAGAGGATATAAATGAAACACAGATTAAAACTGTGTGCCGGATCGAGACTCGAACCCGATATCTTTGCTTTTCGTGGACCAATGCTATAACGAACGAGCTAACCGAGCACGACTCACGACCGATTCTCACAGCTTCACTTTTCCGCCAGTAGCCCATCTCTTACCTTCCAAAGTTCACAGAAGTCCTCCGGCGTAAGTTAAAGAACTAGCACTCCTGGAAGAATGGATATCATGGAGAGATGGCTTAGCGGCTTAGCCACAGCCTGGGGGACCGTTTCCAGAACGAAAAGACGTAAGGACAGGTCGCGAGTACTGCTCGTGTAGCTCATTTGGTGATGCAGTTGCTATGGTAGTTGTTCAATCGACAGGGCTTTTAGGCGGAATATTAATCACGCTACTAAGAATGACAAGGAACCGCCTTCTCACTCCGTTAGGTTACCGCTCGTTTCTGGGGTCACTGACCGCATAATCAGAATTCTAAAGAAAAATGGTATTCAGATATCTTTCTTTAGTCAAAACAAAGTAAAAGATTTTTTCCGACGAAAAACGGATGCACCTGATTGCCTCCACAATGCAGGCATCTATTAACTGACATGTGGCCGCGGCAAAGTGTATATCGGCGAAACGAGAACCGTTAAAGAACGCATTAAGGAACACGAACGGCACACGCGGCTAAAACAGAGTGAAAAATCGGTAGTAGTGGAACATCATGAGAACTGTGGCTCGGCTCTGACATAGATTTTAATAACGTACATGTGCTGGCTAAGGAAACAAACATTTAATTTCCAAGAATACATCTAATTTCAATAGAGAGGACGACTGTAGGCTTCCGGCATCGTGGCTCCCTGCCATCAAGGAAGTGAATATGCGGGCGCGGTTTGCGAGCAACATATACAACGCGCTGCAAGTCACCTCGGCGAACAATAATATTTTGGGTAAACATTCTCCCTCTCTTACTCTATCCGTTTCGCAATGATGACGGCCAACAAATAGCAGTAAGAGGAATTTCAACCTATAGCCCTTCTCCAGCGCAAGTGTGGAATAGTGCCTTTCTATCCAATTACAATGGGACACCAATAATGTCCACAAGAGTTTAGCCAATAACGCCCCTTCTTCTGCATAGGTGGCGGAAATATTAGCCTATGACGATGGCCCACTAATGATAGCCATATGAATTTTAACCAATACTACCACTTCTCCAGTACGAACGCGGGAAAACTCCCCTTTATAAAAGAACGCGACACTGGTCTCCGACATTGTTCTAGCAGTAGTGGACACCGGAAGATCCTGAGGAAGATCCCAGCAGAGGTGTCGAAACGTCGACTATTTTAAAGGAAATATGACGGGGCCTAATAACCCAGAAGATTTTAACTTCAGTGACAACGGCCACGAAAGCCTGCAGACTTACATAATATTTTGTAACTCGAGCACTTGCGTGCTACTGAGAAAATCACACGTTCCAAATGTAACCGGATAGCAACCCTTGCTCGAGGAAGAAGTGTACCTATAAGGTAATAAGTAATCAATCTTAGGGGCTCAAAGCATTCAGTCGTGCCGCCATACTGTCTGTGTCTTGAAATGGAGAGAATGAGAGGCTTTTGAGTTTCAGAGAAACCACGACCTATCCTCGGTGAGAAAGAGCGACTGACTACCTGCCCGCCAACTGTCCCATCGGGTCCCGGCGAGACGTGTCTACTTTTGACGTAGCTGCCGCGGGACTTGGAAAACTTCACTGATGCGGAGAGCTGGTGTGAGGCCAGCATCCACGCTCTGAGGGACTTCGGCCGCGGACTGCAAGCCGAGGTCCACGAGAAAGGCAGGCCGCACGCGTATGTCAAAGCACGTGATAGCAGCCATCGCCGGCGGGGAGCGAGTAACTATTTAAGACGAAATTCATAATTCTTGACTCGCGTTTGAATGCATACAAGCTCTCGATAGCACACGACGAAGTTAAGACCTCCAATGGGTAGCTTTTCAATTACATACTGATTTCCCGTGCGCCCTGCACGGAGTCGAACTTTCACAAAGTGTGACGAAAAAGCGACCTAATGTGACGTCACAAGACGTATAGCTCGTATTTCTCGTGGGCCCCAATCCAGCTGGGGGAGTAGCACCCTCGCGGCATCCCAGCTACCTCTACCTAGATGTCATCGGCCATCGTCCTGCTCGATCCCTGGAGGGGTGGGTGGGTAGGGGGAGGTTGGGTGGGCGGGGGCGTTACCAGGGGGTGGTATGGGCGTCTGGTGTAGCCTACTGCGCACAGGCGCACGACTTGGTGTTCACGAGTAAGCGCGGGGGTGTGTAGCTGCAAGACTCTTGAGGACATGGGCAGGCCACGCTCAATGTTCATGACTGGCGGCACGCACAGCGTCGCCTGCTGATGGGCTGCTTGGCATCGCGGTAGCTGCCGCTCGCGATCCAGGACAACGGACGTCACCGGCGGATCTGGGGACCAGCTCATTCTGCGATCGGCTGCGTTTGCCAGCACACAGCACAGTCTTGAGAACGCCGGAGTTCTGTATACGGCTGCTTTAGTAAACGCCTGCCGGTACTACCACTGACTGTAGGCCCCGGCGTAAATCTGCCCTGACCCTCATCATTTCTCTCACCCATTTTGATACGTTGCGATCCGGAATAGGCCAGGTTATTACGTATTCAATCATGGAGGTTTATTTAGAACATTTTTGAATAAAAGCACATGGAAGAGAATGGAAAAAGAAGACATATAGAAAAGCAACATTGGGGTTTATACGACATTAGCCAAATCGCTAGCTTGTCACTCACGAAGAAAACAGATCTTAATAAAAAAGACAGCTTGCAGCGACAGAGGATTTAGGTATTGTAAATGAAGCTATTAGGAAATCCATGTTTATCTGTTCATGTCATCGTAGCGTATCACTGGCTGCTGAAATATCATACGTTCCACAAAGGACATCGGATCAGAAGACTTTTGTTACCTTTCCGTCTTGTATATCCGTGACATTCGACATAAATAACAACAGAACGTGGAATGGTGCAACCACACTCCTTGAAATTCGCAGTGACTGACGGTAACATCCGTGCAGACATAAATCGATCTGCCTATAACTGCAATCTCTCCCAGTAATTTTAAAAGTCTCCGCCATGCGCCACAGACGAAATGGAAACCCGTCTAGTGTGCGTCTTTGTCCTTGACACGCAACGCTGCTGGGAGTGAATGAGATAATCACAGCGCGCTGCCATCTCCTTATCGACATGTCACGGGAGAATAAAACGGCCAGCTAGCTTATTATTGTGCGCGCAACTTGTCTCAAGAGTCATTCTCTTACGAGCGCTGCTCCCACGTTGAGAAGACTGTGTGGCTGTACACCAGCTCCTCTGACAGAGCCTAGAGCTCGAGATACCATCCAGTATAGCCTCGGAAGCATCGCAGTCGACCCTGGTTATAGTCAGTTGGTACATTAAATAATTAAGGTTTGGCTTGCGGGAGCTGGCTGAATGTCTCAGTGCATAAGTGGCCACCCGCAAAGCCAGAGGTCTGTGGTTTGATTACCGTTCAGTCCTCGAATTTTAGTCTGTCACCACTTCTTTTACTTCTGGCGAATTGCACGGTGGTTCCAGGTTCACGTTAAACTGTAGCATCCCTTATTACTGGTTGCGTAAGTCGCCTCGAAGGTGGGAGGCAGGCAAACCTCCAATAGGAGTATGAGTAGTAAAGCACTGTGGTGTTCAGTGCTTTGGTTTGATGACGGATTTATTTTAGTCGCCGGTCATGTAAGTGAACAGGAGGGACCATACCACATAACACAATGAAGAGCCGAGATCTGACTCCATAATTAAGAAATCTTGCACACCAAGCGCTTAAGCAAACAAGTATTTTGTGTTGAAATCGGGGGAAAGAATTCATAATACATTTATTTTTTAAAAAGTATGTTACAACGTGAACAGATGTTCAGAAAGGCACTATACTGTTGAGACAAGCAGTAGAGCGAGTGGAGTAGAGCTCTAAGGAGTAACTCTGGAAGATGGCGTCTTTTCCTAGCCTGTAAGCGGTGGTATCTCGACGTGCAGTTGCAGACTACGGGCCGTTGATTTATCATCCCATCTCGTCAGTCACCAACGTAGTTTAATTTCACCTCACGAACAGTAAATGCTACGATATATAGGTCGTAACGGGTATAAGTACAGTTCTTGCTGTTGGTGACCGAGGACGGTGCACTGAACAATATTACGTCTATATTTACGTCGTTTGCACACTAATAATTATAGCTATAACAAGTCGTATATTTTTACATTGGGTAGTGCCTCCACGTACATGTGGCAAGAGAGAGCCATTAACGCTTATTTTCCTCTACGCAGCAGGTCAGGTGTTGAAGTGGAGATGCTTGGACGGAAAATGATAAGTGTGTACTGACAGGGGTAGTCCACTTAGTGTTGCAGTTACGACAGTACAGAATACATCAAGCAGTACATTACGTGATGTGTTTGCGGGAAGACTGCCCGACACAGAGAAAATACAACCAGCACGCTAATGTGTGCATATATATTAAGGTACCAAATATAAAAATATCTGCACTTCTATCCATTACACACTATATATGAAAGACGTGACAGTTATGGAGACACACGGTCCATAATGGTTCACTATCAGTTTATTAGTCTTTATTGTAATAAAAGAAAGGAGTTAGCTAGCCAGTTTCAGTTGCAGAAGAATCATTTTCGGATTAGGAGCTATGACCTGAAGATGGCTGCTCAGTGACGGAAACTGGTTGTCTAACTACTTCCTTATATTATGATAAAGACTACTAAATTTACAGTTATGGTCTATATTACAGGCTATTACTATTTCTCTAAATACGAGAACCCTCAGTATAAGATTTTCACCAGCATAGCGCCTACCACGAAGTCAACTGTGATGGTCACTGCGGACATTATGTATTGCGTGGTTCACAAAATCAGGAAACATGAGACTGAAAGATCCTACAGAGTGCTATTTAGAGACTAGGTACGGGAAAGCACTTGGCTCTTCTTTACTTGCCATTCTAAATGGCTATTTCTAAAAGAAAATGTCACTTTTGCAAGCGAGTTCAGAGGAAATCTGCGGACCTTCTAAGTCACATACCTGGTTAATCGCTAACCTCAATATCGTTCCAGCAAACGTATCCTTCCGCTCATAACGTCCTCCCTCATAGAGATGAACTTGTCTGAAGTCACTGCCCTCTTGGTAAAAATTAATAACTGCATATTATGGAGTACTTACATTAAAATTAAAAACATCCAAAAATAGCCCCATACGTAACGAATAACATTCTTCCCAGATTTCTCTTTAAATTCTTAATATTGTGACTGTCACTCCCTTGGTAAGGCATATAAAATCTTCTAATGAATGTTTCTGCCTAGTGTTCTTCTCTCACTACCACAACACAGCAGGTCTCGAGCTGATGTTATGCAGTCTAATTTTAAGGTCATTTGTTTCCCAATGTCTGGAAATACATGCATTAATTTTACTGTGTTTATTAATATTATCTTCGAAGTCACCATTAAATTGTTATACAGATGCAGTGCAACACAGACATTTACAAGAATTAGCCGTCACTTTTTTTTTTTTTACTGTTACCGTCCCCTAGCTATTTACCCAATGTTTTTGATATGCTGGTTTATACAGTTCAGCGCCTGAATAGTCACTCTATTTGATTTATGAATTATTCATTTATTTTGTACAAAATCGGTGCAGAATTCATTCCGAAGTAGTCGTTGAAATACTCACTGATAAAAAGGGGACATAACAGACTGCTTAAAGAACGATAAGCATAACTTCACATACAGTAAGAAAACTCACATTTACAAAAACATACGTGAAAAAAAAAAAACAGAATTAAAATTTGAAGAGGATCGGTTCGGTTTCGGACCGAATATAGGGACAAGAGAAACCGTGATAGCACTCGATAGCCTGCTAGAGGGAAGCTTAAAATTTTACAGGGATAATTAAATACTTTTATTAATTGAGACAATCATTTGACATTATTAGCTGGAAGAAAACCTTTATGATTTTGCATGATACGTAGGCTACATAGATTGAAAAAAAGAGAAATACTAAACACATACGAAAACCAAAGTTTTAGAATAGAGAATACTGAAGAGTAACATAAAGCTAAAATTACAAAAAGAGTAAGGCAACGATGCTCATTATTACCTAACTGTTAAACCTTTTCATCGTAAAAGCCACGAAGATCTTCTAAGGAACAACATCTGTAGTTAAAGTAAACAGAATTTGTTATTCATTGCATAAGACTTGTAGATGATATTGCTTTAATAGCTTATGGTAAAAATGCGTGCAGATTATATTTCCTTAATTTGGAAGAATTATGAGATAAATCTGAACCTTTAGTGAACAAAAACAATTTCTGAAAGTTTGGTGTTTTAAAGGCAGGTAGAAGGCTTATAAGAAATAGAAACGTGGATCTGGAGAGGGCTTACATAGACAAGCTGGAGAGAAAGAAAATTTATTGAAGATATTTTGAAAGAGATCACTCATCAAAGATAACTGGTCCAAATAAAGGAAAACGAAATCATCACGACAATTATCTAGGTACAGGTTTTTAACAAATATCTTCTATATTTACATCTACGTCCATATGGATACTCTGCGAATCACACTTAAGTGCCTGGCAGAGGGTTCACCGAACTATCTACACAATAATTCTCTATTATTCCACTATTGAACAGCGCGCGGAAAAAACGAACACCTATATCTGCCCGTGCGAGGTCTGATTTCCCTTATTTTATTATGATTGTTTTTCCCAATGTATGTCGGCGTCAACAAAATATTTTCGCATTCGGAGGAAAAAGTTGGTGATTTAAATTTTTTGAGAAGACCTCGCCGCAACGAGGAACGCCTTTGTTTTAACGATGTCCACCTTTAATCCTGTATCATGTCCGTGACACTCTCTCCCCTATTTCTCGATAATACAAAACGTGCTGCCCTTGTTTGAACTTCCTCTATACACTGGAAATAAAACTTAGGAATCAAATCAAGGAGAAGTTAAGAAAGAAAGTAATAGATCTTTTGGCGGCAATAAACTGCGAAAATTAGCAGGGAGTGAAGAGGACAGCATAAAACGTAAACGTGTGGTATTGACATTAGAAATAGAAGACGATTGCCAGTGGCTAGGGCAAATGGCACCCAGGGCCAACTTTGTGCCCCCACCCTCTTTTCCCTCAGACGACATCACCTCATTCTTTAATCTTCATCGTTTCTTACCATATTTTCTCCTTTATTCAGATCAACACAACTTTACAATGAATGAGACGTGGGATACACGCTCAACGATACTTCAACTCAAGAAAGACAAGGCAATAATTACCAATCAGACACAAGCTCTGGCTTGTAATTTCCCACAGTTTTTATTTAACAACTGCATGGCAACAAGAAATTGCTGTTACCCCAGAATAATATACATAATTGCTCTAGAATCTGAAACATTATTAAACAGACAAAATGTCTACGGGCGTCAAAGACCGCTCATACAATAAATAATTTGAAAACCCTCATTACATAAACCTTAAGAACCATACAAACAATAAATGGTTTACTGAGAAAAACATCCACAGAAGCAGGAAACCTTTTAAGATATAACAGTATAAAAAACTCACAATTTCTCTTGCTGAATAAGATATTATAAACCCAGTACAATGAAAGGCGTCTTTCAGGTATTACAAAATTTCAGTGACAAGTAATGGCATATCAGAGATGCGCGGAAACTACAACTCAGATCGAGTGTTCCGTTACAACGTTCAAAACAGGGTACTAGCACGAACAGGCAGCCTGGGTGGCTGACTAAAGGGATAAGAATATCTTGTAGAACAAAGTGGCAATTATATCAAAACGTTAGAAACAGTCACAATCTAATTGCAGTAGCCCATTACAAACAGTATTGTAAGGTGCTTAAAAAAGTTATTAGGAAGGCAAAAAGTATGTGGTATGAAGATAGAATAGCTAAGTCTCAGGATAAAATTAAAACCATATGGTCAGTCGTAAAGGAAGTGGCTGGTCTGCAGAGACAGGTCGAGGATATAGAATCAGTGCGTAGTGGGAATGTCCGTGATACTGACAAGTCGCATATATGTACAGTATTTAATAATCACTTTCTGAATATAGCAGGTGAACTAAATAGAAACCTAGTCCCAACAGGGAATCATATAGCGCTCGTAGAAAAAAGTGTTCCGAGACTGTTACCTGAAATGCTCCTCCATGATACTGACAAGAGTGAGATTGAGTTAATAATTTAATCACTGAAGACCAAGAACTCTCATGGATATGACGGGGTATCTAGCAGAATACTGAAGTATTGTTCCATGTATGTTAGCCCAGTACTTAGCCATATCTGTAACTTTTCCTTTAGGAGTGGTCGGTTTCCTGACCGATTAAAGTACTCGGTAGTGAAGCCACTTTATAAAAAGAGAGACAGAGATAATGTTGATAATTATAGACCTATTTCTATGCCATCGGTGTTTGCTAAAGTTATCGAGAGGGTTGTATATACAAGGTTACTGCAGCATTTAAATTCACATAATTTGCTGTCAAATGTACAGTTTGGTTTTAGAAATGGCTTAACAACTGAAAATGCTACGGTCTCTTTTCTCTGTGAGGTTTTGGACGGATTAAATAAAAGGTTGCGAACGTTAGGTGTTTTCTTTGATTTAACGAAGGCTTTTGACTGTGTTGACCACAAAATATTACTGCAGAAGTTGGAACATTATGGAGTAAAGGGAGTAGCTTACAATTGGTTCGCCTCTTACTTTAAGAACAGAAAGCAGAAGGTAATTCTCCGCAATATTGAGAGTGGTAATGATGTTCAGTCCCAATGGGGCACTGTTAAATGGGGCGTTCCCCAAGGATCGGTGCTGGGGCCACTGCTGTTTCTTATTTATATAAATGATATTCCTTCTAGTATTACAGGTGATTCAAAAATATTTCTGTTTGCTGATGACACCAGCTTGGTAGTGAAGGATCTTGTGTGTAATATTGAAACATTATCAAATAATGTAGTTCATGAAATAAGTTCGTGGCTTGTGGAAAATAATTTGATGCTAAATCACAGTAAGACTCAGTTTATACAGTTTCTAACTCACAATTCAACAAGAACTGATATTTTAATCAGACAGAATGGGCATGTTATAAGCGAGACAGAACAGTTCAAGTCCCTAGGCGTACGGATAGATAGTAAGGTGTTGTGGAAAGCCCATATTCGGGATCTTGTTCAGAAACTAAGTGCCGCTTTATTTACCATTAAAACAGTATCTGAAATAAGTGACATTTCAACACGAAAAGTAGTCTACTTCGCATATTTTCATACGCTTATGTCATATGGTATTATTTTTTGGGGTAATTCTTCTGATTAAAAAAGGGTATTTTTGGCTCAAAAACGGGCTGTTCGAGCTATGTGTGGTGTAAGTTCGAGAACCTCTTGTCGACCCCTATTCAATAGTCTGGGAATTCTGACATTGCCCTCACAGTATATATTTTCTTTAATGTCGTTTGGTGTTAGCAATATTAGCTTATTCCCAAGAGTTAGCAGCTTTCACTCAGTTAATACTAGGCAGAAATCAAATCTGCATGTGGAATGCACTTCCTTGACTCTTGTGCAGAAAGGAGTGCAGTATTCTGCTGCATCCATTTTCAATAAGCTACCACAAGAACTCAAAAATCTTATCAGTAGCCCAAACGCTTTTAAGTCTAAACTGAAGAGTTTCCTCATGGCTCACTCCTTCTATTCTGTCGAGGAGCTCCTGGAAGAGCTAAAAAATTAAGCAAATTCCGGTGTTACATTCTTGATTTTCTTTATTTAAACTAACGACGTGTCACCTGAATATGTTTCTTATATTTCATTTTATCTGTTTCTACAATCGTGTTATAATTTCATGTATTGACTCGTTCCGTGACCATGGAGACTTCTCCTTAATGTGGTCCCACGGAACAATAAATAAATAAATAAAAAGCTGAAAGGAACGGTGAAGAAGGAAGACGGACGTCTCGAAGTCACTAGGTACAAGTAATAAAATACTTAACTTAAATTCGCCGAAGAACTGAAGTCTACTGATAAAGACAGCGACCGCGCTATGGGTTATAATTCAAACTGGGCGCCACCACGGCGTCGTCTCCCAGTTAAGGGGACATTGTACATGATATCCGTTGAAATTTGACCTTTTCTGTTTTCTACGCCATAATGTACTTTGGACTTTCCTGAACATTTTGGTCTATAATACATTAAAATCAGACAGTTATGAGACCTTCAAATTATATGTTGACGTGTGACTCAAAATTTCGCGGCTACGTATATACTGCCACAGTTGAACAGTCATATCTTGGGAACTACACAGTCTAGAAGGCTGTGAATTCCTTCGTTTTGAGCCTACTGCTATGTATCAGAAGTTGGTATAACGAATAAACAAAAACCAAGCTGTGTAACACAAAACTGTCTGACGGCAAGACAATAAAATGTGCTGGAAGACTGACGGACAAAATAATTGATGAATTACAGGAATATTGTGGGAAGGCCATTAGAGATAACTGTGACAATATAGAGAAGATGAAAAGAGCTGTATGGAGCACTTTCTTTCATCGAATATCAACCGATGAAAACCCATGTTATGCTTTTTGTCCACGTCCACCAAACACTTGATGTAAATATAGGGAAGCTGAATTTTCTGGCACCCTGCATGAATTTACACATAAACGTTCTCGTCTTTTGTCAGTAATGGAGGCAATCAAACCTATTTACAGAGATTTGACAAATCCTGAGCTACGAAAGAAGTGTTTTCATGGGAAGATCCAGAATGTGAATGAGCCCTTCAATAATCTTGTAAGGTGCCGTGTGCCTAAAAATGTAATTGTTGGCCTTATGACTCTGAAGTAAGCAGTGTCTGATGCTGTAATAACATTTAATGGTGGGAACTATGAAAGACTTAAGTTTCTGGAGAAGTTAGGGTAAGATTTGGACAGAACACAGCTAAAGGATTGCGGGAATTGGATGTGCTTCGTGTATGTGAAGCAGAGTTAGCTGCTCAGCAAATGACAAAAGAAGCCAGAAAGAAAAGAAGGAGGCAAGCACTGGGCTGTTGTGACACTGAAGAAGACACAGACTATGGGCCAGGGCAATTCTAGTGCATAAAAGACGCAGAATTGTAAGTCTGTATAAGAATTTGTGATAAAAAAGTTTTAAACCTCAGTATCTCTGAACTAAATTTTTTTGCAATAAATGTTCCGTTTTCTAAAAAAGTACTGATGGTAGAAACGTGAAATTTTCACAGCATGCCAAGTGTGAGGTTCAACACATATGGAACTAGAATAATTAAAATATCCCGAGTTGTTTTGCTTTTATGTTCATTTATTTACAAAATTCTGTCAAAAATTGAGTGATTGGAAAAAAAAGATAACAAGCCTCACAATACAATTTTAGTAATAATTCTAGCTCAGTGTATCTAGAAAGGTGCATTCAATAAGTAAGGAAAATTGTAAGTGGGTGTCTTAAAAAGTTTCCAGGACAATGGGTCACAAAATTCGATAATTTAACATTGGCTGCTTAGGACATACAACGTCCCCTTAAACGACCAGCTACAACGGACGACGCACACCGCTGATTCTACCACTGAAACAGCAACATAAAACCACACAGAAATTGGGCAGTATCCAGAGTAACACAATCCTTAAAACATTAGAAAAATTTCAAACAGGAATAGAGCCACAAGGGACCCACAAGCCAGTCACATTCAGAATTAAATACCTGCACTACTTTGTCATGAATAATATGTACAAACAGGATTATTACTGCCAGAGCAGGAAGTGATAATATACTCAAATATATAAGAAGCTGGTCATAGAGCTAAATCACGCACTCGTAACTTAACTCATAATATAACCCCAGAGCCGATTAATTACAACATATATATTCCATAAACACACACTCAGTAATTACGACAGGACTGTAGTACACAAGATATTTTTCGTCATTAAGCTCCTGCCTGTCTACCTCTGAACACATTACCTAAATAACAGGAGACAGCCAGAAAATCGAACCTGTGGTTATTTCGTAGTGCACAGACACGCACTTAGATATACACTCCTTGACCGTATTTCAAGTTCGTCCAAAACAGGCAAACCTCATTCACAAAGGTAACCACTGTTCAATAAGTTGTGCACCAGTGGTCAATACGAAACAGATAACATGGGCGTCCAAACACTGGGAGAGCCGTTAACTGCAAACAGAACGAAATTCAATATACATATATACAAGAATTTAAACAGGACTTTAAAAACCTGAATAATTCCCACCGTTTGATTCTGTAGCGTATCTGGTTGCAGGCTGATACATTCCAAAGCCACTTTCACATGTTTACGTCGTTTAGCAGCACAGGCTAGACGCAGTACACAGTCGCCGACCGCACGCACATCTCAGTCCGCAGCCCCACTGACCACGCCACAGAAAGAGGCAGCGCATGCGCAAAAGCGACCGCCGACAACCAGACTGCACACCGGAGCACCAACCAATCGACTAAAACCAGCCAACCCCCCACAGCGTCGTGTTCTTAAAGAGCCGAAAAGCGACCAAAGAGGAAAACCGCAGCCACACGGTACAGAGTCGATCGCAGAGATCTTAAGTGAATACGGAGAAGCGACTGGCGCCAACAGCTCCACGTATCAATGAAGGTACCTAGCTCTTTTTTGTACTATACAATTAAAAAAATGGAACGATATGCAGTCCAAGTCTCATTACTTGCTACAGTAATGATGTTCCTATTTTATTATTTCACTGACGGTCGATGAAAAGCCATAAAAAAACAAAAAACTCCAAGTATATCATTTACACTTCCTTTACATTGGGTCACTTGGCGTAAAGACTTTCTGCGTCTAGCAGCCGAAAATGCTTGAGAAACGTCTCCATACCAGGGTGAGGTAGTCCTTATGGAACTGTTGGTTAACACATTCCAGTCGTTTCCTCATGATTTCCTTTCATACATTTCCGATCCCTTCCTACTTTAATGCTCGCCAGTCATTTCCTTTGAAACTACCTATTCTTGTTCTTCTTTTTGTTCTGCTCCTATTTTGTTCTCCCTCTTCCATATTTCTTTTCCCCTTACTCATTTTCTTAGTCCATCACAAAACAATATCCCCTCGGAAATGCGCTCTTGATGGCACGCGCTCCAGGTGCCATACACTAGTTATACTACTTCAAATGCAGAAAGCCCTTCGGTTACTCTCTTTTCATTTTTGTTAACTTTTATTATACAAATGAAATGGAGTAGAATTAGTGAAACAGGAGTCTTGACATTATTGCGATTTCCACTTCCTCCTTTTCACCTCTCGTAGTCTAACAGTATTATGGTCACATTCAATTCCTTTAGGGTCTAACTCTAGAAATGAGGAGTGCTGTGGACATGAGGCTCGGGGAAGCGAGTCAGGGGATGCCAAGGACACACCGGCCTTCACAGAAACAGAGGGAGAAGAAACAGCAGGTATGGCGCCCGCCTCCTTTCAAGGAGATGGAAGCTGCTTTGCCTCAGAGGCAGTGGACAGACCATTATCTATTTATTGAATGGTCAGCGAGCAACCGAGATTAAAAGACTTCGTTCCAGAACTCGGAACTTTTTCAGTCGGTGGTAGGCACTAGGAACTTGTTAAGTGATGTACTTGGGCAGATAATCATCTTCTGACTTTCCCAAGAAAACTTGACGAAACAGTACTGACGTACATAATGGACAGACTTTGGAACAGAGTCGATTACTAATCTCAAAACGAGCTTTGTAATATTTCACGGTACCTGTAATGTGAGGCGATCTGATAGCTAAATGAGCACCGACTACAGTGTTTGTAATGACATCAAGAAGACATAACAGCTTGTGCGAAGCTTTTTAGAAAAGAGCGGAAGGGATTCGATCAATTGGGTTATTGATGTTTTGCGGTGTCTGGCCGCGAAATATTGTCAAAGAATTATATCACTGACGGGCTGCAGCAACTTTTAAGTGGATTGGTGGTATCGTTTCGTTGGTGGAAAGAAAGGAGAAAGATGCTAGAAGGAGACTGTAAAATGGGATAGCGGCCTATAGTCAGTCACGGAGGGTGAAGAGCAGCAGCAGTTGGAGTAGTTCCGAGGCAGAAGTCACAGTCAGGTGATGGAGGCTAAGTTGTAGCTGTGCTCTCCGGGTACGGACTCTCTGTGTCTCCACTCTGCTCACAGGACATTGAAGACCATGGTAAGCATCGTTTGTAGCTGTAGCATATTAGGGCAAGCGAGAGTACTGTAGTTCCATTGCAAAATAACTATCACTTGCTCATGTTCGTGAGTGCTTCCTTAGATCTATAGGAATGCTGGGCGTCACAGAGAGTTTGTTGCACCTAGTTCAGAGAACTAGAAGCGGGATTTTATGAAGGTCCGTCTCTTTCAGTAACTTTGCCAACTCAAAGCTTTAGTTTGCAATAGTCATAGTCAGATACATCTTTGCAGCGTTCTTGTCCATATACACTACTGGCCATTAAAATTGCTACACCAAGAAGAAATGCAGAAGATAAACGGGTATTCATTGGACAAATATATTAAACTAAAACTGACATGTGATTACATTTTCACGCAACTTGGGTGCATAGATCCTGAGAAATCAGTACCCAGAACAACCACCTCTGGCCGTAATAACGGCCTTGATAAGCCTGGGCGTTGAGTCAAACAGAGCTTGGATGGCGTGTACAGGTACAGCTGCCCATGCAGGTTCAACTCGATACCACAGTTCATCAAGAATAGTGACTGGCGTATTGTGACGAGCCAGTTGCTCGGCCACCATTGACCAGACGTTTTCAATTGGTGAGAGATCTGGGGAATGTGCTGGCCAGGGCAGCAGTCGAACATTTTCTGTATCCATAAAGGCCCGTACAGGACCTGCAACATGCGGTCGTGCATTATCCTGCTGAAATGTAGGGTTTCGCAGGGATCAAATGAAGGGTAGAGCCAGCGGTCGTAACGCATCTGAAATGTAACGTCCACTGTTCAAAGTGCAGTCAATGCGAACAAGAAGTGACCGAGACGTGTAACCAATGGCAAACCATACCATCATGCCGGGTGGTACGCCAGTATGGCGATGACGAATACACGCTT
The DNA here is from genome assembly GCF_023864345.2 of Schistocerca serialis cubense. Lineage (NCBI taxonomy): Eukaryota > Metazoa > Arthropoda > Insecta > Orthoptera > Acrididae > Schistocerca > Schistocerca serialis. The sequence goes on along the minus strand of NC_064639.1, from coordinate 421,438,827 downwards.
CCAATGTGCGTTCACCGCGATGTCGCCAAACACGAATGCGACCATCATGATGCTGTAAACAGAACTTGGATTCATCCGAAAAAAACGACGTTTTGCCATTCGTTCACCCAGGTTCGTCGTTGAGCTTGTGATGCAGCGTCAAGGGTAACTGCAGCCATGGTCTCCGAGCTTATAGTCCATGCTGCTGCAAACGTCGTCGAACTGTTCGTGCAGACGGTTGTTGTCTTGCAAACGTCCCCATCTGTTGACTCAGGGATCGAGACGTGGCTGCATGATCCGTTACAGCCGTGTGGATAAGATGCCTGTCATCTCGACTGCTAGTGGTATGAGGCCGTTGGGATCCAGCACGGCGTTCCGTATTGCACTCCTGAACCTGCCGATTCAATATTCTGCTAACAGTCATTGGATCTCGACCAACGCGAGCAGCAGTGTCGCGGTACGATAAACCGCAGTCGCGATAGGATACAATCCGACCTTTATCAAAGTCGGAAACGTGATGGAACGCATTTGTCCTCCTTACACGAGGCATCACAACAACGTTTCACCAGGCAACGCCGGTCAACTGCTGTTTGTGTATGAGAAATCGGTTGGAAACTTTCCTCATGTCAGCACGTTGTAGGTGTCGCCACCGGCGTCAATCTTGTGTGAATGCTCTGAAAAGCTAATCATTTGCATATCACAGCATCTTCTTTCTGTCGGTTAAAATTCGCGTCTGTAGCACGTCATCTTCGTGGTGTAGCAATTTTAATGGCCAGGAGTGTAAGTACGTAATGTGGCATTATTATTCACGTTTCTCTTGTAATAAACCATCATGTTACTGAAATCTAGAGTTTTTTTATCGTAGCATTTCCTTTAAATGATAAATATTATGTCAGTTCACCGACTTCGTATTCACTGGTAGGGCTAATAAATTAAAGTGTTAATGATTCAGTTGCGTACGTTCAATTCAGTACTGGATCTCAAAGGTTCGCCCAATTCTTGATTAATGTCAGATTCAGTTAGATTTCACATTCCCACGCACGCGAGGTTTTGCACACTGATGCAGTTCCATACGATCGTCGTTTTACTTCTTAAGACCTTGAAGTCACCAAGTGTACGCCGGTGACGACACTCCGGCCGAATACAGTTATCCTGCAACGACAGGTCTGTGAGTTACGCTATATTTACGTACGGTGGTGGTACGCCTTTACTTTGAGAAAGTCCCGCAGGAGCAGGTGGCATGTCGCATAGGTTAACGTCCCGCTTGTGGGACGGCCTCACTCAGCCAACTTCAAGTCGTTCCAAAAATCTGTTTGTCATTAGAGGAATACCATATGCCGCAGAAAATAAGGCTCAACGTTGGCCGTATGTGACCTAGTTCCATCCAGCGTAAACCGCTGTGTCTGCAGTGGGTGACACGTTGTCATGAGTTGGAGTTTAAATTAAAATTGATTCGCAGCATAACTAGGTAATGTTCACGCGCTACAGTGACATCAATGGTAAATGGACCGACTATTCCCTGACTTTACAACACAAATCGCTAACATCTTTTTTCCCCGCGTTTTTCTTTCATGTGCCGGTACACTATTCACGAGCGTTTCTTAGCAGAAAATCGACTATTGTTTTCTTACAATACTGGCAACGTAGAAAAAGGCTTATGAGAAAAAATAGGTGCCGTATAAGAGCCTTTTCCTCGACTGGAAAATATGCAAACTGCATACTTCGCTCCATATCTCTCGGCGCAAGCTTATGTGCCTTTCTAATGAACAACGCGCTATTTAAATGATATCCACAAGTGGGTGCAGCTCTTTATTGCTTCATGCAACGTTTATGGCATCTGAGCATTATTAGTAAGTGACTGCTTACTCGCTAAAACAAAACCACCATGGTGAAAGTGGCGAGCAAGTGGCCTTTGTTTATTTGTGGCATTGCTTCTCATTCGACTATAGTAGCCGATAAAAGTGAAAACTGTAATAGAAAGTCTGGTCACTTGTGAAATCTGTCGATTAATCCGGTTTTTAATTGCAAAAAATCTCAACGCTTTTGATATTCATCACGAAATTCGATTTGTATGCGGACTATAAGGACTGAATGTGACGACTGAAAGCGATATGTGGTAATGGTATCAGTTGTTTAAGAGTGGTCGGACAAATGTTCAAGATTATTGCAGAAGTTGCTGTTCGTCTGTTGTAACAACGAACTGCTAGGGAAAATTGACGAAAACAATCATGAAGTCTAGCATTTTGCGGTATTTCGACTGTCGGGCAGATATATAGACTTACCAGAGTGCATGACAGCGTGGTTAAATACTTCGGTTATTTTACGATTTGTGGTATTTGGGTTCCAAAACGGTTTCTCAGGCCGACAAAGCGCAACAGATGACTGTCTCTCGGTATGTTCGTTTCCGTTACGACGAGGAAGGAGCAGGCCTACTGAGCGGGATCGTGACCAGTGGCGAGACACAGGTTTCATTTGCTAACGCCGAGGCAAAGCGGCCAGCAATGGTAAATGGTCAATTAGTTTCACCAGACTACACAAATACAGAAAAGGACACCAATCTCTATCAACCAGAAAGGTTATGGCTACCCTTTTTTGTAGAGTTGTGCTTCTGAATTTTGTGGAACGTGTTCTGAAGCCTACTGAGCGCCATTAATAAAACAGGATTTCACTGCTCTTTGTTGTCCTTATATGCGTTCTACCGAATTCCAGACTCCAATTACAACTAAATTTTCATCTCCTACAACATATTGAATATCTGTTTTTGTCTCGTATTACATTTTCTCACTATCTTCACCATCTGTAACGCTAATATCAAATACAGGGTGTCGGATAAGGTGTTTTTCTCTGTATCTTAAGAAAGAATAAGTGACAGGAATGTTTATTTAAATAGGTAAACGTAGTTACTCTTTCTGTGCAATTATTAATGTATTTTATTAAGTTGTTTTCCCCAGAGATATAATGAGTATTTTTAAAATAGTACATTATTTTTCTGTCATGCAATTGGAATATATAAAACATGTAAAAATCAGTTTAAATCACGTTTCTGTCAATATTAGTTTGGAATCTAAAAACATTCAGAATTTTAGTAGTTGACGCGCCATACACTACCTCAGCAAAAGTATGTGGCCTACTAGCAGTGGGCATTAATATGAGTTGTGTCAACCATTTGCCTTCATGACGGTTTGTGCTCTGCTGAGAACAGATTCAATGGGCTGTCTCAGTGTCTGTGGAGGAATGGCAACTCATTCTTCTTTCTTTCTCATTAACTGGAGAAGAATTGTCTTCAGTGATGAGTCCCGTTTGTAATTGAGCCCCGATGTCCAGCAAGAGGTGTCTGGAGACGCCGCGGACAGCGACGGGATACCAGCATGACTGCCGTCCGCCGTACGGCCAGACAACCAGGAGTAATGATGGTCTGGGATGTCAGTTCGTTTCATAGCAGGACCCCTTTGGTTGTCATCTATAGCACCGTTACAGCACAGCGGTACGTCGGCGATATTTTGCGCCCTGTTCTGTTGCCATACATGGGAAGCCATCCTGGTCTTACATTTCAGCAACATAATGCCTGCCCGCACACGGCGAGAGTTTCTACCGGTTATCTTCATGCTTACCAAATCCCACCTTGGCCAGCAAGGTCGCCGGATGTCTTCATAACTGAGAACGTTTGAAGAATTATGGACAGAGCCCTCCAGCAGCTCGGGGTTCGGACGATCTAACGCCCCAGTTGGACAAAATTTGGCACGGTAGTCCTGAGGAAGACATCCAACAATTCTGTGAAGCTTGCGTAAGGGATAGAGGTGGACTAACGCGTAATTGACTTCTCTCCGTCCGAACAGGCCTTGGAAGGCCCAGCGGTACCGACCGGCTGCCGTGTTATCCTCAGCCCACAGGCGTCACTGGATGCGGATAAGGAGGGGCATATGGTCTGCACGCCGCTCTCCTGGCCGTATGTCAGTTTCCGAGACCAGAGCCGCTACTTCTCAATCAAGTAGCTCCTCAGTTTGCCTCGCAGGGGCTGAGTGCGCCCCGCTTGCCAACAGCGCTCGGCAGACCGGATAGTCACCCATCCAAGTGCTAGCCGAGCCCGACAGCGCTTAACTTCGGTGATCGGACGGGAACCGGTGTTACCACTGTGGCAAGGCCGTTGGCCGTAATTGACTTGCTCTTGAATAAATCATCCATTTTTTTTTCAAATTGTAACTATTCGTTTGTCTATACATGTACGCCACATTTACCGATTTCCGTTCTGTTCGGGTAATTCCTTCGTGGTACATCGTTTTTTCCTTCGTCTTTGAACGTACTTCCAATGCGTGAGGGTCGTTGAACTAGCTGCTCATGACATTTACGGAATACTTTTTCAAAGCAGGTGTTTTTATTTCTCCATCCATTTCACAGGTGCAGTTCAGTTAGAAATCTGCTGTGTGATTCGAGAGTGCAGCACGGCGCCACCTACAGCTCAGAGTATTCGAATATAGTACCAGCAGATGGATTTTTCTTTTGCGATACTGCAGAAGCTATTCTACATGACTGCTGGCGGCAGTGATAACGTGAATGTACGGTCGCAAGGAGACGGGGCTCCGGACTACCGGGAGGGAAGACTAGTTTGTTCGGCGTATGCTTGTGGCGCACATTACTCCACCTGCAGCAGTAGTTTGAGCAGCATTTAGGACCACAGTAACATAACAACTGTAACAAATTGGTTGCTTCAAGGACAACACAGAGCCATACGCCCTGTAGCGTGCATTGCACTCACCCCAAACCACCGTCATTTGCGATATCAGTGGTGTCCAGCGAGAGCTCAGTAGAGGGCACGGTGGAGCCCTGTTGCGTTTTCTGACGAAAGATGATCCTGCCTCGGTGCCAGAGATGGCCGTGTGTCGGTTAGAAGGAGACCAGCTGAGGTCCTGCAACCAACCTGTCTGCGTGCTAGACCTACATCTGGAGTTATGGTCTGGGTGCTGTTTCATATGACAGCAGGATCACTGTCGTGGTTATCCCGCGCACGCTGACTGCAAATTTATACGTCAGTCTGGTGATTCGACTTATCGTGCTCTCGTCCATGAACAGCATTCCAGGGGGTGTTTTCCGACAGAATAACGATCGTCCACGTGCTATTTTTCTAACCCAACATGCTCTACAGAGTGTCGACATTTTGGCTTGGCCTGCTTAATCACCAGATCTGTCTCCATTCGATCACATACGGCACATTAACGGACGAAAACTCCAGCGTCATCCACGAACAGCATTAACCGTCCCTGTACTGAACGATCCAGTGCAACAAGCATGGAATTTCATCCCACAAACTGACGTTCGTCACCAGTACAACAAAGTGTACGAGCCATGCAATCTTGCATTTAACATTCTGGTGCTACATACGTTATTAATGTACCAGTATTTCACATTTGCGACGACTTATCTCGCGCTTGTACGAGGGTTGAAACTTTAATAGTGGCAACTATTTATTGACAGCTCGTACAAAATAGATGCGTGTTTCAAAGATTTACTGGCCTTCAAAGTAGTTACCAGCATTGTGTATAACCAGTTGCCAGCGATGTGGAAGTCGTAGGATACTCTTAGCAGTGCCACTTGTGGTGACAGTTCGAGCGGCACGGTCTATTGCCCGACGAATTTGTAGCAGTTCTGAAGCGAATGCCGTGAAGTGTTTCCTTCAGTTTAGAAATCGAGTTGAACTTACGAGGGCTTAAGTCAGGGGAATGCAGTAGGTGGTATAGCCTCACCAGTCAACCAAATAACAACTTGCACTGTACGTGCTTGAGCATTGTCCTGCAAAATGATGGTCAGGTCCTGCACAAAGTGTCATCAATTCTGTCACTATGCTGTTCATTTTTGGAACACAACCTACGACCAGCTTAGAGGCAGAAGTGATGACACTTTCTACAGAACCTGACCATCATTTTGCAGGACAATGCTCAAGCACGTACAGTGTAAGCTGTTACTGATTTGTTTGACTAATGGGGCTACACCTCCTACTGCACTCCCCTGAGTTAAGTCCTCGTAAGTTCAACTAGATTTCTAAACTGAAGAAAACGCTTTACGGCATTCGCTTCAGAACTAATACAAAATTCGTCGGGCAATAGACCGCGCAGCCCGAACTGTCGACACAACTGGCACTGCTAAGAGTACCTACGACTTCCACATCTCTGGCAACGGGTTATACACAATTCTGGTGACACTTTGAAGGTCAGTAAAACTTTGAAACACGTATCTACACTCCTGGTAATTGAAATAAGAACACCGTGAATTCATTGTCCCAGGAAGGGGAAACTTTATTGACACATTCCTGGGGTCAGATACATCACATGATCACACTGACAGAACCACAGGCACATAGACACAGGCAACAGAGTATGCACAATGTCGGCACTAGTACAGTGTATATCCACCTTTCGCAGCAATGCAGGCTGCTATTCTCCCATGGAGACGATCGTAGAGATGCTGGATGTAGTCCTGTGGAACGGCTTGCCATGCCATTTCCACCTGGCGCCTCAGTTGGACCAGCGTTCGTGCTGGACGTGCAGACCGCGTGAGACGACGCTTCATCCAGTCCCAAACATGCTCAATGGGGGACAGATCCGGAGATCTTGCTGGCCAGGGTAGTTGACTTACACCTTCTAGAGCACGTTGGGTGGCACGGGATACTTGCGGACGTGCATTGTCCTGTTGGAACAGCAAGTTCCCTTGCCGGTCTAGGAATGGTAGAACGATGGGTTCGATGACGGTTTGGATGTACCGTGCACTATTCAGTGTCCCCTCGACGATCACCAGTGGTGTACGGCCAGTGTAGGAGATCGCTGCCCACACCATGATGCCGGGTGTTGGCCCTGTGTGCCTCGGTCGTATGCAGTCCTGATTGTGGCGCTCACCTGCACGGCGCCAAACACGCATACGACCATCATTGGCACCAAGGCAGAAGCGACTCTCATCGCTGAAGACGACGTCTCCATTCGTCCCTCCATTCACGCCTGTCGCGACACCACTGGAGGCGGGCTGCACGATGTTGGGGCGTGAGCGGAAGACGGCCTAACGGTGTGCGGGACCGTAGCCCAGCTTCATGGAGACGGTTGCGAATGGTCCTCGCCGATACCCCAGGAGCAACAGTGTCCCTAATTTGCTGGGAAGTGGCGGTGCGGTCCCCTACGGCACTGCGTAGGATCCTACGGTCTTGGCGTGCATCCGTGCGTCGCTGCGGTCCGGTCCCAGGTCGACGGGCACGTGCACCTTCCGCCGACCACTGGCGACAACATCGATGTACTGTGGAGACCTCACGCCCCACGTGTTGAGCAATTCGGCGGTACGTCCACCCGGCCTCCCGCATGCCCACTATACGCCCTCGCTCAAAGTCCGTCAACTGCATATACGGTTCACGTCCACGCTGTCGCGGCATGCTACCAGTGTTAAAGACTGCGATGGAGCTCCGTATGCCACGGCAAACTGACGGCGGCGGTGCACAAATGCTGCGCAGCTAGCGCCATTCGACGGCCAACACCGCGGTTCCTGGTGTGTCCGCTGTGCCGTGCGTGTGATCATTGCTTGTACAGCCCTCTCGCAGTGTCCGGAGCAAGTATGGTGGGTCTGACACACAGGTGTCAATGTGTTCTTTTTTCCATTTCCAGGAGTGTATTTTGTACGAGCTGTAAATAAATAGTTGCCACTACTAAAGTTTCACCCTTTGTATTAACCTGTGATCTTGCGGTGGTAGTCACTTAAATATGTCACCTAGACAAATGCATTCCTGAAATGTGATTACTCTACATTAATTATTTTTTGGTGCTGTGATTTTTTCCGTCAGTGTAGATATTGACAGGTGTATTATCAGTCCATCAGTTTATGGCCTCGTAAGCAAGGCCCATGTTTCCAAATCCCAGTTCGGCAGTGTAACGTCTCCCTAGAATACCTTTACGCTTAGTTCTTGTGTTAGAAATTTCAGCTACAAATTTCTCCTTGCCATGCGCTCGTTAGAGTTAATGCCTTGTTGGTTTACACTTCTCTTGTTTGATTAAAAGATTTTTAATCGTCCTATTGCTGAATGACGTTGACAGTCTATCTGCGAGCTTTAGTTTCAAGAAAATTTCCAATGTCATGATGTCACTCTGTGTGATCGCCCTGTGATATTTGTTACTTCATAAAAATAGCGTGTACGAGCACGTGAATTCTCGAGTCTTAACCTTACGACGAAATTTTTTTTAAACATTTCAGCAGCGTCTGTCAGTGCCTTTCTTACTATTTCATTCAATTTATTTACCTACAAGATGTTGACAAAATTTTCACCAATTCGTTCATTGGCTACTAATTACAATTAAAAAGGCAAAGATATTCACAGCTCAACAAACAGCGACAATCCGTTCCATGTTCACACTTTCCAGCAACCATTATATTCACAACAGCCTTTAGTTTGTATGTTGTATGCCTTTGTAGGTAAATACACACACATATATTTTCTATATCTACTCTACTTCTTCCAGCTTGTACACGTACGAGAGATTACCAACAGAATAGTTAGTGTTACATGGAGGTACAATAAGGGAGTTGTCCTGATACTAAAAACTTGAAGCTGACATCCACCATGTTAGCTGTGCTAAATATCAATTTGCGGTGGAAGTGTTTTTATAAAAAATGCATGCTTTACGGGTGTATCAGCCATTCCGATTTTAGTCTGAAGTTCAAAAGACTTACATTTCATTCGTAAGTGGACCCGTTCAAGCGACATTTTCTTTTATGTAGATGAATTATAGCAGCACTGTTTGCCTTTGCTGTAGTGATTTTAATTCTGTCATTTGACTTAGATTTCCCATCATTCCAACTCGAAAAAATCTCTGGTTACCGCTACAGTCGCAGGTTCGAATCTTGCCTCGGGCATGGATGTGTGTGATGTCCTTAGGTTAGTTAGGTTTAATTAGTTCTAAGTTCTAGGCGACTGATGACCTCAGAAGTTAAGTCGCATAGTGCTCAGAGCCATTTGAACCAACCAATCTCTGGTTAAACACTGGAAGAAGAAAAGATAGGAAACCAAGCAAGGCAAACTATGTTCTAAACATTTTCGGGAAGAGGGCACAGACTGAACATCAGTTTCGTGAGTCCGTATTATGGTACATAATATATCACATACCTCTCTTCTCGGTCATTCGAAAGTATAACAAAAATAAATTACATTAACGAGGCGAAATGCCTTGTATTACTGTATCACATGTGTATTTAAGAACAGAAGGATGTCTGAAAATTCCTTTCTGGTGCTGTGTTATTCAAGATAGCATCGTAACAACTACTACATGCTCTATTAAAAACAGGGAGCAATTGTAAGTAATAGTCTGCTACTGGATTGGAGCATCTAACATGGCAACGCCAGCTTCAAAGCAACTTACAGTGAGAGTTTGTAGCACCGTCTGCTCTTGTTATAACTTCATGTACTTTTATTTCAATTTAAACTGTGAAGAATCCAAAGAACATACAGATACGCCTTTTGTTTGGTAACATCTCAATGTACACGTTTATTAACATGTTATCTGTATCCTGCTGAAACTGTGTTTCATAGCATCCCCTTTGAAGCAATCAATCTAGGCTAGCCAGAAAATGAAGACAAATAAACCTTTATCCCCAGTCGCCACCGCCGTTTTGCTCCTGTTTGTTAAATTGATTTTTACAAAACTCTCTGTCTTCAGGTATTCATTCCTGTCAATTTAGCTTCTCCCACTACTTTTTCGTTACAGACTTCATGCAAAATCGATTTCAGTTTAGACACCAATGGACTAAAAGAGTTACTTCTGATTGATTAATGATTGTGTATCTTCAAGAAGTTATATACTTTCAACATAGGTGTCAGAAACTTCCTTTAGATCAAACACACTTCCGAAATTACTTAACGTTTCCGTTCCGTACCAGTAATTCACACCTATTACCACTTGTACAATCCAGAGAGAGTGCAAGTGAGAAAACGTCAATCTCAATAAACAACCAAAGAAGTACGCGTTTTTGATGATTATCTCTATTCGACGAAAGCCAACTCCCTGATTCTCTTCGATAACAGCCTCGTGTCTACATTGGCTCCAGTTCCACTTGTTGTTACTTATCTACAGCACAAAACACGTACATACTTAATACCTTGTCACTAAGGAAATATAAATTAACGTTTTCCTATTTATCGGTGCTGGATACAGCCCTATAAAGCTATGGTTGTAACTGTCGTCAACGCTGGCCAACAGGAACGCTCCAATTTGGTCCATCACAGCATGCAACTTTAAATTATCACAGTGGTTCACAACATGGAACATTTCTTTACATAGCGAAAGAAACAATATGGGACATCCATCGATTTTCATATTAAGTATACGCTCTACGAATAAGGAATTCAGGAGCTATTCCCACTTTATCTTCAAGGATTCTGTCGTCTCTTAGGTTATCAATATGAGAAATGTTCTTGGTATACAGAGTGGTCAAGGTAGATTTTGCAACTTCGTAGATGTGTATAAATAGATTGGGGTGACTCACAGAGCTCGTTACTGTACAGTTCTTTAGACAACTACATCAAGCTCTTAGCCTATAGTTTTTTAAGTTTGTGTATGACTTCTTCTTCATCTCATGGCGTTACAACTCTTCGTGTGTCATAAAGTCTTCTCTGTTCTCTGTAGCACGTTTCTCCAGCGTCACCTGACTCTGAGAGATTTTATGTCTTCTTTCATGTCCTCCATCCACTGTTTTCGTAGCTATCCTCACCCTCTCTTCTTCCAATTTGCCCCCATTCAAAAACATTATTAGCCGTTCTTTCAGAATCGATCGTAAGAACATGTCCAAGTCAGGATCTTACAATGTCAGCTCCTTGTATGAGGCGGCGCAACTCAGCGTTCGTTCTAGATATCCAAAACCGTTACTTTCCTGAACTGTCCCATAAATGTTGAGCAGGACTCTGCGTTGAAGTATGCTGAGGTGCTGCTCGTCAGTGCTCGTTTCGGTATGACCGTCGTTGGTAATCTGGCAGACACCTCACCTGGACACAGCCCCGCCGCATGTCAGCTATAACTTTTTCATCTGCGGCGTACAATAGACTTATGACCTCAGCTACACCAACTCCGATAAATAACCTCAAGTGAAAATCAAGAAGTGTCACATCCGGTTGTCGAAGCTGTCGTAGAAGGAACCCAGCTTGATGTGTCCACTGAAGTTGAAAGACGCTACTGAGAAAATCCTAGACTATATTGAGTTAGTGCAGAGGTTTGCATACTTGCTGGAAGCAGTGTTTTTGGTCATCTTCTACAATTCGTCACATAAAAATGTGTTTTAGAGCATATCAAGATTCATATCAGATTTGCTACGAGTTCAGCAAGAGTTCTTTGCCAAAATTTATCTGATAGTTTGCAATATTTTTGTTTTCTCCAAGTGCCACCTGGAGTTGGTAGTTTGCTTATAACGTTACGTAGTTTGTTTTCTTGTTGTTTCTCGCTATGTTTGTTTCTTTGCTTCTAGGTGTTTGATTTTGATATTTTTGGTGTTCGGCAAATGTTGAATATCTTGTTTTTCATGTCCAATTTTGAAATATATACTGGTTAGTTGTATTTAGAAATTCATGTGCCCGAACGTTCAAACACAGATAAAAATAATGAAAAAGTAGAAAACTCAAATGACAGAAGAAAACTGGACTGCAAGCTACAGTTATTTATGGTACGACGCAGTAACGTGGTGTAGAACTTTCTGATTCGGGATACTGGCTGTCGGGACGAAATTGATTCGTTTGTGAAAATCTGTTGCATAGTTCCTGGTTGAGGAGACCGTTTTCGACAAGGTGGTTCTGAATTTAAGTTTTTTTTATTTCTCTTTTAAACGTGTACGTTTCTCCTATGCATAATTAAAACGGTTTACCCGTCGTAAAAACTACGTACGGTGTGGTAACACGGTAGTATACGTGGACGCATTGAGGTGTCGTTGTGAGGCATATAATAAGTTTTGTAAATGCTTGAATAAAACATACGACGTTGCAAAAAAATCTTAGTTTTGGAGTGTCTTGCATAATTAATTTAATCGTACACGAAATGTATTCGCGTTTACGAATTCGGGCAACCATCAGCTGTATAAGGGAATGACGACAGTGAAAATTTGTGCCGCACCGGGACCCGAACCCAGATTTTCCGCTTTACGCGAGCGGTCGCCTTAACCGCTTTTCTAAATCGTTGTTGTTCGCGGCATTTGGTCTGGGCGAAAGTCACACAACACCTGTTCGAGTTGATCTTTTAATACTTCACTCAGTATTTTTTTTTCCAGGCACGCTCTGCTACTGTGCCAGCAACCGTTTTGGCTACCCCCGTACGACCCACGGCTAGACGCAAAGTTCCATATATTGTCTTTCCTGCGTCGATGTAATTACCGTAGAGGGGAGGACATTGTAATTGAAAGTCGCTTGCCCGGTGTCTGCGTATAAATACGATGCTGTTGTTCAGAAGTACGCTGCAGCAGCGTTCCTTCTTACACGCACACATGTCCGAAGGAGGGTTGCATCGCTCTTCTTAACAACACAGGCACTGCAATGCCTCACTCACAAGTACTTGCAGATACTCGGGTACTTTCCACAAACTAACTAAGACTCTCGGATTTACGGGAAAGCACTGTTCTAACTGCCCTCGTCGCCTGAGACTGTCACCAGCAGGTCCTGTTGACCTCCGGCCCTGCGAGAAGCTGGGGAGACGTGAAAGCGTTGATCCCCCTAGGCTATGCCGGAGAGCTACACCATCCGCGGCGTACACACCTGTGCGTGCGAGTGTGTGCGCGTGTGTGTGTACGTACGTCGTGACGGCGCGTGGAAGCGAGCGAGCCCGGACCTACTGACCGCATTCCATGCGCCTGTGCCATCTCCCAGATGGGCGGCTGGCTGAGGGACCCGCTCGACGCTGCGGTCTAGTGTCAGGCATTAAGCGTGCCATCTGAGCTTATTACGAAGCCCTCATTTGGGTGTAGGGTGAGGTTCGCTAGCCGCTCTGATCACCGACTAAGCGCCAAGCCACAAGGCAGAGTGCCTGCTACTGGCGCTAGATTCTCACGGGAACAGCTTCATCTTCACCTTCAACTTCTAGTTCCTTCTCTGACGGACTTTCGCCCATTGATACAGCGGCAATACACCCGCGAAATGAAAAGTTTGACGGTTTCTGCCTCACGTTATGGCTGAGGTTTTTAATTATTTTTGTTGTTGTTGTGTAAAAAGCCTTCCTCAGTAACCAAAACAGTGTAACGATGTTACTACACTACTGACCATTAAAATTGCTACCCCACAGACATGACGTGCTACAGGCGCGAAATTTAACCGACAGGAAGAAGATCAAATGATTAGCTTTTCAGAGCATTCACACAAGGTTGGCGCCTGTGGCGACACCTACAACCTGCTGTCATGAGGAGAGTTTGCAACCGATTTCTCATATACAAACAGCAATTGACCGGCGTTGTCTGGTGAAACGTTGTTGTGATGCCTCGTGTAAGGAGGAGAAATGCGTACCATCACGTTTCCGGCTTTGATAAAGGTCGGATTGTAGCCTATCGCGATTGCGGTTTATCGTATCGCGACATTGCTGCTCGCGTTGGTCGAGATCCAATGACTGTTAGCAAAATATGGAATCGGTGGGTTCAAGAGGGTATACGGAACGCCGTGCTGGATCCCAACGGCCTCGTATCACTAGCAGTCGAGATGACAGGCATCTTATCGGCATGGCTGTAACGGATCGTGCAGTCACTTCTCGATCCCTGAGTCAACAGATGCGGACGTTTGCAAGACAACAACCATCTGCACAAACAGATCGACGACGTTTGGACCAGCATGGACTATCAGCTCTGAGACCATGGCTGCGGTTACCCTTGACGCTGCATCTCAGACAGGAGCGCCTGCGATGGAGTTCTCAAGGACGAACCTGGCTGCACGAATCGAGGTTCTGTTTACAACTTCATGATGGTCGCATCCGTGTTTGGCGACATCGCGGTACACGCACATTGGAAGCGTGTGTGTATTCGTCATCGCTATACTGGCGTATCACCCGGCATGATGGTATGCGTTACACGTCTCGGTCACCTCTTGTTCCCATTGACGGCACTTTGAACGGTAGACGTTACATTTCAGATGTGTTACGACCTGTTGCTCTACCCTTCATTCGATCCCTGCGAAACCCTACATTTCAGCAGGATAATGCACGACCGCATGTAGCAGGTCCTGTACGGGCCTTTCTGGATACAGAAAATGTTCGACTGCTGCCCTGGCCAGCACATTCTCCAGATCTCTCACCAATTGAAAATGTCTGGTCAATGGTGGTCGAGCAACTGGCTCGTCAGAAGAAGCCAGTCATTACACTTGATGAACTGTGGCATCGTGTTGAAGCTGCATGGGCAGCTGTACCTGTACACGCCATCCAAGCTCTGTTTCACTCAATGCCCAGGCGTATCAAGGCCGTTATTACGGCCAGAGGTGGTTGTTCTGGTTACTGATTTCTCAGGATCTAGGCACCCAACTTGCGTGAAAATGTAATCACATGTCAGTTCTAGTATAATATATTTGTCCAATGAATACCCGTTTACCATCTGCATTTCTTCTAGGTGTAGCAATTTTAATAGCCAGTAGTGAACTTCTGTGTCTTAATCTGCTCTACAACAAATTTGTTAAAGTAAATTTCTGCACTTGTTTGCAAATATATAAGTATTAATTAGTTCCTAGACACATTGCCAGTATCGACAGAGTATTACCGCTCTACGTACCCTTTATAAATTTCTACACAGATTTGCTGCACTCCAAAGCTAATCAAATAATTCAAACTCAGATTACATTAGGAGTTTCAGAATATCTTTCTTGATACTCTGAAAAGTTAAAAGACAAAAATAAAATCCTGTTATTTCTTCCTTCCCTTTAAGTATTTGACTTAACGACCCGTTCTAGCTCAATCAGGCAGTCCTTCACTGTGTCTCCCCAGTGGTCATCGTCCGACAGGTCGGCACTCAAATGCGAACTTCGGGGTTCTATGGCCTTCCATATATTGTCCGTGAGGCTACCCTCACCTCTATACCCCTCAATGACGTCCTTCAGGGGTCTAACTTTTATAAAGTCCCTAACTGTAGTGTTCCGGTTTTGGACTGTTCTGATACATCCTTAGAAAAATCCTTGATGTGCTACTCGTTGGGTATCTGTCGGCTGGGAGAGTCCAGTGTATCAGATATCCGTCCAGTATCTAGTGGTCGCTTGTTACGTTTAATTTTTAATTGCCTTTGTGTGTATCTATGCATGTATGTATGTGAGTGTGTGTATCAAAGTATCAAAGCATAATTCGGCGATCATTAAGCACGAATCTATTCCGCACATTTCGGTTTATAAGGGAAAACGTGTTTCGTGCATTCTGATCAATTTTAACTATCACTAAATTGCTTGCGAGCTTATACGCTGAAGAGCCAAAGAAACTGGTACACCAGCCTAATATCGTGCAGGACCCCGCGAGCACGCAGAAGGGCAAAGCGGATATGCTCAATAATGTTCATGTCTGGGACGTTTGATGGCTAGCGGAAGTGTTTATACTCAGAATAGTGTCCCTGGAGCCATCCTGTAGCAATTCTGCACGTGCGGGGGTGTCACATTGACGTGCTGGAATTGTTCAAGTCCGTTGGAATGCACAATGGACATGAATGGATGCAGGTGATCAGACAGGATACTTACGCACGTGTCATCTGTCAGAGTCGTATCTAGACGTATCAGGGGTCCCTTATCACTCCATCTGCACACGCTCCACATAATTACAGAGCCTCCATCAGCTTGAACAGTCCTCTGCTGACATGCAGGGTCTGTGGATTCATGAGGTTGTCTTCATACCCGCACACGTCCATCCGCTCGATGCAATTTGAAACGAGACTCGTCCGACCAGGCAACATGTTTCCAGTCATCAACAATCCAATGTCGGTGTTGACGGGCCCAGGGAAGGTGTAAAGCTTTGTGTCGTGCAGTCACTAAAGGTACACAAGTGGGAATTCGGCCCCGAAAGCCTATATTGATGATGTTTCGTTGAATGGTTCGCACGCTGACACTTGTTAATGGACCAGAATTGAAATCTGCAGCAATTTGCGGAAGGATTGCACTTCTGTCACGCTGAACGATTCTCTTCAGTCAACGTTGATCCCGTTCTTGCAGGATTTTTTCCGCCCGCAGCGATGTCGGAGATCTGATGTTTTACCGGATTCTTGATGTTTACGGTACGCTCGTGAAATGGTCGTACTGGAAAATCCCCAATTCATCGCTACCTCGGAGATGCTGTGTACCATCGCTCGTGCGGTGACTATAATACCACGTTCAAACTCAGTTAAATCCTGATAAACTGCCATTGTAGCAGCAGTAACCGATCTAACAACTGCGCCAGACACTTGTGGTCTTATATAGGCGTCACTGACCACAGAGCCGTATGCTGCCTGTTTACATATATATGTTTGCATGTGAATAAGCATGCCTATACCAGTTTATTTGGCGCTTCAGTGTAGAACCTTAAATGAAAGCGGTAAATGCTATAGTAAAGTTACTGCTTTGAATGAAGCTGGTGTTTCCTCAATTATAGTGTGTGTGTGTGTGGTTTGAGGTTTTCGGGCGCTAAACAGCGTGGTCATCAGCGCCCACTCAATAATAGTAAGTAACTGCTATTTACCTACTACCATGTATACGTCAAAATTGTAAAGCTTCACCGTGGATTGGAGTCCCCCTTGTACATTCCCCTTCTACATTCGAACGTCGGAGGAAGGTAAATGACGTACCAACTCCAATATAACCATGCCCTCTTTGTTCTAAACAACCTTCGGGTTATTGAAAAATTTATCGTGTATTCCTAATTTTTTGGTAACGTACACCACTATATTGACAATTGTCTAAAATTTTTTGTTATGTACATGACATGACGTAAGAATAGCAGCCTGTTTACAGTATATCTAGTGTTCTTATGTGCCCTTTATCAATCTTGAGCCCATATGTCCTTGTGAGATATTAATATTAGTTCAGATCTTTGTTCACTTCATAAAACTGTAGATCTTACTTCCATTCAGAATGATGATTGTATACCATAAAATGAGTGCAGAGCAGAAAAGCTCAGGCATGAGTTACTCAAAACTGACGAGAGGCGAATTTTATGGCAATGCCACTAGGTTCTGGTTGATGCAAGATTAAATGTAAGATCAGATTTTAGCAATTTCGGTAGAAGAAACCCCTGGGACCAGTGTGTGACGATTAGCAGCAGCATAAGGCGTATGTCACTCTCTTATTTGGGGGTGGGGGTACTTCATGGACAATTGCTGCACCCATCTAATCTACAGCACGTTCAGGCCCTAAGGCCACAGGATCATCAAGGCCGATGGCAGTTCTGTCAACAGCTGTTGCAGAAGTGTGCCACAGATACACTTTCATCTCTAAGATTTAATTTATCAAGGAGGCAGCGTTCACAAAAGATGGTGTGGTAAATTTCCATAACCAGCATGTAAGGTCAGATGCAAACCCCATGCAATTCAGGATAGAGGGCATGAACACTGATTGTCAATCAACGTATGGGCAGGTGTAGTTGGATGATAGATTAATAGGGCCATATGTACTATCACAATGGCTTATTGAGGCGCATTATCTGGATTTTCTCATTAATGTACAGCATATTTGTGGCCTTCCAGCAATGAATACAAGTATGGTTCATGCTTGTTTGTGCACCAGCACGCTTCCGCTACAATGTGCGTGAACATCCGACGCACACATTTCAGGGCTGCTGGATTGGTAGGCGGAGGCCCCACACCTCGTCTGTCTCGTTTCCCGGACCTCAGTCCCCTAGACTTTTGGTTATGGGGACAGTTGAAGGGATTGGTCTATGCCACGTCAATCAGTGACGTGCGGACACTACTTTGTCATGTCTTCAATGCGTACCATCAGGCACAACAAGAACCAGGTATACTTCAAAGGGTACATCATTTCTTGTGCTGGAAGGCAGAGGCGTGCGTTGTCAGGAATGGACGCCAAGTTGAAAATCTACTGTAAACACGTGTTTATGGCTGATAGTACGTATTTCTGGATCCATATATTTTGACTTATCTCATAAAGTGTATATTTCCAGACCAATGTTTATTGGATATATCTTTCTTGTTGCGATCAGTACTAGCACCTCTCAAAGTATTTGACTCCTCTTTTTGAACACCCTGTAAAAACATGATAAATGTTCACAAGTAAAGCCACCACGCTGTTTTAAATGGGAGGCTATTGGGAACAAAGAAAATGCATCAGAAATAACTCATGGTTCAATTGTGATCTAGCACCAGCGAACATGGCGGTCTAAGTTCAAAGTTATAATATGCAATTGATATTCAACTGCATTTGGCTGATATCCCAGGCCTAACTCATACAGTTGATTCAAAGATGATATCAAATGATGAATCCTACAATAGCATCGAAACAAACTACGCAAGTGAGTAAAATGTGTAAAAGGACAGTACTGGAGTAAAGCCATTTCTGGGCCAATTTGTTTGTGTGGGTTCCATACATTCAAGGGCAAGCATACATTCAGGTGACAATTATACCCCTCCCCTTAACCTATAGTTATGTTAATTGATTATGTTCCCCTGAAGAATGATGCATGACTCCATGGGGATAATCCTTCCTTCTGAGTAACCCCCCCTCCCTCTCATCATCCACTACCTCTTTGGGAAGAGGGACACTTGTTCAGTTCAGAACCACTTTTCCCCCTCTTGAGAAATCCTCCAGCCCTCCCCCTGATGTCCCTTCCCCTTCACCACTTGTGAATTGGCGGGTAAAAGACTCAGTCTGTGCTGAGCTGCTGGTGTGAAAGGTGCAAATATTATCCTGTCCAGCCACTGCATGTCCCAATTACATAATTACACTGCTGGAGATTGGAGGTCTTGCTGGAAAATTTTCGTATGTCTCTTCACTTGATGAGCAGGGATGAGCTGAGCTAGTGCACAATGCCACCACCACCACTCCCCCCCCCCCTACCAATGATCCACGCCCCCTCCCTCCCCACCCCTCCTAAAAAATTGGCCAGAAAAATCGCCCTGTCTGTGCTTAGCTGGTTGAACTGGAAGGCTCCCAGGACAGGTAATTCACTTACGTTGCACAGGGCATAATAATATATTGTCTATTTATAAAATTCAGTTTGCATTTCAATTTGTAGGGGTTGGATCTCTTTATTTGGTGGGAGAAGCTTATTATCCTCTGCTGTTTACTTAATTGTGGAAGATGAAGTAAATAAAATCAACAAAAGAGGCAACATATTTATGAAAACTAGCCAGATATGTGGATATGCCGATGACATTGCTATAGTAGGAAGAAATACCAATACACTCCTAGAAACATACTGGGCAATGGAAACAGAAGCCTTAAAAATTGGCCTCATAGTAAATGAAAACAAAACAAAGTATATGGAAACGTCACAATCTGAGGCCAGAAAGCCGGCCGAAGTGGCCGTGCGGTTAAAGGCGCTGCAGTCTGGAACCGCAAGACCGCTACGGTCGCAGGTTCGAATCCTGCCTCGGGCATGGATGTTTGTGATGTCCTTAGGTTAGTTAGGTTTAACTAGTTCTAAGTTCTAGGGGACTAATGACCTCAGCAGTTGAGTCCCATAGTGCTCAGAGCCATTTGAACCATTTGAGGCCAGAAGAACCCCTCAAAACCTAAACATCAATGGGAAATACTTCAATGGAGTGTCCTCTTTTAACTACTTGGGAGCCCTAATAACAAATGATAACAGTATTGGAAAGGCTATAAGGGAAAGAATACAAGCAGGAAACAGAGCTTACTTTGCAAATATGCAGCTTTTCAAAAATAGCCTTGTTACAAGAAAAACTAAACTACTAATATATAATTCCCTAGTCCACCCAGTTATCACATACGACTCAGAGGTATGGACGTTGACAGAACACGATAAAAATGCACTAAGAAGCATTGAGCAGAAATTACTATGCAAAATCTATGGGCCAATAAGGGAGGAAGAAGGCTGGAGAATACGCTACAATGCCGAATCACAAGAGTTAACACAAGGCAGGGACATAGTAAAATTTGTGAAATCACAGCGAATACGATGGCTAGGACACTTGGAGAGAATGGCAGAGGATAGAATTCCAAAAAAAATGATGAAAGGTATGATCCATTCAGTTAGGCGAAAAGGGAGACCTAGAAGATGGATCGACGAGGTAATAATGGATATCACCAATATGGGAGTCCGGGGATGGAAAAGAGCAGCAAATAACCGAGAAGTGTGGAGGAAGATTGTTGAAGAAGCCAAGGCTCACCAAGGGCTGTAGCGCTACTGAAGAAGAAGAAGAAGTTCTTATAAAATACACCAAGAAGAAGTAATGAAATATATAAATAGATTACAGTTTTTCAGTTGGCCAAGGAATACTGTCACGAAATCGTTATCAACATAAAACACCTACCACATGTAACTGCACTATTACAGATGGCGCTAAACGCATCTGCCAGAAAACCTCCTGATCCCTTTGCCTGCCATCCACTGGGCTGCACCTCGTGCCATCCACTGCCGAGGTCACGGCTGCACCGTCCCACGGAGAAATAGCTGTGCCATGTGCGTCGACCGCATCAGCATTTAAGTGCAAATTTCCTTGTATTCTCACGGCAGTTGTACAAGACGCTAGGTTATTGTCAATCTATATGGAAATTACATGCATACTGAGTTCTTCAGCTGCCTAGAGGTCGATGCCTGTGACAACGGATGCAAGTAACATTTTTTGCGGCTGACGACTCAGAAGATCAATCTGGGACCACAGTCCCCTTTGTTTGTGGAGGTGTCATTTGATACTCAGCACCATGCTCTCTCTCTTCCCCCCCCCCCTCCCCCTCTCTCCCTCTCAAAGGGTTGCTTCCTGACCAGCAAGCATCTGTTGCATGCCACTGGAAACCACATTAATCCCTCTTTTGTCTTGAACAAATTAAATCGATACCTTCTGTGTGGGACAGATTTTCCTTGCTTCCTATCAGTGGGTTCTAGCTCTGGTATATTTGACAGGAAATTGTGGGGCTATCTGGGAGCTTAACCCGCAACTGTCTGGTTTCCAAAACCCTACTCTTCCCCTTTCTGGATTTTCCTTGCCCACTATTGGTTGATACTGACACAGTTTCCTTTTGATGGGAAATCCATCTCATTGGAGGCAGCTGAAAATGGTGGCGAGAATTTCATAATTGACAACTGTGGCTCTGGAAATATCAATTTCCCACATAAATCTGTAGACTCCTTATGACTCAACTTAATGTTCAATGTAAATTCTTTCATACCCCTAGAGCTGGAGATGCGCCGAAAATACAATATTCCACATAAAAATCGGACAATCTATGCCTCACTTACGACTGGACGTAGTCTGTTCACTTTCCACCCACATAATTTTCATTCTGCCAGAACACTGACCACAGTAACTTTACACTCACACACATAAACATTTCAAATAAGCAGTGCAATTATCTTCAGTACGTGTATAGCGTCCAAAAAAATTACGTTATGTCCACACTAAGACTGGCTAGGTGTCTCGATTCTTTTCAGATCAAGGCAATTACTTGACATGTTGGTCTTCCAGCCAATCGGATTCGAGAACAGACTGCAGGGATTTTCAGTCAGCGTTTCCGGAAGGTGCTGCACCCCACCAAGACACTCTTGAACAAGCGTTGTAAAGCACAGGCGTCTGACACTATGTGATACTCTCCTGTGGAAGAAAGGGTTGGAGAGACATCACCAGTATGGACTGGTGTACTGTAATAAACATCGCAGTCGATAGTGCAACAAAGAACATGTGGGGATCTGCTTACGGTAGCTGATGGTCATGTGCCCATGATGTTACAACCGTATTGCCTACCCTGTTTGAACACTATACCAAATCCAGTTTAACCCTTGCATTGGTATATTGTGTAGCTGTTCACGAAGTGAATCTGTCATTCGTTACGGTCATATATACCGTGAATGCAGTAAAATCACAGTTCCCAGGCGTCAAATCTATCGTCCCCTTCAGCTAGACATAAGTAAGTTTTTGCAGGAATAGCAGTCTGATCACGTCCCACGTACGTCTGGTGATATGTCAGAACAATAACCACAGTTATTTTACATTCCAACAGCATAGCTTACCCGACAAGTAGCGAGATTATCGTTTATAGGTGGACAGCTTCAGAAAAATTGTGGTATGTCCACACTCACACCAGCTGGGTGTCGTTACTCACGGCCTACCATAGTTTCCCATAGTAAAACTTTCGCACCACTTAGTTGTTTTTACATATTTGCCTAGGTATATGGGGCTTAATTACAATTAAAAAACCCTCGTCTGTTTTATTTATGTTACATACGTTCTTGCACGATAGACGGAGTTTGCCAGAGTAGGAAAAACCAACACACTTCATGTAGAAAGAGTAACTTAGAAGGGTCCAGCTAACTTCAATAAAGACATCACCTCGCCCCCAGATATCTCATCCTTACAGGAAGTCACTATTTCGCCACATCGTAATCAAGAACAGACTGTAGGTGTTTCCCGATTGATCAATTTATTGTTTCCAATAGTGGTACTGCAAGTGCACTCCTGTCAAACCCCTGCCCTGTCTCCTGCAAATTGTTTAAGGACATAGCGGAATTCAGCTGAAATATGAAATTCTCACTACCATTTTCAGTTACCTCCAACATTATGGATTTTCCACTATATGACCTAACTGTACCAATATCCACCAACAGGACGCAAGGAAAGTCCAGAAAGTGGAAGTGTAGTGTTTGCGATCTGTTGTGGGATTGACTCCCGGATAGTCCCAGAATTTCCTCCAGATATGCCAGTTTTGGTATCCATCAATAGGAAGCAACGAAAAACTGTCCCTCACAGAGAGTATCGATTTAATTTGTTAGTCAATCAATTTGATTGAGGGGGGGGTAGAATATATGAACTGTTTCCAAGACATCCACAGCCCAGAATTTTGAGCAGGGGTGGGGATTTATCAGGTTCATGACAAAATAGGGGTTGGTGTGGTTTCTGGTGGCATACGACAGATGCTCGCTGGTAGGAAGTAACCACTTGAGAGAGAGATTGGGGGGGGGGGGGGGGCGAAAGAGAGAGAGAGAGAGAGAGAGAGAGAGAGAGAGAGAGAGAGAGAGAGAGTGAGAGACAGCATGAGTTTCAACAGGAACTCCCCAGTCCTGAATATCAAAACATGCCACCATGTACAAGGGGGATCCTCGGCCACAGGTTGACCTGCAGGCAGGGCAGCAACCAAAATTGTTGCTTGCATTTGCTGTCATGGGGAGTGCCCTCTAGCCTGCTGAATACCTCATTACGCATTGCTAGCGCATGTAATTTCAATACTGTTTGACAGTCTGTGGCTGGTCGGGCTGGTGTGCCAACACTGGGAGATTGGTGCTTAACAGCCAATGTGGTCGACGTGTGCCGCACAGATGTGTCTCCATAGTATGGTGTGGTTGTGTGAGCCAGGCAGTGGACGCCACGGGGTGTGACATGGTGGACGATTCAGTCAGAAGGATTTTTGCCCGAAATGTTTATTGTGATCTGCAATTGCGTATTATATGTGGTGTTTTATGCTGACGTCGATTTTATGACGATATTCCTTTTGCGATAAAAAAAGATATGTTTATGTACTTAATTACTACGTTTAGATGTATTTTACAACATTTGTATCTTCCAGAATTAAATAAAACGCAGAAAACGATGAGCTTTCCTCACCAACACTGCTAACTGGTAATCAAATTGAATTTTGTAAATAAACAATAAATAGCTTTTTATGTCTTCTGCAATGAAATTGAATTTCATGCCGTGATATCCTTCCAATCCACCAGCTGAGCACAGACTGAGCAATTTTTTCCCCGCCAATTTTTGCAGGAGGTGTGGGGATGGAGTGTTGCTGCGTGATGGGACATACTTTGAAGGTGGCATTGTGCATTAGGTCAATCGATTCTTGCATGTCGAGGTGAGCACATACACGAAAATTTGCCAACAAGACAACATCTCTGGCCTGCATTAGTGTAATTAAGTAATTAGAATATTTAGTTGCTGGACAGGCTTATACTTGCACCTTCCACCCAGCAGGTGAGCACAGATTGAGTTTTTTACCCGCCAATTCACAAGTAAGGGAGGGGAAGGGAGTGCTGGGGGATTTGCCAAGGTGGAGAGGGAAGTGGCTCTGAACTGTACAAGTTTCCCTTTTCCTAGGTGGGTGGGAGAGGAGGAGGCGGAGGGGGTGGCTGTTTTCTTAAAGGAGAGACTATCCCCAGGTGGTCACAAGTCAACCTTCAGAGGGCCATAAATCAATTAGCATTACAATAGGTTAAGGGGAGGGGGGGATGATTGTTCCCTGAATGGATGCTTGCCTCTGAAGACATGCAATCTGCACAAACAAAATTTTGCACCTATCGCTGCTTTGCTCCAAGTACAGAATACTTTCTAAAATGTTATATAAGTTGATACTCAATCCAGGCAAAACAATTGGTTATGTGGTGGAGTGTGCTTCGGTAAGACTAGTTTTGTTTCTGTTAGCATTGTGACTCATTTTGCCAGCTGCTTTGTTACGTGGTTACGCGACACACAGAGCTTCGACAGTTTCTTTTACAGTACAACCCCTATCTACTAACCCTTTCCTCAGGTGGATAATGGGTGACAAATATATTTCTTGTCTCTTATTCTGTGTAACATGATGCACGGTGCAGGATGTGATTGGTGCAAAACATATTCAGTATGCTGTCCACCTTTTTCTGCAACAAGTTGAAATCGAGAAACAGCATGTTCCACAACTGATCGAAGTGTTTCCAGGGTCACGTTCAGAATGTGCTGCGCAATGTGTGCCTTCAATGCTGCTAAGTTTGCAAACGGAACACTGAAAACAACATCTTCTAGATAGCCCCACAGCCAGAAGTCACACGCATTAAGATAAGGTAATCGGAATGGACAGGCTGTAGAGAAATGGCGACTGATAATTCTAGCATTTCCGAAATGGCGCTTCAGCAGCTGCTTAACTGGAATTATAATGTGCAGAGGTGCGCTCTCTTGCATAAAAATGGTCCCATCCACACATCCACGCTGTTGGAGAGCTGGAAAGACATGGTTGCGCAAAAAGACACAGTGACGTCACAGGTAACAGAATCGGAAGCACCTGTCTCTTCGAAGAAATATGGTCCTATGATAAACGGTGCAGTAAACTCGCACCATCCCGAGACGTTTTCAGGATGAAGTGGTACTGGTTGATTTGCGTGTGGATTTTCCGTTGCCCATATTCGACAATTCTGTGTTTTGACATGTCCTGTCAGATGGAAGTGGGATTCGTCTGCCCACAAGATCTTCCACGGCCAATCATTGTCCACTTGCATGCGAGCAAGAAATTCTAAAGCAATCTCTTGCTGGCAGGTCAACAGGAAGCAACTTGTGCACAAAGGTAATTTTGAATGAACAGCAAAGAAGGATGATGTTTCGTAGGATTTTACGCACCATGCTCAGGGGTATGTCCAATGTACGGGCAATTCGCCGTGCACTACACGTTTGCACGCCACCACTCGTCTCCTCCTGCATTGCTGTGGCCACTGTTTCCACTGACGTCGAATCAATTCGTTTCCTCCCTCTACCAGGTTGCACATCAAAAGAAGCCGTCTTTTCGAATTTCCGAATCATTTTCCCCAGATACACGGCAGCATCGGACCCACGCTTTTTTTCAAACCCTTCAGTGTCCGGAACTTCTGCAGAGCGACGTGTGCACAGTCATCATTCTTGTAATATAGCTTTACAAGCAGAGCGTGATCCTGCATTGAGACAGCCATGGCGAACGTCGCGAAAGGAGGAAAAGCCGTGTACCCGGCGTGTTTATACCGACTTAAATGGGTCGTGCACATGACAGTTGTTTTCATTTACGTATTCTGACACATACAGTGCCATCTATCGATCAATTTTCACACTATTTTTTCTTCTTCTGCTAAACGTTTTGCCCCTTCTCCGATAATATTCCGTTACAGTTTGACTTCGTTCTAACCAGTGGTGTTATTTCTACAGAGTTTTGAAAGTTTAATTTTAATTATAATCGCCTGTATATCATGAATCGCGATCACATGAGTGTAACTATTATCTTTGAATAAGAGTCTTATTTATAGTCCTTTCATTAAGTATTTCTTTCAGTTATCTTCTGTACAATACTGTAGTAGTTCTTACGTTCGAAGTTTCATGGAGCTGTGTTACTCGCCAGGGAGATATCACGTGACAGTTACTTTCGTCCTTTTTCCACTCAAGTGTAATTGTAGCATTACATCGATACATGGGTGGCAATGTGACTGTGAGAGACAAAACAAATGAGAGAAGTGACGCTTGCCATTATACTATAATATGCTTCTGTGAACGGTGACCCGAGATGATGTGTGTCACATTACCCTAAGATCGCATGGGAAACCGCATAAAATCTATAATGAATTGTGTCGGTTCTATTCTGTACTTTAAAGTTTTTAACAGCGGTGCGCTGCGTGAGATAAAACTGAGTGCGAGGTCGATAATGACATTATCAAAGCGGATAACAGCCTAACATCCTGATTACAGGTGGTATACCGACAAACTCTAGTATAATGATCATGGTTGACAGGAAGTAGGCACCTAGCTCGCAAGCGGAGCGGCTTTCTACATATCTACGAATGGGAAAAGATACGTATTCTCTTTACGTCGTCGTATTACGTCTACATGCTTTTCTGGTGGCTAGTCTCAGAACTGAGGTCTCAGCGGGGCATAATTTAACTCGTTGTGCTTTATACGCAGACAAAACGATGTCCTTGCTTTTCGCTGACTAGCTGCTCTCTCTGTTGGCTGACTTACCAACTAAGTAAAGAGTACATGGAATTTTGTGTGGAGTTCGGATCCACGCCGTAAATGTTAGAAAGAAGGCTTTAGAATATCACAGAAGTTCAGCAGTTCCCTTTATTCGGTTATGATGTACGCTTCAAATTTTGTCTTTTTTTGTTACCATGTATGTGTAGCCTTCTTTAATCAGCTCTTTTCCCGTGTTCGCGTGACGTTGTGTCTGTGGCACTCTCATAGCTTATACACATGTACGTCTGATTCTGTGAACCTGTACACATTGTAAGGTTTTTAGCTTATTTTTAGTATTCAAGAAAAGTGATGTAAGCTATGTTTTTGTTTGATGTGTCATATCTCATACGCACTTCTTGAAGCAGTAGTTTTCTATAGTCGATACCATACGCCACAGAGATACTGAGTACAAGCAGTGTGATCTTTGTTTGCCAGCGGCATTGCTGTTGCAGTACAGCAGGCATTCTAACTGAAGCTAGTGAGAGTGTCGGCTGTGGGCTATGCTACTGAGCGGTTGGAAATAGTTTGTGGAGCACAGAAGTAAGGATACAGGGAAGGAGGAATCGTGAAAAGATTAGACAAGTGAAAATTATTGGGTAATGTTGTTGTTGCAATGCTTGCTTGCGCATAATTATGATGTGTTTGAATAAAGGAACGTTTTAGTAGAATTTTTTCTTATTAGTTTGGGTTAGTCAGTTTTATTGTGTGTGTGTGTGTGTGTGTGTGTGTGTGTGTGTGTGTGTGTGTGAAATCTTATGGGACGTAACCGCTAAGGTCATCAGTCCATAAGCTTACACACTACTTAACCTAAACTATCCTAAGGACAAACAAACACACACACACACACACACACACACACACACACACGCACACACACACACACACACACACACACACGCCCGAGGGAGGACTCGAACCTCCGCCGGGACCATCCGCACGGTCCATGACTGCAGCGCCCTAGAACGCTCGGCTAATCCCGCGCGGCAGTCAGTTTCATTGCTCAGACGTGAGTAAGTAAAGTTACCAGTTCACATAGCTTCCTTTCAGGGGTAATAGGTTTTACCACTTCTTTACCGATTTCAGAAATCACTTATTTCGTAGAATAAAATTGGTTATAAAAGATAAATTCCTTAAAGATCATTGCAATAGTCAGACAATAGGTTTCAGTTTTTAGAGTACAATTTTTTAAAGGCCAATTACTTTCAATAATTTAACAAGTTCAAATTCCATCACCGTCTCCTCATGAAAAAATTTTATTTTCTGATTGTGTGTCGGAGCGGTACACAGCTGCATAAGTAAACGCAAAGCATGATCTGTCTAGAATGGCTGTACGACCTTGCACAGCACAGCGCAATGTTTTCTTTCCTGTTTAGTTTGCTTGTTGCTGCGCTGATTATCTTATGCTCATCACTTCAAGCAATATCACGTTACCGTTGCCACAAGTAAGTCACATAAAAATTTGTTAGTGCCAGTTACATTACAGTCAAGACAATACTATAAGAGCATTTACATTTAGCTTCGCTTTTCAAAGTTCATTAGCATAGTCAGTTTAGGTAAAACTTATTCCAGATTCCATTTGAATATCTAGACAGCTATTCTCACAGTGCAGTGTTACATTTGCGTGTGTGTTATTCAGGATTTGGAATTCGTTCAGTCGCATTGTGTGCGTAACGGCAT
The DNA here is from genome assembly GCF_023864345.2 of Schistocerca serialis cubense. Taxonomy (NCBI): domain Eukaryota; kingdom Metazoa; phylum Arthropoda; class Insecta; order Orthoptera; family Acrididae; genus Schistocerca; species Schistocerca serialis. Next base: position 421,410,360 of record NC_064639.1, on the reverse strand, counting down.
TTTTGTGGAAAAAATTGTGGTTATTTATTTATTCAAAATTCGATTGGTAATATTAGACAGCATTTTCATTCTGTTAGGAATTGCGTTGGAATTACAAGTCACGTATTGTGATGCTACACACTGTAGCACTGCTCACTCCTGCACAATACTAATTTCACGGGATAGATTATGTAGTTTACAATTTTGGTTTTATAATTACGTTGGCAAAGTTAATTAAAAATGCGATTATTTGAGCAACTCATTTTATCAGATAGTGTTTTCGTAATCACATCACTTGTATAGTTAAGTATTACAACACACATACACGAATGTAAAGAACAGCAGCTCAGTTTACTCGGGTTTCAGTTCACAAAATAAAACAGAGAAGTTGCTACATGAAAATCTGCTGTAAACGATATTGAAGCCCTTATTCGTACAACTGGATGTCTTTAACGTAAAGATAAAGCCGTCGTTGTCCTGAACGCTGTTCCGAATATCGTAGTGCTAAACCAGGCATAGCCTTGCTTTCTTCTGATGCCTCAACTAACTGACACAGGGTACCCTACAATTTAACGTGCACCCCAAAACACTTTGAAATTTGACATTTTTCACACACACGTACCAGCCTGCACAGCAAAGCGCATTAACGTGTCGCTTCTGGGACATGGGGTTTCGAACCTGACCCAAGACGAAAGCTCCTCTTGTATTAACGACGAGGGCTAGTGATCTGGATAGCCTGGATGTGGTTCTTAGACGTTTTCCCAAAAAAATGGTTCAAATGGCTCTGAGCACTATGGGACTCAACTTCTGAGGTCATCAGTCCCCTAGAACTTAGAACTAGTTAAACCTAACTAACCTAAGGACATCACACACATCCATGCCCGAGGGAGGATTCGAACCTGCGACCGTAGCGGTCTCGCGGTTCCAGACTGCAGCGCCCAGAACGGCACGGCCACTTCGCACGGCCACTTCGGCCGGCGCGTTTTCCCACGTCTCGCTTAGTTATTACCGGACCCCCGTCAGACATACGCTACGTCAATATTCAGAAAACGTCCCTAAACTTGCATATTTTTCTCTATTCACAGACAGGTGGATCTTGCAACGAGAACACCGCTTACAACTGCATAATACTCTGGTATGCACTACTGACATAAGGTTGCCTGGGAGCGAAAGGACTGGGCAAAATAAAGATTGAACATCACTAGTGTCAAGATTTTTGTTAACACTCCTCAGGAAAATAAACATCACAAATTGGCTCAAGAAGACCGTAACATATTAAGACAAGACTATGCAATTAGAGAGAACTGTTTAAGAACAATTACTGATAATCAAAAATGGTTCAAATGGCTCTGAGCACTATGGGACTTAACTTCTGTGGTCATCAGTCCCCTAGAACTTAGAACTACTTAAACCTAACTAACCTAAGGACATCACACACATACATGCCCGAGGCAGGATTCGAACCTGCGACCGTAGCAGTCCCGCGGTTCCGGACTGCGCGCCTAGAACCACGAGACCACCGCGGCGGGCTACTGATAATCGATAACGAATGTCATCAAATATTTCAGTTAGATGAAATAAGAAAAGCCGGCCGAAGTGGCCGTGCGGTTAAAGGCGCTGCAGTCTGGAACCGCAAGACCGCTACGGTCGCAGGTTCGAATCCTGCCTCGGGCATGGATGCTTGTGATGTCCTTAGGTTAGTTAGGTTTAACTAGTTCTAAGTTCTAGGGGACTAATGACCTCAGTAGTTGAGTCCCATAGTGCTCAGAGCCATTTGAACCACTTTTTTGAAATAAGAAAAATTTTAGAATGTTAATTCAGATACTTCCTCTCAACTCTCCAAAAGTCATACATGGGAACATTAATTATGAAAGTTATATTTAGAACAGATGTTATCCTCTTTCATAAAATTTACAATTTTATGCGCCCTGGTTACTATTGTTGAAATAATTATAGAAAATTTCAATAAGAGAAGCGAGATAATACTTCACCAATTGAAACAGCATAACAATCTCTTCAAAGCATCTATAAAAACAGTCTTGATACAGGCAGCTAATAAACATCTTTAGATTGTGTTTGACTAAAATATGGCAAATAATTCGGGTTTACCTAAAAGGAATTCATTAAAAGGATACAAAAGACAATTAAAACTGCTTGATATGAAATCACCACGTGTCTGGCAATGTGGTCCGGACGTAAGGCCCGGAAAACCAGTGGTTACACGCGCACGGCACAAGCATACAATGATAGCCTGATGAACAGAGAAGTAACTTTTAAGTAAAGCGAGCAAAAACTTGAGTCTTTATATAACAACCTTGCAGCATAGACAAAACAGTTGTGATAAGTCGCTAAAAGTTAATGAGGTAACTGGCTAAGGTAACAATCCTCACTTACACCTGATAGTAAAGAAGTTCGGTGGCCAACAGAGATTCAGCCACGCTTCACACAAATCGCCTGCCCATTCACTGGAACGGAGAACAACAACAACAACAAGAAGAGGAGGCTGAACCGAGTCCGATTCAGAAGCAGCAAGAGACAAAAACGTCCAGGAAGCGAACCAGTCACAATTAGCACGCTCCCAGTGGGGAGCAAGATCAGCCTTCACGAATGCCGCGTGCTCTCGCCACTGGAGCAACGAACTGTAAGTAGCTCACTGATCATACAGCAAACACTGGAAAAACTTGGAGACGTCAGGAAATATGTGGATGACGACGACCCACCGCTCTCCTCCAGACTTCGTCGGCCAAATTAATAATATGTACACTCCCGTTTCCGGTTCACGTCCCTTGTATCGGGAGGATCTTCATCCAGGCAAACTTGCAAGTCACACGAGCTGTAGAACAAACAGCCGGCCCGCACTATCCGTACTCCTTCGCTGACTGCCTCTCCCGGAAAAACGGCCTCAGCGCCACTCGCTGCAAACGTGCCACTCCCTCTTCACGCCAAAGATTTTGTTCCAGAAGTCGTGGCAGGAGCTATCGATCGCGCAGCGGTTCGTACTCTTTAGCGGTACACGATCTGTTTCATGGCCTATAGCCACATCCTCTGGCTTACATCTAAAGAGAAAATAAACGCTTAAGTGACAATTCATAAGGTCCATCGAAACCAGGCTATAAATGCCTAACATTGACAATTACTAAACACACTCACATTACTTTTAGTCATTTAAAACACCAATGTAGGACGGATGGGCGCCCAAGCTTTGCTCGTAAAACGGTTTTGCACGTCAAATGCAGATAATTTGGAACAGTGGTGACGAACATCCAACCAAAATAAAAAATAAAAAATGGAATAGAGGGCCCCTGCACAATAGCCTGTAGCAAACCAACAGTTTGATCGATTACACATTACCCAGCTCGTCGTAGTTGTAGCTCCAGCGCACTGTTGCACCGCGCCATCCACGGTTAGCCACGTTCCACTTATTATAAGCTCTGAGCGTCAATGCATTCCGTGTAACACTACCGGGTACTATTAAATTAGTAATATACCGATAATATTACTCATGTGAGAGGATTTTTTATTTTGTTGTGTACAATGGAAAGGTGATGGACTATTTTTCGATTCTGGAAAGATTACTATTGAGAGGAAACAATAGCAAAGCAGTATGGAATCGAATCAAGGTTCTATTAGTAATAGAGTAAACTTTAATTACGTAAAAGGAAGCTGTAACCAGCCTAATTAGGTGAAGTTGTACCCTGTACTAGCATAGTTCATAAAGAAAGTTAATTATTTGGGTTGACTTTACTTGATAATGAACTTCTGTTTTGCTGATAAGATACAAGACAGTAGCTCTATTTAGCAAGTAATGTACCAGTGATTTGACTTGAACTACACGAGCGGAGTATTAATGCGTTTAGGCAACAACTGGCTGTCAATAACACATTACGGTAGGTGGATAATGACAATACAGGTAAATGATTACTAGTGGTGGACCTCTTCTGTCATAGCCAAGAAGTTCTTTTGTCAATTTAATTATAGGAAATTACTACTTTTGAAACAGCTATGAATTAATTGTATGTTTGTACTGATTAACATTTGCATTATCAAGGAACACTTGTTTACTTATATTATATGGCTTAAGTGGAACATGTGATACCTGGATCCAGTATAGTTTGAATATCTGTAGCGACTAGCTTATTTTTGATTGCTGTTATTGTAATATGACATTTAAAACTCGCTCAATTATTAGGATGCGGACCCAGAAACAAAGTTATTGGTAGATCCTGATCGAGGCTGAACACTTTAGACATAATACTATACGAAAAACACTGTTAACTAAGTAACACATGAAACTGTAAACACTGTTATTTAAATAAGAAGAATCTTTGAACTGAATATTTTAAATCTTCTCTTAGTGTTTTTAGTTTGATGAAACTTCAACTGTTCACTTATGAAAAGTACGTGGAGTATTTCAAAACTTATGCTTACTAAATAATTATGTACTTTAGAAAACAAAGTTTATTAACTTTTCTGAAGTAAGATAATTGCTTTTCAGTTCAGTAAAATAAGATGGTTCAAATGGCTCTGAGCACTATGGGCCTCAACTTCTAAGGTCATCAGTCCCCTAGATCTTAGAACTACTTAAACCTAACTGACCTGAGGGCATCACACACATTCATGTCCGAGGCAGGATTCGAACATGCGACCGTAGAGGTCGCGCGGTTCCAGACAGTGAAATAAGATACTAGGATTCATTGTAACACTTGGGATCGGACCCCACCTAGGTAAATGACTAAGGATAAAATACGGTATCTCAACGCGAAGTTTACAGAACACAAACTTGTTATCCAAACCAATCGCATAATTGGTACATGCAGTTATACATTTCTCGACTGATAATTTGAGATGAAGGTGATGGCACTGTGCCGGCCGGAGTGCCCGTGCGGTTCTAGGCGCTACAGTCTGGAGCCGAGCGACTGCTACGGTCGCGGGTTCGAATCCTGCCTCGGGCATGGATGTGTGTGATGTCCTTAGATTAGTTAGTTTTAATTAGTTCTAAGTTCTAGGCGACTGATGACCTCAGAAGTTAAGTCGCTTAGTGCTCAGAGCCATTTGAACCATTTTTTGATGGCACTGTTTGTCTCCTGTACTATTCAAAGAAGGCGTTAAAAGTATCCATGGCTCTTCCTGTGCAACAAGATGAAAATTCTCTTCTTAGCGTCGAATTTTCATAGCACAGAGCTAATCAAAGTATGCCATGAATAATACGCCGAATTACTACCGCGTCTGACGCTACAGTATACAGGGTGATTTTTTCCACTATGTACAGAGTCTAGAGATTGATCAGTGACAGGATACGGAATAAGAAAGGTCTAATGAACTTATGCATGGTTTCCATGTTAGAGAGCATTTACGCGCTGTACCGTGCAGGCACAGTTACAGTACGCATGGTTTCCTTTTAAAGGGTGGTAATGTTCCTCATATGTCATGCCCCAGCGCCCTCTCCTGCCAGAGTAATTAGTAATGTTGCTGAGTCACGTTGTAGTGGCTGTCATACAGCGTAGTACACAATGGTTCCGTTTTCGAATCGAGAGCTTGCCAGACGAGGGGGTTCAGTTGCATGGCCCGCTCGTTCACCGGATCTCAACCCGTGCGATTTCTGGTTATGGGACCATCTCAAAGTTATCGTGTATGCAGAACCCATTCCAGATGTGGAGACAATTGAGCAGCGTATTCATGCTGCCTTTGATACTGTTCGAATGCAACCAGGCCAATGTGAGACAGAACATGATACGGCACTTACACGAATGCATTGGGGCACATGGAAACAATTTTCAGCACATACAGTAACTGGGGCTGCATGGTACAGCGCGTATCAGACCGCAGTCTTTGTGACAATGTGTGGTTGCATAAAACCATGCATTTCCAGACGTAAGTTCAGCAGATCTTTTTTGTTCCGCATCCTCTCATCGATCAGTACCTAGAATTTGTATGTGGTGTAAAAAATCACCATCTGTAATCTTTTAGTTCTTCTCGGCTCTTTCAGTTCACAAGATGCTCCCCCTCTGCCTGCTAGCCACTGACTGACTGATGCCACAAATAAGCTTTGCAATTCCGCCGCCAGCTCCACCTTTTCTATTTCCGTCTAGCTAGTTCCGTTGCAGAGGGACTTCCGTCCAAATGTTACATAATTACAAACCTACTCTGCCTCTGCATGAACCAGTATCACAATAAATGTTATTAACTTTTACATTGTTTTACAGCAAATTACTTTTGACGTTACATCCATTGTTTAACTACAGTTACATAAATTATCGTAAATAATGAATAAAACATTTAAACGGATGTGACACGAAAGAGCATGGTTACACAGAGGTCACATTAAGTAAAAAAAAAACAAAGAAGTTAGATAAGACCATTGAGACAATATCAATAGTGTGGCTGGCGCGTTGACGCGGTGTGTGGGGGCTGCCACTATGATGAGCTGGATAATCTGTAATCGGACTGTTGGTTAGGTACGGGCTATTGTGCTGTGTCCATCTATTCCATTTTTTTATATTTTATGTTGGCTCTAGGTTCGTTCCCGTTTTCATAGTGGATGAGGCATGTCCTATTTACCCCACCCCCATTTTTGATGATTGTCTGCATTTGGAAGGTAATGCTGTTTTACCAGCAAGGCTTGCGTTCTCCTTCCGTCCTACGTTGAAGTTCTTAGTGACTGAAAGTAACGTAGGTTTAGTAACCGTCAGTATTAGCCTTTTATGATTGTAATGTCATGGGCTGGGTCCGCTGGACCATACGAATTTTCTCTTAGGTTTATATTGTTTTTCTTCAGATGTACACCTAAGGATCTAGGTATAGGCCACGAAATCGGTCGTGTCCTATTAAAAAGTATTATACAGCTGTAAGCGGTGTGCTTTTTGCAAGATGTATAACCACAGCTGCGAAAGCCAGGAAGACAGTTGCTTGTAACAGGCAGATGGTGTTCACAGATCACACATTAGGGGGGGGGGGGGGGGGATAAGGGACCTTAGATGTTTAGTCTCATTAAAACCCATAATCATCACATACCAAACTCATTACTGGCAGACAGGCTGGGCAGGTTGTTTGCTAATGACGCTGTAGGAGGATACAAAATGATTTAGACAAAATTTCTGGTTGGTGTGATGAACAGCAGTTGGCTCTGAATGTAGAAAGATGTAAGTTAATGCTGTTGAGTAGAAAAAACAAACGCATGATCTTCGGAGACAATACTGGTAGTGTCCTGCTTCCACAATCACGCCTTATCTGAGCGTAATTTTGAAAAGCGATGTGAAATGGATCGAGCATATGAGGACTGCGGTAGGGAAGCTGAGTGGTTGACTTCGGTTTAGTGTGAGAAATTTTGAAATCGTTCACGCAGAAGAATCGTACAAACATACCATCGTTTGACCATCGCACAGACTCCCGCGTGGAGGAGCTAGCGATAAGCACAACTGGTGTATAGAAACAGCTGAAAGGGTTGAAAGTATATAAGTCATAATATCCTGATGGAATCTCAGTTTGGTTTTGCAAAGAATACTCTACAGCATTGTTCCCTTACTTAACTTGTTTTTATCACGAATCTCTCGCCCAGCGCGAAGTCCCAGGTGACTGGAAAAAAGAGCAGCTGCCTGTAAGTAGTGCAAGTGAACAGACCCACAGAACTACAGACCAATATCCTTAACATTGATCTGCTGCAGAATCCTTCAACATATTCTCATTTCGGATATAATAAATTTCCTTGAGAGGAAAAAATTCTGTCCACTAATTAGCACGGTTTTAGAAAGTGTCTCTCGTGCGAAATTCAGCTTGCCCTTTCCTGTCATGATATTCTGTGAACGATGGATGAAGGGCAACAGGCAATTCCATATTCCTCGATTTCCGTAAAGCAGTTGATACGGTGCCACACTGGCGACTGTTGACGAAGGTTCAGTCGTGAGGAATAGATTCCCAGTTAAGTGAATGCTTGTAGACTTCGTAAGTAACAGAACCGAGAATGTTATCCTCGACGGCGAGTGTTCATCGGGGACAAGGGTATCGTCAAGTTGCCCAGGGAAGTGTGACAGGACCACAGGACCGCTGTTATTTTCTATAAACGTAATGATCCGGCGGACAGAGTAAGCATCAGTCTGCGTCTGTTTGCTGATAATGCCATGGTGTGCTGTAAGGTGCCCAAGTTCAGTGAGTGTATGGGACACGAGATGACTTAGACAGAATTTCTAGTTGGTGTGGCGAATGGCAGCTGGAGGTAAGGTGCCGAAGTTGAGCGACTGTATGGGATACGAGATGACTTAGACAAAATTTCTAGGTGGTGTGACGAATGGCAGCTGGGTCTAAATGTAAAAAATGTAAGTTAACGTGGGTGAGTAGGAAAAACAAACACGTAAGTTCGGATACTGTGCTAGCAGTGTCTTGCCTGTACAGTCACGTCTTTTAAATATCTGGGCGTAACGCTAAAACCACTATTAAATGGTACGAGAATTTGGCGACTGTTGTAGGAGAGGCGAACGGTCGACTTCGCTTTATTGGGAGAGTTAGAGGAAAGTATGGTTCATCTGTAAAGGACGCTAGAACGAAACATGCTTGAGTACTGCTCCAGTTTTTGGAATCCTTACCAGGTCGGGTTAAAGGAGATGGGTTGTTTGGGGGAGGAGACCAGACAGCGAGGTCATCAGTCTCATCGCATTACGGAAGGACTGGGAAGGAAATCGGCCGTTCCCTTTCAGAGGAACCATCCCGGCACTTGCCTGGAGAGATTTAGGGAAATCAGGATGGCCGGACGCGGGACTTAACTGTCGTTCTCCGAATGCGAGTCCAGTGTGCTAGCCACTGCGCCACCTCGCTCGGCCTCGGGTTAAAGGAAGACATCGAAGCAATTCAGAGGCACGATGCCACAGACGTTACCGGTTGATTTGAACAACACGCAAGTGTTACGTAGATGCTACAGAACTCATACTGGAATCATCGGAGAGAAGGCGACGGTCGTTTCGAGGATTACTGTTGAGAAAATTTAGAGAACCGGCATTTGAAGCAGGCTGCAGAACGATACATTTCGCGTAAGGACGACGAAGATAAAATACGAGAAATTAGGGCTCGTTCGGAGACATACAGTCGTCGGTTTTCCCTCTCTCCAACTGCGAATGGAACAGGAAAGGAAGCGACTATTAGTGGTACAGGGTACGCACCGTACTGTGGCTTGCGGAGTATGTATGTAGATGTAATGATGACAGAAATGATGTGACAGAAAAAGTCCTCCAACTGATGCCCAAAGTTTTTGATTAGTGTCTTGACATTTGCCACTTGGCCATTAAAAACATTTACCGATGCACTGACAGTGATACGATGATAATCAACTGGCACAGACATAGGAAAAGCCGGGAATTTGTGGAGTTCTAGAATGGAGAGTGTGTCACCTCTCTAATGGAGATGCAAGCATCTGGCGGGGGGGACTGGCCCCGCTGCCGCGGCGGCGCCGCGTCTGGCGGTGGCTGTAGCTGCGGCGATGTGTGTCACCGCAGGCTCCGCGGTTAGAGAGGCGCAGACGGCAGCCGGCGGCCGGTAATTGGCGGAGGCAGCGGGAATCAGGCGGGATCCGTGTCAGCAGCCGGCAGGTTCAAGGACGGGGGCGGCCAGCTTTCCGCTCGCGTGCCCCACGTCATTAATCGAGTTTGGCGCGCTGTGCGGATGTCGACTGTGGACGTTCTGAGACTACGTCGATGATGGGGTCGCTAGTCCACCTACGGGAAATTACGAAATCGATGTTGCCTACGTGAAAGAACTTTTTCAATTAAGGTGGATTTGCCAATATTTGTGTCTCCATATAGGTATAACTGCTTTTTACGCACCACTTTGGACCGAAAGGCCTCATTATACCAGCGGACCACGCGGCCCGCCCAGCCATTATATGTGAGGTGACACTCGGTTAGGCAACGTGCAACACACTTCTTACCCTGAAACGAATCAAAATACTTCTCAATAAACCTAACACGAGACCAATTATTTACAAGAAAGGGGTCTGTATAATCTATAAAATCAGTACGTTCCGCCCAACGGCGTAATCGTACATTAAATGACAATGCCGATTCATTACAATTAGAAATAGGTTCGGCATCTGCTTTGGTTATATAATTCAAAGCATTTTTCCTACTACGGCATTTTTGTACATCGAATACACCAGTAATGCTACAAAACATAAATTGGAGGCCTGTTCTAACTTCTGAAAGTAATTTCGCCTCGAATAATTTTAAATAAGCATGTAGATGTGTGTTGTTACCTTTAGCGAACAATGCACTGTACATGTATGTACGAACTATGTTTGCACTATCGTTGGCAGTGGCTATCTAGGCTCTTTTATGTTTTGGACATTGCAGGATGCTAGAAAAGTGGATGGGATGACATGAGGTGAATTTTAAATTTCTGCCAGCGGTATTCGCGCATGTCCTTATGGCGAACTGACACCATTTTTCAACTCATCTTCACTGGTGAACCAACACAACTACACCATTCAAAAAACATATGGCACAAAAGAATGGCTATGATGCAAAGACAGTTGTTGTTGTTGTGGTCTTCAGTCTTGAGACTGGTTTGATGCAGCTCTCCATGCTACTCTATCCTGTGCAAGCATCTTCATCTCCCAGTACCTACTGCAACCTACATCCTTCTGAATCTGCTTAGTGTATTCATCTCTTGGCCTCCCTCTACGATTTTTACCCTCCACGCTGCCCTCCAATGCTAAATTGGTGATCCCTTGATGCCTCAGAACATGTCCTATCAACCGATCCCTTCTTCTAGTCAAGATATGCCACAAACTCCTCTTCTCCCCAGTTTTATTCAATACCTCCTCATTAGTTATGTGATCTACCCATCTAATCTTCAGCATTCTTCTGTAGCACCACATTTCGAAATCTTCTATTCTCTTCTTGTCCAGACTATTTATCGTCCATGTTTCACTTCAATGGACGATAAAATACATAAAATAAACAAAAAAAAAATACAAAAACAAATGACACCGAATTATGAAATAGACACGAAGACAGACGCAACACAATGCACAACAAATCAGCAGAGAGTAAGCAAAAAATAACGCATATTGACGTGGGCAACAAAGTGAACAGAATGGAACTCGACGTAGCACAGTACAGAACAGACTCAGAAGACAAACCACCAACACTGATATATACGTGAAGCACTCAGAAGTCGTTATCAACGTAGTTTCATACATGAACACAACATTGGTGGGTATGTGAATGATCAGAGTTGTAAATTTCTGCGGTAAATAGAACAGTCACCAGAGTAGATCAATACTGTTCGAGTTTAGTGTTATTATCAGGCCTGGTAAGATTTATAAGGGGCCTGAACACCACATACTGCGTGAGCGTTGTCATGATTATGATGGAGTGTCTAGCAGAATATCAAAGTACTGTGGTGTACATGTTAGCCCTGTATTTAGCCATATTTGTAATTTTTCCTTTAGGAATGGTCAGTTTCCTGAGTGATTTAAGTACTCAGTAGTAAAGCCGCTTTATAAAAAGGGAGAAAGGGATAAAGTAGATAATTTTAGACCTATTTCTATGCCATCAGTGCTTGCAAAAGTTATTGAAAAGGCTGTGTATCTAAGGATAATTGATCATTTCATATCACACGATTTGCTATCAAATGTACAGTTCGGCTTTAGAAGTCGTTTAACAACTGAAAATTCTATATTCTCACTTCTGTGGCACTGGATGGACTAAACAAAAGGTTTAGACGCTTGGTATATTTTTGGATTTATCTAAGGCATTTGATTGTGTTGATCACAAAATATTGCTCCAGAATTTGGATCATTATGCAATACGGGGAGTAGCTCACAATTGGTTCGCCTCTTACTTTAGCAACAGGCAGCAAAAGGTCATTATTCACAATGTTGATAACGGCAGTGATGTGGGATCTGAGTGGGGTACTGTCAAGTGCGGGGTGCCCCAGGGATCAGTGTTGGGGCCACTCCTGGTCCTTATGTATATAAATGATATGCCCTCTAGTATTACGGGTAGCTCTAACGTATTTCTGTTTGCTGATGACACGAGCTTGGTAGTAAAGGATTTTGTGTGCAACATTGGCTCAGTTTCAAATAGTGCAGTACATGACCTAAGTTCATGGCTTGTAGAAAATAAACTAACGCTAAATCACAGTAAGACTCAGTTTTTACAGTTTCTAACACACAATTCAACAAAACCTGACGTTTTGATTTCACAGAACGGGCATATGATTAGTGAAACTGAACAGCTGAAATTTGTAGGTGTTCGGATAGATAGTAAGCAGTCGTGGAAAGCCCACGTTCAGGATCTTGTTCAAAGACTTAAAACTGCCAACGGTATCAGAAGTGAGTGATCGTTCGACACGAAAAGTAGTCTACTTTGCTTATTTTCATTCGCTTATGTCGTATGGTATTATATTTTGTGGTAACTGTTCCCATTCTAAAAGGATATTTTTGGCTCAGAAACGGGCGGTTCTGAAAATAAGTGGTATAAGTTGACGAACCTCTTGTCGATTCCTGCTCACGAGTCTGGGTATTTTGACATTGGCCTCTATACTGTAATTTCTTATTAACAATATTAGCTTACTCCCAAGAATAAGCAGCTTTCACTCGGTTAATACTCGGTAGAAATCAAACCTGCATTTGGATCGGACTTGCTCAACTCTTATGCAAATAGATTTGCAGTATACTGCTGCATCCACTCTGAGGCTTTATGGCACCCTTACCAACCTAGTCAAGGTAAGCATCCAGGCTAGAGAGAGAGCAGCGTTCTACTGATAAGTGGGTTCACGCTCCCAAGTTCTTTGTAAATTTGAATCGATTTTATAATCACTGAAATAACCTCTCAGCAAGCGAAGTTACATTTTGTTTCCCCGTCCCCTTCCGAATGCTTCACTTCTTTTGTCAGGAAGTACAACATGTGAATTGGCGGCATAATCCTTGTGTTCAGCTAGTAAAATATCTCAAGTGCGAATCTAACAGCTAAAAACGAGGAGAGCGAAAGAAATAAGTGTTTTAACGTGTTATTAACAGGGGAAGCAGTGCCAAATCATCAAAAAACCGTAAGTGGCATGCTAAATAAAGGCATATAATATAACGCTTTTCAGTACCAAATTCACGAAAAACCACGACACACAGAAAATTGCTTGCAGATGACGGTCTGTAGAATGCATAACAGGTACCTACATATAAAACTACCACCATACATAACTGAAAACAGCATTTGAGATATCTGAACAAAAGTCAAACCATCTTATTTTGAAATTAATGTCCTAGATATAAATTTTGGTGCATAACGGAAGCGTACAGCGTATGATGGCTCAACTCTGTGACGTCTTGTTTTTAATTGTATAAGTAAACTAACAACTAAATATGACGCCTAATTATCGTTCCTTTTTACATATGAATAACTTTAAGCCAAAAATTTATGTAACCTCCACAACTATTTTATATAATACTAAATTTTGGGTAGAAAATAAGTAAAAACAAACTAAAAATTCGGAGAAGAGGTTTGAGTGAGACAAAACCAAGAAAACAATGCCTTGCATAAGGCGGAATATCTATACAGTTTTTCTTAGGAACCGCGGAAAATACGAGGAAATAAGACCTTGAAAGAATGATTACAGGTTGTTACAAAAAGGTACGGCCAAACTTTCAGGAAACATTCCTCACACACAAATAAAGAAAATATGTTCTGTGAACATGTGTCCGGAAACGCATAATTTCCATGTTAGAGCTTATTTTAGTTTCGTGAGTATGTACTGTACTTCCTCGATTCACCGCCAGTTGGTCCAATTGAAGGAAGGTAATGTTGACTTCGGTGCTTGTGTTGAAATGCGACTCATTGCTCTACAGTACTAGCATCAAGCACATCAGTACGTAGCATCAACAGGTTAGTGTTCATCACGATCGTGGTTTTGCAGTCAGTGCAATGTTTACAAATGCGGGGTTGGTAGATGCCCATTTGATGTATGAATTAGCACGGGACAATAGCCGTGGCGCGGTACGTTTGTATCGAGACAGATTTCCAGAACGAAGGTGTCCCAACAGGAAGACGTTCGAAGCAATTGATCGGCATCTTAGGGAGCACGGAACATTCTAGCCTATGACTCGCGACTGGGGAAGACCTAGAACGACGAGGACACCTGCAATGGACGAGGCAATTCTTCGTGCAGTTGACGATAACCCTAATGTCAGCGTCAGAGAAGTTGCTGCTGTACAAGGTATTGTTGACCACGTCACTGTATGGAGAGTGCTACGGGAGAACCAGTTGTTTCCATACCATGTACAGCGTGTGCAGGCACTATCAGCAGCTGATTTACCTCCACGGGTACACTTCTGCGAATGGTTCATCCAACAACGTGTCAATCCTAATTTCAGTGCAAATGTTCTCTTTACGGATGAGGCTTCATTCCAGCGTGATCAAATTGTAAATTTTCACAGTCAACATGTGTGGGCTGACGAGAATCCGCACGCAATAGTACAATCACGTCATCAACACAGATTTTCTGTGAACGTTTGGGCAGGCGTTGTTGGTGATGTCTTGATTGGGCCCCATGTTCTTCCACCTACTCTTAATGGAGCACGTTATCATGATTTCATACGGGATACTCTACCTTTGCTGCTAGAACATGTGCCTTTACAACATGTGGTTCATGCACGATGGAGCTCCTGCACATTTCAGTCGAAGTGTTCGTACGCTTCTCAACAACAGATTCGGTGAGCGATGGATTGGTAGAGGCGGACCAATTCCATGGCCTCCACGCTCTCCTGACCTCAACCCTCTTGACTTTCATTTATGAGGGCATTTGAAAGTTCTTGTCTACGCAACCCCGGTACCAAATGTAGAGACTCTTCGTGTTCGTATTGTGGACGGCTGTGATACAATACGCCATTCTCCAGGCCTACATCAGCGCATCAGGGATTCCATGCGACGGAGGGTGAATGCAAGTATCCTCGCCAATGGAGGACATTTGGAATATTTCCTGTAACAAAGTGTTTGAAGTCACGCTGGTACGTTCTGATGCTGTGTGTTTGCATTCCATGATTAATGTGATTTGAAGAGAAGTAATAAAATGAGCCCGAACATGGAAAGTAAGCGTTTCCGGACACATGTCCACATAACATATTTTCTTTCTTTGTGTGTGAGGAATGTTTCGTGAAAGTTTGGCCGTACCTTTTTGTAACACCCTGTATATACCATTCACGTCATACAGAATCCGTGCTGAGCGTGGTAACAATGCGAGGCATCCAAAATTGCACTACTGTTGCCGATTGTCATTTTCATTACATTTCTCGAATCTGTAAAAGAGAAGTCAAAGATGCATGTTGTTTGGGTGAATGGTGTTGAATATGGAATGAAACAAAGAAAACAGTGAAAGCAGCTGGCCAATTATCTCCTAATCTTCTCGTGTATGACGCGAAAGTAACCAGTGAGATTAACGATCGTACAAGATATTCCACCACCAAAATTCTTCTGAAAAAGTGCGGAGATTCTTTGAGGTTCACTTCCTGATCATCAGACTGCGATCAAATGTCTTCGATGAAATTCCGCAGCTCGTCACAGCGGCCCACGAAACAGGTATGTCGCTGTTCAGATCGATCGCACCAACAGGTTAGAACGTCAAGATCGACAGTCCGATTGGTGAGCTCTCTGCCAGCAGCGGATTCCATCGTTTCCATTTCTTTCTTTCTAATAATTCGATGTATGAATATGTACAGAAATATGATGCACCATGAATCTTCAAAGTAATTCACACATCACAGACATACTGTATACCTGTCAAATTTCGTTGAAGGAAGAAGGAAGATTAAGGTCTGACGTCTCGTCGACAGCGAGGTCATTAGTGATGAGAAAGGAAACTGGCCCTGCTCTTTTGAAAGCAACCTTGCCAGCATTTGCTGGAGCGTCGTAAGAAAGCCACTTAAATCTTAAATCTAGAAGAACGGACGGGGATTTGAACTGTCGTCTTCCAGAATGCAAGGTTTTTTGTTCATTTATTTATAACATAGTGAATTACATTATTTGTAATATTACCTGTATGTACTGTGTAGTATGTGTGTTTGTGTGTTTGCTTGTAGTATTTGTGTTGTACGAAGACGAAGAGAGAGGGAAAAACCCAGGGCCAGCACATAGCCTACCCCTCGTAAATAGCCGCCAAGCTTAACGTCTCCATCCAACACCAACAATGTCACATGGCCTCGCTTCATGAGACACCGTGGTGAGGTTTGGTATTCAAAGCAGGACATTGGCGCAAAGTCTGGTGATCAGAAACTTTACGCCACCACGCCAAAAGAGAGCATTTGAGTACGGTTCCTCTTAGGGAAATAACTTTGCGGTAGGGGAAAGAACGCAAATGTGCACTTGGTAAGTATCCTGGGAGGAACTGTTCTGTAGGTGGAAGAGGCCATCCCAGGAGCAGCTGAGAGCAGATTCCCGAGGGCTCATCAACATCTCTTGGTCTGGAGCCTAGTGAAGGGTCTAAATCAGAGTCACCTAAGCTCTGTCACGAGCTGTGGCTTCGTGGATCTATGCTACTCAGTGCTGACTTGCAACATTGCTCTGTACAGGTCAGAAATGCACTATGCGCCGTAAAGGGCCATTCCAGTGACTGAGTACATACGAAATTCACGTGAGAGTTTTTTACATTAGACGAAACTTCAAATCCCCAGTAGAAAAACCAGCATCAGATATATCTGTTATCAGGACAGACCAGATAGCAGATGCGAAGAATGAGAATCTTAGATTATTAGTTGTTAACTGTTGGAGTATTCGCAGCAGAGTCCAAGAACGCATGACTGCTCAAGAAAGCAGTCGCTCCACATCACACTAGCAACAGTTAATTGAAATACGAGACTAGGGGAATTTTCAGAAAAACGCGGAACGAATGACAGACTCTCCAGAAGGAAGGGTCTTTATAACGACAAGCAGAGGCATTAGGTCCTAAATGAATCCTACTATGAACTAATACTGACTCGACGGCACGGAAATGCCTCGAGCATACGGTAGTGGTGTGTGGTCATTTTAATCTACCTATTAGTGACTGGAAAGATCAGTGTGCTAAAACCGTGCCCGTCCATACAGCATCCGAACGACTTGCAAATGATGACACGGCGCCCGGTCGGTACTGAATGTCCCGACAGTGTCAGTAGACGGCGTTCTAGCTTTTAGCTCTGACTTAGAAAACTACACATACGTTATCGGCGGTGAGGACCAACGGTCTTGCGAAGTAATGCTGAATATGAAACTTCCTGGCAGATTAAAACTATCTGCCGACCGAGACTCGAACTCGGGACCTTTGCCTTTTGCATGCAGGTACTGGCGAAAGTGAAGCTGTGAAGATGGAGCGTGATTCGTGCTTGGGCAGTTCAACTGGTAGAGCTCTTGCCCGTAAAACGCAAAAATTCCGGTTTCGGGTCTCGGTCCGACACACAGTTTCAATCTGCCAGGAAGTTTCGTATCACCGCTCACACCACTGCAGGATGAAAATTTCATTCTGTGATGCTGAATACATCGTCTGAGAGCTGCCTCCAACAACTTGACCGAAAATCCACTCGGCCAAGAAATATTTTATATCTCCTGGCAAAAAAAGCAGCAATGAAATAGGCATTAAAGACAATCACGGCAACAATGGGCACTATCGGCAAAAACATCATGAAACTTGGTTAGTATTTTTGTTTCATTGAAACGATAAACAGTCACTAACAATCTACATAAAGACAAGCTGAAAACATTCGGTTAAAATTCGAAAAGCGCAGAGCAAATGTGGTTAAAGTTCAGATACATAATATACCGCAGCCTACTAATTACGTGTCACGCAATATAGTAGTGGGCGGCGAAGAATTGCCTTGGTTTACGAAAACGTAATCAACTGTATTCTCGCTACAAAATAGTCTACAGAGAAACTGCAAGAAAACTTCAACTAGTGCATTCGTATCAAGGGCTATGTATGAAGCCCACAACAATTTCTGCGTTTATGTCTCGACAGTAGCTCTGTCATAAAATGCTAGGAACAACTGATCATACATAAAGTGATTGAACGGTCTAAACCTTACATTCAGTCTGTCATTAATCAGTTTGGTGTTGAAGTGAAGAGAGCAGAATGAAAGGAAAAATATTAAACTCCGCGTTTAAAGGTGTATTCACGCTCGAAGATACTCGTGTGCCAATGTCTGCGTGCCGCGCAGACTAAGAAACGAACACCTATATCTTTCCGTACGAGCTCTAATTTCCCTTATTTTACCTTGGTGATTGTTTCTCCCTATGTAGGTCGGTGTCAATAAAATATTTTCGCATTCGGAGAAGAAAGTTGGTGATTTGAATTTCATGAGAAACTTCCGCAGCAACTTTTCGTTATTTAGGGTCAATTACCAATTTTCGCACCATACAGATATCTTTTCTAAACCGTTTTGAAATTTCTTTTGATCTTCTGATGACTTTACTAGTCGATAAACGACAGCGTCACCTGCAAACAACCGAAGACGGATGCCCAGATTGTCTCCTGAATCGTTTATATAGATAAGGAACAGCAAGGGGCATATAACACTACCTTGGAGAACGTCAGAAATCACTTCTGTTTTACTCAAAGACTTTCCGTCAATTACTACGAACTGTGACCTCTCTGATAGGAAATCACGAACATAAAAAAAAAAAAAAAAAAAAAAATGGTTCAAATGGCTCTGAGCACTATGGGACTCAACTGCTGTGGTCATAAGTCCCCTAGAACTTAGAACTATTTAAACCTAACTAACCTAAGGACATCACACACATCCATGCCCGAGGCAGGATTCGAACCTGCGACCGTAGCGGTCGTGCGGTTCCAGACTGTAGCGTCTTTAACCGCTCGGCCACTCTGGCCGGCGGAAATCACAAATCCAATCACGTAACTGAGACGAAATTCCATAAGCACGCAATTTCACTACAAGCCGCTTGTGTGTTACAGTGTAAAATTATAAATCAGAAAAACTGGATGATTTAATCGAGACAAGGAGTTTTGCAAATTATGGGAGTCAATAACGTGTTGGTCCACTTCCGGCCCTTGTGCAAGCAGTTATTCGGCTTGACATTGATTAATAGTGTGGTTGGATGTCCTCCTGAGGGACATCATGCCAAATCCTGTCCAACTGGCGTTTTGGATAGTCAAAATCCCTAGCTGGTTGGAGGGCCCTGCCCATGACGCTCCGAACGTTCCCTTTCGGGAGAGATCCGGCGACCAGGCTGGCCAAGTAGGTTTTACCAAGCACGAAGAGAAGCATCAGTATCTCTCGCCGTGTGCGGACAGTCATTATCTTGCTGAAATGGAAGCACATGATAGCTTGCCACGAAGGGCACCAAAACTGGTTATAGAATGTCGTGGTCGTACCCCAGTGCTGTGAGGGTGCCACGCATGATTACCAAAGGGGTCCCGCTATGAAATGAAATGACACCCCAAACCATCTCTCCTGGTTGTCTACCATATGACGAACGACAGTAAGATTGGCATCCCGCCAGTGTCCGGGGCATCTCCAGAGGCGTCTTTGGTCTGGAATCTCATTGACTGGAATAGAATTGTCTTCAGTGATGAGTTACGCTCGAATTGAGCCCCGATTACCAGCGAAGACGTGTCTGAGACGTCCGGATAGCAGAGTCTTTGAGTGTATAACTCCGTCCGAACAGATCTCGGAAAGCCCAACGGTGCCGACCGAGCGCTGTTTTATCCTCAGCCGATGGGCGTCACTGGCTGTAGGTATGAAGCGTCATGTGGTCAACACGCCGATCTCCCGGCAGTCGTCAGTTTTCGTTACCGGAGTCGGTACTTCTCAGTCAAGTAATTCCTCAATTAGGCTCACAAGTTCTTCCTGCGCCCCTCTTGTCTGCAGCTCTCGGCAGACCCGGACGGTCACCTAACCAAGTACTTGTACTAGCCAAGCCCGACAGCGCGTAAGTTCGGTGACTTGACAGAAACCGATGTTATAGTGCGGCAAAACACCACCATCATTAAAAAAAAATAAAAAAAGGAGTAAGACTGCTGAAAGTGAACAAAGCGTGAGGTTCTGACGTAATTCCATTTAGAAGTTTGATTAAATACGCTGCGGTTTTAGTGCTTTTTTCTAGGTCACATTTACGGACAAACTCCTGCGCAGTGAACAGCACTGCGTGACTGGACACGAGCAGAGATCACTTATAATTACAGAAAGGTTAAAAGATTGGATGCATCGATTCCCTTACTCTCTGTACGATAGGAATAAACGTATTTAGTTCCCTGCTAATATTTTCGTCCACCAATAGTGCAGCAGAAAAAGGCATGAAACCGACCCCGGCATATTCTAGATAGAGCCTGTGGTATACAGGAATACAACAGCTCGTCTTTGGGCTGGTAAGTTGCACGCACATTTACCTGCATTTGCGCGATAATGTAATACACTATGAAGGTCGCATTCTGTTGCCGTGGCTGTAATTACTGCTTGCAAGATGGCTGCCTTCCGTCTGAGAGCGTCATTTGACTGAATCGAACAAGAACTTCCTCATTGGCTTACTGTGGTCTCATCACTAATTGTGTGCCATAGGATTTCGAGAGCGTTTATCGTAATTCTCACTCTGTTAATGAGGCAGCGACTCGAATAAACTGCGACGACGTGTTTGTCATCTAGTACGAATTCTTTAACCGTTGCCCTGGCAAAAATGTCGAGGGCGACGTTTTTTAACCGATATGGGTAACTCAGTCGGCACGGAAATTCTCATTGTCTCTATAATGATATTTGTACTAGTGTTCGGCTGCTAAAAAATGAGGCCCCCCCGGGGCCTCTTTATCACTTAAACTTAACTTCAGTTGGCGGTTTAGTTCAATGGAAATAGTTACAAAATTTTATCCCAATTTGAAACCAAGAGAAAGTTGTAGTGTATCGTAATTTTTGAAAACAATCAGTTGCAAAGTCACTGATATAAATTGGACGGCTGTCATAACTAAGGAATTGCTTAAACTTTGCTTTTGAATATGGCAACTGCAGTTTCGTGCAAATCTGTGTTTGGGTGATTATCAGGAATTCAAAGGAATGAAGGTACCAGAAACCAGATGTAGAGTCCCTCCAAACTTTATACTGGAGTCTGCCAGTAAAAGCCCTTTGAAGTGGTGACGGTATGTGGATGACACGTTTGTGATATGGAATCACGGTTAAGCGGAATGTGCACCTAAATAGTATTAATCCAAAGATACAATTTACTATAGAGAAAGAGAGTAATGGATAACTTTTTTTTGATGTATCAGTCATTAAACGGGCAGATGGGGGTCTAGTGCATACAGTGTATAGAAAAGATGCACACACCAACCGTTACCTCCATAAGGGTTCGAACCATCATCCCAGGCAGAAGAGAGGTGTCATTAAAACATTTGGGAACACAACTAATAAGATCTGTGAGCCAGTTTACTTGTAAGATTAACTGAATCATTTGCGAACTGTTTTTAAGAAAAATGGATACACTGACAACGAGATAGATCTAGCACTCCGTACCAGAAGAAAAGTGTCTGTCAACATTCAGCAACAACTGTCTGCTGGAAAAGTTTTTCTTCCATTTATTTGCAATATTAAGGACCGCACTGGGAAAGTTCTGGCCAAGTTTCAAGTTGAAACAGTCTTTAGATCCACCAAGAAGATTAGCGAGTGTTTAAGATCGGCGAAATACGCTCCACACTCCTTAGCAACTCCTGGTGTGTATAAAATGCCGTGTAGCTGTGGGATGGTTTTGTATTGGAACAATGAAAACAAGTGTCAATACCCGCTTAACCGAACACAAAAAGAACTGTCGACTGGGACATACCGACAAATCAGCTGTAGCGGAACATGTTTTTGAAGACGGTGATCATGAAATAAAATTTTGTGAGACGTGCGCGCTAGCCAGGACATGGCATTATTATGCACATATGTATAGGGAAACTATAGAGGTTCAGAAACACCACAATAATTTTAATAGAAAACAGGAAGGCTTAACGTTAGATAAGATATGGCGGTCGACTTTGCACCACTCGGCTACCTTCAATCGAGAATAATGATGTTAGTGAGATATAGACTTACATTCGGCCCCACCTGACGTATTGTGGTGCCCTCTATGCGCTCTATATAAACGGTTCCTCCCGGCCTGGCAGCCAGTCGTTAACTCACCTCGGAAGATGTTGGCAACGAAACGACAGGAAAAAGTTTTACAGATCGGCCACGTCCTCTCAGCCTGGAAGTTTTAACTAATGAAGACGCCGACAGTGAAAGCCTACACGTTATGGTTATACTGGAAACTGACCGTAGCATGTAGACGAAGATCAACAGTGCAGATATGTTTTACTGTTAACTATGTAAAGTATTTTACTACTCGAGAGCAGTGTCTTGCATGTTACGGTATTGTACCGCAGAATGTTCCATGCGTACCAGGAATGAAGATATGTACCACAAAAAATTTCATAAAATAACTTTTTGAAGGTGGTAGTTAAAACATTACGACTAGTCCTTGCATCCTAATTGATAATCAATAAGACAGTGCACAGTATTAGACAACATTTAAGGAAAAGATAAATTACTTTCAAAATTAATTCATGTTTGCTTAATTACAGGTATGACTTGAACTTGCTCGCGCTACTTTGCGTGGGTGGACGGATTTTAGTCTACTCGGAGACACACTTCTCCACTACTCATGCCCGCAGGTAGCTGCCGCCCGTTGAGCCACCATGGCTGTAAGAGTGGGCCCGAGGGCGGCAGGCGTACCGTGGCTGTCAAGCAGACTGGAGAGGCAGAATTACCAACAGTCGATCACATTCGCTGTCGTGTCCCATTTGTGGGACCAGAACCGATGCTTTCAAGCCAATAGCCTTCGTTAAATCTTCCTTAGCAAGTCTACATCGGACAGTTACACGAAAAAACTTTTCGACACTTGAAGTATACGCATAGCACAGCCCAAGAGCCCTTTCTAGCGCTATTCAAGAAAGAGAATGCTAGGGTTCTCAAAAATGCCTGTGTAGCGGACTGAAACTCCGATGTGGAAACTTGTCTTTCACGGGAAGTGCTCTTACCAATTGAGCCATCCAGTCACAGCTCCCACAGCTTCACATCTGTCACTACCTCTCTCCTAGCTTCATTCTGGAAACTAGGTTGATTTGGTCTTGTTGTTGTTGTTGAAGAATTATCAACTTATACCGTCAAAATATTTAGAAATAAGTAAAGATACGATGCTGATGCTGCAGAGAGTAAGACATCATTTATTGCTATGAGTTTGTACCAAATATACGCCTGTCGAATAAGATTGCAATTTATGATCTTGTCGACGATGAGGGCTTTAGAAACGGAGTACAAACACGGATGGGGAAAGCATGAGGAAGGTACTCAGTCATTCTAGCGTTTGCCATAGGCGATGTTAAGGAAACCAGAAAAGCTTAAATCAGGATAGCTGGATTAGGATCAGAACTGCCATTCTCTCGAATGCGAATCGAGTACGTACATCAAGATCTACATACATGCTCCACAAGTTACCGTACGGGTATGGCAGAGGGTACCACGTACCTTTCCTGTTCCACTCGCAAACAGAGAAAGGGAAAAGCGACTGTCTGTTATCTTCCGTACGAGTCCTAATTTCTCTCATCTGATGTTCGAAATTACGTCGGCGGCAGTGGAATCGTTCTGCAGTCGGCCTCGAATTGCGGTTCTCTAAATCTTTGCAATAGTATCTTGCGAAAAGAGCGTCGTCATCCTCCCAGGGATTCCCACACGAGTTTACGAAGCATCTGCGTAATACCTGCGTGCTGATCGATTCTACTGGTAACAAACCTAGCAGCACGCGTCTGAAATGCTTCGATGTCTTCCTGTAATCTGAACTTTAATCTCAACCACTACGCCACCTCGCTCTGTCACGCCTGCGCGTCTTCGGTAAAACTATAAGACAGGTACGACGGCGCTTCATGCACGCTGTATGCATATACAGTCGTCATTAGGGGAACAGTAGTGTGTAAGTTAATTAAGACAGAAGTGAGGAGTCGAAAGTAATTTGCGACACTAATCGTCGGCTTTGACTAACGACGTAATTGTAATGGCTGTTGTAACGTCACATAGTCACAACTGTCTGTTTCATTTACGGCCCAAAATATGGCTGGGTTAGAGTGTGACAGTCCCTTCTCCATGTCTTGGTTGTCGTGACAGACTAATCTGTTGAGTAGTCTAACGTCTACGTTCAGATGGAAGTTAACAGTTCGAGTGTGACATAGCGAAGCCATGGTGTGACGTCATAAGCGCGTGACTGCGTGTGAGATCGCTCTCTAAGTTTTCATCTATTTTTAGGTTTCAGATATATATTTTAACTGTTTTTGTGATAATATTTACTATATAAGTGACTTATTAGTGGTTTCTTCATTCACCTCTGCATTTCTTGTGTTGTGGCCTGATATTTGTGAGTGTTTCGTATCGAGGAACTTAACCTCTTACCCGTGTTTACATTCCGCGCTGACCAGTTGCAGCTGTAGCGGCGCATCGAAAGCTAAGTACTAATTAATTGTTTGTGTATAGTAGTTTATTTAGGAACTTTAGTAGTCTTCAACCGGTGTTCTTGGTGTTTTCCGGTGAAATAACTTCAGAAGAAATTTTTGCGAACTGCTTTCAGTTTCGTTACTGTCATTAGACGTTTGATTTTCTTTCTGTGTTAGTATTTTGTTATATTCTCATTTGTTGTTGATTAATACTGTCAATAATAGTAGTTACTTCCCTTGTAGAGCAAGTTTGTCATTATTGTAGTCAGTTTTTAACATCTTCTTATTGTAGTAGCGGAACTTAGATAAAGTTGTTTTCTTGTTTCAATAATTGTAAAATTTTACCATGAGTGAGAAGTGTGGGCTTTGCCGTAGGTTCGTGAGTAGTGGATTGCGGTGTGAGACTTGTTCGAAGTATTTTCACTGGGGGGAATGCAGTGGGGAAGCCAGTGGGCATTCTGGTGAGATCCTCTCCTGGAACTGCAGGTTATGTAGCAAGAGTAAGTTGATAGAGGAGCAGGAGCGTAAGATCTGTGCCCTTCAGGTGCAGTTGAAAAACGCACAGGAGGAGCTAGATAGGATGAGGAGGGAGAAGGGGGTTGGGGAATGGGAGCTGGCTGTTGGCAAGAGATCTGCTAGGAGAAGGAGATTTTCAGATAGTTTTACTATTGGTGTTTGTAATAGATATGACCAACTGTCAGAGTCTAGTGGAGAGGAATCTCTAGTAGCTGTAGATGTAGGAAGTATGCAGCAGACCTCAGCAGTTACGGTGGCTAGGACAGTTGCAAAGTCTAAGAGAAAGAAGAAGGTTCTGCTGTTAGGTAGTTCTCATGGTAGAGGTGTAGGCCAGCAGTTGCAGGAAGTTTTGGGGAGTGAGTACCAGGTCACCAGCATTGTGAAGCCTAATGCAGGATTGGCTCAGGTGACTTTTAACATAGGGGGGTTATGTAGGGATTTTACTAAAGAGGATCAGGTAGTGATTGTGGGTGGGGCTGGTAATAGTATTGATAGGGATGGGGAGTATGACATAGATGGTGACCTGGAAAAGATAGCCACTCAGACTGGCAACACGAATGTGCATTTCGTGGAACTGTTTCAGCGTCACGATCGGCCTCATCTTAATACAGCCGTCAGGCGTAATAACATGAGACTTGGGGGTGCGCTGATGACAGAAGGCATGAGTCACATTTCAGTGGTGTCGGTGGAGTCTATCAGTAGGACGGGTTTCACTAGACATGGCCTGCACCTCAACAGGTATGGGAAGGGGAGGTTGGCAAAACTTATAGGTGACAGCATAGGTGGGGGTGGTGGGATCACTCATGGGAAAATTCCGGTAGTTGTGGGTGTTAGAGCTGTACCTTTTTTAAATTGAAGTCAGCTGATAGGTATTCCTGCTTAAGGGAAGTCTCTCTAACAAAGAAACCACTCTCTACAAAGCTTGGGTATCCGATTAATGAGGGAATTAGTATATTTCATCAAAATATACAAGGTATTAGAGATAAAGTTAGTGAACTGCTTATAGATGTTGACTCTGAAATTATTGGTATATCTGAACATTTCTTAAATAAGGAGATAATTCAGAGGCTTCCTTTACCAGGATACAGGTTGGCTGGCAGCTTTTCTAGGAGCTCTTTGCGGTGTGGGGGAGTAGCCATGTATGTGAAAAACGGTATCCCATTTGAGTCAATTGATGTTTCAAAGTACTGCACTGAAAAGGTGTTTGAATGTTGTGCAGGTGTGGTTAAATTTAGTGGAGCTAAACTTCTTACTGTTGTTATTTATAGATCCCCAGACTCCGATTTCACAACATTTTTGCTAAAGCTAGAGGAGGTTCTTGGTTCACTTTATAGGAAATACAAAAAGTTAGTTATATGTGGTGACTTCAATATTAATTGTATAAGTGATTGTGCAAGGAAAAGGATGCTGGTAGACCTCCTTAATTCATATAATCTTATGCAAACCGTATTCTTTCCAACGAGAGTGCAAGGGAACAGTAGAACAACCATAGACAATATTTTTGTTCATTCGTCATTATTAGAAGGGCATTCTGTTAGCAAATAGGTGAATGGCCTTTCAGATCATGATGCACAAATTTTAAGTCTAAAAGTTTTTTGTGCTGCAACACATGTTAAATATAGTTACCAACGTTTTAGGAAAGCTGATCCAGTTGCTGTACAGACTTTTGTAAACCTTATCAAGGAACAAGAGTGGCAAGATGTTTATAGTGCTGATACAGTAGACGATAAATATAATGCTTTCCTCAAGACTTTTCTCGTGCTCTTTGAAAGTTGCTTTCCGTTAGAACGTTCAAAACAGGGTACTAGCACAAACAGGCAGCCTGGGTGGCTGACTAAAGGGATAAGAATATCTTGTAGAACAAAGTGGCAATTATATCAAAACGTTAGAATCAGTCAAAATCTAAATGCAGCAGCCCATTACAAACAGTATTGTAAGGTGCTTAAAAAAGTTATTAGGAAGGCAAAAAGTATGTGGTATGCAGATAGAATAGCTAAGTCTCAGGATAAAATTAAAACCATATGGTCAGTCGTAAAGGAAGTGGCTGGTCTGCAGAGACAGGTCGAGAATATAGAATCAGTGCGTAGTGGGGATGTCCGTGTTACTGATAAGTCGCATATATGTACAGTACTTAATAATCACTTTCTGAATATAGCAGGTGAACTAAATAGAAACCTAGTCCCAACAGGGAATCATATAGCGCTCTTAGAAAAAAGTGTTCCGAGACTGTTACCTGAAATGCTCCTCCATGATACTGACAAGAGGGAGATTGAGTTAATAATTAAATCACTAAAGACCAAGAACTCTCATGGATATGACGGGGTATCTAGCAGAATACTGAAGTATTGTTCCACGTATGTTAGCTCAGTACTTAGCCATATCTGTAACTTTTCCTTTAGGAGTGGTCGGTTTCCTGACCGATTAAAGTACTTGGTAGTGAAGCCACTTTATAAAAAGGGAGACAGGGATAATGTTGACAATTATAGACCTATTTCTATGCCATCAGTGTTTGCTAAAGTTATTGAGAGGGTTGTATATACAAGGTTACTGCAGCATTTAAATTCACATAATTTGCTGTCAAATGTACAGTTTGGTTTTAGAAACGGTTTAACAACTGAAAATGCTATAGTCTCTTTTCTCTGTGAGGTTTTGGACGGATTAAATAAAAGGTTGCGAACGTTAGGTGTTTTCTTTGATTTAACGAAGGCTTTTGACTGTGTTGACCACAAAATATTACTGCAGAAGTTGGAACATTATGGAGTAAGGGGAGTAGCTTACAATTGGTTTGCCTCCTACTTTAAGAACAGAAAGCAGAAGGTAATCCTCCGCAATATTGAGAGTGGTAATGATGTTCAGTCCCAATGGGGCACTGTTAAATGGGGCGTTCCCCAAGGGTCGGTGCTGGGGCCACTGCTGTTCCTTATTTATGTAAATGATATGCCTTCTAGTATTACAGGTGATTCAAAAATATTTCTGTTTGCTGATGACACCACCTTGGTAGTGAAGGATCTTGTGTGTAATATTGAAACATTATCAAATAATGTAGTTCATGATATAAGTTCGTGGCTTGTGGAAAATAATTTGATGCTAAATCACAGTAAGACTCAGTTTTTACAGTTTCTAACCCACAATTCAACAAGAACTGACATTTTAATCAGACAGGATGGGCATGTTATAAGCGAGACGGAACAGTTCAAGTTCCTAGGCGTACAGATAGATAGTAAGCTGTTGTGGAAAGCCCATGTTCAGGATCTTGTTCAGAAACTAAATGCCGCTTTATTTACCATTAGAACAGTATCTGAAATAAGTGACATTTCAACACGAAAAGTAGTATACTTCGCATATTTTCATACGCTTATGTCATATGGTATTATTTTTTGGGGTAATTCTTCTGATTCAAAAAGGGTATTTTTGGCTCAAAAACGGGCTGTTCGAGCTATGTATGGTGTAAGTTCGAAAACCTCTTGTCGACCCCTATTCAATAGTCTGGGAATTTTGACATTGCCCTCACAGTATGTATTTTCTTTAATGTCGTTTGTTGTTAGCAATATTGGCTTATTCCCAAGAGTTAGCAGCTTTCACTCAGTTAATACTCGGCAGAAATCAAATCTGCATGTGGAATGCACTTCCTTGACTCTTGTGCAGAAAGGAGTGCAGTATTCTGCTGCATCCATTTTCAATAAGCTACCACAAGAACTCAAAAATCTTAGCAGTAGCCCAAACACTTTTAAGTCTAAACTGAAGAGTTTCCTCATGGTTCACTCCTTCTATTCTGTCGAGGAGCTCCTGGAAGAGATACAAAATTAAGCAAATTCCAGTGTACATTTTTGATTTTCTTTATTTAAACTAACGACTTGTCGCCTGAATATGTTTCTTATATTTCATTTTATCTGTTTCTACAATCGTGTTATAATTTCATGTATTGACTCGTTCCATGACCATGGAGACTTCTCCTAAATGTGGTCCCACGGAACAATAAATAAATAAATAAATAAATAAATAAAACGAAAGAGTAATTAGAACGTTATGAAGAAACAGTAAATGCCGTAGGAACGTTCAAATCGTGTCTCACTGACAGAAACTAAACATGCCTGTAGGAAAGAGTCTTGTATTAAGCCATCAACCAATGGGGAACTAATTACATGTGGTGTCCCACAAGCTTCCATCTTAGAGCTCGCTCATTTTCTTGTAGGTATTGACGCGTTTCATCAGTAAGTTTACCAGATACCAAGTATGATCTGATTGCAGATCATACAAAACATTACAATAAATAGCGAATCAAGTAAAAATTTAGAAAGATCGCTCAATGGAATTTTCATGCACAGTAATAAGTGGTTCCTAGTCAGTTCTCTGTCACTAAACTTTGAAAAGACACACTGTTTTCAGTTCAGAATTTGTAAAAGCTTCCCTTCCAGTACATGCCTATAATGTGAAAACAGGCAGATACAAAAGGTTCCCGTTGTTAAATTCTTGACATCACAACTTGAGAACAAATTCAAAGAACATACCACAGAACTACTGAAACGCCTAAACAAATCATTCTTCAGAATGCGAATGTTGTCACACATAGATAATATAAAAATAAAGCTAGCATACTTCTCTTACTTACTTTTCATAAAAATATACGAAATCATTTTCTGGGGTGACTCATCAAGCCAAGTTGAAGTTTTTCGACTCCAAACGCGTGTATTACGAAATTTCTGAGGTGTCAACTAACAAATATTCCGCAGAGGCCTTGTTCAAGGAACTGAGAATACTGACAAGTGCTTCTCAGAATCTCTATTTTCCAGTGAGATTTATCATAAATAAATACTATATCAGTAGACCCAGAAAAAGGCCACCGTAACCGGGGTTGCTCAGTAAAGTTTTTTTACATTATGGCATGGTACGATATGCAGAAAAGCTTTGTGTCAATATATCTTTTCAAACAAACAACTCATTTCACGAAATCAATACTGGAAATAAGATAATGTTCACAATGGTTTAAATTCTGTTGCTTTCGTGCAGCAAGGTGTGCGTTATTCAGTAATACACATTTTCAGTATCTTTCTGGCAGAGATAAAAAGTTTAACAACTAATGAATCTCAGATCATGAGGAGCCTAAAGGATTTAATGATGACAAACTGCCTGGCCTCTGTCTCTGGTTCTTCGGCCGATATTCATCTGATGATTTTACTGACGTTTCGCCAGCACGAGTGCTTGGCATTGTCAAAGCTTCACCCTCCATTGCCGGCGGTGAAAATCATAAAACGTCGGCCGAAGAACCCGAGACAGAAGCCAATAATAGCCAGTTTGTCAACAAGTGGCCACGAAAGCCTTAACAATTTTGGATTTCTTGATGGCCAACTCTTTCTACTGCATCGACGACTTTCTCAATTGATCAGATTAATGTATATATTATTAACAATACCAGATAGTATGTTATGTAGAATCTGACTTCATTTCAAGTGCAATAATGTGTTCAATATAAATAACCCGCCAATTTATTTTCTCTTTCATCACATGAAGCAAATCCTAATAATTATCATGTGCACTAGTGTTTTTTGTTTGCCAAAACTTTTGTCTGGAGTGTCTTAACATACGGATGTGAAGCGTCGACTCTGGGAAAGGCAGAGAAAAAGGGACTGGAAGCAATGGAAATACGGATATGGAGAAGAATGATGAAAACAAGCTGGGTAGATAGAAAAAGAAATGAACAGGTCTTAAGACAAGTGAATGAGAACAGAACGCTGCTGAATTATATAGGAAGAAGAAAATAAAAAATGATATGGCACATAATGAGACACGACCAGTTCCTAAAGAATGTATTTGAAGGAAAAGTATTAGGGAAAAAACCAAGAGGTAGGCCAAGAGCAACGTGTTTTAATAACATCAAAGAAGATATGAGGTTAAAATCGTATGAAGAATTGAAGAGGATGACAATGGAGAGAGAGACGTAGCTAAGTCGACAAGGCATAGTCTTTAGTTTATGATGATGATTACCTAGTGTGCTGTACATTTTATATATATTGGTGACGAGCTTGTTACCACCTCTTAAATGAAAATATGTTTCAGTTTCTTGGCTTATTGCGCATTCATGAGGACCATTTCGCCTAGAAT
The DNA here is from genome assembly GCF_023864345.2 of Schistocerca serialis cubense. NCBI lineage: Eukaryota > Metazoa > Arthropoda > Insecta > Orthoptera > Acrididae > Schistocerca > Schistocerca serialis. Next base: position 421,379,319 of record NC_064639.1, on the reverse strand, counting down.
AGGTGAAACAGACGTTAACATACATATTTATATGTACTAGGTTATCGAAACTGACAACGGCCGGGAGAGCGGTGTGCTGACCCATGCCCCTCCATCTCTTCATCCGGTGACGCCTATGGGCTGAAGATGACACGGCGGTCGGTCGGTGCCGTTAGCACTTTGTGGCCTGTTCGGACGGAGTTAAGATTTTTGTATGTAAGAGCTGATGTAGAGGACCTAGGTAATACTCGTGCGTTGTTAGGATTTGAGGCTAATCAGGAGGCGGGATGGAGCTTTCATCTGGAATGGAAAGAGAAGAGTAAGTTTCAGTTCTCAAGACAGGTGTATCTCAGGCGTAATGTCATGATCTGAAAGGGTGAGATGATCATGATTATCGTGAATGTGAAATGCTTGGAGATCTTAGGAAGGTGGGGCACAGTGATGTAGGAAAGGCAGCAGGACAAGATGCTAATAAAAAAAAAGAATAAGAAAGGAAACACTATGACGGGTTTGCAAAATATGTAAACAGTTAAAGGGGTACAAAATGTTTTGTAAGTCATGAAAACTTGTTAAATGGTATGGCGAGTTGGAATACATACCAATTGAAGGATTTGAAGTGAGTTGCAATCTGGAGAGGAGCAGAGGATTTGCCTACTGTCCGTGGATGATGGTTGAGGATTTAATCAGCGTAATCAGTCGATCGTCAACGGGACCGTCCTCTGCACATGAAGAATTATCATACCTCTCCTCGCTATCTGCCCATGAGAATCAGTAATTTTAGCACTTCTTGCGTCGAATAGGTGCTCAACTTTACGTGGAATGAATGAAAACCGATGGGATGGAGATGGTATCTACACAGCTCGCATTGCGTCACTGCCGCGTTAGGCAGCAAGACGATGTGTTCCGTATGACTGCGAAGCCGAAAGGGCACGTATGAGGCGCGGCTAGGGGGCGGTCCCGGTGGTCAGTTTGGGCGCAAGCGGCCCGGCTGCCGGCTGCCGTACAAGGAGCTGGAAAGTTTGGCTGGCGGGAGGGAAGAGAGGAGGCCGGAGGAGACGGGAACACAGACAGAACAGGTTCCTTGGCGGCGCGCGGCGCGAGTTACGATGGCGGCTCCTCCCGGCCCGCCACGGCTGGCCTTGAACTTGGGCGCCTGCGCCCGTGTCGCCGCCGCAGCGCCGCCCGGATCATCCTCAGCCAGCAGCCGCTCCCCAGCAGCTGATCACGCCTCTCATTGTGTGTACGTGCGGCGCCCGAAACGGATTCCCTAAACCGATTTGCCTAAGCCGCTTCTGTTTGGTCACGTAAACACTCCAGTATCGATTCTGAAATTATTAGTTCCTGTGTCCCGATTCGGCAACTGTTCGTTTCATTGATAAAAACCGCTTCAGCCGCTACCCATTTCGGCCTTTACATCAGGTAATTTTTAAGTGGTTCTGAAAACTGCCACAAACATGTTAGATACATAAATATTCTACACTGGGGTGACAAACGTCGTGGGATAGAGAAATGCATATACACAGAATCCGACAGTATCGCAATGCATTAGCAGAGCCATCATATGGACTCAGGTGATTCATGTGAAAAGGTTCCAATGTGATTATGGTAGCAAGACGGGAATTACCAGACTTTGAACGCGGAGTGGTAGTTGGAGCTAGAAGCATGCGACATTCCATTTTGGATATCGTAAGGGCACTCAATATTCCGAGATCCACAGTGTCTAGAGAGTGATGAGAATACCAGACTTCAGGTATTACCTCTCACCACGGGCAACGCAGTGGCCGACAGCCTTCACTCAACGACCAACAGCAGAGGCGCTTACGTAGAGTTGTCAGTGCTGACAGACAAGCAACCCTGGTTGAAATAACCGCATAAATCAATATGGGACGTATGATGGATGTATCCGTTAGGATCGTGCGGCGAAATTTGGCGTTAATGGGATATGGCAGCAGACGACCGACGCGAGTGCCTTTTATAACAGCGCGACATCGCCTGCAGCGCCTCTCCTAGGCTTGTGACCATATCGGTTGGACCCTAGACGGTTTGGAAAACCGTGGTCTGGTGAGACGAGTCCCGATTTCAGCTGGTAAGAGTTGTTAATAGGGTTCGAGTATGTCGCAGACCCCACGAAGCCATGGAGCCAAGTTGTCAATAACGCACTGTACAAGCTGATGGTGGCTTCATAATGGTGTGTGCTGTATTTACTGGATTGGACTAGGTCCTTTGGTCCCATCGAACCGATAATGGTTATGTTCAGCTACTTGGAAATCACTTGTAGCCATTCATGGACTTCATGTTCCCAAATAACGATGGAATTTTGATAGGTGAGCAAGCTCCATGTCATCAGGCCACAATTGTTCGCGATTGGTTTGAAAAACTCTTGCACAATTTGAGCGAATGATCTAGCCACACAGATCACCCGACATGAATCCCTTCGAACATTTACTGGATATAATCGAGATGTCAGCTTGTGCACAAAATGCTGCAGCGGCAACACTTCTGCAATTATGGACGGCTGTAGAGACAGCGTAGCTCAGTATTTCGGCATATTTCCAACGACTAGTTCAATTCGTGCCACGTTGAGCTGCTGCATTAGCCCTAAAGGAGGTCCAACACGATGTTAAGAGGTCTCCCACGAGTCTTGTCGTCCCTGTCTACAAGGATGTTTATAAATCAATTATACAAAAATAACCTTTAATTTTGAAAGGATAAACAACTTACAGAAATACTTGATAATACACTGAATGTAGTATATCTTCAAGTTTTATTCCCGGCTAACACTGCCAATTCCCGACATTCCTGCAAGGTATCGTATATCGGTGCAGAGCGTGTACGGTGTTGTGTATGGTTTCATGAATCCAAATCCGCTATTACAGTTCAGAGACAATTCAGGACTAAATGATGCAAGCCACCGACTCAAAGAAAAACTGCTATTAATTGGTGCAATCGTTTCACCGAAACTAGTTGTGTATCGCATCGGACAGCAGGACGCAACATTTGAACAAATTCGATAATGTTACTTTCGCACTCTGGGTAAATCAACGAGGTGTGCCATGACAGAATAGAATACGCCTAGTGTTACAGTGTGGAAGGTATTACGGAAACGTCTGTCATTCAAATACTTTAAATTGCAACTGTTGCAAACTTTAAGAGAAACTGACAAAGAAAAACGAGCTGAGTTTTGTGCAGAAAATGCAGACCGAAGATGATTTTCTTAACAATATTGTATTCAAAGAAGGAGGACATTATTGATTAACGTCCCGTCGACAATGAGGTCATTAGAGACGGAGCACAAGCTCGGGTTAGGGAAGGATGGGGAAGGAAATCGGTGGTGCCCTTTCGAAGGAACTATCGCGGTATTTGTCTTAAACGATTTAAGGAAATCACGGCGAACCTAAATCAAGATGGCAGGACGCGGGTTTGAAACGTCCTCCACCTGAATGGGTTAGAAACGTCGTCCACCTGAATGGGATTCCATTATGTTAACCACTGCGCTACCCAGTTCGGTAAATGAGTTCAGCGAAGGAGCCACTTTCCACACCAGCTTTACGGTGTATCGGCGTAATGTTCGGATACGGAGCGAGCGGAAACCACGTCACGTAATCGAGCATGTACGGGGACTCACGTAAGGTAGTTTTTTTTTTTTTTTTTGCTATAACATGTTTACGCTCCTTTCTTCTTGCCGGGTCAACTGTAACTGACATATGGTGCCTGAACATGACTGAACAATGCCTATTGCATCAATTACGACAGGATATGTGCACAGAATTTATTTTCCACCACATTATCAGCATGAAGTTGTCCCGTCAATTTTCTACCTTATTTTTTTCGGCAACCAGTTTCAGCTTTCTACTACGCCATCATGCATCAGGACTTGCTTCGTAGGATTTGGCAGGAAACTGATCATAAATGGGACGTTTGTCGTGTTATGTAAGGGAGCCACATTTGTAAATAAAATTTGAAGATATACTGCATTCAGTGCTGCATCAAACATTTCTGTAATTATTTACCTCTTCACAATTAAAGGCTACTTCTGTATAACTAATTTATAAACATCCTGTATAATAGAAGATGGAAAAATCGAGACTTACATATACAATATGAGAGCACTTAGAATATAAAACTTAAAATACACTGTAGAGAAACAATGTCAAATGATAAAAAGACACAGGTCAAGTAGATTTAAAAAGTCACGTGCTCAATGATATCTTGAGAAAAATGGGTGTCTCAGGATTTTGAAAACTGTACAGTTAGGTAAAGTAAGAGTACTGACATGTTTTAGCTTAAGATTAAATATGTGCAGACACAACTAAAATTCCAAATTGCGTGTTTTACCGTGAGGGGTTGCTGGTCCCCCACCGGGCGCCTCCCCAGGTGGCGGATAGGGGAATGCTAACCAGATATGGTGGGTACCGGGGAAATAAAATACCCGGGGTGGACCAAAACCAGTGAAGAGGAAGTCAACGGCTCGGATGCTGGAAGAGAATGTTTTTCTATCGCATTCCAACGGTAGAAGAGGCGGAAGGCATCTCTATGGGGCAGGCAGAGCTCGGAGCCTGGGAAAGGCAATCTGCCTAGGAAATGGTAATCCAAAATATTACTCAGCAAGCTTGGAAGCTGTGAGGTGGCAGCCCCATCACCAAGCTTAACCTGCGCAGCGCTCGTAACGCGGCCAGGGGATTCTTTACCTACTGGCTCACATCAACGATTTGCCTCGGATAATGGATTCAAAGGAAACGGACATAGGCTATGGAACAGGAATTCGCGAGATAGAAACACTTCTTCACATTTGGGTCATGGAACGTTCGTAGTCTTAATAAACCAGCTGTGGCAGCGACTTTGATATCTGAACTATAAACATACTAGACAGATATTGTAGCTCTACAGGAAGTTAGGTGGCTTGGAGAAGGGATACACAGGGAGGATAATTGCGTAATTTTTATGGGGGAGATGAAAAACATCATGAATTTGGTACTGGTTCTGCTGTTAAGAACAGGGTTGTTAATCGGGTTAAGGAATTTCATCCCATTAACAAAAGAATGTCTTACATAACAATCAAACACCAGTGGTAGGATATAACATTCATAAATGTCCATGCACCGACTGAAGATTCAACTGAGGACGAGAAAGATGAGTACTATGAAGAATTAGAGAGAGTACTCGAAAGTATTCCAACAAGAAATACGAGAATTACCTTAGGGGACTTAATGGAAAAATAGGTAAAGAGGATATGTTCATCCCCACAATAGGAAAACATAGCAAGCACTCGACCACACACAAAATGGATTAAAAATGAACAACTTTGCACTCTCAAAGAATATGAGAATCTGCTCGACGATGTTCCCTCACAAAGATATACACAAAGGTACATGGTGCTCTCCAGATGGCAAAACAGTAAATCAGATTGACCATGTTATGACAGATCAACGTTTCACTTCATTTATAAGAGATGTCAGAACGTACAGAGGAGCTGAAATTGGCTCAGATCATTTCCTAGTGGTAAGAAAGATGCAAATCAAGATGATTTGGAATCAACAACCAAAAGCCACACCAAAACCTAATTTAGACATCGAACGACTGAAGGAACTGTCTGTTAAAGAAGCCTATGTGATTGGATCAAATAACCGATTTACAACATTGCAAGAAGCTGAGGAGGAAAATACTGACGAGAAGGCTTGGGAAAAATAAAGACTGTAGTAACAGATGCAGGAGAAAAAACACAGGGCAAGAAAAAGAAAACGAAGAAACAGAAATGGTTCAACGAAAAGTGTCAGAGAGCAGTAGAAAGGAGGACAGAAGCCAGGATGCTGTGGCTGTATAGTAGGGAGAGTGAGGACAGGAGGGACACGTTCAATGCGGATAGAAGAGAAACAGCAAGAGTTCTACGAACAGAGAAAAGGAAATATCTAACTGGAATCCTAGAATCTATAGAAGTGGAAAGCAGGAATGGAAACTCAAAGAAGTTGTTTCAGTATACAAAGAAAAGTAAGAGAGGTTATCAAAGTGAACACCTATTCATAAAAGATAAAAATCAAAATATGCTAACGCAGCTGGAAGGTATCCTAGAAAGATGGAAAGAGTATTTCTCAGAAATGTTAAATTGCACTGATCCACACATAACCTTCAATTACGCAATGCCTGAGAGTGACAGCATTAATAATGACGAATGTAGAACCACAGAACAGGAAGTGATCCACTCCATTCAAAATCTCAAAAAAAAAAAAAAAAAAAAAAAAAAAAAAAAACAAGGCAGCAGGCGAGGACCAGATATCAGCAGAGATGTTAAAAGAGGGCGGAAACAAACTACACAAAGAAATTTATAACTTTATCACAATGATCTGGAAAACTGAAACACTGCCTGAAGATTGGAAAACTGCGATAATTTGTCCCATACGCAAGAAAGGAAACAGAATGGAATGTGGAAATTAAAAAATGGTTCAAATGGCTCTGAGCACTATGGGACTCAACTGCTGTGGTCATAAGTCCCCTAGAACTTAGAACTACTTAAACCTAACTAACCTAAGGACACCACATAACACCCAGCCATCACGAGGCAGAGAAAATCCCTGACCCCGCCGGGAATCGAACCCGGGAACCCGGGCGTGGGAAGCGAGAACGCTACCGCACGACCACGAGATGCGGGCAATGTGGAAATTACAGAGGAATCAGTTTGCTGAACATAACGTACTAAATCCTGTCAATGATCATTCTGGAAAAACTTAAACCTTACGCAGAAAAAATTATTCAAGATTACCAGGCTGGATTTCGAACAAACCGTTCCACAACTGATAATTTGTTTACTATACGACAAATCTTTGAGAAATACTGGGAATTTAACAAAAACATCCACTTTCTCTTCATTGACTTCCATCGAGCCTACGACAGCATCCACAGAAGTAGCCTCTACAACAAATTACGAGAATTTAGTATACCCAGTAAAATCATTAGGATGATACAACTGTGCATAGATGGTTCCCAGGCAGCAATGAAGTTCAGAGGATCTATATCCCCCACCTTTCCAATTAAAACAGGCTTACGACAGGGAGACGCTCTTTCATGTGTCCTCTTCAACCTTGCATTAGAGAAAGTGGTTCGGGAGAGTAATTTACATCTATAAAATGGCCTCCGATTGGAACACAGTGAAGTAAAACTCCTGGCTTATGCAGATGATATAGTGTTGCTGAGTGAAACTGAAGAAGAACTGAAAGACATGTACAGCTCTCTCTGGCACAGTGCCAGCAAAATCGGGATTTTGATTAACCAAGAGAAAACCGAATATATGGAAATAGGTCGAGTCATAAACCCAAATCCTTACTTTGAAAATGACCAACATTCTAAATTCAGAAATGTTCTCCAGTTTAAATACCATGGATCACGTTTCAACAGTAAAGATATCATAACAATGGATATAAATGATAAAACAGCCTCAGGGTCAAGATGTCTGTACTCACTAAGCAACCCACTCAAAAGTAAAGCTTTGTCAGTCACCACAAAGATGAAGATATACAACACTATTATCTGCCCCATAGTACTATACGGCTCAGAAAGCTGGACGCTTACAAAGAATGAAAGAGAAAAACCGAATGTTTTCGAAAGAAAAGTAATGAGAAAAATCTGGGGACCTGTGTTGGAGAATGGTGCATGGAGAATTCGAAAGAACAAAGAAATTTATCAGTTAATGAAGCAACCCACTATCATTCAGAAATTAAGAAGTAGGAGACTGCAGTGGGCTGGACATGTGGCCATAAGGGAAAACAACAGGATCACCAAGAAAGCATTTGAAGGAACTCTCCAGGCAATAAGACCATTTGGCCGACCTCGTACAAGGTGGAAAGATGACATAGAGTAGGACATCGCAGCATTAGGAATTTCCGCAGGGTGGAGAGAGGCTGCGAGAGATAGAAGGCGGTGGAAACAGATCGTTGATGCAGCGCGTGGTCTACAGGGCCTGTGATCGCTGAGAAGATAGAAGAGATAGTGTTTTACCAATAAAGGGATAAAAATAATTTTTAGATTTAATAAAAGCGTTAAATAGTTTCAGTGAACAGGGCATCCAATTCGAGTGTAAAGTTACGTTCTTTAGCGTGCAATACAGGGCTATTACAAATGATTGAAGCGATTTCATAAATTCACTGTAGCTCCATTCATTGACATATGGTCACGACATACTACAGATACGTAGAAAAACTCATAAAGTTTTGTTCGGCTGAAGTCGCACTTTAGGTTTCTGCCGCCAGAGCGCTCGAGAGCGCAGTGAGACAAAATGGCGACAGGAGCTGAGAGAGCGTATGTCGTGCTTGAAATGCACTCACATCAGTCAGTCATAACAGTGCAACGACACTTCAGGACAAAGTTCAACAAAGATCCACCAACTGCTAACCTCATTCGGCGATGGTATGCGCAGTTTAAAGCTTCTGGTTGCCTCTGTAAGGGGAAATCAGTGAGCGAAGAAACGGTTGAACGCGTGCGGGCAAGTTTCACGCGTAGCCCGCGGAATTCGACGAATAAAGCAAACAGGGAGCTAAACGTACCACAGTCGACGGTTTGGAAAATCTTACGGAAAAAGCTAAAGCAGAATCCTTACCGTTTACAATTGCTACAAGCCCTGACACCCGATGACAAAGTCAAACGCTTTGAATTTTCGGCGCGGTTGCAACAGCTCATGGAAGAGGATGCGTTCAGTGCGAAACTTGTTTTCAGTGATGAAGCAACATTTTTTCTTAATGGTGAAGTGAACAGACACAATGTGCGAATCTGGGCGGTAAAGAATCCTCACGCATTCGTGCTGCAAATTCGCAAATCACCAAAAGTTAACGTGTTTTGTGCAATCCCACGGTTTAAAGTTTACGGCCCCTTTTTCTTCCGTGAAAAAAACGTTTCAGGACACGTGTATCTGGACATGCTGGAAAATTGGCTCATGCAACAACTGGAGTCCGACAGCGCCGACTTCATCTTTCAACAGGATGGTGCTCCACCGCACTTCCATCATGATGTTCGGCATTTCTTAAACAGGAGATTGGAAAACCGATGGATCGGTTGTGGTGGAGATCATGATCAGCAATTCATGTCATGGCCTCCACGCTCTCCCGACTTAACCCCATGCGAATTCTTTCTGTGGGGTTATGTGAAAGATTCAGTGTTTAAACCTCCTCTATCAAGAAACGTGCCAGAACTGCGAGCTCGCATCAACAATGCTTTCGGACTCATTGATGAAGACATGCTGCGCCGAGTGTGGGAGGAACTTGATTATCGGCTTGATGTCTGCCGAATCACTAAAGGGGCACATATCGAACATTTGCGAATGCCTAAAAAAAACTTTTTGAGTTTTTGTATGCGTGTGCAAAGCATTGTGAAAATATCTCAAATAATAAAGTTATTGTAGAGCTGTGAAATCGCTTCAATCATTTGTAATAACCCTGTAGTTTAATCACATCGTAGCTTGGAGGCGTCGTTGACTGCTTACAAAACACGTTTACAAACATGTTAACGAACCTACGGAGTACCTTTAAAGGAAGGTATCAATAACGGAAGAAAGTGATGTTTATAAGTGTTCACTGCTAGTTGGAAGTCTTTTCTCTGGATTTTTCAGGTGGACATCAGTTTCTAATTCTTCATATATGACAATTCAGTATCTCTTCTTGATTGTATGAAGGATGCAGGGAATGTTGTTACAGCTGTCGGATTTCCACTTCTAGAATCGAATTCGCTCCCGCAAAAACGCACCGTTTTTGAAACCTGCTTGAATTGTCAGGTTGTGTGTTTTGAAGAATTTTTGGCCAATATTGATGGAGTGACTTTTATGCAGCGAAGGACAAGCAGAAATATCAGACTGAATATGATTTTTGATTACATCTAATATTTACTTGAAGAGAAACAACTATTGTGCTGACTATATATGAGCCCCCCAGCCCCATGAACCATGGACCTTGCCGTTGGTGGGGAGGCTTGCGTGCCTCAGCGATACAGATGGCCGTACCGTAGGCGGGTAAGCTACTACAAACAGCATAGTGAACGCATTATTGTGGCCAAGATAGACACGAAGCCCACACCTACTACAATAGTACAAGTTTATATGCCAACGAGCTCTGCAGATGATGAAGAAATTGATGAAATGTATGATGAGATAAAAGAAATTATTCAGGTAGTGAAGGGAGACGAAAATTTAATAGTCATGGGTGATTGGAATTCGAGAGTAGGAAAAGGGAGAGAAGGAAACATAGTAGGTGAATATGGACTGATGGAATGAGATGAAAGAGGAAGCCGTCTGGTAGAATTTTGCACAGAGCATAACTTAATCATAGCTAACACTTGGCTCCAGAATCATAAAAGAAGGTTGTACACATGGAAGAATCCTGGAAATACTAGAAGGTGTCAGATAGATTATATAATGGTAAGACAGAGATTTAGGAACCAGGTATTAAATTGTAATACGTTTCCAGGGGCAGATGTGGACTCTGACCACAATCTATTGGATATGAGCTGTAGATTAAAACTCAAGAAACTGCAAAAAGTTGAGAATTAAAGAAGATGGGATCTGGAAGACTGATTAAACCAGAGGTTGTACAGAGTTTCAGGGAGAGCATAAGGGAACAATTGTCACAAATGGGGGAAAGAAATACAGTAGAAGAATAATGGGTAGCTCTGAGGGATGAAGTAGTGAAGGCAGCAGAGGATCAAGTAGGTAAAAAGACGAGGGCTAGTAGAAATCCTTGGGTAATAGAAGAAATATTGAATTTAAGTGATGGAAGGAGAAAATATAGAAGTGCAGTAAATGAAGCAAGCAAAAAGGAATACAAACGTCTCAAAAATGAGATCGACAGGAAGTGCAAAATGGCTAAGGAGGGATGGCTAGAGGGCAAATGTAAGGATGTAGAGGCTTATCTCACTAGGGGTAAGATAGATACTGCCTACAGGAAAATTAAAGAGACCTTTGGAGAAAGGAGAACTACTTGTATGAATATAAAGAGCTCAGATGGAAACCCAGTTCGAAGCAAAGAAGGGAAAGCAGAAAGGTGCAAGGGGTATATAGAGAGTCTATACAAGGGCGACGTACTTGAGGACAATATTCTGGAAATGGAAGAGAATGTAGAAGAAGGCGAAATGGGAGATACGATACTGCGTGAAGAGTTTGACAGAGCACTGGAAGACCTGAGTCGCAACAAGGACCCGGGAGTAGACAACATAACATTTGAACTATTGACGGCCTTCGGAGAGCCAGTCCTGACAAATCTCTACCATCTGGTGAGCAAGATGTATGAGACAGGCGAAATAACCTCAGACTTCAAGAAGAATATAATAATTCCAATCCCAAAGAAAGTAGGTGTTGACAGATGTGAAAATTACCGAGCAATCAGTTTAATAAGCCACAGCTGCAAAATACTAACGCGAATTCTTTACAGACGAATGGAAAAATTAGTAGAAGCCAATCTTGGGGAAGTTCAGTTTGGATTCCGTAGAAATATTGGAACACGTGAGGCAATACTGACCTTACGACTTATCTTAGAGACCGAGCGAGGTGGCGCAGTGGTTAGCACACTGGACTCGCATTCGGGAGGACGACGGTTCAATCCCGTCTCCGGCCATCCCGATTTAGGTTTTCCGTGATTTCCCTAAATCGTTTCAGGCGAATGCCGAGATGGTTCCTTTGAAAGGGCACGGCCGATTTCCTTCCCAATCCTTCCCTAACCCGAGCTTGCGCTCCGTCTCTAATGACCTCGTTGTCGACGGGACGTTAAACACTAACCACCACCACCACTTATCTTAGAAGAAAGATTAACGAAAGGCAAACCTACGTTTCTAGCATTTGTAGACTTGGAGAAGGCTTTTGACAATGTTGACTGGAACACTCTCTTTCAAATTCTAAAGGTGGCAGGGGTAAAATACAGGGAGCGAAAAGCTATTCACAATTTGTACAGAAACCAGATGGCAGTTATAAGAGTCGAGGGACATGAAAGGGAAGCAGCAGTTGGGAAGGGAGTAGACAGGGTTGTAGCCTGTCCCCGATGTTATTCAATCTGTATATTAAGCAAGCAGTAAAGGAAACAAAAGAAAAATTCGGAATAGGTATTAAAATTCATGGAGAAGAAATAAAAACTTTGAGGTTCACCGATGACATTGTAATTCTGTCAGAGACAGCAAAGGACTTGGAAGAGCAGTTGAATGGAATGGACAGTGTCTTGAAAGGAGGATATAAGATGAACATCAACAAAAGCAAAACGAGGATAATGGAATGTAGTCGAATTAAGTCGGGTGATGCTGAGGGAATTAGATTAGGAAATGAGACTCTTAAAGTAGTAAAGGAGTTTTGCTATTTGGGGAGCAAAATAACTGATGATGGTCTAAGTAGAGAGGATATAAAATGTAGACTGGCAATTGCAAGAAAATCGTTTCTGAAGAAGAGAAATTTGTTAAAATCGAGTATAGATTTAAGTGTCAGGAAGTCGTTTCTGAAAGTATTTGTATAGAGTGTAGCCATGTATGGAAGTGAAACATGGACGATAATAAGTTTGGACAAGAAGAGAATAGAAGCTTTCGAAGTGTGGTGCTACAGAAGAATGCTGAAGATTAGATGGGTAGATCACATAACTAGTGAGGAGATATTGAATAGAATTGGGGAGAAGAGGAGTTTGTGGTACAACTTGACAAGAAGAAGGGACCGGTTGGTAGGACATGTTCTGAGGCATCAAGGGATCACAAATTATCCTTGGAGGGCAGTGTGGAAGGTAAAAATCATAGAGGGAGACCAAGAGATGAATACGCTAAGCAGATTCAGAAGGATGTAGGTTGCAGTAAGTACTGGCAGATGAAGAAGCTTGCACAGGATAGAGTAGCATGGAGAGCTGCATCAAACCAGTCTCAGGACTGAAGACCACAACAACAACAACATATATGAGAAACCAGAATAGCTGATTTCCAGACGCTATTTGTGTAAAACAACTCACGATCGGAAAGCTGATCTAGCAAAACCGTTTCATGCTTCAGGCCTTAACGAGTAAACACGACAGCGGTAAACGATTACCGAAATTCGGCTTTCGACTTCCGGAAGTTGTGTCGCATGTAAACCTCTGTATCCCTCGTCGCGCGGATGCAGCATGAACTATAGCTTCCAAAAGAATTATGCGCTCCGCCTTAAAATATTTATAAAGAGTGTGGAAAACATACAAATGTGGCTAACATATACAACTAAGGGCAGCACTAACGATCATAGGCCTGTTTGACTCGCGGGAGAGCGCCACGGGAGTTAAAATACCTGAAAAGCAGTCGTACATAGACACCAACTATCCAGCGAGTTTCACGAACCAGCACTGTATGACGAAGGGAGAAATCTAGTGCCTATAGAAGAACCAGTGGACACAAGAAAAGAATCAAAAAATGAAACAGTGATAAATCTCTAGCCTAGCCTCTAATTAGATAATTTTTATGCGCTGCCTGGAAATGCTACCGATCTCCTAACAAAACATGTGTAATTAAATAATTTTCTTTATATTATAGAACATTGATGATTAGTTTTAATAGGTGAAATATGTTTTGTTAAAGAGGAAATGAACGTTCAGTTGCAAAAGTCGCATTTGATCTTAGCTACGTGATAAACATAATTCAAATGGCAACTGAGTAAGAATTTCTGCAAATGTTAACAATATTAGAAGAAATATACTTAAGCCTGCAGCGGGGTGGGTTGCTCTCTCACTTTCCTTTAAACAGTCAGTCCACCTACCTGGATAGGTTTCAGGTTGTCTGCCCCTTCACTCTGCGATGGTACATACTGGTTCAGCAGACGAAAGCAGCGATGACGAAAATTCGACTAAATACCTTCCACGCAAAGGCTACGTAACTCCAATCCACGAGCAGTTGCTGAACTTTGTTAAAGTACTCAGCATTCGGGATTCTTGCATGATTCGTTGAGAAAAGTCTAAGATTTCCTTTAAGTTGGTTTATTGTCTTTAAAAGACGAAAAATGGCTATCAATTCCGTATTTATTATCCCGACATCAATTATGTAATGTTACTGACTGTCTCTATTACAAATTCACACCCGAAAGCAGCCGGAAGATATTTAGTCCGATTCGATATTCTGAACGTCCTACCCTGTCAGCGACTCACAACTACTTGCGAGTTATATTCAGTCGTTTAGTAGACCTCTTGTAAAGAAGTGCTCCCCATACTGTCTCGTAATCTACACGAAACATGTCACGCGAAGAATATGTGCGACACGAAATGTTCACACGCGAATATCTCCTAAAAAACTACTCACAAAGCTTAAACTTTCACAAAATACTCAGTACTGAAGTCGCTTTTCGTCAGCGACACGATCAGACGTGCAAATTTTTTCATTTTGGTACAAATTCGACCAGCAGGAGTTAACATAAAAGTTTACCAGAAGACGGCTCTCGAGCGACTCTCTCGACGCATAGACTTGGGGCACGAAGCTCTACTCAAACTCGCGCGAAATGCTGAATCCATTTTGGCTAGTATGTTAAGACGCCAATCAGATCATCTCGAGCACTTCTTTATTCGCGGTGTTTCTAATGTCAGCCAATCAGACTACCACGCATAGCTTGGACTAGAAATCTCCTAATTCCGAAACTAAATAAAATTTAATGAAAACGCTATACGACTCCTTTCCACAAAATAAATTACTAATAAATTTAATATTCAACGCTCCTTCTGGCTGCGTTTTACAAAATCAAGCTCACTCGGACATACGTCACAAATTCTCCTATCGCACAACTTTCTCACGCATACATTTACATAGTTTTAATAAAATATCACATTCCCACTTTACGTAGGTCCTCCACTCTCTCTCTGACTCTCCAAAACCTTCACACAACCAAAACACGATGAAATAATAATTTTCCGAAGTACTTTTAATTGCGTCAGAAATCTGTAGTAATGAAACTAAAGAAAATTCCAGAAAATTAGATTGTATGAACTTGTCCTCTTGGTTGTTGTTTCAATTGATTTTGTGTATTAATACATTACAGTTCCTACCTCGGTTTCACAATGCCAGCACCGGTATTATATATTTTAGGTAAAATTTATTTCTCCGAAAATATTGACGTTATTGATTTGAAATTTTAACAGTATGACAGTGTTATGCATGGAGATTGGTATACTAAGTATGAAAAAGATCGATTGATATTTAATAATACTCCTTCAGCTTCATAAAGAGCATGTGTAACGTACAGCAAGCAGCGTTAAGCGAGTACACGGCTCGCTCGGCCCAATAGAATTAAAATCTACTCTCCTCCCGGCTCCACGGCAAGCTACGCTTTTAGTGGAAGATGACAACTCATAACAATTTGCTACGTTACAAGCCGCCTACGTACGGCTATCATAGGGACCTCCAAGACGTGATTAGATCAATTAGAGCGCACACTGAGGCATTTAAGCCCGTCATTCTTGTCGAGCTCTGCGTGCGAGATGGAGCTGGACCGGAAGGAAGATTCTAACTTGCGCTCCAATGCTGACTTCCCCTTGCCATGCTATACTCTGAGGGAAGAATTGATCTGATGATGGCCAACGCCGAAAGCGATAATCATAGAAATACGTTGTGATCGGTGGCAAGTGCGACATTATGTCCGTTTCTGAAACCATTCATTGCGGTTTGCAGAGTATGTCTGTGCATCTGTTAGCCACTCCCTGATCTACCCTATCCGCCTACGAAGCAAGGAGAAAATGGCTTTATGCCTCCGTTCTCATCTAACCTTTCTTATCTCATTTGCACGATCTCTGCGTGAAATACTATTGAAATAGTTCAGGATTTCCTTAAAATCCTCCATCGGGGTTCGTTGGAACCTGAAAACTATATAAGCAAGTAAATGAAATAAATAAATAGTTTCTTAATGGTGAACTGTTCAGGAACTGCTATAGGGGGAAAATGTATGTAATACTCTTACCTTAAGAAATACAGGTTAATTTGTGCATCACTATACATTTACTCCAGAAACAATTAGAAAACTTCGCTAAACATTGGAGGCAGTGAAAACAGCGACTGTGCTGGCATGTAATGTCACAATGATACAGCGACGCTCCAGGGATACACCCATCAGTGGGGGGGCACTCTCTGGCAGTTGGATGTCTTAAGGTTCTGAAGATGCACGAAATCACCCCCAATTTTTTTTTACGTTCACTATAAACGTAATTGGGTCTGGGATTAGACATTTCCTTACAAGGTATGGATGCTCACAAGAGATAAAAGGTCGAGTTTGTGAATGCGTAGGAGGACTGTGTGGTCAGTGGCGGAACCACTAAGTAGCGAGAAAGGAACGCGGGATCCAGTGTTCGTATCGACTTTGACGTTTATAGAAACCAGGGCATATGTGAAGCAACTGGAAGATACCGTCAACACAGCTGATCAAGGAAGCTTCTTCCAGCAGGCGCTTTCCATTTCAGTCAGAATTATAGATCGAGGCAGTGCAGAGTGTTTGAAAGAGAATGACCTGATTTCAAAACCCCATATTTATTGATAAAAACATACTACAAACACGGGATGAATTGCAAAATCCTCACAAAACTTAAAGTTTTAGCTGTGGTATTACAACTGTTCTGTGCGTCCACCAGCAGCAGCACAAACAAAACCTGGACTCTAGCTGAAGTCTTCATAAACTTTACACAAAGCATCTACTTTTAGAGAAGTTATGGCGGCTGTTATTCTGTTTTTCACTACTTCTGTGTCGCGAGGTAAAGGGGAGGTGAACACACTTTCCTTCACATATCCCCACAAGAAAAAATCGCTTGGGTTCATGTCAAGCGATCACGGAGTTCAAGAATGTGGGGCAGTATTTAGGGGTCCCGTGCGCCCTTATCAGCGTTGAGGAAGAGTGTCATTGAGAAACTAACGTATGTTGTGGTGCCGGTGTGGTGGAGCTCCATCCTGGTGGAAAATGAAGACATCGAAGCCCTCCTGAAATTGTGGAGGAAACCAGTTCTGCGGCATTTGTAGATAGCGCATTTCAGTCACTGTCACAGAAGTGCGAGGTCGACCTGGACTCTTACCTCTGCAAAAGCATCGTGTCTCTTCATATTGGCGATACCAACGACTAATTTTTTGGTTGCAGGCGGGTCAATGCCAAAACGCCGACGAAAAACACATTGGACCGACATCACTTACTCGTTCTTTGTAAACTGCAGCACACGAAACGCCTTCTGTTGAGCGGACGCCATCGTACTTCTGATTGACTGCAAACTTAGAAGATGCTTTGACTGACATCTAATGGCGATTTCCTTAAACTCTAGGCCACGCTCATTCAAACAACACACTTTTTGTTGTCGACATGTACCTTGCTTTGTAATTATTGACGCCCAAAATCAGAACGTTCCTTTTGAAACACTCTTTATATTGCCCGCAACTGGCATAGGCATAACCAGTCAAATATTCTAGATCACATATTCATTACCATCCCACCAAACGATTAATTCCTGACTAAAATGGAGCAGCAACCGCAGTAACACAAGATAACCGCCTTAAGGCCAAAGTAATAGATTTTTACACATGGATAAATGTTGTCCAATTAAGCTTAAGCTGTCATCATTCCGAGGGTTGATGTCAACTACACATCACTTCACTAGGCATGGTCCTATTGGTGGTGGTATGCCGTCGCCTTCCTCCTTCGACCTTTGAACTTACTTATCCACCAGTTACAGGAGGACTGTTAATTAAACGCGGACCCGAACCCAGGTGCAATTCAGCATTTTCACACTAACAGTTATTGCCAAAGACGAAAGAAGTTGAAAGTGAGAGATAAAAATCCCAGGACTGATCGTAGATCCTACCCGAGATTTTCGGATCCGTAGGCTGACACTTAACCATCGACCCACCAGCCCGCACTTACAGATACGTAAACACAATTTTAAATATTTTTCTGTAGCTACAAATTTCAATTGCTTCCATCTATTCTTCTATGCATTTCCCATGATCCACATTTAACTTCCAGACAACGCTGTGTTCCAGACGTACGCTTTCCATTTCAGTAACTGATAGCTGCAGAGCGCTTTTGCGAACGAAGTTTTCTTCACCTGCACCAATCTACCTCTGATATCTCCCTTCCTTCGTCCATGCTGTACAGTCTCGCTGTCTACACAGCATTCTTGTACTACTTCTGAATTCAAACACACCGCTATTTTCCTTTCAACACACAACTTTGTATGTACTTAATCCGTATTATGTACAGTGCCCTTCCCATTCAACAGACCATCTCGGTTTTCCGCATATCCACAGCCTATGTCACCTGATTGACTTGCGTTTAGCACAGTTCTCCTTTCAATTGTACTGTACTTCTGAAACAGTCTACCATTTCTTTCAATGTTTATTCGACATAAAAGTTGAAAGAGAGTCGTCACAGTCTGGAACTCCATCTTGTACCTATTTTAACGTAAACTTTCCTTGCCTGACTTTCGACATTTGTTACTCAGATTTGGTTTTTGTACATTACTCTACTGTCTCTGTACTTTATCTCGATTCTTCTCAATAACGAAAAATACTGAACAAGTATTGAGTAAAATATTTCACATCATCATACATGTGTCGACTTTATCTAAAAAGGTATGTCACTATTTTAATTATTTTATCAGTGAGGTACTTGGTACAACATCGCAATAATTACAATGACACACTTTTCTGCAGTCATTGTTAAACAGAACTCTTATTTACGCGCGACCTACTTTTGGGCTATTACTTCATTTTCTAAAACAATATCATTACAGCAGAAGCATACATAGCATTTTTAAAGTTTAAAGGATTACCAGTGAAAGCAGAGAGTAAACGCTGAGCCACACTTGTTTAAAACTACACAAAATAATCGTAGTTTTACTAAACTATGGCCTGTGCTTTAAAAGAGCTCTCACGTTTCGAAAAATCTCTCACTTTTCGCAGATGCCATGTTGTTTTCCAGAGTACCAGTTAATATAATTTTGGTATGTTTTTCTATTTATTGTTTTTTCAGTGTTATCAATCTTTTCTATACAAGCTATCTTATCATAAAAATATACTTATTAACTCAGGCTGTGTTACTCCTGTCAACA
This sequence comes from Schistocerca serialis cubense, assembly GCF_023864345.2. Taxonomy (NCBI): domain Eukaryota; kingdom Metazoa; phylum Arthropoda; class Insecta; order Orthoptera; family Acrididae; genus Schistocerca; species Schistocerca serialis. The sequence goes on along the minus strand of NC_064639.1, from coordinate 421,360,321 downwards.
GCTATCAAATAAATGTAAAGCGGAGACCATTAGTGGTAGTGATCTGGTTGTTTAGAATTCCTTTTTGGAAATTGGTTTTTGTATTTGCACAATTTCTAGTCTAAATAGTTTCTATATGAAGAAATTATTCGAATGGGACGGAAATCGGTTGATTTTATTGAAACGTCTCTGTGGAGTCGTTTCATAAGATTCTTGTCTCACTGGATTCTGTGCATCCTATTCAATCCATCGCCTGACTGCGGTTTAATTTACTAACTCTCCCCGAAACACTGAGTAATCAAACTAAGGCTTATTAAATGATAATATGTTTGATTTTTTTGTGTTCCATAGGAAACCATGACCTGTATTTATTACATTTGTTTGCTTCTCATTTGGAGAGTAGCACAGGATGACCAACTTAGGATCCCAGTACCTGGACAGAGAGGTTTAGCCGTTTTAGTCTGAGGTTGGTTTGTCTGTCAGGTTGGTGGCGGAAGCCTACCCCTCTGGTAGCTGCCGTTGCACTGGTAGTTAGGCGAAGCTCGGTGGAGAAAGGGCACTCTGTAGCTAGCGGTTGGTGAGAACAGTTCGCAGCTCCTAGAGAGGGTTTCTGCTGATAGGAAGTAAGTCGAATTAGAACTTCCCTATGTTAAATTCATGGCATATTTAAGTACTTCAGCTTAACTGAAGCGTGTGCAGTTACGTATTTTCGGAATGTGGCATAATTATTTTGTTAAAAAATCGGCGATGATGGTGGTTGAAATTAAAAGTGTGGAAGTTGCTTTGTTCCTTTCGGACAGTCGTGGGTATGTAGATGGAATGATTGAATTACTGTGTTCCATTGCCCTTTTGTGTGTTTCTCCTTTTTAATTGCAAGATTCTGCAATTTTTTGCGAATTATTTAGTTAAACTTCTTTTATTCAGGCACCAGTCATGTGTATTCATAGCATGTGCATCAAATTCAGTAATGAAATAAGTGTGTGGCGAGAAAGATAAACCCTGCGTCCTTTATCTTTCTCATTAATGCCAGTTTTCAAATTAGTTCTCTATTCCCTGATTTTTTTAAAGTTAATCTGCTTGCTTGTGATTAACAAAAATGGGATAAAAAATCAAAGTTAACGGTGTACTGTCTCAAAATTAAGAAATTATCACAATTAATTAAGCTCATTGATATACGACATACAACGCTGAACATCTTCTTGGTTTATTTAAAAAATGCATTCTTATAATTAAATTCTTAATTTAATTAAACTGATAATTTCCAGTTCGGTCTTTCCTTAATTGTTAGGAAGGGCTTGGGCTGGTGGCGACCCTGTAATTTTTAAATTTGTAATTGTCCTTGTGAGGTGGCTTAACCAGAAGTTGCGCACAAGGGTTACATCTTCATTATTCATGGTACGTAACGTATGTCGAGCCTTGGCTAGGATCTGTTTAAGTTCTACATGCATACTTTACGTTATGTACATCCACAGAGAAACAAATGATTACTATTTCAGAAAACATGAACGATTTGTTCAAGAGCAAAACCTTCACAAACTGAGAAAGTCAATAACGCGTTGCTCCACCACTCGCACTTTCGCAAGCAGTTATTCGCTTGGCACTGATTGACAGAGTCGTTCGATCACCTCCTGATGGAAAAAAATGGTTCAAATGGCTCTGACCACTATGGGACTTAACTTCTGAGGTCATCAGTCGCCTAGAACTTAGAACTACTTAAACCTAACTAACCTAAGGGCAACACACACATCCATGCCAGAGGCAGGATTCGAACCTGCGACCGTAGTGATCGCGCGGTTCCAGATTGAAGCGCCTAGAACCGCTCGGTCACACTGGCCGGCCCTCCTGATGGACATCGTGCTAATACTGTTCAATTGGCGCGCTAAATCGTCAAAATCCAGAGTAAACGTTCTCAATTGGGGAGCAATCTGGCGACCTTGCTGGCCAAGGTCAGATTCGACAAACACGTAGGCAAGTAATACAAACTCTCACCGTGTGCGGGCAGGCATCATCTTGCTGAAATGTAAGTTCAGGATGGCTTACCATGAAGGGCACAAAACGGGGCTTAGAATATCGTCGATGTACCGCTGTGCTGTAAGGGTGCCGCGGATGACAACCAAAGGGGTCCTCCTATAAAATGAAGTGGCACACCAGACCACCATTTCTGGCTGAGGGGCTGTATCGCGGGCGACAGCCAGGCTTGTATCTCACCGCTGTCTCTGGCGTCTTCTGACATGTCTTCGATCTGAATTCTCATTGATTGGAGAAAAATTGCCTTCGTTGATGAGTCCCGCTTCGAACTGAGCCCCGATGACCAGCGAAGATGTGTCTTGAGACGTGCCGTACAGCGGTGAGATACCAAACAACCTGACTCTCGCCCGCCATACGGCCCGAAAACGAAGAGTGACGGTATGGGGTGGCATTTCATTTCACAGCAGGGCCGCTTTGGTTATCATCCGCGGCATACATATAGCGCAGCGGTACATCGACGATATTCTACGCCCAGTCTGGTTGTCCTTAATGCCAAGCCATGCTGGACTCGCATTTCAGCAGTATAATGCCCGCCCGCACACGGCAAGTATTTCTACTTCTTTTCTTCGTCCTTGGCAAACCATACCTGGGCCAGCAAGGTGGCTGGTTCTCTTTACAACTGCGAACGTTTGGGGCGTCACGGGCAGGACCCTCCAACTACCTAGGGATTTTGACGATCCGAGGCGCCGGTTGGACAGGACTTGGCACAATATACTTGGGAGGCCATCCAACAACTCTGTCTATAATATCAAGCCGAATAACTGCTTGCATATGGGCTAGAGATGGGCCAACGCATTATTACCTTGCTGAATTTGTAAAGGTCTTTCCGTTGAATAGATTATGTTATTTTTCTTATACTATTGTCATTTGTTTGTCTGAAAATGTATATCACATCTATCGATTTCCATTCCCATTCGTATTATTCTTTCGGGGTGCGTTTTTTTTTTTTTTTTTTTTTTTTTTTAAATCTTGGAGTGTATCTTTATTTTTGGTACAGGACGAAGGCAACGAGAATTACAGGGAATTCTGCCTATTTACAGAGACTGATTTAAGTATAAACAGGCCATCTTGCAACTTCGCTAGAGTCATTTACGTAACGATATTCACTATCTTTGAGAGCTAAATTGCTCCGTCAGGCTTTCCTGCCATTACAGCTTTCTATGATGTACCCGACACCTTGACACTGACTTCCTCTAGTCGATCTGCCTCCGGGCCTTCTGTACTCTCTCTCGAGTGCCACTGCCTCTGCGGGTGGAAGGAACTTGGGCCTGAAGCGCTCCTTCCCTCGTCCTTCGCGGTCCTGCAATGTCTGACCAGCGTCCACCGCCAGAGCCGACGCGAGACTGGCGACGTGCGCCTTGTGAGCCACACTGAGCGATGGATCACTCTGCTGAGTAGTTCAGGAAACATTTGTCGCCCGACTCGACCACTTATCGGCGTTGTTTCACCTGCGACACCGTCTTGATAAAGATCGTTGTTTCACTTTGATATGGGAGACATTGTTAAAATAGTCAGCACTCCTTGACCAATATGCAAGCCGTACAGCAATCTAGCTGCTCTCACGAATGTTGCGTCATTCGATTACTGATCTGAAAAATTGACACACATAACGGTCAATGCACTCCTCTCAACTAGCCAAAGGTAATCTCCTCACAAAACATCCACGGAAACGAAATGACTTTATATTTCAAAGCTACGTAGATCAAGAGTTTTAACATAGCAAATTTGCCCTATTAACTTGGATTGAAACTCACCAAGTCTATTACTTCTGTTGACGTCTCCTTCAGAGGACTAATAGCACCAAAATTTAATAACCGAACTAGTGGCGCAATTTTCAGACAATTCTGGAGTAAATTTAGGTTTAAAGAGGTTTCCTAAATAGCATTACATAGATTACGAATGGCTACGGCTAGTTCGGAAAAGACCCAAAGCCGAGCTTGTTCTCAGTGTTTAATGATCTCTTTTTCTTGCTGATTGTCTTCCAATCTCTGTCTTCCTCCAAAGCTTTTACTGTCTGCAGTTCCCTCTAGTACCATGGAGATTTTTCCCTGATGTCTTAACAGATATCCTGTCATCCTGTTCCTTCTTCTTAATTTTTTCACATATTCCTTTTCGCGCCGATTCTGCGGAGAACTTCCTCATTCCTCACCTTATCAGTCCACTCAATTTGCAACATTCTTCTGTAGCATCATATCTCAGCTGCTTCTATTCTCTTCTGTTCCAGTGTTCCCACTGTCTATGTCTCACAGTCATACAATACGTATGCTCCAGACGTACATTCTCTGAAATTTCTTCTTTAAATTAAGATCTACGTTTGATACTATTAGAGTTCTCTTGGCCAGGAATGTCCTGTCTACCAGTGCTAGTCTGCTTTTTATGTCCTCTTTGCTCCGAGAGTCATGGGTTATTGTGTTGCCTAGGTAGCAGAATTCCTTAATTGTCATGTACATCGTATTCACCAATTATGATGTTAAGTTTCTCATTGTTCTCATTTTCGCTACTTCTCATTACTTTCGTCTTTCTTCGATTTACTTTCAATCCTTATTCTGTACTCATTAAACTGTTCATTCCATTGAATATAACCTGTAATTCTTCTTCACTTTCACTGAGGATAGCAATGTCATCAGCGAACCTTACCATTGATATCCTTTCATCTTGAGTTTCAACCACCCTGTTGAACCTTTCGTTTGTTTCCTTCATTGCTTCTTCGACGTATAGATTAGACAGGAGGGTTTCAAAGACTACATCCCTGTTTTACACCCTTTTTAATCCGAGCAATTCGTTCTTGGTCCACTACTATTATTGTTCCCTCTTGGTTCTTGGACTTGGTGTACACTATCTCGTATCTCCCTATAGCTTACCCCTACTCTTCTCAGAATTTCGAACATCTTGCACCATTTTACATTGTCGAGCACTATTTCCAGGTCGATAAATCCTGTGGCCATGTTTTGGTTTTTCTTCAGTCTTTCTTCCATTATTATCGTAACGTCTGAGCCGCCTCTCTGGTGCGTTTAGCCTTCCTAAAGTTAAACTGATCATAACCTAACAGATCCTCAATTTTCTTTCTTCAGTCTCATACATTCTACACAGCAGCGTGGGCAATCATTTTGTTGCCAATTCTCTCGAATATTTTTAGAAATTCCGGTGGCATGTTATCTATCCCTTCTGCCTTATTTGATTTTAAGTCTTCAAAAGCTCCTCCAAATCCTGAATCTAATACTTGATCCCCTACCTCGACCCTATAATATCACCGCTGTCTACTAGACGTTAATTTCTTATCCTCCTGCCTTCTTCTGAACTTCGACAAAGCTTCCGTTGAGCCCTCAAGCTCACGCGCTAAAACGAGAACTCCACGCTCGCAGTCGGAAACAAATTTACGACTTCTTGAAAGTTTTCCGTGCTGGAAGAAACACTCCGTCTGTTAGTGCAGATCACGAACTTCTGATTACAGAATTATGTAGCTCTTTTGAACATCGCCTCAGAGGTACGGTTGGGAAAAACTTGACAGTTAAAACCGATACCGGTATTTCAGTTCTGAATATGCGATAGTTTTCGCTATTTGTTTGTCCTCTGTTATAATACTGATAACCGGGAGAACAACCGTTGTATCAGTTTGCTGTAGCAGCTGTACTACAATGTTTCGTTTTTAAATAAATCTTTTTTTTAAAACCGAGTCGTGTTTATTCGTAAAATTTCCATTGCTTTGAAATAATGGGTTATTATAGAAAATGAGAGAAGCGGTCAGTGCTATTTTAATAACAACGCCTGTAGTTAGAAACGAGAAACAAACGCATGGCAAAAGCATCGGTACAGCACCACGGAGACAATAATGTACACGTGGCCTGTTAGACGGTACGCATGTACGTGCAGTGTGCAGGACCTGCTCGCAGCTGGTCGTACGGTAATTTCTCACTGTCGTCCTTTGACAGCAATTAGTTTCAAAGTTTTTTACGAAGCATGATAGAAATGAAGCACAATGCTCAATTTGCTTCAAAAGATTAAAAATGGAGGGAGGCACAACAAACTTGTAACATCGTACACGGTTAAAGTATTTAAGGTTGAATAACAAGTACACTATTTTTGTTGTACATAGCCGGCCGCTGTGGACGAGCGGTTCTAGGCGCTTCGGTCTGGAACCGCGCGACCACTATGGTCGCAGGTTCGAATCCTGCCTCAGGTATGGATGTGTGTGATGCCCTTAGGTTAGTTAGGTTTAAGTAGTTCTACGTTCTAGATGTTAAGTCCCATAGTGCTCAGAGCCATTTTGTTGTACATATTTTTGTTTATTTCAAACTAGTTTTCGGCTCATTATGCGCTCCTCAGGGAACAACTGACTAGCACCTGGAATTTTGTGGTTGCTTGAGGGTGAAAAATTAATACTATCCAAAAGTGAGGCTGCAAGAAAGTCCTTTCGCTTTCGCAGTCGCCGCACCCTTCTCCTTGACCGTCGCCACCTTTGCTGGAGACACTAAGCTTGATTTCAGCCACAGCCTCAACCCCTTATCGATCGAGATCTCCCATTCCTTCTTCATTAGAATTTTTCAATTATCATTCGAAGTTTATTACAGCAAATAATTGCAATAAGAAACCGAAAGTCGGTCGTTTCACAAACAGGTTATTTTGAGCGGTTTTAACAGTCGGGTTAAACGGGAGACGAAAATAAGTACACTCCTGGAAATGGAAAAAAGAACACATTGACACCGGTGTGTCAGACCCACCATACTTGCTCCGGACACTGCGAGAGGGCTGTACAAGCAATGATCACACGCACGGCACAGCGGACACACCAGGAACCGCGGTGTTGGCCGTCGAATGGCGCTAGCTGCGCAGCATTTGTGCACCGCCGCCGTCAGTGTCAGCCAGTTTGCCGTGGCATACGGAGCTCCATCGCAGTCTTTAACACTGGTAGCATGCCGCGACAGCGTGGACGTGAACCGTATGTGCAGTTGACGGACTTTGAGCGAGGGCGTATAGTGGGCATGCGGGAGGCCGGGTGGACGTACCGCCGAATTGCTCAACACGTGGGGCGTGAGGTCTCCACAGTACATCGATGTTGTCGCCAGTGGTCGGCGGAAGGTACACGTGCCCGTCGACCTGGGACCGGACCGCAGCGACGCACGGATGCACGCCAAGACCGTAGGATCCTACGCAGTGCCGTAGGGGACCGCACCGCCACTTCCCAGCAAATTAGGGACACTGTTGCTCCTGGGGTATCGGCGAGGACCATTCGCAACCGTCTCCATGAAGCTGGGCTACGGTACCGCACACCGTTAGGCCGTCTTCCGCTCACGCCCCAACATCGTGCAGCCCGCCTCCAGTGGTGTCGCGACAGGCGTGAATGGAGGGACGAATGGAGACGTGTCGTCTTCAGCGATGAGAGTCGCTTCTGCCTTGGTGCCAATGATGGTCGTATGCGTGTTTGGCGCCGTGCAGGTGAGCGCCACAATCAGGACTGCATACGACCGAGGCACACAGGGCCAACACCCGGCATCATGGTGTGGGGAGCGATCTCCTACACTGGCCGTACACCACTGGTGATCGTCGAGGGGACACTGAATAGTGCACGGTACATCCAAACCGTCATCGAACCCATCGTTCTACCATTCCTAGACCGGCAAGGGAACTTGCTGTTCCAACAGGACAATGCACGTCCGCATGTATCCCGTGCCACCCAACGTGCTCTAGAAGGTGTAAGTCAACTACCCTGGCCAGCAAGATCTCCGGATCTGTCCCCCATTGAGCATGTTTGGGACTGGATGAAGCGTCGTCTCACGCGGTCTGCACGTCCAGCACGAACGCTGGTCCAACTGAGGCGCCAGGTGGAAATGGCATGGCAAGCCGTTCCACAGGACTACATCCAGCATCTCTACGATCGTCTCCATGGGAGAATAGTAGCCTGCATTGCTGCGAAAGGTGAATATACACTGTACTAGTGCCGACATTGTGCATGCTCTGTTGCCTGTGTCTATGTGCCTGTGGTTCTGTCAGTGTGATCATGTGATGTATCTGACCCCAGGAATGTGTCAATAAAGTTTCCCCTTCCTGGGAGAATGAATTCACGGTGTTCTTATTTCAATTTCCAGGAGTGTAGTATAACCAGAAACCAGCTGTTTCGACGATGACCGTCATCCCTCCCCAGAGAGCACACGACTTGCCTCCCGCAACCACGAGATTGCTACCAGGACTACTCCTCGCAAAATTATTTCTGCACCTACATCTACATCAGCAGCTAAACATCTAAACAGATACCGCGCAAGCCACCGTACGATGCGTGGCAGAGTGTACCCTGCACCGCCACTAGTCATTTCCTTTCCTCTACACTCGCAAACAGAACGAGGGAACAACGACTATCTGAATTCCCCCTTACGAGCCCTGATTTCCCGTGTCTTCGTCGTCCTTACGCGCAATGTATGTTGGCAGCAGTAAAATACTTCAGCAGTCAGGTTCAAATACCGGTTCTCTAAATTTTCTCAATAGTGTTTCTCGAAAAGAACGTCGCCTTCCCTCCAGGGATCCCGATTTGAATTTCCGAAACATTTCTGTAACATTTACATGTTGTTCGAATCAACCGGTGACAACTATAGCAGCCAGTCCTACCGAATACGGATCCCAAACACTGGAGCAGTGCTCAAGAATAGGTCCACTAGCGTCCTATATACCGTCTCCTTTACAGATGAGCCACACTTTCCTTAAATTCTTCCAATAAACTGAAGTCGACCATTCGCCTTTCCTACCACATTCCTCAGATGCTCATTCCATTCTATATCGCTTTGTAACGTTACCAGATACTTAAACAACGTGACTGAGTCAAGCAGTACACTACTAATGCTGTATCCGAACATGAAACGTTTATTTTCCCTACTAATCCGTATTAACTTATACTTTTCTACATTTAGAGCTAGCTACCACTCATGACACCAACTAGACATTTTGTCTAAGTCTTCTTGTTTCTTCTTACAGTCAATCAACTTCGACACTTTACCGTACATCATCAGCATCTTCAGCAAACAACCGCAGAATGCTTGCTGCCCACCCGTCAACCAAAACATTTATGTATATAGAGAACAACAGCGCTCCAATCACACTTCCCGGGGCACTATTGATGAGCCCTTTGTCTCTGATGAACACTCTCCGTCGGGGACTACATACTGGGTTCTTTTACTTAAGAAGTCTTCGAGCCACTCACATGCCTGTGAACTTATTCCATATGCTCGTACCTTAGTCAACAGCCTGCAATGCAGAACCGTGTCAAATGCTTTCCGGAGCTTCAGAAATACGGAATCTGCTTCTTGCCCTTCATCCATAGTTCGCAGTATACTATGTGAGAAAGGGCAAGCTCATTTTCACAAGAGCTATGTTTTTCAAAACCACGCTGATTCGCGGACGTAAGTTAACCAGGCTCAAGAAAATTTATCGTATTTGAACTGAGAATGTACATCTAGATCTACATGGATACTCTGCAAATCACATTTAAGTGCCTGGCAGAGAGTTCATCGAACCACCTTCACAATTTTCAATTATTCCAATCTCGTATAGCACACGGAAAGAATGAACACCTGTATCTTTCCGTACGAGCTCTGATTTCCCTTATTTTATCGCGGTGATCGTTCCTCCCTATGTAGGTCGGTGACAACAAAATATTTTCGCATTTGGAAGAGAAAGTTGGTGATTGGTATTTCGTGAGAAGATTCCGTCGCAACGAAAAACGTCTTTCTTTTAATGATGTCCAGCCCAAATCCTATATATGTTCAAGGATTCTGCAGCCAACCGAAGTTAGGGATATTGGTCTCTACTTTTGCGGATCTGCTCTTTTACCTTCTTATATACCAGACTCAATTGCGCTTTTCCCAGTCGCTTGGGACTTCGCGCTGGGCGAGAGATTCGTGGTGTATGCAAGCTAGGTAGGGGCCAATGCCATAGAGTACTGTTTGTGAAATTGAATTGGGATTCCATCCGGACCTGGTGACTATTTCCTTTCAAGTCTTTCAGTTCTTACTCTACGCCAGGGATGCAGGGATGCTAATTACTTCGTCGTCCACACGGGAAAGTGTCCGATGTTCGAATGACGGTATGTTTGTACGATTCTCCTGCGTGAACGATTTCCTGAAAGCAGACTTAAAAATTTCGGCTTTCGTTTTACTACCTTCAACTGCAGCACCCAGACTGGTGAACAAGTGACGGAATGGGAGCCTTGGACCCACTTAGTGTTTTACGTAGGAACGGAATTTTTTCGCGATCTTTTGCTAAGGTATGACGGTAGTAGTTGTATGTTTAGCATTTAGATCTTTTCACGGACGCACGAATCTCTACTAAAATTGTGCGTTCTCTCTTGCAACCAGTGTGCAACGTCTCTGCTTCCTCAGCATCTTTCGAATTTCGTTATTAAGCCATGGCGGATCTTTTCCATCTTTATTCCACTTACTTGACACATAACTCTCCACACCACAACTTATAGTCTGCTTCAACTTTTCACATAATCTCTCTACGTCCAACTTACTGGAACTAAGTGACGTCGGTTCCCTCACTAAGTGAGATACTAACAACTGATTATCTGCTCTATCTAGTAGAAACACTCTCCTAGCGTTCTTGACTGATTTATTAACTTTTGTAATCATAGTTGCTATAATGACATCATGATCGCTAATCCCCATTTCCACTCACGTTGTCGATAACATCCGGCCTATTTGTAGTTACAAGGGCTAAGATATTTCCATTGCGTGTGAGCTGCCGAGCCTAGCTGCTCAAGAAAGTTTTCAGAAACAGTTCTAACGTATTTCGCACGACTGTGTGTGTGTCTGTACCCCCCGCAGTGAACTCATAGACATCCCAGTCTATACTTTGTAGGTAAAAGTCACCTGCAACTAGTATTGCATGATCTGGGTATTCGCGCGCTACTGAATGTAGACTTTCTTGAATGATTCTAGAACTGTCACAGCGTAATCGGGTGACCTGTAAAGCCACCACGCATGCATGCATGCATTATGACCATCTGATGGTATTTTTCTAAATTCTATCCATTAGAAATGGTGCATGAAAGCTTACAACTGTAAAACAAGGGCTTTATTGGTTCTAAAATAACATTTGCTGCCGACAGTCACAATTTATTTTTGATTAGCTTCTGCAAGACGCGTTTCGGAAAATAAAACCCTACGTAAAATGCAATTTTCGTCTTTTTTGTCAGTATTAGGGGTGATATTTGCGATGTGTGAGCTGCAACTTTACTCTGGTGCCTTTAGTGTAATACGACACGCGGAATTTTGTAACTACTGACTCATCTTTCTCTATAGATAATGGCGAATTTTGAAATAAATTTTACCTACTGATTTGTTGTTGTCCTATTATGCAGGAGTTCACACATATTATACATCGCTTGCACACTTCGCAGACCGCAATACTCTAAAAACAGAAAGTATCAATTCATGAATATCTTTTACATATTGTCAACAGAGATAGGAAGCTACACTGTATGTACAGTTTTCTTTAATTGCAGACGGTATATTTGTATAAAATATAATTCATTATTTGATTATGTATTACTTACAGGAGTATTAATTTCTATTTATCACTATTTTGCTTGCATATTTGAGTCTATTATCGAAACACTCGAAGATATATACGGAAATATCCTGTCCAGTAAAGAATAATATTCATACTCTGTTAATGATGTGTAACATCATGTTTATATTGGCAATGTATAAAATATCTTTGTGACTGTTAGTTATTGTGCGTATCTGTTTTTAACGTGTATTGTGGATTGTCAAGTGTAGGAATGATGTACAATGCGCGTGAGATTTTGCATAACAACAAGAAACTTGTAAGTAAACGTTTGTTCCAGGTTCAAGATTACCTATAGCGGAAGATACATCAATAATTACCATATTTGTGTACGTATATAGCAATAAATTATATTAAAATTAATTAGCATTTATCACATTGTAAACATCCCGGATAAAGGGAATTGAGTTCGGGAATGGGACATTAAAAGCAAAAGACGAGCTTTGCTAATTAAGAAGCAAAGCAATTGACCGTCGCAGAAGCAAAGAGGGTATAAAATGCAGACTGACAATAAGAAGAAAAGAGTTTCAAAAAATGTAAACATTTAATACAAATTTAAGTGCCAGGAAGTCTTTTTTTTAAAGTGTTTGTCTGGAGTGCAACATTATACGCGATTGAACGTGGACCATCAACAGTACAGGCAAGAAAAGAATAGAATGCTCTGAAATATGTCGATTTAGACAAGTACTAAAGATCAGCTTGTAGACTGGGTAATTACTTAAGAGCTACTGGATCGAGCTGCACCAAAAATAAGTTTATTGCTCAACTTGACTCAAAGCAGGGATCGGTTAATATGTCACATCCTATGGCATACAGGGATAGTTAATTTGACAGTGGAGGGAAATTTGTGTGTGTGAAGGGAGGGAGGGGGAGGTATAAATGATTGCGTACAGTAAGCAGGTGCACATGGATGTAGTTTGCAGTAGTTGTGCAGAGATAAAGCGATTTGGACAAACACAAGATGGACTAGTGCGGGTACCTGTATCAAATAAACTTGAGGACTGCAGACCACCACAACAACGCGTCCCATTATACAGGAAATGTATTCGCAGTTGCGAATATGAACCACCTTTGGAAGTATACTAGAACGACGACAGTGAAAATTTGTGCCGGACCCAAACTCGAACCCAGATTGCCCGTTTTACGCCAACTGTTCCTCAACCACTTCAGCTATCAGCGCACAAATCGCGGCCAGAGCCAAACTTCCAAATGTCATCGGCATTGTGTCATACCCTGCACTCGTACGTTAAGTGTATTTCTGTCCAGGAAGGACATGCCTGTTATTGAGAGCCGACACTGGAATTGACGAATAAATACGAAATACAGTACCAATACGAGGCCCTCTGGTTTTAGTCTCATCCGCCTCCGAAACTGCAGGCTCAGTGCGGCAGATTGCTAACAGAAGGGGCCTGAGTTGGATTCCCGGAAGCGTCGGAGATTTTCTCCGCTTGGGTACCACATGTTGTGCCGTTCTTACATTCGTATCGTCATTACTGACGCTATAATCGCCTCAAATACACAAAAGTATGGTATTTCCATGCGATGGCTGCATGGGCACCAAAAGAAAGGCAATAAATTGAAAATTAAATTGGGTCTGGCCGTGATTCGTGCACGGATAGCCGAAGTGGTTAAGGCGACCGCTCGCGTGAAGTGGAAAATCCTGGTACAAGTTCTGGTCTGGCATATTTTCATTATCATTGTTCTAATATACAGACAAAGGTGGTTCATTTTCGCAACTGTGAATACATTTCCTGTGTTTATTGACTGCTGTAGTCGCAGCAGCGCCTGTTCCTTCAGACCTGCATGAATGCATGCATATCCGAAGGAACATTACATCGTTCTTCTGATTACATTACATTACATTCGAGCTTATAACATCCTCTAGGGTTGTGTAATGGATTGCAAACTCTAAACGTAACGTTATCTTCTGTTATACAATCTCATACCTCTTAATAATCACACATCTATAATGTGGCATTTTATTTCATTTTTAAAATTTCCATTCACTGTCTGTCTAAAAGTCTGAAAGTTTGTGGCACAACTTGACTAAGCGAAGGGATCAGTTGGTAGGACACATTCTGAGGCATCAAGGGACCGTCAGTTTTATAAAGGAGGGAAGTGTGGGAGATAAAAGTTGTGGAGGGACACCAAGGCTTGACTGCAGTAAACCGGTCCAAATGGACGCAGTCTGTAACAGTTATGCAGAGATGAGACGCTTGCACAATACAGCCTAGCGTGAATAGATGCATCAGACCAGTCTTCGGACTGAAGACAACCACCCAACAGCTTGAAGTGTTTGTTCCCAGTGAGAAGGCAGCGGCCACCCTCGTGAGTGGCCTGTCAGGTGACAAGTAACCGAGAGATTACGAGAAAGAATGAACATTCGGTCGCTATTCATCCACAGCTCCTTATCGACACTGCGAATACTAGCGGAAGAGGATCCAGTGTGCTCCCTTCTCCTTCCGCAACGGGAAGCCGGCGCCAAGCAGCCACTCGCCAGCCGTCACTTTGGGCACGGGGGTTTGCTCTCCCTACCTGTGGCTGAAAGCTGCCCGCACAATAAAGCTGCCAACATGCTTCAGGCCATCACAGTCGATCAGGAACGTGATAACCTGGCAAGTTGTAAACGACTGCATGTAGTACAAATACCTGTGATGGAATTACATAGAGAGACCTGACAAAAATGTGAGCTGAAGCAGGTTTGTCCGCTGCAGCCAGTCGAATGTAGTGAGTAATAATGCAATGAATTTCCTGTTGGCTACCTCTGCTGTATCATGCGTTTTATGTTACTGTCTCCATTTTATTATGTTCTTACCACAAGGAACTGAATTTTCTTACATATGGTAAAAAAATAATATAACTACTAACAATAGACTAAAATGTACTGTGTGTCAGAGGAGGTCGCCCGAGAGTGGGGGAAGGAATCAGCCGGGAATGGGCTACGGAACAAAGTTCACACTCGAGGGTCAAAGAAAGGTTCTAGAGTCAGTTGCCTTGCCTAGGCCGGTGACCCTGCGATTCTCTGAAGAAACAAGGAGACAAATGTGGAACAGAAAAATGTGCTGAATGAACAGGGAGAAAATATATACTCCAAATTTCTTTCGAGAAAACAATTTATAATCCAGCATCCGAACAGCAACACATCACTAGACAACAGAGTGCTGTAATATAGAAAAATTGGACAGTATCAGATACCCCGTTGAGAAAGTTCTGATGAAAACTAGCGATAAAGAAGCTAATGACAACGGGCGAGAGAAGATTGTCCCAGATTTTCGCGGTACGCATGTCCTACACAAGGAACTGGTGATGTCGAGTAAAGCTAAACTCAGGCAGTACAACAAAGTGATCAAAACAGAACGACTGTGCGCAGACGAGTGCCTCACAGTGTCAAAAAGACTGGAGTGAGAGAAACCAAGAAGTCTGAGTGGAAGACCCTTTTCATAATAATGGGTGTTAGGATAACAGTCGGACAGTATAGCATTTGAGAAAAAGGACTTCAACAGGTATAATGAACGGCTGGTGGAGTCAGTAAGGAAACGACTACTAAAATACGACTACTAAAATTCTGTAGATTCAGGATGGCTGCAACCCGACTAACAAAGCAGATGTTTAATATATTGGACAAGAGATATAAAGTATCTGGTTCAAGGAAGTGAGGAAGAAAGGCACTGGGATGAATCACGTTCAAAAGTGGTTCAGATGGCTCTAAGCACTATGGGACTTAACATCTGAGGTCATCAGTCCCCTAGACTTAGAATTAAACCTAACTAACCTAAAGACATCACACACAACCATGCCCGAGGCAGGATTCGAACCTGCGACCGTAGCAGCTGCGCGGTTCCGGACTGAGGCACCTAGAACCGCTCGGCCACCGCGGCCGGCGATGAATCAGGAGACCATCTCTAAGCGATAAAAGTACAGATCGCTGATAGGTACTTTTAAGGTATTCCACAGTGAGCAAAAGCAGAACAGTGGCTGGACAGGAGAGAGCGGCTAGAAAAAGAGTGCCACGCTTTTGGGCTGGAAAATATACTCCCCGAAATGCCTTATAGTGGTCACTAATTCCCTTACCGGGATTAAAAAGATGTATGGTGGGACAGAATAAGGAAGCAGCAAATTTACACTGTAAAGTCTAAGGGGGAAAAAAGGCACACCACGAAGGAATTCTCCGAACGGAATGAAAATCGGGAGATACGATGTATATGTACAGACAAACAAATGTTTACACGTTTTCGGCCTGGAATCTCATTGACTGGAGAACAGTTGACTTCAGTGACGAGTCCAGCTCCGAAATGAGCTCCGATGACCACCCAATACGTGTCTGCAGACGCTGAGCCGAATAACTGCCTGCGTAAGGGCCAGAGGCGGACCAACGAGCTATTGACTTGCTCAATTTCTGAAGCTCTCTCTCTTGAAAAAATCATCCAGTTTTTCTGAATTTGCAATCATTTGTTTGTCTGTACATGTTCATCACATCTACTGATTTCCGTCCCATTCGGATAATTTCTTTTAGTGCGTCTTTTTTTTGTCATAGTTTGTATTTTATGACTGGTTCAAAAGGTTTTCGGGCCCTAAGAAATCAGTCAGTCGACCACCAACGAATGTAACGACAGATAATATTAAATGAGTGTGATCGATGCTGTAATGAAATAGCCACTGTCTCTCTGGCACACGCAAGCTAGGAGTGAGTCGAAACTTCTTGGCAGATTAAAACTGTGTGCCGGACCGAGACTCGAACTCGGGACCTTTGCCTTTCGTGGGCAAGTGCTATACCAACTGAGCTACCCAAGCACGACTCACGCCCCATCCTCACAGCTTTACTTCTGCCAGTACCTCGTCTCCTATCTTCCAAACTTTACAGAAGCTCTCCTGCGAACCTTGTAGAACTAGCACTCCTGAAAGAAAGGATATTGTGGAGAGAAGTTTCATATCAGCGCAAACTCCGCTGCAGAGTGAAAATCTCATTCTAGGAGTGAGTCGATTGGATCTCGGCGTGCACCGAGAGAGTAGCGTGTCTTTTGAAGAACAGACAGCTTTTTTGTAAGCCGCTAGCCGATTCCGATGGATGGTGGGGCTGGAAGATGTCTGTCTCTGTGAAGAATGGAAAATACGGATTGCGGCGTCTGTTTAAGAAATGCATAGAAGTTGGAGTGTTCCGCAGCAGTGAATTATAAGGTACTGTATTGTGATGGCACTCTGCTTTTCTTTTGGTGTGATCTCTGGTAAAATTACAATTCGAACAACGGGTATTGACTGAAGGATCTACGTTCTATGGGTTGTGCTTTGACTTGCCGTATCCGTCTGCCCTGCAGTTTGTAATTTATACTTCATCTCCTCTTTTGGAATATTCATTGTGCTGCAAAAGCGATTTAGGCGGCATGGTTATACTGTTCTGTATCTTCGGAGTGAATTGCTAGTAAGTATGTCTTCCTTGAACGAATTGTGACATGAACATGTTATTGGGTGTACTGGTTGGCTGTGAGCGAGCGGGTTATTTGGCAAACGATGGAAATCTCAAAGGGTGGATTTAGTAGAGCTACTGGATGTTTGATTTAATAAACTATTAGCTTAAGTGAGTTTTGCTTGATAAGCAATTAATGTGCCAGTCACATTAGCTACCTGTAACCCAAGATGTTTTCTGTGAGGCTTAATATTATTATTGTGCCGTATCAACATGGGCTCTGTTGCAGACTACATTTAATGTTAATTTGACTTGTCTATTAAGGGATGGACTAAGTCGAGCCACACCCCGGGCATTGCTGTGGATCTGTATAATTATGTTAATGTCGGGCCCACTTTTCAGATACAGAGGCGCGTCGGGATGTACCGCTGCTCTAAAATTTTCAAAGCTGCAGGATTTAGTAAATTTACCTTACATTGTCTTTAGCTCAAGCTATTGTGTTTTTACGAATATTGTGTACGAAGTAAACTTCGGCTTTGGGAAATCTCAATACATAGGGGTGTGAAACAAACAGATTACAACATTGTGATGCTCTTAGAAGATAATTGTGTAATATAATTGCTACCTGTGTGTGAATTGGTCCACCCTATCATGAAATTCCTTCTAGTCGTCGTATATTGCTTTATGTCAGGTTGGTTTTACGCAATGGTTTCAGTGTGCACCCGGAAATTCTTAACAATTACTTGCACGTATTTTCCTTCCCGTACGGTGTATTCCATTGATAATAACATATCTTCCCTTACACAGAAGTGACTAAACGGTGTTTTTCTTGGTAGCTAAGTGACTGATTATTTATCGATAACTAGTCAATAATACTTTCGATATTTCATTTATTGCCCTCTCTGTTACTGCAGCTCTTTTGCACTTGATTAATAATGATTACATGACGACGTGCGCCAGTGTGCATTGCAGTTGCAAACAATCAATAGAAGTCTCGGCAGGGTTGGCAGGACTTTACTCGTAAAGCTGTTTCATGAAATCAACACCAATAGTGCTGCTGTCCTTCGCGAATATCAACACATTAAAGGCATTCGAGTACAGAGAGGTCCGTTTTCCTAATTGGACTGAAGAGGGTGATTCGGAAGTTCGAATTAGCTGGCAGTTTCAGAATTACTCGTGGCAGAGGTCGACGGCTAATTGCGCCACAAATTGTTGAAGCAGTTACTTTTGGCACGGCTGAGAATGCTGGACGCAATGTCAGATCTTGAAGCAATGCATGATCTGTGTCACGACAGGTGAACGTTCCATGGTCGACCGTTCCAAAAGTGCTCCGAATAGTTGTGAACTGGAATTTCTGGTGGGGTTCCAGGCTGTCGTGAATTCAAGTGTCCATCACTGTGAGCAACGTTTGTAACCTGGAATGTAAATGTGGTACGCAAATAACGAATGTTACCCTCTCACGTGGAAATTAAAATGCGTCCTTCCAACGATTTATTTGTTATTTCTCTTCCGCCTATCTTTAAAAATGGTTCTACAAATCTTCATTGTCCTACTATCACTCGTGTTTCACGGGGGATCTCTCAAAAGTATACTTAATTATAACCATAATGAAAGATATACTCTAGCTAAAACATCAGGTGTAAACCAAATAACTGGTATCCTTATTAAGTTTATACTGAAAGCAAAATAGAGAGTATTAGCAAAATAGATAGTGTTAGCAAGATGCACCCAGTGTCCTTTAAGAAAATGCAGTGTACCTTTATCACCAGAGTCACTTTAAAACTAAAGACAAAATTATTAATATTATCTCCGCCTGAAAAAGCAGGATCAATGTAGAAGCGAAGAATGCACACACAGCCAACCATTTAATACAGTCAGATTTAAGTGTAAAGCACAATTTGGTCGCATTTATGCCTACTTACATGGCCCTCGAGCAAGGCGTTATTCGATGAGTAACTTTAGAATTGAAGGAACAGGAAACACTTTTCGCAACCGAATCAGCTGTTAAAGTTATAAGTGTGAAGAGATTCTCCCAAAAAATAATTAGGGAATGGAAACCAGCTATCGTTAAACAACAAAAATTATGTCCGACTTTCGACTCACAGGTTATTCTCAAGTACGTGTATCTGCATGGAACTTGGTGCTAAGTGCATCTATATTTACACCCCTGTCTGTTTTTGTCCTAAGTGCCTCAGGTGCGGGCATATCAGCATCCAGCTTCGAGCACTGTAGTAAATGTGGTTTAGGAGATCCGTCAGCTTATTCCATAGCTACTAACTTATAGCGCTTACATTGTCGAGGAGATCAATTCGCTACGGATAAGCACGGTCCCTTTTCGCTCAGAAAGCGTAAAGAGAACGAGTTTGCTGTACTGAATAACATATTGTTCAGAGAAGCCGACAGGCTTAACGAACATACCTATGCATGTATCACAAATGGTTCAAATGGCTCTGAGCACTATGGGACTCAACTGCTGTGGTCATCAGTCCCCTAGAACTTAGAACTACTTAAACCTAACTAACCTAAGGACATCACACACATTCATGCCCGAGGCAGGATTCGAACCTGCGACCGTAGCAGTCGCACGGTTCCGGACTGCGCGCCTAGAACCGCGAGACCACCGCGGCCGGCGCATCACAGGACGTTCGTGAAGTTCTTTCCTAATAGCTCTTGGAAAGTCAACTAAGCGTGTTGGCCTTTTCCAAAGAACGATAGAAAACGGAGTTACAACCATCGTCTACATCTGCCAGTAGGTTGGAAAGCACTCTAGCAGTGATAGCAGACGTCACACACGAGCCCGTTTGCCAACGCAGTGAGATTGACTGAAGGCTGGCACATGCCCGACGTGTCTTCTGCCTTTCCTCAGAAACGCAAGGGCGCGCCAAGCGGCGCCTCTGACGTCCTCCAAGGAGACCGCGGGTGAGTGAACGGCAGGCGCGTCAGTGAAAGGCGAACCGCTGCTTTCCACGGGCCGCCCTGAAGCCCGTCCAAGCCGCTCGGCGAGCGAGAGCCGGCGAATCAGAGCACTAAGCGAACAGCTGCAGCTGCAGTCCTTCCCTCTGGCGAGGACAATCGACCGGCGGCCGCCGTAGCAAACTTTTAACTGGCCTCCCGTGCAACAGTGCGCGCCAGCCGGCCAGCAGCGGCCGTGTCCGCAGCCCGAGCAGCAGCCAGCCGATAGGGATGGCGGTTACTGTCGAAAAAAACGGTTTTCCTAATCCCGGTTCTTTTCGTATTTGGGAAATACCGACCGGTTAAGCCGCTAGGGGTATTTCAGTTCTGAATAACAAGGATTTTTTCGGCATTTGTTTGGTCTCGGTTACTACAGGTTTTTTGTTAATAATCGGGCAAAAACCGGCATTTCGCCACCGTGGAAGTGCTAAAATTTTTGGTGTTTAAAGGAAACTGTTTTTAGAAAACGAGAAATGTCTATTTGAAACATCCCATTTGGAAAATTTTAAATGACTGTGCTGATAAACCTCTTACGTTATTTCATTTTCAAACAGCAGAGCATAACTGAACGTACTCAGACATTTCTCTCTTTACTTATTCTGATAAACACTTAACTGACACACAATACTTTAAGCGCAACGCAATTTGACTTTCAATAATACCTACAAAAGAATGGCCCTGACTAACAATAACCTATACCTGTAATGAATCACTTACCTCACAAAAATCTTCGTTACTCGAACTACTGCAATACAGCGAGCGCCAATACTGCCAGCTAAATAAAAGATTCTAACTACTGAAGGCACTAAATACTGATAGGAATAGTTAGCAAAATAAAGATTTTGATAGAAAACAAACAATGTGTTTACCTTAATAATGTTCAAAAGTCATAATATATATATCAGTTCATGATATCCAGTATTACAAATATACTCTTTCTGGCGCGCACACACATCCAGATTCCGCTCTCAAAATTCTGCCATCTCTCTCCCCACATCCACCACTGCTGGCGGCTCACCTCCAACTGCGCAACGCTACGCGCTGTTCACATCCAACTGCCCAACACTACAATAGCAAATATTCCAACAATGAAAACCAGCCACAGACAGCACACAGCACAGTCAGTGTTTTCATACAGAGCGCTACGCGGCGTTGCCAACATAAAAGCCTAAACAGACTACTTACATATTCATAAAATTTCCTTTGCTTTGAAATATTGGGTTATTACATAAATTGGCAAAAGTGATCGATAGTATTTTAATTACGATTTCTAAAGTTAGAAACGCTTGACATAAGAATCGGTACAGCATTGCAGAGAGAATGCTGTGCTTTTTGCCATATGGCGAGGTCTGTTAGATGGTTTGCGTGTACGTGCAGCGTGCAAGCCTTGCCCCACCTCGTCTATACGGCAGTTTCTCGCTGTCGTCTTCAGACATCAGTTGTACTGCAGAATGGTATCACCCCTAGTTTGGAAGTATTTTACAAAATGCATTAGCAATGAAGTACAATGTTTTATTTGGTTTAAGAGATTACAAGCGGGAGCAGGCAAAACACAGTTACGACATCACATAAGGAGAAAACATCCACATGTTTCTTCGAGGAGAAGATAAATTTGTTTGATATACCCACAATTTCATTGGCGTGCTGTAAACTTGGATAATAACTGAACACTTAATTTTGTGGTTGCTTCAGGGTGAAAAATTGATACCGTCCAAAAGCGGCGATGTGACGAAGTCATCAACTTGTGAGGTTTCACTCTTCCGTCCCCGTGTCTATCTCCTTTGTCTTCGTCGTCATTGCTGGCGACAATGAGACCTACTTCTGCCAAAGCCTCATCCCATATCGATCGTGATCTCCTACTTCTTCACCCTCATAAGAAAAGCTTATTGCTGGAAGTAACAGGTATAAAAACCCAAAAAGCTGTTATATCAGAACCATAACAGTCAAGTTAACCTGTAGTCGAAAAGAACCCGGTGTAACCGAAAAACGGTTGTTTCAGCGATAATCGCCACCGCTAAGTTTAACCTCAAAATAACCGGTTTCTGAAACATCAGATTTTCTACTTTTTACTCTTGTTGCTTCCAGTGATAAATGTAGACTTCCAACAAAGGCAGAAAAATTCTAATGAAGGTGAATGAGTAGGAGATCACGATCCGTATGGGGTCAATGCCCAGTTCCGGTCATAGTTTATGGGAGGCTTTCCCTAGTTGTAAGGAAAATACCGGAACAGGTGACTCGTCCTAAGTACTCACAATCTGGAACTGCACTGACCATCTCCCAGCTCTCTGGGATATGGCTGGAAAGAGCCGAGCTCCAACAGGCTGCATCTCGAATTGTTCGCCTTGTCCCAGATCAGAGAATGAAATGAGGCTGACACTGCAGAAATTGGACTCCTTCTCTCTAGCATAGACTGCGAAGACGACAAAGAAAGCGAAAGTTCACCAACTGAAGCCTTCTCTGCATCGTCACTTTTGTACGGTATTACTTTACCACCCTGAAGCAACTACATAATTAAGAGTTCAGTTATTATCCCTAGGTGACAGCATGTCAATAAAATTACAGGCAAATTAATCCGATTTTTCTTCTCTTCCACGGAATATTGTGTATGTTTTCTCGTTATATGAGGTCGGAACTTTGTTGTATCTTCACCAATTTATAATCTTTTAAAACAAATGGAGCATTGTACTTCATTGCTACTGCACGTCACCAAATACTTCCTAACTAGAGATGATAGTATTTTGCAATATAGTTCGTGTACGAGGACGACAGCGAGAAACTATGTTACCGATCAGGTGCAGGCACATTGCACGTACAAGCTTACCATCTACCCTAGGCCACGCCACACGCCAACAGATACATTATTGTCTTTGCAATACTGTACCAATTCTTATCTAATGCGTTTGTTACTAGTTTCTAACTATACGCATTGTTATTAAAATAATGATTGTTTTTCTCAATTTCTATAATAATCCAATATCTGAAAGCAATTACAATTTTATGAATAAACATTAATCGTTTTTAAAAAGTTTCATCTAAATACAAAAAAAATTAGCCGTGCTGCTACGACAAATTGACATTCCGGTTCTTTTACTCGGTTATTAGTAAAAAACGAAAAAATCTGTTTTAACCGAAACTATACAAATACCATAAAATACCGGTTGCTCAGAATTAAAATACCGGTTTCCGTTTTAACAGGTCGGTTTTTCCCATCCCTAATCTATTTATGGGTGCGCTGCTCATTGCTGTCTCTGGTGAGTCTAACTTTGCTCGCGGGCTTTTTACTGTAGCCGCTGCAGCGATGACGGCAAAGAAGAGTTTCAAGGTCTGCTCGCAACACAGTAAGAGTAAAATGAAGAAAAATGTGACACCGAGTAGTGGGCAGCTCCTC
The DNA here is from genome assembly GCF_023864345.2 of Schistocerca serialis cubense. NCBI lineage: Eukaryota > Metazoa > Arthropoda > Insecta > Orthoptera > Acrididae > Schistocerca > Schistocerca serialis. Next base: position 421,337,018 of record NC_064639.1, on the reverse strand, counting down.
TCGATGAACTGAACATGAGGCGTGTACAGGAACTCATCGCTGACAATGACCAAAGGTGACGTCCTGTTGCCAGAACACCGACGCCAAACGCCTTCCGAATTTACGTGCGTGCAGTATGTACAAGAGCTGGACATAACAGGGTAGGGTAACATCGCACTCAATGAGAGGTTGGTTTTCCCGCAGTTTCAAACTGCGTTGTTTCGGTTGTTATCTATAATCCATCCAAATTCCATCTCTGATGTCTAATTACAAAGAACTATACAACTTAGCAAAGAAGAAAAAAATGCGGGTTTTACCCCACAAAATGTGGTAAAGCCCCGCAGTGGCGATCTTTGCCCTATTCGAGTGAAATATGAATATAAACCGATGACTGCGTAAGAAAAAAGACTTTAAACGGAATGAGACTCTGATATGTTACTGCATTTTTACTACAACGATATCACTGATTGATAGAGAAATCTGATTCTTTCTTGAAGTCCCAGGCTCTTATTATTCTTCTTCGAATATTTCTTCGCCAAATAATATAGCCGCATCTACATCTCATTTACTGTCATAATGTGAGAGATCTTAATCTCACTCTGCAGAAAAGTCCATTGGCTGTTTAACTTGTTTTCTCTTTCTTTATTTGGCATTGACGTAACGAAACCTAGCTTACATCGTTTTGTTTCTATAGCATGCTCTTTTCTACCTTTGGCAAGTCTTTCCTTTCTAGCAGCAAGCTCTTTTTCCTCAATGCATCCTTCTTCCATTAGTGCTTTACTGGATATCGACATTAGAAGCACAGATTTCAATGCTTTGCCAGAACATACACCTAAAACTTTATTTTAGACAGCTGTTTTATGACTTCAGGTGAGATAATATCAAGCAGCGTGAGTATAACGTCATCTTTTGCGGAGGTTATCATTGCGGAAGTGTCGTCACATTGTTGGAGCTGCAGGGATTTGCCCCAAAACACCTGCGGAGATTTACCCCATTCCGTCATTTTCTGACATATGTCCCATTTTTTTTATTTTGGGGACCAACTATAACCTCGCGAAAGTGAAGCTTACATGCAGTTAGCGTCAACGAATAATTCGTTGCCTCTTCTTTTCAAACCTTAAATTATACAATGCTCAACCAAAACATCAGAAAAGTTACATGTAAGTAGTAAAAAACAGGCTTATCTCCTTTCCTCACCTCTAGAGCGTTCTCCCGAGAGAAATTTTCATGGGGCAATAAGTTACAACGATACAAGCGTGCTACCTGGTGGTCAACTCCCGAATCGATGCCGGTCAGTTCAAGAACTCGGTGCTGGCTTTCACGCCAGGCGGGGCTTTACCGCAGCCTACCCTGTACAGGTAATCGGAAAACGTGGTCTAAAGGTGGTAGTGGAAGAGAGCCTAAATTTGCTGTTGCAGTCAGGAGAACATTAAAGGGATGTCACCTCTACTGAAACGGTATTTGCCACTGAAGGGAATGCTGATCCAAATATGCGTCTAGACAAGACGGTATCAACGCAAGCAAAGCACTGGATCCAGACGAACAAAACAATTGTGGCCGAGATTCGGCCGAATGTCGAGAACGACTCGTAAGGAACCTGATGAGGCTGGGATGACCAGTCTGGAGTCGTCAACAGCAGAGCGCCGACTGGGAACGGAAAAGTTAACAGAAAAGTAACAGACAAGTGCGGACGGAACTACAGATGAACGAAATCCATCGAGTACTCCAGAGAGAGAGAGAGAGAGAACCTCGAAACAGAGCAAAAGTGGTGACCGAGAACCAACGGTGCGTTACGACAACGAGAGAATAGCAAAGCACATACACTACTGAGCCTTGAGTCGCTGCCCAGCGGAACTTACATGGTGCCTGCGAGCTCTAAATGGCCACTGTAAAGGTGTCTTGAGTCGCTGCCCAGCGGAACTTACATGGTGCCCGAGAGCTCTAAATGGCCACTGTAAAGGTGCGTGGTGCCACGATGGTTTTGATAGCTTCACCACACTCTCCAGTGTACTTTCAATGTCGTCAGGCAACAAGGACAACATTCCCAATATATCTCCTGTTGCCAAATATCTTGTAAACCACAAGAGTCCAAAAAAAAAAAAAAATCTTGTTTCATTGATGCTGTAAGCAGAAAGCTTGATTTACCAGTCAATCAAAACAACAGATGTGATGAAACAAATTTGTCACCACTCCGTCCCTGCAACACGGTGTACTTTTGGACGAAGAACTGTGTGGTACAGATTACTTACAGCTGCTAAGATGATAATCAAATACTGGATTTCAGTGAGTACAATCGTTACAGTGAAAGGAAAAGTAACTGCGGGGTGTTAAAAAAAGTACATTCCCCACTTATATAACTGATCAGGCCTCTTTCCCGGGAGAGGATTTAAAACATACATTCACATGCCTACAAACATGCAATTTTGGTTTGATGCGAATGGAGCATGAACTCCAGTATTGCTGCATTTAAATGTTATCGAACCATAGTGTTTCGTAACGGAAAATACATAAGGGTCGATAGCCTTATTGTACTTCCCACAGAACTGGAAGAGTTTCTGATGGACCACAATTAAGAGTATATATGCACTGATCTCCAGAAGTATTCAGGCTATTCTGGATACATAAAGTGCCTCACCACCATATTGTTTTGTAGACCATGAACTTTCATGCTCACATTGGCAAGTCCAAGGCAACCACAGCATGCAGTGCATTTAGAGATAGAGCCTTTTATAAACCCAGACAATTAAACTGAGATCACCGATTCCGACAACTGATGAAAATACTAATCGGATGACCACAATCACAGATCGATTACACGTATATTGAACAAGTACATAAACTTAATATGCAAATCTGTCCTACAAGATCAGTTATATGCGGAGTTCAGGAACTGCCTACGCGTTATGGAAAGGTTGTGCTGTCAGACAGTAATATCAGAACCATTATGTGATTGCCATAAATCACATTTATTAAAGTTCCCAATGTGACACTGACCGCCAGGAAAAGCCATTTGTGTTCAAGTTACGTGTGTGGCCCTTGAAATCAAGGAAGGAGACATTTATCTTCATGTCTTGGCGTTAGCGCCGCATAGAAATGGCAGTAGAGTGTTGAGGGAATTTTCAGTGCAGCTTGCATTGTTGCCAGGTTTCTAATGACATACTATCCCCTGTTAAATCATGCAGATTGTCAGATTGCCTCTCACTCATCACCCACCCCTCTGTATCACAATCCACGATGGTGGAACTAGGCCACTTGTGCTAAGATGGGAAAATCAGAAAATTCAAGACGGCGGACTAGCCCTATAATGATCGATTTAAAATTCAAAATAGTCCACATGTGCTAAATTAAAACGGTGCAAAATCCAGTTCCGCTAAGTTTAAATTGACGCATATTTAATGTATGGACAGCAATGATTTTTACACAATTACCACTGCATGTGTGTGTGTGTGTGTGTGTGTGTGGTTAGTAGAAAAGGAATGTTGTCTTCAGGCAGTAGTACCTTACGTGACATCATTGCACTGTCATTGTCTGCAGGTACAAGACGTCCTGCACCAGTGGTATGTGTGTGTATGTGTGGAGAATGTTTTTTACTTATTTATTTCAATAACTGCAGGAGGCGGGGGGGGGGGGGGGGGGGAGTAGCCAGCGCACTGTCGAATCGATTTGGGTATCCCGAGACCCTACCCAAACCCTAATATGGGTCGATACACTCCTGAACCATACCCTAGATCTAATTTGGGTGGATCCAACGGTGTACCCTACCCTGCACCTAATATGGGTCTATCCACCCCCGAAACATACCGTAGACGTAATATGGTGGATCCACCTCAGCATCCAAGTCCAGAATCTACAGAAACTCTGAAACACACACACACACACACCAAAGTGCAATTTGACTAGAAATTTACAACTGGATTGCAAGTACAAGCAAATTGAGAAGGTATGGCCCGAAGTGATGTCATAATCACGTGAGTCGAAGCGCTGTCATCTTGTTTATTCAGTGTATATAAGAAGTTTAAATAAAATGCAGTTGATCAGTATTCTGTGGCAGGGGAAAGTGCAACATGTCTGCCGCAATGTGCTTAACATGCCTCAAGAAATCCAACTGCTGAATACTTCGGTTTGTGATTATTATTGGAGAACTTGACATCCTTGTTACTGCCATTCGTAACATAAATTATGCTGAAAGTGGCACAAACCTTAGGTAGAAGAATTTAAATGTTTCATGCACATTACAGAACCGTTTTGTGGCAATACTATGGTGGCTAAAATCTATGATCAAGTGAGCTGCCAAGAAAAGAGGCTGTCGGCAATGTAAAAGAAGGAATTTTGGATTGCATTTAACAGTTATCTATGTGGTAAACTCTCCCCACGCTACTTTCTGTGAAAAACAGTGTCAAAGCAAGGATACCATTCCTCCTACTTAGGAACGACAACGTGAAAGCGAGAAGAATGCTGGGAAGAATCGTCAAGGAGGCACTGGAAGCCATTTCGAGGAGGTACAAAAATCGTGAGGCTATACCACAGAAAGTGGAATTGGCTGATGTCACTCCCCTTGTGACTGTAATTATTAACATTTCCGCTTTGCATCGCTTTCAGTATCAGCCTACACAAATAAGCAAAACAGTAACCAGTGGAGAGCGGATTTGAACTCCACGCCACTTTACTGCATTAGTAATGGTACAGTTCTGCCTTCCTTTGAATTGAGATCTGCATGAGAGATACAGTTTCTAGAGTGCAACTCTGCAACTTGATTTTCCACGAAGACAAGGCCCTAAGTGAAAGTCACGTTAACAGCTAGAAACAAAGTAAGGCTAACTCGAGATCAAAACTTGGAACTCTGGGTTTGGAGGCCGACGCTTACAAATCTGCCAAATCTCAGCGTATAAGTGGCTTTGAAACAATTTCGGTAACTTTTGGGTCTATAATTGGACAGAACAATGACTTGTCCCTTTGGAATCATCGAATTTACTTTTTTTAATGCCATGAAAATGACCCAATGCAGTCATCATATGAACTGTCATTGTCAATCTATGAAACTTCTTGGCAGATTAAAACTGTGTTGAGGGAATTTGTTGAGGAAGTTTGGAAGGTAGGAGACGAGGTACTGGCAGAAGTGAAGCTGTGAGGAGGGGGCTTGAGTCGTGCTTGGGTAGCTCAGTAATTAATTTTAGTTTGTTTTATTACTTTTAAATGTCAGCTGAAAGTTATGTATATCTGTGGAATGTTATGACTAATAAATTGGAAAAAAAAGTTGGTAGAGCACTTGCCCGCGAAAGGCAAAGGTCCCGAGTTCGAGTCTCGGTCCGGCACACAGTTTTAATCTGCCAGGAAGTTTCATATTAGCGCACACTCCACTGCAGAGTGAAAATCTCATTCTGGAACCATTTGCCAATCTATGTTCATTATTTCTCATTAGTCCTCCGAGACCATCTTCTTGTACTGATTTTCAACCTGTGAGCTAACTTTCGTCCGTGGTTTGCGAACTGCTTTGTATAGAACTTATCTTGACACCGTTCAGAACCCATCCTACAGTTTTTTCCCTCAAAAACTTGCTTTATTATATAGTTTTTAATTATAAACAGAGAATGAGCTATTATATTGTTCCATTACATCGAGAGTAAAGAGGATGTTAGGAAATGTTGCCATTGTTAATATCGTATCTCCTAAAGTCTACATTTATCGGTTACCTTGTAAGTTCGATCGTCGTTAACAGTAGTCCTATTATGCTAATTAGAGACATCCTGTGTTTAAAGCAAAACAGTTATTAAGAGGCGATGAACACGGAAGAGATTTCCAGGCAGTTGTGGATCTCCTTGAGGAGATGACGAGGCATTTTTATTTTAATGCACAAGCAGCCGCATAGGAGGGAGGAGGGGGGAGGGCAGGAAATGAGAGGGAGTATGCAGCGAAGTTGAAGAGTGGAGGGGAGTTGTACAACAACGCATGCAGAGCTAATTACGCGCGCTCGGGCCGCGCACGTCCTTGCGGCTGCCGTCTGGCACGCAGCCCACCCGTGACTTCGCGGAGAGGCCATCTCCAAGGACACTCGCTTCTCGTGGACAGCATCGAGAAGGCTTGAGCAGACTACTGGTTTGTGACCTCGCGCTAGTGGCCGCAGCCGATGTGTCTTATGTCACAGTGCCGAGTAATTCCAACCACCAATGACGTGTCTTGTAAAAAAAAAAGTAAAATGTTTCTGCTCGTAATATCTGCACTGCATGTAATTTGGTGAAACATCTACTGTAAGTTTTATACTGATTTCTTCGCTCTTTTTCTAAATCAAAGATCGATTATAACCATTGATATACATGTAACTAACAAGCCGCGCGGTCTGAGGCGCCTTGTCACGGCAGTGCGGCTCCCCCCGTCAGAGGTTCGAGTCCTCCCTCGGGCATGGGTGTGTGTGTTGTCCATAGCGTAAGTTAGTTTAAGTTACATTAAGTAGTGTGTAGGTTTAAAAATGGCTCTGAGCACCATGGGACTTAACATCTATGGTCATGAGTCCCCTAGAACTTAGAACTACTTAAAGCTAACTAACCTAAGGACAGCACACAACACCCAGTCATCACGAGGCAGAGAAAATCCCTGACCCCGCCGGGAATCGAACCCGGGAAGCCGTAGTGTGTAGGCTTAGGGACCGATGACCTCAGCAGTTTGGTCCCATAGGAACTTACCACAAATTTCCAAAAATTTCCAAGTAGTGTGTAAGCCTAGGGACCAATGACCTCAGCAGTTTGTCCCATAGGAACTTACCACAAATTTCCAATTTTTTTCTAATTTATTGGGTCAGACGGCAGCCTGTTTTAAGGATTCCGTAGCTCAGTCGGTAAAAACAGAGCCGTTACATGATTGCTTTTTTGTCCACCTGTCTGTCTGTGCGACTGTTAAGACCTCATTTTCTCAGAAATTGGTAGACGTGAAAGGTGAAATTTATGTCCGTAAAAATTGCAGGGGGAGATCAAGAGATGAATACACTAAGCAGATTTAGAAGGATGTAGGTTGCAGTAGGTACTGGGAGATGAAGAAGCTTGCACAGGATAGAGTAGCATGAGGAGCTGCTTCAAACCAGTCTCTGGACTGAAGATCACAACAACAACAACAACAACAGCAACAACAACAACTGAAGTCTACGCTCCCTTGGCGGTGTATAATAACTGAGCTTCTAAGTCAGTGTAGTGAGAAGATACGGCCGTTTATGTCAGGGTTTTTGATACTCGAAAACTCAATCATCAAAACCTATAGAGTACGTCCCGTTGACCTAGAATCATGATATCTGGCAAGAAGGTGCGTTTAGCAGTACAAGTAAGAGGAAATGATGAATTTGTTTCCACATGAAAATAATTTTTGTCTCGATACCGACCAGATTTATAAGAAGCGGTCTTTACTCACTGGGAAAGCCCGAGAACTCGATATCGACTGTCAGGAATGTCTCCGGCAAATGTAACATCATCTGAGCAACCATTAGAAAAGTATTAATTTGAACGTATACGTTTGGGACATCTTGTCATTGGTAATCATTCTACACATGAACATTGGTAGCGAAATACTCTGTCCAATCATTGTTTCCATTGGTTAACCAACGACAAAGATCGTTAAATACACTGTAAGACAAAAACAAAAACTAAAAACTGGCGCACCACGGAGGAATTCTTCGAATGGGACGGGAATCTGTAGATGTGATGTGCATGTACAGACAAACAAATTATTACATTTTCAGAAGAATTCGACGGTTTATTCAAGAGCAAGTGTTACACAAATTGATCAAATTAATAACGTGTTAGTCTGCCTCATACCATACGCAAGCAGTTATTCGGCTAGGCACTGATCAATGGAATTGCTGGATGCCCTCCTGTGGGATATCGTGCCAAATTCTGTCCAATTGGCGCGTTAGATCGTCAAAATCATGAGCTGGTTGTAGGGCACTGCCCATGATGCTCCAAACGTTCTCAGTTGGAGAGAGATACAGCGATCTTGCTGGCCATGGTAGGGTTTGACAAGCCCGAAGACGAGCAATAGAAACTCTCACCGTGAGCGGGCGGGCATTATTTGATGAAATGTAAGAACAGGATTGCTTGCCATGAAGGACAACAAAACAGGGCGTAGAATATCGCCGACGTACCGCCGGTTGTCGGGTCTTGGCGGGCGACAGATTGGTATCCCACCTCAGTCCAGGATGACTCCAGACGCGGCTTTGGTGGTCATCGAAGCTCAGTTCGAAGCGAGACCTTTCACTGAATCCAATTCTACTCCAGCCAATGAGATTCCAGGCCGAAGGCGGGTCTGAAGACTCCCTGGACAGCGGTGGGATACCAACCTGACTGTCGCCCGCCATATGGCTCGACAACCAGGAGTGACGATCTGGGATGCTAATTCATTTCATAACAGTTCCCGTTTGGCTGTCATCGGCGGCATCCTTACAGCTCAGCGGTACGTCGACGATATTCTACGCCCCGTTTCGTTGCCCTTCGTGGCAAGCCATCCTGGCTTCATTTCAGCAAGATAATGCCCGCCCGCTCACGGTAAGATTCTGCTGCTTCTCTTTGTGCTTGATATACCCTACCTTGGCCAGCAATATTGCCGGATCTCTCCACAACTGAGAACGTTTGGAGCATTATGGACAGGGCCCTCCAACCAGCTGGGGATTTTGACGATCTAACGCGCCAATTGGACAGAATTTGGCACGATATCCCATAGGACATCCAAAAACTGTCAATCAGTTGCAAGCCGAATAACTGCGAATATCAGAAGTGGACCAACAAGTTATTTAGATGCTCAATTTGTGAAGCTCTTTCTCTTGAATTGATGAAATGATTTGTTTGTCTGTAGATGTACAGTCGTGGATAAAATGAGCGAGACCCCTCGCCTTTTCGTTATCCTGACCCGCACAGCTTTAAAGTCTGTTACACAGCATAACAGGCAAGGCGACGAAGTGCTACCAACATACTATGCACAGGCGTGAAATTGAAAAACTGTCAGACATTTGTCAGACTGTTTTCAGTCATGTGTAAGACTATATTAATGCTGATTAGTGTGTTAAACACAACACCTATATATAAGATATAAATGAAAGAAGAAACGCTAATTAGTATGAAATGTACTAATAAAAATGAATTTCAGCTTATCGGGAAAACATAACTGTTTTAGTAAGACAAAGTACCCCAGATCGTTACGAATTAACAAAATATTATGCGCATTCGGCCGCGAAATGGTCTGTGTCAACGTTCAGACCAATCATACTGGATTACCGTTGCTGACCTACCATGAAAGTGTGCAAATTTGGCAATGCGTGAACATTCATAACGAAATTCAGTTAAAAATCATTCAGTGCCACACTTACGTCAATCCAATTATTGACAGAAGCGGAAAAAATAGGCAGTAACAAGTATGAAATTCTAAAAGAGATTCATATCGACATCCACAGGGCGCCGGTACAGAATAAAGGTAGCAATTGGGGGTGCGAGAATTTCTTAAAATTCCTTTACTGATAGTGTATCTGCCTCCATCGAGATTTGAACCGAAAACAAACCAGACCTCCCTTGCATTAGCAAACACCTTTCACTACGCTAGCAGATAACCCAGGCAAAAACCCCAGACATGAATAAGCCAGCAATTTCGCAAGAAAATGGCAAAATGAACTGCAGTTTCTGTTGCATAGAGCTTTCTGGACTCAAAAACATGAATTTTCTACCTTTATGTCACCGCTTATGTGACAATAATTCGGGATGTTTATGGAAATAGCAAAAACTGTTACTAGCGAGTGAATTTAGTAGTATAATCCTGACCACCCCAGGAAATAAAATGCGACGTAGCTGCCAAAATATTCTACAATGTTTCGAATTCTCCATTAGACGTGACACAGTCAGAATACGTTCATTAGCCGAAGTGTTCCTTAAGGTAGCTAGCAATGGTAATGCTCGCACATCTAAAACGCAGTGGCATTAATAGTGGGACCTGAATTACGACGTGTCTAGGCAAATGGATTTTATTTGCATTCTTGTAAATGTGATTTGGATCGAAAGCGTAGCTACGATTAATATGCTGCTGTATCGACTGCAACTGGAACATTTCGAATAAAGAGTAGGGGAAATTATTATGCGACCCTCATCTTCAGTAACTGTGGTAGCTATTTTCGTTGTTGGGATTTCGTCACGTAAATCGGTAAAAATGGACCCCTACTAGTCTCACTTTCTTGACCGTCTCTCTGTATACCCAACCCTTAAAACCCGTTTACCTCGAGTACCGGTGGACATAACAAGCGGAAACGTATCGCACGTCCTGCGGTATACGGTCCCTTGGTGGTGTAAAAAAGTGAGCTATGTCAACGAAATCTAAACATACGGCCGTTTGTGTAAAGAAAATTTACGCGAAAGGTCAAAAAATGGCTCTAAGAACTATGCCACCAAACTGCTTAGGTCATCAGTCCCCTATATCTAGAACTAGTTCAACCTACCTAACCTAACACACATCCATGCCCGGGGAAGGATTCGAACTGACGGCGAAAGGAACCACGCGGTCCGCGATATGACGTCGTTGAGCGCACTGCTAACCCGCGCCTGCAAGCTGTTAATATCATCTGGTGATACTAAAAAGTTATTCACTTCTGGTGAATGATTTTCTGCGCAGTTCATATTTGATGTTACGGATGAGGAAGGACGCCTAATTCATTTCTCCTTGTCTTTATCCATAATTTTAGATCCGCGATCTGAGCATACGTACTATCCATAACCACACTTTAGATCCACGTCATAGTCACAGATATGCGAATACAACACATTGGCTTATACTCGAGGTATTTCGTTTCCCACGAAGTGGTGGCCAACGATGCTGTGGCGTCTTCGAAGCGCGACTTCCTCCAGTGCTAGCTATCTCAGCACATCAGCTGAGCGAACTTGCATGGTATTTTGGTAGCGCTTCGTCGCCTTGCCTGTTATGCTGTGCAGCAGACTTTACAACTGTGCGGTTCAGCATAACGAAAAGGCGAGGGGTCTCACTCGTTTTGTCCACGACTGTACATCACATGTGTAAAGGAAATAGTTGATTCCAATTTTGTTCCTCAAGTGCTTTAACATTTGCAAACGGCACTACGAAAGCAGGAAAGAAATAAATGTTCTGTGCTGACGCACGTGAAGGATGTAGTACAGTGGGCTCTGCTTGAACTGAATAAAGTAATGCGACAGTTCAGTGTTGAAATTTCTTTGCATAAAACAAAATTCATGGCATTTCGTGATCAGCTGCATGCCGGATATTAATAACAAATTCTTTAAACAGGTCAGCCAGTTTATTTTACTTACTTGCACAGTCTCATCTTCTGAAGAACTTGATACTGGCAAGAAAAGTTAAAAATTTAACAGAAAGTGTTGTATGCTAAACCAAACCCTAATAAAAAGGGGAAGGAAGTAAGCAATGATGTTCTTCTTGACTATGGTGGTATCAGCAGGTTTATGCGGGACTGAGGCATGGGTCCTCACTAGTAGAGACAAAAGTGGGACCAAAGCCTCGAAAATGCGATTTCGTTGCTCTGTTGTGGGAATGACGAAGAACGATTGGAAGACGAATGAAGACATAAGGCAGATACTCAACAGTTTAAATAACAAAGTTCTTAAAAATCTCGTCAGAATTTGGTATATTGTGTAGAACGGGTAACTGATGAATATTTGCCTGAATTGGTCTACAGCTATAAGCCAACGAGGTTCCGCAGAATGGATGGAAGTTCGCAATAGGTCGAAGAGCATAATGAATGAAGACGATAGTGACGATGATGGTGATGATGCTGATAGTGATGATGAAGTTGATGACGATGTTCTGCATTATCGCACCCTAAGGATAGCGTCCTCCTCCACGTCAACACTCGCGATTATGGGACGTTGGACGAAGGAAGGTTACAGGTTAACGACCCGACAACGAGGAGGAGGGCGTTTAGAGGAAGAGCACAGGAAGCTCAGAAAGAACGCGGGGGCGGGAATCGGGAGATTCTGTTACAGTGGAACCATCTCGGCATTTACCTTCAAGGATTTTGAGTGAACACAGAAAACTTAAATCTGGATAGCCCGACAAGATTTGAATTCTGTTCCTTCTGAAAGTGTGTGCTCTGTCCTACAAGGAACTCCTTGAGTGTGAGGTCCCAAAAGGCCAGTGATGTTTATGGAATTCGATGTTCCACTTATTGCCTGCAGTGCAACCACAATATTGGCTGCCAATGGCAACAAGGGGCGGGGGTATCCAGTAGTGGGCACAGGATGAGACTACAGAGCATAGACGAACTGCTTAGATCACGAACAACTCACAACATAGCTACAGCAGAAGTGGTGCTCATACAAGGTAGAGCAATGGCAACAATAGACAATGCAAACATTGCATTATATTACAACTGTTACCGAAGTTGAAATTTCGTCAAAAAGGAACCCAAGGAATTTCACATATTGAGAAAGAAGTGGTGGATGAAATATTACCGTTTCTATAAGATGAACCAGTGGAATGTGTGGCGTCGTTTATGCTCGACTGTGCGGACAATGTACATGAGGTGTACAATGATGGTGATACGTGCTTAACCAGTGGAAATGATAGTGAAACAGGTGTCGAGCCATGTAGTTAATCATCCATGTCGGACAGAGAGGCACAAATCCCTTCTCCAGTGAAACGTAGTAAAGGACAATCATTGTCCGAAAAGCGGTACTAAATATAATTACGTACATGGAAAACCATCCGCAGCATAGAAAAAAAAAATGAATAGATTCCGAATAAGTCAACAGCAATATAACCATGTTGTGGAAAAGAAAAGCTACGGGTGTTCAAGATAGGACAAGGCACACTTGTTGCAAATACTAACGTCTACGCGTTTCAAAGATGCTCGATACAATTTACAGGATGTGCATGATAGTGACCCACTAAGTTATGCACATCAGACTGCACTTGACACAGATTAAAGTGATTTCAAGGGAAGCAGTGGATGCTTGCATAAATTCAAACAGTGCTGTAGAACTGGATGGCTTAAGATAACGAAATTTCAAACAAAGCGTTAACTTGACGATGCAACGCAAACTGTGGAATCAGTCAGAAAATTTTAGATGAGACAAACAAATTTATCCCATTGTTTTCAACTCCGACCGATCTGAAGTTGAAGACGAAATAAGTGTGAAAGGAACCCTGGAAATTATAGGTACCAAGCGAGTTGTATCAAGATAAGTCATATCAATGCCTTAGCGCATTCATACACAATTATGCCAACTGTCAACCTGGATGGTAAATTTGCTGGAAAGTTTTTTTATTGTGTTACGAGAAGTTGGAGGTGCTCTGTCCCCCAAGAAAGCAGGAAGGAATATTTACATCACAGGTAACAAGAGTGAGAAAACTGACAGAGGCGAACGACTGTGTTATGAGTACTGCTTTTGGTCAATATTGTAACCTCCCCAGAGAAATATTTTTTTAAATATTTAATAATAATTGGGAGCCAAGTGTAACCTCCCGCAATGAAATCTACTGACAATGACAATTAAACAAAAATTAGCAATCTGACCCAAGTATAAGTTCCTCACAAAAAAAATGAAAGTCAATTCAGTGATAATAAAATCTCAGTGACAATGAAAACACGAACAGATCGAAATGTCGATCTTAGGTCCTGTTCATTAATTAAACTGAAATTCTTACCTTAGTAAAGCTGCATCTGCTCTTATTATTTTTGCCATAGCTTGGAGGAAATTGATTGCAAAAATTTTGAATTTAAGGGAAACTTTTCTTTAAGGAATATCAAGGGAATATTTTTTTTCATTAAAGGATTCTTTGTTAAAAATTGCTTTGAAAACCAAAATTATTATTGGGGCGATTGTTGCACAAATTAGTTACAGTTAATTTACATTATTAGCTGAGTGGATTTAAAAATAATATACCTCATCCTGAATCTTGACCAGAGTGCCATGTCGACGACCGCCGACTCACACACACAACTGTACTCGACTACTACTGCGGACCGACTACTCTGGCCTACTGCTACCGACAGACTGCACTGCTCACAGACTGCCCACCGACTACTGCTCGCAACTGTACTGCACGACTACTACTGACAGAGTACCGCTCGCAACTCTCGCGCGGTTAAGCGCAGACTAGCCACGATAAATGGCTCTCTGGTCAGAGACTCTGCAATGCCTCGCCGTCGCCGCCACACAACATACGTGTTTCAATATCTGGTCAAAATAAGTTGCTTTTGCTTGATTCATGGTCTGCGTAGAAAAAGCCTACTCCTTTAGAGCACACTATCGCTCCTGAAAAGTGTGTTACATTGCAGTTTATACCACCTGAAACCACTGGGTCAATTCAGCCTCCGGATATTTGTTTCATACATGCTTACGGAAGATATTATCACACTATCTGCAGCTCCGCCTTAAAGGATAGCCAGTTTCACGACAAGCTCCACGACAGATCGTTTTGCATTCTGTTGCGTTCCATCACATCGCATCATTTCTCATCACCCCGTTACAGTAGTATGATTCTACATGCATTCCTTGAGAGTGGATACCTAGCCGAACGTCCTGCACGATATTTAACTCTCAATGAGTCCGCCTTCGTTCTTGATGGTACGAACATTGGCGATCATTGTGGAGCGCCATTTTTCATTTGCTGTTCATGGTGCAAGATAATGATTTGTTTTGAACACTTCCTGAATGTCGACGATGTCCATTTTGTGAAATGTAATTCATACATTACACAGAAGATGGATCTCTGCGCCACCAGGACAGTCATTTTCTGTCGGCCTCCTGATGCAAGTGGTGAGACATTATCAGCTAATATTTTTCCTGTCATAACTGTTAACACAACGCTTTGAAACGATCATTACTGAAGACTGAAGTTGCTACCTCGCTCTCGAGGGGCCCCTTGTTTGCCACTTAATCACAGTGACACACAGCATTGTGTGTCAGCAAGTGTTTGGCTAAAGATAAGTATATTTTTACTCGTTTTCTCGCATGAAGAATTTAAAAGTAAAGCGTTTACAGGACATCAAGAGATGAAATAAAAAAAGAAAGAAAAAACAGTAAAGTCATAGAGCAGGGTTTAAGCAAGCAGCCTGGTGTAACTGATGTTTCTGCGTGAATGAGGGCTGGTCAATTGAGTCAGAAACAAAAGCAATGTGTTGTGGAGGCACCTAGCGAACGGACGCGTCACTATCATCCCTCTGCCCCCAGAAAATAACTCTGATTGCTCTTCTGTTACCTCTCGTTAATATTCAAGATACGCTTATGAATAGAGACCCTCAGTAGTAGGACAACAAGGACATTACTGCATTTTGATGGTGCAGGTTGCCTACATCATGGGCAGGTATGCACTCAGGGGAAAACCACTCATGCGGGTAATTAACCTATTGTTCTCCTTTGATTGTCAAGTATTTAATGTATTGCTCTGCTAAAAGGATCCTTCCATTTGATTGACAGGCACTTAACCTATTATTCCTTTGGCCTCTCACCCTCCCCCTCCCACACTCAAGGAACCTCACCACTGGATGCTACAAGTACAGTTTCAGGTCTGAGTTAATGGAATAGCCCTCTCACTCTTATCAATTTGATTGACTACTTAATTAAACTGATCAATTAATTAAACTCTCCCCCCTGGTAAATCCCTCCCACCCTCCCTCTCGGAAATTGGCGAGAAAGAGACTCAGTTGATCAGTCATTTGCAGGGAATTTGGTTGCAGTGTGTGGTATATTGTTTTAACACTTCAGGCAATGTATAGATTATTATTTCATTATTTATGGCAGTGTATGGAATATGGTATATTCATTTAGTCAAATAATTTGTCCAGAAATCGATTGCTGTGTATGGAATATTGTTTAAACAATTTAGACAATGTGTGGAATATTGTTTATTTAAACAATTTAGGGGATTCAAGGCAGTGTATAGAATATAGTTTATTTATATATTTAAAGAACTTTTCAGGAAATCGATCACCAGCCCTGCCACACCATCCCCGCCACCCCTTGCCCCTCTACCTGGAAATTGGTGGCTCTGTGGTGGAGAGGAAGGATCTCATAAGAGGAAATTCAAAGCAATATTGTTTATTTATAAAAAAAATCAGTTTGTGGGGGTTGGATTTCTCTTGATCATCATTATCTGCTGTATGGAAACATGTAGGTCTTGTAAGAAGTAATTACATGGGGCACACATGTTGCATAAGCTAATGTTCAGCACTGTAATCTGGGCATCTTAACCTAATGTTCAGCCCCTTGTCGGTTTAACCTGTTGTTCTATTAAGTGGTTTTCCAAGTCACCCCATTTCCTTAAACTATTGTACCGCTTTTGATACCAAATTAAGGAATTAGTTATGTACTCCCACCATTTTCAGGTACACTTTTCTAACTTCACATGCTTTTGAACGCCATTTCTGGAGCATTCTTCTGTGTCACCCACCCCCTTAAACTATTGTACTGCGAGTTACATAAAATTTATGCAAATTGACTTAGTGTTCTGCATTTAGCCTGCTGCTCTGCTCCATGTCACCCACTCATGCACACCATCCCCTTAACTATTGTACTGCTGACACCATGTTGATACAAAAAATTAATGCAAATTAATTAAATCAATGTTCTTCACATGCATGGGGTAGTTTTTTTTTTAATTTTCAGCATTATATTGGTCGGTGAAATCGATGGAAATTCAAACAAATAATCGCTAAAATAAACACATCTTGCTACCCAAAGCCCGACGCCATTGCCGCACACACCCACAGGAGTCGGGGTGAAATGGCCACCCACACAAAGTGACGACATGGACGTCAGCTGCCAACCCATGCACAGCTGTCCCTTTCGGTCCTGCAAGCATGAGACAGCAACATCTCTTTCATACCTGACACCTGAGAAATTCCTGTCGAAATACTTGTTCACCTAGACACTGGTGCTGGCAGAATGGTGTATAGATATGGGTCCAGCGCCAAGAGAGATGTTTGCATAGAAGCTGAAAGGTTCTCAGTGTTATACAGATGTAACATGTCTATGTAAATAACAGCCAAGTCCCCCCTGTGGATGCGCTATACAAATCTATTGCAATGTTTCCCACAATAACGCAGGTACCATTCGTCCTAGCAATCCTAATGGGGCAGCCCATTTGTCACTGAATTTACCTGTCAAACTGCTGCTGCTCCCAGTGTGGGAGTACAACCCACCACTGTTTCTGCAGATGAGACTTTCAGTGGCAAAACAGTTTTGTACAGATCGCCACATTGCACTGACCGTTAAACCCCACAAAACGTGACTACAGATCATCACATACATAGAAGACTCACAAGAATATTGGGAACCAGGAACATAGCCGGCAGGGGTGGCCGAGCGGTTTTAGGCGCTACAGTCTGGAACCGCGCGACCACTACAGTCGCAGATTCGAATCCTGCCTCGGGCATGGATGTGTGTGACGTCCTTAGGTTAGTTAGATTTAAGTAGTTCTACGTTCTAGGGGACTGATGACCTTAGAAGTTAAATCCCATAGTGCTCAGAGCCATTTGAACCAGGAACATATTTACCAGTGTAACTGCAATTAAATTTTACGATTACTACTGCAATGTGACATCGATCGCTGTACAGGTATTATCTTCTTGGTGACTGTGGTTCTGGAACGAATCAAGTATTTATAGTGCACATAATTTTCCCTGTAAAACTCTATCTCATACCCTACCAGTTATTGACACACTGAATCTATTCGTCCCTCACGATAGAACACACACTCATTTTCTCTGGTCATGCCACAACACAAGCCACAGTGACATTACACTGCAATATATACACATTTTACACAAACCATGCAGTTATCTTTTATATCTGTACACGGCCTGAAAAAATTATAGTATGAATACACTTGCCTATATGTCTCGATTCTCCTGTCCTAGGAAATTATCTTACGAAGTCTTCGAATCAGTGCTTCTGGAAGGTGCTGCATCTTTCCAAGATTCTCTCAAACAAGTGTTACGAAGGACAGGCGTCCGGCACTATGTGATACTGAATACCACACCGGCAGACATAATGCTTGGAAAGACATCAACGATGCAGGTTGGTGTACTGTAATCAACATCACTACCATAGAACAACAAGGAAAATGTGAGGGTGCTTAGGGGTGCCAATGAGGGGACGTATTGTTACAGCCGTATTGCCCGTCCTGTTTAGTTGCAATAGCAGGTCCAGTTGAACACTTGCATTGCCATACTGTCCAGCTGTTTACAAAATGAATATATCACCACTTATGTTGGGATATACTCCTGAGTGCGTTGAAAACACAATTCACCATATCCAATCTATCTTTCCATTACGATTACACCGACTTAATTTTTTTGTTTTTATGTGACGAATGGAAAAACTGGTAGAAGCTGACCTCGGGGAAGATCAGTTTGGATTCCGTAGAAATGTTGGAACACGTGAGGCAATACTAACCTTACGACTTATCTTAGAAGAAAGATTAAGAAAAGGCAAACCTACGTTTCTAGCATTTGTAGACTTAGAGAAAGCTTTTGACAATGTTGACTGGAATACTCTCTTTCAAATTCTGAAGGTTGCAGGGGTAAAATACAGGGAGCGAAAGGCTATTTACAATTTGTACAGAAATCAGATGGCAGTTATAAGAGTCGAGGGGCATGAAAGGGAAGCAGTGGTTGGGAAAGGAGTGAGACAGGGTTGTAGCCTCTCCCCGATGTTATTCAATCTGTATATTGAGCGACCAGTAAAGGAAACAAAAGAAAAATTCGGAGTAGGTATTAAAATTCATGGAGAAGAAGTAAAAACTTTGAGGTTCGCTGATGACATTGTAATTCTGTCAGAGACAGCAAAGGACTTGGAAGAGCAGTTCAACGGAATGGACAGTGTCTTGAAAGGAGGATATAAGATGAACATCAACAAAAGCAAAACGAGGATAATGGAATGTAGTCAAATTAAATCGGGTGATGCTGAGGGAATTAGATTAGGAAATGAGACCCTTAAAGTAGTAAAGGAGTTTTGCTATTTAGGGAGTAAAATAACTGATGATGGTCGAAGTGGAGAGGATATAAAATGTAGACTGGCAATGGCAAGGGAATCGTTTCTGAAGAAGAGAAATTTGTTAACATCGAGTATAGATTTAAGTGTCAGGAAGTCGTTTCTGAAAGTATTTGTATGGAGTGTAGCCATGTATGGAACTGAAACATGGACGATAAGTAGTTTGGACAAGAAGAGAATAGAAGCTTTCGAAATGTGGTGCTACAGAAGAATGCTGAAGATAGGGTGGGTAGATCACGTAACTAATGAGGAGGTATTGAATAGGATTGGGGAGAAGAGCAGTTTGTGGCACAACTTGACTAAAAGAAGGGATCGGTTGGTAGGACATGTTTTGAAGCATCAAGGGATCACAAATTTAGCATTGGAGGGCAGCGTGGAGGGTAAAAATCGTAGAGGGAGACCAAGAGATGAATACACTAAGCAGATTCAGAAGGATGTAGGTTGCAGTAGGTACTGGGAGATGAAGAAGCTTGCACAGGATAGAGTAGCATGGAGAGCTGCATCAAACCAGTCTCAGGACTGAAGACCACAACAACAACATGTGTATATTAGTTTGATTACTTCCCACAAGCATATGTTGGAACATAAACCATGGAACCTTTATGTTCAAGCTGCAGCATAACATTTCTGACTATCAATTGTAGGTGTCGATTTCGCACTGCAAAAAAGTCTCCAGCCATTATGTATTTCTCGATGAATAAAAAAAGTGCCCTAGAGTCATTTCGGTTTATCGATTTCATCACATACAGGAAATCTTTTGGTATTTTTGATACTTGTAGATCCAGTCATTACACCACGGCGTCTTTTATATCTATATATTCACATTGCAAAGTCGGGGTTTGTGTCAATGCATGCCGTACTTAGCTTCCACCAACCACATTACACAATTTGCCCCTGACTGAGAAACCATTGTGAGTGCAAAATATACTAGAGTACGTTCATTCGGAGTTAATTTCCATGGGTGGAGCAGGTGGGTGGATAAACCGCGAAACTGCTGTAGTCTAAGCCCATTTTGAAGTTCATGTTGCTAAGCACCGTACCTGTTTAATATTTTGGAGCAGGAGAAGGATCACTTCGAGACGGATCTATTGTTTCATGTGGCAAAATTGAGTTTGTTACGAAAAAACAAAAGCGGCTTTTGGAGTGTCATACAATGATTTTGTTTGATACATGTGCGAGAAATGGTGACTTGGTGATACAGCCCTGTTTAGATCCTATAATATGTATGTGGGAGCTGAAGTTTCAGAAAAGAGTATCATGTTATGTAGAAAGGTCATATAGGCCTGAATGCAAAGAATGCTTTATTACAAGCATGCAATAGATTTTGGTTGTCTTTTTCAGTGCACTACCTTTATATAACTGAATAATCACTATGAATCTATCGTCACTCAGTTATTCAACTTCAAGTGTGTGCTGATTACTGTGAATAAGATATGCCGTAGTTCTGAGAGGTGGTAGTGAGTGTAGTGTGCAATGTATGGTCATGCTTTAGTTATCTTCATTAAAGTGGCGTAATGACTGCGCAACTCTGCTTGTTGAACAACAGAGCTGTAGCCACACATTAGAAAAAATTTTCCATAGTTCTTGCTTCCTTAATTTGTTACGACACTTATCATTGAGGACTATGGATTCGCAGGAAAAGAGAATGTTATTGCCTGCAGTGTGTTTGAGCAGGTGAAATCAGTCTTGGTTCTACAGGTGCACATAAGTATCCATTTTAAAAGCTATAGTGGCTTTTTAAATCGAGGTATGGCGTTACCTCTGAATGAAGTGGTTATTCCAGACAAATACCGCGACACTGAATATAGATGGTGATCGCTGGAGTGTATATTATCAGACTAACAGTGCGGTTACATATAGCCGACGATGTAACCTCTGATAAAATCACTGAATTTAGAAAGTGATTCGGCTAAGGAACGTGGTATGAAACCGGTATTCGTAATTCCCTCATGCCGCCGCTAAATATTTCTCCAGTATTTGTAATGCATTCTGTCTCGATGTCATGTCAGAGGTTCTGCAATATATCCACCGGGTTATAGGCGAAGGTTGATTAAGAAGGATCATAAACAGCAGATGGTGTGCTGATAGAGGTAGTTAGTAAGAAATGTGCAGGCTTTTCAGATTTCTAGCGGCACACTCTCCATTGGAAATGATGTCTATGATTTGGAATCAAGTCTTTCCATTCAACCACACACCTGCGTTGTATCTGTAGGATAAGTCCTTTAATGATTACAGCCACTAGTGAATCATATTGCTGGCACTCTCATGTCTCGAAACGAGTCATATTTTTCGAACCTGCTTGCTATACTACAATTTTAGATAGTCCCTATGCCTCGTGCAACTGCTGCCATTTGTGCAGCTTTGTGCATATGATCGTTCTAGTTTAAATAGGAACTGAGCAGAAGTCTGAGAGAGATGTATCTATTACATTCTGCAACCCGTGTCGAAACAGTGTGACCTGAGTCAATGGGACAGGACTATTTTGTGACCTTTCCGTGGAAATGGGAACATGTCATAGCTTCGCGATCAGTGTACAGTGAAAACGAAGCCTGCTCCTGCAACACAAGGTCGTGTAAAAGACAGTAGGGGAACTGGGGGAAGGAAAAGGATTTGTCTACCGTATTGTGGTGCATCCCCAAACTACATACAAGTCCTGCTGTCTGAAGCAGATCCGCGTCCCTCAGGCCCCACTCACGTCTATCAGTCCAGCACGCTATCTTCGTTATTCTGTACCATCAAACAGAGAAAAATTACGAACTATAAAAGCTCCACTAACTTCATTCAATAGAGAACTCAATAAGATTTTTACCGCATCTCAGTCCCCCTATATATTGAAAACAAATACCGTCTGTCTGCAGGTATTGCACATGTAGTGATCCTTCTAAATATACAGCTATTGATCTACTGCTCGGGCCAGTGTAAAGTTGCGTCGCCTGTACTGTAGCAGGATGACCGTATCCCACAAACTATACTGTAAGTCGCAAGAGACCCTCCCTGTGACCTTGTGTCATTGTATGAAACATCGTTTTTTTCTGCTATAACAAGCTTTGTACACTGCCATACATTTTGTTTTTTTCCGGCACGACCTCGAGGTCTGTGTCAGGTTCTAAACTGACGTAAACACATACAGAAAACAGAACAGACGCTCTGCAAATGTGGAATATGAGGGGTGGAGGCGACTGGATACAATCGAGTACAGTGCTATACTATGCCCGCCAATAAGTGCATTTGCACTTCGTCAGCTGTACTACATTTACAAGCAATTTTAGGACACGGAACGACAGGTTATGTCATGATCGCATGAGTAGAACTGACATTAGAAAAATCGATGGAATTGCGGAAAATACGTATAAATTGAGGGAATATAGCGCCGACCGGTGTGGCCGAGCGGTTCTAGGCACTTCAGTCTGGAACCGCGCGACCGCTATGGTCACAGGTTCGAATCCTGCCACGGGCATGGATGTGTGTTATGTCCTTATGTTTGTTAGGTTTCAGTAGTTCTAAGTTCTAGGGGACTCATGACCTTCGATGTTAAGTCCCATAGTGCTCAGTCATTTGAACCATTGTTTTCAGGGAATATACACTGAAATGCGGCGAAATTGAGTAAGTACTTGCGTGTCTTCTGGATGGTGCAGAACAATTTGCACATAGCAACTAGTATGCAACAGCAATAGGAATCCGAGGAAATGTCGACATGGAAGCAATGGGAACAAGGTGAACAGTCACTTTTTTCCGTCAAGGAAGCATTCTACTGTATGCTTATTGAGGTAACAGTGATACACACGAGTTGACTACTGTATTTGACACTTTTCAGGAAGACAGGGAACCATCTGCCTCTAAACTTACTTGCAGCTGCGTTAAAGGATAACGTAGAGTGGATGGAGTGGTCGGTTGAGATGGAGTTGTAACGAGGTACGATTTAATGGTAGACTGATGATGCATTCTAGAGAGAGAGAGAGAGAGGGGGGGGGGGGGGGAAGTTGCTGCAGGTCATTTGACCATTTTTTCCTGATGTCCTGTCAGGATGCATTCGTTGTGTGACATAGCCTGCATTCGATTCATATACAACCGTGTGTTCTGTGTGGGTCTTAGAACATTGTCTACTTGTGATTGTTAACAGTAAACCTCTTGGTCATCAAAGGACTTCCATCTCATGTGTGATGAAATGTGACACTTTCCTCTAAACGAACGAAGATTTAAGCAATGTACTCCATTCTCCTATCACATCTTGAGTGTACAATCGTTACTTTAGTTTCATAACTAAGATGACTCTATGTTAGCCATAGGTGTTTCTGAGACACATCTCTGTAGAGCTATATTGTGCATGTATCATACAGAGCCACTGTTTTAAGGAAGTAGTTTTTCGTTTTACAGTTTGTTACCATAGTTTATCGTAGAGAAGCCTGCAAGAAGAATGTATGTCATGCACTGGAAATGTATTTCTTACATTGGAATATTAACAGCGCGCATTCCACATGGATGATAGGTTGGAAACTGAAGTGACCTAACATTATAGCCTGTTTTAAGCGCAGAACCCCGTAGCCTTAGGAGTGCGTGTGTTTAAGTTCTCTCTTACTAATACCCTCCTGGTACTGCTCCAGACACTAGAAGAATACTTTAAAATTGATAGCGTAGCTGATTTACGTAAAATGCTTCGAACTCCATCCGTCTGCACCTCCATCATGCATAAAAATCATTCGTTATTTGTTCTTAACCATCTGCTATTACAACAAAACACTTTCAAATCTGTTACTACGCATCGATAACGAGTGGCAACCTCCTCGACATGGACGAATCTCGAGAAATCTTGTGCACTTGGACGAGCGAGCACTCGGCAAGATCCATTTATTCGCGAAATGTGGAATGTAGCGGTCTACTTCTGGTCATCTGCAAGTTAAAATGGTAATGGTGCCGCCGGGTGGGCTGGCTGACTGCGAGAATGCTCTGTGACTCCTATTTGCATAGAGATAGATCGTAAATTAAGCGCTATGTTCGAGGTGCTAGAAATATGTAGAGTGCTGTCTGGTATACATTGATGATGTATGTGTTGGAGAATTAACAATGAATGGACGTACTGCACAGTCATCTCTCTACATTTGCAATGACACTCGGAAGTAAAGAAGAGGCGGTTTAACGATGATACTGAAACTGGGAAACATGCTGTCACATCACTGGTCCGTATTGAAATTACTGTAAAATTACTAAAATTGTTCACACTATCAACTGTGATGCTTATTATTACAGTATATCGACGGTTTCTTTTCCATCGGATCCGCCCACTGGTACGCTGTTGATTACCACATAATGATTGCCTGACATCGTTTGTTTGCGTTGGGAAAAGAGTTTTGGTGGAGGGGCAACACCTTCTGGGGGTGACTAGCACCGAAACAATGGTCACATACCTGACTGCAATATGAGGAATCAGTCGAAACGGAAAGCAGAGCCATCAGCTATTCCGTCACTATGACGGAATAGTTTAAATTTAGAGGTCGTCAGTCACCTTCGGACAGCAATTTGGAAACTCTCCACAATGGAGACAAACTGATCCCGTTTCCTTATGTTGTAACTGTCTTTTATTTAAAATCATCCAGTATGTGTGGTGTCTTATGGTAGCAGCAGTAAAAACATGACTTATACCTTGCAACGTCTAGTTTTCTATGAGAAGCAATGGATCAGAATGCGTTAATGTCAGTTTAGAACCTGACACAGACCTCGAAGTCGTGCCGAAAAAAAAAAAATGTATGGCAGTGTACAAAGCGTGTTATAGCAGAAAAAAACGACGTTTCATACGATGACACAGGGTCGCAGGGAGGGTCTCTTCGTCTTTTAGTATAGTTTGTGGGATACGGTCATCCTGCTACAGTACAGGCGACGCAACTTTACACTGGCCCATTCAATAGACCAATAGCTGTATATTTAATAGGATCGCTACATGTGCAATACCTGCACACAGAAAGTATTTCTTTTCAATATATGAGAGGAGACAGATGCAGTAAAAATCTTATTGAGTTCTTTATTGAGTGAAGTTAGTGGAGTTTTTACAGTTCATAATTTTTCTCTGTTTGATGGTACAGAATAACGAAGATAGCGTGCTGGACTGATAGACGTGAGTGGGGCCTGAGGGACGCGGATCTGCTTCAGGCAGCAGGACTTGTATGTAGTTTGGGGATGCACCACAATACAGTAGACAAATCCTTTTCCTTCCCCCAGTTCCCCTACTGTCTTTTACACAACCTTGTGTTGCAGGAGCAGGCTTCGTTTTCACTGTACACTGATCGCGAAGCTATGACATGTTCCCATTTCCACGGAAAGGTCACAAAATAGTCCTGTCGCACTGACTCAGGTCACACTGTTTCGACACGGGTTGCAGAAGGCGGTAGATACACCTCTGTCAGGCTTCTGGTCAGTTCCTACTTAAATTAGAACGGCCATATGCGCAAAGCTGCATAAATGGCAGCAGTTGCATGAGGCATAGGGACTATTTAAAATTTTAGTATAGCAGACAGGTTCGAAAAAGATGTTTCGTTTCAAGATCTGAGAGTGCCAGAAGTATGAAACCACTAGTGGACTCCTCGATCGGATACAATGCAGTTATGTGAATGAATGGAAAGACTTAAATCCAAATCATAGATATCATTTCTACTGGAGAGTGTAACAGTAGGAATCTAAAAAGCCTGTGCACATTTCTTACCACCTCTGCCAGCACACCATCTACTGTTTGTGATCCTTCTCAATGAAACTTCACCTATAACCCGGTGGATATATTGCAGAACCTCTGACATGACATCGAGACAGAATGCATTAAGAATACTGGAGAAATATCTAGCGGTGGCATGAGGGAGTTGCAAATACTGGTTTCATACCACGTTCCTTAGCCGAATCACTTTCTAAATTCAGTGATTTTATCAGAGGTTACATCGTCGGCTGTGTGTAACCGCACTATTGGTCTGATAATATACACTTCAGCGATCACCATCTATATTCAGTGTCGCGGTATTTGTCTGGAATAACCACTTCATTCGGAGGTAATGCCCTACATCGATTTATGAAGCCACTATAGCTTTTAACATGAATACTTGTGTGCACCTGTACAACCAAGACTGATTTCACCTGCTCAAACACACTGCAAGCAGTAACATTCTCTTTTCCTGTGAGTCCGTAGTCCTCAAGGATAATTGTTGTAACATTTTAAGGAAGTAAGAACCATGGAAAATGTTTTCTAATGTGTGGCTACAGCTGTGTTGTTGAACGAGCAGAGTTGCGCAGTCACTACCCCACTTTATTAACGATAACTAAAGCATGACCATACTTAGCACAATACACTCACTACCACCTCTCAGAACTACGTCATTACCATATTCACAGTCACACAGTCAACAGCATCCACTTGAAGTTGAATAATTGAGTGACGAGAGTTTCATAGTGATTATTCAGTTACATAAAGCTAGTGCACTGAGAAAGACAAACGAATGTCTATTGCATGCTTGCAATAAAGCATTCTTTGCATTCGGGCCTATATGACCTTTCTACATAACATGATACTCCTTTTTGAAACTTCAGCTCCCGAACACATGTTATAGGATCTAAACAGGGCTGTATCACCAAGTCACCATTTCTCGCACATGTAACAAACAAAATATTTGTATGACAGTTTAACAGCCGCTTTTGCTTTTTCGTTACAAACTCAATCTTGCCACATGAAACAACAGATCGATCTCTCGGTGATCCTACTCCTGCTCCAAAATATTAAACAGGTGCGGTGCTTAGCAACATGAACTTAAAAATGGGCTTAGACTACAGCAGTTTCGCAGTTTCTCCACCCACCTGCTCCACCCATGTAAATTAACTCCGAATGAACATACTCTAATATATATTGCCCTCACAATGATTTCTTAGTCAGGGGAAAATTATGTATGGTGAAAGCTAAGTATGGAATACACTGACACAAACCCCAACTTGGCAGACTGAATATGTACGAGGAGGAGTTGCGATATAAGTTTCCCCTGTCGACTGTGGGCAGAGTTGTGTTATGTGAGCGAAAGACGACACGGCAGGTGAGCGCGCACGTGCAAGACACCGATACACCATTGGGTAGAAGTCGACCGCGATCGAGCAGATGGCGCTGTCACAGTGCTTGTGCAAAGTGGAGGCCAGCCGCTCAGTCTTTTTCTGGAGCTATGGAGACAAGGTGCGTTTTGGAGTCATGGTGAAAGGTGGAAGTGAGAGCTGTTATCTGCTATGAATGGCCACGTGGAGAATCAAGCACAGAAATTCATAACCGCCTTGTTGATGTGTATGGGTCAAGTGTGATGTCGAGGCAAATTGTGCGGAGATGGTGCCAGCAATTCAGTGATGGAAGTCAGCAAGGACATACCGAGAACTGGATGGACGCGCACGGGCACTACAGATGCAAATGTCAGGAAGGTGGATGACATGATTAAAGCAAACCGGCATATCACCAGCGATGGAGTAGCAGCAGAACATGGAATCAGACATGAGCGAGCTCACAAGATCATCGACGACATTCTTTGATAGAGGAATGTGTCAGCATGATGGGTGCCCCGCCAACTGACCCCGACACACATGGAACAATGTATGGCGTTCAGCCTGGAACAGCTCATGCATTACCATGAATCTGGCAATGACCTGTTTCGGATTGTGATGGAGAATGAAACGTGGGTCCACCATTACATGCCCGAATTGAAGGCCGCATCCATGGAGTGGAAACATGCCTCATCACCTGTCCGAGCCGGTCGGAGTGGCCGAGCGGCTCTAGGCGCTTCAGTCTGGAACCGCGTGACCGCTACGGTCGCAGGTTCGAATGCTGCCTCGGGTATGGATGTGTGTGATGTCTTTAGGTTGGTTAGGTTTAAGTAGTTCTAAGTTCTACGGGACTGATGACCTCAGAAGTTAAGTCCCATAGTGCTCAGAGCCATTTGAACCATTTGAACCTGTCCGAAAGAAGTTCAAAAGCACTACGTCTGCAGGTAAAGTGCTACTCACCGTTTTATGGGACGCGAAAGGAGTTCTGCTGCTGGACTTTCTGGAAGATGCAACCATCAATGGTGCTCCGTACTGTGCCACTCTGTCGAAATTGAAAGAGGTGATTCGGAAAAAGCGCCCTGGCCTTCTCAGATCGTTCTGCTGTTGGATGACAATGCGAGATGACACACGGCGACAGCAACGCAAAACCATGTTGCAACTCTTGGTTTGGAGAGCTTACACCATCCGCCTTACAGTCCAGATCTTGCACCAAGTGACTTCCATCTGTTTCCTGCTTTGAAGGAGACTCTCAGCGGAAAGTGCTTTGGCTGCAATGCTGACGTCAAACAAGTTGTTCATTGCTTCTTCCATAAGCAACACCCTTGTTTTTTCCTGAAAGGCTTTTTGAAACTTATAAAGCGGTATGACAAATATCTCAATGTGCTTGGAAATTATGTAGAAAAATAAAGATATGTCTTATCTTTAATGTCTCATTCTCTTTTTTTTCCTTCCACACACAACACTGACCACAGTCGACAGGAGAAACTTATTTTCCAACTCCCCCACGTATACAAAAGGCGCCACTGTGTGTTGGCTGGATTTATAAGTATCGAAAATACCAAACCGTTTCGTGGATGTGGTGAAATCGATAAACCGATATGACTCTAGGGTTTTTTAAATTGTAGTTACATCCTTTACTCATCAACAAATATGTAATGGCGGGAGGCTTTTCTGCAGTGCGGAAACGACACCCAGCTGGTTCAAGTGTGGACGTATCATGATTTTTTATACACCAATAACTGATAGAAATGTTATGCTGCAGTTTGAACAAAAAGGTACCTGTTTTATTTTCCCACATACGTTTGTGGGAAGTTATCAAACTACCATTCACATAAAAACAAAAAAAATTCATACGTCTAGAAGTAATGGAAGGAGAGACTGGACATGGTGAATTATGTTTTCAACGCACTCAGGAGTATATCTCAACATAAGTGGGTATAGATTCATTTCGTGAACAGCTGGACAGTATAGCAATGCTAGTGTTCAACTGGATCTGCTATAGTAAACAAACAGGACAGGCAATAGGGCTGTAACAATACATCTGCGAGTGCGGTATTCAATATCACATAGTGCCGGACGCCTGTCCTTCATAACGCTTGTTTGAGAGAATCTTGTCCGTAGCTCGTGGTCGTGCGGTAGCGTTCTCGCTTCCCACACCCGTGTTCCCGGGTTCGATTCCCGGCGGGGTCAGGGATTTTCTCTGCCTCGTGAAGACTGGGTGTTGTGTGCTGTCCTTGGATTTGTTAGGTTTAAGTAGTTCTAAGTTCTAGGGGACTGATGACCATAGATGTTAAGTCCCATAGTGCTCAGAGTCATTTGAACCATTTGAGAGAATCCTGGAAAGATGCAGTACCTTCCAGAAGCACTGATTCGAAAACTTTGCCAGATAATTTCCTAGGACTGAGGAGAATCGAGACATATATAGGGGAGTGTAGGCATACCATAATTTTTTCAGGCCGTGTACAGATATGAAAGATAACTGCACTGTTTGTGTAAAATATGTATATATTGCAGTGTAATGTCAGTGTGGCATATGTTGTGGCATGCCCAGAGAAAATGAGTGTGTGTCCAATTGTGAGGGAGGAATAGATTCAGTGCATCAATAACTGTGAGGGTATGAGAGAGAGTTTTACATGGAAAATTATGTGCACTATAGATACTTGATTCGTTCCAGAACCACAGCCATCAAGAGGAGACATTACCTGTACATCGATCAGTGTCAGACTGCAGCAGCAATAATAATAATTAATGTAGTTACACTGGTAAATAGGTTCCTGGTTCCCAATATTCTTGTGAGTCTTGTATGTATTTGATGATCTGCTAACAACTTTTGTCAGTGCAATGTGGCGATCTGTACAAAATAGTTTTGCCACTGAAAGTCTTGTCTGCAGAAGATAATGGCAGACGATTCTCCCACACTGGCAGCAGCAACAGTTTGATGGGTAAATTCAGTGATGAATGGCCTGTCCCATTAGGATTGCTAGGAAGAATGCAACATGTGTTATTGTGGGAAACATTGCAACAGATTTCTATAGCGCATCCAGAAGGGGACTTGGCTGTTATTTACATAGACATGTTACATATGTACAACACTGAGAACCTTTTAGAAAATGGTGGGAGGACATATCTAATTACTTAATTTGGTATGAAAAGCGTTATAATGGTTTAAAGAAATGGGGTGACATGGAAAAGAACAGAACAATAGGTTAAGTGCCAAGAAAGGGCCGAACATTTGGTTAAGACACACAGAGTACAGTGCTGAACATTAGGTTCAAAAAATGGTTCAAATGTCTCTGAGCACCATGGGACTAAACTTCTGCAGTCATCAGTCCCCTAGAACTTAGAACTACTTAAACCTAACTAACCCAAGGACATCACACACATTCATGGCTGAGGCAGGTTTCGAACCTGCGACTGTAGCGATCGCGCGCCAAACATTAGGTTGTGGCCGCGTGGAGTGGTCGTGCGGTTTGAGGCGCCATGTCACGGATTGCGCGGCCGCTCCCGCCGGAGGTTCGAGTCCATCCTTCGGGCATGGGTGTGTGTGTTGTTCTTAGCATAAGTTTGTTTAAGTAGTGTGGAAGTCTAGGGACCGATCACCTCAGCAGTTTGGTCCCATAGGACTTCACACACACACACACACACACACATTAGGTTATGCAACATGTTTGCCCCATGTAATTACTTCTTATAAGACCTACATGTTTCGAAACAGCAGATAATGATGATCGAGAGAAATCCAACCCCCACAAACTGAATTTCTTATAAATAAAAAATACAGCTTTGAATTTCCCGTTATAAGATCTTTCCTCTCCACCACAGAGCCACCAATTTCCAGGTGGAAGGGCTGGTGAGGGGGGTGGTGATGTGCTGGTGGGGGTGGTGATCGATTTCCTGAAAAGTTCTTTAAATAAATAAATAAACTATATTCCATACACTGCCTTGAATCCCCTAAATTGGTTAAATAAACAATATTCCACACATTGTCTAATTAGTTTAAACAATATTCCATACACAGCAATCGATTTCTGGACAAATTCTTTAACTAAATGAATATACTATGTTCCATACACTGCCATAAATAATGAAATAATAATCTATACATTGCCTGAAGTGTTTGAACAATATTCCAAACATTGGAACCAAATTCCCTCCAAATGACTGATCAACTGAGTCTTTTTCCCGCCAGTTTCCAAGAGGGAGGGTGGGAGAGGAGGGGGTTTACCAGCGAGTGTGGTTAAATAATTGATCAATTTAATTAAGTAGTCCATCAAATTGATGAGAGTGAGAGGGACTATTCCAATAACTCACATCTGAATGTGTACCTGTAGCATCTAGGTGGGAGGTTTTCTGACTGGGGGAGGGGGATAGTGAGAGGGCCGGGGAACAATAGGTTAAGTGCCTGTCAATCAAATGGAAGAATCCTTTTAGCAGAACAATAGGTTAAGTACCTGTCAATCAAAGGAGAACAATAGGTTATGTGCCTGTCAATCAAAGGAGAACAATAGGTTTGTCCCTGACTGCATACCTGTCCCTGATGTAGACAACCTGCACTAACAAATTGCACCAGAATAAAGCTTGTTCCACTACTACCCTCAGAAGCACTTTCTGGTAACAGATTATCAGTACATTGATGTAACATCAGATAAACCAGTGATGTCCGATCACTGAAGAATACGTCTACACTGCGCGTGAATCGGAAGTGAAGTCTGTCAAACTCGGCATAGGAACAAGCATGTTGATGTTGCTACAAAAGCAGTCAGTTGGCCAACGTATGCCTTCCTTCATCAATTGTACGGGCACTGTGGCTGCGATTTTTTACCGAAGTGGATTTTTTTTAACGATGTGCATAGATGAATCACCAGCAGCAATAGAACGGTAGGTGTAAAATACTGATCATATGACAAAATATGACTAAGAACAAATCGACGCTAGATTCATCCCCTGAGTCCCTATGACCATCAGTGTGAATGGCTACCTTATTCCAAACTCAGCATCTTCAGGACACGACCATCAGACAGAATATGCGTGTTTTCCTATCAAGCCTTTCTTTCATTATCCATGTGCAAGCTAAGGCAAAGGAGAGAGGACACTCATAGTGGACATTTGCTTCAGGTTCTAAAGATATTCCTGTTGACCACCATGAAATGTCACTCAGTAGTTTCTGCTAGCATTCGCAGAGAACAATGCCAGCTGTCAGAATGTGTGTGACCCCTGCTATCTCGTTATAGGGAAGTTTCATCAACAGTCAGTCAGACAACAACGTCGCACTATTTCTTGTCAGCACCGCATTAACGTCAGAAAAACTGCCAGTGATCCTCAAATCTGAAACACATGAAGCCAAAAAGAATAAATATCCTACGATTTATACAAGCTGAACGCTTACACGGGCCCCTGACTGCCATAAGGAGTTGGAATGACAGTTTAAAAAAAAGAGGAAAAAACGTATTTTGCAAACAGAGCACTGTGATAGGTATGCCCGAGACGATCTAACGGCGATTTTTTCTTGATGGCTAGGTGCTCGACTATAGATCAAAAGGCCTGGAGATTGATCCCCGGCCAGTAGTAGTATTTTTGGTTCTCGCTTAGAACTTTCTCACCTCTTTGTCTGTTAACCGTAGATTACGAAACCCTCTTAAAATTTACGATTACAGTAGGGTATTAAAGAGGAAATCCTGTACTTAATTTGGTATGTAAAATATCACCGCAGATCTAATATCTGTAATCAACTAATGCATAACCTATGACTTTCTTTGAATAAAATGTGGAGTTGTAAATTTTTCCACGCTTTAGTAGCAATATAACATTTTCACTCTTTAGTGTTAGGGTTCAGAATCGACGTCAAGTTGTAGGTCCTAAGTCCCTTTGTAACTGAACGAGTAAGTCAAAAGGAGGCAAGAGCTCCAACTGTACTTAATTTTCCGACTGTACTTAACTTTCCTACATGAACGTGTATACACAGTAAAAGGCATATTACTATACACAGAACTAGATCTACTTTGCGTCTTCGGGTCGATACCACAATGCCAGGTCTTGTAGGCGATAACATCTCGATCGACGAAGGATTCGAATTCAGGTAGATAAGCGTTTTCACAAGGAACGATGGCTAGGGTAAACCAACCACTACCAGAATTACCAGTGGCGACGTCGAGAGTAAAATTAACCCTGCAGCCACGGAAGAATATAGGTCCATTTAACATAACTGCTTGTGATGTCGAGACCAACATTCGGATTGACGACAATTTTACCTTACCGTCGTGAACACATAATTACTCTTTTTGTGTTGATGCACAAAAATTTTTACTATAGACAGAAAAAAAGAAGCAGTTATCTTACACGGTAAAAGGAAAAAAAAATGGATTTTCCACGTGAAAATGACAACTGCGATCTGCAGCTAGACATTAACTCGCCCAATGTTTCCTCTGGCACCACGGAGAACTGTCACTGATAGCCCCTTAAGCTGTCTGCACGCGGACCGTGCATTAGAACGTCAACGTTGAACGTGCCGAGTTCCTGACATCATAGCGTGGAAAAAACACATTGGAGTGTCTTTCTGAACGTGCGGAGCAATACATAGCATGGTATATATTCTGATCGTGCTTTTAAACGCATACAAGTAAGATGGAAGAACGTCATCTGCATCACATGACGCCATCTCTCTTCAGTACGGAGCCCCGAGACGCCAATTAGCTTTCAGTTGAAGCTTGTTTGTATACAGGGTGGTCCAATGATCGTAACCGGGCCAAATATCTCATAAAATAAGATTCAAACGAAAAAATAACAAAGAACTAAACTCGTCTAGCTTGAAGGGGGAAACCAGATGGCGCTATGGTTGGCCCGCTAGATGGCGATGCAACAGGTCAAACGGATATCAACTGCGTTTTTTTTTAAATAGAAACCCCCATTTTTATTACATATTCGTGTAGTACGTAAAGAAATATGAATGTTTTAGTTGGACCACTTTTATCGCTTTGTGATAGATGGCGCTGTAATAGTCACAAACTTATAAGTACGTGGTATCACGTAACATTCCGCCAGTGCGGTCGGTATTTGCTTCGTGATGCATTACCCGTGTTAAAATAGACCGTTTACCAATTTCGGAAAAGGTCGATATCGTGTTGATGTATGGCTATTGTGATCAAAATGCCCAACGGGAGTGTGCTATTTATGCTGCTCGGTATCCCGGACGACATCATCCAAGTGTCCGGACCGTTCGCCGGATAGCTACGTTATTTAAGGAAACAGGAAGTGTTCAGCCACATATGAAACGTCAACCACGTCCTTCAACAAATGATGATGCCCAAGCAGGTGTTTTAGCTGCTGTCACGGCTAATCCGCACATGGGTAGCAGACAAATTGCGCGAGAATTGGAATCTCAAAAACGTCGGTGTTGAGAATGCTACATCAACATTGATTGCACCCGTACCATATTTCTATGCAGCAAGAATTGCATGGCGACGACTTTGAACGTCGTGTACATTTCTGCCACTGGGCACAAGAGAAATTACGGGACGATGACAGATTTTTTGCACGCGTTCTATTTAGCGACGAAGCGTCATTCATCAACAGCGGTAACGTAAACTGGCGTAATATGCACTATCGGGCAACGGAAAATCCACGATGGCTGCGACAAGTGGAACATCAGCGACCTTGGCGGGTTAATGTATGGTGCGGCATTATGGGAGGAAGGATAAATGGCCCACATTTTATCAATGGCCATCTAAATGGTGCAATGTATGCTGATTTACTACGTAACGTTCTGCCGATGTTACTACAAGATGTTTCACTCCATGACAGAATGGCGATGTACTTCCAACATGATGGATGTCGGCACATAGCTCGCGTGCAGTTGAAGCGGTATTGAATAGCATATTTCATGACAGGTGGATTGGTCGTCGAAACACCATACCATGGCCCGCGCGTTCATCGGATCTAACGTCCCCGGAATTCTTTCTGTGGGGAAAGTTGAAGGATATTTGCTATCGTGATCCACCGACAATGCCTGACAATAGGCGCCAGCGCATTGTCAATGCATGTGCAACATTACGGAAGGAGAACTACTCGCTGTTGAGAGGAACGTTGTTACACGTATTGCCGAATGCGTTGAGGTTGACGGACATCATTTTGAGCATTTATTGCTTTAGTGTGGTATTTACAGGTAATCAAGCTGCAACAGCATGCGTTCTCAGAAGTAATAAGTTCGCAAAGGTACATGTATCACATTGGAACAACCGAAATAAAATGTTCAAACGTACCTACGTTCTGTATTTTAATTTAAAAAACCTACCTGTTACCAACTGTTCGTCTAAAATTGTGAGCCATATGTTTGCGACTATTAAGGCGCCATCTATCACAAAGGGAAAAAAGTGGTCCAATTAAAACATTCATATTTTTTTACGTAGTGCACGAATATCTAATAAAAAATAGGGATTCCTATTTTAAAAAACTCTGTTGATATCCGTTTGACCTATGGCAGCGCCATCTAGGGGGCCAACCATAGCGCCATCTGGTTTCCCCCTTCAAGCTAGAGAAGTTTCGTTGTTAGTAGTTTTTTTGTTTAACGCTTATTTCGTTAGATATTTGGCCCGGTCACTATCAATGGACCACCCTGTATATGCCATTTCCAAGCTCCAGCGAATTGAGGATCATTCGAAAATTGAGGAGCGAGTTTGTTCCATTGGCTTACTCCACAAAACGGCTTGAACTGCATGCAGGGAGGTACTTTACACTTTCTTGTTTCAAGTCTTGTATTTCCCAATTTTAAAGACTCTGCTTTTTTTTTTTGGTCATCAGTCTACTGACTGGTTTGATGCGGCCCGCCACGAATTCCTTTCCTGTGCTAACCTGTGCTACTGAATATAAACAATGGTAAAATAAGAATGACCTTAGGGTTTTACTAAAAAGTGAGAATGGTGAAATAATTTTTATTTTATGAGATCTATTATAAATTTTTATTGCCGTATTTGCTATGGAACTTTTTAAGCCAGTGTCCTTACTGACTGGACACGATACTTCTGAGCCAGTGTCCTTACTGACTGGACACGATACTTCTGAGCCAGTGTCCTTGCTGACTGGACACGATACTTCTCTTTTCATGGATATTGAAGTTTTTATCTACGTATTGTACAGGCAGAAAAAAAATGGTTCAAATGGCTCTGAGCACTACGGGACTTAACTTCTGTGGTCATCAGTCCCCTAGAACTTAGAACTACTTAAACCTAACTAACCTAAGGACATCACACACATCCATGCCCGAAGCAGGATTCGAACCTGCGACCGTAGCGGTCACGCGGTTCCAGACTGAAGCGCCTTTAACCGCACGGCCACACCGGCCGGCTGTACAGGCAGAGTAACATCGCTAGTATATGAACAAGGGAGGAAATGAGCGTTGAAATACAGCTGACGTAGGAATTTTACGCCAGCCCATTTCGTAAAGAGTGTGATACGTGAGTCAGATACAGCAGACAACCGCCGCTGGAGCGCGCTGAGTGCGCGCAAACCACGTTGAGGAGCACGTACCGTGTGTGTAGGTCGCACCGTTCCCCATCTTTCAGCTGCGCGTTGAACTCGGTACCCTGCACGTTGACATTGGACGGCACGGTCCGTGAGCCGTGTGCACGGTCCGTGCTCGGATACAGCCGCCCCCTGGATTTTGGAGCACCGCCGGGCTGAGCAGAGTGCCCAGGACCCAGAGCCCGGTGCCCACCGCACGGCGGCGTGCGCCTGGACCGGTTCGGGGCCCCGCGACTTTCTCGTGCAGGGGACGGTCACCGGCTCCTCCACAACAAACCACTTTCCTGTCTCTCCTCGGCTTTCGCCCTTGACCCCTTTCTTTTCCAGATATAACAGCTTCTCGTTATGAATTACTGTTTATACCCAGTGGACTTCAGCCACAGGTAGTAGCAAACAAGGCTCAAACAAGCAATTACAAATATAAAATATTAGAAAAATTATCGTGGAAAATTCTATCTTTCTCTTGATTGGCTGTCACTTTCTCTGTCTCTCTCTCTCTCTCTCTCTCTCTCTCTCTCTCCCTCTCCCACACACACACACACACACACACACACACACACACACACATCAATTTTCATGTATGCTCTACGATTACATTTTTATGAGAACACATTGACACTTCAGTAAAGCTTTCATATTATCAACGTTTTTGTTCTTTTATTGAACCATGAATGCCTTTATAGAACATCGTAATTAACGCTCTTCCTTACGTCGGATCCCAGTGTCATCCATTCTGCAACTACTTTATACACATATAAAGTGCAAATGTTAATGAGTGGTTTGCCGGCGCCGTAGCTCAGCGTGTTCGGTCACAGGGTTTAGTTACCCCCTGTAATAAAAAAAATGAGTGAACGGATCAACGAATTACCAGAACGGGTATCGTCGAACGTCCGCCACGAACGAATTCGACGAACAATATAGAACAAAATGAGATTTTAAAAAAAATGGTAAGCGCGGCGTCTGTCACGCGAAAAGGCCCGGGTTCGATTCCCGGTTGGGCCGGAGATTTTCTCTGCTCAGGACTCGGTGTTGTGTTGTCCTCATTATCATTTCATCGTCACCAGTGGAAGGCAACGGGAAACCACCACTGGAATCACTTCCCTAGCCGCTCATGCGGTGGACTTTTCTGACGAGGCTTCCCCCATGACAAGACCTTCCATAAGGCAGAACACAAAGTTTTTTATGTACTACCAGCGTTTTCCCGGAACTTCACCCGCGTACCCATATGTCATCTATTCCAAAACGAAACATCGTAAGAAAAAAAAATTTCTAGGTGAAAAATTAATCATAGTAAAGCGGACATCTGACTACTACAAACAGCCGTCTCCTGACCACCTCTCCTACGTGGGCGGGGCCAACTTCATATTTTGGAATGGGAACCCCTGTGCCCACTTTTATTGCATATTCGGATTCTGTGCCAAAAAAACACTTAAGGTTTACTCAAAATATTGTTTCTCATTTGTGATAGAATGGTGCTTTAATCGACAAATATCAAGTGTGTATGTTTTTGCAATTAAGAACCGACATTATATTTACGCTGTAAATGTGAGCCTTTGAGTTCTAAAGTTGATACTGATATTCAAATAGTACTTGGTGTTGATAATATGATTGAACAGTACAAATAATACGGCTAGACATTGATATTTCTGGCAAGTAAGCTACTTGTGTGATAACGTAGTTCTCTTTTTCCTACGGGATTGATTGTGGTGAGTTCCGAACCTTGGGAAGGCTTGATTTGGGTGGCCGCCCTCGAACTGCGTCATCAGGGTGAATAATTGCGGTATGTGTTCCCATCCAAACTCCGTAACTCTCGCGATGGCCGCCACGCGGATACCGACGAAGTACAAACCACAACCATTGTAATAAGGAGATATGTCCATGAAGTTGTAAGTAGGCTGTTTATGTTTTCTCTATGTAAGTAGGCTGTTTATGTTTTCTCTATGTAAGTAGGCTGTTTAGGTTTTTTATTGGTAACGCCACCTCTGTATGACAATCACTGGCTGTGCTGTGGGCAGTCTGTGTCTGCTTTGCATTGTTGTAATACTCGCCATTGTAGTGTTAGGCAGCTGGCTGTGAACAGCGTGTAGCGTTGCGCAGTTGGAGGCGAGCCGCCAGCAGTGGTGGATGTGGGGAGAGAGATGGCGGAGTTTTGAAATTTGGCATGAACTGATATATATATTATGACTTGTGATGATATTAAGGTAAATACATTGTTTGCTCTCTATTAATATCTTTCATTTGCTAACTATACCTATCAGTAGTTAGTGCCTTCAGTAGTTTGAATCTTCTATTTAGCTGGCAGTAGTGGCGCTCGCTGTATTGCAGTAGCTTGAGCAGCGAAGATTTTTGTGAGGTAAGTGATTTGTGAAAGGTATAGTTTAATGTTAGTCAGGGCCATTCTTTAGTAGGAAATTTTGAAAGTCGGATTGCGTTGCGCTAAAAATATTGTGTGTCAGGTTAAGCACAGTCCTGTATAATTGTTCAAAGGGGACGTTTCATATGTCGACCCTTAGCCTAGGATACCTCACTGGAATCTTCTGATTTTTTCTTGTAGTTTGTGTAATTAGTGTAGATTTTGTTTATTGCTAGCGCGTAATTGTAGAGAGAATCTCCTTTGTAGTTGTAGCCTTTCATTGTTGTATAGTAAAACAGTTGTGGCATGCATGTAGATTTGCACCAAGTATTTCGCAGCTGCGCTTGCAATTAACTAGATATTATTTTCAGTGCTATGTTAATGTGTTCTCTTATTTTTGATCTTCAAATTGTGTTTTTCTGTGTTGTCGTGTGAAATACTGTGACAATAATGGCGTGTGAAAAACGTAACACTAGGCTCCAAAGTAAACTGAGAAATGACAGTGAAAATGAAAGCAGTGTGTTAGCGCCACCGAGTAATGAATTAACTGATGTTCAAAGTAGTAATTTGGTAATCGTGCATAGGGAAATGGAGCGGGCTGCAAACAATGGTCTAGACAGTGAAACAGGTAGTGAACAGGAAAGCATTTTCGATCGATCGGTCGGCAACAGCTCGCCTCAGGAATCCGAAATGACAGGACACAATTTCGCAAATACTGTAGATTCAGGTTTTGGGTCATCACCGTTTTCTCAAATAAGTCAAGACACATTTTCTGCTTGTCAAAATGTGAATGTTGCCGGTGCAAATGCACTGCCGAAAAGCGTAGAGAAACAGATTCCAGACACTAATACATTATTATTGCAATTAATGCAACAAATGGAACAAAATCAGAGCCAAACACAGCAAAAGCTTGAAAAGTTAGACACAATGGAACAACACCAGAGACAAACACAGCAACAGTTAGACACAGTGGAACAAAATCTCAAAAAGTTAGACACAGTGCAACAAAATCTCAAAAAGTTAGACTCATTGGAACAAACTCTCGAACAAACACGTGAGGATTTAACTGCTGAGTTACATAACATTGAATCGAAATGTCAAAAAGTCTGTAATGATGTAAAAACTCAAATTTGTGAGCATTTTCAACCTATTTTTTCGCGTCATGAAAATGTATTACAGAATCACGAAGCAGCCATAAAAGAACTGCAAACTATTGTTCATGAAAATCACAACACCTTGCAAGCTAAAATTGATGCAGTTGCATCTACCGATTCGGTTACGCAACTTGCAAAAAGTCAAGAAAACTTAAAAGACACAGTAGATACGATTTCAACACAAATGGACACTCTGAAACTTGGTTCAGAAAAACACACTGAGGAAATGTGTTCACTATCGGAGAAAGTAGCCGAACTTTCGGATCAGGTCACTAACTTATCTACAAAGGTAGATGATGATCTGAATGACACAAGACCTGTAGCCTTCACTGACACTGAAGAGTGTGAACAAATTAGGAAATTCAAACAAAATCAGAATCAGATTAATACGCAACACCAAAGAGAAATCCGGGAAGTACAAGATCAGCTGACACAGTTAATACAAGAATTACGTATTTCAGAGGATACTCGTGCCCCAACTTGGGAAGAGGGACTTAGAAACACGGAAAAGCCGCAAAATAATAACACAGGGCATTTCGGAAGTTATGAAAGAAATGGGCAATGTGCACCGAATTTTGAGATGGAACGGCCGACACGACCTAACAATGACCGATATGCGACTCGCCGACATGATGATTTTGACTATAAGCTGTTCATTACTACACGTAAATTCAAAACGTTTAAGAATTCTGCCAACGACATTCATCCACAAGCGTGGCTCCATCAATTCTCTCATTGTTTTCCTCCCAACTGGTCGTTGGAACACAGATTAGAATTTATGTGTGGCTACTTAGAGAATGAACCAGCTGTAAGAATGCGATCGGTAATTCACGATTGTCACAGTGAAGGAGAGTTTTACCATGCCTTCCTCTCAGCATATTGGTCTCAAGCCACACAAGACCGTGTAAAACATAGCATCATAATGATGAAACGTTTCGAACAATCTGAATTTTCCAGTCTTATGAAATATTTTGAAGACATGTTGCATAAGAATCAGTATCTTTCAAACCCATACAGCCCCTCAGAACTCATCCGCATTTGCTTAATCAAACTGCCTGAACATTTACGACATATTATTTTGGCAGGACGTTGCAAAGACGACATTGAAGCATTTCAGGGACTGTTACAAGAATTAGAAATTGACACTGACAATCGCGGAACGCGAAACCAGGAATACAGCAATTACAGGTCACATCCGTCGCAATTCCGCGATGAAAGAAGTAATAACTTTACACGACAAGGCTATTCTCACAACACAAATCGTGACCAAAACAGACACCACCCGTATGACAACCGTTGGCAGAGTAGTAACAACTACAGGGAAAGATCACCTCTCCGTGGTAATGACTATCACAGAGACAATAAGATAAACAGACAATACGGGAACCAAAATAAATACTATCAAGGGAGACAGAATAACTTTAGACGCAACGGACCAGCGCGCAGTTACGATTCAGGGAGAAATTCTCCACCACATGACCGACATGAAAGAAACTGTGTAAACTACCGACAAAACGACAGACCTGAATTCCATCAGAACTGGCGAGCTTTAAACAGAGCTGGGCCCTCTCGGCAAGGCGAATTTGTGGAAGTTAGGCCTCCTAATCCCAGTAACGACGCGCGGCAACAAAGAGACAGACAATGACTCGCACGGCAGGCATACACGTGCGCCGGCTGGCTCCGAGAAAAATAACATTATATCTGGTACTGCTAATGAGATTTTAATGCAACATTTTGGTTTACTTGCAAATACATTATGGATTCAAGGTGCTTTCTGAGAGATACCAGATGGCACAGTAGTTAGTTTATGTGACAGCTACACGATTTTATCACGACGCTATTAATGAGTGACAATTTACAATGTTGCTTGTGCGGTGTTTCTGATTTATATCTGCACAGTTTTTCTGTTTTATTCT
This sequence comes from Schistocerca serialis cubense, assembly GCF_023864345.2. Lineage (NCBI taxonomy): Eukaryota > Metazoa > Arthropoda > Insecta > Orthoptera > Acrididae > Schistocerca > Schistocerca serialis. The sequence continues at coordinate 421,295,062 of NC_064639.1, read as the reverse complement.
GGAAAGTAAAACATGTTTTAGTAGTAACTTTTGTAGTATAGCTACAATGAGACAGGGTTTTCCATAGCACAACAATACGTTACAGCGCAGTACGTTCTTCAACACAACAATAAGCGTAATAACTAAGATATCTATACGCAAAGCATTTCACTTTCGTTTATCATGAGGTAAGTACATTGGCTTCTGCAGAACTTAGCTTTTGGAGGAAAATAACGACACTTTCACAGAGATTATCTTACAACAATATGCACATTTAGCGCTACAGGACACGCATTTCAGTGATTAATTTTGTACTTAAAACATTTATTTTTAAAGGTTTTTGAATTACAAAGAAAGTTTTCAGTGATACATTTCGTTTCATTGCTGTAATCTGTAACACCTGAGGGTATAATTACATTGATCCTCAGGGGGGTACACGCTTACTTTGTGTACCATGTGTTTGGCAACCACAAGGAACCCTAGCTAATATGGTATTTGCTTATACAACTTTACACATCGGTACCATATTTCTCTAACACACAAATTACACAGCTATCTGATCATTTAACTGAGAGAGACAAACATTTATTTTACTACATCAGTGACAGATGTTTACGCAATTACACCGTTGGATAACTTCAAACTTATGAAACTGTATTTTGTCTGTACTTTGTAAACTGTTCATATTTTTTCGGAATCATTGTGATACTATGAGAGCTTTGAATGATGTATTTGGTATGAGATCATGATTTTAAAGTACGTTTGAGGCAGCTGACACTTTTGACATGAGCAGAGAATTATTTTAGGCTTAGAAATTATTGGAGGAAGTTACGACGATTTTGAGATTTGACTGAGGTGTTATGATGTTATTATTACGACGACGATGTGTATTATGTTGTTGAGGAATGTTTATTATGCTACGTATTTCTCACGATGAAATATTGAAGAAGTGTCGACGAATATGTATATGTATAATGAGGTAAGGAATAATGAGTAGTGTTTAGGGACTCTGATTTATGAAAAGGATGTTGGAAACCAAGAAACGTACTTTAAGAGTTATGAAATGTGTGACTGTATCACAATGCTGACGACTTTTTTTGGACACTTATATTTATAGGATTTTGTTTCTACAGATTTGCAACGCTAATTCTTGACCTGTGAAATATTGTTAAATAGACTGCCACGGTAGCAGAAACTGCTGTCGTAAATATTTCCGTACGACAGTTAAGTGACCACCTGCACGTAATGCGTCGCGGGCACCCAGCTGTGTCAGACGCCTGGAGAAAAAGCTATTATTGCGAGCCCTTTTCAGCGGCACAGGTAGAAAAAAAAAAAGGGGACGTGGGACGTGTCAAACACCTGGAGAACAAGCCATTAGGGTGTGCCTTTCATCGCTAATGCGACACCCTCGTTACTTGAAAACATATGATTACTCGCACTTTGTGCTAATTACTGAAATGCTTATGAATTGATGGGAAATATTCGTACATCTGCACACCTGATTACGATAAGCGTCTTTCTACGAGAGTTGAGAGCTACTAACTTATGAAATGTCACATGATTACTGAATGATATTTTTATGCTTTGCTTTTCATAGTTGCTTATTTCATTTGATACCTGTTTTTCAGCTGTGTTGCAGCACTGCTTTTATAAAATGAAATGCATTTGCTAATGTGAACACTTTCTGTCAACTGATCTATTAAATAATTATTTTATGATCCACATTCTTTAAAAAAAGGAGCACTTGGAAAGGAAAGAACAATAAGAAGGAAGTAGTAACAGTAACACATAATTTTCTTTTCAAGTACATGGTAATATTTCTTTTTACAATCAGTTGTTGTGGTGCACCACTTTAATTTACATAGACATTAAGATGTGAATATACATTTCCCTTATCTGCATTGTTGTTTTTAGTGTAATATTTTTTCTGCTTGCTCTATGTCATGTTTAGGTATAAGTTGCTGCTGTTTGCCAGGCATAGTGTTATTGAATTTGACTTTTGCTAATTTATACTGTAGCTTGCTTTGCAATTTTCCATTTTTTTCATTGCTGTTTATAATAATTGTTTTACGTGCTGCTGCATTGCCTCATCCCTTAGTTTAGCATCTGAGCTCAGTAGATTTAAGATAGCTTAAGAGGGGGTAGACTATATGAGAAACTGACTATGGAGAATAGGTAAAGAATGCATTGCGAAGTTATATAAAAAGGATTTGGGCCCAAATGAGTATTGTACAATCAGAAATAATTATTTTGAAAGAAATATGAACAGAATACAGAAAGCATGCTTGGATAGGATTTTTTTGGTGGAAACAAAGGATGAAATAAGAGGAAAGATATATGAAGTTTTGGGTTGGACTGTAGTACCAAATATTACACTGAAAACGAACCCTGTCCTTTCCTATTGGTGTTATCCCACTATGTGTGTGTGTACCCTTGTGTATTTGTTTTCTTCCTGTCTCTGTGTAGTTTCATAGAATTTTTTTCTCTTTTAATATTAAGCTACATTCACTATGAGGAGGAATACTGTTATCCTCAAATATAAGTTGCATTAATAATATGTTATTTTCTTTGTAAAGTTGTCTACAATTCTGTTCTGTTTCAATGTTCATGTGTGAAATTAATGTTTCGAAAACTATTCTCATTATTTTATGTATGTACTTATGTCACTATTTTTGTAACACTGATGTATATGTTTATTTCTATTCTTTTGTAAAGCCTGTACTACAAATGTTATCTGTATTATTATGTTTTTAATGATGTATTTTGTACCTTTGTAATTGTATTCTTATGTTATAAAATTGTAATTGTCACCAGTTCATGACATTATTAACTTGTTAGTTACATTTCACTGCACACGTTTCTGTTGGTCATAGTATGTGGACAATATGTTGCTCGTTCTAAGGACAATTCCAAAAAACTTTGTGAGTGCACAAGTGGTGGTTTATGGACTTGCTATATTCTCTACAAGACTCTTCGATGGTGATTGCGCACCTGCACAGTCGCAACAGATGGCTGCTGGCCATTTCTACAAGGACTGCAGTGGGTCTGCACCTCTGGTGGCCCACCAATACCGTAATCTCTACCAGGACTACAGTGGGTCTGCTCTGTGATGACCTACCTACCAATATTCGTCAGAACTTCGAATGACTCTGCTGTGGGTTTGCTCTGTTGTGGCCCATTACCTGTATGCATATCAAGAGTCAGCACTGTCTTTCCATTGGAAGGACAACACTACTTCTTCAAGACTGCATGGAACTCCACTACTTCTGTGTGCATTGTCTTTTACTGCTCAGACTTTGAGAAAAGAAACGGCAGTTTTACTGTGGTGAACAATGTGGACTGTCTTTATGGACGGTGAGAAAATTTAAGCTTTTGACCAACATTGTATCAATAAGTGTGTGCATTTGATTTCTTTGTTATTGTAATTATGAAAAATTTTTTTCAAATCTGTATTGGCCACTGCCCAATCCAATTTGTAAAAATTTTTGTGGGGAGCATGGGGGCTATGTAAGTAGGCTGTTTATGTTTTCTCTATGTAAGTAGGCTGTTTATGTTTTCTCTATGTAAGTAGGCTGTTTAGGTTTTTTATTGGTAACGCCACCTCTGTATGACAATCACTGGCTGTGCTGTGGGCAGTCTGTGTCTGCTTTGCATTGTTGTAATACTCGCCATTGTAGTGTTAGGCAGCTGGCTGTGAACAGCGTGTAGCGTTGCGCAGTTGGAGGCGAGCCGCCAGCAGTGGTGGATGTGGGGAGAGAGATGGCGGAGTTTTGAAATTTGGCATGAACTGATATATATATTATGACTTGTGATGATATTAAGGTAAATACATTGTTTGCTCTCTATTAATATCTTTCATTTGCTAACTATACCTATCAGTAGTTAGTGCCTTCAGTAGTTTGAATCTTCTATTTAGCTGGCAGTAGTGGCGCTCGCTGTATTGCAGTAGCTTGAGCAGCGAAGATTTTTGTGAGGTAAGTGATTTGTGAAAGGTATAGTTTAATGTTAGTCAGGGCCATTCTTTAGTAGGAAATTTTGAAAGTCGGATTGCGTTGCGCTAAAAATATTGTGTGTCAGGTTAAGCACAGTCCTGTATAATTGTTCAAAGGGGACGTTTCAAAGTGATACTGAGAGGCGCGTCTGGCATGGACACTCACCGAAATCAACCACACAAAATGAAGCTCTCCAGTGGTGAGAGGCAAGCTGACGCATCCAAGTCAAGCATATCAACGGTGTTAGGCAAGGCAATCACCGATATCAAGCAACCCGCTGGGAACAGAAAGTTATTACGTCCACTTCAATGTCCCTGGATCACGCTAAACGTGGTTTCTACCTAGACACTGAAACGGTTAGCCATACTGTACTGTAAAATCAAATTTGCAACACTAAAATATATATCAAAGACGAATATCAACGAAGGTTTACATACACATAGTAAGTGAAATGTAGAATCTAATGCTTCAGTTCTTAATTGCAAAAGCAAGCTCGTCTGCCATTCGTCCATTACAGTGCCATCTACCACGAATGGGAAACAATGGTTCTAGTAAACAGTACGTATCTTTTGGTGTAGAATCCAAATCTCTCTTTCGTGTGTCTTGTTCCGTGGTTATGCAGGGTCGGTCATGGTTAATCGGATGAAGCATGTTAATTTTAAGGGGTGACCGGATGCCCTTCCTGCCGCCACCCCATACCACCCGGGATGGAAGTAGTGTACCCCATCTGTCTGCGTCCAGTGTAATCCATGGAATGTCTTCAGATGTCTGCAAGCCGAGTAACTGAGTCGGAACGTGGGGACCAGCCCGGTATTCACACAGCGGGATGTGGAAAACTGCCGAAAAACCACATCCAGGCTGGCCGGCATACCGGACCTCGTCGTTAATCCGCCGGGCGGATTCGATCCAGGGCCGGCGCGCCTACCCGAATCCAGGAAACAGCGCTTTAGCGCTCTCGGCTACCCTGGCGGGTCTGACGTAGAATCCAAATATGCAATAAAAATGTGGGCAGGGGATTCCCATTCCAAAAAAAAGAAATTGAGCCCGCCCACGCAGGAGAGGTGGTGAGGAGGTGGCTGGTTGTAGTAGTCACATGCTCCCATTTGAGAAACTAAGTTGACCCCTTCCACGCTGAAGGAACAGTTAGGAGGTGGCCAGTTGCAGCGTAAACGTGTTCTCCCTTCAGTAATAATAACTTTTCACGTAGAAATTTTCTTTCGCACGATGCTTCGTTTTCAAGATAAGTAATTGTCTCAATTTAAAACAAATACACTGAATAGTCCACATACATTTGACATATTTCACACATATTATATCTGCATCTTAAACCAGATGCCTGACAACTTTGACATAAGACGCCTCTGTCAGATAACGAAGTTAACAAAAGATGATCGAAATGAAAGTCAACGATACAACATTATAAGTTCTGGCAATTACTGAGCGCAAATATTACTCACAGAATGAAAAAAAGCACTAATACTCTAGAAATGTCGTGTTAAGATGTCACAAAAGGTTGTGAATAATTACGTGGTCTAAAGTTAATGCAGACGTATTTGCACGAGCTGCATGAAGGATACATTTTCACAGTAAACTGTTCTGCAGTTTGCAGTTCGCTGAACACGTCGTGCTGCGACGCAGGGGCTACATGAGATAGCTTGCGTTGTGTGGGAGCCCTGATCTTGCACCACAGCAGGCTCTTACTTGGATGTTAAGGCCGGTACTGAGAAGGCCGCAAGTTCGTTGACAAATGATGCGTCATCTTTTTGTATGAACGAAGTAGCAGCCACTGCGTCAGCAGCGTTCAGCGACCTCTCTTCCCGCACCTGAAGATGACTGCGCGAAACCGCGACTTGGGCGCGCCTTGCTCGCTGAACTTCCACCGCGCGGAGTCGCACCTTGTCCAAGTACACAACACGCAGCTGCAGCCAGGTTCAGATCTCTACGAGCCAGTGAGGGAGCAAATACCACAGCGTGTCTCAGGTTTCACTCATTAGTAGACGCATGCCTCGACAGTAATGCAGTGACAAAAGAGGAAAAAGGACAACCAGACGTCTTGACAGGCGTCCTTTAGATCTGGAGGTACATACTCTGACCTGTTGCGTAAGTCCTTCCTCTTCTCCCATAAAGTATTCATCAAGTCATAATATAAAACTGCAAGTTAATTGATACAAAAGTAAAAGAACGAAAAAAGAAGAAAAGAAAACAGTATGAAGTCTGTAACCGTTAATATGTATTGTAGACAATCAAAGGGGCTCGCACTCGTAACACTGATGGACCTGCTTATTTTACATGTCTGTGGGAGAACAACGCCAGCTGGCCTACTCATATAAAACTAAAAGATAACCGCAATTAACTTCCTACGAATAACCACGCATTCCCAAGACTTGAGTGTCAGTTCAGTACTAACAGTGTAACAGATAGTAATTCAAGGAAGGATTATCTCCTGCTCTGGATTGCACTGTAACTTCCGTCTCGGACTACTTGTCTGTGTAACGAACGCTGAAACCTTGGACGGGTTACTCCCGTAACCGAAATTACAGATCTGAAGATGGTTCTAGAGGAACCGAAACCGGTCGTGTGAATAAACATTTTATGCAATCACGACGGATTATAAGTAACATTGTAAAACTACTGAATGCGGTTATCCCATCAAACATTATGTCTGTTTTTGCAAAATTAGTAAAGCTTTATCACCAAACGAACGTCAGACGAACAAGGGTGCGAATAAGCAATATTCCTTCAGTCACGTTTCAGAAATTAAACATCACTGAAAAACATTACAAAGTCGAATGCTTATTTTTATTTCGCAGAGAGGAAAATACAATATGAATACAAAACCTTACGCGTTTCTCTGGAGGACATCACCTTGTAGAAGCACTGTCCCTGCGGACAGAGAGGCTTGCATGTTTGCAAGAGGCTGAGAGCTGCGCCAGCGGTAGTATCTCCAGATACTCAAACCAACGGGTGAGGCGATCCGTGCCGAGGGGTGCTTGACACATAGAAAAATGTGTCATCAATGGGGTCTCAAAGATACTGGGCGACCTCCAAAGTAATTGCACCCCTTGGGGTTTCTTGGTGTCGACCGAACAGCTCAACATTTCTCGTGGGATCAAAATGGAAAACACGGTAAAAGGAACAAGAACTGAGGGACACGACGTCTCAAACACCCAAGCATCGCGGGTGAAACTGTTGGAAGCTATTTCCGCAGTTGTATCGCGCGCTAGAGCAGTCCAAGGGGTGTAAACTGTTACTGAGAAGCTGGACTACGTCAAGATGAAATTTGTCTAGGAGTGAGAGAAGGAATCTCCTAAAAAAAAAAAAGAAAGAAAAGAAGAGGAGGAAGGTAAAGAATGTCTTCCTAAACATAAATAGAGTCTTGAACTTAAGAACTCCGAAATAAGACGGTCACCAAGTGAAGGAGGTAGTCAGACTTCCTCCACCTCTAAGGTAGGCACAAGAGAACAAAGGAGGAGTCTAAAACTCACACGTCTCTGGATAAACGGATCCAGAAAAAGACGAGGCAGGAAACAAGGTAACAGACCTACAGCACTGTAATCTCGATTTTCATGAAGACAGGTTTCCAACATAGACATCCACTGATCAATATCACCTCACAGCAATGGAGCTCGTTCATATGGCTCTCTTTGAGAAGATTGGGGGGGGGGGGGGGAGGGCACGCAACTCCAAGACCCAAATTCAAGATGGTCTGTCTAGACATAGGTGCTTTTATTTTTGTCTGTAGAGGTATGGGAACACTGGGGTGGCTTAAGCAAATGGTGCCCGAAATATCTCCATGAGAGCAGATGAAGATAGTGGCTGAGCACTTGAAGATCGCAAAGGTATAGATGAGCGTACCGAAACTTATTATGGATACTCCTCCAAAGACTCTGTTGGAAAAAATAAGGGTGCAGAACCAGAAGATCGCGACAGAGGATTGGAGGGTAATCAACCGGTTGACCAAACTCTTATAGTCGAAGTCGGCGAAAAATCTCTGACGGTAATCTGTGAACAGGACCTGAAAGTGTGCTGAGGGTTTTCGCAGGTTGCCGTAAGAATAACGAAAGACATCAGAAGCAACCATGGCGGCAAGCTGGAGACTGCAAGTGTTACAAATAAACCTGCAGCTCAGTAGAGGGGCAAATGCTGCTTTGACTTTGAGGCGTCTTCTTGGAAAACGGGAAGTGGACGTGGCCCTATCTGTATAAAGGGGACGTTTCAGGTCTCTGAGGAAGGTATTTTATGCTAGAAATCTAAAGAATTCCAGAACATGCATTTATTTTAAGAATGGAATTTCATTCATGCCAATGGCGGACTTCTGTTCCAGCGATTTAGTAACCATCAAGATGCGGCAACGTGAGGACTTAAGCATGAGAGATATTGTTTTGACCCCAGCCCACTTTCCTTACGAGGACAGTAGTCCTACTTCCCAGAAAATGAGGGGACTGGAAACAGCTGCTCACAGTGGAATGAACAACTGCTGGTTGGTTGTGATGCCAATGCCCACAACGTGGCGTGAGAAAGCAGCGACAACAAAAGCAGAGGACACCTACACGAATTTCTACTAGAAAAAAATTTGGAAATCTTGAGAAGGGAACCTACCTTCAGGAATTGAAGAAAGAAAGAAGTAACTGACATAACTTTCGGGTCCACTCTAATAGGTATTTATGTCAAACAATGGCATATGGCGATGGAGTCATCCTTGTCTGACCACATGTATATTAAATTTGAGGTTGAAATGGGAAAACAGATTGGGACTCAATAGGAAGTCAGTAGTTCGATAAGAATCCCAGCAGATTTTGAGGAAATGGCAAATGCACTGACGTCTGCCATTACGACCCCATCTTTAGGAAACTGCCCAATCACCAGAAAGTGCACAAACAGAAATGTATCTTGGTGGAACAATAATCTGGAAGTGCAAAGGAAGCAGGTATGAAGACTGTTCAACCTTGCAAGAAAGAAAGGACAACACGCAAAATATCGCGAGGCCCTGCTCGAATACAACACAGCGATCAAGCAAGCGAAGCTATCATCCTGGAAGGAATCTACTGAGGAAGTGGAAGGTACAACTAGTTGCGATAGACTTCGTAGAAACCTCACTAGAATACCAACTAATCCAGGAGCTACTTTAAGGAAGGTGTATGGTGAGTATACAAGAACAGCGAGTGAGATGCTGAATGGCTCCTCAAGATTCACTTCCCTGAATACACTCTGGCAGATAATACAGACCAGGAGTCAGTCATGAGGGACATTGGTCCATAGGTAATCAAAGGGAAAGCTGGGAATCCGCCAGAGAATGTGCTGATTCAAATAAATACAGTGTGTTCTCAAGTGACCAGGTGCAGATGGTATCTATACAGCTATCCTGCAACAAGCAAGAGAGCAAGTAATTACATATCTGTGTAGACCAGTGGTTCTCAAACTTTTTTCCTCGGGGGCCCCCCTTCACTAGCAAAAATAGGCCCCCCAGTCTATTGTTATTAGTAAAAATAGTCATTTTTATATTTTTTCCTTATTATGTTTACCAAACTCGATTTAAAAGGATTTTACGCAGCAGAAATAAAAAATAACATGATTTATCATAACGAAAATACGGAACAAAGTTTTTATCTTCATCACATTTTCATTTATTCAGAAACTATGAAATGAACATTATTTATAATTCAGCAAACAAGAATTACTAGAGCAATAAAAATTTAAATTAAAAAGTTATAAATTAAAAAGTTCAGTTTGATGGATGAGCTTGCTTTTGAGAACAAAATTCCTCAAGATGTGGAGGAATAGCAGAATGAGCCACTCGAAGTTCTTTGTTTACATTTAGCTTTGAATGATAGTTGACTTCACGGCTGAAAAAGCTGAAAATCCAGTCTCACACAAGTATGTTGTTGCAAAAGGAATCAGGATCGTCACTGAACTTTCGCATAACTTTGGGAAGTCCTTGCTAATATGTGTCCAAAACTCAAACAAAAACACTTCATAAAATTTACTCTTCAGTGAAAATCACAAGTGACTTCAATAAGTTGTTCTTGCTCTTCTATATTTAGAAATAATGGTCCAGGAGCATTTATGAATGGATTTTTAATCCAATTAAATTTATCAAAATCGTTGCTCAAATATTTCTCGAAGTGAACTTTTAAAATTGCAAGATGATGAAGAAAGCAAGTTTTTATCGCCATTGGAAGTACAGAATTATCTGTATCCTCTAACAGTGACACTATAGTGGGAACATATCTAGTACGCCACACTCCATTCGGTTTCGCCACAGCTCTAATGTTTGTATGAACGCCTTCACCTTTTCATTCCAAGATAGTACAGTTGCCTGATTACCTTGAAGTGAAGTGTTAAGAATATTTAGTTCCTCAAATATAACAGTAAGGTAAGCCATTTAAAATAAAAAAATCCATTGTTGAAACAGCCTGCCAAAGAGTGACTTTTCTCCTTCAAAAAACAGAATACCTCATTCCTCAGTTCAAACGTGCTTTTCAGTACTTTACCCCTTGAAAGCCATCTCTTCACAATACACTTCAAGAAGCCTCGAATTTATAGATTTTGCCTTAATAAAATTAACCGTTTGCAGGACTTCATGAAGGGGTGGACTAAGTTCTTTAGTGGCCAGAGTCTCGCAATGTATCATGCAGTGAGTCCATACAGCATCATAAGCTACAGCTTTAACCTTCGCTTGCAGTCCACCATGAATTACAGACATTGAGCGAGTTCCGTCTGTGCGTAGTCAAACGCACCAATTCCATGATATACCGTTTTGAGTAAATAAGAATTGACCAAGTCAAAAAGGCTGTCTGCTGTAGCTGTTTTCCGTATCAGCTCAGAGAAAAGGAATTCCTCTCGAATGTTAAATGCATCAACAAAACGAACAAAAGCAATCAATTGAGCATCTTTATGAATGTCAGTTGCTTCGTCCACTTGAAGTGCAAAATAGTTGTTGCACAATTTATCGATTAACTGCTCGAATAAATCGTCAGAAATGTCTAAAATTCTTCTACGCTCTGTGTCATTAGAGACAGGAATACTTTTCAACTGTTGAGCAAATGAGCCGCTAAACATTGTTGATACTATATCAATCGCTGCTGGTAAAACCAGAGTTTCTGCTATCGTGTGTGGCTTCTTGCATTTAGCAATTCTATGAGAAATGTGATAAGAGGTTAAAAGGGCCTTAGACGCCACATTCGTCGTTCTAGCAAAGTTCTTCTGGGTAGATAATAAAACACTTAGTTTCCTGACAAAAAAATCTTTTGGTTTTCCCGTTAATTCAGGGTGTTTGGTTTCAAGATATCTCTTTAACATGTTAGGTTTCATGCTATCATCAGTTAAAATCGTTAAACAAATTACAGACTGCGGACGTTCTTCACCACTGATTATAGTTTTTATGAAGCCTAGCAATAAATAGTTCTCATTATACCTCCTCGTTTAGTATAACAGTTTTCTTGAGACAGATACTTAGATCCTGTTTTCTGCGCCAGTTTTCTACAATGTGTGGTATACATTGTGCCATTGTTCTAACAGTACTAACAAATTAGCCATGTATTACTATGAATAAATCGCCTGCGTAGGGAAGTTTCTCAAATAAAAAATGTATGCATTATCGAAAATAAACTTGATTTTCTTAAACTTTTCCAGTTGTTTTTTGAATTCCTCGAATGATCCTGTCAGTAATATGAGTCAAAATGATTTTAACAATTGCGGGATTTGCTTGAATGTGTCACATGCATTACCCTCACGACAGACAAATATACAGTAGAGATAAGAGAGAATATAATGCGTTTTAGCGGAAAAAGGTCTTGCGGATGCTATGTTCCAACTTCAAAGCGTTTGAGGATCGCCTGAAGTTTGTTGGACTGAGATGAAATTTTTCAGATGCGTTTTTTGTCAACTGGAGGGAAAGTGGAAGACGGGTCGGGGGAGGGGAGGAGGGGGTAAGGGGGGCAGAGGAGGGGGAGGGAAGGGGGAGAAAGCAAAATTCTTACTTTCAAAACATTACATATGGCTAACGGCCACCTTATAGTGTCCACCTCCATTGCTGCCTGTATCATCACCAACGTTCATACTTGATGGAGGCTCTTCAGATGCCGCCGAAGTTCAAGCACGTTGGCGTCGTTTAGATTCAAGGCAGTACGCTCTTTGTGTTCCCAGCGATTTCGGTGTCGTTCTGTGTTGCTATCTATGGAATTGTGGAACTCTGGCTCTACTTTCCTCTTGAGTAATGTGAATCTGTTACAAAATTTGTCAGAAGCTCGTGGATCTGTGGCCATTGTTGTTGACTCACGATCACATGGTTCAGGGCTCAAATCACGGCTAGGGCCGGGACTTTCACCACTCAGAGCTGGGTGTGCGTGTGTTTTGCTCATCATCGTTGACGCGAAAATCGCCGAAGTGGCGTCCAATAAAAAAGAGTTGCACCAGGCTGCCGAGCACCCAAAAGGGAACTTCTGACCAAAAATGCTGTACATACATTTTTTTTTATTTACGAGACTAGGAAATTTTTAAAAACTAATTCTTTACTCATAGCGTTTCATTTTTCATAAATTTCTGAGTCATAACCTGAAATTAATCTTTACAAGCCAATACTTGGTTCGCTTGGAGTGGACAATTACTCTGTGAGATGTGATCCAGTTTACATAATACGGTTCAATTTGCACTTGTGCAATTGGCGACGTCCGGCCGCTGCAAATATCGAAGCACAAACTTTGATCGTTCCTCATTAAAAGGTGATTAAAATGACCATCCTTTGCTTGTTGTTGCTGTGGTCTTCAGTCCTGAGACTGGTTTGATACAGCTCTCCATGCTACTCTATCCTGTGCAAGCTTTTTCATCTCCCAGTACCTACTGCAACCTACATCCTTCTGAATCTGCTTAGTGTATTCATCTCTTGGTCTCCCTCTACGATTTTTACCCTCCATGCTGCCCTCCAATACTAAATTGGTGATCCCTTGATGCCTCAGAACATGTCCTACCAACCGATCCCTTCTTCTGGTCAAGTTGTGCCACAAACTTCTCTTCTCCCCAATCCTATTCAATACTTCCTCATTAGTTATGTGATCTACCCATCTAATCTTCAGCATTCTTCTGTAGCACCACATTTCGAAAGCTTCTATTCTCTTCTTGTCCAAACTATTTATCGTCCATGTTTCACTTCCATACATGGCTACACTCCATACAAATACTTTCAGAAATGACTTCCTGACACTTAAATCAATACTGGATGTTGACAAATTTCTCTTCTTCAGAAACGCTTTCCTTGCCATTGCCAGCCTACATTTTATATCCTCTCTACTTCGACCGTCATCAGTTATTTTGCTCCCCAAATAGCAAAACTCCTTTACTACTTTAAGTGCCTCATTTCCTAATCTAATTCCTTCAGCATCACCTGACTTAATTAGACTACATTCCATTATCCTTGTTTTGCTTTTGTTGATGTTCATCTTATATCCTCCTTTCAAGACACTGTCCATTCCATTCAACTGCTCTTCCAAGTCCTTTGCTGTCTCTGACAGAATTACAATGTCATCGGCGAACCTCAAAGTTTTTATTTCTTCTCCATGAATTTTAATACCTACTCCGAATTTTTCTTTTGTTTCCTTTACTGCTTGCTCAATATACAGATTGAACAACATCGGGGAGAGGCTACAACCCTGTCTTACTCCCTTCCCAACCACTGCTTCCCTTTCATGTCCCTCGACTCTTATAACTGCCATCTGGTTTCTGTACAAATTGTAAATAGCCTTTCGCTCCCTGTATTTTGCCCCTGCCACCTTTAGAATTTGAAAGAGAGTATTCCAGTCAACATTGTCAAAAGCTTTCTCTAAGTCTACAAATGCTAGAAACGTAGGTTTGCCTTTCCTTAATCTTTCTTCTAAGATAAGTCGTAAGGTCAGTATTGCCTCACGTGTTCCAGTGTTTCTACGGAATCCAAACTGATCTTCCCCGAGGTTGGCTTCTACTAGTTTTTCCATTCGTCTGTAAAGAATTCGTGTTAGTATTTTGCAGCTGTGACTTATTAAGCTGATAGTTCGGTAATTTTCACATCTGTCAACACCTGCTTTCTTTGGGATTGGAATTATTATATTCTTCTTGAAGTCTGAGGGTATTTCGCCTGTTTCATACATCTTGCTCACCAGATGGTAGAGTTTTGTCAGGACTGTCTCTCCCACGGCCGTCAGTAGTTCCAATGGAATATTGTCTACTCCGGGGGCCTTGTTTCGACTCAGGTCTTTCAGTGCTCTGTCAAACTCTTCACGCAGTATCATATCTCCCATTTCATCTTCATCTACATCCTCTTCCATTTCCATAATATTGTCCTCAAGTACATCGCCCTTGTATAGACCCTCTATATACTCCTTCCACCTTTCTGCTTTCCCTTCTTTGCTTAGAACTGGGTCTCCATCTGAGCTCTTGATATTCATACAAGTCGTTCTCTTATCTCCAAAGGTCTCTTTAATTTTCCTGTAGGCGGTATCTATCTTACCCCTGGTGAGATAGGCCTCTACATCCTTACATTTGTCCTCTAGCCATCCCTGCTTAGCCATTTTGCACTTCCTGTCGATCTCATTTTTGAGACGTTTGTATTCCTTTTTGCCTGTTTCACTTACTGCATTTTTATATTTTCTCCTTTCATCAATTAAATTCAATATTTCTTCTGTTACCCAAGGATTTCTACTAGCCCTCGTCTTTTTACCTACTTGATCCTCTGCTGCCTTCACTACTTCATCCCTCAAAGCTACCCATTCTTCTTCTACTGTATTTATTTCCCCCATTCCTGTCAATTGCTCCCTTATGCTCTCCCTGAATCTCTGTACAACCTCTGGTTCTTTTAGTTTATCCAGGTCCCATCTCCTTAAATTCCCACCTTTTTGCAGTTTCTTCAGTTTTAATCTACAGGTCATAACCAATAGATTGTGGTCAGAGTCCACATCTGCCCCTGGAAATGTCTTACAATTTAAAACCTGGTTCCTAAATCTCTGTCTTACCATTATATAATCTATCTGATACCTTTTAGTATCTCCAGGGTTCTTCCATGTATACAACCTTCTTTCATGATTCTTAAACCAAGTGTTAGTTATGATTATGTTGTGCTCTGTGCAAAATTCGACCAGGCGGCTTCCTCTTTCATTTCTGTCCCCCAATCCATATTCACCTACTATGTTTCCTTCTCTCCCTTTTCCTACACTCGAATTCCAGTCACCCATGACTATTAAATTTTCGTCTCCCTTCACAATCTGAATAATTTCTTTTATTTCATCATACATTTCTTCAATTTCTTCGTCATCTGCTGAGCTAGTTGGCATATAAACTTGTACTACTGTAGTAGGCGTGGGCTTCGTATCTATCTTGGCCACAATAATGCGTTCACTATGCTGTTTGTAGTAGCCTACCCGCATTCCTATTTTCCTATTCATTATTAAACCTACTCCTGCATTACCCCTATTTGATTTTGTGTTTATAACCCTGTAGTCACCTGACCAGAAGTCTTGTTCCTCCTGCCACCGAACTTCACTAATTCCCACTATATCTAACTTCAACCTATCCATTTCCCTTTTTAAATTTTCTAACCTACCTGCCCGATTAAGGGATCTGACATTCCACGCTCCGATCCGTAGAACGCCAGTTTTCTTTCTCCTGATAACGACATCCTCTTGAGTAGTCCCCGCCCGGAGATCCGAATGGGGGACTATTTTACCTCCGGAATATTTTACCCAAGAGGACGCCATCATCATGTAATCATACAGTAAAGCTGCATGCCCTCGGGAAAAATTACGGCTGTAGTTTCCCCTTGCTTTCAGCCGTTCGCAGTACCAGCACAGCAAGGCCGTTTTGGTTATTGTTACAAGGCCAGATCAGTCAATCATCCAGACTGTTGCCCTTGCAACTACTGAAAAGGCTGCTGCCCCTCTTCAGGAACCACATGTTTGTCTGGCCTCTCAACAGATACCCCTCCGTTGTGGTTGCACCTACGGTACGGCTATCTGTATCGCTGAGGCACGCAAGCCTCCCCACCAACGGCAAGGTCCATGGTTCATGGGGGGGATCCTTTGCTTATCTTTGATATAAACAGCCGCTCATCTGCCCTCAGGACGTCCAGCTATATTAAAGATGTTTTCATACAGAAATAAGGGCCATAAACGTTTCTCTGAGTACACTGAGACGTCGGAATTGTACGGTAATCAACAAAGTTGACTGTCTGGTCCCACAAAACGTTGCACTGAAAGTACTCTAATACAAAGTTTTCCATAAAGTAGGGAATAATCACAAAACTACAAGCACATATAAAGAAAACAAAAACGAAACGACACAAAAGAGGAGTACATCTATGAGGTTTGACATAAAGTTACGAAATAGGTATGCGACCATTTTCTAAATTTGATTTGGCTGCTAATATGATCAATTGATGTTCAGCAACTCAACTTTCGTTTACGCATTTCTAGTAAACTCATCTTCCAAATATCAAAGGAGGTAAAAGGCTTCGTACACACGGTATGGCGTCATGTACAAGTAACCAATTTCAGAGTACAGCAATTGGTTACTTTAACATCAAGTGACTAAATTTTTCTTCAGCGACCATTACAGCAGTGACTAAAAAAAATGTTTCAGAGTGTACATTTTCCATCGTAGTGCTGCAGAAAGCAATTTCACGTGTGTCGTTTGCTCACGGCAGACAACTGGACAACTATCTGAGAACAAGCAGTGTGTGAATGAGAAGGAAGCAGGGGTAGACGACACTGGTATGGCTGTGGCAACACCGGTCCACTTTGTTTACATTTGTGACATCACGTAAGTAGGTCAGTGCCCTATCTATGTTGTCAAAAGCCTCTCCCTTTAGCAATGTCATTATCACTACTGTCAATGATGTCATTACTCTTATCGGTGACAATACAATTATGACATAACAAGTCAAGCCTCCTTCTGAAGACGTCATAGCCACGTGTCACGCCACACTTCTTTCAATGAAGTCAAGTCATCAGGCACCCTTTTTCCTCCCTTACGTGCAGCCTTTTTATCTCCCAAGCCTTCCCCTCTCCACCTCTCCACTCAGTCACTGGGTACACTTTAGTGCGCTTTCACAATGTAGCTTGAACGGGTCATCTAAATCAGTTTCATAAATGCAAACAGCACTTACTGTCTTAACACGCGAGCAGTGTCTGTTTCTCTCACATTTTCAAAGTTTAAATGGTTCAAGTGGCTCTGAGCACTATGGGACTTAACATCTTAGGTCATCAGTCCATTAGAACTTAGAACTACCTACACCTAATTAACCTAAGGACATCACACATTCCATGCCCGAGGCAGGATTCGAACCTGCGACCGTAGCAGTCGCGCGATTTCGGACTGTAGCACCTAGAACCGCTCGGTCACCGCGGCCGGCTCCCACATTATCACCCTGCCTCAACCACACGGAGCCTCTGGAGACGGGAAGAGTTTAGTTGCCTGTACACATTCTGCCTTGTACTGTTTTCTTTGTACGTGCCCATGTGTGATAGCATGTGTGTGAGAGGATGCTCTGAAATTGAATCCTCGTGGCCAGAATCTGTAGTACTGAAAGCTTGTATTGGCAACCGCACAGGATAACAGCAAGTCGTAGGATCCAGGGAGTTTGTTGTCGAATAATCGTTGGTACTTCACTTCTCGGCTAACGGAATGTTCTCCCCCACCCTTGCTCCCCCTCCCTCACTGGTCAGTGGGTGGACAGTCCAAGACTGTCTGCGAAACGGCATTCTGTCGCGGATGTTCGGATTATATGTATGGGTGGCTGGCTTTTGCAGACCACTAGGAGAGACATACAAAGGTATTGGTTTTACATAAGCTGGTCCTATGGATCGATAATCTTTTCTTTCGGATGTGATGGTAGAATATTGCCTATATGGCATTTTTACCGATATATTTGTTTAAGTCTGCCTGTTGGTGTAAATTTGAGATGGGACCGTTCGTGGTGACAGCACCTTCATTGGATACGTTTTGCTGTAGGATGATACATTGACTTTCCTCTAAATATCAATTATTAATTTAAAAATACTATTTTTCCGATATCTCTGAGTTGTCTTAGTGCGTAATGATGGTGCCACTTGACCATGAAGTTCAACTGTGTTCATACGTTGCTGGAAATAATATAACAGCTGTTCAAATGTGTGTAGATTTAGATTATAACTACGCAAGTTAGAAATTCCCACTGACTGCGTATTTTTGGATATTTCTGAAATTAGTGTAAATCTGAGCTTGCACCTATCACATATCCCCAGTGTACTAGCAGAGATTATGGTAGATGTGTTGTTCAAGAGGTAGATCGCAGTGGGTAGATCCAGATGAATATCTAGATGAGACAGAAATTCTCATTAATTGTCTATTTTTTGGATTTTTCTGAAGTTGGTGTTAATTTGACCTTTCATCTATCACCTGTCTACAAATATGCTGTTTGAGCTTATCTGTGTTATAAAGAAGGTAGACCACAATGAGTAGATTGCGATGAATATGAACAAGAGGAAGAAATTCCAATTAACTGTCTATTTATTATTTTTTCCGGAGTTAGCATAAATTTACCTTCCACGTATCACACATCCCCCGATGTGCTATTAAAGCTTAGTTGTATTGTTCAGAAGATAGATCATAATATGTAATTTCAGTTGGATAGCTGCATAAGACAGAAATTCCCATTAACTTCCTGGTTTTGGATTTTTCCACAGTTGCAGTGAATTTGAACTTCAATCCAACACGTGCCTCTCGATACAATGCTGGAACCAAACCACCCCGTTTAAAGCGTAGATCACGAATCGCTGAATCGAATAAATATCTACATGCATGTTTAATTTTATGTAAGTCAGAGATGATTAAAAACGAGTTAGTACATTACCCAGTTACATGCCGTTTGTCCATCAGCTCTCCGATTTTTCACATACCTGTCTGGAAGCCAATTTTTATCATCTGAGTTATCCGAATTGTGCGCAATAAATGTTGAAACTACCTTGATTTAAGAATTGGTACTTGTGTACGAACCCATATTAATGGCTGATAGGTTTGCTCGTTGGTGAAGTTGACAGCTACAGCCATGCATGCGATATTAGATGAATCAATAGGTCTGAATATTACCCCTGATAACTGCACCTAGAGTGGGAAAGGAAGGAAGAAGGAAAATTGGGTTTAACATCCTGTAATCATCGATGTCATCAGAGACGGAACACAATCTCGGATTGTGTCAAGGATGGGGAAGGAAATCGGCTATGTCCTTTAGAGGCCCAGAGTGGGGTTATTATCAATCGAAGTGTAGACACTTATATTAGACCCCTCTTTCAAGCCGCCAACCTACATAAGCTTCACTTGATTGCATAAAGATGGTACCATTTGCATAAACAGTATTTCCACATTAAAAAATACGTAACCTTTGTTTGAATTGGAGCCATGTTCAAAAAAATTTTGTCAGTACAAAAATTAAATAACCTTCACTTGAACTAGCACCGTGTTCAAAATAGTACGAAAGTTTCACTTGAACTGCGTA
The DNA here is from genome assembly GCF_023864345.2 of Schistocerca serialis cubense. Lineage (NCBI taxonomy): Eukaryota > Metazoa > Arthropoda > Insecta > Orthoptera > Acrididae > Schistocerca > Schistocerca serialis. The sequence goes on along the minus strand of NC_064639.1, from coordinate 421,275,598 downwards.
AATTGGCAGCATCACACACACACACACACACACACACACACACACACACATCTCTGGGTTTTGTATCCGAGACACAAACATCTGTATTAGTTACCAAAAATTCTGTATAATCAGTGTACTGAATCATCAATAATAGCAAAAAATTGGCAGCGTCACACACACACACACACACACACACACACACACACACACACACACACACACATCTCTGGGTTTTGTACCCCAGACACAAACATCTGTATTAGTTACCAAAAATTCTGTATAATCAGTGTACTGAATCATCAATAATAGCAAAAAATTGCACTCTGGTGTAGCCTACAGGATTTACGACAGTAAAAAAGTATGTAAACAAATAAAATTCTCTCTCTTTGTTTCTCTAACAAAGGAAAGAAAACCAAAGAAATAAAAATACTCTAGATAAAAATTTTGTTATAAAATATACATTCGTCTAAAGAGAAGTTTCAGAAAGGTTCCTTCAGGTACTTGATTGCATGCCTTATAATTTCACAGTAAATTTATTAATTTAACATGCATCAACATCGTCTTTCTGCTCCTGTGTCTCGTCTTCCTCCTCCACTGTAAGACCAGTAATTCTAAAGGAAGTCCAAATTATGAGATAATGTATTTTTCAAAAGTGGTCTTAATTATAAAAAACTGCGAACCTTCACAAATTTCAATAAAAATGAAACCATCTTCAGTGTTTCTGGTCTCACTACACTCATGCCACCAACACATAATTTCCTCCTCTATCTCCTCCTTCTCTCCCTCCCCCCTCCTCCATCTCAGCAATCATAAGGTCGATAACTGTAAAGAAAGTACAGCTCATGAGATAATGTGGTTCCCGGTCATGAATCTAAATCTAATGTACTCTAGAGTATAGTTTTGTACAGCAGCGAAACGTGTACAAAAAGCAGTTCAAGGGAAGGAGAAAATGCTAAAAATTAGATGGGCAGATCTTGTAACTAATCAGAGGAGAAATTTGTGCCACAACTTGTATAATACAAAGATTCATCAATATGGTATTGTAGAGGGAGACGAAGAGATAAATACAATAAGTAGACAGATTGGAAAACACAACCTGACTAATATTCCAAGAATCATCGATTTTGTAATGTAGATGTGCGATAGAGACAAATACAGTAATTTTATTCAAATGGATGTAGACTGCAGTAGTTATTCGGAGATGAAAACACTTGTACAGTATAGAGTGGTGTAGAGAGCTGCATCAGACCATCTTCAGACTGAATCCAACTACAAAAACAGCAACTATTACGAACAGTGAAGTTTTATATAAATTTCAATAAATTAGATATTACCATCAATGACCATTCTGCTCCTCCTTTCATTCAACTCACAGCAGCAGCAACAACAGCAAAATAGAAAAGTTTTCTTGTTAGTGCACATACTCTAACTGCCAGAAGATGGGCGTTTATAAGCAGCGAATTATATCATTACCCCACTACCACCACTTAGAACAACAAAAATGAAAAGCAGCCATAGAGCGCACGCGTGTTGCAAGAGAGCGATCTCATGTGGGTGTAATACCATCTTTAGCCTCTTAGTTGATTGAAAAAACCTTGTTAGAAGAAGATATTACGATAAGATCACTCGACCTGAGATGTCTGAGAGTAAAGCTAGCCCTTGGGACCACTGCGGTATTAAATAACTAGGTGCACAAGTAAACAAACCAGATTGTTTTCATAGTCACAGCTTGATGGGTGGTGCATGACAGACAACGACTACTGTCAACCACTGTTAGCGCTTCTGCATGGAGTGAAAGAAGGCATCAGTTTTCTATTGTAGTCAATTAAAGTTCTACAATGATCCATCACTTTTATTTCGGGTTCATGCCTGCAACGTAAAAATGGCCTCATAACCAAAATTATATGATCTTGCAAGAAGCAGTTCGGGAGATATTTGTTCAACATCGATGTTTAAAATGAAACTGAGATTTTATATACAATTCATCTATATACGCCATATTTGCTATGATGGTTTAATTACACATTATATCATGGGCTTATGGTCATAGTGTGTGTTTTTTGTGTTTTCTATCCTAATAAACTTTAATTTTACATCAAGTGAAGACTTTATGTAATTTTGATAGACGAAGATTGTTGGTGTTTGGTGCTTTCACAACGCCAGCAGTTTACAGTTTCAGTTTCTCCTCATCATTATCGTTTCTGCCTATAAGTAGACTATTATTTCTTTTCAGTGCAAAAATACGTCAGACGCTGTATCTTACACACACACACACACACACACACACACACACACACACATGCACACACACACACACACACACACACCCACACCCACAAACACACACTTTATATATATATACAAACTTGCTAATGTTTCCAATGATTTGTTGTCCAAACATTAATCTATGAATAGTGTTTTTACTTATTTATACTCAATGCATTAAATTTATTTGTGTTGTGAGCCAACAGACAATCCCTGGCGCCAATCAGCAATTCTTAATAGTTTCATCTTTCATACATAGGCCTACATCAGCAGTGAACATCACTGCTGCTCACCTGGTAGTATCCAAGAGGTAATAGTGCTCACCTTGCAAACATAAAGATTTGATGGTGATGTCCAATGTTTATCACTCTAAACTCTTGTAAATAGTTTCATCCGGTTCACCACCGTCTCCTGTGCTGTGACATTTTCTTCATCGTTAGTCGGCCTTCACATTTTAATAAAATACCTGTTTTGATAATGTTACAAACTTTTTTATGCATTAGTTTTAAAAACCCTACAAAATGCTTTAAAGTTCTGATTCGAAGTTACAACCATTTCCCGTAACACAAAATTTGCTGCACACAGCACCAGGCCTCCTCTGGCAGCAAGGAGCGCTCGCTTGGCAGCGGCAATGGGCAGGCAGCGGGACTGCTAAACTCGGCGGCCAGGTAAGCAGTGTGCTGCGGGTACGAAGACTCCGATATCTGCACAACGACGACTTACACTATTGGCCATTAAAATTGCTACACCAAGAAGAAATGCATATGAAAAACGGGTATTCATTGGACAAATATATTATACTAGAACTGACATGTGATTACATTTTCACGCAATTTGGGTGCGTAGATCCTGAGAAATCAGTACCCAGAACAACCACCTCTGGCCGTAATAACGCCCTTGATACGCCAGGGCATTGAGTCAAACAGAGCTTGGATGGCGTGTACAGGTACAGCTGCCCATGCGGGTTCAACTCGATACCACAGTTCATCAAGAATAGTGACTGGCGTATTGTGACGAGCCAGTTGCTCGGCCACCATTGACAACACGTTTTCAATTGGTGAGAGATCTGGAGAATGTGCTGGCCAGGGCAGCAGTCGAACATTTCCTGTATCCAGAAAGGCCCGTACAGGGCCTGTAACATGTGGTCGTGCATTATCCTGCTGAAATGTAGGGCTTCGCAGGGATCGAATGAAGGGTAGAGCCATGGGTCGTAACACATCTGAAATGTAACGTCCACTGTTCAAAGTGCCGTCAATGCGAGCAAGAGGTGACCGAGACGTGTAACCAATGGCACCCCATACCATCACGCCAGATGATACGCCAGTATGGCGATGACGAATACACGCTTCCAATGTGCGTTCACCGCGATGACGCCAAACACGAATGCGACCATCATGACGCTGTAAACAGAACCTGGATTCATCCGAAAAAAATGACGTTTTGTCATTCGTGCACCCACGTTCGTCGTTGAGTACATCATCGCAGGCGCTCCTGTCTGTGATGCAGCGTCAAGGGCAACCGCAGCCATGGTCTCCGAGCTGATAGTCCATGCTGCTGCAAACGTCGTCGAACTGTTCGTGCAGATGGTTGTTGTCTTGCAAACGTCCCCATCTGTTGACTCAGGGATCGAGACGTGGCTGCACGATCCGTTACAGCCATGCAGATAAGATGCCTGTCATCTCGACTGCTAGTGATACGAGGCCGATGGGATCCAGCACGGCGTTCCGTATTACCCTTCTGAACGCACTGACTCCATATTCTGCTAACAGTCATTGGATCTCGACCAACGCGAGCAGCAATGTCGCGATACGACAAACCGCAATCGCACTAGGGTACAATCCGACAACTTATCTAAGTCGGAAACGTGATGGTACGCACTTCTCCTCCTTACACGATGCATCACAACAACATTTCGCCAGACGACGCCGGTCAACTGCTGTTTGTGTATGAGAAATCGGTGGAAACTTACCTCATGTCAGCACGTTGTAGGTGTCGCCACCGGCGCCAACCTTGTGTGAACGCTCTGAAAAGCTAATCATTGGCACATCACAGCATCTTCTTCCAGTCGGTTAAATTTCGCGTCTGTAGCACGGCATCTTCGTGGTGTAGCAGTTTTAGTGGCCAGTAGTGTAGCTCGTCTTGGTGCGCTCGCGAGTTACCCTGTAGTATTAAATTTTTACTGCAAAATTGGGGATATTGCCAATTAATGTAAACATGTAGCAGAGAGACAAAGAAATTTTCCTTGTATATGCTTATCAGTGAGATTGTGTTACCTGTTCCTTGAAATGTCGAAGCAAAGTATGAAGACAGCTTAGATACGCAGAGGCAACATCTACATTTGATACTGCCTTGCCTATCTCTTGATTATGTGTGTCTTGAAGCACACTACCTTTGAGATCGTTTCCTGCTGCAAATATACTTCTCGGGTATGCTACCATATTGTATTACGTAAATCCCATAATATTTCGTCGATACAGCTGTTCGACATCTTCAGGTTATACTACCTGTTGTCACATGTTTCCCGTTCTTTAAAATGTGGAAAAGAGATATAATGCTTATGTTGACGTTATAGGCCTTATCGCAACTTGCTGACTAATCACTTTTTCTGCTTGTTGGAACAGATTAGACCATGCTGGAACAAATCTGGAACTGGTGGCAAACACTACCCCACCTCCCTCCCCGTCCCCTGCCACTTCCCCACTTTCGGACTCTGCGGTAAGGCAAGTTGTTGTTGTTGTGGTCTTTAGTCCTGAGACTGGTTTGCTGCAGCTCTCCATGCTACTCTATCCTGTACAAGCTGCTTCATCTCTCAGTACGTACTGCAACCTACATCCTTCTGAATCTGCTTAGTGTATTCATCTCTTGGTCTCCCTCTACGATTTTTACCCTCCACGCTGCCCTCCAATACTAAATTGGTGATCCCTTGATGCCTCAGAACATGTCCTACCAACCGATCCCTTCTTCTAGTAAAGTTGTGTTATAGCGCTAAAATATGTTCACATAAAAAAGTGAAAATGTCTCTGTAAATGCCTATGGCATTCAGTATTCTTACTATGAATGGGACTTTGGTTAAGAACAACGGATGGAATGTACAGGGGTTAGCTGTAAAAACTGAGTGTATAATTAAAGAAATGCATGTACTGAAAATGGATATCCTGGTAATGATAGAAACGAAGAAGGAAGGGTCTGGACAACAAGTAATTGGAGACTATATTGTTTTTTGTAGTAGAAAGAAAAAACTGAAAGAGCAAAATCAGGAGTAGAAGTTCTTATAATAACCGAATGGAAACAAGGAATAATTAATTGGAAGAAAGTGAATGAAAGGATAACCAGTATAACAATAAAAATTCGTGGAATAAAATTGAAAGTAGTTGGGGTGGATGGCCCTAACGAAGATGCGCCTGACGAGGAGAGGAGGCATTCCTTCGATGACGTACAAGAAATGATTGATGAATGTCCAGATGGAAGTGAATTGTTAATAACGGCGGACTTAAATGGACGAATAGAAAAAAATTAAATGATGGCTTTGTAGCACCGTGGAGGATGTAGAAAACGATAAAGGAAGGAGAAGGATGTTGAATAATTTATGTAAGGTTCAGAAGATCATTGTTATGATTGGACAATTCCAGCTCAAGGAAATACGTAAGTACACCTGGGTCAGTCCGTCAAGGAATCTAAAAAACAATTAGAGACAACGTAATAGTGAGGAGTCCGCCGTGAGGAAGGTGCAAGATGTAAGGATAAAAAGAGGAATAGAATGTGGCCCCGATCATTTTATAGTTACTTCAAAAATTGCTTTTCCAATTAAGACCAAGACAAAGCAGAAGGAGAGAGAGGAGAATGCTGGAAGTACAACTATAGAGAATCCAGATATAGGATACATTTGCTTCGAGAAGAAAGTGTGAAAAGTTTGTGTCAGCAAAGATTAAATCTAAGACTGAATGCAGTGGAGGAGGATTGGAGAGCTAATGAGCTATACGGCTTTCTAAAACAATTAAGGAAACAGCGGAGGAGGCTTTAGGAAGGGAAAGGAAGAGAAAAGTAAGAACTGAATGGATGACCATGGAGTTGTTGGAGGTGATTGCCGAAAAGAGGGAATTGTATCACGCATGTTTTAGGCTCTCGGAGTGAAGGCGATTGGAATAGGTATAAAATATATAAAAAGATGGCTAAGAAATAAACAAGTAAGTGTAAGGAAGATGAACAGAAAAGGGTATGTGGGGAAACAGAGCATTCACTTGGATATAGGGGATCGGCAGAGGCATGGAGGATGACAAGGAAAATGAAAATGGCTAGCAATCTTGCACCTACAATACAGCTATTGGACAGGGGGAAAACCACTTTGAAGTACTTCTGATAGAAAACAGAAGAGACCACTTCACAGAAGCCTACAATAAAAGCAGTACATTAGGTAATACAGACATATACTAGAGGAAGAAGAAAAACAGATGCTGAAAAATGGAAGAAATGGAAAGGCAAGTGGACAGGAAGGAGTTGTGATGGAATGGTGGAAATATGCGCCCTCTCAAACGGTGAAACTTATATGTAAATTGTTCAGTGAGATTGTGGAGGGACAAGAAATAACAAGAGAGTGGTGTGTATCATACATATCTGCTGTCTACAAAAAAGGAAACAAGAAGCTCCCAAATAATAATAGGGGAATTAGTGTTATGGCATCTGTCAGCAGACTTTTTAGCCTTGAATTGAAGAACAGGTTGGGGAATAAGTTTGAAGGAAAGATACGAGAGAAACAGGCAGGCTTTACAGCTGGACGACCTTGTATGGATCATATTTTTAGCTTTAGACAAATAAGTGAGAAGGCATATTCTTATGGTCAGGTAGCACACCTAATATTTGTGGGCTTAGAAGAAGCATATGATTCTGTACCCATCAACGCACATAAGAAGCGATGGAGTATACAGGTGTAGAAGCACAACAAGTATCGCTAATTCGGAGAATATACAGTAGAGCACCGGTAATTTTAGCTAACTGGGGCTGAGGCTACCTCAAATTACAAAAACCTCAGATAATACGGAAATGTCAGTAAATCACTGGGTAAATCTTGAATAAATGTTTAATGAGCCAATAATAATTAAAAAAGTAAATAAAAACAATTAGTAGATACTGTATTATATGTTCATTTACAGGCACACAGTTCCAAGTTGCGTAAATATAAGTTACATTTTAAAGAAACTGTCCACAGCCCTACGCCAGTCCCTGTCACTCCACTACAGTATGCTGTACATACAGACAACACTCTAAAATTACAGGTAACGTGACGCAGGTGCGCTCACTGCAGTAAAAATTTTACTACACAACCAAATACAGTACATACAACAATGGTCAGCCAATGTTGTAAAATGTGTCTGCATTGCTACTTAGGCGTACTGTAATTTAATGACCATTGCTGCTGAGGAGAGACAACTAAGGATAACAATAAGGATGGTATGCACTGGACAACTGATTGTCAGGCGGTCCCAATTAGTGAAGGGTCGACAAAGAAAGAGCAAAGGCACTCCTCGAAACCTAATGGTACATGACCATCTGTAGTGGAAATGCATTAGCAGTCTGAAGCCAAGGTTATTTCTGTGCATTACGAACGAAAACACGAAATGGGGCAGTTTTACCTGTATTGTACATAGAAAATTGAAAGAAAGTTCAAAATATAACACATTCGAAAGTGCATAAAACGTACATGCGGACAATGTATGAAAACGGATGTTTACTGTAGTTTTATATCAAATTTTAATTTTCTTAAGACCAGCTCAAATTACACGGAACCTCGAAATATTGGGGTTTGAATTACCGGGACTCTATAGTATCAAGCAATAGTCAAGTAGGGAGTAATTTGAGTGAGACATTCCAAAAATCGAAAGGACTTAGGCAGGGCTGCAGTATGCCTCCGGCCCTGTTTAAAGCATGCAGGGTGAAGCAAACAAAAGTGGCCCAGAGAACAGAAGTCCAGGGTACAAAGAAACGCAGCAGAGAAATGGATGTACAGTATTAACCTGACCATAGCAGTTACTGAAAGTGGCCACCATTCATCTCTTCGCACTTTTGGGCCGTGGTCAGCAAGTTGCTGAAGGCGGATCGAAGCTGGAGAGTTACAATTGCTGCAGTCTCATCCGAAATGTTCTGCTGCAATTCTTGAAGACTTGAGGGCTGCCCACACAAAGTAATCGCGCACTGGCAGATCAGGTGACCTGGGTGGTCAGGTAGGGCCGCGACCAGACTGACCTCTGCTAACAATTCTGTCAGACATGAAGATTGTGTAAATGTGCTCCAAGGTTCGGCCGGCTGTATGTGCACTTGCTCCATCCTGTTGGAACTCAATGTAGGTCTTTGGCCGGCCGCTGGTGGCCGAGCGGTTCTAGGCGCTTCAGTCAAAACCGCGCGACTGCTACGGTCGCAGGTTCGAATCCTGCCTCGTCCATAGATGTGTGTGATGTTCTTAGGTTAGTTAGGTTTAAGTAGTTCCAAGTTCTAGGGGACTGATGACCTCAGATGTTAAGTCCCATAGTGCTCAGAGCCATTTGAACCATTTTTGTAGGTCTTTTCCTCCTCCGTTAATGCTGCCACAAATCATTTCAAAATGCTGGCAGTGTAACGCGCAGAAGTCCAGGGCACTTTTATTTGCCCCTCCAATGAAATATATGTTGGAACGGTGGAATCAATCAAGCGGAGGTATGAGAATTCATTTCCACAATAATACTATCTACTTATAGTTATTTGCCGCTGAACAAGCACTGGTAGCACGAAGTAGACATGATGCCAAATCTATGATAAAGAAGTTATGGAAACATTTGAACGAGGAGGGCTTGGAATAAATATGAGAAATCCAGCAGGCAAGAGAAGCAATTAAAATGCTAAATGGAGTTCTGTGGAGTCGTGTAGTATCAAAAGAAGCAGTTACTAGAGCAGAATTGCAGCTTGTTTCGCTCAGCGGAGATCTCACATATTTGCTAGGAACCACTTAAAGAAGGTGATGTTAAGCACAGAGATCACTACCATTTCACTGGTGCATGCTGAGGCGCTGCACGTGAGCTATAGCCCTCCCTATACAGTTCCAACCATATTCCATAATCTGGGCCATTACCGTGATCGTTACTTGATCACGAACATACGTGAACAAACGATAGACGGCGATGAAGAAGTTAAATTAAAAACGGGTCGTGTTTCTGTGCTGCCATCTACTACGGAGAACTATGAATCATTTATGAAGATTATTGCGATATTGAGCCAAGAGAGGCACTCCACTACAAATTTCCGATTTATCAATTTAAAAAATTGACATGCTCACTCGAAAAGTCTGCATTTACTTGGAATCAGATAATTCAAGATAATGAATACATATTTTCCTAATGGTCGTGAGTTTAATCTAGTCAGTCAGAAATGATAATTTCCATGTGAGTATGTGAACAACGAATCATTTTTACCGGAAAATAATTTATCCTCAACTGAAAGGTTAATTTATTCTCAACTGATAAGTTTAAAACTTTAATTACTAGGTGAACAGATAAACGAGGTGAATACCAGAGAGCTTATAATGTGTGAAATGTATTCAAGTGTAAAACGCTTGGTGACTATTCTGATTTATTTTAAAAAACTAATGTGCTACTACTTGCCGACATGTTCGAAAACTTCTCGCTAAGTGTCTTAAAATATATGAACTGTAACCTGATCAGTGCGTTACTTCACCTGATTTGGCAAGGGATGCTCTGCTGGAGGTTACTAGAGCAGAATTGCAGCTTGTTACCAATATTAAACAACTTCCGTTTATTGGAACAGGCTTTAGAGATGGTATTGGCCATTGTCCTTGTAGACATCCTGTTGCAATTGGCGAATGTTTCATTATATATGTTGACATGAATAGCCTTACAGCTGGGCAATGTTACATTATTTTTCAGTCACCTATTTTGTTTAGCTTTCCCCAGAGAGCATTGAATCTTTTGAAGTGGAAACTACATCAGACGATTCCAAGATAGGGTGCTTTGTAGAAATGGATCTCAGATATCCTACAGTGTTCACGATTTTCATTCAGATTTGTCCTGGTGTCCAGAAAAATGCAAGACAGTAATAAACCAAAGAAATTAATTTCGATCTTAGATGATAATAAAAACTATGTTATTCGCCAAAATATCTGAAACAATATTTACAACAGAAATTGATTTTCAAAAATGTTCATAGAATTTTGACTCGTAGACACTCTCTCTGGGTGAAGCCATACATTGAAATTAATGACCAAAATTGTATGAGTTTAACATTGATACTGAGAAAAAAATTTCAAAATGATGAATAATTCTGAGGAAAAACCACGCAAAATGTGCAAGCGATGTGGGACATAAAATTAGCAACATCCTGTGGAAGTAGATATGGAGTAGATGCATGAATTGGCAAATAAAGTTTTTAAAGGAGCGCCATTCTTAACGAAAATTTAATTGGCATTGAATTGTAGAGGCTTTATGTATTTTTTTGATAAACTCATTGCAATAAAAATGGCTGTTTTGCATGTTTCAAAAACCCTTCTTATAGACTTTCTATACACTGATCAGCCAGAACATTATGACCACCTACCTGATAACCCGTATGTCCACCTTTGGCACGAATAACAGCGGCGTTGTGACGTGGCATGGAAGCAATGAGCCATTGGTAGGTTGCTGAAGGAAGTTGGCACGATATCTGCATACACAAGTCACGTAATTTTCGTAAACTCCGGGAGAGAGGCGATAAGCTCTGACGCCACGTTCAATCACATCCCTGCTGTGTTCGATCGGATTAGGGGGCCAGCACATCAAGTGGAAGTCAGCAATGTGTTTCCCACCCACTCCATCACATAGAGCATTATCTTGTTGAAACCTGCCACTACTATCCGGAAAGATGATCGTCATGAAGGGGTGTGCCTGATCTGCCACCAGTGTACGAAACTCCTTGGCCGTCATGGTGCCTTACACGAGCTCCACTGGATACATGGATGCACACGTGAATGTTCTCCAGAGCATAATGGAGCCGCCAAGAGCTTGTGTCCGTCCCACAGTGCAGGAGTCAAGAAGCAGTTCCCCTGGGAGACGATGGATTCCCACCCTCTCATCGGAGTGATCAAGAAGGTACCGGGATTCATCAGACCCTGCAACGCTCTGCCACTGCGCCAACGTCCAGTGCCGATGGTCACGTGCCCATTTCAGTCGCAGTTGCCGATGCCGTCGGCTGCGGAGGCCCGCCGTTGGGAGTGTTCGGTGCACTGTTTGTTCACACCTGTACTCTGCAAAGCATTAAACTCTGATGTTATTTCCGCCACAGTTCGGCGCCTGTCCTGTTTTACCAGTCTGCCCAGCCTACAACGTCCGACATCTGTTTCGCCACGTGCTGGAAGCACTCACCGCAGCACTCCTCGAAGACCCGACAAGTCGTGGAGTTTCCGAAATGCTCATGCCGAGCGTCCGGGCCATCACAATCTGCCGTCGGTCAAACTCAGATAGATCGCGCACCTTCTCCATTCTAGACAAGTACAGCACTCTCACTGATACTACATGCACTTTGCGTGTGTTTGACAAGCAGTAACTCCTCGCCAGGTGACACTGCTACCTCCTGGACGGGTTTATATCGATAGTAGGTTGGTAATCATAACGTTCTGGCTGATCAGTGTATATTAAATATTTGTCTGGAAAATTCTGTAAAACTGTGCTACACAGACACCTGTAGTTTAATTTATCACATTAAAGCTCAAAGTGTTATGAGGATATAAACAACGATGGCCATACATGGCGTGATACTTCAATTTCCCTCCAAATAACACATACAATATGCCGCTGTTAAATAGAAAAAGAGGTTAGAGTAACGAAAGACGAAATGAATGTTGAACCTATTACCGAATTCATCGGTCTAAGAGCAAATACGTATGCAATTGAGACCACATAAGGTACAGAGCAAAGGATGTAAAACAGTCTTCTGTTAAGGACTTAACGATCGATAATTACAGGCAATGTGTGTTGGATTCTGAAACAAAAACAACTGTGCAGTATGTAATTCAATCAAAGCGCCATGTCGTTTCTACCGTTAAACAAAACAAGCTAGGTTTACGTCAGGATAATGTGAATACATTGGCTTGGAATCAAAAAACTGGCTCTAAGCACTATGGGACTTAACATTGAGGTCATCATTTCTGTAGACCTAGAACTACTTAAACCTAACTAACATAAGGACGTCACACACATCCACGCCCGAGGCAGGATTCGAACCTGTGACCGTAGCTGCAGCGCGGTTCCAGACTGAAGGGCCTAGAAACGCTCGGCCACAGCGGCCGTCAGCTTGGAACCACTACTGCCTGAAAAAACATGATGGTGACTGATTTTACGTGAAAATGTAAAAATGTGACGTGTGTGTGTGTGTGTGTGTGTGGGCGCGCGCGCGCGCGCGCAGGCGCACGCACGCCACGATGGCTCCAATTTACATGATTCAGGTGAAGCTTACTTAATCTTTTTGGAAATGCTGTAGTATTGGCAAAACTTTTTTGGGTTTTAATAAAAAGACACACTCAATTCCTGTATTACTTTCTAAGGGGAGAGAGAGAGAGAGAGAGAGAGAGAGAGAGAGAGAGAGAGAGAGAGTGAGAGAGGGAGGGGGGGGGGGGAGGGGTGGAGATGGCATGACATAAATATTTTTAAGTGAAGTATGGAATACAGAAGTATGTGTCTATGTGTATATCTGATGGTCCCAATTTGCACACTGTAGGTGAAAATTATAAAATTTTTGTAACATAGCGCCAATGCAAGCGATTGTTGTTTAATTTTTTGGGAATGCTGTGGTACGGACAAATTCTTAACCTAACGCAATTTTTGCGAAATTCAAGTGAAGCTCTCATAATTTTTGAATATGGCACCAGTTCAGGCGAAGGTTAAGTAGTTTTTCGATATGCTGTACATCTTTGAGCATGGCGCCATTTTTACACAATTCAAGCGAAGCTTACATAATTTGGCAGCTACATTGTGAGTGTGTCCTTCATTTTAATGCCTGATAAAATAATATGCTGTCATTGGCTGGAGAGGAGAGGAGCGGGGGGCAGGCAGGCAGGAGCGATGCGTGATGGTGTCAGTGAAAGGGAGTGTGGTTTGTCATGTGGTGACGATATCACTGATAAAGAAGACATGCCTTACGTCATCTTTATTGCGACGTCATCGTAAAGATGACGACGTCATTAATAAGAGTAATAACGTCATTGATAGTGGGAGTGTGGCTTATGACGTCATGTGTAGGGCAGTGATCTGCTCGTGTGACATCACAGACGTAAACGACGTGGCTCAGAGTCGCCATAGCCATACTACCGTCGAAATGGCGTCGAGCTTTGTGCGCACATTTTCGTGCAAACTGCGATGAAGATGCAAATACGAACCAACTCAAACCAAGACTGAGGTCAGAAGATGGCTTCGTAATTCTGTTTTTCCATAAGCTGTGGCAAAAATTTTGTCATGGTTGAGTCGTTACAGCTAACGACAGCCAAAGGCAACGACACGTATGGCAATGAAGACGAGTATTTGCTATCACTCACCTGATGGGACTAAACAACAAGTGTTCATTCCAACTACGATTTGTTGTTAGTGCAGAGTGATACCCCTATGTATTTCCATGGAATACTGCCAGTATGGAGGTCTATTAAAATTACCTCCTTCCTTACGGTAGTGCAGCAGTTGACGACGTCATCCTACACAGCTGCAACGTCCGCGGGTCTGTCTTTTCAACAGCAAGCAGTTCGGTGTATATAATTACCAACTCCCCCTCCCGTCTTAAATCTCAAGGAGCGTGGTTCAGCTGCCCTCGCAGACCTCTGCAGACTTTTCTGTGCTGAGGGCTGCTGTGAAATAAGAATGAAATTCTCATACCCTGGAGCTCATAAACACTAAAATCAACGCCGCACATTTCTTGATATGATGTATCATGCCCTACATAATCATTGTCCATTTCATCTTTATTTGTCCTATATCAAACCGAAACATTAGTTCACATTTATTAGTTCAAAAGTATGGGGTTTGACACGACCATTCACCGAGATAAATACACTGAGGTGACAGAAGTCGTGGAATAGCGATACGCACATATACAGGAGGCGGTAGTATCGCATCACAAGGTAGAAAAGGGCAATGCAATGGCGGAGCTGTTACTTGTTCTCAGGTGATTCACATAAAAAGTTTTCCGACGTGATTATGGGTGCACGACGGGAAATAACAGACTTTTAACGCTGATGGTAGTTGGAGCTAGACGCATGGGACGTTCCATTCCGGAAATCGTCAGTGAATTCAATATTCTGAGATCCACAGTGTGAAGAATGTGACGAGAATACGAAATTTCAGGCTTTACCTCAAACCACGGACAGCACAGTGGCCTACGGCCTTACTCCTACCGAGAGTAGCGGCGCTTGCGTTGAGTGCCATCAGACAAGCAAAACCGCCTGAAATAACTGCGGAAATCGATGTGGGACGTACGACGAATGTATCCATTAGGACAGTGCGGCGAACTTTGGCGTGTTTGGGCTATGGCAACAGGCGACTGACGCGGTTGTCTTTGCTAACACTACGACATCGCCTGTAGGGCTTCTCCTGGGCTGGTGACCGTATCAGTTGGACCCTAAACGACTGGAAAACCGTGCATTGGTCAGATGAGACCCAATTTCAGTTGGTAAGAGTTGATGGTAGAGTATAGTGTGGTGCAGACCCCACGAAGCCGTGGACACAAGTTGTCAACAAGGCACTGTGCAAGCTGACAGTGGCTGAATAATGGTGTGGGCTGTGCGTACATGAAATGGGTTGGATCCTCTGGTTCAACTGGACCTATCATTGAGTGGAAATGGTTACGTTCGGCTACTTGGAGGCCCTTTGCAGCCATTCGTGCATTTCATGTCCTCAAAGAACGATGGAAATTATATGGGTGACAATGCGCCATATCACTGGGTTATGATTGTTCGCTATTGGTTTGAAGAACATTTTGGGTAATTTGAGAGAATGATTTGGCCATCCAGATAGCCAGAGATGAATACCATCAAACATTTATGGGACATATTCGAGAGGTCAGTTCGTGCACAAAATCCCGCACCGCCAATACTTTGGCAATTATGGACGGTTATAGAGGCAACATAATTCAGTATTTCTGCAGGGGGCGCCCAAAGACTTGTTAAGTCCATGCCACGTCGAACTGCTGCACTATGAAGGGCAAAAGGAGGTCTGACAATATTAGGAGGTATCCCATGCCATTGTTCACCTCAGTGTATAGTGCTCATTGTTCAGTGGTATCAGCAAAGGTAGGACAGATATAATATGACGCTCCGTATTGCTGCTCTGCCCATTACAGTAAACCAAGGACTTATGTAACTTTATCACATTACGAAAGCTTTCGATACCATCTTATTTTCAGCCATAGTTATACCGATTTTCGGATATATAGTGTCTGATTCATGGTTTTGGATATTTACACAATGTTGTCCCTGTCTGGCGAAGTTCTACCGTGCATAAAGTTACTCGAGTATATATGGATATTTACACACGTCAACGAGTTACTGTATTCTACGAAAATTAGTCTTCCTATGTATGTCTCAACAAAAAATGAAATACAACTTTGTTCTCAAGTTTGTATTTTAAAATCACATTAAAGTCTCTTGTGAGAATGTCACTTATATTTGTGCAATTTATCAACCTATATTATGCTGATTTTATGACGTGGCTCAGCATTTGTGTTTCTGAAAAACAATTCAGTTGTTTTGTCACTTTCGTAAGTATCTTTTATTTCTATTATATTTTCAAAGTATTTTCATGTGTGAAATATGCCATCGAACTTTGATTTGTGACAAATGTTAAAACTGGGAATGTAAACAACATTAAGTTTAATTTTCAAACGTTCTGTATGCTTCCAAAACAATATGTCACCAATATGCTCTGTAATTCTGACTCCAAAGGCGTCACTAGTTTTTCGAGTATGCTCGAGTACAGCTCACGAAAGTTTTTGATATGAATGGTATGAACAAAGACCCACGGCGCACCAAGCTATGTTATGCAAACTCTGGCTTTAGTTATTGTGAAAAATCTTTCTGGCATGTCTTCTGAATTGTAAGAAGTCGAATAAGAATTGGATAAGAAAAATTAATGAACAATTCTTCAGTCACCGCTGAAAGATAACCTTGACGAACATCTAATTTCATAAAGGTTATCAACTAGACAAGAACCCTAAACGCGATGCCAACTGCAGGTTAAGTAAATTCATCTTCGATATTACGTTCTCCTCTTAAAACATTACTATAAATATTGCATTAAAAGAGTGCTCACTTATTTGGAATGAATCTGGACTTCTAACGTACGTCTAACATTAAGGGGAAACTTTATTCTGTGTTCGATAAATGCGACAACAGAAGGTCAACGTACATCTTAATACAAAGTGAGTGACGCGTTTCCCAAGGAGTTCATAGCCCTGCGCAGCCATGACAGAAAGTTCTTCGGCGACTTTTACGTCACATCACAGCCTTACGGCAGTGAGGGGACCTTTTATTAGTGCCAACGAAACGACAATTAAGCGCATTATAATTTGCTTTATAGCGCAACAAATATGTTACTAGTACGTTTAATCACATGTTTCGTTTCCTCTGGCGGAAGTCAGTTATATGATTCCTACTTGTAAGTTTTATTTGCTGACATGTTTAAGCAATCGTGCTTTTTCCTGAAAGGGAGTATTAAGGAACGGTTATTTTGACAGCTTTTGGAAAGAGGAGGAAAGTCTATCCACTTGTAGCGTGATACTGACGCAAAATAATAGGGCGATGTGCTGAAAGTGAGACTGAAGATTGTCAGCTCATGCTCTTTCAACTCAGGTTTTCCGTGACTTTCAGATCTGGCTGTGGTCTCCTAAACGGAAAAAAATCAAACTGCACAGCGATTCGTTTTCCACGTTAAGCTATAACACTACTTAATGGTTAGAAAAGTCAGTTCCAGGGTCGGAGTAAGCAAAGAGGACGCCAACTCCAGTGGGGTCATGCCTGTTAAAGAAGCGAAGCACGATGTTCACTTCAACCTACACAGTCATGACAGTTTTACTGCAAATTTGTACCCGTGAAGTGGTATTTTAGTGACTTAACTTCTGAACAGTTTCAGTATGAATAACTTTGTAAGAAACAAGTGTGAAGCGATGTCACGTTTTTGTGTTCTAGGTACCTGAAGCATTATATTTTCTAATCAGGCATAATTCAAAATGTATGTAATAAGAAAGAAATCAACTAAATAATAGGAAGATACATGTTCACTGACATTATAGGTCTACTTTTCTCAGCAGCGGTTTCAAATTTCGTCACATAACTACAGTGGCCCCCTGAGCGAAACCATTGTACTTCAAAGAAGTGTGCACCACATACGATAATCTACAAGTGACTGATGGACACCTGAAGATGACTCTCAAAGACATTTTAGATCCGTTTAGAAACACAGAACTCATCTAATATTTCATAGGAAAAGTACACTATCTGACCAATAATATCCAGACACACACAGTGGACATTAATATAAGGTGTGTCCACCCATCGCCTTTATAACGGCTTGAACATTTCCGAAGACACTGTCATTGAGGTGTCTGAATGTCTGTGGAGGAACTGCAGCCCATTCTTCCTCAAGACCCGAAAGCATTGACGGTAGTAATGTAGGACGTTGTGGTCTGGAGTGAAGTCTACGTTCTAACTCGTCACAAAGGTGTTCCGTTGGGTTCATCTCTGGATTCTGGGCAGGCTGGTACGTTTCAGGAATATTACTGTCCACAGCCATTGTCTCACAGATCCTGCTTTATGACAGGGTGCAGTGTCGTGCTGACACGAACAATCATCGTCACCCTACTAACGTCTACCGTGCGCGGTACACAATGCTGCAAAATGTGTTCTTATCCTTGCGTATTTAGTATGTTCTTAAGTGCAGCATGGGGACCACACCCCAACCACTAAAACGTCCCCATGCTGCAACAATATAAAATAGATACTGCATTAAGGAAAATTAAAGAGATCTTTGGAGTGAAGAGAGCCACTTGTATGAATATCAAGAGCTCAGATGGCAACCCAGTTCTAAGCAAAAAAGGGAAAGCCGAGAGGTGGAAGGAGTATATAGAGGGTCAATACAAGGGCGATGTTCTTGAGGAAAATGTTATGGAAATGGAAGAGGATGTAGATGAAGATGAAATAGGAGATATGATACTGCGTGAAGAGTTTGACAGAACGCTGAAAGACCTAAGTTGAAATGAGGCCCCGGGAGTAGACAAAATTCCATTAGAACTACTGACAGCCTTGGGAGAGTCAGCCCTGACAAAACTCTACCATCTGGTGAGCAAGATGTATGAGACAGGTGAAATACCCTCAGACTTCAAGAAGAATATAATAATTCCAAAGCCAAAGAAAGCAGGTGTTGACAGATGTGAAAATTACCGACCTATCAGTTTAATAAGTCACAGCTGCAAAATACTAACGCGAATTCTTTACAGACGAATAGAAAAACTAGTAGAAGCCGACCTCGGGGAAGATCAGTTTGAATTAAGTAGAAATGTTGGAACACGTGAGGCGATACTGACCGTACGACTTATCTTAGAAGATAGATTAAGCAAAGGTGAACCTGCGTTTCTAGCATTTGTAGACTTAGAGAAAGCTTTTGACAATATTGACTGAAGTACTCTCTTTCAAATTCTGAAGGTGGCAGGGATCAAATACAGGGAGCGAAAGGCTATTTACAATTTGTACAGAAACCAGGTGGCAGTTATAAGAGTCGAGAGGCATGAAAGGGAAGCAGTGGCTGGGAAGTTAGTGAGACAGGGTTGTAGCCTATCCCCGATGTTACTCAATCTGCATATTGAGCAATCTGTAAAGGAAACAAAAGGAAAATTCGGAGTAGGAATTAAAATCCATGGAGAAGAAATAAAAACTCTGAGGTTTGTCGATGGCATTGTAATTCTGTCAGAGATAGCAAAGGACCTGGAAGAGCAGTTGAACGGAATGACCAGTGTCTTGAAATGAGGGTATAAGATGAACATCAACAAGAGCAAAACGAGGATAATGGAATATAGTCTAATTACATGGGGTGATGCTGAGGGAATTAGATTAGGAAATGAGACACTTAAAGTAGTAGATGAGTTTTGCTATCTAGGGAGCAAAATAACTGATGATGGTCGAAGTAAAGAGGATATAAAATGTAGAACGGCATTGACAAGGAAAGCATTTCTGAAGAAGAGAAATTTGTTAACATCGAGTACAGATTTAAGTGTCAGGAAGTCGTTTCTGACAGTATTTGTATGGAGTGTAGCCATGTATGGAAGTGAAACATGGACGATAAATAGTTTGGACAAGAAGAGAATAGAAGCTTTCGAACCACGGTGCAACAGAAGAATGCTGAAGATTAGATGGGTAGATCACATAACTAATGAGGAGGTACTGAACAGAATTGGGGGTAAGAGAAATTTGTGGCACAACTCGACTAGAAGAAGGGATCGGTTGGTAGGACATGCTATGAGGCATCAAGGGATCACCAATTTATTATTGGAGAGCAGTGTGGAGGATAAAAATCGTAGAGGGAGACCAGGAGATGAATACACTAAGCAGATTCAGAAGGATTAGCATGGAGAGCTGCATCAAACCACTCTCTGGACTGAAGATCACAACAACAACAGCTGCAACAACACGTCCTCCATACTTCAATGTTGGCACTACTCGTGAGGGCAGTTAACGCTCACCCCTCACTGGACTAACTAAAACCCTTCCATCGGACTGTCACATTCATCATTCCAAATGACTACTGTCCTATCATGCACTGTCCTGTGACGTCGCTCTTTATACCTCTTCATTCGCCGCTTAGCAGTGACTACAGAAATGTGTGGCTGGTGTGGAGCTGCCAGAGCATTGTATCACATTCTTTTTGAACTACTTACACATAATCAGTGTGTTACCTGGACTGCCGATAGTACATAGGAATTTACGAGTAATTACTTGTGATTCCATCCAGAGATCGCGGTGCCACACCAAAGTCGGCAACGCGAATCTATACCACAGACATCGGCGAGGGCTCGCTTTAATCCGTAACAACCAATGGAAGACCCTCCAGAAGACCACGCCTCCCTCTCAGTACAACAGCAACCTTGCGCTGAGGAAAGTATAGTGACGAGCATGAAAGAGCTGTGCGCAGTTCGCGGCGTCGTCTGAAGGAGTCAAAATCATAGTGTAGGACCAACGAGTTGTTAAAGTTACTGATGTACTTTTATTTAGTAAATGTTTAAAATTATGCCTCAAGAGAACAGTTTGTTAATTAGGGCATCAAGTGATGCTTTGGAAGTCAATTACTGTTGTAAATTATCCAGCACTCGTGTGGCAAAGAAGTGTGGCAAACTTAAGTAAATCTTTTATTAATTTATGTAATAAAGTGAACTAATATTTTATGAGTTACAGCTGCTATGTGCCAGCTCATCGAGCAGTCAATGAACCACAGATGTGACCGGACGAAAGTACGCTGAAGCGTAAAAGAAAACAGTATAGGCATGTGTATTCAAATACAGAATATGTCAACAGGTAGAATACGCGCTGCGGTCGACAACGCCTATATACGACAACAAGGATCTGGCGGAGTTGCTACATCGGTTACTGCTGCTACAATGGCAGGTTATCAAGATTTAAGTAAGTTTGAACGTGGTGTTACAGTCGGCACACGAGCGGTAGGACACAGCATCTCCGAGATAACGATGATTTTCCCGTACGAACATTTCAGGAGCACACCATGACTATCAAAAAACGGTAAAACATCAGATTTCCGACATCGCTGTGGCCGATAAAAGATCCTGCAAGAACTGGACCAACGACGACCGAAGAGAATCATTCAACGTCACAGAAGTGCAGTCCTTCCGCAGAACCATTCAACGAAATGTCATCAATATGAGCTTTCGGAGGCGAAGGTGCTCTCGTGTACTCTTGATGACTGAACGACACAAAGCTTTACTCCTTGCATGGGCTCGTCAACATCGACAATGGACTGTTGATGACTGGAAACATGTTGTCTGGTCGGACTAGTCTCGTTTTAAATTGTATCAAGCGGATGGACGCGTACGGTATGGAGACAGCCTCATGAATCTATGGACCCTGCAAGTAAACAGCGGACTGTTCAAGCTGGTGGAGGCTATGTAATGGTATCGGGCGTGTGCAGTTGGAGTGATATGGGACCCCTGGTATGTCTAGATACGACTCTCACAGGTGACACTTACGTAAGCACCCTGTCTGATCACCTGCATTCATTCATGTTCATTGTGCATTCCGAAGGACTTAGGCAGTTCCAGCAGGACAATGCGACACCCCACATTCCGACGGACTTCCGACACCCCACACGTCCAGAAACACTTAGGCTGACCACCAAACTCCCCAGACATGAACATTATTGATCATATCTGGGATGCTTTGCAATCTGCTGTTCAGAAGAGATCTCCACCCACTCGTACTCTTACAGATTTATGGGCAGCCCTGCAGGATTCATGGTGTGAATTCCTTCCAGCACTACTTCAGACATTAGTTGAGTCCATACCACGTTGTGTTGCGGAACCTCTGCGTGCTCGCGGGCACCCTAGTGTACCAGTTTCTTTGGCGCTTCAGTGTATAGTTTTGCCTTGTCACGACATTCCTTGAGCCGACTTGAAGCAACTTTTACAATCACTATCCGCAATGCACGGCAGTCCTTGTCCGTCACTACATCAAGTCTGTCTGGTCTTGGTTTAGCTGCATTTCCATTTCACCACAACAACATCAACAGTCGATTTTGCTATCCCATGCAAATGTCGCTTCTTATTACAGTTGAGCCACTAACCAGAATGATGAATTGTGAACTTCAACGATTATACATATACTCAAGCATGATAAAATGCATAGCATATGCAGACGACGTGTTTGTCATCATACCACCAGAGCAGGATCTACAGAAATTCGGTGGTAAATGCACGAATATGACCAAGCTAAAAACAAGAAATCTAGCCTGATTTCGATCGGGAGAGAATTCTGAAGGGACGAAACACTGCATTCATAGTATGCGAGTGCATGAAACTGCTAGGAATAACGATGCGTAGCTGCCCTTTAAAAACAAAGACAGACAACTGAAAGAACTTTTTGCAATGATGAAAGACTGTCTACAACACAACAAAAGCAGAGTACATACATTGATACACACTCAAAAATATGGTCCGTTCGACGAGTACTACCCACGGTACAAAATATGGCTAAGAAAATAACGGTTGCAAAGAACTGCTATATCTGGACAGGTGAAATCTTCAAGGTGGGCATAAATATTATCACCCCTCCCCCCACCAGAAAAAGAGAACCTTGCGCTGGCAGATTTCCAAACAAAATCCAAGGAGCTCTTGATACGGAGAATGTTGCAGCATACTCTGCCAGTGCGCTGAGTGATGTTTTAGAGACATATAAGCCGGACAATAACCAGGTACCAATAAATCCGGGCTAAGTATACCATAAGGCGAACAGCATCAGGATGTTTCTATTGGAAATTGGCTACCTCCGAGCGAAAACAGGCATGTTGCAAGATCTAACCGCCGTCCTTCTATACCGGCTAGTGAACAATAATGGAAGTAAAGTATCACTCTAAGGGCTGGAACATTATCTGGAAGAACGTCAATATCAAAGTGTAAGGAATCGACATGGTACAAAATAGTCAATGACACAAAGCGAAGGAAAAAGTACTTCACAGAATGTGTTTGACAGTTTACGAAAATGTAGAGAGTGTAATCCTATCGACACCCTGCCAAAAAGATAGGTCTGTAGAGAGGTCAACGTCATATGGGAACAGAGTACGAAGAATATGGGTTTGATTTGCAGAACAAAAAATGGTTCAAATGGCTCTGAGCACTATGGGACTTAACTTCTGAGGTCATCAGTCCCCTAGAACGTAGAACTACATAAACCTAATTAACCTAAGGACATCACACACATCCATGCCCGAGGCAGGATTCGAACCTGCGACCGTAGCGGTCTCGCAGTTCCAGACTGAAGCGCCTAGAACCGCTCGGCCACTCCGGCCGGCATTTGCAGAACAGCAAGACAGCACATCGCATCATCATCGGTGCTACAACCAGACGAAACCTACTATCCCACAACCACGAAAAACACCTGGAGATAGTTGATAGGACACATTCCACACTGGTTAAACAGAGAATAGAGAGGTCTGTCTTATCTGGGCTACAGAGTATACATCGCAACCTAGGCGCAACTATTAACGAAAGACGCTAAATATAGAAAAGGGAGTGCTAATTATATCTCAGTACTGGAACTGATGAAAATTTCGGATGGAAGAAAAGTAAAAGAAATAAGGAGAAAAAGGAGTAGATAGAATTAAGAATTCCGCTATTGCAGTTTCTGTCTGTGGACTGCTTCTTCCAATGAATTTGGTGCTTTGCCCTTGCTAACGGATACAATGTATACAAAGACATGCTTAGAAGGAAAACAAATGAAGCATCTGAGGTGGACGACATAGCTGTGGCTGATCACTTTCCTAAGTTGACGTATTTTTATCGTATACCCAGTGTCACAGATAGTTTTGAACAGCTATCCACTGAAATTGGGAAGAGGATAAGGGACCATGTTCTTAAACGTTACGTGCTGAACCGAAAAAAAAACCAGAAGAGATTGCTGAGGAAGAAATTAACGTCACAAACAAGGTCTATGAAGCAGCCAAGATGGTGGCAGTGAAAATGCTGAAGAAGAAGAAGTTGATGGTGATGATCAAACTGCTGGTAAGATGACACTGCAACTTTACCCACTAAAAGAAAAAAGAATTATTCCTGTGGTAAAACGTGAAACTTACATATATATTTCAAAAAAGAAAAATTTGTTGTTAGTGGTTCTCTACTGACAACACATCTGTCTCCCCCCCCCCCCCCCCCCTTCCTTTTACACTAGCGGGTCAATCTCTCATGACATGTAGTGGTCAATTCCGCATTAAATAAGCGCGTCCAGATGCGTTCGATCAGATAGTGTAACTGAGCGTATTAACAACAAAGCAATATGCTCTTTCTGTCGATTACAGCCACAGCAGGGATTTTCTCTGCCTCGTGATGACTGGGTGTTGTGTGATGTTCTTAGGTTAGTTAGGTTTAAGTAGTTCTAAGTTCTAGGGGACTGATGACCATAGATGTTAAGTCCCATAGTGCTCAGAGCCATTTGAACAGCAACAGCGTGATTCTGTGATTAATGAGGGAGGATGACATTCTGAAGGAAATAGGCGCCAAGTCTCCTTCAGCCGACACGATCAAGTTTTCCATCTATCATCTACCGATCACAGACACTGAAGATTATGTGCTGCTGTAAGTCGTCTTCATTTCCTTCGTTTAGCCCTTCGGTGCTACTAGAGGGAAGTATGCTACATTTCAGCTAGGGTCAGTACTGGTATTCACCTTCCGGGGTCGACCCTAACACAACTCAAGATTGTACACATACTCATCAAAACCACTGGGTGTCAAAGTTAGAAGTAAGACAGCAGACGCTCAACCGAACCAAGTTCCCTCAGCTAGGAAGACTTGCACTAGCCTGTCAGCCAGACTTAATCTTGTAGGATGGATCAGATTTTTCGGTGTATTAAAATTCCTTGTGACACCGTATAAGCTTTCCTGACTAATTTTATCATAGCACTCTCAAAATAAATTCAAATGATATCCACTGTTATAGTCACCAAATAAGCTTAGCAGGCAACAGAATTAATGTGGCAAGAAGTGAAGCCTTTACCACCGAAAGTAGTAATTATAAAGAATGTAGCTCGCTTACACCCAGGACCTATACAACCCCTTCACATAACCAAACAGGGTTGGGCAATACTACTGCAAAAATGACTGCATCACAGATTAGCAACAATTTTACGATAATTTATTAATAGGAATATAACACTACTTAACTTCAGTTTGAAGATGGCACGTGGTAACAGATCAAATTTCACTTGCACTGATCTGTTCTAGTTCTGAATCCAGTTACTCTTCTTGGCGGCGACTGTAGTATTTTCTTGATGCTGTCTCGAGGTACTGATGATACTATTGCTACTGTCTTGATACTGACTTGTGAGGAGCCAAGTATCTGCATATACCCAGATTTGACGGATACCCACTTGGGAGGTATTTCAATGACATGGGGCGGAAGCATAAAACAAGAGTTGCCTTGTTGCGCTCTCTTTTGGAGCCTAGCCTTATCTCAGTAGCTCCTGAGTATTAGGCAGCTCAGTGCTCGTCTGTGCGTAGCTGTGTTCCGAATCTTCCGGAGGACATCGCTTCCACAGCTGACCGTTCCGTGTGAAGCCTATTCTGGTAATCCTCATGGAGCTCTCTATAATTTTTCCACATTTGTTCAACAAAATTGTTGATCACATTTTAGATACCGTAGTTAGGACCGATATTCTCAGGTAATTGTTGGAGTCCATATATTGACCCTTTCTGTGAACTAGATGTCTGTACTCCTTTCCATTCTTAAAACATTTTATTTGTGTTTCATATCTTATCTACGAGGGGCGTTCAATAAGTAATGCAACACTTTTTTGTCGTCCAGTTTCGGTTGAAAAAATGCGGAATTTGTTGTGAGACCTCGTGGAATATTCCTGCTTCAGCACCCACAGTTTCATGTAGTTCCAATAGGTAGCGGCTCTATATGTAGCGTTGAAAGTGACGTCTGTAATGGGGGTGCATTCCAAGCAGAGAGCTGTCACTGAGTCTAGCAGAGATTCACAGGCACTTGCAGAATGTCTAGGGAAATCTGCCAGTGAACAAAACCACGGTGAGACGTTGGGCGACGCATCTGTCGTCATCGTAACAATATCGCGCGAACCTGTCCGATCCCCCGCATTGCGGCCGGCCACACAACGCTATGACTACTGCAGTTTTGGAACGTGTGCACATTCTCATTCGACATATCGGAATCAAACACGTCGCTCCACAACTGGACGTTCCTGTTGGTAGTACTGACACACTCGTCAAACCAGCTGGAATGTTCAAAGGTCTATTCCTGCTGTATTCCTCGTCGCGTAACAGAAGACCATAAACAGCAACGCAGGACCATCTGCGACGAACTACTTGCAGGCTACGAGGCTAATCGTGACAATTTCTTGCCGAACGTCGTCACAAGCGATGAAACATGCGTTCATCAGCTCAAACGAGAACCAAAACGGCAATTCATAGAGTGGCCCACACCACCAATCTTCCGAAGAAAAATTTCAAAGCTGCACGATCAGCCGTTAAAGTCAGGGCGACGGTCTTCTGGCACTCTGTGCGGGTTATTCTGTTTGGTACTCTCTCGAAATTGTAGAGACGACATCAGCGTGTTGGCCGCCACAAAAATGCAAACGAACTTCTCCTTCTCCATGACATCGCCAGGCCTCACACAAGCTTGCGCATCCGAGAGAACTCACGAAACTTCATTGGAGTGTTCTTCCTCTTCCAACCTACCGCCTGGATCTCGCACCTTCCGACTTCCTTCTGTCTGACCCAATGGAGGATGCACTCCGTGGGAAGCAGTACGTGGGTGATGGGGAACTTATTGACGCAGCGAGATGTTGTATTCGACGTCGACCAGTGGAGTGTTACCGTGCCGGCACACAGGCGCAAGGCCGTCGCATTTAACGGAAATTATGTTGAAAAATAGGTTTTTGTAGACAGGAGACTGGGGAATAGTACGATGTACTTGAATCCTGAACAAAACCAACCTGCTTTCAGAAAAAAAATGTCTTATATTGTTTATCGAGCGCCATCTCGTTCCAGATCTGATATCTAACGATGAAATTGTCCTTTTTTTCAGTATTTCTGCCACAATCCTATTATCTCCAATGCCTTATAGTTCTCCTGCCTATCCTAGCTCTTCTACAGCACTTCTGCATACTATAATGATTGTTGATAGGTCGTTTGCTTTTCCTACTTCCACCGTCTGGGGGCATCTGGATGGTTCTAATCTATCTTCATTGTGTAGTAAAGCGCCGAAATGCAATGGCCATCTTAATCATTACTTCCCACAGTCTTGTCATCCGTGTCTCGTATGTATCTGGTTGCAACGTGAGAGCTATTTATTCTCTATTGTTCGAAGGAACTTCCTTGCTGATTACAGTGCTCTGCCATTTCCAATAGTCATGCACATCTGCTCTTCCATGCAAAGAAATCTACGTCTTTCTCTTCTGACCTTCATAGAGTGTTCTTTATTCCAGTTATTTCTTTGTCAAGTACCTATTTGTGCTCTCTTTCTTGTGATTTCGCTGTACCGTTTCGCCAAATGTTTGGATGCTTTGCTTCACAAGGACAGGACAATTCCTTTTTCAACTATATCTAATTCAACAGTGGTCTTCGTCTCCTACGACTGTCTAATTGACCACATACGTTTGGTTCACGTTTGAAGAATTTTCGAAGAAGAGTTAGTGAATTCTGTTTTCCTCCACTTTTATTTGGACGGGACCAAAATTACCATGATTGCGAAACTGGGAAAATTCGAAACAGATATTAGTGGTTCCCTTCTATTTCCATTATTAAGATGACAGGAAAATACTCTCGAAACACCATTCCGTTGTATGAACCATTTCTCTGCCCAGCTTCTGAAGCACAGAGGCATTAATCAATGGCCGCTGGACACTCGATGTCTACCTTATCATGCGTCCGCTTGAGTAAATACACCGTGATGGCCTCTGTAGAGAGTAATTCACTTTGGATTCACACCACCAAAAATGCTACTAGTGATTCTTATAAGAGACGAAATGCTGTGCACGTTAACATAGCTCAATCAGCTGCATGCAGCTTCCAAGCCATCATACCTCGAAGATACACCGTATCCTCTTCTACAGACACACACACACTGCATGCAAAGTTCGTTCAAAAGACAACTTTACAGAACGAATCCATTCATCTTTACATGGGTAAACTGCATACTAGTTTCCGCAGACCCCTAGACAGGTACTGGACGTTAGACAGACGAGTAATCAAGCGAATAACAAATGTACCTAAAAAGATGACACATCAAACCAAATGCATGCAAAACATGAAGTAATACTCTTTCCAGAGTACCACATTGCATGGGAAGGACCGTGTTCACCACGCCAAATACCTTTGGGTCAGAGATAGCTACAAGATGACAAACCGATAGAGGTGGCGCGGAGGTAACACATGCATTGCGCTCGTATTCCGAACGGTGACTGTCCATTGCTAAATGACTTGTATTTCTGTAATCCTGAATTTCCCTGAACATCTGTGTACTTCCTTTTTTCCTCGATCAATTGGCGTATTTATTGTGTTACCCACGGCTTCTTTGCAGTTACCTTCTTTGTACCACTATTTTTCTTTTCAGATTCTGTGGTTGCCCTTTTCAGATAGGTCCATTCCTCTTCAACCGAACTGCCTACAGAGTTATTCCCTGCAGTGTCATCATAACTGTATATATATATCGTACCACACCTGTAGCTGTATGCCGCACATTTTCGCGTTAAAAAAGGAGAAGGAAACAAGAAATGAATCCGGATAAACCGGAACTCCGGATTAACGAGGGCCGGATAAACGAGGTACTTCCACTAAGAGAAGTCGCAGCACTCAGTTGGCAAGAAAGGTAGAGGGCCAGGGGAGCAGGTGGAAAACTGTTCAGAAAACAGCGACGTGGCGTAATAACACAATAGCAGCAGCCATGCGGCTGAGTGTTTTCGAAGCGTACAATTTTTGGGCAGTCGCTGTGACGCCTTTTCAATTCACCTGTTGGTCCCGACCTCCTGACGAATCGTATTCGAAATTTCTTGTTTACCGCAATCGACACATTTAGAAACTCGTTTGGGCACTTTCCCATACTCGACCACTTTTGAAGCGAA
The DNA here is from genome assembly GCF_023864345.2 of Schistocerca serialis cubense. Lineage (NCBI taxonomy): Eukaryota > Metazoa > Arthropoda > Insecta > Orthoptera > Acrididae > Schistocerca > Schistocerca serialis. The sequence continues at coordinate 421,246,514 of NC_064639.1, read as the reverse complement.
GACACATTATACGGAGTGGAACATAAATCAGTTGTCACTAGCAGCCGTTGGCCTTCGTTTTGGCTAGCGTAGTGATAGTTGTGAACTTGACTACTGCGTAGTACCAACAAGTCATCTGGAGCTAAGCGTTTCTTGAGATTATGTTTTTTGTTGTTACCTGAGACACAACGAATAGAAAGTTAACAACAGAACAGTGTCCAGAATGAAATTTTCACTCTGCAGCAGAGTGTGCGCTGATACGAAACTTCCTGGCAGATTAAAACTGTGTGCCAGACCGATACTCGAACTCGGAACCTTTGCCTTTTCGTGGGCAAATGCTCCACCAACTGAGCTACCCCAGCAATACTCACGCCCCGTCCTCACGGCTTTAATTCCGCCAGTACCTCGTCTCCTACCTTCCAGACTTCGCAGAAGTTCTCCTGCGAACCTTGCAGAACTAGCACTCTAGGAAGAAAGGATATTGCGGAGACATGGCTTAGCCACAGCCTGGGGGACGTTTCCCGAATGAAATTTTTACTCTGCAGCGGGGTGTGCGCTGATATGAAACTTCCTGGCAGATTAAAACTGTGTGCTGGACAGAGGCACGAACTCGGGACCTTTGCTTTTCGCGGGCAAATGCTCTACCCAGGAGAGCTTTTGCAAAGTTTGGAAGGTAGGATACGAGGTACTGGCGGAATTAAAGCTGTGAGGACGGGCTGTGAGTCGTGCTTCGGTAGCTCCGATGGTAGAGCGATCGCCCGCGAAAGGCGAAGGTCCTGAGTTCGAGCCTCGGTGCGGCACACAGTTTTAATCTACCAGGGAGGTTCAATAGAACAGTGTGTATTTGTTTTTCAAACGTGGTGGAAACATGACAATAATTATAGCGAAATTTGTGATTTTTTTTTTTTTTTTTTTGAGGAACGTTTTTCAAGCACTCAACCTCAATCTCGACAAGGCGTTCGCAAATTAAGTTTAAGATTTGAAGAGCATGGGTCGATAGCGAGATTTCCTCGTCAAGGCATGCCAACGTCTGTTACTACATAAGAAAATAGTGTCGTCGTGCAATTTTTTGTACAGTCTGAAAGAAAGGCAGATGGAACAGCAAGAACAAGCTTAAAAAGTTGCATTTTTGATAACTGATTCGTGGCCCGCCCTGCATTTTGAATTGTTAGCAGTACTCAAAAATCGCCTCATCTGGCGTCCCGCACAAATCCTCACGCACAACATGAAGCGTAATTTATATGTTGTGACGATTTAAAAAAATGCAGGTTGTCTCTTACTCATCGTCCTATAATTTTCTAAATTACTAAAATTTATTATTTTAACACTCCGTTCCTGCAACTAATTTAATTTTTTTTGTAGCTCGTTGTTATTAGCCTTGTTTTCTTGCTCAAAACAAATTTTGCAAGTAATGTGGAACAACGTATTATTACACGTAAAACTGTATTATGGGCGACCTGCTTCTTAAAATATCAGCAGCAGATCTTTAAATATACTGAAGAGCCAGAGAAACTGTTATACCTGATTAATATCGTGTAGGGCCCCCGCTAGCAAGCCGGAGTGCCGCAAGACAACGTGGCATGGACTCGAATAGTGTCTGAAGTAGTGCTGGAAGGAATTGACTCCATGAATCCTGCAGGGCTGTCCGTAAATCCGTAAGAGTATGAGGAGGTGGAGATCTCTTATGAACAGCACGTTGCAAGGCATCCCAGATATGCTCAATAATGCTCATGTTTGGGGAGTTTGGTGGCCAGCGGAAGTGTTTAAACTCAGAAGAGTGTTCTTGGAGCCACTCTGTAGCAATTCTGGACGTGTGGTGAGTCGCATTGTCCTGCTGGAATTGCCCAAGTCCGTCGGAATAGCCGGCCGCTGTGACAGAGCGGTTCAAGGCGCTCCAATCCGGAACCGCGCTGCTGCTACGGTCGCAGGTTCGAATCCTGCCTCAGGCATGGATGTGTGTGATGTCCTTAGGTTGGTTAGGTTTAAGTAGTTCTAAGTCTAGGGGACTGATGACCTGAGATGTAAGTCCTATAGTGCTTGGAGCCATTTGAACTGTCGGAATACACAATGGACATGGATGGATGCAGGTGATCAGACAGGATGTTTACGTACGTTTCACCTGTCAGAGTCGTATCTAGACCTATCAGGCCGCAGTGCCGTATTTTGCCTGTCTGCATATCTCTGTATTTGAATACGTATGCCTATACCAGTTTCTTTGGCACTTCAGTGCCGGCCAGGGTGGCCGGGCGGTTCTAGGCGCGACCGCTACTATCGCAGGTTCGAATCCTGCCTCGGGCATGGATGTGTGTGATGTCCTTAGGTTAGTTAGGTTTAAGTAGTTCTAAGTTCTAGGGGGCTGATGACCTCAGAAGTTAAGTCCCACAGTGCTCAGAGCCATTTGAACCATTTTTTGGCGCTTCAGTGTACAATCAATGAAATGAAACGAAATGTGGAACGTTTGTGTGGTATACTGGATTTACTGAGGTCTGAAGATGATCTTCGTTGATGGACGGTCTGTGCCCTGTAACTGGATTTATAACAAAATAAATATCGTAATGTAAAGATGAAGCCGTAATGCTTCAGAACAGTAGGTGCTGTCTGGGGCACGGATGTGAAGGGGAGAAGAGCTTCCGATGCTGCCACATTGGGTGCCACGGGTTTCAATTTCAGGGCAAGAGCCGGGGAATTAGTGTGGATCACGAGAGGCGCGACTGGAACGGAGGCGCAGCAGGGCGCCAGCGCTGGCGGTAACAGCGCAGCGCGCTGACTCTCACCATAAAGTATCTCACAGCTGCGGCGCCTGGCAACATACGGTATCTCACAGCTGCACCGCCTGGCTTCGTACAGTATCTCACGGCTGCGGCGCTTGGCTGTGCACAGTACTTCACAGATGCAGCGCCTGGCAGCATACAACGCCCCGCCATAGGCGTGACGCTCACCACAACAGTTGTCATACAGACACCTGTATTCTCAGGCCACAGTTCAACATTGCACCTGCAAATGACTGGTCTTTGTATGTGGTAAAATCTAGGGCTGGCACTCGCTTAGAGTGTGATATTTTAGGTTAGGTCTACTGTGTCTCTTAAGATTTTTAAACACAATACACGTATAACTGTAACCAGTTACTTCTCTTGTCCTTGCCAATAATCGTTCCGGAGAATAGTGCTTCCACATGGGTATTTCCATTGACCAAATTTAGATAATCTGTATGCACTCTTTATACGCAGAAAGTGGAGAGTGAAATGCAAATGCGATTCGGAAAATCGGATTGTGGCCATTGGAAGAGTGTGCTACAGATAGTTCTTAAACTGTACACATAAATCCTTTATATCTCAGCCAAAATAAGAATGAAAAAATGATATTAACGTCCTATAGTATTTATCTTCGTGTGAACTTATTTTTACCTTACAAGGCAATTATCAGAAAAGTATAAGAGTACGATGAGACTGACTGTGGAAAGTGTGGAGCAGTACTTGAGAGAATCAAGTTTCACCTTACGCGAGTATTACACTACGTGGCAATCACTACCTACGAAATATTCACGCAAATAAAACTGTCTCTGTTCACAAAGCTCAGTTGCACGTTATGTAGAAGAAGATTTAATGTTAAATACGTTGACACTTAGCAGTTCAATTACTGGGTTATTTCATGTGAAAGTTGTTACGAAAAGAATGCCACTGTTATAAACCATGCTTCACATTACTGCTGTCATGAGGACTGCATTACGGGACCGTTCTGATGGTAAGAGATGTATATGCCAGGTCCCCTCAAATATCTCAGAACATACTAACAAAATTTAAAAGAGTTTTTTCTTACTCCTTGGAACTCTAAGATCAGTCACGATTTTCTGAAATGCTTAAATAAATTTCTTCTTAATTAAATTTGACTAATCTGTTATGTCCCTAGCATTCAAATCATACTCTCTATTCCTAACAACTGGCAGACTTCCTGTAAACACAACTGTCATCTGCCAAAATAATATCACTGAGCTAGCTTCGGAGTGTTTGGCGTGCGATGTGCCAGAAGTGGAATACCGTACTATATAGCGTTACAAGAGGAACGGTGCGAAGCTGTTCCTGAAAAATAAAATAAAGTGAGCAATGTGTCCTAAATCGATTTCATGGAACTGCAATAGGATCAGTTCTCGTCCTTTTTAGGAGATTGTGTTATATTGTTACTTATATATTTTACCTGAGATATAGAAAAGTTTTTATCTATAATGTGCCTCATCTCACCTACTCTATTCAGTTTGATTCGTTGCTTATTCGACATTTAGTATTCTTGTTATGGATGCCCTACCAAGGATAACATTCACTCTCTGTTCGACGTATTTGTCACACTAATACTCATGAGAATCTAAATTCCTGTCTCCATTGCCCCTGATGATAATATTTTCCTCAACATGAAACTAAGCGTCAGGTAACAAATCATGCCTAAGAGCACGGTGCTGTCTCACAGATCAGCTGGCAGAAAGGATATAAACAGTAGTCATGAAATGATGCATTACTTGCTTTACTTTTTTCATTCCTCTATATGAATTACTTGTAGGTGTCATTGGAGGAAGAGTCCATTTATATCAATTATACGCAGCTCTTGATGAAGGAATTCGGGTGTGTACTACTACTACTATAAATTAACATCAAGAATAATAAACTCAATTAAGTTTTGTGAATTTGACCAGTCATGCTTTGTTTGAGTTAGTTTCCTGATCATGTATTTTAGGCCATCCTACCAATCTACTGTCTTACAAGAGACATTCACCAAACATTTAGCCGAATCTTGTTTTCTCTACTACCTGAAAACATGCTAAAATAGCACCAAGATTCTCTAACTGTATTAAACAAGTCACTGCGAAGAAGAACAGAAGCTTCCAATAATGATCAGAACACGTTCTCTTGAATTCTGTGTCCATTGTCAAAGGAGAGAATGTTGCAAGGGTTGAGGCCAGTGGTCGATGAAACAGTTTCGGCGGGAGTAGTCTGTGAGAATCCAACATGTGTTCCATAGATTAACTCTCTGTGACCTTCATGGACACGCCATTCTTCGGATACTGTGTACGTCGAAGTATTGGCAGATTACAAATGGCTTGTGTCGTCGAATTTTATTACCTTTCAGCTTGCTGCAGGGTATATAAGTGGTGGTCAGATGACCTTACTGACCCAGGTGTTTTTGAGATTCCTACTCAGAAGGTTCCTTACTAGGAACGCCGATGTAGCTTCTTTTGGTCTGTGCGTATTTTGTAAATTGTGTGAATCACGGCAAGACCTTCAACTAGCTTTTCATTTTTGTTCACCTTTAATTATACAAATGGAGGGGGTCATGATATGACAGTGATTGTGTAAGCTGATTTCACTTCCCCTTCTTAAGATCTTGTAGTCTAACGTGGTTCTGGGTACATTTATTTGCTTTATGGGCTAACTTTCGAAGTGAAGAGTGTTGTGAATATGAGACAGGCGACGCACTGCGAGGCCAAGTGGAACGAGCCATGGAGGCTGGTGGGAGCGCCGACATTTGCATCAACAGAGGAAGAAGGAACAGCAGGTAAAGTGCCTGCCTCTTTGTCATGCGACGGAAGTCGTTTTGGCGGAAGGAGAGTAGGCGGAAAGGTCGCTGTCGATTTATAGGACGGTCTGGTGGTGGCTAAGATAAAAAGCCTTCTTTCCTGGGGACTGAACTCTGTCGGTGTGTGGTAGGCGCTAGGAGTCCTGTTAAGTGAGGTACGTGGGCAGATAAACATCTCCTGGAGACCTACTTAATGGATGGTCCTTGGAGAAGACTCGGCTTCTAGCTTCGTGGCAAGCTTTTTAACACTGCACGTGAACTGTAATGTGATACTATCTTGTGGCAGAGTGAGCACCGATTTGAGTCTTAGTAATGACGTCATGAGGACGTAACACTGGATGGGGAGCTTTTCAGAAAAGAGGGGAACAAATTCGATTCATTGGCTCTAAGCACTATGGGACTCAACTGCTGAGGTCATTAGTCCCCTAGAACTTAGAACTAGTTAAACCTAACTAACCTAAGGACATCACAAACATCCATGCCCGAGGCAGGATTCGAACCTGCGACCGTAGCGTTCTTGCGGTTCCAGACTGTAGCGCCTTTAACCGCACGGTCACTTCGACCGGCTCGATTCATTGGCTTGTTGATGTTTACCCATTTCTCGGTGCGAAATATTGTAAAAGAAACAATAGGCCATTGGCGGGCTGTTACAAATTTTAAGTGGATTAATGGTCTCATTTTGTTGATGGTAAGACAGAAGCGAGTTGCTGGGATCTTGTTAGGTGATGTACTTGGACAAATGTAGATAACTGGTCGCCATGGGCACTAGGAGAGGGATGCAAGGAGGTGTACTTGAACCCCCTGTCTTGGAAGAAAATGGACGCAGAAAAAGATGAAATAAAATATTTATTATTATCTTATTTAAAGAAATAGTTATTTCAGTCTAAGCTTTGGAGAAAATCAGTATTTGAATAGGAACTTGAGGCATCTAGACTGTTGTCCAAAACGGTGTAACATCTTGTCAGTTAATTCCATATACTTCTTCACCCTTCTACTGTGAACACAGAGCATGCACAGGCCTCGTATCTCCCACCATAGACCGAATCCACGTCATAGCAGATCATAATGTACTAAATTAACGTTCAGTGTAATAATAAATGTTGTCACTGGAATAGTTAGGCCAATCTTGATTGCGTCGCACGTAGTTGGGTAAAACGAGGTGGCATTCTCAATTAAATTTGTGTGCTCCATGTATTTATTTAAGGTCACAGCTCGCGCATCATTTGCCTCAAACATTTCGTACCATACGGTAGTCTAGGGACTGAAATTCTGTAAGAAACTTCCACAATAGTTCTTTATTTCTTGCAACGGGTAAAAATGATGATCTGTCTAATTTTTTTTATGTTTTTAAGTTGGAGCTGCATAAACGAAAACGCGTTTGATGTGTTGAAGCAAATCAGTTGCTCAGAGAGGAAATTACAGAGTCTGAGTATGGGATGAAGACAGATATTCTGAAGAATTCTTCTACGTTTTCAGATAATTGATCTGATCTGTAGGTCTGCCCTGCCACCACTGGAGCACCTTTAAATTCAGCATCCAGTTCTTCGCATTTTTTCTTTGTTTTTAGTTTTCCTGAAGCTGAATTTGAAATCCGTCAAGGCATTAGTGCGGTGCAATTGAAGCACATCCGTTGGTTTATTCATGTTTTGTTTGTGTTTACTTGTTACAGTTGGTTGCACACGGGGTTCGCATGTGAGAGATTAGGCAGAAATCACAAATAATGCCACAATATAGTTTCACTTGTTGCAGTCGTGTAGAGTTGATATGTTTTGATTTTCGTTTTCATATTTGATGCTTTGAGCTCGCATAATTTTAATAAGATCATCAGAAAATTTTCTTATATTCTTGTACTTTTTGCCCAACGTGTATGACAGAAGGGAGGGAGGGGTATTTGGGATTTTATGTTGCCACAGTGCATTCTCTCTCTTTCTCAAAAAAAAAGTATGATGTCTTTTATTGTCCCAGCAGCATTTCTGACTTCACTGACATCGTTCAGGTCATTAACGATGACATTTAACACACGGCTATTGCACAGTGGAGGAACTGGAGTGTAGCATGCTTGTCTTTGACAATGTTGCGGACACCACCTGTAGGACCAGCCATTGCAACCATCTAGAAACTGAATAATAATCTCTGAAATGGCTTTCGCGTTCAACTCGTGGAACGGTACATATCCCAGAACATCTTCACAAATTATTACCTGGATCACAACGCAGATAGCAAACACCAGTCGCTAATTGTTATGTATTGCTTATGTTAGGAGTCTCATCAGCCAAAAACCGAAAAAGCAGAAGCCTGCTTCACCTCATCAATTATTTTGCGTCTTAGAACATCGCAACAAGTTTCCGTCAGTTAACTTCGAATATGATGTTATATGTTCAAGGAGGTTTTACGTCCCGACTCTCAATAATTTTTCAAAATCTTGTCTCCAGAGTCAGCTCGAAAGTGTAAAAGAGCTGTGAAAACAGAACCGTCATATACTTTCCCGCGAAGTGTGCGCTGACTGATGTTCCACACGGTTTCCTTCAACTTTTTTGTGATATCCTGTATTTACATCTTCATGAACAATTAAGTCCCTTTTATAACCATGACCTGTTGAAATATTTGTGAAGAAGCCAACAGGTCACGATGACAATTACTTTTCGCATGAGAATGTGCAGCTTCATGAGACTCTTGAAATTTAAGGCAAAGAGTAATGAGGAACTGTCCTTGTACAGCGCGCCGTACGGGAGGTCTAAACAAAACACGTGTTCGACACAGACCTCGTTTAGGTCCCTAAACCTGGGAAGGCCAACCATGCGTAGCCTGTAAGCAATTCAGATCGAAAGGTTCGTTTACCATCAAGGCTTACGTCATCTTTAAAATCGTACGTTCTACTAGGTGTCCAAGGATTTCTCAATAACTTCAAACGTAGATCGTCGTTAATACAACCCAGTAGCTAATAATGAATTAGTTGTGCTACTGATAGTGAAATCGAGCGATACAGTTTGTAGAATTACTATACTGATACTTATAAGCACAAAAAAAGGTTTGTGTTGACTGATACATGCAAGCTTTCACTCAGAAACTGAACTCATGAGTATTCACTAAAAATTAGTGAATATTCTTTGTATTCATATAATCAAAGTATATCCATGGAGAAGAAATAATTCTGTAATTCTGTCATCAGAGACAGCAAAGGACTTGGAAGAGCAGTTGAACGGAATGGACAGTGTCTTGAAAGGAGGATATAAGATGAACATCAACAAAAGCAAAACGAGGATAATGGAATGTAGTCGAATTGAGTCGGGTGATGCTGAGGGAATTAGATTAGGAAATGAGACACTTAAAGTAGTAAAGGAATTTTGCTATTTGGGGAGCAAAATAACTGATGATGGTCGAAGTAGAGAGGATATAAAATGTAGATTGGTAATGGCAAGGAAAGCGTTTCTGAAGAAGAGAAATTTGTTAACATAGAGTATAGATTTAAGTGTCAGGAAGTCGTTTCTGAAAGTATTTGTATGGAGTGTAGCCATGTATGGAAGTGAAACATGGACAATAAATAGTTTGGACAAGAAGAGAATAGAAGCTTTCGAAATGTGGTGCTACAGAAGAATGCTGAAGATTAGATGGGTAGATCACATAACTACTTAGGAGGTATTGAACAAAATTGGGGAGAAGAGGAGTTTGTGGCACAACTTGACAAGAAGAAGGGACTGGTTGGTAGGACATGTTCTGAGGCATCAAGGGATCACAAACTTAGCATTGGAGGGCAGCTTAGAGGGTAAAAATCGTAGAGGGAGACCAAGAGACGAATACACTAAGCAGATTCAGAAGGATGTAGGCTGCAGTAAGTACTGGGAGATGAAGAAGCTTGCACAGGATAGAGTAGCATGGAAAGCTGCAACAAATCAGTCTCAGGACTGAAGACCACAACAACAACAACAACATTCTTTATTTTACGGAATGCAGTCCGCCTGACTCACCATATCTCGATCATACATTTTAAACTAAAGCCAATATGGTGGTAAACCAAACTCTAAGCGTCAAATTTTCGATACGCACGAGATATTAACATCGCGTGCTCAACCACAACATCCGTTAAATTACCAACAATTTCCCTAATTCAGTTTTAGAGGGAAACGAAATCAAGATGTGTAGAGACAACAAAAGATACGCGAATTAATTTGCGTACAAATACGAACATAACTTACCTGGAATGGATGCTGCTAAATGAGAAGTATCATCATCGATGCTGATCTTGCATTTTTTGCACAGAAAACGCATAGTCACTCGTAGTTTAAGAAAACAAACACCCAAACGCAAAGAATTATCCGCAGCTACTAGGCTAAGCAATGTATTATTTAGTTCTTGCACAGAGCTCCCCCCCCCCCTCCCCCCTCAACCCTCGATCCACATAAAAACACACACACACACACACAAACACACGCACACACACACACACACACACATACACATACACACTACGCAGCGTGCGAGGCCCTAGCAGAGATGTGTTCCAAATATACAAATTCATACACAGGCGCGAAATGCATATTTAGATTCATACTCGAATTCCGGAGGATTCAATCTTAGCACAAACGTCCAATTTTATGTAAGTAGGCCTACATTCCTGCACTTCTGAGATTGAAATGGTATACATTATATCGTAATAGTGTGATGTATAGATCGAGATGCACTCGCCTGAAAAAAATCCTGCTGGCGCTTTCATTGGTCACAGAGTGAAGAGGATGGAGGAATTCCGGAGAAGAAGTCACAGACAGGTGACGGAGGCTAGGTCGTGGCTGTGCTCTCAATTCACAGAGTCGCTGTGTCTTCACTCTGCTCACAGTACACTGAAGATTATGATAAGCATCGCTAATAGTTCCATCATGTTACGGCAAGCGAGAGTACTGTAGTTCAGTTGCAAGAAAGCTCATATTCGTCAGTGATTCCTCAGATTTCTAGGGTTCTTGGGTGTTGGTTCCAGACAAATAGTCACTGTGGTCAGTCGGGTTACTATGCCTAATTCAAAGAATTAGATCAGAGATTTTATGCAACTCCATCCCTTTCAGTAGCTTTGCAATTCAGACCGTTAATTTTCACTTCTTATACCAAGGTACATCTTTGTAAAGTCCTTTTCCATAAAATTGTGTTTCGTTGCATTATTATTTATGAGCTTTCTATAATAAACCATAGTGTTACCTAATTTTAAACTTATCACTACCATTTCCTTTAAACGATAAATATTATCAATTCCCCGCCTTCGAATTCATTGCTAGGGCCAATAACTTAAAGCGTTAGTAATTTTGTTGCCTACATTAAATTTAACACTGCATTTCTAGGGCGTGCCTGATCGTTTTATTAATTTCATATTCAGCTAGATCTCATTTTCTCACGCGTGGGGGGTTTGAATGGGTGTTTAAATGCAGATTTTTATGATGAGCGGAAAATCTACTGTTTTACATTCTTTATTCATGACGTTAAGAGAAAATGTAGCGGTGAAATATGGTATCAGTTCATAGTCTTTACCTCTCGAGTATCACCATGGTTTCAACAAGCGTAATACCGTAATTTGACAGAAGAATCACCACAAACAGTCACATGCTGACAGACGCTTCCTTCGGTCTCCTTCGGCATGCAGTCTGCTACTACGGAGGGATCAGGAGCCTACACTTGTGTCTACCGTCTACAGGCACGATATTTTGAATACAGTTGGTATTACTGATCACACCACCTACTTTGAGCACTAATCCGTGCGGATTGTTAGGCATCATAGGTTTAACTATCTTCGTCTTCTAGCAGATACCAAAATAATACAGCAGTTATTTTGACGAGAACAGCATGCCAAATGGAATATAGTACAAACACAATATTTGAGTTGGGTCTTATGGTTAGTACCCATCTATATTGCTAACGTTTGTGAAAATCTGCAGCTTATAGAAACAACTCAAACAAATTGAAAGTCTGAGGATGCATAGAACAGTGTATCGACAGTAAGTAACAAGGATTGGAGAGAAGTATCCATTTGTGCGACTGGAATGGCCACTACTACACCAAGCTTAGATTTTTTAATGACTGAACCATTTTCAACTAACTAGTCGTTATCGGGAGCCCACAGGTAGCTCTTGGGCAATGGCCATGTCATAGGAGTCAAGATTTCTGTGACGCTCTAATAGAGGATTCCTCCATTAGAAGTCTCACAGAAAATTTGATTTCTAGCAGGTTATGACGCAGTCATTGGGCAATAAAGGACTCCTGTATTAGCGACCCCGCGGAAGTGTTGATTTATAGGAGCCTCACAGGAATGTTGACTTCTGGCAGGTTATGACGCAGCCATCGGTCAACACACGTCTCCTCTATTAGGAGCCTCATGGAAGTGTTTTGACTTGTAGCGGTTTATGACGAGACCATCGGCCAGCAGAGGATTCCTCTATTGGAAGCTTCGTGGAATAGTTAACATCTAGCATGTTGTGATGGAGCCTCTTGCTATGAAGTATTTGTAGATACTGATACTTACCAGTCAGTCGAAATCAGTTTAACCATCAAACAATTTACACGAGCATTTGACTGAAATACGCTAAATTGTCATAAGTGCTATGCTTTCTGCCGCTCTCTGCCGACAACATGGCACTTAGGAATAAGTTTAGATGATGGAGAGAGTTCGAATAAGCTGGTAAAGTGAAAGCATGTGCCGCTAAGTCTCAACAACGTCAAAGAAAGCAGTATCAGCGCGTGCCTGAATTCGAATGTGGCAGACTAGTCGGTCTCCATGAATTGAATAATAGCTCTTTAATATTGCTGCTTCAACGGTGGCTTGTGAATAGAAGCGTGACGAACGTGTAATGTATCAGTCTACTGTAGGGGATAAATCGTTACAGTCTGAATTTAAGAAAACCGCGTCTTTTGAAATTTACATGGTTGCAAAAATCTGTGAAATTTTTGCCCAGTATTCGTGGAAGCTAACTGCTTACTAAGTCATTTCCTATAGTCGCTCCGAGAGTACTTGTCCGCCTGAAACAATGAGTCACGGTCTACATGCACTCCGAAAGTTCTCGTCCAACTTGTCAGATGACCGCTTGAACAACCATGGTTCAGTACGACTCAAATTTCCGTAACGTTCAGCTCGTGTGCCTTGTGTGCTTGATCGCTTATAGGTTGGATATGAAAATGTCAACGACCGTCTGTGGTAAGCCATGTGGCCACTATGAAGATTACTCATACAGCATAAAGAGCACCAAAGTAGACGAGACTCTGACAGTAATCAATATCTTGATGATGAATACTTAAGACCAAAGATTATAAAGTACTTAGTTCAAACGAGCATCAGTGTTGAGCTACATATGACGCTCCTTTAAAGTACGTAAGACTGAATCAGGCAAAGAGAGGAACAAGAGACGAAGAGTCATTGATTTCTAAAATATATTCTGAAGATAACCTATACAATCGACGGTACGATTTTGTTACTGAAATGCCAGAGCAACAAGCAATGGTGAGAACACTTGGCTAAATGACACGGAAATCAGAAAGAACAAAATTCACAACAAAGTGCTCATCTTCAAGCAGGGGTACTGACTATGAGTGACCGTAGTAGTTTTTATGTAAACGACAGCTTTGGAGGTAGAATTACACTTTTTGTAGAAAAGCCGGAAGGGAGGGCTGTAAAGAGCAAACAAGTCATTTTGTCTACTAGGAGCTTGAAACACTGTAGCAAACAATTTTCTCAAATATATAGGATATAGCGTTGTGCCTAGAGGATAGTGTACCTAGGAACACACGATATTTTGTTGATTGGCGCTTCAATCTAGTGACTGAATTTAGAGTCACGCGAAGGAAAGCGTAGTAGAGACCATCAAAAGCAGTTTTCGCCACTTTCTACAGTTTTTGTTAGGCATAAAGTTGTATTTTGTGCAGCATTTGTAAACAATTCGAGTTCTGCTCACAAAAGTGCAGTATATTACATTAATGCCATTTCGAATGTACTGTTAATTCTTGAAATATAGAATTTTATGGTGAGGAATGCTACATATTTTTAGAACTATCTGAGTCCATTTCGCTATATTTCGTTAGTCACGCATCACCTTGTACCTTGAAACAAAGAATGTCTTTTACCCTAGGACATGTGATATTTGTAGATTAACTTAGTTTCATTAATGTATTAGCAGTTTTACCTGTCCGGAAAATTTGTGTTCGTTTCCAGAAGCTTCAGTTTCATAACGTATATAATTTGTAACTGGTTTTTAATAATACTTCTGCTTACTGATTACTGGGGTGTAGTAGAATAATAATAATGTGACACATACACGACGAAATACAGTATTGGGCAGATTTTCTCGTTTGCAATGCTTTGAACATTCAGTAGAATATTTGTTTCTCAGTACATGACCATGTTTTACCTTGGAACACATATTGAAAAACATTACTTTTTCGGAGTAATTTTTGTAATTTCAGAGAAAAGTGGCAGTGAATGCCATCATTTAACGCAAAAATATACTGCTGTTACAGGGCTGGCTAGAGGTTCCGCGCTAAAAGTTGTGCTCCCATCTGTTGAAGAGCATGGATTTGTGATTGCATCAGACAGAAAACAAAATAAATTACGATCACTTTCGAATGCAAACATTTTGGCGTTACAACACTCGTTCGAGAGTCTCCGGTGCTCTTCATCAGCTCTTATTATAAGACTCGGCTCTTCAGCCTGCCGGGCAAGTTTGCGGAGTCGGACAGGGGAATTAATTGACCTTTCCTCGATTATTTCTGGGCGCAAATTTAACTGGGTGCAGTTTATGCGAAATCTAGTTCATCTGGCTCAACGCTGAGGCAGTACTTATGATGTTGACCTGTATGCGTCGTCACTTGGACAACATACCTGAGCTCCACTGGTGGTCATCGTTATCACTGTGCAGAAACCACAAATGCCCCCGACTGCAGTGGGAATGTAAGCAACGCCACTGACCAACTAGCGACAAAATGCGGCGTTTCGGACGTGTCCCGACGGCTCGTCCAAAGTGATGGCTGCATATCTATTAAATGCAACCAAATAAAGCAGTTTTTATGATCTTGGTCAAAATCGTTCGCATCATCGCTCTACCTTCTTCACTGACTCAGATATGCCCAAGCACTAAACGCTGCCTCAGTGACCGTGGCAATGAATGTTTCAGCCTGTAGGAGACGCTGATGTGAGATCTCTTATCACGCGCATCGTCACCACAAAAATGTATAATGGCAACTCACCTATTGACAGACGGGTTAAATGGAATTTTGAATAATGTTCTCGAGGAATGGTACAAGACGGCAAAACAATGAAGACCTAATCTACGTTCAAAAGTTGGGTGATTTCTCATCCTGATTTTCCACGTAACGTGATTTTTTGGAGCATGTGGCACCATTGCGCTCTTCCACGCTCTCTTTCGACAAATTTCGAACACAAATGCATTGCTCATTCTGCCGGGGCCTCCGCTAGGCCTTTCAAAGCTTTGCAGTCTTGGCTAATGTCCACGCATGTCACTCCTACATGTTTTCTAGTGCCGTTTATCGGCCTTACATGTTATCGTTTCGGACTTCACTTATCTCTTGAAAAGCTCGGTCCATCTACCACCCAATGAACTAGGTACATATCCCTCCACCTACATTTCATTTGCATTACATTCAAAATAAAGTCCTCCCTGTCCTTTGTTCCCTCATCCATATGTTCATTTATTTGCCGCTCGTAACAGTTATCAACAGGCATCTCTACCTTTATCAATGAAAGACCCTCAATTTTTGAAAATCCGTCCCACTGCGTAAGACGCACTGATTATAACCTTTACTTTTCAATCACACTGGAGGTTTTGTTTTTAAAACCTTGTTTAATTTACCGAAAGCACTCGAAGCTAGTAGTTTCACTCTTATGTTTCTTTCTTTTGCTGTCCACCCAGTCTACACTGGCCCCAAATACACAAACTCTTCAATTACTTCTACGGTTGTTCTTAATTTATGCTATTTCTTTTCGGTATATTGATTACACATTATTTTCATCATTCTAATTGCTTTTCAAGCCAGCTTTCAAATCTTCTGTATTAAGTTCTTTTATTCGCAGTTAATGTTTATCTCAATAGAGTCAAACGGCACAATATTTACCTGATGTGACTTTTAAAATTTTCACGGCTAATTGGTTGTTCAAATTAACTTCGGGCTTGCATCCGATTGTCGTTAGCTACACTACACGATATTTCTACTGTCGTGGAAATATAGACACTTCTTCACGTGAGCCACCAAAGACTGACGAAGATGTCCCCGTTTCGAATTTCTTCAGTACGCTGTGAGTCTCGCGCACATGCATTAAAATCTTGGTGACAGACTGGCGGCGGCAGCGCAATTCCATCAGTGAGGGCTCTGCCGCTTGAGCAGACTGTCGCAGCGATCTTTGCGCATGCGCACAATACTCAAAGCGCACTAAAGAAATGCGAAACGGGGACGTCTTTGTCAGTTTTCGATGACTTCCTTAAGATGAATGGCAACTGCCCAGTCGAAATGTCATGCAAATCCGAGATTTATGTGAGCGATATACAACTGTTCACAAATCAATTCTCGTAATCCTGTTCTTTCTAGCTATGTACCTATTTTTATTCACATCTTACGAATATATGATCCACTGGGGTATAAAACAGATTTTTGTCGTGACCATTTGCATAGAATCTGTGGACTAGAGCAGGTTTTGACAGCTGGCTGTTAACTTCTTTGTTTTCCGCGTTGTACTGTTTCTAGAGTATTAGCTCGAGTTATCCGTGAAGACAACTGATTGACCTGTAAGACCAGTGTGGCTGTGTGGAGGGACTGTCAGCTACTTGTGATGTACGTTGACGGTACAGTGGACGGTTGTTTTGCCGTCGTTTTAGAGCGAAGACCGGTTTCATCCAGCTCTCGACATTAGTCTGTCCTGTATAAGTCTCAGAGACAGTTCTAAGCTCTAAGGATGGGATTGTGGTAGACACTGGTCGCACTTGCGAGCTTGTACAGGTATGCTGAGACCTGCTTTGCGAAAACTACTGGCAGCCATACTGTCGAACAACGAAATAATATGCTGTGGTGATAAAAAGTGTGTAGGACTGAAATCTACACTGATATTATTCGAATATACATACAGTAAGAGGCAAGCTACTCTCTGAATAATTTGGAACAAGGAAAAAAATGAGAAATTGGCCACAGTGCAACTGACACATTTAAATACTTCCTCCACTGAATATAGAATGCTACGAGAACATCTTGATGAAACATCTATATCCCAAATTATATGTCTATCACAAGTTTCTATGCAAAATTTTGAAAGCATGTTTCTCACAACGAAGAAAGGAGGAAAGGTAAGGAAGGGTTCATTTTTGAATTATTAACGAAGAAATAGTGTACAATGCTATATTATACTTTTTAATGATCTGTTCGAAAGAGTTCTTCACAATGCCATCAGGTCATGCACTGAAGAGGCAAAGAACCTGCTACACCTGCCTAGTATCGTGTAGGGCCCCCGCCAGCACGCAGAAGTACCAAAATACGACGTGGCATGGACTCGAATAATGTGTGAAGTAGTCCTGGAGGGAACTGACACCGTGAACTCTGCAGGACTGCCCGTAAATCGGTAAGAGTACGAAGGGGTGGAATCTCTTCTGAACAGCACGTTGCAAGGCACCCCAGATATGCTCAATAACGCTCATCTCTGGGGAGTCTTGTGAAGGCCGTCGGAATGCACAATGGACACGAATGGATGCAGGTGACCAGACAGGATGCTTACGTACGTGTCACCTGTCAGAGTCGTATCTAGACTTATCAGGGATCCCATATCACTCCAACTGCACACGCCCCACACCATTATAGAGCCTCCACCAGCTTGAACAGTCCCCTTGACATGCAGGGTCCATGGTTTCATGAGATTGTCTCCATGACCATACAAGTCTCTGTATTTGAATACACATGCCTATACTAGTTTCTTTGGCACTTCACTACATAAAAACATGAAATTTGTTCGTCTTGGTTCCTCAAACTCATGAGTCGCCGAACTACGGACTGTCTCATCCATTCATCCATATCTACAAGGGTGTGCTGAAAATTAATGCCTCCAAATTTGTTTCGGTGAAGATCCTTAAAGATTTTTAAATAAAACAAGCTTTATTAACATTCTACATTTTTATATTCGTCATGTCTGCATATTTATAGCACTCTGCAACTAGAGGGTTCTGAATTGTAGTGTGTAACATGGCGGTGTGTAACGTATCTATGTCGGTGCTTGAGAAACAGTGTGCTGTAATCGAGTTTGGAATTTGATGAGTTCATCCCCACATGTAGCACCTTCTGTGTGACAATGCCAGACCACACACGAGTGATGCAAGATCTGCAACAATCCGACGCCTTGCGTTCAATGTCACCCATTATCCTCCTTACATTTCTGACTTGGCCCCATCTGATTTTCATCAATTTCCAAAACTTAAAGACCACCTTCAATCACTTCTCTGCAAAGCCCACAACTGCCTCCATCTCCTAAAACTCCTCTCTTGCCAGACATAGGGGTTTGACCCCTCTACCATCCTCCACACCTATAAATCCTTGATCAGTCCCATCCTCTGGTATGCCAGTCCCACCTGGTCTCCACCCCACCCCCCCCAAACTCTATAAGTCCCTCCAGATCCTCAAGCGCCATGCACTCTGCCTCGCCTCCCGTATATGCCTCTCATCCCCCATGCGGATCCTCTATGACCTGATTCCTTTCCCCCCACCTCCCGCCACCCCTTCACCATTGTGTCCCATCTACTCTCCACTTCTACAACCTTCATTTCCTTTCAAACGTGGCTTCCGTCAACTCCCCCTCGTGGATGATGCCCTCTCTGCCTCCATTTATCCCTCCTATCAACTCTGATCCTCATCTCCTCCTCCCTGCCTCTGTCCTTTTCCTGGACTCCCTCTTCCCCCCCCCCCCCCTCCCATCCTGTTTTTCCCTCTTCCCTACCTACCCTCTCTTTGACTCCCTTCTCTCCCCTGAATCCTTTTGCATTCCCCTCCTCTGCCTTTCCCTATTTCCTCTCGTGTCCTCCCTGCCTCCCTCCTTACAAGTCCTTTCCTTCCATGGGCTCCTCCCCCCTCCCCCCTCAGCTGCCCGGTTCACCTGCCCTCCTCCCCCCATCTGCCTTAGGCTGTGGTGTGTCATTTATGAGCCAACTTTTTAGTCTGTCTAATTTTTTTTATGTTTTTAAGTTGGAGCTGCATAAACGAAAACGCGTTTGATGTGTTGAAGCAAATCAGTTGCTCAGAGAGGAAATTACAGAGTCTGAGTATGGGATGAAGACAGATATTCTGAAGAATTCTTCTACGTTTTCAGATA
Organism: Schistocerca serialis cubense; assembly: GCF_023864345.2. Taxonomy (NCBI): domain Eukaryota; kingdom Metazoa; phylum Arthropoda; class Insecta; order Orthoptera; family Acrididae; genus Schistocerca; species Schistocerca serialis. Next base: position 421,227,652 of record NC_064639.1, on the reverse strand, counting down.
ATTGATCTGATCTGTAGGTCTGCCCTGCCACCACTGGAGCACCTTTAAATTCAGCATCCAGTTCTTCGCATTTTTTCTTTGTTTTTAGTTTTCCTGAAGCTGAATTTGAAATCCGTCAAGGCATTAGTGCGGTGCAATTGAAGCACATCCGTTGGTTTATTCATGTTTTGTTTGTGTTTACTTGTTACAGTTGGTTGCACACGGGGTTCGCATGTGAGAGATTAGGCAGAAATCACAAATAATGCCACAATATAGTTTCACTTGTTGCAGTCGTGTAGAGTTGATATGTTTTGATTTTCGTTTTCATATTTGATGCTTTGAGCTCGCATAATTTTAATAAGATCATCAGAAAATTTTCTTATATTCTTGTACTTTTTGCCCAACGTGTATGACAGAAGGGAGGGAGGGGTATTTGGGATTTTATGTTGCCACAGTGCATTCTCTCTCTTTCTCAAAAAAAAAGTATGATGTCTTTTATTGTCCCAGCAGCATTTCTGACTTCACTGACATCGTTCAGGTCATTAACGATGACATTTAACACACGGCTATTGCACAGTGGAGGAACTGGAGTGTAGCATGCTTGTCTTTGACAATGTTGCGGACACCACCTGTAGGACCAGCCATTGCAACCATCTAGAAACTGAATAATAATCTCTGAAATGGCTTTCGCGTTCAACTCGTGGAACGGTACATATCCCAGAACATCTTCACAAATTATTACCTGGATCACAACGCAGATAGCAAACACCAGTCGCTAATTGTTATGTATTGCTTATGTTAGGAGTCTCATCAGCCAAAAACCGAAAAAGCAGAAGCCTGCTTCACCTCATCAATTATTTTGCGTCTTAGAACATCGCAACAAGTTTCCGTCAGTTAACTTCGAATATGATGTTATATGTTCAAGGAGGTTTTACGTCCCGACTCTCAATAATTTTTCAAAATCTTGTCTCCAGAGTCAGCTCGAAAGTGTAAAAGAGCTGTGAAAACAGAACCGTCATATACTTTCCCGCGAAGTGTGCGCTGACTGATGTTCCACACGGTTTCCTTCAACTTTTTTGTGATATCCTGTATTTACATCTTCATGAACAATTAAGTCCCTTTTATAACCATGACCTGTTGAAATATTTGTGAAGAAGCCAACAGGTCACGATGACAATTACTTTTCGCATGAGAATGTGCAGCTTCATGAGACTCTTGAAATTTAAGGCAAAGAGTAATGAGGAACTGTCCTTGTACAGCGCGCCGTACGGGAGGTCTAAACAAAACACGTGTTCGACACAGACCTCGTTTAGGTCCCTAAACCTGGGAAGGCCAACCATGCGTAGCCTGTAAGCAATTCAGATCGAAAGGTTCGTTTACCATCAAGGCTTACGTCATCTTTAAAATCGTACGTTCTACTAGGTGTCCAAGGATTTCTCAATAACTTCAAACGTAGATCGTCGTTAATACAACCCAGTAGCTAATAATGAATTAGTTGTGCTACTGATAGTGAAATCGAGCGATACAGTTTGTAGAATTACTATACTGATACTTATAAGCACAAAAAAAGGTTTGTGTTGACTGATACATGCAAGCTTTCACTCAGAAACTGAACTCATGAGTATTCACTAAAAATTAGTGAATATTCTTTGTATTCATATAATCAAAGTATATCCATGGAGAAGAAATAATTCTGTAATTCTGTCATCAGAGACAGCAAAGGACTTGGAAGAGCAGTTGAACGGAATGGACAGTGTCTTGAAAGGAGGATATAAGATGAACATCAACAAAAGCAAAACGAGGATAATGGAATGTAGTCGAATTGAGTCGGGTGATGCTGAGGGAATTAGATTAGGAAATGAGACACTTAAAGTAGTAAAGGAATTTTGCTATTTGGGGAGCAAAATAACTGATGATGGTCGAAGTAGAGAGGATATAAAATGTAGATTGGTAATGGCAAGGAAAGCGTTTCTGAAGAAGAGAAATTTGTTAACATAGAGTATAGATTTAAGTGTCAGGAAGTCGTTTCTGAAAGTATTTGTATGGAGTGTAGCCATGTATGGAAGTGAAACATGGACAATAAATAGTTTGGACAAGAAGAGAATAGAAGCTTTCGAAATGTGGTGCTACAGAAGAATGCTGAAGATTAGATGGGTAGATCACATAACTACTTAGGAGGTATTGAACAAAATTGGGGAGAAGAGGAGTTTGTGGCACAACTTGACAAGAAGAAGGGACTGGTTGGTAGGACATGTTCTGAGGCATCAAGGGATCACAAACTTAGCATTGGAGGGCAGCTTAGAGGGTAAAAATCGTAGAGGGAGACCAAGAGACGAATACACTAAGCAGATTCAGAAGGATGTAGGCTGCAGTAAGTACTGGGAGATGAAGAAGCTTGCACAGGATAGAGTAGCATGGAAAGCTGCAACAAATCAGTCTCAGGACTGAAGACCACAACAACAACAACAACATTCTTTATTTTACGGAATGCAGTCCGCCTGACTCACCATATCTCGATCATACATTTTAAACTAAAGCCAATATGGTGGTAAACCAAACTCTAAGCGTCAAATTTTCGATACGCACGAGATATTAACATCGCGTGCTCAACCACAACATCCGTTAAATTACCAACAATTTCCCTAATTCAGTTTTAGAGGGAAACGAAATCAAGATGTGTAGAGACAACAAAAGATACGCGAATTAATTTGCGTACAAATACGAACATAACTTACCTGGAATGGATGCTGCTAAATGAGAAGTATCATCATCGATGCTGATCTTGCATTTTTTGCACAGAAAACGCATAGTCACTCGTAGTTTAAGAAAACAAACACCCAAACGCAAAGAATTATCCGCAGCTACTAGGCTAAGCAATGTATTATTTAGTTCTTGCACAGAGCTCCCCCCCCCCCTCCCCCCTCAACCCTCGATCCACATAAAAACACACACACACACACACACAAACACACGCACACACACACACACACACACATACACATACACACTACGCAGCGTGCGAGGCCCTAGCAGAGATGTGTTCCAAATATACAAATTCATACACAGGCGCGAAATGCATATTTAGATTCATACTCGAATTCCGGAGGATTCAATCTTAGCACAAACGTCCAATTTTATGTAAGTAGGCCTACATTCCTGCACTTCTGAGATTGAAATGGTATACATTATATCGTAATAGTGTGATGTATAGATCGAGATGCACTCGCCTGAAAAAAATCCTGCTGGCGCTTTCATTGGTCACAGAGTGAAGAGGATGGAGGAATTCCGGAGAAGAAGTCACAGACAGGTGACGGAGGCTAGGTCGTGGCTGTGCTCTCAATTCACAGAGTCGCTGTGTCTTCACTCTGCTCACAGTACACTGAAGATTATGATAAGCATCGCTAATAGTTCCATCATGTTACGGCAAGCGAGAGTACTGTAGTTCAGTTGCAAGAAAGCTCATATTCGTCAGTGATTCCTCAGATTTCTAGGGTTCTTGGGTGTTGGTTCCAGACAAATAGTCACTGTGGTCAGTCGGGTTACTATGCCTAATTCAAAGAATTAGATCAGAGATTTTATGCAACTCCATCCCTTTCAGTAGCTTTGCAATTCAGACCGTTAATTTTCACTTCTTATACCAAGGTACATCTTTGTAAAGTCCTTTTCCATAAAATTGTGTTTCGTTGCATTATTATTTATGAGCTTTCTATAATAAACCATAGTGTTACCTAATTTTAAACTTATCACTACCATTTCCTTTAAACGATAAATATTATCAATTCCCCGCCTTCGAATTCATTGCTAGGGCCAATAACTTAAAGCGTTAGTAATTTTGTTGCCTACATTAAATTTAACACTGCATTTCTAGGGCGTGCCTGATCGTTTTATTAATTTCATATTCAGCTAGATCTCATTTTCTCACGCGTGGGGGGTTTGAATGGGTGTTTAAATGCAGATTTTTATGATGAGCGGAAAATCTACTGTTTTACATTCTTTATTCATGACGTTAAGAGAAAATGTAGCGGTGAAATATGGTATCAGTTCATAGTCTTTACCTCTCGAGTATCACCATGGTTTCAACAAGCGTAATACCGTAATTTGACAGAAGAATCACCACAAACAGTCACATGCTGACAGACGCTTCCTTCGGTCTCCTTCGGCATGCAGTCTGCTACTACGGAGGGATCAGGAGCCTACACTTGTGTCTACCGTCTACAGGCACGATATTTTGAATACAGTTGGTATTACTGATCACACCACCTACTTTGAGCACTAATCCGTGCGGATTGTTAGGCATCATAGGTTTAACTATCTTCGTCTTCTAGCAGATACCAAAATAATACAGCAGTTATTTTGACGAGAACAGCATGCCAAATGGAATATAGTACAAACACAATATTTGAGTTGGGTCTTATGGTTAGTACCCATCTATATTGCTAACGTTTGTGAAAATCTGCAGCTTATAGAAACAACTCAAACAAATTGAAAGTCTGAGGATGCATAGAACAGTGTATCGACAGTAAGTAACAAGGATTGGAGAGAAGTATCCATTTGTGCGACTGGAATGGCCACTACTACACCAAGCTTAGATTTTTTAATGACTGAACCATTTTCAACTAACTAGTCGTTATCGGGAGCCCACAGGTAGCTCTTGGGCAATGGCCATGTCATAGGAGTCAAGATTTCTGTGACGCTCTAATAGAGGATTCCTCCATTAGAAGTCTCACAGAAAATTTGATTTCTAGCAGGTTATGACGCAGTCATTGGGCAATAAAGGACTCCTGTATTAGCGACCCCGCGGAAGTGTTGATTTATAGGAGCCTCACAGGAATGTTGACTTCTGGCAGGTTATGACGCAGCCATCGGTCAACACACGTCTCCTCTATTAGGAGCCTCATGGAAGTGTTTTGACTTGTAGCGGTTTATGACGAGACCATCGGCCAGCAGAGGATTCCTCTATTGGAAGCTTCGTGGAATAGTTAACATCTAGCATGTTGTGATGGAGCCTCTTGCTATGAAGTATTTGTAGATACTGATACTTACCAGTCAGTCGAAATCAGTTTAACCATCAAACAATTTACACGAGCATTTGACTGAAATACGCTAAATTGTCATAAGTGCTATGCTTTCTGCCGCTCTCTGCCGACAACATGGCACTTAGGAATAAGTTTAGATGATGGAGAGAGTTCGAATAAGCTGGTAAAGTGAAAGCATGTGCCGCTAAGTCTCAACAACGTCAAAGAAAGCAGTATCAGCGCGTGCCTGAATTCGAATGTGGCAGACTAGTCGGTCTCCATGAATTGAATAATAGCTCTTTAATATTGCTGCTTCAACGGTGGCTTGTGAATAGAAGCGTGACGAACGTGTAATGTATCAGTCTACTGTAGGGGATAAATCGTTACAGTCTGAATTTAAGAAAACCGCGTCTTTTGAAATTTACATGGTTGCAAAAATCTGTGAAATTTTTGCCCAGTATTCGTGGAAGCTAACTGCTTACTAAGTCATTTCCTATAGTCGCTCCGAGAGTACTTGTCCGCCTGAAACAATGAGTCACGGTCTACATGCACTCCGAAAGTTCTCGTCCAACTTGTCAGATGACCGCTTGAACAACCATGGTTCAGTACGACTCAAATTTCCGTAACGTTCAGCTCGTGTGCCTTGTGTGCTTGATCGCTTATAGGTTGGATATGAAAATGTCAACGACCGTCTGTGGTAAGCCATGTGGCCACTATGAAGATTACTCATACAGCATAAAGAGCACCAAAGTAGACGAGACTCTGACAGTAATCAATATCTTGATGATGAATACTTAAGACCAAAGATTATAAAGTACTTAGTTCAAACGAGCATCAGTGTTGAGCTACATATGACGCTCCTTTAAAGTACGTAAGACTGAATCAGGCAAAGAGAGGAACAAGAGACGAAGAGTCATTGATTTCTAAAATATATTCTGAAGATAACCTATACAATCGACGGTACGATTTTGTTACTGAAATGCCAGAGCAACAAGCAATGGTGAGAACACTTGGCTAAATGACACGGAAATCAGAAAGAACAAAATTCACAACAAAGTGCTCATCTTCAAGCAGGGGTACTGACTATGAGTGACCGTAGTAGTTTTTATGTAAACGACAGCTTTGGAGGTAGAATTACACTTTTTGTAGAAAAGCCGGAAGGGAGGGCTGTAAAGAGCAAACAAGTCATTTTGTCTACTAGGAGCTTGAAACACTGTAGCAAACAATTTTCTCAAATATATAGGATATAGCGTTGTGCCTAGAGGATAGTGTACCTAGGAACACACGATATTTTGTTGATTGGCGCTTCAATCTAGTGACTGAATTTAGAGTCACGCGAAGGAAAGCGTAGTAGAGACCATCAAAAGCAGTTTTCGCCACTTTCTACAGTTTTTGTTAGGCATAAAGTTGTATTTTGTGCAGCATTTGTAAACAATTCGAGTTCTGCTCACAAAAGTGCAGTATATTACATTAATGCCATTTCGAATGTACTGTTAATTCTTGAAATATAGAATTTTATGGTGAGGAATGCTACATATTTTTAGAACTATCTGAGTCCATTTCGCTATATTTCGTTAGTCACGCATCACCTTGTACCTTGAAACAAAGAATGTCTTTTACCCTAGGACATGTGATATTTGTAGATTAACTTAGTTTCATTAATGTATTAGCAGTTTTACCTGTCCGGAAAATTTGTGTTCGTTTCCAGAAGCTTCAGTTTCATAACGTATATAATTTGTAACTGGTTTTTAATAATACTTCTGCTTACTGATTACTGGGGTGTAGTAGAATAATAATAATGTGACACATACACGACGAAATACAGTATTGGGCAGATTTTCTCGTTTGCAATGCTTTGAACATTCAGTAGAATATTTGTTTCTCAGTACATGACCATGTTTTACCTTGGAACACATATTGAAAAACATTACTTTTTCGGAGTAATTTTTGTAATTTCAGAGAAAAGTGGCAGTGAATGCCATCATTTAACGCAAAAATATACTGCTGTTACAGGGCTGGCTAGAGGTTCCGCGCTAAAAGTTGTGCTCCCATCTGTTGAAGAGCATGGATTTGTGATTGCATCAGACAGAAAACAAAATAAATTACGATCACTTTCGAATGCAAACATTTTGGCGTTACAACACTCGTTCGAGAGTCTCCGGTGCTCTTCATCAGCTCTTATTATAAGACTCGGCTCTTCAGCCTGCCGGGCAAGTTTGCGGAGTCGGACAGGGGAATTAATTGACCTTTCCTCGATTATTTCTGGGCGCAAATTTAACTGGGTGCAGTTTATGCGAAATCTAGTTCATCTGGCTCAACGCTGAGGCAGTACTTATGATGTTGACCTGTATGCGTCGTCACTTGGACAACATACCTGAGCTCCACTGGTGGTCATCGTTATCACTGTGCAGAAACCACAAATGCCCCCGACTGCAGTGGGAATGTAAGCAACGCCACTGACCAACTAGCGACAAAATGCGGCGTTTCGGACGTGTCCCGACGGCTCGTCCAAAGTGATGGCTGCATATCTATTAAATGCAACCAAATAAAGCAGTTTTTATGATCTTGGTCAAAATCGTTCGCATCATCGCTCTACCTTCTTCACTGACTCAGATATGCCCAAGCACTAAACGCTGCCTCAGTGACCGTGGCAATGAATGTTTCAGCCTGTAGGAGACGCTGATGTGAGATCTCTTATCACGCGCATCGTCACCACAAAAATGTATAATGGCAACTCACCTATTGACAGACGGGTTAAATGGAATTTTGAATAATGTTCTCGAGGAATGGTACAAGACGGCAAAACAATGAAGACCTAATCTACGTTCAAAAGTTGGGTGATTTCTCATCCTGATTTTCCACGTAACGTGATTTTTTGGAGCATGTGGCACCATTGCGCTCTTCCACGCTCTCTTTCGACAAATTTCGAACACAAATGCATTGCTCATTCTGCCGGGGCCTCCGCTAGGCCTTTCAAAGCTTTGCAGTCTTGGCTAATGTCCACGCATGTCACTCCTACATGTTTTCTAGTGCCGTTTATCGGCCTTACATGTTATCGTTTCGGACTTCACTTATCTCTTGAAAAGCTCGGTCCATCTACCACCCAATGAACTAGGTACATATCCCTCCACCTACATTTCATTTGCATTACATTCAAAATAAAGTCCTCCCTGTCCTTTGTTCCCTCATCCATATGTTCATTTATTTGCCGCTCGTAACAGTTATCAACAGGCATCTCTACCTTTATCAATGAAAGACCCTCAATTTTTGAAAATCCGTCCCACTGCGTAAGACGCACTGATTATAACCTTTACTTTTCAATCACACTGGAGGTTTTGTTTTTAAAACCTTGTTTAATTTACCGAAAGCACTCGAAGCTAGTAGTTTCACTCTTATGTTTCTTTCTTTTGCTGTCCACCCAGTCTACACTGGCCCCAAATACACAAACTCTTCAATTACTTCTACGGTTGTTCTTAATTTATGCTATTTCTTTTCGGTATATTGATTACACATTATTTTCATCATTCTAATTGCTTTTCAAGCCAGCTTTCAAATCTTCTATATTAAGTTCTTTTATTCGCAGTTAATGTTTATCTCAATAGAGTCAAACGGCACAATATTTACCTGATGTGACTTTTAAAATTTTCACGGCTAATTGGTTGTTCAAATTAACTTCGGGCTTGCATCCGATTGTCGTTAGCTACACTACACGATATTTCTACTGTCGTGGAAATATAGACACTTCTTCACGTGAGCCACCAAAGACTGACGAAGATGTCCCCGTTTCGAATTTCTTCAGTACGCTGTGAGTCTCGCGCACATGCATTAAAATCTTGGTGACAGACTGGCGGCGGCAGCGCAATTCCATCAGTGAGGGCTCTGCCGCTTGAGCAGACTGTCGCAGCGATCTTTGCGCATGCGCACAATACTCAAAGCGCACTAAAGAAATGCGAAACGGGGACGTCTTTGTCAGTTTTCGATGACTTCCTTAAGATGAATGGCAACTGCCCAGTCGAAATGTCATGCAAATCCGAGATTTATGTGAGCGATATACAACTGTTCACAAATCAATTCTCGTAATCCTGTTCTTTCTAGCTATGTACCTATTTTTATTCACATCTTACGAATATATGATCCACTGGGGTATAAAACAGATTTTTGTCGTGACCATTTGCATAGAATCTGTGGACTAGAGCAGGTTTTGACAGCTGGCTGTTAACTTCTTTGTTTTCCGCGTTGTACTGTTTCTAGAGTATTAGCTCGAGTTATCCGTGAAGACAACTGATTGACCTGTAAGACCAGTGTGGCTGTGTGGAGGGACTGTCAGCTACTTGTGATGTACGTTGACGGTACAGTGGACGGTTGTTTTGCCGTCGTTTTAGAGCGAAGACCGGTTTCATCCAGCTCTCGACATTAGTCTGTCCTGTATAAGTCTCAGAGACAGTTCTAAGCTCTAAGGATGGGATTGTGGTAGACACTGGTCGCACTAGCGAGCTTGTACAGGTATGCTGAGACCTGCTTTGCGAAAACTACTGGCAGCCATACTGTCGAACAACGAAATAATATGCTGTGGTGATAAAAAGTGTGTAGGACTGAAATCTACACTGATATTATTCGAATATACATACAGTAAGAGGCAAGCTACTCTCTGAATAATTTGGAACAAGGAAAAAAATGAGAAATTGGCCACAGTGCAACTGACACATTTAAATACTTCCTCCACTGAATATAGAATGCTACGAGAACATCTTGATGAAACATCTATATCCCAAATTATATGTCTATCACAAGTTTCTATGCAAAATTTTGAAAGCATGTTTCTCACAACGAAGAAAGGAGGAAAGGTAAGGAAGGGTTCATTTTTGAATTATTAACGAAGAAATAGTGTACAATGCTATATTATACTTTTTAATGATCTGTTCGAAAGAGTTCTTCACAATGCCATCAGGTCATGCACTGAAGAGGCAAAGAACCTGCTACACCTGCCTAGTATCGTGTAGGGCCCCCGCCAGCACGCAGAAGTACCAAAATACGACGTGGCATGGACTCGAATAATGTGTGAAGTAGTCCTGGAGGGAACTGACACCGTGAACTCTGCAGGACTGCCCGTAAATCGGTAAGAGTACGAAGGGGTGGAATCTCTTCTGAACAGCACGTTGCAAGGCACCCCAGATATGCTCAATAACGCTCATCTCTGGGGAGTCTTGTGAAGGCCGTCGGAATGCACAATGGACACGAATGGATGCAGGTGACCAGACAGGATGCTTACGTACGTGTCACCTGTCAGAGTCGTATCTAGACTTATCAGGGATCCCATATCACTCCAACTGCACACGCCCCACACCATTATAGAGCCTCCACCAGCTTGAACAGTCCCCTTGACATGCAGGGTCCATGGTTTCATGAGATTGTCTCCATGACCATACAAGTCTCTGTATTTGAATACACATGCCTATACTAGTTTCTTTGGCACTTCACTACATAAAAACATGAAATTTGTTCGTCTTGGTTCCTCAAACTCATGAGTCGCCGAACTACGGACTGTCTCATCCATTCATCCATATCTACAAGGGTGTGCTGAAAATTAATGCCTCCAAATTTGTTTCGGTGAAGATCCTTAAAGATTTTTAAATAAAACAAGCTTTATTAACATTCTACATTTTTATATTCGTCATGTCTGCATATTTATAGCACTCTGCAACTAGAGGGTTCTGAATTGTAGTGTGTAACATGGCGGTGTGTAACGTATCTATGTCGGTGCTTGAGAAACAGTGTGCTGTAATCGAGTTTGGAATTTGATGAGTTCATCCCCACATGTAGCACCTTCTGTGTGACAATGCCAGACCACACACGAGTGATGCAAGATCTGCAACAATCCGACGCCTTGCGTTCAATGTCACCCATTATCCTCCTTACATTTCTGACTTGGCCCCATCTGATTTTCATCAATTTCCAAAACTTAAAGACCACCTTCAATCACTTCTCTGCAAAGCCCACAACTGCCTCCATCTCCTAAAACTCCTCTCTTGCCAGACATAGGGGTTTGACCCCTCTACCATCCTCCACACCTATAAATCCTTGATCAGTCCCATCCTCTGGTATGCCAGTCCCACCTGGTCTCCACCCCACCCCCCCCAAACTCTATAAGTCCCTCCAGATCCTCAAGCGCCATGCACTCTGCCTCGCCTCCCGTATATGCCTCTCATCCCCCATGCGGATCCTCTATGACCTGATTCCTTTCCCCCCACCTCCCGCCACCCCTTCACCATTGTGTCCCATCTACTCTCCACTTCTACAACCTTCATTTCCTTTCAAACGTGGCTTCCGTCAACTCCCCCTCGTGGATGATGCCCTCTCTGCCTCCATTTATCCCTCCTATCAACTCTGATCCTCATCTCCTCCTCCCTGCCTCTGTCCTTTTCCTGGACTCCCTCTTCCCCCCCCCCCCCTCCCATCCTGTTTTTCCCTCTTCCCTACCTACCCTCTCTTTGACTCCCTTCTCTCCCCTGAATCCTTTTGCATTCCCCTCCTCTGCCTTTCCCTATTTCCTCTCGTGTCCTCCCTGCCTCCCTCCTTACAAGTCCTTTCCTTCCATGGGCTCCTCCCCCCTCCCCCCTCAGCTGCCCGGTTCACCTGCCCTCCTCCCCCCATCTGCCTTAGGCTGTGGTGTGTCATTTATGAGCCAACTTTTTAGTGCAGTGTTTTAAATGAGTGTTAAGCGTTGTGTGTCTTTTCCGAAGGGTAGTGAACAGAAACCATACTGTCACTAGGTGTGATTTTTTATCTCTTGTGAACAGACCAGACTGTCGCCGTGTTTTTTTTTTTAAATTGTCTGTCTACTATTATACCTGTCTGCTTACTGTGTGTTTTAATTAGCATCGCCAACTCTTGTTTTATATTTTAACTTGCACAATTTTCTGCCATTTTACAATTTAAAAGTCACCGTTTTTATCACCTGCTTTTATTATTTATTATCTTATTATTATGTTTTTAAAACTTCTGTAGGCTGAAGAGCGGCGTACTAAGTTGCTGCCAGCCCGTTCCTCCGGGCGGCGTCGAAAACCAATAAAGAAAAAAAAATCACTTTTCTTTGATAAAGATGAGGCAGTGTAAGCAGAGGGGATGTTGTGGCTCCGTTAACAAACATTCTACAGTGACAGTACCAACAGAACGGTCTTTTGTTGGGAGATATGCGTTCGTCGCCAGGATGACCTTGTTAAGAAACGGGAAGGTTTTTTTTTTTTTTTTTGGTCATCAGTGTATTAACCGGTTTGATGAGGATCTCAGAGTAGCACTTGCAACCTACGTCCTCAATTATTTGCTTGACGTATTCCAATCTCTGTCTTCCTCTACAGTTTTTGCCCTGTACAGCTCCCTCTAGTACCATGGAAGTCATTCCCTCATGTCTTAGCAGATGTCCTATCATCCTGTCCCTTTCCTTATCAGTGTTTTCCACATATTCCTTTCCTCTCCGATTCTGCGTAGAACCTCCTCATTCCTTATCAGTCCACCTAATTTTCAACATTCGTCTGTAGCACCACATCTCAAATGCTTCGATTCTCTTCTCTTCCGGTTTTCCCACAGTCCATGTTTCACTACTATACAATGCTGTACTCCAGACGTACATCCTCAGAAATTTCTTCCTCAAATTAAGGCCGGTATTTGATATCAGTAGACTTCTCTTGGCCAGAAATGCCTTTTTTGCCATAGCGAGTCTGCTTTTGATGTCCTCCTTGCTCTGTCGGTCATTGGTTATTTTACTGCCTAGGTAGCAGAATTCCTTAACTTCATTAACTTGGTGACCATCAATCCTGATGTTAAGTTTCTCGCTGTTCTCATTTCTACTACTTCTCATTACCTTCTTCTTTCTCCGATTTACTCTCAAACCATACTGTGTACTCATTAGACTGTTCATTCCGTTCAGCAGATCATTTAATTCTTCTTCACTTTCACTCAGGATAGCAATGTCGTCAGCGAATCGTATCATTGATATCCTTTCACCTAGTATTTTAATTCCACTCCTGACCCTTTCTTTTATTTCCATCATTGCTTCCTCGATGTACAGATTGAAGAGTAGGGGCGAAAGGCTACAGCCTTGTCTTACACCCTTCTTAATACGAGCACTTCGTTCTTGATCGTCCACTCTTATTATTCCCTCTTGGTTGTTGTACATATTGTATATGACCCGTCTCTCCCTATAGCTTACCCCTACTTTTTTCAGAATCTCGAACAGCTTGCACCATTTTATATTGTCGAACGCTTTTTCCAGGTCGACAAATCCTATGAAAGTGTCTTGATTTTTCTTTAGCCTTGCTTCCATTATTAGCCGTAACGTCAGAATTGCCTCTCTCGTCCCTTTACTTTTCCTAAAGCCAAACTGATCTTCACCTAGCGCATTCTCAATTTTCTTTTCCATTCTTCTGTATATTATTCTTGTAAGCAGCTTCGATGCATGAGCTGTTAAGCTGATTGTCCGATAATTCTCGCACTTGTCAGCTCTTACCGTCTTCGGAATTGTGTGGACGATGCTTTTCCGAAAGTCAGATGGTATATCGCCAGACTCACATATTCTACACATCAATGTGAATAGTCGTTTTGTTGCCACTTCCCCCAATGATTTTAGAAATTCTGATTGAATGTTATCTATCCCTTCTGCCTTATTTGACCGTAAGTCCTCCAAAGCTCTTTTGAATTCCGATTCTAATACTGGATCCCCTATCTCTTCTAAATCGACTCCTGTTTCTTCTTCTATCACATCAGACAAATCTTCACCCTCATAGAGGCTTTCAATGTAGACGGGAAGGTAGACATGAAGAATAAAGTTGCAGAATGTTAATGACGTTTTGGACACGGATCTCGCACTTTGCAGTCCAACACCGTGACCACACAACCCCACGCCATGGCTATTCAGCTACCATCATTGTTGCTTATGTTGACCCTGGACCGTTCACTGTTTCTATTTTGCTTCTTTTTTTCACAGTTCATTACACCTTCTTCGTGTTTTCACGCCTGACCTGTGTTCTGTTTTTGACGGGCTATCCATTGAGCCATTTGCTACTAAACCTGAAGGGGGTGCGATGAGGAGTTTCCCTATCTCTTCAGAAGGTTATACCTATCGCATTGTTTGCGAGTGACAACGATAAGAGGCATACAGCAAAATTCCGTGGTCTCTGCAACCGAAACCGGTAAAGAAATTAAATTTATTTTACGCAACGGTTTGCTTATTGTTTCGTTACATGAAACTGCAGTTGCTGAGGATGCATAAAATACAAAATTTAGTTCCTTATGTTTTATAGGGAGTAAATTTCGTCTCTGCAACTAAACGGGAGGCTGCTTGTTTGGTTACCAGATGCTCTCTTTTTTTAATTTTCGAAGTAGCCATTTCATGTGGTCCTCTTCAGACATGTGCCGCAATGAAACTATGATTGTTCTAAACAGCGCAGGATGTCCTGTACTTGACATTAGCTTCACATTTCGCAATTATACTTCGCAACTTTCTCTGTTGTGTTTTCAAAACGTGTTCTACACACATAATTGTCACTGAAAATTCTTGAACTTAAAATGAACCAAAACAACAAACAGCCTTTGGTTTAGTCTCAGGGAAGAAACTGGTTTAGATAATTTGACTTGCAGTTGGGCCACACTCGATAAGATGCACCTGAGTGGTAAGAAACCCGTGAAGACTTCTCAAAATACGACTTAAGTGTCGTCTAACACGACACTCTCTACTCCAAGCAATTCATAGGAGAATCAACTGGCTGACTTTGAAATACGACTAGCGCCATCTCTCGGGAAAGCTGCAGACGACTATGTCCGGCAGCTACTGCCACCTAGTGACGCCGGCCACGACCACTCCTACCAGGAATGCGTTGGTTTGTGTTTCGTCACAATCGACTAGACTTACGGAGAATATGTGGCTGTTGAAAATGTAATTCCGAGTGCTGAATCACGCAGAAATAACGTGCTATGAGTAACTGTATGTCGTTTTTTTTTATTGTAGATACAAGAAAAAAGGGAGAGCAATTGCCGATTAAATAAGGGAGCTATCATTGCTACTCGCGGACAGAACTGGAAATAAAGCGGTCCAAGGTTTGACACAAAATCGGCTATTAAGCATCTACTCTAATGACTGCAGTTGTATTCCAGCTGTTGCCGCGCAGTCCATACGCAAATCCATTAGGAAGAAAAAGAAAGTGTGATACACGCGTTTCACAGTGGTTTGCAAAGTACGAGTTTAGAGAACAATGTAGAACAGACCACTCCAAGATTTAGGACTGATATCAGCAACTTTGGGAAATTAGAGAGAGGTGCCCAAGACCACAATCACTTGTTCAATTTAGGTCTTTTGCACATTCCACAACATACCAGTGCTGTCCTTAACCCTGCGATAGTTTGTTCATCATTAGAATAAATCTAATCTTTTCGTTCAATTTGAAATACCTACATCTCGTAATTGTAAAATTCATCATAATTTTTATGAACAATGCACGCCTTCTTGTTTCTAACGACATATTGCCCGCGAAATTTTATGAAAGATTGCTTCAATTAAGAAAACATAACAATTTAATTGTTTTGGACAAAAATGAAAGACGAAAGACTATGTACACTACTGGCCATTAAAATTGCTACAAAAAGAAGAAATGCGGATAATAAACGGGTATTCATTGGACAAATATATTATACTAGAACTGACATGTGATTACATTTTCACGCAATTTGGGTGCGTAGATCCTGAGAAATCTGTACTCAGGACAACCACCTCTGGCTGTAATAACGGCCTTGATACGCCTGGGCATTGAGTTAAACAGAGCTTGAATGGCGTGTACAGGTACAGCTGCCAATGTAGCTTCAACACGATACCACAGTTCATCAAGAGTGACTGGCGTATTGTGACGAGCCAGTTGCTCGGCCACCATTGACCAGACGTTTTCAGTTGATGAGAGATCTGGAGAATGTGCTGGCCAGGACATCAGTCGAACATTTTCTGTATCCAGAAAGGCCTGTACAGGACCTGCAACATGCGGTCGTGCATTATCCTGCTGAAATGTAGGGTTTCGCAGGGATCGAATGAAGGGTAGAGCCACGGGTCGTAACACATCTGAAATGTAACGTGCACTGTTCAAAGTGCCGTCAATGCGAACAAGATGTGACCGAGACGTGTAACCAGTGGCACCCCATACCATCACGCCGGGTGATACGCCAGTATGGCGATGACGAATACACGCTTCCAATGTGCGTTCACCGCGATGTCGCCAAACACGGATGCTACCATCGAGATGCTGTAAACAGAGCCTGGATTCATCCGAAAAAATAACATTTTGCCATTCGCGCATCCAGGTTCGTCGTTGAGCACACCATCGCAGGCACTCCTGTCTGTGATGCAGCGTCAAGGGCAACCGCAGCCATGGTCTCCGAGCTGATAGACCATGCTGCTGCAAACGTCGTCGAACTGTTCGTACAGATGGTTGTTGTCTTGCAAACGTCCCCACCTGTTGACTCAGGGATCGAGACGTGGCTGCACGATCCGTTACAGCCATGCGGATAATATGCCTGTCATCTCGACTGCTAGTGATACGAGGCCGTTGGGATCGAGCACGGCGTTCCGTATTACCCTCCTGAACCCACCGATTCCATATTCTGCTAACAGTCATTGGATCTCGACCAATGCGAGCAGCAATGTCGCGATACGATAAACCGCAATCGCGCTAGGGTATAATCCGACAACTTATCAAAGTCGGAAACGTGATGGTACGCATTTCTCCTCCTTACACGAAGCATCACAACAACTTTTCACCAGGCAACGCCGGTCAACTGCTGTTTGTGAATGAGAAATCGGTTGGAAATTTTCCTCATGTCAGCACGTTGTAGGTGTCGCCACCGGCGCCAGCCTTGTGTGAATGCTCTGAAAAACTTATCATTTGCATATCACAGTATCTTCTTCCTGTCGGTTAAATTTCGCGTCTGTAGCACGTCATCTTCGTGGTGTAGCAATTTTAATGGCCTGTAGTGTATTTGGATATTGCTCATTATTTTACACCACAGATGCAGTATCACATGAACCAGAGTAGTAAGTGTCGCAGAAACATGAAAAACAATCATTTTCGCATGATCGAGCACACCATACAAATCCTGCATTTTTACGTTTGCCACTGTACCATTACAGTACGAACCCAACAGAACTGATCTGGAGCAAGTTAAGGGATTTGTCGCGAGAAATAACAAGAGTGTTAAGCTGCTAGATGTGCTAGAACTAACGCACGCAGCTATTTCACATGTCACTGCCCAACACTGGCGCGATATATAACGGCACGTCATAAAAGAAGAGGGGAAAATGCGACGCTTGGGTGGCTTCGTGGATTCTGTTGTTGATCGACTTGTTATCAGCGTTGCAGCTGACAGTTTCTTTTTGGCAAATAAACATGTACAGTTCGATTATCCGAACAAACCAGTTTTCCGAACACCCATGTCCCCCAATTACTTCGGATAATCGACGCTCTACTATATGTGACTTTTTTCCTCTGAGTGAATTGTAGCTAATGACTTTTCGTTTGTTTTTGTTTTTAAAACAGTTTAAATGTTTTTGTTTTTAAAACAGTTTAAAGTTAATTCGTGGTTTTTGCATTGAGTACACTGGGGTCACTTTAAGCCCAATTTAAATTGTTCGTTTATTTCTTAAATGTTGCATTTATAAAAATAAAACGATGAATGTTATGATAAACAGCTGTTATACATAACATCTACAACAACGAAAATTTATTTCCCACTTACTTTGGTCCCACTGTTAGGGTTTCTTGCATTAGCTGTTGTTGTGCCTTTCCTAGTACCAGTAGGGTAGGGTGACCAAATTATTTTCGGTGATAACCGGGACACATTCACCCGGGTGCCAATTCATTCCACATGTACCCAGGTTTCTTAATTTTAAATATTAATGTTTTGTTGCTACATTTTGTTAACCCGATTATTATAACTAATAAGAGGATACAAATGATTGATGTAATCTAGATTATCTGTATAATTCATGACATTTAATAAACGTATAGAGTAATAAAGAAATGTATTACGATTTTACAAAATTTTACAGCCATTCAACTTTTAATCAATTAATATTAACATGAGCTTTAATGTTACTGATCACTTGTAGATGGAATTGACTGTCCTTGGAGAAAAGGGTATTTTTCACTGCCTCCAGCCTTCTTGATCATGTCTTTGTTCTTTGAGACACAGTGATAAAACTTGGCACAATCCATGTTGTAGTTGTACAGGGTCTGCAGGATTGCTTCAAGAGAGTCCACCTACATTCTGCTTCTTTCATCGGTCCTCTGGATAACAATCCATTTTGTAGTTGTACAGGATCTGCAGGATTGCTTCAAGAGAGTCCACCTCCATTCTGTTTCTTTCATCAGTCCTATGAATATTCACGAACGAAAATATTCTTTCCACATTGGCATTATGGGCTGGGATTGCAAATAAATACCTTGCAATTATTATCAACTCAGAGTAATGCTGAAGACAGTCACAACTTTTAAAAATACTCGCCCACTTCTCATGACAATCCAATGGTGTTTTTTTTTTCATCATTCCACTTGTGAAGACTTTCTTCAACAAAATTTGTCAGTATGCCGAACTGATCAAAGAGAATGGAATCATCGATTTCAATCTCTTTACTCTTCAAATAAGAAACTATCTCTTCAACACTTTCCCATTTTGGCACTCTCTTCAGTATCATCCAATCAAACACCGGCAATGAGGGTAAATATGAGGTGCTCCACTTGCTCAGATATTCTACACAAGTGTCATAAAACTTGTTAACTTCTTCTCTAAAACTCCTTACCGCAGCTTCTGATACTCCTGCTCTTTTAAGGACAGATTTAACATTAAAAGAAATGAACTGCTGTTCTCTCCTCTTAGTAACAGTTTCCAGAGTATATTTCAAAACATCATTTACCTCTGTTACACTTTTCGTGCTTCCCTCAATTTCCTTTATCCCATGCTGCAAAGTGCTAAACTGACTGTGAATGAACCATACGTAGGCTTCACTTAAAGGGTTACTGAAAAACTGAACAAATATTTTGGGGGCTTTGTCTTCATTTAGGAAAAAATCTTTTAACGGTTCAAACAGGCGGATTACTCTTTCAACTTCTGGAAACAGTGATAACCAGCGAGTTTTCGAGTGACACATTACATTCATATATTCAGTTCCCACATAATCGCAAAACTCTTTAAGCCTCTCTGTTCTAACAGTATATATGTAAAAGTGTGAGTATACCTTCATGATGATAGTTTCAATATCACAGCTTAAACTGTCAGCAGATGTCTGCACGCTATTGTGTAAAACATGTGCAGGGCACCCTACGCCTTCAATGTTTTCATGTAATTTGGTAAATACGTTGCATTTGCCTTGTCTTTTTAAAACACCAAAGTTTGTGTTGGTGTTGTCTCCACAAAATACCACACATTTATTTTTCTCAAGATCAAACATTTCGACACTATCCATACAAAATCTTGAAATTTCGTCAGATGTTTCACAAGGTAGGGAACTCACCTTCAAAAGTTTGGTCTGAATTCCCTGATTAATTTCGAAAAACTGAACAACAAACGGAAACATTTTAGTGGTGTTATGATTGCTGGCATCAGTGGATATCCCGTAGAAAGAAGACTATTTGATGTATTCAAGGCTTTCCTTTACACTCTGGGGAGCAATAAGTCCTTTCACTAAGGCTGACACTTTAGTTCTTGCTGAACTAACCTTTTTTGCAATGGAAGAATCATCAAACATAAAGCTTATTAGTACAATCACTAGATCTATAAGTTTGGTGATGTTTTACCGTATGATAGGCTGGTGTAAGCTCGGCTGCTCGAACTTTCGTCTCTTCACTTTACTGATGTTTCACAAAATAATTTTGTAGAGTTTTACTGCAGCTCGGTGCACTGTATCTGTTAATGTGTTTCTTTGACCTGATGTTATCAGCTACGTCGGAACGTCCACCATGACTTATACTAATAAAACAGTCACATACGGAACACTCTGCTTCGTAATCAAAACGGCCTTTCTTAATGAAATTCCATTCCTTGGAATAACAGTCACTGAACTTGCAGGCACGTTTCGGCATTGCGTTTCACAGTACCACAGCAATAATACACTAATACGAGAAAAAACTATTGCAGTTTGTCCGACAAAACATCAACTACTACAGTATACTGTTCTGACAATGAGTGTGTGAGTAAGTGGCGCGACAATCGGACGGTTTCATAGCTCTGTTACAATAATACAACTTACTACTTGTTGGCCAAAGTACCGTTCAAAGTAAATTATTGCCTGAGAGTATCAATACTGATACTGTGATTACTAGTATGGGACAATGGAGGTTTTAGACAAATAAGCTAAAATATATTAATTTCTTGTGTTGTATTTCCTTTCATACAGCGAAATCCCAAAAACTTGAGAAAGTTTCACGAAATGTATTTAAAAACTGAATTCCGGGACTTTTGAGCGTCCCGAAACAAATTTTCGGGACACCGGAACACAGGGATGAAAACCGGGACAATCCCGGTTTTCCGGGACGTTTGGTCACCCTACAGTAGGCTCAATATGAGTCTATAAGCATATTGGAAAATCATAACTCCCTTGTTTTCAAAAAAAATTTCTCAAAAATATATGACTCTCTCTCTCTCTCTCTCTGAGTAAATTTCTGACTAAATTTGTATCCAAAGACGTTTTGCTCAGCTTTTTTACTTATAACAGATCAACATTTACTCATACTTTTTTCCGCTGAATACCACTGGGATCAATATAACCCCAGCCTAAATTTCTTTTTGTTTCTTAAATGTAATATTTATGAAAATAGTCATTTCTCTTACATTGAACAACTGTACTCCATATTTTTATGTTAGTTCATTAAAATACTGCCAATATATCCGATGTAAATTACGTGGAGTGTGTATTGACCCCAGTGGTAATCAGTGAGTCAAAAAATTAGGGGATAAATGATTTTCCCTCTTGTATAAGAGAGAATTATTTTTTACATTGTTTGAAATTTCCTTTCAAAGATAAGAAACGTTTGTTTATTTTCATATTAGTGGCATTCTAAGTTTGCTGCGTGTTCAAACAGTGTCCAGTGCACAGTTAGGAATTTCTCGTCTTGCGGTCGTTGTTGATAGTATTAAAGTTAATCCATTGGTCGTAGAAGCGAGGAATTAGTTACCGTTCACATTCATTATACATGAAGTCACTGACTGTGCAATCAGTTTACTTTTCTCTCGTATATTTTATATTTTATACACATTGTTTGTTGTTATGGTCTTCAGTTCTAAGAGATTGATCCAGCTCTCCATGCCAATAGATCGTGTGCGAGCCTCTTCATTTCCGAATAACTGTTGCAGCCTACATCCTTCTGAATCTGCTTAGTGTATTCATCTCCTGGTCTCCCTCTACGATTTTTACCCCCCCCCCCCCTCCCCAACACTTCCCTCCAATACTAAATTGGTGATCCCTCGATGTCTCAGAATGTGCTTTATCAACCGATCCCTTCTTTTGGTCAAGTTTGCCATAAATTTCTTCTCTCCCCAGTTCTCCTCAGTACCTCATCATTCATTATGTGATCTACCCATCTTATCTTCACCATTCTTCTGTAGCACCACATTTCAAAAGTTTATATTATCTTCTTATCCAAACTGTTTATCATGCACGTTCACTTCCATAAATGACTACTCCTGCGTTACCCCTCTTTGATTTTGTATTTATAAAAAAAATGGCTCTGAGCACTATGGGACTCAACTGCTGAGGTCATTAGTCCCCTAGAACATAGAACTAGTTAAACCTAACTAACCTAAGGACATCACAAACATCCATGCCCGAGGCAGGATTCGAACCTGCGACCGTAGCGGTCTTGCGGTTCCAGACTGCAGCGCCTTTAACAGCACGGCCACTTCGGCCGGCTTGTATTTATAATTCTGTATTCACCTGACCAGAAGTTCTGTTCCTCCTACCACCGAACTTCACTATATGTAACTTCAGCCTATCTGACTTTAGCCCATCCCCTTTTCAAATGTTCTGATCTAACTGTCCGACTAAGGGACGTAACATTCCATGCTCCGATGCGTGGAACGCTTGTTTTGTTTCTCCCCGAATAGGGGATTATTTTACATCCGGAATATTTTACCGACGAGGACACCCTCATTACTTAACCATACACATCATAAAGAAGCAATTTTTAATTTCTATAATGAATGTACTTTATTAAAGTTTTATGATTGGTGCCGCATTCAGTACTGTAGCGTCTGCCAATATTTCTGGAAAGCCACTTCAGTAGTTTGTGTTACTCCTCTGAACATCTTCAGCAACTTCCTATGATGCGAAGCTGGTAAGGGTCTCTCAGACTGGGGCAATTTTCACACCATGTAATCAATGACTGGGAACATGTTTTTTCTATCTTCTGTTAGGTCTGTTGCATTATTCCACCCGACATTCACTTTCTCGCCCCTCCCTCTCACAAACTGTCCAATTACACTCCTTGGTGTTGCAAGAAGGTGTAGTTTATGTACTCTATTATTCCAGTTGTTTGAATCATTGATAGTGCTGGAACACTAAACATTTACGTTTTTTGTGTATCTCCTTTCAGCCACCTACATACGTAATACATCTGTAGGAAGTATACTAAGGCACTGCACATAAGACAGCAGCTTAATAATTAGTGTGCAAATTCAGAAAATACAATTGAAATTAGACTCCAAAATTGAAATCATTGCTTTATATTTCATGAAATTCCCTTGTACAGTTGTTACATTCGCTTCTGCTAACAAGGTGTATAACGTTGTGTATATGAAGATTGCTCTCGATGCTGACAGTAGAGGCACCCATGTGTCATAGTAATGCTTTTGACACATTCTTCCCGTATATGCATCCAAAGACAATACGGTTTAGTCTTCATCAGCAAAATCGCACAGATGAGTTGGTATGATACTGATGTGACGTATGTTTGAAGGTACTGTTGACGCTTGAAGATATTTTGGAAATTCATCTCGCAGATCGAGCTTTAGAAGGAATGTGTCCAAAATTAATATAAGAAACCAACCGAATGGAAAATCTGTCTTTGAGCTCATTTGCAGTTCATTAGTCTTGTAGTCATAAATTTAGTAATCTTACATTTAGTTGTGCAAAAGTTTTTAATAATTCATAAAGTACACCAATTATGAACGGGAAGTAAGAGAAAGTAAATCCACAACAAATGTTAGGGACCAATCCTTTGGCTCACTAATAAGTTCTGTACACTTGCTTCAATGTGCAGTATTAAAAACGTGCAGTCAGTACTCTATTATGACGTATTCATACTAAAAATCCTACATCACGAATCACAACAACAAATAAATATAGAAAAAATTGAAGTGTAACTATCACATAGGATAGATTTTTAGGTTACGTATGACGCCGTCTTATTTTGCAGACAGTGCTAAATGTTCTGTGTATGCTGTAATGTGGTATGAACCTTAAAGGAACTTTAAACGATAAAACTTGTGGGTCATGAATGCAACGGAATTATGATCAGCGTGCGAGTGAACAGTGTGTCTAAACAACACTTTCGTCATGCATTATCATTAGCACAACACAAGCGAATTCGCGGGGTAACAAAATAAAACACTAATGGTGTTTGCGTGTAGGTGACAAAAATTCTTCAGTCAACTGGACATTGATATTTACACGTGCAGCGCTAAACCTGCCTCCAACACTCATGTTTCAGTTCTTGGTTTAAGCATTTTTTAATCTAATTGTTTGTAGTGGCTGAACATGCGATAATCGAACTCGAAATGCTTGGTGATAAACTAAGCAACTTTTGTGACTAGTGGCTCTCAAGCAAATTAAAATCTATTCACAACATTTGCAAACGAAAAATAGCAGCGGTAAACTAAAGAAGCCAATACACACACAAATTCAGAGAGAAAAAGAGAGAGAACACATGTTCCAGCTATGCATACGTTTTTAGATTGGTCAGATCAGTATCTCCAGCTATGACGCAAACTGCACTCTGACTCAGAGGCTAACGTACTCATTAATTACCACTCATTACGTGCTTCTCACTAAGAGGTTGTGCACCTCTCGCTTGCGCAACGCTCTTTTTCTTTCTTTCTATACTTGTTAGACCACATTTTGATGTTGTTGTCTATCACTTGTTACATCATTTTTACTGGCTTTGTATGGAGCTCTGGAGCACCTGGATACCCTACAGGAAGGTAGAATTAATGAACTGTATCAGAATTGGAAGTTTAGCTGTTAAGCGTGATCTGTATTGTCATTTACAAGTATCTTGTGTAAATCTTCGTGGTTTTGATAGAAGTTATAACCTAGACTAACAACACAATCTGCCTCTGTTCAAGTTGTACACGATACTTACACATCATGTCTGAAAGTCTGAAACTGAATCAAGATAGCACCTGACACCATGGGAGTTACTGAAATCAGTGAATGAGTAAGGAACTACCATGTTATTCAGTATGGTAATTAAAATCTGAGATAGAAGAAAGACTATATAGAAGTGTAATAGAGCGACATTATCACAGAAAGGCTTAAGTGATAATATCCGCCACACAATATCCGAAAGTCTGAATAGGGCTGTACAGCGACTAATTTGGCATCAATATAAGGTAATCTGCCTGACAAGGAAAACTAACATCACACTTACTAAAAAAAGATGACGTAAACAAAGCGAGAATATTAAATGGTCATTTGCATAATCTGGAGTAGTCTGTCTTCAATGCAATGTGCACTAAGATGATTCACTTTATGAAGGGATATTCTGATAATTTACAACATCCACAAATATATAGCTCTTTGGAAGCTTGTGAGGAAACTTTATCCTGTACTAATTATTGTAATTCAGTCAAATACGGGCAAAAGACCGCTAATGAGAAGATTGGCAACTGGCTCTCAATGAACAGAAGAGTTAAGTTCTGAATTTTACAAATGTAGAAATGTAGTGCCCCAGACTACAAAGTTTATAAGTTACTAAGTCAATGATACAGTTAACTGGAAGTAAAATTGTTATAGGTTACGTAAACGGAGGCTTTGATCCATCGGTAGACTACTGAGAAAATACGTAGGGTCATCAGAAACTGAACTGTCCTTCCACGCTAAGACTGTTGCGCAGTGTCAGAAGAGCGTGCACTACATGTTCTGGGCTTCCTGCAGACAAACAGATGCAGATAACAGATGCACCACAACGTGTGTGTGAAAGGATGCGCAACTGGAAACGTACTCCAGAGTTGAAATGCACCGGACATGAAGATTCTTGTCGGCAAAACGTGTGAATTGCATGTAAATTGGCTGTGAAATTCTCGTGGTATATGGACCAAATGTAGTGCCCCGTCTAGCCGTAGTGAAGTGATGCAAACAGTTTGACCAAATCCGCGCAGCGGTGGGCAACGCTGATCAGGAAGGAAGCAATATCTGGCTCCACGGCCAGGGAGTGGATTTCTATCGTGGAGGAGCTGAGCGACTGGCAGGACGTTCCAACTGTTGTCTGCAGAGACTTGGTGACTGTGCTGAAAAACAGTGTCAAGTATCTGCGTCTCCTTGAAGTGTAGTGCAGCATTCAATAAAAGGGACTTGGCCCGCCATAATAATACTTTCTTCTAGGAGTCCCCTCGTATATATAAATGTCGTTGTTGTTGTTGTGGTCTTCAGTCCAGAGACTGGTTTGATGCAGCTCTCCATGCTACTCTATCCTGTGCAAGCTTCTTCATCTCCCAGTACCTACTGCAGCCTACATCCTTCTCAATCTGCTTAGTGTATTCATCTGTTGGTTTCCCTCTACAATTTTTACCCTCCACGCTGCCCTCCAATGCTAAATTTGTGATCCCTTGATGCCTCAGAACATGTCCTACCAACCGGTCCCTTCTTCATGTCAAGTTATGCCACAAACTCCTCTTCTCCCCAATTCTATTCAATACCTCCTCATTAGTTATGTGATCTATCCATCTAATCTACAGCATTCTTCTGTAGCACCACATTTCGAAAGCTTCTATTCTCTTCTTGTCCAAACTATTTATCGTCCATATGTCACTTCCATACATGGCTACACTCCATACAAATACTTTCAGAAAAGACTTCCTGACATTTAAATCTATACTCGATGTTAACAAATTTCTCTTCTTCAGAAACGCTTTCCTTGCCAATGCCAGTCTACATTTTATATCCTCTCTACTTCGACCATCATCAGTTATTTTGCTCCCAAAATACTGAAACTCATCTACTACTTTAAGTGTCTCATTCCCTAATCTAATTCCCTCAGCATCACCCTACTTAATTCGATTACATTTCATTATCCTCGTTTTGCTTTTGTTGATGTTCATCTTATATACTCCTTTCAAGACACTGTCCATTCCGTTCAACTGCTCTTCCAGGTCCTTTGCTGTCTCTGACAAAATTACAATGTCATCGGTGAACCTCAAAGTTTTTATTTCTTCTCCGTGGATTTTAATTTCTACTCCGAATTTTTCTTCTGTTTCCTTTACTGCTTGCTCAATATACAGATTGAATAACATCGGGGATAGGCTGCAACCCTGTTTCTCTCCCTTCCCAACAACTGCTTCCATTTTATGTCCCTCGACTCTTATTACTGCCATCTGGTTTCTGTACAAATTGTAAATAGCCTTTCGCTCCCTTATTTTACCCCTGCCACTTTAAGAATCTGAAAGGGAGTATTCCAGTCAACATTGTCTAAAGCTTTCTCTAAGTCTACAAATGCTAGAAACGTAGGTTCCCCTTTCCTTAATCTATCTTCTAAGATAAGTCGTAGAGTCAGCATTGCCTCACGCCTTCCAACATTTCTACGGAATCCAAACTGATCTTCCCCGAGGTCGGTTTCCACCAGTTTTTCCATTCGTCTGCAAAGAATTCGCGTTAGTATTTGGCAGCCGTGGCTTATTAAACGGATAGTGCGATAATTTTCACATCTGTCATATATGAATAAGAGATTATAAAACACTCGTATGAGGTGTATCGGATTACTACTTGAGTAAATGGGATTAATGTCAGACAACCTAAAATCGAACATCCAATGTATACAAACAAGGGTACTGTGAATCTAACTGTGTCTACAAATCCCTAGAAGACTAAAGCATCGTATTTACTGCTCCACATTGTATTCAAAGGAAGAAATTTACAGGTTATGCGTTTCTTAATTGCAATTATTATATCTCAAATGGTGTGCTACATACTAAAGCAAGTACAAAAAGTCCCTTTTATAACCTACTGCAATCGTAAATTTTACAGTGGTTTAGTAATCTAGCGATATATACGGTTATTCAGCTGCACCTACCGCTGGGTTTTATGTAACCCGCAACGCCTTCAAATGCCATGTGCAAGGTTTTCGTATTCTTTCACACATTTCGCAGAAAAAATGAACAGGATGTTTCTGTACGAAATTAAACCCGGTCAAATTTTGTACTACGGGGCGTTTTCGTAGGGGCTATAATTTTCGAATTATTCAAAAAAAAATCAAAAAGTGACCCTGATACGAGTTTTTCTCGAATAACCCGAAAATCATGGTCTCCAGCGAAAACGAATCCCAGTACAAAATTCAACTACAATAATTTTCCTACAAAAAGGTACCGTTCATTTTTTTCGTAGGACTAAGAGTTTGTGCGTAACGAGCGAGAAAATATGAAAATCTTTCATGTGGTATTTGAAGGCATTATGGGCTGCGTGACACCCAGCGGCAGCGGCAGATGAACCACCCTGTGTAACCCTCAAGCCACTGTATGGCCTGTGGTAAAAGATACTCTATTAAGGATTTTCTGTGCCATTCGGTCTGCGTGTTGAGTGAAGGAAAAAGGGCTATCTACATGAGGCCGTATCTTATCATTTTACTGTTGTGATGCCTAAACGAGATTTACGATGATAGCAGCAGAAAGGTCGCGCAGTTTTCTCTGTGCACCCATTCTCTAAATTTACCCAAGACTTCGCGAAACAGCTTCCCCTTTTCATACGAAGATCCCCATTTAAGTTTTTCGAGCAACTCTGCTACGCTCTCGTATAAGCTACAGCAACCTATTGTGATCCTAGCATAGATTTTCTGAATCCGTTCGATACCTACTTGGCAAGGACTCCGAAAACGGTGCAATTCAGTGTACTAGCATCTTTTATGCGACTTCTTTTATTGATATACTGCTCTTTCCCAAAACACTTTCTACAGAATCTAACAAGGCAACCTCCCCATCGCACCCCCCTCAGATTTAGTTATAAGTTGGCACAGCCTTGAAAAACTGAACACAGTTCAATCGAGAAAACAGGAAGAAGTTGTGTGGAACTATGAAAAAAATTAGTAAAATATATGAACTGAGTAGTCCATGCGAAGACAGGCAACATCAAGGACAATGGCTGTCACGGAGCGCCGTGGTCCCGTGGTTAGCGAGAGCAGCTACCGATCGAGAGGTCCTAGGTTCAAGTCTTCCCTCGAGCGAAAAGTTTAATTTCTTTTTTTCGGAGTGATTATCACATCCACAAGAAAACCTAAATCGGGCAAGGTAGAAGAATCTTTTTACCCATTCGCTAAGTGTACAAGTTAGGTGGGTCGACAACATATTCCTGTCATGTGACGCACATGCCGTCACCAGTGTCGTATAGAATATATCAGATGTTTTCCTGTGAAGGAATCGGTTGAACTACGACCTTGCGATCAAATGTTTTCGGCTCTCATTGGAGAGGCACGTCATTTCGTCTACTAATCGCACGGTTTTGCGGTGCGGTCGCAAAACACAGACACTAAACTTCTTACAGTGAACAGAGACGTCAATGAACGAACGGACAGATCATAACTTTGCGAAAATAAAGAAAGTAAAATTTTCGCTCGAGGCAAGACTTGAATCAAGGACCTCTCATTCCGTAGCTACTCACGCTAACCACGGGACCACGGCGCTCCTTATGCTACAATCTCGTTGATGTTGCATATGTTGCGCATGGGCTACTCAGTTTGTATATTTTACTATTTTTTTTCATAGTTCCACACAACTTCTTCCTGTTTTCTCGATTGATCTGTGTCCAGTTTTTCAAGGCCTATCCACTGTGCCAACTAATAACTAAATCTGAGGGGGGTGTGATGGGGAGGTTCCCTTGTAAGTAGTCCATTCGTCGACCAATATAGCGGATTTCGTTCTATTGGTATATTAAAAAAAAATTAACCCATCGAGCCAGTGTAATAGCTGTAAAGATACTCCGTATGGTCGTACCTTCGTTCTTAGACAACAGTGTGGTACAGTGTCGAATGCCATTCAGGCCCGCATCTCGTGGTCGTGCGGTAGCGTTCTCGCTTCGCACGCCCGGGCTCCCGGGTTCGATTCCCGGCGGGGTCAGGGGTTTTCTCTGCCTCGTGATGGCTGGGTGTTGTGTGCTGTCCTTAGGTTAGCTAGGTTTAAGTAGTTCTAATTTCTAGGGGACTGATGACCATAGATGTTAAGTCCCACAGTGCTCAGAGCCATTTGAACCATTCAGAAGTCTGCGAAGACAGACTTTTTATGATAAACTGCATCTACTGTTTGTAAGACGCTCTGCGTGAGTGAAGGAGGCTGAGCTTCACTCAGTGTTTTTTTTTCTCCCTCCTGAATCCGTACTGATTGTTTTTGTACTATCATAAAGGCCGAGCATCAGATACGCTCTAGGAATCTGCAACACACAGACATTAGCGATATTTCAATAAATGAAAAGTGAATTCTGCAACGTAATGTATGCTGTTTTGACACTTTCTGACAGAATTAACTCTGTGCCTGACTGGGAATCGAACCCAGAATATTGTCTTTCGCAGACACTGGTTTTACCGACTGAGCTCTTCAGTCAGGCTAGACACACGACTCGCCCTTTGCGGAACGCGAAAAGCTCTGCACCCTTCCCAGTCACGTAAGATCTTCACTGCCCGAGAGTTTTCTGTTGGGAGTTGGGAAGGCGACAAATTTTGCATATGTACAACATCAGTGAAGTTGTGATTTTGATGTGTTACGAAAATAAAACAGCGAAATTGAGAGCAACGTTAAACCATCAAGTTTTATATTAAACTTGGGGAATCCGCGTGTGTGACCTTTGTAAAGCTGAAATTGGCCTATAGGGCCCATTTCTTGTTAAGAGCACAATATTTCACTGGCATAAATCATTTTGGAAGGCCGACAACTCGTTGCAAATGCAGCTCGCTCAGGGAGACCTTCGATTTAAAAAACCGACGAGAAGTCGAACGTGTACGTGCTCTTGTTAGATCAGACCGACCTTTAGCAGTAAGGATGATGAGTGACCTGTTAAACTTTAATACTTTCACCGTACATAAAATGTTGACCGAAGTTTTGTACACGTATAAGGTTTGTGCCAATATAGCGCCGAAAATCCTGGCAACTGAGAGAAGGACAATCGAAGAAACATCTGCGTTGATCTTGAGAGGGCTGCCAATGACCGCGAATGGTTCAGCCGTGTTATCACAGGTGACGAATACTGGATTTTTGACTATGATCCTCAGACAAAGTGGTAAACTGAGGAGTAGCACATTGAAACATCTCTTCGACTGAAAAAAGTTAGAATGAGCAAATCGAAGATCAAAACAATGTTGATTTGCTTTATTTACAGTAGGGGTTATCGTGGATAAAGAATTTGTTCTTCCAGTACAAACTGTGAACCAAGTGTTTTATATAGAGTTGCTTGAAAGGGTCAGGAAAATGGTAATCAAGTGCAACAGGACATTCCAGAAAAGTGGATGCTACATCCTGACGACGCCCCATGTCACACGGCCACTTCTGTCACGGAATTTTTGACCTCAAAAAGCATTCCTGTTGTTCCACAGCACCCCTATTCACCTGATCTGAGCCCTTATGACATTTTTCTTTTCCCGAAATTGAAATATTTCTTAAAAGAATTTCGTGAATGGTTCAGATATTGAAACAAGATTTTCGGCGAATAATAGTGTGCTAAGGGACACGAACTTTGGTATGTAATGAAGTATGCTAACTCTTGTCTCGATCGAGATATTGAGGCAAGTATGATTTTTTGAAAATAGAACATTTCTTAACGGAATCCGAATGCGCTTGAAAAGACGACTACAGTGTTATAATGCTTGTTAAATTTGAGATCGACTCTCTTGGCAACAGAATCCGAGAAATATTGTAAAATTGAAAAGCAAGCCGTCCGAAATCGGCTATTGCCTTCTAAACACGCTCATGCCATACTAGGCCATGGTATTAAGCCTTTCGACTGTTTACTTGTCTGCATTGCAGAACTAGCAGGAACGGTGTTGTCTATTGGTAGATCGTTTCTGCATCAACATTTCTTGCATGCAGACATGGACACTAATGAGTAGGGTGTAAGTTAGACACGCTGCAGATATACGGCGAATGTCAAACTGAAATGCATACCTTAAAATCTACGAGCGCTTGGTCATCTACAGTACTGTGAAACAAATTTCCCCTACTGCTAGCTCTTTGCTTTCCGTATTTTGGGGGGTGGCAGTACGGACCACAACAAAAAAGAAATGTCCAGTGAACGTCGGCTGTGAAACGCATTCTTTAGAACTATGATCACGTGTTAATCTTCGCTAGTGTGAAACAGGTCTCTTCTACTGAACAAGTGCTCATAGCTCCTAATGTATGCATTTTAGAGCCCATGCTTACTAGATAATCTTTTCTTATCTTAGTCCATACCAGATTCTTCCAAAATGTGGAAAGCAAAGAGGTTGCAGTAGAACAGATCTTTTTCACAGTATCGGAAGACGTATAAGTGCTCATGGCTCTTAAGGTATGCATCTTATAACCTATTTTTAATGGACCTCTTGTCTTGTTTTGATCCATACCACTACCTCTCAAAATAATGGCATGCTTTTTTTTTTAGCATTCTGTTTGCTTTGGGTAGTCTCAACTGTTATTCATTATCGGGTATGATTAGTGCAGTAGACTTGTTTGCTTCCCATAAATATTCAGTGGTACGCAAGAACAGAGAAGCAAGGCACTGCAGAATATATTTCATGTTTTTGACACAACAGCTCGTATACTGCAGAATCAGAATTAGTCCTTCTGCCACTGCTGTTTTGCATATACGCTACCGCCTTCGAAAAATTCAGCACAGTGAAGCGATCTTCACAAATAAACGGTGGTTATTCCACCATACAACAATGATCATACATATCGAAGACTGACTATAGAGAAAAAAAAACAACATTACATACCAAAAATTAGTATTTGGCGAAGTTTTCGTGCACTGAAATAAGTGTTGTCACATCGTGACATGAACTCTGAAGATGTCCTTGAGGAACGGTTTTCCAGATAAGCGTCCATTTAAGTTCAAAGTTGTCCCCAAATTGACGAACGTTAAGACTAAGGCAATGATCAACGAAATCCTAGGCATTTTTCAACGTCAGTACACTTTACCGACAGTCGTACACTTTAAGATATTTTATTTTATTCTGAAAACCAGTTTCGGCTATTCATTTTGCCATCTTCAGGCCCCATACGCTTTTTTCAAATCAACGAACTTATCGTATATCGCTTTCGTATGAAGCACCTGCACAACGATTGGAATTCACGATATCGAGTTTTATGGCGCTGTACTATTAGTTTGTTGATTTGAAAAAAGCGTATGGGGCCTGAAGATGTCAAAATGAATTGCCGAAACTTCTTGCTTTCAGAATAAAATAAAATATCTTAAAGTGTATGGCTGTTTGTAAAGTTTATTGACGTTGAAAAGGACGTACCTGCCGATGTCCCCTGCCCGTAATGGACCAGCAGAGATTGAAATCCTAGGCATGTATTAAGTGAGCGGCGTGGCCAACCTACCGCACTAAGGAGAAGTGTTAAACATTCCGGCCAACATTTGACAAACATTTTTCTGTGTATTTATGGCAGCAGGACAGCATCGAAAAATGGTAACACAGCTGACGATTACAACAAATATTGGATGTTGATAGAGTGCCTGCTGTTTGGAGAGTTGGGATTGCTCATCATACTCACTGACGCCCGCCAAGACCACCACGGCATGTATTCGTTCAGTAAAAGACTGCGTTCACCTTGTACTGAGTTTTGAATGTCGACAAGCAACATGTACCTCTCCGAAATTTTTGCAAGTCAGAGAGACAAATGAACGTTTCATGAACGCTATAAATGATGTGTAAAGCCGTAGCTCTGTTCACCAACATGTGGGATCGACTCTTAGAATGAAAAAAGCGTCAACAGGCACCAGGCTGACGTCACAAGTAGTGGGATAAATGCTACACTCAACAAGCAGTTCCCTCACTTTGTTAACTTCAGATACGTTGCCGCCACTGTGAACACTGGCCCCACAAAGATTACCGCGTTAGGCAGTTTACCCAATGACTGGATACGGCTCCCTGCGAGATTCTATATAAAACATTTAGGAGACAATCTGAACAGCCCTCTTAGATTTTTTGCAGTTAATGGTGTCATTTATCGTCTAGTAAAGTCACATTAGATAAAAATGAATTATAAAATGACTTTGAGACAATATCTATATGGTGCGAAGAGTGATAATTGACTCTGAATAAGAAAGAGTGTCAGGTGATCCACATAAGTAAACAGAAATCCGTTCAATTTCGGTTACACGACAAGTCACACAAATTTAAATGCTATCAATCCAATTAAATACCTAAAAATTACAATTACGAACAATTTAGATTGGGACAAGCACATAAGAAACGTTGTTGGGATGGTGAACCAAAGACTGCATTTTGTTGGCGGAATACTCCAAGATGCAACAAATCCACCAGGGAGACTGCCTACACTGAGCTTGTACTTCCTCTACTAGAGCATTGCTGTTCGGTACCGGATTCTTTCCAGATGGGATTGACGGAGACATCGAAAAATTCCACAGAATAGCAGCTCGTTCTGTACAGTCGCGAAATAGGGGGGAGAGTGTCACCTATATGATACGCGAGCTAGGGTGGCAATCATTAAAACAAAGGCGTTCCTCGTTGCGATGAAATCTTTTCACGATATTTTGGTCACCAACTCTCTCTTCTGAACGCGAAAATATTTTATTGCCGTCAACCTGTACAGGGAGAAATAATGATCGTAATAAAACTCAGAGCTTGCATGGAAGGGTCGTCGAGCAGATGCGCAAAACTACAGGCCTATATCTCTGACATCGATCTGTTGTAGAAATGTAGAACATGTTTTTCGCTCGCGTTTCATGTCATTTCTGGAAACCCAGAGTCTACTCTGTAGGAATCAACATGGATTCCGGAAACAGTGATCGTGTGAGACCCAACTCGCTGTATTTGTTCATGAGGCCCAGAAAATATTAGACACAGGCTCCCAGGTAGATGCCATTTTCCTTGACTTCCGCAACGCGTTCGATACAGTTCCGCATTGTCGCCTGATAAAGTAAGAGCCTACGGAATATCAGACCAGTTGTGTGGCTGGATTGAAGAGTTTTTAGCAAACAGAACACAGCATGTTGTTCTCAATGGAGAGACGTCTACAGACGTTAAAGTAACATCTTGCGTGCCACACGGGAGTGTTATGGGACCATTGCTTTTCACAATATATATAAATGACCTAGTAGATAGTGTCGGAAGTTCCATGCGGCTTTTCGCGGATGATGCTGTAGTATACAGAGAAGTTGCAGCATTAGAAAATTGCAGCGAAATGCAGGAAGATCTGCAGCGGATAGGCACTTGTTGCAGGGAGTGCCAACTGACCCTTAACATAGACAAATGTAATGTATTGCGAATACATAGAAAGAAGCCTCCTTTATTGTATGATTATATGCTAGCGGAACAAACACTGGTAGCAGTTACCTCTGTGAAATATCTGGGAGTATGCGTACGGAACGATATGAAGTGGAATGATCATATACAATTAATTGTTGGCAAGGCGGGTGCCAGGTTGAGATTCATTGGGAGAGTCCTTAGAAAATGTAGACCATCAACAAAGGAGGTGGCTTACAAAACACTCGTTCAGCCTATACTTGAGTATTGCTCATCAGTGTGGGATCCGTACCAGCTCGGGTTGACAGAGGAGATAGAGAAGATCCAAAGAAGAGCGGGGCGTTGCGTCACAGGGTTATTTGACACGCGTGATAGCGTTACGGAGATGTTTAGCAAACTGAAGTGGCAGACTCTGCAAGAGAGGCGCTCTGCATCGCGGTGTAGCTTGCTGTCGAGGTTTCGAGAGGATGCGTTTCTGGATGAGATATCGAATATATTGCTTCCCCCTACTTATACCTCCCGAGGAGATCAAGAATGTAAAATTAGAGAGACCCGAGCGCGCACGAAGGCCTTCTGGCAGTCGTTCTTCCCATGAACCATACGCGACTGGAACAGGAAAGGGAGGTAATGACAGTGGCACGTAAAGTGTCCTGCGCCACATACCGTTGGGTGGCTTGCGGAGTATAAATGTAGATGTAGATGTAGAATAATATAAGTGTTCATTTTTTCCCACGCGCTGTTAGTGTGTGGAATGGTATAGAAATAGTCTGAAGGTGGATCCTCTGCCAGGCACTTCACCATGAATTGTAGAGTAACCTTGTAGATGAAGTACAGATTTACGCGGATGTACGAGAGATTGACTTTACTCCAGCGACTACAAATTTAGCAAACCACCCGAGAAGAAGTTGAGATAGCTTGTGAACTACATCATGCCTCTGCGTTCGAGTGCACGCTCCACTTCCCTCCATTCTATTTGAAAGCAACTTCAGTGTATAACAATAAATTGCTATTGTTACCACGAAGAAAAATTACAAAAACGTAGCGCAATTTTTAGGGTTCGCTTATCTGTCCCTAACCGGGTCCACGATCTGTTTGGATTTCAAGTTATGCACAAAAGCCTGCTAAAGCTGCCGAAGCGCGCAGAGGAGGCACGGCCGGCATCACGGCGTTTCTTGTTCGAGACGCTTAGATGCAGGGGCGTAACTGGCATGACTAAGGTAGGGAACCGGGGCATTGCGCACCCTGTTAAGGGATGAAATGATGATGATTAGGACAACACAACACCCAGTCCCTGAGCGGAGAAAATCTCCGACCCAGCCGGGAATCGAACCCGGGCCCTTAGGATTGACATTCTGTCACGATGATCACTCAGTTACCGGGGGCGGATACCCTGTTAACTTGTCCATGTGAAATCTGCATGCGGAGAAATTCGCACCCTGAATAGGTCGAGGAAAGATCCACTAATCCCCCTGTCCGAACTCCATAAATTCCGTGGCAGGTAGAGCAACAGAGTGCTCTTGGAAGCGTTTTACATTGTAATGACTACAGACGAAGAGAATTGGAGATGCTCGAACAAGAACTGTAATGTTAAAGTGCTTACACTCGGAAACAACCGTAATGTTTTATCCACTCAGACGGAATCACAAATTTTTACTTGCGGTTAGATCTTTAGAAGAACCAACAAAAAGGAACGAAAAAAAAACCAAATTGGAAACATTAGTTAAGTCGATCAGACAAGTAAAATCTTACTCTATATTAAAACAATGAGAGTCTGATTTGGAAACAATTTTGGGTAAAGATGTAATGATTTAGGTAAATTAGCTAGCAGACATAACACACGGAGTTAATTTGTTATTGAAATTTATTGATACGTTCAATTAAGATACTCCTTGCACGCAATATTGTAAACTAAGACTGGTAGCGACCGGAAATAAGTAAATATCACTCCGAAATCGCACACAGTCTTTCGACTACCATCAAAGCAGCCACTTCCGTCAGGCATTGCTTCGAGGCTCTTCTCAGAGTGAGCGATTAATACTTTTTGTTAAGGGATACACATTGGCGTGAGGCGTAATGTACAAAGGATAGTCACTATTACAAAATGAAACGCAACATTAATCAATGACAACTACACTGTAGTGTCAGGCCTATTGCGCACAGTATCATCTGATCACCAAAATTGACAGTGAGAAGTATCAACATATTAGCGGCTCGAATTCCAGGGACCTGTACCGATCAACTCCTAGGTAGACGAGAAGCCAAGAAAGTACGGGTGCACTGTACTGCTATTGGGGATACGAGGTGGCCGGCCGGAGTGGCCAAGCGGTTAAAGGCGCTACAGTCTGGAACCGCGCGACTGCTATGGTCGCAGGTTCGAATCCTGCCTCGGGCATGGATGTGTGTGATGTCCTTAGGTTAGTTAGGTTTAAGTAGTTCTAAGTTCTAGGGGACTGATGACCGTAGATGTTAAGTCCCATTGTGCTCAGAGCCATTTGAACCATTTGAATCCGGACGGCCACGTGGCTCTACCGAGAGGGAAGAACATAGTGTTCGCTGCATGGCTCTGAGGCAACAGAAATCTGAGCAGCAGTGGGCACCACAGTGACACAATCAACTGTTACAAATCGGTTCCTTCAAGGACACTTCCGGGCATTCATTCCACTGACCCGAAACAACTTCCATTTTCGATATCTGTGTTGTTAAGCGAGAGCTCATTGGCGGGGTGAAGGTCTATTGTGTTTTCTGATTAAAGCTGGTTGTGCCAGTGATGGCCGTGTGTTGGTTAGGAGAAGGCCATTTGAAGGGCTCCAACCAGGCTGTCTGCGTACTAGATACGCTGGACTTAACCCTGGATTTACGGTCTGCGGTACGATTTCGTATGACAGCGGGAACACTCTCGTGGTTATCCCACGCAGCCTGACCGCAAATTTGTGCGTTAATCTGATAATTCGACCTGTCGTGCTGCCATTCACGAACAGCATTCCAGAGGATGTTTTCCAACAGGATAATACTCGCTCACATAACGATGTTGTAACTCAACGTGCTCTACAGAGTGTCAACATGTTGCCTCAGCCTGCTCGATCACCATTTCTGTCTCCAGTCGACCATGTATCGGACATCATCAGACAACTCCAACGTCATCCATAAACAGTACTAACCTGACCGACCAAATGCAACAGGCATGGAACGCTATCCCATAGACTGACATCCGCCGGATGTACAACAAAATTCATGCACGTTTGCGTGCTTGCATTCAATATTATGACGGTTCCACCGGTTGTTATTGTGCCAGCATCTCACATTTGCAATTGCTTATATCGCGCTTACATTAATCTGTGTACCTGCAATTTTAGTTATATATTTTACCTATATGAATGCATTCGCGAAATTTCATTACCCTGCACTAATTA
Organism: Schistocerca serialis cubense; assembly: GCF_023864345.2. Classification (NCBI taxonomy): domain Eukaryota; kingdom Metazoa; phylum Arthropoda; class Insecta; order Orthoptera; family Acrididae; genus Schistocerca; species Schistocerca serialis. The sequence goes on along the minus strand of NC_064639.1, from coordinate 421,189,570 downwards.
TTTTTTCGTGCTGCGATTTTTTTCCGTCACTTTGTACTTTGTACCATGCATGTATAACAGCAAAATTGATACGTATACATCACCTATGCTAAAATATATCATGAAAGGGCCTTCTCCAAGCTGTACGTAGTTTCCACAGGTGATCAGGTGATTCGCAACAATAGACGAACTATCTTTGAATGCAGTAGCACAGCACAACAGTAATTTTATAATAGCTACGATACTGTCGTAGGTCCTAAACAGTGTTATTATTACTATTATTATTATTATTGTTATTATTATTAGTAGTAGTAGTGCTAGTAGTAATTGGAGTACTAGTGGTCAGCAGTAAGTCTTCTAATTTTAGCCAGTTCAGAAGTAATGATTTCGGCAGTCAGGTGATTTACAGACAGTTGGCGTAATTACTGCACACACATTTTTATTTGGTTGATTTTGAATGTGGTGCAGGGAGTGAACGATACAAACACCGGTAGGGAGAGAGGTGCCTGCCCTCAAAGTGAGGAGTTGTCGGTAGCATTCGTGACGCACTAAGAACTGTGTCATGATTCCAAAAAAGACGGTTGTTAGAAATAAACAGTGCTAGTTGCCTCAATGGCTCATCAGAGACCTACAAAAACTAAATACAACTTATCTTTCGTCATTTTAAAAATGAAACTGTTCAGAGAAAACTGCTTTTCATTCTGAAGATTAATTATGAAATTGGGGACCACTCAGGAATAATGGTCTCAGAAAAGTTGGGAACCGTTGCTCTAAGAGGATAAGCGTAAATAAAAACTGCACAATCAAGGAAACTGTCCAGCGATAATAGCAGAGGCGTAACTAGGCTGGGACGACCGAGGCAACACCCTCGAGGACGAACTGCTCAAAAAAATGGCTCTGAGCACTACGGGACTTAACATCTATGGTCATCAGTCCCCTAGAACTTAGAACTACTTAAACCTAACTAACCTAAGGACAGCACACAACACCCACCCATCACGAGGCAGAGAAAATTCCTGACCCCGCCGGGAATCGAACCCGGGAACCCGGGCGTGGGAAGCGAGAACGCTACCGCACGACCACGAGATGCGGGCGAGGACGAACTGCCGCTTGAAAGAAAAAGAAATAGAAAAAAGTGCAGAAATTATAATTGGGAAATATTAATAACCTCGATCAGTCAAAAGAAGTCTTTCACTATGTTAAAACAGCGAAAGATAGTTGTGGAAACAATTTTGACGTTGGAATATGGGAACCATTTACCTCCTCTGTATAGGAGAAAAATGAATTGCATTTGGATACCAATAGCGTGGCAGATTCTTCAGAATTCCAACAACAACTTAAACAGAAGAGAAGAAGGACTGAAATGAGACGCATTATGGTCCTTAAGCGGCAAACAAAGCAAGCAGCGCCAACTCTTCCCCACTACAGGCTCCAAAACAAAACAATATGTTGACGCCGATTTCTCGATGATAAGCAGCGGTCTGATGACGTCACGACCCGACATTTGCACGGACAAGTATGAACAGTTCTCCTTGCTGAGCTTGTTAAGTTTGAAGCTGCTGTCTGAATCTTTACAGCCTCGGATGACGCCTTCAGCATTAGGAAACGAAACTTTAGGGTTTTTGGACCACGGCCTAATGCACATGAAACAAAAATCATCAATGATGCAAATATCGACCGTGTTTGTATGATGATTTAAGTAAGAAGAGAATTTATAAAACTAAGCACATGCATTTCAGTAGCAGTTAACATTTTTACGTGAATATTCAAACATACAGACTTCTTTGGAATTATCTATTTGTTCGTATTTTGTTTTTCAGTGTAGTATACTGTTTAACTTTCAGTATTGTAATTAATAATACGGCGTGTTAAAATTGGGAGGTTACTATTACAGAAACTTAAGGTTAGCAGGGGAGTGAAACAAAAATGCTACTTAGCGCTTCCCATCTTTAAAATATTTTTGAAAGAAGCACTGAAAAATTGAAAGAGGAAGTGAAAAAAAAATGCGGATTAGAGTAGGTGATGACATCGCTTTCTTCCTAAATTTCGCCGACGATCAGGTCATCTTCGCCAAACAAGAAGAGGATGCATCTTAGATGTTAAGAAAACTTAAAAAAGAATAAGAGGAGTGTAGCATGAAAATTAACTGTATAAAGAATGAATCGGATGTAAAGGAAGGGATCTTGTTACGCACGCTCGATCTGTAGTATTATGTAGTCGGTTATATAAATGTTTGGGACAGTCGTTTCGGATAAATATGGAAGCAACGAGGAAATGAAGCACAGAATAGGAAAGGGAAACATGGCAGTTAAGCAGTTACACTCCCTTGTTTGGAATAAAACTACGTCAAAAAATTTGCAAAGGAAAATATACGAAATTACAATTGAGAGCATTGCTTTGTATGGTGCAGAACTGTGGGAAGTTTCCAGGGTCGTTGAGAAGAAATTAAAGGCAATGGAAATGGAGTTTTGGAGATGAAGTTGTGAAGTAACAAGAAGAGACAAAATAAGAAATGAAGTGCTACGAGATCAGATCGGAGTTGCAAAGGATATTGTAGACACAATTGGCTAAATGGTATGGACATCTCAAAAGAATGCCAGGGAGATACGGCCTTCTAAAATATGGCACTGGCGATCTCCAGGATACAGAAAAAAAGGAAGACTCTGACTATATTAATGCGAGAGACACCGCATGGAGAAGAAAACACGCAGAAAGAAAGAAGAGAAGAATATTTTATTTTTAATATTCTTTTAATCCTGGTCATAAGAAGATTGTCTTACTTGTTAAATACGAGGTCTCATCACAAACAGTTTGGCTTTATACTTAAATAAAATTCATCTTGGGAAGTGTGGAATAATTGTTATGCAGAGACAAATACTGTTTCGTGTATGGATCGACCACGGAAAATTTTTTGAGATTATATTTCATTTCACTATTTAAAGTAGAATGCACTGTCTTTTATGTTTATTTTATTTGTTTTGTGGGAGAAGGGCATCAGAAAATAGTGGGAAGTGTGTGCATGGCGTGGCATGCAGGTGAGGGGTGCCGATGACTATGAAAGGCGGTGCGCGGCGACGTATTCTTCAGTTGGGCCGCGTGTGGAAACCGCGCAGTCTCAGGCGCCTTGTCACGGCTCGCGCGGCTTCCCCCCTCGGGCATGGGTCCGCAGCTCGTGGTCGTGCGGTAGCGTTCTCGCTTCCCGCGCCCGGGTTCCCGGGTTCGATTCCCGGCGGGGTCAGGGATTTTCTCTGCCTCGTGATGACTGGGTGTTGTGTGATGTCCTTAGGTTAGTTAGGTTTAAGTAGTTCTAAGTTCCAGGGGACGGATGACCATAGATGTTAAGTCCCATAGTGCTCAGAGCCATTTGAACCATTTTGAACCTCGGGCATGGATGTGTGTGTTGTCCTAAGCGTAAGTCAGTTTAAGTTAGATTAAGTAGTGTGTAGGCTTAGGGACCGATGACCTCAGCAGTTTGGCCCCATAAGATCTTACCACAAATTTCTAAATTTCTTCAGTTGGGAGTAGGCGTATGGGCGCCTCTGAGTGCAGGCCAAGGTCACTGGCTCACACAACATAAGAAGAGCCGATGAAGAATCTGCTTTCCGTTGTAGACTGCTGTTCAGGTTATAGTACTAGAATGTTCTGCCACAGTGCATTGATACTTTCGGTAAACTGATAATTTACTGCGTAATATGCATGCCGTGACACCCCTTAGGTACAGAAGTGGAACCTGCTCGTTTAGCACGAGTTTTTAATACTAGCTATTGTTAGATACGGAGATGGCAATTGGAACGACTGTTAATGTGCTCGGACAAAACTCCTTAACTTTGCTATATTTTGTAGTAGAAGCCATGGACAAGGATGTGTTAGTCGTGTCTGATGACACCTTATCGGAAAAAGTAAATACGTATACCATCTGCGTTTGTGGGGAGGAGATAATGGGCAGACTGCACGGTGGAAGTCTTTACGTGTTGTGGACAAGTATTTTTTGACACTACGTCACTAACAGCTTCGGGGAAGCGTTTGATTAGAGTAGAAATTATCTTGAGGCCAGAACAGTATTTGAAAGAGCATTGGCTTTACGACGAAAGCGGCCGCTGATGTGACGCTATTTTCGAGAGATAAAGACAGCTACAATGCAAAGAAACCTGATGCAACTCTCCAGTAATACTCCAAAGCTGTAAGGCTTCGTGCCTGTCGTCTCGAAAACAGTTCTCTACCGGTGGTACTCGAATGGCCACTTTTACTGTCGCCGGCAGATAAGAGCATTCATTCTTAGCTCTGATCGTAATTTTCAACCGTTTTAGCCAGCATTCAAAAATCGTTCTGTGCAGCTAAGATTTTAGCCCCGCGTGCCCAAATCTCATTTTATTGTGAGCATGTGAGCAGTACCTCTGGTATTGCGAGCTGGTCCGAGAAAAGTACACGCTTTTAAGCCTCCCCAGTAGCACTCATAAAAGCGTGTGTGGTAAGGTGCAAGCAAGTTCAGCATTATTTTTGGTTGGTCTTGCTCTTCTCTGCTTTGATGTATTTGCAACAGTGCATTTGAGTAACTGTTTTCTTGTAACGTCTTCCGGTGTGACGCCCCCCCCCCCCTCCCCAGGGTTTAAAATATTTCTGGGTTCAGCTTAAATGGTAATTCGGTTTACTTTCTACCACAACAAATCCATTCACGATTAAAGCACCAGTAAGACGAAAGAAAATGGACAAGAAGTATGATGTTGGACAAGAATGCGCCCCGATTTGTAAAAGCTGCTACAATCAGTGACTGTAGTAAACAATTTTATAAATGTTTGTATATCAAATTATTATGTTACGATCACTTGGATATAAATAAAGAGGTTGTTGTAGAGGGGTGTAGACAGTATGACAAAGGAAAGTTTGGGTCGGTCCGGGAGGCGTGCAAGGAGAGCTTCATGGTAAGGCGACAGCTCGCGAAAAGCGGAAAATCCGGGTTCGAGTCCCGGTCCGGCAAAAATTTTCATATATGACAGTTGTACCTAACAGAGCTGACGCGAAGTTACTAGCATTTAGTGAATTTATTTCGATAAACAGATTCACATTACCGGCTTTCGACAAGTAATTGCCTTCTTCAGATGTGATTAATCCACTAAAAGGTTTTGCAAAAATACGTAATAAATATAATTAGGCACTTTGAAAATCGTGAAGTCTGCCCCTGGCAGGTTATGTGAGAGCTTGAACAACTTCAGATATTCAGTGATTACTGTCCAGGATACGGAGATGCGACGTACTCGTGTGAAATACCGTAGCCCAGCTGGTAGATGAGTGTGTCAGCACACTACCAATAGAGCTGAGCAGCGAGGTGTTTGATTGTGATCTGTCGATCACCTCGAATGAGAGTGTCCGCACGTTTCAATACTGCAGGAGTCACACCCGTGTGCGGCCGACCGGCACGCGGGAGATCGGACAGACTTTCATGGCCGGCCGCCGTGGCCGTGCGGTTCTAAGGGCTCCAGTCCGGAGCCGCGCTGCTGCTACGGTCGCGGGTTCGAATCCTGCCTCGGGCATGGATGTGTGTGATGTCCTTAGGTTAGGTAGGTTTAAGTAGTTCTAAGTTCTAGGGGACTGATGACCACAGCAGTTGAGTCCCATAGTGCTCAGAGCCATTTGAACCATTTGAAGACTTTCATGAACTTGTTGTGATGATGACAGGCCCCTCGCCCAACGGCTCACCATATTTTTGTTCACTTGCAGCGATGCTCTTAATGGCAGCTCTGTGTTCGGACCGCAGCTCCGTTAAAGACGTCATTTTGAAGGCTACGTATAGCGCCGTCATCTATCGGAACTTACAGGACTGAAGCAAGAATATTCCACGATGTCCCACAGCAAATTCCACATTTTTCACCCTAAATCGGCATAGAAAAAATGTGTTGCATTACTTATTGAACGACCTTCGCTCCTAATTTGTGCGGTTGCGCTGGTATGATAACCATTAGCATAGCCAAGCGTGTAGTCCACTACATCCCAGACTAACGGTTTTTGTGTGCATATTCGTGGTGTTGGGATTATGATGGCCAGCAGTATACTTCGCTCTAACGAATTCAAACAATACGGACAGTCGGCGGCGAGCGCGCCGGTGGCGCAGTGCCAGCAGCAGTGTTACGGGGAAAGGTACCGGCCCCAGCCTGCCTACGTCTCGCCGCCCGCACAGCCTCTGTCCCGAAGGCCGCCTGCCCACATCCTCGTCTACCGCATGGCGCCTCACGCAGCGTCCGGCGTCGTCGTTCCGTCCCCCTCTTACAGCCGCTGACTCTAGCTCTGCGCGGCCGCTCCATGTGCTGGCTCTCCAATACCATCAACAGCCCGCAGGTATACAGTGTTTTTGGGAAAACTCCGTTACCTTGCATAATCATCGGTTTTCGATAAGTAAGGTGAATTTTTCACTTTGCAGCTGCGCGCACTCTGTAAGGAAACTTTTAGACACGGCAAACCATTACGGTCTTCAGGGACTCGAATGCGTAGCCGTTCTTCACGCGAGCAATGCTTTTCTCAAATGTGCTGTCTGATCACAATTCCAGTGTGGTTGTGGCAAGCACTTTCCCAAGGGTGTTAATTCATCGTGGTATGCAATGGTCATTACGCATAGTGTTTTTCACAACTATGCTATGTGACTATAATGGTCACTCGCACAGTAGGTTGTGGCAGCGGTGTTCTCAACAGGATATGCAGGAAAGGCTTTGTGTCGCTGGGAAATTAGGAGTGAGGCCCTACCAGAGGCTGCTTCGAGAGCAAAGCTGGGAACCGTGCTCGAGTTTGCCAGAAACCACATCAGAGTACCTATCCGGCAACTGTTGTAATCTGACCGTAACATTTCTTTTTGGTAGTTTCCCGAGATCATTCGAACACACGCCACAAGTACAATTACCTCTGATGTATTTTTACTATCGAGTGTACCATCAGGCTATAGCTTTTTATCCACATATTGCTTACCTCATGTAAACCATACCAGAAGAATCTGCTGAAATACCTGTATCACTTCAAAGTATTCTGTAGCTTTTCCCCTCAATGCTCTAAAATAATTGCAACTGTTGCTTACTACGAAGATATCATATTATGAGTTGTTATCAACCGCTTGGACTCTCTATCCTAATTTCTTGTCCAGCATATTCAGCATTGGAAATGGGGAGGGGGGGGGGGGGGGGGCAGGTTCCCCAAATGTGGTACTGAAAACGCACTAGTTGCACTTTTATTTTTATTTTTATTTCCAGGACCAGTTTTGACCCCAAGGTCATATTCTAGTCGCTGTATGTCTACAATCGCGAGAGTGCACTCACGGACTCACTTTTGTACTTAGACAACTTTATTTAACCATGAGATGTACCTCCCATTTACACAGGGTGGCCGGAAACAGTCTGAAAAGCTTGTAAGGGTGTTGTAGGGGAAGGCGTGCTGAGAAATAATTGTTATGAAAAAAATTCGATAAGTTGCGTCGTTTCTGACTTAATTAGCACTGAAGTTAGCCAGTCAGGTTGTTGCGCACGCGAATTCAAGTGGCCCACCAGAGGCGGTGTCGCCAAACTTGTTCTTCTTTTGCTTTCCTAAAACCGAACAAGACGGCGACACAAAACTTGGACATCAGGGGGATCGAAACTGACCCAAAGGCTGAGCACACTCGTGTGCTATCGTCTGCGTTACAACTGACTCTAATTGAACGTGGCGGACCGCCTGAATTTACACCGCAATGCTCTGACTAGCTAACTTCAGTGCTAATTCACTTTGAAACGGCGCAACGTACCGAATTTTTTTCTTAACAGTTATTTTTCAGTATAACCTACCCTGCAACACGTTTACACGCTTTTCAGAATGTTTCTGAGCACTCTGTGTACGGATTGCTACGTTGTATGTACGCCAGACGCTAATAAAATAAAACAATCCCAATGCATCCATTGGCAGTTTAATTGCAGAATATTTTCATGACTGTCATAATATGAAATCACTCTCATTACCGACTGTTCCATGGTCAGTAAATGTTGAAAGCAATGTGGACGTTCAGTGCCAACCGCCACAGCTTGTTAATAACGCGTACATATTTACATATACTATATTACCAGAAGTATCCGAACACCTGTTAGTAGACATTAATACGGCGTCTACTCACGCTTAGCCTTTATGACGACTTGGAATCTGCAGGGGAAACTTTCGATTAGGTCTCTGAATGTCTGTAGTGGAATGGCAACCTATTTTCATCAGAGTCAGGTAGTGACTTTGGACGATGAGGTCTGGAACGAAGTTCTAACTCATCCAAAAGATGCTCCATTCCGTTTATGTCAGTGTCCCGTTATTTTTAAATCCATACGCACAGGAACTGTGGTTTATGGTCTCCCGGCAGCACTTCGCAACTCACGAGTGATGCCTCCCGTTGATCTCATACAGTTTTTTACAACCATCTTCCGCGATGCTCAACGGTACCTGTCCGTCAATACATGAGATCTGCATGGTCTTAGGTTAGCTGTGATCTTTCCTTCGTGTTTCAACTTCACAGTCACACCATATCGCCAATAATAGACTCGAACAGTTGTAAACGGATTGAAATATCTCTGATGGATTTGTTATCCAAGTGACAACCATTCACATTCGAGGTCACTGATCTCACCTGACCGATCCACCATGTTAATAGTACTACCCTACTGACAACACAATACTCCCCGCCTCATGTTATACTGGCTGTTGCGACTGTCGTGACATCTACAGGTCGAGTCCGCATTAATGGAGGTATTCGGATATTTCTGATCAGATAGGGTATATACTCCGCAAGCCAATGCAAGTTGCGTGGCGGCGGGTACTTTGTCCCAACATTTGCGATTTTCTTTCCTATACCAGTTGCGTATCGAGTGTAGGATATACACTATGTGATCAAAAGTATCCGGACACCTGGTTGAAAAGGACTTACAAGTTCGTCGCCCTCTCCATCGGTGATGCTGGAATTCAGTATGGTGTTGGCCCACCCTTAGCCTTGATGACAACTTCCACTGTCGCAGGCATCCTTTCAATCAGGTGCTGGAAGGTTTCTTGGGGAATGGAAGCCCATTCTTCAAGGAGTGGTGCACTGAGGAGAGGTATCGATGCCGGTCGGTGAGGCCTGGCACGAAGTCGGCGTCCCCAAACATCTCAAAGCTGTTCTATAGGAGTCAGGTCAGGAGTCTGTGCAGGTCAGTCCATTACAGGGATGTTATTGTCGTGTAACAATTCCACCATAGGCCGTGCATTATGAACAGGTGCTCGATCCTGTTGCAAGATGAATCGCCATCCCCGAATTACTCTTCATCAGTGGGAAGCGAGAAGGTGCTTATAACATCAATGTAGGCCTGTGCTGCGATAGTGCCACCCAAAACAACAAGGGGCGAAAACCCTCTCTATGAAAAACACGATCACACCATAACACCACCGCCTCCGAATTTTACTGTTGGCGCTACACACGCTGGCAGATCGCACTGGGGCATTCGCCATACCCACACCCTGCCATCGGATCGCCACATTGTGTACCGTGATTCGTAACTGTACACAACGTTTTTCCACTGTTCAATCATCCAATGTCCACGCTCCTTACACCAAGCGAGGCGTCATTTGGCATTTACCGGCGTGATGTGTGACTTATGAGCTGCCGCTCGACCATGAAATCCAAGTTTTGTCATCCCGCCTCGCTGTCATAGTACGTGCAGTGGATCCTGATGCGGCTTGGAATTCCTGTGTGATCGTCTGGATAGATGTCTGCCTATTACACATTACGACCCTCTTCAATTGTCGGCGGTCTTTGTCAGCCAACAGACGAGGTCGGCCTGTACGCTTTTGTGCTGTACGCGTCCCTTCACGTTTCCACTTCACTATCACATCGGGAACAGTAGACCTAGGGATGTGTAGGAGTGTGGAAATCTCTGGTACAGACGTATGACTCAGGTAACACCCAATCACCTGACTACATTCGAAGTCCGTGATTTCCGCAGAGCGCCTCATTCTGCTCTCTCACGATGTCTAATGACTACTGAAGTCAAAAGCACGACTCACGCCCCGTCCTCACAGCTTTACTTCTGCCAGTACCTCGTCTCCTACCTTCCAAACTTTACAGAAGCTCTCCTGCGAACCTTCCAGAACTACTGAAAGAAAGGATGTTGCGGAGACATGGCTTAGCCACAGCCTGGGGGATGTTTCCAGAATGAGATTTTCACTCTGAAGCGGAGTGTGCGCTGATATGAAACTTCCTGGCAGATTAAGACCGTGTTCCAGACCGAGACTCGAACTCGGGACCTTTGCCTTTCGCGGGCAAGTGCTCTACCAACTCATATCAGCGCACACTCCGCTGCAGAGTGAAAATCTCATTCTGGAAACATCCCCCAGGCTGCGGCTAAGCCATGTCTCCGCAATATCCTTTCTTTAAGGAGTGCTAGTTCTGGGAGGTTCGCAGGAGAGCTTCTGTAAAGTTTTGAAGGTTTGGAGACGAAGTACTGGCAGAAGTAAAGCTGTGAGGACGGGGCGTGAGTCGTGCTTGGGTAGCTCAGTTGGTAGAGCACTTGCCCGTGAAAGGCAAAGGTCCCGAGTTCGAGTCACGGTCTGGCACACAGTTTTAATCTGCCAGGAAGTTTTTTATCAGTGCACACTCCGCTGAAGAGTGAGAATCTCATTCTGGACTACTGAAGTCGCTTATATGGAGAACCTGGCAGTAGGTGGCAGCACAATGCACCTAATATGAAAATGTATGTTTTTGAGGGTGTCCGGATACTTTTCATCACATAGTGTATGCCTCTCTACGCCCCATGAACCACCTCTTCCATACTTCAGTGTTGGGACTACACATGAAGGCAGTTAACGTTCTCCAAGCACTCGCCAAATCCATACCCTTGCATCGGAGTGTTCTTATGGTCACTACGCGCCATACACCACGGTGCCAGCAGAGTCACCGCAAAGTCTTCCCTGAATAACAATTGTCTAAATTTCCCCAACAGGATTTCCCGAACACTATGTCTTCTTTCCACCATGGATCCCCGTTCCCCGTCCGTTACACCTTTATGTCTTTCAGCAGTCTTCATTGTTTTGCAATACTGGGGATGTTTATATTAATATCTTTCATTTATGAGTGAGTGCGGGTGTCAAACTTCGATACATAGCATCCTCATGCTTAACACTTTTGCAGATTCGGAATTTAATATTTCTGCTTCCGCTCTGTTGTCTTCAGGTTCAATTCCATCCTAATTCACGAGAGACTGAAGCGAAAGTTTGGGTTCGGTCATTGACATTACGTACGGCCAGGAATTGCTAGTATTTTGTGTTAGATCAGTATAAGCAACGACGTGGTTAAGGTAAACATGCCAACTTCTAGCGCAGAAGCACGGCTGCAATTGCAAGTATTGAGCATGTCCGAAAATCATTGTCACTATTCAAAAGTCGCCACCGTACAAAAACTTCGCCTCATCTAAACACTTCAGTGAATCCAAACATACCGGTAGCCGGCAGTGTCCCTTTACAATTTACTGTCGACTACTTCCCTCAGTCATTGTACATTTCTATTAAACGAACATCAGTGGTGTGGACAACACACATGACATTTCCATAAGGTGGCTGAAAGTTAGCCTTCCATATTGCATACTCTGCTGAGTCATGTGTGGCTGCGATTACGGAGGGTGAAAGCTGGCATCTTCAGGTCAGATGAACAGGTACCAGTGCAAAATACTCAGGTGATGCCTCGGTCAGCTGTAGTTACATGCCGGCCGGGGTGGCCGAGCGGTTCTAGGCGCTACAGTCTGGAACCGCGCTACCGCTACGGTCGCAGGTTCGAATCCTGCCTCGGGCATGGATGTCTTTAGGTTAGTTAGGTTTAAGTAGTTCTAAGTTCTAGGGGACTGATGACCTCAGACGTTATGTCCCATAGTGCTCAGAGCCATTTGAACCATTTTTTGTAGTTACATGGTTCTCATTACTCACAACATTTCGAAAGAACGTGGAATTTTCTGTCATCGTATTTATCTGAGAAGTACACACTACTTCTGAAGTAATCACTGCTGTCACAGAGGAATGATGAGCGTGTTGACATGGCTGTTCTGCTCCATTCAGCCTGGTCGTGAGGAAGTAAATAATTACTTTATAAATTATAGAGCGCAGCAATCAGTGGTCCTGTTTTTTGCAGGTTTTATTTGGCAAATACAGATTTCGGCTAGTGCCTAGCCATTATCAATGCACTATTTTGCTGTCTCAATGTACGTCAGTTCCATGTTGTTCGGGCGTCAGTCACAGTTCTTTGAATACTACTGTATAAAGTCCTTACACAGTAGTATTCAAAGAACTGTGACTCCCGATCAACAGATAACTGACATGCACTGAGACTAGAATATAGTGCACTGATATTGGCTAGGCACTAGTCGAAATCTGCATTTGCCAAATAAAACCTGCAAAAATAAAGGGCCACTGACTGCTGCGCTCTATAATTTATAAATCATATCACAGTCTCTGAGTGCACCAACGTTCCTAGTGGAAGGTAACCTGATGAAATAACTAATTTTTTTTAAAAAAATCTGCTAGTTGACAAAAATATTTTTGGACTGTATTCAAAAATGAGTCTGAGCACTATGGGACTTAAGTGCTGAGGTCATCAGTCCCCTATAACGTGGAACTACTTAAACCTAACTAACCTAAGGACATCACACACATCCATGCCCGAGGTAGGATTCGAACCTGATACCGTAGCGGTTGCGCGGTTCCAGACTGTAGCGCCTAGAACCGCTCGGCCACTCCGGCCGGTCGACTGTATTCAACGTTGTTTTCCGATTCATAGTAAATTTACTCGTCAGAGTTGTTGCTTATCAGACACTAGGCCAGGTTAAACACGTAGTACTGGTTTTAATAATTAGTAAACCTTTGTCTCATACCTATTAGTTCATCGTTATGTGCGTGATTTATGTTCAGACTTTGCTTGTTTTGTTGTTTAAGGCTTGCATGAGGAAGCTGGTTTATTAATGCTTTTGTCAGACTGTCACTAGCAAAGTATCTCATGCATAAGCATTTCATTTGAAACAGTATTTAATCGTATTATGGTGCCGCCTCGAAGTTTCATGCATTTACGTAAAGCAAAAAGAATTCATGTAAATGTAACTGTAGTTTTGTCGGCATAAGTGGATCTCTAACAGCTGCAGTGGGCTGCGTTCAGCATCTTCACTGGCTTACCTCAACCAATAATGTAAACATCCCTAAGGCAACGCCTCAGTGTTGTCACAGTTCCGTAGACAGGTGCTGTTTCCTCCTGCAGCCGTTAGCGCTTCGCTGTTGAAAGCTGGCAACAATGCTGTGAGCGGTCAGGGGTCATCTTGCGCTGTCTCAACTATAAAATTTATCCCTTCTCTTTGTCGCAGACGATACCAAAACCGAAACCAGCTTCCCAATTAACTATTTTTTTTTGCGCAGATAATGAAGCTGAAGCGTTATCAGATAAGTTAATAATTCACTTGATATTTAACATTTACCAAAAGTGCTCATCTTAATTGTATATTTATCTAAATTTTGGGATTCATTGTATTATTCTGCTGTTGCGCATACATCTAATAATTGTATATTTAACCTTCCCCTACATCCAACCCCCCCCCCCCTCCCGATTACATGGACAATCATACAGGCAACAATTTCTTTCAAGCTGTAGGTGATAATGGGACTGTGAAAGCGTGCATGGACTGAGAACAGCAGTAATTATCATATATGAAGTAACTTGTAGACTGTAGCTGCTCAAGCCGGCATCATAGTAGCACGTTAACAACTTGGTTTCTCGTTAATGGGCATCCGGTGACCATTAAACGGTCTATACGCAGTCTAGACATGGAAGTTGTGCAGCATCTTTTTCCGGACCGGTGCCTGCAGCGTGCTGTCTTTCCCAGACTTGAGCTCCAGGAACGTTAGCATCCTTCCTGCAAACTGCTGTCGCCGCGGCCGTATAACATCCTGTCACTCATAAACGTTTCTACTTCGATTACGTTTCTTTTCCGTGTTACGAATACTAAGATCGTACTGCTCCTTTCTCAATTAAAGTCTCAGCATTTTGACATTATGATCATTGATGTATACGTTACATTTAACTGACTCAGATATTATTTACTGAGGGCAACATTAAGAATACGGTACTTACTGCCGCTGAAACATTGTTAACGAGGAGACGACCGTCTCTTGGAACATGCAGTGCGGGGCAACATACAGCAAAAGGGGAATGTGACGTCGTGATCTTACATTTTTACATAACGTACTCGTACTGCAACACATAAAATGGGCCCTTCTTGCCACCAACGGGAGTTACTCTCTAGTTCTCACACTGAAATAAGAATACTAACATTTCTTAACTATGTACACTTCAGTCGCTGTTGTCAATATTATTCAGTCTCTATACGTGCACCATCGCATCGTAATACAAAAGCCGGCCGGTGTGGCCGAGCGGTTCTAGGCGCTACAGTGTGGAACCGCGCGACCGCTGCGGTCGCAGGTTCGAATCCTGTCTCGGGCATGGATCTGTGATGTCCTTAGGTTAGTTAGGTTTAAGTAGCTCTAAGTTCTAGGGGACTGATGACCATAGATGTTAAGACCCATAGTGCTCAGACCCATTTGAACCATTTTTTTGTAATATAAAATTTCAGGACAACCAACGCGTCGACTACACTGTAGCGACGTTCTGCAGGACATTTGTTGTTTACTAGCTGACAAACCCGGAACTGCTCGGGTTTCATTTACCCAACCTTCTATTAGAAATGATAACAAAATATTAACTGTGTTTGTAGTGAAATTTCGAGAAAAGTTCACTTCCATTTGTTCAGGAAATTATGAGATAGTATTACAAAGAAATATGCATAATGTGAAAATGCATAAGCACAGCTGCTTCTCGTGTCTACAACGCGAATTTATAAACGTCTATATTGCAAGGGTTCTTCGTAGCTCTATAGACGGCTATTGTTTCCGCTTACAGCCGTTTGCGCTTCACAGCTGAAAGCTGTCAAAAGCGCTGGCAGTGTCAGAGATTTCCGTAAGTTGACTCGACTGTAGGAATGTGTTAGTAATAACGAATACTATAAAACTATCAAAACCTCTTGCATGATGCGGTACTTTTTCAGGCATCTCAGTGTTTGTGGTGTCATATCTCTTGAAGTATGTGTCTTGCAACGATGTATTTCTGTAGGTACATTCAGCGGCATATGTGGGCACTGTCTGCGAAATGTGTTGCGTATACAGTCAGTTGCACGGAAGTAATAAATTTGAACGCCATGCATGATACGGCAGTTTTTCACGCATCTCATTGTTTATGTGGACGTATCTCCTGAACTATGTGTAATACCATGATATAACTGAGAGCCAAAGAAACTGGTACACCTGCCTAATATCATGTAGGCACCAGCGACCACGCAGAAGTGCCGCAACACGACGTGGCACGGACAGGAGTAATGTCTGAAGTAGTGCTGGAGGGAACTGAAACCATGTCTCCTGCAGGGCTGTCCATCAATCCGTAAAGTACGAGGGGATAGTGATATCTTGCATGAGGGCTTAATTAAATATAATGCAAATAATTTTAATTTTTTGATTTAGTAGCTGTCTGTTCGGTTACGCAGTCTCGTAACCGGTTGGCCCTGATGCATAGAATAACAACAAGGAATGAAAGGAAATTTCCGTTAACACAATTAATTAATTAATTAATTAAGTCCCCAGCAACTATAAAAGCTACGAAACAACAAAGCAGAAGTGTAACTGTTCTGTGTGTGGAAGTGTGATTCAACGTACACATCTGGCACGATTCTTCCTCAATACGACAAGATGCTTTAAACGCCATTTACAATGCACACGACATGGCCTCAAATAATGCAGCTATCAACATCCTCTCAGCAAAGCACTAACCACCACAACTTTTGAACAAGCACTGCCAGTGGAGACGGCGGAATAAAACTCTTTGGCGCAATCTCTGGCGCTGTGACTCAGTGTAGCCACCTTTCATATGCCCCTCCTCCACGGGCTAGAATTTGATGGTATTTTTGCCAGCATTGGTGGTGAAAATACCACCAAATTCGTCAAAAAAAATACAGACAATAACAAAAGATAATAATAATAAGTAAATATCACATAACTAAATAAATTTTGGCTTTGCACTGACCCTTCAATAACCTAATATATAAAATACAGTAATGAATACAAATGCTTGCATACATGCGATTTTACATAATAGTTAACACAAGTATCATGTGGTTAAACAATTCAATCAATAGCGTCAGCAATGACGAATAGGTGCAGGTAAGAGTCTCATAATATTTCATAAACAGTAAATACACAAAAAATCTGTTTATACAAATATTCACATATAATCTTGTCAACAGTTCAATAAACAAGTAGCACTCCTCAGAGTAGTTGACAGTTCGAACAGTAGCACCCAGCAATGGTCAACAGCTGCAAATAGCAGTCTCATAACATTTCATCAGCAGTATTTAAACAGCTCCAACAGTGGCACCCAGCAATGGCGAGAGGGTGCAGACACCAACAAGTGACCTTATTTCAGTAGAAGCAGTTCCATCAGTGGCACCTAGCAATGTTGAACAGGTGCAGACACCAACAAGTGACATCATTTCAGTAGAAGCAGTTCCATCAGTGGCACCCAGCAATGTTGAACAGGTGCAGACAGCAACAAGCGACCTCATCAGTAGTAGCAGTTCCATCAGTGGCACCCAGCAATGTTGAGCAGGTGCAGACACCAACAAGTGACATCATTTCAGTAGAAGCAGTTCCATCAGTGGCACCCAGCAATGTTGAGCAGGTGCAGACACCAACAAGTGACCTTATTTCAGTAGAAGCAGTTCCATCAATGGCACCCAGCAATGTTGAGCAGGTGCAGACAGCAACAAGTGACATCATTTCAGTAGAAGCAGTTCCATTAGTGACACCCAGTAATGTTGACAGGTGCAGACAGCAACAAGTGACATCTCATCACTGGTTGAGCATTTCCAACAGTGGCACCCAGCAATGTTGAGCAGGTGCAGACAGCAACAACTAACATCATTTCTGTAGAAGCAGTTCCATTAGTGACACCCAGTAATGTTGACAGGTGCAGACACTAACAAGTGACATCATTTCAGTAGAAACAGTTCCATCGGTGGCACCCAGCAATGTTGAACAGGTGCAGGTAACAGTCCATAATATTCACTATCACTAATTAGACAGCTCATCAGAGTTCATCAGCAGAAATTAAACATTTCCAAGTGGCTCCCATCATGCTGAATAAGTGCAGGTAACAGTCCATAATATTCACTATCACTAATCAGACAGTTCATCAGAGTTTATCAGCAGAAATTAAACATTTCCAAGTGGCACCCACCAATGTTAATACGTGTAAGCACGAACAACAGTTTGAACGCACACACAATTGCTTTTACAAAATTATTATCAAT
This sequence comes from Schistocerca serialis cubense, assembly GCF_023864345.2. Taxonomy (NCBI): domain Eukaryota; kingdom Metazoa; phylum Arthropoda; class Insecta; order Orthoptera; family Acrididae; genus Schistocerca; species Schistocerca serialis. The sequence goes on along the minus strand of NC_064639.1, from coordinate 421,172,189 downwards.
GCTCTTACACTAAACATACAAATTATAATAAACACACAAATGATATCAGATAATTGTCATATTAAATATTACAAATACACAAATATCAGTAAACCTATAATATTTATGGGTGTCAGTGCAGGCCACAACAAACAAGTAAAATAATATTAAGGAGATAGGTCGGTACCAATTATTTGGGATTAGGAAAAGAAAACACACAAAACACACTCACTCACCTTTCATCCACATTAAGTACTACTGTGTAATTGAATAGTGTTAACTGTGTAAATGCAATTCTGTCAAAGATTTGATGTTCGACATGTGTATCAAGTAGTGGTGGCAGCAGTGTATAACAGTCAATAATAGTTAGTCAACGTCATAGTCATCATGTCAAGACCAATGTTTGCCAAGCCAAATCAAAATGTACGGTTTCTGAACAACTGTCAGTGTGCCAAGATATGCAAATGCTTCCTCTCTCCAAAAAAAAAAGTATATACTGCTTAGTGATTTAACAAAGTGTGTGTGTAGACAATCTTCCTTCTAGTTGAGTGTTCTAGTCTGCCATCTTCATCCTCCTTGTTCCATATAAAGCAACAAAAAAATATGCTCCTCACTTACTTTACCTCTTATCCACCAAAACTCCAATAATCATCAGCATCACATAAACTTAATACTTCAATAATACCTCTCACGTCGATACATATAAACCTTATCATCAATATCATTTACCTTACCTCTTGTCCACCAAAACTTCAATAATCATCAACTTCACACAATCTCAATACCTCAATAATACCTCTTCAATACGTCGACACATATAAACCTTATCGCCAGTATCATTTCACTTCCATAACAACTCTGTCCTCTAGTCAGTCTCCTCGAACAAGTACAGATAAAATCCCAGTGCAGACTTCAATTCATTATCCCATACAATCCGAAGACACAATGTCCACACACAACCTCTGTGTAATCCATTTGACCCAAATCTTCTATTCATTATGAATCATAAAATACATTTTGGTTACCTTGTCCATCATTAAATAAAAGAAATGCCTACATGACCTCTAACAGCCTTTAGTTTGAATAACTTTCAGTAAGTAAGTACGAGTATGGAGTGTGAATGATAGTAATAATTCACAGTGTGTACACCACTTCAATAATCATGGCAAAACAGAAGCAAACATGTGGAGTATTTCTTGTGTCAAGTGTCACTTGCTATTTCAATTGCTCACGAAGAATGCAGTGTAATAACTGTCAATGGTCTAAACGTAGTGTTGGTATGTCATGTCGTTAGCTTCCTTCCTATTAGCATAAATTTATACAGCTTCCATAAAACCTCCAGCTCATGTGACTTCTATGAAGTTTCTTGTACTAATGTCGTTCGTCGAATTATAGCAGTTCTTTTCTTATCTTAAAAATATAAGGCACTGAGCGTAAGCAAAACATGCAATAGCGAGTAAATATACCAGTGGAGAACAGAATGTCAACAAGTGGATGCAGCACAATTCCTACAACGAGGCTCTGCCAAGCGAACAATCTATAATTAATACCATAGTGCGACCTAAACTCCATGTTCGTACACCGCATATCAGCATTTCTATATACCAAATTAAAGAGTAGTTATGACAACAAACAGAAATGTATAAATATGCAATCCATACGCAAAGCAGCAAATATGTATCTTACATAATAAACAGTTCATTAGCATCATATCAGCATAAGCAAATAAATGTTCATATGTAATCTTAATAAGTAAACATGAAGGCGCAAGCAAATAAATCACAAAGTGTAACCTACATACATAACCACATCAGCACAATTAATCAGGTGTCAATTATAATTTAAATAAATAAGCACAGCAGGCACATAATTGAAAAATATGACATCAGTGAAAAAGCAGTGCAGCCAAGCGATGCATAATATACACAAGTAATAACCCTGTTCATTAATCAATCATTGTCAAAATCAGTTAATGTACGCAAGCACGTCGCTTCACAAGTAAATTCATAGAACATGAAATTTAGCACAAAGTATGAATCACGTAATCACGAGCAGCAAATTACGTCTAAAGTACGTACCTAAGTGGAAATATGTTACCTGAAAAATAAACTCAATTAATAGTTACCTTTTTAGTTTATTAGTTTCTTCTTCGAAATTACATTCTTCCTGAAAATTTCTCGATAGCAAGTCCTCTTAACGTCGGACACAGAGAATTTACCTGAAGTTCTTAAATATTTTATACAACCGTATCCTGAAAAATACTGAACGTTAATAACATAATTTATCAAGGCACTATAGCTTTATACTGAATTTAACAAGAGAAATTAGACTGTGTATTTGTTTACGGCTGTCAGTGCATTCGCACTGAGCGCTCGATCAGCTGGAGGTACGCGTGACGTAGGAAGTAATTGTTTGCGGTCAACGACTGCCTTGTGCGGCGCGCAGACTTGACTGTTGCTTTGAGTATGTGCCGCCGCCAGAACACGGCGCGGTATCCTTGTACTCTCCGTGTGTTTACGTGTAACTGTTAGTTTCTCAAAAGTATATCATTCCACAAAAATTTTAACGTTCGATATATGATGTATTCCCTTAGAGCGCCGAGATTTAAGAGTTTCTACTTCGACAGTGTTGTCATGAATGTATTTGCGAACCCTATATGGACCGTTATAAGGCAGAAAAAATTTGCGACACAAGCCTTTTTCTTTGTGAGACAAACGGTGAGACTTAATTAACGCCTTTTGACCAACTGACAAGGTTTTTAAACGACCAGGACGCTTAGCTGATTTCTCTCTTCTAGCAGCCGCAGACGCAATATTTTGTAGAGCCAGGTTGACAACTTCAGAATGCCGTAGTTTCCGTGAAGGCGGAAAAGGAACGATTTCAGAAATGCGATTTGTCGGTGCTTTGTTTTTTAATATCATTATAGGCGGTAAAGAAGTTGAATCATTAGGGAGTTCATTCAGAATGTTTTGAAAAATATGAAGATACTGATCCCAAGTTCTGTGATTCTGATGACAATAAAGTCGACACAATTTATTGATTTCCTTCATCCATCTCTCTGAAGCGTTAGATTGAGGGTGAAAAAGTGAAATGAAAATTGGTTTAATCTTACGACGACGTAGAGCACGAAGCCAAATTTTAGAGCGAAACTGTGATCCATTACCTGATAAAACCTTATCAACATGACCCACTTATTTAAGAAAATGTTTGATGAAAGCGTTAGATACTGAACGAGCTGTTGCTTTGCGTAAAGGTGTAAAACAGACATATTTTGATGTCAATTCCACTGCTACCAAAATGTACGCAAAACCATTAGTAGAACGAACCACTGGACCGAACAAATCGACTGCAGCCATGTCCTTTAATTTCGCTGGAGTGATAGGAAATAACGGTTCTCTGTGAGAAATAGTTGGCGGCTTAGCCTTTTGACATAATTTGCGTTTGGCAAGAACAGATCGAATACGTTTTTCCATATTACTGAAGTAGCAATTTTCTCGTAATTTATGAAAGCATTTTCTGGGACCAAACTGTGCATAACAGAAATGTGTATTCCAAATCAATTTATTAACCCACTCATCAGGAATACAAACCAACCAAACAGAGTTGTCGACCGATTTTCGTTTAAAAAGAATATCATTGCGAACTAAATAATAGTGTCTGATCGCTACGTTTTCGTTCCTCCTCCACTTCTCCTTAATGTCCTTCCAGATTGGATCCTTGTTTTTCTCCTTAGCGATGTCCTGGAGCGAAGACGAAATAAAATTTTCAAACGCAACACCTTGAATATACATCAAACAATAATTGTTTTCCTTGCAGTCCTCCTCAGCACTTTTGTTTCAAACCCATAGGTGCACGTGATAAGGCATCAGCAATAATATTTGAAGAACCCTGTATGTAAACAATACTAAAATCAAATTCCTGTAGATACAGCGCCCATCGTGACAATCTTCCACGTGTCAATTTTATTGACATAAGAAATTCCAGAGCTCGATGATCGGTGTAAACCTAAGTATGTCTGCCAAACAAAAATATGCGAAATTTTGTGAAAGTCCAAACAACAGCCAAGGCTTCAAGTTCCGTAATCGAATAATTCTTTTCTGATTTAGAGAGAACACGACTTCCAAATGCAATAGTTTTCTGTACACCAACGCCGTTTTCTTCTATCTCTTGAAATAAATGTGCACCTAGGCCTTTGTATGATGAGTCCGTCCCCAAACAAAAATCTTTAGATAAATCCGGATGTGAAAGAAGTGGAGCAGCAACTAAAGCATCACGAAGTTGTTCAAATTCTGATTGAGCTTCCTCATCCCAACACCAATTAGAATTCTTTCCAGATAGTTCACATAAACGAGGTGTGGCCAAATCGTCCAATCTAACAAAGCGTCTAAGAAAATTACAGACACCAAGGAAACTACGAACATTACGTTTCGTAGTAGGAACAGCATAATTACGAATAGCATCTAGTTTCTCTGGATCAAGAAGAATACCTTCTGTAGAAATAATATGACCAAGAAATTTCACCTGAGAACGACCAAATTCAGATTTTTCCAAGTTCATTGTAATGCCAACTCTTGCAAAAATACGTAATAATGAATGCAAAATTTTGTTATGCTCACTCCAAGAGCATTTAGCAATAAGAATATCGTCAACATATGAAGTAATATTGTCACGAAGATAAACAGGAAAAATTTCGTTTAAACCACGAATGAATGCTGCTGAAGATATAGTAAGTTCAAATTGTAATTTCCGAAATCACTTTTGGGTAAAATAGTCATATCCGGATAGATTGATAGTTGAAGAATTGTTTTGATAGATACAAAGAATAGTAAAAGAGTAGGCAGCAGTGCAGAAAACTAAAAGGGAAATAGCACTACTACAGCTCGGGGCCTTGTGCACGCTACGACACATATTCACTTAGTGTAGTGAATCCCCTGAGGACATTTTCATCTTCCGGCTAAAGCAATGTGTCTTATCGATTGTGGCAGCTTAATTAAACAAATGCGAATTAATTCAGTCGGGCTATAAGGGTTGGAAAGAAATTGATTCCTTCGAATCGCGTCTTCAAAGTATTGTGCTGGAGTGCGGAACTCAGACTGTTTAAAATTACGCTGCATAATAAGACTACGTTTGACTCTGTCTTGCGTGTTTTCGGACCAATATGCCGATAGAAACGCATGATAAAAATCATTTAAATTATTACAATCTCTAATAAGTGCGCGCATCCGCGTCGCCGGTTCGTTTTCTAAATATCCACACATACATTCCAGTTTGTGACTTAGTGGCCAATTTGGTGGAAGTGCGTACATAAATTGATCTAACAATGAAAATGGATGTATGTCATTCTTAGAATTGCGAAAGATCTTAAATTTCCGAACAGTTAAAAAGTGTTTATAGTCAAAGTTTTCGCCTCGTGGCGACAAAGACCTACCGCGTCTATCCCAGTCCGAATGTCGATTATTGTCAAGTTCGCGCGCCTGGCGCTCTCTTGTTGCATCTCGTAAATGAAATACATGATTATCTTCAAAACCCGCTGCTATCGGTGATTCCAAATTTCTTCTACCGTATTTTCCTATGATTTCGCTTTCAATTTGTTTGACTTGCTTTCGTAATGCCTCCAATTCCCTTTTAACGCGTTCATTAAATTTTCCCTGATTTTCAACATGTTTATTTATGTTCTGGTACTCTTCGGTTTCTGCAAATAGCAATGGAGCTGTATCATCTGTCCCCATTTAAACTAAGACTTGTCAATTTATTTGAAATCTCCTCAACTCTTTCCGATAAGTCACCTATTTGTTCTTTCTGTTTATTTACGTCTTCCGTAAGTGTCGCGACTCGGGTTTCAGTATTAACACATTTAGTAGTTAACTGTTCATATTGTTGTGTTAGGTTATTTATTCTGTCATTTGGTACAGATTCCTCGATTCTTTCAAATATTTCTTCCTTATCGTGTGCACGTTGTAAATTTAACTCTGAAAATTTTTGTACTATCACGCGATCTCTTTCTTCCTGTTCTCTATCCTGTTCCTTTTGTCTAATTTCTATTGCAATTAATCTATTATTGTGAGAATTCAAAATCGGTTGTACTTCTTCTCTAATTTCTTTCTTTAATTCATCTTTCATCTTCTTGAAACATGTCCCTATTCGTGAGTCTAACCGTGTTTCCATTGTTTCCATCTCTGTTTTAATTGTTCCTATTTGTGAATCTAGCCGTGTTGCCACTGTTTTTAATTCAGATCCTAACTGTGATCCCAGTGTGTCTAACCGTGTTTCCATTGTTCCATATCAGTTTATAACCGTGTTGCCAAAGTTCCCATCTCTGTTTTTGATTCAGATCCTAACTGTGATCCCAGTGAGTCTAACCGTGTTTCCATTGTTCCCATCTCAGTTTTAATTGTTCCTATTTGTGATCCGACTGTTTTTAATTCAGAACCCATATTTAATATTGCACTCATCAACTGCTCCATATTAACTGGTTCTAAATTCTTTTCACCCCTAACACTTCCCGCAAAACCAACTTCTTTGGTCATAGCTGTAAAGCTATCTACTATTCCAGAATCTTCTGTCGTTAATCTCGTATTCTGAAAATTTTTTGATTGTGAAAAATTTTGAACTGGTTCCGGACTATTTTCCCGACTTATTAAATTATTTTCTACTTCATTATTCATTATACTGTTCTCCTGTGTTGGTGAGTTCGCCATGTTAACATTTTCGTCATTCTCCCTATCCATCATTTTTGCCTTTTTCATCGATCGCGTAATCATTTACAATACATACAAAACTCGTCAATATATTACACACAATATGACACTTTATCACCAACAATACCATTCACACGAAATGCTTCCCTCAAACACGATTAACGAACAGTTGAAATCTTCATAATTGCACAAAATTGTCAAATGCGTATACAAGACATCAAAGATTAAATTCTGCAAAAATACCATTAGAAGAAAGACAAGACAACTACAAATGTTCATTACCAAATCTACACATGCAATATAGACTACAATTACTAAACTACAAATTACTTCAACAATACTACTGTCTGCTATTTTTACTATCAAAAAAATTCCAAGGGACGATCCGAAGCAGCGGTCGCCACGTGCATGGGGGCTTAATTAAATATAATGCAAATAATTTTAATTTTTTGATTTAGTAGCTGTCTGTTCGGTTACGCAGTCTCGTAACCGGTTGGCCCTGACTAGTATTAGTACGCAATCTGACTTCATAGAATAACAACAAGGAATGAAAGGAAATTTCCATTAACACAATTAATTAATTAATTAAGTCCCCAGCAACTATAAAAGCTACGAAACAACAAAGCACAAGTGTAACTGTTCTGTGTGTGGAAGTGTGATTCAACGTACACATCTGGCACGGTTCTTCCTCAATACGACAAGATGCTTTAAACGCCATTTACAATGAAGTAATTTAAAAAAACCAGAAATATTATGATTGCACATAGAAACCAGAATTACACTCTAATACATGAACACAAGCCAGATGCTTTGTTGACTGAACCTGTGACCGAGAGACATTGCTAGTTAAGAAATTTAAAAAAAAAAATGTTTTTTACCTTCATATATATTGACAAAAAATACACTCTGATCATTACAACATCTCCATTCGAACAACATCTGCTGTCTAGCCCATCAAAACAACTGCACACGACATGGCCTCAAATAATACAGATATCAACATCCTCTCGGCAAAGCACTAACCACCACAACTTCTGAACAAGCACTGCCAGTGGAGACGGCGGAATAAAACTCTTTGGCGCAATCTCTGGCGCTGTGACTCAGTGTAGCCACCTTTCAATCTTCTCAATAGGACGTTGCAAGGCATCCCAGATGTGCTCAATAATGTTCACGTCTGAGGAGTTTAATAGCCAACGGAAGTGTTTAAACTCACAAGAGTTTTCCTAGAGCCACTCTGTAGCAGGTCTGAAGATGCTATATTATACTTTTTAATGATCTGTTCAAAAGAGTTCTTCACAATGCCATCAGGTCATACACTGAAGAGGCAAAGAACCTGCTACACCTGCCATCAGGTCATACACTGAAGAGTCAAAGAACCTGCTACACCTGCCTAGTATCGTGTAGGGCCCTCGCCAGCACGCAGAAGTACCAAAACACGACGTGGCATGGACTCGAATAATGTGTGAAGTAGTCCTGGAGGGAACTGACACCGTGAACCCTGCAGGACTGCCCGTAAATCGGTAAGAGTACGAAGGGGTGGAATCTCTTCTGAACAACACGTTGCAAGGCACCCCAGATATGCTCAATAACGCTCATCTCTGGGGAGTCTTGTGAAGGCCGTCGGAATGCACAATGGACATGAATGGATGCAGGTGACCAGACAGGATGCTTACGTACGTGTCACCTGTCAGAGTCGTATCTAGACGTATCAGGAATCCTATATCACTCCAACTGGACACGCCTCACACCATTACAGAGCCTCCGCCAGCTTGAACAGTCCCCTGCTGACATGCACGGTCCATGGATTCATGAGGTTGTCTCCATACCTGTACTCGTCCATTCTCTCGATTCAATTTGAAACGAGACTTGTCAGATCATGCAACACATTTCCAGTCATCAACGGTCCAATGTGGGTGTTGGCGCCGGCCGCGGTGGTCTCGCGGTTCTAGGCGCGCAGTCCGGAACCGCGCGACTGCTACGGTCGCAGGTTCGAATCCTGCCTCGGGCATGGATGTGTGTGATGTCCTTAGGTTAGTTAGGTTTACGTACTTCTAAGTTCTAGGGGACTGATGACCACAGCTGTTAAGTCCCGTAGTGCTCAGAGCCATTTGAATCATTTTTTGTGGGTGTTGGCAGGCCCAGGCGAGGGGTAAAGCTTTGTGTCGTGCAGTCATAAGGAGTACACGAGAGGGCCTTCGCTCCGAAAGCCCATATCGATGATGTTTCGTTGCATGTTTCGCATGCTGACACTTGTTGATGGTCCACTATAGAAAGCTGGGACAAATTACGGAAGGGCTGCACTTCTGTCACGTTGAACGATTCTCTTCAGTCGTCGTTGGTCCCGTTCTTGCAGGATCTTATTCCCGTCGCAGCGATGTCGGAGATTTGACATTTTAGCGGATTCCTGATATTCACGGTACGCTCGTGAAATGGTCGAACGGGAAGATCCCCACTTCATCGCTACCTCGGAGATGCTGTTTCCCATCGCTCGTTCGCCGACTATAACACCACGTTCAAACTCACTTAAATCTTGGTAACCAGCCATTGTAGCAGCAGTAACCGATCTAACAAATGCGCCAGACACTTGTCTTATATAGGCGTTGCCGATCGCAGCGCCGTATTCTGCCTATTTACCTATCTCTGTGTCTGAATACGCATGCCTGTATCAGTTTTTTGGTGCTTCAGTATAATTTTTCAGGTGCTTTTAGCGACATATGTGGATACTGTTTGCGATATTTATTGCGAATAGCGTTAGTAGCACAGAAGTAATAAATTTAAACGTCATGCATGATGCTGTAGTTTTTCATACATCTCATTGCTTATGACGTGATACACCAACTGCGATTGTTGCCTCTCTTTAAGGGATGCGTGTGCCGAGTTTGTTTGAAATTGGTCCAATGGTTTAGGTGGAGATGTACATACAACCGGTTTTATAATATGTATGGATGCTGAAGATTACTGCTACATACTGCGTCTCTGCTGACATCGTAACACCACCGACAGCAATGTTCTGAGTTTTTTTAGCACTAACTTATCACTGGACTGCCTTGATTTGGAGGAAGCGTCATAAGGATTGTTACTCGACAGTTCCGAAGGTACCTGATAATTGATAGCCCACTGCGAAGACGCCTTACAAGTTATTGAAATTAAGTCGCAAAAATACGATTACAGTTTTCCCTGTTTAGACATTCACGACAGAAGTCCAGTGAGCCAGTTACGACTATTTGCAACCCGTCGTATAGTTATGTTTGACTACTAGGACAATGGGAGCTTGTACTGGCCTCTGTGTTTACATTGATCCACATCGACATTTCTATTGCATTCAAGCATTTTTTATTTTGGAACATTCAGAGCTACCTCGCAAACATTCGGGTTACCTATAGTTTCGGTGCTTTTCAGCTAACACCGGTTTGTTATAATGTTCTAGTCGAGTATAACGTTCTTTCTGTACTGTGCGTGTACAAAGTGACGTGTGAGTATGTGCACCGATCTGACATACTCAAGCATTCAACGTGCACAGGACAGACGACTTCTGATCTCACTGATAAGTGTGGTGGCCTGTGGAGTATGTGTGTAGATGTTGGTGTAGATGCAGACGAAGGCAGGGTTCGGAGTTTAGATGCCGGGTGGTGTGTACTGGTTTACGTTGCCGTATACCTTTGGGTGTTGTGTAGAGCCACCTCCAAAGTGGAAAAGCACCATTGCTTTCTTGTTGCTGCACTGCGTGTATCTCTGCGTAAAACGCTCTAAGATGGCGATGAATCATTTGTAAATGTGCTTCTTGACGTCGCCAGATGTCCAAAGCACCGTGTGATTCAATGGCTACCGGCCGGTGTGGCCGAGCGGTTCTAGGCGCTTCAGTCTGGAACCGCGTGACCACTACGGTCGCAGGTTCGAATCCTGCCTCGGGCATGGATGTGTGTGATGTCCTTAGGTTAGTTAGGTTTAAGTAGTTCTAAGTTCTAGGGGACTGCTGACGCCAGATGTTAAGTCCCATAGTGCTCAGAGCCATCGGAACCATTTTTGAATTCAATAATACCGCCAGTCAGCCAGGTGAAAGACACTGCGAATAGTGTTTCGATTTTAAGTTTGTCATATATACGACAGCTGTTACAGTTTGCTTTTCAAATGAGACATTCTGTAACAGGTTCCTATTTCACTTTGAAGATGCACCAGTAAGGCAATATACTTAAACGCAGTAGAATGAATTTGTTCAGCATACTTCCGTACATTCTAAATTAGCTGTCGCTGTACGCTTGATCGGCCGCTGTGACCGAGCATTTCTAGGCGCTTCAGACCGGAACCGCGCTGCTGCTACGGTCGCAGGTTCGAATCCTGCCTCGGGCATGGATGTCTGCGATGTCCTTAGTTTGGTTAGGTTTAAGTAGTGCTAAGTCTAGGGGACTGACGACCTCAGATGCTAAGTCTCATAGTTCTTAGAGACATATTGTACGCTTGGTTAGCTGCATGGTAATGTGTTTGCCTACCATGCAGCGGGCCCAGGTTCGATTCCCGGCCGAATAGGTGATTTTCTCCTTTCGTGGACTTCGTGTTGTGTTATCCTCATCATCCTATTATCATCAACGAGCGCAATTCGGCCACTGTGGCGTCGACTAAAATAAGACTTGCGGCCGAACTTCCCCGAATGGGATCTCCCGCCCAACAATGCCACACGATCATTTCATTTTACATGTCACCACGCTACGCGGAATGTTGTATCACATCATCGGTGTTCTGAGAGGTTAGATGCGGCCCGCCACGAATTCTTGTCCTCTGCCAACTTCTTCATCTCATAATATCACTTGCAACCTACGTCCTCGATTATTTGCTGGATGTATTCCAATCTCTGTCTACGGCGGAAATGAGCAGGTCCGGGCCTGATGTACGACACGTGATTTTTCAACGAGGAATACAACAGGTTCTGCGGATTGTATATGTTACGTGAACAGAGAATGGCTAAAAGTGATAGATTAAGTGGTATTGTGGGAGGACGGTTTGTGATAGTGTGTCGCCTCGGAATAAGAGTGAGATTCGCCAAATGTTCCAGTTGCTGCTGTTATTAGCATCTGAGATCATAGGACAAAAAGCGTGTCGGAGCGAACAGTAATTTAAGACGCCTGGAGATGGCGTCAAACGAAATGAAACAGGAGATAGCTGTTTGAGGAGAGAGAACTTGTGTGTCGCCAGAGCCTGCACGGCGTAAAGCCTGTGTTTATATGGAGCGCCAAGCAGATGTGGTGGAGTGACGAAAGGGTGAGTACGGTACATACGTATGTGTTGTCTGTTCTGTCGGACTTCTGTAAATGGACAGGGACGCATCTTCGTACTGTGCGATAAGTTGAGAATTTGGATCAGACGGAAAGCGCGCTCGGATAGCCGTAGCGATTGAGAGGACTGCTCGCGTTGAGCGGGAAATTCGGCTGCGAGTAAAGGCAAACACAAATTTTCAACTTACGCAATTGAACTATTTCTATGCGCAATTTCAGCTGAGTCGGTATCTTCCTTGCAAAAAGGATGATTACCTTCAGATTTATCGAAGATCGTTGTATAAAGGAATTAGCGATCATCCTATTTGTTATCCAATACCGAAGCACTAATTGAGAAGGAAGTGAGACAAGGTTGTAGCCTCTTTCCGAAGTTATTCAATATGTACATTGAGCAAACAGTAAAGCATACCGAGAAAAAAATTTGGAAAGGGAATTAAAATTCAGGGAGAAGAAAATAAAAATTTGAGGTTTACCAATGGTATTGTAATTCTCTGAAAGACGGCAAAAGGAGTTGGAACAGCAATTAAACGACATGGATATTGTCTTGAACAGGATTATAATATGAAGATCAACAAAAGTAAAAAGAGGGTACGGAATGGAGTCTAATTAAATTAAGCGATGCTCAGGGAACTAGATTAGAAAATGAGGCACTAAAAGTAGTAAACGAAGTTTGTTAATTGCGCAGCAAAATAGATGACGATGACAGAAGTAGAGATAATATAAAGTGCAGACCGGCAATAGCAAGGAAAGGGTGTTTCTAAAACTATATAAATTTGTTAGTAGTAAATATAAGTTTAAGTATTAGGAAGTCTTTTCTGAAAGTATTTCTCTGAAGTGTCGCCTTTTACGAAAATGAAAAGAGACAATAAATAGCTTAGAGAAGATGAGAAGTTTTAGAATGTGATGCTACAGGAGAAAGCTGAAGATTAGATGAAGAGATCGGATAACTTATGAGGAGGTACTGAGTCTAGTTGGGAAGAAAACAAACTGATGGCCCAACTGGACTAAAAGAAGGAAGCGTCTGGTAGGATACATCATGAGGCAATGAGAAATCGTCAGTTTGGTGATGTAGGGGTAAAAATTGTAGAGGCAGACCAAGCTTTGGCGGCAATAAGTAGGTTCAAATGACTGTCGGTTGCAGTAGTTACGCAATAGTAGATGAGGCTTCCACGGGATATAGAGCAAGGAGAGCTGCATCAAAACAGTGTTTGAACTGAAGGCTACAATAACAACTTCCCGCCACAGCAGAAGCAGGAAAGAACAAGAGAACGTTTACCAACGTCAAATCAGGTAACACCGTCGTGACACTTTGAATGACAAACTCGTTTCCTCTCCTACGTTTACGTTTTCCGTAGGATTGGTATAAAACATCTACAGGGAGTTACAGTATCTTACTAACAGTCTCTGAGGAACGGTAGGGCTCACACGGACGATCATTTTTTGTTGAAGAACGTGTTCTTCCTGACCCGCCGTTTGTGAGTTATCTGTAGGCCTTCGGAAGGTTCGGACAGTGAACGCCGACTGGAGTCAAATCAAATCTTCTTAAATGAACGCTGAGTAAATTTACAGTCGATGCTGAAACAAACTCTACTGACATTGCAGAAATATGTTTCCTGTCGTGAAACGCATCATTTATTAACGGAATAACCTCTGCGTTGGTAACAAATAGAGTGATTTCCATCACATTATTGTGGTTCCCCCTCCTCAAAAAAAGAAGTTCAGTGCTGTTAAAGTAGGGGAACGCACTGGCCACGTTACACGTCCTCCTCGATCTATTCAATGTTTCCCAAAGCTGACAAGGCTACTCGCTCATCAACAAAGGTGGGATTCCGTCGTTATGGAACCAGAGGCTACTGTGCATAGCAAGTGCCACAGTGTCCAACAGTTCCACTACTGTGATATTCAGAATCTGACGGCGAGTTTGTCCAGTTGAACATCCAGCAAGAAGTACAGTTCCACGAAGATGACGACCAACCGTTCGAGCCCAGCTATTCACAACCGTTCTTCGTGAAGTTGTACGACAATCGCACTGGGTTCTCGTTGACCAAGATGTGACAATTGCAACGCTGAAAATAATCGGGCAACTTAAAGTAGGCTTCATCTGTGGGTTAAACAGGTTTCTGGGAGAAACGACTGCAGGAAGTCCATATGAGATCCTAGTGGAGTGGCTGCACTTCTGAAGGTGGTATACGTATAGCCTGTGATCCTGCATCCCTCCAAACAGTTACTTGACCTTTGCCCATAGCATGTGCCACAGTTCGCATGTACTTGTTGAAGATGCTTTACTAAACCTCTCTGTCACGTTATTACCAAAATCCAGTGTTCGCACATCGCACATTTTATCGCCATCATACACAGCGAGGCAGGAAGACGACTGTTTCTAGTTGTCGACAAAGTGTAGAAAACTGTATTGTGGATGTCTCTTGTAAGAAAACCGGTTGCCTGGTACACTAATTTGTCAGTCAAGAAATCGCTGTCAATGACTGATATGCCAAGCTTAAAAAAGAAACACGAGCAATCGACCTCTAATAACTTACACACCAGCAGGGCACTGATAAGCAGAAGAGTCATATGTAATTTGTGATATATTAGACAGGAGGTCAGTTCTATGAAGAAACTTTCTTCTCGTGTATTATTTTCTTCAAACGACACTACATGTTATCGTTACCAATCACAATTTATTTTATTTTCGCTGCGCGTTTTGTAGGGTTAAGCTGTCATAAAAGGTGAATTTATGTCAGTTAATGAGAAATGTATTTGTTGAAGATAGGCTACGATTTTTAGGTTACCTAGTACTAGAAGACGGTGCTCAAACTTCTGTGGTCTTTGATTGAAAAGTTGAAACATAATATCAAAGTAAATATCACCAGTAGTTTCAGGCTCGTTTTCTTGTAATGTTTTGTCATATACAACATCACATACACTTTTTATCACGTTTTATGCAATGAAGATGGAAGTAAGCAAAGATGGCGTGTTAGAAGCTAATAAGTGCAATGTTAAATAACGGTGCCAACTGTGGAAAATTTATACGCCATTTTCAATAGTTATTGTTGTATTGAACTAATTTATGTGTGTGTGCGTGTGTATATGTATCTGTATGTACGTTTCTTTGAGGGAGGCTAAGAGAAATAGCTCCGTTAATTTTAAAAATGAACAGTTTCGTAGAATAATACATGTATTTTTGCAGTTCGTATTAAGCAGACCGTATTTCAGCCAAACAATCCAAAAGAAGAATAAACTAGTATCACATTATTCCCCGTGGAATGATACATACAACCTCAAAAGGTTGGCTACACTCAGGACAAATCACTATTTTCCATCGTGTACTACGCACGCTGACACACAGCTAGACACACATGAGATTAGGTTGCTGGTAGTTTCCGTGATTCACGATGTGTCTTCGGGAGACGATTAGGCAACACGAGGTAATCTACGGAATAGTTGAGGGGTGTCGTATCATGCCCACTGTTCTTTCACTGTTTTCTTGCACTGACGTAGATTATAAACCCATCGACCGCAAGTCATTCAGCTCGAATGAAGCACGTGGTTTTGCTATACGCGTGAGAGTTATCTCAGTCCTTAACGTTGATCCTATTGACAGCTTGTTGTGTGGCACGTCATTTTACGTATTAATATAACAGCCTCTACAGCATATGGATTTTGAGTTTCTGCTGGTCTCAGCAATTTAACAGCCTCCCATTTCTAACAGTAAAAGCTATACATCTTGTTTCCCAGCGCTTCATCAACTGGTTACAGGGGTATAGACGCTACATGCTCTTGTTGGTGGGCTGTATCTGTATAACAATACCCAGCTCGCACTTGGTATTCGGATATCCATGCTCCGTGAACCTAAAGACACGCTTTTGAAAGTGAGTTGGTTTATTTCGAAGAAGCTTTGTACTGATGATGGAAAAAAAGTCTAAGAATTTATTGCAGAGCAGTTTTTACGCAGGAACTTATTTTATATGCGATAACATGAAATCCTGACACTCAAAAATTTTCGTTTCTCCTGGGAGGTAGGCCTAATGTTATTCTTAACTCCCCTCTCTATGCACGCAAAAGATTTACAATACGAAAAGTTGTGACTACGTAATGCACCAGAGGAATAATGCTCGTCTTTCTGCGGTCTAAGCTGTCAAAGTGAATATTAAACCTGTATAAAATTGCGGGTGAAATTTATTAATTTTCTTTTCATTGTTGTATTCGTGGGTACGAAAAAGATTTCAAGTATAATATATTTATAATTTAAAATCTTTGTCATGACGTTAGCAGCGTGATACTATTTTCTAGATTATACACGTTCCGGAGATTGGCTGGCGCATTTGTTGCCGTGATTAACTCTAGATTCGTATTCTGGAGGAGCGAGGTTCAAACCTCCGCACAGACATCCTGATTTAAGTAACCTGTGGTTTCAGTAAGACATTTCAGGTGACCTCTTGTAAGCCCATAGCCAATTTCCTTTCGAATCCTTGTCTTAGTGAGTTTGTGCTCCTTTTCCAACGACACTCTACACACCAGAAGCAACTAAACACAGGTCGGGAATGAAAAGGGAAGATTAGAGCATGGTGTCCGTGTCTCAGAGAGCGCCATCTCTATGGTGTCAGGCGATGTCTCTGTAGGTGTCAAGTACATGATCTGGGACACGGAAAAACATCTCTCGACTGATCGCTAATAAAGAAAGCTATTCACAGTAAGCTAGGCATATGCAGTACGTGACGTGACAAGAAAATCCGTTAAACCTCAACAGATTTAGGATATGCGTGTGTTTCATGGCTTGGTGTAAGCCACGCTCCTCGAGGTGGTATCCAAAAATTCCCGATGTATATTAATTAAAATGATTACTTCTGACCTTGCTGTTATTCTGCGTCATTACCATCAAAGTAGTCCCCTTAGAATATACCGATCCCAACGTTTCTGCCAGTTTTAAAATGTAGCCTTAAAGTCTTTCCTCGTTAGGTTTTTTAGCACCTTCTGTGATTCTTCTTGACTCTCCTCCAGTGCATCAAGTTTTCGCCCCTAAAACTTGACTTTCGGCTCTCTCGCCAAATAAATGATCCCGTGACGAAAGATATATTAAGAATTAACTGGCGCATTAGAGAGCGGAATATACACTCCTGGAAATGGAAAAAAGAACACATTGACACCGGTGTGTCAGACCCACCATACTTGCTCCGGACACTGCGAGAGGGCTGTACAAGCAATGATCACACGCACGGCGCAGCGGACACACCAGGAACCGCGGTGATGGCCGTCGAATGGCGCTAGCTGCACAGCATTTGTGCACCGCCGCCGTCATTGTCAGCCAGTTTGCCGTGGCATACGGAGCTCCATCGCAGTCTTTAACACTGGTAGCACGCCGCGACAGCGTGGACGTGAACCGTATGTGCAGTTGACGGACTTTGAGCGAGGGCGTATAGTGGGCATGCGGGAGGCCGGGTGGACGTACCGCCGAATTGCTCAACACGTGGGGCGTGAGGTCTCCACAGTACATCGATGTTGTCGCCAGTGGTCGGCGGAAGGTGCACGCGCCCGTCGACCTGGGACCGGACCGCAGCGACGCACGGATGCACGCCAAGACCGTAGGATCCTACGCAGTGCCGTAGGGGACCGCACCGCCACTTCCCAGCAAATTAGGGACACTGTTGCTCCTGGGGTATCGGCGAGGACCGTTCGCAACCGTCTCCATGAAGCTGGGCTACGGTCCCGCACACCGTTAGGCCGTCTTCCGCTCACGCCCCAACATCGTGCAGCCCGCCTCCAGTGGTGTCGCGACAGGCGTGAATGGAGGGACGAATGGAGACGTGTCGTCTTCAGCGATGAGAGTCGCTTCTGCCTTGGTGCCAATGATGGTCGTATGCGTGTTTGGCGCCGTGCAGGTGAGCGCCACAATCAGGACTGCATACGACCGAGGCACACAGGGCCAACACCCGGCATCATGGTGTGGGGAGCGATCTCCTACACTGGCCGTACACCACTGGTGATCGTCGAGGGGACACTGAATAGTGCACGGTACATCCAAACCGTCATCGAACCCATCGTTCTACCATTCCTAGACCGGCAAGGGATCTTGCTGTTCCAACAGGACAATGCACGTCCGCATGTATCCCGTGCCACCCAACGTGCTCTAGAAGGTGTAAGTCAACTACCCTGGCCAGCAAGATCTCCGGATCTGTCCCCCATTGAGCATGTTTGGGACTGGATGAAGCGTCGTCTCACGCGGTCTGCACGTCCAGCACGAACGCTGGTCCAACTGAGGCGCCAGGTGGAAATGGCATGGCAAGCCGTTCCACAGGACTACATCCAGCATCTCTACGATCGTCTCCATGGGAGAATAGCAGCCTGCATTGCTGCGAAAGGTGGATATACACTGTACTAGTGCCGACATTGTGCATGCTCTGTTGCCTGTGTCTATGTGCCTGTGGTTCTGTCAGTGTGATCATGTGATGTATCTGACCCCAGGAATGTGTCAATAAAGTTTCCCCTTCCTGGGACAATGAATTCACGGTGTTCTTATTTCAATTTCCAGGAGTGTAAAAGCCGTCTTACTTAGGCAAAACAAGAGGTACTCCGAAGCCTCCGAAAGTTTTCTTCTTCAACCAGTACATTGTTATGCGACTGCAGCATATAGCAGCAGTGGGACTGCATGGCAAGTTTTGGTCTCAACAACTTCGTACATCTGGCAGTACAATGAATTCGAAGTTTCTTTCAAAATCACTCCCACACTCAGCATGTCAGGGGGAATCCGACCTAAAAATCCAGGAATCCAGTGTGTAATACTTCCCCCTTTTATGTAACAAGGTTAAATTAGAAATTAAACTTCTGACATAGGAGGGACACATCACATAGCCGACAAGACATGGAAAATGTTTTGGTGGTAAATTCAGTGATATGGGGCAGTTTCATCTTTAGTACAGTAAGATACCTTTTCTAGGCTGAACGTTGAGATTATCATAGCCAGAGGTCGTAGTTGGAAAACAAAAAGCACGATGACGCCAGACCGCGTAGCTGTTGCGGCTGACGCAAATAGTCAGCTTTGCATGAAAATAATAATTATGATCGGACTTCGTTAAAATTGTAAAGTGCAGTCTCGAATGCTGTACGTTGTAATTTGGCGCTATAGTTGGGTCACCAAAGTGACTGTTTCCATTTAATTCAACATTCTGAAAGAGAAATACAAAATTGTTGATTAGTGGCGCATGGTACTAAATGTACCTCTACTAAATAAAACATTATGCATTTTAAGCAGCTCATTATTTCATCTTAAAATTACGCTAACAAAATTCACAGGACCTTCTAGTGTGAAAGCTCGAAAAGGAGGAACAAGAATGAGTTGTATATAGTCTTCAATTGCTTTTTGTCCATATTTCATAATAATAGACTCCAGAAATTAGGAGACGCTGGATTTTGATGACGGCTGATGATTCAGCGGGCGATGAGGACGCGAGATGGATCAAATTAATAAACAGGAACACATACCGTTACATAAGTCAGTTCTGGGAATTTATCGAAAGCGGAAACTCACTCAAAGTTGACGAGGATTTTCAACAATCATGAAAAGGTCGGTAAATCTCTGAGTGTTGTGACTGACTCCGCAACCAGTGCACAGCCAAAGCTAAGCGTATAATACGCACTGAAGAGCCAAAGAAACTGGTAGACCTGCCAAAAATCATGTAGGGCCCCCGCCAGCACGCAGAAGTGCCACAGCACAACGTGGCATGGGCTCCACTAATGTCTGAAATAGTGATGGAGGAATTAACACCATGAATCCTGCATGACTGTCCATAAATCCGTAAGAGTACGGAGAGGTGGAGATCTCTTGTGAACAGCATATTGCAAGGCTTCCTCGATATGCTCTATAATGTTCATATCTGGGGAGTCTGGTGGCCAGCGCAAGTGTCTAAACTCTGAAGAGTGTTCCTGGAGCCACACTGTAGCAATTCTGGATGTTTGGGGTGTCGCATTGTCCTGCTGGAATCGCCCAAGTCTGTCGGAATGCACAATGGACATGAATGGATGCAAGCGAGCAGACAGGATGCTTACGTGCGTGTCATCTGTCAGAGTCGTATCTAGACGTATCAGGGATCCCATATCACTCCATCTGCACCCGCCCTGCACCATTGCAGAGCCTCCATCAGCTTGAACAATCCCCTGCTGACATGCAGGGTCCATGGATTCATGAGGTCTCCTTACCCGTACAACTCCATCCGCTAGATACGATTGTAAACGAGACTCGTCCGACCAGGCAACATGTTTCCATTCATCAACAGTTCAATGTCGGTGTTGATTGGTTCAGGCGAGGCGTAAAGCTTTGTGTCGTGCAGTCATCAAGCGTACAGGAGTGGGCCTAGGACTCCAAAAGCCCATATCGATGATGTTTCATTGAATGGTTCACACGCTGACACTTGTTGATGGTCCAGCTTTGAAATCTGCAGAAATTTGCGGAAGGGTTGCACTTCTGTCACACTGAACGATTCTCTCCAGTTGTCTTTGGTCCCTTTCTTGCGGGATCTTTTTTGCGGCCGCAGCGATGTCGGAGATTTGATGTTTTGCCGGATTCGTGGTATTCACGGTACATTCGTGAATTGATCGTGCGGGAAAGTCCCCACTTCATTGCTGCTTCGGAGATGCTGTGTCCCATTGCTCGTGCGCCGATTATAACACCACGTTCGAATTCACTCAGATCTTAAAAACCTGCCATTGTAGCAACAGTAAACTGCACCAGACACTTGTCTTGTACAGGTGTTGCCTAGCGCAGCGCCGTATTCTGCCTGTTTACATATCTCCGTATTTGAATACGCATGCCTATACCAGTTTCTTTGGCGCTTCAGTGTAGTTTGGGCGGTGGAGCCTCATCCGCAGGACGTGTCTACCAGACGGCACACTCGAGAGGTCGTCGACCCCTACGTCACCGTCAGCCACGGCCCTGCTGACCAGCATAAACTTTTAAGAGAACAAGGCCAACATTTAGTTGGGGTTGTCTGTATTCGCATCTAACAGCATCAACGTCTGTTGCTTTTGCTGATTGTTTGTTCTTCATAGGATTGTTCTATGTCTGTGGTCTACACATGGACAAGTCTTCTGAATTTTGTTTGATGCATTACTGCAGATTAAGTTTCCTTACAACGAACTCAGGCTCTGTTTCTAATCTTTTCCGACGTCTGCAGAACAGTAGCGCTTGTTAATTTTCTTTCCTTACGACGAACTGGCAGCTTACTCCGAAGATTGTTACTGGTACTTGATTCTTTCATCGATCATTATCTCCCACACGGCGCTTGGTATGCACATATCAATTCCACATTGTACAATCTTAGTGTTGTTGTTACTTTTTAACGTTGTTTCTTCGACAAGTCAGCAGTACTTCTGTTCAGCAAGATTACAATTAAATCTGTTACCGAAGCAGCGAGAAAAGGCACATCATGGTTCCCAACAATTTGCGATAAAAGGTGTACAAATTACCATCATAGGCATAATATAGCGGAAAGGTATATTTTAGATAAATTATTTACTATGAAATAGCTGCTGCATTTTTTGAATGTTGAGCAAAAGCAATTAAAAAACTCGTTTATCAGTAATGTATGTGCCATGTTGAAAAGAATTCGGTTGATTTATCAATAAGACAGAAGTACACAATTTCATGCAAAAACAAAACAGAAATCACAGCATCAGATAGAAGCTGGTGGATCTGTCTCAAGACAAGAAGAAGAGGATTTAATCTGTTGGAAAGGTTAGGCTGATTACTTCTGAGACGCAAAAGAGATTAGTCTTATTTGCTACTTAGCAAAGAGTAAAACAATAGGTACTACGTAAGTCTCTTTAACGTATTTTATGTAAAGGATGGTATATACGAACGCTTGGACTTCAGAATGCAAAAGATATGTTTATTGAAACCACTGTCTCTGCACACGACGGTGTCAGTAGCATATGTTCAAATGTGTGTGAAATCTTATGGGACTTAACTACCAAGGTCATCAGTCCCTAAGCTTACACACTACTTAACCTAAATTATCCTAAGGACAAACACACACACCCATGCCCGAGGGAAGACTCGAACCTCCACCGGGACCAGCCGCACAGTCCACGACTGCAGCGCCCCAGACCGCTCGGGTAATCCCGCGCGGCTCAGTAGCGTAATTGAAGGAAACTGAATACAAATTATTGGAACATGAATGCTAGTCACCAAATTTTGTTTCTTATTTTGTCTATTTTGACACTATAGAAATTTATGGCTGGAAAACATTGTGCAACTGTCCAATAAGCAGATTATTGCATAAGTGGATATTTCGCAGATCTTCCAGAATCGCAAATCAGGGGTGGAATCTATTCACCGAAAAACGCGGGATAAACTTCACTGTTCTAAACGGAGAGACTCAGGAAGAGATACTTTCGCTAGAGCAGATCGATCCTACCTTTTGCCCAAACTACAGTCTGTCCCGTACGACACACACGGTCCAGTCATATTAACGTGACCACCGCTTATCCGACGTCAGCATGTGATAACTCTCAGAGACAACAGGTGGAAGCCCAGTGGAGTGTAAATAAAGCATGTCTGGGGGGGGGGGGGGGAGTTCGGTAAACAGTGCAGAATGCGGAAACGCAGCGATTTATCTGACGTCCAAACGGGCATGATCATTGACTTTCGGGCCGAGGGTGGAAGCAATTCCGAAACGGCCAAATTTTTAAACTGTTCGCTTGCCGCCGTAGTCGAAGTATATCGTGCATGGCAAAATGGCGCGCTCCAAAACTAATGCGGAGGCAACTGTGGTGCACCACGGGTCATAGATGAGAGGGTTAAACGACGGCTGCGGGTACGTTTGTGGGCGAGTAGGCCTAGATGAACCAAGGGGCTGTCAACAGTGTCTCCTCAAGGCCCGTTCAGCTGTTCATCGTTGACGAAGGCTGGAATTTGCACGCCAGTACCCCACCTAGACGTCCCTTGAGTGGCGACAGATGATCTTTACAGATGACTCACGTTTTATGCAAACACTCTGCAACAATCGTCGGAAGGGTCCAGACTGGAGGGCATTCACTGGTGATGTCCTCATTCCAGAAGGTACAATGGATCAACACAAGTATGTATCTTCCCTTGGGGACCATCTGCAGCCTACATGCAGTTTATTTTTCCTCGGCAGAATGGTATCTACCAGCAGGACAATGCAACGTGTCAGACAGCTCACAGTGTAGTGCGTGGTTCGAAGAGCACGAGGTTAAGTTTACCGTATTCCCCTGAACACCGAACTCACTGGATTTAAGAGCAATCGAGAGTTTGTGGGACCACCCCGACCGGTCTGTTCGCGCCATGGATTCTTAACAGAAAAAACCTGGCGCAGTTGGCCCCGGCACTGGAATCAGCATGGCACCACATCCATGTCGGTACCTTTAGAACCTCAATTACGCTCTCCCTGCACGTCTCACAGCTGTCCGCGCTGCGAAAGTGGTTATTCGGTTTTTTGGCAGGTGGTCACATTTATGTGACTGAACAGTGTACTTCGCGTTTCTCAATAACTTATATTTTAGTTTGCCTTTGAATGAGTCATTACACATGCTGGGCTCTAAAATTGCAGCATCAGAACTGCTAGCAAGAGACGTAGTTTTACTTCTTGTGCTTATACAGCATAGAAGGAAGGCTACATTATTAAATTTGAAGGTAACTTGGTGTTTTGTATGGCGCGAACTTTGGTACGTAGAGCTGCCTCCCCTGATAGCAACATATGAAGGAATCGAGTGGAACTGAACTAGGATACAGAAACGAGCACTTCAGTCTATGCTGTTTCATCTGCACGCTAGAGTTCATCAATCGTAGGTGCTGGTGAGTGATGGCGTCCCAGTCTTTTGGCAATGCATGACCAGATATTTTCAGTGGGTGAGAGATCTGGAGGACGTTCTGGCCATAGTATCATTTGACCATACTCCATCGAGACACGGGACACGCTTGTTGAAAGATACCTCAAAATACAGTGAATCACTGGCCTTAATACGTCATAAATGCAGCAGCTTCTGTCCAAATTGTTGTAAGAATCAGAGGTGGCTGTACATGAAATGTATTCGCAGTTGCGAGTATGAACAGCCATCAGCTGTATAATGGAATGACGACATTCAAAATTTGTAGTGCATCGGGACTGGAACCCGAATTTCCCGCTTATCATGAGCGGTCTCCTTACCATTTGGCTATCCGAGCACGACTCGCGGCCAGGTCCAAACTTTCATATGTCGTCAACCATGTGTCTACAATCTGTACTCGAACATCTATCATGTATATATCATGGAGACATTTTACTTGAAAGGCGCTTGCCTGGTGCCGGTGGATAAATACGATATTGCAGTGCATCTGTTATTCCGAATTATGATACAACGTTGTGTACCCAATGACACCTCATACCATCGAGCCCAGTGCTCAGCCCATATGATGATTGCGACCACCATGCTGGAAAGTCGATTCTCCTCGCAGCCTGCCTACGTAGATACGTCCATCGTGATGCCGTATGTCGAATCGGGACACGCCTGAAAAGACGATACGTTGACACTCTTCTGTCCAGTGTTGTTGTCGACTGCACCAGGGTTGGTGCGTATCCTCTGCTACCTGTGTAAGGATGCTGTAAAAATTGTCACGTGATGGTCCAGGCGCCGTCACGCAGTTCTTGTGTATACACGTTTTAATACAAAGAAGTACATTTCCTGACTCAAATTACGTGACGTGGCTGTACGATTCTGCACAGCCAACCAAACACTCTCTCCTCTCGGGCGCTAGTCGCGTAGAGCAGCTGACACATTGCTTGTCGTTAAGTATGGTCCTCTTGAACCTGTCGATTCCATATATGCATGACAGTCGTGGGTTTCTGTGCAACACGAGCAGCTATATCGTGGCACGATGAACTGCAGTCTCGATACGCCATGATCGTGGTGTCGAATTCTGACACATGCTGGTAGACGTTACTCCTTTTTACACGAGGCATAGCACTATTTTCCCGCCAACACATACTCAGATGTCATTTATCAGTGAGAAACATTTTGTGTAATCTTTCCTTGTATATAGAATTTAGATGGCGTTACTCGAATCTACATACAATTCATGGCAGTCTGATATTTGTTACACGCAACCTTCGTGGTGTTGTAATTTTAAAGGCGCGCAGTATAATCTGGATAATTTAGGTATGTAACTATTATGACGTTCGTGAGAATTGAGGACGGTCTGCTTCGTGATCCCTGAAACTATAAAATTTCCACTGTTGCTTTTTCCGGTCCATGGACTAGTCCTTTATCTGTAACACCACACCAGAAGGCGGCTTGTAGCGCTGAATTACGTCAGAGTCTGTCCAAGGCTACTTCCTGCCGTGAGGGACACGCGTGCACAGGGTCAAGAAACTGTTCTGCAGTCGGTATGCGAGCGTTACTATCGCGCGGCCTAACTTTGACCGCGATAGTGGTGAGGAGCGGCACGAGACACTGACCCTGGCCGCTGCGCTAAGTGAGCGCGGGTCATCTGCACAAGCAGGGGTCACGGCGCTTATCTGCTCGTATCCGCGCGCCGTCTGCTGTCTGCCGAGTGTCGCGTGCTGGCGACCACGCCGGCGTCGGCTCGCGTCAGATTACCACCCAGACACTCGCAACGCTCGATTCTAGAGTGTTCCAGTATAAGTACCTTTTTTGTCCACGTCGTCTTCGTTTCCCGTCTATCCAGCATCAGGTCAGTTTAGGATATTTATGGCATCTTTCCACCATTCTTCTTCCATAACAGTTTCGTTCCAGTCCAGATTCCTTCTTCTTAAAATAGGCATCACTGAGACAATCCATCTTGCTCTAGGTCTCCCTCTTGCCCTCCAACTTGGCCTTCATAATTTGTCCCGTGTTCTTCATTTCAACCTGTTCTTCTCATTTCTCTCAGTCAGCTTTTTTACACCAGTTTCATTCCTAACATTTTCATTTCTCACTCTGTCGTTCCTCGTTTTCCCTAACACATTTCATAGGAAGTGCATTTCACTAGCTTGGATTCTTCTTTCCTCTCTTCTTGCCATTGTCAAGGTCTCCAAAGTATATATCAGTAACAGGAGGAAGGGGGGGGGGGAGTACGTCTTGTTCATTACTCCGTCACACTTTATTGACACCTCCCTTCCCCAGAGTAAAGCCCTCACACACACTGGTAATATATATTGCTCTGTTGTACTCTTTTAACAATTTCTGCTCCATTTTTGCACCTTCCCTAGACAATTAAAGTTATCTACAATTTCAATGTCCTGTCCTATAATATTAATCTGTCACTTGTGTTCCCTGTCTTCTCTGATTACCACTATAATCTTCCTTTTCTCCATACTGCATTTCATTTTCATTCCACATTTCTCGATTTTTTTCATTTGAGATGTTTATTTGTTCTTGTACATTCGTTACTATTGATTCTCCGCGCCAAAACGTCAACGGAAAATTGTGACAACTTCATCTCCCTTCCTCTATGAGCTTCTTTTGTCTCTTTCATAATTTCATCAACAACCATTACAAATAATAGTGGTGACACCACACTTCCTTGTTTGACACCGTAACATTCCTAAACCAATCAGTTCTTCCACCGTGGGCCTGGACACAGCTGAAATTTTTGTTGTAAATTGCTTGAAGAATTTAAATTATTTGCTTTCCAGCTCTCTTTCTCTCAAAGGTTTCCTATATATTTTCTCTGAGGGCAATATCGTAAGCCTTTACTAAGTCAAGTCATCACCATTATCTTTCCCATACTCTCAATTCATTGCCATTAACTGCCTCACACTAAAGATTGGGTCAACTGTTGATCTACCCTGTCCAAAGACATACTGCTCCTCTTCCATTTTTTCCCTCAATCTTCTACTCCAGTACCCTCTCTAATATATGTTCTGCATGTGATGTGAGTGTTATGCTTCATTCGTTATCGCATATTTTTCTGCTTCCCTTCTTGAACACTGGTGCTATTGTTCCTTTTCCCCATTATTCAAGCACACATTACTGAGTCCATATGGATCTTGGCAATGTGCCGGGTGATCAAACAGTCAGTATAAATTTGAAAACTTAATAAACTACGGAATAAAGTAGATAAAGAGGTAAAAATTGACACACACGCTTGGAATGACATGGGGTTCTATTAGAACCAAAGAACACCCCATATTGCTAGACGCGTGAAAGATCTCTTGCGCGCGTCGTTTGGTGATGATCGCGTGCTCAGCCGCCACTTTCGTCATGCTTGGTCTCCCAATTCCCCAGACCTCAGTCCGTGCGATTATTGGCTTTGGGGTTACCTGAAGTCGCAAGTGTATCGTGATCGACCGATATCTCTAGGGATGCTGAAAGACAACATCCGACGCCAATGCCTCACCATAACTCCGGGCATGCTTTACAGTGCTGTTAACAACATTATTCCTATTATTCCTCGACTGCAGCTATTGTTGAGGAATGATTGTGGACATATTGAACAAATCCTGTAAAGATCATCATCTTTGCTTTGCCTTACTTTGTTATGCTAATTATTGCTAGTCTGATCAGATGAAGCGACGTCTGTCGAACATTTTTGAATTTTTGTATTTTTTTGGTTCTATTAAAAGCCCATGTCATTCAAAGCATGTGTGTCAATTTGTACCTCCCTATCTACATTATTCCGTGATTTATTCAGTATTCAAATTTATACTGACTTTTTGATCACCCAGTATATAGCCACAGTAGCATAGTAAGTCCAGCTTCCTTTATCACTTCTACATTTATTGGATCTATCCCACATGTCTTTTCTGTTTTCGTTCTTGTAAGTGCTATTTCTACTTGTGACATTGTAATATCTTTCTCTTTGTCCAGGCGCAGTTTCCCCTTGCCGTACTTCTATTCCTATTTCATTGCTGTTTATCACATATAGTAGTTTATTAAAGTACTCTTTTTATCTTTTCCTCATCTCCTCAAGTTGTGATATGAGCTCACCATAATCCCCTTTCGCCAGTTTTGTGTATGTGCTCTCCCTCCTCTTACTCCTTGTAATTCCATACAGCATCCGTTGCCCCCAGTAACATACCTTTCTAACTCTCGTGTGAACTCCAGATGTTCATCTTTTCTTCCACTGTCACTTTCTAACACTTCTTTTCACTTTCCTGGCATATCCTTTTGCTTTATTCCCTTTTATTCCTGTTCCAGTCATGCCATGCTTCGTTGTTTTCTTTTGCTACTTTCTTCATCTGCCCACAGTATATTTTAATTATAGGGTATAATATTGTGGAGTGCCTAAAATGTAATTTACTGTGTTAAAAAATGTTTGTTGCGCAACATAAATGAAGAGCTATGAATGGTGGGCTCTATGTGGTTCTCAAGTTGTGCAGCGACTGTAAACCATAAAACTACCAAATAAGCAGCAACCCGTCGCAATATCATGTTTTATTTATTCACTTTTACAAATCGATTTCAACTGATTAACAGCCATCATCGGTGCTTTCAACGAATATATTCCCTGAGTAGTAATACTGACTTAAGCCAAGTCGCGACTGGTTGCTGCTTATTTGGTAATTTTAATAAATGAAGAGTGCTCAGCTCAATAGTTTCTCACAAGCACTAGCATTATAACCATTTAGACTGTGATACTTTGTAGTTTAATTATTTATTGTGCTCTCGACTACTACTTCTACTCTCGCAGACAGATCTCATCTCACAACAATGCTTAGAATCTGTTGTGTACATAGTTCCGCGCAGTCAGCACGTACACAACTTTCCCACTAGAGCGTGCCCTGCTAAGCACAACAGCGCAGGCGCAGCGCTCGTCCGTCTCCGCACTACGAGATGGCGCTGCCTTAGAGGCGGACCAAATTCTGCTTCCGCCGATCCGCGTATTAATATGTAACGCAGCCAATGAGATTGCTGCTAACCTAGAACCTATTCTCCTCACTGATCACACTCACGCAGTGATATCTGAACGCGAGGGGTATTAAAACGAGTGTACAGACCTCCAATTAGTCAGTCTGCATTTGTCTGCACCAGTCTGTACCAGTCTGCATTAGTCTGTATCAGTCTATAGTCAAGATTCAGTCTGCGTCTAATAAGACATAGCCATGAAGATAAATGAATAGGCACTTTGTCAAGTATCAGAGATATGTGAGAATAAGATTAACGTACCAAGACCAAAGGAACTTCAGATTGTCAATTGTAAACAGCATCCAGAATCAAGTTACTTAATGTCTACGCTTTTTATTATTTTAATAAATGTGTGTGAATATTAATCAAGTTCTGTTTAAAGTTGGTCACCGTCAATCTGCTACTCTAAGCGTGCAAGTGGCATTTCTATTGTCTGACCTAACGGCAGAAGACAAACACGCCACGATAAGACCACGAGACATATTGCTGACACTCGCCTACTTCGTTAGAGCGACAAGTCAAATAGTCTGATGGTGTGTGTACCGAAGGTCTTACAGTACGCACACCACAGAATCGCGCTCCAATGTTTCGCCCACAGATTGTTATTATCGATATCTGAGTGCTTATACAATGCAAAGAATAGCGTTAACTTGACTGTATTGTTTTGAATGTAATGGAGTGTTCTGACACACTCCTTACAAATTTTTACCCTCATCATTATAGCGGAGACGCCAATGATAAAGCATATTTCTAAATCACCCTAATTGGCGAACAAAGTGTGATCCTCTGTATCATCGAACCCTGAATCCACTCCTCTCAGTTACTTTCAGTGATGTGCAAAGAAATAAAAGAGATAACTCTTTGCTTGGACATAGAAATTTTGTGTGTAGTGTTACATAGTGTTTTATGACAGGACATTGGTGTTGCCTTATATTTACATTTTTTGTAAGCAATGGTGTTACGGGGTTGTTCCACCTCTTCCCCGAAATCAGATGAAACATTTACGTGCATGTCTGGATTAACAGACATTTTTGACGACAAACAGCCGCCGGAAATTACTTCGAAATAAATCCGCTGAATACTTGGCTTCAGCTGTGTTAAGTATAGATGTACTACCTGTTGGTAGGTGATATATGAAGGTTTTTTGCCGGACCGAGACTTGAATCCGGATTTTCTGCTTATCAGACACGAAAGTACATATTAAATGCTGAAGCATGCAAAAGACGATAACATCAGTGGTATCGATTCCTCATAGCCTTATTCTCACTGGTGTGGGATACAGAGCATAGCTGCGAGCATTTATTGATGAATGCAGGAGACTATGGTATTGGCGCGACATATGAAAGTTAGGATCGGTCCGGGAGGCGTACAAGGATAGCCAATTTACAAGACGACTGTTCGCGATAAATTGGAAATTCCGGTACAAGTCCCGTTCCGGCACAAATTTTCCCACCATCAGCAGGTAATACATGCATACCGAACACAGCTGAAGCCAAGTTATTCGCATTCAGCGAATTTATTTCAAGACGGATGAAAGATGTTCGCGTAAAACAGTTGGTTATGTAACTAGCATGACCGAGCGAGGTGGCGCAGTGGTTCGACACTGGACTCGCATTCGGGAGGACGACGGTTCAATCCCGCGTCCGGCCATCCTGATTTAGGTTTTCCGTGATTTCCCTAAGTCGCTCCAGGCACATGCCGGGATGGTTCCTTTCAAAGGGCACGGCCGAATTCCCTACCTGTCCTTCCCTAATCCGATGAGACCGATGACCTCGCTGTCTGGTCTTCCCCAAAACAACCAACCAACCAACTAGCATGTAAGAATCGCCATCTGTAGAGACGATGGATAAAGCGTGCGGACAAGACACTGGCAACGCACGATGCTTCAAGAGTCTCCACGTGCTGTAGGGCCGCGTTTGTCACGGCTTCGCGGTGTTTTGGAAGGCACAGGGCAGAAGTCTCCTATGACAGTGTAAACGCTGGAGAAAATAGTCGATAGCAGCTAGGAACAAATGTCATTCTCTTATGTGCTATTCTGCAATTCGGCGTAAGATATGTCGTTCTGAATAATAACAGACCTGCATGTAACATTGTAAATGTTAAATACGAGAATTACCAAATACAGAAGAGTTCTTTAAGGGGCAGTTACATTATTTGGTGCCGGCCGCGGTGGTCTAGCGGTTCTAGGCGCTCAGTCCGGTCGCAGGTTCGAATCCTGCCTTGGGCATGGATGTATGTGATGTCCTTAGGTTAGTTAGGTTTAAGTAGTTCTAAGTTCTAGGGGACTGATGACCACAGATGTTAAGTCCCATAGTGCTCAGAGCCATTTGAACCATTTGAGCCATTATTTGGTAGTGAGTTGGCTTAGATGTGAGCCCTCTTACAGTCTTTGACCCTCTGCGGTTGGACAAGATGTCCTACGGCACAATTAGTGGCACTGCACAGCAGGTCAACTACGTCAAGAAAACACGAGGAGGCGACTGTAAATTTTCGATAAGGTAAAAGTGCTTGTAATAACATAAAGGTGACAGATCGTTCGAGAAACGAGGAATTTTGCTAAAACTGTAAGAAGAGACCCTTTTATAGAACTACATTTTGTCGCGCAAGAGCAAGGGCGTGGATAAGAGGCTTTGAAATAAGAGAACTTTTGAGATATAAAAAGGAATTTTCAAGAAATAACGGAGAAATATCGACGTTGCCTAGAGCAGTTGAAGTAAACAACGAAGGCATAGGCGGTCACACGCTCTAGTGTCGTTGTAGTGTCTTCCAATATGAGTGTACAATTTAAGAAGTAATACCGTCACTTGGTACAAACGAAATAAGTGTGAATTATCACAACAGATGAAGTAAACGAAGTTTGTTGCCCATAGCATCCACGTCAACAACAAGAAATATTTACTGGTTAAAATAACAGTCGACGCGTTCGTAAAAAGATACTACATCCATGGAACGGGAGATTTCGGCGTGCTGATTCCGAGCGGCTCTGCTGCTGCCGACCAACGCAACGGCAGCGTGGCTTCGTTTACAATTAGCAGCCTGGCAATTAGTCAGCTGACTACGGCAACGGCTACACAACGGCTCGCTTCGCCCACGCGCGACACAGCGGCAGCGTACGGTGTGCCCAATTAGGTGAGGTGTAAACAGACCCAAACAATATTTTGTTTTGTGGTGATATGTTTGTGAAGTGTTGTCGAGATACGTTCTACTGATTGACTCTTCCGTCGGTTCTTGGTAGAATATTTTATACATTATGAATGAAACACACACAACACTGATGTAGTATTCTACTGCAAAATTTATTTGTTACACGAACCGGTTTTCGGCTGCTATGCCATTGACATGTGGGACAGCGAAATGTTGTTGAATCAATGATTTTAAACTATCGCATCTACAAAGTATCTCCATTTCCAGAGATGAAAAAAGGTAATGTTAGAATTAGGAATAAAACAAGAGGGATTATTTCAGCGCAAATGCGGTGTAAGATTATTTAGTTAAGACAAAATGTGTGATACCTTAATAAAAGAACTATAAACATAGAAGAAACATAGAAGAAAATAATTGAACAGTATACTTTCGTGACATATTCCAAAGTTGTGGCTGAGCAAAATAACCTTGTCTTTCATAGGTTATAAATTACAAAGAGATAAGATGTAAATAGTGATATTAAGCAGGTGAGTGAAGCAGCTGTCATTATACAAACAAATTTTTTTTATCATAACGAGAGAAATGATAGTAACTGAAATAAAGGAAAATAGGGCCTGTGAGTAAGAGGCTAATTTACAACATCGCCTGGACTGCATTATGAGTAATATATAGGGTTAGAGGTGGCGACTAAGAGAAGTATGTCTCGTCATTCAGTAATAAGATTGAGTTAATGGAAATGTGATTATTAATTACCATTCGTTCAAGATAGATCATCTTGCTTTCGTTATCGATGTGATGTAATACTTCATATTTCACCTTGTAACTATGGTCTTCTTTAAGCAGATGTTCTGCAAAAGTACAGTCTCCTTTTCTAAGCTTCCAAATTCCGTGGTGTTTCTTCAAGCGGGTACGTATTGCCCTGCCAAAGAAAACCTTGATGTAACAGAATGTTTCATCTTTTCCTCACAATCAGATGAGAGATGTTCACGTGAAATCGTTGGTTAGGTAGCTAGTATGTGAGAATGTCCACTGTGCGCGGTTTTATTTTAGTTTCTGCACAGACGATGAAGTGTGAGCACAGAACAGTAGCAAGGTCCGATGCTGTCATGAGTCTCGAAGTACTGTGGGGGGTGGCGTTTATACTTCGGCGTCGCGGCTTGGCGGTTTCTTGGAAGGCAGAGCAGGCGCCTCGACTGACAATGTAAGCCGGCCGCGGTGGCCGAGCGCTTCTAGGCGCTTCAGTCCGGAACCGCGCGACTGCTGCGGTCGCACGTTCGAATCCTGCCTCGGGCATGGATGTGTTTGATGTACTTAGGTTAGTTAGGTTTAAGTAGTTCGAAGTTGTAGGGGACTGATGACCTCAGATGTCCCATAGTGCTCAGAGCCATTTGATTTGACAATGTAAACGCCGGAGAATGTTAATAGCAGTGTGCGGGGAAATAACATTCTCTTATGTGCTGTTTTGAGATTGACTTAAGATATGTTGTTCTGAATAGTAAGGGATTTGTCATCTAACGTTGTAAATGTTAATTACGATAACAACCAAATACAGTAGAGTTCTTTAAAAGGCCGTTACGTTAATTCGTAGCGAACTGGCGTAGATGTGAGCTCCCTTACAGCCCTCGACCTTCTGTAGTTAGTCTCACGGCACAATTAGTGGCACTGCATAGCAGGTCCACTGTAGCAAGAAAACACGAGAAGGCGTGCGTAAATTGTCTTATTGTGCTTCAAGTACATCATAACCCCTTCATACCCCTGCCTGCCATCCAGAACAAGTAAAGGACTCCCTGTAATATGTGTTCTCTGTCAACTCGCGCCTCTGGTCGGAGACCAGCAGGGAATTACCGTTCCGTGCGTAGGCTGCCGCTAACACCAAAACGTAAATGGCTGCGTTTGCAGTGGTGCCGTTGCCAGGAAGCATGGACCGTTGATGACTCGCGTCGCATTGCAAGCAGTGATGAATCGCATTCCTGCATTATCCCAGATCACCATCGTCTGCGAATAAGGAGGTGACGTGACGGGAGGTCCCATTCTTCCAAGGTTTTTTGGAGACGCACATTAATGTTACTTCCGGTGTCATGGTGTTGTGAGACGTCGGGTATGACTTAGGTCACGGAATGTAGTGACTTACGAAAAAAATGACGGCGCAACAGTACGTCATCGACATCCTACGTCGTCGTGTGTTCATGTAACAAACCGCGGTGCCATTTTTCAACAGGACAGTACTCGTCCACACGTGGCACGTTTCTCTATGGACTGCCTGCGTGGTGTAGAGGTCCTCCCGTAGGCAGCAAGATTCGCTGCTCTTTACCCTGTAGAACATGTGTGAGACCATCTCGGTTGTCATCTTGTCATCTCTGTGCCATTGGAAAAACCCAGGATCCTAAGGAGCAGTTGCAACAATTGTGGGCCGGCATGTTCAGCAGAGGCTTGACGACACCTTTCCCAACCGAACAAGTTCATGCAAACAGGTCAGAGGGGGTACAACGTCGTACTCATAGGTGGTTCAGATGGTTCAATTGGCTCTAAGCACTATGGCACTTAACATCTGAGGTCATCAGTCCCCTAGACTTAGAACTACTTAAACCTAACTAACCTAAGGACATCACACACATCCATGTCCGAGGCAGGATTCGAACCTGCGACCATAGCAGCAGCGCGGTTGCGGACTGAAGTGCTTAGAACCGCTCGGTCAAAGCGGCTGGCTCGTAGGTGGGTTCATACTGTCAAGTTCTTTGACTCACTATTGTAATCACTGAAATAACATTATATACTCATTCAACACCTTCAAGTTTCATTTTGTTTCCTTCTCCTCTGTGGGTGTTTCACTTCTAATTTTTTAAAGCTATTTATAGGCTGTATAAATGTTTCCAGTGCTTCCTTGAGGTATGACACTGGTCGTAACTGACTGACTACTCGTATTAATTGCCCTTGGTGCTCTGATAATCACTGCTGCTACAGTTGCCTCATAGTCACTGATTCCAGTTTCTGTTAAGCTGCTATTCAGTTTTCTTCATCATTCTCTTTGTAGTCTCTTTCGTAGCGAGAGTTTGATAGTCCCTCTTTTTGTAACTTTCACTGACTGGTACTATTTAACCAATAGTTGTCTTTGGTGACTTTCATTTATTTGGTACGTATTTACTTAGACTACAGTTTATACTGTAGTTGAAATTATACAATTGTTGTGCGTTTACTAGATCTGATCTACTTGTTATCAGTTTCTCTTTAAATTACTTTGTTAGTGACCGTCTATCAGTTCGATCAAAGACGACTACTCCCCTAGCTTTAGTGATGACTTTTAGAGTTCGGCGACCATCATTCCTGTAATAGCATCTCCCTCTCATTCCTGACTCTCGAAAGATCAGGTGTGTTTATATCCAGGAGGGATAACATATCTCTTCTGTATGTGATACATTGGACTAGTTGTTAGAGGCAGCTGTCAGACAATGTGTTCAGTGTTATTTAAAGAAACTGTTTGTACTTCCTGCCAATAAGTTATGTATAGTTTTTCTAGTTGTAAAAAAAATGGCTCTGAGCACTATGGGACTTAACATCGGAGGTCATCAGTCCCCTAGAACTTAGAACTACTTAAATCTAACTAACCGAAGGACATCACACACATCCATGCCGAGGCAGGATTCGAACCTGCGATTGCAGCAGTCACGCGGTTCCGGATTGAAGCGCCTAGAACCGCTCGGCTACAGCGGCCGGATTCTAGTCGTAAAGGGGCAGATTAAAGTCATCACCACCTACTACAAGATTCTAGCAGCATTTCCATCCTGTTGAGTTTGCGCTTTCTTTTAATGACTCTATGAGTGATGTGTCTGAATGAGGCAGCCAGTAAAAACATACTATTGCTAATCCGTCCGACACCTGTTACTTTGTCAATATTAGTTCGCAGTTGGACTCATTTTGTACGTCGGTAGACATAATGCTTCTGCTTGCCGCCATAACTAGTTCTCACCCTGGAGAGACTATCTTTCTGACATGTGTTCCACGTATTGTCGAAAATTTCCCTGCTGTCTAATTCATACGTTTATTGTGGACCTATCGCTCTAAGATCGTCATTTGAAACGGCTTGGGTCGCTCTGGACTGAAGTCTGCGGACCACTGATGACCTCCAGAGACCGCTTGTAGAGCTCTGGGAGGCCTTATTGCAAGCTGCACTGGGTGGTCTGTTCCGCGGTATGGGGAGCCGTTGTGCAGCCTCTGTTGCTATCACACCCCGTATTGACATTTTGTGCGGAATCAATCAGCAGAGGATCACACATACGATACGTGCTACCCACGGCACAGAGCCGGTGTTTCCGTGTACCATGTACCTGTAACATTGTGTAGCCTGTCACAATGTTGGCAGGACGCCTTTCGTGTACACGTGATCACCATGCTTCATTTCCTTTCCTGAATGTCGATGATTGTTAAATTTGTTGACATGATTTTACTTCTAAATAGTAGCTAGTTACTTTCTGCACACTGCGGACAGATCATTATTTATGACACTTGTTTTCATTTTGGCGTAACTGTGTTGTGTTTTTAATTTCTGCTACTTTGCATTAGTTCATCTGAATATTCTTGCCTTTTGAAAATAATTTTTCCTGACAGGTAGGATTTAATCTGTCTGGGTAGTTCTTTATGAATCAACTGTGCCGGTTTAAGTGTCCTATTAGTTCTGCCTTTCTCCTTTGTACGCTGTAATCATCGAGTTTTTCTCATTAATTTCTTTTAGTACATGTTTACTGCATTTTATTACAGTCCAAGATATTTTTGTGACTACTTTCTATATCTATATTACAAATCCTTCTGAGATTCTTCCTGTTACCTCAATGACAACAACTCATAACCATAACTTAAATCGTTCATATAAAATTTCTTGATAGATTTCTACCAAACTTCTATATTATGGCGATTTTATGTTAGTAAATTTCTTTTGCTTCCGAAATATTATTTTGCGGTTATGCTTTCTTTTTTAATGTTGATTAAACCTCTGTTGTTGTAATGTTCAAGTACAGTCAATGTGTTTCAAGTGGTAAGGTAAATTCAATAATTTCGTACATGAATAGGGAACAACCCTATTAAACTATAGGGTTATGACTAGATCCGCTGCTGCAACAAATTTTTTAAATGATTTTACGCCACCATCAGTTGACATTTTGTTTCTTTATTCGTTGTACGGTTGCACAGTTTCGGTCTTAGACCATTATCAAGTAACACTACAAAAAAATTCATCGTTGTATGCCTTTTAAATGCACACAGGTGCAGAGACTTGCGTGACGTTATGTGCCATCGATGAATTTTTTGTAAGGATACTTGATAAGGCCGAATCGTACAACGAACAAATGCAGTCGGTATTAAATCATTTAAACATGGAAATCACAGTCATAAAAAGACAGCTGCTGAAACGAAAAATGTAAAAAATCGTTGGATAATTGATAGTACTGATGGCAAGTGCTGCGAAATGCACACATACCGAAACGCATACGCAAATGTTCTTGCATCCCCCCTTTTATTTCATCCATGTCCCGGTCTTCCTGTATCTCTCTCTCACGCTAGCTAAAGTATTCCAGTGCTTGGGCAAATATGATGACACGACGCAGGAATAGAAAAAGAGAGAGGCTACGAGTAACGCAAAAGCAGGCATTTGCAGAAAATTGTGAGTTCCGATGAAAACTTTCGCACGAATTAATGAGCCAGAAGAAGTATAGAAAGTTTTTTTAAAAAAAAAACATCTGATTTGAACCTGTTATATTCTAGTTATGAAAGTAGAAAGGTGAAATTTAAAAAAAATGCACATTTAAAGATACGTTTTTGTACAAAAATAATTCAACTGTTCGTAATTTCCTCAGTGTGGCCCCCTTTGGACGCCCGGCTTACACTGAGGTGACAAAAGTCATGGGATAGCGATATGGCGATAGTATCGCGTACACAAGGTATAAAAGGGGAGTGCGTTGGCTGAGCCGTTATTTGTTCTCAGGTGATTCACGTGGAAAGGTTCCCGAGGTGATTGTGGCTGCACGACGGTGGTTCACAGACTTTGAGCGCGGAATAGCACTCGGAGCTAGACGTATGGGACATTTCATTTCGGAAATCGTAAGGGAATTCAGTATTCCGCGATCCGCAATGTTAAGAGTGTGCCGAGAATACCAAATTTCAGGCATTACCTCTCACCACGGACAACGCAGTGGCCGACGGCCTTCACTTAAGCGGCGTTTGCCATGGAGAACTGGATTGGTTGGGGTGAAGAGAGCAAAGAGCGAGGTCATCGGTCTCATCGGATTAGGAAAGGAAGTCGGCCGTGTCCTGTCAAAGGAACCATCCCGGCATTTGCCTGAAGCGATTTATGGAAATCACGGAAAACCTAAATCAGGATGTCCGGACGCGGGATTGAACCGTCGCCCTCCCGAATGCGAGTCAATTGTTCTTGCCATAGAGCTAGTAGTGCTAACAGACAACCAACATTGTGTGAAATAACCACAAAAATCAACGTGGGCCGTACCGTTACGACAGCACGGGGAAATTTGGCTTTAATGTGCTATGGCCACAGACGATCGAACCGAGTGCCTTTGCTAACAGCACGACATCGCCTGCTAGGTCTGTCCTGGGCGCGTGACCGTGTCAGTTGGATCCTACACGACTGGAGAACCGTCGTCTGATCGTGTGAGTCCCGATTTCAGTTGGTAAGATCTAGTGGTAGGGTTCGAGTGTGGTGCAGACTCTACGATGCCACGGACCCTAGTTGTAGACAAGGCAAGGTGGAGCTGAGGGTGACTCCATAATGGTGTGGGCTGTGTTTACGTGGAGTGGGTTTGGTCCTCTGGTGCATCTGAAACGACCATTCACTGGAAATGGTTATGTTCTGCTAGTTGGAGACCATTTGCAACCATTCATGGACGTCACGTTCCCAAACGATGAAATTTTTTTGGATGAAACCATATTTCTTTAAGATTACGTTTTAGTTCATTATTTTATATTTTGATTTTATAATTATTTTAGGTTTTGTATTAAGATTCTTGATTTAATTTAATAATCTTTCTAATAATGATACACTACTGGCCATTAAAATTGCTACACCACGAAGATGACGTGCTACAGAAGCGAAAATTAACCGACAGGAAGAAGGTGCTGTGATATGCAAATGATTAGCTTTGCAGAGCATTCACTCAAGGCTGGCGCCGGTGGCGACACCTACAACGTGCTGACATGGGGAAAGTTTCCAACCGATTTCTCATACACAAACAGCACTTGACCGGCGTTGCCTGATGAAACGTTGTTGTGATGCCTCGTGTAAGGAGGAGAAATGCGTACCATCACGTTTCCGACTTTGATAAAGGTCGGATTGTAGCCTGTCGCGATTACGGTTTATCGTATCGCGACATTGCTGCTTGCGTTGGTCGAGATCCAATGACTGTTAGCAGAATATGGAATCGGTGGGTTCAGGAGGGTAATACGGAACGTCGTGCTGGATCCCAACGGGTTCGTATCACTAGCAGTCGAGGTGACAGGCATCTTATCCCCATGGCTGTAACGGATCGTGCAGCTACGTCTCGATCCCTGAGTCAACAGATGGGGACGTTTGTAAGATAGCAACCATCTGCATGAACAGTTCGACGACGTTTCCAGCAGCATGGACTATCAGCTCGTAGACCATGACTATGGTTACCCTTGACGCTGCATCACAGACAGGAGCGCCTGCGATGGTGTACTCAACGACGAACCTGGGTGCGCGAATGGCAAAACGTCATTTTTTCGGATGAATCCAGGTTCTGTTTACAGCATCATGATGGTCGCATCCGTGTTTGGCGACATCGCGGTGAACGCACATTGGAAGCGTGTATTCGTCATCGCCATACTGGCGTATCACCCGGCGTGGTGGTATGGGGTGCCATTGGTTAAACGTCTCGGTCACCTTTTGTTCGCATTGACGGCATTTTGAACAGTGGACGTTACATTTCATATGTGTTACGACCTGTGGCTCTACCCTTCATTCGATCCCTGCGAAACCCTACATTTCAGAAGGATAACGCACGACCGCATGTTGCAGGTCCTTTACGGGCCTTTCTGGATACAGAAAATGTTCTGGCCAATGGTGGCCGAGCAACTGGCTCGTCACAATACGCCAGTCACTACTCTTGATGAACTGTGGCATCGTGTTGAAGCTGCATGGGCAGTCGTACCTGTACACGCCATCCAAGCCCTGACTGACTCAATGCCCAGGCGTATCAAAGCCGTTATTATTGCAAGAGGTGGTTGTTTTGGGTATTGATTTCTCAGGATCTATGGAGTCAAATTGCGTGAAAATGTAATCACATGTCAGACCTAGTATAATATATTTGTCCAACGAATACCCGTTTATCATCTGCATTTCTTCTTGGTGTAGCAATTTTAATGGCCAGTAGTGTAGGTCGGAGCTTTGCACAAAATTCTCTCCATCATCAAGTTCCGTTCGGTTTCTACATTAATATTTACGTCTATACCCCACACGTCATTAGATGGAGTGTGGCGGAGAGTAGTTTATGCAAGACAATCACTTCTCCCTTTTCCTGTCCAAATCGCAAACGGTTAGCGGGAAGAACGATTATAG
This sequence comes from Schistocerca serialis cubense, assembly GCF_023864345.2. Taxonomy (NCBI): domain Eukaryota; kingdom Metazoa; phylum Arthropoda; class Insecta; order Orthoptera; family Acrididae; genus Schistocerca; species Schistocerca serialis. The sequence goes on along the minus strand of NC_064639.1, from coordinate 421,131,687 downwards.
GGTAGCCTCAGTGTCTGCTGGAATCTAATTGTACCTTCATGCTCTTTCGGCGCGATATACGCAGGAGAAAATAATATACTGGTTGACTCTTCTAGCGACGTACGCTCTCGATTATTTGACAGCAAACAACATAGAGGTGCACAGCGTGTTGTTTGTAGCATCTGCTGCTCGAGTTGGGTGATCACCTCCTTGAAACTTTCACGCTGAAAAGGGAACATTCCCAAGTGCCAATAGGGGATTTTAATTAAACTTGTCGAGATTGTGGAAAGGCCATAATAGTGCAATATCTATATATTTTTTTAGCCCAGTTTCGCTTTTAAGGGATAAAAGGCACTCCGAAACATAATTTGGCAAATTTAGGTTTAGAGCGAATATCTTCGAAACGATTAAATATAAAAATGTTTTTCATATAAAAGTTTGTAGGTAACAAATGTTCTTCAAAACAAAGGCTCGATGGCATAGGTTCAGCAGCGAAATGTATACTGCTTTTGATGTTGGAAGAACTTTGTGAGAAGATTTTCAGATCTGGTCTGTTGAATGATTGTGATGTAAATCTCCACCTGAGAAACAATTCAATTAAGCTGCAGGCACTTGTACATAATCAATTCTCTTCGCCAAAGCTTAACAATGAAATGGAATGTGCCTGATACAAACAGGATATGTAGAGGATCACCGGCGACAATTTGAAATCCCGCTGAATTTTGTTTTGCATTATTTCCTCCGTCGCATATATTACGTGAAGAAATTTCATTCGTATTTTGTGCGTGATGTAAAAAAAGCTTATGTTTTAAGCATTTCGTCATAGATTATCAAAATTTTAATTATTTTCTATCAGAATAATCAGTTATGTATTATTTGCAATTAACAAAAGACACGTATGTGACACGGTAAACTATAAAACGAAAAAAACTTTGAATCTTGAAAGTAAAATAACAATTTGAAATATAAAACAAACATAAGTAAAGTAAATAATTAGAATAGTAATGAATATTTATATATTTTAATTAGATATGTTGAAAATACTCCTACAGCACATTATGCACAGGATATTTTCCAAGAAGGATATTTCAGAAACCAGCTTGGATATATGTGGCTTGGAAGCTCCTTTAATTTATGTTGTAACAAAAGTTTTCATTTCTCAACACTAATCAATGGAGGTGGGGTATATTGCAAAGTTTCAGATCATTGCAAACGCTGGTTATATAGTTTTATGAACATTAATTATGTATCAACTTTTATATAAAAATATTTTCATATATCATCGTTTAGATGATATTCCCTCGAAACCCAAAACGCCAATTTGGCTTTCGCGATGTGTTTTACCCCCTAAAAGTAAAATTCAGTAGAAACAAAAAAATAATTATTACAACATTTTGCACCCTCTACAGACCCGCCATGTTTCATCAAGATCGTTTATTGACACTTCGGAATGTTCCTGTGGCATTAAGTAAACCTCTGACAAAATGTTCTGCTCCTATTTCGGTCTTGTCTGTGTCCTCTATCAATCTTATCTGGTAAGGGATCCCAGACTTACGTGCAGTACTCAGGTATCGGATGAACGAATGTTTTGTAAGTTAGTTACTTTATGAATGGACTACACTTCCTGGGGATTCTTGCAATGAATTTCAACCTGGGATCTGCCTTACCTGCGATTAGTTTAATGTGGTCATTCCCCTTTAAATCCCTCCACACACATATTCCCGTATATTAAATGTATTTGACTGCTTCCAATGATTGTTCGACAATCACGTAATTATGCGATAACAATATTTATGCACCATACATTTGTTTATGTTGAGGGCCAGTTGTAGATCCCAGTATTAAAGTAACTTGCCTGTAAATCCACTTAAAAAAATCGATGTTTTTTATCTTAAATCGAAGCTTAGAGTTTTTTTGAACATGGTGGTTAAAAGAAATGAACTGGACATCAGAAAGTTGTTTGGAAATGAACTTAAAGATCTCTCTTTTGCGTCCACGCCCATATTTCTGGTGTCTTCGCATATCAGTGTTGTCGTTAGACGCCTATTCGAGACACATACTATACAACAATTTTTCAAGTTGACACTCCTGTTAGAAGATGTGCTTTGTGGCAGTCTTATGTTTTCTTGTCTGTCTTTGGTTTTTGAGCGTTGTTGTGCTTATTAACTGTGAGTTGCTGCTATTTTGTCATTCTCGAAAGTTATTCTGCCTGTGATTTGTTTTAATGTGGGCTACTTTGGAGGTGTGAAGTTCTAGAGTACTAGGGATATATGCTGGGTTTGAATGTGAAAATAACTATAGGCTCTGCTAGCAATTGGTTCCATAAAAGTAGCTGAAGTAAGGAGAATCAAGAAAAGGAAGAGAGAAGGTGTGAAAAATGTAAACCAAGAAGATTGTGCAACTGGAGTGCATTAAGAGCAACAGAGGTGAGTTATAGATCACATATAGCTCGAATTGAATTTCCAAAGAATCAAATTTTCTGACTTGTTTTCTTCACACACAAAATATCTATTTGAGCCAGAGGTATGGAAATTTTTGGGCTATTTCAGGTCACTATTTGGAGAAAAGTAGATTACATATACTAATAAGTGCTATCAACAAGAAGGCAAATACATACTGATTAATTATAAAAAAATAACCTTAAGTTTGATTATCAGATGCAAACATTTCTAGAATAAAAAATTGTGGCTTAAATGACATGATTGTGGACTACTTTTTAGGTAACTATGTTGTCAAAGTGTTCTTTAAGTTTCAACGATCTTAGTAAAGTGGTCAGTCAGTGCACAGTTTCCAAGTTCGGATCAGCATATGCAAACGAAATTTACTGCTCTTTACAAAAGAAACTGTAATAAAAATAACGTGCGAACTAATTTGATTGATTGTATATCAAACTGTTCAGCAAGAATCATTCCTATTGTCCTACAATTTTCATCCTACAAAGAGTTCACGTTTTTCTGTTAGAGCCGTGTAAACTTTATGAAAATTGTTAGTATTTTTCCAGGCGTTCACAGGAAATCTACCTTTTAGCGCTCATGCTCTGAGGGTCGTCCTGCATTTCTCTACAACTTTGTTGCTTTGCAACTTCTCACTGTACAACAGCGTCATCCGCGAACAGCATAATAGTGTTTCCGCCGTTACTCGTTAGGTCGTTTATATATATTCTGAACAGTAATTGTTTTATTACACTCCACCGGGGCACGCCCAGAGCTACTTTTATGATATATTACAGTACATCCAATGCAGCTGAACGCCGTGGCGTATATACAGTTTCTTTAACGTTCCCCCAAACTAAAAACAAAGGGCTATTTATACAGTTACTCATCGTCTGGACTTTTACGACAGTCCAATAATTGGGAAAGTGTGTTGAACAGTTATCATCGGATATACAGTACATTGCAGCTTTAGGATAATAAATAAAGAAGTAATAGGATCGAGCTTTACCTGTAGTAAAAACTAATTCCCAAGCGTACATTTCTGTGATAGTGTCAGACAAAGTGAAGTATGTGCCACATATCTTTTTTTTTTTAATTGAAAAAAAAAAAGCTACTCACCACACAGCAGCAACGCGACGGACCTCTTCCCGATTCACTCGACGATAGGTTTCTCAGGATTACGAAATAAGCTTTGTCGAATGCACTCCGCATCTTTGTTAATTCCCTTTGTGCCGACAGTTCGTGTTGTGTATGTGTTCGCGTCAACGTCGACTACCCTAAGTGTTAGGAAGTTTCTTAGTTTATCTATCTAAATATCGGTTTTCATTTATTTTAGACATGTAACTTCAATACTGCAATAAAACATAATTAAAATTTAAAACAAAAAAACAAGAAGAGCTTTTCCTATACGTTACAAAGAACACTCTGATACTTTTAGACTTAACCACTTTGACAAATCCTTAGTGGGTACAGAGTAAGTGACACCAACAACAGCCTAACTCTACTCCACTCAGAAAACCATAGTAAACAGTTGGATCTACTAGAATAATTAGAAATAATGAAACACAAAGAAAAAGTTCTTGAAAACGTGTTGAATGAACAAACGGAGTTTAGCAACACAAATATTTGTTTTATAGATGATATTTACGTATAGTTGTAATTAACAATATAACACCTTTGTTTCTTCTTTGAAATAGCCATACCCGTGTATTCGTCGAATTGCATCATCTTTACAGTTAAAATACTTGATTTGTGTTTACGAATGTACTTTAATGGAAAGTGTACATTTATTTGTACATTAAAATGTCTACTCACACAGTACTTCAAAAGCATGTTTCCATTGGTGGAAACAGTAAGTTATTTTTCGATTTGTCTTAGTTATGCAAACTTATATTTACAATGTGTCACTTTTTAACATACCAATGTAATCTTACCAGAACAGAATTAAGCTAAAATTGGAAACAAATTTGACGTAGACCGTCAAAGCACCAGAGAATGAGCCCATTGGGCCCGCAGTGCATCGTGCGTTGAAACAAAATCACCGTTGTGACTATTTTTCTTTATTTTACGAAAGGAATAGGGTCACGGAAGAATCACTGACGGCAGTGGATAAAATTAAGTGAAACATGTATAGTGTATAATTACGTACGAGCTCAGTTGACTCCCATACTAACATTGCACTATTTGTTCACATCTCTTCACGAGTCACTGTGAACGTTGTACTCACGGCACGCTTTATGCACAAATATTTTCGGCTGTTACCAGGCCCGTGACGATACTTTTGTCTCTTCATTATATTCTTTGAGAGTACCCGTCAATCAGATTTGAAAAACTAAGTCAGCGCCTCTCTATAATGAGGGGATGAGGGATATGTCGCACTCGGGAAGATGAAAGAAGGGTAGAGATTTCCATCATAGATTTCGGCATATAATTTTCCACCACCTTATATTATACTGAGAAAATATATTGTGGCTTGAGAGATGTCTTATATTTTTATTTTTAACAACATTTCTTTCACCAACCCCTACTCTGTGTTACTTAAGTAATCCGTTACTTTATAATATGTGTAAGAGGTAGGCTTCAACTGTCTTGCTAAACATCTTGATTCAAAATCAGACTGTCACTGAAAATGTCTTTTGTAACAGATTATATCGAAGGGTTACTGAATTAAGAGACTTCAAAATCAGGTGATTCATTTTGAAACATTTGGCATTTTAAACTTTAAAAATATTGTAAATTTTACGTATTTCCGACATACTGTCAGTTGGTACTGCGACCAACACAAGTAGCAAAAGTTATTTGCTTTAGTGTATAGCTAAACTTTTATTTACCTACCGGTTACCGGTTTCAGTACAAAGTAGCCTACCATCATCAGCCCATCCTACAATCAAAAAATTACAGTGCATTGTTAAAATAATTCTTGAAGAAACATTTACAAAGTATTTTTTCTCTATGCCAGCAAACGCACGTATCTTTGAGATTACGTTTTAGTTCATTATTTTATATTTTGATTTTATAACTATTTTAGGTTTTTTATTAAGATTATTGATTTAATTTTAAAATCTTTGTAATATATAATTAGTGTATTATTTGTATAAAATTTTTACCTTGTAAATTTATTAATAGGAACCAGACAAAATTGATTTCCACCTGTTTATCAAAAACGTGTCCTCTTGAAATTATTTTGAGGTGCTCACTGCTCACTGAGTGGATTTTTAAAGAGCCGCGGTTTTTTGACCGTGCAAAGGTAGAATAATCATTAGTCACTTAATTAGTGGCTGGAATGAATGGCTTGACGAGAAATCAACTGTCTCTTAGTAAATTTTTGAATTTAACTTTTGAGTCAAAAGGCTTAAATTCTTCTTTAGGGCGAGAAGACCCTATAGAGCTTAACATTTTACTTTTATATAGTTTTTTGTTTGTCTTTCTGTATTTAATGATAATGTTTTGTTGGGGTGACATGAAGAATAAATAAACTCTTCATTATTATATCACTGATTTATGTTTGTTGTTTTGATCCATAATTTATGATCATAAGATTAAGTTACCTTAGGGATAACAGCGTAATTGTTTTTGAGAGCTCATACCGACAAAGCAGATTGCGACCTCTATGTTGGATTAAGAAAAATTTTGGGTGCAGGAGCCCAGTGATTAGATCTGTTCGACCTTTAAATTCTTACATGATCTGAGTTCAGACCGGCGTGAGCCAGGCCGGTCTCTATCCTAAGACTATTAATCCATATTAGTACGAAAGGACCATATGGATAAAATATTTTTTACTATATTCATTAATATTAATTAATTTAGTATTTTGACAGATTAATACGTTGAATTTAGAATTCATTTATGGAGTGCAACATTAAAATATAGGCAGCATCTTACGCATGGCGTACAGTTGTCAAGCTCGCTGATGTATTGGGTTGCTACAAAAGTTCGCAGCATTTTTCCTAAGTTTAGTGAACACAACAGATACGCGTAATAGAGACTTTAGTCATCAATACTATAATCTTCTTCACTATTTGCAACAGTCTGCCAATGCTAGGGTAACTTTACGATTTCACGGCTGTAGAAATCATGTAGTTTTAAGACGAAGACCTCGTCGAGCCATGTTCGGAATGTATTTTCATTCGGAGAGGAAGGTCCTTGAAGGTTGTTCGATAGAGAGTGGAAAACGTGAAAATCCCAGGGCACACGATCAGGTGCGGAATGATTTCCAATCCCAATACGCTCCTGTTTAACGTTTTTTGTCAGTCCAGCAGAATGCGGGCGGGCGTTGTCGTGGTGTAGCATCACTTCGCTTAGTCTTCCTGGTCGTTGTTCTTGGACTGCGTGTGCAAGACTTCTTAGTTGTTGACAAGTAATGTCTGCAGCGATGGTTATATCTCGGGGAAGCAATTCGTAGTACATCACACCATCGCTTTTCCACCAGATGTATAACAATTACCTTCTGTGGATGCTCTCAGGTCTTTGTACAAGGAGATGGTGCTTTGTTTGGGTTCAACCAGTCCTTTCTTTTCCTTGTGGTAGCAGCATAAAGACACCATGTCTAGTCACCAGTAACTACACAGATAGGAATGGTCGCTGTTGTTCACGAGCCAATTGATGACGAGCAAGCAGAGATGCACGCTGATTTTTGTGATTTTGGTTCAGACCACGCGATACGCATACAACCGATTTATTAACCTTCCCCAATGCATGCAGATGTCGCATGATGGTAGAATGATCGCAGTTATCATATCTGCCAGTGCTCGGCTGCACTGACGTGGATTATTGTGGACTAATGCGTTTAAACGATCTGCATCAAACCCTGAACGTCTTCCTCAACGTGGAGAGTCACTAATGTCAAAACGATCCTCCTTAAAACGAGAAAATCATTTCCTTGCTATGCTCTGTCCAATGGCAATATACCCATACACGGCGCAAATGCTTATTGCTGCCTCGGCTACTGTCACCCCTCTATTGAACTCAGACAGCAGATTAAGCCGGAGATGTTTAGATTTCTTCACTTGGCACTCCATTTTCTAGCATCGATACAGCTCCACTCACTTCCTACAAATGGCAATATAAAACAAAAATTGGAATCGATCAGTAAACCCATAGCATCTGGAATACCAATATGCATAACAAAAATACTAAGAACGCATGCAACAGCCTAATGGTAATAGTAAATCTGTCATAGTTTCCTTGTGCGTCTGCAACTTAAAACTGCATTTAGAAAATGATGGTATGTGGGCCCGTATCACAATAAAGTTAGTCTTTAGGACAATCGGCTAGAACACAGAATAAAGGGTGAGAGGTAATGACTAACTACCACACATTTGCTTACCATAATACTGCATGGGTTATCTCATGGGAGGCAGGATAATGGGGAAGTATATGACTCACCTACGTGGGAAATGAACTTGATAACGGTACGCCAATGATAACGTGCTGCCTATACTTTGAGGTTGCACTCTATACCATTCGTTTGCTATCACAGAGAAAATATATTTTGTAAATCTTTCTTGACCATAGGATCGTCTGATGATAGTCCTTTGCATCGAAACCGGTAGCCAGTACGCAAAATAAAAGTGCGAGTGTAGACTAAGACAAATAACATTTTTGTCATTCTAAATGCATTCAATCGGTGATGTAAACTGAAGTCTGCTACTACAATTACATTGTGAGTTGAGTCCACAGTTCAGTTTTTAGGAAATAAAAAATGATGCGCATCTAATGGAAACGTACATCAGAAGCATCCCTTGCGTAACCTTCTTCCTTAACAAAATTTTACTTCTCCATTCTATAATGTATATTTTTCAATTTTTAAAAGCTGTCGTTGGCTGTGGCTTCACGTTACTGTCATGTCCTCGAGCTCGTTGAATATGTAAAGTTAAAGTGGTTGCCATCTACATCTACGTCTACATGGATAACCTGCAAATCACATTTAAGTGCCTGGCAGAGGGTTCATCGAACCACCTTCGCAATTCTCTATTATTCCAGTCTCGTACAGCGCGCGGAAAGAACGAACACCTCTATCTTTCAGTGGGAGCTCTGAGTTTCCTTATTTTATCAAAAATGTTCAAATGTGTGTGAAATCTTATGGGACTCAACTGCTGAGGTCATCAGTCCCTAAGCTTACACACTACTTAACCTAAATTATCCTAAGGACAAACACACACAGCCATGCCCGAGGGAGGACTCGAACCTCCGCCGGGACCAGCCGCTCAGTCCATGACTGCAGCGCCCTAGACCGCTCGGGCTTATTTTATCATGGTGACCGTTTCTCCCTGTGTAGGCCGGCGTCAACAAAATATTTTCGCACTCGGAAGAGAAAGTTGGTGATTGAAGTTTCTTGAGAAGATTCCTCCGCCTTTGTTTTAAAGATGTCCATCACAAATCCTGCATATTTCAGTGACACTTTCTCCCCTGTTTCGGCGATAATAAGAAGCGTGCTGCGCTTCTGTGAACTTTTTCGATGTAGTCCATCAATTCTGTCTGCTAAGAATACCACACCGCGCAGCAGTATTCTAAAAGAAGGCCATTGTAGAAATACGACATAGTTGCTGCCACCTTTTCAGCGCTGTTGGTCATGTCAGACGATCCTAACATCAGCTGATACTGCGCTGCGCTTACGATATGTGCTTAGTCGCTCCCCCCCCCCCCCCCCCCTCCCCCCCTCACTCTTCGCCCCGCATAAGCGTAATCAAGTGGCTGGGCTCCAAGGCTTCGTTTACACAGCTCTGTTACCACTGACCGAGACCTTATCTCACACTTATGCAATCATCCTGCGATACGGAAGCGAGCGGTTGACAGAGAGAGAAAGTCACTTAGGTACGGACTAATTCCAGTTTCATATAACACAGGGGGCTGTATTCGAAGAAAATAATAGTTCCGAATAACTATCGAGACCTTGGTCAGTTTGAGTACGAGTCAGTATTTGGCCCACTTGACGAAGTGGAATATTTTCTACATTTTCTGTTTTATGCGCTATTTCAAAGCCCGTCTTCCGTAAGGACAGTTACTTACGTTCCGTTTGTGATCACTAAACCTCTACTATATCTTATCTTTTTTACGTTTTTAATTACTAATGAAAAGACTCCCAGGTAAGAAATGTAATTCCTAACAATGTTGCTTCCAGTAGCGAAATTCGAGTCCATGGCTTAAATGTGACGTGCCGTAGTTCTGCCGGATACTCTCCTTCATTTTATTCACACTCCTGTGCGACTAATTTATTGGGAAACATATCAGATTACGACGTATATTTGCAACACCACCATGCTAAACTCTCGTTTTTCTGTCGACTTCGTAAAGTCTCTTTAGAGCGCGCGTTAGTACACAGCCCACCATATAGCCAATTCGCTTTGGTAGCTGGGGGTCTGTGGTGCGGATTGCTGACTGAAGAGGTCCGGGTTCGATTGCTGGCTGGGTCGGAGATTGCCTCCTCTCGGAGATTGGATCTCATTGTCCTCACGTTCGTAGTCGTATCGTCATAACTGACATTCCACTTTTGTGCTAGTAATATGGGCACGTCTAGAAAGCCAATAAAAATACTATGATCAAAACTGTGGTAACGTCCTATTTAGAGGTGCTTGATCAACTCTCTATCATTGCTACAGCCTTCTACATTGCAGGATTAGGTAACAAAATTAAAAGTTTCATGAGAAACGGGCATGCATTTCTTCTTGCAGATTTATAGGGAGGTCAGCCCTCAACATGAATATGATTTGCTTGCTTCTGTCTTTCATCTAATGGCTGCACAAACAAAGCCACCCCTACATGCACTATAGACGGTTCCTAGGGGTCCCATCAACTGCGCTACACTCACAGCAATCCCTCTCCAGGTCTCCTGTCAATCAATTAGTCCCACCACAGCACACATTTCAAAAAATTACTCTTAACAATCGTGGCTTCCATTTCGAATGGCAGATAGTAGGGACACTAAAATTAAATGATAATTACATGGTAGCGCCAGCTGTGTTGGAGGCGGTCTCAGAATCTAAACGCGGTTGTTCTTCTTATTACAGAAGCGGTAATTATGCTTATAGTAAGGATTGTTCCATACAGTCACAGTAGAATCTACACATTCACATATGCAGGGTCTTATTGTGTCATGTTAAACCTAGACCTCGAGCTACGTTGTATTCAGTGGCCTATTCTACTGCTGCCACGTCATATGAGGTAAAGATAGTACATTTTGTGAAATTTTAACACCACTTGTAACTTTTGTTATTTGGAATATTCTATTGAGTTGGTACTTTTATTGATATTAATGCGATCTAATTTGTGGTATTCAAAACTTTGTAATGTGTTTCCATGTGCTGCAGTGATAGTTTTTTCATATAATTTTATGTGTTACACAGTTATACGTGATATTGCGCTGGAAGGTGATGCAAGAGAATAAAATAGAGCTTACCAGCGTGTTTTATAGATAATAACGACACACCACTTCTGGTGTTTTTGTGGTTCCACCTTGCAGCCCTACACTCTCTTTTTAGGTTTATGATGCAGTTTCGTCCGAAGCTTTTATATAATGAGTCAATATGTAACGCTTACCGAGACCTAGACGATGAGTCAGATAAGAGACTTAATACACTGGACCATAACATAGACACTGAGCTATTCAGCACATATCAGCTGATTATTCAAGGTACGTTGTTACACGAGACTCTACACTCGCATGTACTGAAGCCACACAACACCGTTTTCGTATTTTTAATCTCTATATACCAAGAACTTATTATTGTAAAGTTAATAGTTTACCACTCTATGTATCTGGTGACTATGACAACAACACCGATATAGGATACCGTAATAATGTACTTGTAATAATTTTTTGACGTTTGTATTTGGAAAATCAGATATCTAATACTTCTATTTTTATAGATTTTATACAAAAATAGATAACATTTTTTACATTGTATTTCAAAGACATAATCTTATGTTGTAAAAGACTGATGCTATCTGATGGCGCTTCAAAACACTTTGTATTCCGTAGAGTGCCTCATAACATTTCCTGTTAAATGTCAAGGAGGACACAACATGAAAACATTTTGTATACGTCTTATGCGTTTTATTGGACACTGTTTGTACAGCTATTTTCTTACTGTATGACTAGAGACGATATTATGGAATGTCGTTTCTATGAGGTATGTTTACTATGAATTTACATGCATTTTACGTTGGGTTGACACTAGAATTTTCCATAGTTGTACTTTTATGAACATTATAGAGGCGTCCAATTAATGTGAACAGTTGACGAAATGGATTGGTCCTGTAAAAATCTTTTCTATACAAATGATCTGAAGATGACGGTTTAATTTCGCTGAAACTAATAATCAGTGTGTATTTTTGTACGATTTGGGTGAATAAACTTCTGTAATAGGAACAACCATGTTTAATTAAATGAGTTAGAAAACTTCAATGCTTCTTGCTTCGTGACACATAAAGACGCAACTATGCTGCCTCAAAGAAATGGATACATCGACACCTTAATGTTGTCCACCTGGTGGCAGCGCACAATATTTCCCGAGTCAGCGCACGATAATGCATTTCTTCACTCTCGCCCGTCTTTTGTTTAATAATATTTCCCAGCTATATGCGCAGGAGTAATTTACCCGATGCAAATAAAAATGAATTTAGGTCCCAAATGATGATTGATACATTCCAAGTTCTGCCTGTAGCTGGGCAACGAAGTATTCATTTGGGATCCAGTACCCCTTCTCCAGGGTTGTTCATGTCTGCCGGCTACTGCGTCCAGACGTTGGAAATCGCCGCCACTTTCACTGAATACAATACCTGTACATAGCAGCTTTTAACACATTATCGAAAGCCTAGTGTATTACCGAAGAAATAAAAGTAAATGAATTCAAGACTTGAATGTTGCCACCAAAGCGCCACAAGCTGATACTTCGAAACAGTGGTCCACCCTCTGGAACAAGCTCTTCAACTAGATGCCACTTCGTCAGCATAGATAAGAAGTAGTATTTGCAATGTCTGTGTTACACGATGTACTAAGCAACGCCCTTCAGACATTAATGCTTGCATGTATGTCTGAAGGACATTCCATAGTAAATCGCATAACACAGACACTGCAAACACTATTTTAAGCCTAGACAAGGCCGCGACAGTAATAATTAAAGCATCTGCACGGAAATCACAGCAGCTGTGTTGGTGCAGGAAGTAGACACACGGTGATACACGGAAGTCTGGGTCGGTCCTGCAGGCGTGCTCGGATAGCCGAAGTGATAAGGCGACAGCTCCCGATAAGCGGGAAATCCAGGTTCGAGTCTCAGTCCGCCACAAATTTTCATTGTCACTAATCCACTATGTAACTGAAGTCAAATCATATTCGCAACTGCAAATACATTTAATTAATACGTGAGACGTGACTGCTTAGAGAAGAATACGGAGATGAGATCTTGTAGTGGAGTGCTGTATATAATGATGGACGGAGAGGACGAAACTGGGACCTGCACACAGTGCGCTGATACTGAATTCCAGCACGTAATCACAGAGATTGTCGTTCCTACACACGGTTAGGGCACCACCAACAACAATATGCAGTACATACTTTTAGCCCACTACACGACCTGTTCCGATTTGAGATCTAGCCAACGGCAATGATATACAACACTGTGATCACTATGTCGGTGGGACAAACTCTCCTTTCCTTTCCAGCCAAAAATAGCTGTTGCAAACGACCCAAACCCACTACCCTGCACTGAGCCTCCAGATCCGCCTTGGCGAATTGTTAAGTGAAGGCTCCGGGTTCGATTCTCGGTCGGGTCAGTGATTTTCTCCGTCCGACGACTGGGTGTTGCATTGTCCTTACATTCGTATGGTCGTAATTGACCTTACACTACGAGATGGCTGAATAGGCTCAAATGCTAATAAACTGAAAATGCATTGAGCCCACAGGACAGGTGGACGTCCGTTACCGTAGCACGCTGCCTTCGGCGAAACCAAGCAGCTTTGGTGTAGCGTCATAGTATTGCTGTAGCTCCACACGAGCTGTCTAGATTGTAGTCCAGAGGCCGCGCCCCGCCCACCAGGGACGGTTCGAGAACATCGTTGCACAAAAGCGACATATCATTCCGCGCCGCTGCAACCCTCCATTTTTTCTACACGTGCTACGTCGCTGTAGAACGTTGACTCTGTTGACTGAGACACAACCTTACGTCTGCTTGCAACGCTTCATCACTATGAAATGGAAGACGTCGAAGGTGTTCTTTAAGTTTCAGAGCCGGCCGGAGTGGCCGAGCGGTTCTAAGCGCTTCAGTGTGGAATCGCGCGACCGCTACGGTCGCAGGTTCGAAACCTGCTTCGGGCATGGATGTTTGTGAGTTAGTTAGGTTTAAGTAGTTCTAAGTTCTAGGGGACTGATGACCTCAGATGTTAAGTCCCATAGTGCTCAGATCCATTTGAACTATTTTGAATTTTAAGTTGCAGAAACAGATGAAAATCGGATGGAGGATGATCGATGACAGTGAACCCAAGGTGTTGGATTTTTTGCAGATGCCGCAGCTCTCCCGTGTTGTCTAGCACCGTCTGCTGAGGAAGACGATGTTCCATGTGTGGACGAACTCTTAGAATTCGGAATTCGATTACAGCACGGTCTTTCTATTGCAGCGACACAGTTACGTTGCAAATTCCACATTACACACTGCAATTAGGAGACTCCTAGCAGGGGGGAGGGGGAGGGTGTAAATATGTAAACATGACGAATAAACATCTGTTCAAATGGTTCAAATGGCTCTGATCACTATGGGACTTAACATCTGAGGTCATCAGTCCCCTAGAACTTAGAATTACTTAAACGTAACTAACCTAAGGACATCACACACATCCATGCCCGAGGCAGGATTTGAACCTGCGACCGTGGCGGTCGCGCGGTTCCAGACTGAAGCTCCTAGAACCGCTCGGCCACACCGGCCGGCCTAAACATCTGTTAGTATGGGTTATCTGTCTGGAGCTACACCAGAGGCCGGCCGGAGTGGCCGAACGGTTCTAGGCGCTACAGTCTGGAACCGCGCGACCGCTACTGTCGCAGGTTCGAATCCTGCCTCGGGCATGGATGTGTGTGATGTCCTTAGGTTAGTTAGGTTTAAGTAGTTCTAAGTTCTAGGGGACTGATGACCAAAGAAGTTAAGTCCCATAGTGCTCAGAGCCATTTGAACCATTTTTTGAGCTACACCAGAATAACACCAGACGCGTTTCGCTTTTATTTATAAAGCATCTTTCGCGGTTATTCTGTAAATTGGCTAGATGCGTTTGTACATTTTTGATTGTCTTAGGTTAAAAACAGCGTTTTATTTATAAAGTTGGTTGGCAAGTTACTTATGGTGTTTCTTTACATATTTTGCTCCTTCCCTCCTTGCTACCAGCGGTTGGTGTTGAAAGGCTTCATTTCACATTTGCATTTGGCAGTTTTTGGCATTCTGCAGTATTTCCTGCTCCGGACTACTTAAAATTCACTTTCTTAAACTGTTTCACATTCTGCACTGCCACAGTGTTTATGCCTGGTCGTAAGTGTTGCCAACCTGTGAACCGTTTTTTTTTTTTTTTTTTCCACGGAAATGCTTTAAAGCGAAATGTGTCTGTAGTAATTCCTTGTAATTGGACTGCAGTCAGTTCAAGACGTATAAACTATATTAACAGCTGCTGCGGAAGATGGCCACGCAAACAAACGTATGATGAATAAAGTGTAGAATATTAACAATATCTGCTTTATTTAAACAGAGTTGTCACATGAGAAATTCGGAGGCATTACTTTTCAGCACACTCTCGTAAATTGCAGCATGATTCATGATCCATGGCTCAGTGTGCCGTCTTAGCGCTTAATTGTACTTGTCTTACATAAACACGCTACTAAGGAGGAAAAATATTTCCTTTCTCTGTATCAGTGTAATCAGTAAGTTGATATAGACTTTCCGACTACAATGGATGGATGAGGACTGTTGTATTTTGCAGCGATTATATTCTTCCTCTCTAAACCTGCTCTAGCGAAAAGCAGTTTGACCTCCATAAAAAATCCGGTTGTGTGAAGGCTACCAACTTGCTACACGACTAACTCAGTGCAAGGCCAAGTCTCAGATGCACGGAGGACGCTGGAGTTGCTCTCTGCTGCCAGAAGAGCTCTCAGCTGCGCGTATTACGGGGCGAGTCACCAAGTAAATGCTGGTATTGTAGCAGCAGCAGCAAAGAAAAGTATGTAGGAAAATGGAATTAAAGTTTCAGAGGGACATTCAGTCCTAAATTTCCATGTAACAATGCAGCACAATAGGCAAGAACAGCTTGCATTCACTTGAACGAAACTTAGGTATTGTTTGTTGCTTCAGTAGTGGTACATCCCGATACAAAGCGTAAACAAAAACTAGCATCGCGAGTATTTCTGGAACGAAATATTCAACTGATGCGCTGTTTTTACAAAATGAAACACACTACTGCTTATAAAGTTTGTCCAGACAACGATTGAATACATGTTCAACTTAAACACGTACATTTATTGAATAGAACATTGCCAATTTATTGTACAAAACTAACAGCAGAGGTGATTTAAATCACAGCGATGTTTTGTGCAGCGTTGCAGTGCAAGTACTTGTGGAACAGTGCAGTTGCAAGCCTTGTCCTCCCCACTGAGACGACCGCTAGCGCGGAGCCTGTGCTCAACGTAACCATTACGTTCCTTTTACCAGGTAATTTCAAAATGATGGCCATTATCTGCAGTAAGTATGTCTATTCTTACAATGATTTCGGTCGGAACATGATGCTCTGATGTAACATCTGCTTGTAAACGACGTTCATCGGGAATGTGCTGTGTATCGTGATGGGCTGGCAAGCATTGTTGATAACAGTGCGTAGCTCTTGGACCGAATCAGTTGGGATAGGGACTGATTAACGCTCAATGTAGCGTATAGTGGACTGCAGCACTCTCCGGTGCTAACTCGATGTTCTGAGGCAGCTTTAATGAAGGAGACAGTTGTGTAGTCCCTGTATTGTTCGGGACAACACAGGCACGGCAATATCGTATTTATCCGCCGACACCAGACATGCGACTTTCAAGTAAAATATCTCCCCTGTACGGGAATATACACATAATGGATATAAGAATACAGGTTGCAGATACATGGTTGACCACATATGGAAATTTGGCTCTGGCCGTGAGTTGTGCTGGCATAGCCTAATGGTAAGGCTGTAGCTGACTGTGGCCCCTACAAAAACAAAACAAAATTTAAAAAAACGGATGGTTTAGTTATCTCAAAAAATGTTCAAATGTGTGTGAAATCTTATGGGACTTAACTGCCAAGGTCATCAGTCACTAAGCTTACACACTACTTAACCTAAATTATCCTAAGGACAAACACACACACACACACCCATGCCCGAGGGAGGACTCGAACCTCCGCCGGGACCAGCCGCACAGTCCATGACTGCAGCGCCCTAGACCGCACGGCTAATCCCGCGCGGCTTAGTTATCTCACAGCATGGAGAAATTGTTATTAGTTTGCCACTTGAAGAAATCTCTCACATAATTAAAAAAGCATAAAATTAAAACAAAGCACAGAATAACAATTCATGAACTCGGATTCGATCCCAGCTGTCAGCAATATTTCTTTCTTTTTATTTTATTTCTCCTAATGTCAAAAAATTCATTATAAAATTTAAATATGGTTAAACAGATCAATGTACATACGTAAAATTAATATATTCAGTTTAATTATGATTACTACCATTTTAAGTCAAAATACTATAAGCCACCACATTGTAGCACTTTGCTAAAATTGTTCACGAGCCACCACTGAATTAGTACTATGGTTAGAGAACTTTATAAATCCGTCAAGAAGGCTAACCGAGCTTCTATGCTGGAATGACCAGATATCTAGTTGTGAGCATCCTATTTAGACAATGAATAGATGACTCTTAGTTTCAAAACGTAGGACAAAAAAAAAAAAAAGGAAAAAAAGGTAAGGCGAGCGCTTGCGATGTGCGGGAAATCCGGGTTCGAGTCCCGGTCCGGCACAAATTTTCATTGTCCTCATTCCACATGATTATCCAAATTCGCGACTGCGAATACGTTTCATGTATTTAATGAAGGAATCTGTGAATGTGTTCTTGTGCATTTGGAGCATCTGTCTGCTTACTTATAAAAGAGTTCAGAAAAATAATGACAACGTCACAGTGAGTTACGTGTTTTCATGTTTCTTACTAACTATTTTCTAAATCGTTTTGTCACAGTTTCAGACTTCAAGAATTTGTTTCAAACCTGTTGTCGGAGACATCTGATAACACCGTAAACTGTAGGGAATCTATTTCCAGTGCATCTATTTGACCATAGCGTTTGTTTTGTAACGCAGTAATGATTATGCTTCAAACAAAGGGTTACAACATCCAAACTGATATTTGTTCTTACGGACTAGTGTTCTGTTTTTATCACTCGTTGGTCTCGTACCCTTGGCTTTGGCCAAGAATTTACGTACTTCCAAAAGAGGAGCTAGGAACGAGTCGATCTTCATTGACACCATGCTGCAGAAGAAGCAAATGAAACAAAAAATACACTAGTATTCACCATAACGGCGTCTCAGTTGCAGCGAAGAAAAGACGTTTCATACCAACCGTTAGTAAACAGTACACCAGAACAAGCAACATCTTCAACGCAAGGAGCCACGTTGTGTTCCTCTACACCACGGAAACAGTGTGTTCGACTAAAAGGACAAGCAGTCCCCTGTGAATAAAACTGGAGTGTACAAAATAGCTTCTCGAGAATAACGATCGTATGACACTGAAAAAACAGTGACATCTGTCCACACCAGACTGAGGGAGCGTCATAGATGATGCAAACTGCGTAAAACTTTCACCTAACACAGCACTGAGAAGAAACTTATCCTATACACTCCTGGAAATTGAAATAAGAACACCGTGAATTCATTGTCCCAGGAAGGGGAAACTTTATTGACACATTCCTGGGGTCAGATACATCACATGATCACACTGACAGAACCACAGGCAAATAGACACAGGCAACAGAGCATGCACAATGTCGGCACTAGTACAGTGTATATCCACCTCTCGCAGCAATGCAGGCTACTATTCTCCCATGGAGACGATCGTAGAGATGCTGGATGTAGTCCTGTGGAACGGCTTGCCGTGCCATTTCCACCTAGCGCCTCAGTTGGACCAGCGTTCGTGCTGGACGTGCAGACCGCGTGAGACGACGCTTCATCCAGTCCCAAACATGCTCAATGGGAGACAGATCCGGAGATCTTGCTGGCCAGGGTAGTTGACTTACACCTTCTAGAGCACGTTGGGTGGCACGGGATACATGCGGACGTGCATTGTCCTGTTGGAACAGCAAGTTCCCTTGCCGGTCTAGGAATGGTAGAACGATGGGTTCGATGACGGTTTGGATGTACCGTGCACTATTCAGTGTCCCCTCGACGATCACCAGTGGTGTACGGCCAGTGTAGGAGATCGCTCCCCACACCATGATGCCGGGTGTTGGCCCTGTGTGCCTCGGTCGTATGCAGTCCTGATTGTGGCGCTCACCTGCACGGCGCCAAACACGCATACGACCATCATTGGCACCAAGGCAGAAGCGACTCTCATCGCTGAAGACGACACGTCTCCATTCGTCCCTCCATTCACGCCTGTCGCGACACCACTGGAGGCGGGCTGCACGATGTTGGGGCGTGAGCGGAAGACGGCCTAACGGTGTGCGGGACCGTAGCCCAGCTTCATGGAGACGGTTGCGGATGGTCCGCGCCGATA
Source organism: Schistocerca serialis cubense (assembly GCF_023864345.2). Classification (NCBI taxonomy): domain Eukaryota; kingdom Metazoa; phylum Arthropoda; class Insecta; order Orthoptera; family Acrididae; genus Schistocerca; species Schistocerca serialis. The sequence continues at coordinate 421,112,530 of NC_064639.1, read as the reverse complement.
CCCCAGGAGCAACAGTGTCCCTAATTTGCTGGGAAGTGGCGGTGCGGTGCCCTACGGCACTGCGTAGGATCCTACGGTCTTGGCGTGCATCCGTGCGTCGCTGCGGTCCGGTCCCAGGTCGACGGGCACGTGCACCTTCCGCCGACCACTGGCGACAACATCGATGTACTGTGGAGACCTCACGCCCCACGTGTTGAGCAATTCGGCGGTACGTCCACCCGGCCTCCCGCATGCCCACTATACGCCCTCGCTCAAAGTCCGTCAACTGCACATACGGTTCACGTCCACGCTGTCGCGGCATGCTACCAGTGTTAAAGACTGCGATGGAGCTCCGTATGCCACGGCAAACTGGCTGACACTGACGGCGGCGGTGCACAAATGCTGCGCAGCTAGCGCCATTCGACGGCCAACGCCGCGGTTCCTGGTGTGTCCGCTGTGCCGTGCGTGTGATCATTGCTTGTACAGCCCTCTCGCAGTGTCCGGAGCAAGTGTGGTGGGTCTGACACACCGGTGTCAATGTGTTCTTTTTTCCATTTCCAGGAGTGTATTTTATGGAGTCGATTCAGGACATAGAGGACAAATACGCTGAGAGCCTGAAATATTGTTAATTAAAAAACTTCGTAAGGACATACGGGACTACTATTAAATCACCAAATGTACGTTGGTTTCTCACTAGTTCAGACTGCTGACCAAATGGCTTTACAGAACGTGTTGATTTCCGTCGCACATTCTTTACCTGTGCAACCTTAAATACTCTATGCCAAAATTTCTGTCAAAAAGTTTGCTTAGATTAGCAAATTATACCACAATTCGACGTATGAGCCCATGTAATTCAGGTTTTCTTCCTATGGTGATGGTTTCATTATCTCAGTGCTGTTAAACAATAATCAGCTGTACAACAGGTCTTATTCAGGCATAAAGGCATAAAAATCGCCATCAACAATTAATACTTTTCACTGAACAAGTATACAAACTATGTAGTTTTTATAGTCATATAAACCGTCCGAACAGGCCTCTAAGGCCCAGCAGTACTGACCGACCGCCATGTCATCTTCAACCCACAGGCATCACTGGATGCGGATATGGAGGATTATCTCGTCAGCACAGTGCACTGCATGCCATTGTCAGTTTATGAGACTGAAGCCGCTGTTTCTAAATCAAGTAGCTCCTCATTTCATCTCAGGACTACAGTACCACACATGCCAACATGGCTTGGTAGACTCGGATAATCACCTATCCGAGTGCTACCCCAACCTGACAGCACTTAACTTCACCGATCTGATAGAAACCGGTATTTCCACTGCAACGAGGTCGTTGTATTTTATAGTCGTAAAAATTCACTTATTACTGGCAGGAGTAATGCCGATGGTTAAATTGGGAGTGCTTTTTAGTCCACAGACAGCAACTATACAAGTAGCAATAAATATGCAAATACTTCCACAAACTCTCTGCCTTCAGTTTTTAGAATTTATGAAAAATTGGTGTTGGTGCTTCTCGTCAAGGTAGCAGACGGTGGTCCTTTCTTTCACATAGTCGATGTAGAATGTAACAGATAGTACACGAGTATTTGAGTAAGTGGTCTATAGACTGTCTGACGACTGAAGATGCTTTCCGATTCCATAGATAAGTATCTTTGTAACTGTAATTATTTGTAGCATACGGCAGGGTATCAGTGCCAGTTGTGCCTCAAAAACAAATGGTGTCAGCATCAGCATTCCTGGAATTCCCTGCCCTCCCCTTTTTCGTGGAAGTCCCTCCTCCTCCCGTTCCCCCCATAGTCATTGGCGTTACACAGGGAAATTGCGCTAGCTGCTAAGCAGGTTGGGGCCGTGGTGCACTGGGGTTTCGGACAGTGGTGTGCAAACTCAACAGCCCCCCCCCTCCCCCTCCCATCTAGCAACTTCCAGAGCAATCTTAGTTTTTATGATTTGATTGAGTGAGTGCCATAATTTGCTACTTGCAGTTCATAGTGAGATGACAAGTATGAAACAGCAGTAGCAGCAGCAGCGACAAGATTGGAAGAAGAAAACTATCGGTAAATATTTTGTACATCCATCTTTAATAATTATTGGGCGTGTGTTTCGTTATACTTAGGTTTTATTATTATTAATGTTACAGACTATGAGCCGATGTTGGGTAGGACACACAGATGTTCCCAACTGAACCAGCACAGCTGCCTCTGTCACACGATATCTTTCCAACTTATTGGACCTGTTGTCATTTAGCACAGCCACAGCAGCAATCGGAACTCAAGTCTAAGCTACGTGACAGCAGAGTACTGCTATTCAACAATACATACAGTTTGACTGCAAGTGGATCTAAGCGTATGAATATAGACCTAGCACCCCACAGTGACTTTGATGTGGTAATTGAAATAGAGAACATTCAACATCTTCGTAGTAGAATGCTGTATGTGTGGTACGATCTGTGCAGATGGTAGAATTCAAAGAGAGAAAGAAGACAAATAAACACAACTCATCACATGCACCTATTAACATCAATATTTTAATGGGTAAAGCATTAATTGTGAATATCTATGGGGAGGCAGTGTATAAGCTAAAATATGAGGGCGTAGTCATACACATTAAACATTTAAGTGTGATGAATTTAAATGACCCATACAATGCTTCACTGATTGCAGCAGACAGACTGAACCACAGCCATCCTTATATTACAGCTGTTACTGTGACTTTATTGAATATCTGCGTGAGTATAAATTAATTAGAGCAATGAAGAACATAATAACAGCTTATATACATCCAGCACAAAAATATCTATCCAAAAACCCTATATGCATAAAATCTGCAGAAGCCGAATTTACTGAAGGACTGCTATGTATGTAATTGCACCTATAGGCTTGAATACGATTTAGGCTGAATCAAGGCATATAGAAAACAATTATTTGGACAATACTCTTAAAAAATGGTTCAAATGACTCTAAGCACTATGGAACTTAACATCTAAGGTCATCAGTCCCCTAGAACCTAGAACTACTTAAACCTAACTAACGTAAGCACATCACACACATCCATGCCCGAGGCAGCTTCGAACCTGCGACCGGCAATTCTCTAAAACTCAATGATTCTGATTAAATGAAAAGTGTTATGTAAAAAACTGTTCTTGTTGGTTTCCACTCTACCTCAACTACAGTAACTTTCATAGTGCAGAGATTCGATGATGCCCATAGCCTTTACGAATTTTTTAAATGCTGGGGCTCGCAGCCACATGCCTGGTGAAGTCTTCCAAGCCACAGAGGCAATGTAGGGGGTGACGCATTTACATTGTGTGCAGTGCAGCCTCGGGGTTGTGTGCGCATGGTGTCTGTGCAGTGTTGAGCTAAGGTTCCAGCAAGGTTGCAGCAAAGTTGTGGCGACGAATGTGTAATTATGTGTAAAAAGTCAGCCATTCATTTGAGGGAAGTACACACTTTGTAGATACTCTGGCTGGAGGAGCGCACGCATCTCCAACCGCCATCAAAACTAGCCTGGCCACAGCAGCTGTCATTACACATCCAGCACCGTTGACTAGACTGGCTACAACAATGACAGTTACCACCCTCGCCCAATTCATATATAAAATCAATTTTCAACTGATAAAAGAATAATAGCCTCTCATTGTCATGCTATATTCCTCCTGATTGCTTGGCAACCCGCTTTGTCTCACGTAATAATACGTCATGGAATACCCCCATGTCGCCCATTGCCCTGTGGACTGTTGAGGTTGTTGGGATGGCTTAGACAATAGCAGTTCTGCTCTCTAAACTCAGTCTGAACAGATCTCAGAAGGCCCAATGACACAGACCGACCGCCATGTCCTCCTCAGCCAATAGGCTTCACTGAATGTGGATAAGGAGGGCCATATGGTCAGCACACCGCTCGCTTGTCTGTTGTCAGTTTTCGTGATCGGAGTCTCCACTTCTCAGTCAAGTAGCTCCTCAGATGGGCTCACAAGGGTTGAGTGCACTCTGCTTGCCAACAGTGCTTGCAGCCTGGACAGTCACCCATCCAACCGCTTGCCGAGACCGACAGCACTTAACATCAGTGATCTGATGGAAACCAGATAGCAGTTCTGCTACTGCTGTAATAATAACGAAGACCTAAGTATAATGACTTACACATATCATAATAATAAGACTTAGAGGAGGACAAACACAGAGTTGGCGAATGAAAGTGGCACGAGAGCAGAGGTTCAGGGTACAATGAAACACAGCAGAGGAAACGAAACACAGTATTAACCTGACGATAGCAGGTGTTGAAAGTCATCACCATTCGTCTCTTGACGTTTTGGGCCCTGGTCAGCAAGTTGTTGAAAGCAGATCGAAGCTGGACGGCTGGAATTGCTGCAGTCTCATCCGAAAGATTCTGCTGCAGTTCTTGAAGATTACGAGCCTTAGACTTGAGCGCTCCTCACACAAATCAATCACACACTGACAGATCAGGTGACCTGGGTGGCCAGCTGGGGCCGCGACCAGACTGACCTCTGCTAACATCTCTGTCAGACATGAAGTTCGTGTAAATGTACTCCAAAGTCCAGCCAGCTGTATGGGCAGTTGCTCAATCTTGTTGGAAGCTACTGTAGGTCTTTTCCTCCTCTGTTAATGCTGCCACATGTGGTTTCAAAATTTTGACAATGTAAGGTGCTGAACTTAGAGCTTGATGAAAGAAGATGGGACCAATAATACTGTCTGCAGACACTGCACACAAAACACCAAGCTTCTAATCATGCAGTAGTGTTTTGTGGAAGTTATGCTGATTCTCCACTGCTGAGAACCTGTGATTCTGTGAGTTGACACAACCATTCAGTTGAAACAAGGCTTCGTCAGACGTAAAGAACAGATCTATATACAAGTCATTCATTGTTGTCTCAGTGAACAGTCACTCACAAAACTGGAGGCGCTGAGGAGCATATGGTGGTTTTAATGCATGAGGACAAACACACGGTAGGGATGGATGTGCAGGTCCAGGAGGAGTAGGGCTACTCGTCTGAATGATCGACGTGACATGCTGGTCTCTTGCAACAGGCATTGCGCTCATTTGGTAGGGCTCTGAAGCATTTTCTGCTGAACTGCAGCCACATTTTGTGCTGTGCTGGCACGTTTCGCAATGTTTTTCGACTTTTTCAAAACAGATCCTGCCTGATCCCATTTTTGGACTAAGCATTGCATGGCACTCTTTTCTGGTACTTTGACACCATCAAAATCCTCAGCAAACAACCGACAACACCATATCCACTACTTTGTTGTCACATAATATTCCGCAACGAACACCCGCGCTCCACTGTCCATTGTCCCCTTTACAATGGTCCTCTCACACTAACACAGCCCGCACTATGTTTTGAACTGGTGTGGATCACGTGGCAGGCATATACATGTGTGCATCTAGCAGGGTGTGGTTATATGCATACATCCATGTCCAACTATATCAACTCATCTTGACCACTTTTATTTGCCTCACTCTGTAATTACTGATGGGTATTTCCAAGTCAACTAACAACCGCCTCTTGCGTGGCAGGAGACTGGACAAACATTTTAAAAGGGAATACAATTCCAGAAAATGCAACACAATATGCTGGAAGATTCATCTTCTTCATGTTCTTCCCCTAATACTGCATTGTTATTATTCGTTGAACAATATTCCTCTTGATTTCTGTCATTTAACATTGTTATGCCTTCGCATTATTATTGCAGAAATCTGTGAATACATTTCTGTGATGGATATTTACAACAACGAAATTTGTTAAATTCTTCTGTACTCAACGCACGTATCTTGTCAGTTGAGCACATGAGACCTAGACATGCATACAGATAGTAAAAGAATGAAGGCATCCACGTTATCAAATTATAAAAATTAAAATAGCTCGAGGGGTGGGGACTGAGCTTGCTCATTATTGGCTAAAAAGTCAGTGACCCAGGGCCCCAACACGATTGGTGGACAGTACAGTAACATCGTGTAATGCCATCGCCTGTGCAGGGAGGCGGAGGGGGAAGGGAGGGAATTCTAGGAATGCTGAAGCTGACGTTAGCAGTTTTTGAGGAAGAACACTCAGTGATACCCTTCTTACAGCTGTTGTAAAGGTGAACTGCAGTGCTGCCATCATCAATGAAACAATTTTTCAAACATGTAATTTAAATATTCGGCTTTTACTTATCTTCTATTTCGGTTCCAGTATGGGCAAAAACTAACTTAACTATTTGACTTTGATGTGATGAATCAAAACGTTTAATAGATTTTTAACTATTCAATAGACAAATAGTTTTTCTTTAAATTCATTAAATGAGTAGTCCACAGGTGTTTTTCCTCTTATTTTGACTGCATCCAGCTTCTGACTCGTTTGTACAAGCGAAAAAAGCTTTCTGTTTTCAAAGCAACTCCCTTACATTGTGAGAGTTGGCAATACTCTCTTAGGATGTAAAGGTTGGCTACAGCGCGCATACACAAGCTCTGGAATCTAAGTTATTGTTGTCGCGTCTCGCAGCGCACGGATTAACTAGTGGCAGTTTTGAAGCCAGTGTAGGAGCCCACCTGCTGTGGTGCGCACTAGCGATGGGTAGTTCGCGAACGAACGGGTGCAAAGGAACGGTTCACCAAGATGAACGAAAGGTCCGAGGAACGAATTCCAAGGAACGATCGGTTCATAGTTCACTTCAGTCGCGGCGGTCTACTTATAGTTCCCGGGAACGAGGAACGATCGGTTCATAGTTCACTTCGGTCGCGGCGGGCTACTTATAGTTCCCGGGAACGAGGAACGATCGGTTCATAGTTCACTTCGGTCGCGGCGGTCACTTCGGCAGTTCTCGTTCCAGCCTCGGTCGCGTGCTCGTCTCAGTCTCGGTCTCCCCCGGCTGCACTCGTCGTTCTTCGCATGATCACCTGTCTCAGTTTCACTGCCGACTGCTCCTGGTTAGTTCAGTATCCAGTTGTTCGTTTCGTTCACTGCGCTCGCCTATTTTACATGTCTTCCAAACTGTCCTTGCCCTTGGTTCTGGCTATTCAGCGTCCACGACCGGTAATCAAAAAGTATTTTATAGTTACGTAAATTACATAAAAATTACGTTGAATGTAATAGGTACATCTTTACCGGTAACAAAAGGGCGTATCAGCTCACTTCATTATATCGATGAACAGCAGAAGACATACTTATAACAAGGCAAGTTTTTTTTTTTTGTTATTCATATATTTTTTGATTTCATCGACTTGATTTAGCAGCTAACTTTCAGTAATTTGCTTAATTTTTAGTGTACGAAAACTCATATAAAACGATTTTCGTGTATATTTCATGTACAAAACATTACATTTAGGAAGGCTCTAATTATTTTTAAGTTTGGTTGTTTACAATTTTCATTACCTGCTAGTTTGGTTTCTTTGAAAAAAAAAAAAATTTGTTGTGGGGCATTTTGGCTCAGTAGGAAAAGCGGTGCCTCTCCATTTGGAAAGACATAGATTGACATAAAATCGTAGTTACTTATTATCTCAAAAACATTTGTTCAGAAGGAGCTTTCAAACCAAAATCTTTATTACTGCGAACTTAGTTCTTGTTATTATTGCTGCATTAATTTTAATAATGCAACATAAAAACCCAATTTTTACTAAGTGTGTGACACAAGTATGAGAAAACCACATTTTATTTTATGCTTCCAAAAAAAATTGTTCAAATGGCTCTGAGCACTATGGGACTTAACTTCTAAGGTCATCAGTCCCCTAGAACTTAGAACTACTTAAACCTACCTAACCTACGGACAGCACACACGTCCATGCCCGAGCCAGGAATGGAACCTGCGACCGTAGCGGTCGCGCGGTTCGAGACTGAAGCGCCTAGAAGCGCTCGGCCACTCCGGCCGGCTTTTATGATTCCATAAAGTCTCTACTTCGCCTACGAACCCAGAGACAACGTGAAGTATATATAACGAGTAAACAATTATTGTTAACGACGTAGCATAGCTATGTAGTGGAAGTGGAAACGAAGAATTTTATACAAGACACTTGTGGTCTATTAAGTTGGGAAACAGCCACCAACAGGTTTACAAGACTACATAAGCTATAGCCCATGCGTGTCGCGTGAGGTTTTCATGTTCTCCTCTCCAGCTCTCTACACATCGTCATCGATTGTTTCGCAATTGTTGCTTGCATTAGCTTGTTATTTCTTCACTGCCTAATTATTACATGTTTGTCCGTTTGTTGTATCTGCTTGTAACAGGCAACACATCGTCCGTAATTGGCGAGCAGTCTGTACACGGGGCCGGTTTTTCGTGCGGCACCCTATATTATTTCCCTGCGATCAGCCACACAAGGCTACGGTTGGCTAAACGAGAGGTTCTGCAGAATCACAGAAATTACTTCTAAAAGTGTGTAATGAATAAAAACTCTATATTCCAGGGAGGAGGCAAGTGCCCCCTCTTGATGCCCTCCTCCCTTCAGTCATCTACACTACTAGTTTTCAGTTTTTCATAAGAACTATATACCAAGCACAAATGAACGGTGAACGAGGAAAAATGAACGGTTCCCAAAAAAGAACGATCAGCAGTGAACTAGTTCCCAAGGATGAACGAGTTTGTCCATCTCTAGTGCGCACGTGTGTTGGGCGAGGGGTCGCCGCCGAGCTGCCGTACTGCCGTGTCCGCCAGCAGCGACACAGGATTTGGTATTTAGTTGATATTTGTTATAATTTGCAGCGCGCTTACTAATTTAAAGAAAAGGGTTTGTGTATGTGCGTAGCAGCAGACGGTAATTTTGATAATGATAGGAGTTGAATTCTTAAGGGGAAACCATTGTTAGATTAAGTATTGATTTTTGTCATTGATTTCTTTTTTAATTGTCAGGGAGTTGTTTCACTATGTATTCAATTGAGAAGTATTTCAGTCTGTCTCAAGAGTTTGATTAATTTGTAATATTGCTTTAATGCCACTGGAGGCAGATTTACAAATGAAGCGATTGTTCAAAGAGCTTCTAGCGTTTTGTTAATTGAATGAGAAAGAATCGCTTTCAGAATATAGTTTTTTGTTTGGGTTATCATTCATCGAGTTTAGATTTGACCAAACCCTTTCTCTTGAATTATATGTAGTTGTAGTAAGCAGCAGCAGCCGCAGCAACAGCAGGAGCCGCCATACAGAACATGCATTGCACTCAGCATGAATAATAGGTTTTTTATGTTTTTGTTAAATAACGGAATGCAGCAGATCAAGCAGTGGCAGCGCACAGGACCAATAAAAAAAAATAGTTTTGGCGATCTCTGTAATAGTAAAGTTAACAAGAGTACAAGCACGAGATTTTCAATAGAAAACACGAGATAAGAAGATAGAGCTCGTGACTTTCAATTGCTAGTTCAATGAGGTGAATTATTTCCACACCCCTCTATCTTTGAAATCTGTTTATCCAGCGGGTGTCCTACAGCATCTTTTAATTTGTGCTCATATTCCCTGATTTTCCTCCTCTGAGTTGAATAGTTTATTTTGTTGCTCACGTAATTAGCAATAAATTTCTCTCATTTCTCCTGAGCAGAAATAAACATGTTAATTACGAGATGAATGCTCTTACTTCAGCATATAGTTTACGTTACCTCATTATCGTTACGTGGAACACTATTCATTGTGAAAAAGCTATGGAAAGTCGATAACATTGTAGTTTCTTTATGCAAATCATAAAATGTAGCGGATTGCATTCATCTTCTTTAATCTCTTGCTCCACTCTGCACGTCGTTCGCTTTACCACTTACAGATTGCTTCAGTATAATTTGTGGTTCCGTATTTAATAATGATTTATAAGATTTTTCTAATATAAAATAGCCTCAAAAGTGTAATAACAACTGGAAAAAAGAAGATATGACGATATAAGGCAAGCAATTATTTTAAATGGCCACCGAGATTGTCCTTCAAATTATAATGCTGCTGCTTGTGTAGGAAGGGACTATTTTTCTGCCAGTTCAAAGAAAATGGAAAACACTGCATCAAACGTATAAAATCTCTGTATTGTTCATATTTTCCTTGGAATCTGTGTTTAGTCTCCTCATGAATTTCGGAACATAATGCCATAAAGACTGCACTAAGTTCTTCTTTGCTTTTCCGCCTATAAGTCCTGAATAATGTCAAACACATATCGCTTACTCACCGACGCTGCTTGTCCAATAAAGTGCCATTTCAAGACTCTGACAATGTGTTAGGAACTTGGGAAATAAGAATAGTAGACCGAAACAGGATCGGCGAACAAAACCCACTCCTCAACAGGATTCACATTTTCTGCCCGAAGTGGACACTAAAATCCAGTGATATCTGTACAACTGCCTGCAGAGCTTAGCACCCCCTCAGGAGTTATGTTTTTGCAGAAAATTGTATGTCAGAGGTGCATAGCAGTAGGTATGAAGGCCAGACGATCAGCAACTTATGCCCTGCTCACGTCAGAGCTTTCCACAGATGAGCCTTGCTTCAGTTTGCAGAATAAGTCTCATCAAATAAGCGTTTCGAAGGAAAATGATGGCTGGTACAACAACAGCAATATGGCGGAAAGAAGATAATTTAGTAATGATAGAACCATGTTATTGGAAGCTATCTTGTTGAACCGCCATAATGGTTCAGTGGTAGTCGACGGAATTCTATTGGCGCCAAGGGTTACTGAGATGAGGTTCTGCAGCTGCATGTATTGCTGGGTAGATGTGCTAATGGTTTACATTTCTTCTGTGAGTGAGTAATGTTCGTTGTTTTTTAGTTGTTTTGTGGACTAATTTATTGCATTTGTAGGTATACATTACAAAGACAGGCCAGAAAAGTCTTCCCATCTCTGGAGATCTTTGCGCAGTTATTGCTATGTGGGAAGTGGTAGCCCATCAACTGGTGACAATCTGTTGCAGAGCCACTTGTTGCTTACACCGAGGTGAAAATAGTCATGAAATATGAGATATGCTCATCTGTATGTGTGTGTGTGAATCCCCAAGAGGCAAACTGCTTAGGTTCAAGTGGCTCTGAGCACTATGGGACGTAGCATCTGAGGTCATCACTCCCCTAGAACTTAGAACTACTTAAACCTAACTAACCTAAGGACATCACACACATCCATGCCCGAGGCAGGATTCAAACCTGCGACTGTAGCGGTAGCGCGGTTCCAGACTGTAGCGCCTAGAACCGCTCGCCCACTCCGGCCGGCCATAATGCTGTAGGCTGTGTTTACGTGGTATGGACTGGGTCCTCTGCTCCATCTGAACCGATCATTGACTGGAAATGGTTACGTTCGGCTACATGAAGATCATTTGCAGTCATTCATGGACTTGATGTTCCCAAACAAAGCCGAAATTTTTATGGATGACGATGCGCCATGTCACCGCGCCACATTTGTTCAAGATTCGTTTGAAGAACATTCCGGACAACTCGAGCGAATGACTTAACCGCCCATATCGCCCACATGAATCCCAGCGAACATTTCTGGGACATCATCGAGTTGCCAGTTCTTACACGAATGCTGCAATGGCAACAATTTCGCAATTATTGACGGCCTTAGAATCAGCATAGCTCAGTATTTCTGCAGGGGACTCCCGAGGACTTGTCCATGCCACGTCGAGTTGCTGCAGTACGCCGGGTAAAGGAGGTCCGACAAGATACTAGGAGGCATCCCATGACTTTTGTCACCTCAGTGTAAATGCAGTAGACAATGACGCGACACAGACGCACGTGCAACTCTGTGGTGCATGTCTGGTATTCATTGGGAAAGCGAATTACTGGTATAGTCCGTCGCGCGCGACGAGGAATTCTTTCTAACAGCACAATGGCTTCCCTGGAATGGAACAGACTGCCAACAGATCTCTTGTGCCATCTCACAAAGAATGTGCCACAATGTATGCAACGATACGAGTCAGCGGAACATTCCCTACTATGTGTTATATTTTTGTACAGACAATTTTCCGGATGTATTACTTATGTTTCAGATGTAAAACTTTTCTTTCAGAGCCTTCCTAACTCTTGTTCCCCACGCTGTTGTATGGAAAATATGTATTGTTGCAAGTAATGCACGGTGTCTCAAACAGAAATTCCGACAGACCGCATCGTCCTAGAAATAAACCAGACACTGTAAAGTAGCGTGCACATCGCATTTGTTCAGTTAAGATCGGTTGCATTCAAAATAGGACCCGTTAGAGTTTACACAAATCTTCATTTTTCCTTTCACCTCCTCTAAGCATTTCTGCATGTCGTCTCCGCGGTGCTCTGTCCGGAACCCTCCTTCATATCGGATGATTCAGCAGCCCCGTAAGTGCCGCCTGTCCCTGGACCTATGTTATCGTTTGCGTGACGCTGTTGTGCTTACTAAACGAACCAATGACGAAACCCGCTTCTCCTGTTTGTCTGAATCTGTTCTATTTCATCTACGTATCAGTAATTGCTGGTAAGAGTCCCACACTGAGTAGCCGTAAGTGCGACCCAGTTGTCGCCAACGTGTTCCCCATTTGGTTCCCTAAAGTCGAACAAGAGACCGATGCAAAAATGGAACACTAATAGGGATCGAACTCGAGCTAAAGGCTGAAAATCGTGTGCGCTATTATCTACGCTGTGAGAACGATTTACACTAATTGTACGTGGCGGGCCGCTTGAATTTGCGAGCGCAACGGCCTGATTGGCTGCCTTCAGTGCTAATTAACTTGGAAATGGCGCAACCTATATATCATTTTCTGAACGGTTATTTCTTGGCGCATCTCACTCTGAAACACCCTTACAACCTTTCAGATCGTTTCTGACCACCCTGTATAAGGGGATCAGCGACGAATAGAGCCGCAAATCGGCAGGCATAAAGCCACTTTGACAAACAGCAGTATGTGACGGCATCTCGGACGTGGCGAAGCTAATCGACTATTCTCGTGCTATTCTCATGGGAAACTATGGGAAGTGGCTGAAGAATGGTGAAGGCGACAAGATGTTGGTCGTCCACGCCTTATCACAGAACGTGGAGGTTGGAGGCTAGCCCACGCTGTAAAGCAGAATAGGCAGTTATATGTGGCAATCTGACAGACAAATTACACTGCTGGTGCAGGCATAATGGATTCAGAGCACATCGTTCATCAGACACTATTGATCATGAGGGTCCTCAGCAGACAGTCCCTTCGTTTTCTCATGTTGACCCAACGACGTCGTCAATTGAGATTGCATTGGGCACGGGATCATCGAGATTGGACTTGGATCACTGGAAACGTGTCGCCCATCTGATGAAACAAGTTTCCTGTTACACCAAAACCATGTTCGTGTGCAAGTACGCCGTCAATAAGGCGGACAGCTGTTCGAAACATGCACCGCGCCATGCATGCTGGCTGGTGGTGAAGCTACCATGACAGCTTGTTTCTGGCAATCTGGAGCCCTTCATGTTTGATGTCATCCCTGACGACGATGGCATCTTTTAACACAAGGCCGGAAGCCTTTTACAGTGTTTTTATGAGTGTGAATCGCGTCGATGGCTTGGCCACCAAATGGACTCTGATCTCAACCAGATGAAACATATCTGGTACGGTACTGGGCACTAACTCCAAACACACAAACAGTTGGCCCGTAATTTACAGGGACTGCGTGACCTGTACCTACACACCTTGTGCACATACTTCCGGAAGCCCACCAAGGACTTGTCGAGTCTAAATGTAGACCTGCTCGTTATTATACAGATGATCATGATGTTTTGGTTCATCTGGTGGAAAGGATAAAACCAGAGAACTTCGGGTTTACATAGGAGATTACCACCAGTTCTTCTGCCCCCCCCCCCCACCATTATGTACCGGAGTAGGACAGGGTGGCAGGGATGGTGGGGTGCGCGGAGGGCGGAAGTTCAAATGTTCCAATGTGTGTGAATTCTTAAGGGACCAAACTGATTAGGTCATCTGTCACTAGACTTACACTCTACTTAAACTAACTTATGCTAATAACAGCACACACACCCATGCCCGAGGGAGGACTCGAACCTCCGACGGGAGGGGGGGTGCAGAGCGCGGACGTAATAGTGAACGAAGCACACTCTGCCACATACCATATATAGAGTATAGTTGAAGATATACGCGTGGATGATGTGTGTCAGCTGTATTAACTCGAACTACAGTGTCACGCAACTAGTTGACATACACTGTATGATCAAAAGTATCCGGACTTACAAAGTAGTGGCGACCTCCACCGGTAATACCGGAATTCAACATGGTGTTGGCCCACCCTTAGCCTTTATGACAGCTTCCATTCTCGCAGGCATACCTTCAAGCAGGTGCTGGAAAGTTTCTTGGGGAATGGCAGCCCATTCTTCACGGAGTGCTGCACTGAGGAGAGGTATTGATGTCGGTCGGTGAGGCCTGGCACGATGTCGGCGTTCCAAAATATCCCATTGGTGTTCTATAGGATTCAGGTCAGGGCTCTGTGCAATCCAGTCTATTACAGGGATGTTATTGTCGTGTAACCACCCCGCCACAGGCCGCGCTTTATGAACAGGTGCTGGATCGTGTTGAAAGATGCAATCGCCATCCCCGAATTGCTCTTCAACAGTGGGAAGCAAGAAGGTGCTTAAAACATCAATGTAGGCCTGTGCTGTGATAGAGCCACGCAAAACAACAAGGGGTTTAATCCAACTCCATGAAAAACACGACCACACCATAACACCACCGCCTCCGAATTTTACTGTTGGCCCTACGCACGCTGACAGATGACGCTCAATGGGCATTCGCCATACCCACACCCTGCCATCGGATCGCCACATTGTGTACAGTCATTCGTCACTCCACTCCACTGTTCAGTCGCCTAATGTGGCTTTTGAGCAGCCGCTCGACCATGAGATCCAAGTTTTATAACCTCCCGCCTAACTGTCATAGTACTTGCAATGGATCCTGATGCAGTTTGGAATTCCTGTGTGATGGTCTGGATAGATGTCTGCCTATTTCACAGTACGACCATCTTCAACTGTCGGCGGTCTCTTTCAGTCAGCAGACAAGATCGGCCTGTTGGCTTTTGTGCTGTACATATCCCTTCACGCTTCCACTTCACTATCACGTCGGAAACAGTGTACCTAGGGATGTTTGGGAGTGTGGAAATCTCGCATACAGACGTATGACCACGTCCGAAGTCCATGAGTTCCGCAGAGCGCCCCATTGCGCTCTCTCACGATGTCTAATGACTATTGAGGTCGCTGATATGGAGCAACTGACAGTAGGTGACAGCACAATGCACCTAATATGAAAAACGTATGTTTTTGGAGGGCCCGAATACTTTTGATCACATAGTGTATCTTCCTACAAATCAAAAATAATGTGTGGCCATATTCAGAGTTTACGTCTCTGTTTCATTACTCACAAAAGCATTTTCACAGAGTGATTTACCCTGAACTATCATAGTACAACTTCAGCAGCTACCAATAAAATACCAGTATGCACGCCGAGCGGTTAAAGGCGCTGCAGTCTGGAACCGCAAGACCGCTACGGTCGCAGGTTCCAGTCCTGCCTCGGGAATGGATGTTTGTGATGTCCTTAGGTTAGTTAGGTTTAACTAGTTCTAAGTTCTAGGGGACTGATGACCTCAGAAGTTGAGTCCCATAGTGCTCAGAGCCATTTGAACCATTTTAGCCAGTATGCACGAAAAGTGTTAAGACAGGTAACGGTGTTGTGGGAAGACCTCGTAGGATTTGACAATCCTTGACTGCAAGTCCATCGATGCTCGCTTGTTCTCTCCTCTGCATTCTCTCGTCTATCTATTGTCCAACGGTAGATGTTCAAAAAATGTTCAAATGCGTGTGAAATCTTATGGGACTTAACTGCTAAGGTCATCAGTCCATACGCTTACACAATACTTAACCTAAATTATCCTAAGGACAAACGCACACACCCATGCCCGAGGGAGGACTCGAACCTCCGCCGGGACCAGCCGCACAGTCCATGACTGCAGCGCCTAAGACCACTCGGCTAATCCCGCGCGGCAAACGGTAGATGTGTAATCGCTATTTCTTGGCGTTTCTCATGAGAGTGATATAAGTAATTTCTTAATTTTTATTACCACAATTCAGTAAACAACTTCAGTTTTCAGAATGAAAGTTCGAGCCTCGGTCCGGCACACAGTTTTAATCTGCCAGGAAGTTTCAACTTCAGTTTTGTCTAATTAACAGATGATAGGAGAACGTCATTAAGCATTCTCATGTAAATTTTCTACTGGCAACCTCGAGTGCGATGATTCTCTTATTCTCCTTAGTCTTAAGGCAGGTCTTTCAAAGAAACGCACAGTAAGCATAATGACCTCATCTCTGCGTGTACACAACGCACTGCTTATTCAGACCCACAAATAAAACCTCTGAGACGAGTCCAAACGGTCCTCACCTCGCGGAGGAAGCGTTAGCGGCATCAGTACTTGAGATGAGGAGCGAACGAGTCCGCTCTGTGGCATAATTACAAAGCCGCACGTGAATCTAACAGCAATCGACGCGCCCAAATTAACTCCCCACAGTCCTGAATTTCTAATAGTTTCTAGATCAGGATCGCCAGCTTCGCTTAGACCTGCAAGACGAAATTAAATTAATACACTACTCCACTATTACGAGACCTGCAGGACTTCGATTGGTTTTCACAAAACCCCACTGTATGGGTTTTGAGTAAAAATGGAAAAACTAACATGTTCTTTTAGCGTTCCTGTGGTTCAGCCATTTGTACCTAATACTTTTGAAAGTAATAACAGTGTCAAACATTATAAAAACAGGGGAACGAAGTGACAGGGAAGAATATGGACAACTTGATGTTGTCACTAACAGTGGAAACCTTTTCCTGTTAATTGATTTCTTATAAAACACAGTAACAATTACAATCAAACCAAAAGAGGAAAGAAAATGCAACACACTAAGTGTTGCTGTTTTGTGGGGATATCAGCTGACAACTGTTTAACAATAACCGAGCGATCAAATCTGAAACATTCACACAAAGAAGATGTAAGAAAGCGTTCAGCGGAGTTCTTGCTCCTGGTGGGGCATTATTTTGTGCCCATCGGTGACGTTCGCTCTCTCCCCCCCCCCCCTTTAAACTTAATACAAGGTTTAGGGTATATTTTACCCACTTGCTGAATCACAAATATTTCTCTGTTATAATCTACCCACAACAATTTTAAGAAATTTTTGTTTTTAATTGGTGGCACTTATTCAGCGGAACAGTTTTTGCGTTTTTAAATGAAATAATAACGACAGTGGATGATATGAAACATTTATTGGTATATTTCTTGACATTAATAAAGCCTATGCTGTTATTGACCATGGCATCCTCTTGCATAATTTCAGTAATTATGGAATTAGAGGCCAGTCTAGAAGGTAAATAAAATCATAATATGGTCGTCAAAAGATTACAGAAATAAAAAAAAGCCGGAGAAATTTTTAGTTTTTACTGCAATATGCAAAACAAAAATTATGGAGTTCCTCGAAGTTCAATTCTGAGACCTGACCTGTTTCTAACCGTAGTACTCTTTGCAGATGACACTAATATTGTAACTAGATCACAAAGTGAGTAAAACCTTCAGGAAACTGCAATATTGGTATTGCAAAATTTAGCACTGTGGTTTCAAAAGTAACGGGCTCGTCAGAAATTTTGTAGAAACTGTGATAGTTAACATCAAACAACGGAAAGTTCGAGATGGAATAATGACGATGTTATGAAAAGAATAGACTTCTACTCACCATAAAGTTGAGATGTTTGGTGCAGACAGGTACGGCTGTAAGACTGCTAAAAAAATAAGCTTTCGACCAAAAGGCCTTCTTCAGATTTAAACAAAATGCATACATACATTCACCCAAACGTAACTCACGCACTCATGATCTGGCTGCCGAGGCCAGACTGCCAGAGACAGTGGCCATGAGTGTGTGAGTTGTGTTTGTGTGAAAGTGTTTGTTCACGTTGTCTAATTCAGAATAAGGCCATTTGGCCGAAAGCTTAATTGTTTAGCAGTAATTTTATTGCGCCTGTCTCCGATTCAGCATCTCCACTATATGATACACTACCGGCCATTAAAATTGCTACACCAAGAAGAAATGCAGTTGATAAACGCGTATTCATTGGACAGATATATTATACTAGAACTGACATGTGATCAC
Source organism: Schistocerca serialis cubense (assembly GCF_023864345.2). Classification (NCBI taxonomy): domain Eukaryota; kingdom Metazoa; phylum Arthropoda; class Insecta; order Orthoptera; family Acrididae; genus Schistocerca; species Schistocerca serialis. Next base: position 421,094,486 of record NC_064639.1, on the reverse strand, counting down.
ATTTTCACGCAGTTTGGGTGCATAGATCCAGAGAAATCAGTACCCAGAACAGCCACCTCTGGCCGTAATAACGGCCTTGATACGCCTGGGCATTGAGTCAAACAGAGCTTGGATGGCACGTACAGGTACAGCTGCCCATGCAGCTTCAACACGATACCACAGTTCATCAAGAGTAGTGACTAGCGTATTGTGACGAGCCAGTTGCTCGGCCACCATTGACCAGACGTTTTCAGTTGGTGAGAGATCTGGAGAATGTGCTGGCCACGGCAGCAGTCGAACATTTTCTGTATCCAGAAAGGCCCGTACAGGACCTGCAACATACGGTCGTGCATTATCCTGCTGAAATGTAGGGTTTCGCAGGCATCAAATGAAGGATAGAACCACGGGTCGTAACACATCTGAAATGTAACGTCCACTGTTCAAAGTGCCGTCAATGCGAACAAGAGGTGACCGAGACGTGTAACCAATGGCACCCCATACCATCACACCGGGTGATTACATTTTCACGCAGTTTGGGTGCATAGATCAAGAGAAATCAGTACCCAGAACAACAACCTCTGGCCGTAATAGCGGCCTTGATACGCCTGGGTATTGAGTCAAACAGAGCTTGGATGGCACGTACAGGTACAGCTGCCCATGCAGCTTCAACACGATACCACAGTTCATCAAGAGTAGTGACTGGCGTAATGACGAATACTCGCTTCCAATGTGCGTTCACCGCTATGTCGCTAAACAGGGACGCGACCATCATGATGCTGTAAACAGAACCTGGATTCATCCGAAAAAATGACGTTTTGCCATTCGTTCACCAAGGTTCGTCGCTGAGTACACCATCGCAGGCGCTCCTGTCTGTGATGCAGCGTCAAGGGTAACCGAAGCCATGGTCTCCGAGCTGATAGTCCATGCTGCTGCAAACGTCGTCGAACTGTTCGTGCAGATGGATGTTGTCTTGCAAACGCCCCCATCTGTTGACTCAGGGATCGAGACGTGGCTGCACGATCCGTTACAGCCATGCAGATAAGATGCCTGTCATCTCGACTGCTAGTGGCCGTTGGGATCCAGCACGGCGTTCCGTATTACCCTCTTGAACCCACCGATTCCATATTCTGCTAACAGTCATTGGATCTCGACCAACGCGAGCAGCAATATCGCGATACGATAAACCGCAATCGCGATAGGCTACAATCCGACCTTTATCAAAGTCGGAAACGTGATGGTACGCATTTCTCCTCCTTACACGAGGCATCACAACAACGTTTCACCAGGCAACGCCGGTCAACTGGTGTTTGTGTATGAGAAATCTGTTGGAAACTTTCCACATGACAGCACGTTGTAGGTGTCGCCACCGGCGCCAACATTGTGTGAATGCTCTGAAAAGCTAATCATTTGCATATCACAGCATCTTCTTCCTGTCGGTTAAATTTCGCGTCTGTAGCACGTCATCTTCGTGGTGTAGCAATTTTAACAGCCAGTAGTGCAGTTAACTTCCACACACAAAACCTTCATCCTGAAAACACTTTTTTTGTCAGTGAGGAAAAAATATCTCAAATCAGAAGGATACGAAATTTTTAGACATACACAATCAAGAAGTTTTGAAGTGAGACATTCACCTCAACAATTTAAATAAAAAATTGAATACTGTTACATGCACTATTAGAACTCTTATCAAATTATAACTTGCTCATCAGTGGTGACAATGTACGATGGAGTATACAGTAGCTACTAATCTACGAACTATTTTTTGAAGGAATTCAATAGCTTCACACACAAACACACACAGAGAGACAGATACAGACAGGCACACACACACAGACACACACACACACACACACACAAACACAAATACACACACACGTGCGCGAGTGTATCTGAATTTCTAGAGTATCATAATAAGTAAATGTGATTTACCAAATATTGCTAATTATAAGATCACTATACATTACATCAATTTAGATTTTGTCTAGGCCTAAATTATTATTTATGTTGATTGTGTTAATCTTCCAGTTTCACTTATTAAATGAATTAATTATAAAGAAATTGTGATACACATGACATGTCCAGTATCATATGTGAAACACTGTACTTAAATTATTTACTGGACCACACGATAAATAATTACATTAAAGTGGCTGAATACGATTAACATGTGGTAACGTTAGTAATTTAAACTGATGAAAATGCTGCATAACATAATAGAAATTGGGTCTAGATGATAAATGCATGTGACATCATGTCAACTGAAATTGTCTGCTTACTGACTGTCAACAAGGCAACCTGCTCCAGAAAAAAAGCAAGGGAGTGATACAGTGATTTGCCTTAATTTCTGACAGCTAGTAAACTTTCTTACAATGTTCTTCAGTTCATATGGACCAGAGCCAAAAGACGGTGCTTATCTGTTAGAGATGACGCATCTCATTAGGCACTGTTTCTACAAGTTATTTGAAAATCTAGATTCAGAGATTGAAAATTTCTGTTGCTTCATGGCACGAGGCAGGGTTTGTTATTAATTTGTATGTTATTGCTGTGATATTCATTCCGAAGACAGGTTTGATGCAGTTCTCCATTCTACTCTACCCTGTACATGCTACTTTATCTCAGAATATTCCTTCAATACTAAACTGGTGTTCCCTTGACGTCTCAGAATGTGTCCCATCAATCAGTTCTTTCTTCTAGACAGGTTGTGCCACGAATTTCTTTCCTCCCCATTTCTACTTAGTACCTCCTCATTAGTCACGTGATCTAATCTTCAACATTCTTCTGTAGCACCACATTTCGAAAGCTTCTTTCCTGTTCTCGTCTAAACTGCTTATCGTCCATGTTTCAGTTCCATGTTACACTCCATATAAAAACTTTCAGAAAAAACTCCCTAACATTTAGATCAATATTCGTTGTTAACAAATTTCTCTTCTTCAGAGACGCTTTTCTTGCCATTGTCAGTCTACATTTTATATCCTCTCTACTTCGGCCATCATCAGTTATTTTGCCACTCAAATCGCAAAACTCATCTACTACTTCCAGTGTCTCGTTGCCTAAACTAGTTCCCTCAGCATCACCTGATTTAATTCCACTACATTCCATTATTCTTGTTTTGATTTTGATGATGTTCATCTGATATCCACATTTCAAGACAATGTCCATTCCGTTCCACTGCGCTTCCAAGTTCTTTGTTGTCTCTGACAGAATTACAATGGCCGGCCGAAGTGGCCGTGCGGTTAAAGGCGCTGCAGTCTGGAACCGCAAGACCGCTACGGTCGCAGGTTCGAATCCTGCCTCGGGCGTGGATGTTTGTGATGTCCTTAGGTTAGTTAGGTTTAACTAGTTCTAAGTTCTAGGGGACTAATGACCTCAGCAGTTGAGTCCCATAGTGCTCAGAGCCATTTGAACCATTTTTTTAGAATTACAATGCTATGGGTAGACCTCAAAGTTTTTATCCCTCTCCGTGAATTTTAATTCCTAACCAAAATTTTTCTTTGGTTCCCTACTACTTGCTCAATATGCAGATTGAGAAACACCGGGGATAAACTACAACTCTGTCTCACTCCTGTCTCAACCACTGCTTCTCTTTCATGTCCGTCGAATCCTAGACTGTCGTCTTGTGTCTCTACAAGTTGTAAATCGCCTTTCCCTCCCCGTATTTTCTCTCTGCTACCTTCAAAATTTTAAAGAGAGAATTCTAGTCAACATAGTCAAAAGCTTTCTTCAAGTCTGCATATGCTATAAATGTAGATTTGCCTTTCCTTAACTTAAGATGTCTTAGGGACAGTATTGCCTCGCGTGTTCCTACGTTTCTCCGGAATCCAAACTGATGGCCGGTAACTGTGACCGAGCGGTTCTAGGCGCTTCAGTCCGGAACTGCGCTGCTGCTACGGTCGCAGGTTCGAATCCTGCCTCGAGGATGGGTTTGTGTAATCTCCTTAGGTTAGTTAGGTTTAAGTAGTTCTAAGTCTAGGGGACTGATGATCTCAGATGTTAAGTCCCATAGTGCTTCGATCCATTTGAATCGAAACTGATCTTTCACAATGTCGGCTTCTACCGGTTTTTTCATTCTTTTGTGAAGAATTCGAGTTACTATCTTCCAACCATGACTTAATGAACAGATAATTCGGTAATACTCACACCTGTCAGCACTTTATTTCTCTGCAATTGGAATTATTATTTTCTCTCTGAAGTCTGAGGGTATTTTCCCTGCCTCATACATCTTACTCACCAGGTGAAAGAGTTGAGTCAGGGGGGCAATCACAAGGCTCTCATCTACTCCGTAGACCTTGTTTCAATTTAGGCCTTTCATTGGTCTGTCAAGTTCTTCTCGCAGTATAATATTCTCCCATCTCATGTTCACCTACGTCCTCTTACATTTCTATACAACTGTCTTGCGTTTCAACTCCCTTGCATAAACCCTCTATATGCTTCGCCCACTTTTCGGCCTTCCCATGCCGAGCTCTTGATATGCATACAGTTGCTACTCTTTTCTCAAAAGGCCTCTTTAATTTTCCTCTAGGCCGTATCTGTCTTTCACCTATTAACATATGATTATAAATCCTTACATTTCTCCTCTATCCATTCCTGCTTAGCCATTTTGCACTCCCTGTCAATCTCATTTTTAGAAGTTTATATTCCCTTTCGAATTCTTCATTTGCTGCATTTTATACTTTTGCTTTCACCGGTGTTTGGTCCTTTACTGCCTTCGATGTTTCTTCTCTCAAAACTACCCATTCGTTTTCTGTTGTAATCTTTACCCTGTTTCAGGCCAGCATTGACAGATGCTCCCTCTGAAATTCTCAACAACATCTGATTCTTTCGAGGTCCCATCTCCTTAATTTCCTTTCCTTCTTGCATTTTCTTCTGCTTTAATTACGCAGTTCGCAACAAATACATTATGGTCAGAGACGACTGCCTCAGGAATGTCTTACTTTTTAAAGTCGGATTCGAAATCTCTGTCTTACCATTATACACTGAGGCGCCAAAGGAATTAGTATAGGCATGCGTATTCAAATATAGAGATATGTAATCAGGCAGAATATTGCGCTGCGATCGGCAACGCATATGTAAGACAAAAAGTGTCTGGCGCAGTTGTTAGGTCAGTTACTGCTGCTAAAATGGTAGTTTATCAAGATTTAACTGAGTTTTAACGTGGTGCTGTAGTCGGCACACAAGCGATGGGACACAGCATATCCGAGGTAGAGTTGAAGTGGAGACTTTCCCGTACGGCAATATCACGAGTGTACCGTGAATATCAGGATTCCGGTAAGACATCACATCTTCAACATCGCAGCGACCGGAAAAAGATACTGCAAGAACGCCACCGACGATGGATGAGGAGAGACGTTCAATGTGACAGAAGTGCAACCCTTCCGCAAATTGCTGTAGATTTCAATGCTGGGCCAAAACAAGGGCCAGCGTGCGAAACATTCAACGAAGCATCATCATATGGACTTTCGGAGCCGAAGGCCCATTCGTGTACCCTTGATGACTGCACGACACAAAGCTTTACGCTTCGCCTGGGCCCGTCAAGACCGACACTGGATTGTTGATGACTGGAAACATGTTGCCTGGTCGGACGACTCCCGTTTCAAATTGTATCGAGCGGATGGGTGTGTACGGATATGGAGAGAACCTCATGAATCCATGGACCCTGCATATCAGCAGCGGATTGTTCAAGCTGGTGAAGGCCCTGTAATGGTGTGGGGCATGTGCAGTTGGAGTGAAAGGGGCCTCCAGATACGACTGTGTAAGGTGATATATATATATCCTCTCTGATCAACTGCATTCATTCATGTCCATTGTGCATTCCGACGGACTTGGGCAATTCCAACAGGACAATGCAACACCTCATACGTCCATAATTGCTACAGAGTGGCTCCAGGAACACTCTTCTGAGTTGAAACACTTCCGCTGGCCGCCAAACTCTTTAGACATGAACATTATTGAGCATATCTGGGATGCCTTGCAACGTGCTGTTTGGAAGAGATCACTAACCCCTCATTCTCTTACGGATTTATGACCCATGGTGTTAGTTCCCTCCAGCACTACTTCAGACATTAGTGGAGTCCATGCCATGTCCTGTTGTGGCACTTACGCGTGCTCGCGGGAGTCCTACACGATGTTAAGCAGCTGTACCAGCTTCTTCGGCTCTTCAGTGTATAATCACTCTGAAACCTTCCTGTGGTTGCAGGTATGAAACCTCCTTTCGCGAGTCTTAAACCAAGTGTTAGCGACGGTTAAATTATGCAGTGTGCAAAATTCTACCAGGCTGCTACCTCTTTCATTCCTTTTCCCCAGTGCATGTCCACCAACTATTTTTCCTTCTCTTCCTTTTCCTACCATCGAATTCCGATCCCCCATAACAATTAAATTTTGGGGTCCCTTAACTATCTGCATAATTTCTTTTATCTCGTCATACATTACTTCAACCATTTCATCATCTGCAGAACTAGTTGGCATATAAGCTTGTCCTGTTGTGATGAATGTGCGGTTTGGTTCTGTCTTGGCTATAATAATGCGTTCATTATGCTGTTCAAAGTAGCTTCCTTTACTCCTGTTTTCATGCACTGTAAATTGGACTCAGTATTTAGATATAAAATTACTGTCTTTGAAAAATACCTCGATTAATCTTTGACTGCTTAATCATGAATATCATTACGCAGTGTAGTGACAGCTTATCGTTGATACGATAAAGTCTCTTTGATTTCTTTGCCTCGTGTTAATGTATACTTTGACTCATTCCACATCCCTAAAGGCTCTCCTTCTTGAGAGGAGCTACTGAATACAAGGAATGAATGAAAATATTTTCTATTTTTGCACGATCTGATTACTACAAATGAGCTCACCATATGATAGAACTAAACCAGCCACACATATGTTTGAAATCAATTTGTCACTGATTGATATTCACTTTGATTTGAGGTATATCCTCTGAAAAGTCTACTAATTAAAAGAATACTTCTGTGTTCACGAAACTAAGTCTATGAACAGAGGCGAATGTATGGAAGTGTTTGTAATTTTTACTTACGGCCACTTATGTGAAGATTAAGATACTAAATTTATGAATCCAAAAAAATTATTTGAAAGCGCTGTCTATAAGCCTTTTTACAATTCCGAGCACAGCTGCATATATGTGTAAAAACCCTATACCGTTTTACAGAATTTTGTACTTAACTTGTTTGATTATCTTCGACTGTAGTCATGACTATGAACTCTACATCGACATCTACATCATTACTCTCAATACTACACAAGCCACCTTACGGTGTGTGGCGGAGGGTGCTTCTGGTACCACTAACTTATCCCCCCTTCCCTGTTCCACTCGCAAATGACGGGTGGGAAGAATGAGTGTCGATAAGCCTCCATATTAGCACTAATTTCTCGAATTTTTTCATAGTGGTCGTTTTGCGAGATGTATGTGGGAGGAAGTGATATGAATAGTAAACCTCTTGGTGATTCACAAAGGCCGGCCGGAGTGGCCGAGCGGTTCTAGGCGCTACAGTCTGGAACCGCGCGACCGCTACGGTCGCAGGTTCGAATCCTGCCTCGGGCATGGACGTGTGTGATGTCCTTAGGTTAGTTAGTTTTAAGTAGTTCAAAGTTGTAGGGGACTGATGAGCTCAGAAGTTAAGTCCCATAGTGCTCAGAACGATCTGAACCATTTTTGATTCACAACGTCTCTTTTGCAGCGTCTGCAACTGGAGTCTGCTGAGAAGCTCGTGTCACGCTCTCGTGCCGACTAACGATCGCTTGCCGAAACAAGTCGCTCTTTGTTGGATCTTCACTATTTCAACCATCAGTCCTACAAGGTAATGATCCCATACTGATGAACAATATTCTAATTTTCGCTGAGTCCAATGTGCCGCAGTTCAAACGTAAATTCCGGTGAAATGCAAGACACAGAAGTACAGCCACATTCTGTTTACTACCATAAACTCACAGCCATGCAGCAGGCCTTAATGCAGCAATTCCACATCACAGCCCTCCGGCGTCTAATGCGAGCAGACGGCCGTGGTGAGTGCATCCAGTAGCATTGCTTGCAGACGAATCACGGCGCTACCTGGAGGCTCGTTATAGTAGTTACAGCTTCTGGTGCGCCCTGGACCACAACACAGCCTCCAATATTCTGCAAAAAGACTCATACCGTGGCGCCAGTGTTTTTATCTGGAGCAGTATCGTCTAGGTTTTGCTTGGGTGGGAGTTACTCCTTTGTGCGATAGAGTTGACACCCTACAACAACGCTGGCAGACATGGGAAGCGCCCCTCCATGAGCTCCTTGACCGTATGGTACTTCAATGGTACTCCTGTATTTCATATCAGTCTGGACTGTTATTAAAGTGTCATCCTTGTACCAGCTTTTATTCAGTGTTTACATTACAGAAAAAATCACCCTACAGGTGAAGAATGGTGTAAATGCACAATTTACTTCTGGGAATGTCTAACGTTACTGGAATTTTTCAGGTGGAGATGGCATACCCAGAAGACATTCACATGCAGACTGTCGCCATTTCTCGGACTTTGAGAAAGGTCGAACTATTGGCCTGGGGGACTTGACGGTATCAGAGAGTTGGCTGTAGTGCAATGACGGCAGAACAAATACTGACGAGCTGGACACAGAGCAATAGTATGGTAAGAAGAACAGGCACGATTATCAGAAGAACGCAGTATTGTTCCACTGACCCAGGCGAATAGACGGACAGAGTTTACAGGCAATGGCACAGCGAACAGTCGAAACAGATTACTGGAGGTCAGATCGTAGCCGGCGTGTCCTCGTGGAAGGTCACAAGAAGCAACGTTTATCAAAACCAGTACCTCTCTAACGCTTGCAGTCAAAGTGTGGAATGTTATTAGATACGATTTCGTTATTGGTGAAGGGAAGCTGAATGCTCGTCAGTATATGGAAAGAATGGTGAACCCTGCTGTCATACCCTTCATAACTAGGGTACCAAATGACATCCTCCAGCAGGGATGGACAGATCATTGGCTGACCTGCCCATAGAGCGTATCAGAGGTGCGATGGGAAGACGTATACGAGAGGCGTTCAATAAGTAATGCAAAGCATTTTTTTCTGAAAGCAGGATTTTTTTTTCAGGATTACAGTGCACCATATTATTCCCACTCTTTTGGCTACAAAACCCTATTTTTTAACAAAATCTCCGTTCAACGCAATGGCCTTATGTCACCTTACTGCGAGGGCCTGTATGCCCGTATAGTACCACTTTATTGGTCTAACGTCTTGCTGTATCAATTGTCTCACCATCATCCACTTATTGCTTCCCACAGAGTCCATCTTTCGTTGGGCCAAACAAATGGAAGTCGACAAAATCTGGGCTGTAGGGTGGATGAGGAAGTATAACTAATGGACGAGCGTCTAAGTACTACCAACAGGCGACATCCAGTTGAGCAGCGAAGTATTTCATTTTGATCCGTCGATCACCTCCAATCATAGTATCCGCGCGCTCCAACACTGCAGGAGTCACAGCTGTGTGCGGCTGCCAGGCACGCGAGATAGGTTTGCACGACGTTGTTTCGACAGATGCCTCGTCCAACGACTCACCGTGCTTTTGTTCACTGTAAGATCTTCGTAGATCTCCTGCAAGCCCCTGTGAATATCTACGATACTCTGGTCTCCTGATAAAAGAAACTCAGTGACAGTTCTTTGCCTGGAACACACCGTGCAGACGCTACATATAGCGCCGCCACCAATCGGAACTTCATGAAAGTATAGAGGCTTAAGCGGAAATATCGCACTATGTCCCACAACAAATCCTGCATTTTTTCAATCGAAACTGGCAGAAGAAAAGGTGTTGCGTTACTTATTGAACACCGCTCGTACACTTTCATGCTAGCCTCTAGCCAGCATTCTTCATAATTGACACACCTGGTGTTACAGTCGTTGCAAGAAATTTCACAATATGGCACTCGGAGGCTGTTGCTTCCACGCCACAACACACAGAAGAGTGTATGTGTGTCCGTGGGGTCATGCCTCATACTAATGTTGATGATAGACACAAGTTCCGAATGGATTAAATATTAGTCAATTAATACCCGTTAGGTGACCATATCCACAAAGTTTTCTAATGTTGGACTTGTGCTTCATGGTGTAACACCTGCCGTGCCCCTCAGTGCACTTGAGTGCCTTCTTTGTTGTGCATGTGGAACAGATTCCATCTGATGGACAAGTACCTGCAACATGAGGGCATCGCGGGTCTACACATCTACATCTGTACTCCGCTGACCATCATGTGGTAGTGGTGGAGGACACATCATTTTCTGCAGTTCCTCTTACATTCCCAGGTGGTGAGAGGGAAAGAGTATTATCTGTATATTACTGTTCAAGCTCAAATTTCTCAAAATTTATTGTTGTGGACATTGAGCGAAATGTAAGTAGGTGGAAGGAAAGGATTTCTTAATTCATACTGCGACTTCAGCTCTCGGAACTTTGGCAGTAAGGCTCCACGTCATGTACAGGACCTTTTTCGTGGTGCCTCCCACAGGAGTTCGTTGAGCATTTACCTCTCAAGATCAAATAAGCCACTAACAAAGCCAACAGCTCTCCTATGGAACTAGTAGATTTCTTACGTTATTCTTTCTTGGTATGGGATCGAAACTGACGAACATTACTTCAGAAATGGTCGAATAAGGGTTCTGTAAACTGCGCACTTGGAGGGTAATTTGCAGTCCGTTAGATTCTCCGTCTGTCATCTGTCTTACATTTACGTTATTGATCCATTCTGGATCGCAATGGGCAGATAAAGCAAGATATTTGACGACTGCGATTGATTCCTGTAACTTGTCGAGTATCATGCAGTCAAACGCCGCACTGAATGACCGCGTGGTTTGAGGCGCCATGTCACGGATTGCACTGCCTCTCCCGCCGGAGCTTCGACTCCTCCCTCGGGCATTGGTGTGTCTGTTGTTCCTAGTATAAGTTAGTTTAAGTTGGTTTAAGTTCTGTGTAAGTCTAGGGACCGATGTCCTCAGCAGTTTGGTCCCCTGGAATTAAGACATGCAGTTTAAGGAAATCCAGTCTATTCGCCTGTTTCTGTGCGTTACGTTTACTTATTTTCAGGTTCATTTGACAGTTTTTGCACCAACCGCTCATTATTTTCAAGTCCTCATGCGATTCGCAACATTTTTCCAGTGACGTGACTCCCTGCATACAGCAACGTCAGAGAGTTGCTAGTTTTCTCCCAGGATTTAAATTTATCAGATGAATCTCTTTGCGTTAGGAGTAGAACCATAACACCACAACCAATCGAGGAGAATTAGTGGTTAAGTCCGCTTCCTTAGCTGGGTGTCAGCACACCTCATTTCCATGAAGCGATTCCCGCCGGATCGGAAATTTTCTCCACTTGGGAACTGGATGTAGTGTTGGCCTCATCCTCAATCCATCGTCATTGACACGCAAGTCGAAGTGTGCCGTCAACTGAAAAGACTTGCAACTCGGTGGCCGAAATTCCCCAGGTGGGGACTCCCGGCTATCAATGCCATGTAATAATCATCATCATCATCAGTGGTTAAGATCATGGAGTCGCGTTTGTAGGACGATGGTTCAGATCCCCTTCCGGTCATCCAGATTTAGGCGTACCGTGGTTTTTGTAAACAACTTAATGCAGATGCTGGGACGGATCCTTTGAAAAGGACACAGTCGACATTCGTCTCCAGCTTTCCTTAATACGAGCTTGTGCTCCGTTGCTAATAAACACATCATCGAATGGAAAATCGTAATCCTCCTTTCTTCCCCGAGGCCACCAACAATTCTTGAGCTGCAGAGGGTGCTGATTTAGCAATGATACTTATATAATCTACAACGTACTTTTACAGTACCACATTAAAAAAATGGATCCAAATATCCTTAGAAAAGCCTTCCTCGCGCATCTACAGAGAGAGTATGCAAAATGTGTCGCATATGCCTACAGGAAGTAGTATAGGTCAAAGCGAGAAGAAAATTTCCTGTAATTGCTGGGTCTCTCCCATTCGTGTTGTATAGGGTGCCAAGGGGATGCAGCGTCCTCGGAATGCTATTCAACAATTCAAGCAAATAACATTATTAGTTTTATTTCTATAAAGCAGATTGATAGTACTTAACTTGGAGATTTACAAGGAATAGCCGCAAACGGTGAGCGACATGCAAACAGTAATATTCTTGGCTATGCAATGTTCCTGCAAGTTTCTACGCACGCCACTGATAACTGATGTCCGCACTGAACCGCTACTGAGTACTAATGTCCGTATACTGAGCAGATCTGAACGCTAACGTCCGGCCGAGGCTGGCAGGAACAGCGCTTATATTCACTCCTTGCAGGTGTCGCTCCTGCCGTGGCGCAATCCGTGTCAGCGTGCTGTTGCCTGACGTCGCCGCACCGCCTTCTCTGTTCTTGTGTTCTGCTTCTTCGTTCCGGCGCTTGTGGTTACGCCGGAACAGTAGTTACATGTGCCAAAACCAGTAGCTGTTGAAGTATTGGCCCATCTGTTCTCTCGTTCCCAACACTCTGTTACCTATAGAAGAAACTACAGGTAGTACTGCGTGTGGTTACCACGCATCCTGACCCATCCTTCAGCCATTTATCGCAGTGAATCACGCTATCTTTCAAATAAACCAGGCTCTTTTCGGATGCACACACTTACTGATCACACGCTCGTGTAACGTCTGCACAATGTCGATGGATGGACATACACCAGTAACTTTAAATGTTCCATAGCCAGAAATCCAACGGATTCAGGTCTGATGAACGGGGAAGCCATGCTACCGGACCTCCTCGGCCAATCCATCACTCATGATACGTTGCAGTGAAGTACTCTCGCACGATCCTTAGAAAATGAGGTGGTGCCCCGTCGTCCTCTTTCTGCAATGGTAACTCTTCCAACAGTACTGAAAATTCGTAGGTCAGAAATGGTTGATACACAGTACCTGGTAACCTGTTTGGTAAAGAGTGTAGCCGTATGAGTCTGCCACTGACAATTACTACCCATACTCTTTCAAATTCTGAAGGTGGCAGGGGTAAAATACAGGGAGCGAAAGGCTATTTACAATTTGTACAGAAACCAGATGGCAGTTATAAGAGTCGAGGGGCATGAAAGGGAAGCAGTGGTTGGGAAGAGAGTGAGACAGGGCTGTAGCCTCTCCCCGATGTTATTCAATCTGTATATTGAGAAAGCAGTAACGGAAACAAAATAAAAATTCGGAGTGGGTATTAAAATCCATGGAGAATAAATAAAAACTTTAAGGTTCGCCGATGACATTGTAATTCTGTCAGAGACAGCAAAGGACTTGGAACAGCAGTTGAACGGAATGGACAGCGTCTTGAAGGAAGGATATAAGATGAACACCAACAAAAGCAAAATGAGGATAATGGAATGTAGTCGAATTAAGTCGGGTGACGCTGATGGAATTAGATTAGGAAATGAGACACTTAAAGTAGTAGAGGAATTTTGCTATTTGGGGAGCAAAATAACTGATGATGGTCGAAGTGCAGAGGATATAAAATGTAGACTGGCAATGGCAAGGAAAGCGTTTCTGAAGAAGAGAAATTTGTTAACATCGAGTATAGATTTAAGCGTCAGGAAGTCGTTTCTGAAAGTATTTGTATGGAGTGTAGCCATGTATGGAAGTGAAACATGGAGGATTAACAGTTTGGACAACAAGAGAATAGAAGCTTTCGAAATGTGGTGTTACCGAAGAATGCTGAAGATTAGATGGGTAGATCACATAACTAATGAGGAGGCATTGAATAGGACTGGGGAGAAGAGGAGTTTGTGGCACAACTTGACTAGAAGAAGGGATCGGTTGGTAGGACACATTCTGAGGGATCAAGGGATCACCAATTTCGTACTGGAGGGCAGCGTGGAGGGTAAAAATCGTAGAGGGAGACCAAGAGAATGAATACACTAAACAGATTCAGAAGGATGTAGGTTGCAGTACGTACTGGGAGATGAAGAAGCTTGCACAGGATAGAGTAGCATCGAGAGCTTCATCAAACCAGTCTCAGGACTGAAGATCACAACAACAACAACAACAACAACAACAACACTGATACTGAAGGGATATTGATGCCGCACCTCCATAGTTGTTCAAAGATTTGCATCTGCCCTCAAATGCGTTCTGCGGTACCTTACTATGCAACATCCTGTGACGCCCCACAGCACCGGAGACCATACGCCACACATAACACGTCACAAGTGAAACGTCCCATATCGCTGTTGTGTCGGCTACTGTGCAGGTCAGCACAACAAGAAACAAGGAAGGAGAGAATTTGCAATGGTTGGTGGCAGGAATCCAAAATGATCTGTACATAATACTTTCAGATTAAGAGAATTCGTTATTTCGAAGAAGGACAGAAACATAACTTTTCGTTATGAAGTGGCCTCCTGTGCTTCCTACGTGCAATGACATTTACTCTCTATTACTACTCGCAGAGCGCAGCTAAGTATCATCTTCGTATTACTTGGTACTGGTGCTCTCTAAGGCTGCGACCGAACTGGGCTCGAAAAGTGATGGGCGGCTGGTTTAATCAGCGTTGACAGGGAGCGATGAATTCCTGTCTTTCTGGAGGTGTGACGCTGCCCGCTCTTTCCAATGGCGCGCGGGTCAGCGCCTTATTGATGACATTTCGCGTCGCTGCGCTGGTCGATGGGCAATCGATGGTTGGGACTGCACGGTGTCAGCAGGTACTGGTTCCCAAGAGATAATTATAGGAACTTTTCTTCTAAACTACTTCCTGTAGGAATAGGTGACAGTTTTTTAAACGCTTTGTATTCGATATTAAAAAGTTGCCTTTATTCTACAACCCTTTTTTCCTATTGCCACTCCGCATTTTCTGTTTTGTTTACTTTAGTCATCGTCTGTTTTTTGCTGTTCAAATAACAAAACTCATCTATTACTTTTAAGCCTCATTTCCTAATGCAATTCCCTTAGCATCTCCTGATTTAATTAGACTATATTCTATAACCGTTGTTTTATTTTTGTTGCTGTTCCTCTTATAATCATTCGATGGCACTGTCCATTCCGTTCCACTTTTCTTCCAAGTCTTTTGCCATCTCAGACAGTATTACAGTGGTATCAGTAAACATTCTTTTTATTTATTCCCCTCGAACTTGCACTTTATTTGCGAAAACCGTGAAAAATGCTCTGTTCAATCAGTAATGGAGAAAACATGTTGTAAAATAGTAGGCTAGAGAAGAAAAAAAAAACAAATGGATTAGGGTACAGATTGGAGTGGAGGCTGTAATTAAGACCGTAATAAAAATGAAATGGAGATTGCTGGACATGGTGCCAGGAGAAGGGATGGCAGCAAGATCAGGAAAGTTTTTGGTGGATTTTAAGAGAGAGTGGCGAGATGGCAATAGAAAATGCAGGAATAACATGGATGCGTTGAGACGACGACGGCAAAGTATGCGGAGACTTTCATCAACCACTGACACAGAACGGCTGATTCTCACGTTGATGATGATAATGATAAAGTTGGACCTCAGTTTGTGAACATTAATTCACTTCAGCAACTCGGTAACATCCTCAGACCATTCATAAACATCCACACACCAAGTAGCGTAGTTGCAGACTGAGATAACATGACATCGGAAAAAATACAGAACGTAGCTCCTGTTACTATGAGTTGGATCCTGAAAATGATGGACCTTTGTCTAGCTAGAATGATTATTGCTTAGACCCGGCAAAGAACAGAATAACCCCAAGAATTACAGACCTATATTGCTTCTGTGCCACCTGTTTAAAATTCTGGATGCAATGATTTTGACTCGAATTTCTGACTCTGTCGACAGGAAAATCATTAAATAACTGTCCAGACCATGAAAGTATTTTATTAGCCAGATACATAATATACCCCAGCACGTCGAGAAAGTGTATGAAAGAAAGAATGTTACAGAAGTTGCTTTTATTGATCTGACAGCTGCTTATGACACTGTGAATCGTAACAAACTAATGGAAAGAGCTATGCACAACTAAGGGCTGCAGACTGACACAGTTTATTTTGTGTCTGCTGCGTAACAGACAATTTTTGCCACTCTAAATGACAAAACGATCAGATGGAGAATGCAAAAAATGGACTTCTTCCAGGAAGTGTGGAAGTTAGCCTGTGATGGATCCTGTTTAGGGCTAACTGATTTAGAATCGTCAGTATCAAAAAGGGAAGAATTTTGATGTCCACCACTCTCAAGAGGATGCACGCTGATACTGTGGTGCAAGGGTTACCGAACGCAAATTTACTTTGGCCCTCTTACATATACTAATGAAGTGGCTAATTTTCCATAAATTGTTACAGAAATTATGGGATAAACCTTCTAAAATACGTGAGCTGGGAAACGAAGTTCAAGAAACAAGAAGACAATGTGCTAAGCTATAACAAACAGGTTTATTTGCGTAAGGACAAAATTAAAACTTGTGTCATGACACAGAATATTAGAGCGGCAAGTTGTACAAAAATCATGCTGCTGGTTTGCTAATAATACACCGTCGTATTCCTAGTTTGACTACAGCAAATGTGCTGTTGACTCTGCTGTGAGTGGAGGGTCGTTAATACTAACGTAGAATGCTTCAAACTCAAAACTGTGATTGGATCGTACATAGAAAATACGTGGCTTTGCATGCAAAGAGGCTCTGACTGCGGCTATTCCATATGGCAATAAGATAGCAAGTGGCGGTAAGGTAGCTCAGAATTCCCTATTTGCCGATGCTGCAACACATTATCAAAACTGCAGGCATATGACGTGCACGGTGACGATGTCGAAACTGCAAGAGTCGTCAGCTGCCCAGTGTCCCTTCTGCCCCACTCCAGAGTTATAAAACGACTTCGCGACCTCCCTGAAGGGAGAACCCGATTTTCCATCTTTCGCACCACAACACGAACACCCATCTCGCTGCTCTCTAAAACTGTCAGCCCTGGCATAGCAACAAAACCGGCAACAATCGTGTCCCCGAAACAGACGCTCTCTGCTTACCAAAGGGCAACTTTGAACGTGGACAGACCACCAATCACAGGCTCCGCCAAGACTGTGCGTGGGACAACTCAAGCGTGGGGTGTAATGACCGAATATGTAAATTTGCTGGTCTACGTACAGTGTTTCTCTGGCGGGCGTTCCGCAGAGTCAGAGGGCAGTTTCTGCGAATTCTAACACACTAAGTAGTGCGGGCACCACAGCCCAGAACTCTGCCGTATAACAATCCAGGACTGTCCCTGACTCGCCGTATTCCCGTGACTCCTGCACACATTGTCTCGACCGCATCCGATGCTTACAGCCGACGAAACGTAGCAGTAAGAATAGAAATCCATCCCCTCACCGAAGAAACTCTCCAGACATGTAGGTACTGCGAGCTCAATACCGATTCGTGTCTCGTATATAATAGAAATAAGATGACATCATGTGAATTACGACGTATCTGCATGTTGAACTACTAAAGAAAAAAAAAATGAGTAGGAAAGGGTCTGATGGGCCTTTCAACGAGAGCGCAGGGGCTAGAATTTCCTGTAACCTATCAAGTGTGCTGGCTCCGATGTTATGTAACATGTTTTGCAATGCAGCCACGCAACAATGCAACCCGAGCCTTCATCTATGCAGATGACGCAGTTGCCGCTGCTGAAGGAGCGACATTTGAAGATGTAGAATCCAAGCTACCACATGCTATGACGGCAACTACAACCCAATCCGAATAAAAAAATGGTTCAAATGGCTTTGAGCACTATTGGACTTAACATCTGAGGTCATCAGTCCCCTAGAACTTAGAACTACTTAAACCTAACTAACCTAAGGACAGCACACACATCCATGCCCGAGGCAGGATTTGAACCTGCGACCGTAGCGGTCGCGCGGTTCCGGAATGAAGCGCCTAGAACCGCTCGACCCCACCGGCCGGCTCCGAATAAAAGTCATGTGTGTGCATCCCACTTAAGGAATAAAGAGGCAAGGAGAAAGCTGAACATCACCTGGGGCCCAATTTAAACTACTATGTTCACCCCAAAGGTCTAGAGTTGAAACTGGATCGTGCCTAACTTGAAAACAAGGCTGTGTAGACGCCAAACGGGAGATATACGACAGTAAAAATACCGTCCACAAGCTGCCAGAAGACTCCGCATGGGGAACGCAGCCCAGCGCCACCCGCACATCCGTTCTTGCTTTGTGTTTTTCTGCTGGAGATTACTCCGCTCCACTAAGCAAGTTGATGTCGCTCTTTACGTGATAGACCAAGTACTCAAAGGGTGTCTAAGACTAAATCCGGTCAATAAAATCTTTCCAGTCTTGGGAGAAGCACCGCCAGATGTAAGAAGACAGGCAGCAGCAGTGATTGAAAAGAATACGTAAGAAACAGATCCAAGGCATCCATCGTTTGGATTTAATGATTATCCACCACGAATGGAATCCAGAAAAGGTTTCCTCCTTACAACAGAATTAAGTAGACGCCAGTCGAACTGAGCTGTGGAGAACAAAGTCCCCTGGAGGACTGTGGACAGCGGGACGTGGAAGACCCGCAACAGACTGAGAACATGAGTAACAAGGTGTAGAATTAATTTGAAGTTGGGTACCAGTGATGTCGAAGACTGTAAATGTGGGGCAAGGTAGGACAATTGTTGATCTGCAGTAATGTAATCGAAAAATGTGACATGAAAGACTTGCATGCAGCTAACGACCGTACAGTTCTGACTACTGAACATTCGACTCACAAAGCGTGAAATTTTCTGTCATGAAAATGTAATTGTTATATTCGGATTATACTGTGTTTCAGTGTTTTTTACACTCGGATAAATAAGCTAAATAACTTGTATTCGTGACGACTAGTTTTGAGTTCAACCTGTAAGGTGTCAGGCAAATCCAACACCTTCCATGAAAACCCTGACATGATAATCAAATCCAGTAGTAGGTCACATAGCTCCGAATAAATCGTGACATTAAATTAACCAAAGTAATACGAGTAACGAGTGAGCAAATGGAATACCACAGACTAACACAAGAATGCCTAAATGCATGTCATACCTTCCCACCGTGAGACAGACGCAGTCCCGAGGGGAGAAACGAGAACAGAAGCCGAGAGCAGAACCGTGTTAAGCTAGAAGGCCCTACGATAAGGGACGGACACCCACGTCTCCAGCTAACCACCAGGACCATCCCACAGCCCATGTTAAAAGATAGAGCTCTCCAGAAGAACAGTATAGATCTTACGATAACGCTAAAAGGGCCACACCAGCTGCAAGTTTTAGCGTGAGACTTTTTCGCGTCTCTCTTACGTTGCAAACTTTAAAAACATTGCCCCACCACGAAAAGTATAACGTTTCTCATTGGATAGACAGAATTTTTGTAGGTGGAGCTTAAGGTTAACATTGAGACTCTGATTGGTCAGATGAAAACACAGCCAGATAGTTTTTTTTTTAAACCAACTTCGGTAAATTGTAGTAGGGAGAAGTTAGGAAGGAATTGCTTCCGAGGCGGCGAGCTGTATGGAGCTGCGCCGGCCGCCGCCCCCTGGCGAACACCGACAAGGTAATGAATGCATGCGATGCCGCATTTTTCAGTGCATAAGGCTTCACTCAGAACTGCAGAAGTCTCATCTGTTACATCCCCTTTTTACGTAATACTAGTGTCGATCGTCAATTGAAGCTCATGGTATTCACATTTGCTACGTAAGTTAGAATCTGAAACGCAATGATTTTTCTGTTATATAATTATTGAGAAGCCACATCAGCCACTGTAATTTACGACAAGTTAGATAAGTAATTAAAGATAATTGAGGGTCACTGTAGACCATTTTGATAGTTTTCTATTTTGTGAAACTTAATTTAAATCTAGATTATAGATGTGATATGGCATAGGTCATCCTTCGATCCATTGTAGAACTTGGAAACCCATTCAGGGAATATTCGTTCACATTTTTGTTGAACGCTGTTGGTTTTTATCATCCTGTATTAAAACATTTCCTTTTATCGATAGTGCAATTTATAATCAATGTTTTGTGAGTAGAATAAAATTTCCAATGGTAAACTTAACTGCTTCTTCAACGTTATTTTACCAGCTAACTAAAAATAGGAAAGCCTTGAACCCCTTCCACTAAAATTAGTTAGTATTATGATTCTTTTACAGGGAGTGCAATGGAGCTGACGCTGAAATCATTAAGTATTTGGTTATATCATCGCTAGTCTCACTGAACTCTTCTGAACTATACATGTCATATGTGGTCTGGCGTCTCCTTACCAGCAATAGGTCCCAGGTTCAAACTAGTCAATTCCCTAAAAAACACGCTCAGAGCGTCGTTGCACGAAAGTGGTAGGGAGACACGACATAGAACAACAGGCACCACGCAGAATGTTAGACACCGTGATTTACGTTTTCAAATGGTTCAAATGGCTCTAAGCACTATGGGACTTAACATCTGAGGTCATCAGTCCCGCAGACTTACAAGTACTTAAATCTAACTAACCTAAGGACATCACATACATCCAAACCCGAGGCAGGATTCGAACCGGCGACCGTAGCAGCAGCGCGGTTCCGGACTGAAGCGCCTAGAACCGCTCGGCCACAGCGGCCGGCATTTACGTTTTACGTGGACAGTGATCTTTCTTTTGAGTAACTGTCATCTGTATCGAATATTACCGATTTCCGATGAATTACAATAAAATGCAAGGCAGAAACTTCTCTGATTGACGTTACTGTACATACGGTAGCCCAAAAGCTCGTGTTTCTATTTGTGCCAAAACGTGACTATATCAGAGTCTGAGCTCCAAATACAGATGACACATTTATACGGCTATTCAGAATGTGAAGGCATTATAGTTCTATGGGCATTTTGACAGGAAGTGAGAGAATTCCAACCGGCACTTGGGCTCTGCGTTTCAGATTGTATTACCTGGAACTGCTACCGAACAGAGCCACGGTACAATATCTCTAAACCCTTTTATCTCGACAGACTACGCTCGTAAAGTTTGTTTCCGTTGTGTAACGACCTTTTGAAAGAAAGGTTATGAGTTATAGCAGTACTAAAACACCGGACTCTGAGGAGAAACGGAAAGCGTGCCAGTATCGCCAAATCATTATTTTCTGTTGATTCCTCAAATCGCTTACTTCAAGTAACAATCTTGTTTTTCTCAGATAACGCCGCGGTTAACGATTTCGCACTTGTTATCCTGTCTGTTTAAGAAGCGTGTCGCTCATAATCGCGCTGTAGGTAACGATAAAAAGTTCATATTAAAATCTGTTATCTTCATTTACATCAATGCGCCACCGGTGTTATGAAACTGATAACGGTCGGTAAAATCTTCTTTACTTAGGTTAACATCCGGTCTTCTGGCTGTCGTTTAGTGTAATTCTTCACAAGCACACAGCAAGAATTTGATTTTTTTTCGTCGTTCCTCCTTCCAGATTTTTAACATTTTTTAGTTACAAGGCATTACAAAGAAGCTTCGAAACCAGAAATGAAGTAGAGGGAATTTTATTACGACAAGAGGGAATACGATCCTTTGGAAATGTATTTGAATTACTCAAATGCTAGTAGTATGCACTGAGATGGGATAGCGAGGTGCACATACACAGATGGCGTACACTAGGTATAAGAGAGCAGTGCTTCAACGGATCTGTCGTTTGTACTCAATTGATTCATGTGAAAATGTGTCCGACGTGATTATGGCCTCACGACCAGAATGAACAGACTTTGAACGCAGAATGGTAGTTGGGGCTAGACGCATCGGACATCCCATTTCGGAAAACGTTAGAGACTTCAATATTCCAAGAACCACATTGTTAAAAGTGTGTCGGAAATACCAAATTTCAGGCATTACCTCTCTGTGAGGACAACACAGTGGCCGACAGCCTTCTCTTAACGACCGAGAGCAGCAGCGTTTGCGTAGAGTTGTCAGTGATAACAGACAAGAATAGTAAGTGAAATAACGACAGAAAACAGAGTGGGACGTACGACGAACGTATCTGTTGGCACAGTGTGGCGAAATCTGGCGTTAATGGGCAATGGTAGCTCACGATGACGTGCGTGCCTTTACTAATAGCACGACGTCGGCTGCAGCGCCTCTCCTGGGCTCGTGACCGCATCGTTTGGAACATCGACGACTTGAAAACCGTGGGCTGGTCAGATGACTCCTGATTTCATTTGGTAAGAGCTGATGATAGGGTTCGAGTGTGACACAGATCCCACGAAGCCACGGACCCCATTTGTCAACAAAGCACTCTGCAAGCTTGTGGTGGCTCCATTATGGTGTGGGCTGTGTTTGCATGGAATGGGCTGCGTCCTCCGGTCCAGCTGAACCAATCATTGATTGGAAATGGTTATGTTCGGCTACTTGGAGACCCAAATAACGATGGGATTTCTGTGGATGAGAATGCGTCATGTCACCGAGCCACAGTTGCTCGTGAGTGGTTCGAAGAAGTTTCTGAACAATTTCGAACGAATGATTTGGCCACCCAGATGGCCCGAGGTGAATCCCATAGAACATGTAAGCGACATGGTTGTGCGCAAAATCCTGCGCTGGTAACACTTCCGCAATTATGGGCGTCTATAGAGGCAGCTTGGCTCAGTAGCCTTGCACGGGCCTTGCAACGACTTGTGGAGTCCACAGCAAGTAGTGTTGCTGCAATACGCCTAGCAAAAGTAGGTAAATGGAAATGCCGGGTGGCTAGGGCCTCCCGTCGGGTAGACCGTTCGCCTGGTGCAAGTCTTTCCAGATGACGCCACTTGGGCGACTTGTGTGTCGATGGGGATCAAATGATGATGATTAGGACAACACAACACCCAGTCCCTGAGCGGAGAAAATCTCCGATCCAACCGGGAATCGAACCCGGGCCATGAGGCATGAAATTCTGACGTGCTGACCACTCAGCTACCAGGGGCGGACAGCAAAAAGGAGGTCAGACGTGGTACCAGGAGGAGTCCCGTGTCTTTCGTCACCTCTCCGTATTCTTACCATCGCTCGAACCACATTCTGTATTGTGATCAACCAGTATGATTATTATTAATCAATCAAGAAGTCTCAAATATAAAGGATCGTCATTAACTGTGTTCTATTACGGTAAGGGTTTGATGTATTTCATTTAAAGTATGTATCCAGTGATATGCTGTAACATGTTATTTCTTTGCCGCGCCTCTGTGCTCTTCTTGTGGTTATTGTCTGTGACAGACCAAGCGAAGCGACGCAGTGGTTAGCATACTGGACTTGCATCCGGGAAGACGCCGCTGTTTGGTGAATTAAATTTGCTCAGAAAACTTCGAAGTCGATTTTCTCAAGAATTTTTATGTTCTGCATCGAAAACTTTGTGTGACAGTTATTTGGATTCTGAATTTCACGTACCATAAATATTAAAAAACATAAAAAAATCCGACTTTCTCAATTATGGACGTCTAGAGAGGCAGCTTGGCTCAGTAGTCTTGCAGGGGCCTTGCAAGGACTTGTTGAATCCACACCAAGTAGCGTTGCTGCAATACGCCTAACAAAAGGAGGTCAGACATGGCACAAGGAGGAATCCCGTGTCTTTCGTCACCTCATCGTATTCTTACCATCGCTGGAATCACATTCTGTATTGTGATCAATCAGTATGATTATTATTGATCAATCAAGAAGGCTCAGAAAGGATCGTCATTAACTGTGTTGTATTACGGTAAGGGTTTGATGTATTTAATTTAAAGTATGTATCCAGTGATATACTGTAACATGTTATTGCTTTGCCGCGCCTCTGTGCTCTTCATGTGGTTATTGTCTGTGACAGACGAAGCGAAGTGACGCAGTGGCTAGCATACTGGACTTGCATACGGGAGGGCGCCACTGTTTAGTGAATTAAAGTTGCTCAGAAAACATCCAAGTCGATTTTCTCGAGAATTTTTGTGAGCTTCATCGAAAACTTTGTGTGATAGTTATTTGGATTCTGAATTTCACGTACCATAAATATTAAAAAACGTAATAAAATCCGACTGCCGGGTAATCTCCTTGCTAGACACTTGCCTGATTTTTCTCGACGAGTTAGTGACCCCGTACTTCGGTAGAAAGAGGCCTGAGAAAAGAACGTGGAGCCGTTAACTAGCTGCAGGAAGTGGTGAATAAATGTTGGCTAGCGTTAACTGATATCAGTAAACTTAATTTGTTTTCGTGCTAATTCAAGTGTGATGTTTATGTGTGAAATTTTACCGTTGAATTTAAACTGTATTCACTTTTTGTTGTTGTTGTGGTTATCGGCGGGAGCTGGTAGTAGCCAGTTTCAGGTCGTGCGCTGAACTACTAGCAGCTAACATATTGCAGTCCAGTGGTGGGATCACGGAATATCTCCTGAAAATAGTAAGAGAGCTACAGAGCTTTTAATTATTGACTTTGGAGTTGTAAGAAGTTAAGCCCTATCTCGTGGGTCAAAGAGAGGCTGGCGACCCATTATGTATATTGATTTAATAGAGTAGCACCGCAGTGGTTTACTCTGGGTCCGCCAACAAAAGTTTCCAAATAAATCTGCATAGCAGTACGCCTTGTTTGTCTCACGCGCCGCATACCAAGAGTGCGTGGCTTTTGGCCGTGGCCGCGACTGGGTCTCCACGCGACGCACAATGAGACAGAATCCCTAAAAAGTGGCCATACATAAAAAAGGTTCGGACTACAGAAGTTTCATTTCATGATTTGGCTAGAGGAATGTTGGTACTATTGAATCCCGGTCTTAGAAGCAGCTAGCTGTTTCTTCCGAAGGTTGAACTTCAGGTTTAACGTGGCATTAATTTGTGAGCCACGCACCGAGTTAGCGGGGCTAGAAAATTACTGCATCATGAAATATTTTTGTACAGCGAAATCAGACCAAAAAAATTTTTCCTATAAGGTATGTACATAATTTCGAACGCCTATTTCATTATTTAATCATTAATTAACAATTGTTTGTCAAATAACTTATTATGGGAAACCAAAAAAATTGTAGAATGCGTGCAAAGAGATAAGTTTTACATTCCACGACATTCTCACTTCTTTTTCATTACGTCCTTAGGTATATACAATTATCTTCGCGAATATGATTTAAAATCTATCTACTAGCCCAAACTCTGGCTTTGACTCATTTTTTAAGCGACAGCTGCGAAATGCCGTTGGTTACAAAATTTTGGAAGCTACGTATTTGAAACAGCCAGGCATTATATGAAAGAGTACGCATGGTTCAATGTGCCAACAGGTGTCCATAGTATGTTGATCCTCGGACTGGAAATAATAGCATCTACAATGTTACCAACTGGTCAGCTGTCGGAAGACGCTCAGGAATGAACAGGTGTCCATAGTATGTTGATCCTGGGACTGGACATAGTAGCATCTACAGTTTTAGCAATTGGTCAGCTGTCGGAAGACGCTCAGGAATCAACAAATAAGTTAAAAAGGCGATATCGTCTTCGCTTTCCCCGAAAGTCTCCTCATCTGAAAAATATGGAGGTTATGTTCCGGAGAATTCTGGCAACAACCGATCCTTCTATTTCTTCTTTGTGGAAACCATCTCCGAGCTACGTGAAAACGTTGTCATTAGAAGCTATCGGTCTACCTGCCGCAGAGGATTTCTAGAAATCTGTACTGAGGATCATGGAGAGGATACAAATGTCGGTGATGGAGAAGATGTAGAAGGAAATGAAGATGAAAAACAAGAAGCACAAGAGGAATAAGATCAAAAAGAATTATAAAACTTTCCATTTTCGTAATAGAGGCAGTTTAGCATTAATGATCACTGAAAACATTCGTTTCATCAGTTTTCACAGGTTCTTTTGCCTTCGCCATATTGGTCCGCCGGTTTTAATTTTTAAGTTTTGCGAAAAAAATTCTGATCAGAAGCCTCATAAACGGCATTATACCCATTTTTGGCCATATTGGGGAAGATTTTTGATATTTTGGCCAGGTTTTCAGCATTTTGGTCCACTGTGCGACGTCACGGATTCTCCGAGGTACGAACTATAGGAATGTTTCATTACTAACTGTATTATGTGCCTTAGTTTAATTTTCTCCCAACGATAATCTTTCTTTAACATAATTTCGATTGTATCCCTATACATGACAACACGTAAATGTAGCTGGTGGTTATAATTAAACTTCCCCTATTTAACGCTTTATAACACGGAAACTAACTACCGTACGAGGGCCAGACTTGGTAGCATTAATGTCAAGGACGTGGGGAAGAGACATAATGCAGAAGTAGTTCAATTGAAACACTTTTAATGTGCTACTGCGGTACATCATACCATTACATACCGGTGCGATTACTGCTACAAAAGGACCTCAATATGGCGCCCAGACGTGTCCAGGAGAGTCTGAAAGGGCATGATTTCATTCTGCACGGCAGAACGAAGCATGTCCGTACGTATGGTGGCTACCTCTCTTGACTCTTGATATGTTGCTCTTCAGATCACCACATGTGTGAATGTTCCTCGCGTAAACCCTGTCCTTCAGATAGCCCCGCAACCAAAAATCACAGAGAATGAGATCACGTGATTGTGCCAGCCAAACGTTTGGAAACGATAGGCTGATGATTCGATCGTTTCCAAATGTGTTTCGGAGAAGCAGGCGAGCTTCACGAACGGTATGAGGTGGGGCCCCATTTGGCACGAAAACTGTTGATTTCAATGCGTCTCAGTTCTATAGGGCGGCTACGACATGCTGGCGAAGCATATCGTAGTCGCGGTGGCCCGCCACACTGCACGTCTTTGGTCTTTGAGCGCCAACCTGTTCAAAAACGAAGGGGCCAATGATGAACGTAACCATGAAGCCACACCATACCGTGACACGTTCCCCATACACAGGAACTTCATGCACAGTGACTGGAGGTGAAGATCCCTTCACTCGGAGATTCTGTGTGTTCGCTTCACCCGCCACAGAAAATTGAGCTTCGTCTGTCCATAGGAAGGTCCAGAGCCAGCCCTCGTCAACTTCAATCCTTGCGAGAAAGTGTAGAGCGAAGTAAGTGAGTCGTTGCGCGTCCTGTGGTGCAACCTGCTGTACGGATACTATGAATGGTTCGAAGCACCTTCCATACTGTGGACCACGGGATGTTCAACTGTCGTGACACAGCAAGCGCATTGCCTGGCGTTTGGGAATTGCGCGCAGCGTTGTCTGCCATAGCAACGATTTCATCAACCACCTGGGGTGCAAACGTTCGTCGGTCTCTTCTCGGAGCGACGCCAAGTTCTCCAATTGACTCGAACTTCTTCTTCATGCTCCTCACAGCAGGTGGACAAAGAGGACCCTTCCGTAATCCTTTCAGCCGGCGATATTCTCGTTGGATATTGGTTTCTAACCACGTATTAACTATCCTATATGCACTTCTTTCTAATACGACATTGCGTTGTGTTATCTGTCGGGTAACAAATGCTATTTTTATTCCCCAGTGGGAAGAATTTGTTTCAATCATATTTTCTTGAATTCTGTAGACAGTGTCGCTGAAGGCAGTTCGTTTGTAAACTGAGACAATTTATCAGACGACAACTGATTTGTATTTTCAGTATTTTTGTATGTAATTTTCCTCATAACAGTATGCTTTATTTAAAGTGTACATGTTGACATGATCTGCATACTACAAGCTAGATTTTAACATCTTCGGGCATAAACCTCTCGTCATCTGGTGGCTGTTAAGTCTTGCCTTGGGGCTTCACTGCACTGCTGACCGGTTGACACTTTGTTTCTTTATAAACGCTTTGAGGATCTTGTAACACGACTAATCTGATGTATGTTCATACACTTTGATGTTGTATTTTTAAATATAATTGAGCTGTGGTGATTCTAATATTGGCGGTATGGCTTTCCGCTGGCGTCATTAGCTGCTTGGGTTTCCAATGTCGAGTCGATCTTGTGTCGCTAAGGTCTTTGGTCGAGGTGTGTGTTGTTAGCTTGGCGAGGCCTGTGTAGGCCAGTTGGCTGAAGGGTACGTCGCTGGCAAGTTGTGGCTTTTCGGGGACTCCGGCTGTCCGGCGCAGATACCGAGGAATGGGGTGAGGTTAAATCCGTCGGGGACAAGACTGGCCGGCTCGCTTGAGAATTGGTAGCGGCGAGCGGTGCGTGGAGAGAATGACGTCACATGAAACCTGATCGACAACTTCCCGGGCTACTCTGAACCTCGAACCTCGAAGGTCGTCTGTGCGGCTTGGAGGCAATAACCCTTTGACTGGAATCCTTCAAGCCGTGGTTCCTTCTTACTCAAATGGAGTTAAGGGGTGTTTTCTTATTTTGAGCACTTGTTATTGTAAAGCCATACCAAATTGTGTTCTAGGCCATATTTCGTGCAAGTGTAAGAGTATTGCCTGTGGCAGGTTTCATGAAGGGAATAACTTGTGGGTCGATCTGTAGACTATGGCCGGCCGGAGTGGCCGAGCAGTTCTAGGCGCTTCAGTATGGAACCACGCGACCGCTACGGTCGCAGGTTCGAATCCTGCTTCGGGCATGGATGTGTGTGATGTCCTTAGGTTAGTTAGGTTTAAGTAGTTCTAAGTTCTAGGGGACTGATGACCTCAGATGTTAAGTCCCATAGTGCTCAGAGCCATTTGAACCATTTCTGTAGACTATGGGAGACAAGGTGGTATATGCGTACGTTTGTGTCATTGAAGTAGCGGGTGCTGACGTAATTGGTAGTGAATATTAGTAATTTTAAGGAGTGTTAAATTTAATCTATTGGTACCCGCTTGCCATTAATCTATATATTTCCATTTTACTGTCCGCCTCCGGTAGCTGAATGATCAGCGCGACAGAATGTCAATCCTAAGGGCCCGGGTTCGATTTTCTCCGCTTAGGGACTGAGTGTTGTATTGTACTAATCATCATCATTTCATCCCCATCGACGTGCAGGTCGCCGAAGTGGCGTCAAATCGAAAGACTTGCACCCGGTGAACGGTTTACCCGAAGGGAGGCCCTAGTCACACGACATTTATTTTTTCCTTTTTACTCGCCGGCCATTCTTGTGTGAAGCCTTATTTCCGCAGATTACTGTTCCCTTTTCTTCTGTGCTGGCAGCGTAACTTTAGCGGTAAACGGTGCGTTCCTGTTCCCTGGGCCATGAGCAGACGCGTGTTTGTTTGTGGGCACTCCGATCGTCGCACGGTGTCAGGGTTGGTCGGTAGTCGGCCGCCCCCTCCTAGCTTCGTCGGTGTGACTCAAGTAAAGTTGACCATTTCATTCGTGCCACGGCGGTGTGTCGCCGTTCGTGCGGGGACCAGTCGTTTTGTGAATTTAAGGAGCTCAGGTGCTTAAAGCGTGTTTGCCAAGCCTGAGGTTTTCTCCTCATTATACCTCTGTAACTGTTCTTTCAAGCTGGCACCCTTATCACTATTTCTCAGGGTGTGCAGTTTAAGACCTGTTACTTATCGAGATAAAGTGGCGAACGTTACCTTGATCCACAATCATTAACTACTACACTTGCGAAATTTGGCTATTCGTTCCTTGTTGCCGTTTGCTGTAACTCTCAGCTTACTTTGAATTTTGGGCAGTTGTTTGGTTATTAAGGATTGTGTCAACGTTTCTGCTGGTCTGTGCCAAGTTCAAGTACATTTCAATTGCATATACTTCTACTTATCCTCAAATCTGAGCGATTGTATATTTATTAAGCCTTCTACATCTACATCTACATTTATACTCCGCAAGCCACCCAAAGGTGTGTGGCGGAGGGCATTTTACGTGCCACTGTCATTACCTCCCTTTCCTGTTCCAGCCGCGTATGGTTCGCGGGAAGAACGACTGTCTGAAAGCCTCCGTGCGCGCTCTAATCTCTCTAATTTTACATTCGTGATCTCCTCGGGAGGTATAAGTAGGGGGAAGCAATATATTCGATACCTCATCCAGAAACGCACCCTCTCGAAACCTGGCGAGCAATCTACACCGCGATGCAGAGCTCCTCTCTTGCAGAGTCTGCCACTTGAGTTTATTAAACATCTCCGTAACGCTATCACGGTTGTTGTTAATGTTTGCTTGCGAGATATAGGTGGCCATTTATGTTTAAATTTTATACCTTTCTAGTTGGTCTGTTTGAGGGACTGTATAGTTTTTTGGTTTAGGAGATTTTTATTAAGGGTTATGCATTGCTGAGCGGCCTACCATCAGATTCAATCAGTGGCGTGTCTTGTGAGCAACCCAGGATTTGTTTGAGTGTTTTCGACTGTGTAACGGTCAGTTAGGCTTGAAATTTGTTAGTACATTTAACAGTTATTGTAATTCATTTGGCTGATAAAATTTTGTTGACCCTGCTTGCAGCCACGCTCAGTTGATGTAACCTTTGTTTTTGGGAACTCTGTACTTACGATTTTAAAGTCCTGTTCTTAACGATACAGTTGTTAAGGTTGTTTTAATTGAATTGAGCAATTATTAGTACATTTAACAGCTGTTACTGCAATTCATCTGACTGATAGATCGTTTGTTGAACCTGCTTGCAGCCACGCCTCCAGTTGATGTAACAGTTTGTTTTCCGGAGTTTTGTACTTGCGGTTTTCATGTCCTGGTTTTAATGGTATTATTGCTAAAATGTTCTAAAAAAAGAATGTGATTCTGTTCAAACTTTGCTCAAATTTCTGATTCCTTTAATAAGTTCGTAAATTGTAATGTTAATATTACCACTAAGTAATAAAATGTAGTACACGAAATAACAGATGACAAATGTGTGCGTCCACCTATGTTTTCCCTTCCGCTATCCCAGCCTAGTTAAGAGGAATCAATAATATTGCATTTCGCAATTTCGTGTTTGACTTTCAATGTGTGATTTTCAATGGCTGATTTATGTATTTAATGTCACTGATCTGAAGATGTTGATTCTGTGACGCATGATGAATATACAGTAAAAAGATTTACGATCAAAGCAATCCTCCTAATCACTGCGCGCCAATCTACAGTGCTCACTTATCTCTATTGATGGTTTCTTCCTCACGTCGTGAGGAGATGGTGAAGCCAGGTGCCACACACAAGCATTTATGATTTATGGAATGTCTGCAATGTGAACGTAGCAAGATGAAAGTGCATAATAACCGACAGAGCAGAGAAACGCTGAATCCATCTCAAGTAAAATAAAGGTGACGTGATTTCCCAGAGCATCAGTGCAACAAACCATGCTATGTGTGACGTTAGTGATGGCACCTATGAGCTCCAACCCAAATGAATACTCTTCTTTCTTGAAAGGTTGCTCTCTGTGACTCGAGGGTCTGTTGAGGACCGGCCAGCGTCAATAGCTCTCCCGAGAGGATAATAAACATCCTTCTTACTGGTCAGAATGGGAGATGAGTTGAAACTCAGTGCATCGAACTGGTGTCTGTTGAAAAGTTCAACCGAGAAACAATTAAAATGGTGTAGGGCGTTGTCTTCTTGAATGATAATTTCATAACCTGTTCAGTCAGGTGTATACGAGTACATACAGGGTGAGTCAGTAACTATTGCCACCAAGAATAATTCCGAAAGTATGATAGGAGCTGAAAAGCTTCTGGGACAAAAGTTGCATAGGACAACGGGGGCCATAACATGACGGTTTTTTTGTTGCTAGATGGGGTCGCTTCAGAGACATGAAGGTCAACTTCGTTTTTTTTTTCGATGGGATGCTATAGTTTGGTACTTATTTTCTGATAGCGGCTATCGAGAGTCCACTGATGTGTAACAGTAAGGTCCTTGAAGGTCAGCGAAGGTCACAAAGGTGGCATGAACGTCCATTTACAGAAGGTGTTTGAAGTGATGACCACAGTTACTCCTTATCACATCGGCACTTATCGGCTTCGCTCTGACAATACTCTCCCGAATATCTTCAGGTGTAGTTGGCATATATTTATAAACAATGTCTTTTACGAATCCCCACAAGAAAAATCCAGAGGCGTCAAGTCTGGGGATCGAGCCGGCCACGACACATCTCCTCCGCGTCCAATCCAACGATTTGGGAACTGTCTCTGCAACTCATTGGCGAAAAATGTGCCGGATACCCATCCTGTTGATACCACATTCTGTTCCTTCTTTCTAAAGGTATTTCTTCCAATAACAGTCCTGTTTCTTGCAGGTAGGTGGTGTACTTCCTACCACTAAGATATCCTTCGATGAAATAGGGGCCTATAATTCTGTCCTCCAGAATCCCACACCGACCACGATTTTTGGTGTCCAACTTGCCGCAGCCAACATGGATTTACAGTTGCGCAATAATGCATGTTATGCAAATTGACATCTCCATGATTCGCGAATGTAGCCTCGTCAGTAAATAAAATCAAATTATTACATGTGTCATCAATCTCAATCTGAAGGTGAGCCCATCGGCAGAATTAAAAGCGACGCATACAATCCGTACGAGTTAATTCTTGGTGGGGACTGATATGGTAAGGATGATTTTTATGGCGATGCAGAACACGAACAAAACTACTCTGGCTCATGCCAGATTCCCTTGCAATTTGACGTGAACTAACACAAGGATCTCGAACCACAGTGGCAAGAGTACCAGTTTCCGTTTCCTCGTTAGTAACTTCCCTTTGCCGGATATGTTTCCGATGAGTTTAAGATCCAGTTGTTCTCAATTTATCATACACATATTCAAATGAACGACGTGTAGGGCGAGTACGTTGAGAATTTCTTGCAACTTATAAGTCTCTAGCTCTCACTGAATTTCGTTGGCATTCTCCGTAAATGAGAAGCATACCGACTAGTTCTTCGAAGGAATACATCGTTCACATTCGCTTGATTCGACAATACTAGTCTTATCGTTCCTATTAGTGTTGTATTGCGAAACCGTCGAATTGTGTTTTCATGGCAATGGCACATTAGATGGATACGCCGTATTCGGCGAATATTTACTATTTGTCCGATATACGAGAGAGAATTGTCAGAGCATGTGCTTCGATAAGTGCCGAAGTGATAATGAATACTACTCAATCCATGGCAAGAAGATTGCAGCACTGCATTGGTACCAATAGTCATCACTTCGAACACCTTCTGTAAATGGACGTTCATGCCACCTTTTTGACCTTCGTTGACCTTCAAAGACCTTACTGTAACACATCATTGGATTAGTCTCGATAGCCGCTATCAGAAAATAAGTACTAAACTATAGCATAGCATTTAAAAATACAAAGTTGACCGTCGTATCTCTGACGCGACCTCACCTAGCAACAAACAACCAACGTCATATAATGGCCCCCGTTGTTCCATGCAACATTTGTCCCACAAACTTTTCACCTTTTATCGTACTTTCGGAGTTATTCTAAGTGGCAATAGTTAGTGACTCACCCTGTATATAAGCATAAAGTTACCAAACTCTCACAAACACACACGCGCGCGCGCGCGCGCGCTCGCTTGTGTCAACGTGCATTCATGTGCAAAGACATTGCCTCGTCCAAAAATATCCCTTTCACAGCTGTCTGAAACACGCCATCACCTTCGGGTCTCAAACTGAATCACAACACGTCTAGGGTCATTTTCAAAGTTATAGCGGGATTCGTTCATGAAGAGAACGATCTTAAATGATCTACAGGGTAGTGGAGATGTAAACGTGCTTACTATAAACGCTTCCTCCAGTGATGGTGAGCAGTCAGGTATTGTTAGTCACCTGCATAAGTAAGTTACCAACCTCATTAAGCATTCCGCCCAAGGTATAAGATGGCATCACTTTTTCCATACTTTCTGAGAAGGCGTAGCATAGTCGGCCTCGGATCGTAGCTCTGTTTTCACCAGTGCGCAACAGCTACGTTATCGTCAGTGAGTGTCTTAGCTCTCGGCCACTCTTATCTGAACATTCAGGATGCTGAATCTGTGACTGTTATTATTATTATTATCGTTATTATTATTATTATTATTATTATTATTATTATTATTATTTCATATCAGCGCACACTCCGCTGCAGAGTGAAAATCTCATTCTGGATTATTATTATTGCTACAGTCTATGAACGCAGAAGGATGAACACTTAACTGCCTCTCTGTTTGACCAGCACCCACAACATCTATTGTCTTCTTACCGTCAAATATGCAGTTCCCTACTGCGAACGGATTACACAAGTGCATCGGAATGCCGCTGATTTGCATAGAATCTACATCGAAGAACATTGCTCGGGAGCACACTCCAGAAGCTTTAGGGCGGCACTTACCTGTTTCGTAACGTAGGATTGAAAAACTTCTGAATGGGATAAGCCTTTTATTCGGTACAACAGTTCATCGCATTACGTTAGAGACTTGCAATATAATGCGTTCATTAATATCTGTACTGTTTGATTTAAACAATTAAAACTGCACCAGTTACTTAACTTTTCATGCTTAGCGCAACGCATTTTGAGAACTTAGTCTCTTTGTCAAGTGCATCTGCGCATTTGTTTACATGTTCTCATGTGTGATTTTCTGCTTCTCTACAAAGATATTACGATAATATGGCTTCAGACGCTTTGTGAAATCATTATGTCGTAATATATTTGTAGCATATATTAAAAACAAACCGTGTAAATGATGATTTGTGTGTGTGTGTGTGTGTGTGTGTGTGTGTGTGTGTGTGTGTGTGTGATATTCTGGATAATGGATAATGGAGGAGGCACAATACCTGTGCTGTATAATGGAGTAGGCACAATACCTGTAAGTAGACAAACAAAAATATCATTTCTAACATGGGCATTTAAAAACACTCAGTGATTTAGACTGTTCAATTTTCCGATTGAAGTACAACTTCAAAAAGACGCAAGGGGGGTGGAAAATCACACACGCAAACATCACCAAAAATATTCATGTAAAAAAAAATGCGCAAATGCAGTTGGCAATTAGAATAAATTCTCGAAACGCGTTGTGCTAGGCATGAAAAAATAAGTAACTGGTGTAGTTTTCATTACGTAAATTATGAATGACACAGTTGCAGGCTTTCTTGAAACATCGAATATGATGAAAGAATTTCAGAAATAAAGTGTATGTGCGGCTGTGTATCTGTTTTGTGTTTTTCAAACTTTTATATCACCGCTTTTATTCTCATTCAATGCCCACGTAGCTTTAGATCAGATGGTTCAATGGAACCTGAAGAATTGAGTTAAATTAAGAGATGTCTCTATTGTTCGACTATTGAGGCAGATTGTACACACGTCACAAATGATAGCAGTAGAGAGCATCAACCAACAACCTCGCTGTGTTGCTAGCAGTAGGGAAAAATAAGATAAGTGTCGACTCTCAAAGTGCAGATACCTTGGCCCACTGTATCTTTGCAGAAAACGAATGTCTCGATTTAAGATACTACTGCTGTTTTTCGACATCGATTTTCTGAGACAGACGTTTGTTTCCGATAAACCATTTGCTTTGCAGAATACTTAAATGACAGGATCCAGTAAAAAGAGTGGCGTATTGCACTGATTTAAAAAAGGTTTGCTTTTTGAAGTTCCTTCAGTGGGGCTGTGAACTAGCAGCAATAAGAATGCAGACTTCCATCCTTTGATTTTTTTTAAGAAACTAAAATATTACACAGCAAATTTTTAATCAGACAAATTAACAATGCTTTTGCTTTGTTGGGACGGTATTGAATTCGGATGAAGACAATTTTGAGAGGAAAATACGTGAAAAAGAATGTGAGATGAGGGGAAAGAATGATAGTAGTGTTTCGGGGTTAGATGAGTAGTATTGCACTTAGACAGGAACATAGTGAGAGCCTTAGTTTGAGATGGAACAGGTCTCGGGAATTATTTCGTCATCTGGCAGAATGAAGTGGTTAAATTTGCAACGGGTAATAATCTCTACTGTTTGTACATTAAAGGAACGTACGATGTGTTGATAAATGCGCAGTAGTAGACGAGTATTCACTAGGAAGGATGGGAGTGTTAGCGTAAGGTGTTGGCAGTCAGATTTACAGGAGTGTAGGAGAAGTGGACGTGTCTTAGATGCTTTAGAAA
The DNA here is from genome assembly GCF_023864345.2 of Schistocerca serialis cubense. NCBI lineage: Eukaryota > Metazoa > Arthropoda > Insecta > Orthoptera > Acrididae > Schistocerca > Schistocerca serialis. The sequence goes on along the minus strand of NC_064639.1, from coordinate 421,058,719 downwards.
ATATGGGAATTTTATCAAGCGGTATCGAAGTTTTATCAACAGGTAGAAAACACGGGCGGAATATGACAGTTGAAGGCAGAAACTGAGGCAGAATGCTTCTTCTTCAGCGATTTCTAGGGAATGGCAAAACTTCATAATGGCGAAGGTCCATGCAACATTTGCGTTAGTGATGATGGGCGAAGTAAATGTAAATGTCGTGTGACTAGGGCCTCCCGTCGGGTAGACCGCTCACCGGGTGTGTCTTTCGATTTAACGCCACTTCGGGGACTTGCGCGTCGATGGGGATGAAATGACGACGATTACGACAACACAACACCCAGTCCCTGAGCGGAGAAAATCTCCGACCCAGACGGGAATCGAACTCGGACCATTCAGCTCCCGGGGGCGGACACTGGGTGAGGTTTTTGGATCGGTGTATGAACAAATCGTGAGATTTAGTAACTCGTGTTTGACTGATTCAGGTTTTAGTCGCTTGTGAGCTCTTTTTTTATGGGTACTTGAATCAGATTCCAAGTTTTTTTATTTAGTATTGATCCTAGACGATTTAGTATGGACTGGAAGGTTGTGCACGTTACGTATATGTCTCAGGGATCAAATGCATGTGTGCTTTTTCCCATAATAATTGACTAACAAATCGGTTATACAAAGGTAACATTCGATGCAGAAGAGATGAAACAGTTGAAATGAAGCGATCGTGGTGATGAATCGAGGATGAAGTGGGTGACAAAGAAGGTGGCGTGGTGAGTATATTAGAATAGATACACAGGAGGGATGCTTTTAGAATGTCAACTGTGTATGGTAGATGAAGGAGCTGGGATAGGATGGGTCATTAGGACACATCTCCAGTTGGATTACGATGCAGAATTTGACTGGCCGGAGTGGCGGAGCGGTTCTAGGCGCTACAGTCTGCCTGGGGCATGGATGTGTGTGATGTCCTTAGGTTAGTTAGGTTTAAGTAGTTCTAAGTTCTAGGAGACTTATAACCTCAGAAGTTGAGTCCCATAGTGCTCAGAGCCATTTGAACCATTTTTTGCAGAATTTGGTGTTGTTTGGAGTGGTACATACTCTGCACAGTCACCCTTTAAGGAAGCAATTACACAGATGCAACTGATTTCAAGCACACTCCATTGGCTAGAATGATATACACGGAGGTGACAAAAGTCGTGGAATATGTACTAGCATCGTCTGTGACCTCCTTTTTCCCGGTTTAGTGCAGCAACTCGACGCGGCATGAACCCCTGCAGAAATACTGAGCTATGCTATCTCTACAGCCGTCCATAATTTCGGAAATGTTGCCGGTGCAGGATTTTGTGCACGAACTGACCTCTCGATATTGTCCCATAAATGCTCGATGGGATTCATGTCGGATGATCTGGTTGGACAAATCATTCGCCCTAATTGTCCAGAAAGTTCTTCAAACCAATCGCGAATAATTGTAGCCGGTGACATGGAGCATTGTCATCCATAAAAATTCCATCATTGTTTGAGAACATGAAGTCCACGAATGGCTGCAAATGGTCTCCAAGAAGCCGAACATAACCATTTCCAGTCAATGATTGGTTCAGTTGGACCAGACGACCCAGTCCGTTCAATTTAAACACAGCCCGCACCATTATGGAGCCACCACTAGCTCGCACAGTGCCTTGTTGACAACTTGGGTCCATGGCTTCATAGAGTCTGCGCCACACTCTAACCCTACCATCAGCTTTTACCAACTGAAACTAGAACGCATTTGACCAGGTTCAAACAGTATGGTCACGAACACAGGAGAGACGCTACCACTGCTGACGGCTCACCTCCAACTGCGCAACGCTACGCGCTGTTCACATCCAACTGCCCAAAACTACAATAGCAAATATTCCAACAATGCAAACCAGCCACAGACTGCACACAGCACAGCCAGTGATTTTCATACAGAGCGCTACGTGACGTTACCAACATAACAACCTAAACAGCCTACTTACACACTGATTCACGGATCTTGATGAAGATTGATTGAAGGCTAATGGATCAGTAGGTAAGAACACGGACAAGTGAGGGTAATGAAGCACCTTTTATTGCTAAAAATCAGTTAATTACGGGGACGGTGCAGAATCAAAATGATTTATGATATCTAATAATTATTATGTGATAAAGAATACAGCATTCCGATGAACTTCTTCAGTATGTTACTGAAGACAAGACGCGTACAGGATAAGCTGCCACACTGGCACCCTCTGACTGCATATTGTGAGCATGTGCTGCGCCACATATTGCCTGCACGGGTTCTTGCTGTAGAAGATATTAAAAGCTAAACTAACTTCCATCCAAGGAAGAGGACATAATAAATCTTATAGGACTGTGGCTACTATAGACTTGCAGTTTTACATTAACCTTTGTGTTTACCAGCGCTTTATTTATTGTTTTTCCAGCCGCCACAGGAGGAACGATACAAAAAGGTAACATCCCGTCGATTTCGAGGTTACTAGTGACAGAGAATCTGTCATTTCCCACATAAGATTGTACAGATTTTAAAATAAGTAATTTACTCTTTTCCAAAACATGAATACTACGCTAGCCTCCAAAGGCTATCCAGTACCCTTGAGCTTGGAACCAAGATGGTGGAAAAAATTCTTTTTGAAACGTCAATTAACTGCGTCGTGAATGCAATATTTATTGACGACGAGTTTGTCATGTTATCATTCTCAAATATAAATACATATCAGATGGCTAGGAACAATACAGGACTGTACACTCACGTTAGAATGCATGAGTAAGTGTGACAATGCGTCATATTGGATATTGAGTATACGGTACAAATAAGGTAGTTGCGTAAATGCCATTGCACTCAAAACCTTATAGCAATCATCCATCACGTTATACGCCATATTTGTGTGGCATTCATCGACCAATCTATGATATTACATCTAATTTTGGTTTTTGTAGATCGGCTTGAGAGTGATATTATGACCAAAGCTAGTTGTTAACAAACGTTTTTATTCCAAGAAATCGATGAGTTACAGCTTTTAATTTTTTTCCATTAATGATTTGACACATCAGCTATATGTCACTGTTTTAAAACGAGTAGTTTCTGTCAAAGGACTCACGTATTAAAAACGGGATTAACTACAGTACAAGTTTGGACGTGGCAAACTGTTTTTGTACCAAATTATCATTTTTCAAAAATCAATATTATATTCAAAAAGCAGCTTCTTTATGTTACAATAATGAGTTTCTACCGTCTTAACATCTCAAGATGCCATGATGTCGTAATCGATTAGTTGCTCTCCAGTAGGACCAAACGCCTTTGTATATACCAGTGATGTGCTTTCTACCACAATGCATGTAGAATATAAACTGAAAATACAAATTATTGTAATGCTATTACTTCCACAGTGTACCTTTAGGTGAACTATATATATTTTGTTGTCTTCACTTCAGATTATTGACAGGATATTTACGAAGAATTACTGAGATAAGTTATTTCTTCTTTCCCCTTTGTTTATCTACTGCTCCCATTATTTCGTGCCTGGCCTCCGGTCGATAATAAAGTTTGTAACAGACCTGCATACGATTTACATTTCGTACAACCAATCATAGTGCCAACTGGAATTTAACATTATTTTCGATAGTATCTCAACATCCCCAGAATTATCAAAATTATCTACGTAAAAATCCGTTGAAAGACACAAGACTGCAGAGAGTGTGGGTCAAGTAAGAAAAGCTACATAAAAACGGTTGGTGGAACAAAAACTCTTAGGGGCGACCATAAATAGTAATTGAATTTACTGCTCTGCTATCTGGCGTTGAAAAAGTTATTACTTAAAGATAGTACTGTTTTTAAGAACATGGCAACATATATATATTTTGTGCTATAATCCAACTGCTAGCAAAACGTAAAGAATAAGTATTCATTTAACCTTTGCATTTTACACGTTAAGTGGGAAACCTATGCTGAGGAACAAGATACGATCTGATGCTTTTTTCTAGAGATGCAGCTCGATCGCGATGTGCGGGAATCATCTGCGGCTTTTCTGTGGAGAATAAACTCAACCGTTGTCGCGAACGATGTTAGCTGCGGGGAGTGGATATCGCGATAGCTGGACTTACAAAGGAACATCAACTTGATCTCATATTTTAAGGAGAAAAAGGAAGCCGACCGGAGTGGCTGAGCGGTTCTAGGTGCTTCAGTCTGGAACCGCGCGACCGCTACGGTCGCAGGTTTGAATCCTGCCTCGGGCATGGATGTGTGTGATTTCCTTAGGGTAGTTAGGTTTAAGTAGTTCTAAGTTCTGTTAAGTCCCATAGTGCTCAGAGACATTTTTTTGAGAAAAAGTACACTTGCATGATATTAGTGCCAGCAATCGATCCCGCGCGAAAATTTGCGTCATAATTCTCAGTTCTGACCTTTTGATTACAGAGCTTGTAAACTTGGCGCGCACCGGTTGTTTGTCACTCGCTCCGCCCTATTGCAGCGGCTTAACGTGTGAGGGCCAAGTGCTGTACCGTAGAGTGAGTAGGAGTTTCTAGAACATAGTCTCGGTGAACCAACAAGCGATAGTACGGCACCTCCAGAAGCGGTAAAGAATGACGGTCAAATTGCAATGTTCAAACGTCAAAGAAGGAGAACCACTGAAAGTCATGACTATTAAATATCATTACATGCTGCTAATGGACTTATATGGAAGGCAAACTAAAGCTTCTGGGGATTTCTTTCTGCTGTTATTCACACCTTTAAGTTTTGTTGCAGCAATCATAGACAACTTCATGAATAAAGACGTGCTAGATATAGAGCAAAATAGTGGACTGGCGTTCGATGTTTCTTTACGTAAGGACGGCGAGGACGATCACCACAGCCACATTCGTCGAACAGCTTTACTGGTACGGCAGGGTAGGGATTTAAAAACGAGGAGGTAAGCTATGGTGAAGCCTGCTGTAAAGATGTAATATTGTCGGATATCATTTTGCCGCTCTCCATAACAGAGGAGTATTTGAAACGAGCTATCGCCTTTTGGAAAAGTGGAAAGAAGAGAAATCTTTCTGGAGCGCCAAAAGGAACTTTTAATTCATAAAACACTGAGCAGAAGATACTGCAGTTTCTGTACTGCTGTACCATCAGTTGGAACCAGCTGGATTATTTGGCTTGCGCTTACTCGTGGGTTTTGTCCGCAGATTTGACAACTCGTCACAACTTCTGAGCATCGATGTGAACTTCGAACAGTGTAACAACAAGCTCCGAATGCAATCTCTTCTTTATGTGCACCAGTATTTCGGCCGGTTTCCTAGTTCGCTTGGTATGGAAGCGGCTCCACCAGTGACCGGTCAGATAGCTTTGAACATCCAGTGAAATACTGTTTTGACATTGGTAACATGCTGTGTTCATCGTGTCGCATTGCACAGTTTCTCATCTGTAGGTCGTACTGAGATCTCTTTGCATTGAATACTTTGATGTAGCGATTCACAAACACAATGTAAATGATTGATATGAAAGAGTGCGTAGTTAAAGAAGTAGCGTATCTCCGTTTAATTATTAACATCGCTGTTATGCGTTATTTGTTTTGGATTTTAAACCTGGCACTGTGAAAGTGAAGTACACTTGCAGGAAATACGCTGTTCTTCAACGTGATTCGCATGATTAAATTCTAAATCGAAAATCATTAACTTCAATCACTAAAGTTCTTCAGTTGCCTAGTTTTATTCATTTTGATTTTGAGACACGTAGTTTACAAATAATTTTTCATGTAAAATAATGTGTTCTCGAACAAAATTTCGAAATACGTTGGACAGTTGTGTCCATCTTCCGCCTATCTTTCTCAAGCTTTCAGCATCTCGACAACAGGAGAGCTCTGTTTGTCACTCCACTGTACAGTACTTCGCGCTCGGGCATTTGGCGACTGCAGTGGAGCGGACTGAGTGACAAGCACACGGTCCACGCGGAAGTTTAAAAAGCTTACCTTTACAAGATCATAACTGCGTATTGTCATTTTTATGTCCCAAATTTTCCAACAGGGTCGATTTTTGTGACTAATATCGTGCTAGTGTGCTCTTTTCTCATTAAAATATTAGGTCAAGCTGGCGATGTTTCCTTGTTAGTCTTGTACCTGGCCGCTCTCAAACAAGTAATGACTGTTTCTCTGCTGCAGCACCTCCACTGGCAGCTGACATATCAGTTACGAGAAGTGCAGTCATAAAAGTTTAACAACCGAGCGAGGTGACGCAGTGGTTAGCGCACTGGACTCGCATTCTGTAACAGAGAGTGGGAGAAAGTTTTGTAGACTACTTCGTACATTTCAGTCAGGAAGGCTGGGCTACAGTGTGGTGCAGCAGCTGCCGTCATAAGAAAGCTTGACAGGAGCTGAAATGATTAGCGAACACGTAAATACAGCAAACATACGTTTTACTTAACTTATAGCTTTCACCAAGCGTTACAAAGGAACATGACGCAAGAACGAACAGCAATAAAGTCCAGCTATTACAAGGAACAAATTAAAGAGCATCGTGCAGTGTGAGGCTCCTGCTGCTAATACAAGAGCGAACTGTCGAAGCCTGACTAAGACTGAAGACTGTCGAAGACTGTGACGGACAATGAGACTGGGACGTGCAGCTGCCGCCAGCCACCCTGCATCGCGGCGGCAGAGGGCGTTCCTAGTTAGAGGCGCTGAAGGAGTGGGCGTGCATCACCGGACCGGCCGGTATTTGCTGGTACTAAATTGTCTGGATCTCCTAAGTGAAGGAAATCTGCTACCTGGGATCCAAACATACACTTCACGGACGAAGGAAGGAAGACATAAAATGCAGACAAGCACAGGCAACGAGAGCATTCTTAGCCAAAAGAAGTCAATAGTATCAAACATCGGCTTAAATTTGAGGAAGAAATTTCTAGGAATGTACGTTTGAAGCACAGCCAGGGACTGTTCGAGAATATTTTTCCAGACAAGCGACATATCGCTTAGCGCCCGTCTCCCAGACATTAGTTGCCTGTCCTTGGGCACTTGGTAAGAACTGTAAAAATAAACCGAAATGCAGTTATCGAACAAATTTGTTAATTTTTCTTTTAAAATAAATAACATGTCGCCATTTTTCTTCCCTGTAATGGAAATAAATTTCTGAATCTTGTTCCATTACTAAATATTAAAAGAACGAACAACTCATTTTCGCACGCTGATCACCCAGAGCATTATGACCACCTAACGAATAGCCGATATGTCCACCTTTGCTACGGATAACACGTTGCGGTATGGAATCAATGAGGCCTTCGTAGGTTGCTGGAGGGAGTTGGCACCACATCTGCACACATACAAGTCATGCAATTCTTGTAAATTTCGGGGAGGGGGCGATGAGCTCTCACATCATGCGATCACATCCCAGCTGTTTTCAAGTCTGACAAGTTGGGGGGGGGGGGGGGGGGCAGCACATCAACTGGAGCTCGCCACTATGTTCCTCGAGCCACTCCATCACATTCCTAGCCTCCTGAAACGGCGGATTATCTTGTTGAAAAATGCCGCAGCCGTCGGGAAACACTATCGTCATATAACGGTCTGGGTGATCTGACACCAGTGTACATTAATCCTTGGCCACGATGGTGCCTTGCACGAGCTTCACTGGCTTCCATGGATGGTCATATGAATTTTACCCAGAGCATAATGGAGCCGCCACCAGCTTGTCTCCGTTCCGCAGTACAGCTGTCAAGGAGCTGTTCCCTGGAAGACGACGGATTCGCGCCCACCCATCAATATGATGAAGAAGGTACAGGGATTCATCAGACCACGCAAAGCTGTGCCACTGCAGCAACGTCCAGTTCCGATGGTCGCGAGCTCATTTCAGTCTTAGTTGCCGATGTGATAGTGTTAATACTGCCAAATGCATGGGTCGTTGGCTGCGAAGGTCCATTGTTAGGAGTATTCTATGCACTGTGTGTTCAGACAGACTTGTACTCTGCCCATCATTAAAGTCTGATGTTAGTTCCGCCACAGTTCGCCGCCTGTCCTGTTTTACCAGTGTGGCCAACCTACGACGTCATACATGTGTAATGAAGGGTGGCCGCCCAACCCCATGAAGTCTGGACGTGGTTTCACCTTGGTTTCGCTACTTGTTGAAGAGACGCAACACAGAACTCCTTGAACACCCGACAAGTCCTTCAGTTTTCAAAATACTCCTGCCGAGCCTCCAGGCCACCACAATCTTCCCTCGATCAAACTCCTTCCCCATTCTACACACAGACACCACGCTCACTGGTACTGCATGCTCATTTCGTGTGTCTGACTAGCCGCCACTCCTCGCCAAGTGATACTGCTCTCCTGGACGGGTTTATATCGATAGTAGGTCGGTGATCGTAATGTTCTGGCTGATCAGTGCATATTGTCATTCCGAAGTTGTTTAAAAGATTTAACTGAAAGCAGAAACACACTGTTTAATTGTACAAGTTGTGTACTACATGTGACGAAAATCCCGCCATAAATATTTGAATTTTACAAAACTTGGCGTGAAATTAGCTCAGACCTGATAAAAATAACGTAACTTGTATGCTTGCATTTGAAAAGGAGGGTGAGTGATTCTGTTATTAAAGTACCGTAATGTAAAATTTCGAAGGATGCCTAGTACAGGTATATACTGACAAGTTTTCCCTTAAATAAAGACTTTATATTGACATTTTTGTAGCCTTTAATTTAGCAAAATCTTTCAAAATAAAATCTGAATCTATTTCTTTCAATAGCCAAAGTGGATAATCCAAACAATCGTTCTTGAGATTTTTTTTAGCTAAGGTGTGTCTTCATCAACCTAAGTTTCGAAAGACTCCTTTGATCACTAGTTACAGATATAAGTAAAGTCAGAATGAATCGTAATCCCACAAAAGCATCGGGAAAAACGTCAGTAACCTTTACTTCTGTAAACTTAAAATTACGAGCGTTGTGGAGAATTTCAAGCAGGAAGAACGGGCGTTAACATCAAAAGTTCATCGTTTAGTTCCTTTCCATTAATGTCACATTCATCTCTATCACTCAACACAGTCTCATGAACCATTCTGTGACTTAGTTTTCCACTATCCCGTGCTAGAATATCATGGATATCGAACAGAAAGCTGATGCTCTTTCTATGGTTTCCCAAATGCTTAAATAAATGATTCGGTGAGCAGATAGCTTTATTGGCAGTTAGATAGAAACGGATTTCCCTTGAAGGAGGATTAAGTTTATCCTCTATCAACTGGTCCATCATAAGTAAATTGCTTCTTCACTCCTCTGGGAAGAATTTTCTTTTCTTTTTCAATGTCTGAAAGAGACCCAAGTTCGTCTGCAAGCACTTTTGCATCTGTTATCACACTGCTAAAACCCTCTTCTGATCTCATAGTCATCAAAAAACTGCTAACACTTACACCTAGACCAACAACATTCTGTAGGTTAAAACTGTGTGCCGGACTGAGACTCGAACTCGGGACCGTTGCCTTTCGCAGGAAAGTGATCGCTTGGTAGAGCACTTTCCCGCGAAAGGCAAAGGTCCCGAGTTCGAGTCTAGGTCTGGCACACAGTTTTAATGTGCCAGGAGGTTTCATATCAGCGCACACTCCGCTTCAGAGTGAAAATCTCATTCTGGAAACATTCTGTAGGTTTAAAGTGTCTCTTTGGAGAACTTTGCTGAACTGCTTGATGCTTCTTATAATATCATACCAGACCACTGAACAAAAACTAAATCTGAATTCAGGCACTCTTCTCATCTTGGGGCCCCAAACGGTCGCCTGTGTCGCTTAAAGCTGAATCGGGCCTGAGGTCAACAGTGTATGGAATGTTGGACTCTTGGAAAATCGGCGAAGAAGAGAAGGAAAGCGTCTGGGGTGTCGTGCTGTAGAAGGATGTTGAAAGTTGGTCACTTTGCCCGATAATGGGTAGGTCTTCGTCTTTTTCGGTGACAATGAATCCGCCTGTTTCCATTGCCTGCTTTGCTCCTCTGTCTCTGGATCACAGTGAATCATCCAGCACTCATCCGCGATTATTAGGCGGCTAAAGAGGCGATCTGAATTGGTCTGACACAGCCGATAAATTTTCCGCCCTGCCTCAGTTCGGCAGAAGTTCTGAATGGGTGTGAGTAGTCGCGGAACCCAGCGAGTGGCGACCTTTGGCATTTTCAAATTGTCGTCTACGCACACATACATCAGATATGTAACAGAATACTAAATGGTGTAAAAGGTTTGAAGTAAATGTGTGATTCCAACGTTGTGGACTTCCCTTTACAGCTTGGCACCCCGAGTGGCGGCTTATGTCGCTTGGCTCTTAAGCTCGTTTTTACATTAGCGATTTTCAGGTCAAAATCAGCTACCCAAAGTACGTGCGCCTTTCGTGTCTGTGAGTAAACTACCAACCAACCTCGACGCGAGTGTGTCTACGACGCCACCCATCTGAGACTTTACCGAATGTGGAGTTCTGAATTTTAGAGTATACTGCACAATGCGCATTGGGGGAATCAGGGAACTATGGCGGGATCTGCTAACATCGGAAGTTAATCTTTTCTGCCCCAGCTTATTTCTTTTCATAGAAATTGATTTCGTGCTGTCGTGTTTTCTTAATCTTTATTGTGTTCTTTGCCTTCTTTTCGTACATATTGAAAGGCTACGCAAGATCTTTCCCTACTAGTGTTCTCCCACAAGAGAGACAACATATCGGGAAAGTAAAAAGTTAACAGACAAAACACCAACACTATGAATAAATAAAAACGTGAACATACCAACGTGTTTCAATGAAAATTATTTCAACAGTGAAAAAGTCAGAATTTTTTGACGAGAAAAACAATTCTCGATGTTATTTGACACTTAGCAAGAAAACAGGATACAAAGGGTAAAGCAAAAAGGCGCTATTTACTGCGTTCTAGATATTGTTTCAAGTGTTTGCAACTACATAGTTTCTCTAGCAAATAAATGTGTATGTTCTGAAATGTTTGGTTGTAAACAATTTATCACAAAACCTTTCACAAAAACTTCCATTAAGAATTCTGCTTTGTTCATTAATAAACTTGCTCCGACATTCTGTTTCTATATTTCGATTTTTTCGTAAATGGGAAAGTACCGTTACCTCATAATCTCACTTTCACCGTTCAGATGTCAAACTGTGCAGCAGACAGCTCTCGCAACACACGCAATTTTGGCGCTGACGAGTAAACGATAATGACCACTCGAATCAGACGAGACTCAGTACAGGAATAAAACGCCAGAGGCTCTGCTGTCATCTCGAGTATTTCATTGAGACAGGGAAGTCGATCGTGTAAACGGGGCTCTAAACCGGTTCTGACGACGATGCACTGTTGCCGTTTACTTCCACTAGCTCTGCATGTATGGTTCCAGCGTTCTACTCCGCAAATATAGAAAACGGATTACCACGCGATTCTTCACTTTGTCATTGGGCTGCTGCATTTCCTTTTAATTCCTCTAGCAGTGTGCTACGGTAATCTGATTGGATTCCGCAAACGGAGATCTGCGGAGCTCCGATTCCTCCGCGACATTCACAGCGCCTTAGACAACGGCGCTCTGGTTGATGCCGTGTTCTTTGTGTTCAGAAAGGCATTTGAGACTGTCCTGCTCTGCCGCTTAATGAAAGGAAAGTACTTCTCGAGTATCGGACCAGATTTGCGGCTGTATTCAAGACTTCCACGCAGATAGAGATCAACACGTCGCTCTTAACGAGACAATATCGACAGATGCAAAGGTAATTTCCGGAGAACCCCAAGGAAGTGTAATAGGACCATTTGTGCTTACGATGTATGTATGTGATCTACTAGAAAGTGTCGGAAGCTCTTTAAGACTGCTGTCTACAAAAAGAGTTGTAACGCCAGGAGACGATTTGCGGAAAGATCTGCAGAGTATTGATGAATAGTGCAGGCTCTGACAGTTGATTCCGAACGTAATTGCACATACATGTTAGTAAATGTAGAGTCGACTGGACTATGGGAATCATTTAATTCTCTTGCACGTTAGTACCTAACAGCGTAGGAGCCAGTAATTAATTATATGTTAAAGTTTTCCATTTGCAATGTACAGCTAATCTCCGTTTAGTGAAAAAATTACCAGCTTATCAGATTTGCGACTGGACGCAGGACTTACTTGTAGACAGAACTCAACATGTCGCTCTTACCGGAACAAAATCGACAGGTGTAATTTCCGGTGTACCTCAAAAAAGTGTGACAGCGCCGTTACTGTTTACAAAATATATATATATATATATATATATATAAATGATCTAGTAGAAAACTTCGGAGGCTCTCTAAAGCTGTTAGCAGATTATGCGGTTGTCTAGAACAAAGTAGCAACGTCAGAAGATAGTAACGATTTGCAGAATGACCAGACAATTGCTCAATGGTGCAGGCTCTGGCAGTTGACCCTGAAAGTTAAAAACGTAACACATTGCGCATACATAGGAAAAGAAAGCCACTACAGTACAACTGCACTCTTGATGACAAACTGCTGGAAACAGTATCTACCATACAGTATCTAGAAGTAACTACCTAGAACAACCTTAAGTGGAGTGATCACGTAAAAGAAATTGTACGAAAAACAGATGCCACAATGAAAGTCATAGAAAGAATTTTAAGGAAATGTAACTCACTTGCCGGCCGGTGTGGCCGTGCGGTTCTAGGCGCTTCAGTCTGGAACCGCGTGATGGCTACGGTCGCAGGTTCGAATCCTGCCTCGGGCATGGATGTGTGTGCTGTCCTTACGTTAGTTAGGTTTAAGTAGTTCTAAGTTCTAGGGGACTGATGACCACAGATGTTAAGTCCCATAGTGCTCAGAGCCATTTGAACCATTTTTTTGTAACTCACCCATAAAGGAAGTCGCTCACAAGATGCTTGTTCAACAGATTCTTGAGTTTTATTCATCAATCTGGGACCCTTACTAGGTAGGGCTGATAGAAGAGATAGAGAAGATCCAATGACGAGTGGCACGTTTCGTCACGCGATCGTGCAGTCGGCACGAGAGCGTTACAGAGATTCTCAGCGAACTCCAGTGGCAGAAGCTACAAGAGATGCGTTCTGCGTCACGGAGAGGTTTCGATTGAAGTTTCGTGAGATTACTTTCCGGGAAGAGCCGCACAACACATTAATTCCATCCACATACATCTCATTGAATGATCACGACGACAAAATTCGAGATATTAGAGTAAACACAGACGCTTACTGACAATCATTCTAGGTAGGGGGAACCACTTAGTGGTACCAGAAGTACCCTTCGTCACACACCGATAGGTGGATGGTGAAGTAGGATGTGCATGTAGATGTAGTGCGGGTATTTCAATGTTTGCGAGGATTCCAAACATGTACCTTCAAACTAAAATTACTTACGTAACGTCATTGTTTTGAGCTGTTAATTAAAACTGTATGACAGCCACTCGTACCCGCACTGTTCCTTCATGTGCGATTGTTACCATTTATTTTGGTTTTTGTATAACCAAATGAAGTTACAAAACTATCATGTAGAAAGTCTTCAGAATATTAGCTTGTGAAAAAGTGGCATACTGATAACAAGGAGACTCACTTATGTTTTGCAGCTCCAATCTGTGCTAAGTGCTTATCTAAGATTTCTAACAGATTGTGGATCAGTACAACGAAAAGCTGGAACGTGACGCGCTTCTGAATGTCTGACCTTGACTGAAGCGCAATCCGCTTTGCACGTGCTTGAGGCTGAGTGGCTGTTGCCGAGTCTCGAGGTTAACAGTTAGTGAAGGCCACAGGGACCGCACCCAAAAACGGCAGCTCGGTGGGTCGTCACGTCAATAACCCTTCTCGTTCGACAACCGAAACATGTCTAATTGTGTGCACGCCTTTTAAATGTACGTGGGAGTGAAAACAAATTAGTAGTTTACACTAAACGCACGAGAACTGATTCCTTGTACCTATTACGAATATTACAATTCTTATTTTTTAAATATTATATCAGAAGAAATGTATTTACTGTTACAACGTGATTTCAAAGAAGCACTGAACTTCTCATAACTTAACGTAAAAATGGTAAAATTTGTTAGATCGTACTGTAATCGTCAGCTGCGTTATTAATTTAAAAAATGGCTCTGAGCATTATGCGACTTAACTTCTGAGGTCATCAGTCCCCTAGAACTTAGAACTACTTAAACCTAACTAACCTAAGGACATCACACACATTCAGGATTCGAACCTGCGACCGCAGCGGTCACGCGGTTCCAGACTGAAGCGCCTATAACCGCACAGTAACACCGGCGGGCCGTTATTAAGTCATTCTTGTGATTTCGATCATGTTTGTTATGTGTTCTTATGCAGCAGTTTTGCAATTACAACCCCTGTCCGATGAACATTCGGTTATATTACATTGATGGTCCAAATAGTCCATATTACTACGTCTTCAAACAGTGACTGCTCCACTAGAAAAATTAGACCAAGACAATAGATAAATCCTTAAAAATAAAGAGGCACCTAAGAATAGTTTATTTTCTGCGATCAAAAGTATGTGGCTAACACTTGATTAACAAAAGCAGGAGTTACAATGTTACGACTCACTGCGCGTAAATGATATCTCTCGCTGTTGTAGCAGAAAAACACCGTATCAAATACACGGTGCCAACCACCCATATATCGATGAATTTAGTCAGATTTAAGGTTCAAATGGTTCAAATGGCTCTGAGCACTATGGGACTTGCCATCTGAGGTCATTTGCCCCTAGAACTTAGAACTACTTAAATCTAACTAACCTAAGGACATCACACACATCCATGCCCGAGGCAGGATTCGAACCTGCGACCGTAGAGGTCACGTAGTTCCACATTGAAGCGCCTAGAACCGCTCGGCCACACCGGCCGGCCAGATTTAAGGAAATGAAAGGAAACAACGTGTTGACATGGAGATTGTAAGGGACAGAACGATAACTTCGATAAAAGATATGAGCACCAATCCGCTGCGGCCTTCGGATTGAGGAAGGACCGGAAAGGAAATGTATCATATCATTTCAAGAGAATCATCCAGGTATCTGGTTTAAGCGATTAGCGAATTATTGTTTATTTATTGATTTATTTTGGAAAATTAAGAAAAACTGAAATCTCGATGACTGGACAGAGATTTTAACTGCTATCCTCCCGAATTCACGTCACTCGGTCCCTAATATGTCTAAATTTCTTTTACTGTTCCGATACAACACTCAGTGTGGCTATCCATTTCATGCATGCCCGTGTTTTCTTCCCAGAGACAGAAGCTGCTGGAAGTTCTGTGCTCTATCAGGTACTCTACATCTACATCTATATTTCCATGAAACACCAAAGCATATGTCAAATTACTTATTTTATGTATTTCATTGCACCATATATGAAAGTTTCTTCCCGTACCACTCAAAGATCTAGAGATATTTGACATTTTTCGTCAAGTGTCCGCCGCTTTAGATCCTGGAGCTTTTGTATTATACTCCTC
The DNA here is from genome assembly GCF_023864345.2 of Schistocerca serialis cubense. Classification (NCBI taxonomy): domain Eukaryota; kingdom Metazoa; phylum Arthropoda; class Insecta; order Orthoptera; family Acrididae; genus Schistocerca; species Schistocerca serialis. The sequence goes on along the minus strand of NC_064639.1, from coordinate 421,043,335 downwards.
GGTTAGTCAAACAAGCCTTTTAAACACAAATGAGTACTCTTACTGTATGTTTAAGCAGATATCAGTGCAGTGTAACGCAAATCTCACAACATTTCTTCGAAGAAAAGTGGAATAGATTCGAGAATCGGCAACATACAGTAACAGTTTGCGCATGTTTGTCTATCCCCCTTCCTATCTCCACCTTGCTCCCCCCCTCTCCCCCGCCCCCACTCCCACTCACCACCCTTCCTGCGCCCACCACGACGCACAAGAAAATATAGCTTGCCTTCGCCCTCAATTTTAACAAAACAGTAAAATATTTAATATAAAAATAATAAGAAATAGTTCCCCCTTCCGCCCCCTTCCTCCATGAACCATGAAACTGTGATGTTGAAATGGCTAGATGCCTCAACGAAATAGATATCCGTGCCATAGGAGCATAACGGAGGTCTGTCTAACCTGTGGTTTCTGAAGAGAGGCAACAGTCTTTTCGATAGTTGCAGGGGCCACTGTCTTGATGATTAACTAGTTTGGCGTTGCAACTTTTAGCCAACGTAACCTTACCGTGTTAGCAAGGGTGCCCATACTCGGGGGCCAAAGGGGACGCAACCTCCCCCTTAGCTTTCAGGGAAAGGAAAAAATATATAGTGTAGTCAGGTGCTCTTCTTTCAAGAAACTGATTTAAAAGTAGATATTACACAAGTTCTTTACAGGGTCAGAACTGGAACTTTTTTACACGTAAATTCATCTTCCAAAGTTTTAAAAATACTCCATATCCTATGGTCTTGACACCTCCTCCTCCCCCCCCCCCCCCCCCCCCCCTCCAACCTTTCGCTAGGAACTGTCGTATGGGCGCAGTTGTATGTTAGTACTGGGAATATGGGAATAGCAACCAATGGGAAACGACAGCTGTTATTTTTCCCGAGGGTGTGCAGCTCTGCTGTATGGTTAAATCATGATATCATCCTCTTGAGTAAAATTTTCCGGGTTTGAAACCATCCCCATTCCGATTTCCGGCTGGGGACTACTCGGGAGAATGTCGTTGTCAGGAGAAGCAAAACTGGCGTTCCATGGGTCGGAGCGTGGTATGTTGGATCCCGTAACAGGGAAGGTATGTTAGAGAATTTAGAAAGAGAAATGGCAAGGTTGACGTTAGATATAGTGAGAATTTGCGAAGTGTGGTGGCAGGAAAACAGGTCTTCTGGTCAGGTGAGTACAGAGTTATCAACACAAAATCAAATAAGGGCAACGTAGAAGTGGGTCTGATAATGGATAAGAAAGCAGAAACATGGGTTAGCTGTTATGAACATCATAGTGAACACATTGTCGTTGCCAAGATAGAGACAAAGGGAACACTCATTGTAGTACAAGTTTATGAGCCGTCTATCTCCGCAAGTGACACCGAGATTGAAAAAAAAAAATTGCATGATGAGATCAAAGAAAAGTATTCAGATAGTTAAGGGAGAAGATAATTTAATTGTAATGGGTATCTGGAATTCGGTGCTAGGAAAACCGAGAAAAGGAAAAATAGTAGGATTGGGGGAAAGTCAAAAAGAGGGAGCCACCTAATAAAATTTTACATAGAACACAATATAATCTTTGCTATACTTGGTTCAAGAGTTATAAATGAAGACTGTATATCTGGAAAAGACCTGGAAACTCTGTAAGATTTCAGACTGATTATATTATGGTAAGAAAGAAAACTGGAAAGCAGATTTTAAACTGTAAGACATTTCCAGGGGGCTGTGGACTCTAATCATGATTTATTTGTTATGAACTGCATATTAAAATTCAAGAAAATGCAAGAAAAGTAGAAAATTAAGGAGATCGAACCTGGGTGAATTAAAAGAATTAGAGGTTGTTGAGAGTTGCAGAGGGAGCATCAGCCACTGAAACAGAGGGATAAATACAGCAGAAAACGAATACGTAGCTTTGAGAGAAAAACAATGAAGGCAGTCGAGGATCAAGTAGGTAAAAGTGCAATACCCAGTAGATATCCTTGGGTAAGAGGCGTGTGCTGATTTTAACTGACGAAAAGAGAAAATATGATAACGCAGAAATGAAGCAGGGAAAATGGAACACAGATGTCTAAAAATGTAACTAACAGTTAGAGCAAAATGGCTGAGGAGACAGGGCTAGAGGACAAATGGAAAGCTATAGAAGTATGTAGAAAAATATATGCCACCCACAGGAATTAAATAGACCTTTGGCGAAACGAGAAGCAGCTGTGTGAATATGAAGTGAGTGAAAATGAAATGATATGATACGATATTGCGAGAAGAATTAGACGCAGCACTGGAAGACCTAAATCGAAACAAGGCCCCTGGAGTGGGCAACTTTGCTTCAATATTATTACTGATATCCCTGGAGAGCAAGCTATGGCAGAACTATTCCCCATGGCACGCAACATATATGAGACAGGTGAAACTCTGAGACTTCAAGAAGAATTTAATCATTGCAATGCAAAAAAAGACAATTGCTGACAGCTGTGAACATTACCGAGCCACCAGACTAATAAGCCGTGGTTACAAACCAAGAATCGAAAATCAGGTAGGGATAGACCTCAGAATGGATCAGCTTGGGTTTCAGAGAAATGTAGAAACACGCGAATCAATACTGACCCTGCGACTTACGTTAGAAGACGGGTTAGAGACAGGGAAACCTATGTTTACAGCATTTGTAGATTTAGAGAAAGCTTTTTTTTTACAGTGTTGGCAGGAGTACACATTACGGGTAATTAAATTCAGGGAAATAGAAAAAGTTTAAAGTTTCTTGATGACATTCTAATTCCGTCATAGACAGCAAAGAATTTGGAAGAAAAGTTGAACGGAATGGGGAATGTCTTGAAAGGGGGTCATAAGATGAATATTAACAGAAATAAAACAAGGGCAATAAAATTAAATCAGGCGATGCCGTTGGAGTTAGATTATGAAATGAGACACTAAATGTAGCAGATATGCTTTGCTATTTTTTCAGCAAATAACTGACTACACCCGAAGTAGAAAGGTTATAAAATGCCGACACACAATAGAAAGAAAAGCGGTTCTGAAAAAGAGAAAATTATTCACTCCGAATATAAATTTAGGGGCACGAAGATTTGCCTGGAGGTATTTGTCTGAAGTGTAGCCTTTTATGGAAGTGAAAAGTGAACGGTAAACAGTTCAGACGAGAAGAAAACGTAAGCTTTTAAAATTTGGCACTACAGAAGGATGCTGAAAATTAGATGGGAGGGATGGAGTAGCTAATCAGAAGATATTGAATCGAATTAGGGGAAAAGTAAATTTACGGCGAAACTTCACTAAAAGAATGGATCGGTTGCTAGGACAGTTCCTGAGGCTGCTTGAAGTCGTCAGTTTGGTAGAGGACGTAAATGTGCAGGTAAAAATTGTAGAAAGAGACCGAAGTTAAAGTAAACAGGGTCAAATAGTTGCAGGTTGCAGTAGTTATACACAGACGAACAGACTTAACGCAGGATAGATTAGCGTGGAGAGATGCATCAGACAAGTTTCAAACTGAAGACCACAACAACAAGAATGAACTTTTAATTACAATAAAATATATGGAATGACTTGATATAATAATAGTATTAATATTTCATGCACACTGTTGTTTAGCATATCGCCTTAGGATTCAGAGCAAAACATTAGAGAAGTAAATGTGTCAGACAATTACTTTAAGAACTACAACAGCAGCTTCATAATTTACGCAATATAATATCAATAAGCACTCGCCGTGATCAGTATTTCACTAAGCACTACGGTTATGAACCCAGTCCTGCAGACTTTGGCTATGCGAATGTATAAATGAGGGAAATCCTGTTTCCTCAGTCGTTTGTGCTCACGTCTGGAAAGTCATCCAATCTTTTTCGTGGAGATGTTTCCCTTTCTATCTTGATTTACTCAGGTTTCCTGCGGGTTGCCAGTTCTGTCTGCGCTTTCACGAACCGTGTCGGATTTGCAGTTTCACTTGATATCAGGCGCAGTTGGCCTGTAAACGTGTACCTGTACTGGGCTGGAATGTTACCGGTCTGGCTGCAAGACCATGGACATCGACAGTCCTCGCGTAAGTAAACGGAAAATAACCTCTGTTAACCGTTGCTAGCAGTTTCTTGAATTCCTTGCTATTTTCGAGATTTTTAGCTTTCTTCTTCTTCTTTCGTTCTCAACACGTAGATTGGTCAGCAGCAATTCTAGTTCTCGATTTTCTCCATCTTTTGCAAGTGTCTTCAATTCTGAATATGTTGTAAATTTGAGAACTTGTTTGTACTCAAGTCTTGGTCTTCCCCGTGCATCCTTCCCACGCAGTTTTCCTGCTGTTAATTTCACAATGAACGGACCATGTCTGTATACTATGAAGTATGTCGTGAAATACCTCCTAGTATCGTGTCGGATCTCCTTTTCCCCAGCGTAGTGCAGCATCTAGACGTGGCATGGACTCAACAACTCGTTGGGAATCTCCTGCAGAAATAGCATGCTGCCTCTACAGCCGTCCATAATTGCGAAAGTATTGCCGGTACAGGATTTTGTGCACGAACTGACTTCTCGATTATGTCCCATAAATGTTCCATGGGACTAATGTCGGGCGATCTGGGTGGCCCAATATTTCTCTCGAACTGTCCAGAATCGCGAACAATTGTGCCCCAGTGAAATGCCACGTTGTAATCATAAGAATTCCACAGTTGTTTGGGAACAAGTAGCTGATATAACCATTTTCAGTTAATGATCGGTTCAGTTGGACCAAAGGACCCAGTGTATTCCATGTAAACGCAGCCCACACCATCGTGGGACCACCACTAACTTGCACAGTACCTTGTTGACAATTTGGGGCCACAGTTTTGTAGAGTCTGCGCCGCACTCGAACTCTGCTACAGCTTCCTGGGGTTAGCGCCACACTCGAACCCTACCGTCATCTCTTGCCAACTGAAATCGGTGCTCATCTGTCCAGGCTACGGTTTTCCAGTCGCCTGGGGTCCAACCCATATGATCACGAGCCCAGATGAAGCCCTGCATGCGATGCCCCGCTGTTAGCAAAGGCACTCGGGTCGGTCGTCTACTGCCATTGCCCATTAACGCCAGATTTCGCCGCACTGCCCTAACAGAAACGTTCGTCTTACGTCCCATATTGATTTCTGCGGTTATTTCACGCAGTGTTGCTCGTCTGTCAGTACTGACAACTCCATGCAGCGGTGTGCTTTTCTTAGTGAGAAGCAGTGCCTGAAATTTGGTATTCTCGGCACAAAATGGTTCAAATGGCTCTGAGCACTATGGGACTTAACATCTGAGGTCATCAGTCCCTAGACCTCAGAACTACTTAAACTAACCTAAGGACATCACATACATCCATGCTCAAGGCACGATTCGAACCTGCGACCGTAGCGGTCGCGCGGTTCCAGACTGAAGCGCCTAGAACCGCTCGGCCACACCGGCTGGCATTCTCGGCACACTATTGATAAAATATATCTCGGATTATTGAATTTCCTACCGATTTCTGAAATGGAATGTCCCATGCGTCTAGCTCCAATTACAATTCCTCGTTCAAAATCTGTAAATTCCCGTCGTGCGGCCATAATCACGTCGGAAACCTTTTAACCTTTTACGTGAATCTCCTAAGTACAAATGACAGCGCCTCAGCGCACTGTCCTTTTATACGTTGTGTGTGCGATACTACCGCACTCTGTGTATATGCTTTTCACTTTTCCATTACTTTGTCACCTCAGTGTATGTCTGCAAGCCATCGTCATCCCCCCGCCCCCCCTTTCCTTGATAATGCTCCTCAATGATCTTTTTACTTATATGTTGTTGAAGACTTTTTCATTGGTCATTTTTTTCCGTCTGTGAAATCCTTAGGACCATGCATTAAGAACCTATACTCTTTTCCGTTCTGGCTCCACTACTGTCCAAGCCTCCGAGTCATATATGGCAACGCTCCAAATATTAGATTTTACATCCGGTTTTCTAGTGCTTAAACTAACATATTTCGATGTTAGTAGACTCTTCTCGTTGTTAAATCCAGTTTTAAGTTACACAATTCTGCATTCAGTCTCCTGCAATGACCTGCCATCCACTGTTGTTCTGTTACTCAGGCAGTTTAAAGCTGGTGACTTGATTCGGATTCTTTCCATACAGACATAGGTTTACTGATTGAAACTTTATTATTTACAATGATTTAGACTTTCTTCTTATTTATTTTCGTGTTATATATTTTTGCAAATAACGTGTTACTGTCTTCTACGGCCTTTTGGAGGCTGTTGTCAGATTCTACTACCACTGCTACATCATCTGCGAATCTAAACATTCTTATTAGTCGTCCACGTATAGCCATTTTCCAAAAGCTATCTGTCCAATTTGGAAACTGGTTTATGTAAAAATTTAAAAACTCTTTTACTATAATGTGTTGTGAGTATCACTCATGACTCTCATGTACGATTCCCCCCACCCCATCCCCGTCCCAGACTCCTCTCCCCTGGATTCGCGGCTACTCTGAATTTCAGCCAAATATCATGACAAGATGTCGGCGCCATTCGGCTGCAAATCACGAAACCGCGTGCAATGCTCGTACTTGATTGCTTCTCTCTCTCATAACTTCCTATTTAGCGGCCGGCCGACCAGCCGACCGACCCATCAACCAGTTTCGTGGCAGCCCACACACGTGCCGACCGACTGCACTCACCAATTGCAGCGCCGTCGTGTTCTTGTGATTTGTTTATCTTAAACTCACTGTGTTTATGTCCTACTAGATCCCGTCAGGTTTTACACAGAAACAAAAAACAAAAGCGAGGGTTCGTCTTGGAGTGTTTTAGAGGCAACAAGGCCGAAAAGAAAAGAAAAGAAAACCCGAGAGAAAGCTGTGAGCAAAGAAGTGCCTAATGCAGAGAAATAAATTCACCCACGTTCTGTCACTTAAACAGCTGGGATCTGATGATTTGCGTAACCATCTAATAACGGATGAAACATGCGTTTCGGAGTTGCTGAATATCATCAAACCATTCTTAACGAAAAAGAATACTGTCATAAGAGAAGTTGTTAGTTTCCTTACGATTTCTATCTACTGGTAGAAGTTAGGAGAACCTCAAATTCAGTGTTGTTGTATCCCCACAATTATTAACTAAATGATTCCTAAAACATGCAGGTGATAGACTGAGGAAATACATCATTCTAAAGCAAATAAATGAAACAAAACATGTTCATGTAAACGCTATTAATTTATTTTTGTATGTAGCACAGAAGATGACGTATAAGTTTAAGAAACTCATTTCAAAATCGAACAAGAAAGATTATGCTCAGTGCGGGCGTAAACCATCTAATAAACACAGGAACAGATACATAAGAAATGAAGGTCTTAACAACTGTAAGACATAAAAAAAGAAAGAAAATCCCACACTTTGCTCTTTATAGCAGATGGCTTGGATATAGGCTGGACACAATGAAGTAAGTATATTTTACGAATTGATGTGTGTTGAATGTCGATATTCCGGGTTTTGTATTTCATTTCAGATAAGTATCGGAAGTAAAACCGAAAAACAGAAATACATACGGTCAACGGAGTGTTATTCCCTCTAAGTGCCACACGAAACCATCATGAATTAGTTAAAAATGGAAAAAATGCTTCATTCCATGCATCTATATTGCCATACTCCTTGCACGACGTATCCCACGGACATCTGCAGTTTTTAAATTTCTCCAGAAATATTATTTTTGAGGTCGGTAACCGCAGCCAAAATTGCAAATGGTGTATTCACCACTTAGAGTCTTTCGCATTGGCTGTTAAAATACGTTTATTGAAAAGTCACTACCGGTTTCGCATCACTGGAGATGCATCTTGTTTACGTTTAGGCCTTGAGCTCTTCTATGACGACTGCGGCGTGGTGCGGCACGATCCTAGTCAGTTTGATCGTAGGCTATCGCTTTTAACGCGCTATTGGCTGAACCTTGACGATGAACGATGGGAATTGGCTCGAGGCATTTACTTTTCCGCGCCATGACTGTTTAAAAATATAAAGAAACTTATCACCTGACGATGCATCTCCACTAACGCAAAACCGGTCGTGACTTTTTAGTAAAAGTATTTTAACAGCCAGAGTAGAAGATTTTTTCACTATGTTCACCAAAAGCACTGGCCTTAACGTTTCGTCCGGCTCTCACCCTGCCATCTATATTAGAACAGCATTTAACCCCGACCGCACTGACAAAAGACGAACTCTAGTCGGGAGATTGGCATGACAGCGCTGAACACGACACAATTTGTCGAGTGAATGGGGGGGGGGGGGGAAGACGGCTGTTGGGTTGTCCTATTCGCTTGCCATCTCGACAAGGAATTTTAGTCGGTCGGTCGGTAAAATCACCTAGCGCCGGCCGCGGTGTACGAGCGGTTTTATGTGCTTCAGTCCGGAACCGCGCGACTGCTACTGTCGCAGGTTCGAATCATGGCTCGGGCTTGGATGTATGTGATGTCCTTAGGTTACTTAGGTTTAAGCAGTTCTAAGTTCTAGGGGACTGATGACCTACACATGTCCAATTTGTCCGTGCGTGCGTGTGTAGGGCCTTTTACTGTTAACTGCTCCTGTTGACCTCGGGACGTTCCCCAGTTCAGTAACCCTTCGGCCCTTCGCAAAAAATGGTTCAAATGGCTCTGAGCACTATGGAACTTAACATCTGAGGTCATCAGTCCCCTAGAACTTAGAACTACTTAAACCTAACTAACCTAAGGACATCACACATCCATGCCCGAGGCAGGATTCGAACCTGCGACAGGAGCGGTCGCGCGGTTCCGGACTGAAAGCCCTGATGACCTACACATGTCCAATTTGTCCGTGCGTGCGTGTGTAGGGCCTTTTACTGTTAACTGCTCCTGTTGACCTCGGGACGTTCCCCAGTTCAGTAACCCTTCGGCCCTTCGCAAAAAATGGTTCAAATGGCTCTGAGCACTATGGAACTTAACATCTGAGGTCATCAGTCCCCTAGAACTTAGAACTACTTAAACCTAACTAACCTAAGGACATCACACATCCATGCCCGAGGCAGGATTCGAACCTGCGACAGGAGCGGTCGCGCGGTTCCGGACTGAAAGCCCTTCGCAAAATGAAAAGCTTACCACCGGTAAGTGATTTGTTTAGAGATTTTCTCTGGCCAGTCCCATCGTCAATAATTTGCTGTTGAGGAAAGCATTGCCCCCGAGAAATGCGTTTTCTCTTAATAAAGGCTAAGGCGAACCGGTGCTCACGTGATTCCCAGGTGAGCGGCGGAGGTGCGGAGCCCACGTGGTCTGGAGGGTCACGGGACTGGAGCGTTACGTAAAGGCGCTGCGCGCATGCGCGGTGGCTGCGCCTGCTGGAGTCGCGCGCGACGGAGGGCCTGAGGTAGCGTGCGGCCAGTCGAGCGCAGCGGTCAGCGCCATCGCCACAGATAGCAGACTCGCGATGCTACAGCGCCCCAGGCACACCTGAGAGGATTGGACCATCGGCACGCCACTCGAGGTACGGCGGCGGCGCCACGCTCTATTTTTAGCTCTCCAGGGACTGTACACGCTCACTCTCGTCTCCAGATTTCGTCGATGTGTGGTGTTTGCCAGGTGTACTGTGCTTTCTTTCTTTCTTTCAACAGCTGCTGTAAGTTACATTTGTCTCGAGCGGTGTATCCATGTTTACGTCTATTTCCGTGCGAACGGTCACTTTTCAAACTTTAAATAATGTGAAGACGTAACTTCTAAACATCTTTAAACTAACAACCATAATGCTTTCGTGATTGTTAGGGTAGTGGGTAAATTTCGTTTTCGTGCTACGACGGCAACTGTGACGTTTCGACTCTGATATTGTCTCCCTCTCAAAATTTTGGTTGTGGTAATACTGATCTGTGCCGTAATCCGAATTTTAACTTTATTAGGAAGGTGGCAATTGACGAGTCGGTGGAGCCGACGAATTTGAACATTAGAGGTCGTGGTAACAATCTAGTCTGTAGTGTAGCCCAAGGTCAATATTTAACGACAAGGTACATTTGAAGATACATATTACATAAATCTGAGTGTTTTGTTGCACATTATGTACACACATCTTACATGAACTAGGAAACGTGCGAGGGTGGTGTGTGAGGGGAGGGGGGGGGGGGGGGGAGGAGGAGGAGCAGGAGCAGGAGGAGCGAGCTGCTCCTTAACTCTCGCTATGTTTTGATCGGCGTTGACAGTCCCCTTCTGACAAAAAGCTTTCTCAAAGAAGGAACTAGATAAAATCATAATTCCAACCAACAAAATTTAACATTCAAGCAATAGAAATTAAAATAGCAACATCCGTGGTTTCTGAAAATCGTTTAAGGCAAAAAAGACTCTTTTCCCTTGAAAACGCTATGGGAGTTTACATTCCCCTTTCTTTTATAGAAACTTGCGCTCACTTTTAAAAGACTTCATCGTCGCCGGGCTTTAATCCCAAATATTCCGTTTTCCGTCGGAAACTAACCCGAATTGAATATTTTGAGTTCCAACAATTGGAAAGTACTCCGAAGATAGCACATTCGTTTATGCGGAAATGTTAGCTTCATTAGAAACATTAGCCAATTAGGAGCTATGATTCTTCCAACGCATAATGCATCAATATATATTTAAAACTATCCCGTTCCTTTACCGCTGCAGCTGTTATAAGAAGGCATAATAATTTTAGAAAGCCTGCTTTTCTCCATTAGCTGTCAAGCCTGGACAGTCCCATCAGACGGATATTCCAGTTGCTACGGTGTAAACATTGAATAGGTCTTCAAGAAAATCAAATTCCTTGTAAAGCCATATGCATGAAATGTGCCACAAAAATAAACGGAAAATTGGGAACGTAATGTACCTTTTAGGTACTAAAAATGAGATTTTGCGCTGTGAAAAAAAAGTAACATCAGTGTTGGTAAACAGTATGTAGTTTACCCTGTGTGGCAAGCACTTTTATATTGCGAATTTAAAGACGTAAAATTTCAGTTACCTCTGATTCCGCCACATTGTTTTAAATACACCACACACACACACACACACACACACACACACACACACACACACACACACACACAAACTACTGCAGCAACAGACTTTGGAAAAGAATGATCACAAAAATATTACTTCCTCTAAATGCGTGTACTGACAGTGGCTAGGAGAACGCCCGTTCTGCGAATGCACACAGGTACCTGCAGACTACCAGAGTAGTTGTGTAGACTGTGCGCGCTTACCTCCTTAAGCAAAGAGAAGCCGTTCTCCCGGTACCTAAAACATGAGATCGTGCGAAATACTTGGCCTTTATTTAAAGTGGGAGTTATGGATTAGGTACAACAATACTTCCGTTCGCACTCTGCCGCAGGGAAGAATCCAGGTCGACTGTACAGGAATCTTGATCAACAGATGCGATGCTCCCGCTTGCTGATGGAAGTGGGAGGATAAGGCATATGCAGCTACTGGGTTTTCAGCTCTCGTAGATCTGGTAGCTGTTGAAGTTTACATAGGAGTGAATCTATATTAAACATCAAAGAAACAGGGAATAAAAACTGTTTGTTGATGAGCTGCCAAAAGCAGTTTTACCATGCTTAAGCGGCTGTTTCTTTTAGGCTTCCGTAACTCAGTCGGTAAAAACTGAATACTTACAGGATCTGTTTCTTATACGTCGGTCCAGATTCCTTTTTCTCAGGAATGGGTAGAGGTGTCAGGTTGAGATTCATGGCCCTTGGCGGTGCAAAAGATGGAGCCTTCTAAGTCAATGAAATCAAGATAGTCATTTAGGTCATGTAATTTGATACTCGCAAACATACCAAAACCTTTACATGAAATATCTGCATACCTAATTATGTTTGTACAGTGCTCTCAGAACACGAATCCTACTCCCAGTTGTCCGGTTTTTTGTCTTTGTCTTTAGTGGGGTGCCCATCACAAAGAGAACGAACGGAGCGCCTCATGGAAGCGCAATATGATAGCTCTTACGGGTCGACAGAAGCGTCCGATCCCACGCGTCGGCTTTGACCCGTGACGTAAGGGTGTTGTCGTGTGTGACGTCATGACGGCGCGGAGTTTGGTTTGAGTGTGGCTGTCTCCAGTTCTGTTTTATTTTATTTACTTTTCTGATCTGTTCGTTCTATCCCGTGAGATTTTTTTAAAGACAAAAATCACTAATCAGCTACTGAAGCATCTTTATCTTCCATGGGTTGCAGGGGTTACGACCCCTGGGGAGGTGGGTGGGTATTCATGCATGGCTGTCTTCACTTACACGTTGTAGCTACGCAAGGCGTCTAAATTTGTTTATATTTCGTTTGCCCCCCACCCAAAACACTCCATTTCCCGCGCTTGTCCCGTTAGTGTCATCAGGCTTCTTGTGGAAAGTGTGTGTGTTTGTTTTTGTTTCCGCCATATTTGTGACGTCATGGGTCAAAGCAGACGTAGGTTACCGTGTTAGCGGAAATTGTAGAATTTGGATCAGCCTTCTTTTCATAAACCAGTTCTTTATTCCTCTGGACCACATCTATGCTACTTTTATATCTCAGAAATTTCAAAAAGTTTCGAACAATATTATACATAAGCTTTTTCGTGTTGTATTTTTGCCCCGCTGCCAAAAAAAATCAAAATAGTAACTGCAAAAAGTAACCTCTTGCGTGTTACTCCTTGAACATATTTTTGAAGAGTCTGGTGTGAAATAGTGACTCAATCATAACGACTAAGATATACTGAAATAGGTTTGGATAAGGTATTCAAGAATTTACCCAGATCAAAGAATCTTCGATAGTTAAACACGCTCTAACGAATTGTATGCATTCTTAAAGTATACTCAAAATAGTAAAGAGGTTCTACCCCACCTTACGGTAGGTCTTTAACGGGAGATTAGGCCACGTGCGGAGGAATGTTTTCTTAGCATGTTTTAGAATACTTCAAAAGAAATAAAGGATACTAAGTTGCTTATAGTTATCTGGAAGAGTTCAGATGTAGAGTAACAGAAAACTGTGGAGCGTTCAGGCTATGTCAATACGATGTAAATGTGAAAGGTAGGCTCTCTCTTCATTACAATAAGTGGTCACGGTGTCCTCGCGTCTCATTCCTTAAATTGTGGACTACAAGAGGGCAACTCTTTCATATCTGAATGCCTTATTCCTGTCGACGTAGAAGTGACTAGATACCAGACTGGAGAACTTCCGCCCATTGCTACCTTAAAGTGGCAAGCGATTATCCTTTGAGGAAGACTGTCGCTTCCGGAACAGTAAGATATGAAATTCAGAATGGGTAGGAATCCAGATACTAAACTGTAAAGACTCTACAGAAAATTAACATGTTTTAAAAACGCGTGGGCTCGGGAATTGAGCGGGGAGTGTTTGCAAGGCCGTTGCACCCGACAAGGTTTCCCTACTTAAGCTCTGGTGCAGCCGCCTGTGTGGAAGGGGCGGGGAGGGGAGGGAGTGCCCTGAGCCGGCAGCTCTGCCGTGGCCTGCAGCTACACACGCTGCTCAGTTCCCCACGGCATCCTCAACCAAGCATTTGACGTCGGTGAAGTTATAAATGTCTCAACTTTACAGCTCTGTGGGTTTTTTGATGTAATACCATGTTATAAGTACACACATTGGTGTAATTGAAGCAAGCTGGATTAATAACAGGTAACGGGACAGCAAATGTGTTAACCAGTTTGATTTAGAAAACAACCAGAGTTGCAAGATTGTTTTTTCTTTGAGCGATGACTAGTTTTGGGTTACCTGAATCCATTTTTAAATCCTCCAAACAGAAATAGTATTCCGTAATAGCATGCAAACGATGTTAAGATTGTATGCATTCGTGTATCAAAGCCGAGTTTGTATTGCCAGAATTCATGCAAAAAATTTACTTTGATACACATGTACAATCTTAACATTATCTGCATGCTATTACGGAATATACCATTTGTCTTTTTGAATGATCTTAAGATGGGTTCACATGACCCGAAACTAGTCATTACTTAAATAAAAACAACAATCTTCCAACTTTAGTTTTCTACATGCAACGTACATAAATTGAATTTTCTCATTTTGAGAGTACTGAAGGAAGAAGTTTTAATGGTAAAAAAAACCATTCAACATTTAAGAGCTTGGCTGTTGAATGGTTTTTATGAACATACATTTATCCACATTTTGGACTTAATGACTTAACATAGACAGACCTCAATTACATGCGAGTCCTAAAGTGCATAGCAAGAAACAGAAAAGTGCTATCAGAAACATCCATTGGTCACTGACTTCTGTTACCAACTGCGTTCCCTCCACAGTGCAGAGATATGTCGGTTTCTGTGAACACTGGATCTATGTCTACATACAGACTCTACAAGCCACGATACGGTGCATGACGCAGGATACACTGTACCACCGAGTCACTTCCTTTCCTGCTCCACTCTCAAAGCGAGGAAAGCCTTTCTTTATGCCTCTGTATGAGCCGTAATTTCTCGTATGTTGTGTTCGTGATCCTTAAGCGAAATGTATGTTGGCGGCAGCAGACTCTTTCTGCAATCAGTTTCAAATGCTGGTTCCCTAAGTTTTATAGTGTTCCTCGAAAAGAACGTCTTCGCCACTGGAATTCCCATTTGAGTTCCCAAAGCATCTCCGTAACAATTCCGTGTTGTTCGGGCCTACCAGTAACAACTGTAGTAGCCCGCCTCTGAATGGCTTCGATGAGTACTCAAGACTAAGTCGTACTATCATCCAACACGCGATCTCAGTTACTTTCTTAACTCTCCCAATAAACCGAAGCCTTCTATACACCTTCCTTACCGCAGTCCTCAAATGCTCGTTCCTTTTCATATTGCTTTTCAACGTTACTCCCAGATAATCAAACGACGTGACTGTGTCAACCAGGACGCTGCTATCGGTGTATCCGAATGTTACTCGTCTGCATAAACTAAAATTTTTTTCTACATTTGGAGCTAGTTGCGATTCATCACCCAAACTAGAAATTTTGCCTGTCATTTTCTATCTTCGTACAGTCAACTTAGACACCTTCCCGTACACACCACCACCACCACCACCACCACCACCACCACCACCACCACCAAACAATTACAGATTGCTGCTCACCCTGTCCGCTAGATCATTTATGTACCTAGAAAACAGCGACCCTATCTCACTTCCCTGGGACATTCCCGACGATACCCTTCTCTCTGAACACTCGCCGTAGAGGACAACATATGTTGTTTTATTACTTAAGTCTTCGAAGCACATTTCTGGGAATCTATTCCATATGCCCGTACCTTAGCAGTCTGCAGAGGGCACCGTGTCAAATCCATTACGGAAATACAGAAACATGGATCACGACGTCATTCCAGGTAGTGCGCAGCTTTCCACAGAAGCAAAGGGGATAAAAAAATCCGAACTTAGATACTCCAAGTGCTGACTTAAGGACACGCGTTCGACGCTACACCCTGAACAAACGGGAAGGCAAACGGTAAGCTATCCCACTGTCCAATAAACAAAGGACCATCAAACACACACAGGCCTTACACACGTCGCCACGTAGCACAAGGGAAGGCATTGCTCTACGCAGTGTCAGAACTAAACATACTAAATTAACCCAGAAATTTCTTCTGTACAAGAACTTCCCATGTGAGCTTGGAGAAACATACAGTTCACCACATCCTTGAAGACTATAGCTACCAAAGATCTGGACGTAAATGATCCAGGAAACCACTTATCAGAAATTCTAGCGCATGGTGAAATAGCCATAAGACGTGCTACACTTCCTACGAAAGACTGTAACAAAATTTAAAGAAAGCACCATTATATTTGGCTTAGGGGGTGGACGTGGCAGGGGGAGCCACTAACCACGTGACTTAGACTCAAGGGACGACCAATCCATTCTTCGACCAAAACCCGCACGGACGACAAAATATCTCTGAACAGAAGATAACTACTACATATACTAGGTTACCATTTCCACATTTACGCAGTGATCTTCGTTTCGTTTTTGGTAGTTGAATTTTAAGACGCTAGTTAGCCGTTCACGTACCCAGTACAAAACACACAGTAGTTTTATGTTAAGTTCTTGGGTTTCCTGCCGGGTTGCGGTGTTAAAACGTTTCGAGGACTGTCATACTCTTATTCTGATGAAGCATCGTCAAAATGAGACTGAAACATCCCAACGTCGATCTGTTTAAACACTATCTCCCGGCTGGAAACCAGAGCTTTTTATCAGTAGTATACGACGGGGAAGTTTACATTCACAGGGTCTACTGCCGCTCCCTACACAAGTAGTAGATTTTCTGGAAGTCTTTTTCTATCGTCACGGCTTCTCTGTATACTACAGCATCATCCGCGAAAAGCCCCATGGAACTTCCGAAGTTATCTACTAGCTCATTTATATATATTGTGAAACGTAATAGTCCTTTAACACTTTCCTGGGGCACGCCCGAAATTTAACTTCTGAAGACTTCTGTCCTTTCAGAATGACATACTGTGTTCTGGAAGAGACATGTTTGCGGAGACGGTGACTGACTTATTGTAAGGTATTCTTTTTATTTTGGACAGTCACTTTAATACAATTAAGATTTCGGCCTTCAGTGACCACTTTCAGATGCTATGGATGGCAAATAGTGAGAAAGTGTTGTTGTCAACTCAAAACCAGAGCTCGCAAATATCAAGTCGGACTATTGGAATAGCACTAATGTTACCTCTGCTTACCTCAGCTTGAGGTTGAAGCTCACTCTTCTGTCCGTTTTTGCTTACAAATAGTTGTTTTCGGATGGAACCCACCTTGAGCAAACATTGTTTTCATCCAGACAACTTTTCCTGAAGTTAGTGTCATCAGTGTTTTTTTTCTCTAATAAATACCAGGGAAATTGCTAATGTCTATACGTATTAGATTGAGTTTTTAATGAAGTATTCACAATTTTGAAAAAAAGATATTTATGTATACCTTGTTACCACATGCTGTGGTTTGATTTTTCTCTTTTGAATTTGTTTTTTCTCCAGTTTGTCCTGTGTCCATAGAGAACTTAGTGTAGATAATTATGTTGAAAATATACAAAATTTGTAGGTAGGTGTTGTCTGTTCGTCTGTGGTCCATATCCATAAAGTGTTCTGCCAATGTAAGACGGCAGCTGTTATGTCTCAGTGCTCATTTGCGTTCTGTGTACCTAATATTGTCTGTCCAATATAAATTGCAGTCCTGGCATGTCAGTTGACAAATACCAGATGTATTGTTTGCTGTGTTAGTATTGGTTGTAATTTTTAACATTTTATACAGCGACAACAACTAATATTGTTTATATAAGAATATACATCCTACAGTTGCGGGTTAACTTCATCGTTTACCTAGGTTTCAACGTTAGTAATAACATCTTCTTCAGAACATAAAATATTATTTAAATATTTGCCTAAAACAAGCCATGTCCTAAGTCAACTTTATAAAACTTGATGCATAACCACAAGGTTTTGTCACTTCCATTAAACAAGCTGTAGCAAATTCACTTTCAGCCCGTTGTATGGGCCTCGTCGTGTGACTCCACACTCCACTAGGTAAATATTTAAATAATAATTTATGTTCTGAAGAGGACGTTATTACTAACGTTGAAACCTAGGTAAATGATAAAGTTAACCTGCAACTGTAGACTGTATATTCTTATAAGTATTGGTTGTGCTTAATTTTCACTATATTAAGTTCTGTAAACTATTTTTAATCCTTGTCTTGCATCTTCTGGGCATATCTCGCTTGTGGGTTTCCAGTAGGCTGCTTAGTGTGGGTGCGTTGGGGTCATTTGTTCTAGCCTTTTCAGTTCTGTTATGTGAATTCGCGAAAACGTTTTAAAAATGTATATGCTGCCATCGAAAAGTTTGGCAGTACAAAGTTCACACATCAGTTTCCAGATTTACGCAACATGGCACATTCATCTGACTGCAGTAAAATGGTCACAGATGACACAATTGCTGGAGAAATAAGAATCTTCATGCAAGTATGCTTCTGACAGACCACTATCACCTCATTTCGTCAACATTGCAAAGTCGAAACAAAAGTGGGCATGGAGTAATGGCGGTCGTCTACATAAAATTTTTGATGTATGTAGTCTGCAGCGGCGAGTGAAAATTTGTACAATGGGTGGGAATCGAAACTGGGCTTCCTGCTTACTAGGCAGGTATGTTAGCCACTAAGCCACATAGGCACAGCGGTTCATGCAAATGAACGGATTACCTTGGCACGCATCCTTCCTCGATCCGAATTCTCACTGCCGCCCAGTCTACTTTAAATTCGATGCTGAGATCTTATTCCAGAAGACAGAGTGCCTCGGCAATTCTAAAGGTGTGTAAGGGAGAATTTAAAGCAGACTGGGGCGGCAGTGAGAATTTGGATAGAGTAGGGAGGCGTGCCAAGGTAATCCGTCCATTTGCATGAACCGCTGTGCCTATGTGGCTTAGTGGCTAACATACCTCCCTAGTAAGAAGGAGACATGGGTTCAAATTTTCATTCGCCGCTTCAGTCTCTATACATAAAAAATCTGTATGAGACGAGCAGAGTCTCTGAAATTGTCATTTCATGCGTCTACATAAAAGTATATTTATCAATGATTCTACGCTCAGACCTCATAAATACATAGTAAATAGATCCTAGCAGCAGAACGGAAAATATATTAAGTGTTGTATAACAGAACTCCTACGCTGTGTAATTAAATACTCGTAAGTTGAAAACAAAAAAGGGAATATATCGAGCAAGTCACTGACTTTACTCTGTACACCAACAGTTTCACATACCCCCCCCCCAGGGGGTCCACAACTCTTTTGTGGATATGTGTGTAGCAAGCACGGGACCCCGAGCTAATGTGGCCCTCCTTCCTTTCCGGCCTGCATACCTTCCTTTCCGCATCCTTCCCTATCCCCCATCTTCGCCCCCCCCCCCCCCCCCCCTCCTCACACCTCTGGCTCTTTCCTTCCCTTTCTCCCCCTCTGGGAGTATAGTTTGTGCCTACGTCCGGAGACGGACGCTCGTAAATGTAACGCATTCTTCGCCTTCTCTGCTTGTATGTCTTCATCCTTCCTTTGTCCTCTTTTCCTTACCTCTTCCCTTTACCCTTTTCTCCGCTGCAGCGTTTGAGACCTCTCTTCTTTCCTTTCCCTTTCTTTGTTTTTCCCTTTCTCTTTCATCCTCCCTGTGCGTGTCGGAAGGCTGACCCACGCATTTTCGTGCGTAGCCAGAGACGGGGTAACGCGTAATTCCCTGCCCCGGGTAGACAGGTAGGACACGTACGTACCCCCTGGTAATGGCCAGACCCAGGGAGGGGTGATTACCCGAGCTGATACCTCCCGAAGTGCCGATTGGTCCCTCCATCCGTTTGTCGGGAGGTGTGACCTGAGGTGTGAACAATCACCTAAGGCGGGAGTGCCCTCAGAGAGGGCCCCCACAAGGGAGGAGCGCGCCATCGGATACGCGGGTAATCTTGGGGGATACTTCTGCAATGGTTTCCTCATCTTCCACTATGTCTGCTCACAAGCGTAAGTTCCCTGAGTCTCAGCCACACAGACAGTTCTTCCATCGTTGCCACAGTTCCTTGTTGTTTCTCGGTCTGATGAAGGTCACGACTTCTCCATGGTCAACCCTTTCATTATTCAGAAAGGTGTCGACACAATTGCAGGTCCTGTAAAGTCTTGTTCCAGATTACGGAATGGCATCTTGATGTTAAAAACAGTCAGTGCCCTCCAGGCACAAAAATTGCTGCATACTTCACTTCTCCACACCTCCCTGTCCGGGTGGAACCGCACTGCACTTTAAATTCCTCACGTGGAGTCGTTTATACACGCTCCCTCGATGGATTGTCTGATAACGAAATTCAGCACTACCTGTCTGACCAGGGCGTAACGGCTGTTCATAGTTATGAAAAGGGTTGACACGAACATCATTCCAACCCGCACTATCTTCTTGACATTTGACAAAGTTCAACTCCCATCCAAAATCAAATCAGGCTACGAGATAATTTCCGTTCGCCCTTACGTCCCAAACCCTACGTGTTGCTATTGGTGCCAGCGGTTCAATCACACCAGCCAACCCTGTTCCAATCCGGCCAAATGTGTTACGTGTGGCAAGGGTGCCCATAAGGGTGCTTGTCCACCTCCATCCCCTTGCTGCATTAACTGTATGGGTGACCACGCTGCTTCCTCTCGAGAGTGTCCCATTTTAAAGACGAAAAGCTCATCCAGGAAATCAGAGTGAAGGAAAAGGTGTCGACCTTTGCTGCTCGAAAATTATTCGCCTGTTGACAGCCCACCGTGCCTCAGACAGGAAAATACAGCACTGTCCTTGCTTCTCCTCGGCCAACAAAGGAGGCGGCCAAGCAGACTTTCGACCTCACCTTCAGTGCCACGGTCGTCAGATCGACCAGCGCAAAGATCCCCCGTTCAACCTCACCACTATCGTCTGCCCACTCTACGGCTCACCCTTCATCAGGTTCTGCTAAATCTCGAGCCCAAAAGTCAGACACCAAGACTTCGAAAAAAGAGCATACTAGTGAAGATTTTTTTATGTACCCCAACTTCACAACCATCGGTTCTTCCTTCATCTAAACATCATATTTCCAAGAAGGCTAATAAGAAACCCAGTTCATCTCCTCCTCCACCAAGGCCTCATCTACAGCACCACCTGGCGGAAATCGCCCTCGGCTGTCTTCTGTGTCGCCGAGGGGCACTGCTGGCGGCCGATCAACCGGCCGATGGCTGGTGGCAGGAGCTGCTCCTGAACAACCTATGGATCAGGATCTTCTGCCTTCGGCTGAATGCCATTCCGTGCTGTCGGTCGCAAGCTCTGAGCAGTCGTGGAGTTCACGGCAATTTTGGTCACATTCCTCCATTTTCTGTTCACCCTATGTCCATTATCCACTGGAATATCCACGGCATTCGAGCCAATCGGGATGAATTGTCGATCCTCCTACGATCCTACTCGCCGGTCATCTTCTGTCTTCAGGAAACAAAGCTGCGTCTCCATGACCACTTCGTTCTCCCTCATTTTCAGTCCGTCCGATATGACCTCCCCTCTGTTGAAGGCACTCCAGCCCATGGAGGACTCATGATTCTTCTCCATGATACTCTCCATTATCACGCAATCTATTTAAACACTTCCTTCCAAGCTGTCGCTGTCTGTCTTTCCTTTTCTGGATATACCTTTTCTCCTTGTACTGTATACATTCCATCATCCACACCAATGGCATGAGCTGATCTCCTTCATCTCCTTGGTCAGCTTCCACCCCCCGATTTGCTGGTTCGGGACTTCAATGCCCACCACCCGCTATGGGGATCTCCATATCCTTGTCCACGTGGCTCACTATTGCTAGACGTCTTCCACCAAGCGGATCTAGTATGCCTCAACTCTGGGGTTCCTACATTTTTGTCTGCCTCCACGACAAATTTATCTCATTTGGACCTTTCGGTCGGTACTGTTCCGCTAGCTCGGCGCTTCGAATGGTTCGCCCTTGATGATACACACTCAAGTGACCACGTTCCATGTGTCCTTAGATTGCAGCCTCAACTGCCCTATATGCGCCCGCGACGCTGGAAGCTTGCCCAAGCTGATTGGACGCTTTTTTTCGTCTCTAGCGACATTCGATGACCGTCACTTTCCTAGCGTCGACGATGAGGTCACACATATTACAGACGTTATTCTTACAGCTGCGGAACATTCAATACCACGCACTTCCGAATTGCCCCGGCGCCCCCCAGTTCCTTGGTGGAACGAGGCATGCCGTGACGCAATACATGAGCGGCGACGTGCTCTTTGTTGTGACTTGGCAAGACAGCCAAGCCACTAGGAGAGGAAGCCGAAAGGCACGCGTTTAAGCTCACGCAGGCTGGCGTGAGGTCTGGAACAGGTAAGGGAATTTATAGTAGCAAAGAACGTAACTAACTTCTGGAATACCTAACTTTAATTCATAATTGGGGAACATCGGTCTGACGGTACATGTATCACAAGATAAATAGCAAAGGATAATGGCGCCTTGCTAGGTCGTAGCAAATGACGTAGCTGAAGCCTATGCTAACTATCGTCTCGGCAAATGAGAAAGTAATTTGTCAGTGAACCATAGCTAGCAAAGTCGGCTGTACAACTGGGGCGAGTGCTAGGAAGTCTCTCTAGACCTGCTGTGTGGCGGCGCTCGGTCTGCAATCACTGATAGTGGCGACACGCGGGTCCGAAGTATACTAACGGACCGCGGCCGATTTAAAGGCTACCACCTAGCAAGTGTGGTGTCCGGCGGTGACACCACACTCTTCGCTTTTTCCGCCACCATCCTACTTTGGCCAACTGTATCCGCTATAAGCAGTTCCGTGCGCGATGCCGTCGCGTCATCCGCGATAGCAAGAATGCAAGTTCGAAATTCTTTTAGCTCATTTAACACCTTTACTCCCTCCTCGGAAGTTTGGAGTCTGCTTCAACGGTTATCAGGCGCGCCTAGTTTCTCCCCGGTATCTGGACTCACTGTCGCGCATGATACATTAGTGGACCCCGTCGCTATTTCTAACTCATTGGGTCAGCACTTTGCTGAGATTTCGAGCTCTTCAAATTACCCGCCAGCGTTTCTCCCGAAGAAACGTGCAGCGGAAGTGCGACCTCTTGCTTTCTCCTCTCAAAATCGCGAAAGCTAAAATACTGTTTTCTCCATGCGGGAACTCCAACATGCACTCTTCTTCTCGCTCCTCCGACCCAGGACCGGATGGTATCCACGTCCAAATGTTGCTGCATTTATCAACCCATAGTCTGCGTTACCTCCTTCGCCTTTTTAATCGAATTTGGACCGACAGTACTTTTCCCAGACGATGGCGGGAAGCTATCGTCGTTCCTGTTCCGAAACCTGGAAAGGGCAAACACCTCCCCTCTAGCTATCGCCCCATCTCTCTCACGAGTAATGTCTGTAAGGTTTTGGAGCGTATGGTGAATTACCGTTTAGCGTGGTGGCTGGAATCCCGCAGTCTTTCAACACCTGCCCAATGCGGATTCCGAAAGCATCGTTCTGCAGTTGACCATCTTGTTGCTCTCTCCACTTATATCATGAACAATTTTCTCCGGAAACGCCAAACAGTAGCAATATTTTTTGATCTGGAGAGAGCATACGATACCTGTTGGAGGACAGGCATCCTCCGCACACTGTTCTCTTGGGGCTTTCGAGGCCGGCTGCCCCGTTTTTTTCGCGAATTTATGGCAGAGCACACATTTAGCGTGCGGGTGAACACTACTCTCTCCCGTACTTTCTCCCAAGAAAACGGGGTACCCCAGGGCTCCGTGCTGAGTGTTGTACTGTTTGCCATTGCCATAAATCCAATTATGGATTGTCTCCTTCCTGATGTCTCGGGCTCCCTCTTTGTGGACGATTTTGCGATCTACTACAGCTCTCAACGGACCAGCCTTCTTGAACGATGTCCTCAAGGATGTCTCGATCGCCTCCACTCTTGGAGCATCGAAACCGGCTTCCGATTTTCTCCCAGTAAGACCGTTTGTGTTAATTTTTGGTGACGTAAGGAGTTTCTTCCACCCTTCTTACATCTAGGACCTGTCAACCTTCCGTTTTCGGACGTCGCTAAATTCTTGGGTCTTATGTTTGACAGAAAACTGTGCTGGTCCTCCCACGTTTCCTATCTTTCAGCTCGCTGTCTGCGATCCCTCAACACTCTCCGTGCCCTGAATGGTACCTCCTGGGGAGCGGACCGCGTTGTCCTTATCCGCCTCTATCGCGCCTTAGTGCGCTCGAAATTGGACTATGGAAGCATAGTCTACTCCTCTGCTCGGCCGTCTATTCTTCGGCGTCTCGACTCTATCCACCACCTTGGATTACGTTCAGCGTCTGGAGCTGTTTACACCAGCCCTGTGGAAAGCCTTTATGCTGAGACTGCAGAACCTCCGCTGTCCAATCGGCGAACAGTCCTTCTGAGTCCCCCCCAGGGGGTCCACAACTCTTTTGTGGATACGTGCGTGGCGAGCACGGGGCCCTGAGCCATTGCAGCCTTCTTTCTCTCCAGGGCTGCATTTCCTTTCACTTCCCCTCCTTTCCCCTCCATGCTCCTTTCCCCTCGCCCTCTCCTCTCCCTCTATTGGTGTCCTTGCTTATGTTGGGCCCCGCTATCCTTCTGGTTCTGTTGGTTTTACACTCTGGCTTTGTTGCATAATCATCTCCTTTTGGCATTCCTTGGTCCCCCTCTGGGGTTTGACCTCCATTACAAAATTTCTCCTCCGTAGTGTGAGCCATTTGGGGAAGAGCACCTTACCTAGTGTCTCCGACGTGTGCTCTCCTAGTATATTCCACCTTTTCTTCTACGTCGTTGTCTGATGCTAGGGTGCATAGCCAGCACGGTAGCCAGCCCGTGTGGTGGGGTCGCTATGTACCCTTTTGGTTGAGCCCCCTGAACACACAGGGATCACACTTCTGATACCTGAGCTGTGACCTCCTCATGCATGCCTTGGAGTGGTTGCTCGTCATCCTGGAGCATCGGAACTCCCGGCAATGGCCGCCGTGCCAGACGGCCCTTGCTGTGGCTGGGTGGCGCCCGTGAGGAGAGCCCCTGATCGGAGTGGGTGGTATCAGGGCGGACGCTATGCAGATGAAACGCATAAGGGTCCAAACCTCTGGCCGCTCTTCTGCGGCCGTCTCTCTGCGTGGTACTGATTCCTCAAGTGCTGCTTCTCTTGCCCCTTCGGCCTTCCCTTCCGTGGCTACCCCCTGGGAGGAGGGTCAGGCCCGTCGTCTAGGGGCAAAACCTTTCCCCCGTTATCTAGTTTGCACCAGGACTGATGGAGATACTTTCACCAGTGTCAAACCTTTATTCTTTGTGGAACACATTGAAGACAAGTTCGGCGAAGTGGACTCCCTGAGCAAGATGCGGTCGGGTTCATTACTGATAAAAACTGCTTCGGCTGCCCAATCTGCGGCCCTTCGTGCCTGTACCCATCTTGGCACAATTCCCGTGTCCATTACCCCTCACCAGTCTCTAAATATGGTACAAGGTGTGATTTTTCACAGAGACCTCATCCTTCAAACTGATGAGGAACTTCGGGACAATCTCGGACGGCGGGGTGTTCACTTTGTTCGGCGTGTTCAGAAGGGTCCTAAAGATAATCGTATTGATACTGGTGCCTTTATCCTGGCCTTTGAAGGGGATACCCTTCCTGAGAAAGTTAAGATTATGGTCTATCGCTGTGATGTGAAGCCGTACATCCCACCTCCTATGCGGTGTTTTAAGTGCTTGCGTTTTGGCCACATGTCTTCTCGCTGTACCCAGGACCCTCACTGTGGTGACTGTGGACGTCCACTCCATGAGGGGTGTCCTGTGTTCCCCCTCCTGTATGTGTAAGTTGTCATGGTAGTCATTCTCCACGTTCACCAGATTGCCCAGTATATAAGATGGAAAAAAAGATACAGGAGTATAAGTCCCTTGATCGTTTAACCTATACGCAGGCCCGTAAGAAATATGCACGACTGCACCCTGTGTCCATGACATCTAGTTACGCCTTGGTTACATCTTCACCCCTTCCTCCCCCTTCCTTACCCCCATCCCGGACCCATCTCCTCCCCCCCACCCTGCGGCTCCCACACCTTCTCCTATGGGGGCTGCTCCCCCTCCCCAGCCGGAGAAGTGTCCCACTCCTTCGGCGTCTGCCGGTCAAGGGCGCCTCTCCCGGGATGCCCCTTCCCGGCACCTTCCAGGTCAAAGGTCTGCTGCCGCGCGACGACCGCGAGAGCCGCGATCTGTCGGTCCCCAGGTCGCCTGGTCTCTTTCTGTTCCTGATCTTGCTGCAGCTGGCTCCTTTATGCCACACAGCCCTCCTCGATCTCAGCCTGAAAAGAAGAAGAAACATAAGTCCCGGGACGAAGAGCCTCTGGTGTCACCGGAGGTCCCTCCCCCGACTTCACAACCGGATTCTGACCTGTCGTTCATGGATGTCGCCCCCTCCCTGTCGGTGCCAGGTGGGGACCCGGCGGTATGACTGGATTTAGCGTGTTCAGCCCTCGTTTAAACCATCGTTCTGTAGTTCTCCAATGGAATTGTAGTGGATACTATCGTCACCTTCCGGAATTGAAATCCCTTCTTTCGTCCTACTCTGCAGCTTGTGTGGTTCTCCAGGAATCTCATTTTACTGATGCTCACTCACCGACCCTCCGAGGGTTCCGTGTTTTCTGTCGAAATCGGGTCGGACCCTTACGGGCTTCTGGTGGCGTTTGTACGTTGGTCCGTACAGACATTGCTAGCACGTGGATTCCTCTCCAAACTACATTGGAAGCGGTTGCTGTTAGGGTCCACTTAGACTCTGCAGTCACAGTTTGCAATCCTTATCTCCCTCCTGACAGGACTCTTACACCTGCTGCCTTAACCACCCTTCATCAGCAACTTCCTCTTCCCTTCCTCCTCCTTGGGGATTTTAATGCTCATAATCCTTTGTGGGGCAGTGTCTTTCCATCTAGACGAGGTCTTCTTATAGACCAATTTATTGCAGACCACGACCTGTGGCTTCTTAATGATGGCTCCCCTACTCATTTCAGTGCCGGTCATGGTACCTTTTCTGCCATTGATCTTTCTCTTTCTTCTCCCTCTCTCCTACCTTCATTGCACTGGTCGCCACACGACGACCTTTGTGATAGTGACCATTTCCCATTGATTATCACGCTCCCTTCCCGCTCCCCGATGGACAGGTTACCTCGTTGGTCTTTCCACCGCGCCGATTGGCCTCTATAAACTGCACAGGTAGAGTTTTCTCCCTCTCTGTCGGGTTGTATTGATGACGTCCTACGTGACATGTCTGACGAGATTGTTCGCGCTGCTAGCCTTGCTGTCCCGCGCTCATCTAGGCCATTTCGCCGCTGGCAAGTCCCGTGGTGGAGTACGGCCATTGCCATCCGTGATCGCCGTCGAGCTTTGCAACACTTTAAGAGGCACCCATCCGTAGCCAGCCTTACTACCTTTAAACGCCTCCGTGCTAAAGCCCGTTATTTAATCAAACAGGGTAAGCGGATATGTTGGGAACGATTCGTTTCTTCCCTTGGTTCTACTGTCCCTCTGTCACGGGTATGGGCTACACTTCGCTCTCTCCAAGGTTGCCATCGGCAGTCCACCCTCCCAGGCCTTCACCTCCCAGATGGCATTTGTACAGACCCATTAGTTCTTGCAGAACATCTTGCGACCCATTTTGCAGTGGCGTCAGCGTCAGCCTCCTATCCAGCTGCTTTCCTTCATCAAAAACAGCTGGCTGAAGCTTCCACCTTATGTTTCACCCCTTGTGAGTCAGAATCTTACAACGAACCTTTTGCTGAATGGGAATTTCTTTCTGCTCTATCTTCTTCTCATGATACGGCCCCTGGCCCAGATTCCATTCATAACCAACTGCTTCAACGTCTCAGTGCTCCACAACGGCAACATCATCTTCGGGTGTTTAACCGTATCTGGCTCCAGGGTGACTTCCCTTCTCAGTGGAGGGATAGCATTGTGGTTCCTGTCCTTAAGCCTGGTAAGAACCCCCTATCTGTTGACAGCTATCGGCCAATTAGTTTGACCAATGTTGTTTGTAAGTTACTTGAACGGATGGTGGCCCGTTGGCTCAATTGGGTCCTCGAATCTCGGGATCTATTGTCCCCTTACCAGTGTGGCTTTCGAGAGGGACGGTCTTCAATCGATCATTTACTTCGCTTGGAATCCGCAGTTCGGCAGGCTTTTTCCCAGCGCCGCCATTTGGTTGCAGTGTTTTTTGACCTTCGCAAGGCCTATGACACGGCCTGGCGCCATCACATCTTACTTACCCTTCATCAGTGGGATCTTCGGGGCCCACTCCCGATTTTTATCCGCAAGTTCCTGATCCATCGGTCATTCAGAGTTCGAGTTGGTACTGCTTTTAGTTCTCCACGGACCCAGGAGACGGGCATCCCACAGGGTTCTGTCTTGAGTGTCCTTCTTTTCCTCATTGCTATCGATGGACTTGTGGCCTCAGTCGGTCCCTTGGTCGCCCCTGCCCTGTATGTGGATGATTTCTGCATTTGGGTTAGTTCCTCCTCGATCGAATCTGCAGAGCGGCAGCTCCAGGTAGCTATACGGCGTGCCTCGGCATGGACCCTCTCACATGGGTTTAAATTTCTCCTTTAAAATCGCGAGTGGTCCACTTCTGTCACCTTACTACGATCCACCCTGATCCAGAGCTCTATCTCGCTGCACAACGATTGCCTGTGGTCCCACAGTTTCGTTTCCTGAGTCTTCTTTTCGACAATAAGCTCACTTGGCTGCCCCATATCAGACTTTGCTTCCTTGCCCACTCCTCCTGGGGTGCGGACTGTTCCCTCCTCCTCCTCCGTCTTTATCGTGCTCTAGTTCTGTCTCGCTTTGACTATGGTTGTCAAGTTTATGGTTCAGCTGCTCCTTCCACACTGCATGTGCTGGATCCAGTCCACCATCGTGGTATCCGTTTGGCCACCAGTGCCTTCCCTACTAGCCCTGTTGATAGTCTCCTGGTTGAAGCTGGGATCCTCCCCCCCCCACCCCCCCCTTTTCTGTTCGGCGGTCCCAGCTTCTGGTGTGTTATGCACTCACTATCCGTTCCTCTCCCACTCATCCTTCCTATTCTATCCTGTTCCCAGACCATGGACGTCGCCCACCCGACTCCCGCCCTCGGGCGGGTTAACCGGTTGGGCTGCGCCTTGCATCTCTTTGCCGTGATTTTCAGCTTCCTTCTTTGTCCTGTCTTCCTCGCTCCCTCCCCTCCACTCCTCCTTGGTTAGTTCCTCGGCCTCGACTTCGGATGGATCTCCGCCGCCGTCCGAAAGATTCCGTCCCCCCAGTGGTGTTTCGTTCCTTTTTCCGCCAAATTTTATGGCTGCTGTTGTTTTTTACACTGATGGCTCTAAATCTGCTGATCGTGTTGGGTATGCCTTGGAACGGAAAGTCATCTGCTGCCACCTACATGTGGGGTGTTCACTGCGGAATTGATGGCAATTTCCCAGGCCCTTACCTTTATTAAACAGTCCCAACACAATCGCGTTTTATTGTGCACGGACTCGATGAGTGGCCTTCTTGCTATTGACCGGTGTTTTTCGCGCCATCCCTTGGTCTCTGCCATCCATGACTATCTCGCTTATATTCACCGTGCTGCTTGTTCTATTGACTTCCTTTGGGTCCCTGGCCATGTGGGTATCCCGGGTAATGAGCTGATCGTTTGGCTGGGGGAGCAATTACTTACCCCCGTTTTCTGTAGCCCCTCCTGCAGCGGATTTACGGCTTCACATCAAATCCCACTTCGCACAGTCATGGGCCAATTCTTGGGAGGCTACTCCCCTGTCTAATAAACTTCGTGCAATTAAGGTGACACCACGCCCGTGGCGTTCTTCCTTTCGCATCTCCCGAAAGGACTCGACCACACTGTGTCGTCTCCGCACTGGCCATACTCGGTTGACCCATGGTTTTCTTTTGCGTGATGAGCCACCCCCACTATGTGGTTGTGGGGCCTTCGTCAGTGGCCCACATTTTGGTTGAATGCCCCCTTCTTTTGGCTCTGCGTGCTAAGTACAGGCTCCCCCACACTTTACCTTCGATGTTGGCTGACGATTCCCGGATGGTCTCTCTGGTTCTCGGTTTCCTCCGGGAAAGTGGTTTTTATTCTCATTTTTAAGGTTTTTAATCTCTCTGGTGTTGAGGCAGGGCGGTGAGTGTTTGGGTATCTCCCACTGTAAGCAGTGTTCGGAGATTCCTGATTCACCTCCATGACCGAATTCCTCTTTTCTTCCCCTTTTACTCTGTTTTTACCTTTTTTTAAGGCTTGGTTAGTCTATTTCCATACGTAGTTTCTACATTATAGCAGTTGTACCTTTTAAGTCACAGGTGGTCTTGCCTATGCTGCTTCAGCATAGTGTTGGGTTCGTTCTGTTGCCAACTTCCCTCATTTTGTTTTTTACCAATGACAACATGCCTGCCTTTTTACGTTTTTTCAGTTTTTCCTTTTTATTGTTCTGACTTTACTGAGTTGTCCCATTAGCGGAATGGCGCATATTTGAAACAAGGGACTGATGACCTTGCTGTTTGGTCCCTTAAACCTCAACCAACCAACCTTCTGAGTCGTTATGCTAGCCATCTGTCTTCCATGCCTGCTAATCCAGCCCATGACCTTTTTTTCGACGCCTCCTTTGATGTAGGGTATGCAGGCCGCCCCTCCTCCCTACCACCACCGGGAGTCCGCTTCCGTCAACTGCTCCATTCTCTTTCCTTCCGCTTTCCTAAAACCTTCTTGACAACTTGGGGTACAGCACCGCCTTGGCTCCATCCCCGGATATGCCTGCTCCGTGACCTTTGTCAATTTCCCAAGGATGGTACCCCTTCACTTGTTTATCGTCGGGCATTTTCTGCTCTATGTGCACAAATGAAGGAAGCCACATTTATTTACACTGATGGCTCAAAAACATCATTTGATGTAGGGAGTGCCTATATCGTTGGCGACACCCCAAATCACTTTCGGCTTCCCGACCAGTGTTCGGTTTATACTGCAGAGCTTTACGCTGTTCTCCAGGCTGTCCACTACATCCGCCGCCATCAGCGGATACAGTATGTTATCTGTTCAGATTCTCTCGGCTCTCTCCTCAGTCTCCAAGCTCTCTACCCTGTCCACCCTCTGGTCCACCGGATTCAGGACTGCCTCTACTTGCTCCACTTGGGGGGGCGTCTCTGTGGCGTTCCTCTGGATCCCAGGACACATTGGTATCTGTGGAAATGAGGCGGCCGATATAGCGGCCAAGGCTGCAGTCTCTCTACTTCGGCCAGCTATTCAATCGATCCCCTTCGCCGATCTACGGATCGTTTTATGTCGTCGTGGTGTTTTTATGGCACTTCCCCATAATAAATTGCGGGACGTGAAAGCTCTTCCTTGTGCTTGGACCTCTTCCTCCCGAACGCGTCGTCGGGAGGAGGTAATTTTAACTAGACTCTGGATAGGGCACTGTCTCTTTAGCCATCGACATCTTTTAAGCGGCGATCTTCCCCCACTCTGTCCCCACTGCTCTCAGCTGTGGACGGTAAGACACCTTTTAATTGAGTGTTCCTATTTTACTCCGTTACGCGCCCGACTGCAGCTGTCGCCTGATATCTCGTCAATTTTAGCAGATGACACGCACTCGGCCGATCGCGTTCTCGAGTTTATTAGTGCCAGTGAAATGACGTCAGTCATTTGAAGCTTTTTTGGGGACAACCATCCCCTTTCTGTAGTGGATTTTTAAGCTTTCCTTCTGCTTTTAGTTTCTCCAATTTTTTGAGTTTCGTTCCCATTGCTGCTGGTTTCCATTTTCGGTTTTTACTGTTTCCTAAGTCACGGACCATAGCAGTTTTGAGCCCTAAAAACCAAAACAAAACTGAGGGCAGACTACCCCTGTGTTTCCTGCGGAAGCGACGTTCTCTAGAGATTTTACCCCCCCCCCCCCCCGCGCCCCCCTTACCATCAACTATTTAGGAAGCTGTCAAGCTATTTCTCAGTGACGTATCATCCACTAGAAAAATGTAAACGCAAGACCATCGTAAAAGCAATAATACTGATTGGGCGTTTTTACCATCTTAGTTATTGCCGATTCACGACAACCGTTCAGAACTATAAATTTTGACATCGGATGCTACAATCATAAAGAAACACACAATCGTGCCTGGAAGCTCTTTTCCTGATACAGCGCTCAGCACGTTTTCTTTCCGCTTGCACTTACTATTACTGCACATTTTTTCCAGTGTGAATACTCAAAGTAATTTCTTGTTAGTACTGCCATAAGTGGCTTTCCGTGTTTTCTGGCTGAGACAGTTAACAGTTAAATTAGTTCCACAGTATTTTCTAAACATTCATCGCAGTAAAAGTTAGTTATTCTATAAACGTGCAGTTATAACATTTCGTGTACATTTTGGTTCCCTCGAAATCCCTGTATAAGAAACATTAGCGTAGCCAGTTTGAAACAGCACACTTAACTTTCGGTGACCATTTCTGAAATAGAAGGGGATAAGACACTCGAAGACTGAATCAGAAGTGTGAAATGATAGTATGGTCAGGTACCATCGTTGAATTGCTGTGAAGGTGGCAGCTGCAACAGAGGATGTACCGGTGGAGACGACTTACCTGAAGACAGTTCTAGTTATGGTTACGACTGTAACGGTAAAGGGAAGCGTACAGGAGTTGGACAAAAATATGGAAACACTGCGAGAAATGCAAGCTTGACCACGCATGCAGTTTCTAGCCAAGTCTGCACATAGGGCTGCTGTATTTGATCAGGAACGTCACCTGTACAACCTCCTCAATTCGAGGCAGTGCCAATTCCGGTTTGACCACTGTCCTGTTGCAAGCCATCGCTTGCTTTAATCTTAAATGTAAGAGTGAAGTCAAATGTATTTGCCTTCACATAGAGAAAGGTATTAGCTTCTCAACAACCTTCAAATTGTGATCTGCACCCTTAATTTTTGTATATGAAATTAGTGTATTTTCTCATGACCCTTTCGTTACGTAGGTATGCGGTTGCTTTCAGAAGTCAAATTAATAACTAAATAAACTGATTCAATATGATTGAACCTTGGATTACTGGTGTACTCATCTATCAGCACAATAAAATAAAATCTGTTTAGTTGGAGTATGAATAAGAATAGTGGCATATTTAAGTTTACATAAATTTTATTAAGCCTTTTATAACTACGAGATGACCAATTTGACACAAATGACAAACATAAATCCGAAACCGGATGGTACATGATTGTCAAAGCATTCGTTGAAGTGGAAGCTATATAAAATCTCCCTTGAATTAATGTCTTTTACAACGCACTGATGTTGGTCGAGGTAGAGAGGATGTAAAATGTAGACTGGCTATGGCAAGGAATGCGTTTCTGAAGAGAAATTTCAAATGGTTCAAGTGGCTGAAAGCGCTATGGGACTTGACATATGTGGTCATCAGTCCCCTAGACTTAGAACTACTTAAACCTAACTACCTGAGGGCATCCATGCCCGAGGCAGGATACGAACCTGCGACAGTAGCAGCAGCGCGGTTCCGGAGTGAAGCGCCTAGAACCG
Source organism: Schistocerca serialis cubense (assembly GCF_023864345.2). NCBI lineage: Eukaryota > Metazoa > Arthropoda > Insecta > Orthoptera > Acrididae > Schistocerca > Schistocerca serialis. The sequence goes on along the minus strand of NC_064639.1, from coordinate 421,010,392 downwards.
CTCGGCCACAGCGGCCGGCTAAGAGAAATTTAACGTCGATCATAGATTTGTCAGGAAGTTCTTTCTGAAAGTATTTCTATGGAGTGTAGACATGTATGGAACTGAAACATGTCCGATAAATAGTTTAGACAAGAAGAGCATAGAAGCTTTCGGAATGTGGTGCCACAGAAGAATGCTGAAGATCAGATGGATAGATCATGTAACTAATGATGAGGTACCGAATAGAATTGGGGAGAAGAGGAATTTGTGCCACAATTTGACTAGAAGAAGGGATCGGTTGATACGACACGTTCTGAGGAATCAAGGGATCATCAATTTAGTACTGGAGGGCAATGTGGAGGGTAAAAATCGTAGAGGGAGACCAAGAGATGAATACTTAAGCAGATTCAGGATGTATGTTGCAGTAGTTACTCGGAGATGAAGGAGCTGCGACAGGCTAGAGTAACATGGAGAGCGGCATCAAACCAGTCTCTGGACTGTAGACCACAAACTACACAACGCAGTCTGACTTCGTTTACATGAATCCACTGTGAGGGCCAATTACATTCAAAAGGAATCAACTACGACCAAGTACACCACAAACTACGGTTCATCAGAGAACAGAGAGCCGTGAATATCATTTAACTACCATACGCAGGTGCAGCAATACTTTACGCCTTCACCCGGACTCAGGAGGCAGCAGAAAACGGCGCGCTGCGGCAGCTTTAATGTTCTGACGCGTCCACGAAAATGTGCAAACTACGCGGACTGGCGTTCTGATTTTTAGAAAGCGTGAAACTTCCCCATCAGAGCCCTGAAATCCTGACAGATTTCAGTATGAGGTGCACACATTCGTTGGTGTGGCCAAACCAACTTGACTCACAGGGAAGAAGGTGCGTGTTGTGTCGAACGTCAGACAGCCGACATAGGACGAATAAGTTCACCCTCGTGACACACGATATGTCTGAGATGATATGCAGTTCCACTGTCGGTACAGCTGGAAACTGCTACTAGCTCTTAGTCCACAAGTTACAGACCACAAGTGTCACCCACTAGAGAAAGACTTGACAGCAGTGGAGGACCAGAAGACGGGGGCGAAGAATCACAACCACTTTCCATCAAGCGTCGGTATGGAAGCCTAATTAGGAAAAACGAAACCACCTCCACATTCTACATTTCGATTGAACTACCCTCTACTCATCGAATCTCTCGTTTTGACTGTTCTGTTAGTCTGATAGCCTATCCAGACGCAGGTCCGGGGTTCCCACACTGGGAGCAAGACCCTGCTTTCCATATCCTGAGAGCAGCCAATCAGCTTCTCAAAATATCTAGTCTGAAAAAAGATTTTGACTAGGGAGCCGTCATTCTCATGGTAAGCATGGCCATGTTTCGGCAGAACAGTCTACTTAGATGTGAACACAGTCCCTAATTTGCGGAAATATCTAATCTTTCCAGGCCGACCATTTCCAATTTCTGAAAGGAGGTTAAGCTCCCCAGGCAGTCGTGCCTGTGAAATCTTTTTGCCGCACGCTAAAAGAACATGGCGACTTTTTGGCGTCGGGGGAGTTAATGTTGCCTCCACTAAACACGTGCGCCAGTTGCTCTGTCCGTATCGTTGGGTATTGACGGGCGAGCTGGAATTCCAAACACAAATCAGTGATGGAAATGCCAGGAATTGGAAAACGTAGTACCGTAGCAATAAAACCTGGACTATGGAGCAATGAGTCATTTGGCTGAATGACCAGTGTTTCACTCTGTCGTCAACTTCTGGCACAGTTTACGTCCCAAGAGTGAAACATGGCGAGGGCATCGGTGATGATTTGGGCAGTCTGATCGTACTATTACACAGACCCCATGCTTACTCTAAACGGTCGCATTACTGCCTGGGATTGTCAGACCATTGTGGCTGGTCAGGTAAAATACTTCTTATCGAATGGTGATGCTGTGTTCAGACTACAGGGCCCCTGTTCAAATATCTCGCGTAGTCAAGAACTGGTTTTGTGAGCATGAGGATTGAACGTCACATCTCACATGGCCACTATTGTCACCAGGTCTCAAAATTGATGCATCTGTAGCCTGCTTAGGAGAGATAAGTGTGATAACTGCCCACCTCCAGCATCGTTACCTGAACTTCCCACTGTTTTGCGGTAAGAATGGTATAGGGCGACCTTAAAATCCATTCAGGATCTGTGTTTATCTATTCCGAGGCAACTGGAAGCTGTTTTGAATGCAAATTGTTTTCCTACGCCGCATTAGGCACGATAATGTATTATATTTTTGTTTCCATATTTTAGTGCACCCCTGTATGTTGTTCCGTCAGTTGTGCTTGACAAGTCTGTAAGATTCGGGAGGCACAGTTGTGATAAGGAGGTAGCTGTTAGAACTTTGACTATGCATTGTGTGCTGTTAACACACAATTCAAGGCCAAGTAGAGCAAGCGTTCGCCACCTTGCCTAACTGAAAAGAGCTTACACATTCCGCACGTCGTCTCGCTTACATCGTGACCGCTGAGCTGAGCAGATCTGCTCGCCACGCTCACGTATCTAGTTTCATCCGGTTTGGCGTTGCCTACTGCCGATCGCTGTCGCCACAGGCACACACAAAATCAAATATTTCTTCACTAATTTTGTTCCGTATAAATGCAGGATGCCATTCGGATTTGAATCTCTGATTCCTAGATTTACAACTATCGAACATTTCGATAGATTAACGGAATTTAAAACTCGTTCATTAGTTTGACAGTTCAGAAAAACAGTCCAGGAGGATAAACGGTGAAGAGCTTGAAAAAGTAATTCAGAATTTAATCTTATGTCAACGTAGATGTATTTTGTGCAAAAGCAGACGTTAGAATTGCAGACAGGGTGGGATATCGACAATGTCTACTTTGAAAGTATTCGCTTTGAACTTGTCTAGAGTGACCTGGAAAAACAGAAAACTTATGTTCCACATCCTGGGATTTGAACACGGCTCCTCTTGAAAACGAGCCCAATGTCGTCGGCACTGTGCTACTTCGTTCGACGACCGGACGTCCAATCGAAACTGTTAGAGGAGGTTACTCATAAAGTCTCATTACTTTTTATCGCGCCATTAGACAGATGTAAGAGTAGTTTCTCTCTTAAACATGAAACACATTTCAAATTATAGTATCCAAACATACTAATATGTCCAATTTGTATCATACTTTCATAACAATTGTTTCAGTAAATAATAATTTTTATATCTTTACTTGGAACGTAGTCTCGGCTCATTACAGCCGTGACGGTTTCTTTAAATTAGTCGCCGAAACAAAGGGAGTCTCACTCGCATCGCATGTGGAAGAATCCGTGAGAAATATGCATGCAATGATTGCTATTTGTAAACTACATTCGAAGTAAATGGCGGTCTGAGGACGACCATAACTGATAGAAACTGATAAATAAAAATGGCCATCAAACATACTAATTCAAACAGCGCTTAGCTGCAGCGGTCATTAACCATTATTTCACAAACGTGCTAAATTCCTAAAAGGAAATGTAAACTTCCTCCGTAAATTATAACAGTGACACGTGACTGTTTCAGCTGCTTTTTCAAAGCGTCATAGTATTACACTATGTTTAAGTCATGGCATACTTCCTAATATCGTGTCAGATCTCATTTTCCCGTCGCAGTGCAGCACCTTGGCATGGCATGGACATGGACTCCACAATTACTGAGCCATGCTGCCTACCTCTATAGCCGTCCATCAGAGGTACATGTGGCCAAATCATTCACTCCTACTGCCCAGAATGTTCTTCAAACCAATGGTAAACAATTGCGGCCTGGTGAAATGGTGCATTGTCGTCCATGAAAATTCTATCGTTGTTTGGGAACATGCAGTCCATTAATGACTGCAGATGTTCTCGGAGTAGCCGAACAGGATCGGTTCTGTTGGACCAGATGACCCAATCCGTTCAGGGTTAACACAGCTCACACCATCGCAGAGCCACAACCACCTTTCACAATGCCTTGTTAACAACTTCGGTTCATGGCTTCGTGGGATCTGCGTTATACTCGAACATTACCATCAGCACTTACCAAAGTAATCAGAACTCATATGACCAGGCTACGGTTTTCCAGTGGTCTGGAGAGGCGATGCCGTGCTTTTAGCAAAGGCACTTGTCTGTCGTCTGTTACCATAGCACATTAACGGCAAATTTCACCGCACTGTACTAATACGCTCGTCGTTCGTCCCACACTCATTTCTGCTCTTGTTCCATGTAGTGTTGCTTGACTTTTAGCATTGACAACTCTTATGCAAATGCCGCTGCTCTCTGTTATTAAGTGAAGGCCGTCGGCAACTGTTATCCGTTGAGATGTAATGACTGACACACTTGGTATTCTCGGCACTCTTAATACTGTGGAACTCTGAATACTAAATTCCCAAACGATTTCGTAAATGGAATGTTCCGTGCGTCTAGCTGCGACTACCATTCCGCGCGCAAAGTCTGTTAATTCCCGTCGTGTGGGCATAATCAAGTTGGAAACCTTTTCACAACAGCTACGTGAGAAGAAATGACTGCTCCGCTAACGCACTGCCATTTTATACCTTGTGTAAGTACGCGGTACTACCGCCATCTGTACATGTGCATCTCGCTGTCCAATGACTTGTCACCTCAGTGTATTCAGGCTTATGTTGACCTTAATCAGTCCCACGGATAACCATGATATAGATCTCAAATCAAACCACCAACCATCTATCTTCGCTCGGTGACTGTTAGTAAATTATAGCAGAGCCTTCAGACTGTCATAGACGTTATTAGAGAATCTATTTTCGCATGAGCGAGTTAAGCTACTAAAATGCATTATGTCATTTGGATCTTCCTCCCCGTATTTAGACCCGGCCATCGAAGAGTGTATCGTGATTAAGGATAAGCCTTTGATGTTTACCCAGTGCCCATGTTTATAACTGCAACGGAATTATAGGATAAAAACTGAGTTTTCGTGGTCCGTCTTCATAATGAAACTTGAATGCTGCAGTCACGCGTTTATGGAAACCTACTTTGCTAACACTGCTCCAGATCGGGACTAAGAAGTTTCGAACTCGTCAATGACGACGTTCTTGGCTGGCTCAGACGGGGGAAAAAAAACAGCAATTAGAATCCTGATTCTGCACAGGTTTATCAAGAAACATGAAGGTAGTTTTCGTATCTGTGACAGTTTTGAGTACGTACACCGGATTCATGTGGGCCAATAGGATCAGACTTCGGCTCATCTCATATAACAATTCACATCAGATGTTCTCAAGTAATAAAGTAAGTATATGGTATAACATTCGCTGTAAATTGTAAAAGAAAAACATTAAATGATTCCCTTAATCCAGTCGAAGCTACATTTACTAACATTTCTGCTGATAACAAAACCGTAGTCGTGCGTTTAGTTAGTTTAATAACTGGTCACTTTGGCCAAATCTTGGTGTCAATTGTCATGGTATTGCTCACGAACTTTATTTTGCGAATCCGTTCGTTTACAACCAATGTATCCAACATTTCCACGACGTGGTTCCTCGCTCACTGACGAAGCGTTGCAGACCTTCCACCTCGCGGACCTTGAAGAAATCGAAGAATAGAATATGAACGACGCTAGTCACTCGACATACCAAAACGTTTACAGAATAAGTCTACGAAAAAGCTGTAGTAAAATACTCCTTGCGTGCACGAACAATGAACACCTTCCAAATGGGGTGGGGTGGGACAAGACAGTCAATGTTTTAAATGGCTATAGATACTATGATAAAAGGTAAAAGTAACGCCTGGAGCAATGATTCTCTCTCTCTCTCTCTCTCTCTCTCTCTCTCTCTCTCTCTCTCTCTCTCTCTCTCTCTCTCTCTCTCTGAAGGAATAAAAATGCCTTCTCCACGTTTCAGTTTATATTGTAAGAATCGAATATATGTGGTCTGCACTATCGACAAATATACATGAGCGGGAGTAGTGAGATGCATATATACTTAATGTAGTCCAATCAAAAATATCGATAAGCTAACTTTCGACATTTCAGAGAATTAATATCTCGTGAAAGTTAGCGGCATATATTCCGTAACTTTAAGGAAAGGCAATTTTACGCACAGAAATGTTGCAGCCTTAATTGGTACTTGGTGAGCAGCGGACATAAGCAAATAAAGCCGCCCGAGAAACTCCTCAGTGGTATAATTTCTCGAAAGGCACTTCGTGCTCGCTTTCCACTTCTTACGTAGTAATTTTTCCCAATGACGAACCCTCATACTTAATTCTTATTCATTACTTCTAACTTCCGTAGGCAGCATGCTATCAGATTTTGCAGATTCTTCAGACCTCTTAAATTCAGTAACACACACAAATTTTAGAAATCAGTTGCATAGTTGGTTACAGAATTTCAGACCCATCGCCTCATCGTTATGCTGAAGTGCAGAGCTTTACTGTGCTGCAAATACATTGTTTATAGACGTGAAGTCGAAAAAACGATACAAACATTGTCAGACGTCGGCCTCGGTAGCTGAGCGTTCAGTGTGGCGTATTGCTAAGCGAAGGAGCCCGGGTTCGATTCCTGGCTGGGTTGGAGATCTTCTCGTCTTGGGGGCTGGGTATTCTTACACGTTCGTATCGTCATAACTGATACTACATTATTCTGGTGGCTGAATGTGCACGGCCCGAAAGCCAATAAATTGGGAAAAAACGTTGTCGGACTGTTTTAGACAATGTGGGAGACTATATTGCTCCTGATTTCTCTTATCTTTTGTGTTAAATACGCTAATTAGTATGAATTGACTAATGCAAACGAATTAAAATTTATAACGTTACGAAAGGTCTTCTTTAATAAAATGAAGCATCCAAAATTGTCTTGTCACGAATTAAGAGATCAGTGCGTACTTTCTCCTTCAAAACGGTCTGTTGTGTCCCGTCATACTGAAGTAACTTTACAGGACTGCTACTAAGTATGCAAACGTAGCAGCAGGGGTAGATACAGAACAAAATCCAGTTAACAAATATTTTATTTTCACAACAGCCAATTAAATTGACAAAAGCGGAAAAATCCTTATCGGTGTCCTTTTAGATTTGTAAAAGGCCTACTATACTACCTGGAGGCTTATTATTTTGTTGCAGTTCTGTTAGTGAGGGTTCCGTGGACGTCTACCCAGTCGCAGGTATTTCAGATACCCGCTCTCTTTTTAATTTACCCGTTTCGTGGGTAAATATATGGGCCTCACTTTTGATGAGAAGATAATGTCACTGCCACACTTTAAGCGGCTAAAACTGAGATGTCTCAAGGCTTTAAACATTATAAAATGCGTCAGTCATGGGTCTTGAGACGGCCTTGCCGCAGTGGTAACACCGGTTCCCGTCAGATCACCGAAGTTAAGCGCTGTTGGGCTGGGCTAGCACTTGGATGGGTGACTATCCGGTCAGCCGAGCACTGTTGGCAAGCGGGGTGCACTCAGCCCTTGAGACCAGCTGAGGAGCTGCTTGACTGAGAAGTAGCGGCTCCGGTCTCGTAAACTGACACGCTGTGTGCTGACCACATGCCTCTCCATATCCGCATCCAGTTACGCCTGTGGGCTGAGGACGACACGGCGGCCGGTCGGTGCCGTTGGGCCTTCATGGCCTGTTCGAGAAGAGTTTAGTTTTTTAGGGTCTTGAGGAGCCGGCAGGGCACGTCTGCTCCAACTTCATAAGGTTTTGGTTCGACCGCGTCTTGAAAACTAATGCCAGTTTATGGGTAAACAAGGCCTTCGTGCCTCGAAGGTTCACCAAGAGGGTATTAGGCTGTCAACAGGGGCTTATCGCCAGGGTCCAGTTGTCTGTGTGCAGAGGCTAGTGAGCTTCCACTGTCTATCGGATGTCTTAACCTCGCGGTGCGCCAAGAACATAGGGCTCTGTCCGTCCCAAACTCGCTAGCATCCATCTCCGTTGCGCATCCGCCACTAGAAAGGTTGTTCCTCCACCGTCCACGGACAGCGAGACGGCTTAGGAACCGTACGAAGGAGAGCCTTGAGTTACTACAGAGGGGCATTGAGGTCCAAATTCAGGGGTGGAGTAAGGGATCCCCCTGGCACCTACAGAGGTCCAAGCTACTTTTAGAATTGACTGCTTACAGGAAGAATTGTACCCCACACTATATTTTTGAAATTCAGTTTAACGAATTTCACATCGCCATCCGCACTTTATTACTGTTTACACGGATAGGTCGAATTAGGGGAGTTTATCGGCTACTCTGTCGTGTTCCCCGACATCGTCCTCAAGATAGGGCTCCAAGAGTAGTTTTCAGTTCATTAAGCGGAGTTTTTGTCATCCTGAGGGCACTAGAGTAGGTGTGACGGCGTCATGCCAAGAAATTCATCTGCTCATATTCACATAGTGCTGTTCCTGGCTATTGGTCTGACTCAATAAGTGCAGGACGCTCGCCTTCTCTTGTTGAGACAGGATAAGGAAATAATTTTCCGCTGGGTTCCAGGGTACATAGGAATTCGGGGAAATGAACTCGCTGATGTTGCTGTCAAGGTAGCTTGTTACCTTCCACTTCCTGCTCGCTTTTCAGTCCCGTTGCAAGGCTATTACTCTTCATTTGTGACCAAGACCACCATGTGTTTGTAGGAGACTCAGTGCCTGAAAGTGAGGAGGAATAATAAGCTACGTTCCGTAAAACCTTCAGTGCGCCCGTGGCTTACGTCCTTCCGAACATGAGCTGAAGTGGTAGCCATTACAACGCTGAGAGTGGGACGTTGTACATTGATCCACGGCTTTCTGTTATGGCGCGAACAGCTATCAGTGTCAGATGTGGGACCCAGCTGTCAGTACGACATACTGTAACTGAGAGCTTTTGCACGACAGCCTGAGGGCTGATCTCGGTCTCCCACAGGACCTGTCCTTCGTTTTAACTGGTAAGGCGAGTGTTTACTTTCAGGTGGTTGTGCCCCATAGCTCTTGCATATCTGACAGTTGCCTCTGTGTGATATGAATCTGTTCAAAGCGTTAACGCACACCATAGTTTTTACATCATTTGTAAACTATGTAGCACAGTTTTTACAGATTGACGACCTAATATATGTTACGGTATGACAGGGTATTATTCATGGTTTTATTACCTGCCGATAACGATTTTGTTTTCCGTCTAACATGATGCTGTGAATACTTTTATGAACCTGATGGTCAGATGACTGAAAATGGTTGTATAAATACAGTATTTTACCAGCAGTTCAAAGCGGTAATACATTTTCAAATTTTGTGAGTGTCTGCAATTCTTCCAAAAATATTTTTAAGTCGTCGGGCCCTAGTCACAGTTTTATGTACTGGTATAGTGTTTGGATTTTTATCTAGTTACTAGCTGACAAACCCGGCATTGCCCAGTTATTCATTTTGACAACTGCCTATTAGAATCAAAAATAAAAACTGCGTTTATAGAGTACAGTTTCTGTACGCTGGGCCCAACTGCTTCGCGTATGTGCAACGCGATTTTGTAAATGTCTATGGCAACGCCTCTTCATAGCTCTATAGACGGCTATTTTCGCCTAAAGCAGTCTGCGTCTCGGAGGTGAAACCTGTCAAAACCGTTGCCAGGTGTCGGGGATTCCCTTAAGTTGACTCGACTCTGAGTCTTAGTAGTAAAGATGCACGATGCGGCAGTTTCTCACGCGTCTCACTGACGTCACGTCTCCTGAACTGTGATGGGTAGATGGTCCTCCCCCCTCCCTTGACTGTTTGGGACATCACGCTCAAATTCAGTGCATTCGTGTGGATGCTTTGTACCCAAGATTAGACAGTTGCTAGGAAGCAGCAGTTGTTACCTAACAGTACAGGATGTTTAGGAGGGTGTACACAGACGTACATAGACGTGTGTGTGTGTGTGTGTGTGTGTGTGTGTGTGTGTGTGTCGGATTGACCGTGTTACAGAAGGGGACAGCTGTTTCATGAAATGGCCTCCCCGATCATCAGCTCTCACTCCGTGTGATTTTTATGCGGGGACACATTAAAGATCTGGTGTACGTACTGCCCATACCACGTGATGTAGCAGAGCTCCGGGAGAGAATATGGGAAACGACTGACATAGTCGACGATGCCATGTTGGGACAAGAATTCAATTACCGTATTGACGTCTGCCGGGTCACTCATGGTTTGCATATCGTATCGAAAGCTCGTAAAAAACTTTGAGTTTCTCTTCAAAATGCAGTATGTATGACATCTGTAAAATGTTTGGTTCTTGTGCAATAAATAATTTGAAGTGTTCCCGGACTTCATGTACACCCTATTTGGATTGTTCTGTGCTTAGTCTCTTACCAAGGGCTTCTCTTATGCTCACCTTATCGGGGTTCTCTCTTGGTTTTCAGATTTATTATTCTTTAGCAGATTGTCACCACGCTCGTCTGTATATCATTACTACAAGGTCGTTGATTACCTTAATAGCGCCCTCACTGACGTGGTGGTGGTGGTGGTGGTGGTGGTGGTAAACATCATCCACTAAGAAGTGTGCAATTCAGCAAGTTTTTCACATTTAGATTTATTGCGTGCGGAATAAAGGTCACGACAAAGCTTATGGGGCAGGAGTTGTCTTAGTTCTTTACTGATTGTTGATCTGCCTGAGATCAAAGAGACGAAAAGTACCGTCCAATTGTAACGATTTTAACTGCGGGTGATGTTTCGTCAGAAACAGCGAAAAGTACGTGATCAATGACATTCTCAATTTTCAGACAGGTAACTACTTCCCCTAGGCGAGCGTGAGACAGAATTTCTACGTAGTATCCCGCAGTTGGTGCATATTCCTCGTAGTTTTTCACAGTACCTTTCCAGGTCATATGCGAGTTATCAAGGTGTGATTGTTAAAACGGACTGCTGTTTTAAATATTACGGCACTTTCGTCCGTATCTCACTCAGTGGACAACACTAACTGTAAATTTATTTAGCCACGGAGACTACCGGAAATGCTTAATAATGCTTTCAAGGTACTCACTGCACACATCTCCACAGACATTTGCTCATCGGCTCTTTTCAACAAAACAGGAGAGGATAAAACAAGGGCAAATAGGCATGGGGACAGGACACCTCAGTTTGTACGTCACCTTGGAATAACTTGAAAACGTTAAGCGATGGTAAGTCAACGAATTTACATGAAAGAGTGGATGAAACAAATTAAACATTTCGGTATGAAACCTAAATAATTTCTTCCGTAAGTAGTTCAGATTTGAAATTGTCACAGATTACCTGACAAATCGTGTAACTGAAGATTTCTTTGAGCTGTTTCAAACACATTGGTAACTCGAGGTCGCAGTGGGGAATGTCCGCCTGCCACCGTATGTCGGCATCCCAGTCCCTATGCGATGTAATTCCAAACTAGCCTCCTACAGTTTAATTAAAAAGTTCAGCAATGATATAGTTTGAAGAAGAGTCAACAGGAGAGTAAGAGGTTCACAAAGTGTAGGAAATGAAATGCTGGTTTCCACGGAATCAGTAAAGCTTAATCTTACTTTCACTAGTCCAATTACGTCATAGTAGTCCTGAAGGATGCAGGAAGGGGCGATTCATTTAGATAGTATATTAGTTTATCAAGACAGATATTTGGGACCTGAAGGGATCTACTGAGCTGTATTTCTGGTGTGAAAATACTGCAGGAACTAAATGTGGGTGTACAATTATTTCAGCAGTTCCTTGAAACTATATCTTACAAGGAGAGTTAAAACAGGTAACTCTCTGACGGAGTCGAAACGTCACTTTTTGAAAGAAGAGTGAACTTAAATGGACACTTGTTTCGTATTAGGTGCCAAAATACAATAGTTTCCGAGCAAGTGACCGTTTTGGTTCCGCTGCATCAGTTTACACACATTGTTCTCTACCAAGTGAGTTAGTAGCGTAGTGGCGAACAGCATAGGTTCGAATTTTTGCGTTCAATGTTGAGATCTAATCTCACTTTCCTTTTTCAGCTTCTCGGGATTATGAGAGATCGATGACAATATGTGACATCTAGTAATACAATGGAATTATTTACAAAATCAGCATTTCACATATTTTTTAAGTAATATTTTATCACGTCTTATATAACCTTACGTAAATAACAATAACTGACAAGGAAAAACATAAATTGTAGTCCATCCATTTTTGCTTTTATTTTTTACTTTTAGACAAGAGAACCTAGTGAATTCCACAGGGTAAACTCTAACGTAAAGACGTTCAAAGCACAAAAATGTGAGTAGGCAGATACCACAGTCATATTCTTTGACATACCATTAGGAAATGAAACTTCGCTAACGTTCTAAGTACCTCAAGACCTGGAGATAATTTCGCAGCAAACCAAGCACATCATATTCTCGAAAGTCGGTACTTGCAATTGATAATATTTTATTAATTTCATCGCATCTGTTTGTGATTTCCGTTCGCTGTGAGATAAGAAAAGGGCACCTTCATAATGAGCTAATGTAATTATTCACCTGTCAACCTTACACACCGTTAAGGTTGACAGTACGGCATACTCTTTGGCGGAATTACTTTTAGTGAACACACAGATACTCGCATTTAATCATGAACCGAGCTATCGTATAAGGAGGGATAAGATTTTCCCATCCCACCACTCAATTACGTACAGTAACTGCTCGTGTTTCTGCACGGCGTTTCTCGTTTCCCATTGTTATTGAAGCGCGCACTGGAACATTGTTGCGCAGCTAAGAACACGCTGCTCACACCCCTGCGGTCCGGCGTGTCCGCTGTGGACGTGGATTTACACGCCACAGTTCTAAAGTAACAGAAAAATCACGATTAGAGATGAAAGCTATTAAGTAGCGAAGACCGGTATAACACTATCATATTTCTTTGTCAAAGTTGATATGTCAAATATTTATGTCAAAGAAATTTGATCGTGTAATAGGGAACTTCGCTCGCCTGTCTTCAAATAAATGCGACCAAATCTAGGGTCTCGCCGTAGATTTGATAAGTCGTTTCGTCTTCCGTTCATTGCAATGTGAAATGCTACCTCCTGGAGAGCTGGTGTCGCTACAGCTATTTGACGGCTCTGTAGCGTGTTTGTAAGGATGGCTTCAAAGTTTTTCCTTCGACTATTCTTTAATAAACTTACTTCGACTTTGGTGAGGGGGGGGGGGGGGGAGCAAGGGTCACAGTGCATACTATTGTGTGTTGATGGGCAGGTGAAATATGCTGCAGGTGACATACGTCCACAGTCACAGTTACAGCCATCCACCTCTACATCTGGAAACATCCAGGCATATTTTCAGCAAGCATGTGGTCAGTCTAAAATAAAATTTTCTTAGCTTTCCATTCTACTTTCTGTTTTTGAACTCTGGATGCCCGAAGTTAAAAATCGCTTTCTGTTTCGTACTTTTTATTAATTTTGTAGTTGTTGGAACACTAATTCCATTTAATTAATAAAAATAGTTATTATTGCCCATATAGTGTAGTAAACATTTATATATCTTTATATATTCCCCCTTCAGTGCTTTATAAATCGCTTCACTCGTTTCTGGAATTATTTTGGATAATGTGCAATGTGATAATAGTGCTGTGTTGTAAACTAGAGTAGTTTTCTCCTGGATTAAGAATACCCAGTGTCACACTTTGCCTTTCTTCTGCAGTTACAGCCTTTCTGAAGAGAGTATTCTGTTTTATTATATGAGAAGCCACTTTACTGAGCAAATACTGAAATACTCTCATCCATTTGTAAGTAATTTATATGTAAGACTTTACTTCCTCCAATAGCGAATTTTGCTGAATGCTTTCATCTCGTCTATACCTATGGTTTCATCCAAGTATGTTTCCTTTTTCCGCCGCTTTCCTTCCAAATACACACACAGTGCAATTGTGGTACTAGCAACTGCAGCGCATAATAAGTTATCCTCCATCTTGAAATTTGACGAAAAATATGACGACAGTGTAACACCCCTTTTTAGCGCCACGTCAAAGACCTTTGTCAAAGAAATATGATAGTGCAATACAGGCCTAAGCTGTGACGTCCCCTCGTATAAAGCTGCTGCCATACCCCACGCGCTGCACATAAACGTGGAACGCAGAGCGGCGCAGAAAACGGCACAGACCAGGGCAGAACTGTGCAAAAGGAACAGAATGTTCATAGGTGTGCAGCAGTGTCTGTAAGCCCTTCAGTAAAAATGGAAAACGAGAATCGCGGTCCAGAGCGAGCACAAACGAACCATTTCTTTTGATGTACCGGCACAACGGAACTTGATCGTTGTGCCGAACGAGGCTGTTTGACGTCCACTCTGGACGCGGGTTAACGACTTGATAGCAAACGAAGTATTTATATATGACGTTCAGCATCTGGCACTTCAAAACTACTTCAGAAAGATTATTTACTGCTGGTTTAGCTATCTGTATAAAATAATGAATGATGTTGTAATGCTATTCAGTTGCAGTCGCTAGTCGAATGCTGTTGTCAAGTTATCAAATACGTAGGTATCGCCAAAGTTGACTGATAACATCATGTAGCCTTCTACAGTTGATGAGTTACTTTCTGTGTTCAATTGCACACGGGTTCTTTCCAGAAAGTGATAACCTGTTTACTCTTTTCCTGTTTTTAATTCTGATTGTATTTCAGTATCTGTAAAGTTCATTTTCCACAAATTAACATCGACCTAAAAGGTTTTCAACAGCTGCACCGTCTTCTCATTTATCACCACTACTGCGTTTCGTCAAAGACAAGAGACAACAGAGTACACACACACCTAGGGATGACGTAGCCTCGGTGATGTTAGAGTAAAATCTACGATCGCAGCAGCACGAAATCAAATACACACAAACATTTCAATGTGCAACCGTTCAGCTTCTGTCTGTCTAAACCACAGTAAACAGTCGCTCCTTAATACAGTCGCGAAGAACAAATCTTTAGATACGTTTCTGCATCTTACACAGTAAACGTCTAGCACCAACACACACAAATCTTGTTAACGTGGATTTTAACACTGCAATAACCTCTATTTTCAGAGTAGTCTTCATTCAATAAAGTCCAACCAAAAGGGTCTCTGCCGAGCTACATGCCAAACTGCTCAGTCAAAGCTCAAATCCGCCACCAAAATCTCTCTCAATCAAACTGAAATGTCCACATATCGCTTCTGCAACAACCGCGAGTGGCGTCTGCCCGACATATGAACTCACATTCTCACGTTCAGCGACAAAATCTCCTCAATCTTGATAACATTTCGCACAGCGAAAGAAATTGTATATCCATGACTGGCCCACCGCATTCTTACATAAAGAATATTTTCAGGTCATAATATAATTACAACCAAGCTACATTTATGCGCGTGAGAAACAGAATTCTACAGTTCGTTGCATGACACGCATTAGAAACATTAGCCATGTTTTACCAAAAAAATGGTGAAGAAAGAAATATTTTGCATACAGATAGACGCGTATATCCGTTTCAGCACCGTATAATGTTGATAGCGGAAATTGAGGACGTTCAACGGAGGACCGCGCAGGTCGTTGCAGATTCGTCTAGTAATCTCGACAGTGTCAGATAGGCACATGACTGACTTTACAGGAGATGTGGTTTGCGTCACCAGATAGTTCACTATTGAAACCCCGGAGACGTATGTTTCCAACACTCAACCAGTATATTGCTTCCTCCTACGTGTATCTCGCAAAAAGACCGTGATGGTGAAAGCAAAGCGATTTTTCACACGGAGTCTTGCCTACCAACTTACTTCCCATTCGCAATTGGAACTTGAGGGGAGGGGGAACAATTGTACGGAGCACGCTCCGCCATAAGGCCGCTTGCGTATTAAAACACGTGAATGGAGGTACTAGAGAAGCGACATCTTTAACGCAATCTCGCTAGTCAGATCTAGTCTGACGATCCATATTAAGCCCGTCTGGCAAGTGTGGAGCCCTCAAAAACGGTTCGATAATCTTCCTTGCTAATACGCAGAGCAATACGCCCAGGAATTTGTCCCGCCGCCGCACAGCGCGTGCTGTCCGACCGCGGACGCCCGAGAAGTTTCGCGCGACGCTTCGGCTCACCTATGACGAGTCGAAAGAACGTTACACCACGTCAGTGGAGTCAAGTTTCACATGAAGTAAATTACACTGCAGGAAATAATGCAACCAGGCACAAGGCACTTGTTGCTGTATGCAGTATTATCTTCCGTGTAGTTAAAGAAAACAGCTGCAGTGTTCTCTAACCAAAATGGATAAAATAATTTACATAAAATTTCTTCATATTTCGTGTATCAATTGAACGAACTTCGTTCATTTCGAGTAGAGTAAAATTATACATAGTGTTTTGGATACTTTTCCCACAGCCACGATAATAAATAGTTATGTCCTACAAATTTGCAGATTCTAGGACTAAAGATACTGCTGGTATCTTTCTTATGAAACATCCATTATCAACACACTTATAATGCTATGTTCACAACGGTAGATAACAGAAGGCGAAACATCTAACTAGAAAATTGTTTTACCACAAAGCGAAAAAATTGCAGCCATTTCAAATTCACAATATTGTTAATGAAGTGCATTAATACCAGCAAATATTGATTATTAATTCGAATTTCTTTTTCCCTGTTCCTCGGAACCTGAATTATACGATAAATAAATTCTTTCGTGAATTTAGAGAGCCTTCATTGCCATTCCAGTCGGCGTATACCCGCCAAGTTTAGTGAAGAAGTGCAGGTGCATTTCCTACCGTAACAGAAGTGAAAAACCACTGAGCGAGAGATAAGCGAGGAGCTGACAAATATGTATACCTATGGAAGACATCAAATGAGCCACAGAATAGGGCTTTTCAATCGACAGCGCAAATTTCCGGCACCTCCAACTCTGCCTTAGGAGGAATACTTTCAGAATGACTAGTAACAAAATAAGACTACATCAAGCCTTCATTTTCGCTTATCTTCATCAGGGCGATATTTTTTTCTTATTTAAAATGAAGTAATTTGTGTTGTTTGTCTTAAATCAGTGACTGAAAAGTTTAGATACAAACTGTGTCGACGTTCGTCATTGCCTCTTAGAGTATAATACACGCAAAGTTGTTGAAAAACATGCTTCAACAAATGGAAGCAGGTGCTGATGGCGCTTGTGGACAAAACGGAATAGGACTTGGCCTACAAGGTATTTACCATTGGCAGAGCCATGGCCGCATCGAAGGCGTCGTTACGTAAGTAACGGGTTCCCTCGCTGCTCGCAAAGACGCCAGCCTACTGGTCCAGGCGACTCCACGCTGCGTCCGCTTTGCGGAAAGGCTGGCACGAAGTCGAGCGCCTGCTTGCCGGGTCATCGTGCGCGACGGTGCAGCCAAGATACTTATCGTGTTTGGCTGGATAATGGCCGCAAACAAACTAGTAGATAAATAACTGCACGTGCTGGGAGAAATTAACTCGGTTGTATATAGAGCCATTATGTTCCGGTATGAGCATATTTCGTTTTGCCGATAACATTGTAGTTCTGAGGCGGCAGAAGAATTGGAAGAAGAGTTGAACGAAATAGGTGCTTTCTTGAAAAGAGGCTACAAGATGAACACAAACAAAAGTAATACGTGGTTAATGTAATGGAGTCGAATTAAATCAGGCGAGGTTGAGGAAATTATACGATCTAAAAAAAAAGACGCACCACGAAGGAATTGACTGAATGGGACAGATAGGTAAACGTGACGTACGTGTACCGGCAAATAATTAAAATTTCAGAAAAATTGTATGGTTTATTTAAGAGGAAAGGCTGTGCAGATTGAGCAAGTCAATAACGCATTGGTCCACTTCTGGACCTTATACAAGCAGTTACTCGGCTTGGCGTTGATTAATGGAGTTCTTGGATATCCTACTGAGGGATATCGTCCTAGATTCCGTGAAATTGGCGCTTTAGGTCGTTAAAATAACTTTCTGGTTCGAGGGTCCCACTCATAATGCTCCAGACTCATAATGCTGTGGAGGTGTCTGGCGATCGTGCTGGCCAAGGTAGTTTGGCAAGCTTGAAGACAAGCAGTAAAAACTCTTGCAGTATGTGGGTGAGTATTATCTTGCTGAAATGTAAGCTCTGGATGCCTTGCCTTGAAGGGCAAAAAACGGGACGTAGAATATCGTCGACGTACCGCTTGTCTGTGAGGGTCCTACTAAGAAAGGAAATGGCGCGGCACCCCAGACCGTTACTCGTGGCTGTCAGGCCGTATCATTGACGGCAGTAAAGTTGCGCCGACTGTCGTTGGCCTCCGTACAGCAGCAAGCCCGTTTGCAGTGGCGTCGGGCACATTCATCGTAGACTGCAGTATTGTCATCGTGGCGCATAGTTTTTATGTTAATGTACTCGGAAATAAGAAACCAAAAGAATTTTCCAACTTGAGCAGCAAAATAGACGATTGTCGAACTAGAGAAGATATAAACTGTAAAAGCAATATCAAGAACTGCGTTTTTAAAGACAAATTTGCCAACATAAAATATAAATTTAAATGTCAGGATTCTTTTCTTGCGGTATTTGTCTGGAGTATAGTACTGTATGGAAGTGGACGATAAACAGTTCTGATAATAGAGGTTATGAAATGCGATGCTACAGGCTAATGATGAGTAGATGGGATAAGTAAGGAGGTACTGAATCTAAGAAGGAATTTATGGCACAACTTGACTAAAAGAAGGGGTCGACTGAAGACAATCTGAGGAATCAAGGAATAATAAATTTTGTAATAGAGGGAACCGTGAGGGTTGCAAACTGCAGAGGGATACCTAGGCATATATACAGAATGCAGTTCAAATGGGCGTACGTTGTTCACTAGTTAAGCAAAGATGGTGGCTTGCATCGGACATGCTAGCATAAAGAGGTGCATCGTACGTACCATTAAGTGCGAGTCACATCATGGGTTGGAAGGTGCAGGATGTACATGGATACATGCAGATATAGAGCAAGCAATGGTATCAGCTAAGTTTTGTGAAACAGAAAACACTGTTGGTAGCAATGTTCCCATTAAACGTCATGTCTTAATTGTGCGGGACCTTCCCCTTTCATTGTGCTGCTACTATCTGATCTGACCGGTCAAATTGCAGCAGCAGATTTCTCATTCGGGTCCATTGTTAATTATAGAAGTTACGCGATGGGTTCTGGATAGCGCGATCTGGTGTAAAGGGTCCTAAGCGCTGTATCTGAATGGGGTCTCTTTGAATCTATAACTCCTTACTATGGCATGCGGGTTCAGTAACTATGAACGCAGTCACACAATCCGACACACAGAATTTTTTATGAACAACATTGAAGTGTGCAAGGTTTGGACATCGATTATTCAGTCTCATCTCACAATAGATATGACCGGTTACATCAACGATCGTTGACGAGGTCCCAAGATGACTGCAGTTATGACGCGATCCTACCATAGCTACAGAAGAACAAAGTTGTAAGAGGTGTGATCAAAAAGTAATGGAAATTTTTGTTTTTCTTAAAGAATCTTCACTTCTTTAACAAACTTTGTCCCCTTCAATATAATCTCCTCTCAGATATTACACACTTGTGCCTGCGCTTTCTCGAGTCTTAGCACTTCTGGAACTCACTTCTCGTTAGTTTTAAGCTCCTTCAATGACTGTTATCACATCAGTGATGGCAAGACGTCCGAATACGGTGGCTGAAGCCACATAACTGTTTTGCTTTTGCCTAAACACCACGAGTAGGCATTGACGTGTGAGCGGGGCATTATCATGCTGCAAATTCCACGAGTGGTTTTGCCACATTTCTCGTTTTCTTCCGACTACTTCACGCGAACGGTGTGTAACTTCCTGGTAGTATTCCTTACTGAACGTACAACTATAACGCAGGAACTCGTGAAGCACTATCCCTTTGTAATCGAAGAAAACAGTGGGAAGGACGTACACACGTGATCGAACTGTTTTTTTTCGGTCATGCCACTTCAGGAAGGTTCTCATTGGGACAATTCCACCTTGGCTTAGACATCATACCGATACCCATTTTTAGTCACCTGTTAAAACTTTCCTTAGAAGCTCTGGATCTTCGTTGATTTCACTCAGCAATTCCTGAGCGGTGTCTACGCGACGTCCTATTAGTCGAAATTCAACAGTTTCGGAACAAATTTTGGAGTTACACCTTTCATGCGCAAAACACCAGAAATTGTTTGGCAGTAGCCAAAGGGTATGCCGACGTTGTCAGCAACTACCCCTAATGGCGATTTTACAGAATAATTTCCTTTACTACTTCCACATTATCGGTAATTAATGTGCTAGAGCTTAAAGGGCGGTCGTTATCTTCAACGTCTTCTCTAGCCTCTTTGAAACGTTTATACCACTCGTAAACTCTTGTCTTACTAATAGGAGATCCACCAAAAGCCAGTCAACATTTAGAATGCTGTGCTGCACTTTATTCCACTTTCCAAGCAAAATTTATTGCAAATTCTTTGATCGATCTTTCTCGAAAGTAGAAATTCGCAGAGCACTTAAACACGTATAACCTCTTAGACGGACAACAATAAATTACATATTCAAAACGGCTGAAGATACACACATCCGTCAGGAACATGTGTACCAACAAGATAAAAATTAAAATCGGATGTATAAAACCCGCGAAATTAAATTGCCGTTGCTTTTCGTTCACACCTCGTATAGTAGGTATGGAGTGATTGCATGACAAAGAATTGACAGCGAATGAAGGTAACTGTCTTGGTAGACAGGGTGACAGTTCAGGAGGCTGCCGCTTCTATCAAAAGGAGCTAAGTACTGTGCCTATTGGTGCCTGACGTGCTGCAGCAGCAATTTAATCGTGCTGTGAAGTGTGCTGGTTGGCGTCGAAGTTCAGTAACTCGGCATGGCCCTCACTGTCATAAGTGCGCTTCACGGACGTCCTTCAACTCTGAATGTTGCTTACTCGATCGCCCAATCCCACTTCAATGTACTTCTTACTTAATCGGCCACTCGATTCCCAGTTTCCGAAAGTACTCGCCCGACCACTCGATTCCGGATCCTGAATCTGTCTGTGAAAAGTGCCCTTCCCCGCACCACGCTACAGCTTTCTGTGCACTTCACATTTTCTGACCGGTCTCCTGCTTTGCCACCAACATTGGCAATAGTATAATTTCATAAAGTGTCTCCTATAACCTCCATCTATTCCGTAAACGCTCTTCTCCGAATCACCTTTAGCACCTGCCTGTACTCGAAAAGTGGAAAAATGGACTACACAACCTACCTACGAATGACAAGGTCTGTTCTTCCCGTCAGCACGATCTCTTCATCATGGGAAAGCAAAGGAAAAATACACTGAAGAGGCAAAGAAACAGATAAGCCTGTCTAATATCGAGCAGGGCCCCCACGAGCACGCAAAAGTGCCACATCACGACGTGGCATGTACTCGGCTAATGTCTGAAGTAGTGTTGGAGGTAGTTCCCACCATGAATTCTGCAGCACTGTCCATAAATCCATGAGAGTAGGAGAGATTGGAGATCTCTTCTGAACAGCACGTCGCAAGCCATCCCGGATATGCTCAATGTTCATGTCTGCGGAGTTTGGTGGCCAGCGGAAATGT
The DNA here is from genome assembly GCF_023864345.2 of Schistocerca serialis cubense. Lineage (NCBI taxonomy): Eukaryota > Metazoa > Arthropoda > Insecta > Orthoptera > Acrididae > Schistocerca > Schistocerca serialis. Next base: position 420,988,973 of record NC_064639.1, on the reverse strand, counting down.
TAAACTCAGAAGTATTCCTGGAGCCACTCTGTAGCAATTCCTGACAAGTGGGGTGTCGCATTGTCCTGGCAGAATTGTGAGTCACAATGGACATGAATGGATGCAGGTGATCACAGAATGTTTACGTACGTGTCACCTATCAGTCGAATCTAGAAGTATTAGGTGTCCCATATCACTCCAAATGCACACGCCCCACACAATAACAGTGTCTCCACCAGCTTGAACAGTCCGCTGCTGACGTGCAGGGTCCATGGATTCAGGAGGTTGTCTCCATACCCGTACATCCGCTCGATACAATTTGAAACGAGAGTCGTCCGACCAGGCAACATGTTTCCAGTCAACAGTCCAATGTCGGTGTTGAAGGGCCCAGGTGAGATATAAAGATGTGTGTCGTGTAGTCATCAAAGGTACACGAGAGGGCCTTGGGCACTGAAAGCCCATATCGATGATGTTTCGTTGAATGGTTCGCACGCTGACACCTTTCGATGGCCCAGTATTGAAATCTGCAGCAATTTGCGGAAGGGCTCCACCACTATCACAATTTCTTTTCAGTCGTCGTTGGTCCGTTCTTGCAGGAGCTTTCTTCGGCCGAAGCGCTGTCAGAGATTTGATGTTTTACCAGATTCCCGAGTTTCACGGTACACTCGTGAAATGGGCGTATTGGAAAATCCCCACTTCATCGGTACCTCGGAGACGCCGTGGGCCGACTGGAACACCACGTTCAAACTGACTTAAATCTTGATAACATGCCAGTTTAGCAGCAGTAACCGATCTATCAACTGCGCCACACACTTGTCGCCTAGGCGTTGCCGACCATAGCGCCGTATTCCGCCCGTTTACATATCTCTGTATTTGAATACGCATGCCTATACTAGTTTCTTTGAAGCTTCAGTGTAGGTTCTGGTCTTTTAGCGTCGTCTGAGTCACCCGCCCCACAGTACCGTCACCAAAGATGTTTTTTGGTCAGCTTTCTAAAGTTGTATACATCTGGATCCTATGCTGCTTTAACCCGAGAATAGCGTTTCTCAGAATTCTGTCACACAACCGGCGTGTTTTCCTCATCTGCGGATGCTCTGTTCTGTCTGTAGGCTGGACTGGAGTTCGCACTACGACCACCGTAACTGAGTCCTATCATATTGTCCTTTGTCACCTTCTCTCATTAGAATGTTAAACTGATGAACAATGAAATGTGGCTAGCTGAAAAAGGCTGCCACGTCTCAAGTGCTTTGTTCCAGACGCAGGGGAAAGAAAAGTGTGCGCCGCGGAACAGCTGGAGATGATAACGTTAAGACTTGAGTGAGCAGGTAATGAATGAAATAGAATTCTGCTAGATGTCTCTCGCGCTCTGTCCTAAGAGAACATTACCAGAGGAGGAAAACAGGCAAATGACTGAGGCAGCCAAAATTGGTTATTTCAGCTGTGGAGGTGCAATTAGTGGTTGGGAGAGGCGAAAATATCGAATCACATAAAGATAGCACAATATAATGCATTGTGTCGAGCAGATTGTAGACGTAGATTGTAATGAATACATAGAAATTAAAATACTGAACAAATGGAGATGGGCTCTAAACCAATTGGGCTAGACGCATTTCATAAACGTTTTGACATTAGTAGCTGTTTAGCTTCTAAGACTGAGTTTGCAACAAGAACAGATCTGGGTACGGACTTCTATTAATTAGAGGCTGATAACATTAGCGAAAACTTTACAATCTAACTGGTAAATATTGGCCTCTTCAGAATGGCCCTACTCTTTAAGGGGATTATCTCCCAGCGGCTTGGCCGACTCCGTCTTATCGCGACGGGATCATTTTAGCTAGGTTGCGTATTGGGCACTGTCTTTTTAGCCATCGCTATTTGCTAAATGGTGATCCCCCATCACTTTGTGCTCGTTGTCCTCAGCCATTTGCGGTTCGCGATTTGCTAACGGAATGCCCTTTTTATAACTTACGTTCTCATTTGTTTGCCGTCAGAGTTATCGGCCGTTTCAGCGGACGACGCGCGGGCTGTCGACCGTATTTTACTTTCTATCCGTCGTAGCAATATAGCGAAGGACATTTAACCTTTAGTTCAGGACCTCCGTTGTCTCTATGGCGTATTTTATGGACCCTCCTTAAAGTCCCTGTTTTTATCTGTCCTTCCTTCCGTCAATTGGGTTTAACGTGTAGTCGCTTTTAACTCTTCTTTCGTCTTCATGTTCTACGGTTCTGACGTGGAACGTGATACCCTAGTTTTTTCGTGCCCTAGAAACAAAAACAATCTAGTTAAAAGGCGATTTGTGAAAGAGTTTCTCTGAAAACTATTCACAAGGAGGAAATTAGTGGATACAACTACGACCTACCACGCGTTACGGAAATTATGAGCATGTTCGAACTTCAGATCGGAACAGCCTGTTGCAGCTTCTGCACAAAAGCGGGAGAAAAGCGTATCGAGCGAGCAGACCAGTGGATGACAGAAGCTGCCAAGGTGGCTCGCAGGACGGCCATGGCCACAAAGAAAATGGAGGGGACCTCCTGTTGGCAGAGAAATGATTTTTCTCTGCTTCAGGAATGGCTGGTCAGAGATACCTTAAACAACAAAAAACGTAACCCAATACTTTAAAAGCGCTTTTCTCGAAACCATATTGTTCAAATTGACGGAAGCTTAGCTTGAGAACGGTAAATGATTTTGATCGGTATTTTATGCACACACTGTATACTGATATTACAATTCAGCAAAACAATTTAGACCTAAACGGATGTTTATTATAGCTGGTAGGCGGGTTCCGGTGTATAATTGATATCTGCAGGCCATAAGAGCCACGCTGGCGGCTGATGGCGGTGGTCGCAGCAACATTGGTAAGAACATGACCGTCGACTGCTGTTGAGCCTGTAACTCTCTCAACGAAGTCCTTCTACAGTGATAATATCAACTAACTGGTCATGTTAGGAGATACGAGTTCGTCACCAGGTTGACTACGTTGAGAAATAAATACGTAAACGTGAAGAATACAGATGTAGGGTGGTAAGACACTTTGCTTTATTTAAAAAGCATCTGAGTTTTCACGTAAATTCGGGGGCCTTACTTTTCAGCACAGCCTCGTAGAATCATAGCACTTAGTTTTCAGCTCCATCTAATGTACCATTTTCGTGGTCATTGAAGGTAACCGAGCATTTATGTAGATTGTAAGTAGGCTGTTTAGGTTTTTTTATTGGTAACGCCACCTCTGTATGAAAATCACTGGCTGTGCTGTGTGCAGTCTGTGGCTGCTTTGCATTGTTGTAATACTCGCCATTGTAGTGTTAGGCAGCTGGCTGTGAACAGCGCGTAGCATTGCGCAGTTGGAGGTGAGCCGTCAGCAGTGGTGGATGTGGGGAGAGAGATGGCGGAGTTTTGAAATTTGTCATGAACTGCTATATTTATATATGATGATATCAAGGTAAATACATTGTTTGTTCTCTTTTAATATCTTTCATTTGCTAACTATCCCTATCAGTAGTTAGTGCCTTCCATAGTTTGAATCTTTTATTTAGTTGGCAGTAGTGGCGCTTGCTGTATTGCAGTAGCTTGAGCAGCGAAGATTTTTGTGAGGTAAGTGATTTGTGAAAGGTATAGATTAATGTTAGTCAGGGCCATTCTTTTGTAGGGATTTTTGAAAGTCAGATTGCGTTGCGCTAACAAAATATTGTGTGTCAGGTTAAGCACAGTCATGTATAATTGTTCAAAGGGGACGTTTCAAGATGACCATTACGTAATGACAGATTTACTTTTTTTTTTAAATCGTTAGATAAGCTCTTGTTTTCGAATTCGTTGGACGCTTCTCAAATTGAGGTGCTTAAGCTTATTCTGACTTTCTCCAGGTATACCGAGCGAGGTGGCGCAGTGGTTAACACACTGGACTCGCATTCGGAGGGACGACGGTTCAATCCCGCGTCCGGCCATCCTGATTCAGGTTTTCCGTGATTTCCCTAAATCGCTCCAGGCAAATGCCGGGATTGTTCCTTTCAAAGGGCACTGCCGACTTCCTTCCCCACCCTTCCCTAATCCGATGAGACCGATGACCTCGCTGTCTGGTCTCCTCCCACAAAACTACCCTCTCCATGTATTAACAGCACGGGTTCGATTTACTTCGAAAGTTCTCCAGACTTGAATGCTTTTGTAGTAATTTTGTAACGTTGTCATTGATGTGCTCTTTTTTGCAGCCCCCGCCATTTCATCTGGCACAAACTTTTAAGACAAGTGGCCTACAGTACAGACAGAATTTATCATTTCTGTAAAGTTCGCTCCCCAAAGCTGAATGTTTGCTGGTGGCTGAGAGAATTGACACATTTCGACGGTACGGGAAGTGAGTATATCGTCAACGTAGTAAGATGGGCATTATAGGCTCTGTGCAACATCGAAATGGCTTTTACAAATACAGTGCAGCTATAACTCTCAGTATTGTGCGAACGTTGCGGAACGCGGACGAGCTTTCGAAACTTTAACAAATTTGTAATAATCCTTTATCTCTTCTCGCCGTGAACTAATGCCCAATTCAGTCGCCCATGTGCGTCATTGATTCTGATACGCGCCATTTCACCGATCAGTGAAAGCAACATGAAATTCTGGTCTATAATTAGCTTTTTAATCCTCCACTCGCAAAATAATTCTGGTACGGGTCACAAGCCTTGCACTGACCCCGAGCCAATGATAGTCACAGCTGACACCACTGATAAGTTTTTTTAGCAGTTAGCACTTAGATTCGACCATTGGACCCAAATTAAGAAACTCGATTGTTTCCGCTTATCCTCTACATTGGGTGCTTGTAACGTCCTTGCAATCTCAGATGTTTTAGGAAACTAAGAAAAAGTACAAATAGTCATATCAAATTAAAACATTTCATCTAGACTCAAACAATAAAGTTTACTTCCAAATTAACAAAACTCGTCACGTTCGTCGTCGAATATCTCCGGTTCCTCTGTCAACAAGAGACTGCCACTGAATCGCATAACAGATGCTTGCGCTAAACACACACATTTGCCTTCAGAAATCGGAAATACCGTCAAGTGAGACAGCGGAAGGAAATTTGGGACACCAAGATCACTATGTGATATTTGCTATAGATCATATTGGGTACGTAGAATAAATGCTAGGAAGAAATTTGAAGAAAAGACGTTACTATCGATCGGACTAGTTAAACTTCAAAACAGGCGTTATGGTCTAAGGAAACTGAAGACGTTGTTAGCAAAATGCTGTTGCGTACGTACTGAGATTCTGCAATTTGAATTATCGTGTGCTGTCAGTCTTACGTGAGGTTAGGCTTCGGCACCCGTTGTCAGATATAGCTAAATACTCCAAATTATGCTAATGCGAACAAATGTTTCGGGCGTTGCTGCAGGTAACAACCAACACTTTTGATTTACCTGATCCCTCTACGAATCACAACTTGTCTTAAAAAGCCGCCGCAAATGTTCACCAGTAAATTGTCTCCGAGGATACAGAGACTACCCTCAAAGAGTGTTAATAAATATCCTGCCCATTTTCAGAGTCCCAAACACTGACGTCCCAGCGAGTCAGTGCTTTAGCAGTCGATTCAGTAGTATTTGCCTAAGATTAGAATATTTCCATTGGTTATCTCCTGACCCTAATTGCAAACCTCTGTCGAGTTCTGCCTCACGGCAGGACTTATCACGCTACTATTTGCCCCGTGACATGCCGAACGAGGAGATCGTTAAGATAAATCTGACTACTACATGAAGCTATCTTCAGCTTAGGGGAACACAGTACACCCGCTAAGCATCGGATACAGTGATCAATTCATAATACAAATTAGACACTGTTCGAACGCGTCTTCCAGAAACACTATCAAAGAACGCGTTAGTTTTACCCCTACCTGAATTACAAGCCATATTGGACATCTGCTTCTATAAAAATTCATATCTACAGGCTCGGAGAATGCCACAAAGCAATATTCTCCCCCTCTCTCACGGCCATGCTCACTTTAGATGATTTATACTGGATGCGTTCTTAGTCGTGTCACAGAAAAGGTCAAACATAGTTCTATTACTTAAACATAAATCTCGCGTAGTGACAGGAAAATGATAAATTTAAAGAAATCAGAGCTTATAAACAGGAGTTCTGAAACGTCTTTCTTCAAAACAGCGTGGATGGTTCGGTAGGGCAGTAATTATTCGATCCTGATTTCTGGAGAGTGCTTGTATACACACTACGGCGGACCGACAAAACCATGGAGAAGTGTATCAGCGGGAAATTTGGAAGTCGTAATCTGTTTTTGTCGGTGTGACCGGTTAATGGAGTGTGTCCCGGTATACAGCCGAACTGCTGTTCCCATTTTATGCACATATTTCGACGAACCTACCCCTTAATCTTTTTAATGTGCTGCGAACTGTGCTTTTACATGTTCTGTTTGGGCTCTAACCGTACTGTGAACTCGTATTGTTAGTCCGCGGCCATTATTTACTGCCGCCCGCTACGCCATTTAATACACTTACGTCTTTCAGAGCCGATAGTGTTTTTTCCTGGCATGCACATTGTCTTAGCGTTTCCCAGTTCTGGTGGATGTAATGACCAGCGAGAACTTAGTAAAAGAAAAATTCATTGCCGAACCAAAAGTATGATACCATCAAATGCAAGACGACCAGTATTGTGGTGCACACTTAAGTTACTGGGACAGCGTATTACAATGATCTTACGTATTCAAACATCTTTATTTCAAGACCCAAAGGAATTAGGCATTAGCTGCCAGTGGACATTGAGCAGGGGAACTACATCAGTAGTGTGTGGTATAAGTTGAGACACATGGTACTACGGGATTTGTGCCAGGGCAGTCTGTGCGGTTGTGATGACCACTGTGTCCAGATAGTGTAGTGGTCAGCGCATCTGCCTAGTAAGCAGGAGAACTGGGTTCGAGTCCCAGACGCACAAATTTTAAACGTGCCCCACTGATACAAATCAATGCCGATTGGCAGCAAATGTCTTTAATTCCCTTGTCTCTTAATACATAACGGCTGGAGGATCAAAATTATGTCCGATCTTTGACGTCCAGAACAATAGACACGACATATTTAACTTTATTTCGATAAACAGTGAAGGACTTTTAAATTTAAACCATGCTCGGGGCATAGCACTTAATTTATCTCGCTGGTCATTACATCAACCAGAGATGGGGAAACACTGAGAATGTGTACATTTCAGGGAACAGAAGACAATTATACACCAGTCAATGAGATTCCAGTCCGAAAACGTGTCTGGAGATGCCCTGGGCAGCGGTGGGATACCAACGTGACTGCTGCCCATTATGCGGCCTGACAACTGGGAGTGATGGTCAGGGATATCAATTCGTTTCATAGCAGGACCTTTCTGTCGACCGCGGCACCCTTAAAGCATAGACGTGTATCAACGATGTTATACGCCCCGTTTTGTCACCCTCCATGGCAGGCCATCCCGGGCTTAAATTTCAACAAGATAATTCCCGACCGCACTGAGCGCGAGTTGCTGCCGACTGTCTTCGCTCTTGCCAAAACCCTCCCACGGCCAGTAAGGTCGCCTGATGTCTTCCCAATTGAGAACGTTTGGATTACCATGGACAGTGCCCTCTAACCGGCTCAGGATTTTGACGACCTCACGCGCCATTGGGCAATTTGGCATGATATCCCTCAGGACGACAGCCAACACTATCAATCAACGCCAAGCCGAATAACTGCTTGCATAGGAGCTAGAGGTGGACCAACACGTTACTGACTTGCTAAACTTATGAAGCTCTTTCTCTTGCATAAATTATAAATTTTTTCTGAAATTGTAATCATTTCTTTGTCTGTACATGTAAATCACATCTACCGATTTCCGTCCCATTCGGATAATTACTTCGTGGTGCGTGATTTTTGTCTTAGTGTAGTATTTGACTGCCGAAAATAAAGTATGTACTGTTTAGACTGTTAATCCGGTCCATTATGAGTTCTTAAGACTTTTCAGAGAGCAATCGAACTGCTATGAAGTGGAGAGGTGGGAGGGAGTACGAACGTAAGTATAGTACAAGACTCGAGTGCCCGAGGCCGCAGCGCTCCACAGGTGGCACGACCCTCGTCCAGGTCCAGCTGTCCACTTCCTGGCGCCGGCCTGCCGCGCATCTGTTTACTCCGCTGCTCTGACGTCACCTTACGTCACGCTGGTATCAGCATACAATTATCTGCTCTTGTAATAATGAGGCAATAGCCGAGCGTCAAGCGTCATTTCCTATGTCGCGCCTTCCTTCAACAGCGGCTGATAATTCAGATTAATTACACAGTAACTCCTTGAAAATTGCATCAGTCAGAACGAATATCTCTGATGATACAAAGTTGAAGGATGTTTACCAGCAAAACGTGATAACGATGGCGCACACGAAGGCATAGCAATGTCCTCTTAGTTGACCTAATTTGTTAAAATAACGACGAGGTAATTTAATGAGGAGCCACCAGTTGAAGGTGAAAATGTGAAAGCACCAGTGTCTGCAACATCAGCAGAAGATGTAGAACCTAGCAGAATAGTGTCTCCGGAAAATGTTTGTCATGCTTACAGTTATCTGAAAGACCGCCGTTGCTTCGTTAAAATAGGTCAACGTTCCAGCACGCAAGATGTCATGAATCCTTCATGGATCTGTCCTGTTAGCTTTGCTCTTTATACTTAAACGATTTACCAATGCTCGTCGAAGTGGTCCTGTCACAGTTAGCACATGATACGGCGATTCTGACCAGCAGCCGACGCATCAACGCAGCAATTTAGCGGCTTCATTCAACTCTACATAACAGAGAAGTTGCCAACGGCCAGCCACATTCATTGAACGCTGAGAGGACTGAAGTTATCATGCTGACCAGGTGTCGTCGCGATCTAAGAGATCGACAACAGACAGGAAACATCGAACTTCCTTGCTCGGACGAAGTTAAGTACTTCAGGTGCGACTAACGACAAGAAAGTTCTTTCCAAGTCACATCTTAACAAGAGGACTAACATCCTGCGACTGCTGCATCAGCTCTAGCCACAGCTTGCCAGTATACATATTTGAACTAAGTAGGATCAGTCGCTTCAGAAAGATGGCATCGCATTTGCTTACCTCGGGCCATTACCGAGTGGCTCCGCTGAAAACAATGTCACCACCATCCCCAGAACGTCCTATGGAGTGAGGAAACCCGCAGCCTCCTTAGTTTTCGGCTGTTGCTGTGATTGGTTGGCAAATTCTAATGTATCGTTTAAACATACAAGTATTTACAAATGGAGTGCGAAATCGTATCATGTACGGGTTATGTAACGGAGATCAAACTGCTGTTTGCAGCGAATATGGCAGAGTATTTCCTGATTGACATACGTCGTTAGGGCGATCTAATTTTCAAATTTATAATACTGAAATTAAAGTTCGCTTGATATTAAATAGTTTATTCAATGACCAATTTCTACAGCAACTACTTGGCATCCTCAGATTCTCATATTTACAGTGTGCGGATGAAATAACGATAATGAAATGATCTCCATAATCGTAAAACGATCATACACAAGGTACATTACCTGAATAATAAAAATAACATAGCTCAAAGAATATAATTACACATCAGTCTCGTCTACATACCGAGAACATTCTCCAATTATAAAAATGCAGTTCCACACTGGTTTAGTAAATATATATAACCTGCTACACAAAATGTCCAAAACACCAAGGAATTTAGGAGCAAAAACAGTTCGTCAGTAGAGATGGGTCCTCGATGACAAGTCGAGAAGAGTGATACGATGCGCTTTAGAGCTCTTAGATCACTGGTTCGCATGCAACCCGAAAGAATATTTTAAGTCAATTGTAAAACGCCTCGACAGTCCTCGTATATGAAAACCAAATGACAACTAAGAGTATAAAACTTCGTCTCACGGATCAGAAACAGAATATTGTTTTCTCTTTGCTGCCTACAAGCGCTGCCATTCGCAACCGCTGTTCACACGCGTCACATTCAAAAACATATTTTATAGATAGACCACACACTTCTTTACTTTACTAGAAACAATGTTTGTATTGATACTGTCCATCTAAGATCCTTATTGCGCAAACTTTGCAACTTTCATCACCTTACATAAAGATGAAGTAAGTCCCAATCAGACTGTGACGTCAGTGTACACTCAGACATCACAGCCCTTAGCTTGTCTTAATTGCGTACACACTTCATCTCTCCGTATAGAAAACCTCGTCGTGCTACACCTCGTACTGTGGGCATACGGTGATATCTTCACTATCAGCAATGCTTTCCAAAAAGATCCCACAATGGAACAACTGCTACAATCAGATCTTGCTAGCGCTATTTTCGTATTTCGTGTAAAACTTTAAAAAATATAAGGCGCTACCCGTTGCGCCACAAAGCGCCTACTTAAGTATACTCAGCTGAACATGTTCTACAAAGGAAATGAGCTCTAAGATTTGCCAAGACTAATTATATTGTGCTTTGGGTGGTAGCTTACGACTGATAGGTGGCAGTCTAGTATAATATACGGATCCATTTGAAAAAGTTCTAAAAATCCTTGGTTTTGAGTGAGTTTAATGATGTATGAGCAGGGAAAAGAATGTCAGTTCTAGCACGTATCGCTGCTCTAAGTGGGTGAAGCATAAACACATCAACTTTTGCGAGGTTCCCACTCTCATCATCTTGTTACTTAAAAGCTGTAATTGAGTTTTCGTTCAGTAAACAGGTAAACTGTTTACAGAAAAACCTCGTAACCTCGGTTAACGCTTACAACACACGTATAGTTTCGTCTTATTCCTAGTCTGCAACGTCACTAGAGCTTCAGCCAATAACAGACCGTTATCGATCATGACTAAATCTTGATACTAAATGATTTTTAACCTTTAATCACATAAAAATAACATTTTGTGAGAATATTGGCCGTAAATACTATTTTAATATAATCTGAATAACAATCTGAACCATATTTCTAACTTAGGTAAATAGCCTATTATCTTTGCCTAGTCAGCAGATTGCGTGTAGGGTTAAATAGAGCTCATTACAGAAAAATCAAATCAGTCTGTTGTATTGTCAGGTTTGGGTACAGAATAGCTTAAAGTGATCCACCTCGTTTACATTTTACGGCAAAGTTAATGGAAAGGGGCACTGGTTCGTTACTTTCTATTTCAGGATGAATACAGGTCAGTTAATCTGGTGACTGGCAGAGGAAAAGTCGCGAACTTAGGGCTCTCGGCTGCAAAACAAAGCGCAATCTCACAGGAACAATCAGTGGGAACAACTGAGATGCTGCTTGCAGATTTAGGTATCTTTCTTTCCTGTCCAAATGGAAACGGAAAACATACTCCATCAGCGAAACTACTAAGAAAATCTGGATGCAGCGAACCAGCCATCTCAGCTCAATAGTACTAGGTTTACTCGCATGGATGACCGCGTCAACACTCCGTTGTTTCCCTAGATGCTCCTCCTACAGCGTTACACCGGTCGACACAATCTCCTCCCGTATAAGGTTCCGCCCGAGCAAATATTTTCTTTCCATTTGATACGCTCAATAAATGTTAGCGTGGTCAGACGAACATGGGATCAACAGCTCTTCTCCACCCACCCTCTCCTCCGCCCCACTACGACCACCGAGCTCCATGAAAAGGATCTTGAATGGGTTTCACTTACGAGCAGTAATAACTCACATAGTACTAGCAATACAAAACTGGTTAAAAGCAGACGTTAACAGCAATAACATTTTATAACTTATTTCGACTGAACTGTACATAGCTAAGGTAGGTTGGCACAGTTGGTAGAGGCGTGGTTATAACCGTATATGTCTTGTGAGGTTCTTAGAGATTCCGAAAGCGAAATAGTTAGATAAGGTTAGGTATTGCAGCTGGAACAAACTTGGTAATCTAATGCTTTTATAGGCCCATTCCCTCAAGAGCAGCAGCGCCTAAACTCTTCAGGGGAAACTCGCTTAAGGCTGTGCTAACATTTTCTGTTTATTACACTATTAGATGGAGATTTAAATTTACCAGCTGTATAATGGGAGACCAGCGTGATTAGAGAAAATCGTTAGGACAGGGAATAGTCTGAAATAGTTCTGAATCTCTCACCCGAAAATTACTTGGAGCGTTAATGAATGAACTGACCCCTGAGGGCAACATCTCCTCCTTACAAACGGGGCCACAACTTTGACTCACTGAGGATAGAGCAGCGAATCGGTCACCATAAGCCGTTATGCACCTTTACAAACATTAATAGGAATGTAAGGAAAGATAGCATAATTCTGTTCGGTAAGTGCGAAAAGACAGCCTTCAGATCAACCGAGCAATCGACTTCAAACGTTCACCAGAGGTTAAAAATGTATAGCACTAATGGCTAGAGTATAGTACAATACCCTTTTTGAGAAGTACATGCCGAGCAAATTTTTGTGTGGGAAACCCCACCGTGGTTAGATAGCCATTAGAAAGCTGCTCTGAGAGCAATGGAGACTTTACTACAGTTTTAATGTAGCCAAAGCATCATATACGAGTAAAACAAAACTGAACGAAGCCGAAATTAGTGTAAGGAGAGCGATTCGCGAGGCGAAGCGTTCAGAGTACGGAGTTGACAGAAAATCGTGACAAATTTTAGGTCAGTAGCAGGATCAAAGGCATTTGTATATATATACACACACACACACACACACACACACACACACACACACACACACACACACACACACAGACATTGACCGTCATCTAATTTCATATGACAGAGGGAAGGCCGAAATACGGAACACCTTTTTCCAAAATTGTCATTGAGGAAGATCGTACTGCGTTTGCTCTTTTAAATCGTCGCACGAATGTCAAAATAAGATACCGAAATAGGTAACGGGGAGACAGAAAAGCAACGGAAATCGCTGAGTAGAGGAAAGGCCACTGAATCCGATGGGACATCAGTATGATTCTACACACCCGACGATTCTCGTGGCCTAAGTCCCTGATGAGCGTAGCATTCCTAGTGATTGGAAAAAGGCGCAGGCCTTAGCTTGATTTCGAAGAGGGGTTATCGAGCAACGAGCGCAACTTAGGCCCCTGTATCGCCGACGACAGTGTGTAGAATTTTGGAACACTTTTCATGCTCACTTGTGCCATTCCTAGAAATAGAAAAGGCTCTCTGTAGGAATCAACATGGATTTTGCAGACAAAGGTATTGTGAAATCGGGCTCGCTTTGTTCGTCTAAGAGACCCAAAAGGCGGCAGATATTGCGCCCATGTTGATACTGTGTTCGTTCACTTCCAGAAAGCGTTAGACACAGTTCCACATTGCCACCTAGTGAACAAAATACGTGCGTATGAAAGATCAGACTGATTCTGAAGAAAGTTCAACAAAACATCTCATCCTTCTGGAGAGATACTCATATCTAAAAGAAATAGGCCTCAGCGGATGACGTCGGAAGATCCCAGAACTTGTTTGTTGAGGCTGTTATGAACAGAAATCGCAACGCCAGATAATTTTTGCGAAATACAGGAAGAGCTGCAGAGAATTGACGCTTAGTGGAGGGACTGGCAGTTGATGCTCAACATAAACGTTACGTACTGCGGTTAAATAGGCAGAAATCCCTATTACGATTAGACTGTATGATTTCCCAACAGTCGCCGCAACTTGTCACGTCACTAAGTATCTACGTACACACTGAGATCACATTGTGGCCACCCGTCAAAAGCGTGAATAACCACATTTCGCATCGAGGACCACTGAGAGACATGCAGAAAGATCCAATGAGTTTGTGGAAGGTACAGACAGGGATGTGGAGATAAGCCAATGTAGCGCCGCTGATAACTGCTCTAGATTTCTCGATGAGGATCCTTGCCATGGCACGTACAGCCCGATCGAGTGGACCCGCAGATTCTCGATCCGCGGAGTTTGCTGGCCGAGGGAGTACGGCAAACTCATTCTGGTAACCTTCGGATTACGCACGTATAGTGCAAACTTTGACACCTTGCATTGTACTGCTGGTAGTTGCCATCGTGCCGAGAGAGAACTGCGTGTAGGGGTGGACATGGTCCCCAAGAACAGATGCATACTTGCGTTGATACGTTGTGAGCTTCCAGAACGATACCATCCAGGGAATGATCTGCGGCCTAGACCCTTTTGACGATTGTTCGAGGGAGTTTGCTGTCACCCTTTCCACGCCGGCTCATAAAACGTGATTCATCTGAAAAGGTCCGCTATCGCCACTCACTGGACATCCAGCTGAGATACAGGCGTGCAAATTCTAGCCTTCGTCGCTGGTGAACAGCAGTCAGCATGTGTGAATGAACCAGATGCCTGCTGCAGAGGCAGCAACGTTCGCTGAACGGGTGATGGGAGATACTATTGGCAGCTCCTCCGTTCCTCTCTGCCGTCATTTGCTCAACAGTTGGACGTCTGTTGGACCTCACGCCTGTCATCTATGGCACGTGGTGCACCGCAGTTGCCTCGGTACCAGTTTTGAATAGGGCAATGTATTGTATATTTTTCGCCGGCGAGACGTGAACGATTTACATACAGACTTATCCATTTCGGAAATGCATCCGCCTTGACCTAAAAGCCAATGATGCCATTTCGGACGTCAAATCGCTCCATTTCCGCATTACGACAACTGCTCTGTTGTGCCTCCCCCCCCCCCTCCCCCCCCCCCCCCCCACACACACACACACACACACACACACACACACACACACACACACACACACACACACACACACACACACACACATGTTGTATATGCTCTCCATCGCCATCTGTGAGTGGTTGTTGAGGTTGACGTCGGAGGCGGTGGTCGCATTGACTGGACGGTGTGGTTACTAGCTCACACTGAGGTTACCAGAAAGCCTTCTTACGCCATTCGTGACTGGAACAGGAAGGAGGCAACGTAGCAGTAGTAGTACACGAAGTACTCACCGACGCGTACCGTAAAGTGGCTTCCAGAGGATGAATAAAATGTTAAATGACGAATAGTCCCAAACGACTCCACAATTCTACTGCGAATCTTAGATTTAGTGCAGATTAGTTTGTCAAACTGTGTTAATGATTATGGTTAGTTGACTATTTACCCTTACAAGGGGACCCTCCATATTGTAAATCACTGACTTTGATGCGCTTCAAATATGTTGTAGAGCCACTTACGCTGAGTACCTGGCCATCCGGTTTTTTAGCGACGGGCCTTGGTTTTTGAGAAAATCGATTTTGAAGTTCATTGCGTGCTGTCTATACCCGTAACATTACATATGATCCGAGCAAGTCAGGGTAGCGCAGCGAAAAGGCTCACAGCTACCGTGCTGTAAGTACCGTGTTCGAATACTGCTGGAGTACTTTTTCAAAATCGGCCGTATTTTTCAATTTTTATTTCAAAGAACATAAACAGTGTAAGGTGTGCGAAATTATAAAGATATATTCAGTTATTAATTTTTTCTGTCATACAATATTACAAAATCTTATTTTTCATCACCCACATTGCTTAATGCGCCAGAACAATATTTTGGGTGATACTTGTCATAGAAACAATCGAAGCACAAATTTTCGCAGCACCACGCGAATTTTATGAAGGCAACCGTCTTGCAGGCGCACGGTTTCTTCGTGAGCGATACCGGGAAACACAGTTCTTTAGCATTCAAAAATATTTCTCTTTCATCCACTAATTTCGATGCGAACCATGCGTATCTAATCGTGCTTTCAAAATTAGGTGCACTGAATTGATGTAGGATTAGCGAATGTAATTTTATCGAATCTTCCCTAGAAACGACCTCTGTCTTTTCTCAAGTCGGGAGAATTCTGAATAATTTTCGCGAAGATTTTCACCTGTCGGTAAAAATAGACATTGCAGGGCTGACAATAAGGAGTGCACTTCGATGGGACCACTTTTAGGGTGCAGGTGCTCGCTTTCCTTTCATCAGTGAATAGATAATAGTATAAAGTTTATTCGGATTGCCCTCCCCACGAATTGATAATGTAAAAATATTTTTTCTGTCCACGAACGGAAGAATAACAGAACGCAAAAATTCTTCGTACACAAGTTTCGTGAACTTCCCGGATTTCGTGCAGGACACGACTACATTTCTGTATTTCCCAGTTAATTCGTCTACTCGTTTTTGAACGTTAGGACTAAATTTTCCGGATGGTTCTTGCATACATAAAAAAAAATACGCGAGTAGGACTCGAAGACGGTACCTCTAGCGCGGTAGCCGTGATCCTTTACCGCTGCGCTACGCTGACTTGCTCGGAATACATGTAATGTTATGGATATACAAAGCGCGCAATGAACTTCAAAATCGATTTTCTCAAAAACCAAGGCCCGTCGCTAAGAAACCAGATAGCCAGGTACTAAGGTAAGTGCCTCTACAACATATCTGAAGCGCATCAAAATCCGTGCTTTACAGTATGGAGGGTCCCCTTGTTAGACTAACAATGGGACGCACGTGTCCCACAATTCATCAGTGAACCAGTGGGAATTTTCTGCATGTTACAGCGATGTATCAGAGCCCTACTGGTAAAGGGAAGCCTGGTAATAGTCTTTACAATTACAGCTTGCACCTGTAGGTTGCAATAATTTGTTTCATTGTTAACTCTCTGCTCCGTACTGTTGCATCGAAATAGTTGGAACCTGTATGTAGGCAACCAAATGAACACACTTGTGCTGCGCGCTGTTGTCGCGCCTACTCGGACAATTTTCTTATCAATGCATTGCACGAACATTTTCATGTTCGTCTTGTCACAAACTCTGTCCATATTGAATACCTGCAATGTGAGTTACAAACTCGGAGAGATAGTATGTCCACTGACGCGCGTGTTTTCCTTACGTCATTTACTTTTTTCCTGAAACCATATGAATACCCCTGCACGTCCCACCTTTCCCCGCTTTGGAAAACGAATCGGCGGGAACTTTTTCATGTTTCACCTTCTGACTATGGCATTAAATGAAACCGTCTTGTCTTCCACGGTAAAAAAATGGCAGTCAAAGGCTCTCGCTTTAGAGAAGTTTATCGGAGCTGGTTGCAGCTTCCTATTTGAGAATCTGACAGTAGTCCTTGGAAGTGGCAATGAGCAGCTCTCGGTGGGGCCAGAGGTTTCGTAATATTATCTCTTTTTCTACCGGCGCCGGTCAACATCTTGACGGAGGCTCGCCGGCGCCTCTCACGGGTCGCCGGCAGCGCGTCACGCTGCCCTTGGGGGCGTGTCTGCCGTCTGGCGCACTGGACCTGGCCGCGGGCACTTGGTCAGTCAGTCAGTCAGTCAGCCTCCCTCCTGTCTTCTCGGGGAGCGGTTTGTGTCGCTGGCTGGTTGCACACTCCTGCAGCTGTGCGGCTCTGCAGGTATGCCTCAAACATGTTAACGCTTACCACGTTCATTAGTATGCGGAGCGCCACAATTGTTTCTGTAAGAATCACTGTAGCTCTAAATGCGCTGACGAGCCGAAATGTTATGACCACTGCCCTCCGTGAATTTGAGCGCAGCCTGCCAAAGTTGCGGCAAGGGCTATCGGGACACTGCCTCCAGCTCCTTTAAATTTGACGTGCCCTCGACTTCCGAAAGAAACGAAAAAAATTAAAAATGACGAACTGGAAAAACTAGTAATGGTTAAAAGTCGAATGAAATATTTCCCTATGTTGAAACAATCGTTGTTGGTTTTGGATACCATTGTGACATAAAGAAACGCGAATCATTGTGATTATTGTAGTCAGTTTTTTAACATCTTATTGTACTAGCGGAACTTAGATAAAGTAGTTTTCTTGTTTCAATAACTGTAAAATTTTACCATGAGTGAGAAGTGTGGGCTTTGCCGTAGATTCGTGAGTAGTAGATTGCGGTGTGAGACTTTTTCGAAGTATTTTCACTGGGAGGGAATGCAGTGGGGAAGCCAGTGGGCATTCTTGTGAGATCATCTCCTGGAACTGCAGGTTATGTAGCAAGAGTAAGTTGATAGAGGAGCAGGAGCGTAAGGTCTGTGCCCCTCAGGTGCAGTTGAAAAACGCACAGGAGCAGCTAGATACGACGAGGAGGGAGAAGGGGGTTGGGGAATGGGAGCTGGCTGTTGGCAAGAGATCTGCTAGGAGGAGATTTTCAGATAGTTTCACTATTGGTGTTTGCAATAGATATGACAGTCTAGTGGAGAGGTATCTCTAGTAGCTGTAGGTGTAGGAAGTATGCAGCAGACCTCAGCAGTTACGGTGGCTAGGACAGTTGCAAAGTGTAAGAGAATGGAGGTTCTGCTGTTAGGTAGTTCTCATGGTAGAGGTGTAGGCCAGCAGTTGCAGGAAGTGTTGGGGAGTGAGTACCAGGTCACCAGCATTGTGAAGCCTAATGCAGGATTGGCTGAGGTGATTGTTAACATAGGGGGGCTATTTAGGGATTTTACTAAAGAGGATCAGGTAGTGATTGTGGGTGGGGCTGGTAATAGTATTGGTAGGGATTGGGAGTATGACATAGATGGTGACCTGGAAAAGATAGCCACTCAGATTGGCAACACGAATGTGCATTTTGTGGAACTGTTTCAGCGTCACGATCGGCCTCATCTTAATACAGCCGCCAAGCGTAATAACATGAGACTTGGGGGTGCGCTGATGGCAGAAGTCATGAGTCACATTTCAGTGGTGTCGGAGTCGGTCAGCAGGACGGGTTTCACTAGACATGGCCTGCACCTCAGCAGGTATGGAAAGGGGAGGTTGGCAAAGCTTATATGTGACAGCATTAGTGGGGGTGGTGGGATCACTCACGGGAAAATTCCTGTACTAGTGGGTGTTAGAGCTGCACCTTTTTTAGATTGAAGTCAGCTGATAGGTATTCCTGCTTAAGGGAAGTCTAACAAAGAAACCACTTTCGACAAAGCTTAAGTATCCGAGTAATGGGGAATTAGTATATTTCATCAAAATATACAAGGTATTAGAGATAAAGTTAGTGAACTGCTTATGGATGTTAACTCTGAAATTATTGGTATATCTGAACACTTATTAAATGAGATAATTCAGAGGCTTCAGGTTGGCTGGCAGCTTTTCTAGGAGCTCTTTGCGGTGTGGGGGAGTAGCCATGAATGTGAAAAAACGGTATCCCATTTGAGTCAATTGATGTTTCAAAGTACTGCACTGAAAAGATGTTTGAATGTTGTGCAGGTGTGGTTAAATTTAGTGGAGTTAAACTTCTAACTGTTGTTATTTACAGGTCCCCCAGACTCAGATTTCACAACATTTTTGCTAAAGCTAGAGGAGGTTCTTGGTTCACTTTATAGGAAATACAAAAAGTTATATGTGGTGACTTCAATATTAATTGTACAAGTGATCGTGCAAGGAAAAGGATGCTGGTAGACCACCTTAATTCACATAATCTTATGCAAACCGTATTCTTTCCAACGAGACTGCAAAGGAACAGTAGAACAACCATAGAAAACATTTTTGGTCATTCCTCGTTGCTAGAAGGCCATTCTGTTAGCCAAAAGTGAATGGCCTGTCAGATCATGATGCACAAGTTTTAACTCTAAAAGATTTTTGTGCTGCAACACATGTAAAATATAGTTACCAACGTTTTAGGAAAGCTGATCCAGTTGCTGTAGAGACATTTGTAAACCTTATCAAGGAACAAGAGTGGCAAGATGTTTATAGTGCTGATACAATAGACGATAAATATAATGCTTTCCTAAAGACTTTTCTCGTGCTCTTCGAAAGTTGCTTTCCGCTAGAACGTTCAAAACACGGTACTAGCACAAAAAGGCAGCCTGAGTGGCTGACTAGAGGGATAAGAATATCCTGTAGAACAAAGTGGCAATTATATCAAAACGTTAGAAAGTCAAAATCTAAATGCAGCAGCCCATTACAAACAGTCTTGTAAGGTGCTTAGTTATTAGGAAGGCAAAAAGTATGTGGTATGCAGATGGAATAGCTAAGTCTCAGGATAAAATTAAAACCATATGGTCAGTCGTAAAGGAAGTGGCTGGTCTGCAGAGACAGGTCGAGGATATAGAATCAGTGCGTAGTGGGAATGTCCGTGTTACTGATAAGTCGCATATGTGTACAGTATTTAATAATCACTTTCTGAAATAGCAGGTGAACTAAATAGAAACCTAGTGCCAACAGGGAATCATATAGCGCTCGTAGAAAAGTGTTCAGAGACTGTTACCTGAAATGCTCCTCCACGATACTAACAAGAGGGAGATTGACTTAATAATTAAATCACTAAAGACCAAGTACTCTCATGGATATGACGGGGTATCTAGCAGAATACTGAAGTATTGTTCTATGTATGTTAGCCCAGTACTTAGCCATATCTGTAACTTTTCCTTTAGGAGTGGTCGGTTTCCTGACTGATTAAAGCACTCGGCAGTGAAGCCACTGTATAAAAAGGGAGACAGGGATAATGTTGACAATTAAAGACCTATTTCTATGCCATCGGTGTTTGCTAAAGTTATTGAGAAGGTTGTATATACAAGGTTACGGGAGCATTTAAATTCACATAATTTGCTGTCAAATGTACAGTTTCGTTTTAGAAATGGTTTAACAACTGAAAATGCTATATTCTCTTTTCGCTGTGAGGTTTTGGACGGATTAAATAAAAGGTTGCGAACGCTAGGGGTTTTCTTTGATTTAACGAAGTCTTTTGACTGTGTTGACCACAAAATATTACTGCAGAAGTTGGACCATTATGAAGTAAGGGGAGTAGCACACAATTGGTTCGCCTCTTACTTTAAGAACAGAAAGCAGAAGGTAATTCTCCACAATATTGAGAGTGGTGGTGAAGTTCAGTCCCAATGGGGCACTGTTAAGTGGGGCGTTCCCCAAGGGTCGGTGCTGGGGCCTCTGCTGTTTCTTATTTATATAAATGATATGCCTTCTAGTATTACAGGTGGTTCAAAGGTATTTCTGTTTGCTGATGACACCAGCTTGGTAGTGAAGGATCTTGTGTGTAATATTGAAACATTATCAAATAATGTAGTTCATGAAATAAGTTCGTGGCTTGTGGAAAATAATTTGATGCTAAATCACAGTAAGACTCAGTTTCTAACTCACAATTCAACAAGAACTGATATTTTGATCAGACAGAATGGGCATATTATAAGAGAGACGGAACAGTTCAAGTTCCTAGGCGTTCGGATAGATAGTAAGCTGTTGTGGAAAGCCCATGTTTAGAATCTTGTTCAGAAACTAAATGCTGCTTTATTTACCATCAGAGCAGTATCTGAAATAAGTGACAGTTCAACACGAATAGTAGTCTACTTAGCATATTTTCATACGCTTATGTCATATGGTATTATTTTTTGGGGTAATTCTTCTGATTCAAAAAGGGTATTTTTGGCTCAAAAACGGGCTGTTCAAGCTGTATGTGGTGTAAGTTCGAGAACCTCTTGTCGACCCCTATTCAATAGTCTGGGAATTCTGACGTTGCCCTCACAGTAGATATTTTCTTTAATGTCTTTTCTTAGCAATATTAGCTTATTCCCAAGAGTTAGCAGCTTTAACTCAGTTAATACTAGGCAGAAATCAAATCTGCGTGTGGAATGCACCTCCTTGACTCTTGTGTAGAAAGGAGTGCACTATTCTGCTGCATCCATTTTCAGTAAGCTACCACAAGAACTCAAAAATCTTAGCAGTAGCCCAAACGCTTTTAAGTCTAAACTGAAAAGTTTCCTCACGGCTAACTACTTCTATTCTGTCGAGGAGCTCCTGGAAGAGCTGAAAAATTAAGCAAATTCCAGTGTTACATTGTTGATTTTCTTTATTTAAACTTACGAATTATCGCCTGAATATGTTTCTTGTATTTCATTTTATCTGTTTTTACTATCGTGTTATAATTTCATGTATTGACTCGTTCCATGACCATGGAGACTTCTCCCTAATTTGGTCCCACAGAACTAAATAAATAAATTAATTAATTAATTTAGTCAACGTTAGCCAGCAGACGCCTCTGTTTAGCTCGTATATGTACTAGCGAAAAAAAGTTAATGTAACATGAAAGTCTAGCTTCCAGTGCAACATTTTACTAGGTCCCGTCAAAAATCTGTGAAGCATAGTGCGCGTGAAAGTGGGGTAAGCCGATCAAGCATACGGCGAATTTTGAAGGCTGTAAAGCGGAAAGTGTACACTCCAGGATCGCTGCATGCTGCGAACGAGGGTAACCCAGATCGAAGGATGGAGTAATGTGAGTGGTGTGAAGGCATGCTTCGCGAGGATGAACGGTCTGCAAGAATGGTTATGATCTGATGAGGCTCAGTTCAAACTGAACGCTACTGTAAACTTCCACAGCTGCGTGAACTGGGCTCCTGAAAATCCTCACATTCACGCGGACAGCCGGTAGATAGACGTGTATATGTCTATCTACCGGCTGTTAATGTGTCTGTCCTTGCGTGGTCTGGTTGCTCCATTCTTACTTGAAGGTCGCAGAAATGTTACAGTGTAGTTGAGTATGAAATGGCTTAAATGTACTGATAACGTTCAATGATGCTATTCTTTGCACACAAGACTGAAAGCACTGATTTTTAGCGAGCAAAAAGTGTATATCAGACCGAAATCATACGCACTTTTTAGACTTTCATCGAAACAGTTACTTCCGTCAGCCTCTCAGTGTCTCTTCGTAACTATAAGGATTAATATTTGTCAGATCATGGGATACAAAACTGCGTGAGAGGTCACGTACAAATGATACTCTGCGCTTCATATGACTTACCAACGAAATGAAAAGTCATTTACAAAATTTGCAAAGTGCGAGTGGCTCTGAGGGTTCCACACAAACTTAATTATTCCTATAGATAGTTCATATACGCCGGGAATCGAGAATCTCGACTATTTTTGCATGCTATCTATATAGATACTGGCAAGGTATCGGTCCCGGGAATTCAGACTTTCGTATACGCTGCTGGTTCCGTAGTGAAATTTCATTACAGTTTAACAATGTTCGCATTTTGCCAAAGTTCATGATTCTAGACTAACAGGAAGCACCCTATAGGTTTGGATGAATGAGTTTGCGAATATCAAAATACATGATATGAATAGTCGTATCTTTTGATAGCGGTGACTTAGCTTACATTGTGTACAGAGGAAAGCTACCGTAGACCCTACTGCTCGACAAAGATATCACCTTGATAGCTGTACCCGTTCCTGAGTAAATGGGGTCTTAGGAGACAGTCAGACAATAAAGTGATAGTACAGTCGTTTCGTTTTTACCGGTTGAGTTACAGAACCCTTAAAGTGAGGATTATAAGGTCGAGTTCCAGCGCATTGTATCATTTCATCAGCAAAGTTGACAGCGAGAAGAATCAAAATAACAGTTCGGATTCCGGCTACCTCTAACAACGAGAAGAGCAGCAGGCCTTGAGGATTGCAGACACCATCTACACTCACACAAAGACTAAAGCTTATCCACGTTATAAAATTATACTCGTACGTAAGCAGAACGTAATTTCATATAACACTACATTCCTATAGTACCCAAAATATTTGAGACACGATTTAAAGGGCACTTAATTTTCTGACAAAAATGCAAAGTAACGTTTGTAATTCGTCTGTAATTAGAAATTATTTTCAAAAGGTATTATTTCTAATGTGTTTGGAAAACGTGTCGTTCCAGACACCTAGGCGACACACTTATCAAACAATATCCATCCGATCGAGTATACAGATCACTTGACACGGGCACTTCGTAGGTGAATGCATTATGATGCTCCAATTTTCCTGCAATTCAAATTTATAAAATTAGAGAATGTCCAACACACTGACTTTTCTCGATGAAGTATGGATGACAGGCTGGTTTGCAGAATCAGATTACTCTAAATACAAGTACAGTGTCAAAATCTGCACATTCGTTAAATACATATGCCTGTGAGATTTTGCCACGTGTCCACAGGAAGGTGCAACGGATTTGACGCATATGTTCAGGGTGCCACTTCTTGGCGGAACTCAGGTGCTTGTCAAAGGCGTAAATGCTAAAACTTCACAAAGGGCTATCAGTGTTCGTACGTTAAGCGTGTGCTGGCAACTCCTGCCGCGAGCGGTGACAGGTTTGTGAGATGGCGGAAGAGCTGATTTGTGTTGTGCATAAAAACGTTTTAGTTTCAAACGCGGGCGGAACATATATTGCAGTTTTCATAACATCCTTTAGCATTGTACGTGTAGCTAGAGCGATGGAACTTACGTTCGCAGAGAAACACGGATGCATGAAAACACTTAATAAGTGATTTAACACAAGCGATATCATTTTCTTGGAGATGTGACCTGTCTATTGATCAAAACAAGATTTTATTTTTATCGTACACAGGTTTAAGTATTCAAGAAGCGCCGTGTATTACAAACCACTGACACTTCGTAAATAAAAGGAAGAGAAACGTCTATGACAAAAAGCAAACTGATACAAAGACGGATCACATCTCCAAAAAATTTTTAAAAAATACAAACAACGAAGGAATACCAGAAAACAGAAATACCATGAGGTTATTGAAACAATCACATCACACTAGGGCTTGTCCTCTATTGCTGCACTCCTCATGAAATGCATAAATAAATCCTGCTTTTGTTATCTTCTGCGGCACACGTATTCGAATAAGAAACTGTCATGAAGAGATCTCCTTATGGCCGACCAGGCGCCTTCTATACTACTAGTGTGTGTGTGTGTGTGTGTGTGTGTGTGTGTGTGTGTGTGTGTCGGAAATGAGTCATTCCTCAATGGATGTACTTCTTGCTAATACTCACCAGAACCTTCTTCGTACGTCCGGGAACTACTCTGGAAAAACACTTGTGTGATTTGGATCCCTGCGAAAACCACTGCCCTGCTTTCTGTTCCCTCTGCCGTATTTTCTTCTTTAGGACATAGGCTCGTGGATCTCAACAATGACACCGTCGTCAAAAAGTTTCTTACTTTTGTTGAAGTACATTTCAATACGTACTTTAGTGCAGAGGCTTCTCCAGTTCACTGTCGTGTTCTCGGATAACTGTAGTTCATCGGTAATAAAGTTCTGCATCTTTCGACCCAGAGACAAGCTAATTGTAGAAATTTTGTGATACTCAACTTGATTCCCTCAAGACGCGAATTTTTTCATACGCTGCAACTAACTCTATGGTCAG
Source organism: Schistocerca serialis cubense (assembly GCF_023864345.2). Classification (NCBI taxonomy): domain Eukaryota; kingdom Metazoa; phylum Arthropoda; class Insecta; order Orthoptera; family Acrididae; genus Schistocerca; species Schistocerca serialis. The sequence goes on along the minus strand of NC_064639.1, from coordinate 420,963,976 downwards.
GCTTTTTACAGCCCCACTGCATCTATTCGGACACTTTCTGCGACTGGCTATAAAACCATGTATGGTTTTCTTATAAGGTAATTACACACACTCAGGTCGGAAAATTAAAAGGTAATAAGAGACACCAGGTACGGCAGTCACACTTATTTCAATTTTTTTACGTGGTCATTAATATAAATATTCGCACTTTTATTTAACGAACTTGTAGACTATATTTTTAAAAATGTTCATTAAAAGTGCTTCATAATTATTGTGATAAAATTAGCATTGCCTTTTTTGTTATGAGATGTTTGAGACTACAGTCCCCTGGACTGGGATGGTTCACAGGGACCGGGGTCGCTTGTCACGTGTTGTGATAAGTTGATAAAGTGAAAAAATACAGGTGTATGAGGAAACAAAGTCCTTCCTGTATTCGAATTACATAGTAAGAGTCATATTTTAATTCTGTTCTTTAGTTTCAAATAACATCGGATTTCGAATCTCATTGACAACGACCGTAACTGTATTTTAATGATTTTAAGTATGGTTCCAAACATTCCTGCAAATTATAGTGCCTACTTGAGGCATAACGAATAGTTTGTACAGGTTTATTTAATCATAACAAGTCCCAAAGTGTAGTATTACTTATACTGCCCATATTTGGCTAAGCTGAGGATTGCTGTCGACATGTTAGCTTTTCAGTTAATGCGAGTGAGCAACTGGTGGTAACACACCTCAAGAATAGTGAACGTCCTAGCTGTTAAATTTCGGCAGGCACCTAGCAGCAGGAGCGTAAGCGAGTGAAGACCGTCATCTCGAGTACAACTTCGGTTAGTTCATAGACTGTGCTAGAGAATTTAAGACATAATTTCACAACCGTATCGTAGTCATGGAATAGTGCTGCTACTGTGCAGGTCATTGATCCCAATGATCAGCTCACAATGAGAATTGAAACGGTGGAGTATTTAAAAGGAGCTAGCGTGAGGCTACGATGCAAGGCTTGGCTCGTAATGACCTCATGTGTTCTTGTTCTGCTATATTCACCGAAAAGGCTGTTACCTGCTGTGTTAGTTCCTCGCCATCTGCTTTTGTGTAAGAGATAGTTCCTTGTAGCAAGCCTTAAGAGCTAACAAATATGCTCCTCAGGCTTCCTTTGGTTTTCTGTCGCAGTCTCCCTGCTGAAAGCGTATTCTCGCTCGGTAAACGGTGTCGTAAGGTGTCCAGGGCCTGACCCACTTACTGCGTAACGGCTCGCTTCCTGCTTCCGCATCTCACGTGACTTGATTTCGCCTGTGGCGATGATAATAAGTTTCGATAATTTTTTAATTTCCTATCCCTGTCCTAACAATATTCGGCGCAGAAAATGATTCCATATTTGTTTTAATTTCGTTTGAAACAGAGCGTTCTGTGGACATTTTTGTTCCAGCCTGTAATTAGTGTAACTGTAATATTTAAATGCAGTGAATGTACATTGCTTTTATTCTACTTTATTAGCATCCTTTTTCTGTATTTCATCATATTTAAGGGAGAACTCAATGTTCAACAGAATTGGCATTCCGCTTTATTATTTCTTGTTACGGAATCAGTACATAGTTGGCAACCGGTAGGGACTTTTGACTCTTTATCGAAAAAGTAGAGACGTAGGGACGGATTTCTGATCCATGTGTGAAAGCATAGGTACTTTTGTCCAAGAAATAAAAATTACAAAATAAGAAATTAAGAAAGGAAAAAGCTGCCGAATTGCGTAAATTTTAAACGTTGTATGTTTTCCCCCCATTGTTATGGAAAGTTGGACTACAAGCGCCTACCTCCAGGACGAAACGAGGTGCAGAAGAAAAGTCACTGTCTAGAGAGGGTACGTGAGGGCGGAAAATTTGGCGGTTTGTTTCTTAGCGCTCCTCGTGCCGATGAGCTGTTGTCTCCTAATGTACAAATTTCCCATGGAACTAACGCAGATTCGGGAATGCGCATTACGCGACTATTTTAAAATGCGGCACTTATTTGTAGCAAAGGGTCTACATGACAGTTGTTGCAGTACAACACAACGACTGGAAGAAAATGGCCACTGCTGAGGAAACCCTGACCACAACCATGGATAGAAGACAAATCAACGCGTGGTGCTCTGGATGAGGCGAACATCCGACATACACATATACAATTTGCACGGGAGTAGTGTCTCACAATGGAATAATCAGTGCTTCCACCGTGGGTGCATTAACCTGCTACAAGCACCGCAGTCAAGCTCGAAGAAGACACCAAAGCTGCTCAAATATTTTGTTTGAAACCTTTGACCGTTCGGTGCACAAAATTAATAAAGAGGAAATGACACTACTCAATACGTGATTAGCCTTTTTGTCGTCAGCCTAGAATATTCTTTCACGTGCGTTGGGACTCAAGATGAACGTAGGAACTTCACATGTCGTGTAAGGACATGATCGAAAATGACTTGGCAACACTGCATCAGTATGTAATTCTGCTTTGAATGGTTTCCTTCGTGCCATTTCCACTTGATAATGGCCACAGCAGAAATTACGATATTAGGTTGTGCATACAGTCAAATGTACAGTTAAAAGCGAACAAGACGTCGTTAACAGAATTTTACATACTGTGAACCCCAGCTGCTAGAAAATAATCTTAGTTTTTGGAGACTTCTCGAATATATTACTTTTTATATATCAATGACCTTGTAGACAAAAGTAACATCAGGATTTTTGCAGATGATGCCGTTATCTATAATAAAGTGCTGTCTAAAAGAAGCTGCATAAATATTCATTTAGATCTTGATAAGATTTCAAAGTGGTGCAAAAATTGGCAATTTGTCTTAAATGTTCAGAAATGTAAAATTGTGCACTTAACAAAACGAGAAAAACGTATCCAATGACTATGTCAATGCACATCGGATGAATTCGCGACTACATCAGCTGTAGAATGGAATGACAATGAAAATATGTGCCGCACCGGAACTCTAACCCCGATTTCCATTTGGATCTCCATGCACAACTCACGGTCAGACCCAAACTATCATATGTTGTCAACCATAAGTATATGATCTGTGCATCATCAGAATAACACAGGCACTGCAATATCGTGTAATATCAGTGAGTTCCTACTGGAATCGGCCAGCTCATATAAATACTAGAGTTTAACGCCCTATAAGGCTATGAAATGAATAATCACATAGGCTCAGTCCAGGGTAAAGCAGGTGGTAGACTTTGGTTTATTGGTAGAATACGGGGAAATGCAGTCGGTCTACAAAGGAAATTGCTTACAAATCACTTGTACGACCCACCCAAGAATATTGCTCAAGTGTGTATGTGTGTATGACCTATACCAGGTAGGACTAACGGGGGATATTGACCACATACAGAGAAGTGCAGCACGAATGCTCAACGGTTTTTTTAACCCGTGGGAGAGTCAAAGAGATAGTAAAGGAAGTGAACTGCAGACTCTTGAAGACAGACGTTAACTATTCCGAGAAGGTCTGTTAACAAAGTTTCAAGAACCGGCTTTAAATGGTGACCCCTTACTTATCGCTCACGTACGAATCATGAAGATAAGATTAGAATAATTATTGAACTCACAGGCATTCAATCAATTATTCTTCCCACCGCTCTGTACGTGAATGGAACAGGAAGAAGCCCTAATAACTGGTACAGTGGGACGTACCCTCTGCAACGCACCTCACGTTGGTTTGCACAGTACAGATGTGGACACAGGCATAAGGGCACAAAAATGTTTCGAAGTACACACCGATCTGAGAGGCCCACCAATGAAGTATAAATGAAAGATATTGTCCTCCAATACTCGTATTTCGCAAAACTAGAATACGGACTCCCGCGACAATTTTCCCGTATTCATTCACTGACAGCCCATTACGAGCGCGACTACCGTTCTGTTTCATAACACGAACCATTCACTGTGTGTGTGTGTGTGTGTGTGTGTGTGTGTGTGTGTGTGTGTGTATTTAATTGCATAGAGCTCTCCCCCCTTGGATTTGAGCCTTATAAATGACAGTTGGCTGTTGCGTCATGCGGCTGGTGTCAACAGAAGGGTCAGACTCAGCTCGTATGCTTTGACCCAAGCAACTGTGACGTCACTGAGGCGCGGAGTGTTTGAAATGAATTGTTTGCAGAGGGCATGTTTAGCCGCGCAGCGGCAAGCCAGCAAGAGAGGTTTGGCCCAGCATTACGTGTCCGACGTGGACATCAAACTTCGCCGCTCTGCGCGATAACGAATTAGTTCAAAGGAAATGGTTGCTTCGTGTGTGGCTGTGGACGGTGTATCTAGTTTTCCATAGTTACTGGAACATTGCTGCGCTGCTACGAACCCTCTCCATTTTGTAATGCTCTGCACTGTACTGTGATGCTGGACGAAACGCCTTGTGCGGTGTGGACGCCGCTTCTGAATAAGCGGTGGCGCTCTTCCATATATGATTCTATTGTTCGTGAGTCGTATTAGTGCGGCGTTGGACTTAGTGTCGTGTGTTACTCGATGTTTTAGTTTCCTTTTCTGTTGCCTAGAGAGTGCGTTATTATAATGTTACTAGTTATTAGCTGCTGATAAGTTTTAGATTTTAAAATGGTTCGTGTGTTGTATTTTAATTCTTTGAATGTTATTTTTTTGCGTTTCGTTTGGTTCTACGTATGGATCTTACGCCGAAGTTTATTAGTCGTTCGTTGGCTGCAGTTACCGGCGACAATATGGCGTTTACAATTTATGCAGTTCTCAGGACTGAAGACCACAACAACAACAACAACAACATGGCTTCTTGGTGGTAGTGTGTCAGCAGTGCACAAGATTTATGCTCAGCAAAGTCTATGATGCTCGATCCAAGGACTAGTGTGCGGACGTGGTTGGGGGACCATACCTAACAGTGCGCAGCTAAGGAACAACCGTGAATATCTGGGTTATTATCAGTAAGAAAACAAAATCATTTTTCCCTTGAGAGTAACAATACAGTAACAGCTCCATGCAGTGACTATGGACACCTACAAAGCCATGTAGCAGCGCACAAGACTGAATGCACTTTCAAAGGCAGGCAAAGCAATGTGTGCAGAACGTTGTCGACGGAACAGAGCTTCCCTCTCGCGAACCCGTTTGGCTCTCGCCTGCTTTCATGTTGGGCTCAGTCTGTCAGCAAATGGTCATTGATGCTTCTCCTGCAGTCAGCAGGAGATAAATGAAACTTCCTGGCAGATTAAAACAGTGAGCTGGACCGAGGCTCGAACTCGGAACCATTGCCATTCGCAGGTAAGTGCTCTTCCAAATGAGCACCCCACTTCACTCCCACGTCAATTCTTAAAACTATTTCCAGATTACGGTTGGTTCCCTTCTGCAGTACAATGATGTCCGACGACGACAGCGAGAAACTATCTTGTAGACCAGGTGGGGGCAAGTCAAGATACCCGGTAACATGGACATCATTGTCTTAGCAATACACCACCAATTCTTATGTCACGTGTTTAAGTTAGTCAGACCAAGACTCCGGATGAAGTGAGGAGCCAGTGAACGGAGCCAATGTGTAGTATGAACTGCAATTATCTGGACTGCTTCTTACTAAAAACAGTTAATAGAATCGCTTTCTTGAAAGTGTTATAAAAATGAGTAACTACTGTGGAACTCAAAATTACAAAGAATTGCCCCTAGCTGGACCACCTCTCTTGATCATGAGGCTATTGGTACGCTGATTACATGTTGAGAAATAGAAGCGATGTGCAACACTTAGAACTGGGAGACGACTGAAAAGTTAACAATACTTCACATTTTTTCGCGATGCAAAATCTTTTACTAATCGACGGTAAAAAAACACAGTACCCATCCCACGGACGCTACCGCTGTAAAATTTAAGATAGTTCCACACTCCCATTGCCCAAGAAAGGTAATTCCTCATCTCAAAAAAGCGTGAAGGCAACACCCAGGATGATGGGATGAATGATGTTTTCCACTTTTTTTTCGACACCTGTCACTGCATTTCTTTTTACGTAAACGATAGAAGTAACGTTTCGTTTCTGTGAAATGTACAATTTGCTAAGGTTTCTGTTTATTAAAACAAAATCTACGCGTTTAAAAACTACAGCAGCAGAGAGGTAATAATTCTATCGATCTTTTAAAAATAAAAAAAACGGAAATACGTACTCTTTCGTTCACCTGCGCTTAAGAACACGCAAAACATACCCAAAGAGTACGCATTTAGCAGATGTCACAAGTGAACACAGTATCACTCTCAAGTGACACTGTTTGTGCCATCATCCTACCACATTTAATGCGCTAGATCCAGTCCTCTGGAAACGCCAAAATCTGTTCTCTACTTACAGCTTTCACTCTCTTCCTTGAAGACTCCTTCGTACCAAGAGCAGCGGCAACCTATGTTTGCTTTCTCCATTTTCAATTCGTTGCCTGGCCTCACTGAATAGCCCTTCACTTTACCTGAGCTTTCTGTCCTATTTTCGTACTTCATTCATAAACAAAATCTATCTTCCGGACTCCACAACGCAATCACGAGGTACAAATTTGCAGTTGTGACCTAGACCAAGCGAGTTGGTGCAGTGGTTAGCACATTGAACTCATGTTCTGGAGGACGGCGTTTCAAACACGCGTCCAGTCATCCTCATTTAGGGTTTCCATTATTTCCATAAATCACTACAGGCAAATACCGGATGGTTCCTTCGAAAGAGCGGGGCAAACTTCCTTCCCCCATCCTCACCTAATCTGAAGGGACCGATCTCACTGTCGGGTCCCGTCCCCCAAATGAACCAGCCAACCCACTTCAGGAGAACGCATGCACTCTTTGGGGACGTCATATGCGTGCCCTTTCGTACACACACAATGAGACAAAGCGAAGTCAACAGATGGTAGCACACGTCACGTTTGCAAAACATGTGGCAGTCACCTAGCCTTTCAATATGCAATCAAGAATTAAAGGCTATTGCTCATGTATTCTGTTTATAACGTAGGCAACAGAGTACCAGAACTACAACAGCAAAGCTGAAAAGTGGTTCTTATCTGTTTCACTTCGGAACCACAGGATTTCTTCATATCTTAGGTTAAATTCTAGTGTCAGATACCACCCGTCGGCTTTGACTAATGACGTCATGTGTAAGGCAAAGATACTATAGTGGACTATCTATGAATGGAACGGATCATACTCGTAAACAAACGAATGTAGCATGCCATAAAAGAATACATTTAACGCGACTATTATTTACGCGCTAATTTCAGTTAAACGAGTTGAAGATGACTGAAATAGATGAGAACACTAGAGCAATTACGAGTGCATATATTATATTTAGCACACGTACTGCAAAAACGATGTAAATAATGAACTGTCGAACAGCTGGAATAGGTAACTAGAAGCAACGTATGTAAGAGGTTATTTCTAGTTACCGATTCCAATATTACTGTTTGTTGCGGAAAAATTTATATCAGAAACGTGCTGGAAAATGATCTTGTTAGTGAACTAGAGAATACGATCAGACTTTCAAAAAATGAAAATCTTTACACACACTACTGCACACACAAAGAAACGAAACGCAAAAATGACGGAACCTTGCAACCGATAACTATACAACACGGAAGTCACACCAGCTGCAGTAGCTCCAAATAACACTCAGTAAAATCGATACACCAGGAGTGACAGTAAAAATAAGAGAAGTGTAGCAGAAACATCGGTAAGGGAAACATTAAAGTGTCTGCATAAAAAGAAACTTACCGCATATGAACTTCCAAAGGAGTCAAAGATGGAGGCTGACAAGAACGAAATAAGGACATAACAAGAAATAATAATGTTGGAAGGTGAAACTGTAACGAAAGAAGTAAAATCCAGAATAACAAATGAAAAAAGAAACACAAACTGTCAGGCACGAATGAGATACCACCCAAATCAGTTGTTCCCTACACCTGCCCTCAATCAGACGCAGAATTTTACAATAATAATAAAAAATTGAGATCTCGAGTCAATCTCACAAACCCTCCGGCAAAGACGCAACAATACCCGTCGGCCCACCATAGTAACGAGAAAATATTAAAAGGACAGAAAAACCTCCCTCCAGAGAGGAAAGTAGCACTCGCACAAGACGTTATAAATCAAGACTACTTTCATTAACAAAAGATCCCGAAAACAAATTACGAGACCAAAACAAAACAATCTACATCGAATTTTTAATATACGCGCGTAACGAGGAAATCCATAGAAATCATTTAATGTTCGACAGCAATCTGCGATACAAACAAAATAACATCTCACATTACGTCATTGGTCAAAGCCGACAGGTGGTATCGGACACTAAAATTGATCCAAATCTGCTATGCAGCTGATACCACTCGGAACAGAACTACGTCAGTGGCGAGCTGATCAGTTCAATCAATTGTCAGGAACACAAGCTGCAGTCTCTTTGGGACTGCACATTCTTTGGTACATTTACGCAAGTTTTTATGTACTTCTTTATTGCAAATTTGTGAGTGATTGCGGAATACCAGTAATTAATAATCCCTAACATCTAGTACTCCTAGTTGTGGGTTCTTGGTATCGTGGGCTTTATTTGGTCTGTACAGGTCAAGTGAACTTACTGCTTATGATTTTTATGATTGTTGGGATTTTTCGCACGAGCTATAGAGACTGAGAATTGTGACACAGGTTATTGTTTTTTAGGGGTGGCAGTGTGTGATTGGGTGTGTGAATTAAATAGGCCCTATTAGATTCAGAATGTGTGTTTTTGTATTTTTGTTCTGCTTTTTCTCAAGGATTTTGTTACTTCTCGGTTTTGTTTGTTTTTGAAACGGTGACATTCTTACTGTCACATATTTAGCTTGCCCTTGCTAAACCCCCTACTTTCCACGGTTGTCCCGTTATTTCCACTTTATTGTTGGAGTGAAATATTTTGCGAGTATATTTAGTAACGTTACATGTAGCCAAAGGGGACGGGGGCTCTCAACGGGTCCGGACCTCCCTCCATCACCTACATGAAATCACATACAACCTAGTTTGAAATTAAAATGTATTTGGATTTTCAGTCATACGATAAAGGGATACGAGCTATCGAAGGACAGCAAGTTTAAATCTGTAATCCATAGCACTATCGGCCATCGCCCATCACTGTTTTAGCCAAGATCCAATGTTGGCCGCGCTTAAGCTCAGTAGTTTTGATAATCAGTTCAGTTTTAACTTGCGGCTGAATTTGTTGTGCTACCGTTTATTGGCCTGGTACTGTTGTGATAGTTCCTAATTACTGATAAATTTGTAACAAGAAAGAAGAGGTAAAAAGATTTTGATTCGTTAGCATTACTGTAAAAATATGTTCGCACTACTAAATAGCCTAAATACCTATTTATAGCAGTTGAATGTTAGCACGAGTCGTTGTTTGGAGGCTGGTAGAACTTCGCGTTGCAATATTTCAGTATTTCACACAGCAACTGAGGGGTAAATATCATTACAAATAACATTAAATTAAAATCAATGCATACCAGTACAACTAGATTTTTGTGTCGACCGAAAATCACATTGATCAACAGAAATACCGCCCATACGGCGAATGTTACATTTCTTGGAAGAATTTGCTCAATATTCTATCATTATTAGCCCAAACGGCAAAATACTGCCCAATCTGGTCACCTTGGAGGTAATCCGTTATGAAAAACTGCTCCGATACGGGGGTTTGGACAACGGAAGCGCTATGTGGCTGACAAAACATTCCATACTTCGTTTCTAAAAGATGTTTTTTGAGCAGGCTGCTTGAATTCGTTCTAGCCTACTGCGCCCTGCATCCCTCCCTTTCCCTTTCGTCCAAAATCTATTTACGCTCTTGTAAACATATATAGTATAATAACTGAAGCCAGCAATTCCATGCACAACCAAACCCTAAAATATAAAAGTATTCATGCTCTAGCAAATGACTAACTATGCACAATTAAAAGGTGCAATGTCAGAATTCAGTCTTTCCCGGTGACGCATTTTATTTTAAAATAGTGTACAACAACCAGTTTTCCAAATTCTCGACTGACATGGCGTAGCGCCGCATGTTGAGGTGCTGAGCTAACAATCCTGGGATTCGGAAGGAAAGGTGATTCGAATCTATCTGCCGGCAACCTAGAAAATCGTTTTACGTGGTTTCCCATTTTCAGTTAAGGTAAATGCCAGAGTTAGAGCCTTATAGGCCACAACCAATTCATTACGAATTTCTTTCCTAACAGATTGTAGTTCCCTTAAAAAAACGCAACCCTTCTGCTTAAATAGTGAGGCATCAAAGACGAACCGAGCATCTCTTCAGATCTGGCACCAAAGGCCACATAATAAATAATTAATAATCTAAATTCTCCTCATTTAGGCCCTTGTATTTGTCTCCAGGGACGTTCCATAATACAGAAAATGCACTTCCTTGCAGTGCAAGAAGTTAAAGATACATACTTAAATGACGAAATTTGGTAAACTATGAGGCTGAAAGATTCCAAATCCTTTGCGTTTTCGCCATAAAAAATTGTTCTAGCTTCTCTGTTCAGTAATCACCATGGAGTCACAAAAAAATTGTGCTCATCCATCATTGATCATCTCATACCCAGACTGAAAAAAGGAGTTCCAAATTACCTGGGAGGGTGGAGGGAGAATGGAATATGACAGCATTTTAGTGGTTTCCCAAAATACAGTACTCCAAAGTAATGAGATTATATTTCTTGCATGGTGAAAACTCGGATAGCATTGTCTAATACAATGGCTTACCACTCTCTATGGAAATTTTAAGACTGAAAACATGTTCTTTCAAGCTCCTCTTTAACAAATTGGTCTTCCCCTGTCCCTTGTACAAATTCCTGGCTATGTCATTGGGTTGCCATGCTGCATATGCCAGAAATAGGGGTGTCCATCATAACAGTCTGGTTCAAAGCAAACAAGTGGAATCACACTTCTCTATCGCTTCCAGGGGTATTCGTGTACACATAAGGTGCTTGAATATTTTGTACATTGGGAGAAACTGAAGATTCAGAATACACTATTGCTTACAACCTTAGTCATCACTGCTACTTATTGTGTACTTAATGGAACATTTCCTTGAATTTGGATATCCAGATAAGTTATGGCAGAAGCTACACAATGGAGACCCTTGTATTTTTTGCAATTTGTGTAAGACGTGTACATCATATACATCAAAGTAATTGTCAGTAACTTGTCCATTCTGATGCTCATTTTGAGTTTACATTGCAGGTTTAGTTTTCCTGATGAAATGTAAGTGAACTACAGCAAAGCATGTTTAAATACTGCATGAACATAAACATTATAGGCAACACTGTAGGTCAGTCTGTTACCACAACCTCCATTTGGGATTAACTTACATTTGGTTTCACCATCTCATAGATTATCACCTTTCGACCTAACGTAGACCTTGGGCTATGCTGCAGATCATTGTTACTGTAACCAAGGATTTAGGGGAACCCAGTATCACAATCTAACTGTAGTGGCTAATAAGGTGGCATGTTTCAAATTTTCTTTGAGGTGGTTCAGAATTTGTTTCTGTCTTCATGATACTGGTGCTTTCCGAATACTACTGCAGCACATACATATCTTGATTCCGAACTCTTAGACAAGAAGTCAGTCTACACGTAAATTATTTTTGTCTTGTATTTTGATTCTGTAAATCACAATTCAGCTGAAACTAATTCATGTTGCTACTACAAAGACTATAAAGTAATAAATATTTTAAAAAGTGACAATTCCAAGAACCTTGAAAATATTTCTGCAAAATGTTTCCTTTTCTACTTCATACAGTATTTTTACTGAGCTCACTTCTGTTGTATACACTTTTTATTTACTTTTTCTTCTGAGGCAGTGCAGCTGATCTCATAAAACAAGGAGTGTGAACTTGCAAAACAAAACTCTTCAGGTTAATACAATGCTTCTGTAGGCAAATAATGTTAGGCTGAGCTGCTTGATAGATTTAATTACAGGTTAACTCCATCTGAACTTACCCATCTGGAACTAAAGGAATTTTGCAGTGTGATTCATTGTGTAATACCAATCACATCTAGATTCTTGTGCTAACAAGTCGTTAGCTGTCTGAAATTGCACAAGTCTTCTTGAGGTTGACCTAAAATGGTTGCGGTGAACCACTGGCTGGCCTATTCAGCTGTTTGAAATGTCTGGTAAGGTTGATTTTGAACCCTTAATTGGTACACTTATGAGAAAACATTTGTTTGTTAGGCGTCCTTTAAAGTCTCTGGAAGATTGTACATAAAAATTAAAAAAAGAACGTCCACTGCTTATCTTTGTGGCAGGGTGCACGATGTGTTCTCCCATTCTGGGGTTCTGTTTTATGCCTGTGAGAGTCTGTGTGACATACCAATTCATGTTTCAATATTAAGAGACTGTGCATTTGTGATGCCACCACTGCTGTAACTTTATAGCGCCCAAGTGCAATTCCGGGATCCATAGAGACAAAGGTTTTGGCAAGGTCACAAAACATACCAACAGGATAATTTTTATTGTTAAACTCTGTGAACACTTCATTTCCTCTGGGGGGGGGGGGGGGGGCAATCACTTTCAAATACCAAACTGAGAGGCAGTTAACAAGTTCTGCTCAGCTCAGTGCCACTTTTTTTTTTAATTACAAAGATAGGATCATCATTAAGCCTATCAGGTCAGCACTATTATGTTAATAGTAGCATGCAGAGATTCAAGTAAATCTAATGCCCCCACATTTGATTGTTTATTAGTGGTTGCTGCGTTCCTTTCTCTTGCTCCTGTTAAATTCTACTCAAGAGTGACCTTGCAGAGGAAGAAGGGGGAAAAATGAGGTACTGCAAGAATAGCTTCATTCTGCATTAGTGAAGTTTCCTTTTTTACATAAAAAGCAGGTTGCTCTTTTGCAACAGTCATGGTCTTTTAGCTGTATTAACTGTATAAAAAAAAATTCCATGAATTCGTCTTAATTTGGTTACAATCTGGAAAGAGCAGTAATCTGCTCTCTGAAAGATAGATTTTCTCTTAAAGTGCACATATTAAGGAACATTTAAAAGTGTTTACATCAGGACAGTACTCATATTCATCTGTGAAGTGCTGGTTATTTGATGGGCTGCACACCATTTTCAACATGCAGTGTTTGTATGTGGGAAGTGAGCTTCCATATTCTGGTGTGGTGATCTTGCTCAAGGTGGCACGAGCTCTCATTAGTTTCACATTTTGATGAGCTGTACAAATAAAGTGTCCCATGTGCTCCATCTATAATACAATTTTTGGCCTGAATTCAGTTTGAAGCCATGGTAATTTGATTTGGAAAAAGTTGTGCACTTCCCGTAGATTAATTTTAGGAAACCTTTTGAATATGAACTGGCTTACCATCACTACCTCTCCTCATACAAATGTAAGCCTCTTAACAGGCACTTGCATGCTAAAATTAAATCCTCTTTGCCAGGCACTTGGCAATACCATCATTACAATAAAACTCATTCACTAATAGAACAATTCTTGCAGGCAAGGATTGTCCAGGCTTAGGATTGTGCCCCTTCCTTTCACTGTTTTTGATCTTTCCATGTAGCTGCTTACTCAAAACTTTCTCTTTATGAGTACATGGCCAACTTTGGGTAGTGGAGTCAACACTAAAATTTTTCCCCCTTTGTTAGAAGTGTGAAATTTGTCTTTAAACTGATCAGTCATTTCTGTTTGTAGATCATCACATCTACACATTTTCAGATTGTCACCAGTTTCTCCCTAAAAGAAGGTTCTACCAATTTTGGATGTACTTTTTTTATATTTACAATATTTCTTTGAGCTGATACAGTTCTTTTTATCACAGGGGATCCTCCTATTGAAATCAGAGGTGTTCAACAAATGCAAACCACGATCAACTCCCACAAACTCAAGATAAAAAGGTTACTTCTTCAGAAGTAATGTGAAGCTAAATCACAAACATCAAAGAAATGAACCTCTAAGAGATTTAACAATGTAAAATTGATTAGCTCAAATTACGTTAAAACATTAAACTTGAACAGTAAAAAATTAACTACTTTTTTAAATACTGTTTTACAAACTTAGTAATGTAGTACAGTGATAGGTTCTGGACTCATCAGACTGTAGCAAAATTTACTGTGTAAAACGGCACCACCACTATTTCATAATGGCTGCTCTATCTGCCTGGCTTGTGCATCACATGGGTGTTCCAGCAACCACCTCTCCTTTCATTTTCCTCCTCCAGTGCTTTGCTAAATTTATTTCACCAGTTGATCTATACTGAAGTGCATTGTCAGAAGTAGTGAATCTTCTTAGTGTACTGTTATGTATTGGTAGTATTTATTTTCCATTGCGTTAAAAATATAAGCCAAATTAAGTTATACAAAATGAAAGATGTAAGATCCCTCACATATTTGGGTGGTTCTATTTATAGTATTGTTTACTACAATGTTGAAACCATAAACAGTGTCTTAGTTAGGATACAATTTCATTTTAAATCAAATTTTTTAAACTGCCCCAAAAGTTGTGATGTAGTTCACAAGTCAAAGTGCACTAAAAACAAATTATTTTTGTGTTCCCACTGGAATACCATTATGAAATTTGGAACAAATGTTAACAAATAATATATAAGTAACATTTCTTTCAAAAGAAGAAAAATTCAGATTTTGAAATTTGAAGAATGTTAAAAATTTTGATTTTGGAAAATCAACTTCTTATTAAGTGATATATTTTTAAACCTCACAAAAACTGAATAAATTGACACATTTCGAGTCTGCATGTCAAATACTTTCTGAGGAACTGCCATTTTAACACTTCAAAATGTGGTGCAAATTGCTCCATTTTGGGAACTTTAAAAATTAAAAATGTAAACAAAATCCCAAAATATTGAATTTTTTATTTTCTTATTTTGTGAAAACAAATTTCAAAATTCTTAGTCATTAATGTTCAACTTCAGTTTGTTGGTAAATTTCACGTGGAATGACCTTTGTGTCTGTTTTAGAGGAAAATATTCCACCAAATATGTTCAAGGAAGAGTTACTGCCACAGTCTGCATTACAGACTTACCCCAGAGTTCATCCTTTAGTATCATGAAAAACCATGAATGAATGAGCCATTGTTTGATTCTATGATGCAGTAGTTTTCTTCCATTTTCAGTATGCAACTTTTAAACATATTTTGTTAACATTATACAATCCTCCTATAAGCATTTCAGAAAGGCACTTAAAGTAGCTTGCAGTTGCAGTATGTCCAGTCATCATACGGAATATCACTTTGGCATTTTCTAAGCACCCCCAAGTTCATGACCCAAATACCTACACAAAGAAAAACAATCTGAAATAATAGTATACCCCTCCTCACACTGTTTCTCAGATATTCCCACCAAAAGCCATTTAGCCCTTTCCACAGGAGGAGAATGAATTTTTTTGAGAACATACTCGGAACACTTAGCTCTACATTTAATCTACTCAATGAAGCCTCCATCAGATGTAATGCATCTGGCGCAGTGTTCTTTCCGTGATGTAAATGCACTTTGGTAAAATTCTGGGATTGGCTTTTACACCATTGCTTCACACAGGAAATAAGCTCTTTCTCAGTATCAAATGTTTTACCATGCAGGTGAGCCTTCAGACAACCAAAGAAGTAAAAATCAGATGGAGCCAAGCCTGGACTGAAGGGAGGATGAGGAAAATTTTCCAACCCATTTTCCTGATTTTTCTCCTGCATCATAAGGGCTGAATGGGGTTTGGCAATGTCATGATGTAGTCTGATGAGCTGACCCTGATCCTAGCTGTGGTCTGTGGGTCTTGATGGCATGTCACAACTTGTCCAGTGACAAACAGTAATGGTCCCAGTTAATTGTAGAGGATCCCAGGAGGAGGCAGCAGCCTTTACCTTTCAGCCTGCTGTTCGTGAAAGTCTTGGTTTCTTTTTCAGAGGGGAACCCAGGTGATGCCACTCCATGGATTGGGTTTTGCTCTCGGGTTCGTACAAAAACAACCATGTTTCATCCTGGGTATAGATGCCGTCGAAACACTGTTTCCACTCTTCAGTAAAGGTCTTCATGAGACCTTCACACACATTCTTCCTCATCGTTTTCATTTCTCTTGTCAATAATCTAGGCACTCAATGTGCACAGACTTTTCTGTACCCTAGTGACTGTACCAGTGATACCGCACTACCCAATGAAAAGTCATTTCAGCAATCTGTCATTTCGACGCACATCTGTCATTTTGGGTGATTTGATCAATGGTCTCCTTATTCACATCAATCACTGCCATCGATGGTCTACCACATTGTAGATTGTCCAGTAGAGAGAAATCACCTTCTTTAAACCTCTGCAACCCCCACTCGATACTGCTGTGATCCACTGTGCCCTCCCCATAAACAGGGAGCAACTTGCTGTGAATCGATGTGGCAGATTCATTGCTGGTCTTGAAGAGGAATTCCATCACAGACTGTTGTCACAACTTGACATCTGCTTCACGGTCCATTATGGCTCACCTGTAAACAAAAGAAAATACTTTTATTTGCCAACTTATAGCTAAATGTTCTAAGTATGTTCACAAAAAATTTCATTCTCCTCCTGCAAAAACAAAAAATTATGACTGTGCAAAACTTTTTGAACACCGTTTGTATAAAGGTCAGTGGTATGAGGTGGATGAACTGTGGCTAACTTAATTAGCTGCACACATTACTGGCACCTCTCGAATTCAGCAATAAGCTCAAGAAATTGCAAAAAATCAAGGGCTAGTGTGCATCGGTGGTTTTATTGCTGTTGCAGAAGTGATTCCATCACTGTCACATGACATCAAAGTCGCAGAAAGGATGAGTCACTAAATTTTCATTGAAATCAAAGCATTATTTATTAACAATTTTGAAGAGATTGTCATGATTTTTGAAAATGAGACATATAAGAATGGATATATACCATTTTGAGTGGCTGGTTAATAAGTGGAAAGTTTTACACAATGTTTTGTAAACTATGACAACTTCCAAACAGTTTTTTCAATATTTTCAAATTAGTGTTAAAAGTTTTGACAAATTACTTTATATTTTACCTGCAGTACAAATGCATTAATGTACAAAAATATGAACATGATATTTCCTGTCCCAGCTGAACACAAGTTGTCCCAAGAATTTCAAAATATTGTTGGACTGCTTTCTTCTGATTGTTTAATTTTAGTTTATCAAATGAAACCTGTTGATGCTATTGTAATGTACACATCTACTTAATAGAGATGGGACAACAGTGATGTAACAATTACGTTGACAATCATCACCTGTGACACTAGCCTTAATAGTAGGCACATCTTCACCTAGCAGCATCAAGGACCCTAGAGATTAATTTTATGGCTGGATTCATACCTACAAACAAATGAAACACAAAATTGTCTAAAAAATTACAAATTACAAACTGCAAATGAAAACTCACAGCTCAAGAACAGAAACCAAATAAATAGCCTATAACGAACACAATTAAAAATACTCGCTGAAAAACCACCACCAGACTCCCAAACTGAACTACACTGGAGTCAGTTGAAATATTCAAACAAAACTCCAAGGCAAAACTCACTCCTTACACAAACACATCAAAGACTGATCCTATACATCTGAAGTGTTACTACAAATGAAATTAGACACAAACATCCACCACCTCTACAAAACAGTCCATTTCAAATACCACACCTCCATGTTAATGTACAGAGCATTACAGTACAATTACATCATAGTTGAAGCTGACAAGTGGAATCACAGTGTAAACTTGACCCTGTTTTTCCATGTAGTTGTCTTGAAATGATCTGAAAAAATAAGTGCAACTTTGGTTACAGATTTTCTGGGGATTAGGTCATGGTGTAATGCATACTTTCGTGCCCAACATTTTGTCTCTTATTTCAGGTGACATTCCCAGAGGTTATAGGAATGTAATTATTTCATTCTAAGGTGCAGACATGCTCAGCTTCCTAGTGAACATCTGTCATAACTTAAGACAGTTAAGAGCCTGTTTACAATGGAGAATAAACTAGCTGCATCTATCTCCATAACCCCTGAAGATGTCTCTCAGTAGGAGACCAAATTTAGGTGCACAATATACCTTATACCATGGCCTGCTCCCCAGAAACAGGAGTTGCCATGGATTAGGATTAGAAATGAAAACCTGGATTTTTGATCATTGTGATAAGTGTCTTTCAATATCATTTCAGGACCATTCGCTTTTCTACTGACATTTTCTGTACATCTTCACCATCCTCAGAGCTCTGAACTCTTATAATGTTATTGCCTAGTTTAGGAAAATGAGCCTGTTTGGATAAAAATTACAGTCAGTAGCTCTTGGCAACCAACCCTAAATTCCAACACAGGTCATTCTGAAATTTATTCTGCATGCTATTTCGTCAAGAAGTAATATGTGGTGTGAAAATGTATTGCAAATAGCAACTAAATTAATTTTCTTTAATATTGTCTAGCAATGTGAAAATGATGTAGCTCCTGGGACTAAGTGTTACAAAAGTCTCTTGCGACTAGAGAAACAAAGTAGTTCTGTAGTAGCATTTTGCACAAAACAGTTTTTTAACTGTGTATAAGGAAGCAGTCACCAGAATGCTCTTATTTCCTCATATTTCACTTTTTTATACATAAACTTGTTGTAGAAAGCTATTACAAAGAAAACATTTTCAAATACTGGTGATACATATGCATGTTAATAGTTCTGGTTACAGGAACCAGCTAAACTCGGCTTATGTTTAGATGTAATAAACACCAAATAAAACCTAAATATGTTCCATAAGAGGTGATGTGAATCCACATAACACCAGAAATGGTAATCATGATCTGCTATACACCAGACTTTTGTAATCCTTTGTAACCATAGGAACTCAAGTATCATATTTACAAATAGTTGCTATCGGCAACTACAGGATCATTAATCAGCTAAGTAACATTAGAAAGTTAGTAGAAAAATTCGAGCATATCCACTAAAATATGTAGGGAGGAGTCTGACACTATACCAATTAAGCACCAGAGAGGCAGTTCTGATATTGCAGTTAATGTAAGCAAGCCTGAAGGAAAGTTGACACATTTTCATATGATTTATTGACCTAGAAAGTGTTCAACAATGTAAAATGGTGCAAGGCATCTGAAATTCAGGGAAAATATGGGTAAACTATGGCGAAAGACAGGTAAAATAACTTGTACAAGAACCGCGAGAGAACAATTAGACTGGAAGACCAAGAACAAAGTGCTCTGATCAAAACAAGTTTGACATGGATGTAGTCTTCTTCTACTTTTCAATCTATATATGGCAGAAGCAATGATGGGAATAGAAGGAAGCTGAGCATGTGATTAAAATTCAAAGTGGATGGATGTCTTTAAGGTTATTCATTAAATGCAAGTGCAGACTGGTGCAGAAACATTAACAAAATACATCAGTGTAAAAAGTCCACTAACAAGAGCCTTAAAAATGCCTTAAAGTTTGCTGCCAGCTACAGTGATGACTAATAACTTGGAACATTGACTGAAAGACATTTCTTTAGCTTAACATCAGCACTGGGATCATGCAGTAGATGAAGTTAAGGAATTCTGCCAACTAGGCAGCAAGATAACCCTTCGTGGACAGAGCAAGGTTGACACAATTAGCAGACTTAGTACTGGCAAAAGGGGCATGAAAGTCTACTTGTATCAAACACAGGGCTTAAGAGCTGGTTCTTTGTGGTATTAGTGAGAAATGGAGTATATGGAAAACACTGGCAAGAAAAAGGGAGAGGATGATGGGACATCTTTAAGACCTCAGTGAATAAGCTCCTTGGTGTTAGTGGAGACTGGACGAAGATGATTTGAATACATTCAGCAAATCACTGAGGAGATATTTTGCAGCTGCCACTCAGGAACATAAAGGCTGGCACAGGAGAGGAATTCATGGCTGTCCATTTCAAATCAGTCAGAAAATTGCTGGCTCACAAAGAATCTATAAATTATGAACAGTTTCTCACCATGATTATTGTATAAAAATTCTGCATTTATTACACAACTCACAAAACATACTTCTGTAAATAATTTAAAATTGTCACTGTTTATGTGTGTTTTACATTTTAACACAAGAACTTTGTGTTTTGTATGTATGCATTACATGAGTATGTAATCTGTGATGTCATCCTTGCCAGCTCCAATATCAGTTAGTGCTGAACTGGGGTAATATGTCTGACAGGCAGTATCACATAATATAGAAATGTCTTTGTCAATGTTCCAAGTTATTAGTCATCACTGTAGCTGGCAGCAAACTTGAAGGCATTTTTAAGGCTCTTGTTAGTGGACTTTTTACACTGATGTATTTTGTTAATGTTTCTGCACCAGTCTGCACTTGCATTTAATGAATAACAGTTCTACCATAAATAAACACTAATGCAAATACTTCTCATTTCAGCTGAAAAACTATAACACATCACCATGCCCCAGGGGGAGAGCTTCACAAGGAGGCAGTGGTACACCCTGATTTCAATAGGGTGTGTCCACTTTACTAGTGCCATCTGTGTGTCTCTGCAGGCACCTTTCTATCCTCTTGAAGTAAGTAATCAGTGTACTCTTTCCTCTGCAAGAAAATGTGTTAACTTAAGAATATCTAACAAAGATAGCTATTGAGCAAGTTTTTCATGAAAATGAGTAAGAACAAGCTCAGATATAAAGTCGTTACCAGTTAAGAGATAGCTGTGGTTGGTATGTGCCTGTCACTATGAAAAATTGCATAGTTAGTATCATTTGACAATAATGTTGTCAGGGCTTGTACTAGCCATCAACTTTATATTAAACATGATGCATCAGCTTTGGCAACAGGTAGATAAAGGGTGCCTTGTGCATGGCAAATGCTATCATAATGTATGCATACCAGTATTTTCATGAGTTGCTCCCAGCAGGAGGCTCAACCTTTTTTGTGAATATGTGCATTGCTACCACAGAACCCCAACCTTTGCAGCATTACTTTCTTTCTGTGCTGCAAGCTCATACATCCACTATCCCTTCCCCTCCTCCCCCCCTCTGCCTTCCCATCGGATGGTTTTCTTGGAGCAGACCTTGCTTTAACCTGGTTTATAATTGGGACTAGTTTTCACTCTGGGCATTATCTCCAACTCTTCATTAAATGAACACGCCATTCTCATTGTTGGATTTGACTTGCCACCAATTTTCAAAACTCTCCAGAAGTGTGGATTGTGCAGGGAAGGCTGCCCATTGGGGTGTGTGCTCCATCTTTGCACCCTTCCCTTTAATAAGGTAACAGACCCTAAACCCAGCATGGTTGCCACCCTTTCGTGGGGAGGGGACATAAAGTACCTGCATGGTCGTAGGTAGCCCCCTGACAACACAGGGACTGCACTGGTGGTGCTCTAGTTGAAAACTCCCCATATATGCCACAGAGTAAATGCCCACTGACTGGGGCATGGGGACTCTGAGCTATGGATTACTGGCTAGGTGACACCATGGGGGATGGGCAGCTAATAAAGCTGATGAAGTTACATCCTACTGGTGGCCATATGGCCCCAGCTGTCTCTCTGAAAGGATAGTCCTCTTTCATTGCAGATAGATACATCCCAAAAATGTTTGCTTCCCTGGATATGCCACGGGAGGAATGTAGGGCTAAGTGACAAGTAGGGCTAAGCAATAAGCAGAAATACCCCACCAATATTTAGTATGCACAAGCACAGATGAGGGTACCTTCTTGACCACAAAGCCTTTAGTCTTTGTAAAAACTATAGAGGACAACTTTGGGGAAATTGCAGCAATCTCCAAATTGAAGAGTGGGTCTGTTTTAATCAAAATGCCTTCCCCTGCCAAGGCACAGGCACTACTTGCTTGTAACAAGCTGGGTGATATACTGGTGACTTCGCAATCATTTTCCGCAGAGACCTGCTCTGACAGTGTGATGAGCTACACATACACTTGGAGTGACACAGTGTACACTTTGTCAGTCATGTACATAGGGAGCCAATGGACAATACTCACTACCAGTGCCTTTGTCTTTGCATGCGATTGATTGCTTGAAAAGTTCAGCAATGGTATTCTGATGTGATGTGAAACTGTGTGTGTCCCCTCCTCCTCCTCCTCATGCAGTGCTTAAAGTGCTCGAAGTTGTTGCAATGATAGCCCCATCTATAGATAGTGGAGAAGTGCTGCATGCAAGCACTCCCTGTGCCCCTCCCCCATCTGTGTAAACTGAAAAGCACTATTTTTCCTGCTGACCAGATTGCGCTGTTTTCCAGAGGGAGAAGAAAATAAAAGAATAAAAGTCTCTGGACCAAATTGGTTACCAAGAGGCCAAGAAGTACTGCAAGCAGCTGCACCCAGCATGTGTAACAGTGTCATATGCTACAGTTTATTGCCCCCTTTGGTGAGAGTACTTCAAACCGTTACACCAACTACAGTGGGCTCTTGGGATCGCTCTACCCTGCCTGCCCCCTGATGGTTTAGGGCTCCCCTCTTGATGCTTCCCCCACATCTACTTTGGGATTGATGGCTTCCCACCCACCAGGGACATTTGTCCCCACTCCCAGCCAGATATGAATAAACTTACTCTGGCATCTCTTGCCCGGCAGGGGTCCCTTGGAGCACTTCCTTCCAAGATTTCTGCCAGTCTGCAACTGGACTCCAGTGAGTGGCTGAAGGAACTACAGGTTGTTAGTTGCATGGCTTTGTAATCATTGTCCTTACCTGAAACTGATACAGAGAAGACCTCACCATACTCAAAATCCTCTGAGGAGAGGAGAGACAAGGAAAAGTCCTCAGAGGACATTTTGGTGGCCTCCATGCCACCAGATCTCACCTGTTCCACTCCTGTGTTTGGAGATTCCAGTGGCCCCTGAGGCCCTGGTTCACACCACACAACAGAACCTGGAACATACTTATACTGATGCCATAATCCCGTGGCAGCAGGTAACCCCAGTGAATAATACGCCTCCTTGGTCTGTTCATGACCTCAGTGTGTCAACATTATTCTCCAGTAAAATTGTACCAGTTTTTTTCAATCAGTTGGCTTAGCTACAACATGTTTTAAACACTTCCCCTGCCCCCCTTCACTACCCTTCAGGAGACTTGGCTTCCAGAAATGCCAACTCCAGCCCTTCGCAGGTGCAGGGGTTATTATAAGAATCATGCTGCCTATGACAGTGTCAGGCAGAGTTTGCACGTATTTTCTGGATGCACCAAACTGACTTGTGCCTCTTCACACACCTTTGGAGGCTGTTTCTGTATGAGTAAGGGCATTTCAGGATATTACCACCTGCAATGTTTACTTCACTCCCAATGGTGAAGTGTCTCAGAACATGTTGTTTGCATTGGTTTCTCAGCTCCCCCACTTTTCCTAATCTTGGATGATTTCGGTGCACATAACCTTTGGTGGTGTGGAACCACAATCACTGGCCACAGTAAAAACTTAAATGTAATGGCATTACTTGACCTTTACCTCTTGAGTACTGATACTCCCATACTCTCCAGTGTGGTGCACAGAATTTTCTCAGCCATTGATCTTTCAATTTGCATCCCTTGGCTTCTCCCATCCATCCACTGGAGGATCCACAATGACCTGTGTGGCAAAGATGATTTCCCATTCTTCCTATCCCTCCCTCAGCAGGACTCCCTCGGACATCTGTGCAGTTAGGCTCTGAACAGTGTTGACTGGGGCACTTTCACCTCTGCTGTTGCCCTTGGCTCCATGCCATATGGAGATATCAATGAGGCAGTCCAGCATGAAACTACAGCTATTCTTTTGGCAGCTGATTTGGTGATCACTTTTCCTTGGTCCCGTCCCAATGGAAGACAGCAACTTGGTCGTCTTCAGAAATTGCAGAGGCCATTAGAGATAGTAGGTGGGCTCTCCAATGTCGGAAACAGCACCCATCAATGGAATAACACATTGCCTTTTAGCAGCTCTGTTCCCAGGTCTGCCACCTAATAAAACAGAAATGAGAATGCTATGAATGGTACATTCCAATCATTGGACAATGTTCCTCTCCTTCATAGGTTTGGGTTGTGATCAGACATCTCTATGGGTATGAGTACCACATACCACCACGTGCACCTGGTATTACCTCTAATAGCACTGTCTACAGTAATCCAGATGCTGTTGCCAAACATTCTGCTCCGTATAATGCTCAAGCCTCAGTGTCTGGAAATTATCAACCTGCCTTTTGTGCTCAAAAACAACTGATGCAGTGAAAGCAATTATCTCTTACTGCACACCAACTGGAGTTGTCTAATGCTCCATTCAGCGAGTGGGAATTTGTGTCCTAGCCCACTGCCCTGATATAGCCCTTGGGCCAGACTGCATCCACAACAAAATGATCAGGTGTCTACCAGTGGACTTTCAGTATCCTATCCTTTCCATCTCTAAAAGCATTTGGAGCAAGTTTCCATTGCAATCAGGAGAAAGCATCAGTGTCCCAGTGCTGAAACTAGGTGAGCAGCCTCTAGTGATGGACAGTCATCACCCAGTAAGTCTCGCCAATCTTCTCTGTGAGTTGCTTAAACGCATGGTGAGCTAGTGGTTGTGTTGGCTCCTTGAGTCTCGGGGTCTTCTGGCTCCTTCCCAGGGTGGTTTTCACCAAGCCTGTTCCACTACTGATCATCTGGTTTACCGGGAATCTGCCATCTAAACAGCTTTTGCTCAGGGTAAACACATTATAGCCAACTTCTTTGACCTATAAAAGACTTAAAGACACCACATCCTTGCTATCTTATGTGAGTGCGGTCTCCAGGGTCCACTCCAAATTTTTTTAATATTCAGAACTTCCTGTCAAACAGTATGTTGGGTTCATACCTCAGTGGCTACTTGGTTTTATGTTTTATTCATGAAAGGGAAAGGGGGAGGGCTTTTGCCACTCTCTTTAAGGGAGGGCCACTTCACCTTATTGGCTCACTGAGGGGTGGCAGAACACACTGTTACCGCCAGTGTCCAGACTGAGCTGCATCTGTCTGGTCCAGCCTGGTCTTCACTCTATCTGCTCTTTTACTCTTCTTCTACCCGCTCATGTGATCTGTTACTTTTTTTTTATCTTTGGTATGTTTGTGCTTCTTTTGCCCTGTCCTTGTTAGTCTTTCCTACCCAATTTCTGAGTAGTGTACCACTGGTAGGTGGAGGGGGCTGGGGGATGCATGCCCCCTCATTGCAATCTGATTTTGTGGCTTCCAGCTCCTCCCTAGATGGAGCACCTTGCCTGGCTTTCTTCCTGTGTCTCCCTTCCTTCTTCTTGTCTCTTATCTCAGCTTTTTTGACATTTCGTAGACCTTGAGGTTTTCTTCCCTTGGATTCTGCGCAGTAAGATCTCTGATCGACATTCATGTGACCTGTTTCTTCAAGGAAAGAGGAAGAAGTAATTTGATCCCTTTAATCACTCATCCATCCAACCAAGCACATGCTGCTATCAATTGTCATACAATTCAGGGAGAGTTCTACTACATTTTTTTAACAATAGAGGTTATAAGGGTTTCAATTTACTGTTGTTGACTACAGTACCTGGTAGATGGCTTTAATGTGACATATGTCACCAGTCCAATATTGTAAAAAAAAAAAAAAAAAAAAACCTCTTTGCCAGGCAAAATATAAGAACCGCATTGTCAGACTGGTGGTATTGATGAGTACTTAAAGGGTATGAAAGTCAACCAGTGGAAAGTCCAGGATGGAATATCTAAGATGTTACAAAAGGTATAAATTCTGACTCCTGTAAGGATGACCCTTGAGGACAAGCACCATGAAAAGACTGTTTAAGAGAGAGCTTGTGGGTAAAGCTTTCTTCAGAAAACCTGCACACATGACCATTCTCTCCAACTCCTGCAGCCAGAATAAAACTCTAACACTGAATAAAAGCAGCAATTCATAGAGGGGCAGTACAGGAAGGGGGGAGAGGGTAGGGAGAAATGATCATCATAATAAAATACGAGAAATCAGAGCTTGAATGGAAAGATTTAGGTGTTCCTTCTCCTACACGCCATTCGAGATTGGAATGGTAGAGTGGTAGTACGAAAATGGTTCAATGAACCCTCTGCCAGGCACTTGAGTGTGAATTGCAGAGTAACCATGTAGATGTAGATGTAGAGGGATAGCATGGTATTGGTGGGGAGAGCAGAAAGCTGTCTGGCAGAGCAAACAGTGATGAGATGGCAGCAGGACAAGGCTTCCAGGTGCAGTGTCAAAGGCTGTGGGAGGGGGAAGAGGGGAAACGGAGTGGGAAAGGAAAGGACCAGAGAAGGGACAAAGATCAGTGAGTAGTTTGAAGGAAGTGATAGGACAGAGGTAGTGGAAACTGTTGGAGGGCATGGGGGCAGTGGGTTATCATAGGTTGATGACAGTATAATTTGGGGAGTGGAGAGTGTGTCTTAATGACTCCCATCTGCACAGTTCAGGAAAAACTAGTGGTGGAGGGGAGGATCCAGATGGCCCAAGTTGTGAAGCAGCTGCAGAAATCATGTAGGTTATGTTCAGCTGCATGTTGTGCTGCAGGGTGGTGCACTCAACCCTAGGCCACACTGTAGTGGTAGGGGCCATTCATCCTGATGCACATCTGGTCAGCTGTCATACTATTATAAAAAGGTTTTCAAAACTTGGCAGCAGAGATGGTATGACATTGCTGCATTCACATATGGCCTGGCTTATTATGGGGAACAATAAGCCTGTGACAAGACTGGATTAGGAAGTGCTGGATGGGTGGAGTGAGCAGGTCTCCCACCTAGGTCCTGCACAGAGATACAATCCTGGCAGTAAGAGGTTGGGGGTGGCAGAGGGATGGGCTAGAATGTCTGCAGAGACTGGCTGGGCAAAGGAATACTATTTTAGGAAGGTTGGGGAGGATCTTGGGTAAGATGCCCTTCATATCATGGCATGATGATAGATGATACCTGATGAAGGATGTGATTCAATTGTTTTGGGTGGGGGGTGGGGGGGTGGGAGGGGCTATTGGCTTCTTTTTAGCTGGTTATATGGGGTGGGTGTATGGCATGGTAAATCTGTTAGCAGATTAGGTCTGGAGTATACTGCACCCCTGTCAAGGCCTTTGGGAGACCGTCAGTGTACAGGGCAACTGAATTCTTATCACTGCAGATAAAGCATCCCTGGGTAGCCAGGCTGTATGGGAGGCATTTTTTGATGTGGAAGAGATGGCTGCTGTCAAAATGCAGCTACTATTGATGGGTTTAATGTGTACAGTGTGTGAAAGGTGGCATGCTGGGTTGAGCAGGACCATGTGGAGAGTATGGGAGAGGTGGTGTTGAGGTTGTGAAAGCTTGAGGATAGGATGTCTTGGCCATGAATCCAGATTTGTGAAGATATCAATGAGCACTAACCAGACCAGGAATTTGGACTTAGGAAGGCTAGGAAGCTTTCCTAAAGGTAGCCCATAGCCAGGTTGGCTTAAGAGGGTGCCATGCAGATGTCCATTGCTGTGCCACAGATGTGTTGGCATACATTCCCTTCAGAGTAGTAGTAGTTGTGTGTTAGGATAAAGTTAGTAAGGTGAATGAGGTAGGAGGTTTGGAGTCTGAAGGCTGTAGGCAGTGGTAGTTTCCAATAGTGGCAAGATGGTCATGAGGGATGTTCTTCTACAGGCAAGCAGCATCAACAGTGATGAGTAGGGACCCAGGAGGTAGAGAGAGATGGGGATGGTGGAGAGTTGATGAAGGAAATGGTTGGTATCTTCAGCATTGGAGGCTAGATTTTGAGCAATTAGTTGGAGGTGTGGGCCAGTGAATGCTGAAATTCTTTCAGTGGTGTCCCAATAACCAGCCACAATGTGGTGCCCAGGATTGTTGGGTTTATGGATTTTGGGGAACATAAGGTGTCATAAGGATGAAGAGGGAAACAGATACAGGGGAGAGGTTCTAGGAAGGGCTTAAGGTGTTACACAGGGATTGGAGGTTATGTTGGACTTGGGGGACGGGATCAGTCAGAATTCATAGGTGTAGAAGTTGATAATTGGCAGAGGCCTGCCACCAGGTAGTGACAGTGATTTAGAACATTAGTGGAACATTTATATGCAGGTAGGACAAGGCCAGGATCGTTCTTGAGGCTTTGTATGGCTGTCTTTTCTTCCACTGAAAGGTTGGTGAATAGCTACCACCAAACTTATAATAGTTTCCATTCTCTCTGACCTATCACCACCTCCCAATTCATGTCCCTTCACTCTTTGTGTACCACTCTCCTTCAACACAGCCACCATTCATTTGGCAGCCTTGTCCTGCTGCCTTCTCATTTCTCCATGCTTCACCAGACAGCACTTTTCTCTCTCCTTTTCTGTACCCTGGTATCCCTCCCCCTACCCCACTCCAGATTGCTGCTTTTGTTCAACATGACAACTGCTTTCTGGCTGCAGCAGCTGAAGGCAGTGGCCATGTGTGCATGAGTTGTGCATGAGGTGTGCCTGCTTGTGTGAATGGGTGTGTTCTGTTTTCCCCAATGAGTTTTTGGCCAAAAGCTGCATGTTTAACAGTCTTTTTGTTGCTTGCCTGCAACTCATTAGTAGGAATCCATCCTTTTCATAATATTGTTGAAGCATAAGAAATGGTAGCTGGCATGTTGAGCCATGATTGTCACTGGTATACATCATTAAAATAACTTCAAGATTCACTAGTGTGCATCCAGCCATGCTAGAAATACTCTGAATGCACCTACAAAACCAGCAATACAATGGGCACAGGATGCTCAAGAAAGTTATGGTTTGGCCTGTAACTGTTCCCTACTGCTCAATTTGCTGAAATGGTCATGTTGTTATAGTATATGCAATATCCTTATTTATAACTCATGCAAATAAGTTTCCATTAATCTAAAATTGATGCCATTAGATAACTGAATCAAAATAACTCAAATGTAAGTAACTTCAACTAATTAATAATTATTATATAAATTATTTCTTTGTGTGCAACTGATGATAAAACAATTCTATGATGTATGTATGTTTGAATACAGAAGTAAAATTTGTTTGTAAAATAAGAGTAAACACTTCTTGTTTGAAACACCATTGCTCAAGCAACTGAAGAAGACTGGCAGTGCATATTAGTGTGTTTAATCAGTTGATAGTAACTACAATATTTTGGTGGAAATAATAATACAAGTGTATTTCTGTAGCAAATGCTAAGAATATTTGTGAAATTAATTTTATTTTTTTCCTCCACAGGCAGAAAACAAAGGATCTACTGCATCAGAATATGGACTGGTATTTGGAATATTTGAACTAGTTTCATTCATCAGCAGTCCAATATTAGGAAAATATGTAAGTATGAACCTGTTGATCATAACTTTTGTTACAAACTTGGCCTTATATTAGACAGTTAACACTAATGAAATGGACTCAGATCTACCCACATAATTAAAATATTGTGATTTTAAAGTGTCCTTGAGAACTAATGTTATTTTGGTGTTTGCAGCTCAGTAAATGTTCTTATTTTATTTCATTAAAGTGACTACAGACTAAAAAACGAGCTGGAAATAACTTTTGTGATTCCCTGGAGCCATTTATTATTATTGTTGTTATTATTGCAAAATTAATTTAGCACCATATGAAGAATGCATGCTTGGTATGTAGCTAATCACTTGCAGGACATGGCAATAGGATGAAAAAGAGTTTTGTGTGTGTGTGTGTGTGTGTGTGTGTGTGTGTGTGTGTGTGTGTGTGTGTGTGTGTGTGTCTGAAGATATTTATTTCTGCATTGAAAATCTCTTAATCATTCATTGTCACTGATGTATGGTGACCACCTAAAACATGTTTGTATGGTTTCACCTTAACTCATAATTCACTAACACTCTGTTTTCTGTAAATGCAGTCTTGAAGGAAAACATTACAGCATGTGTAACAAGCAAGTAAAGGTCTACCATAACAGAAGCATTCACTGCAGCCAACATCTATAAACAATAGTAACAAAATATTGACTATTGCTCCTCCATTTAACTTTACTTTACTTCTTTGACCTAACTATTACTGTAAAAAGAGCTTAAATACTAATACTTGCATAAGCTGCATGTTGCTTCTAAGTAAGGTACTAAATTCCTTTTGTTTCTTGTAAAATTGTCCTACTAAGATATGGCTATAAAACTGGAGGGAAATAATATTTTCTAAGCTGCAAAGCTTTGAACTGAATGCTGATAGTAAGCACATTAAAACAATACATACATGGCAGTTTAAGCTATTTCTTTTTTCTTCAGATGAATGCTGTTGGTGCTAAGCTACTTCTAAATTCTGGAGTTTGCCTTGCTGCTGTCTGTGCCATCCTTTTTGGGTAAGAGTTTTGTTAACAGATACAAACTATAAATTTGAACTGCAGTTTCTACAATTAAACTATAGTTTCTCTTCCTCTTTAGTTAAAACCTCTGGGATTAGTGGTAGTTGTCAGTCTAGTAAACTACTTACTGATGTTTTGTCCCATCTGCAGGAGGTATAATTGAAAATGTCTGCCATAAGTGGGGATGAAATGTCAGAGTAGCTTCATAGATGGACCATGGCCACTCGGTGTGGTAGTTTTAACTAAGATGAACATCGGCCCTAGAAGCCTTCATAGTATTTTAGATTATTTACTTCATTCACTTAAGTTATCCATGAGAGAAGAATGAGGAGGTGGCTGAATCACACATTTGGTGTACACTTTTCACTTTGATCAAAATAACTGAGTATTCAGTGGGATGAGTGGTAAGGATCAGCTGCCAGCCATTCTTTCATTCTTTGTTTCTTTTAATCTTCTCCCTTTCTCCCTTTCTCCCTTCCCAAGTGCCATGGGCTAGATGGATTGCCTGTTTGATAGGTATATACAGAGTTCTATCAGGCATGACTGGCTGTAGATAAGTTTTCCAAAAAGAGATTTAAACTGTTTTGTTAGGTGGCATTGTGTGAATCGTTACGCATTATAAATGGAAATTGTGTTTCTTCTTTTGCCAGAGATAAGTATGAGTGTGCTCTTGGCTGGATAGTTTTTCTTTAAGGCGAGCAGTATAACAAAATGAGTGCTGAACATTTAATGAGATCCATTAAAATTTGAATTCTACACTTGGTAATGGATGTCACTAATTTACTTGGTAAAATGTGGATTTCATGCAACTTTGCATGGAAAAAATAATTCTCTGGATTAAAATAGCAATTTTGCTCAAATGCTGCTTTTGATGGTCGCAAAAGTCTACAAAAGCTGTAAAAAGGAAGAGAGATGTCTACTTAAAATGTCTAGTTCCTGTGTTCCCTCAAGTACATAAATTCATTAAAAGTAACAAAAAGAACCTTCCAGGGAGAAATAGCACACATCTAGCTAAAGAAAATTTTAAAATCTTAAAGGGTTTATTTTAATTTAACAATGCCACTAAGTTCATGTTTCTCAAAGCAAATAAATAGTTCCAAGGGAGCTTCTCAGTGAGAATAATTAATTATGCTGACTTTGTATGTGTTGTCGGACATAAATAAGTTACACAGGTTATCATTTAATATGTGACAATTACTATATCTGGTACTTGCAGCTCTTTAATGCAACTTGGTTTAATATAGCAACTGATGATTATCTTCACTTTGACTTTGGAAATTTCAAGGCATGCTGTTAGTGAACACCAGCCTTATTGGAAAAGGTGTCTGATATTGCTGTTTACAAGGGAACTTTTACTCATTACATGTGTTCAGCCATAGTGATTATCACATGTGCAACTCTAGGCTGTTCTTCTGGAAAGTCATCAAAAGGTTTAGTTCTACAGAAGGCCCTCCGATGGCAATTGATCTCTATTCTTGGTGAGTTCCAGGGCTCAGAAATAGTCTACACTGATGACTCAAGGGTTAATGGTCACATTGGCTTCACTTGTGCTCTTGCTGGACAAATTGAACAGTGCTCCTTGCCGAATGGCTGCAGTGTTTTCATTGCAGAATTTGTAGCAATATTTCATGCTCTTGAGCACATCTGCTCATGCACATGCGAGTCCTTCACTCTTAAGCAGCCTACAAGCCTTCACCAGTGCTTCCTTTGGTAATGACTATCCAGGAGGCACTTTATGCTCTTGAAAACGGTGGACATTGTGTCCTGCATTTGGACCCCGGGACATGCTGGGATCCCAGGCAATTAACTTAATGACTGGCTGACCAAACATGCTACTGGTAAACCAACTCTGGAGATCAGCCTGCCAGAGACTGATCTACAGTCAGTCTTACGCCGTAAAATTTTTGGGATCTGGGATACTGAATGGTGCACACTCAGTACACCAAATAATCTGTGTGTTATTAACGAGACAATGAATGTGTGGTGGTCATCCAGGCAAGCCACTCACAAGGATTCCATTGTCCTTTGTCAGCTCTGCATCAGCCATACTTGGCTGACCCTCCCTCCCTCCCTCGATTTTAATGTGTTGCAGAGTGGCCAGCTCATCCATTTTTATTCTTGCAATCAGCCAGCCCAGGCCATCTGCAATGTTATTTTAATACTTCCCCTACTTTTCCTGTCAGTGCATATCGTCTCCTTTCGGGTAGCTTCTTTCGTTTTCTCTTTGAGTGTGCTTCTCAGTCAGTTTTCTGACTTTTTTACTTTCGCTGTTTCCTTTTGGGAATAGTTTTAACCTAAGACATGCATGAAGCAAAAGGGACTGATGACCCAGTAGTTTGGTCCCTTTACTCCCGAAAGAAACCAACCAACTTACCGCTCACTGATATAACTACATTGTTTTTTCAGTTTCTTTTTATCTCACATGGCAACATAGGTGTGCTCACACGACTTTAATCATTAATGTGCAGTAATTGACAGTTTGTGTCAGGTATAACTTTTTTTGTGGCATATTAGCATATAAGTTATGGTATGACTAATTTAGATATGTCGATTAAAAATGTTTCTTCTTGTTACAGGCTGCTGGCTTTTGTGCAGGGTCATGTTCCTTTCATAGCACTCTCGTTTGTAGTCAGAATAGCTGAAGCCCTTGGTTCTTCAGCAGCTGTAACTGCTGCTTTTTCAATTACAGCAATGATGTTTCCACATTCAGTGGCAACAACATTTGTAAGTGAGACACTCGTATATCATTCTCTTAAAATTTAAATGAGCATGCTCTCTTGAAACATATTTTTTGCAGGCGACACTGGAAGTCTTTTACGGACTGGGGTACATTGCTGGACCATCAATTGGAGGAGTTCTGTATTCTGTAAGTAGCAACATTAATTGGTGTTGACTGTGGCAAATATTCACTTAATTAAATTCAATACCTTTCTTTCACAGCTTGGAGGATATGTTCTCCCATTTGTAGTGATGGGATCTATTACAGCTCTAGCGGGCCTATTGATATACTGTATTCTTCCACCATTAGAAATTGGTGAGGATGTTCAGCAAAAAGGTGAGTTCTAAAAGTAAAGAAAGCATTTTTTTTTTGCAACAATACAATCATATACTGAAATTGGATTTCTTCATTTTCAGGACAGTTAATGAAAATTCTGAAAGTTCCTGCAGTTGTGTTGGACATAATATGTATAATTGGCACATCAATGAGTATGGGTTTCAATTCATCTACACTGGAGCCCCACCTGAGGGAGGTAATTGTCACAACAGTGTGTAAAAGCCTGAGTTGGCTCTTGAGGTAGTTGATATCACTTTGAACTGAGTGAAAACGTATGAATAATAACGTGCATAAGAAACCAATAATCCCAAACTTGTAGTCTAATTCATTTTGTATGTTATAATAAGTAATAAGAAGTATTATGACAACACCATCTCAGTGTAAAAAATGTAAAGTATTTGGTGAGTGGGGAAACACACAAACAAGATGGTGAACCTGTAACTCGTACCCCTTTTGGAGAAAGATTGAGAAGATGTAAACACAGGTGCCAAAAGGTGTTGGTAGTTTGTTGTCAATAGGATGGATGGATACAACATAAGGTAGCTGTGGGTAGAGGACCCATATAATGAAAGTAGAAAGAAGAAATCGGAATCTAATTTAAGCAGAACAAAATTGAAGCAGTAGCAAGGCTAGACTGTGGTGGTGGAGTCTCTCAGAGGCCTGAGAATAAGATAGATTGTATCTATGAGTTTTCTATATTTAATATCCTGATCTAATGCTGAATATATCTCAAATGTACTGGGTTGTCCTTAACCAAGTTTATAATACTGTTACTATGCTGAGTTAAAATCTGAATGACATACAGAAAGAAAAGGCTGGCTGAAAGAAATTGTTTAAGTGAAACAGAGCACAATACAAAAAGCTTTAAGTTATAACAGAATGAAGTTTGAGGCAAGAATTGAATTCATACTTGTAATTTACAAAATCAAATATTTTTTAGAGACTGTAAAGGTTTTTGATAAGAATTTAGAAACATGGGTTGATACTACAAATCATATTGATAAAGTATGGTCCTGGAAAATTGTACATGGCTTCAATATGAGCTCCTGCAGTGTAAGTTTTATCTTACAGGGGGAGAGTTTCCATTTTTATCGTATCACATAATTGTCCAGTTTTTCATAAAGTGTCAGGAATATTTGTAATGAAATATTAAGGGATTCCACTGCATTTAGCTCATATATTTCACATATAGAAGTTATAGCTTCTTTACTACCACAAAGCTTTCGCTTGGTGAGACCTTGAAAGGTGTCCATACACTCAGCATCTAAAAGTGATTGCAGTAATTTTTATTTTAATAAATTGGTAAAGATTCTTGTAATAGTCTTCACAGAATTTGTAAATGTTTAATATTCTAATTCTGTAGAAGGGCGGTAGCTTGGTGGCTAATGGCAGTAATATTACTTTAAAATGGTATAGGATGCTGAGACTAGTAACAAAACAGATAGATAAGTAAAACAAAAACTTCATTGTTAATTGTTAGTCCTCAGTTCCTGACGTGGTGTACACATAAGAAGGTAGGCATCAGAAAAGTGGACAGTGAACCTTGTGATGCATCCAGGACCTTTTCTACCACTAGGCAAGACCAGGTGGCCACCTTGTTGTTGTGGTCTTCAGTCCTGAAACTGGTTTGATGCAGCTCTCCATGCTACTTTATCCTGTGCAAGCCTCTTCATTTCCCAGTACTTCCTGCAACCTACATCCTTCTGAATCTGCTTAGTGTATTCATCTCTTGGTCTCCCTCTGACTTTCACCATCCACTCTGCCCTCCATTGCTAAATTTGTGATCCCTTGATGCCTCGGAACATGTCCTACGAACCGGTCCCTTCTTGTAAAGTTGTGCCACAAACTCCTCCTCCCCAATTCCATTCAATACCTCCTCATTAGTTATGTGATCTACCCACCTAATCTTCAGCATTCTCCTGCAGCACCACATTTCGAAATCTTCTATTCTCTTCTTGTCCAAACTATTTATCGTCCATGTTTCACTTCCATACATGGCTACACTCCATGCAAATACTTCCAGAAATGACTTCCTGACACTTAAATCTATACTCGATGTTAACAAATTTCTCTTCTTCAGAAACGCTTTCCTTACCATCGCCAGTCTACATTTTATACCTTCTCTACTTCGACCATCATCAGTGATTTTGCTTCCCAAATAGCAAAATTTTATTGGTGGCAAAGATTGGAAAAAATAATTTCAAATCAAACAGCAAAAAATAGAGCAAATGAGAAGGCAAAATAAAGTGGAGGGAAAATTAAAACAACAAATTATTTTCAAAAAAATGCATAACAGTTACTTAATAAGCACTTACTTACTTCGGTGACTCTGAATGTTGACAAAGGTGAGATTTATTCTGCATTCTAAAAATATTTCCATTAACACAGAAATCAAATAACACCACAATTATCCAGATGACTTAATTTGATGCTTTGGTATGTTTGCCATCAGTATAGCATAATTTTTAACCCTCGAGCAGGCACGCCATTTTTCGTAACACGAGCAGGTGTGCGGCACACTTCGTACACATGAAAAGAATAGCTTTCCTTATGTTATCAAGGTAAGTCATGTATGATCAAAATCACAGTTTAATCTTAGTTCATTTCAACAAGGAGAAAATAACTTACAAACTACTGTTTTATTAAACAAGAATGAAATAAATTTTCACTACATCTATCTGCTGCCAAGGACTGGTGTTAAAGACAGCAATGATGCATTCGAAGCATTAAACAGTGCATTTGCATCAGATCTCAGTCAGCTGCTTATTCAGTAACTATCTATCATGTAGACAACTACCTCAATGTGAGATTAGGTTGCTAGTTCCTCACTGGGGTAATTTTTTTAAATGCTCAAACTTTTTTCTCACCAAGCTTGCTTTGTATTTTATTACTCCTGCTCCCTTGGACATACGACAATGCAATTTATCGCTGTTACCTGAAGCAGTACTGAAGGCATAAGTACAGGTTTGCAACTGTGAAAAAAATGGAACCATACAAAATCATTTTATTTTTGGTTGGTACACTTTATACGCAGGCACGTCCGCTCGAGAGTTAAATTTGAGGAAAAATTCATCCACACCAGAAAATAATTCTACACTTTTTAGTCCATTTTTTGCAAATAAATAATTGATGCCAAATTTGGATGGGCTGATGTACTCAGATGAGTTCTAGTTTAAAATATTCAGCACGTATGTCTCATTTAAATTACTCTGGGAAATTGGTGGTGGTGGTGGTGGTGGTGGTGGTGGGAGATGGATTCAGATGTTTTTTCTTGGTAGCAGTGCTGAAAGGCTTAAACTGGTAGGGCTTTTAACATGTCAATCACATTATTTTGGATGTTCTCCAGAGTCCCAAAATAACATCCTTGTAAGAGTCTTTCCAATTTGGAGAAAGTCACAAGGACTCTGATTAGGTGAATAGTGGGGCTGTGAAACGGGAATGCCTTTAAAGATAAATTCCGTGATAGAAGTGGCCATATGACATGTGGTGTTGTCATGATACAGCATCATCTTGTCTGTGGTGTCCAGCCTCACTTAAGACACCCTTCCCTTGAACCTTTCAAGGACATCTTCATAAAACACTTCGTTGATAGTTTAGTTTGTCCAGGAGGAACAGATTCCTTACGTAATATACCCTTATTGTCAAAATAGCAAATCAGCAAGGTCTAGATCTTTCATCTGCTCATTCAAGCTTTTTTTCAGTTCGGGTGGTGTCCTTGTGCCACTCCCCACTTTGCCAGATTTTCTCAGGACAATCTTATAAATCCAGGATTCATCGTTTGTGATCACACGACTGAACTGTTCGTGGTCATTGGCAATCCTCTCAAGATCAATGCGTACTTTTCTTTGGTATCTTTCTGGACAGCTGTGAGATGTTTTGGCACAAACATTTTGAATTTGCGAAACTTATATCAAAATTTTTATGTGCGGTGAAAGTGTTCAATAGGCCATCCTCATTCTTATTGTTAAATGTTGGCCTGATCTAACAAGAGCATGCACACATTTGTAGTTTCATCAGATTTGAAGTTGGTCTCCCTGAGTGGGGTTCCTCTTCATGTTCTCAGCCTTCCAAAAATGATTTGTGCAAGTGAAAAACTTGTGTTCTTGACAATGAATGCTCTCCATAGGCCTGTTCCAACTTATCAGAGGTCACCCTCATGGATTCCCTGGGTTTAACAAAAAACTTGCATAATGTTGCTCTAAGTTCTGCTGTTCCATTTTTGTAACATGCAACAAAAACACAACTTCACTGATGGCTTTCTCAAAACTCGCATGATGGCTGTATGGAGCTGAAAATTGGACTGATGGGATGAACACTCTGGTCTAAACAAGTGTAATAACACAATGTTGTCAGATCACTCCCAGTGTTGTCAGTTTCATTATTTTTCCTCACACACCTCATAGTACACTTGAACAAATGCAATTCATGTTTTGTGAGGTGCACAATACCTAAATTTATTTGAAGTAATATCAGTGGCAGTGTGTTTTGTTAGCAATCTGTGTGTCCTTGCTAGTCTCTTGTTGAATCTGTCTATTCGACAGTAAATTGTGTTGGCACAGCAGGTGCACATGGTCAGTTTGAGTTCAGTGCTGGTAAGTGAGGATTGTTGGTGATGTAGACAACAGTAGAGCAGCAACAACACATTTGGAAAATCACCAATGGGTACTACTGTGCAAAAGAGTACTCTACTGAGGTGAAATATATTTGGCAAAATGTAAATTACATTATTTAGTTCCACACAGATTACCACTAAAAATCATTAATACAAAATTAAAATACTGGGTGATGACTTGTCACATGTTCTTTTAAATTTATACAAGCATCGCTGCTCTTTCCTTTCAGCATTTCTGCTGACCAAATAAACTTAATAACTTTCTAAAAGTTTTGTGTTATTAATAAGTACCTTTCTGTTTCAGTTCAAATTGCCTCCTTTTGCTCTTGGATTTGTATTTATCATAAGTGGTGGGATTTATGCATTGACAGCTCCATTTGTTGGAAGACTGTGTGACAAAAGAATATACCCAAAGAAATTGATGGCAGTTGGAAATATTCTAATTATTATTAGCTTTTCATTAATTGGACCTGCTCCTTTCATACCAGTGCCAACGTAAGTAATGCCATTGAAATGTAGCTTTGAAGTTTTGCTTTCACTTCACTTTCTTTGATCATTAATAATTTAAAATTTGATGTACAAAAAATAGTCAAATATTAAACAGCATTATAAATTCTCATGCTTTTTTTTCTCTCCTCCACTTTTCTCTCCTCCACTTTTCTCTACATGTGACACGGATTACACAATTATCTCTGCTGGTCTTAAGCTGTCCTGTTTTTGTCTTCCTCACTATTAGCTGATCCAACTGTTATGTTCTACTGACTTCATTTGCACCAATTATTACAAAAATCATGACAGCAAATTTAAACAGCTTAGCTAATTTGATGCGATATTCAGAAATGTATAAGACAACCAAAAACACTTTCTCAATTCTGAGTTAAGAAATCTTGCCTTACAGGAAGCTGTGGCTGTGTATTCTTGGGCTGATAATCCATGGATTTGGAATAGCATGTACACTTGTCCCATGTTTCATAGATGCACTAAGATCAGCTGTGTAAGTATAAAGTCTTACTTTACTCTTTTAGATATGTTACCATAATGTCTGGTTTTAGTGCTGTGTATGTTGCAACTTTTCATGTTTTGCAGTAAATGGGGTATGGCAGATGATCTGACAACATATGGGCTTGTTTCTGGTATTTGGGCAGCTTCATTTGCCCTTGGAGATTTCATAGGACCTTCTGTAGCTGGAGTTCTTTTTGATACAGTTGGGTTCAGGACAGGAACTCTCTTCATAATTGTATTCCAGATCATTGTGGTAAGTAATGATGTGTTGAAGCATCACCAGAATATAGTGATATTTGTAACAAGTAATACTGTTACATAGTAATGGTGATAACTGCCAAGTAGCCATGTTTGTTAACATGACTGCTTCCAGCATGAGGCAGGTTTTCTGGCACTGGATCCAATGCATCTGGTAGATTAATTATGAATGATTGATGTGATCAGCCTGGATGTGGTTTTTAGGCAATTTCCCATATCCTACTGATTGAATAACATTCTGGTTCCCATATTCTGCCTCAGATATATGCTATGCAGACACACAAAACACGTTCTCACACTTGCACACAAAATTTAATATATACATAAGCACATTGGGTACACTGCTTCTGAATCCACCACTGATAATCTTGTGTTTAGTCCGACTTAATGTCGGCAGTAGTGATGGTACAAACATTGAAAATCCAACTACTGTTGGAACAATAATAGCCTTAAATTACATCCACATATACATTGGCGAAGTACTGGCACAGGGTACATCAGATTGTACCACACATTAGGATTTCTTAATATTTCATACATGTATGCAAAAACTACTACATTAAATAACAGCTGTAATCAGTTATCAGTGACTGAAGGACTGTTGAGTTCTGTTGACTGCTAGAGGAAAGGGTAAAATTTTAAAGAAACTTCTAATGTTTCACATATGAGGAAAAGGGGACTTAAAAGTTCTGCCACGTGGCTTCAAATGCCATCTGTGGTTCCTACAGGCAGCTGGCTGATTTTGTGAAGACAGCTGGTCTTACCTAGGGATTGGAAGCAGAGCTGTTGGTCTGCAGCATACTTTCTGGAATCAGTCATTGTCCTCTGGTTTGGAGCCGAGTGGAAGGCTTAAACGAGAGGCTCATACTGATTATCTTGGATACAGATTTCTTGATCACTGCTATCACCTGGAGAATTTTAGGACTTTCCTTAATAGGTCATGTGTGCACTACATGCAGAAAGTAGTTATTAGTGTAGTGGACTGTGTGTGGTGTGCATACATGTGGTTTTTTTAAATAGAGAAACACCCTTACAAGCCTGCTAAGATCTGTTCTGATTCCAGACAAGGTAGCATTAATCATAGCTGTTCAGAGAAAGAAAATGTTAACTTTGCCTATGGAAAGTTCCCAAACTAGTCACACTTATAAACAGCAACAGTGCCCACAGAGGACAGAAAGCTGGCTGAAACCAGATGTTAGTGGCAATGAATTCTAAACTCGGATTGGAATGTATGTCACAAAGATAGGTTAAATGCTGATGGTGAAGTGTGTTTATGGTCAGAAAAAAATATCTAGCGTGATTAGTATAGATTCTGAATATGAAGTAATTAGGGTGAACAAAAGTGTTAACGGTGGATCAAACACGGCCATTGGATGCTTTTGAAGATTTCCTGCCTCAAGAACATAGTGATGAAGCTTCACATTAATTTCTTGGTAATGTTGTAGTACTGGATGGAGATTTCAATTCAGCGGCTACAGACATGGAGACTAGAGTAATAAGAGTGGGTAGTAGGAACAGAGAATCATGTGAAATTGTTTTGAATGTCTTACCTGAAATGACTTTGAGCAGTCAGTCACAGAACTGACATGTGAAGGTAACATCTTGGAACTGCTAGTAGGAATCAGACATAAGTTTTATAACTCACTGTACAACAGGAAATCAGTGCTAATAAGGCTGTGAATAGCAATATAAATAAATGTAGGAAGATCTTTCTCCATAGCAAGAGTGACAGAGTACAAATTTAGAGAAAATTTCATCTCCAGTGATGATAGGTATCAGTTGACAATTAGATCATTTTACTGTAAGCTTTAGTCAGGTATGTGCTAGGAAATTAGGGATGAAAAAGACCCAATTTGGTTAGACAGCCATGTTAGAAAGCTGCTACAAAAGCAGAGAATGCTTTGATGCAAATTGAAATGTAGCCAAAGCCAAAATCAGTGTACAGAGAGTGATGTGTGGAGTGTTCAACATATTCAGAATTCTCCATAATGGCACTGAAACAGAAAAAGCCAAAATACTAAGTCTTTCCCCAAAACTTTTGACATAAGATTGCACTGTAGTATGTTCTTCAAATTTTCACACACATGACAAAATGGCTGATATAAAAATAAGTGATAGAAAAGCAACTGAAATTGCTGAACAGAGGGAAGGGCACTGGACCTGATGGGATACCAATAAGATACTATACTGAGTATGGGAAAGGACTTACACTCCTCTAGTAGCAGCATACCATAGGTCTCTGGAAGAACAAAGTGTTCCTGATTATTGGAGAAAAACACAGATCATTCCCATTTTTCAATAAGTGTCATTGAATAGAGGCATGAAACTGTGGGTCAATAAGGAAGTCTTTACAATAACTTTTAATTTTATTATTAAACTAGTATAATTTTAATTAAAGCAGTTAAGTATAATAGACCTGGCTGCTTGGTCTGCAGCATCTGCTTCTGACTGAAATGCATACTGTTTGATGTCATTTGCCTCCACACTATCACTGTGAAACACATCTCTGACTTCTGTTTCAAAGTTGTGGAGAACTGCAGCAGCCACAATAACATTCACACAGAGTTGGTTTAAATAGCATTGTTTCAGTGAGAATTTGGAAAAATTTCTTTGAAACACTGAACGCTCGCTCTATTACACATCTTGTGACAATATGAGCTCTATTGTAGTGCTGTTTGGCTCTTGTGTGGGCTCGAAACACAGGCATCATAAGATGTTTGGAGAGAGCATATCTACTATCTCAAACAAGCAACCAATTGTATTGTCCATTTTCAAATTCTGCAGAAACTCTGCTATTGTCCCAAATGCATGCATCATGCATGAAACCTGGCCAACAGCTTACCACATTCAAAATCTTCATATTGGCATCACAGGTGATATGTGTATTGATAAAAAATATATACTTGGGCTTTCTGTGTAGTTCTACTTGTGCTCCAGAAGGACAAAGTATGGGTATATGTACATAATCTGTGGTCCCTCTGACATTTGGGAATCCACCAGTTCAACAGAATTCCATTTTGTTTGATATATTTTCTTGTCTTAGTGGCATGGGCACATACAGTGGCTTTAAGGCAATTAAATTGTTTATAACACTGTTAAAAGCTCTTCCAGAAGTAGTAGGATAGATATTAATGAGAGCCCTTGCTATGATTTGATAACTACCTGTGCAGAAGACTTGCAGTCCACAAAGAAGTTGCAGCCTGGGAGACAAGACATGGTTCCTATCAGGTTTATGTTGCAGTAACAGCTCCAGCATACCAAGCAGCAACTCAAAAGATTTCTTACAAAACCCAAACTGCTCTTTGGAATCACTGTTGTTATACATCACAAATAGGTCCCTTCTATCCATTACAACCCTTATTCATTGTATGTTC
Source organism: Schistocerca serialis cubense (assembly GCF_023864345.2). Taxonomy (NCBI): domain Eukaryota; kingdom Metazoa; phylum Arthropoda; class Insecta; order Orthoptera; family Acrididae; genus Schistocerca; species Schistocerca serialis. The sequence continues at coordinate 420,921,527 of NC_064639.1, read as the reverse complement.
ACATCTTCCTCCATCTCCATATATTCTTCATAGTCCAGGCAATCAATAGAATTAAACACAATACAGAACTCAAAGATCGCACCTTACTCTCTTACTTTACTCCTACTACTGCCTTT